>NC_069658.1:383014686-385514686 GCF_027244095.1 Hemicordylus capensis
TCTGTTCTGCCCAGTAAAGAAAATGTGCTTCTTTTTATTCCAGTGGAGACTAATTCAATTTAAAATGTTACCTCAGCATTTCATCTTACCCTAAGGAGCAGAAATATTGCCACATTTTCAATGGTATTATGATCCTTGTGGTTCCAGTGAACTGAAATCATAAATGTATGAAGGATAAAAAGGTTTTTCATAAATAATGCATTGATACACTGAAGTCATAAATGGGGCCTGAATAGGAATTTAAAAACATCCCTCATTATAAGATGCTGTTTCATTTTCAACTGTTTCAGCCTAAACAGGCAACCCCTGATTTCAAAACACACCTACCATCCAGATCAGGGATTCGCAACGTTGGGTCCCCAGATGTTATTGGACTTCAACTCCCATGATCCCCAACCAAAGGCTACTGTGGCTGGGGATTATGGGAGATGAAGTCCAATAACATCTGGGGACCCAACGTTGAGAATCCCTGATCCAGATTAACCTTGTGATGTGCAAAGGTTCTGTTTCACATAAGGGCACATGATTTTTGGTGATCCCCCTTCCTTTGTGCTTCCCTGAAACCATGTCCATAAGGGGACATACTTTTAGGAGAATGAGGCAGCTGCAGAGGAAAGGGAGAATCACTTAAAACTGTGCCGCCGCCCCCCTTCCCCCACCGCCCTCACTCGCATGACTAAAAACCCTGGTGCACTGATGCAGGATTAGGCTGGATGTCGGTTGCTATCTCTGTTAAACACTATAGCACAAACTTGGAATAATTCCAGTGGAACAAATTCAAATTCTTCCGGCATTTTACTATTCTTCTTCCCCGTCCCCCATATTTGGGATGTGGTGTGAATATGTGATAAAATTGTCTTCACCATGTGGCCAGATCCTACATTTGACTGGCTTCCCTTGTATGCATTTTAAATAGTTGCTGTGTTAAATTTAGGACTGTAGTTTTAACATGCTTATATTTAGCATGTTGTATTGTTGGTGGCTGTTTTAGGTTAATTTTAACTTTTGTAAGCCATGGGATATACATATTTTAAATAAACAAATGAGCGAGCAAGCCTCTGAGGAGCTCTAGAATTCATGCACTCTTCAGCCTTGTTGGATTCCAGAACTGCTTACATTTTCTAGCTGAGCAGCTATAGATTTGATGATGAGGAAAATCTTCGAGAAGCAAAACACTCATTTTAAACCAGAGATGACTGTGATGCAAGGATACATAATTATGTCTGGAGATGAGAGAAACAGAACCTAGAACTTGACAGAAAACAAGCCATACCCACAAATCCTTTGAAACAGACCAGTTTCCTATTCATAATAATCAAATATACACATAAAGGATGTATATCTAATAGCAAAATCCTAAAATAAGCAGATGACCAGGTATGCTGTGAGTAATGGAATGAGCATGGCACTAAGCTGACATAAGTAATCTTTTGTGCTGGCACAATCTTATTGTCAAAAGCACAAGGAAGAAGGGGCGAGGGTCACAACAGGTGTTTTTTCAAAGAAGGAACACTGTTTTACACCTGAGCTTACTACAAATCCAGAATTCTGCAAACTGGAAGCCAGATTCTTCAAGTTCTCAATGTGTGATCTTCTTTTCATGTTTCTATCTGTAGATCGTGCTTCATCAGCCAATGTGCATTTCCTTCATTCTCTCTCTCTCTCTCTCTCTCTCCTTTATGCAGTGAGTATCTAGGCCATCTCTTTGCTATCTTCCTCAAATTTCTGATCAATCACATCTCAAATTTATTATTATTATTATTATTATTATTATTATTATTATTAACACAGTCAGACAGGTGTTATTGACTGGTATGTTTTATCCAGACATCGAGTCCTTCCCAAGGACCTGGAATGGCTGAACTTTATTGTCAATGTTGTTGCTGTTGTTATAGATATCTTCGCAGGCTGTTCCGAGTAAGGTTGCTTTTTGTAATTGGCTCATGGTGATTTCTGTGGCCCCTGTGGTGTTGAGGTGCTCTTCAAGTTGTTTTGGAATTGCACCTAGGGCGCCAATTACCACTGGGATTATTTTGGTCTTTTTCTGCCACAGCCTTTCAATTTCAATTTGTAGATCTTTGTATTTTGTGATTTTTTCTATTTCTTCTTCTATTCTGCTATCCCCTGGTATTGCTATTTTAACTTGTTTTTCTTTCTTCTCGACTACAGTTATATCTGGTGTATTGTGTGGCAGATGTTTGTCTGTAGTCGAAAGTCCCATAATATTTTTGCATCTTCATTTTCTACAACTTTTTCAATTTTATGGTCCCACCTTTCATGATGAGATGAGTTTTCCCAGTTGTTAGCCATTGTTCAATATCACCTCCTTGCAAAATGTGATTGAACTGTTTTGATAGTTGTTTATGAAGGCTTTGTTAGGTGTTTAAGCCAAAAGCCATGCAGTTCATCGTCGCCTGGTGCAGACCAATTTTTAATTTTCTTTGCTCTTTCACTTATTAATTCTGGTGTTATTATTAGATCTTGCATTTGTTGGTTACATTTTTCGATCTCTTTCACCCAGCCTGCTTTTTTATTATAATCTATTGGATTGTCCCATAATTTCCCCCAGAATTGCACTGTTTCTTCTTTATTTGGTGTTTCTACGTTTCTTGCAGTTTCTCCTTCTATGCTTTGCTAGAAACGTCTCTGATTCGACTGGACTTGGAGATTCTGCCTGTGTTGTGTAATTCTGGCTTCGTATCTGCTAATCTTGTTTGACACTGCTGTTATTTGCTGCTTTATTATTTCCAGGACTTCTCTAATTCTCCTTGAATCTAGGTGGTATTTTTGAATGAGATACTGTTTGGTGTTTTCATTCTTCAGCTTCTTGTTTTCCATATCTTTCAGTTTACTAGCATCTGATCTAAGCCTGGCGATTTTATTTTCTAATGTAATCTTCCATTTAGGTGATGTACTTACTTTCTTTTTTGACAGGTCCACTGATCTTATGTCTGAGCTCTTGTGTTATTGTTGCTGCACTGTACATTAGTTGGTTTGTTTCTTGCAAATTATTGGTTGTTATTTCTGCAAGTGCAGCATTTATATCTTTTAATGCCTGAGCAAGTTGTTTTTTGGCAACTGTTTTTAGAGCTGGAAGTCAAACCCTGGTGGTTGTTTGGTTCATGTGCTCAGTTATTTTTTGCTTTAGTTCTTGTTGCTTTTCTGTTAAACGGCATTTTGCTTTTTGAGGTGAAGGCAAAGGGGAGGTTGCCTGGTTTTGATTTTGAAACAGTTTAGCAACAGTGGCATCCTCGATTTCCAACACCTCCTCCACCTGCGCCTGAGCAACTTCTTCAGTTGGTGGTAATTCTTCTTCCATATCTTGAGCCTGTGTTGCTCTTTGCAGTTCTTCCAGCTCAACTTCTGTGAATACTTTATTTCTTATTATGAATCTTCTCTGGTCTGCTAGCCTTTGTTCTGTTATTTCTGTATTCCAAATCTCTTTCCAAATTTGGTACATTCTTTTTAAATAACTTCTTCTAGTTGGACTAGACTTGTAATAGCAGATCATTATTTCCTTGTTGGCATTTTTTGTATATTTTTTCCGGTTAAGCGACATTTCTTCCAGTAACCTTGCAGTCTCCAGCCCTGGTTGCTCAGCTGAAGATCCTGAGTCCTGTTGCCCACTTGCCACCAGATGTCCAGGGACTATAGCACCTGGTGTGGTCCTTGTTGACCCAGGCGACGACTGTTCCGGTACAGATTTATTAAGGCTCAGGGCAGTTTACACAGAGAAATAATAAATAAATAAGATGGACCCCTGTCCCCAAAGGGCTCACATTCTAAAACGAAACATAAGATAGACACCAGCAACAGTCACTGGAAGTATTGTGCTGGGGGTGGATGGGGCCAGCTACTCTCCCCCTGCTAAATAAAGAGAATCACCAGGGTAAAAGGTGCCTCTTTGCCCAGTTAGCAGGGGTTAATTTACAGATTCTGTGCTGTCATAGTTAATCCCATGTACCTTCTTCACATTTTGCAGTAGTCTCATCCTATAGTGTGTTACTCATTTTCCTTTCAGTTAAACTCACTTTGCACATTGTTTTCCAGTGTCATGTTCGAAAACTTCTAGTTTTCTAGTTCCCCCCATGTTTATATTTCACCCTCTTTAATATCCATATAGAGCTATATGAGATATGTATATTTTAAAATCTGTTTCAACACAGTCAAATGCTAAAACAAAAACATGACAGAGTGTAATGTTTACAAAAACAGCAGCTGACATCCAGACTAATGCTGCATGCATTACAGGGGGACAGTGATTTTTGCCAATCTCCTCTTCCCTCTGAAGCCCATTGTGCCTCCTGAATATATGTTCCTGACACCATACAGCCTTCAGAGACATATATTCAGGAGGCACAATGGGCTTCAGAGAGAAGGGGAAATCTGCTAAATTGCCTCTTTTTCCAATTTTTGTACCATGTGCAACCTTAATCAAGATGTCAATGTGTTTATTACTATAATGAGTCAAAGCACATTTGATGTATTAGATGCAATCTATTCAGCATCAAAAGATTTGGTGATCACTTATATGAGGCATTGCTACGCACACTAAAGTTAAGCATGCTATTTTCTATGCTAATTGCAAAATAATACAATAGGGGAGGGGGAAAGTGGAGTAGCAGGCAGGGGGTAGGTGAGGTAAAGCAGTTGGAAATGTGTTTTGTGCATAGAAACAGAACTGTGAACTGGGAAACAGTGAGAACTGTGCCCAGCTCCTTAGAGATCTCCCCGCCCCCCGCCCAACTCAGAGCTTTTAGCAGATGTTGCTTTCCTTTACAAATGTTATATTTGGAACCCTAAGGGCTAGAATGGAAAGCTGAGATGCTCAGGAATACAGCAATAGAAGCCAAACTTTGAGATTCATGGAATAATCACAGCCATACAGTGACCCTGTTTATGCTCTCTGAGCTCTCTGTCTCTACTCAGGGCAAGGCCTTGTATTTCAGCTAAGAGGATGTCTGTGGGAGGCAGATGTATTGTGTGCCCACCTCATTCATCTGGTAGAAAGGAAACATGCCCAACTAACGTGGGCCAATCAGAACAGCCTGAACCTTTTGAATAAGCGGCAGAGAGCAAAGGGTGGGGGGCGAGGGTGAAACAGCCACACCACTGAATGTGGGCACAAAGTGGGGGGAAGAAAAGGTCCCTTGACATCATTGCTTGGCAGGTTCAGAATTCCACAAGAGCAGGCAGTTAATTCAAGTTTGTGATGGGAGGGAAGCAACTCTGACACAACAGTTTTAATATTTTTCAAGCTGCTCAGCCATCCTGGGGGGAATAACATGCTGATAGGCAAATAGTTGGCAGAGTATAGGAACAACACTGAGCAGATACGTTTGGTAACAAAGTTAACACTTAATTTAAGGTTGAATTTCCAACCAAGTAAAAAAGACTGTAACCGACAAAGGGAAAACGGAACATGGTCCCTTGCGGGGGGGGGGGGGAGCGGGGAGAGAGAGAGAAGGAGGGAGGGAGATTACACTTGTAGGAATCTTTTGAGTATTTTATAATGCAGCAAACTGTGATAACAATTTTTTCCTCCTTAGATGGAGGCACAGACATATAACTTTGCATGGTGTTCATTTGCACAATCAGGATCCCTGCAAACAGATAGAAACAGCAGATATATAAACAGCATTAAGAGCCCTCCGTCCTAGCATCCTTAGCCACTCCCTGCCTACTTCAGTCATGAGCAAACATAATGCCTTGCCTTATAGTCATTTGAGTGTTGCTTTGTCACCCTTCGCAGGGATGAATTAGGGAGATTGTAGCTTAGGCTGGGTTAGGCCTTAATACTTCTTCCAGCTGCCAAGATGGACACAAACTGGACTGAAGAGGTCTTTGCCTGTTTCAAGGAACTTGAATATGCAGGGCATGGCAGCACTTTGGACAAGACAAGACTTTTTGGAGTTGAATATTTTATTTCTACTCTAGTACTTGCAAAAACCAGAAAATTCAGAGGAAAATAAATGCTAATTTAATACAAAGGTATCCAAAGGAATATTGAGGAGAAAATGGGAGCTCCCTTTCCCAACCAGTCTGTTGGCTTCCTGCATACTGAATACTTTATGAGTATTCTACATATCCAAAGGATTGCTTCTCAGGTCTTAAAAGTATTATCTTATGTGGAATTCAGTCTCCTGAGAACTTTTGCATTCTTTACCAAATTCAAGGTTCAAGTTTCTAGCCCATATGGAAGTGGAGAAAAGCTTGAAACCATATGAGCAATGTCTAGTGAAATCTCAGAAGCAAGAGGCTTACTGGGGAGAACTTCCAGCGAACAGGGGAAGACGTTTTGATACCTTGCACAGAGTCCTTGTCTCTCTCACCTTAGAATTATTCCCTAATCTTTCTACAGCTCACACACACACTATTCACACACGTGTGCAAAGCCCAGCCTGGTTTTGCATGCCGACCTCCAGAGCTGCAGGGAGCAGCCGCTGGTCATCTGGGCAGGCGATCTGGGGAAACATGGACGATCATCTGCGGGGAGGGTAAGTGTAACCCACTCTCTTCGCAGACTGCCCCGGAACTCTTCTCAGTGATCGCGAGAAGAGTTCCATTGTCTCCACATCTGTGTCAAAAAAGTTTCCAGTCATACAAAAAGCTCTATCTTGATTGAGCCCCCAATCCTCTTTGCTGGGCTGCATGCTCAAACATGTGAAAAAAAGAATACCTTGTAGCATGTGCAGTTTGCCTTTCTCTCCCCACTGTGTGAACACAGCCATCCTTCACACAGTTAGGCTCGGGGTCTGGACTGAAGACAAATGGTACAATAACCTCGCTGAAACTAAGCAGGTCTGGGTATGGTCAGTACCTGGTTGTGAGACCACCTGGGAACTGCATGTACACCACCTTGAGTTCAGCACAGAAGAAAAGTGGAATATAAATATAAAAATGAAATTATATAGTGAGAGGATATACCACCTCTCATGTCAGTTGTTATGTTCTTGTGCAGTGGTCCTTCCTTCTTTTGCCCCTGAGTGTATATTGTGGCCTCCTGCTCGTTGTTCTTCCTTCCTTCTATGTGCTTCATTTCTGAATTGAGATGATAAACCTGTTTTGGGGAGGCACCACTTGAGTCTGCAGGTGGGGGCTCATGTGACTGAAATGACTCCTCCATGCAAAAATATTCTCCACACCTAGAAAATGAAATGCCAGGTAGGAGGGTCTATCCTCGTCTTCCCCATGAAATACTAATTTACTTTGTGCAGGGATTTTTTCATTGCATTGCAGAAGCATTTAACCATATGATCCGCCACCCTCATTTATAATCTGAAGTGATACAGCTCAGAAACAGAGTAACCACCATAGTCTCTACTCTTTCTTCTAGAAGACTAAGCAGCCTGCCATCTTTATTTTTTGCTATTTCTTGCACTACTTATTTACAATAAACAGGAATCCTTTGTGACATTTTAGGCGAATTGAGCTGGATTTGAGTTGGGAACTTTCACCTAAAGCACTCACATTTATCAACCTTTTATAAAACCTTGCTCCTGGAAACACACTAATGGGTAAAGAGAGTTGGATCAAGAGCCAGTCTATGAGTGCAGAACCAGTCCTGAGGTAGCGGGCTCAAATCCTCCTCTTCGCTAAGCAGGGCTTGCCTTGGTTTGCATTTGGATAGGTGACCACATGTGAGTACTGTCTACTGTAAGATATGAGATGGGGCCGTATCTTGGGATAGGGCCTTATCTCAAAGGTAGAGCATCTGCTTTGCATGCAGAAGGTCCCAGGTTCCATCTCTGGCATCTCCAGGTAGGACTGGGAGAGACTCCTGCCTGAAAGCTTGAATAGCCACTGCCAATCAACAAAGACAGTACTGAGCTAGGGGTGTGCACGGAACCATCTGGCCTGGTTCGGTTTGAGGCTGGACCGGCCTCGAACTGAACTGGGCAAGTTCGGTCCGGTAGGTCCGTGAACTTTTCTTTAAAAATTTAAATTAAAAGTGTTTGCCATATTTTTGGTAGTCCTTTACTTTTCCCCCTCTAAATCAAATTGTTTAGAGAAAAACTGTTTTTAATTACAGATTACTTCACTCCGCCGCTTTCCTTTATTATTATTGTTTTTTCTTCTTCTTCTTTCTTTTCTCAGTTTGCCTTGATGCAATCATTCAATACTTTTTGGTAGATAATATGCTAGATACCTGAATGATATAAAAACCAATGAGATTCAGGTTTAATTTGAAGCTCATAATTGATAGAGTTGCCACTTTTTCGTTATCATACCTTTTCCTTTGGATTTTGCTTTAAAAGGACATTTGGTCTGTTTAGACAACTCTGATTGTACTTTATTTGTGGATAATAAGTTTGCAAAATAAGTATGCAAAACTGTTTTTATTCGTGGATATTGTAAGTTTGGAGATGCATCCTATTCTTTTGATCTTATATTATTTTCATTTTTCTCCTTTACCATTGTATCTTTGTATGTTTAAAACTAATAAAAAAATTTTTTAAGTAACTACCTGTAGCCCCTTCAGGGGGCTTGCTGTAGCCACAGGGGTGTGTGTGTCCGTGAGGGTTCCCTCTCATCGCCTCTGCAGCTGGGTAAACGTAGTCTTTTTTGCCCTTTTGGGCCTCTGTAAAGGCGAGCTGTGGCCATTTTGGCCACCGCCGTACATGCACAAATGCCCTCTGCGAGGCCTAAAGAAGTTTGCGGACCTGCCAGTCCAGACCGATCACAAACCCCTGGACTGGTTCTGCACATCCCTATACTGAGCTAGATGGACCAATGATCTAGCTCGGTATAAGGCAGCTTCCTATGTTTCTGGGTTTCCAGGAGCAAAGATTTGTAAGCTTGATCATTGTGAGTGCTTTTGTTGAAAACTCCCAGCACATATCCATTACCAAGACACAACTGCACATCTAGCTGCCTTGCTACTACAAAATTACTGCAAAACCACTGGACTAAGTACCTGTTGAATGGCGTGCTTATTATCTTTCAACAGCAGGCTTACTTTCATTAATTTGTATAATAAATCAGACATCCCAAAAATGTCCTCAAGAATGCCCTATAGAAATTTCCTGTTGACATAACAGCAACTTTTGTGTTACTTGTTAGGATAGAAATGTGTGTGATATGGGATAATTGTTATTATTATAATTTTCAGCTGACTCTTTTTCTTTCAGATGGACTTTACAAAACTAAGATTATTTCATTTTGTTCCTTGAAGAAGCGAGGTTGCATGTGAGGGCTGTGGTGGGGGGTGGAAAAGGGGGCAAATTGCTGCCGGACCCCACAAGTTCAAGGATCTCCAATATGCTGTTGTTGTTGCTATCTACTGAGAGCATTTGGGAAAGGGCTTCAGGAGCACAGCCCTAAGACTATGTTTTGCCCCAGGCCCTGGGTTACCTTTCTGCAGCCATACATGTTTCTGCAAATTATTCAACGCAAATTCCGACATAGTTGTTGTTTTTTCAGTCAAGCAGAAGGAAGCTGTCCCAGAGAGGTCAGATTCAAGTGGCTGCAGCAAAAGCTCCATCCCAACATAACCCATGCTCATGACTCTGTAGGTCTAATTAATTTCCATGCAATGAGACAGCCATTATAGAACACAGGCCACCTTGGCTTGGTTTACTGTCTGGGACTTATGACTGGGGGGATAGATGGCAGATCTGATACTATTGGAGTACAGAAGCTGGCGGGAAGAGGGAAACCCTATACTTTGCCATTCTACCCTCTGCCACTGGCTCACTCAAGGTCCTTCAGCCTCAAGCCATTTAACCATAACTAAATGTTTATCTCTCTTACATCCACTCATTGTGGAAAATGCCACATATATGGAACATATTACATTTCCATTAAAGTAACTTCATAGTGAATGATTCAGCATATGAACCTCTCTTGCTTCTGGAATGCGAAAGCAATTTATTAGTGGATTTTTCTTTCTTTCTAGCCCTGTGGGTCATGACAAATACATCTGTCTGAGCTAACAGATGTAAAGAGAATGAAATATTACACTACTACTTGGAAGTCCCTGCCTCAGTAGCGCAACACTTTTAACAGTTGCTTCCTATTATTTAATGCAAACTGACAAATATGATATTCTGCATGAAAGGTAATTCTTCTGAGGAACAGCTTTGTCAGAGGACTTATCAGTCTAGGGTCCTCATTGTCCTTGTCCTTTATTTTTCGCTTTTAGGTTATTAGAAAACAGTTGTATTAAAACAGGATTGTGGAAGGTTGCCATCTAACAATCTTAACCATTTCTCCACTTATAACAATCCTAATTTCTACCTCAGCAGATAATTTGCCACTAGGCTGGGCTTTCCAGAAATATCATGTGTCTGAATGCAGTTTAGATTAAGAAATTAACCCACATTGCATTTGCCATTAGCTTTACGTCACCAGAAGCTCACCTCCCATCCTTTAGATCAGATGATGTTTCTCCATAAGACTTGATTCCTTCAACCATTTTGCCCTGATTCATCTGCACTTGCATTAAAACATTTAAACAAATGCATCTAATAAAATGTCAGTGCTTTGTGAGGTTAAAAGTTATGTGATTGTCTGCCAAGCAAGCATGCAGCAAACAATCATTCTTGCAAATATATGTTGGCTGGCATGAATCTAAAACTCCTGCCATTCAGTTAAGTATCTATGTGAGGTGTTTGTACATAACAATTTTATCCATTCACTCTAACAGACATGCTGTGCTAAACTCCTTTTCTTCATCCTTGTTTTTCCCATCTGTCAGTCCATTCTCTCTGGGCAGGTATTGCTGATTGTATAATAGATTCACTGATAAGGAAACAGAAATGCTAAGGCTGCTTTCAGACATAACAGCAAACTGTGGGTCTAGCAGACCTGCAATTTACCTCCATTCCCCGGGCATGCCTGCAAACTATTGTCTGGGAGCTGGCAGTTTGGGAGCTGGCAAAGGGGGAGGAACTGGCCATGAGAGCTTCCTCCTTCAGATAAAGGAAAGTCATGGCAGCCAATAGATTCAGAGAGAGGGAGGAGCCTTAACTCCAATGTGTGCAGCTTGCACAAACCAGAGAACACCCAACAGCATCCGGGTGACACAATGCCGCCTTCAAACCTGAGGTCTCAGTGGCAAAATTCAAAGCAGATCTAAGGTACAAATTAAGGTTTGGGGGCTAAAACCAATCCATGGTTCTCCAGTGAAACCAAGCATTTGGACTACAATAAACTTGAACCTCTAGCACGTTTGCCTCTGGTTTGCTGTTATGTCTTAAGGCAGCCTAAGTTGCCTGCCAAAGTAAACTTGATTTTGAGAAGTAACTTGATCAAGAAATTGTGTATAGTTTTTCAACATCTTACATTTATGGTAATATTATTGTTGTGGTACTCTTTTATTTAGCTGATAGAAACATGAACATCAATTTCAGATTTTGTTCTGTGCAGAGCCTTATAGTTCCAAAATGAAGACTGAAAATGAAGAGCCATATTCTTCAAAAGCTTTGTGAATGGCAGTTATGGTGACTTTAAAAAAAAAAAAACACCTCAGTGAGCTTTACATACAAACTGGAGATGAGTAGAAGGGAACCATGTTAAGCCTAATTTGGAGAATATTATTTTTTAAATATCAAGAACATACCCAAAGCAGCAATTGAATAAGTAGAATAGATTATTAGCTACAATGTAAAATTAGTCTTTTAAAAAATTATTTATTTATACTTCTATACAACCCTGTATCCTAGGAGCCCAGGGCAGTAAAGATGAAACAATAGATAAAACAATAATGATATTTTCATTGAAAATACACTAAAAATAACAAACAGCTATAAACATCAGGGGAAAGGAATATTAAAATGTAAATAAAGTTTGCATGGGATAAAAAGGATGTCTCCTCCAGTTCTCTGCTATACAGAGATTAGAACCCTATATGAAAGCAAATGGAAAACCTTTCCTAGGTCAGCCAGTATGATGAGCTCCTTAATGCAACTTGGAAACAAGTCATACAACAAGAAAAGAGATAACAGATTGAATAGGAATATCACATCAGGTGGCAAGGTTGGGATCATGCCAAGGCCTAGTGGGGCACATCCTGGAAACAAAAAAGGAGCCAAGCTGCAATTGCTACTGGGTGGTCAAATCCCAAAATGAGATGCCTGTGGACCAAGAAGGCATCTCGGTGAGAAAAGAGGATAGAAATCAGGACCCAGAAATGACCACAAGAAAAAGCTGTTGTGTTAGGCATGGGAGTGGTATGGTGTGATTAAGAGCTGCTCCAAGGTTCATGTTCCCATCTTCTTCCTCCCTTCCCACTGCTGCCCCATTTCAGCAAGATACCAGCAAGATTGCTAACAATTTTATTTATTTATTGTACATAGTTATACCCACTTTAAAAACACGATTTCCCCAAATTAAAGCTAAATGAAGTGCCTCAGTGTGTGTCCTTGAACATACAGGTGAAACTCGAAAAATTAGAATATCGTGCAAAAGTTCATTAATTTCAGTAATGCAAATTAAAAGGTGAAACTGATATATGAGACGGACGCATTACATGCAAAGCGAGATAAGTCAAGCCTTAATTTGTTATAGTTGTGATGATCATGGCGTACAGCTCATGAGAACCCCAAATCCACAATCCCAGAAAATTAGAATATTACATGAAACCAATAAAACAAGGATTGTAAATAGAACAATATCGGACCTCTGAAAAGTATAAGTATGCATATGTATTCAGTACTTGGTTTGGGCCCCTTTTGCAGCAATTACTGCCTCAATGTGGCGTGGCATGGATGCTATCAGCCTGTGGCACTGCTGAGGTGTTGTGGAAGACCAGGATGCTTCAATAGCGGCCTTCAGCTCTTCTGCATTGTTTGGTCTCATGTCTCTCATCCTTCTCTTGGCAATGCCCCATAGATTCTCTATGGGGTTCAGGTCAGGCGAGTTTGCTGGCCAATCAAGCACAGTAATCCCATGGTCATTGAACCAGGTTTTGGAACTTTTGGTAGTGTGGGCAGGTGCCAAGTCCTGCTGGAAAATGAAGTCAGCATCCCCATACAGCTCGTCTGCGGAAGGAAGCATGAAGTGCTCCAAAATCTCCTGATAGACAGCTGCGTTGACCCTGGACTTAATGAAGCACAGTGGACCAACACCAGCAGATGACATGGCTCCCCAAATCAACACAGACTGTGGAAACTTCACACTGGACTTCAAGCATCTTGCATTGTGTGCCTCTCCATTCTTCCTCCAGACTCTGGGTCCTTGGTTTCCAAATGAGATGCAAAAGTTGCTCTCATCAGAAAAGAGGACTTTGGACCATTGAGCAACAGACCAGTTCTTTTTTCTTGAGCCCAGGTAAGACACTTCTGACTTTGTTTGTTGTTCAGGAGCGGCTTGACAAAAGGAATACGACATTTGAAGCCCATGTCCAGGATCCGTCTGTGTGTGGTGGCTCTTGATGCACTAACTCCAGCCTCAGTCCACTCCTTGTGAAAGTCCCCAACACTTTTGAATGGCCTTTTCCTGACAATCCTCTCCAGGCTGCGGTCATCCCTGCTGCTTGTGCACCTTTTTCTTCCACAATTTCCCCTTCCACATAACTTTCTATTAATGTGCTTTGATACAGCACTTTGGGAACATCCAACTTCTTTTGCAATTACCTTTTGAGGCTTTCCCTCCTTATGGAGGGTGTCAATGATGGTTTTCTGCACAACTGTCAAGTCAGCAGTCTTTCCCATGATTGTGATTCCTAATGAACCAGACTGAGAGACCATTTAAAGGCTCAGGAACCCTTTGCAGGTGTTATG
Organism: Hemicordylus capensis; assembly: GCF_027244095.1. Taxonomy (NCBI): domain Eukaryota; kingdom Metazoa; phylum Chordata; class Lepidosauria; order Squamata; family Cordylidae; genus Hemicordylus; species Hemicordylus capensis. The sequence goes on from NC_069658.1 coordinate 383,028,411, forward strand.
GATTGATTAGCTGATTGGAGTGGGACACCTGGAGCCTAGACTGTTGAACCTTTTCACAATATTCTAATTTTCTGGGATTGTGGATTTGGGGTTCTCATGAGCTGTAGGCCATGATCATCACAATTATAACAAATTAAGGCTTGACTTATCTCGCTTTGCATGTAATGCGTCTATCTCATATATCAGTTTCACCTTTTAATTTGCATTACTGAAATTAATGAACTTTTGCACGATATTCTAATTTTTCGAGTTTCACCTGTAGTCTGGGAAACATACCAGCAGGGATTCGAACTGACAACCTCTGGCTTGGTAGTCAAGCCATTTCCCACTGCGCCATACCCAGGTTCAAAATGAACACGGATACAGTCATTCACTCAATGTGTATGCAAGTGCAACATAATGTCTGAACAGGGCTAGTGTTTGTGTATCTGAACATCTGAACATTATTTTGCTTTCAGCTATAGTGTGTGTCTGTTTGGCTACCAAGCTACACCTCTCCTGCCTGTATGATTCCTCCTGATACATTTCAACACTCCTGGATGTTATCCCTTTCTTCACTCCTAGTTGATAGGGATGTGCAAATTGATTCGGATACAAATCGATTTGTACCCGAATCTAGCTGATTCAGGTGATTTGGAGACAAAAAGAATCACCTCTGTGGTTCATTGGCTAGATTCTCAGCATTTTTTTTTTTTGGACCAACTTTCCAAAGCAGAAAGATAAGAGCTTTCCTCCATTGTTTCCTCCTAAATAAAAAGTTGCATTTATTTTGATATCCATATTACTCTCTCTTTCTTCTGAAAGAGTGAGGTTAATAAGGATGCTTCAGATCATCTTCCTAGGTAAAACCTTTGTGTTGTGCACTCTTGTGTTGTGGAGGTGGCTCTGTAAGCCCCTTTGATTAATTTCGACTCTGATATTTACCAGGCTGCTGCTACTAATGCAATTCTATTGAAACAGAGCCCCTCTTGGGTTTTATAGCATTGCTGTAAAACTGTTCTGCACGCTGGGGAAAGGATTTCCATGCTTTTGATGAAAAAATGATGAATGATATGAACCATGAATGCACTCCTGCTCCAGTTGCCAATATAAACCTAGTGAGGAGCAATGGAATTTAACTTATGGAAAGGCGGCAAGCTGGCTTAATGCAGGCTAAACTTTTAATTAAGAATGCCAATCTTCCTCCTAAATTTCTGCCCTAGAGATCCTCAGCCACATTTTAAAGCTTCAGCAAAGGATAATTGCTCAGGTTGCTCCTCCTGGAATCAGTAACTGCTCCCTTTTCACATGCACAGAGAGATATGAGGCTTTCTTTCTGGAAAGTCAAGTAAACCAAACTTTCAGTCAGCTTTCTGCAAAGCAAACCAGTATTTTGTTTTTGAGAGAACTGAGTCTCAGTTCACTGAGTGGCCTTGGAGTGATATCTTTGCTTTCATTTCTTTCTCTGAAAGACAAAAAAGATATTTGCACATCATTTTTATATCATCAGATCAAATGTGCTGTGCTCATGTTCAAAGTTTATTGTCAAAAATCAAATGGTCACAACTATTTAAAAGTAAAGTCCACTCTAGTATCTCATTTAAAAGAAAATTAGCTGATAGGTCTTGCAATATGATATTACATCACCATGGCAACAAACGACATTCTTGAAATATGCTATCAAAAGATAAACGCAGGCAGTCAAATGTGTTTGTGAGCTACGAGCAAGTGTTGCAGTTAATTCATGACTTGGAAGCAATGCTTTTCCAACTAGGTTAAAATAATGTTAAAATCATAATACATACAGTTAAAAATATTTTAACCCAGTTGGAAAAGCACTGCTTCCAAGTCATGAAGTCACTATGACACTTGAGTCACTTCAGCCATTCAGTAAAGTTGTGCATATGACCAAACTTGGGTCAGCTGGGGGGGAAGTTAGAATCCTACCTCCCGGCACCCAAAGAATCTGAGCCAGCTCCTGCGGCTCACATGCCCACATGAGTGGCACAGTGGCAATGTCCTGAGCAGGGATCTGGAGGAGGAAGTCCTCCAGTATCCCACAATGCATTATGCGGGCAATGAAGATGCTGCCTGGGTCACTGCAGCAGATCCAAGCTTCCTGGGTGCTCCATATGCAGCACTCCCTGGTGGAACTTGAGCTGGGCTGCTGGAAGCTGCTGCGAACAGCCCCAATCGTGCAGATGATTGAGGCTGGGCAGCAGAATGGGGCTTACGACCACTAACCTTGGTAAAGACCAAGGTATAAATATCAGATCGCCCTGGAGGTCATTCTCACAACCAGGCAGGGCAGGTGGCAAAGAAGGCTGCAGAAGCCCGGCTTCCCCACAGATAATTGCTGAGGATTGTCTGGGTCCGAGGACTGTGCTGTCTGGGTCCGAGGACTGTCTGGGTTTGCCACTGCCCCAAGGAGTGCAGGAACTAGTAGGATGCATTTTCCCAGCCCCCAGAAATCCTATAGTGCACCACACGAGTGTGCGGTGAATTGTGGAGATCCCCCCAGTGATGAGTGGTCACCCATCAGCACTCCAGTGCCAGCTGCAAGCAGCCAATGCTAGGAAATGAGAAAATAAACATGGTTAAGGGAGTACTCGCTCATTTAATCTGGTTTAAGAGGGCTCCCTAGGTGGGTTTGCCACCAAGGTGCCGCTGGAAGCCGTTTGGCTCCCGTATGTGCTCCCGGGCAGCCAAGACCAGTCTTGGTGGTTGCTTGTGAGAAGAGCCTCCTGGTCTGGGGCATCAGGGTAGGCAGCAGTCCTGTGACTGCACATAAGCCTATAGTGGGGTGTTTACTGCCACCTACCCTGGAAGTGCTGGTTGTGAGAACAACCTTAATATATTTTATAGATCAGCTTGACAAAATCCACCAGAATAATAAACAAGCTAGAGTTTAATATTAATAATTTTCTTTTTAGATTGAGCACTCCAAACCTTTGTATACCTTGTCGGAGTAATGCCCTTTTCTCCCCGCTAGCCCCAACCCAGGTCATTCCACCACCCTTTGCAAATACATCATGCCTGGCGCAAAATATTAAGGCTATTCACATGGCACAAGCTGCCTGGAGTAACCCAGGTGGCTCATATCGTCTGAGCACTGGGAGCCCGTCTGCTCCAGTTTTTAGCCTGTGGTTCATTTCACCTAGGGAGGCAATCACATGCCAGTCGCCCCCGGGTAGATAGGTTTCCCCTGGCCCATCGTCATTTCTGGCAGGAAGCAGAGGGGGAGACACGGCTGCACCAAGCGCAGCAGACGCTCTAATGAGAGCAGCTGCCATGCTTCTGGTGCAGGGCACTTTTGGATGCAGGAGGAGGAGGAAGTCCTCCTGCTCCCAGCTGCTTTTGCCCCCGCCATGCTGCCACTTGTGTGGACACCTGGCATGGCAAAGGCAAAGACAACAGCACTCATTTGCTGGGGAAGGCAGGCAAGCTCCTGCAGACGTCCCCAGCGGCAGCGTGAGGTCTTTTGAAAAACCTCACTGAGTGCCATACAAGCACAGAGAGCTTCCTACCTAAGAGGGAACAGTGAAAGGCAGGCCACCTGATTTTATTTATGAGGGTTTTTAAATAACTTGTTTGCAAACAAACTCATTAGTATTGCAATTTCCCCACTACCGTGTACATAAAAAAAGACTAGTTTTCAGCCCCCCTGAAAACTACAGAGATTTCAACTCTGTAGTGGTACCAAGATATGCTGAGCTTAGTCGCTAGGGTGCTGGAAAATGGAGGACTACAACACTGTAAAAGTTAAATACTTTTGTCATTCACTCTGCTTTCTGGGAACATCTACAGCAGAGGCTTTAGGCCCAACTCCTTGCATACTAATCCAGCAAGCTACACTCTGTCTACATTCAGTGATAACACCACAATGAAGTCCTACCTATGCCAAAAATCCACTCATGCTGCAGATGTCTTAAAGCTCTAGAGAAACCAATGGCTTCGTACACTTCCACCCAGATTACATCTAGTACAGTTTTGTGTCCAAGAGTCAGCCTCTTTCCCTTTAGACTTTTTACGCTTCAGACAGTGATATTCTGGAGCTTCAATTCCGGCAGGTGGCCCCTCTTCCCCCACAACTTCTCTCCTCAGGCAGAGGAATTTGCTCCTTAGACCTAGAGCCCTTTCTCACAGGCAGTGAGAAAGAGCAAGAGGGCTAGCAGAGAGGAAGCCTTAAAAAGCTTACCTCCCCACAGACAACAGAGGACTCCTTCTTCGGCAGGCGGATTGCCTGCCTAGACGATTACCAGCTGCTGCCAGTAGCTCAGAGGGTCAGGGTGCCAGGACATGTTGCCCCCCCCAACTCCCATAATGCACCACGTGAGTGTGCAATGCATTATGGGGGTCCCCCTTTCCTCCCTGAAGCTGGCCAGGAGTCCTGCAGTCTGCCAGCCCTGGCAGTAAGCAGTCGGGGCTGGCAGACCATCAGAAAAATGGGGTTAGGATAGTGCTTGTTCTCCTAACTTTGTTTAAGAGAGTGGCTCCAGAGGCAGGTTTGCTGCCAGGGTGCCTCCAGGATTGGTCCTGGTCCTGGTGGTACACACACCTTAGCCCAGTTTTGTGTGTGTGAATAACTTCCTAGTATTGCTCTGGAACACTAGGTTACATTTAAAGTTGCTTTTCCAAGTACCCTTTCTCAAACATTCTGGGACATTTTTCAGAAAGAGAGGGGGAGAAAGAAAGAAAGAAAGAAAGAAAGAAAGAAAGAAAGGAAGAAAGAAAGAAAGCCATATTTCCCTTGCATGTCAAATGTAAAACAGAAAGGTCTTTAGGGGGGAAAGGAGGAGGCCTTTCACGGTCCTTCATAAGGGCCAGAAAGACATCTGGACATAAACATGACAAAGATTTCTTGGAACCGCATATCTGATCTCCGGTGTGATTCCCAGAACATTGTGTTGACATGTCCGCTAGACATCCCCAGCGACACACAGCTCAGTCAGAAAATGGTTGAGAAATAATCAGGGGTTCCCTGTTCTGTGATCATATCTCGGCACATGTGCTTGCAACTCCTGGAGTGCAGAAGCTCTGCACTTGCACAGATGCTCTCATTTGTCATAGCTTTGGTATTTGGAGTCAGGAAATACTATAGAAGAAAATGTAAGCAAGGCCCAAATTAGCCACCACCCGAGAAGAACCATGGTGAAGAGGAAAGGAATACAAAGAAGTTGTAGTTTATAAATCACAGAGACTGTTTATTTAGGATTTCTGGATAGTGGGGGTAATATTTACAGCAGTGTTTGTATCCATTACATTTAGCTGATTCAAATTATCCAAAACTTGATTCAAAATTTCACTGATTTTTGTGAATCCCAGAAGTGTGACTGGCATGTCTACTTGTGAAATAAAGTTATAAAATGAACTGGATGAAATTGATGAACTGCCAAACAAAAATACCAACAATTCAAATTCCACCAAAGTCATATGATGTCACAGTACAAGCCACCAGCAAAGCAACAGCAGAAAATACAATACAACTAATCAAAGGTGGGGGCGGGGGGAAGATGCCAAATTACAAGAATATTTACTTCTAGGGCAGGTCATAGGAAGCTGCTTTAAACTGAGTCACACTATTGCCCCATCTTGCTCAGCATTGTCTACACTGACTGGCAGCAGCTCTCCAAGGTTTCAGGCAAGTGCCTTTCCCAGCCCTACCGGGAGATGCCAGAGACTGAACCTGGGACCTTCTGCATGCAAGCAGATGCTCTACCAGTGAACTACGGCCCCATCCCCTAAGGGGAATATCTGACAGTAGACAGTGCTTGCATGCAGTCACTAATTCAAATGCAAACCAAAGCAAACCCTGCTTAGCAATAAGGATCATCATTCATGCTTGCTACCACAAGATCGGCTTCCCTTCAGTTACGCAAAAACAGCAGACACATGTCACAACACAAGGAGACTGTTCTCATGAGCAGCCCAGCCCAGGCTTAGGCAGCCAAGCCTAGTGAGCACTGCCAGGATCCACGCAGATCCTGATGGCCCTGCAGCACCAAACCCACCACCAAAGCCCAGCTCTTAGTTGAGGTTAAGGGTGCAAACACGCCCTTAAATTGACTGCTGGGATCATGTGTCAGTGCACCAACACAGAGATGGATGCCCAGAGTGCCCATCCCCGGGAGGAATCCCCCAATGCACCATGTTGGGTATCATTGTGGGATACCCAGAAGCTCCCTGGGGACGGATCATGTGGGACAGCGCTCCCAGCACCCTTCTCTCGGCGGGGGGGAGGTGAGTGAAATGAAGCCTTCCTCCTGCCCGCCCGGTAATATGAACGACCTCAAGTACTGCTTAAATCCTATTTGTCTTTGCACTATGAAAAAAATCACAAAAATGTTAAAGCAAACAATTTGTAATGCTATAAGCTTCACAAGCAACTAGTAATTCTGTGTGAAAAAGCAGGACAAAATAAAGAAACTTGAAGGACAAAAATATTCACAAAATAGAAATCTAAATAATGAAAATTAAGACAAATAAAATGTACAAGTAACATTGTTCAATTCCCACAAGAACATTGACAAGGAATCTTAGTGATAATGAAATAGGCTTACGCACACTGGAGAAACACTCTGGCCACATTTGCACATACTGTAACTGGAGTTGAAGGGGCCAGAGATTGACCTACCATTACATGTGAATGTGTGCAACTCCAGTCGCACACAATTACAAACTCGAGGTTCTGTTTTTCAAACTCTAATCTGAACCCTTGGGTTGTAGTGTGTTTATTCACCAAAATCTGAAGTTAGACATAGCCTGTGTTGTGTCCAAATTCGGAACTGCAGGCTGCATTCCATTCAACTGGATTTGAAGGAGGAAGCTCCTCCCTCAACTCTGGCCATGACTGGCTGTGCAGAAAAAATGCAAGAAGGAAGCCCACACAGCCAGTTCCCCTGACTGCAGAGAGAGTGCTCTCTGTGATGTCCAAAGAAGAGCAATGGGGCGGGGTGGATTGGGGAGGAACCACAGGTCCAATGGACTGTGGTTCCACATTATGTGTGAATGCCACCATAATAAAATCAAACTTGGAAGCTATAGTAATTTGTAATTATATTGCATTTTTCCTAGGTGCTCCAAATGCTGTACATGCATTATCTCTACAATTCTAATATACTAAGGATGGGCTTCAATCCTTGGGTATAAATCTTATATACTCACTAGGACTTGCTTCTGAGTAAGCATTCATAGGACTGGGCTACTGGAAAGAACCAAAGAACAGAGAGAAATTGAAGCCTGACCACCAGGAATCCTAAAATGCATTATCTATCTATCTATCTATCTATCTATCTATCTATCTATCTATCTATCTATCACATTTATAAATTGCCCCATTCGAAGGCTCTGGGTGGTGTACAACAAGTTTAAAAAGACACACAACATGTAAACCACACAACATGTAAAACACAGTGTTCAAAACAATATAAAAACAATTAAAAAACAATTCAAAACAATTAAAAAACAATTAAAATACTTTAAAAAAAACACTTTAAAAACCTTGGAAGGCCAGGCCAAACAAGTAAGTTTTTAGGGCTCAGTAAGTTTGTAAAGGCCGACAGCAAGCCTAAACTGCAGATATCTGCTGGGAGTGCATTTTGTAGGCCAGGAGCAGCTGCAGAAAAGGCCCGGTTCCAAGTCGCCCCAGACACACTGGTGGTAACTGGTGATGGACCTCTCCTGATGACCTCCATGTGCAATGGGGAACATACAGAAGAAGGTGCTCTCTAAGGTAGCACGGTGCATTGAGGGATTTCCTTCTGCTGGGTCGCTCCTTTCCCTTGACTCTGTGATCCAGCCCACTGGCCCACATAATCAGTCAGTGAGATAGGAGGCATGTGCACTTCCCTCACCTCACTTTTAGCCCAGGTTTACAACCCAGGCTACCCAGCAGAAGAGCGGTGGGATGGGGAGCAATCCTGGCAGTTCTCATGACCTGCCCTATCTGGGCTAGCCAACATGTTTCCAACTTACAACCTTTGATTGCATAAAACATACATGTACAGTGGTAAAATATTAGTCTGAAAATGGTACATGTACAATATGTAAATGCCAAGAATTTTTAAATCAAAAGGATGTTCATTAGTGAAAAGATGCAATATAAGTTCAGACAAATGACATTCAAAGAAGCACTGTTAAATGATGCGCTTGAGAAATCAGTTTGGTGGAATTTGATCTTTTGCCCTCTTTAAAGCAGGAGCTTCCTATGCAACAAAAAGGTGTTAATTCTCAAAAGTATGTACGTTCCCTCTGTTACTCATCCTCAGTAAACTAGTCACATTCTATACAATATCTAGCTTGACAAGAGACAGTCTTAGAGATTTGTTCTTGTATGTATCTTTCAATACATGTACAGACAGAGATTTGTGGTTGAAAATAATGTTGACAGAGATATATTTTTTAAAAATGCATGTTTTGGTTAACTATTCTTTGACTGACTAGGCATATCCCAACATGTTCTAACATTGCTGACTGATTGATTGACATTGGAACTTCTAAATTTAAGGCTGTGAACAAAAAATACATTTTGGATAGGAAACTCAGGGCTGGACCATGAAATATAATTAGAGTTACCATGTTCATTCACAAAGTTTGAATTTTGAACCCCACACTTTTCTGACATTGAAAGCCTGCTGTGAATATTTCAACTGCAAATCAGCAAGGAAAGGCAAAAGAGACCATCTCAAGAGGGAAAACATAAGAGCTAAAGAGGGATACGTAAACACTGTATAGTATTGTATGTATCTGTTGCTGAAACATACCATCCCAATAAAGAGATATACAACCCCAATAAAAACAGCTACTACTATGCCAATGGAGACTGACTAGGCTGATAGTAAAGGAATCCAACTCATCCAGCTCTACAACAAAGACTCTAGTTCATATGTATCCAGACAACTATATAGAAACAATACATGGGATCATGCAAGTTTTAAACAGCTGGCTTTAAATGTTGACTGAAAAATCAAAAGCTAGGATGAAGGATGAAGACTTCTTGTATTCATGCAGATCTTGACTCTGTAAGTAGCTTAATCCTAAAAGCTAAAGGAAGACTTCTCAAAAAGTGCTTAGGAACTCATGTGATTGGGTTGGAAAAGGAAAAGGAAAATTTGTCAGGAAAATTTTATAGAATCCTCAACAAGAATTTCTCTAGACAGTGAAATCCATTTCAATCTATTAAGTTCCATTCTGTTTACTGAGTTATTCAATTGTGTTAAAAATGACTGGGATTTCAATGACCTCTAGAGAAATGGGAGGACCTTTCTGCTTCCATTAGCTGTGGAGAGTAGGAGCGGGTAGTAGGGATGTGCACGGAACCGGGTGGGGGTGACTCGAAGGGGTGGGGGGGTAGGACTTTAAGGGTGGGGGAGAGTGCTCTTACCCCTCCCCCTGCTTTCCCCCTGCCGGCACTGGAGTTTTGTAAGCTCCCTCAGGGCGGCAGCGTACCTCCCTGCTGCCCCTTCTTCTTCTTCGGCTGGAAGTGGACAGAAGTACCAGGTGTGCGTGCACACGCCAGGTGCACTCGCGCATGTCAGATGGGCTCATGTGCAATTGCGGCATGCGCACGCATGCCTGGTACTTCTGGCCACTTCCAGCCAAAGAAGAAGAAGGGGCGGCATGGAGGTACGCTGCCTCCCCGAGGGATTTTACAAAACTCCAGCACCGACGGGGGGGGGGAACGGGAGGAGGGGTAAGTGCACCCTCTCCCACCCTTAAAGTCCTACCTCCCACCCCCACTGAATGTTTGAATTAGCCAGTATTTGAACCTGTTCAGAGGCCTGTAAAAGGGCCTCCAAACAGGTTCATGCACATCCCTAGCAGATAGTGAGCATGGAAGAGGAGACTTTCTATTGCTAATGAAAGAAGCACAGAGCAAAAAAGAGAGATTCAGAAGCTGAACTGTGAATTAATAATTCTGGGTTCAGCCAAGTATGGCACTGATACCCATCTGGCAAGTTTCATCATGGCCATGCATGCTGCACACACACAAACATGAGCACACACAGGCCATGCATGCTGCACACACACAAACATGATCACACACATAGGAGAACATATCCTTGTAACGGTTATTTCCTCTTACCTCAATAAAAACCCCATGCAACTGTAAAGCAATTGTAAAAGATTTTAGATTCTTTCTTTGATCAAACTATTTGTCTATCCCGTTCTATTGCTCTCTTGCTCCCAAAACTCTTGAGACTAATTGTTGCAATCTGAGCAAGGGGACACCTCAACAGCACTGGAAAGCAGGGAGAGGAAGACTTAAGGCTTCAGGGAGCTTTTGTTGTTATTGTTGTTTTTGCCAGAGGCTTGGGAGCATCCAGCATGAGACAGCAGCTTGGGAAGACAAACCCAGTGACAAAATGGAAGCTTGGGAAAGCAGAGCTAGTCACAAAAATAATAGCTTCTACAAAAACTTACATCAACAGAATAAGGGATGTCAACATCAAAACCCTTGAATTCCTGGAGAATTTTGAGGCAGGACAGGAGGGAAAGGAAAGGAGAAATGGGAGAGAAAGTAAAAGGGTCCCTGATCATCAGAAAAGAAGGTGATTGAAAATGGTGTGGCCTCCGCTCAGCCAGCCAAACTGGAAAGCTAGTTCAGATACACCCCAAAGTGACTCGTAGCTCCCAAGCTACCTAATAATCTAATAACTGCTGTGAAGCTAAGTTATGACTTGCATATAAACCTGAATCCTACTGATGTTGGTTGTGAAGAGGAAATGGTGGTTGACATGATGGGCAGCCTTCCACCTCCGTAATGGTCTGCCTTGGGGCTGCCGTGAACTTTGGAGGAGTCCCAATGCTGTTTTGAAGCAACACTTGTGGAAGTTGCATTTCTGGAGGTTTCCCCATTCATGACAAGAAATGCAATTACTGCTTCAATTGAAATGAAAATTGGTAAGAATTGCAATGCAAATTGGTAAGAAATGCAATTGCTACTTCAGTTGACAATTGCTATGTCAAAACAGCATTGGGGCTGCCATTATGGAGGCAGTAGGCTAGGCATGAATCAAAAGCTGCAATTCGATTCGAGGTCGAATCGAATTGCAACTGATTCGTTGAAAGCAGCTGGCTTGGCCGGCTGCCTTGACGAATCAGCCCCAATCAAATCGGGTGATTCACGCACCATTTTGAAGTCTGTTTTGCTGGGGAAATGGACCTCAAAATGGTGCTTTCCCCCCAGGGAGAGCTGGTCTACCAATTGGGATTGGCACATCAGCCTGCTTCAAGGTAGGCTGATGTATGAAATCTGGAGTGGAGGGCTGGTCTACCCACCAGTCTCAATTGGTAGGCCAGCTATCTCTGGGGGAAAGTGCCATTTTGAGGCCCGGTCTGTTGGGTGTTTGTTTGTTTGTTTGTTTGTTTAAGCAAAACAGCCTCAAAATGGTGTTTGTATCACCCAAATAGATTCAGGTAAAATGGGGATGATTCTCCTTGATCCCAAATTGAGCCCTCTGTTTTGAAGGCAATTTGATTCAGGGTCAAATTTGTGAAACACCCCCAATTCTACATGAATCCGTTTGATGGTGAGTCATATTGCACACCCCTACAGTCAGCTGCCTATCATTTCAGCCACTGAAACCAATGGAAGAAGTTAGCTACCACTAATGGTAAGTCTCAGTGCTTTCAACAATCTAAATTAACTGGACTGGGACCATAGAGTCTTCCCCAGTGGCATGGTGAAGGTAATTGATACGTACTTTGAAGCTTTATCTTTGGCCACAAGCTTGCCGTGGACTCTCATGTGGTGAATGTGGATGTGGTGACTTTCCTTCCAGATTTTCTCAGACAGGTTGCTGTGCTTCTCATGCACAAATGCTAGGATGAGATGTCAGATGAAGTCAAAAGTGAAGACCACAGTTCCCTCTAAGGTGTACGCATGTGTGTGCACTCACAAGTGTTTTGATGTCCACTCAGTTGTTTTTAGCTCCCACTCAGGTTGAATCAGGAAGGCCCTATTCTGAGTGCACACGCACACACAGTACCTTGATACTGTCACCCAGAATGAAATTCATTCCACATACAGATGAAAAAAATTGGAGGGACCACTGGTTAAGACCCATAGTACTGGCTGCTCTCACTTGATCCCTGTCGCTCTGGTGAAATAATCCTTGCTGCCTTCAGATACTGTTGCTAGTTGATAATGCATATTATTTTGAGGGGGGAAACCCTCCTTCCTCCCCAGCCCCTCACTTCTGATCCTCTTGTTGTGTGTTCCCCCCACAGCATGTGATTGCCATCCCGTGGGTGCAGCTGGGAAAACCTGTAATCAAACCACAGGGCAATGTCCCTGCAAAGATGGCGTGACAGGCATCACTTGCAACCGATGTGCCAAAGGTTACCAGCAAAGCAGATCTCCCATTGCCCCTTGCATAAGTAGGTGGATGCTCTTTCTGAAGTCTATTCCATAACAGAATTAATCTTGAGTCTGGCCTGTTTACTAACACTTGATTGGATAGACTCACTTAGTGTTTTTTCTGTATAATCTGTTGGCCACTCCACATTTTAGTTTCCATGGATGCGTGTTATAGACCCATGTTGGGATTGAAACTTCAGTTTTTCAAATGCTTACAATTATTGTTCCCCTCTTATATTGTGTACTCAGTAGGAAACTGGGGCTAAGAGGAGAGAAAAAGACACGTATGTGCTTTGGATGGAATAGTTTTAGCAAATACTGTGTGGGTCTGTAATACATTCTCATTAAAACTCTGATGTGTGCAGTGGCCCTGTGTGTTGTGTGTCTGGGTTGCATTGTGCATTTTTGCATGTAGATTATATATGTATATGACAATATGGATGGATTTCAAATATCTCATTGACCACACTGATTAGGTGGAGAGAATACAATCAAATACCACTGAAATAAATGGCTATAAGCAGTATCAGCCTCTGGTTTTGGGGAGCTCTTAGGTAAGATGCTCATAGTGTCTATACCTCCTTGCTGCTGTCACCACTGCACATCTGCTCAGCTACTCTGTATGGGTCCAGTCCACACAGTCCACCACTGCCCGGAGAGGAAGGGAAAGGCAAGCAGAGGCTGGTTCCTTGCTCCTCTTGCTGTTTACTCTCTCAGAAAGGGCTGGTGAACAGTCAGTGGCAAGGAGAAGGGCTCAGGAATTCCAATTGGTTTGCTTGCAGCATGGGCCACACCAAGTGCCCAGTTGTGCCAACTCCTGATGCTGGCCCTGGTTGCAAAGTTCAAAATGGGATGAGCACTTACATCTTTTTCTGGTAATGCCACCCAAAAGCTGCTATTCCGTTCAATTCTGCTTAAGGTAAGCTGCTGACTTTTTTCATCTGAAAGCATCAGACTGCCAGGGTTACATCATTGTTAAGAGCTACTACCATACCAAAAAGTAGCATCAGACAATATAAACCTACCAGTTCAAATTGACACACTTCCTGGGTCCCACAACCAAGCTGTTAAAAGAAGTTGGGTGTTCATAAAGTGTGGCATAAATGGCAGTTTGCTTATTTAGCTGATAGGTTGGTCTTGCTTGAAACGCATCTTGTAAAACAGCAATGGCAGCAAGCAGCAGGTTCTCATTTTGCAACATGTCAATGTATCTGCCATAACTTGTTTAATTAGCCACTCACATTCATGGTTTATTCACATATCCAGTGCTCTATCAAAGTGCATGGCTACTGAGCAGGGCATAGTGAAAATGGATAAATCTCTTTTCACCAAATAGGTGGGCAGTCTTCTGTGAGAATTTTCACCAGGGTAGACCACTCACATGAGCACCTAAATGTGCAAGATGTGTATGAATCCATTTTCAGCAGCCTCTACTCATCATTTACACTGTGGCTGACATCCAGACTAAGGAAGTGTCAGTGCTTTGTGAGAAATGACGGTGCTGATGAATTCCTGACTTACACAGCACTGGTGCTCATGTGTGTGGAGGGGTTTGACAATCAACTCTTCCTCCTGAAGCACTGTTGTGCCACATGATATTAATATTAATATTAATAATAATAATAATAATAATAATAATAATAATAATAATAATAATTATTATTATTATTCAATTTCTATACCGCCCTTCCAAAAATGGCTCAGGGCAGTTTAGATAGATAGATAGATAGATAGATAGATAGATAGATAGATAGATAGATAGATAGATAGATAGATAGGTAAATAAGTAAGTAAGATGGATCCCTGTCCCCAAAGGGCTCACAATCTTAAAAGAAACATGAGATAGACACCAGCAACAGTCACTGGAGGTACTGTGCTGCGGGTGGGTAGTGCCAGTTACTCTCCGCCTGCTAAATAAAGAGAATCACCACATTAACAGGTGCCCCTTTGCCAAGTTAGTAGGGCTCTCTGTAAATAATATTTATTGTCCCTAAGGGCTGCTCAACCAACCCTAAGAGACATAATTTCATGTGGCACAGAGTGCTTCCGGGGGAAGGGCAGGTAGTCAAAATTCCCTGCCCGCCCAGTCACTGCTTCAGAGTTAATCAAAGCAATGCTGACTGGAACCACAGCACCTGCAGGTCCAGTTCTGTCCCATTCCGCACTTCACAAAGGTGCTGCTTTCTGAGATCATGGACTGAAATGCTATATAAAAGCAGTTATACAGGGCAAAACCACTGGTCCCATCTTCTCTCTTACAGCAACTAAATATGGATATTTCTAACAGGCCTGTGCAGAATAGGATCAGTAAAACTGGACATGGTCTGTTTTTACCCAAATTGGAGGGGTTCAGAGGGAGTTTGAACCTGAACTTGCCCAGCCCAGTTTGGATTGGACTTTTCTGACCTCCTTTGCGGGGTGGCGGTGGGGAGTGGAGCTTTCCAGAGCTCCAAATGTCAGCGAGAGTCTGCTCTTAAAAAAAAAAAAAAAGCAACCGTGGCTTGGGGAAACCTATTTTCTGCCCTCTGTCTGCCCATCCACCTGCCTGCCCACCCACCTGCTTGCCCACCCATACATCTCTCCTTTTAAAAAAAGCTTTTGGCCCATTTTTAACTCACAAGCAGCCAATTTATGGGTTTCTCCTGCAATTCTCTGATGTTACATCACTTTCCCTGCGACTCTCTGGTGTTAGGTTACTTTTCTTCTGAGTTCACAATGAGTATCCATGGATACTTTTAAAAAATTAAAAAGTTTTAATTTTAAGCTTTTAAAAAGTTTTAAGGTTTGTCTGATCTCAACCCTGATCTTGACCCTGACATGCAAAAGGGTCCAAAGGACCCTGAATCGACATTTTTGGGGTCGGATTAGATCTAGTTGGACTCGATCCTGACTTTTGCATTAGTGCACAGCCCTAATTTATAATACTGTTTTTGTTGCTTGCAGCAGATGAAGATATTAGGGAGCATCCTAAGCATCCAACCTAATCACTCACTATTTTTTAAAATCAAATTTTCTAGTCCTTTTTTGAATTAAGATATTCTATGCTAGCAAAATGCCTGTCATTATAATGGATGGGAGTGTGAGGAGGGGGGCCTCAGCCACACCCAGTGGGAACCAGCCCACACAGTGTCAGGGATGGAGGGCCAAGTTTTATCCTTGCTGCAGTAGTATCCCCAAATGCAGCATTTTGCCTCTTCTTCTGCCGAGACGTGAATGGCAACTCTATGAGAAAGAAGTAAAGGAGCACATTTGGGGGGACAAAATTGGACAAGGGCTAAACTGGCTTCCTGTACCTGGTGACCCGTGTAGGAACCACTAAGAATGAAATCTGTTACTATATGCATAGCCTATCCCATCATCAGGATAATTCCATCCTGGATTCTTTTTCTTGGTCATGCTACATTCATGACAGAATATTAGAAACTAGATTTTCGTATAAGTATATTGGTCATTGCTGCCAATAATGTTAGAGAGTTCTAAAGGCCAGCCATGAGTTACATGGGAAGATCTCTCTCTCTCTCTCTCTCTCTCTCTCTCTCTCTCTCTCTCTCTCTCTCTCTCAAGTGTATTAAATTTGCTGGGTGGCTGCTAGTAGGCTCATCAAATGTACCCTGTTCACCTTTCCTTTTTCTGCTGCTGCCTGTTGACATTGCTGTTGCTAGCATTGTTTATGATTCCCAAGATCTTAATGATGTTGTACAGGACCCTGTCTCCATCTGTCTTTAAGAAATACTGTCATAAAGGACAAAGCAGAATCCATTGCAAGCTTGGAAAGCCAAGGGGCTGAACAATTACAGAGAACAACCACATAGTGCTTATTGTCCTGCTGCTTTAGTGCTAATTCAGAGCAAGAAGATCATGGTTGAAAGAATCAAGTCTTTGTAGGAGACCCAGAACATATTCTCAGGATGCACACAGAATAATAATATGAAATACTCTGGTCAAAAACATAATACTCTGGCCATAGGTGCAGATTCCCCCCTCATTTTACTTCACTTCCTCCTGCCCCCCAAAGTGTTACTTTTTCATCTCCCTGTGCAGTATTTTCCTCGCCCCAACTGTTAAACAGTGTTTCCCCCCTCTTCATATTAAAAAGTGCTTTTCTATCCCGCCAAACATATTTCCTTCCCACAAAAAGTGTCTTTCCTCTCCCCGCAAAACTTTTAAGTGAAAAATGGTTCCTCAAGCTTTCCCCAGTGTCTGCACTCCTGCCTCTGGTTCTCTTCTTTCTTAGCAGGTTTGGTCAATGGCTGACATACTGTGCAAGAGTCATTTTGTTTACTTTAAAGCAGCTATTTGGGGTGGCTAATTTGATCAGGGAAGTGGTGCTGGCATGGGGGAGGAACCCCCCACCCCAAGTTGCTGTTAAATGTACTGAGGAGAAAAGATAGGTACAAATACACATAGCCCTCCCCCAATGGGACTAATAGCACCTTCAGTGTGGAGGGTGCTTTTGATTGGGAAAATTATGCAGAAGGAAAGGTTTAGCCTTTCCATTCCACTTTGCCAATCAAATTAGCAGTCTCCTACAGCTGCTTTCAAGTAAAGACAAATGTGCCAGAAGATCTAGTCAGAAATGTTGTGTCATTTGGCCTTAAAACTCACCATAAGGAAATGAAAAGAGATTACTCCTAGAGCCAGATATTGCTCCAGGAAGCATGTGAGGCTTTTCTTTGGTGCAGTCTTGATACTTCAGAATCAGTTGAGGCATTGTTATCTGCAATGATATATACAGTAAGCAGCTTCTTCAGAAAACAATTAGGTGTGGATGGTGAAGCAAAACTCAAAACCCGTGCAGAATGAAGGTCTACACACAAAATTACAGAATTCCTGCTCTAACCACTGAAAATGTATCCACACAATCACTTCTCTTCCATGGCATGATTATTTTTGCAGCTGCCCATCTTGTCCTGTGAAAGTGTCCAACATGCATTCCTTAACTAGATAAAATAACTTCCCTTTTTCTTGTTTATTCTTCCCTGTCTCTGTCCACTTTTTCTTCTTTCCACAGAGATTCCTGTTGTTCCTCCCACCACTGTGGCCAGCAGCACTGAAGAACCTGCAGGTATGTTATTATTTTATTCTTAGCTTATTCAACTGTTTGCCAAAAAATTCTTTTCCTATGACAGGATAAGCTTACTGCCATTATTACAGTCACAATAAAGCAAATAAGGCTGGAAATGATTTTATATATAATATTTATACCTCACCCCTCCAGTATACTACTGCTCGGGGTGGCTCAAACTAGATACAATATAAAACAAAAGATTAATAAAGTTAAACAAGTTAAAAGACCAGGCTAAAACCACATTTAAAATTACCATTTTTTAAAAAAAGTTTCAAATTAAGTTATTAATAAAAAGCTAAAAACTGAGAAATTTCAAGGATTTTGACTGTAGAAGGGATAGAGTCATAGTCTTAATAAAATTCTTTTCATTTTAGAATAAAATAAGTATTCTTATAAAATGTCAGGAGTTTCTCTAGCAACAGAAAGAATGTACTTCATAAAGAGAATGTATTCATTCTCATGAATACTAATGAATACATTGCTTATCTAAAATGTGTGGGTCTCTAACTGGGTGTGATAGAGCCATGTGGGTAGCCCAACTATTACAATATTTATATACCACTTTTCAACAAAAGTTTTCAAAGCGGTTTATATGGAAAAATAAATGTTGGTTCCCTGTCCCAGAAGGACTCACAATTTAAAAAGAAGCAGGTAGACAAAAGGCAGACAACAGCCGCTGAAGGGATGCTGGAGAGGTTGGACAGGGACAATTGTTCTCGCCCCACTAAAATATACAAGGAACACCTCTTTTAAAAGTGCTTCTTTGCTCACCTGCAGAAGTGTCAGGTGATTCAATAAGTAGCTTGCCCCTTAATTCAGAATACATAAGCAGGGTGGTTTCTGTTTGGTGGACTTTAGACCACCTTCTACATATTCTTTTTGTTTACAAAACTAGTAATCCTTCCTTGAGACCAAGAGAAGCACTGTAAAAACAAACAAACCAGAATGTGAATAGCCAGCGACAGGCCCATTAGGATGGTAGGTGTGGCAGAATGGGAATCCTTTTGGAATGGCAATATCTTTCTGTGTGATCTGCAAACAGATGCTTTGCTTTGCCCAAGGGCCCATATGGTGTGGCAAAGTCTAGAGAGAGGCCGAATGTGTCACTGTTCACTCTGTTTCTTAGATATGCTAGAGTGTGCCACTACAGAAGGGATGGCCGACCTGAGGATCTGTAGCTGTTGCTGAAGTACAGCTCCCAAGCCCCAATAGGCCAATAGGCAGGGTCACTGGAGTGGTACTCCAACAGCAGCTGGTGGACCACCTCAGTTTGGTCAGCTCTGCATTAGAATGTGGTTAAAGAGATGGGACTCGCTTTTGAATATATGGCATGAAGTGTTTAGAAATACTATTAAAATCATGGGTATGAGCATATTGTTATTCATTCTCCCATTATCTTAGTCATCTACTTCTTTCAATTTAGGTTACAAGCTATAGCAATGCAAGTTTTTGTTTCAGCCAGGTAGGAGGGAGTTATTAACAGACTAAAGAGGGAACAGCAAACACTCAAACCTGCAACCAATGAATACTGACCCGACAATATCTCCTGGATTCCTAATTTTTTTTAAAAAAATTATTATTTACCCCTTCCCTTGCATGTATCATTTACAATGGAACAATCCATCTTTTCAGAAGCAGATCGTAGCACAAGGCGCCTTCTCTTTAAAAGCACAGGGAAAGTTCAGCCAAACTGAGCAATCTGATTGGCGGTGGGTCCCAAAGTGCATGATATCCTTTCAGTAGCAATTTTATTGGACTTCTTAAGCACCACTTTAGTCAGGGAGGACGCGAGCTCCTGTATTTTATCATTTTTATTTGACTGCTCCCTGGCCAAATATAGGCAGCTATAGAGTGGGGCACCTTTCAGATCCCATCCCCACACATGTCCTCTAAAGTCTACCACAACATCTTAAGCTGTACCTCACTTTGCTACAGTATATAAGTGCAGTTGGCTGCTACTGCTGGATGTTTAGCCATATCCTGATGTGCTATCACAGGACTCTGCCCAATACTATTCAAGAGAAGAAATTTAGATGGAAGCTACATGAAGTTGGTCACTAGACAGAGTCACTTTGCTGTATTCAGGGTGAAGTGGTGTAGTGGTTACAGTCAGGGGTGTAGCAAGGTTGGAGTGGGCCCAGAGACAAGCTTTTAAATTGCACCCCCCCCCCCGCGAAGCTCAGCTCATGAAGTAAAGAAATCTTAAATGAGGCTGAATAGTGGTAACAAAAAGCACAGTAAAATGTATATGTGTGTGTATGTATGTATGTATGTATGTATGTATATAAACGTATGTGCCAATAGAACATCATCCTAAATTATTTTTTTAAAGGTTTTGTAAATTGTGGACGATGCAAGTCATGTAATGGTACTAGAGAAAGACATGCTGTTCTGGTAGCTCCAGGTCTTAACACTCACATCAGTTTCAGAGGATGAATACAACTGAAGGAAGCCTCGGCAGGTGTGTGGCTGGGGGAGTCAGTCATGTGACTTGCCTTGGGGGGCCCCAAGGCAGTGGGCCCCCAGACAACTGTCTCCCCTTGCCCTATTATAGTTATGCCCCTGGTTAGAGTGCTGGACTAGGACCGAAGAGACCTGAGTTCAAATCCCCATTCAGCCATGATACTTGCTGGGTGACTCTGGGCCAGCCACTTCTCTCTCAGTCTAATCTACTTCACAGGGTTGTTGTGAAAGAGAAACTTAAGTATGTAGTACACCGCTCTGGGCTCCTAGGAGGAAGAGCGGGATATAAAATGTAAAATAAATAAATAATAAATTAAAAAATGGTTCTTATGGCCTGCAGAAAAATGCATCTCTTCTAGAGAAATTTCTTTCTGTAAAGCAATGTTCAAGCAGAGTACGAGCCAAGTCATGAGCAAAGCCAGCTCTGGTGTTTAAGAGAGAAAACATTTTGCTTTTGTTGGGTCTGTAACAGGGTTTTTCTTTCATCACGTGAGTTTTCTATTGTTCTGGAGAAGTAGGCAGATGTGAGTTCCAGGTAATGCTTGACAGTGGTTTCACTTGATGAGTCAGTACCAGAGGGTGACACTGGATGCTCGCAACTCTGTCCTACTGTGTGGTACAGCAAGGCTTCATCTTGTCCTCAATGCCACCCCAAGCAGTTTGGAGTGTGGTGTCATTATTATGATGTTGACACCAGCTCTAGGTTTCCTTTTGATTGACTTCAGGGTTTAGTTCCTGAATGAATGCCTGAACATGGTTATGGGCTGGATGTGGACTAATAAGCTGAAGAATAATCCAGACAAGAAACAGTTTTGAATCTAGGAACATAGGAAGCTGCCTTATGGGACCCAGTCACTTTGGGACCAGGTCAGACCATTGGTCCATATTGTTCATTATTGTCTACACTGACTAGCAGCAGCTTTCCAAGGTTTCAGGCAGGGATCACTCCCAGCCCTACTTGGAGATTCCATGGAGTGAAACTGTCTGTGTGCAAGCAGATGCTCTACCACTGAGCTACAGACCCATCCCCTAAACAGGAATATCTTACAGCAGACCGTGCTCACATGTAGTCATATGTCCAAATGCAAATGCAAACCAGGGCAGGCTCTGCTTAGCAAAGGGAGCAATTCATGATCACTACCACATGACCAGCTCACCTCCAGCTAAGGAGACTTGACACACCCCATAGAGAAGAAGGTTTAAAGTTTGGAGGTACTCCTCCTGGATGCAGCATTGCTGCTGATTGACAGCAGTAGGCAGGAGAGTCTTTCAGCAGCCTTGGCTGGTGAGCTGGTTGTGATCCTGATAGTTTGGGCTGGACAAAATGTTGCAGTTTGCCTCCTGACAAAGACAATGAGGCTGTTCACATGAGCAGACCTACCCAGGGCTTGCACTGTCCTTTCTTCCCCAGGCTATTACCGAGGTAAAAGGGCATGAGCGTGCCCTTCTACCCTGGTACCCGGTTGTGAGGCTGCTTGCAGGCTGCAACCCAAGCAGCCACAGAGCCGGGCACAGCTAGAAAGCTTGGCTTGCAGAGAAATCCCCAATCCACCATGCTCCTCGCTCTGTGCATTAAGGGATTACTGGAGGCCAGGCTGCGTTTCCCCAGCCTCCAGTTAGCTGTGGAGCTCCCAGCAGCGCCACTCATGGGGTTGCATGAGCCACCTGGCCAAAGTAACAAAGAGGATCATCTGGGGGGAAGGTAAGTGCGATCCGGCCTTTCACCACTGCCCTCCCTGCCCTGCTCACAGGTCGTGTGAATGACCTTAACAGTTTATTACTCCAATTCTGGTTCAGTTTCACCGACTTTGTATTAGCTTCTGGGCCTAGTTCAAAGTGCTGGTGGTAGTCTTTAAAGCCTTACATAGTCTGAGGCTTGTGTGCTTTAGGGAGCAGCCCGCCACCAATATGGTCCTCCCTGAGCCCTCAGATTGCTGGGGAAGGTACTGGGATGTGAGAATTGTACATGTTCTAGTCCACGTCTTCTCTGTGGTGTCACCCAAAATCCTCTGCTGAAAAAGGAGCATTTAGCTTCTTCATTGCTGTTTTACTCGTGATTTGTTAGGCATCACCTTTTTTGTGTGTGTGTGGAAAGTATTTGGTACAAGACCCAGTTTTTGCTGCTGGGATTTCCACTGCTTTACTTCAGTGTGATTAATTGTGGTCGTACTGGTTTCTGAGGTTTCAAAGTTTAGTTTTGTAATAGTTTGTTTTCAGAAGCAGCAGCCACATGGATTTAATTATTCTACCCTGATTTGTGTGCCACTTTGGCGGTAGAGAATGTAGTATATAGATGTGAAATAAATACATACTTGGGGTCAGGAAGGAAGGCAGTGATTCTGGGGTGTGTGTGGTGGTTTGTTTGTTTTTTACCTGGCTTCCTCTGAAGCATATACTGGCCTCCTTTTGTTGTGTGCGTTGTCTCGGTCTCTGCTCTTTAAGCACCTTTCTGCAGTTGTTTTTTCTGCTTGTGGCACATTATATTCTGGGTAATGTAGGTGTATCTGAGGAGGGGGTGGTTGGTGGGTGGGTGGGTGGATGAATGGCCCTGGATGGATTGGATGAGATTATTATTTGTTGCCTCTCAACAGGAACCAGTTGAGAACTTGGATTATTTTTAGCTAAACAGTTTCAGTGATATAAACTGAACAAACCATGTGATGAACTTCATGCAGGAGCAGAATCAGGAATATTAATGGTTTATTGAAATAAATATTATTTACAGAGAGCCCTGCTAACTGAGCAAAGAGGCACCTTGTAAAAGTGGTGAATCTCTTTATTTAGCAGTTGGAGAGCAACTGGCCCTTTCCATCCCAGCACAACATCCCTCTAGTGGCTATTGCTGTGTCTATGTTTCTTTTTTAGATTGTGAGCCCTTTGGGGACAGGGAGCCATTTCTTTCTATCTATCTATCTATCTATCTATCTATCTATCTATCTATCTATCTATCTATCTATCCTGCTTTGGGAACCTTTTGTTGTTGAAAAGCAGTATATAAATATTCGTCATATATTAACCATATTATGAACTAGATAAACTCCCTCTTTTTCTGATGCACCTGAAACCCACTGCACTGCTTTCCCCCACCAGCTGCTGTTAGTCTCATTCCTTTCTGAGCACAAATTCTTTTCTGTAGAGCTGCTGCTGTCTCAAAGGCCTTCCTGCACTATCTGAGCAGTCACTAGAAATGTTAATTGGACCAATTCTTTTGCTGTATTTTAGGGCTAGGGTTTCTTGTACCACTCAGTAATTCTGTCATGGTTGTGTTCACAGATATTGCCACTAACAATATGTGTGTTTGTGTGGTTTGGGTCATTTTAGATGACATTAAATGAGTCCAAATATGGACGTGGCAGCCCAGTTCTCTGCTGTTTTTCCCCTTTGCAATAAGTCTCCCTGAGTCTTTTGACACAGACTTTATTTGCAAAGATGGAAATTAAGCTTTTAATTGAAGCTGATTGCAGAAGACAGGATGGGATTTAGAATTATTCCAAGATCTGGGCCTACTTGCCTAGAGGATGCTGCCTTAGCCTTCCAGAACAGCATTGCTTGAGAGGCCCAGGCAGTTCTGAACATGCTTGTAATGGCTCTTTTCCTGGTCCACACCCTGTTCACATGACCTTTACCAAGTTGCAGTTCCGACATGAGGAAAGAGATCCAAAGAGGAGACCAATGTCTTCCCTGGTGTGATTATTTTGATGGAGTCTGCAAACTCTCATCATCATCATCATCATCATCATCATCATCATCAGTTTGATTTCTATACCCCCCCCTTCTAAAAATGGATCTGGGCAGTTTACACAGAGAAATAATACATAAATAAGATGGATCCCTGTCCTCAAAGGGCTCACAATCTAAAAATAAACATAAGAACACCAGCAACAGGGTACATTTGATGATCCTACTAGCAGGGGTAACACATCCTCCTGTGCTCCTGTTTTTTAAATATAAGGTACCTTGTGGTTCCTCCTGACATGGTGAAGCAGCAGTAATGGGAGAGAGACTGAATTAGTCTGATACTACACAAGCTCCACAATGGAGAGTTACAAAAATATTTCAACACGTCCCTTTCTTCCTACCCTTCGTTGCTACATCTTTACTAGCCTAGTAACAGTAACAATAATATTTAATAGAGGAGAGCCCAGAACTGCACTCAGCAAGTTTAACATTGCTCTCTTGCTTTCATTTTCAACAAGAACATTTCACAATGGAGCTCCCTTACAATGAAGGAAGCCAAAGGTCATGCCAAGGGTTAGAAGGTGCCCACCCGGGGCTATGACTTGCTGTCAAACACAAAACAAAGTGCTTTGCATCCCCAACCTCTGGGTTTGAGCCTTTTAATTCTGCTTTGGTTTTGTGGGTGGACATGGCTACCTTGCAACAATAGGACATCTTGATAGGAACTAGATGACAAGGAAGCAGGTGTGGGTGCCCTTGACAACCGCATTCCATTCTCCTCTAGAATACCTCTCTGTAGCAGAAATTTTGATTTTATTTTAGCTAAAACTAGATTTGTGTTTTTATATGTCACTATCCTACAATTATTCCATAAAACTATTCTAATAATTCTGGCATACTTTTAGGGGGAGCACTCACTTATGACACCAAAATAAAATGTATGCTCCAAAATGGAAGGTCTCAGATGTAAATTATGTTTTCCTCCCCATCAGAAAAAAAGAAAAAGAAATGTGAGCCAAAGATGTCATCATGATTTCACGTCAAGACTGGCTATAAGAAATGCATGTAGATTTGCCTCAAATTTGACAGAATCGTGGCTTTTGCTTTAATTGAGCTGATGATAAGACAAGATTTTAGCAGTAGAGTGTACCAGGAGGCATTATGAAGACATACAGAAGTACTGTTAAGTTAAAACCTGTTGGGGAGATTCTGTTTTCGGTTACTCCATAGGAACATAGGAAGCTGCCTTATACCAAGTCAGACCATTTGTCCATCTAGCTCAGGATTGTCTACACAAACTGGCAGAGGCATCTCCAAGTTTGTAGGCAGGAGTCTCCCTCAGCCCTATCTTGGAGATGCCAGGGAAGAAACTTGGTACCTTCTGCATGCAAGCATGCAGATGCTCTTCCCAGAGTGGCTCCATCCCCTAAGGGAATATCTTAAAGTGCTCACATGTAGTCTCCCATTCATATGTAAACCAATGCAGACACTGATTAGAAAAGGGGACAATTCATGCTTGCTACCACAAGATTAGCTCTCCTCCCAAAATTCCCTGTTCCCATATTGGTGGAATTACTCTGGTTTTGTAAAATACATCTACCGGTCCCTGAAAAATTTGACACCATTACCTGTAGATAATATTTTAATGAATTTCAGACATACTAGAACCAACTCAAAAATGTGGGTTGAATAATTTGGAGCGAGTAAAAAAATTGGCTCCTGCCATTCCCCATTGGTTATATGGTCACTGCACCAGCAGCAGCTCTTATATTTTGGCCCATATTTCCCTCAAATGATGCTATGTCTGTGGCAGAATGGGTTTTCTAGATGGTGCCCGCCAGGGGGTGGCAAAAAACAAATACATGTTAAAAATTAAATTATATTCTGAACAAATGTGAAAATAAATGGACAACAAATAAAGAGTTCCAAAAATGAACTCCATTAATATTTATTTATTCAGCATCACGTTAGTTTCAAAACACATGGGGGGAAATGGAATGGACTTCATTGGTTCTGGTTCCATTAATTCAAAAAACTTACTCACATCCCATAAGATAGGAGAATGGCAGATGAGCTGAGTACCCGGTCAATTATTGTTTTGGGGTGATATGGGGAGCTAGGGATGTGCACAAACCAGCATTTGGCCTGTTCAGTGGGGGTGGGGGTGGTTACCTTTATGGAGCAGGAAGGATGCCCATTTCCTCTTCTAGTGCTGACTCCAAAATCAGTGCTGCAGGGCTCCTGTATACCTCCTTGCAGCCCCGTTCAGTGTCATACCAGAAGTGCCCAGTGTGCATGCACACATCATGCACGTGCACCGGCCACTTCTGGTATGGTGTTGAATGGGGATGCAAGGAGGTACGCAGCAGCCCCATGGCACTGGTTTTGGGGACAGCGCAAGTGGGGAAAACATGGTAAGTAAGAACTCTGGAGTATGCCAGCAGTCTGTTCTTCATGAGTACAGTAGCATAAACGTTCAGTGGACAATCCATAATCAGGATTAAATGATGGAAGAACGGCTTGTTTGTAATGATGTGGAGGCCAAGAGTAGATTCCCGTGGGCTCTAGGACTGCAGGGACAAGGAAGGGCCACAGGCAAATTTATTAGTGGTGCCTCAGCTCCCACAGAAGCCTGCCCAAGTCTTGATTTCCATCCTGGCAGCCCCCAGTGAAAGGCTTTAATCTAATTTCATGCTTTATTTGCACCAATTTGTTTTTCAATCAATCTTGCTCAGCAAGAAGAAAGGACATTGCTGGGGGCCCATTTGTTCTGTCTTGTTCCAAGGGTGAGGTTAACAGCGGTTGTGCTTTGCTGGGATTGCTGCAGAGTTCATGGAGCTTTACTTGTTCACTTCAGCTCCCTGTTTCCATCAGGCACAACTTTCTGTTCCCCAACCACACTTCCACTAGTTTGAAAAGCAGGGCCCTTGACTTCAACAGCGTATCTGGACTTCTAGACAGTTTCTCACTGTATGAGGCTGCATAAATTGGCACAAAATACTTAGACCAAGAACCACTTTGAGACATTCTCAGAAGTGGCAAGAAACACATCTTGTGCTTTCATACTTCTTACACAAAGGCATCCATATGTGGTAAAATTTAACATTTCCCCATGAGGAGATGGATGCTATCCTAATGCGTGACAGGATACATTAGGAAACTGTCTGCAAGGGAGACTTTCCTACTTTGTGTCAGATCTGGAATTAGGGAACTGGTGCTAAATGATCGTTCATAGATGACCTGATTCTGGGGCAGGGTTCCGTACATAGCAGAGCAGCTCCCTCGCTGCGATCTATGGAAGGTCAGCCGTGATCTATGGAAAGTCAGCCCTTAGCAAGAGGAACAGCAAGTTGCACTTATTTTAGAATGTTTAAAATAACTCAAAGAAAGCTGGTGTAAGTGAGTTAGGGCTTATAAGGACTAAAGCTTTAACACTTCTTTAATGGATCAATAAATTCATCACGAAAAGGATCTGAACAACCTTTTCAAATCATGGTAAATATATACTCTGTACTTACACAGTGGAATTTCTTTTTGTAGGTATAACAGGTTCACACATAACAGTAGGACCCATATGTTCACTTTGGGAGTAGGCCAGGCCATCATCAAGATTAAGGTGGCCCACACTCACATGGAGTCCTTGTTTGTGTGAACTAATGCCTCCACATGCATACTGTATACTCACTTGTGATTTTCACAATGGCAGTGGCTCCAATTATGCTCATAATCAGTTGTCACTGATGCCTCCATACAGATGTGGCCCAGCTGCAAGTTTGGGCAAACATGTGGGGGCAGCTGGCATATGATTGCCTTAGCTATCACCATAGTGGGACAAAACAGTGTTCTGTTTGGTTTAATGTTCTATCTGCCCATTGTCAATGCTGTCACAAAAAAGATGATCATAAAACAGAGGGTTATTTAAATAGGTATCCCTTGATTTTTACTTCCAACCTCCAGCTAGTAGGAATTTTAAGGAAATTTGGATATATGTAATCAGAACAAAAACAGAATAAATAGAGATATTATATTATTATGAACTATTACTAACTCATTACACATAGATTTAATATTTATACAGTATAATAGGGTAAAATACAGGCCCATGCACAGCCACCTAATGGCACAGTGGGGAAATAACTTGACTAGCAAGCCAGAGGTTGTCAGATCGAATCCCCCTGGTATGTTTCCCAGACTATGGGAAACACCTATATCAGGCAGCAGCGATATAGGAAGATGCTAAAAAGAATCATCTCATACTGCGCGGGAGGAGGCAATGGTAAACCCCTCCTGTATTCTACCAAAGACAACCACAGGGCTCTGTGGTCGCCCGGAGTTGACACTGACTCGACGGCACACTTTACCTTTGCAGGTCCCTGCTGTCAAGGATTAAAATCTAATTGACACAATGCAAATGAGAAAACAAATGGGGAGGTAAGATGAAAATATGCATATTCAGCAGGGTTGTGCGAAGCAGCCATTGCTTGATTTTGAGGCAGCTTTGCAGCTCTGGAAGCAGCCCTGTGCTTTGGGTGGGTGCTGAACCAGTTCACTTTGGCCTGATTCAAAGGGGGCTGATTTGACCCCTTTGAAATGAGGCCAAAACATTGCCTCCCCCCTCTCATGGCTGATGTACTCTGCAGGGCCACACAAATGGAAGTAGCCCTGTGGAGAAGCAAACAGACTGAAGTTTAACGGGCCCAGTCATTCCCTTCAGTCCCAGCAGCAGCTGCCGAGTGGGGAGGGAGGGCACAATTTTCACTGCTCTCTTTCCTCCCTCTGGATGGAGTTTTTCTTTCCAGGAATCTGTGCCTGGGGACTATGTAAGTAAAAACTTTATGGGGAGGCAGAAGAGAGCAGCAAAAAGCACGCCCTCCCCTCCTCCACCCCTACTGGGGTTGTGGGGAAAGACTGGGATGCAGTTAAGCTCCAGTCTGTTTGCATCTCTGCAGGACTACTTCCATTTGTATAGCCCTGCAGAGAATGTCAGCTACGGTTAAAGCCACTTATACCAGGAGCGTTCCCAGACGGCGATTTGATCAACCATAGAAGGGCAAGTGTGCATTCACATTAAGTCGAAGTCCCTGCGAGCTATTCGGAGCACTCCATATATGATTTGGGTTTTTCATTGTTCATTGGAACGTAGCCCAGCTTATGTCCGGGGTAAAAAAAAATCTACTTTTTGTGTCAGTTACTTAGGCAAATTTGAAATATCTGTAACTCACAGTACTTCACCCCACTTAATCCTGCTGTAAAGCCTGCTATCTGGGAAAGCTCCAGGCAGGAATCTCTTAATTTTCACTCCCATTGAAGCAGCCTTGGAAAAGACTATACAGGTGAAACGCGGAAAATTAGAATATCGTGCAAAAGTCCATTAATTTCAGTAATGCAAATTAAAAGGTGAAACTGATATATGAGACAGACGCATTACATGCAAAGCAAGATAAGTCAAGCCTTAATTTGTTATAATTGTGATGATCATGGCGTACAGCTCATGAAAACCCCAAATCCACAATCTCAGAAAATTAGAATATTACATAGAACCAAGAAGACAAGGATTGAAGAATAGAACAATATCGGACCTCTGAAAAGTATAAGCATGCATATGTATTCAGTACTTGGTTTGGGCCCCTTTTGCAGCAATTACTGCCTCAATGCGGCGTGGCATGGATGCTATCAGCCTGTGGCACTGATGAGGTATTATGGAAGACCAGGATGCTTCATTAGCGGCCTTCAGCAATTCTACATTGTTTGGTCTCATGTCTCTTATCCTTCTCTTGGCAATGCCCCATAGATTCTCTATGGGGTCAGGTCAGGCGAGTTTGCTGGCCAATCATGCACAGTACACTGTATACTTTTCAGAGGTCCGATATTGTTCTATTCTTCAATCCTTGTCTTCTTGGTTCTATGTAATATTCTAATTTTTTGAGATTGTGGATTTGGGGTTTTCATGAGCTGTACGCCATGATCATCACAATTATAACAAATTAAGGCTTGACTTATCTCGCTTTGCATGTAATGCGTCTGTCTCATATATAAGTTTTACCTTTTAATTTGCATTACTGAAATTAATGGACTTTTGCACGATATTCTAATTTTCCGAGTTTCACCTGTAGTTCCCAAGTAACCCTGCCCCATTCACAAGACTACAGAGGGTTTTTAAAAATCTCTTACAGGAGCTCCCCCTGCCCCCCGCCACAGGACAAGGGAGTGAAATTTAACATAAAAGAGAGGCTTTGAGAAGTGGAGTTTAGAAGCTGATTCAGCCCCCAATAGATCTAGCCCCAAATAGATCTGACCCCAATTTGACCTGAACTGATCAGTGGGTCAGTTCGGGCTGGATAGGGTTTAAATTGGGTCTGATTTGATTCTCGGCTGAATAGGCCTCCAAAGCCTTGCACATTCCTAATATTCAGGTGCCAACTGTTTCATACTGTTACAGTAAAATTACATAATGCCTAGAGAGAATGGCCATTGCAGGATACAGTCTGGGAGGAGAGGAGGCAAATGACAATTGGTCCCGGCCAGTGAAAAGGGACAACCACTGATGAAGATATCTGGATTTCCTGATATACTGTATCTACCTTCAGATTTCTGAAAGCTGTCATAGTGGGGAAACAACTGTGCTCTTCTTATCCTAATAGTAGAAATAGAGTGGCTGGTATCCAGACCAACACAATGCTTATGCTGCTAATGCTGCAATGGTGCTAGGCACTTTCATTCTGATGCCCACTGTGCCTGCCAAAAATATGTTCTGGAGATTCGAGCAGCCCTCAGGGACATATTTTCAGCAGGCACAGTGGACCAGGGTGAAGGGGAGGTGGACAAAAATCACTTGTCCCTTGGGACCAGCACAATGTTAGCAGCATGAGCATTGCATTTGTCTGGATGTCAGCCAGTGGGTTTATGGAACTATAACACTGAGAATCTTCATCACTTGATGATTAAGAGACTAGATAGGTGTCTGAATTGGATGTTTCAGATACAGGGCCTCCTGATCAGGAGAGGACACACTTTCCATTTCATTGCTGGAAGTGTTTGCTTCCAATGATGTATTTTTAAAACAGTTCCTTTTGACTTACTTCGGAGAAAGTAAATTATGCATAACTTTCTCTGGATTGTGCCTTTAATCACAAATCAAATTTTTATAATGTTCTATTGTGACATCCCTGGGACTGTTGGATGTGGCTGTTTGCTGGCTACTGAATTCACCAAAGTACTTCAAAGGAAAGAAGAAACCGATTAACTTTGTAATACCACAACTTGGAAAAATATCAAATGTACTTGTCTTTGACTTTTGATATATTAAAGGTGTGTCTTTATTGCACAGTCCACAAATGTGATTTTAATACTGGCTGAGCTGAAGGTTGCTAGCATTGCTTTTCAGTGGCCACAACAGCATCTGCATAGGATCTAAAGGGATTATTAATGGGCTGTCCCATACAGTGCCTGTTTTTAAAGGGGCAACATGCCTTGTTACAATAGGAAGCTATCTCCTGGGATGTGAGAATATGCAGGATTCAAGCCTGGGTCTAAGAGAAAAGGGTTTGTATTTTGGCAGGAAAGTTTAGTGAGGTTTGACATTCTTCTGGATGAGAGAATCTCAGAAAACAATAAATGAAAAATGGCTTCTGAATCAAAACATGTATAAATGAAAAGTTGGTATATGTATAAGTGAGAAGAAGTTCCTTGTTTGGAGAGAGTTTTTCTTCTATTGCTGAAATGCTTTACCTTTTCTAAACTGAAAACAGAGATGTGAGGTATAGTTAACTGCTTCCAGAGCCAAAGGAGCATCCTTCTCTCTTCATCCTCATGTGACCAGTAAATGGGGCATGTTTTGAGCACAGCTCTCATTGCCACTTCACACATGATGAAGTGCCTCCACAGAATACAGTTTTGTCACATATGATGGGGTGTTTTTTAGACTTCATTAATCACAACCTGAGAATGCCTTCTGAATGCCATTCTCTTTAAATGAGTTTTGATGCAACACACAATCACCTTTCCAATCAGTTTACTCAGGCTTTGTGCTGAGTTATAGTTCCCTTCCACACTTTCCTTCACAGGATCTCTAATCTCAGTCTGACCCTCCCTGTGACCAGTCACCATAATGTTGCAAACGTAAAGGCAGGATCAGCCAACGAAGGCCTTAGCAGCACATTAGGAGCAACTTGTAGCTATTTGGCACAGAAAGCAGACACTGGCTCTGTGAACACATGTTTTATAGTCGCCCATGGAACCATTTGCTGCTCTGAAGTTGATCCCGAAGATATTAAAACCAATAAACTCACTCCAAGGACAGACTGAGCCTGAGCAGAAAATTGTAGGATTGGGTGGGGCCTGAACATCATGGAACTCATTGTTTTGTACTTAGAGGAAGGGAAGGAATCATCCTATTTTATCTGGATTATGCTTTATCATAAGGAGAGATAGAAATATTAGTCCAGACCTTCCAGAAAAGGAAGAGGTTTAATAAAAGCACCTCAGGTAACATTTTTTTTTCTTGTCAGTGAGTTTCATGCTGCATAACCAGGATAGGCCATATGATTCTTATTTATGTTTTGGAAGCTTCATGAAAATATTGACTGACATGACACACTCCATCATCAGCGTTTCCAATCCACCAGAGCATGTGAAAGGCAACCCCACAGGTGTGGAGGCAGGCAGGTGTGCAGCTACTTAAAGCCACATGCAGGCACTTGTGTTGCACTACTCCCTTTGTTTCCAATGGAAGCAGCCCTGCAGCAGTGCCAACACACGGTTTTGAGAGTTGTGCAACTGCCTGCCTCCACAATACCCCTAGGGCTGCCCCAGTGGAATGTGCTGATGTTGGAGTGCATGTTCTGTTGGCCATTGGGTGGTTTATCTATACATAGCCATACTCTCTGAATAGAACTGACTTGTGGGGGGTAGAGTGAAATCCCAAGTGGGGGCTAGAGTGAAATCTCCTCTTCCTTCTATAGCCCTCTGATGTTATCAGCTATGGAGAATCACCAGGTTTGTTTTCTTTCCCTGCTCCACAAAGCAGGGGTGTGTGTGTGTGTGTGTGTGTGTGTGTGTGTGTGTGTGTTTGGCACCATGCTCCACAACACCTTTTCTTCTTCCCATGCACTTTCCCTTACATTATTTACCTCATGCTGAAGTTGCATGAGGCCTGTTGCAGGGTTTGGGGTCAAGCTGCTTCTTATAAAGGGGTTTGGAGACTTGGCTCTAATCTGAAGAACAAGGCAGATGGAGCATGCATTTCCACAGAGACAAGATTAACTTGAAGGTCTTCTGTCTGTTGACTTGTTTGGGCTTGTTTGTTAGTGTTTTTACTGGCTACCCAAGCAAAAAAAAACCAAAAAAAAATCTGCATTCAGCAGCATGTGTTTGTGGTATTCAGTGGCACAATTTTCTGCTCTTCCCCTCCACTTCAACTGTTGGACCTTCCCGGGAGATATCTACCTCCTACACACAGGGTATGATGTAGTGCAAGGAAAGCATGGGTTTGGCAGGAATGGGAGTTATAGGCTTTGCTTTTGCCTTGTAAAGATCTGATCTGATTCAGGGGTTTGGTTTATCTAGTTGTAGGAGCAGAGCCGGCTTCAAAAAATAATATCTGAAAGCCCCCTTTACAGGCCAGTCTTTTCCCCTGATTATCTGTAGCCATCTGAGGCCTGCTTTTCATTGACTAAAAATATCTGGGATGTAGTGCAGACATCATGTTACCCTGTTTAAAACTCTACCGGTTTCAAGGATGGGAAATGTTTCTGCTTCATCGTACCACATGAAAAACATGGTCATCACATCACCTATGGATGGAGACAAGCATGTTTTTGTGACCTCCCTTTTACAGTTTGTTTCTGTGTGTGGTTGTTCTGTTCCACACTGTTGCACTCTTTAGGAAGTGTGAGGGATTATAAGAAACAGTATCCTGGCATAATGTAATGTGCAGTCACAGAGTAATAAAATGAGAAGCAGAAGATGGCACAAAACAGATATTCTGTGAACAACATGAACCAATCTTCCACAAAATACAACCAGAACACTCTGCACTCTAAACATGACCACTTTGTCTCAAGCTTCTGGCATCCCATCTAACAAAAACAGTGCACTTTATCATAGGCTCCAAATGTCTCTAGTATTTTATTTAACCCTAATCCGGAGTCATGATTTTTACACATGAGTAGGACTTCCTACTCCTGAGTAGTCCCATTGGATACATTCGTCGATGCCCCCCAACTCTTTCAGGCAACAGAACCAATAATAATTTAACATTTCACTCCAGGGAAGTGCAATGGTGACCCCCACATCACACACACACACACACACACACACACACACACACACACACACACACACACCCTATATGGATTCAGCAATATGTTGAGGCATCAAAAAAGAATCCAGATATAGACATATGTTTTAAAACAACAACAACAACAATAATAATAACAACAACAACAACAACAACAACAACAACAACAACAACAACTAATACGCCAAGGTAGTGCCTCACTGGGGGAATAATAATACTTGGGCATTCTCCAGGCTGATAACATCGCACACACTGAAGTTAAAAGAAAAATGGAAAGTGAATACATCAGGAGAGTTAGAAAAATCCTAAAGTCCAAACTCAATGGCGGGAACAACATACAAGCCATAAACACCTGGGCTATACCTGTTATCAGATACACTGCAGGAAGAATAGACTGGACCCAGGCAGAGCTAGAGACGCTAGATCGTAAGACCAGGAAAATCATGACCATCAACCATGCTCTGCACCCCTGCAGTGATGTCAATAGGCTCTACCTCCCTCGCAGCTCAGGTGGAAGAGGAATGCTGCAAGTCCATCAAACAGTAGAGGAGGAGAAAAGAGGCCTTGAAGAATATATAAAGGACAGTGAAGAAGATGCACTTCAAATGGTCAATAACAAGAAACTATTCAACACCAATGAAATAAAGCAGATCTACAAGAAAGAACAAGTCAAGAACCGAGCAGAAAAATGGAAAAATAAGCCACTGCATGGTCAATATTTGCACAATATAAGTGGAAAATCAAACATCAAATCAAAATTCAAATCAAAACCTGGCAATGGCTTAAGAATGGCAACTTGAAGAAAGAAACAGAGGGTTTAATACTGGCTGCGCAAGAACAGGCACTAAGAACAAATGCAATAAGAGCAAAAGTGGAAAAATCCACAACAAACAGCAAGTGCCGCCTTTGTAAAGAAGCAGATGAAACAGTGGACCACCTAATCAGCTGTTGTAAGAAGATCGCACAGACTGACTACAAACAAAGGCATGACAAGGTAGCAGGGATGATACACTGGAACATGTGCAAAAAATGCAAGCTACCTGTAGCCAAAAATTGGTGGGAACATAAAATTGAAAAAGTTGAAGAAAATGAAGATGTAAAAATATTATGGGACTTCCAACTACAAACAGACAAACATCTGCCACACAACATACCAGATATAACTGTAGTTGAGAAGAAAGAAAAACAAGTCAAAATAATCGACATAGCAATACCAGGGGATAGCAGAATAGAAGAAAAAGAAATAGAAAAAAATCACAAAATACAAAGATTTACAAATTGAAATTGAAAGGCTGTGGCAGAAAAAGACCACATTCATCCCAGTAGTAATTGGCACCCTGGGTGCAGTTCCAAAATAGCAATAGCAATAGCAATAGCACTTACATTTATATACCGCTCTATAGCCAGAGCTCTCTAAGCGGTTTACAATGATTTAGCATATTGCCCCCAACATTCTGGGTACTCATTTTACCGACCTCGGAAGGATGGAAGGCTGAGTCAACCTTGAGCCCCTGGTCAGGATCGAACTTGTAACCTTCTGGTTACAGGGCGGCAGTTTTATCACTGCGCCACCAGGGGACCTTGAAGAGCACCTCAGCACCATAGGGGCTACAGAAATCACCATCAGCCAATTACAAAAAGCAGCTTTACTGGGAACAGCCTATATTCTGCGACAATATCTATAACAACAGCAACAACATTGACAATAAAATCCAGCAATCCCAGGTCCTTGGAAAGGACTCAATGTCTGGATAAAACAAACCAGTCAATAACACCTGTCTGACTGTGTAAACAAGAAATAATAATAATAATAATAGGCGCCCTGGGTGCAGTTCCAAAAGACCTTGAAGAGCACCTCAACACCATAGGGGCCACAGAAATCACCATCAGCCAATTACAAAAAGCAGCTTTACTGGGAACAGCCTATATTCTGCGACGATATCTATAACAACAGCAAGAACATTGACAATAAAATTCAGCCATTCCAGGTCCTTGGGAAGGACTCGATGTCTGGATAAAACAAACTAGTCAATAACACCTGTCTGACTGCGTAAATAAATAATAATAATAAATAAATAATACTATACTCTTCACACTGTCCAGTTGCATAGGGAGTTATAAAACTCAATCAATAAAACGATATCTATATACATACAACATAGTCATTAAGATGATCTCTGTATCAAATTAAAAAGTCCAATAGTCAAAAAGTTCATCAGTAAGATGGGAGAAGTCCAAGTCAATCTGCCCAATGTCTTGTTGTAGCCAAGGGATAGCATATAATTTTGCCAGTATCTGTTCATCTGTTGCCAGATGCGTTTCAACTCTAATGCAGTCTTCTTCAGAGGCAAATGTAGTATTTAACAAAATATCATGTATACTGTTTACATCTACCCAATCAAAGGATAGGGTTACTGAAGGGAGCAGCTAACAGTAACTCTATCCTTAGATTGGGTAGAAGTAAACAATATACATGATATTTTGTTAAATACTACGTTTGCCACTGAAGAAGACTCCATTAGAGTTGAAATGCTCTGGCAACAATATATCCATGAACAGATGCTGGCAAAACTATATGTTATCCCTTGGCTAAATCAAGACATTGGGAAGATTGACTTAGACCTCTCCCATCTTAGTGATGAACTTTTGGACTATTGGACTTTTTAATTGGATATAGAGACCCTCTTAATGACTATGTTGTATGTATATAGATATAGAGGCACTTCACACAAGCAGTGTGAAGCGCCAGGAGGAGGTTTGCAGGGAGAGTGGCTTTGACCTGCTCTCCCTGCAGATGATCATGTACTCGTTGCTGGGCAGGCGGATTGCCCACCCAGATGAGCGGCGGCTGGACTCTGGCGCTCCCACACCTCACCCAGCAGCTCTGGGGGTTGAGCGAAGGAAAGCACCACAGCAGGGAGCTCTCCCCCACCACCACCCAGAGTCCCAGTAATGCACCATGCAAGTGCGTGGTGCAATCCCGGGATCCCCCTCCCTTCCCCAGAATGTGCCTGCTGCAGCTGATACATGATCAAGTGAATGAGGTTAACAGAGCTCTTGCTCCGTTAACCTTGTTTAAAGGGGTAGCTCTGTAAACGGGCTTTCCGCTTGGAGCCGCACAGCTCCCGGGGGTTCTCACAACCAACAAAAACCAGGCTGGGCTCCCTTAGCCTATTTTCTGCTGGTCGTGGGAATAACTTCATAGTTTTATTGATTGAGTTTTATAATTCCCTACGACAGTGTTCTCTAAGAGTATAGTTTCTATTATAATTATATTGAAACATATGTATATATCTGGATTCTTTTTTGACTCCCACATCCCAAGCATGGCACTCTGTGTGACTGCATGACTCACAAAGAGAGTGAGTTCTCAGCTAAGGAAAAATGAACATTCAAACCCCACACTAATAAGGATCCATACTTCAGCAGCAAAATTCTCAGCATTTCACCTGGAAGGACACTCTGTGACTGACCTAAAGGTAGTCATCATAGGTCTAAGAGTTGATCTAGGGCAGGGATTCTCAAACTTGGGTCCTCAGGTGTTATTGGACTTCAACTCCCATAATCCCCAGCCTCAGTGGCCTTTGGTTGGGGATTATAGGAGTTGAAGTCCAATAACACCTGAGGACCCAAGTTTGAGATTCACTGATCTAGGGCCTTCTGCAGGTCAGTCCCCCTCCATCATCACATATTTTTCTTGGTTTATTGCCAGCTGTCCTTGGGCACATACTTCTTGGGCATACACAATACCATTATCTGCTGTCCATCCAAGCCAAACACAGATGACAGTGTTTCCCTTTGTGGATGTGGTTGCATTTGTGGGGGTATGTCTGGCTTGTAGTGTCTCATAATGGCTACATAGGCCAGTCCCTTGCTCAGGAGATCCTCTGGCAGTTGTACACTGGGGGGAAAGTTAACCGTCACCACAGTTCTCTAAGGGCAAGTTTAGATGAACACAGTCCTGCACGTGTGATATCATCAGGACTGTAGCAAGAAGGCATCTGCCCTGATGTCACTGGTGGATGTACTGATGTGCTCTTTGCACATCCTTCAATTGCCTGAGAGGGATGCTAATCTGAATGCCCCCCCCTACACACACTCCAACAGAGTTTTGGAGTGTATATAGAGGGGTGATTCACCTGAAGCAGCCTCAAGTGTTGTTCTATGGCTGTGCACACAGCTGCACAACTTGCAGGTCTACTTGTCTTTGTTGCAGTCCTCCTCCAGCTTGCTTCCTAAGGCCAACACCTCCTGTCAGTGGGTTTTTGCATCACAGCACCATCATATTTTCAAACCATACTTCTTTGGTTTGCTTGGCATGTGTTGTCAGAACGGAAAGCACCTCAGAAACCTAACAGCTGTTCATCAACTGCTGGTCAGACCTAGGAACAAGGTCCAGATTCCTCTAATGGTTGCCAGCTTGACAGTCTTTTCTCCTGTTATGTGGCTTTGTCATCAAACCCTAAATTACTTGAGATGTCCTCAGATCATCTCAGCTACGTCATGGCACAGAAATAGGACCCCAAATGTACTGCCCACAGTCCCTGTAGTGCTTCATGATTGTCATGAAATACACCAGCCAGGATTAGCAGCCTGAGATATGCTTCCAGTTCTGTTAAGTCAAGGTGCTTACATAGGAAGCTGCTACCTAATGAGCCAGATGGTTGGTCCATCTAGAGCAGCATTGTCTACTCTGTCTGGCAGTATTTATTTATTTTGTTTGTTTGATTGATTGATTGATTGATTGATTGATTTATATACCGCCCTTCCAAAAATGGCTCAGGGTGGTTTACATCAAAATAAAAACAATTAAAATTATTGTTATTGTCAACCACCCAGAGATGAAAGTTTGGGGCGGTATACAAATTTGATAAACAAACAAACAAACACTTAAAATCAAAACTAAATCAATTAAACAAAATCATTAACATTAAAATCATTTAAAACCAACATTAAACATTTAAAACCATAAATCTAATTAAAAGCCTAGGTGAATAAATGTGCCTTCAGTGCCCTTTTAAAAATTGCCAGAGATTAAGAGGCACTTATTTCAACAGGGAGCACATTCCAAAGTCCAGGGGCAGCAATGGAGAAGGCCAGTTCTTGAGTAGCTGCCAAATGAGTTGGCAGCAATTGCAAACGATCCTCTCCAGATGATCTTAGCAGGCGGTGGGGCTCATGGTGAAGAAGACGTTATCTTAAATACCCAGGGCCTAAGCTGTTTAGGGCTTTATAGGTAATAACCAGCACCTTGTATTTTGCCCAGAAACGACTTGGCAGCCAGTTTAATTCTTTCAGCACAGGAGTAATATGGTCTCTCCTAGATGACAAAGAGACCAACCGTTTTGAGGTCGGTAGGTCTCTAGGACTTCAGACACTGACAGCACTTGAATTCCTCCTTCTGGGCTCATGATGGTGTTCTCTCTCTCTCTCTCTCCTTCCCTCCCTCTCTCTCTGATTGCATGGGTGGAAGTGGCTTCACTCACCACCTCCTGCTGGAATAAAGTTTTCTTGGTCTTTCCTCTCACCAGAAGACCACCAGTGGATTAACAGAGAGGCAGGGTAAGCATTTGCCTATGGTGACAAAATCTGAGGAGCAGCAAGCTGCTCCTCAAATATTGCTGCCCCTCTCTGGAGGTCATGGCAGCTGCAGCGGGGGGTGGGGGGGAGAGAAGAAAGTCCCCCCCTTTTGTGTACTTTTAAAAACTGTTGCTGTGCAGTGGCAGCAGTAGCTGCAGGGAAAGGGGTGAGGAGGGGAGAGTTCCCCTTTACCCAAGTATTTACCTTTACCCAGGGAGGGAGGGTCAGATGAGGCACGGCAGCTGCTGCAAGGAGGGTTGGAGGGGTGCAGAGGGGAGAGTTCTCCCTTTTACTGGGATGGGGGGTGGTGAGCTCCTTCCAGCGCCCCTCCTTCCTCCCAAGTGACTGCATGGGCCTCTTGCCTCTCGGCTGAGCAGCCACCGCCGCCGCGCCTCATCCACCCTCCCTCCCTGGGTAAAGGTAAATACTTGGGTAAAGGGGAACTCTTCCCTCCTCACCCCCCTCCCTGCTGCCGCTGCTATGCAGAGGTATGTTTTTTAAATGCAAAATGGGGGACTTTCTCCTCGCACCCCCCCCTTGCTGCAGCCACCGCCATGCCCTGGTCAAACGGGGAAAGTTTCCCCTTGCCTCCACTTCCCACAGCCTACTGCCATCGCCACACAGTGGTGTGTTTGTTTGTTTTTAAGGTGAAAGGGCAGCAAAAGCCTTTTTTCCAATGGGCAGCTAAAAGGTTAATCCGCCCCTGAGAGGACCCCATACCCACCTCACCACTGTGAAGTGGGCAAGTGATAGACTGGTTGTGGACCACCTTTTGCCATTTCTGCTTCTCATGTAACCCATCATCTCAGTACCTTCACTGGCAGGTGAGTAAGGTGCAGCAGACTGCTCAGTGCCAGACATCCCACCTCAATATCTTCTTGCACTCTCCACCTGGAACCAAGCTCCTCCTGGGCTGTATCCCACTAGGAGAAATGGGAAAAGACCAGAAATGTACTGTAGATGGTTGATCCTCTGATGCCAGGCTTACTGAAGCTGACATGTTGTTGTGGTTGCTGCTGCTGTGATCCTTTTGGCTTTGTTCTGCTGGCAAAAATTCTTGCTTCTGCAGAGGTCAGATGCTTCAAGGTCAGATGCTTCAAAATGCTTTACGTGTTCCAAACGCAAGGTCTGACGTTTTGGGAGGAATTGGTTTCATCTGCCCTAACTCAAGAGCACAGAGCTATGCAGTGCCTCAGGCATGCAGCCTAGCCCAGGCTAGGGATGCCCAGCCTGGGTTAGGCTGCACATGAGAACCACAGGGATTGGGCCCAATCCCAGTGGGCCAGTACTGCCTAGCCCAAATTTTTAGCCTGACTGTTTCTCAAGGTTGAGAGTGAGCGCCCTCTTAACCTGGGCTTGCTGCTCATATGCAAGCCAGGCTGTTTCCAGCCCAGCCACAAACTGAGTGCCTGTCTCTTGGGAGAATCCCCCCATGCACTGAACAGCGCATTGTGGGTTTCCTGGAGGCTGGAGCAATGAGTCCTGGCCTCTCTTTACCAGTGCTGCTGGGAGTAGCATGGAGAGTCATCCATGCTACTCCCAGCAGCGCTGATCATATGAGTGTGCAGCTTGTGTGCTGCCCAGGCTGTGAGCGGTCATTTGGGAAAGGTAGGTTGTACCCTGCCTCCCCCTGACCATGCCCGGTCATGTGAACAGCCCCACTAGCATCATTAAAGGAAACAAAACTAAAGTTTCCAAAGAGAAACAGGGTGTTCTCTCCCATCCCAAAGGGCTTAACATGGGCATAGAATAGATATCACCCCACCATAGAAAGCCCATTCATTTCTGGGGGTGAGTTGTCTCCCAGTTGTAATATAATGGGAATGGGGTAAAAACTACGCCACCATAAAAAGCCCATTCATTTCTGGGAGTTTTCTTCCAACTGAGTTATAATGGGGATGAAATAGAAACCACCCCACCATAAGGATTCCATTCATTTCTGGGTGTGCCCCCCCCCCCCGCAATCGACCTAACATGGGGGAATGGGATATAAACCATCCCACCATAGAAAGCCCTTTGATTCCTTGGGTGTTCTTTTTCCCAGTTGACCTATAATGGGGATAGGCTAGAAACCACCCCACCATAGGGATTCAATTCATTTCTGGGGTGGGTTTTCTCCAATTGATGTAACATGGGAATGGGATAGAAACCACCCCACCAAAGAAAACCCATTCATTTTGGGGTAGTTATCTACCCTGTGTCATATTTTTATTTATAACATAAATATTATAACTAATGAGAGGCCATGCTTGTGGATATATTGTGTACCAGAGTGCAGGTAAGGGTTTGACACCATAGCTGGAAGCACAGTGGTTGGCTTGTTTACGTGCCTTTACGCAACTGGGGGTGGATACAGAGGTGTATCTAGGGAAAATAGCACCTAGGGCAAGCACTGAAATTGCGCCCCCTGTCCAAACTTCTGACACCCGTCTTTCAGATTACTTTACCATAATATCAGCTGAAAAATACAAGTCAAGCTTGTTAATCTTTTAATATTTCAAAAACTATTTAGCAGTGGACATAGCCAGAACAAAAAATGCTGGAAAACTATGAATTTCAGTATGCTGGGGCTCATGAAATACCCAAATACTATGTGGAGATGTACTTGGAAAACTAAACAGAAGTGCCTGTCTAATTCTCTACTATGCATTGTAGCATAGCTATTATATACATTTTAAAAATAAATGGAGAATTTGACTTTTCCCAAATACTCTGAAAATAATTAAAGGATATGCAGAGTTAACTGTGTCACTACTTGGAATATATTCTAGTATTTCAGAAAGACAGTTAAAATGAGAGAAAGAGAGCAAGAAACTCCCAATGGGCCTTAATACTAAGGATTTCACACTGATTCAAAGACAAACTCACCATTAATAGCCATATTATTAAGACATCCCATTTAACTCACTTATCACAAGAAGCAATGTAAGAGCAAATGAATACA
This sequence comes from Hemicordylus capensis, assembly GCF_027244095.1. Lineage (NCBI taxonomy): Eukaryota > Metazoa > Chordata > Lepidosauria > Squamata > Cordylidae > Hemicordylus > Hemicordylus capensis. The sequence goes on from NC_069658.1 coordinate 383,070,781, forward strand.
ATTCTAGCTCATAAGCTTCAGCTCAGTATTCACAAACCCTGATTCTCTGTACATAGTGCCAAACTAAATATGTGTACAGTGACTTAGAATATATATATATAACACCTGTAGCTGCTTTGGGGGGGCTTCCTAAAGGCCATGTGTGGGGGGTCTGCAAAGGTTCCCCCTCCCCCCGCTGGCCTCTAGGGCCTCACAGGGACCATTTGAGCATGTGCGGTGGCTGTTTTTTAAAATATATATATTTTAAAAAATGGCTGCTGAAAACAAAATGGCCACTACACATGCTCAAATGGCCTCTGCAAGGCCTGGCATGGCCTAGGGCCTCACAGAGGCCATTTAAGCATGCACAGTGGCCATTTTGTTTTCGGCAGCAATTTTAATTTTTTTTTTCATTTTTAAGAATGGTGCCCCCCCTTCAAGTGGCACCCGGGGCACATGCCCTGCCTGCCCTACCCTAGATACGCCCCTGGGTGGAGATTAGGGGTGTTCATGGAACCGGCTGGCCAAGTTCAGTTTGAGTCTAGACCAGACCTGAACCGGACCGGGCCAGTTTGGTCTGGCACCCCCTTGAACCCCCCTCCCGGTTCGGATGGGTCTGGGGGGATTCATGAACATTTTTCAAAAAATAAAAAATATTATTATTTACTTATTCCCTTTGGGGGAGTTGTTGGATGTGGTGTTGGTGTTGGGTCCATGGAGGTTCCCCTCCCCCTGCTGGCCTTCCTTTTGTCCCGTTTGGGCCTTCCTCCTCCTGCACGGTGGCCATTTTGGAGGCTGCTGTGACTGCACAATTGGCCTCTGTGTGACCCAGACCATGCAGAGGCCAATTGCACAGGAGCAGAGGCCTCCAAAATGGCTGCTGTGCCAGAGGGGAAAGGCCTGAACAACAGCCAGTGGAGGAAAAAAGAGAGGCCGGTGGGGGAGGGGAAACCTCTGCGGGCCCGGACCCATCCACACCCCACTGCCTCCAACAACTAAAAAAAAAATTTTTGTTTTTTAAAAAAACCCAACCACCCCTGAACAGTTGGGGGTGTTGGGTCTGGGGTTGGACCAAACAAGGATGATTCGGTTCAACCCCGAACCATCGAACCGAAAAGGTTGGAGTCAAACACATTCAATGTCAAACCTGTTTGCATATCCCTAGTGGAGGTCTACCCCAAAATTCAGATGACGGTTAAGTGTTACATTCTCCATAGTTTTAGAGCCACGTGTTTTGATTATGTTGTGATTTCCATATTACATATTAACGCTTTCCTAAGAGCACAGGCAACAGAAGAGCATGCTAGGTATTTTTTGTTCGAGACTTGGTAGACTGGGGCACTGGGATGAGGATTGTACAAGCAGGGCTGTATCAGTTGCTGCCTGATACACGGAAGCACCAAAGGTGGACTTGTAATATTGCTCACATTCACTTCCATTCTGATATAAGAAGCATTTTTTAAAGTGTGTGTGTGTGGAGAAGGTCATTATTTACTTCTGAAGTGACCTTTCAGAGCGTAACTAAAGAAACAGATTGGAAAGGTGTTTAGCTATGAATTGCTCCTGACATGTTTCTATGCCACAAATGACACAAAACAGCTGCCCTGCATTTTATCCTACTTTGAGGATTTTACAGACCTGTGTTTTTTGAAAAAAAGGTATCACTTCCCAAATCCTTTGTTTTGTCTGGGAATGAGATGAGGGGTTGCATCTGACAATGTCTTCTTCTTCTTTATTTCAAGTCTTTACATTTCCTCTGGTTTGGAAAGGTATGTTTGTCTCTTCTTAGGGTCTGGCAGATAAGAACCCAGCCTGTTAGCTATCTGTGCTGCATGCCTTTCTGCTACCCAAGTCAGCCCTGCCATTCTCCCAAACTTTCTGGGCATTTCCTCTGGCCTCCCCCTCTCAAGGCAGCAGGCAAACTCAAAGAGGCTTCTTTTAGCTTGTCCTCCACCCACTTCACCCTTCCTGGGAACATAGCAGTGCTTGGCCCAAACACAGGTTCTATCAAGGTGCAAAACAAAAATTCTAGTTCCTGACATTTGTACTGTGTGTATATAGTGGAAGAAGGAAATGAGGAAATAAAAGCATCACTCAGTGTAAAGCTTCTGCAGTCTTGTTTCTGCTCTGCGCACAGCTGCTGGTTCTGCTTTAAACCTCAGAGGCAGAAGCACAAGTGAATAATTCACAGCACAATTTTTGTGTGATTTATATGCATATTTTCACACAATTTTTGTGTGATTTATACACATATTGTGTGATTTATACGCAATTTTTGTGTGACATACGCATTTTTCTGATATTTTTATATTGAATACAGCATGGTGAAACATTGCCGTGTTCCAACAAGAGAGCAACACTGTCTTGTATAGGTAACAGACTCTGTACTTGCCGTGTTTAGGGCAGTTCTGAAAGAGCTATATTGGTCTCAAGACCACCAGAGGTAAGAATGGAAAAACAAGGGCTGTGGCAGGAGAAAGTCAGCTACTGTTTAGAGTTGTGTTCTACCATTCACAAGAGTTGTGTCTAGATGGCCACTTTTCCTACTGATGTGGGAAGAGAAGGTATTTCATTCATAGAGGTACTTAGTGATTTGGCTTTGGCCTTTCTGATTTGGTCTGCACGCCACTACCCACACTGGACTCATATGAAAGAAGAAACAATTACTATTAATTTGAAATATTTGTAAACATAAAGCTGTTTGCATTAAAAAGACATAGCATAAAAACAAGAAATGGAATGATAAGAAGAAGAAAAACACCCAACAAAACACAAAAAGCAAAGCAGCAAGATAAACACAATAGAACCAAGCATAAATATTTTCTGCTATAAAAAGCAAGCCCAACTGGTGTGTCTTAAGGGGTCATCTTAAAGTTCTAAGTGTGGGGGTTTGTAGGATCATCTCAGGAGGCCCAGAGATGCAGTTCCACCACTGAAAAGGCTGTTCCAAGTCCCTGCCAATCAAACGTGATTCAGCAGTGGACCAGGGAGCAGAACCTGAGATGGTCTTAAGGCCCTGTCAGGTACATATGGGTGAAAGTGGTCCTTAAGATAACTTGGTCCTAGACTGTTTAGAATTTTAAAGGTAACAACCAGCATCTTTAATGGAGTCTGGAAATACAAGCCCTAGACATAGACTAATGAATGACATGTGAAGACAGATTCACTGAAATGGACATATGAGCCTCTGTTTTTCCTGGGAGTTAGAAATAATAACCCCAGAACTTCCATCGTGAAAGCAGCTTCTCTTGGGTGATTGCTAGTCTTGCTTCATTTTCCCAAGCAGCACTTTCAGCCCTAAAGCCTGGGAAATCAGATAGAACCTCAGTTTCCCATGCAGCACTCAGCCTAGAGAATCAACCAAAACTGTCCGCTATTTATCAACTCCATCAAGTTGGTGTACTCAGAAGTTGTTAATTATCTTGTTCTATTCCCTCCAACAAAGAGTACTTATGGGTGCAAATATAGTATAAACAAGAAAGGAAGTTTACTATGGAAGGTACAAAGTATTGGAGATTTGGGAAAGGTAAAAATAAGTTACAAAAAAATAGAGTGAATCATAAATTCTGTTAGCACTTCAAAGTAACTTTTCCTATGTTTCACATTCCATCATCAGCATTGATATCTTATAAAAGGACCCACTGTTTAGTTGTTCCTGTTGCAGATTCCCAGATCTCATGGTGTTGCTGCATACAGACTGGGTCTTTGCCTCGGTTGATGGACCAATAATACATATGGCTGGGCCTATGTTTACTATAATGGATGGGACTCTGCAGACACACATTCAGCCTCTTTTTCATTGGCTGCATTCACATGTAACATGAAACCAGAGGTTGATGAAACTGCAGCTTCAATTTTAAACTGTAAATCGCATCACAGATGTTTGTCCAACTGCATTCCGGCATCCTCCAGTTACAGGAGAGGGGATCCCCTCCCTGCTGCTTGGCTGCTGAGGTTGATCCCAGCAAGCTGCATTGGCAAAGCATCAGCATGTCAGTGGAGCAGCCACGATTGGCCACCATCTTGAAAGGGGCGTGCCGAGCACGGCCATGCATTTTTGGAGCGGTCTGCCCATCCTCGGCATAGAAAGGGCGTTTAATGCCAGGGCTTTTTCTCACAGCCATGGGCATAGCATCCATTGGACAAACAGGGACAAATGTCCCTGGGCCCAGAGGGTCACAGAGCCCCAAGAGGCCCCCAAGCAGACTGCCCCGCCATGCTGCTGCCCTTGCCCTGCCACCTCTGCCCTTGCCCCACTGCAGCTTCTTATCTTTGCCCCTGTGCGGCGGGGGCGGGGGTGGGTGGGCAGTGTGGCTGGACCGGGCTTCTCCAGTTGGCTGGCATGCCCCTCCCTCTCTCTCTCACTGGCCGGCCAAACTGTGTGCTTGCACAGTTGGACTATGGAAGTCACATTCCCATGACATCACGGGCATGCGATGTTCACAGCTGAACTGCGCAGGTGGGCAGTTCAGCCAGCCGGCTGACCAGTGAGAAAGAGAGGCATGCCAGCTGGAGAGGCCAGGCCCAGCCACAGTGCCCCCCACTGCCTCATGGGGGCAAAGATAAGAAGTAGCTGTGGGGCAAGGGCAGTGGAGCAAGGACACCGGGCGGGGGGAAGGATGGCGGTGGTGGGATGTTTGTTGCCCCACTCCTTGTGTCTGATGACAGACACAGGGGGCATGGCTTGGGGCTCTTGTGATAGGCCCCCCCCCTACAAAGATTTTGTCTCTGGGCCCCCTGGGGTCTCACTACATCCCTGCTGACAGCAATGGCATCATTGCCCTCCTAAGAGCCCTGTGCAAAAATAGTCCTGCACAAGCATGGTCTGGGAGGGAACTTGGGGGGGCACTATTTCCCTGTTAGTCAGGAGAAAAGGAAGGGATTAGCTGACCATAAAAAGTGGGGTGGGAGAGGATTAGCTGATGATAGGTTAAGCCTCTCATGAGAAGGGCAGTCTACTGGGGTGGATCATGGGGTTGTAAACCCTAGGTCTTCCATCAGACTGTACACTCATAAGTTGAGCTGACCCAATAAAGGGGCCCCCACTTGCTTGGGGCCCCCACTCTCTCTGGTAAAAGATAGAACTTTTGCACTGCAACCCCTTCCTCCCCTGGGGAGCCTTGCATACACCCAAAGGAGATTTTGATGTCCCATGTATCAGAGACTGGCTGCGTGTGTGGATGGGGGAAACACCGGGTGTGGGGATGATTCTTTACTGCCATTCAAAATTCCCAAGTTCTGTCCAGCATTGCATTATATGCAGATCTGCCACCACAGGGAATTGAGGGAGAGGGAGCCCCAATTCAAAGCTACCCCAGGAGAGTGGGGTTGCCATTTTTGGGCACAAGCAAGAGTGCCCATGGCCACATGGGCTGATGGGCTGGCAGGGGGCATGCTTTGACAGCTACTTAGCGGCAGTCACCCAGACAGGGAGAGCAGTTGACAGGCTACCCATCCCTGCAGCTTTCCTTCATAGAGCAACCTGGCTTGATACAGAAACCCAATCACCTGAACTGAAACTCTCAAAAGAGAGTTGTTCATGGGAGAAGAGGTTGTTTTGTTGCCACACATTATTAGAAATTGTGGCAGACACCCCTGTCCCCACAGATGGTTATTCTAATGAGTTATTTGTGGGTGTCCCCATGGCCTGGCACTCTCTTGAGTGAGCGTGGTCCGCTCCGAGTCAGCATCTATCCCCATCACATATGAGGAATAGCTCCTCATCTGTGAGGAGCACTGGAGGAATGCTGATCCCGGCCCTGCTCATGTGTAAGCCTAGGGAGCATAAACATCCCCAAAGGGAAGGGGGCTGGGTAGCCCCCTCCCCAACCTTTTTGTTGGGGGAAAAAAGTAGAAGTTGGCTGCTCATGAATCCTTGGTTGGGGCTGCCTTTTAAACCCAACCACAGATCCCCCCCCCACATCCATATGTTCCCAAACCAGCACTGTGAGGGGGTGCCCTGCTTATTTTGCCACTTGGTCTGTTTGTGCTTGGGAACATACATTATTGTCACTTTAATCTCAGGGAGCAAAGCACTTTAATGTAAGCCCTGTCATGCCATCTCCATTCATTCCTACTTGCCAGGAGTGGCGGGGGGTGGGGGTGGGTGGGTTAAGGGACTGAGTGGGAAGGTGGAGGGTGCTGCTGTGTGACTTTTCCACTTGACAGCCTGGCAAGGTTGAAATGGGATGTGGTGGCATCCCTGTTGCCGGGCAGGCTACTAAATTGCTGGATAGGTAACAGGAGGGAGGAGGCTGGTGCTTGGAGAGGTGGCCAACAAAAAGTGCTGCAGGCATGGAGCGAGCTTGACCCTGGGCAGGTCTGCGCTGCTGTCTCTTATGATTGCTGTTCCAAAAACAGAATGAGACTGCAGTTTTGGAGGTGTCTGGGTTCGGATGTAACCCTTCGGTGGCCAAACCGGAAGTCTCGGCAGTGAACCTTTGTGCAAACTAAAGGTTCAAATTGGAGTTTGGCGAGCCAAATTGCAGGTTGTTTTTGGCTCAAAACCTTGGTTGCAAGCATTAAGATGTAACAGAGTTCCAACATCTGCCCCGTTTAACTCCAGTTTCATGTTATGCAAGCCTTGTACCTTCTTTCTCAAGAGCATTTTCTAGAAGCAATAGGAGAGGTAGTACAATATTGAGTATTTCTTCAAATTGAATCTCTTTGAGACAAGAATGTTTCTACTACATTTGGTTATACAACCAATCTATTATCAAGAAATTTGAGTATCAAATTTCAACTCACAAGATCCATGTCCACCAGCACTTGATAAAGAATTATTTCGAAACCAGGTCACCGTAGTGTGTGGACGTCTTCACCCATAATGTCATCTTAGGGACTCCATTGTTCTGTTTTGATATATAGTCCATGGACTCTATCATTTATATGGTCATTTCCACTGTAGATTCTAGTGTTTCTTGTTGTACATACCATTGTTCTATTTACATCCAATTGATCCATATTGAATACACTTTCCAATATAGTTGTTTCCCATCATATTGTGGTTATTCCTCCCCACCCTCATTGGCTAGTTTGATGGGGTGGGGTCTTTTGGGGATACATGTCTGAATTCAGCCATTGGCTCAGGGCTTGAAAGATGAGCCAGTCTTTTCTCAGAGTCTTTGAAAATCAGTCTTAATGCAGTCCTGTTTCTATAGAAATCAATGGTAATATATAATGGAGCAGGACTGCAGCCTTTAGCAGTGGGGACACAGTAGGATCAGCTGGGACACACACCTCTTAAAGAAACAGCTTCTCATATTATCAATGTGATGACATCTTAACTATTTCAGAGTATGGTACTGCATATGTCAAGGATATCAGTATAAGATTTGCTCCAAACAAGGTGATTTAGTCAATGTCAAACTAGGAACAGGAGGGGAGGGTTACTCCAGTCCTTTATTATATATGTTTATAGCAATAGTCAAATAGTTTTAGTTGTCAGTAAGTGGCTGCCTCCCGTCTCAATTTCCATTCTGCACAGCTTTCTCCAAACCTGATGTGGCTGATGTGTTTCAGCTCTCTTGTGGAAAGACATTAAATCTTATGCAAGAATTGGAGCTGTTGAAAGTATGTTTGCTGAACTGGTCGTAATCTGTTTTTAATCATTAGGCGAAGCTAGGATGATAGTCTGCAGTCTCTGATTTGCAGTTTGACTAAGCTATGAACATATTTCTATGTTGTTTTTATTTGTATTCCTTTCCTAGTCTCTATAATCATTATAATCATATATTTTTAGATATTTATATTGTCCCAATATAGTCTAAGGGTTCAAGAAAGGTGAAAATATGTTTTAAAAGTAGAAAATATATTTTTAAAACCCCATTAAGCCAAAACAAAACAGCCACATATTAGCTTTGGCAACCAAATCCCAGCCCAAATAAAAACATGCCACAGTTTCCCCCAGAACATCTCAGGCCCAGGCTTTGGTCAATCCCCAAGGGAGAGTTGTGTTGTAGTTGGGAAGGAGGCTCTGAGAATGTATCTCCATATGGAATAAATCTTCTGGTCGGACTCGAATGGTTTGATCTCTTCAGCTCTATCCAGGCAGCAGCATTCTTGACGCGAAAATGATATTCCAAAGGTCTTCAGTTACTGTATAAATGACAATTTTCTATTGAACATATTGGGAAACATGTCAAAGGCAACAATAAACATGGAGGAAGCAAGCAAGCAGTGTATGGAAGGCACTGAGGATATCTACCTCAGTAGATATCCTCAGTAGATATCCTTTGTTCTACCTCAGTAAAAAGCTGGGTCTCAAAGTAGGACTACCCACGACTGGATCAGCCGGAGCCACAGGGCTCATGGTGCTCCAGATGACATGAGCTGCCTGCAGCTTGTGTCGTGAGAACAACCTCTGTGTTTGAGCAATTTGCATACATTGCACAAATTGTGTTGCACCCTGGGCTTACTCTTTTGTAATGCAATTTGTGCAAATATTGAATTTGTGCTACTTACACAAATTGCACAAATGCAGCCTTACTAGGCTGACGTACTCTTGCACAGTATGTCAGTCACTTAATTTAATAAAACCCCACAAAACTATTTAGTAATTACAGTTGCAATCCTAGGCACATTCGCTAGGAAGTCAACACAATTGGCTGACAGTCTCCTCAGCCCTTCAGTGACTGAAGCAAGGCTGTGGGTCTGCAAGGAGCCTTCTGCGCCCCTGCACTGAAGGCTTCTTACACAACAAACTGGGTGCGAAGAGGAAGGGAGTGATATTTGCATCACTCCTCTCCCTTCATAAGCCCTTTCCATTCATATAAATATGTTCCTGAGGGCTACACAGCCCTCAAGAACATATTTATGTACACAGAAAAGGCTTTTGGAGGGAGGGGTTCCATCTTCCCTTCCATGCTTTTCCCTCCATCTGCTGCATAAAAAGCCTTCAGTTGAGGGACTCTGAATGTTCCTTGTGGACCCACAGCCCTCCTTCCATCACCGGAAGACTATAGAGAATTTCAGCCATTGACCTTAGTGAGACTTACTTCTGAGTGAACACGCCCTGGATTGCATGAGATACTCCTTTGCCTATGGAAAAGGGAATAGCAGCATGACAAATATGCCTTCTAAATACAACCTCTGTGCTGTTGTCCCTGTTCCCTGCTATTTCACATTGCATAGACACCACACCAGCACCTGAATATAGTGGAACAGGTGAGAAGCAAGTGCAGACCCTGCAAATGGGATGTGCAGTGGAGCACATTGAAAGCCATCTCCAATACTGAGAAATCCCAAAATGCAACAGCAGTTAGCATTGTCTCCTGCATTAAGATGTCCCAGTAGCAGCTTACTGCTTCACATTGCAGTTGCTGCATCACATCTCCTGTTCTGCCGCTTAATGTCATGTACCAGATAGGTCAGGGCTTGGTAGGCATATCAAAGCTGTGGGACTTGCAGGCATCTACAGGTGCTGGGTCTGTTATGTGAACAGGGTGGTGGAGCTGGGGCACTCTCAAACAAAGAGCACCTATTGTGCCCTTGAACTGGATGGCAGACTTCCATGCCTGAGCATTGACAGGTGCAATGGAAAGTGTGGGAGCAAATAAAAGCAGGGAGGGAGGGGAAGGCAAGTGAGAAGACTTGCAGGCAGGGGAGGGGGAGAGGGAAACAAGTGATGTGAAGCAGGGAAAAAGCTCCCCAGCAGGAGAGACTGCCAAAGCAGCAGGGCTGTATCACGTCAGTAGTGCAGTGCTGGAACACAGAACCATGTTTAGGAGTAAAACCATCATATCACACAGCATTAGGGCCCAATAGAAATGAAGCAGCCCCACTGGGGCATTTTATTTGCACACTCCAGTAACGTAGACGCCAAAGGCTTTGCTAATGCTTCATGGGCTGCTAATTTCCTCTCTGACCCTTTTTGTTGAGGACTGACCCCAGCCAGAATCCCTCCGCAATGAATGCCAAAGCCTGACACAGGTCCGGGTTAGGGGGTGACAAAGAGGCCTCTGTGGGCTTTAATCAGGCTCCAGTTTGCAGTTTAAGAACTGGGGGAGGTGGTTGTGGTGCTCTAAAGATCTGGGTGGCACAATAAGGGAGGCCCCAAGATCTCCCATGGAGGCAGCAGAGCTGTGGCAGCCTGCAGAAGACAGCTTAAAGGACTCGTCAGGCGGTGGGGGGGGGGGGCGAGGGGGGAGGGAGAAGGGGATGGTTTCTTTGTGAGATGCTTTCTTGAGAAAGGAAGGTTTTTCAGTGAAAGCCCCCATTAGATGACCCAATCAGGTCCTGGCAGATGGATATCGCAGGCATGCTGCTTATTCATAGCAGGCTGCAGCTTTTGCTGCTCTCTCCCTCAACCTTCCCCCACCTGTCCCTCCCTCCAGCCTTTCATTCATTTTAAGACTAATTTGTTTTGTTAATGTTTTCTTCTTCTCTTCCTCCTCATCTCCCCCTGAAGACTGTGACTCGTACTGCAAGGCATCCAAAGGGAAGCTGAAGATCAACATGAAGAAGTATTGCAAAAAAGACTATGGTGAGCTACCCCCTTCTTCCTTAAGGGTGTGTGTGTGTGTGTGTGTGTGTGTGTGTGTGTGTGTGTTCTTTTTTGAAACACAATCAGCATAGTCTCCATTACATAGGACAGCCTGGAGCTGGCAAAAAAGGTACATGAGGCTTGCATACGCTACTCCTGGGAGGCCTTGCCAAAGAAGCTGCAGATGGGGACAGGTAATGGAATCAAGGGGCAGCCTTTGTGGCAGGCAGACTGTTGGGTTTTGTTCAAGGACACCCAACTTCAGATTTCTGTTCAGCGATAAGGTTCACTGGGTAGTCTTGGACATGTCATCCCCCCCACCCCCACCCCGCTGCCAATCTCGCCTACTTGCAATATGGGAATAACAAGCAGCCTGTAGCTAAAGAGTTGACTTATATGTTCCACTGGCCATTGGGGGCTGGACTCTATGGTGTGTGACTGCTAAAATTATTAGGGAGTTTTTAGTACTGCTACTGCTACTACTATGATGACAACAACAACAAATAATTCTATACCGCTCTTCAACCAAATTTCTCAAAGTGGTGAGGGTGTGAAAGGAAATCCAATGCTCATACCTAGAGAAGAGCAGGAATGTCAGGGAGAGCAGAAAAGCATCTGAGAAACTAATTTGGGGTGGGGGGGTAGTTGTGGTGGGTGTGGGTGTGTTTGTATGTAAACCCATCTGGCTGCTCCTCCTGGCAGAGCTGAACAAATGGAGAAGGTGGAAGATACTGATTTTGATGCATGTGTGAGCACATATGCACACACACAGGCATACAAATGTCCGCAGTGTGCACTCACCACATCTTCTTTGCTTCTCTCAGTGGTAAGAGTGGCTCACCTACCTGTTATATTCTGTCTCGGATATTTTATGTTTTGTTATTTAGAAGTTTGTCCTAGTGGGGATCCTGTAGAGTGTGTGTGTCGGGGGGGCGGGGCGGGGCGGGGGGAGTCAGAAAGGAAAAGGGAGGGAAAGGAGAAGGCGAAAATGGAGTTATTTCTGAATACATTCTCTGCTAAATCTATATAAGATTACTTTGTGTTTGTGAAAGAAGCAGCTATTATTATTACTACTACCCTTATCTGAAAGGAAAGGCAGAAGAGCAGCTGCAGGGGTGTAGCTATAATTGAGTGGATGGGTTCAAATAATTTTTTGGGGGGGCAACTCCTGAGGGACCCCCAGCTCCACCCCCCCCATTTTCTTCATTATCTCCCTCAGGGGGGTGAATGCGGTCCCTTCTCCCCTAGCTATGCCCCTGAGCAGCTGTGTGTGAAAATGTGGAAAGGCTCCCATTCTCATGCAGATCTGCTTCCTCCGTAAGCACTGCCCTTGCCTATTAGGGAGTCTGGATTCCTTGTAGGCAAGTTGTGGACGTAAGACAACACACACTTTGCTCACTGTGAGTTCAGGGCGCTAGCACTGCCATCTACCTGCCTGTCTGGAAACAGGAAGAACTCCATTAGAAGTTACTGTTTCCCTCCTGCTTGTTTCCTCATGTGTGGGAAGAGGTAGATAAAGTGTGCCATTGAGTCAGTTGTTGACTCCTGGCGACCACAGAGCCCTGTGGTTGTCTTTGGTAGAAAGAGGGTGCATATTCTTTGTTAGTGAGCTGGCATTAATAAGTTTTTTACAAATCCTGCTGCAACTTGTGTTTCGGAAATTGTGCAAAGGGTTTCCTTACCCACCTGTTGGCTATGTTAATAACAGTGGAAATGTTTATTTTGTTGGTCTTTCTATATCTGTTGAGTAGTAATCAATTTCCCCCCTGAAGCTATGCTTAAACCATAGGAATAAATGGTTAGTTTAACTATCATAAATATTTATAAAAATATTATAAATATTCAGAAATATTTATTTAATAAGAAAATAAAAAGAATAAGCAGGCAATGGAACAAAATGTCCCAAGGAAACTGACATATACTCACTACTGAAATATATTGTGAACAGAATGGAAACCAAACCATGTCACATTTTGCTCCTGCAAATGAAATGGGCCTCCTGAAAGTGTGTCAGAAGCACCCCATTTCATCTTAGCACAGGGCAGGGGGCCAGATGACCTTCATGGCTTTTCTAGTACCACTGTACAACTGGCCCTCTTTATAGGTAAGGGCATGGGGCCAGGCAACATGTTAAGGTTCCTTTATTCACACCCTATGTGACTCTCTCTAATAGAGCTCATCTGAGCTTGTGTACAGGTACACTCTGCCCAATAAGTTTCTATAGGAAAGACCCATGCAAAACTCATTAGAGCTGACATAATTCTGTTTGTACAGTTTCTAGCCCAAAGATGGCTGTTTCCTTATTTTTCTGCTTATAATTAACAGAAGCACAATGTATGGAAAATAGCCATCGGAGACACTACATTAGTCCTAAGATTGTATTGTTCAGTGATAGCCAAAGGTTCTGTTATGATGTCATAGACACTAGATGAATGAAAGGTAACTTGCAGGTCTTGAACTTGCTTTAAAATGACCTGCACTTCTGTGTATTTCTCAAAGGAAACCTCTTAGTAGCAGCCTTGTTTATTCATTAAAACAGTCTTGTTTTAATGAAAGGCGGTATATAAATTTAACAATCAATCAATCAATCAATCAGTAGATAGATAGATAGATAGATAGATAGATAGATAGATAGATAGATAGATACACAAGTATGAGCTCTAGCTGCTCGTTGAAAGCTATCCACCAACATGATGCACAGTTCTAACATCTCTGTTACAACTTGTGGTGCCCTTGCTGCAGACCTGGAAGCAGCAGCACTGTAGAGAACCAGCACCAGCACGAGCAGCATTGCCACAGTTTCCCCCATTCACAATGATGGGAATAAATGTGGTAATGCTGGTAGTGTGACCTCTGTTTCTCTCCAGGTCTGCAGCAGTGGCACAGCAAGTTTTAACTGAGGTGTGAGAACTGCACATCCTGGATTTGATGCACTGTGCTCTCACTGTACAAAAACTCTCACATCTCAGTAACATCGGTTCCGGAACAGATGGCACAAACTGCTGCAAAGCAAACATATAGTTCACCATTATGAATTATCCAATGTTCATTTAGGTCTTCTGTCTAGACATTATTAATTGCTGCACAGGCCTGTAAAGACCCATGTCAAGTATCAATAAGCATTTTGAATTTTTTCATAGTTTTTCTCATATGCTCAGATTATTTTTTTAAAAATTACTGTATTGAGTGATCAGTTGGGCTAGCAAGTATTAATGGCTTGATAACCTGTGTATATGTGCCATTTTCTTGAGTACTTGATGCAGTTATGAGTTGACTAGATTGGAATGGTTTCTTCTGGTTTGGCATGCAATTCTGCTGTTTGTAGCTACAGAATCTCCATCTTTAGCTCCTGTGTCTATAGAGAAACTCCTACCTTTGGGCCAGATCCTACATTTGCATAGCAGTCAAGCAAGGTCAAGGTTAAAAAAAATGCATTCAGATTTTTCACAGTAGAATTTTTGAAACTTTTTGAATTTTCGAATTTGACTGGTTATCTTTAAGATCTTTGGAATATCAAAATGAATAAAATCTGTCATTTAATGTGGTAGTTTATTTAATAAATGATTTTTCATGGGACAAATCAGAAATCACTATGAAGAGTAGTTATTGATCACCGTGATGATATTCCTGATAGTATGTCGTCACAATAGCATGCAGGGTTCCTTTCCCATCTGCGGAATCTTCAAAGAGGTCTATATTGAGGAGCTGAAATTATGAAGATGTTGTTTGAGGAATTTACTAGGGGTGTTCGAATGGACTGTTAAACCAACAGCTACCTGTAATGGGAGACCACATGTATGCTGTCCAATTGTTGAAACTTTGTTGGAGATTTGCTTTTCAGTTAGGCATACATACATCATGGTTTGTGACAATACCCCTGCCTTCTTGCTAAGTTCTTTGTTGTCAGTAGCTGACATCCGGACTAATGAAGTGTCCGTGCTTCAAGCAGCTGTGTAGCACAATGAGAGCCTTTGCACTGCTCCATTGTATTCTGAATTATGAGCACAATTGTACAAGAGTGCTAGAGTGCTATTATTTTGCAGTGCTCTGCTGCAATCTGTAGAAGTGGAAACACATCCCTGCCTTAAGGAATGTGTTCCGCTTCTACAGGGCACTTGCAGAGTGCAGAAGAGCACCCCAAAACATACTTTTGCTCATAATTCAGAATGCAACAAAGCAGTGCACAGGCTCCCACTCTGTCCTTCCTTGCAGCTGCTTGACACATGGACGCTTTGTTAGTCAGGATGTCAGCCAGCGTCTGACATGATGCACAGTGTGCTGTGGGCAATTCTGCACCGCCCGTGCTAATGTGTGGATGTCTAAAACAATGCTAGCACTATTGTGCAAGAGTGCTAATATGTAAAATTGTACAAACACACGTTTGATACTACACCATTGCAAATAATGGCTGTAGCATCACGCAAGCATGATTGTGCAATTCCACATATTAGCAGAAGAGCATTCTTCCACAATAGCACCAGCACTGTTTTAGATGAGAACAATTAGCTTTAGAGAGGCTTTTGAATCAATCAAACAAACCATCCATGTATACTTATTACTAACTTTGCCAAGAAACAAGTTTTTTATACATTATGCGTGCAGACTATTGAGTACTAACAACCTACATAGCTAGGTAGAATGAGGAAAGGATGCCAAGCTTCTATGAAGCTCTAGGACGTAATATAGATTAGAAGGGATTTTAAGACCAACCTAAGGTGTCAGAATGCCTGAGGCCAATTATTTCTTGAATCCACTTGTATTCCTAAATTACAAACCCCACATATAACATTCCTTGGAAGCAGTTGCCTTCCCTTGAAAATAAGACATGTGCTGTAACAATTGTTTATTTATTTAGATTCTCACTCACTGCAGCTTTTAGATCGGAATATCTACATCACTTCAAACTATAAGGCTATTCACATGGTGCACTTGCAGGCTGGAGTGCTCAGGTAGATTTCCTCATGTTGGGGCAAAGTAGAAAGGCAAGAAAGAGAAGAAGCAAGTGGTACAGCATGACCACTCATGGGCTGAAGAACCAGTGTGGTGTTGGTCCATGTAACTGTGGGAGCAGGGTCCTTTCTCCTTGGGTCCGGGGTAGGTTCTGAGAGTTCTCTGAGTATTCTGTGCTCTAAACATGTGCTTGGAGCTGCCAATTCATAGCCCTAAGGCAGTACATAAGTGAAGCACCCTGACTGCAGGGGCCGAAACGCATGTGCAACAAAGAAGTTCATGTTTGCATGAACCAATCTAGTGGGTGTGATCTTTAAGAAACAAAAGACAGAATGGCTAGTCGAGAGGTGTGCATCGAGTACTGAATGGGTGAACCCAAAAGCTTTATCTGAGACTGGGACATCTCTTCCTGGGAGAGAGATAGGTTTTCTTTTCCTGTTAAAGATCCTACCTCTGGGTCCTTGCCAGCTCATTAATGTTATAGGAGACTAGGGATATGCCATGCTTATCTGGGTTGTTGTAGGAGTGATTAGCAAGACTAATCCCATTGCCAAGGAAGGAAATTAACTTTTTCTCTTGTGAAGGTATCTTTGACCCAGGTCTGCTTGTTAGCTTCCTTCTTTGTACAGGGGAGGCCATGAGGGACTCCCTACAGTCATTGGTTATTCTGATTTTGGGCAGTGTTGCCCTATGTTTGCCTGTGCTAAGCGACCAAATTGCATAGTTTGTCCAAAATGGGCATCTGCAGAGTTCACGATCCCATGAGCTCAGATATCCAAGATGGAGGTTGCAAGCCTGCAGCTCCAAATCACATAGAGGGGTGCTGTTTGCAGCCCCAAAACAAGCTGTTTCGGCAACAATGACTGGGGGTGGGAGATATATCTGGCAGCACTGCCACCAACCAATAAGATGAGGCAGGGTGGCAGAGGCAAAGAAGAGTGGGGAAAGGTCTGGCCAGTGAGATCTCTCATGAGACTGGAACGTAATCTATGGCAAGGTTAGGAGCCTTTCGCAAGATTGTCCCAGGTGAACTGGAATATTTAAACCAGGGGAAGTAGTGAGGAGGAAAAAGGGGCATGACCAGAATGACAGCCTGGGCTCAAGAGGAAGCTGATCATCTGGAAGAGGAGGACATGGGTGAACAGTAACCCCCTCCTCTCCATACTGAGGCCCTGAGAGAAGGAAAGGGTGGAACGGTGGCAACTATTGTGCCACTGTTTGTATCTGAGGAATTTGATCTTCATGGCCATTGCCATCATTACTACTACTAAGGCATCTACAGCTGCTTTGGGGCAAATGTGAAGCGCTTGTCATTAAAACAAGGTTTGCCTTGGGGACGTGTTTATTGTGAATATCATCTCCAGGTGCTGCATAGATTTTTGCCCATAGTTCTTAACGCTTCTTTGCTTCTAGGCCTCAGGTGGCAAAAATAGCTGAGTATCTCTCAGACTTTCCCTTGAAAGGATAAAAACATCACTCCTGGCCATGTTGTGCTTATATCCTAGCAGATTATAGTTGAGTGTATATTTCAAACGGCTGTGATGTCTCTCAGTCACATATGCAGTATGATTCCTGTATCAGGCCCAAGGTGATTAAAAGAGGTTTCTGGAAAAGGGAAAGGAAAATAAATACTTCTCCAAAGTATCTTCTCTGGATCAGAATTTCCAAGAACAGCAGCAACACATTCTGCTCATTTAAGACACAAGGTACATCTTAAAAGTTTTTGGAAATAGCTCACTAATTTCCAGATGATACATTTTGTAACATCTTCTGTGCACATGGGAATTTGTAGCAGTATCTGAAATGGTTCTGTTCAGAGGATGTGTTGATTTTGTTTGGTATTTGGGCAGCCTATTGCAAATTCATGGGAGTAAGATTGCCCAGAAGAACAGACAAATAACAAAAAGGCTGTCTTCTTATACACAAATCTCCTCCCATTCCACCATGCTATGGCCACCTGCACACTCCAGTAAAACAAAATTCCAACTCGCATTTGCAGAGATAAACCTTGAATAATTTATCATCCTTTTCCCATAGAGTGACCTTCTATGGACTGAGTGTGTGTGTGTGTGTGTGTGTGTGTGTGTGTGTGAGAGAGAGAGAGAGAGAGAGAGAGAGAGAGAGAGAGAGAGATTTAGTGAAAAAGTACTGCTGCTAGTTTCTTTGTTAGGGTCAAATGCAAATGCGCTGCTGTTTAGACTTGTTTTTACAAAAAGGCAAATGTGTCATGAAGCTTAAATGAGAGATCCCCTCCTCCCTTTTGTCCACAATAAATATTCATAGCCAGGGCCATAGAGAAGATTCACATATCTGAGCAAATATGAGTTGGAATTTGCTAGCTATCTCCAGCGCTAAATATATACATACGCACACCTTCCCTTGGTTCTCTTGCATATAGACTGCAGCCATCCTGTTCTTTCTCTTTCCTTCCCTCTTCTGTATTAAGATGTGATGCCATTTACTGTTTCCTGAGCCTTTACTCTGTCCTTACTTCACCTTACTATCCACAAGAAAGCAAAGGTTACTCCATTTAAAAACTCCATTAAAAATCTCACCCTTTTTATGTTGCCGAGGGGAAATGTGCTAGGAGAATATCTGCAATTTCTGAAGGCCCCAGGGAGGCTGTCCTTGGCATGTGTGTGTTTTGTGTGCTAAGTCCCCACCCATAAACTAACTTTAGGGACAATGGCCCCCTTTGCTCCTCCTCTCTCCAGTGAAATTGGACTAAAATTCAAGGCACACTTACATGCAGAGGCATATCTAGGGAAAATAGCGCCTAGAGCAAGCACTGAAATTGCGCCCCCTGTCCAAACATCTGACACCCATCTTTCAGATAACTTTACCATAATATCAGCTCAAAAATACAAGTCAAGCTCGTTAATCTTTTAATATTTCAAAAACTATTTAGCAGTGGTCGTAGCCAGACCAAAAAATGCTGGAAAACGACAAATTTTAGTATGCTGGGGCTCATGAAATACCAAATACTATGTGGAGGTGTACTTGGAAAACTAAACAGAAGTGCCTGTCTAATTCCCTACTATGCATTGTAGCATCACTATTACATAAGTTTTAAAAATAAATGGAGAATTTGACTTTTCCCAGATACTATGAAAATAAAGGATATGCAGAGTAAACTGTATCACTGCTTGAAATATATTCTAGTATTTCAGAAAGACAGTTAAAATGAGAGAAAGAGAGCAAGAAACTCCCAGTGGGCCTTAATACTAAGGATTTCAAACTGATTCAAAGACAAACTCACCTTTAATAGCCATATTATTAAGATATCACATTTAACTCACTTATCACAAGAACCAAAGTAAGAGCAAATGAATACAATCCTAGCTCATAAGCTTCAGCTCAGTATTCACAAGCCCTGATTCTCTGTACCTAGTGCCAAACTGAATATGTGTACAGTGACTTATATTATATTAAATTATTATTTTTTTAACCTGTAGCCCCTTCGGGGGGCTTCCTAAAAGCCATGGGGGGTCTGCAAAGGTTCCCCCTCCCCCTGCTGACCTCTTAATTCACTGCTGCAGCCTGTCTCAGGCTGAGGGCCTTGCAGGGACCATTTGAGCATGTGCGGTGGCCTTTTTATTTATTTATTTATTTTTTTAATGGCTACCAAAAACAAAATGGCTGCTGCTCATGTGCTGTTGGCCTCTGTGAGGCCTGGCATGGCCTAGGGCCTCACAGAGGCCATTTGAGCATGCACGGTGGCCATTTTGTTTTCAGCGGCCATTAAAAAAAAATTCATTTTAAAAAATGGCACCCACTTTCAAGTGGTGCCCGGGGCACATGCCCTGCCCGCCCCACCCTAGATATACCCCTGCTTACATTAGTAGTGTGCACGGATCGGTTCGGAGGCCATTCTACTGGCCTCCGAACCGGTCCGGACAAGGGGTGGTTTTGGTTCGGGAGGGTTAGGGTGGGGGGTTCCATTAAGGGCGGGGGGGGCTTTACTCACCCCTCCCACGCTTTGCTGCTTTGGCGCCATAATTAGTTTAAAAAATGCGCCGCAGAATCGCTCGCCGCCCGCTCGCCGCTCCGGGGCTCCTTCTTGTCTTCAAAATCGGGCGGCAGGATACTTCCCTGCCGCCCCCGAAGCCCCCTCAAGCCATTTTAGCTCTTTAAATCTCGCCCCGGACCGAGTGCTATAGCGCTCGGGCGGGCGGTGGGGAGATGTCCGTCCGTCCGCCCGCCCCCTTCCCTGCCTTCTGCGAAGTGCAGGGAGCCTTCTGCGTGCGCGTGCGCAGAAGGCTCCCTGCTTCTGCGCACGCGCGCGCAGAAGGCTCCCTGCACTTCGCAGAAGGCAGGGAAGGGGGCGGGCGGACGGGCGGACATCTCCCCGCCGCCCGCCCGAGCGCCATAGCACTCGGTCCGGGGCGAGATTTAAAGAGCTAAAATGGCTTGAGGGGGCTTCGGGGGCGGCAGGGAAGTATCTTGCCGCCCGATTTTGAAGACAAGAAGGAGCCCCGGAGCGGTGAGCGGGCGGCGAGCAATTCTGCGGCGCATTTTTAAAACTAATTATGGCGCCAAAGCAGCAAAGCGCGGGAGGGGTGAGTAAAGCCCCCCCGCTCTTAATGGAACCCCCCACCCCAGTGCCGAACCGCAGGTCCGCGGTCCGGTGCACACCCCTAGCTTACATGGAACACATTGTCCTCCTAAAACATGAGTCTTATATTTTATTAATTTATTATAGAATGTATGCATTAGGCAGAACACATTCTTCCAGGTGAGTTAGCTCCAAAATTGGGGAGCTTAAACTTCCTGCTTTTGGAGCTGATTCAGAGTGAGTCAAGTCCTGTGATGAATTACCGAAGGATCTGGGCATGTTTAATATGGAGAAGAGAGAGCTAAGGGAGAAATGATAGCAGTCTTCAAATATCTGAAAGGCTGTTGCATAGAAGAAGGAGTGGGCTTGTTCCCTGTTGCTCCCAAGGGCAGAACTAGAAGCAATGGATTGAAATTATAAGGAGGCCAGATTAGGCTATTATTATTATTATTATTATTATTATTACTTTTATACCGCCCTTCCAATAGGCTCAGGGCGGTTTACATTAAAACACCTTAAAATCAGTTAATAATTAAAATAAAAATTATAAAACATAACAATGATTAACAATTAAAAACACCATAAAACTACAATTAAACAATCAAACAATTTAAAAATGAATTTTTAAAAAGCTGAGAAAGCCTGGCTGAAGAGATGTGTTTTCAGGTGTTTTCTGAAAATTGCAAGAGATGGGGAGGATCGTATCTCAGCAGGGAGTGCATTCCACAATCTCGGGGCAGCAGCTGAAAAGGCCCGTCTCTGTGTAGCCACCAAACGAGTTGGTGGCAACTGGAGACGGACCTCCTCAAGTGACCTCAGCGGCCGGTGGGGCTCATAGTGAAGAAGACGCTCTCTTAGATACCTGGGGCCTAAGCCGTTTAGGGCTTTATAAGTAATAACTAGCACTTTGTATTTTGCCCGGAAACCTACTGGCAGCCAGTGTAACTCCATCAACAAAGGAGTAATGTGGTCTCTCCGAGATGACCCAGAGACCAACCTGGCTGCCGCATTCTGGACCAACTGAAGTTTCCGGACTACGTACAAAGGCAGCCCCACGTAGAGCGCATTACAGAAGTCCAGTCTGGAGGTTACCAACAAATGTACCACTGTTTTGAGGTCACTGATCTCGAGAAACGGGCGCAGCTGGCGTATCAGCCGAAGCTGATAGAAAGCACCCCTGGCCACCGCCTCAGCCTCAGAAACCAAGGAGAGACATTGATCCAGAAGTACTCCCAGACTGCGAACCTGTTCCTTTTGGGGAAGTGTGACCCCGTCTAGAACAGGCAGATCAAAATTGTCTCTAGAGTTCTGACCCCGCACAATAAGTACCTCCGTCTTATCTGGATTCAGCTTCAGTTTATTCTCCCTCATCCAGCCCATTACTGCTTCCAGGCAGGCATTTAGGGAGGATATGCCAACTCCTGAAGAAGTTGACATGGAGAAGTAGATCTGGGTGTCATCAGCATACTGGTAACACCCAGCTCCAAATCCCCTGATGATCTCTCCCAGCGGTTTCATGTAGACGTTAAAAAGCATTGGAGAGAGTATGGAGCCTTGAGGAACACCATACCTAAGCTCAGATTTTGAAGAGCAACAATCTCCAATCGACACCATCTGGAATCTGTCCGAGAGGTAAGAGCGGAACCACTGAAAAACAATGCCTCCCACCCCCAACCCCCTCAGACGTTCCAGAAGGATACTATGGTTGATAGTATCGAAAGCCGCCGAGAGATCCAAGAGGACCAACAGAGTCACACTTCCTCTGTCCATTGCCAACTGGAGATCATCCATCAGGCCGACCAAGGCAGTCTCCACCCCATAGCCCGCCCGAAAACCAGTTTGAAATGCGTCTAGATAATCAGTTTCCTCCAAGACCGCCTGGAGCTGAGAGGCCACCACCCTCTCAATTACCTTGCCCAGCCATGGGAGATTGGAAACTGGCCTATAATTGCTCAACTCTGAGGGATCTAACGCAGGCTTCTTTAGAAGAGGTCTAATAATTGCCTCCTTAAGACAAGGAGGCATCCTGCCCTCCCTCAGAGAAGCATTTATGATTTCTACCAGGCCGCCTACAACAGCCTCCCTGCTAGATAGAACAAGCCATGTTGGACAAGGGTCAAGAGGACAAGTGGTAGGCCTCACCGCTCCAAGCAGCTTGTCCACATCCTCAGGAGTCACAAACTGAAATTGATCCAGCCGAATCGTATAAGAGGGGTTGTCGGACACTTCCAGTTCAGACATCAGATTAATTGTGGAGTCTCCATCTAGGTCGGCCCGAATCCGAGAGATTTTGTCTGCGAAAAATTCATTAAACACACCACAGCGGGTAACTGATGCTTCCAAATTCTGGTTCAAGGGAGAGGGAGCAGATACTAGCCCCCTGACAACCCTGAACAACTCCGCTGGACGTGAACTCGCAGAGGCAATACGGGCAGAAAAGAACCGCTTCTTTGCCGCACGTATCGCCTGAGCATAGACCTTTAAATGTGCTCTATGTCGTAATCTGTCAGATTCGAGTCGAGTTTTTCTCCACTTGCGCTCCAGTCGCCTACCTTGCCGCTTCAGCCCCCGTAGATCTTCCGTATACCAAGGGGCCAATTTTGAAGCAGGTCGGAGGGGACGCTTAGGAGCAATCGTGTCTACTGCCCTGGTAAGCAAGTTGTTCCAGTTTTCAACCAGGGCATCAACAGGATCACCTGCAGAGCCAACATTAAATCCCTCCAAGGATCCTTGGAATCCTACCGGATCCAGTAACCTCTTCGGGCGGACCATTCTAATAGGCCCCTCGCCCCTGCGGAGGTGGGAAGTGGTTGTAAGTCCAACCTTAACCAGATGGTTGTCCGTCCATGACAGCGGGGAGATCGAAGGAGTCCCCACCCACGGAGCACCACCCTGATCAGAATAAAAGACCAAATCAAGCATGTGACCTGCAATATGCGTCGATCCAGAGACCGCTTGGGATAGGCCCATAGTCGTCATGGCTGCTATGAACTCCTGAGCTGCCCCAGACAAATTGGTCCCAAAATGAACATTGAAGTCCCCCAGCACCAAAAGTCTGGGAGACTCCAACGCAAGTTCCGCGACCAAGTCCGTGAGCTCAGTAAGGGATTCCGTTGGGCAGCGGGGCGATCAGTACACCAACAGAAGTCCCAATCTATCCCTGGTCCCCAAACTCAAGTACACACATTCGATATGGTCCGATACCCTAACAGGGACCCTGGTAAGGGAGATGTTATCCTTATAGACCACAGCCACTCCACCTCCCCGCCCACGTCCCCTCACCTGCTCCTCTACAGAATATCCTGGCGGGAGAAGCTGGGACCAAACTGGACCACTAGCCTCCCCCAACCAAGTCTCAGTAATACACATCAGGTCGGCCCCTTCATCCATGATCAAATCATGGATGAGTTCTGATTTATTTTGACCTGGCATTGCAGAGAAGCAAGGTAAGGTTATGTGGGATGTTGGCAGTGCTCCCCGAGATCAAAGACATTAGACATTAGAAATAATTCTCTAACTGAAAGTGCTGTTCAACAGTGGAATAATTTGCCTTAAGAACAGAAGAACAGCCCTGCTGGATCAGGCCCAAGGCCCATCTAGTCTAGCATCCTGTTTCACACAGTGGCCCACCAGATGCCGCTGGAAGCCACAGGCAGGGCATACCCTCCCTCCTGCTGTTACTTCCCTGAAACTGGTATTCAGAGGCATCCTGCATTTGAGGCTGGAGGTGGCCTATAGCCCTCCGACTAGTAGCCGTTGATAGACCTCTCCTTGTGCAGGGATGGGGTCTCCTTCACTGGAAGATTTTTTATTCCTTCTATAAGTCGGCATGGCACCTGACCAGCATCCCTCAGCACACTAGTATGCCCCAACCCACTGACTGAGAAATGCTGCTTTAAAGAATGATGAAGGCAGGGGCATAACTATAATGGGGCAAGGGGAGACAGTTGTCTCGGGGCCTGCTGCCTTGCCCTCCCCCCAGGCAAGTCACATGACTGCCTTCCCCTGCTGCGCACCTGCCCAAGCTTCCTTCATTTGTATTCATCCTCCAAAATTGATGTGAGTGTTAAGACCTGGAGCTACCAGAACAGCATGTCTTTCTCTAGAACCATTAAATGACATGCATTATCCACAATTTACAAAACTTTAAAAAAAATAATTTAGGATGATGTTCTATTGTGGCACATAGGTGTGTGTGTGTGTGTGTGTGTGTGTGTGTGTGTGTGTGTGTGTGTAATAAGCTTTTTGTTACCACTATTCAGCCTCATTTAAGAGCTGAGCTTCAGTGAGGGGGCGCATTTTAAAACCTTGCTACGCCCCTAGCTGAAGGGAAACACATATGGGCCGTTACATCCCTGCTATCTACTTCCTCTTTCATTCTACTTCCCCAGAATGAATTTTAAGATTCAGATACTGACTTCATTCACATGTAATGTGAAACTGGAGGTAAATGGGGCAGAGGCTGGAACTCTATTACATCCGTATGTGTGCAACTGTGGTTTTGTGGCAAAAATGACCAGCAGTTTGCCCCACCAAACTCCAATTTGAACCTTCAGTTTGTATTGAGTTTTGCCAGCATAACCTGAGTTTTTTTGGCGGCAGTGTTATGTCCGAATGCAGTCGGCGCCATAACTGTGGTTTCATTCACTTTCTAGAGCTGGAATCCTAGACACAGCAGTGTAGACCTGCTCAGAATTGTGCCCACTCCATGCCTGCAGTGCTTCTTGCTGGATGCCTCTCTGAGCACTCACCCCACCTCACCCCCTGTCTCCACTCCAATAAAGCAGTTGTTTGGCAACAAGGGGGCAGGGGTGGCAGGGAGGAATGCTGCCATCCCGAAAATGGAGCGCCAGAGGGGTAAAAGCGGTGGGAGGGGTAAGTACAACCCCTCCACCCTTAAAGCGACACCCCCCCCGGCATTGAACTGCTGGACCGGGCCACTTGTGAACCGGTCCGCAGGCCTCTAACATGGCCTGCGGACCGGTTTGTGCACATCCCTAGAAAATAGTGTCCCCATGACCCGCTGACCCCTTCCAGAAATTGTGCTTGTGTGAGAGGGTCTTCCAAGAGAAAATTCTGAGAGGCACATGCTGTTGCAGAGGGGAGGGAGAGATCACCAAAAACTGACTCTCCCCAATCACACAATGGAAAGTTGTGACATATCAGTGGAGGGTTAAGCCCAAATGTCAACCATTATGTAGAGAGCTTATTTCCATTATTTAAACGGAATCTAGGACTGATTCACATGATCATGGGAAAATATAGAACTGTCATGCCATCTCCCCTCTTCAGCCCCTGTTGAGGTGGTTGTGTATCGGCATCACTGCAGGCCGAATCCAGTCTAAATTTCCTTTCCAACATGGGAAAGGAATCTGTGCTGTACTTTCCCAGGGGCATGTGGTCCGTGCACACAACCACTCAGCATGGGCTGGAGCAGATGGAAGCCACCTCAGGCATACTTTTTTTCCAGCAGCTACCACAGGCAGAGATGGTCATGTGCATTAGCCTCTCCTTTTATGTATGTGCATTCAGTATTGCAGACTTAGGATTCAACAAGTGATCCCAATATACTCAGAACATTGTCAGCTTTGACAGGAGACAATGGATATGATAACTAAGATAATTAGCAGCTATAGTAAAGTATTGGATACAGATGTTCTGAATCCAAAGATCAACACATAACAAGGCATTGGGCAGTCTGGTGTCCAAATGGGTGAAATAATATCATGTCAACTGATCTGAAAGTCAAACACATAAAACCTGTGCAAGCCTTGTATATATCAATGTGAGAAGTAGTCCTCGGATAACTGGTCCAAATGCTGATAGCACAGCAGTTTACCTTTAGGTGAGGGCAGCACAGTGTTCAAAATAGTCCAGCTGGGAAGAAAGTGCAGAGTAGGTTACACAGAAGGACAATAAAGACTTTTTATGGATTACCCAGCAGGAAGCCAATTAGCAGACTGTTTTCCTCAACTTTGCAGAATGATAGCAGCTCTGAATATCCTAAAAGGCGGTAATTAGATTGAACATGGTTACTTCCCTCGTGAGCTAAATTGGGGTGCTATCATCTAGACAACCAGCTCTATAGAGCTTTTATCATCCTTTTACTTTGCTGACTCAAAAGGGGAGAGGGTCTTTTAAAAGCACAAAACAACCACAAAAAATCCCGTCTTTGACTCATTTATATCTTTAAAAGGTAGATTCACACGCAAATTATATTCTGTTCAAATATTTAGAGCTGAGAAATGCCAGGGGGGATTTATATTCAGCAAACTTTATTTTGGCTTACACCAACATTGTTGTATTTTTTCTTTTTTCTTAGCAAGCCAAATTAGTTAATGACTTTGCTTAATTCCAATAGGCAGGCAAAGGGGAAATGAGCTGCTAAAACTAGGAGGATCTGTGACATGTTCCATATTCAGAAATATATTTGTGCATAGAGGGGGGAAATTATCTCTGAGAGCCCTAACGTTTTTGTTTGTTGTTGCTTGACTCATTTGAGCCCAGAGATATGTTTCTGGACCTGTTGGGGTCCCTGTTTGTCTCTTCCCAATACTTCCCTTTCTTTACTTTTCTTTAAGTACTTAAGCTGTTCCCCTGTTGCCACTACTGGCAGCTGCCATTCTTTCCTGCCCACGTTGCCCTGGATGATGCCCCCAGTGGATTTATGCATTTTTTAAAATGTGCTGGTCAGGAGGAGGCTACACTTTAGAGCTCCTGCCAGCACAGTTAACAGCAAAGCAGTAGTTAAGGTGTTTTTATAAAATAGATTTTTAAAAGGGGGTGGGGGGATGAATGGGATCCCCGAATGGAAGCCTATTTGTACAAATACATTTTGTTCATTCCCTAGGCTGTTTTAGAACAAATTAAAGTTGCAGCTAATGGGACTTATTGCTGCAGTTTCAATTTATTCTGAGCAGACTACATGCACACGTATATGTGTGTGCACGCCCGCACACGCCCGCACACATGTGCACACATGTATGCATGCACACACACATGTACGTGTGCACATGTGTATGTGTGCATGTGCACAAATACACACGCATGTGCACATACGTACATGTGCGTGTACACACATGCACATGTGAGCATGTGCACGTGTACACACATACATTTGCATGTGTGTGCGTGCACACAGAATATTGCATAGCCCTAGAAACAGAGGGCCACCAAGGAAATTTGGGCACCCAGACCGCCCAGCCACAAGGCCCCCCCAACCTCCTTTGGCGGGCCCGCCTCACCAAAGCTCTGCTTTAAAAAACAAGAACAAAAATTCTTACCACAGCCAAGGGGTGAGTGGAGCAGACCTTATCCCTCCTCCCCCCCTCCCCCAGTGGGGTGGGAGCAGGAGCGACACTGCGCCCATCTGTTCGGGCCAGCATCTTTAAGCAACTGTGAGGCGCACCTGCGCAGTTGAGAGATCATTGCAAGCCCAGAACATCATGGGCTTGCAATGATTTTCTCTGTGCAGGTGCGCCTCACATTTGCTTTAGACATCTGACTAAAGATTTAAAATACAAGCATAAAATAACCATACAAAATACAATATACAAAGAAGCAGCAGTAGAGACAGTCATATAAAATCCTGGGTAAAAAGCCAAGATTTAACACACTTTCTAAACACTGTGATGGAAACTGAAGAGCGAATAGCCACTGGGAGAGCATTCCAGAGTCTAGGGGCAGCAACAGAGAAGGCCCTGTCCTGCATGCACAACAACCGAGCCTCCCTCATTGTTGGCACCCAGAGCAGAGCCCCCTCAGATGACCTCAACAAGTGGGCAGCAACCCTTGGGAGCAGGTGGTCTCTTAGGTATCCAGGGCCCAAACCATTAAGGGCTTTAAAGGTCAAAACCAGCACCTTGAATTGGACCCGGAAACAAACTGGTAGCCAGTACATCTCTTTTAAAATGGGTGTGATGTGATCCCAGCGGGCTGCTCCAGATAAAATCCTAGCTGCTGCATTTTGCACTATCCACAGTTTTCAAATATTCTTCAAGGGCAGCCCCACGTTGAGCGCATTATAGCAATCTAGCCATGATGTGACTAAGGCAGTGATTCTCAAACTTGGGTCCTCAGGTGTTATTGGACTTCAACTCCCATAATCCCCAACCAAAGGCCACTGAGGCTGGGGGTTATGGGAGTTGAAGTCCAATAACACCTGAGGACCCAAGTTTGAGAATCCCTGGACTAAGGCATGGATAACTGTATCCAGATCTGCCTTCTTGAGAAACGGACACAGCTGGTGTACTAGCCGAAGCCATGCAAAGGCACCCCTGGCCACCTGAGCTTCCAAAATCAAAGCCAAGTCCAGCAATACCCCCAAGCTGCATACGTGTTCCTTCAAGGGGAGTGCAACCCAATCTAAACCGGTAGAATTTCCTGATCCTGATTGGCTCTCCTACTGACCAACATTACCTCCGTCTTGTCCAGATTCAGTCTCAGTTTTTTAGCCCACATCCAACCCATCACAGTCTCCAGCCCCCGATTCAGGACATCCACTGCCTCCCTAGGATCAGGTGACAAGGAGAGCTAGAGCTGAGTGTCATCTGCATATTGCTGACAACTCAGTCCAAGTCCCCGGATGACCTCTCCCAGCAGGTTTCATGTAGATGTTAAACAGCAAGGGGGACAAAACTGAACCCTGTGGGACCCCACAGGCCAATGGCCATGGAGCAAGCAATAGTCCCCCAGCACCACCTTCTGGGCCCTCCCCCCAAGAAAGGACCAGAGTCACTCCAAAGCAGTACCTCCAATTTCCATACTCGATAGGCGGTCCAGAAGGATGCCATTGCTGATGGTATCGAATACCACTGAAAGGTCCAGCAGAACCAACAGGGATGCACTTCCCCTGTCTAGTTCCCGGCGTAGGTCATCCAGTAGAGTGACCAAGGCAGTTTCAGTCCCATATCTGGGGCAGAAGCCAGATTGAAAAGCGTCTAGATAATCTATATCATCCAAGACCCTCTGCAGCTGGGACACCACCACACACTCTGTCACCTTGCCCAAAAAGAGAAGGTTAGAGACCGGTCTATAGTTGTCCAGGTTGGAGGGATCAAGGGAGGGCTTTTTTTAATAATGATGGTCTTACCATCACCTCCTTGAGGCATGCTGGCATCCTGCCCTCCCTTAAAGAAGCATTAATGAAGCATTTTTGAACAATTAATTGAAGTTAGCATTAGTTTTTAATTGAAATCTAGTTTCAATTTTTCAGAAACATATATCATTATCATTCCCATTTCTTTTTATTATTATTATTTTTATTTTGTTTTACTTTCCCCCATGGGCTTTTATTGTTCGTTATGAAAAATTTATAATAGTAACTGTTGAATGAACTACTTGTTGTGATGCAAACAACTAGAAGGACATTGAGAAGGACAATATGTATGTACGGGGAAAGATCCTATTGTCATTGCTTGATAGCCTATTCTCCCAGTTGTGGGTTATAGAGATCAGAGCCTACTAAAGTTAGTCTACTTCTTCATGAAAGAATATCTTTCCACGTAGCTCTCTGGGTTTTGTTGTTGTTGTTGTTGTTTATTTGTTAAATGAAGAGGAGGGCTATTGAAGGTTTAACTGATTTCTGTCGTTTACTTAATTATGGCGTTTTGTACACCTGGATAGGACAAGATGGAATTTTGATTATAGAATATTGGTGGATATGTGGTTTTGTGTTTGCAACACATACACTTTTTCTTTTATGGCAGAACTAGTGGGTTTTTTTCTTTCATTTTCATTGCCTTCTCCATTGATTAATCTTGTTCTGAATCGTTTGGTTAAGTCCAGGGGGAGTGTTCTGTGAGAGGTTTAAATTTTATTTTTTTCTCTGACGATTAGATATAGGGTTTTTTTTAGATCTACTCTCTTTTTCTTACAGATTACCTTTACTCATTTAAGTATACTTAAATATTGTTACTGTGTCTTTTTTCTTCTTGTTGTTTTTAAAGCTAGGGATAAGTCATTGCTCTTATTCATGTATGACTATGTAAATCTCAGAGATGTAACCTGTTTTATTTCTATTACTAATAAAAGCAAAAATTCTTATTTTTTTAAAAAAAGAAGCATTAATGATCACCTCCAACCATCTGCCCGTACCCAATTAGAAATATTTAAAAATTGATCAAATATATAACAATAAAGTCACAATAAATAACATGGCTGATCTTGTTTGCAAGGCAGCACTGTGTATTAGCAACACAACATTCTTCCATATTTTATCTTCAGATTTACTTCAGTTTGCTGCAATTTTCAGTCCATGTTGTCCACTTTTCTGTACAGAATACTGATAGTAATGAGTGCATGTATGTATTGAAACACTATGTGTGTATTAAAACACTATGTACAAAGGAACTTTTATGTAATTGCACCTTTGCATCACCAACATCTATTAGTTATAAAAGTGCTCAAATGATACCAGAGGAGTAGTCATGTTAGTCTGTAGCAACAAAAAAATAATAATTGTGGCTTCTTAAAGTCTTAAATCAATTTATTGTAGCACAAGGTTTCATGAGCAAAGTCCTCTTCATCAGATGCTTGAAGCATTATCCATGCAAATATACCATGCAAATACGTGGCTTTGGGGTATAGAGAAAAAAAATGATAAGCAGTGGAGTCAAATGGCTAGAAAACGCAAGAGGCTCGGGCCCAGTTCATATGTCATGCCAAACTGGAGGTAGGTGAACCCACAGTTTCAATCTTAAAATCCAAATCACACCACAGACGTTTGTCAAAGCACAACCTGCCAAACTCCAGTTCCAGGAGAGAAGAACCTCTCCCTGCAGCCTCTGAGGCAGATCCCAGCAAGGTACATGGCCAGACTGTGAGTAAAGTGTCCCCGAGGCAGCCACAATTGGCCATCATCTGGACGGGGGCGTGCTGAGTGTGACTGTGCATTTTTGGAGCGTTCGGCCTGTCTTTGGCAGGGGAAGAGCTTTTAAGTCCAATGCCCTTCCATGCCACGCCATGGCAGTGCTCCTTCTGCAAGCAATGGTACCACCACCGCCCCCAACCAGGGGCCCCGCACCCTTATAGTCCCACACAAGCACGAATTCTGCAGGGGGAATCTGAGAGTGTTGGTATTCTGCTGTTACTAAGGAAGGGGAGGAGAACATGGAAACTTCCTAGGAGGGGAGGTGTAGTAGAGGGAGGTCAAAGGATGCTGGGTACCTGTCCCACCGCAACCTGGGAAGATGTCATGAAGAGTAACCCCAGCAAAGCAGTCCATGCAGACCCAACTAAGATCCTGCTGACAGGCAGCTTGCAAGGGCCAGTGTTCTGAGAGGGCCAGTGTTCTGGGGAAGGCTATACCCTTGTAAGGCTGCTGCCCAGCCCACGGACTGTGAACTCACGAGTTGAGTCAGCCCGCCCACCCATGCACCCAAAGGCCCCCTGCTTGTGTGCGGCCCCCCAACTCTCAATGGTAAAAGATAGAACAGATCCCCCTAAATCTCCACACCCTCATTTCCTATGGTGAATTGCATACACCTAGATCTAGACATCTAGATGCTCCATGTGCCATATCCTGGCTGTGTGTGCAGAAGGGGGAAACACTAGGATGGACCTTTAAATCCACTCAAGGACCTGGTCCAGTGTCATGCCATGTGCAGATCTGCTAGTTCAGGAAATCATGGGAGGGCCCCCCCGCCATATGTACCAACAATCTTTCCCCATTCTGGGGCAACATGGTTGCCGTTTTGGGGCACGGGCAAGGGTGCACATATCCACATGTTTGGACAGGCTAACAGAGGGCATGCACCAACAGCTACTCAGCAGCAGCAGCCAAGACAAAGAAAGCAATCTGCAGGGTACACCTCCCTATGGCTTTCTTCCACACAGCAACCTCACTCGATATAGAGCCCCAGTAGTTTGTCACTCCCGTGAAGGAGCAATTGATGGGAGAAGGGAATGTTTTACTGGCAGGCATCATGAGATACCTGCTCGGCATTTCTCTCTCCTCCCCTCTGATGGTTCTTCTCATGAGCTGAAAGGGGGTGTCCCCATGGCCTTTCACTCTCGTTATTGAGCAGTGTGCCCATGGTCAGGTGGCTCTATCTTTGTAGCAAAAGTGCACTTCCTGCATACTGCGGCACTTTTAACTCTGGCGACTGGCCCTGCTCAGTAGGGAGCCCTCCTCAGTAGGGAGCACAGACCCCCCAAAGGGGAATGGGCTGGGTCCCCCTTCCCTAACCTTTCTGTGTTAAAAATCATGTATCCCTGGGGTTGCCCTGAGCACACACACCCCCAAAAGTAGTTGTGCTGGCAGGGGGAGGCACTGGGTTCAGAGACAGACCTTTAAACCCATTCAAAATTCCTGGGTTCTGTATGGCATAACACCATATGCAGATCTGCGGGTGCATGGATTTGTGGGAGAGGGGAGCCCTGGTTTCCAGCTGCTCCAGGACAGCTGGGTCATCCTTCGGGGGCATGGGCAAGGGTCCACATAGGTGGGTGGATGGGCTGGCAGGGGGCACAATCTGCCAACTACTTGGCAGCAGCCACCAAAACAAGGAAAGCAGTCTCCGGGGTACCCTTTCCCACAGCTTCCTCTATTGCACAGCAACCTGGCTCTGTTGAGAACCCCAATGGCCTGACACACTCGTGAGAGTTACCCGTGGGAGAAGGGGATGTTTTGCTATCAGTCATCATGACTGAATTTGCTTGGCAGTTCTTTCTTTTCAGGAGTTGTATGGGATGTCTCCAAGTGGTGTGGCCTGTCACTCTCTTGAGTGAATGCGGTGCACCCTGGGTCAGCATCCATCCTCATCTCATAGAAGGAATCACTCATTTCATTGGAGCAATACTGATGCTGCTGTCCAGCCCTGCTCATGAGTAAGCACTGGGAGTCAGGGCTTGAGAGAGATGTGGGTAAATTCATAAGTACTGTAGATATGAGAAGAAGGTAAAACAGCAGTAGTGGGACTGGGCTAGGTTTAGTGGGACACAGGAACAGCTTTGCACTCCCTGAGAGGCATTGCCTTCTGGTCAGATGAAATGTCATTAAGCATCTAAAGCATGGACTTTGCAAGGCTTTTATTTTATTTTTATTTATTTATTTGGCACATTTCTATACCACGCCATATACAAATCTCTGTGCGGTTTACAATTTAAAATACAACAATAATTAAAACATTAACACAATTAAAACAATTCTTTACAAAGATAAAAACTCTAAAACTTTAAACTTTAAAACTATAAATTAAAAGCCTGATTAAACTGGTATGTTTTCAGATTTTTCTTTAAAACATCCAGAGAAAGGAATGCTCTAGGGATCATTAGGAAGGGGATATAATATTATAATGCCCTTATACAAAACGATGGTGCAGTCACACCTGGAGTACTGCGTACAATTCTGGTCACCACATCTAAAAAAGGACATTGCAGAACTGGAAAAGGTGCAGAAGAGGGCAACCAAGATGATCAGGGGCCTAGAGCACCTTTCTTATGAGGCAAGGCTACAACACCTGGGGCTTTTTTGTTTAGAAAAAAAGACAACTGTGGGGAGACATGATAGAGGTCTATAAAATCACGCATGGTGTGGAGAAAGTGGATAGAGGTCATAACACTAGAACCAGAGGTCATCCCATGAAATTGATTTCCAGGAAGTCTAGGACCAACAAACAGAAGTACTTTTTCACACAATGCATGATCAACTTGTAGAATTCTCTGCCACAAGATGTGGTGACAGCCAACAACCTGGATGGCTTTAAGAGGGGTTTGGATAACTTCATGGAGGAGAGGTCTATCAATGGCTTCTAGTCAGAGGGCTATAGGCCACCTCCAGCCTCAAAGGCAGGATGCCTCTGAGTACCAGTTGCAGAGGGGTGATAGCAGGAGGGATGGCATGCCCTCAACTCCTTCCTGTAGGCTTCCAGCAGCATCTGGTAGGCCATTGTGTGAAACAGGATGCTGGACTAGATAGGCCGTGGGCCTGATCCAGCAGGGCTGTTCTTATGTTCTTAATTTTGTTAGGGAGTATGTTCCAAAGTCAAAGGATATAGGAAGCTGCCATATACTGAGTCAGACCATAGGTCCATCTAGCTCAGTATTGTCTACACAGACTGGAAGCGGCTTCTCCAAGGTTGCAGGCAAGAGTCTCTCTCAGCCCTATCTTGGAGATGCCAGGGAAGGAACTTGGAACATTCTGCATGCAAGCCTGCAGGTGCTCTTCCCAGAGTGGCCCCATCCCCTAAAGGTTGACATATGTAGTCTCCCATTTGAATGAAAACCAGGACAGAGCCTGCTTAGCAAAGCAGACAATTCGCGATTGCTACCACAAAACCAGCTCTCCTCCCTAGTCCCGGGGGCAATCCTAGAAAACCAATTGAGCTGATGACAATCACAACTGGACCTCACATGATGATCTTGATAGGTGGCTGGGTTAATGAAGAAGACATTTCCCCCCAGTAGTGGTTGGAGTGGGCCCTGGGACAAGAATGAGCCCCTGCCCCCTCTCACAGCTCCAGAGAGGTATGAAGGGGAGAGCAAAAAGCAAGCTGTCACCCTGATACGTATATCAGGGGCCGAGGGATATTTGTGCCCTCCTGTTCAGTTGTAGCTGTGCCCCTGATCTAAAGGGAAGTATGGTCACTTGCCTCTTGGCGTGCTTGCACAGCACCACACCTGGACCAGGAAAGAGAAGAGAGGTTTCAAATTTACTTGTCTGTTCATCTCTCAATATCCACTCCATTCCTTCTCTTCCTTCTCCCACTTACACACACACACACACCCTCCAGTCACCTGATGGAGTGTCAATACTTCAGGTAAATGACACTTTGATCTGATTCCCTGTAATAGGGATTCCCAGGTGTTGTTGACTGCAGCTCCTATAATCCTCAAACAAAGGCCATTGCAGTTGGGTGTGATGGTCAATGACATCTGGGAATCCCTGTTACAGGGAACACGGTTAGCATCCCTCTTTGTCCGAGCTGCTTGATCAATAGGTATCGCTGATCTTGACTCATTAGGGCTCATGAGGCAGAAGGGGTGGGGTGGGGAATCCAGACCAGAAGGAAATAAATAAGACTTGCCTTTGATCCCCCAAACCACAAACAAGATCCTAGAAATACCTCCTGCCTTCTCAACAGCCCACTCACATTTTTAAAGAGGAAGCAGAAGTGGGATTGGGGGGGGGTGAGCCTGGGGGCTCCTATCCCAAAAGGTGAGATCATCCTGCCTGCTCCAGCCTTCCTCGGAAAAATCCTTCTTTCATGGAGACTCTGGTTAGTCATCCTCTTTGTTGAAAGGCGCCTTGGCAGCAGCACATGGAAAAATAAAAATATGTTTTCAAAAGACCTTTTTAAGAAAAGAAAAAAAAGATTCCACATAGAAACCCATAGCTCCCAAGGATATTGCTAAAGAGGAAGAGAAAACATATGCTCTCTCTAGCAGCTATTCTTCCAAATTTAATATGGCAAAACCATATTTCTGAGCTTGTGGTGAGTTTCCCAGAGTGGCAGTAAATTGTGACAGGATCCTGGGTGTAACTGCATCCACATGTAGCATGTGGGTATCTATGTGACAAAGGGAAGTCCTGAGGAAATGTGCTCTGGCCAGGGTGGCCATAAAACTGGTCAGAGGAAAATGAATGAAACCATGCAAAGGAGGAAGGTGACTGAGTGGGTCACACCCTCTGCAAAAAGCAAAGATTAAACCTCGTAAATCTTCAATATTAAACAAGAATGAAACAGGTGAACTCAGTAAGCCCTCTAGACCTACATAAAAAAGTAAAATGTTAATAATAATGATAAACTTTGCTCCAGAGAGGGGTTTGAAATGAAAATGACCTGGGCTTAGATAGTTTAGAAGAACTAGGAATCATATTGGACATTTTTGCCCCAGGCCTGTGGATTCTGGGCCTGTGAACATCTGGAGGGGATTGGAAGAAGGAAGGGAATTCTCAGCAACTTTATTGAACTTCCCTCTGTTCCCCAGGCTTTGGTTTAGTAGTTCCTACCTTCCTAAACTTTCCAGTTCAATTTCCTAAATTTTCTGGGATGAATTGTCTTGTAGTTAAACCTCTGGATCAAGACCGGCTATATTGTCCCCCCACTGCCCGCCCCAGACAATCTCCCTAGACCTGTAAAAACATTTTGCTACCTTGCTGAAGTTTCACAGTGAGTGAAATTTCCTTGGGGCATGGGACTTCTCCCATACAACAAAATGGGCTATTAAGAACCCCGAAGGGCTATATTTAAGCATGCATGGTATGTAACTCTGTAAGCGATATACATAATCTCTTTTATAATCACATAATTTGTGCCTTACCATGGATTGTGACCTATGCTGCAATTTCCTCAGCTGCCTAAAGTGCCATATTGCCATCTGGTGGTTGGCTGATAGCACGCTGAAAATGCAGCTTTGTCTCAGATGCCTTTCTTTTGTATTTTTAAAAGTTTTAAATATATGTCGTCTGCCTTTCTTGTCATCAGTACAAGGCAGCTAACAGCAACACAAATATAATACACGCATTCAGTTCTCAAAGAGTAAGTGTCCTTAACACATCACTCAACGAGGCAACGTGGTAGAGGCACTGGCAGCCAGGCACTCTCCGAATGGCAAGGCTTGGGTTGAAAGACTTGCTTTGCCTATTTCTTTCCTGATGAGACAGGTCTTTCTCTGGAGAGCAATGCCTAGTATTTCAGCTAGACATGTCTAAAAGGGGCCTTATTCCAACTATGCTCATTCCTCAGCTCATTGACCAACCATTTCCCAGAAGCTACTAGGCTGTGGCCTTTGTAAAGCCGTGAGGACTCCTGCACTTGGCCATGCACGTCGCTTAAAAAAAACCAACACAAAACCCAAGCAAGATGACTCCTGGCGGACTTGGCTGTCTCTTCTCTAACAAGGACATGCGAGGAGAGTTTACAAACATGAGGGCTGCTGGTTATTTTAATTGTACAGTAAGAATGAGCTGATGGCAGCCTGGGGACCCCTGC
Organism: Hemicordylus capensis; assembly: GCF_027244095.1. NCBI lineage: Eukaryota > Metazoa > Chordata > Lepidosauria > Squamata > Cordylidae > Hemicordylus > Hemicordylus capensis. The sequence goes on from NC_069658.1 coordinate 383,107,682, forward strand.
CCTCTTCTGCTCACAGACTCCAAGCTGTGCATGCCTGAGATATTTTTAGCCAGGAGCTGGACACACGCCACACCATGTCGGAAACTGGTGTCATCATCAGGGGCCCAGGCAGCAACAAGCTCAATGTGAAAGCTGTGACTCATTTGATTTTGTTCTCCCCCTTAGGGGGTACATTGCTAGAACTCGGCAGGCTTGCAGAGCTGCTTATCGGGCACCTGCTGCTCGCTTCATCCGCTTGCCCTCAGTTACCAATCCCAATGGTTTTGCCCATGGTGCTTTTCCTGGTGCCAGGGCTCAGGCTAATCCACTTTGCTTGTGATCATTTGACTGGGAGGGGGGCTTTGTGGCTCACAGCACAAGCTCAGCAATGAATGGAATAGAGATGCTGCCTCTGGCGGAATTTCCCCTTCTTCCCTGCTGCGAGAGGTTACCAGCGCTGTTAACCAGCTGGCTTGTCAATTCTTTGCTGGAGCCGAATGCTGATTTGATTCCTTATTAGACTGGCAGCAGATGAATGCACCAGCAGCTGAAGGATTGCCTGTGTTGCTCCCCAAAGGACAAGTGTAGTGGAGCAGAAACCCTGCACAATACAGGAAGTGCTATTCGGTTTCTAACAGGAGTCAGATCCTCACATGGCACTTTAAGATTCAGCAGTAGATCACTTCTCCCAAATGATTTACTTGGGAGAAGTAAATCTCCCAAGTAAAACAGTGCATCTTGCATTGCATTTAATGCATTTTGCACAATACAGAGTGTTGGTACAAGTGTGGATGTGGATATGGATTTGGTTCAGAGGACAGTAAGAAGCAGACTCCTACACTGTTGATCTTTGCTGGAAACATTGTGAAAATGCTATAGGGCCATTTCCAGGTTTCATGGGGAGGCGGGTTGTCTCCAGCAATCTGCACTGCCCTCTATGGCCTCTTTCCTGTGCCCTGTTTGCAGAACTCTGGCATTCTGGTGGATTGCCCCTGCCTCGTCCTCTGGAGGGAGCACTCAGTCAGCCACCTTGCCATCTGAAGCTTGGTTTTGAAACAACCTTTCTCCCTTTAGGACTCCTCCTTCCATGTGCTGGTCCAAGTAATCCCAGGCACCTAGTAGGAAAGTGCCCTGGCTTGGACTGGTCCACAAGGCAACAGGGCATATTCCTAGTGCGCCCCACCCACAGAGTGCCCCTGCGCCCCGCCGCACTCGGTAGCAGTGAATACTCCCCCCCAAATTAACCATTCTGCTCAAAACCTGGCGCCCTCCCCACATACATTCCACCACCCTCTCAGTGCCCCCAGTCCGGCCCTGAAAGTGCCTGAGTGGCTCAGCTCTTCCTGAGTTTACTTGGACCAGCACACAGTAGGCGAGCTAAAGAGGAAAATGTCACTTTAGCTGGCAAGTGAGTTAAGTGGAGCAAGGAGCAAGTGCGGCAGCTGTCCCCTGCCCCCACTCTGTAAAATGGGGGGGAGGTCTGAGGAGGAGGCAGCAGGGCAGGGCAATTGTATGTGTATATGCGGGGGGGGGGGAGAAGACATTGGATCTCCTTCTGGCACAAGAGTAGGGGGCTTTCAACACTTCCACCGGTCAGAGGCTCCCTACTATCATGGTGGAACTTCCTCCGACAACACCCAACAGAGGGCACATTGGTCTGACATTTCAGACTGATATGACTGAACAGCCTGTTGACAACCATACATGCATCCATTGCAGCAGTGTTGGTGGTGCTGCTGGAAGCTAGTGTCACCTTTCCCCACATACTGCTTAAAGTTTCACAAAAATTTGCAATGCTGGTTTGACCAGAGACCGGGGGGGGGGGGAAGGGGGGGGAGAAATAAACTACCGTGTTCAGAGGCAGAACCAGGGAACAGAGACACAGATTCTGCCCCATCCCCGGTGGCCCCATGTGCACACTCTGCAAGCCAGTGACACCCCTTGCACGTGACGTCACGCACACGTGGGCATGGCCTGATCACCGGAGGGCTTGCACAAGCCCTCCAGAGCTCATTCCCAGCCAGCGTTTGGAATTCTAGGTACATTTATTTCCACTTAGGGAAATAAATGCACCTAGAATGAACTCTGGAGGGCTCGTGGGGTCCCAGCTGTGGAGGGAGCCAAGTGGCGGCCCTGGTGCCACCTTCACCATCCCCCCCCCGCCCTGCCTTCTGCATCTGATGTCAGATGCAGGGAACATTTAGCCATGCCCCGCCCCACATCTGACATCAGACATGGGGGCATGTCTGGGGCACATGGTGCGACCCCTGATTGGTGGTGGCCTGGGTTCTTTGAACCTGTTTGCCCAATGGTGGCTCCGCCCCTGCGCGGCCCCTTCCATGGCTCATGGCTGAGATCTTTAAACCCATCCACTTAATGGGGCATCCGTCCCAATCATGTTATCTAACTATGGATAACTGTAGCTCTACAATACTATCTCCAGGTCTCTGAAAAGGTAGCTGTAGAGAGCCTCCACTGCATGATATTAGGATGGGATGGGTATGAGGATTTAAGTGTATATATATCCTCCATATGGGTATTGTACAAATAAATGACTGACAAGAGATAGAGGAAACCTAATTTTAGTTGAACTTTTCAGTTTACACCTTCACCAGTAACATATGGATTTTTTAAAAGGTTATGCAAGTACATACAGCTCACAAGGTGGCAGTTAAGAATGCTGTGTTAGCAGAGTTCCAGGGCAGGTGACAAGAAATTATGTTTTTATGAATGAGCCCCTGGTGGCGCAGTGGTAAAACTGCTGCCCTGTAACCAGAAGGTTGCAAGTTCAATCCTGACCAGGGGCTCAAGGTTGACTCAGCCTTCCATCCTTCCGAGGTCGATAAAATGAGTACCCAGAATGTTGGGGGCAATATGCTAAATCATTGTAAACCGCTTAGAGAGCTTCCAGCTATAGAGCGGTATATAAATGTAAGTGCTATTGCTATTGCTAAGTGCTATGTATTATCCTCCAAGCTCAATCCATGAGGTGTGAGGGTACCAAGTCTATATATCCAGAATTTTTCTCATTCGTCCAGCATCTCACAATGTGTATGTTGCTCAGTAGGAAACATTTCCATATTGGTGAGACTATGGTTGCCTGAGCTGAAATGTCTGGCCAGAGGTTGTCCCAATTTCTTTGTTAAGATGGAGACTTCCTGAAAAGTGTCCTCAGGTCTGAGGATGATTTGCACTGCCATATGCATGTGGCAGTCTGGACATCTGCATTCTATAACATAAACATCAGTGGAAGTACAGAGGAGGTTCTTTCTGATGTAAAAGACTCTTTGGATAGTGGTACTGCTAAACATGATGGCATCCCTTAGACAAGTGCAAGTAATGTAACAGCTGGACTGACAGAAGTGTGATCTAGGATTGCTGATCAGTGGTTTTAGGACTGCTCTAATAGTCTGTGTAGATTAAGTGGTTGATGAAAAGCAATAGATGGAGGCTTGCTGATAGCAAATTCTGAACAGCTGAAAAAAAGATATCAGGGAATAGCATATATATATATGAGATTATATATTATTGTAAGGTTTTAATTTGTAGGTGATTTTTAAATTGTTTTAAGTTTTTGTATATATTTTAACTTGTTTTATGTTTTATGCTATTGTTAACCACCCAGAGACGAAAGTTTGGGACGGTGTACAAATTTGATAAATAAATAAATAATAATAATATTGCTTGTTAAGTTTGGGGAGGTGAGATGAAAGTCTACCACAGATGGGATTCTTTCCTCTTTGTGCATTTTTTTTTTAACTTTGAGGATCTGATATGGCTGATATCCTATTGATGTTGGAATCTATAACATGAAAAAGGTATCCATATTTTAAGAGGTGTTCTTTCAGTTATCCAATATTTTGAAGAAATTTAGATCATTATTGTAGTTGTGTATAATTCTAAGAGCCAGATGATATATGATATTTCTCTTGATATGTTTGGGTGGCAGAATTTATAGTTCAAATATAGACGAGTATCTGTTGTTTGACTGTATAGATCTGTTACTTTCTTATTATAATCTGTCATAAGGAGAACATTAAGAAATGGGATTCTTGGATTTTCAGTTGAGTTGTTGCTGGTTAATTTGATTGAGACAGTACTGTTGATGTAATTAGTAAATCTTTCAAGATTTTCCTCCCCCTTAGTCCAGATCACAAAGAGGTTGTCAAAGTAATGCCACCATACCAAATGTTTATATAAAGCATTATTATGGATGGTTTGTTCAAGTTTGCCCATAAATAGATTAGCATAGGATGGAGCCATACAGGTACCCATAGCTGTACCTTTTATTTGTAAGTAGTGTTTCTCATTAAAGCTGAAGTTACAAATGCAAGGTGCAGCACTGAGTATGGTTCCATCCTAGTCTAATTATTTATGGGCAAAGTGGGCTTGGCTTCTGAATTGCTAGAACTCAATTAATGTAAAATGTCTGGTTTGTAGGACTAAGGATCCTCTAAAAATCCAATTAATTTGTTTTACTTTGACTTTAAGTGCAAAGTGTGCCCTCGAGTCGGTGTCAACTCCTGGCAACCACAGAGCCATGTGGTTGTCTTTGGTAGAATACAGGAGGGGTTGACCATTGCCATATGCCGCACAGCATGAGATGATGCCTTTCAGCATCTTCCCATATCGCTGCTACCCAATATGGGTACCTCCTTATAAATACGGCTATAGACTAGCACTCCAATAGAGGATTTGCTTAGTAATCTGAAGCCCACCACATAATCTCATACCTCCTCTGTTGAAGAGAGCTGTGCTTTTAAAGAGATCTAAGGCTTTCTAATTGTGACCATTGACTGTGAGTCAAAATTTCTCCTTTGCCCAATCTGCCATGGAAAGCATCTCAACCAACCACTTCCTCTTTTCAGCAATCGGTCAAGCTGGGCAATTGGGCTTAGGGCTGAGCAGAATATTGGTCAGCTTCACTTTTCACACCTCGAAAATGATCTGACAGTTTTTGTCTTCTTATATGTGCTCCATTTGGTTAACAGTGAGGCCTCTGCTCTGTGAGAATGCAGTGCAGCAAGATTCCTTTCACAAGCAGACCGCAGCACATGCCAAGAAACCAAACAGTATGGCAAAGTTATGGATGGGGTTTTGTTTCCTTTTCTCCCCCCACCCCTTTGCTCAAAATAAAAGGGGTGCCTTTTGTTACCATGGTCACCTTTCATGACTTCAGCCAAACAAAACCATGATTTCCTTCACATTTATTTTTTAAAGTTCACATTGAACCTCAAATCCCTAGGTAAAAGAAACATGGAAACTGTTACCATCATAATTGGGCTTGCAATGTGGGCCACTAGCACAGATCAGAGAGGTCAGGATGCCCAGCAAGAGAGAGGGAAAAACTGGATAGACCCCTTTCCTCTTAGGGGGAAGCATTGAAGAAGCTTTGCCCAAACTCAGTTTTCTTGTAGGGGTTAAGTTAACAGGGCTCATGGTAAGTAGAGAGAGAACACTAGCAACTAACTTTGAGGGGGTTGACTAGAATGTATGAACTGCAAAGTATTTGGGCCAAAACAAAGTTTCCCATTGCAATAAGGAAAAAAAATATAATTCTTTCTCCTTTTACCTCTACTCTCTCACACACACATTATGTCCCTTTCCCTCTGCTGTCATACATCTTACAGTTTGAGAACAGTTGGCAATTCCTGTCCTCTGCAGATTAGATTAAAAACAGTTTCCCATTTATCTAGATAATACAATTTTAGAGCTGAACAAGAACAGATCTCATAATACAATGCATTGACAATAGCCCATTATTACTGAACATGATTTTCCAGGAGGGACTCCATTAGAGATGTGCATTAATGGCTCATGAATGGGCTGGTGGGGCAGGAAGTGGCTCCCTTAAGAGCCGGCTAGGAGCTCACCCACTCCTCCCTGACCCACCGCTTTTCCACGGGTGGCACTCCCCCTAGCAATGGCCGTTGTGGTGCTGTACCCTGCAGCCTCCGTGTGGCATCAGCATGCACATGGCCGACCATATGTGTGCCAATGCCATGCAGGGAACAGTGCTGCAGCCCCACACGGCCATTGCTAGGGGGAGCACCACTGGTGGAATAGTGGCAGGGCAGCGACAAGCAGGTAAGGATCTCCTTACTGGCTCCTAAAGGGCACCACTCCCTGTCCCGTCGAGCTGGTTTGGTGCTTTCCAGAGGAGGCGCCGAACTGGTTCATGCACATCCCTAGAATCTACTACATAGTACATCACACTGTTTTCTAGTTCATAATAAGGACTGTGATGTGAAGTTGAGAAATTACATCCACTTTATTCAGACAGTGATCAAACTGGTCGACTTTTTGGATGTCTTTTTATAGGCTTGTGCCATGACTTGAGAAACTGGAATGCAAAGTTATCACAACTAAGTTAGGTACCATAGACATCTATTTAGATGAGGACTGCACAACATTGGCCATCCAGCTGTTATTCATCATCTTTATTGGTCACTCTGGCTGGGAATGATCAGAACTGCAGTCCAACAATAACAGGAGGGCTGCAGTTGCACAGCCCCAATCTAGGTGGTCATTGGTGAGCTACTGCTATTGCTAGGAGAGGGGTTATTATGACTTGTACTTTGTCATCTTGAGGAGAAATGTGATAGCTCCTATCTTGACTTTCTGTTTCCAGCTGTCCAGATTCACATTCTGAAAGCAGATAAGGCTGGAGAATGGTGGAAGTTCACGGTCAACATCATATCTGTGTACAAACAAGGGACAAACCGGATACGGCGTGGTGACCAAATCCTCTGGATACGCTCCAAGGACATTGCCTGCAAATGCCCCAAAATCAAACCCATGAAGAAATACTTGCTCTTGGGCCATGATGAAGACTCTCCTGACCAGAATGGCATTGTTGCAGACAAAAGCAGCCTTGTGATACAGTGGAGGGACACATGGGCTAGGCGACTGAGGAAGTTCCAACAACGGGAAAAGAAAGGGAAGTGCAAGAAAGCCTAGAGAGAGAGAGAGAGAACTGGAGATTGTGTGAGAGAGTGAGAGTGAGTACACGCTGCTTTGTGTAGGACTTGGAGCAAATGGGGTGGGTTTAGGGCCATCAGCCTTCAGCAAGAAACTCACTTTGCGTTTGTGCATGACTGGGACAGGGAGGGCAAAGATGGGATTAACAACTTTTTCATGAAACATGTCGATTTTGCACCTCATTCTACAGAAACCACAAAAACTAGAGAGAGAAAACCAAGTTTAGAGAAGGAGGGCCATGTGAGACCTTATTCACCAAAATATCAAATTCCAGATAGCAGCTACTAGTTCCCTTTGATTTTCCTTCTCTCTCTCTCTCTGATCAGAGGAGTCCAATTGCCTTATATTTGCTAACATCAACTAGTTCCAAAGTCCAGACACAGGAAATACCCAGCCTGTCACTGAAACAAACTTCTGTAAAAGACAATGATGTGAAAAGTAACTGCTCTCTGAATACATTTCCCGCTAAAATCAGATAGGTATTCCTAGAAAGAATGGAGGCTAGGAAAGTTGGTTTGAAAAAGATTACTGTGTGTGGACTGCAGGATCAACACATGCAGTCAGCCTATGTAGCTCTTTCATTATCGGTCATGTGACATCTAGTCAGCTGGGTCAGGTTTTCAAAATGATGCCTGTAAACAACTGCTTAGCCATAACATACCACACCACTTACCCTAAATGCAGGGTGGTCACTGAAGAGTGACAAAGACATGTCCTTTCCTAAAAATGTAATTTTTAAACTGAGGTCTTACCACTGGATCCAAACAAGGCAATCTATTTGTTTTGTCATGAAAAAATCCATTTTCTTCTTGGATTCACCAGGACTTGAAATTAAGGCTACCTATAGGCACTGCAATAGTAGTGCCTATAGTAGTAGCAATAGCTGCTCTTGGGACTCCAACCTGACCATCTCAATCTGTAGAAAGCACAAGTTGTATGGGATGGACTTTTCATCTTTAAGGCAGCACGTACATCCATACCTTGGAGGAGAAATTAGTGACGCAGGGAGAAACTGCTACCCCTCTGCATTTGAGAGTCTCTGCGGCAACGGTTATTTATGTCTCAATACAAGGCCCACCCAGCACTTCCTCTTCTACCAGCAGGGCTTCAGAGTTGCAATGAGGCATACACTCTGGCTCAGTCTGCCGTGACTGAATTGACCAAGATGAGTCTCTTATCTGCTGTAGGGAAGAGGAGCAACGTGTTCTACAAGAGTAGTCCCCTGTAATGGCCTACTGTAGCTTTGGTTTCAGGCTAGTAAGTTTGGGGACTAAGAAGACTTTAATAACGAAGCTAATGCCTCAAGCATCCCTAAGAGCAGCTCTCATAAATGGCTTCACTTTTGCGGGGACTGATTTTCATTTCCATTTTAGGTTAATGAGAGGTAAAGGACATTTTTGTACCTGCCCATGCAAATCTCCTGCAGACCAGGAGGACCATCTGGGCAGGCAGTCCACACGTGAGCTCAGGGATGCCTGCCCGGCAAAATACAAACTTCCCTGAGATGTTTCCTGTAAGGAAACTTGGAAACATCCTTTTTATTACATTTTCCAGTGGTTTTGCCTTGTTTTATAGCAATTGACAATATTTATATAATGACATAAACTACCATAAAACAAACTGCAGCACAAATAGGTGTAAAGTGGCCAGATGCCGGGGAAGTGGAGTGTAGGAGGAAGAGGAGTCAGGCTCTCTGCTGGAGCAAAGAGGGGGAAACGCTCCAAGTCAATGGCTCGCACACTGTTGAAAGTTTCAGGGCTGTTTATGAGCTTAGCTGCAAAACATTATCCCAGCTGAAGTTCATTTATCAATGTAGCTCATATGAATTCTGATTTTAGTCCTGGAGGGGACTAGTTCCCCTGCTGAGAAGGAGCAAGAAGAGCTGAGCAAACTCAACCATCTCCACCCAGATCAGAGTTTTGTTTCAATGGCTTTCTCTGAGACCTGCAGCAGAATGTGGTAGGAATAAGGCGATCAGAGTTTTTGGGTGGAAGAATGGACCATGCCACTTCAAACTGTCATATTGGAAAACTGTTCTCTGTTAAAAATGCTCTGAAAATAGAAAAACGGCACAGCAAGCAAAGGGACAGAACCCTTTGTTCCTGCTCTGCTTATTTTCTATTTGTAGGGAGTTTGCTACACAATGAGGCTGTTCTCATGCCCAGCCTAACCCAGCCTGGGTTAGGCTGCATGTGAGAATGGCCAGTGCCGCCTAGAGCCTCTACTCCTGGTTGCATTTTTATTATTTGTAGGGAATGTGGGGCAGGATGCAAAAAATGGCATCCCTACCTGCAGCCTGGGGCAATATAGTCCATTCTGTTCCCTCATTCTGCTGCATGTAGAGGCTGACTAATGCCTATAGTCTAGAAAGGGGTGTCCGTTGTTTTCAAACTTCCTATCTGCAGGAGAACCTTTCTGCACGGATTTCTCTGCTGAAGAAAAAAAAGGATCCTGGTGTGTGATAGAGAGTGCATTCTTCCATGTGGAATGTCTGCCTGAGAGAGAGCTCACTAAAGCATTAGAGCTGTACATACCAGAGGAAGGTTTTCCACCATTACTAATCATCTAATCAAGGATACCCTCTCAACTACTCCTGAAACTCAGAATTCCTAGGATCCAGTGTGAAACCTCACGGCAGCATGTGATCAGAATTCCATCTTCAAAGGCTTCCAAACCTTCATATCCTAGCAACACGTTGAACACTGTATGGAAGACTGGATATCGCCACTGTGCAGGTGTGCAAAATAAAAACAAGTGAACAACATAAAGTTCATCAACTTGAGCAGTGCAATTACAGACAGAGGATGTGACTTATTGCCTATTTCACCAAAACAGGCAACCAAACAAGCCCTAAACTAAAGTCATGTTCTTGCAGAAAATGGACCAGGGCCACTTGAGGTGACCCATGATGGAAAGATATCCAAAACAGTTCTCAGAAGGCCACACTGGCTTCACAAATCCGTGGTCATTTCTTGATAGGATTTCAAGCCTGGATAAAATTCATTTTGGTCTGCCCCACAATTCTTGCTGTGTCTGTCTACTGATGGGTTTTTCTTTAGATTGGTTTGCCAAAAGCATCATTAGCCCCTCAAACAGCAGTTTCATTATGAGAGACTGTCTAATCACCATCACCCCACTGGAATTGCCCAGAGAAAATTGGTAAGAAATAAACCATGTAGTCCTTGAGCACTATATGCCACCTCCCAACACACACACACACACACACACACACACACACACACACACACACACACACACAGCCTCAACCCAGCCATATTTAATGAGCTTGGATGACCTCACCAACCAATCAAGAGACACACAAGATGAGCAACAGCAGACTTTGCTTCAAAGGAAGAGGCAAGCCTGCTCTCCCTGAGTAACCTAGTCCTCAGCTGTCCAGAAACTGACATGAGAGCATTCAACACAGTGTCCATCTATACCAGGCTTGCTGGTGGTACAATGTAAGAACAGCAGCAGCTGAGGAGTGAGGAGAGAGGAGATGAAATATTGCTACCATCAAGAATTTGCTAAGGAGCACACATTTCTGATTCATGACAGATCCACCATTCAAAGTAAGCGGAGGTCTCACCATGGCTCATAGCCTCGGGGAGTATATCTGAAGCTCTAGGTCAAGAGTCCTCTATGGAAAAGGAAACAGTCCTCTGGGTTCATACTGGACTCTGTTTATGCAGAATGTTTCCTATAGAATCAAAAAATCCATGTAGAACAGGGAGTCTCAAGTTGCAGCCCTCCAGCTGTTGTTGGACTACAACTCCCACCATCCCCAGTCAGCATCCCTGGTCCCAGTCAGCAGCCAGGCATGATGGGAGTTGTAAGTAAACATCTGCAAGAGGGCTGCAGTTGGAGATCCTGATGTAGAATCTGAATGCAGAACTGACCACTCCAATTAAAAACATAGTGGTGAGTCAGCTATTCGACCATGGAACATTCCTTACAATGAAGCACTTGGTTCTAGAGCTGAGCCAATTAGTTTCACAGTTGTTGAAAAGTGCCTGTTTTGGGTGTGCTTTTGAGTGCTCCCTCAAAATTCCATCCATTTACCATCTAGGTCCTGGATCAGAGCTGTGCAAAAGCCCCAGAAAATGGATTTTTAAAGCTTTAGAGAATTGTGAAGTTCCTGAGCTAGACCATAAGACTAGGGGAAGCACTGAAGCAGGTTGGTTACCAATCACATGGGCTGGTATGGAGAAAGGCTTACAAAGTGTGCGTGTGTGTCTTAAATTTCAGCTCAGTTGCTCAGACAAGCTCAGGGATTGTACAGATCCCTCATGTCCAAAACCTGGGAGTTTCATTGAGCCCCTGTGGACTAGCTCAGGGAGTGCACAGTTCCCTGGGGTCTTGAAAATCAGCTTGGAAGGGGGGCAGCTTTTCCACAGCTCTCCCCGAGTTGTCAACTGTGTCCAGGACTTGCATAAAAAGCAGAGAACCTAAATGCTAACCTTTGCTTAACATATTGACAAAAGGGTTTCCCTTGAGTACACATATTTTGACCTGAAAATAGAAATGTGTGAAAATCTGGCTCAGCCCGACCAGGCTTTCCTCGATAAACTCTTATTGGGAAGTCAGAACCTCTACCAAAAGCCAGTTCTCAGTGCAAATCCTGGCACGTTTCATTCCCTTGACAGTGCCTTGCTCTCATATCCAGCATCTTGGCTGCATATAATGATGTGTACAATTGCAGACCATTAGGAGCATTCCCAGAGTCATTTCTGTGTTTGGTTTTTGGAATTAATATTGATAACCACTATGTAATCACTCAAAACAATGTTTACAAAACAAATACCCTCATAGTGTCCACTCCCCTTAAGGACATTTGGAAAATGGTCTCTTCCTCCATAATATACACTGATATCATGAAAAGCTGTGAAGGGGGATGGGGACACCAGCTAGCAAATGGAAAATAAATTACAGCGAAATCCAAGCAGATTGACCGTAGAGCTAGTCCAAAATATAAAAATAGGCTAGAGCTCAGAAACTGTATATTAACTCAAAGTATAACAATCTAGTTTTTTTAAAAAAAAAATCCTCATCCCCCAAACTATCAAGGAAACCCCTTTCTTTGTACAATGTCATCCATCTTGACAGGTTTAAGGGCTTGTTTGACACTCCCCACGTCTAACAAGTACCCTCCCTAAGTACATTACAATGGGCAGGCAATTTCCACTTTGATCAGTAAAGAACAAAATAAAATGTTACAAGCTTTGGGGACTGTCTGAATTCCTGTCCAATTTCCTTCTTTCCAAGAGAAATTGCCAAGATGGAACCTACATATTTAGGCTATTTCTTGGTAGAGCCTTAAAGCTTGCACTAGGAAACATGCTTAGGAGGCAGCCTAGGGCCAGGATAATGGCATACATTTAGGGGTGAGATTTTTATTTGGTGGCCAACAGACAGTGTCAAATAAAAGAGAAGTTAATATGCCTTTCCTGCTGGCTTCAGAGCCAAAGTTTATGAGCGCAGAACTGCATAAGTTCAACCTGGCAAAGATGGTGGTTTAACGATGCAGAATGGCAGGCTGTAGTTTCTCAAATTTTCACTGAGAAAGCACCCTTGAAATTTAATAAATTATTCTTTTTCCAGCGAAGAAAACAAAACTACCAACATCAAATATATAATAATGAACCTAAATGCTCTAGAAGTCAATTCGTTGCACCTGCTCTGAAGTGTCACACAGCAGTGGACTGTCAAGACAACGTGTAATGAATGCCAGGGTCTTCAGAAACATTACAAATTCTGTTTTGGTAAATAGGGCAAGACAAACTATTCTGAAAAGCAGCTGAAATGCCAAAATGATTGCCATTCATGGGTAGCATTGAACAACGGCTTCCTCCTCATTTTCCTCTGTTTTATTTGGTACATTTTTGTTCATTCCTTTGATCATCATCACATCTCCCTTTTACATAGACCCATTGGAAAAACCTGTGTTTTGATTCTTCCTGTTAATATCATGAATTGTAAATGTTGTTTAGTTATGACCATTGCATATAGTTTGAGGGCAATGTTTCTTTACAATGCATACTAATATATTATGGTTATATATATGAATATATTTAATGACATGTGGGAAAAAAGTTGTGGATTTTCTTATTCCCCCTTCCTCCATTTCCCTTTATTTGTTAGATGGGCTGATAACTGAACCAGGAGGAGCATGTAACTGTACAGAATCCACTCAATAGGACTAAATCCAGACACCTGTCCAATAAACTCTTGTAAACGTCTGCTCATCTCATACCAGCCTCTTCTGTTATGTCAAGATGAACAAAGTGACCAAGTTCCAGGGTTCTTCCCCTGAAAACAGCTAGGCAGCTATCTCCTTTATGTAACTGCTTTCTCTACAGTTGGGAAAGGTAAAATTAAAACACGAAACTGCCTTTATACGCACCAATCTCTGCTCCTATAGTCATTGCTGCAAAATGCATTTCTGCAGCATCAGCATGCACAGTTCCATTGGGATGCTGAACTGTTCCTCATTTGCCTCCAAAGCACTCTTGATGTTGAGAAAACTGATATCATATATCATTAAATTGATAAAGTAAGCACAAGGGACACCCAACCATTTCTGAGTGGGTGGACAGACGTCATTCCAGACGTCAGTTCCAGGGCTCACCACGACTTAGTCCTTTATTAATGAGTAACGGTAAGTATTCCTTTCTCCCAAAAATCTGCAATTATGGGAGAAGTCTGCAATTATGAAAAAGGGCTTCCTAGTTAATAGAAAATATCCAAGTAGATTTGAGCACTCACATCTGTATTTTAGAAATGAAGTGCTGGATTTCCATTCTTCCACTGGAAGCCATATGGGAGTGGCTACTCCACTCTGGTAACTGAAGAAAGGCCCTACAAGTGGCTTCCCTCACCCATTAAATCAATTATTGTATTGATTACATACAACCCATTCAGGCTTCAGAACAAAGGGTGATTGAGTGCATCTCACCGGCTCAAGTACTGATTAAATCCAACCAATTCAGTCTTCAGAGCAGAGTGCATCTCACCAGCTCTAGGTTCATCATGCTGTACTTATTAAGCGAGAATACAAGTAAAGAGCCAGGGAGTTCCTAGTCCAAATCTTACCTCAAACAACACTAAGTGGTCTTAGGCAAAGCACTATTCCCTTAGCCTCAGATTGCAATGTGGGAGATAAATCTCGCCTTACAGGGCTGCTATAAGGACTGAAGCTCTTTGAAGACTTTAAAGCTTCACAGACTAGGGATGTGTACGGATTGATTTCTGCGATTCGATGTGAGGTTGCGTTGAATCAGCCAGATTCCCTTTGAACTTGAATCTGAAAATTGAATCTGATCAGATTCAATTCGAATTGGATTAGATTAAATTCAACCCACTTTTAAAGGTCTAGGAGGCGCCAACCAATCAAATTTCAAGACAGTGGGGCACTCAGTTGATTAGTGATTATGTATATTTCTGCCAAAGGGAATAATGGGGCTTCAAAACAGCCCTAACCCTAACCCGGATCCCCAGCTTTCATTAAAAAAAGAAGAAGAAGCTAAGCGCTACCCCTTGTGGAAGTGGATTTATGGGACAAAATGTGTGGTCACTATTTTTGAAGTGTTTAGACTCTGGTGTGTAATTACTTTTCCTCATAGTGAATCCCTATGAGGATTCATTACACACCAAAGAGTCCAACAACTCAAAAATTCTTAAAAGATGAACTAAATATCTGTCTTGCAGGTGAGTGGGTGGAAATTAGCAGCACCCCATGTGCTAAATACCTCCCCAATCTGCAAGCCAGTGGGGTAGTCAGTTTATTTTTTAGAAATTTTTGAATTGACTCTTTAGTGTGTAATGAATCCTCATAGGGATTCAGTATGAGGAAAAGTCTTTACACACCAAAGATTCTAAACAATTTTGCTCCCTAGCTCCACTTCCACAAGGGCTAAAACTTAGCTTTAAAAAAAAAAAGAAAGCTGGGAATGGGGGGGAATGAATAAGGGAAACTTGAATGTGGAATCGATTCTGGGGAGATTCGACCAGAGTTTGAATTTGGCCAAGGGTGACTGGGCAGATTCGTTTCAATATTGAATCACTAAAATCAAATCTATTCACACATTAGGGATGTGCATGGAACCGGTCCGGAGGCCCTTTATGGGCCTCCGAACCAGTTCGAAGAATGGTGGTTCTGCAAGTTCGATGCCGGAGAGCTCTCCTTTAAGGGTGGGGGAGGGTGCACTTACCCCTCCCGCTGCTTTCCCCCCGCCGGTGCTCCGTTATTTGCCAAATCCATGGGGGCGGCAGCATAAATGCCTGCCGCCCCTTCCCCCATTCATGGCCGGAAATTGGCGGAAGTATGGGCTGCACGTTATTTTGCAAATAACAGAATGCCGGTGGAGGGAAAGCGGTGGGAGGGGTAAGTGCACCCTCCTCCACCCTTACAGGGAGACACTCCCCCGGGCGTCGAACCATACCTCCGCGGTTCTGTGCACACCACTATCACCCATCCCTATTACATTACTTCAGTAATCATATGTCAGTGCTAAATATTATGTAAATAATGACTATAATGTTGCCTTTATAAAATGCGCACTAGCATTATGATTCACTAATGCTTTTCAACATATGCGGGATACCCAGAAAAGCGAGAGGTGGCTTTGAAAAATCTCTCTTGATGAGCAAGCCTACATTTCTGGAAATGAAGCATAACTTATTCTAACTGAAATGTAAAAGAAAATCAAACAAAACTTTAAAAAAAAATTAGCACTGTTTTGATTTGAATCTATTGGGTATATCAAAATCCAAGTTTCACTGGTGAAAATCTGGTATCACATTAACAAGGCTAGCAGCTGTTCCCTATAAGTCCTGAAGTCCTAATAGACTGGACTAGCATTTTATCACTTTCCAGAACATGCAGCAAAGATCCTGTTCTCTCAGCATCTCCTGATAGCAATAAGTCAATCGGCTATGGGCAGGATCATTTCCACCTGGCCCCAATTCAAAAGGGAAGGTTCTTTAGCAAAGCCATGGAAAGGAGGTTGCAAAGACATGAAGGGAGACCCAGAAACATGCAAAGGAACAGCGGTCCTGTTACTTTCCCAAGGAAAGGAAGGGGCTCTCTGTTAGGGATGTGCAAATTGATTTGTACCCGAATCTAGATGATTCGGGTGATTTGGAGACAAAACAAATCACCCCTGTGGTCCATTGGCTAGATTCGGATCCAAATCGAATCACGCCTGATTCGATTCAAATTGATTCGAGATTTGGATCCCTCCTATTAATTTCCCTAGATTCCCACCTTTCATTTTTTTAAAAAGCTAAGCTCTAGCCCTTGTAGAAGTGGAGTTATGGAACAAAATGTGTGGTCACTATTTTTCAAGTTTTGGGATTCTTTGGTGTATAACAACTTTACCTCAATGAATCCCTGAGGATTCATTATACACCTTCATTTCTTCTATTCATTTTGACTGTCTTTTGGACAGTGGAACATAGGAAGCTGCCATATACTGAGTCAGACCATTGGTCTATCTAGCTCAGTATTGTCTTCACAGACTGACAGCGGCTTCTCCAAGGTTGCAGGCAGGAATCTCTCTCAGCCCTATCTTGGAGATACCAAGGACGGAACTTGGAACCTTCTGACACTCTTCCCAGAATGGCTGCATCCCCTGAGGGGAATATCTGGCAGTGCTCACACTTCTAGTATCCCATTCATTTGTAACCAGGGCAGGCCCTGCTTAGCTAAGGGGACAAGTCATGCTTGCTACCACAAGGCCAGCTCTCCTCCCATGACAGTGCCAACTGTCAACTGTCATATGCCAACTACACCCCCCTCCCACCCGCAAGGCACTGGGGTACTACTCAATTTATGTTCTAGGTTTTTTTTCCCCAAGTGTTTAGGCTCTTTGGTGTCTAATAACCTTTCTACATAATGAATCCCAATGAGGATTCTTTACACAGCAAAGAGTCTAAACACCTCAAAAATTCCTAAAATATAAACTGAGTATGCAGCGGTTTGTGGGTTGGAGGGTAGTTGGAACATGGGATGCCACTAATTCCCCATCCCCACCGGCAAAGCAGTGAGGTCAAAATGAACAGAAGATATGAAGGTGTGTAATGAAGACACAAAAGAATCTAAACACTTCAAAAATACCTTAAAAATAAATTGAGTACCCCAGTGTGTGTGTGGGGGGGGGGGGTGTGTGTAATTGACAGTTGGCAGTTGACAGTTGGCACTGTCCAGTGATAGCTGAAATGAACAGAAGAAACTAAGGCGTATAATGAATCCTCATAGGGATTCATTATGAGAAAAAGTTATTAAACACCAAAGAATCTAAACATTTCAATATTATTAAGAATTAAAATGAGTACCCCACTACCTTGCAGGTGGGGGGGTTGTAATTGACAGTTGACAGTTGGCACTGTCCAATGACAGTCAAAATGAACAGAAGAAATGAAGGTGTGCAATGAATCCTCATAGGGATTCATTATGAGGAAAAGTTATTATACACCAAAGAATCTGAAAACTTGAAAAATAATGACTGCACATTTTGCTCCATAACTCCACTTCTACAAGGGCTAGAACTTAGCTTTTTTAAAAAAAGGAAAGAAATAAAGCTGGAGATCTGCGTTAAGGTTAGGATATGGCAACGTCGAATCCCCATTATTTCCTATGGCGGACATGTTCAAAATCAGTAAAAACTATAATTCATTAAACAAGTGTCCCACTGCTTTGAGATTTGGGTGGTAGGTGGCACCCATGGGGACCTACCTAACCCCCGAATCCGAATTGAAACAAAGCAAATACAAATAGAATCTGGGGTGATTTGCGGGGGTTAGATTTGTTTAGGGCACAAATAGAATTGTGCACATCCCTACTCTCTGTGACCCATCAGCTTTGCTGGCCATTTCTGACAACTGCAGAGGCTGTCACATGGCCCCCAATATGGCTATATCAAAGTACACCCCATGGCTGACAGCCTAACAAAGCATGTGTGTTAAGAGGCTCTGTGGAGATGTGATGATGTGTGATGTGTTCCTCTTTTATAGAGTGCTTCTGAAGCATGGGCAGAGCTGGGAAGTTCCAGCCAGCACTGAGCAAAAGTGTGTGCAGAGGACCAGGCAAGTCGCACACTTGCCCTGATTGCATCCCTGCAGAACCTTCCTCATGCATGTACTTAAGAGTGTCAGTAGTACTTGTTCACTCACCTTGTTTTTGCTAGTCAGATGCAACACTTCTGTGGGACAAAGCTCTAGTCACAGAGAAAGGTTTCTAGAAGAGATTAAATGGGTAAGGATAGTTTATACCTAGGGATCAATTCACATGACGATCCTTGACTGCATATGTAGCTACCCACTCCGCTCCTTCCAAACGGTTATGTGGAAGACCTCTTGGTTTGAACTAGACCCTCTCATCTTTGCACTACCATCATCCATCCTCAAACACTGGACCCCAGTTTTGCTACTTCCTCTAACATTGGAGAGGCCACATGCTCTTGAGAGCAGCATTAACTGTGCAGAAGGGTTCTCATGACTGCTTTCCATATTGTGCTGGAGGTGGGCATGCAAGTCCGAATGCAGGTTTTGTTTTTTCTACTGACTGAGTTGTCAACCAGGATCAGAACTGGCTGACCAAAAGAGCCATTAAGCACAAAGAAATGGAAGTTTTCAACATTTTCTGAGTTTTAAGTTTTCGTGAACTGCAAGAGAACAACAAAAAAGTCATGGCAGAGAAGAAAGAGATATGCCCATAAAAATAATGTCGAAATGAAGTGGCTTTTATTCAGTCTTCTTATTGTGCTATCAATCAAGTTGGCACATATATAGCAAAATAATGATTTCTGCAGAGGAATGAACATTAAAATAGTGGCAATTTTGAAATTGCCAATCTTTTCCATCTATTTTCAGAACTAGAAAAAAACAGATTTTGGAGTTATTTATAGTAATGATGTTGCTTCCCTGCTATTAGTGTATTAAGGGAAAGACCACACAGCAGAGCATGAAGTGTCAGATTCTGCATTTTGGGATGAAAACATCATCTGCCTTTCCAGCCAATACCTATTTGCTATTGTCTATGTAGACCGACAGCAGTAGTTGTGCCTTGTCTCCAGACAAACGTGACCTGGGATTTCTGTGCATTTGAAAGGTGCCTGAAAATACCTGTTTGCAGTTCTGTCCTTGGCTCAGAGCTGCTGTTTGCCCTGAACCAATCCACTGGCATCTCACCCACTATTAAAACATATGCATCTTAGGTCTAAGAAATCATGTTAGAAAGAAAACCCTTATACTTACACCAGGCATCTCTAGAGAACAATAGTAGATTCTACCTTGCTCTCTGAAGAAAAGGGAAAGCTAATCAGACTGACAGCACTTCAATAACGATGGCTTCTTTGCAATTAATGGCATTTATGCTTTGATGTCATTGGGAGATCAGTCTCCTTCTAGGTATATCTTTGAAAATACAGTGATGCAGAATAAAACCCTGCCATGTGGATCTGTCAGTATACTCAGAATGGAGCAAATGCAGTCAAGTCCACAGAATGCACCAGTGAGATGAAACTGTCCTTGCTTCAGAGTGCTGTTGACACCCTGCCACCATCAATCTCTCCACAGATTATTTTGGCCATACAGCGACGACGACAATCGCAATCAGCAGCAGTACGATCACCACCATCATGCCTGCAAAGGAACACACATATCTAAATTATCTTTTAATTAACTTAAGATCTAAAATAAAAATATTTCCTCGAGCATTTAAGAAAGAATCCATGCCACTGTTGGTTAAAAATAGTCTTTATATTACGCTGGTAGCATGGGAATTGCTGCAATGTAGGTCCTTCCCAGGCTGCAAGGATGATAATAATAATAATAATAATAATAATAATAATAATAATAATAATAATTATTATTATTATTATTATTATTATTATTATTATTATTATTATTATTCAATTTCTATACCGCCCTTCCAAAAATGGCTCAGGGCGGTTTACTCAGGGAAATAACAAACAAATAAGATGGAATGTAAGAACGGGATCTATGGTACAGTATACAAATTCAACTGCTTTTAGCCAAGGACTTTGCCAAGCTGCGTTCACTCAGCCTTAATTCCCTATGTGAAATAGACACAATAATTATCTACCTCTAACAGGGATTATGTGATTTTCAAGTCAGAATAAATGTTATACGAGCTATTTTACATGCAAAGTGCCATGTACAAATTATCATGGGGGGGGGGAGAGAAAGACGTGCAGAATGTCTTTGTTCTCAAACAACCCAGGTACCCATATGCCAATATGATTTTAGCTTGCAAATTGTAATTAACTGATCATCTGGAACTGGTGGTGGAGAAAAGCTTCCTGGAGAAAAGCTTCCAGAAGAAAACCAGAAACTACCCCAGACAAGTGCTTGTCTGGAAATCCACAAACATTTCAGGACCCCCAAACCATGCCACTGAGGTCCCACAGAGTGTTTTTTCAACCCCTGCAGGACAGAGTCAAACTATCTTGTGGCCACAGACGCATGAGGGAGAAAGCCTGTTCTGCTGAGCAGAGACAAATAAAGCAGCTTGCAAGCAGGAGATGGCTGCAACTTGTGTAATCACTGTCGCAGCCGGCCCACATTGGGGAGATTAGAACACTTGGCAGAGCCTAATGGAGAGCATCACAGTCCCATACTTCTCACTCCAAAGTCTCTTGCCCACTGGCTTCCTCTCAGAACGAATCATCTTTTCTATGATTTAACATGTTTTCCCAGACACCCCCAACATGAGTATTTCCTCACGACACTGCTCAGAGTTGGGGCTTCCCTTCCGTAGGGCTCGCTAACAGAGGTCTATACTCAGCCACTCCCAATAGGTGCATGTCCAGTGCTCAACTTAAAAAAAAATAAATCAAAACCATCACACCCACAACTACCTCTCCACACTGGAAAAGTGGTACCATGTTTGCTGTACAGAATTATTCCCGTTTTTATGCAAGAAGCATGTGCCTGCTACCACACTGCTAGAGCTTTTTTGCCATGAAGAGGATCAAATAATAAAGATTCAGTTCCAAGACTCAAATGGATCCTGAGCTGGAGCAAGCTATTCATCAGCCTCTGTTTCCCACAGAAAAAGACAACAGACTGTTGCTTCTGATTATAGGTCTTCTAGACAAAACAGCGTCAGCGAAGATGACAAAGAAAACCAGAATGTCAAACTTCTATGACATTTGTGTTTCATAGAAGATGACATACAAATTCCAGTTTGTAGAAAGCATCAACATATGTTTATGGCTGCTTGCTAGTAGTGAGAGAGCTGGTGCAGCACGGGGGCTAAGAGACAGTGCTACACATTAGGAAGTCTCCAGCTTGAATCTTGCCTCTGCCATGAACTCAGACTTGCAACATGAAGGGGCAATATTGACCTTCCTTACAAGGATGTTGAAGAGTCATGTCAAGATTACTCATGTGCTGTACTTGGAGCATGTAAAACAGGTATATAAATGCTAAAAAGCCCCTGGTGGTGCAGTGGTAAAACTGCCGCCCTGTAACCAGAAGGTTACAAGTTCAATCCTGACCAGGGGCTCAAGGTTGACTCAGCCTTCCATCCTTCCGAGGTCGGTAAAATGAGTACCCAGAATGTTGGGGGGCAATATGCTAAATCATTGTAAACCGCTTAGAAAGCTCTGGCTATAGAGCGGTATATAAATGTAAGTGCTATTGCTATTGCTAAGTGCTAAATATAATTTATCTTTATAATAGTCGGTTGGGCTGTAGAGACATGAAGGGCTGAATCCGGAAAAAATAAAACCCTTCAGCAGATGTGTATGAGTTCTGCTTGTATCGCACATAAACCAAAGCCACAGTAGTGCTATTACTTTAAAAAAGAAAATGCAATACCTGTCTACTGTTCCATTTCCCAGGAGCTCCAGAGTTAATTAATGGCTTTGAGAAGCTCATTTTTAGATCTATTTTCTTCTACTTCTCACACAGTGCAAAACTGTGCATTTAGATGACTTATTTGAACATGGCAGTTCATGTTCAAGAGCTCATTTTAAAAGCTTCTTGAAGGACAGTTTTTGCTGGACATGAAATGAACACTTTTTGAACACTTCAAACTATTTGCTTGGTGGGTTTTGTTTTGTTAGCAAGGAACTACCACTTTAAAATAAACAGGTGACATTGACGTCGTTAGAAAAGAGTCCCTTGATATAGGCCAGCCTCTTGACAGGGAAGGGATCTCATATTTCAGTAATGGATATCATTCAGGGAGGTTTGGGGACTTTAAAAACCATGTTCAGGAAGGAGAAGCATGCCTTGTGCCAAATCGATCTGGGCAGAAACACAGGTCAGTCATGTGAGGGCCAAACCTGCAAGCTGAATGTGGTGCAGCCTCGACGTGGCTTCCCTCATCGGTGAGAACGAGGCCTTCGAGCCAAAGTACATGGGATGCAGGAGGTCCACAGTGGCCTCTCCTGCCCTCTTCTTCTGCAAGATTTTGCCAATGAAAAAGCCACCCCACCCTGAAGGAGGCTATTTGCCATGCTGGGGTGGGGGTGGGGGGGACAGAACAGTAACAGTATCTTTCCCCCAAGGAGGCAAGCAGCAGTTTTGCATTCACAGTTATGAGTTATAGCAGAAAAACTGTGGGGGGGGGGTTCAATACTCCCTTCCACAGCACCACTATTGTGATCCAGTTTGGAACTGCCTGGAGCTGCTTGTAAGTAAAAATTAAAGTCAGAAGTGGGGTTAAAGGATCATTTCCTACATCATGTGTAGCTGGGCCCTTAGTTATGTTGCTTATTTTGAAAGGTAGTCTGCCTATATCACTTATATGTACCAAAAAGCACAGTGTTGCATGAGTGAGAGAAAAACTTAGCAGAGAAAGAATAAGGATAAATTAGGAAACTAAAATATATTCAATTTATTTGATAAGTTTCTGCTGCACTAGTCATAAAAGGTAAAAATCCTATGTCATTTCATTTCTAGAGTCTATAAATTAATTTAAAGTCGTCATTATTATTATTATTATTACTACATTTATATCCCGCTCTTCCTCCAAGGAGCCCAGAGAGGTGTACTACATACTTAAGTTTCTCTTTCACAACAACCCTGTGAAGTAGGCTAGGCTGAGAGAGAAGTGACTGGCCCAGAGTCACCCAGCTAGTATTATGGCTGAATGGGGATTTGAACTCAGGTCTCCCCGGTCCTAGTCCAGCACTCTAACCACTACACCACACTGGCTCTGTTGTCATTAGACAACAGACACAGGATTTGTGGAGAGTACACTGCTCATTCAGGACACATTAAGAAATTTGCATACTTTTTCTCTGAAAACCGTCAAAAAATTATTTAATAAGAGACAGAATTGCTGAACTGTAAGAGAAGGAGAAATGAGGAGGGATAAGTTTCAAATCCAGAGGGGAAAGCCATACTAGCATAGATGGATGGAAAAAGAGCAAAACTAAAATCCCTGTCTAGAGAGAAAACAGCCTAAAAAAAGGCCATTACTTTCATGGTGACTGAAATGAAGCGTCCAAAGAAAATATGCAAAGTTGTGCATAGCAAATGTAAACATAAATGCACCTCAGAGATGACTCAGTTGTTTAGGTCTATTTTACTCACTCATACAGGCACTGTCTCCAGCACTGCAGGACTTCCAAGAGCCAGAGCCCTGCCCAGCTTTCGGAAACCACGGAAGACCAGCATAAAAGTATTTGACTGCAATGGTTAAGCAAGTGGGGGTGGGGGGAAGCATGCACAAGAGTGCATGTGTAGTCCAAAACAAGACATTAATTAAAATAATAATAATAATCAGACCGCGAGACGAGTTTTCAGCTGCAAGTCACTCTACTCACATCCCACCATTTCTCCTGTTGCCCTTAAGAAAACATTTTCTCCTCGTAAAGCTGTACAGGATACCCTTCTTCCTTCCTGACCTTTTCCTGCTGGGAAGTAGGGCTGGGCATCCCACTTGTCTTGCATGAAGACCACTTCAGCCAAAACCCCATGCTCTTAAGGTGGCTCATTGGTAACTACGCTCCTGATGCTACATTTGCCCTTCTAGAGAGACAGTCTTTCACGAGCTTTGTGGCAGCCTGGCTCTCTGGCTTGTGTGATGGTGTCAGCATGAAGTAGTGCCACTGCACACATGCCCTCCTGCCATAAAGAAACAGACAGATTGTTGCTTTTGACTTCCTTCTTCGTGTTTACAGCTTGGAAAACCATGTTGACAATTTTGTATCTCCGCTTTAGTACCATGATCTGTGGCATCTATGAACAGAAACCAAGAGCTGGCTGGGGGGGAGCAGCTGTAGGGAGACTCAGAAAGTCACATATTTGGTTGACTTTGAAGACAAATGGACCAGCTGATCAAGTTCAGTTCCTGAAGAATCATGTTGGGGGAGTTATCACTCTTAGCAACTGCCTCCTCCTCCATGCCCTACTGCAGTTACTAAGATCAACTAAGCAATTCCTCTCTTATGACTTGCGTGTGTGTGTGTGTGTGTGTGTGTGTGTGTGTGTGTGTGTGTGTGTATCACATTTACTTGTATTTTACACATGAGACACTGAGGCTGAGACAGAGTGATCTGCCAAAACCAAACCTATAAAGAATTTAGATCTCCCAGAACAGGTTTGGGACCTAAGATCACACTGGTTCAAATCTGTGATTAAGAAGATAGACCAAGTATTCAAGGTTTGTAACTCTTGTTACAAAACCAGATGTACAAATGTGCTTATACAATATAAATGGTAATTTATACTTTCGCAAGTACAGATAACAGCACCTGAGATGTTAGAATCCTAAAATCCCAGTTTTTATGCAGCAAGTTTTGTGGACCACAATTGCAAAGTAAAGTGCACAGCAGTGGCATTTCCTGAGAGAGTCCATAACTCTCCCCCACAATTGTAGATATTTTATTGAAAAGTCAGTCTTATGATTGTGGGTATGCATTATCAGTGCATCCCAGTGACAGGGTCCTGTCAAAGCTAACATGCTACACAAGGAGGCTTGCAGGTGAGCCCGGTGGTTTACAAGCGGCTAACCCGTTTGAGAAGCCCTCCCCTTAGCCCAGGTTAGCGGAGCGAGCGCTCTGCTAACCAGGGTTAACGGATTGTGTGCTGCTGCGGCATGGCTCAGCAACTCATGAGGAGACCCCCGACCGGGAGGCTAAAAAGCAGCCTCCCAGCTCAGAGGTCTCTCCAGCATGCTCTGCACTCTCGCGCAGGGCATGCTGGAACTTCCAGGGGCCGCGTGGCCCCCGAACTCCCAAGCCCCCACCGGCTCCGTTATGGACCTGGCAGTTGTGTGGGTGGCCGATCCGGCCACCCAGGCAGGGCTTGCTAAACGTCTGCGGGAAGAGTGGGCTTAGCCTGCTTGCCCCACAAACCCTTTCAAAGTGGGTCTCACTGATTGTGAGACCTGCCTCAAGGTATTGGCAGCAAGTTATTATTTCTCCTTGTGTAAAAAGTGGCAGGAACCATGATGTCTTATGTACTGCTAATACATTTCCAGAGTCAACAGAAGCTTTCCAGAGTCAACAGAACCAAGGCTAGAAATTTTCACAACACAATTCAACTAACATGCACTGAACCACAGAAAATCTCTCCAAGTGGATTCTTCCAGCCTTTAGCCAGATCAATCTGAAGTTAACCATCAGCCTGGTTAATCCACTTCTCTTTCAGGTATTCATATTTCAGAATCATATTAACTATAAACTGCAATCTCAATTAATGGTTGAGCCCCTCCAAAACACCAAAAGACACAAACAGTAACAATTACTAGGAAATCTCAAATGCTGTCACAGAATAATGGTGCAATATGTTCCCCATATCTGAACTGCCATATCTCCTTCATTTTTATTCAAAATGCTAAATGACATTGTAGCAAATAAGAAAAAAATAGCCATGACTTCCAACTCAAAATACATTATGCTAGTGCTTCCTGTTGCTGATAAAGCGTGTACATTAAAAAAAACAAAAACTGTGGTAGGCATGGTATATGCAAACACAAATATGAGACAGCCTCTGCCCAGAAGGATTAGAACCTGCCTCTTTGAGCTAATATATTTCACTGATTAGCTATAAATGAGAGAAAAGTTTCATTCTTTTACAAAAGCCCCTGGATTTGTTTTTCGAATTTACACCTGACACCCATTTCTACAGAGTAATACGAAATATGTGTAGGGAAAATGCAGTTTCAGAACTTCCACAAGGAGATTATCGGACAGTTAGCAGAAAACTTCTGTTTCTTCTAATCCACTGAGTCTGGCTGGCAAAGCAGAAGAAGGGAAAATAAAGTGGAGAAGAAAAGTCCACAAGAATTCCTGTATGTCAAACTCTGTCAGAAAAAGTGTGCAACGAGTTTCATTCCAAAATGTTTATTGTCTCTATGATGAAATATTCCCCAGAGTTTATGGTCCCAAACCACATGCACAATCCAACTGAATGAGAGGAAATGAGATAAGTGTTTCCCCTCATCTATCATTGTTAGACCTCCATTTCTGGTTCTTTATTTTATTTTATTTTTTAAATCTGTTGCTACTTTTCTAAAAGAGAAATCAGTGCCAGATAATATACTTGGCTATTTCCAAGTGGAATTTCAAAGACTTTCCATGTTTCTTCCAGAAAGCAGAGTTGTTACAGCCTCCATTTGTGAGCAAGCCTCACCAGACCAAGGACTGCTTACTTTGAGCATACAGTATTTTGAAACATTTCCATCTACGCTCTGGTCCAGTAAAAGGATTATTACTTGTCCCACCTTACATAGACTTTCCAATCCCACCTTTAGCCTTGCAAAATCTCCAGAATCATGTTTGGACAACCCAGCTCAGGGGTGCTTATGAATACTATCTGAGGGAGCCCTGCTACTTTTAAAGATGATGATGATGATGTTGATGATGATGATGATGATGATGACGCAGAAGAAGAAAACAAGCACCAAACAAAGACACTTAAATAAAGGGAATGCTTGCTGATGATGTCACAACTGTTGTGGGAAAGGCGTCATTTCAAAGCATCACAGATGTAAGGTGCTTTCATTGATGTCTGAATGAGTAAAGACCTGAGCATGCATGGCAATATTTGCTGAATACAGCCAATAATGCAGAAATGGCAAGTGCAGTCATGCTAGGGACACAGGAAGCTGTCATACACCAAGTCAGACCACTGGTCCATCCAGCTCAGGATTGTCCACACAGACCAGAAGCGGCTTCTCCAAAGTTGTAGGCAGGAATCTCTCGAGATGCCAGGGAGGGAACTTGGAACCTTATGCATGCAGATACTCTTTCCAGAGCTGGCCCATTCCCTAAGGGAAATATCTCACCTTACATGTAGTCTTGCATTCAAATGCAAACCAGGGTAGACCCTTTGCTTAGCATGCTTAAATCCACTGGAGTCCCTGCAATCACTCTCTCAGCACTTTTCCTCCAGGAGAAGGGGCTGGGAGCAGAAAATCCCCACCTTTGGAAAGGGGGAGGGGGCTCTTCCACCTCTCATATGCTGGGCATGGAAACTGATGCCTCAACAATAATCTTGAGGCACAGGAAACAGCATGGCTTCTCACAATGCTCCACTGAGGCCAAGGCCCAGAAGCCTTGAGGCTACGACCTGAGCACCATCCCTCTGCAGCTAGGAACATTGGCCAGCATTAGACAGACGTGTACATGCACTTTCCTCAGATCACCATAAATGGGAGTTTTCCTGAGAGTAAGAGAGAATGTGAGCGCCTATTATTCTGCAAAGATGAGAGATAGAGATCCCCCATCCTATTTTTCTTGGGAGTGAAAATAACTCATGTTAGGAATAACTGCCTTTCGCCAAGCCGAAACCCTGTTTGTGGGTATCCCAGGCAGAATAAGGACTTTTAGGTCCAGATTCGTGCTACCAGAGACTAGAGAGAAAAAGATATTTTTGCATGGAATGCAAGTGAAGGTTGGTATCTATGCCCCACTCCCCTGCTTGATAACAAAGGGCTGAACAGGTCTTTGAAGTATCAATGACCAGGGAAGACCTTCAAGGATATTATTACCTGCAACAGCAATTAGGAATAGTAGGCATAAGAACATAAGAACAGCCCTGCTGGATCAGGCCCAAGGCCCACCTAGTCCAGCATCCTGTTTCATACAGTGGCCCACCAGATGCTACTGGAAGTTTACAGGCAGCAGTTGAGAGCATGCCCTCTCTCTTGCTGTTACTCCCCTGCAACTGGTACTCAGAGGCATCCTGCCTGTGAGGCTCGAGGTGGCCTATAGCCCTCCGACTAATAGTCGTTGATAGACCTCTCCTCCATGAAGTTATCCAAACCCTTCTTAAAGCCATTCAGGTTGTTGGCTGTCACCACATCTTGGAACAGAGAATTCCACAAATTGATTATGTGTTGTGTGGAAAAGTACCTCCATTTGCTGGTCCAAAATTTCCTGGCCATCAATGTCATGGGATGACCCCTGGTTCTAGTGTTATGTGAGAGGGAGAAGACTTTCTCTCTGTCCACTTTCTCCACACCATGCATGATTTTATAGACCTCTATCATGTCTCCCCGCAGTAATCTTTTTTTCTAAATTAAATAGCCCCAGGTGTTGTAGCCTTGCCTCATAAGAAAGGTGCTCTAGGCCCCTGATCATCTTGGTTGTCCTATTCTGCACCTTTTCCAGTTCTACAATGTCCTTTTTTTAGATGTGGTGACCAGTATACGCAGTACTCCAGGTGTGGCTGCACCATAGTTTTATTATGGGCATTATAATATTAGCAGTTTTATTTTCAATCCCCTTCCTAATGATCTCTAGCATGGAATTAGCCTTTTTCACAGCTGCCGCACATTGAGTCGACACTTTCAACGAGCTGCCCACCATGACCCCAAGATACCTCTCCTCATCAATCACCGACAGCTCAGATCCCATCAACATATACTTGAAGTTGGGGGTTTTCGTCCCAATGTGCATCACTTTACAATTGCCAACATTGAACCGCATTTGCCATTTTGTTGCCCACTTGCCCAGTTTGGAGAGATCCTTTTAGAGCTCCTCACAATCAGTTGTGGATTTCACTAGCCAAAAGAGTTTAGTATCGTCTGCAAATTTGGCCACCTCACTGCTTACTCCTGCTTCTAGATCATTTAGGAATCAATTAAAAAGCACCGGTCCCAGTACAGATCCCTGGGGGACCCCCATTTCTTTCTTCCCTCCATTGTGAAAACTCTCCATTTGTTCCTACCCTTGGTTTCCTGTCTTTCAACCAGTTAGCAATCCACACATGTACTTGTCCCCTTATCCCATGACCACTAAGTTTCCTCAGGAGTCTTTGATGAGGAACTTTGGAAGTCCAGGTATACTAGGTCAACTAGATCATGTTGATCCACACACTTGTTGACACTCTCAAAGAACTCCAAAAGGTTTGTGAGGCAAGATTTACCTTTGCAGAAGCCATGCTGGTTCTCTCCCAGCAGGTCCTGTTCTTCTATGTGCTTTAAAATCTTATCCTTGAGGATGCTTTCCATCAATTTGCCAGGAATGGACGTTAAGGTAACCGGCCTGTAAGTTCCTGGATCATCCCTGGATCTGGTTTTGAAAATGGGTCTTACATTTGCTACTATCCAGTCCTCCGGTACAGAGCCTGATTGCAGGGATAAGTTATATATTTTTGCAAGGAGATCGGCAATTTCACATTTGAGTTCTTTGAGGATTCTTGGATGGATGATATACGGCCCTTGCTAGTTCTGTTTTTCCAGACATCTCTTGTCACTTCTATCTGACTCAGTTCTTTAGCCTCCATCCTCGAAAAGCCTGGTTCAGGAACAGGTATATGCTCAGTATCCTCTGCCGTGAAGATGGACGCAAAGAACTCTTTTAGCTTTTCTGCAACCTCCATATCCTCCGTAATAATCCCTTTCACTCCCTCATTGTCTAATGGTCTGGGCATATGCTGAAAGACCCCTGGTTAACTAAATGTAACCATAGAAACTATTCCTCATGCAAAGCAATTTCCTCTCAGGCATGAACGAGATCTCCTACTACAGTGAGGGAAATAAGTATTTGATCCCCTGCTGATTTTGTCCGTTTGCCCTCTGACACAGAAATGACCAGGCTATAATTGGAATGGTAGGTTTATTGTAGCTGTGAGAGACAGAATAACAACAAACAAACCCTCAAAAGCCCAGTGCCCAAAAGTCAGCGATGGATTTGCATTGTAGTGAGGGAAATAAGTATTCGATCCCTTCACAAAAGATGTCTTAGTACTTGGTGGCAAAACCCTTGTTGGCAATCACAGAGGTCAGACGTTTCTTGTAGTTGGCCACCAGGTTTGCACACAACCCAGGAGGGATGTTGTCCCACTCCTCTTTGCAGATCCTCTCCAAGTCAGAAAGGTTTCGAGGCTGATGTTGGGCAACCCGAACCTTCAGCTCCCTCCACAGATTTTCTATGGGATTAAGGTCTGGAGACTGGCTGGGCCACTCCAGGACCTTCATGTGCTTCTTCTTGAGCCACTCCTTTGTTGCCTTGGCTGTGTGTTTTGGGTCATTGTCATGCTGGAATACCCATCCACGACCCATTCTCAATGCCCTGGCTGAGGGAAGGAGGTGCTCACCCAAGATCTGACGGTACATGGTCCCGTCCATCGTCCCTTCGATGCGGTGAAGGTGTCCTGTCCCCTTAGCAGAAAAACACCCCCAAAGCATAATGTGTCCACCTCCATGTTTGACGGTGGGGATGGTGTTCTTGGGCTCATAGGCACCATTCCTCCTCCTCCACACACGGCGAGTTGAGTTGATGCCAAAGAGCTTGATTTTGGTCTCATCTGACCACAACACTTTCGCTCAGTTCTCCTCTGGATCATTCAGATGTGCATTGGCAAACTGCAGACGGGCCTGTACATGTGCTGCCTTGAGCAGGGGGACCTTGCGGGCACTGCAAGATTTCAGTCCTTCACGGCGTAGTGTGTTACCAATTGTTTTCTTGGTGACTGTAGTTCCAGCTGCCCTGAGATCATTGACAAGTTCCCCCCGTGTAGTTCTGGGCTGCTTTGTCACCGTTCTCATGATCATTGCAACTCCACGAGGTGAGATCTTGCATGGAGCCCCAGACCGAGGGAGATTGACAGTTGTTTTGTGTTTCTTCCATTTGCGAGTTATCGTGCCAACTGTAGTCACCTTCTCGCCAAGCTGCTTGGCGATAGTCTTGTAGCCCAGTCCAGCCTTGTGCAGGTCTACAACCTTGTCCCTGACATCCTTCGACAGCTCTTTGGTCTTGGGCATGGTGGTGAGTTTGGAAGCTGAGTAATTGCTTGCTTCTATGGACAGGTGTCTTTTATACAGGTACTGTAACAAGCTAGGATTAGGAGCACTCCCTTACAGAGGGTGTTCCTCATCTCAGCTCGTTACCTGCATATAGTGAAAAGACACCTGGGAGCCTGAAATCTTGCTGGTTGATAGGGGATCGAATACTTGTTTCCCTCACTACAATGCAAATCCATCGCTGACTTTTGGGCACTGGGCTTTTGAGGGTTTGTTTGTTGTTATTCTGTCTCTCACAGCTACAATAAACCTACCATTCCAATTATAGCCTGGTCATTTCTGTGTCAGAGGGCAAATGGACAAAATCAGCAGGGGATCAAATACTTATTTCCCTCAGTGTATGTACTGAATTAGCCTTGAGGACTAAAGGTAAAGTTGTGCCATCCAGTCGCCATGTGGTTTTCTTTGGTAGACTACAGGAGGGAGTTACCATTGCCATCTCCAGCGCAGTATGAGATGATGCCTTTCAGTATCTTCCTATATCGCTGCTGCACGATATAGGTGTTTCCCATAGACTGGGAAACATACCAGCAGGGATTCGAACTGGCAACCTCTTGCTCCCTAGGCAAGTTACTTCCCTGCTGTGCCATTAGGTGGCTCCTTGAGGACTAGAGCCTTGCAAATGAATCAAGCCCTGAGGATCAGAAACCAGTGACTTAATCAAAACCTAAAACCACCACAAACCCCTGGTACCTCAGCTAACCTGAATCTCCAAGACAACAGGCACCAAGGAATCAGCCTCTTCAGCGCCCCCCGCCCCACAACTGATTGACTGAGTAAGTGACATCGAGTTGGTGTTGACTCTTATCGACCACATAGATAGATTCTCTTTAGGATGATCTGTCTTCAACTTGGCCTTTAAGGTCTCTCAGTGGTGCATTCATTGCTGTTATAATCGAGTCCATCCACCTTGCTGCTGGTCGTCCTCTTCTTCTCTTTCCTTCAACTTTCCCCAGCATTATAGACTTCTCAAGGGAGCTGGAACTTTGCATAATGTTTCCGAAGTATGATAGTTTGAGCCTGGTCATAATAGACCAGGCTCAATATTAATATTGAGCCTCGCAATAATAGAATAGAATAATAGAACAGAACAGGCCCTACAATAATAGAATAGAAAATTAATCTTTCTTGTCCTGACCCCTCTGAATGGGAAATGAGGTGTTCAATACTCCATTCAATACTTTTGTCCTCTCCAATCAATTTGGTGAAATCACCCCACTCCCCCAAACTAGTACTCTGTACAGTTCAAGGATGTAGTTCACAGGTCTATCTGTGTAACCCATTCACGGAGCAGGTCCCAAGGACTGAGGCTGTGCCAATCTTAATTCCTTTGACCATAAACCCCTTGCAAAGCCCAGATAGAAAGTACGTTCTGTGGAGGAGTCCCAGAGATTCCCAGTTTCGAGAATTTCTGGTTCAAAAGAGCTGATTTCACCATTTTGGGTCTCTTGACCCCTCAGAAGCTACAAACCTAGCTGCCTGGAGTTTCCCCTTACCAAACGGATCTCTAACTTCTTAGTTCCAGTCAGGAAGTGTGTGTGTGTGTGTGTGTGTGTGTGTGTGTGTGTGTGTGTATTCTTCCCCATTAGTTGCTAGTTCTAGAACAGAGATCCCTTCCTCCACTTACTTACTTCCCTTTTCTGCCCTTTCCCAGTGAAAGTAGAGTCCTAGGACCCCTTAATTAATGTTTTCTGATCATGGGTATTTACAGTATGCAGTCAGAATAAAGGTTGAATGTTTTGCATTAGAAGCTTGTCTTTCCTGTTTGTATCACTCCTAGGTCTACTCTCAGGTTAGCCCTAGGACACGAGAGTCTGGCCGTACATGTTGTAACATATGAGAGAGAGAGAGAGAGAGAGAGAGTAAGTATACAGAATGTTCATCAGCACCCCCAATTGGTCAACATGATGGGCAGCCCTCTGTTGATGGTAAGGACCCACTGAGTCAGCTTTGTAACTTGAAAGCCAACCCCAATGGATAGTGTGACCCATTCCAGTTGCACAATACTTCTTCCATTGGGAACAATATCCCATATCTCAAATAGCATCTTACATAGCACATGCATTCCCCACCTCTCTATGCAAACTGCAAACCATTTTTTAAACAAATACACATGCATTTTAAAAACAATTTGATGGTTCAACAAAGGCATGCAAGTCTATACACAGATTTGAGTTCTCCTTTGTGTGCATTCTTGTGGACCAGTGTTTAGCATGCAAGTGCTCAGTCTCAGCACTCCAACTTTGCAGGTTTGTTATAACTATTCAGTGGAAGAGAATAACCACACAGACTTGAGAGAGTTAGGGCAGGTTAACACTAGCTGGTGATCTAGCAACCATGAAGCACGCTCACCAAAGTGCTCTTTGTAAGAACTGACATGGGCCTATACATGTGGCTATCATCATGATGAGCCAGGGCAACTGCATACATCATTTTGTATTTTCTTTTCTTTGTTTCTGTCTGTTATGATTTAATGTGTTATGTGTTTTTATTGTATGTTTTAATTCTCTATTGTGAGCTGCCCAGAGAACAATAAGTTATGGGGCAGCTAATAAATAAAGTTGATTATTATTATTAGGATCACGGTGGTTATGTGCACAGCATCTCCAGTGTGAGCTCAGCAATAACTGCACATGCTCCCAAGGAGCACAGTAGACTAGTGCCAGCTGGTCCCTATGGACAAATGTTCACAAGTGCAATGCGAACACTATAGAAACACTACAAGTTTCCTCTGGAACTATTGCCTTCTGTATATTCCAGCCTACAGACTAAACAGGTCTAAACATTTCAAGCAGAGAGGAAGTTAAGTTCCGATGTGCGCCATTATATCAACACCGAAATACATTATATCAGCACCACAAAGAAAACTATGGAAGAAATGAATTTTAAAAGGTCACACACTGCATTTTTTTTTAAAGGTAAAGCAAAAGGGTGGGGGAAGGGTTGTATCAGAATAGGAGGGTGGAGAGGGCTCTTTGAAAGATTAGAACCTTATGGGGCTTGTGGTCCCTAGAAGACTTTTGCATTCTTGATCACAACACGACAATGGAAGCAATTTCTCTTTGATACACTCTGTATTATTGGAATACTAAAAACATCCCTCAAGTCTGGCGCTACTCTGTTCTCTTTTACCACAACACATCTTCATCCTAATATGCTGTATTTCAAAGAGAGCAATAAACATTTCAGCATGGACTGCCTAGTCTCCTGGGTGCATATTCTCTATTTCCATCACAGCCCTGTTATCATAAATGAAATCCTTAGCCCCACTGCTGTCGTAAATCACTGTTTGGAAGACTAAGCATAAAAATCCCCAGCTACACACACGGAAATTTCCTTTTTGAATGAAAAGTTAGAAATGGGAATTTAAGATCTGCTTGCACCTCTTAGGACAAACTCCATTTTTGGTTTCAAGAAGTGGCTGCAGAGGAAACTTATAAGACATGACTGATATGTGTTCTAAACAATCAGGAACAAAGCAGCTCACAAGAGCTAAGTCTCGCCAAAAGTGTTCTTTGGAGCTGGGATTCAGATCTCATGATTCTTGAATGCTGACTCCTGATTTGTAACAATGTGGTCAGCAACCTGGCAGGAAAACTACGCTGGCTAAAGAGAGCATGTCGTAATTCACAACATAGCACAAATTATTTCTGAAATATGAACTACCTTACAGAACTCAGAGCCAAAAGAGTGGGCTGGTAAATTCTTCCTCCATACAGAAGACTTTTGCTGGGGGCGGGGTGTGTGTGTGTGAAATAGTATTCAGGGACATACACACTACTGCAAATTACATGAAGTGCCTGGTGCATGTGGGCACCCATGTATAGCTTGCATCTACACTTGTGTGGAGGAGCACATGAAAAATAATAGGATTTTTCATGGTAGATTAATGTGTGGATCTAATGGGAAAAACAAATATTGCTGAACGTACTAAGAATTAATTCTGCTCTGAGTGCTAACCACACTCTGGGTTCAGGCTTGATCAGACAATTAACAGTCATGCTGCATGGAAGAAACTGTGAGATATTTTACCAAACAAGAATAATTTTGAGCACTTCTGCTTATAAGCCCTTAGCGAAACAGCTCAAGTCTATTTAAGATATTTTAAAACCACTTTTCCATTTCAAATGTATGTAAAGTGGCATACAATAAAACCAACGGGCAGCACAGGAATCCGTGAGACAAGTTAGACATGACTAACGTATTCCGTTAATTTCAAGTAGGATAGTCTAGAGCAGGGCTGCACAACTTCTCCTGTAGCCGTTGGACTACAACTCCCATCATTCCTGAACATTGGCCACTGAGGCTGGGGATGAGGAGAGCTGTAGTCCAACACCACCTGGAGGGCTGGAATTGTGCAGCCCTGGTCTAAATGCTGACCACTGTTAAAATCGTTAGACCTCGCATTAAGCCAGCCTTAAAACAATGGCTTCTCAAAAGCTGGGGAGAATACAAAGCTCTCTGCCTGGTGCCTGAAAGGCAGCCACAGTAAGCTTCCCTAGAGGGAGAATCCCACAAGCAGAGTGCTACAGCTGAGGAGGCCCTGCCCTGCTCAGCCCCGGAAGACACAGCCTGAGTGCACAGGCAGGAACACGGGAGGGCATCTAGCTAGGAGCACATCACCTTCCACCCCACCCTTGCGGCTGCTGGAGAACGTTCCAAGCCTATATGCTGAAAGTCAGAGGGCGAGTCCTTCAACACCAAAGCAAGACCCATGCAAGAGGGACAGTGTAGCCTTCATCCCTGCCTGCCAAGTATTAATTTCCCCTTCAATAAAACCCAAGCAGCCTGGGATGCAATTTTTTCCAGGGCACACAAGTGAGGTTTTGATGAGGTATCCAAACTGATTTGTTTCAGGCAACATTCCTTCACTTCTCATTTCATCAGGGCTGAAAGAATGCATGGATCATGCCAACTTGGCTTCAAGAGTCATGGAACTGCATCTAGCCAATATGAGCTCGTGCCTTATCTTTATTAAGTTTTAATTGCATTAGGAGTTGTTGGTATTTTGTTTTTATACCATAAAACCAAAGCAGGAAAGGGGGGGGGGCTCTCTTGCTCCCCCTCCCTTCTGCTTCCCAACCCACAGCATCTGATCTGATCCTATACCTCTCTGACTCATTTTACAGGTAGATGACTTCAGCCCGATTAAGACAAAGTATATGTTATTAGATTTCATATATCCGCGGCTCCCAAGGGGAACCAACAACACATAGCCAGCTTGCTAAAGGGAAGCCCCATGTGTCCCTTCCGCCGCACACCGTCACCAGTACTCACTGCTGGGCATCTGGAGACACACTCACAAGCCTCCGGTGACCTCCTACTGGGTATCCAACCACTATTTGGAATCACTGACCCAAGTAAATCCATCTCTTAAAAATGAAGACACGTCTGCAAATTGTAGAAGAATGCAATCAGGACACATCTGGGATGCGGAAGAGCACACTGCAATTTTTTTTTAGCAGGATAAACGTGGTGCAAATGCTACACCAAGTCCAGTTTGTTCACGTCATTCATTTAAGCCTATAAATTTTATTCCAACTGCCTAACAGCTTGTAAGAGCTGTTACAAGTCTACTGACAGAATTGCTTCACGTTCACATCTCACACCTGAACGGCGTCTTGAAATAATTGGACTTAAATTGGTTTTTATGGCATCTTAAGTAACTGAAACCAGTTCTAGCCATGCATATTAGAACGTGGCCTAGGATTTGCCAAGCCTGGAGTGTTCCTGGAAACTGTGACACTAAGAGCTCCAATTCTGTGTGAAGTTTGGAGACATCAAGCAGATGCATCCGTGTGATTAGGTGCAATCTAATAAGTGCACTGAAGACATTCACACTTCTTCAGCTGGCTTTTACATGAAAAGTCAGAAAGCATTTTACCATTCAGATCCTGGAAGAGAGAATGTGGTACTTCAAGACCATTTTAAAGTTAAGTTAATGCAACACAGCGAAAGCACTGTGCAAAAGCACAGCCTTGTTTTTCAAAAAGCCGTCGCCATCACTCTGATACCTCTGAGCACAATTTGAATTCATTGCCATTTAGGCGCCATCAGTTGCCCTCCTTGAAGCTCCCCTATATTAAAGCCATCCCTCCTGATCACTTACAGTGGCTGTCTGCTACTGTGGTTAGCGCTTATCTGGACAACATTCATTTCAAAAGCAACTGAACAGCTAGCAAACGTTTGCTGCGCAACTGAGCTCCCACCCGCAGCCCCACCTCCTACACGTATCCCGATCTCATCACTTTTAAATGTCAGGACACAACACAGTTAATAATAGATCCATCTGTATCACTTGAGGCCCAAGTGGGACCAGTGGGGCTTATCAGCTTCAGCTGGCATACCAACTGCCGCCCTATCCGGACAGAGATAGCCTGGTAACAGTTATCCATGAGCCAGGGACCTCCTGCCTGGATTATTGCAATGCGTTGTTCGTGGGGCTGCCTTTGAAGATGGTAGCCCTGAAAACTTCGGTGGGTGCAAAACCGTGGAGCTAGGCTGAGCACTGGGAGTGGCTGGTCTGAGCATATTACACCAGGGCTACATCAGTTGTACTGGTTGCCATTCTATTTCTGGGCCCAATTCAAAGAGTTGGTGTTACACTATAAAGCCCTTAGTGGCTTAAGACTGGTACCTGAAGAAGCATCTTCTCCATACATTTTACTTAAGGTAATCTTGGGAGGCTTTCCTCTGGGTGTTGCCACCCACAATGGTACTACAGGAGGCTACCAGGGAGAGCAATTTTTTGTTAGGGGCACCCTGTCTGTGGACTGCCCTCCCCAGGGAGATCTGCCTGGCATGCTCTTTATATGTATGTGTGTATATATGTGTGTATGGGGTGTGTGTGTGTAGGTGTGCCATGCTAAAGTCTTCTTGTTCCGCCAAGCATTTAACAGGTAATCTGTGGTTCATACAGGCTCTTTGTTAGGCCCTGTTTATATCAGCTTCATTGGCTGTTTTATTGCATTCGTTTACATTTGGTTGGTTTTTTTTAATATTAATGTTTTAGTGTTGATTTTAGATGTCGGGTTTCTCTCTCTCTTGATTGTAAACTAACCTGAGGGCATTGCCAGTTGTGCAATATACACATTGAATAAATACAAAAAACTGGTTTTGAAAAACGGTTGTGCTGGGTGGCTTGTGCTGTGTGGCCAATTGTCTTAGACATCAGCCTTAACTAGTCCTACAGTACAACAGCTATGAAACTGCTGTACAAGTGGGGGCCTCTCTCATTCTGGAACAATGTAAGTGTAGAAAAACCCTCACAGCAGCATTTTGTCTCCATACTTAAAAAAAGGGGGGGGGAACCTTGCTAGGTTTATGTATTCATGGCTCTTTCCCCCCGACTTCATACATGGCAGCCAGAAGCCATCCCAGACACAGCTGCACTCAGGGCATTTTTAACGGAAATAAAAAAATAATTGCATTAAGAACAAAGCAAAACTTGCTGGGTGATGCACTGCTGAACTCCCATGTCCCTAAAAAACACTTAATGAACCATTTGTTTCTGATTGATGAAGGCCAACCTCAGATTACTACACAGAAGGAAAAAAAAATCTGGAGTTCAGGACCAAATAGGCAATAAAATCAAAATTAAAAACAAAAAAACCCACAAATTATAAAGAGCATGTGGAGAACCTTCTCATGGTAACACAGATGGAAATTATTCTCATGCCACAGAAGGTGTGCAGCCAGAGGCACGGGAGAGGAAGGAGGAACACCAGGTGGCAAGGAGCTTGCAAATGAAACCAAGTTAAGTATCCCTGAGAAAGAATACCCATGTTCATACACACACACACACACATGTATAAATTAATGTGTCTGTCTTGCTGTTGACTGTTCAGAGTCCAACACAAAATAACAAAGAGGCCTACCAGGTATGGGGCATCATTGACTAGATTCCTAATTCTTCTGTTAAATTGGGGATGCCTCCTATGCCCTATATGTTCCATGTTCATATAGCACTATGAGAAGTCTCTCTTATTATTCTACTCCAATCTATTCTGAACTCTGCTTTTAAGGTGCTGGTTTGAACCTTTAAAGCCCTCAATGGCTTGGGATCGGGTCACCTGAGAGAGCGCCTTGCTCCATATGTCCCAACCTGAACCTTAAGATCTTCTTCGGAGGCCCTCCTCCAGGTGCCCCTGACAAAAGAGGTGAGGTGGGTGGCGACTAGGGAGAGGGCCTTTGCAGTGGTTACACCCCATTTATGGAATAGCGTCATAAGAACAGCCCTGCTAGATTACGCCCAAGGCCCATCTAGTCCAACATCCTGCTCTGCACAGTGGCCCACCAGATGCCGCTGGAAGCCTACAGGCAGGAGTTGAGGGCGTGCCCGGCCTCCTGCTGTTACTCCCCTACAACTGGTATTCAGAGGCATCCTGCCTTTGAGGCTGGAGGTGGCCTATAGCCCTCAGACTAGCAGCCTCTGATTGACATCTCCTCCATGAAGTTATCCAAACCCCTCTTAAAGCCATCCAGGTTGTTGGCTGTCACCACATCTTGTGGCAGAGAATTCTACAAGTTGATTATGCATTGTGTAAAAAAGTTTGTTGGTCCTAGACTTCCTGGAAATCAATTTCATGGGATGACCTCTGGTTCTAGTGTTATGTGAGAGGGAGAAGAATTTCTCTCTATCCACTTTCTCGACACCATGCATGATTTTATAGACCTCTATCATGTCTTCCCGCAGTCGTCTTTTTTCTAAATTAAATAGCCCCAGGTGTTTATTCTTATTCTATTTATTTATCGTTAGATTTATATACCGCCTTTCATTAAAAACAATCCCAAGGCGGTTTACAGCAAAATTTAAAAACAAGATGGTAAGAAAGACACAATTAAAATATTACATGAAAAATATTAAACAAATCTGATTAAAATTTTAAAACAAAAGCATAAAAGCAATACAGAGTACAAAGAGCAGCAGCAGAGAATCAAATAAATGCCTGGGCAAAAAGCCAAGATTCTATACTCTTTCTAAAAGCTGTGATGGAGACCGAGGAGCGAATAGCCACTGGGAAAGCATTCCAGAGTCTGGGGACAGCAACAGAGAAGGCCCTGTCCTGCGTGCATGGCAACTGAGCCTCCCTCATTGTCGGCACCCGGAGCAGAGCCCCCTCAAATGACCTCGTCAAGCGGGCAGTAACCCTTGGGAGCAGGCAGTCCCTCAGGTTGTAGCTTCCCCAGTAAAGTTTGCCTGGCTTTATCACTTTGTTCTTTTAGACACCAGGTAAAGACCTATCTGTTCACTCAAGCCTTTAAATCTGATTTTAACTGATTTTTTAAAAGTATCTTTTAAATTGATTCATTTTGTATCCCCCCCCCCCATTTTTTTCTGTCTGCTGTGATTTAATGTGTTGGGTGTTTTTATCTCATGCTTTAATGTTGTGTTGTAAGCCGCCTGGATAACAATTTATTATGGAGCAGCTAACAAACCTGTTTCAGGCCTACAAAGGTGATAGACTAAAGTGTACTATAGCTGCCAATAATTCTAAAAGAGCAAATACCTCACACTTAAGCAGTGGAAGACATATCAAACATCCATGCTAGGGACCCCACAGATGCCCACTTCTGAGGACTGTCCAGCATTCCCACATAAGGCAACAAGAATTCATAGTACTTCATAAGACAGTTATGGAGCTCCAAGAGCTTGTTTTGCTCTCTTGTCAGAGTCAGTGAAACAAAAAGAGATGGGTCTGCAGACCACCACAACAGTGAAGAAAACCGCAGTCTGTAGTCTTTGAGAACTCCAGGAGAACTGGTGAGGTGCCGCAAGATTGGAGACAAGTAAATATCCCTTTGCTTGTCATTTGCTTGTCTCCAAACCTGTGGTACCTCACCTGCTCTCCAGGAGGGGGGAAAGGAGGTGCCTGGAAACTAGTGGCCTATCAGACTTATATGGATACCTGGCAAAATCCTAGAACAGTTTATTAAGCAGTCAGTCTGCAAGCACTTAGGGAAACATATCTGGTGAGTACTAGGGGCCAGCATGGATTTGTAAAAAACAAGTCATGCCAGACAACTGTCATCTCCATTTTTTGCTAGAGAGACTAGTTTAATTGATCATGGTCAATATATGCTATATGCTGTGCACATAGCAAACCCTGAAATCACTGAAGCCTGCCATGACATCCTGGTTGACATACTAGATGATACCACTCTTGGGTGAATTCACAGCTCGTTGAATCACCATACCCATCAATGCTTCTCAGATTTGCAAGTGATGAAGCTGGGGTGGTAGAGTTAACAGCTTAGAAAACAGAATCCAATCCAATCCTGATAGGCTCAAATAGACCTGGTCTGACAGCAGTACATGTGAAAGGACAATAAGTTCCATTGACTGCAGTACATTGTGCAGCACTACTTTCTGGACAATAAGTTCAACATGAGGCGGCAATGTGATGTAGCTGCTAAAAAAGCAAATGCAGTCATAGGCTGCATTAACAGAAGCATAGTGTCCAGATCATGAGAAGGAATAATTCCACTCCATTCTGTGCTGGTCAGACTTCATTTGGCATACTGGCTGACATCATAACTAATGCAGTGTGGACATGCCAGGAAGATGGGTTCATGTTGCTGAGAGTTCTCCTAGCTGCACAGTGTTATGTGCACAGCAGGAGGGGGAGGGGGAAGATGAATTGTGACTACCGGCTCTGCCTCCAGAAGTGCCCTGTGAGATTAGGGACGTATTTCCGGGTGGCACAGGGCACTTCTGGAGGGAGAGAGGAGTCAGAATTTGTACACCCCCCTGCAACAGTCGTGGCAAAGCGCTCTGAAGCATGGGTGCGTCTTCCTGGCACATCCATGCTGTACTAGTCTGGATGTCAGTCAGTCGTGCTATTTACTTCTGGGCCCTGCATTTTAAGAAGGATGTTGATAAACTCTTCAGAGGAGGGCAACAGAGATGTGAGGGGTCTAGAGACCAAGTCCTATGAGGAACTGTTGAAGGAGCCGAGTATGCTTAGTATGGAAAAGAAAGGCCTACGGGTAGATAAGAAGGCCATCTCCAAATATCTGAAGAAGGGAATATCTTGTTCCCTATTGCTCCCGAGGGCAGGACTAGAACCAATGGCTTGAAACAAGCAAGCAGGTTTAGGCGAGACATTCGGAAGAATTCCCTCACTCTAAGAGCTGCCTTATATTCCAGTGGGCTCTTATTTGCTGGAGGTTTCCAAAACAGCAACTAGACAGCCATCTGTCAGAGATGCTGTAGCAGTTTCCTGCACTGAACAGGGGGTAGGCCGAGAAGAGCTCGAAGGCACAGCTGGCACCTCTTGCCATCCATCGCTGGGAGTTCCACCCTCGTTGCAAGTTGGTGGGGTAAGAACCATGGACACTATCCAAGCTCCTTGGAGAAAGGGCAGGGTAAATATGCAAGTTTTAAAAAACCTCCACACATTCCTTTGACCTTTGTCTTGTCCTTCCAGTGTGTGTGTGTGTGTGTGTGTGTGTGTGTGTGTGTGTGTGTGTGTACGCGTGTGCATATGCACTCTCTTGCTCTCTCGCTCACTCACTCTCCCTGTAAAAACATACAAACTAAGCGTTGAGGTTTGGTGCCCAATGATCCATCACCACTTATTCTCCACAGTGGTGATACTGATGTCAGAGAAGTTAGACAAAAGTGTCCCTCACAGTGATCTGCTCACAGGTCAAAAGCACACCTTAACAAAACCACGATCTTCTTGCAGATCTATTGGCCTTCGAAGACAGAGGATATTTCCCCCTCAGACCAGAGAACAATTATTAACAATTGGGCTCGCTAAACCCACAGTGAAGTCCATTACTGCTCTCAACCAAAGGATGCTCTTCAAGTGCTCTTCCTCACTTAACCTACCCGTGAACATGGGAAACCATCAGTTCAAGCTGCCACAATTAACTCTCAGCTTCCCCTTCAAAGGCTCACAGAGTCCGCAGCTACTTATCATGCAAACAGCCTCGGAGCCTCATTCTCCCTGTGAGGCAAAAGGAGGGGAAAACTACTGAGTTAAGTAGATTATTGGGGAAGGAGTCACACTCAGCTGCCCTATGAGACGATTAGACCCTGGGAAATGCATACTCCAAATCCCCTGCTCCTGACACTGAACATTAATCAACTGCATTTGGATAATCTGCAATCAAGAACCTTTACAGCAGCTTCCAATATCCTTCTACCAATGGAATGGCAGGTAGAAAGGAACATCAGTTTCATTTTGCAATAAGCAAGCTTCAGGGCTAGCCAACATGCAGCTGCAAACAGAGGCTTTTCGACAATGCGGCTACACATGGGTCTGAATCAAAACGCACAGTCAAGTGCAATAAATCCCTTCCATATAAAGGAGAAAAAAACCCCTTTGCGTGCAAGTGGTGTGCACCTGCAGGCACAAGCAGTTATCCCAAGCAATGAAGTTTAATTAGGGCATAGAGCCCTCCTGTGAGTATGCTGTGGTGCATCTTTTCTCAGCCCTGTCCCACCCCCGCAACATTAACCACAAGGTTGATTCCAGTTAGAGCCAGTCAAGGCTATAATGTAAGCTACTTTGACGGCCCCTAGAAAGCCAAATGGCAGGCAATATTTACAAGTAAATAAATACAATTAAATAATGTCTCCCCTTGAGCAGTGTCTCTCTACCCACTTCTCCAGAAAACTGTTGGGGGGAAACTCACAAGCCTAAAAAGCAGTTTGTGGTTCAATATATAAATTTTAAGTTATTCAGCTCAGGTCTGTTAACTTTCCCCAACGGTGCTCCTTGCTTTTCCCAGTTCTTTCCCAATTCTCCTTTTGTTTCTTATTCTCCCCGCCCCCCACAAAACTCAAACATTCCCTTTCCCCAATTTGTAATTT
Source organism: Hemicordylus capensis (assembly GCF_027244095.1). Lineage (NCBI taxonomy): Eukaryota > Metazoa > Chordata > Lepidosauria > Squamata > Cordylidae > Hemicordylus > Hemicordylus capensis. The sequence continues at coordinate 383,151,697 of NC_069658.1, forward strand.
TCAGCAGTCCTGAGGAAATACTGGGGAGGAGCTGTAGTTCAGTGGGGCAGTTCAGGCATGGCATGCAGGAGGCCCCAGATGCAATCTCTGGCATCTCTAGGAAGGACTCGGAAAGACTCTTTTCTGAATCCTGGGAAAGCTGCTGCCAGTCAGTGTAGACAGTACTAGCTAAATACAGCAGCAGTCTGACTCAGCAGAAGACAGCTTCACAATGCATGTTGTGCCTTGGAAACTTTTTCTATCAAATTCCATAAGAAAGAGTATGAGGGAACAAGACTGCCACACTCTCCCCAGGCTGGCTACACACATACATAATTGCCTCTCTGGGGTGTCAAATTGTGTGGAATTTACTGTGGAGGAGTATGTCTTTTAAAAGATTACACACAAAAAAGAAGGTAATCTGAGATACAGTATGATGTATCGGAGAACCTCGTTAATCACAGACTGACCATCGGCAGTTTCGCGTATCTGCAGTCGGGTAACAGACACCCGACCTCGGCATACGGGGGGGGGGGGGCTGCCTCCACAGCGGTTTTAAAAGACCAAAATGCATCTGATGGATCTATCTGATCCCCGCTGTTGCCGCCACCTCTGCAGCAATTTTCAAAGGTAAAGACCTTTTTCAAAGGTCACAGTGACGTGCGTGATACGTGTGGTGGCGGGCGCATGCGCGGGAGTTACTTCTACATTTTGCAAACAACAAGGGGGCAGGGGCAGCAAGGAGGACTGCTGCCGTCCTGAAGATTTTACTTGAACATGGAGCGCCAGAGGGGGGAAAGCGGAGGGAGGGGTACAGTAAGTACAACCCCCCCCCGCCCTTAAAGCAACACCCCCCCACCCCAGCAACAGTCCGTCGAACCGCCGGACCAGCGAACTGGTTCGCAGGCCTCCAACATGGCCTGCAAACTGGTTCGTGCACATCCCTATTGCTCTGGACATGTTTGAAACCCCAAGTCTTTGAGTCACTCTCTGTGTGGGCCTGCCATGGGACCCTCCTTATGCCTGAGGGCCTCTAGACTCCCAAGCAAAATCCTAGTGCCTTTGAGGCTGGTCGATTCCCTAGGTGGGCTTGCTGCCTTGTGCCTCACTGCCTTGGAACCTCTGTGAGCATGTGTGTGCCATAAACCTTGGAAAGATTGCAATGCCAGAACCCTCCTGCCTTTCCTTGCCCTCATTTTAGCAACATCTTTGCAGGCATCCTCAGACCTCCTTTTTGGCATTGCACACAAAGCAGCAGATATCGACAGGTAAAAAACTGCTCCTAAAGCTCTCTTTTCTCTATCACTTTTCTTTCCCCAAGCTCTCCACGCTTCCTCTGTCCACATTCCAACACCTGCAAGCTGCTAGGTTATTAGAGCCTTCCCTCCCCTTATCTAGCCCCAGAAGCTGCCTTCACTCCCTGCAAAACTGCAACAGTACCAAAATTACCAAATATCATGGTTTACCTTGTGCCTCTGCTTTATCAATAAACTTTGTTTTTGTTTCAAAAGCCTTCTCTCCAAATCTGTTCATCCTCTAGGGTGCCCTAACATTGGCATTTGCCCTAGACCAGCCTGCAGTCTGTTTGTTATGCACACTTGCAAATTTGGCTTTGAGCTAAAATCCCCCAAGTCAATCTAAGTCAGGCCTGCTCAACTTAGGTCCCCCCGCCCCACTGTTTTTGTAGTGGGCACACGTGTGAGCAAGCATTCATGAGAAAGCAGATAAGAGTGGGCAGTGTTCAGATAAAGATATAGAGAAGAAACCTCATCAACCAACCATAAGCAACATCTTCCATCTTTCTATACAAACAATTGCATCTTCACTCTCCTGAGCTGTTGAGGACAAGCACTGAAGGGAATCCAAAAGTACAGGCTCTCCTTGCCATTAACAACAAAAGAAAACTGCTAGATCAAAGAATGTTCTGAAACAGTCACAAAAGTAAAAAGGAATGATTTAATAAAGGTTACACAGGAGTCCCCATAAACCCTCTACATCACTGATTTAATCACCCAGCGAAGGGGTCAGTACTCTTCCCATTTTGTGGACAATGAAACTGGCCAAGAGATGGTAGCTTGTCCGAGGCCTCCCTCTGTCTTGCACCTTCTCCACTCAGCCATATCGAATGCTGAACACTCATGTGCACAAAGAGAAAAATTTAAGCCCATGGAGAAGCAAGCAATTATATTGTAGTGCAGGAAGCTGCTGTCTTGCAGAATACCAAACTTGCAGGATTTCAGCTAAGCAACACTGTGGCCTGAGCTCTTTATTTAAACTCTCCAGATAGCCGAAGACTCAATCTCTTCTCCAGTTCCTACAGTAACTCAGGAAAGAACAAACAGGCAGAGAGATTCCTTGTGAATTCTTGAATTCAACAAGAATCCCTAGGCCATAACTAATCCTAGTCATCTTCCTCAAAGTAGCAGGGAATCTGCTTGCATCCTTCTTCCAGACCAGGGCTGCCTCAAGTAATCAGAGGCCCAACTCGGAGACGGGCCTTCTCCACTGCTGCCCCGAAGCTTTGGAATGCGCTCCCTGCTGAAATAAGAGCCTCTCCACCTTAAGTGGTGCAGCGGGGAAATGCTTGACGAACAAGTAGAAGGTTCAGGTTGCCGGTTTGAATCCCCGCTGCTACTATATCAGGCAGCAGCGATACAGGAAGATGCTGAAGGGCATCATCTCATACTGCGCGGGAGGAGGCAATGTAATCTACCAAAGAATACATAGGATGCTCTGTGGGCGCCAGGAGTTGAAATCGACTTGACGGTACACTTTACATCTCTGACAATTTAAAAAAAAATCTTTAAATACACATCTGTTCACCCAGGCTTTTAATTAAATACGAATAGCTTTAACATTGTTTTAAAACATAGATTTTAAATTTTGAATTGTTGTAATGGTTTAACTTCTTGTGCTGTCATTTATTGTAACTAATGTTTTAATTTTTTTTCTGTTGTCATTTATTTTGTTTTGTTGTGAACCACCCAGAGACATAGGTTTTGGGCAGTATAGAAATATGTTAAATACATAAATAAAAATAAACCTCTGTATTCCTGAAATAATTTCAGGAGCTGCTCCACCTCTTTGTGGAAGTTGCATGCCAGGGAGTTCAAAGGCTAACAAAAAGAGAAATCTCATATAAGAACCATTAACAAGGGTGTTTGTCTAATCCAACTGTCATCTACCAAATAACAGTTTGGGCCCTTGATATCTGAAGGACTGCCTACTCCCAAGGATTTCTGCCTGTCCAACAACGTCGAGAGGGAGGGCTTTGCTCTGTTTGCCAACACTGAGGGAGGCTCAGTTGCTGTGCAGGTGGGACAAGGCCTTCTCTGCAGTTGCCCCCAGGCTCTGGAATGCTCTCCTGGGTGGGTATCCATTCTCGGACATCTGTGGCTGCTTTTAAAAATAAACTTAAAACATTTTCATTTGTTCAGGGTATTATTACCCCTTAGAGGTTGCCAGTCTCTCTGCTTTCCTGCTGCTCTGCCTTTGTCTTTTTTATGCATGCTGTTTTGAGGTGCCTTATAGTTATTGTTAATTGATTTTAATATGTTTAATGTAACTTTTATGGAATGTTATTGTATTTTAACTTTTGTTAAAAAGTTTGTTAAAAGTTTGTTAAACCGCCCTGAGCCATTCTGGAAGGGCAGTATATAAACTAACTAAATAATAAATAAATAAATAATAAACAGCCTTGGGGTGAGTTTTATGAAAGGTGATATAAAAATTGAATACATGAATAAATCTTGTAAATGACAATGAGTTCCAGAATACGTAACCCGTTATTTTAGAGTATAGAGAGTACAGACAGCAGCCATCGTGTTCCGCAGTGTAACTCAGACAGTTCTGAGCCACCTGCACTGCTGCTACAGAAGCGCTGGCAGTTAATGCAAGAGCAAAGATACTTCAAGTAAGGCACTCACGACTGGCAGTGCTGCTTACAGTATTCCCAAAGTAAGGAGTGCTTCCGAAGTGCAGGCGTGCTACTGTAAATGTTTGCTATGAACCATCTTAGCAAACAGGCAGCCATCTGTAAGAAATACTGAAGGTGTATGGTCTCAGATCTCACCATCTAAGGAACCAATCAGCAGATTTTTGCACCAGCTAAATCTTTCTCACAATCTTCAAAAGCAGCCCCATATGGACCATGTTACAATAACCAAACATTTAGATTACTATAGCATGAATGATCTCCCCCACAAAGTCCTTACTTGCCAGGAAGAATATCGGGCAAAATTGGAAATAGCATCCTTAGCCACCACAGCCATTTGATATCTAATTTTTTTAAAAGACTGAACATGCATATCCACATCTTCAGGATTGTACAAGATATCTCATCATTATTTCAGTCTTGTCTAGAAGTAACTTCCAATCAAATCAATCTTTATTATGGTCACAGACCAGCATAAAGTAAAATAATTTAAAATGTATTCACCCTCATCCAGTCCATAAAAGCTTCCAGATGGTGGTTCAAGAACTCAGTCATAACTCCCAAACCTGAAACAAACACCACAGGCAACTCAACAGTTGGGTGTCATCAGCATATTGATGACACCACACTCAAATCCCTAGATGATCTATCCCAGCAGTTTTAAACAGATGTTAAATATGACATTTGACAAGGTGGAGAGAAGGAAGACAATTCCCATGGTGCAGAAGAGCTGTCACATAACATTACATTCTGGCATCCATCAAAGGAAAAAGAGAGCCACCCAGAATCGGCACCAAATCCCAAATATTGTTCAGAAAAATCTTGTGGTGGTGAATACTGTCATGACATCAAGAAGCAATAGCAGCTGATTTCTAAACAATGATTATCCACCACAGTGACCAAAGTAGTCCCAAGAATTAGTCCCTAAAGCTGTACAGAAATATAGAACCATAAACCTCAGTCAGCAATGCACCGTTCGGCTGCAACCACCCTCTGTCACTGTGTCTATGACTGGTACATAAATACCTATCTATCTGTCATATTTATATACTGCCTGATTCCCTCCCCTGCACCCCTCATTATGTTGTACAAATATACCAAGGTCTATACACTTGTACACAGGTTGGTGTGAATGACTGTACCTTGACTGTACCTGTGTTCACCTTTAAAGTGAACCTGGATACAGGCTCTTCAAATGCATGGTACAGACAGGAAGTGTACTTCTGCACCTGTGTTCAGCGTAACATGTGAATGATTGTACCTGGATACAGATCTGTACCAGTACACTCGTTCTAGGAGTGTTGAATGTAACATGTGAATGGGATTGCCTTAAGAGACTGTCCAAAGTAGTTCCCGAGGAGTTTTGTTTGTTTAAGCAAAGGTCTCTACACGACTTCTTTTGATTCTGTCCAGGTCCCCTCATAATTGATTTGAATTTTCTCCCTGGAACTCCATGGTCTCATCCACCAAGAAGTCTGAGACACAAGATGTGGCCATGTACAAAATATGTGTGTGCAAGCTCTTGTGCAGATGAGCAAGTACAACTATTCTACCTTATCAAAACACCCTATCCATGGGCATGTGCTTTTGCTGCAATTTGGAGGCCTCCGTTGCCCCACTTCACTGCATTCAAATCCCAGCTCATTAATGGACTCACTGAAAAGCTTTAGGTACGTGTAGGCACAAGACAATACTAGTAACAGTTACTATCTGGGTATGAAATTTCATATATTTCCCCAACAGAGAAACAGACACAAAGTGTTGCCTCCTTGAGGGAAAGTGTTTGCCCTTTGTGATTTACCCTCTGACCCCTCATGAAGGCCAAATAATTGGACTGCAGAAAGTGTTACAAAACCTCTTCTACCTCCCACTGGCTTTTTGTTTACACTTACACACGCACATACACAGGTTGGTTATTCCCCCCACCCCACCCCTCCAACGCCCGTTCCTAAGAAAAGCTCCCTTCCACTATTCTCGTTTTCTCTTGGGGATGCAAGCTCACTTCTCTAAACAAGAGGATGACCTCCAGCAACACAGTGCCTGCACTCGCTACTGTCTTCAGTTTGGCAACCCAGCACAAAGGCAGCAAGCATGTATATACAATTGGGGGGCCGAGGCCCCTATTCACGTAATGGGCTCCCCAAGAGACAAAGCCTACAAGATTCTTAATTAAGTCTAAGTGAAAGATGGCCTACCCACGTCCCACTCACATCTTCAGAGTACCTTCATGCTGGATTTCAAACACCCCCAGAATGCTGCCCATCAAGCACACCATGGCATTCACAGCCAGCAACAAACCATTTTTCCTCTTTTAAAATATAGAAAGCCTAGCTTTCAGCAGTGCCTCTTCAGCCTGCTCTCATTTTGTCGCCGATTTTAGACATGTCTCTGGTTTGTAAAACAGGAAACAAAGGGACTTCTTGTGTGTTAGGAGCCCTCCAGAGGGTCTGCATTTCATTCCTCCCTCTCCAGGCAGTGTCTGGAGAGCTCTTTAGCCCATTTTGTCTCATTAACATTTCCATGAGGGATCAAAGAATATATTAAAAAAATATCCAAGTATTAAGTGCAATTCCTGCTAGGGAAGCAGAATACATAGATACATTTAAGAAACCTTCCCAAATTCCTTTCCCTGACCTATTTCTTTATTAGATAATTGTCTCTTCGTTAAAAAAACAAAACAAAACCAGCTTTTATTTCCATTTAACTGCCTTTCTTGAAATCCTGTGAAAATCTTGATAAATACATTCCATTGTACACCCCCTCCCTAAAACCAGCAAACAATTTCTGTTTTCCAAGCTTTGCTGTGATAATGTCCCTTGCAAACAGAAACCAATTATTCCCTGGCAGTAAGTCACTAGCAGTATGAATTGCTGTAATTTTGCCCCTTTTAGCAGCTGCTCAGGGTGGGCTGAGAGGTGGCCGTGGTAATGAAGCAAGGATGAATACTAAAGAAGCACTGAGGCATGGCATCCTGTGGAGAAGCAGTGTTAATTTTTCTTAAAGTACTTTCTTGCTCCAAGAAGCAAATCAATGAGATTTACGTGTCAGAAAGGGAGCTTTCTACTGTATATTTGCATTCACAATCCCAACCAGAATACGAATCTCTACGCACCTGACTAGCTTGTAAAAAACTTTCACCTTATGTTTTAAAAGTGCGAATACACCCCTCCCCCTTCCTCTCTGCAATTCTTTGCTTTCTCATTAGAAATGCCCAGCAACATCCACCAGACAAAGACACTGCAAACAAAGTGTATGGAAAAAAGAGAAGGGGGGAAAAATTAGAGAAAACAAAAAAAGAAAAAGACAGACGTGCAGAGGAATTCCTTTTCCACTGATCTGTGGAATACATTAATATCCTAAACTGTTGGCACAGACTTGAATGCTCAGACGGGTGACAATGCAAGCAATGACTCTGAGTCTGGGATCTTCAAATAAACCTCCCCTGCTGTCATGGCCACCGGGAAAGAGGCCGAGGGCAATATTAGCTGACCTTCATTTCGTTGTTTCACCAGACCTAACTGCTGGACTTTTGTTTGCCTGTTACTAGGAGTTCCTCTTTCAAAAATGTCAGCATTTCCTAGCTGATACAAGAGTCAGTTTATTAGGTAAATAAACCCACCTAAAAGCAGACTCTGCTGCTTTATAACGAGAATGCATGAGGAGTAGAGGCAAATCTCACCTCTCAACCCCTTGAAATGGAAAACACACACTCCCCAGCAGTGCTTGGGAGCATATTTTAAAGGAGTCAGTGACTAGGCAAATGCCATACTAGGCAGTAAAGGAATAAGATCAGGCCCTAGGAATATGGGAAATTGGGATTCTGTCTCAATAACACTTTGGCTTAGGCCAGTGAAGTCTGGATCTCCCTGCCAGCCTGTGGACCACTTCCATGCAATCCATTGGCAGCAAAGTGGCGTCTGGTCTAGATCATGCAGACCAAGATGTACGGGGTTTCCCAGATATCATGTGTTGAGATGTGATTGACACACAGATTCTGTAAAGAGATGCCACTGATTTCCAAACATGACTGCTCCACAGATATCTACAGCATAGAAGCTACAGATTTACAATGTCACATCAATATTCGTTTGCTTGCAGTTATGACTGGTGGAAGCTGCTGGACATTTTATTTATTCTATTTCCATCCAGCCTTTCTTATGAGGACCTAAGCTGGTATATAAAAACGGACATCACACTAGTGACACAAGCGAGTAAAAGCCTTCGTAAAATGTCAATGCTCCAAATGTTTCTTCCCCCATCCCCACAGATGTCCTCTCATTCCTTCAAAAAGTGGCCAAGGATGGAGTTCCAGATCATACACTCAACTAGGGGCAACACTGAAACAGAGTGATGAGTAACAGCGCAATCCTTTCCCCTCCCCATCACACACAGATACCCCTTGCAGTATGAATCAGGCCCGACGCCCTTTGCACCAAGGGGCTGATTGTGCAGAGAGCCCCCTTGTAAGAGTCTTCCACACCTTTTTTGAGAGGCAGAAATCATACAGGCCAGGTCTATGTTCAATCAAGCACTCATGGGTAGGGCCAATTCACAGATACTGCCTGCATAGTGGGGGTGGGAGGGCTTGTGCTGCTCCCGGCCTCCTTCACTGTGCACTTTCAGTATAGTGCTCCGGTGATGTAAAGAGGGGCTGAGCCAGATGGACCTCTTAGTTTCACTTCTGATATGAAAATAACATACTGCACAGAGGAAGGGCGGGGGGGAAGGATCATTTTAGCATTGTATAGCAAGAAGTGGAGTAAAAATTCAAATTTTGTAAACGTTTAAAACAAGATGATTGCAAATATTTTAAGGCAAATGTAAGAGATGGGAAAAATAAACACACACCCTTTCTTTGTGGAAAAGGTTTAAAGATGAACAAGCAAGAAAGATTAACAACATGTCGACTATTATAGATGCTTCTTGAAGAGGAAGCATGGATGACTGCATCCAATATGCTCATGCTGAGGAGGGGTTCTGGCTGTGTTTGTGCAAGATACTATGAAGCCAATTAATAGTTATTCTTTCAAAGATATTGTGCTAGAAAAGGTAACAGAAATGGAACAGGAACATGCAAGGAGAAGATAATACCTGAGGCGCATATTGAGGAGGACATCCAAGGATTCTGGCTGTTAGCCAGATTCAAGCATCATAGAAAGCTTTCACAATAACCATAATAAGCCTTCATAGTTGATGATAATAATAATCTCCTCAAGAAATATTTAATATAAAAATATTAAATTTATTATTTACTTACTTACTTACACAGTCAGACAGGTGTTATTGACTGGTTTGTTTTATCCAGACATCGAGTCCTTCCCAAGGACCTGGGATGGCTGAATTTTATCGTCAGTGTTGTTGCTGTTGTTATAGATATCGTCACAGAATATAGGCTGTTCCCAGTAATGTTGCTTTTTGTAACTGGCTGATGGTGATTTCTGTGGCCCCTATGGTGTTGAGGTGCTCTTCAAGGTCTTTTGGAACTGCACCCAGGGCGCCAATTACCACTGGGATTATTTTGGTCTTTTTCTGCCATAGCCTTTCAATTTCAATTTGTAGATCTTTGTATTTGGTGATTTTTTATATTTCTTTTTCTTTGTTCTGCTATCCCCTGGTATTGCTATGTCGATTATTTTCACTTGTTTTTCTTTCTTCTCGACTACAGTTATATCTGGTGTATTGTGTGGCAGATGTTTGTCTATTTGTAGTCGGAAGTCCCATAATATTTTTACATCTTCATTTTCTACAACTTTTTCAATTTTATGGTCCCACCAATTTTTGGCTACAGGTAGCTTGTATTTTTTTGCAGATGTGCCAGTGTATCATCCCTGCTACATTGTCATGCCTTTGTTTGTAGTCAGTCTGTGCAATCTTTTTACAACATCTGATTAGGTGGTCTACTGTTTCATCTGCTTCTTTACAAAGGTGGCACTTGCTGTTTGTTGTTGACTTTTCTACTTTTGCTCTTATTGCAGTTCTTAGTGCCTGTTCTTGTGCAGCCAGTATTAAACCCTCTGTTACTTTCTTCAAGTTGCCCTTCTTAAGCCATTGCCAGGTCTTGGTGATGTTTGATTTTCCACTTATATTGTGTAAATATTGACCATGCAGGGGCTTATTTCTCAATTTTTCTGCTCGGTTCTTGACTTGTTCTTTCTTGTAAGCCTGCTTTGTTTCATTGGTGTTGAATAGTTTCTCGTTATTGACCATTTGAAGTGCATCTTCTTCACTGTCCTTTATATATTCTTCAGGGCCTCTTTTCTCCTCCTCTACTGTTTGATGGACTTGCAGCATTCCTCTTCCACCTGAGCTGCGAGGGAGGTATAGCCTATCTACATCACTGCAAGGGTGCAGAGCATGATTGATGGTCATGATTTTCCTGGTCTTACGATCTAGCGTCTCTAGCTCTGCCTGTGTCCAGTCTATTATTCCTGCAGTGTATCTGATAACAGGTATAGCCCAGGTGTTTATGGCGTGTATGGTGTTCCCGCCATTGAGTTTGGACTTTAGGATTTTTCTAACTCTCCTGATGTATTCACTTCCCATTTTTCTTTTAACTTCAGCATGTGCAAAGTTATCAGCCTGGAGAATGCCCAAGTATTTGTAATGTTCTTTCTTTTCCAGGTTCTCGATGTTGCTTCCATTGGACAGTTCTATTCCTTCTGTTTTTTCTTATTTTTCCTCTGTTCATTATTAATGCAGCACACTTGTCTAGTCCAAACTCCATTGCTATATCACTACTGAATATATGGACAGTGTTTAACAGTGATTCGATTTCTGACTGGGACTTTCCATACAACTTCAGATCGTCCATGTACAGCAGATGGTTGATTTTACTTGATGTTTTAGATGTTTGGTATCCGAGGCCTGTTTTGTTTAGTATTTGTGAAAGTGGGGTCATGGTGATTACAAACAACAGAGGGGATAGTGAGTCCCCTTGGAGTTGTTGTTGTTGTTGTTGTTGTTGTTGTTGTTGTTGTTGTTGTTGTTGTTATTCAGTTAATCTGTTGGCAACCTGGGATAGCGCCTTCTCTATTGTTACCCCTCGTTTGCAGAAAGCACTCCCTGTAGATATAAGAGGATTGTCTTCATCGGAGGCCTTATGGAGAGCCATAAAGAACCATCTTTTTAGCCTGGCTTTTAACGATATTTAGTTTTAATGTTACCTAGTTTCAATTGGAATTTTAATTTGCTTTTAACTGGTTTTTGTTTTTAATTGTTTTTTAATTTTAATTTTTATATGAACTGCCCTGAGCCACTTTTGGAGTGGCAGTATATAAATCAAAATAATAAGCCATTCCCATTTTTTCTGAACATTAGGACTAGTGCATGGCTTTAATTATCATTACCTTAGTGCATAGACTAGTGGGTCGGATCCATTGTTCAGGGTAAGTTCCATCCCTATCTAGTCAAGAAATCCTAAAGAATCAATCCGGATATCTTCACTTTTAGGACTGAGGTGCTATGGTACCTTGGATAATCTCCTTTGGTGGGCTTGGGGACTTATTTATTTGATTCAGGAGATCTGATTATTTCAGGCTTTCAAAGCAAGTCACATAAGTTACATTAAAAACAAAACAAAACAAAAAACACCCAAAAAGTCAATTCAAGCCTTCTGGCAGCTGCTGGTTCTTAAAATTCTGCAGCAGGTCCAATTTCAAAAGTCCTGGAAGGCAGCAGGTGACAGTTATATGGGGTGGAGCTTCTTCTCCATTGGGCTGCAGATGGAAGAGTGGCCCCCAGCTTCTGTCCTTCTGCACAGAGGCTCCAGGCAGCAGAAAGGGCTGGGGGAAAGAGGGATGAGCTGGCAAGAGTCTTTACTTCAGGCCAGGTATTTTGGCTGCTGCTATGGCTGGTTCTTAGGCTGCCTTTAGGGTAGAATGTTTCTTGTACTGGACAGGCACCCCAATATCCATCATCCTTCAGGTTTGCATAGTCCACCTGTAAACCTTCTTTGTGCTGTCTAGTGTCTACTTTTGGAAACTAGCAAAATTATTTTTAGCAAAAGAGGAGTGTTTCCTTCAGGAACACACACTCTTCAAAATCAGACACAGAGATAAGAGACACACATAATTCTCCCTTCTTCCAAAAGCTCAAGCAAATTTAAGTTACAACCTCAGCAAAAACTCAACACAATGGTTAATTTTTTTGCTTTTATGTTTTTAAAAAGAATTTTGAATAATCACTTAAGGCCACAACAGAACCTTCCACCATCCAACAGACTATGCTAGAAAATAAAAGGCAGGCATCAAATTCTGATTATCACATTTCAGCACCGTTTCCAGAAATATCAAGCCGTGATTTAACTCTTGACATGTAACCTTGGAAACCAAACTGTAAGCAGTCGCCCCTGGATATTTCTCACAATGCCAGGTTTTTCCTCTCTTTGTATTCAAATATAACTAATTACTTGGCCTTTGAAATGTTCGATGGTTGAGGGGGCGTTGAGGGGACTCAGTACAACCCTCCAATGGCAGGCCCAGATGGCATGGGATGGCAACAGCTGCTCCAAATCCCCTAGGAGGTGAGACTAGGCACTGGTGAGGCTCTATTTGAACAGCTGCATATGCAAATGTAATTAACTAGGTGTTGCTGGCCTTTTGAGCTTGCCCAGCCCTCATAGGCACACTGGGCTCCTCCTTACCCATGTCCTTAAGGAGGGGTGGGGGAAACTAAATCTTTTCCCACTAGGTGTGCCAAATCTTTTTTGGATCAATAAAGAACATGATCTACACTCTTAACCAGCAGATCCCAGATTCCCTAGCAGTGCAGCATAGTTCTGGGTCTATTATTCTGGATTTCAGATCTCTGCTTGTGGAAGTGAGATGAGGGGAAAAGTTAACTGAGCCCAGGTTTTGTATTTGTATTTGAGGGGGAGGCCCGTAAGGAAGAAAGGATTTTATTGTCAAGACAGGCTTAATGAGAGCCCGGTAACAGGATGTTTAGATGACCATGGAGAGTCAAGTAACTTCCTTAAAGAGGAGGAGAGAAAGCAACAGATGGTGGCGGTGTGGCGTATTGTTACCAGACAGCCTCCCGTGCATCTTGGGACTTTCAGCTTTGAACCTGATCAAGACTGTTGCACACAGGTGAGTGTTTGGTGTGAAGAGAGAAGCAGGTCTCCATTGGGACCAAAACAACAGTCATGCAACTTGAACCAGCGTGAGCAGCCTAGAGCGGTCAAGAACCCACCTGGAATCCCTGAATTCTTAATAAAGCTGAATGTTCACATGGAGCAAAGAGGGGTCTTAGACAAAAGGCAAACCCTGAGATACAGAACAACCACACCCTAGAACACAATTGAGGCAAGTCCCCAAACAGTTAACTAGATTAGGTGTGCTAGTGCCCCTTTTCAGGGCAATCCACTCAAACAGCAACTCTTTTTGGCCACTATATTTGTGCCTCCTTCCCTGAATCGGGTTGAATCTGGTCTCGTAGTTTACAAGAGGCTGCTGGTTTACCACCCACCTCTGAAGTGTCACCAAAAACATTGCCAAGAATACCTTATTGGAAAAAGATGTGCCAGCATTGCAAGCTGAATGGTCGTCATACCATCATGCAAAATGACCTTGAATACCCAGGCAACTAGGCATTGGGAATATGAGAAGAGGGAGTGGGCAGGGGGATAGAACAGCTCATGAAATAGGAAAAAATTGTTTCAGGAAATTCATCTTTTGGTTCAGAGCCAAGGCAATTGTCCATGCAGTTTCTGGATGGAACAGTGGCATAATCTTCTGGCAAAACGGACCACAGGAAAGGTTGATTTCATGTTACACTAGACTAAGCACTCCAGTGGAGAGCACTAAAAATAAAATGGATGGAGATTTGATCATCAGAACAGATACAGTCTACATCAGATGAATAAACCTGAATGCTTCAATCCTTAATTTATCAAACCAATTTGCTTTCTGTCAAAAATAGCTACAGAACATGGGGAATGCACTCGCGTGATGAATAAGGCAGGAGGCTGTGCATACCACCACTTTCTAAGGAGATTCTTTTAGAATGTCATCGGGATTAAATAAATCTGCCACAAACTTTAAAAGCGCCAGACAAAGTTCAGAGAGTACCTTAAGAATGAACATTCCTGTGACATGCTAATACTGTGAAGCACGGCAACAAAAGTTAAAACCATTATTTTTGTTCTCCCTTATCAAAACTAAAAGCAAGGAGATAGGCTTGCCTGTTTCCCAATAGTGAATTCCTAAGGCTAGTGAGCTGCAATGCCACCTTGTGGAATAAGAGAAAATGGGAGGATTTAACACAGCCCTAACCTATAACTTCTGCAGATATGCATTCCTAGAGTAATGGAAGAATCACCGGAGGGGGAGGGAGAGCAGGTAGGTTGGGCAAGTCTGCCTTGAATATTTTTTTGAGATCTTGGACACTTTTGTAAATATTTCCGAGCCAATTAATTATGTAAACAAACCAATTCTGAAGGGAAATATTCTGCTTCATTATGGAATACACACACACACACACACACACACACACACACACACACACACGTACAAATCCTAACTTCCAGATTCAGACTTTGATTACACAAAGCATTCACAGAAGGTATTCCATATTAAATTACTACTCTTGCCATGCATCAGATGTTGGTGCTAATAACACTGCCACAGATATAGGCTTCTAACGTTTTTTCTCCAAAAGTAAGGATATTATTTCTTTAAACAAACCATATTATCCAAATAGAAGGCAACTGAATTTAAGACGATGCTTTAAAAGATAAGAGGTTAAATACAGATTATGCCTTTATTTACCCCAAAGGAGAAAGTCAAATTCAAGATGAACACACACACACACACACACACACACACACACACACACACACACCCCACACACGCTGTATTTAACAGGAAAGAACTGGGGAGAAACTTGGATTTTGGTAAATACAGTAGCTTAATCTCCAGTTTATAGCCCTACTTCAAGCTTTCCACTGAGTTTTAAAAGCCATGTTTCCAATTTGTTACTGGAGGAGAAACAGAGGTTCAGAATTATGCAATAAATTTTGAAGACACTGTTATGAACACAAAACCAAATGAAGAAGATGAAGGATTTCTGTCTGAACAAGCAGGTTTGAATCCAAGTCTGCTAAAATTTAGGATGTGCAGTTTTGAAACTCTGATTCTGAACTGTGAAATGATTGTTGATGTGCATTTGGTAGGATTTAACCAGTCGTATCACAATTTCATGCTGTTTTTCACTCAGCTGGCATATTATATGGAAATACAATAGTACTAAATGTAGATCCAATACATATCACTTGTAAAAAAAATGGAGTTTAATAATATATATAGATGGCTTGTCATATTTATCAGCATGAAAAGCATAACGGGGAAACAAAAAAATGCAAGTTAAGTGTTCCACAGAGCAGTGGTCTCTTTATCAAAGCAGGGTTGCCCAAATGACGGGCGGGGGGGGACTGTTTCAAAGAACTCCCTCTCTCCATTACTATTTTTACTTGTCTTTCATCACATCCATTTTTCTGTCTCCTCCTTGTTTTCCATCTCAAAGGCAGTGGATATTTTAAAATGTGCTTTATCTGTGAACATGTGAACAATTACTGAGAGACAGAGAAATTAAGTGAGAAGACGTTCTTGGTTAGCGGCATTTTAGACTGCTTCAAGCAGAGCATTAGAACTTGCAAGTTGAAAATCATTTTAAATCAAAGAGGAGAATTTTAAGTCAAGTCATCTCTTACCACAGGAAGTTGACTTTTTGTCTACCATCTTAACACGTCTGGTTTGGCTTCGCAGGTTGTCATCAGTGTTTTCTACCAAATTGGCGAGATCATCAATGATTTCTAAGAAGAAACACAAAATACAATATTAATACATATTCGTCAGTCATCTTTCTATACCTCCTAACATGTGCATCCCTAGGCAGTGTACATAAGTTAAAACAAATACAAATACAAGATAAAATGATTAAAACAACTGTGATATAAAACCAATTAAAATTTAATTAAAAGCCTGAGAAAGCAGGTGCTTCCTTAGGGGTCTCATAAAAAAAACATACAGAGATGGAGAAACTCTGATTTTAACAGGGAGTGCATTCCAGAGCCCTGGGGCAGCCACAAAGGCCTGATCCTGGGTAGCCCACAAATGAGCCAGTGGTAGCCTAAACCGGACCTCCCCAGATGATCTTAATAGGTGGGAGGGATCATACAAAGGAGGCACTCTCTTAAATATCCTGGACCCAAGCCAATGAATCTAATCTTCCTTTCATTATCTCCAAACAGATGATATTTGATAACTTTTCAACACACCCAAGTGCTCTGCCATTTTGAGTACAGGTATAAGAACAGTCCTGCTGGATCAGGCCCAAAGCCCATCTAGTCCAGCATCCTGTTTCACACAGTGGCACACCAGGTGCTGCTAGAAACCCACAGGCACAAGTTGAGGCATGCCCTCTCTCCTGCTGTTACTCCCCTGCAACTGGTATTCAGAGGCATCCTCAGAGGCATCTGAGGCTGAACGGGGCCTATAGCCCTCCGACTAGCAGCTGTTGATAGACCTCTCCTCCATGAATTTACACCAGCCACTCTTAAAGGCATCCAGGTTGTTGGCTGTCACCATATCATGTGGCAGAGAGTTCCACAAGTTGAATATGTATTGTATGAAAAAGTGCTTCCTTTTGTTGGTCAATTTCTTGGCAGCCAATTTAATGGGATGAGCCCTGGTTTCTCCCTGCAAAATTTCTCTCTATCAACTTTCTCCACATAATGCATTATTTTATAGACTTCTATCTGGTCTCCCCGCAGTTGTTTTTTTTCTAAACTAAAAAGCCCCAGGTGTTGTAGCCTTGCCTCATAAGGAAGGTGCTCTAGGCCCCTGATCATCTTGGTTGTCCTCTTCTGCATCTTTTCCAGTTCTACAATGTCCTCCTTCAGATACAGTGACCAAAGCTATACACAGTACTCCAAGTGTGGCTGCACCATAGTTTTGTATAAGAGGATTATAATATTAGCATTTCAATCCCAATCCTAATTATGCCTAGCATGGAATTGGCCTTTTTCACAGCGGCTGCACATTGAGTCTACACTTTCAACGAGCTGTCCACCAAAACCCCAAGATCCCTCTACGGGTCAGTCACCGACAGCTCAGATCCCATCAGTATATGTTAAGTTGGGTTTTTTTGCCCCAATATGCATCACTTTACACTTGTCAACACTGAACTGCATTTGCCATTTTGTCGCCTGCTCAGCCAGTTTGGAGAGATCCTTTTGGAGCTCCTCACAATCTGTTTTGGATTTCACTAGCCTAAATAGTTTGGTATAATCGTTTGGTACAACCACTTCCTTGCTGCTTTCTTTGTCATTGTTGTCATCTTCCTGCTCCACCTCGCAGAAGCAGCAGCAGCAGCAAGAAAAATGAATCAGGTTGTCTCGGAGAGCGGTGGTAGGGAGGGAAAAATAATGCAAGGCAGCTGCACAGGAGGCAGGAATGAGTGAGCTGGAAAGCGGGAGGACACTGAGGGCTCAGCGAGGGAGGCACGTCATGAGCAACTGAACCAACCGAGGGAAAGGCGGGCGAGTAGGTGGGTGGGGGGCATGGAAGGAGAAAATGCCACCTATGGAATGAAACGGCCTTTGCAAGGACTCTAAGCAGCGGCTTCTGTGTCCCAAGGGCTGCAAAGCGTTGGCAATCAATCTCAGGGAACCAGAGAGGATTCTGCAAATTTGGCCACCTCACTGCTTACCCCAACTTCTAGATAATTTATGAATAAATTAAAAGCACCGGTCTGAGTACAGATCCCGGGGAGACCCAACTTCTTACTTCCCTCCATTGTGAAAACTCTTCATTTATACCTACCCTCTGTTTCCTGTCCTTGAACCAGGTACCAATCCATACACGTATTTGTCCCCTTATCCCATGACTGCTAAGTTTTTTCAAGAGTCTTTGATGAGGAACTTTGTCAAAAGATTTTGGAAGTGCAGGTATACTATGTCAAATGGATCACCTTGACCCACACACTTGTTGACACTCTCAAAGAACTCCACAAGTTTATTGAGGAAAAAATTACCTTTGCAGAAGCCACGCTGGTTCTCCCCTAGCAGTGCCTGTTCTTCTATTTATTTATTTATTGAATTTATATACCGCCTAATATAGAAACCTCTAGGTGGTGTCTCTTCTATGTGCTTAACTATTCTATCCTTGATAAAGCTTTCCATCAATTTGTCTGGAAAAGACATTCAGCTAACTGGCCTGCAATTTCCCAGATCGCCCCTGGATCCCTTTTTGAAAATTTGTGTTACCTTTATACCCCCGCTTTATAGTAACTGGCTGTGTGTATGTGAT
Organism: Hemicordylus capensis; assembly: GCF_027244095.1. Lineage (NCBI taxonomy): Eukaryota > Metazoa > Chordata > Lepidosauria > Squamata > Cordylidae > Hemicordylus > Hemicordylus capensis. The sequence continues at coordinate 383,169,916 of NC_069658.1, forward strand.
TTTGGGTGCGCCCGCGAGCTTAACTTGGTTCACGGAACAATGAGAAAGGGAGTTGCTACAGGGTAAAGAGATTTGCATCTCTCTGACTGGCAGAGAGCAGGGAGGTTGGAAACAGTCATGGTTAACCCCAAATCGGATTAAAATCCGACACACTGTCCCCTCCCCACTCCACACCTGGGATGATGGAAAGGGCTTGACTTGGGCTACTTTGGATGCCTTTTTGCAGGTGTAGGGCAAGTTCGAATCCTCTCTGGTTCCCTGAGATTGATTGCCGACGCTTTGCAGCCCTTGCGACACAGAAGCCACTGCTTGGAGTCCTTGCAAAGGCCGTTTCATTCCATAGGTGACATTTTCTCCTTCCATGCCCCCCACCCACCTGCCCGCCTGCCTTTCCCTCAGTTGGTTCACTTGCTCATGACGTGCCTCCCTCGCTGAGCCCTCAGTGTCCTCCCGCTTTCCAGCCCACTCATTCCTGTCTCCTGTGCAGCTGCCTTGCATTATTTTTCCCTCCCTACTGCTGCTCTCCGAGACAGCCTGATTCATTTTTCTTGCTGCTGCAAGGAGGAGCAGGAGGAGGAGGAGGAGCAGGAGGAGGAAGAAGATGACAACAATGACAAAGAAAGCAGCAGGGGAAGTGGCTGCCTTTTTCTTTTAACCCCACCTGAACGGCCGATCTCCTTTCCAAACGGAGGAAACCACACACCCGTGTCTGGCATCAGACACGGGGGTGTAGCTAGGCACACGGGCCGCCACCAGCCTCACTACGCTACTGCTTTTCACTCCTTCATTGTCTAATGGTCCAAAGGCCTCCGTGGCAGGATTCCTGCTTCTAATGTATTTAAAGAATTTTTAGTTATTCTCCTTGATGCTTTTAGCTAAATGTTCTTCAAACTCTCTTTTAACTCCCTTATTGTCACCTTGCATTTCTTGTGCCAGAGTTTGTTTTCTGTTCTGTTCTCTTCCTTTGGGCAGACCTTCCAATTTTGGAAGGAGGTCTTCTTCCCCTTTATAGCTTCCTTGACTTTACCAGTTAACTATATGCTGGCATCCTCCCAGTCTTGGTGGTACCTTTCCTCCTTTTGGGTATACAATCTAACTGGGCTTCTAGTATTGTGGTTTTGAGTAAACTCCATGCATTCTGGAGTGAGGTGACTGTCCTGATTTTCCCTTTCAGCTTCCTTTTCACCTCACTCCTCATTTTGGAGACGTTTACTCTTCTGAAATTCAAAGTGTCTGTGTTAGACTTCCTTGGCAATTCTCTCCCAAGTATGCTGAATTTGATCGCACTATGGTCACTGTTCGCTAAAGGGTCCACGACACTGACACCACACACCATGTCCTGGGTGCCACTCAGAATTAAGTCCAAGGTCACCTTCTCTCTGGTTGGTTCCAAGACCAACTGTTCTATAGCACAGTCATTCAGCATATTTAAAAATCTGACGTCTTTGTCATGACCTGACTGTGAATTTACCCAGTCTATGTGGGGGTAATTGAAGTCACCCATTATTACAGCCCTGCCTCTCCTTGACGCTTCCCTGATTTCCTTCTGCAACTCCCAGTCATTGTCAGCATTTTGATCCGGAGGGAGATAGCACGTCCCCAGTAGCACATTTCCTTTCAGGCCTTGTATTGTCACCCACAGGGTTTCTGTGGAGGACTCCAGACCTCCTAGGTTTTCTACCTTGTTAGATTCTATCCCTTCTTTAACATACAGTGCTACTCCACCTCCAAGGTGCCCCTCCCTGTTCTTTCTATAGAGTTTATATCCGGGGAGAACAGTGTCCCACTGGTTCTCACTGTTCCACCATGTTTCTGTTATGCCCACTATGTCTTTTTCCTCATTAGCAACCAAGGACACCAGCTCACCCATCTTGGCTCGGACGCTTGTGGACGCTTGTCATATAAGCACCTATATGCTGAATCTCTTACCTGGTATGTGCTGTCTTTTGGCTCTTTGATCTCTTTGACCAGCTAGCACAGCCTTCAGTCTGCTCTTTTTGTGGTTCTACTCTGTCCCTTCAGTTTTATCTGAAATCTTTACACCCTTGCACCTTAAGAAATGGCATTTGCTGAACTGCATACAGCCCAGCTCCTGTCGGCTATTCCCCAGGCATCATTTTAAAAGCTTCTCAGCAGCCTTTTTTATTTTAAGTGCCAGCAATCTGGTTCCATCGTGGTTCAAGTGAAGCCTGTTCCTGTTGTACAGGCCTTGCCTTCCCCAAAATGTATCCTAGTGCCTAACAAATCTAACCTCCTCCTCCCGGCACCAACGTCTCATCCACACATTGAAACCCCTCAGCTCTGCCTGTCTCACTGAACCTGGGCGTGGAACAGGTAGCATTTCTGAGAATACTACCTTGGGAGTCCTGGACTTCAATACGCTACCAATCAGCCTAAATTTGGCTTCCAGGACCTCCCAACTACATTTCCCCAAATCACTGGTGCCGACGTACACCATGACAGCTGTCTCCTCCCCAGCACTGCCCAACAGTCTATCTAGACGCTGTGTGATGTCCACAATCTGCACCAGGTAGGCAAGTCACTGTGCAGTCAACACACAGGTCACAGACCCACCTATCTATACCTCTAATGATTGAATCTCCCACTACAAGGAGGCCCCCACCCCCCAGAGGAGTATCCCCTTTGCGAGAGGATATGGGCTCATCATCCACGGAAGGGGTCCCTTCTAAGGGAGCATTTCCCTCTTTCTCAGACTGATGTCCTCCTTCCCCAAGACCTTCATTCTCCCTGACAGCAGAGGAGCTATCAATCTTGGAGCGGGATACCTCTATCACATCCCTGCATGCCTCTCTGTCTCTCTGAGTTTCTCCAGATCTGCCACCTTGGTCTTGAGTGAACGAATCTGTTCCCTGAGAGCCAGGAGCTCCTGCACCGAGCACACACCCATGACTTCTACCCATGGAGCAAATAGTCATACATGTGACACTCTGTGCAATACACTGGGAAGTGCCCCTCCCATGCTGGCTTTCTATCTTCAGAACTGGTTTTTGTTGACTGTTTACAGTATTTAGAGATTGTATATTAGAAAGATATGTCTTAGCTGTATTAGACGGTTATCTAACTGTTCAAACTTCCTTTTTCAAGAATATGAAGGAGGGAGAAGTACTTACCTTCTATTTCCACTGGGCTCCTTGTGATCAAGGGGATTCATTTTCAGGCTCCCACACACACTTCCCCGTTAAACTCCATGCAAAATTCCAGTGCCCAGTTTGCTATCCCTGTTTGCTAATCTCTGTTGGCTAACCTCTTGGGCCTTCACCTCTTATAAAGAAAGTAGGCTCCAAACTGAGACACAGGAATGTGGCTCCTCCCACCAGGTGTGACTCACTACAGCCCTAGCTGACTCCTCCCTCAGTCCCCCGCTAGGCAGGGAGAAACAACAACTAAATACCACAGAGCCCCCAATGCATGCCCTGGCAAATGCTAATCCTGGCAAGAAACAAACATAGACACATACTGGGACCTCTTCCTTAAAGGGATATACCAGCCCCTCTAAATCTCCCCTCCTCTGGTTAGTTTGTTTGAAGGGAAAGAGCTTGTTGTTTTGTTTAGAAAAGCTTGCTCGTGAATCTGCTTCTACGCTTCTCAGAGTAGGCTTTAAAATTTATGGTATCAAGTAAAGAGATAACACACTTTAAATAGATTTTCTCTCAATCTGAAAAGCTATTACGTTACTAAAAGTATCCTTAAATACCCATTGCCACTTATACTGTGGAATCATAACCCTCAAATCTTTTTTCCGCTGGTTTTGAAACAAAGCTCTCATACCTCACAGAATTTGACAAATCTGAATAACAAATATATTGGGAAAATAGCAAAGGGCTTACATGAAATGCTTGTTCTGTGAGATATGAGATCTTTGTTGTTTCAAAGGAAATGTTTTCTAGTTAGATACATTAAAAAGTTATTTTGGTCCACAACCCAGTCAATGTTTCTTCAGAGTAAGGCTTAGAAGAAACATTGACTGGGTCGTTTCTCGGATGTAGTGTACCCAAGTTTCATGCAACAAATCTGTTCATTATAATAGTATGAAGGATATGTAGAAAGACTGAAAGACCAAGACTGACTTAGCTGAAAGACCAAGACTGAAAAAGTAGCTTTAACACATAGATTAATATTATGTTTCTGAATACTATCTCGATACCACCATAACAGGTCATTTAAAGAAGGATATCGAGTTCTTAATCTATATATCCTACATCTAGTAGTATCTGTTGCACAGTTACAAGCTTCATAGTACCAAATGAAAGTAGGAAACACCACCAGAACTATAAACTGAAGCCTGAGGTGGTCCCTGCCCCCCCCTCCCATGAAGTCCTAGATAACTTCTGGTACATATTCATCATATAAGATTAATTTACAATCCTACAACAATTAAATTCTGCCAAAAATATACAGTTAACATATCAGTTATATTAAAAGCATTGCATATTCCCCAAAAACAATGTTCAATTCTGGAAGCAACTAACAAATTTATTACAGATACATTAGACAGTTAATCCAGAGATATGGCTTATCCGTTGATTAAGAACTTAAGAAATTTATTTTATCCAACCACTATGAGGTACTAACTTAAAAGAATAATTTTAAAAAGCAGATTTCACCCCGAAGAGGAGAGGTCAATTCTTTAAGCTCATCCACTTAGACTCTTCCACTTAATTCAGAGAATGGCTAATTATTAGCCAAGAGCAAGGCTAACAAAGCAAACTATTATTCAGTCATCTCCTGACTCCACAACAGGCTCCTGTTAAATGGTCACACTTAATAACTACTGCCCTCAAGCTCCATGGCTGCTGCAGAGTCCTTATGCCATTTGCACCCAGAGGAAGTATGACAGGAGGCAGGTGATCGAGGAAGAGAACAGAATCCTATAGCCCATATTCTCTCTGGGAGAGATGGCCAAGCTGCTATGGTAACATGGGGAGAGAATTCTGCACCTTCCCCTAAGTGTTCTTTGCTTCATGAAAGCCTTTATGTGGTCCACACCCAGTAGCATGGAAAAGTGGACAGGCAATCCAGGCAGAAAACACAAGGACCTATAGTCAGTCCTCCCCTCCCCACCCCCCGCCACACACACCAGAAGGATGGCCAGTATTATGAGCAGCTGCAAATGTATGGTGGTAGAAATCCTCCTGTTCCACTGGTTAATGACATTTAAGGTTAGAAGCCACCAAGTACAGATGGTGGAAACGAGGGATAAAAATGAAATGAGAAGAAGAAATGGGTTCTCAAAGAAAAGGGGAACTTTACAGTAGGCTTGTAACCCAGCTTGAGAAATTTTAATCATTTTGGTTTCTTTGGAATTGCCAAGTAAACCTCGGACACAAGAAACTATACAATATGTCCTCCCTATGCTCACTGCCAAACAAGATCAATCATGTTCACAAGATATAAAATGAACACCTGAATCGACATTAAAATTCAAGTTTGAGAAGAGTTCACTGAGTCTTAGTCACTTTCATGCATTATCGGCCTGGAAAGTCTACAGAACTCAGCTGAGATCCTAGTTTCTTCAGAGATGAGGGCTTGACTCCCACCATTGCTAAAGGTTAGCTTTAGGAGATCCCTTTAATGGGAAATGCAGGGTGTAGACATGGACTGTCATACATACTACCTCACCTATACCTCCAGTTAATGGGCCAGGGCCTCTCTCAAAGACCCTAAAGAGCCACTGTCAACTATTCAGGACTCTGTGGACCATTATGATGATGCAGTATATGACACCTATCTATCTATCTATCTGCACAAATGCCCATTATATGATGACTGGTTTTCATCACAGAGTATACAATGAATTCAGAATGAAATAATGAGTGAAATTAAGCAGTACAAAACAGCAAAAGGCAAGATGCCAAAATCCAAGTAAGATTTCAACATGTTGTATTCTGGTTAGAAGTCTCTTGTTCAGTGTCGTAGCAAATTCAATCCTGTATCCACAGATATTATCCACAGAAGAAAGGCCAACAGACAGGTGGTCAGCTATGAAGTCATTCATCCTCAAGAAACTTGGCGGTATTAAGTTCTCTTAGCCTCAAGAATGGGTGAAAGTCCAAAATTCATGACTTTCACAAATGACATAATCATATTAAAATCTATTTTTGTTGTTTCCATATTTGCATTGTTAAACCACTTAATTTTTAGCACTGAAAATATTCAGATAATTTTTAACTATTTCTAAAAAGAACTACCACCATATGCAAAATGTGTGAATTAGACTTTGAAATGGTTTTAAAGCACAGAACCAACCAGGTCATAAAAGGGAAACAGCACAATGTTGTCTCTATTCAAATGGCAAATTCTTTAATGTTTGAGACTAAGTAAATTCAACAATGAGCTGAAAGCTACATACAATGCAACTTCCCATTATTTCCAAAGACAGAACTATAAGGATGCTTGGGAAATAAGGCACTTTTGTTTGTTTGCCAGCATAGGCAAGGTCTCTTTCGAGACATCTTGGCCACTAGGCTGCAGCCAAATGAGAACAAATACAACTGTCTTTTTCTCCAGGCTTTAAGAATAATCCCATTCTACATATGACAAGTGCCACAATAGTTGCTAGTTTGAGGAAAGTCTGCCTGAAAATTATGTTGTCACCCTTTGCTCCACAGAATAGATATTTAACCAGTCATCTTCTTGGGTTATTGGCCTCTTATAAACCAATGGCACCCAAGAACATGTGTGGGCACTTATTTGAGTAGCTACAGTACTTGCAAGGCCTCACTGTCTGAGAAATATATTCTCAACATAGACTCCTTTTTGATGAAATGGTACATTTTAAGTTCTCAGAATCCATCAAAAGTATGTACTGTACTCATACCTACACAGCACTATGCAAGGCGGGGAAATCCAAAACTGACATGGCACATACATGTGCAATTTTACCTTTATAAAGAAGTAAAATGCTCAAACCCAGTCAACATTAAGGTGCTTAAAATGTTTCATTTTTCTCCCCATACCACGAAGGAAGTCAGACAAATACCAGACGTTAATTTAAGTAAGCATCCAGATCCTCCTGGAATGATGGCAGGATTGTGGCAACTGCATTTCTGGGGAGTTTTTATTTATTTATTTATTTATTTCATTTTTATACTAACAATTTAAAAGTCAATCACAGAATTAAAAACCTATTTAAAAGCCTGAGTAAAAAGATGGGTTCTTAAGCATTTTTTAAAAAATTGTCAGAGATGGGGAGGATCGTATCTCAATAGGGAGCGCATTCCATAGTCCTGGGGCAGCAACTGAGAAGGCCCCTTTCCGTGTGGCCACCAGACGAACTGGCGGCAACTGGAGACGGACCTCCACAGACAACTACAATGGACAGTGAGGCTCATAATGAAGAAAACGTTCTCTCAAATACCCAGGGCCTAAGCCGTTTAGGGCTTTGTAAGTTATAATTAGCACTTTGTATTTTGCCCGGAAACCTATAGGCAGCCAGTGTAACTTCATCAGCAGAGATGTAACGTGGTCTCTCCAAGATGACCCAGAGGTCAATCTGACTGCCCCATTCTGAACCAAATGAAGTTTCCGGACTACGTACAAAGGCAGCCCCACATAGAGCGCATTACAAAAGTCAAGTTGGGAGGTTACCAACAAATGTACCACTGTTTTGAGGTTGTTCATCTCAAAAAATGGGCGCAGCTGGTGTATCTGCTGAAGCTGATAGAAAGCACCCCTGGCCACCGCCTCAACCTGAGAAACCAGAGAGAGGTGTGAATCCAGAAGTACTCTCAGACTGCAAACCTGTTCCTTTTGGGGAAGTGTGACCCCATCTAGAACAGGCAGATCAAAATCTTCTCTGGAGTTCTGAACCCACACAAGAAGTACCTCCGTCTTATCTGGATTCAGCTTCAGTTTATTCTCCCTCATCCAGCCTATTTCTGCTTCCAAGCAGGTATTTAGGGAGGATATGCCATCTCCTGAAGAAGTTGACATGGAGAAGTAGATCTGGATGTCATCAGCGTACTGGTAACACACAGCTCCAAATCCCCTGATGATCTCTCCCAGCAGTTTCATGTAGATGTTAAAAAGCATTGGAGAAAGTATGGAGCCTTGAGGGACACCATACTTAAGCTCAGATCTCAAAGAGCAACAGTCTCCAATCGACACGATCTGGAATCTGTCCAAGAGGTAGGAGCGGAACTACTGTAAAACAGTGCCTCCCACCCCCAACACCCTCAGATGTTCCAGAAGGATACTATGGTCGATATGTAGACTGTCAGTACCTTGGCTCTGAAAGCTAGCTACATCTTTCAGACTTGTCTAGCTTAGCAGAGTAAGAGTGTGAGCTGCGGTTCCTCAGTACAGCTCTCACCTCATCTGCACATTCACTATACAGCTTTAGGCAAGCTAGCATTCTCTCAGCCTCAGCTCCACCTTCCATAATAGGAGGTGATATTGGCTAAAATTACCAAGATGTTGTAAGGATTACCAAGACCATGCATATGAGATGCAGTAAAAGCTTAAATATCCAATATGTAAACATGGTGGTCATCATCTCTTGTGCCTATGCACAAGACTGGATACTTGTCACACAAATTTCCTATGGTCCAGTTCTCTGAGACCCTCTCCTGCCACCGCCTCCTTCGAGACCAGGGTTTCTTAACCTTGGATCCCCAGATGTTCTTGGGCTACAACTCCCATCATCCACAGCCATGGCCTTTGTGGCTGGGAACGATGCAAGTTGTAGACCAAAACCATCTGGCGACCCAATAAGAAACCCTGTTCCAGACTTCTACTGGAAATCAACAATTCTGTAGGAAATTTACAGACTTAAAAATGGAGTGTTCCAAGGCCAGGGGTGAGGTATTTGGGAGCAGTTGCTGTGTGCTACTAAAAGGAAGATATTGGTAGGCAGCTTTTATTTTGCACTGCTTCACTGGAAAGCTCTCATTCATGGAAAGGAGCCACTGAGGTTTCCAGGTAGACCAACTCTGGAAGTCCCTAATCTTTATGAGCCCAAAATATGCAGTCTGTGTGAGGCACCAATCAGTAGTCCAGGACATTACAAAATGTTAGGAAATAAAGAAAATAAACAAGCCTTCTCTTCCATCACTCTTCTTTATAAATGAATTCACCAGGAAAGAATTTAGAGGTGGGGGTGGGGAGAGGGAAAGAGAACTCTCTGAAACTCAGGACAGACAGGCCATGAGCAAGAAGGGGAATAGAAAATGGTTCAGTTTAAACAAACAACATTTTAGTTCTGTAGGAAGTCAAGGGCTCCTTCCCTCCTCCCCCACAGGACGAGGAAGAGGATTTATTTTGTTTACTTTTTGTTGTACCCCACCCTGGATCAGAGTTTCTGCTTGCGTATTACTCAGGTGTGCCCTCTCTCCTGAGGCTTGAGGGTTGTTATATTTCTAAACCACACACAGAGTCCCAGGAGTGGTGGAATTTCTCCAGCATTCAGACAGAAAGCAGGCCATTTGCCATACATGACCCCACCCCCTCATGCTAATATATTTTCTGATTTATTTGAAATATGTAAAAACCTTATTCACATTTGACAAGCATTTTGAGTCTCAATGTTCCTGCTGCATGAGTAAAGAAAGCCAAGCATAAATTGCATTAACAAAACAGAGTGTAGAAAAGAAGGAACCTATTAGAGGAATTTGTTTTCTGAGTTGACCAAATATCCCTCTCCTTTCTCCTTACTTTTCTAGATTCAAATTTACCAGTACTGAGCAGGAAAACAAAGGTTGCTTAACTAGAATAGAGCTTAATTTTCTCCAAGTTCTATGCAGAGCAGTGTACATACAGAATCCTGAGAATATTTGTTTGTTTTTTAAATTTCTAGTCCTTAGAAATGACTTTGAAAATATACAGAGAAAAAGCTCCAGTGCCTAGTCAATCAGAACACCTTTCCTCACAGCCCCCCAGTATCCTTCCACATACCCCACTTATACCTCACTCTCTGTGTGAATGAGCAGATTCACTGGGTCCATGAGTTTAGTAATGGGAAGTGTGTGGAACACTTTCATGGACAAGTATAAATTTGACACATAGTCACTATCACATCCATTCCTACCCAAAAAACCTCTGCCTTTTCTCCTGTCTAATTTCATAGCCTTCAGCAGCCACTATCATCATTTTTAAAAAAGTTATTCACAATCAATGAAGATCAAGCTAATGGAATCATATCTCAACTGAAGACTGATAAGGTTGCACAGATGAAAACACAAGTCATTTTATTAGCCTGCTTTCCTGTAGGCTTAAGAGATCACCCGGCATTCTCTGTGTGTGTCTGTGTGTGCCATCAACTTCGCAACGCCTGGACCCACAGGAACCAAATTGGGTACAGTTGTAGGGACACATAGAGACACCTCAATGACATAGTTTGTGATGATGTTATCCACCTCGATCCAAGATGGCAAATGCGTTAACTTTTGAAGTGCAAGTGGGCTAAATTGTGAACCACCTAACTGATTTGAGCCAAATTTGCTCCAGCTGAAGGGACACATAGGGATGCCCAAATGGCATGGTGTGTGTACAAATTAGGTACAGTTGTAGTGAGTGACACACAGGGACACCTCAGTGGTGTAGTTTGTGAGGATGTTATCCACCCTGATTCAAGATGGCAGAACCATAAACCTTTGAGGCACAAGTGGGGTAAATTGTGAACCGCTTAACCAATTTGAACCAAATTTACTGTAGCTGCAGTGACACACAGGGACACCTCAGCGGCGAAGATTGTGATCATATCATCCACCCCAATTCAAGATGGTGGACACACAAACTTCTGAGGTGCAAGTGTACTAACTTGAGGAATGTCTAACTGATTTGATCCAAATTTGGGACAGCTTTAGTGAGTGACACACAGGGACACCTTAATGGTGCAGTTTGTAATGACAACATCCACCCCGATCCAAGATGGCGGACACATGAACATTTGAGGTGCAAGAGATCTGACTTGTGGTCCTCAATTTGCACCAAATTTAGTCCAGATGTAGAGACAGTAAAAGGAAAGTAGGCTGATTAGTACTTACTAGAACTTGTTTATTTCATTTACATCCTGCCTTTCTTCAATAGAACTCAAGGCAGGATTCACAGAGTTGCTAGGCAAACTGACCTGACTCAGACCTGTTTAGCTTCAGCAAGCATCATGTTGCTCTCAGATCACACCATAGGACCAGAGCATAACTCATGCTTCATAATCAATATTTCATAAACAGCAGATGAACGGAAAACAAATTTCTCTGTACCAGTTCAGTCTGCAGGTGGGCATCATTTGATTGAATGTGCCTCCATTAAAAGAAATGGAGAAAACTAGGTCCCAGGGGAAAGAGTTCTATTTTCTGTGTAAAGGTCATTGTTTTGTACAGAGGACTAGCTCTTGCACCAAGGACCCTGCCTGCCTTGACTAGCACTATAGGAACAAGCTGTTTGGTCAAAAAGATGTAAGATTTGGGTGCCCACCCTGCAGCTTACAGACTTGTGCATTAGCTGCCTGCAAACATGCGGGCAGCCACTGCACACACCTATAAGGTACAGGTTAGGCACCCATTTGTTTGTTACCATAACCATTAACAACTGCTTTCAAGTTTACTGAGTCTAGTAGGTTATCATGTCCCAAAAGGACTGTTCCCAGGCAGCATTCCTGGTGTTACGAAAATACTACCTGGAATGTCTGAGAACATTTCTTTTGAACTTCCCCATCACTAATGTGGCTCTTGCCTTTCCAGTTTAACCATTACTTGCCTTGTGTGAGTACTGGCCTTCATCATCAAAAAGATAAATTCTCTGCCCTAATCAGGTGACTCAAACAAAGACCTTGGCTATGCACAATGCTGAACTGCAATGGTTAAGGTCAGTTCAGCTGCTGTGGCCAACTGGTTCTTCATGAGCCACATTAAGTTCTCCAGCTGATTCTGTCCAGTCTCCAATCTCTTCCCCATCTCACAGAGACAAGCTATGCTCGGTGACAGCGCCTGGGGAACATCTCCCTCCTCCTTCCTTTGACGAATGGTTGACAACTTCTCCAACATTTCTCATCTCCAAATCCCTTCAGCTTCTAGTGGAAGTCACTAAGTGTCTTGTTCAGCCCATATCCTGCCCTCTATTTGCCTTTCTGGCTTCAGAGGGCTAAATGAAGTGGCAGCAGACAAGTGCCTTGCCACACGTTCTGTTCCTTTACTCCTCTTCCTCATCTAGTTTACCAAAGCTAGTAAATCAAACAGCAATAGCAGCCATCAAGGCACAGGCCAAAGAAGATGCTCAGCACTTGGTTTGCAGAGCATAATGCATTGAATTTCAGTACCAAACTTAAGCATAAACTTATTCCACCAAACGGATTTGGAGACAAACATAGGGACAGGCATCTGTCTGGTGGAGCTTTTAGAAAATAGAAAGATGGGTTGACAGAGAGAGTAGAGGAATGTGCTCGTACACACAGAAAGATGAGAGAAGGATCAAGACAGAACAGAGAGAGGGACAAGTGACAGAAAGTTTAGAAAACATGCACATGCACAAAGAGACAGACAGACAGTGGATCAGATGAGGTGTGTGGAAGACTGAAAGAATAATAATTAGACTGTCAGTGATAACTGTAAGAAGGGTCCAAGATGACTGGATCTACCCTCCTGGCAGTATGAAGTGTACATATGAATCCAATGGATGCCATCGGATTCAGCCCATTGATCATGCCCGATCCTGAGTGTGCATTTACTTGGTTAGATGGAATCTGGGCGCCTGGAAAGCTAGCTATCCACTAGGAGACCAAGTTTCTTATGTTTATTCTGGAGGCACACAGTGTAAAAACCCAGCTTCTCCACATGTAGATCAATCAACTGAGTAATGTATATCTGTAATGTACACCATTGAATGAGTCATGGAATATGGCATCTCTATATATACTGGAAATAGGTTTAAGAAAAACATCTCAAAAGCTGAAGGCCAAGACATTTTATATTGTACCATGAACATTACAATAAGACAAACTAGGTCTGGATGCAACCCAACCCCCCCACCACTGCTCCAATCGAAGGGGCCACCCTAGAGCAAAATGCCAAGGAAGTGAGTCAGACAAAATGCCAGGCTAAACACATAAAAATAAACACAATACTATACTTGCTAGAAGAAAGCAAACATTATGCATCATGCCAGTAATAAAAAGTATAGTAAGTAGAAGACTTAAGTATTGTGCATCATCTAAAATCAAAAAGCCCAAAGAGAAGGAAAGCAAAGCAACTGAGAGCCAAGGCTTCTTCTGTATCCACAGCTAAGCTAATACCACCCAGTTCCTGAAAGTCTCAAAAAAATCTGTAAGAGGTTCCATACTGTACAGCAGACCTGGATACAGGAGAGAGCTTCAGGAAAACAAGTCGCAAGTCACAACTATCTGAAGCAAGCTGCATTGATGCACACTTTTCTTTCCTCAACAAAAGAGTTAAAGGCATTGCCCTTGACCATAAGACTCTCTTTCTAAACAGGGAGGAAGCTTTCAAAGTTCTTAGGCTACTCTTCTCATTGAGCCAGCGTGGTATAGTGGTTAGAGTCCTGGACTAGGACCGGGGAGACCCGAGTTCAAATCCTCATTCAGCCACAATATTTGCTGGGTGACTCTGGGTCAGTCACTTCTCTCTCAGCCTAACCTACTTCACAGGGTAGTTGTGAGGGGAAACTTAAGTATGTACACTGCTCTGTACATACTGGGCTCCTTGGATGAAGAGCGGAATATAAATGTAAAAAATAAATAAATAAAAATAAATCACCATTTCAGTGTATGAATTAATGTGCACGTGTTAATGCGCGCGTGTGTGTACATAAATATGAGGGTGCTCCTGGACCTGGAACTGCTTTTCAATGTTTAGGTGGGGTGATGGCTAAGAGTGCCTTCAGATGCTGTACTAACTGCACCTGTGCCTGCGGAAGACAGCAAATCATGGTACCCTAGTTACACTGAGGCTTCGGTTAGGCAATTAACCAGAGCCAGTTATATGAAGCACATCACTTCACTTTTGTTCCAAATGAACTGGCTACCAATTCATTTCCAGCAAATGGCCTAAATGGTGAACAGCCTGAATGGACTACTCAGATTTCTAGAAAATGTGGGGCACTTGAGGGAAATCAGCAGCAACCAGGTGTTTCTTAATGGAGAAAAAAGATTTCAGGAATCTAGACTGCCAAATGTTATACTCCAGGGAATTTCAACCTTGGGTTCCCAGATGTTATTGGACTTCAACTCCCATAATCCACAGCCCCAATGGCCTTTGATTGGGGATTATGGGCGTTGAAGTTCAACAATATCTGGGGACCCAAGGTTTAGGACTCCTGTTCTATACTCCATTGTTTGGTTACCATCTTGGAAAATGGCTGGTTTTTCAGAAATTGAAATATTAAAACCTATCTGTTTGGCCTGGCCTTCCAGGGTTTTTAAATTGTTTTAACTGTTTTAATTGTTAATGGTTTTACGCTGTCTTTATATCATTTTGTAATAATTGTTTTTAAGGAGATTGATTTGTGGGTTTTGTTTTTGTTGTAGTGCACTGCCCAGAGCTGTTTGGATAGGGCAAGTATATAAATGTAATAAATAAATAAATAAAAATTCAAGCTTTGAGCCACCCCAAATCATACACCAAAAAAACTGGAAAACTGTTACCTTTGAGCAACCCCTAACCTCCTCTCGAGCCCAAAGCTATGTTTGGGGCAGCAGAGTTGAGCACAGCTTGCACCTAAAGGAAGCACTGAACTGGACACAATATAGGGCACTTCACAGCATACTGTCTCCGTTTTTAGGGTGCCTCAAACCTATTTTGGTGTGTACACACCTCATTCCATATTTGTGTATACTGTTAACTATTGGTATAGGAGAAAGCACACTTGTATCCATGCACAGGGCCAGCAGTACAAGGAAGATCCATGAACTGTGACTCAAGCAGAGGGTAGGTGAAAATAGGAAACAGGAAAGCAAGGTGAGAAACTGGGGCCAAGGAGGTCTGCTTCTCCTTCCCCAACCCAAGGAGGCCTTATCAGGGTCCGTCCAGATCCGGATGATCTTGACAACTCATGAATGACTTGTGCCAAAATGAATCATTAGGCTAGACAGGATGTTAGGGCAGCTCAAAGGTGACACTTTTCCATTTGTGTGGGAAGTATGATTTGGGGTGGCCCAAAGTTTATTTTGAGTTGCACGCTCCAAGTTCCTTAATCCTTTATATATGTAGCATTTTCTGAAAAATGGAACCCAGACTGGAGAGTGGTGGTGGTGGTGGTAATATAAATTTGACATTTTTAAATTCAGCACATTTCTTTTTCTGTTAAGAAATACCCAGTTGCCACTAATTCCCCCCAAATGCCCATCAAGTTTTCTAGCAGTTCCTTCTGGATCTTTGACCAGACTACAAGGTATCTTAGGGATAAACTCCCCCCACCCTTATTGTTCTTCCCACCCCAAGGAATGCCAAAAAGGGTCTCCCTTTGACTCAGGTGGAGTTGGAAGGAACAAGAGAAAGGGCCTTGCAGTGTGAAGTTTATCAAACTCCCTGCCTAAAGAAATGTGTGTTTTGACCACAAATTGGGGATCTTTCACTGCCTCTTTAGAAAGTTTTGTTTGGACAACAATGTGACTTACAGTCTGTTTCATTTGCTCTGATGACTTTACAGGGGGTTTGCTGTTGCTTTGTCCAATTTAGTTTTATGATTATATTAGTTTTTGTTTTGTATTATATTAACTGATATAAACCACCTTAAGCAATTTCAGTAATTGAAAGGCAGAGTATAAATAATGAAATAAATCATATGAACACACACAAAACCATCACCATTATAATTATCATTGCACTTTGCAGCCTATCCGTCTGCTGCTTTTGGTGTCACATTATATGTAGTAGATGGGCTTACTATATGATATAACCTAGTTTCAGAAAGTAGATGGAACTGTGTCAAGCCTGTTGCAAACATGAATTCTGCACACCTGTATATACCTAGAGTTGGGAAACTGCTCTGTTCCTCCCAGTCACATGCATACTTTTGCTATAGATATTGAGCAGGCCACGAGTAATGTCTCTTGAATAAGCTATGTGGACTGAGTTCTATTCCATAAGACAAACACTTGAAACCAAGAAATGTTGAACTAAAAGTCCTCAATTCTCCATTTCACTTTTTACTGAGCAAATGTAGTCTGAAGAAGGTAGGTATACTCCCTGTACTGAGTTGTATCATGATCATGCTTTAGTAAACATTTATTAGTTTTGAAAATGCCATTTCTGCCTCCTCCTCTAATCTAAAGAAGACTTCACATGAATCTTCTTTCTGCTTGAGGACACAGTTTTGGAGGAGTAGCTTCCACCATCTTCACACAGCTTCGAAGGGAGGATTTATCCTATTACAGGAATTATGATTGATCTCCTTGAACTTTTGAGAGCACAGACATTTGGCAGAAGGCTTGGATACAACAATTGTGTTGTGACAATTGTTTTTAACTGTTTTATTGGTTGTAAACCGCCACAAAATTTTATGATTTGGTGGTACAGGAATGTGATAAATCAATTATGAACTTTGTGCACTCGTGAATCCTACAATCAATGTGCAGATGTATTTATGACACCTTAGTAATCCTACAAATATTCTAACAGAATGCCACCATGCCACTTTTAAAGCATTCTCCCAAATCCTAATTTTGTTACTGTAGCTCAGCTGATCATGCCACCATATTCCTAAGCCTGGAAACCATCTTGAGCCACATCTGCCTTTCTCACCCACCAATGTAATATGGCTCACCGAATTGAGGCCAGGCTTGGTCAAAAGCAGGATAACTCAATGGGAGTCAATGAGGAACTCATCTTTCTGCTCTTTCCCCCAGTCCTCAGTCACAGGCCTCAAGATCCTCATTTCCATCAAAACTCTACCATCCCATGCTCCAGACAAACAATGACGCATATCTGCAAAATTCCACAGAACGTGGAAGAGAATAGTGCTCTACCACCAGCTATGGCAATATCCACCCTTTAGATTTAGTACTTGTACAAAATCTAAAAGCTGGGGGCAGGGGGAACACTGAGCTCAGAATCCATGAATATTAACTGGAGCCCTTACTTTCTAACATGCACCAGGGATTTTCTTTTCCAGCTGCTTATTTTGTTTTATTCAAACAAAACACACACGCATTAATTTTAGTTGTATTTAATTGAATAATTTCCCAGGAGAATAGTTCAGGAGAGTTTTAGAGCAGCTTGTTTCCAAAACCCATTACTGACTGGCATATACCACAGCATCTGCGTGCCAACCAAAATAGGATGCTTTAATGTTACTGGAACTGCTTTCGTTCCAGATGTTTTGAGAACTCTTGGTGATATAATGCAGGCAATCGCTATATTTACACAAGGTAATATTTTGAGTATCCTTTTCCAGTTATCTGGGATAAGATAACAGCCCCCTTAATTGGAAGCATTTGAATATAAAGCGAGGTCACTTGTTTCTCCCCCTCATTCTTAAATTTTTGCTTGCTTTGCTTTTGATTAAAGTTGCATGGGATGCAGACCTACAGCTAGTAAAGTAGTGGATTATAAAAACATTAACATCTGCAAACCAAAAACCTTTCATAAGCATTAGGAAACAACACATTTTACCCAATTCATGGGGCAAAATGTTATGGTAACTTCTCTCTTAGGTAACTTACAAGGCAGAAGAATTAGGATTGCAATACCACAAAGAGCTGCTTCAGCACTGGGCGGCGGGGGGCATGGAAGCTAAGAGCTCTCCTACCTATAAAACAGAACACTACTTGACGTAAGTGGCTTCCCCAACATATACTGGACAATCAGCAGATTTCAGGCTTCTGAGATGGAGCTGAAATCAGTAGTGAAAGATTGAGACGTATGCCACTATGCTTCAATTTAGAATGATTTCATGCTTACCATAAGCCTAGGTCCAAATGGAACATGTCAAACTGACTAAAGTAAATAATTCTGAAGTTTCATTTGAACCAGCCTATTCAATACTAACTTATTTTCAAATCTGGTGCTCAGAATGCACTACATGCCTCACATGCATGCATCACATTATAACTCACTGGAAGCTGTGACAGTTTTACCATACATATCACTGTTATGATATGCTTGCTATTAAACAAAGATCTTGTGTCCCTTGGTTATTTTTATGGATGTAATTTAAACATAATTTTAGAAGTTTTACTGAAAACAGCTGTTGCCACTACAGTTACATTAAGATTAATACAAATTAATATTAAACTGAAGGACTAAGTCCGCAGCATTCCTTCTGTGTCTTTGAAGTGCCAATGATTTTTTTTTATTTTTAAAGCCTTTCTTGCTTATTACAGGGTAGTCAGGAGAGGGGAGATACCAAAGAGGACTGATGAATACATGCACTGGCCAAAGGGTGGAACAGAGGGGGCCGGACAAGAGCCTGATTCAAAGGCATATTCAAAAGTGTGCAGGCCAGCTGTCACCTCAGCCTGGAGTACAACTTGTTTAGCTAGGCTGTTACTCCTGCTGGAGTTGGAGTTGGTGTTGGAGGAGGAGGAGGAGGAGGAGGAGGAGGAGGCGGTGGCCTGTCAGAGATGGGGAAAGCAGGATAAGATATCCACAAGTGGGGAGCCTTAGGGACTCAGAGCACAAATGATCATGCAACTGGCAAAGGGGCGAAAGCCATGCCTCTCAGGAGTTTGTCTATGGACAGCAGTCGTTGTTCTGCATCAGATCTGCCTTGTACCATTCTCATTCCACAGCTGGACAAGTTATCATTATCCTCAACTGCTACCACCAATGCTAAAACTTATAATAAAGCCTGTTTCACAGCTCTGCATATATGGGCTCTTCTCCCCCAAGGCAGACATGAAGAAAACAGTCATGCACACAGCAGCTGCAACAAAGGCAATTTAAGTTAGCTTATTCAGAAAAGGCAAAGGGATTTAGCTACTCAAATCGTATTAATCCCCCATGAGATGTGGATGCCTTAACCTCAACTACACTCTGCTTGAAGCATTACTTCCCCAAAACTGGTACATGAAATCCATTCTAATGAAAAACAAAATCCAACACAACTCATTCTAGTACTTATCCATAGATTTTACTTAAATAGGAGCAGCAGTTTATGAAAGGAAGAAACTATAAAAGAATCTAGATCAGGATGCTGAAATAACATAGAGTGCCTTTTAAAATACCACTGCTAACAGAGCAAAGGCATTCTTTTTAAGGGGTGGTTCTCTTACATCTAGCAGGGAGACAAGAATTGTTCCTGCTCATGACAGCCCAGCATCCTTCTTAGCAGTTGTTGCTTGCATCTTCCTTATGTTCCTATTTAGATCATGATTCCCTTTGGGACAAGAAACCATCATCTCATTCATTTTGCTATGTGAACCACTTTGAGAACTTTTTTTTGTTGAAAAGCCATGTATAATTATCAGTGTTACTATATTAATACATTCCCCTTTTGGGGGGGTGGGGTTCATTATCATATTAACAGAAAAAAGTGTGAATATGGGAAGTGTCTATCAATGGATCTTCATTTGTCTTCCAGTAACTACAGCTTGTGAAAAATTACTTCCCCTTTATGACCTCAGTATCCACATCCTTCCCTCATGCTCTGGTTCTGACTACAAACTCAGCATTTGCAAAAACAATTTCCATATTCTGCAAACCCCCAGATTTTGTATCTGAACCAAAAAGAAAGCAAAATCAATTTAGGCATGTGCATCTCATACATACATTATTCTGAACATATAATTTAGATTTCTCATTGCAGAACTCTAGCCTGTGGTAAGACTGGCAACAAAGGCACATGCTTATTCTTTAGCAGATTCATTAAATCTATTTTGAAATCATATCATTTTCCTACAGGATAGTCCTTATTAAGTATGGAAGAAATTGCCCCCAAAGTCAACACATGCATAAACTTCAGTGGGCAACAATCCAGCCCAATAAATTTCCCCTGCACTAATGAGTTGCTGGCCTTATAATACACCACTAGTGAAAAGCCTATTCGAAAACACTCACTGGTTAGCAAGACAAAGATGTGAACTTCTTTCTTTGACCTACCTTAGCGCTAAGTGATGGTAGTTGTGTGCTCCAAAGCAGGAATCCTGCTGTAATATAAAGACCTAGCCACATGGGAGTACAGTGATAGCACCCCAAATATCTTGCAAGCAGTTAAGCTTTGCCTGGATCTAAAAACATCATTAGTTCCAGAGCAGCTTCAAGTGATTGATAACCAACTCCATTCTTGCCCTCAAGGAAAGGTTAGTGCAAATATTGGCTATGTTCAAAGACACAGTCTGAAAAAGATTTTCAGAACAACAGGTTTTGTGGAATTATCCACATGTCTTTGATGCATTTTGGTCAGAGCCTTCCTAAGGGACAGAGGAAAAAAGGCTTAATACCAATATAAGACTCCATGGATGTGAGAACTCAATTAAGCCACATTACACTACCCCAAAACCTTTATTTTCATACTGACACGTTTCTCAATTTCTGTGAAGACCTAACCTGGCACAAAGCAAACACAAACAAATTGATGGGCTCCATTGAGCAGATGGGTTCAAAGAACCCGGCCACGAATCATGGAAGGGCTGTGTAAGCCCTCCAGAGTTCATTCCCAGCCAGCGTTGGCTGGCTGGGTGTATTTATTTCCCTTTCTCTGCCTCACTGGAGGAAGAGGAAAGAAAATAAATGTACCCAGACAGCAAAACGCTGGCCAGGAATGAGCTCTGGAGGGCTTGTGCAGGCCCTCTGGAGACTGGGCCACACCCCTTTTACATGTGACATTACATACACATGGGCGTGACCCAGTTTCCTGAGGGCCCATCCAAGCCCTCCAGAGCTCCTTTATTTTTGCTTTCTCTCCCTGCGGCGAGGTAGAGAAAGGGAAATAAATGCACCCAGCCAGCAAACACTGGCTTGGAATGCACTCCAGATGGGCTCTCCAGAGACCAGGCCACATCCACGTGTGTGTGTGTGATGTCATGTGCAAGGGGCATCACTGGTGCACGTGGTGCCCGCACGGCCAGTCCTCCAAGGACGGGGCAGAATCCATGTCTCCATTCTCCGGCTCTACAACTGACAACAAAACTAGAATTCCTGAAGAAGCAGTGAGAAACTGGACCACAAAACAAAACAAAAAAACCCTAAACAAGCACAGGAGGATTTGTCTTAATACAAGTGTTTTACTTCCAGTCTTTTTACTGCCAGCACAGTACAAGCGAAGACCACTTAGCTAGGACACTTCGCTAGGACACTTCCACCTTCTTTGGCAAAGATCGGTGTGGGGGAGGAGGCGTTTGAGAACTTGCAGGGACAGCAAGAAGTTGTAGTTTGAAAACAGGACAAGCCATATATATAAGAAACTTCCTTCACATACTTTAACAATCCTCAGAAGGGGAGGAAGATATCCAGTAGCAGACAGGCATGTATCTTGCTTGCAGTATGCAAGCTACATTTGCTAGCATATATCTAAAAGAATTAATTTTGTAACTCCCAAGTGATCAGATCCTAGGCTGAAACCTCTGTCAAATGTTTACATAGTAGTTTTTCAAACTTGGCTAAATACTGCCAACTGCTACTGTGTTTGCTGCCAGAGACAATTCATCAAAAAACAAGTCCCAGGTATGAAGGATAGAGATAGGTGGAAAAAATAAGAAGAGAATTAGTTGGCACTTAAGTTGTAGGAATCCTACAAAAAATACCAGAAAATATGAAGTATGGGGGACAAGGAACAACAGTAGATGTATTTGTGCAATACTGTTAGTATTCCCTCATGTCAAACCTAACAATTGTGGAAGTGCCATATTTCCAGGGCTTCCCCTCCCCTCCCCACAGTGTCCCTTAAGGGTTACTTTAGGTCACTGCTACTATTATGGGTTATGCTATAAAAATACAGCACACATCCCTCAGTGCAGAACCTAGTTTTCATTAGAACAGAAATTTAACTCAACTCAAGATGTTCAAGAACAAATCCAACCATGACATTTCTTTATATATACATTTCTGATATGTGAAGTTGTGCAACTAATATATTGTACATGACACATGTTGAATCAAATCAAGAAAGCCTTATGTGAAGCCTTATGTGTGGGGTGGGTCTATGCAGATCTTCTAGCTGCAGATCCTTGTACCTAACAAGATGCTGCTCTTGGCCAGCACTGAGCATAGAAACAAGAGCAGGGCACTGCAGTACAGAAGGAAGGTTGCTCTAGAAGCTTCTTCAGCAGACAGCTGGTTTTTAACACTGCTGCCCAGGCAGAGTGAATTGACCCAATCTGTTTCCTAGGAAAGAGTTTCTTAAAGGGGTCTTGCTCGATTTTGTAAGCACTGGTTCTCTGCAAGGACTAGCAGGTCTTTGCGGGTGGGGGACTCTTCCAAGTTGGAGGATGAAGGCAGGGCTGTGTCCTTGGGTCATGCCAAGGGTGCTGCCTTGAATTCTCCTGGTTTTCCTGATATGTGGGCAGTCCCCCAGTGGCACAGGGTTACTCCCAACATATCACATCCCTTGAACTTTCTTTTTTGTCCCCCAATCAGGGCCCGCGGTGGCAGGTCCTGGATCTAGGGGTCATGACATTCAAGCAACAGACTTGTATACAGTGTTCTCTCTAATTTTTTTTCCACCTGTATGAGGAATGAATTTTGTTCTGGGCAGCAGTATCAAGGCAGTGTGTGTGCATTTCGAGTGGAGCCTTCCTGTTTCAATCTGAGCGGGATCTAAAATTAACTGATCAGACTTCAAAAAAATGTGTGAGCGTGTGCACACGCGCATACCTTAGAGGGAAAACTGCTTGTACAGGTGGCAGATTGGCTACTTCTGTTGACCTGGTGCTGAGCCAGCTGCCCACCCCACCCCACCCCACAATTTCCTGGCAACCATGTGCTAGTCACTACTGCCACCTTCTGGAAACTTTTGTTGAAAAGCGGTATATAAATTGCTGTTGTTGTTGATAGTATTCTACAGGGAGAACAAGGGAAGAAGATCTCTGTTTCACGATGAAGATTACACCAAATATACAAAATAGATCACATCTTCCTCATTAGACTTCAGAGCAAACAAAAATGATTTCCTACAGAAACTATACGATAACAAATTTCCCTGAGCAATGCTCACACAAACACTTTATACTACTTTTCTATTATTTGGACCATGGGATGATCTTCTCATTTTGTAAATGGCATATTTGAGAAAAAGATCCATTCCCCTGAAACACAACACCATGCCTCTATGGATGAGGCTTTTAAATGTAAAAAACACATATGATCATCTGCTCACACGTTTATTTTAATATGGTTTCTGGTTCCAGAACAGCATAGTGGTTAGAGTGTTGGACTAGGACCAGGAAGACCCAGGTTCGAATACCCATTCAGCCATGAAACTCACTGGGTAACTGTGGGCCAGTCATGTATCTCTCAGCCTAACCTACCTCAGGGTCGTTGTGAGGATAAACATAACCATGTACACCACTCTGAGCGCCTCAGAAGAAAAGTGGAATGTAAAGAAAGAAAGAAAGAAAGAAAGAAAGAAAGAAAGCCAAAGTACACAGATGCTAGTTTCAGGGAAGATATTGTCCTTGATGCTTGACTGTAAGGCTGAAATCCTGAGCATGGTTACTAGAAATCCTATTGGTGGAACTTACATATTCCTAGGTTTGCACTGAAAGTTACTATGCCAAGCACATCAGGTCCATGCAAATTTCCTACACTATTTTTATAGTAATATTTATTTATCTATCATATTTCTATACCGCCTGATATAAACATCTCTAGGCGGTGTACAAA
Organism: Hemicordylus capensis; assembly: GCF_027244095.1. Classification (NCBI taxonomy): domain Eukaryota; kingdom Metazoa; phylum Chordata; class Lepidosauria; order Squamata; family Cordylidae; genus Hemicordylus; species Hemicordylus capensis. The sequence continues at coordinate 383,193,645 of NC_069658.1, forward strand.
TTAAAAACAAAACAAATATTAAAATAGTATAAAAGAGTTAAAATTCACAAAACTAATAAAACAAGATCACAGACAAAAGCACATTGCATTTTTAAAAAACTTCAGTTAAAAGCCTGTGAGAACATGTGAGCCTTGAGGGTCTTCCTGAAAACAAACAGAGAAGGAGATGCTCTTATTTCAACAGAGAGCACATTCCAAAGCCCTGGGGCAGCCACAGAGAAGGCTCAGTCCTGAGTTGCCACCAAACAAGCCAGCACCAACTGTAACCGGTTAGAGGGGTATATACAAAAATGGACCCCAGTGTGCTTAGAGTAGCCTTAATATAAGACACAATGAAGGTGCCTCAGATGGTGGGATTTGGGGCACCATTAAAAGCCAGCAGATTCTGTCCAAGATACAGGCAACAACTAGGACAAATGGACAAATTAGCCTCCTCACAACATACTAGCAGGCAATCAAAGGCTAAGGCCAGATCCAAGAATGCATCAACTAAAGCTGAAGAATTTAACAAAAACAATGCATCATTAAATATGAACAACTTTTTGAACACATTACAGTGGAAGAGATCATATTTTAAATGAAACAAATTACAACATATTCTTAAAATGAAGGCTACATACACTTATTTCTTGAATTAAATGTTTAATTGATCAAAGGGGCCAATTTTAATCAAGATGGCTGAACCTTAAGCAAACACTGTCTCAAGTGAATTCTAATGTATTCTAATATATTACTTTTACTACTGTGGAATGAAAAGATTAAAGGCAGCTTTTCCTTTTAGCAAAAAGTGGGAGCCTTTGATTAAGCGGCACATTCTCACATTTTCTTCAGTACTGCAAAAAAGTATTCATACTGAGTTATTTTGTTTTTTTTACAAAGATGTTAATTTATATAAAGTAACTGGTAAAAAGGCAGATCAACCACCTAAATTCTTCAAATTTGTTGACAGCTGCATTAAAATGGAAATATTAAGTTATTGAAACAACATAGTGACTGTTTTGTAAAAGATGCAATCTGACTGCTTAAAATTGAGATCAGGCTGTCTTTGGCACAAGCAGCAGTACAACCCATCAGAATCTATATCATACCCACATCTCTGCAAAAAAGAAGGAAAATGGGGGCACACTTGCCTGAAATTTTATGTTTTAAAGCAGAGGTAAGCCACTGCTGATCTCCTGCTTCTAAAATATTCTGTTTTTAAACATATGACATTTGAAATTTTTATTTATTTCTTTTTTTTTTTTTTTAGAACGAGGTCTCTAGCATTACAGAGGTACTGCTTTGAAAGATATCAAATCTAGCCATTTAAGAATGTCACTTATGAATAAAACAAAAACAAAAACAAAAACAGTATGGGAGTAATAAAAGCCCTGTTCAGGTATTCAGCCTGAACATGTGAGCAGAGGGAGAGAGAAATGGGAGCATGTCAGCTAGCCGTGATGCCCACACATTACCCAGCTATGCCCCCAAATATCCCTGTATTCAGTTCTTATCTGCAGAGGCAAGCACTGACTGTGGAAGAGTTCCTCCCCATGATGGAGCGCTCTGATCTGCCAGAGTTCCCAAGTAGAGGGAGAAATTTCCCCCATGTCCAGTGCTCAACTTTGCTGACAAGTGAAACCAAAAGTGTTCAAGCGCATGGCCAGAGAGTGCATCTGAGTGGGGAATGTGGCTAGCTGACACACTCCCACACCCTCTTTCCCCACATCCAGACTGTACATGGGGATAATGTCTCCAGACTCAGGAAGCTCAAGAACAGAAGGCAGCTAAGGATAACCACAGCTATACTATAATTTAAGCTTATTATTTCTAACACATCTTAGGCTCTTGAGGGACTGACCCATGGTCAGGAAAGATTTGGTATCTGAAATATCTGAGCTTCTGGTCACCCAATAATTTTCTGCTCATGATATATTGTACTTCAGCCAACAAAAATAAGAAAATTTGGTGCAGTGTGCCTCTACTTTTGCAGTGTTTCCATAGTGCACGTGAATCAACAGTTTCACACCAGAAACAGCACCAAAGTAACTATGATCACCACCTGTGTCTTCACATCAGCTACATTAATACAACTGATAGTAATATACTGCTTTAATGAAAATATATACATTAGCCATATGATTCCAGTTTGCCTTAGTTCAACATTCTGTGGCTTAGCACAATATGTTGTCTTTTAAAGTGAACAGTCACATTTGAAAGGTCCTAGAAATAGTATGTTTAAGATTTCCATTGGCATTTTCAGTCTTCAAAGAAAACACATACCCAATTGAACCCTTCATTTTCTTTTTAAGAAAAAGGTCTGACATCTGGACTGACAATCTGCATTCCAAAGCTTCAGCCCATCACAAATTGAAACAGCTGAATTATAAATCTTAAGGAAGAGACGGATTGGACATGGAATACAGAAAATGTTGACTTAAAACAAAACCAGCTTGGCAAGAAGATAAAACTCATGGAGCAGCCAGCTTTTCCTGGGATACTCTCTGTACAAAATTTGGGTAAATAAATCTTGCTCCTGGAAATAAATCTTGCATCTGACATCAGTAAAAACGACATCTGATCTCATGGTAGTTTGTTGGTTTCTTCTTCTAATTTAATATTTTAAAAACAAACAAATGGCTGAGAGAACCTCTTCATAAGATTGATGAAAAATGTAACTGATCATCAGCTTTCTAGGTTGGTATATTATACATATGTTGATGATTTCCCAAGCCCCCTTTCCCAAATTATTTACATAGCATGGAGTACACTAATGTCCAAAAACACTACATGAGAAAGGCCCAAACACATTACCTTGAAGAAACACATGGGTTCTAACAATGACCTAGGTGCTGCTCAGTGCAATTGCGTCATGCATGGGAAAAGGAACCTACACAAACCATTATTAATTTGGTTTAGAGATCCACTTGAATTACTGAGACTCAGTAACTCAACCATCTTCCAATCTCTAACTAATCCAAAGGATTATCATATTCTGAGCAACTTGGCCAAAAGAATAGGTGTGTGAATAAAAGAAGCCTAATAGAATTTCCTCCAGATCAACAGACACAGGTCTGCTAAACCAAAAAGGCTAGATAATTTTGCACACACTAAGAACATTAAGCCACGTAATGGGACAGTGGGGAAACAACCTGCCTAGAGAGCAGAAGGCTGCTGGTTCAAATCCCTGCTGGTGCGTTTCCCAGAATAGGGGAAACTCCTATATCGGGTAGTAGTGATATAGGAAGGCGCCAAAAGGCATGATCTCCTACTGTGCGGGAGAAGGCAATGGTAAACCAAATGGTAAATGCTAAGTTATATAAGTTAAATTATATAAGTTAAATGCAAAGCCCTAAATGGCTTAGGCCCTGGATATTTAAGAGAACTATGTGCCTATGTGCCCCACTGCCCATTGAGGTAACTTGAGAAGGTTCATCTCCAGTTGCTGCCAACTCGTTTGGTGGCTACACAGAGACGGGTCTTCTCAGCTGCTGCCCCAAGATTGTGGAATGCTCTCCCTACTAAGATACGAGCCCCCCCATCTCTGGCAATTTTAAAGAAACTTCTGAAAACACATCTCTTCAACCAAGCTTTTTCAGCTTTTAAAAACTTGTTTTTTAATTGTTTTGGCTATTTAATTGGTGTTTTGTGATGTTTTAATTGTTAATTATTATTTTATGCAGTTTTATAATTTCTGTTTTAATTGTTAATTTATTTTAATGGTGTTTAATGTAAACTGCCCTGAGCCTTTTGGAAGGGTGCTATAAACATTTTAATAATAAATAATAAAGACAAAATAAACAAATAATAAACCCCTCCTGTATTCTACCAAGAAAACCACATGGCTCTGTGGTCACCAGGAGTTGACACTGACTCGATGACACAAACAAAAAGGATATTAAGCTGAAGTTAAATAATTAAAAGGCAAACTTGTCTTGTAGAAAGCTAAGCAACTTAATACTTGTTCTAGACGGCTTATCTTAGCTACAGAAGATCTGCAAAAATAAATTATTAGAAATCAAAGTGATGTATTAAGGAGGTAACAAGTCCTGATATTTATCAAGCAAATCTGCTGGTCTTCAGAGTTACTAGATATGAACTGTAAAATCCAGTTTGTGAGTTAGCTCATTCTAACTCAATTTAGTTTATAAAACCCATGCCTATCAAGACCTGATGAAAAAGTATTTTATTAAAACATGTTGGTACTTGTTATTAAAGTCATGCCAGTGTTCCTATTCAAAACTATGGTAATAATTCCAAGTTTGAGAAACTTGTTTTCACAGGGTACAACACACTGTTTAGAATGCAGCTCTTTAAAGATCAAGGGGGGGGGAATAAAGAGAGTGGTGAGGGGTTTGGGGGGGTTGGTTTTGTGCAGTCTGTTTTGAAGAACAAAAGATGATGCAACCAGCTTGGTACGCGAATTAAGAGATGATCTCATCAGGCTGTTAACTATAAAGCAAGATAATCCAATGCAAGAAGATGTGTAGTTAAATACTGACGATTGGTCTTTGAGTGGCATTAGCATTAAGGGACCATAAATGCAGGCTTCATTACACAAGCGGAACATGGCATACAGATTTCAACCTACTGCTTACAGTTCACTCACACTGAATGGTGGAACTTCAGACTAGCATCTCACGTTTTCCCCATTTATGCTCAGACTATGGTGAGTCTTGCTACTGTCTTGCTAGAAACACTGTCTGTTTTATAAATTCATACAACAAAGATGCCTTGTAAAAGGCGGTAGTCAGTGAAAAAAAAAGGAGATGGTACTGTCAAGCTCAGCATGAATGGGAGAATATGGACCACACATTATTGCCTTTGATTTCTCAAACTGGACCACATATTTTTCACTCTTTCTGTGTTTTTTTGTTTCTTTCTTTGAACTGTGAAGTGAACAATGTACTTTAGAGTACTGAAGCTTCTATTTTAACCTTTACCATTTTTAATTTTTAATTGGGACTATTTATTTACTGGCTGGTGACACAATTCAGCAGTTTGCCTCTCAAAACTACAGAAGACCTCATGTTCACCCCTTCCCCATGCCCATCTGTTTTTAAGATTAAGGGACTTATTTTAGCAACCTATAGCTTTATGAACTACTCCACAGCCCCAATCACTCTCAACGTGGATAGTTTAAAGTTCAGGCATTCTTCACATCTCCCCGCCCCCAGAATATGCAATCAGGAGCATGTTTAGATTAGGAGATCTAAACTTTTAGTTGTTTCAAGGCATACATGGTCTTGCCCCATAAGGAGAAAGCAAAGCCTAGTCCAAGTTGTGTTTATCTGAATGAGAAACTTTCCTGACATCACTATCAGAATTGCTCATTCTTTCTAGCAATGGATCAGAGGGTCAGGGCAATACTATGGTTAGCTTTGCCCCTCTGTCATGCCATATTTTTTATTTAGTGCCACTCCACAGACACTGGGCAGAATCCAGACTCAGGCAGCCATGATGAAGTCCCTATGAAATCAAAAGGACTTGAGTTAGTCATGACTAATTATCAGGATGCTGCTATAGTGGTTAGGAGGAGATTGTCATTGGAATGCTTCCTCAGGTATACACTACAAGGGTCTATGCCATTATTTGATGCTTTTAATACTTATTTTGTCCAGAGTTCAGTGTTTACTAGTTAACTGAATAAAAGCTAGTCTCTCACCAGCTGCCTCTGTCTCAAATGTTCAATTGACATGAACCTAACCATTCCAAAAGAGCACTGACTTGGCCTTTGAGATTCAAGTCCAGGTAAGTAAAACCAGTGATAATCCTCAGTATCACACACACACACACACACACACACACACACACAAACACACACACACACCCCCCAGCATATTAGAGATCCTTTTCAAAAAGAGTGAAGCCTTTCTATCTCCAAGCTTCAGCTCAGGTACTCCATATAATAAGCAGCAAAGAACTGTGATTCTGCCCCCTAAGGTAAATCTTGCCAAAGTTGGTCTGAAAGGGAGCACTGCTAATTAATGTTGTCTGGAAACATAAAGTGGTTTGTTTGGGAAATCTATCAGAGATAGATTAAGACCTATCATGCCTCACGGCTAGCTACATACAGGAAGTGGGGGAAGGGAGAAGAAGAAAGTCTGTCTCTCAGGTGAGAGAATGAAACCTGAGACTATCAGTCTAACAAAGAGAAAGTAGAGTAGAGAAAGCATGGTAGGAGGGGGAATGCATTTACTTGCTGTCTCTACCTCTAATGCCCCTTGTGATAGATATGGTTGCTGGTGCTAAGATTCGATGCCAACAGGAGCTGCATCTCCAACAAGTCTGCCCTAGAAACAGGAAACACCAAACCCCTAACTCTACACCGAAGCTTCCTTCCTCCTCTGGAGTCAACATTTCCCTCACTGCCAAACCTGACCATCAGACTGAGGGAGGAGTGGGCTGCGCTGGAGCACATAGACAGTCAATCACATGATGATGATGATGATGATGATGATGATGATGATGATGATGGAGGAGGAGGAGGAGGCCTGATACCTCATCCCTTCTTTTCCTGGATAAGGAGACAATGGTGTAGCATGCAAATGTTATAAAGGGGCCCAAAATTTTCAAAATGCACATAAAAATTGAGCGTGACAAGGAATTTCCAAGAGCCAGGGGCAGATCCAGCAGGAAATTACAGGGGGTGCAACAATAATTTGCCCCCCATAAAAGATTCCCCCCATAAAAAATATTGGGGCTTGGATTTTATCTCTCTCTTGCAAATGCATCATGCAAATGCTAGGGGGTGTCAAACTCAAATCTGGTGGTGGGCCAGATTAGATTCCGATGCACCTCTGGGGAGAGGGCAGGACAGAATGAATGAAGCAGCAAGGGCTGGGTAACTGGTGAGCACTAAGACCGCAATGGTTCCTTTCCCACCTAGGGTGGATTGCTGAAGCAGAGAGAAGGAGGGATCTCCAGACATGAGAGGAGATTATAGGAATAGGAGAAAAGCTTGCAATGCAAACATTTAGTGTGGGGGGCAGGGGGGGGCTTGCTACCTTTACTAATAGGTTATTCTGGCATAGGGAGGGTTCTGTGTTGCTTCTACGAGTTCTCAAAATACCTGGGGCTGAAAACCCCTGTATTAAAGAATATGAAACAGAATTGGTTTAAAAGGGCTGGTACCAGACAACATGAGACTGGGACAGTCAGCTGCTTCACAAGTCTGGTATATGGCACAGTCAGAAAGCTCTGGACTTTAAAGTACTACTGGAAAGAACTCTTCACTAGGTAGCACAAGGTTTTATGAGCTCATAGCTTCACTTGGTACACAGTAGCCTTCAAGTGAATCTGGATTAGGAAACTGGACTGGACTTACATTCCCAAATCCCTTTGTCATATAGTCTTTGTTTCACATTGGCAGAACAGAAATAATATTTCATAATTAAATGTGTCCATATTATATCATTGAAGAATGCAACCATACCCACAAACCTTTATTTATTTATTTTTTAAATCTTTACTGGAAGGTAAAAGGTATATACAAATGACAAAACCTGTCCCTTCCAATTTCCTATATTTTGATATGGCACAGGTGAGATCAGAAGCAAAGAAATTAACTTTTCTACAGACTACCATGAACTTCTATAGAAAGGAGCTCAAAGAGGCTCTTTAGTCTTGTATAGACTGTACAGAAGATATTCCATAGATACCTCTCAGTCTTGTATGGACTGTACAGATCACACTGCATATTTCTGTATTTCATGTCTTCCATAGTCAGGAAAGGATAAATATTCACCTGTCTTGCAAGTGATTATTTGCAATCATTCAGGAAGAACATTATTCCAACAGGTGGGCCAAGCAATATATCTTGAGTCCTCTGCTAGTAAACAGATATGATTAACAGCCATACTGCTTCATTTTGCTGAGGTCTGACCACTTATTTCTTTGGCGCATTGCTGTGGTTCTCACAGAGCTGTTCCCAGCACTCAGCAGACTATTCATAGCAGCTGTTAAGTGAAAATTTAAAGAGTGTATTTTCAATAAAACAAGAGGGATTTTACCTTCTGTGTCAGAAATGATATATAGTTTCCAATGAGTTCCTGCTGGGAGCCAGGACGCTGATGTCGAGTCAATGTTAATAGGACTGTTGTGGGAGAGGATGTATTGCCATGATTTCGGCCCACATGGGGAGGGACATGGTACTGCAGAAGTCCCAGGGCTCCCTACATAGCCAACTGGCAACCTAACCTCCTTGCCCATCTCCATCCAGACAGATTTGACAGAGAGCATCAGGAGAGCTAATTCTCCTGATAAGTCAAGTTGCCTCTATCTGTACCAGATGCAATCAAGGAAACTATGCATACATACATAGACTGTGTAAGCAAAAAGAGCCAGAAGGAACAACCACATACCCAAGATAGATCCTCACAGACATGACAGCAGCATGGTATACAGGGACATATTTTGGTCATAGGCCAAGACCAAAATCAAGTTTTGGGGCAAGTGACATGGCTGGAACCTGAAACATGGCTGAACCTGATCCTCATAAGAACCTGATAGTCAGTAGGCCCACTTCCCACTGGATACACCACAGAGGCAGAACGCTGATTTGCTGACAACCTCTCACCTGGCAGCATGTACAAGAGAAATCAGTGACCAGCCGGCCTGACTTAGCTTCTGCTTCCATGGAAGGACTCCTATTCCAGAAAGCCAGCATGGTGTAGTGGTTAGAGTGCTGGACTAAGACCGGAGAGACCCGAGTTCAAATCCCCATTCAGCTATGAGACTTGCTGGGTGACTCTGGGCCAGTCACTTCTCCCTCAGCCTAATATACTTTACAGGGTTGTTGTGAGGAGAAACTTAAGTATGTAGTACATCACTCTGGGCTTCTTGGAGGAAGAGCGGAATATAAATGTAAATTAATAAAATAAAATAATAACAATAACAACAACCACCACCACCACCAAAATAATCCCAGTGGTAATTGGCACCCTAGGTGCAATTCCAAAACAACTTGAAGAGCACCTCAACCCCATAGAGGCCACAGAAATCACCATCAGCCAATTACAAAAAGCAACTTTACTGGGAACAGCCGATATTCTGTGACGATATCTATAACAACAGCAACAACATTGACGATAAAATTCAGCCATCCCAGGTCCTTGGGAAGGACTTGATGTCTGGATAAAACAAACCAGTCAATAACACCTGTCTGACTGTGTAAACAAGAAATAATATTGACTTCTTACAATATTCCCGACAACAATCATGGGAACAGAATCTCAGTAATTATAAATGAAAGGTTATAGTCGGACAAATGGAATGTAGGGAAGCCGCCTCTCTCTGAATTCTTCACATGAAATATCAGAACAAGTGTAGATAGAATTATAGACTTGCGCTGAATTTAAAAGAATTTGCTGAAATTAAATAAAAGGCTACTCTCTTGCAAGGATAATGGGTCGGGTATGCATACAAGAGTCAGATAAGGATATGTATTTGGTGCTAGGAAGACACTTTCCCTGTCCATATCGCAATGGCTGTTGACCCTGGCTTGTTTCACTTTCCCATCATATGCCCCACTGTAAGTTCACAAACAAATGAAATGTAAGAGAATATGCCTCCTGTGCAATTTCCTAAATGGTAGCGAGTGGTGAGCAAAACTAGAATACTGACCTTGGGTGTACATTTCAGTGACTGTGGCTATGTTCCCATGCCCCTTAGAATTCTTCTCTGTTGAACCTGACTCTTTTTCAGCACATGGCTTTTGCTGCTTTCTGCAGCCCTTATCAAAATATTCCAAGTTGTATACAAACTGAAGTCCTAACCTGGATTATTTATGACTGGAGAAACTGGGCTTCTTTCACAGAGATGTTGCGCTCAACCCTGCTCATGATCTCATTGGTTCACTGCAAGCTAAAAGAGGGCTTAACAGTTTAGAGGACATCCAGCATCCTGAAAATACTGAAACCGATGCACTTCTTCCTATGCAGTAAATGATGCATGGACTGAACAGATGAAGATAAAGGTCCATAGCCTTAATTTTGTTAAGTATATACAGCTGTTTCTTCACATACTAGATGCTGTTGTAAGCACTCCTATATTTTCTATCTAATCAGCATGCTCTCTGAGCAGCCTGAAAATACAATTAAACTTTGTACAACACATTCAACAAGCAGCTGAACTGATGACAACAAGGATGCTGCTGGTGTTCACTTCCAAGGCAAGACACATTAGGGTTGCTTTTCCCTCCAGTATTCAGAACCTTAATTTAGTGGTTAGGCTGAAGGATCTTTTAAACTGATTTTTCTTTCTTTTTAAAATCATCATCCAGTTTTCACAGCACAAATCATCACAAGATAGCTACCAAAAAGCTCCAGTAGCCAACTCAGGATAATTTGAGATGAACATTGTTTCATGCAATCTGTGGCAAACCCCTCTAAACCCTTTTGCAGATGCAATTACAAAGAATACATTTAGCAATTTTATAATGCAAAAGACACAGGTCAAGCACTCTGAGTGCTGAAAGCATAATTCTTGCTTGATAAAGAACATAAAATACTGTATGCTTCGAAATCCGCCACATTCATACTGGGGGTGAGAAGAGGGCAATGGTCTTAATTCATTAAGACAGATTAATGCACCCACAACCCACCCTACCCCCAATCTCATAAATGCAATTATGACTTTCCTTGATTGGCTGCCAATGTGATATAAGTCTAAGAGAAATGAACCTTTTCTACTGAGACAGAACAATAAATGGGTTTCCTTGAATACAGTGGTTGAGGAATCCAAGTTCCTGACCTCAAATGTTTTACTAGTAGTGCTCCATGCAGTGGGGAACAATCAGAATGACATCTGCTGAAACACGGGTGATTTACGATATAATTGGTTCTGCATATGTGCCAAGAGTAAAACTCCTAAACCCAACAAAAATCAAGATTAATTACAGATTAACATACCAAAGGGAAGCAGTGTGATACAGGTGGTGCAACAAGCTCTCCCCACTCTGAAAACTTGTGATTAAGCAAGTTAGTTCTGAAGCTTGATGCATCTTCCATCACCCTCTCCCTGGGAAAAGGGAGAAGTGCTGCGACTCAGCTTTCTCACAGCAGCCTTTGGACGTCCATAAACAAATGCTAGGCAGACACGGGGGCAGGGGGCAATAGTAGCGGCAGGGGTGGGGAGAGTGTCACATCAGAGGAGGTGCTGCAGTGCCTGTCCTCAACCGTGGGGAAACCCATGGTGTGTGCACCATAAAAACTGATCTTTCATCCAACAGCCTGTGCTCAAGCACTGTGGGGGTGGGGTGGGGGTTCTATCCACGTACTGTCCAGATGATCTAAACCAGTTTGTACTCTTCTCATCACAAAAGGGAGGGCATTAAAACGTATGTATAGCTGTAAACATGCCATGTGGCAAATAATATAAATAGGTAGAACAGAAATTGATGGCATACCAAAATGTTTGACAGGAACTGTACCCTTGAGCATGTTTCCAGACCTTACAGTTCTGTGAAAAACAAGGTGAAGATGGGCAAATGCTCAGAAACCAGAACTGCCCTGTGTGGTGCAACCAAAGCATAGGAGAAATGATCTCTAGATTCTGTTAACAATCCCTGTCCCTTCCTTAAGGTCCTGCCCCCCGCCCCGGTTAATATGCATCCCTTTCCCAGCACCTCAGGAAAGTCAACATCTGCTACTCACAGACCTTCACAAAGGGCTTAAATTCTAGCAAGCATATACCACCCCACAGATTTGTACAAAGGAAATAAGTTAGAAAGTACCTTGCAGACTTAGTTATTTTAAATCTATATACTTGTACCTTTTATTTTGGTCACTGATGCTGTGGTTTTGAGTTGCAGAAATTCAGGTATAGGGCAAAAATCAACACATGCACTACATGCCAGAATCCACAATTTCATTATTAAAATTTCCAGAACAGGTTTTCTAAAACGAGACACTGCACATGAGAAAGGATGAGTTTCTAATTCACTCCCTGATATAAACTTCCACTAAGAATCAAGGTTTAGGAGCTGTCCTGGCCAACCTCAGAAATTTCAAAACATGTCAGAAGGACTACAGAATGGATCTGCCCTTTCCAGTTAAGCTTTGATATATTTATTTTTCACTAAGATAATTCACACATTCAAAAGCTCTGTTCTACCCGGGTTTGAGAGCTGTGTGTGCTCCCAATTTTTGGTTATGTAGAAGCAAGGTAGGAAGAAAACCTGGGTAGCTTTTCCTCCAACCTTGCTTCCAACACAAACAATTCTATCCAGGTTTATCTCCTATCTTGCTTCCACACAACTGAAAACTGGGAGCACACACAGCTTCCAAACCTGGGTAAAACAGAGTCCTTCATTGTGTGAATGACCTCACTGTCTTTGAAGGTCATCCAGGATAAGGAACACCCCAAATGCCTCCAAAATCTGACAGAAGCCTAGGAAAACTGGCTTAAGGGGGATTCTTTTTCCAAGCAATTTCAAAGGCTATAGCAAATCACAGACCTCAAGTCACTTCAGGGTAATATACAATGCAAATATACAGCCACCGTATTCTCTTGAACAAGGCCTGAAATGTCTTTCACTAACAAAAATTCTCTCTGAAATATTTTTAAGCTTCTGTAGTGCTTCTTGAAAAGTCATTGTGGACAGAGTTGTATATTTATTAGGCCGATGCTTTGGCAGCAGCTACAAATTTATTTATTTATTTTATTATTTATTTATTCTATTTCTATTCTGTCCTTCCAAAAATGGCTCAGGGTGGTTTACACAGAGAAATAACAAATAAATAAGATGGATCCCTGTCCCCAAAGGGCTCACAGTCTAAAAAGAAACATAAGATAGACACCAGCAACAGTCACTGGAGGTACTGTGATGGGGGTGAAGAGGGCCAGTTACTCTCCCCCTGCTAAATAAAGAGAATCACCACGTTAAAAGGTGCCTCTTTGCCAAGTTACCAGGGGTAGTTTAGTGTTAACATCTAGTTTAGCTAGTAGGTACCCAACCCTTTCATCCAGTACACTTCGAATTCCTACCACAAAAGAATATGAAAATAATATTCATGCATTTGCAATATCTTAAATAATTCTTGTTGCTCCAGTTCAGTCAACCACTCCTCACTAGAGATCGTATCAATATATCACTGGCAGTCAAGCAAAGTAGTAAAAAGCCAAAGTTATTGCAAGCGTGCAGTGGAATGGATTTGGTAACCATCAGGAGAGCAATTTGTATCAAATAGCAATATGGACCTCTGGAGTGAGTAACTGCCCCTTTTTTTTTTTAAAGGGGGACCCAGTATGTGGATTTTGTGCTTAGGTAAGAACAAAGAGATCAGTGTTACCATTTCTTTGGGTACTTTCTTCCAAAAATAAATTGTGCACTCACCCCATCCTGAAGTTACAATATCAACACACAAATTAAAACACACACACATACAAATATTAAAATTTCAGAACCATGTCCCCTGATCCCTACCCATCAAAAGCCCTGAGAAACAAAAATATCTGAGACAATTTCTGGAAGACACCTCAGTCTTACACTTTGTTCAATCTCCAGAGAGAGGAAATTGAACAGTTGAAGGGCACCTCCTCCTCTTGCACTTCTAAGGTGGCATTCAGAGATGATGGATGGGACATAACTATGGAAACAATCTCTCAAGTACAGAGCTCTCAAGATCTGTGAAAACCTTTGTGTATGTTTGCTTCATCTAAATCCGGGAAGGGCCTCAAAACATACACAGCTTTGTGGCTTGCCTCTCAACCCATCCAATGCATTGTGGCCCTATTATCAGCTAGTGTTGTACAACATAAAATTATTTCCCCTAGTTTGCATTAGTTCTTTATTGCAAAGAAATGGCAAGAGCTCACAAAAATGACATCATTTTAAGGGCAATCTGCTAGAGCAATAGTGATTTCAGCTTCCTCTATAGGGTAGGGGACTTGGGACCATGCCTTCTCCAAAAGGATACCTGCCCTACCTGGCATTTGCATGCTGGAATTTTGTGGACATGGAAGCCTATAAACACAGGCCTTGTCAATGTAATCGGTATACTTTGGTTTGTGGAGTACAGACAGTACAGATAAGAGTATTCATGTTGAGGTGTATATATTATTATTATTTATTTACACAGTCAGACAGGTGTTATTGACTGGTTTGTTTTATCCAGATATCGAGCCCTTCCCAAGGACCTGGGATGCCAGAATTTTATTGTCAATGTTCTTGCTGTTGTCATAGATATCGTCACAGAATATAGGCTGTTCCCAGTAAAGTTGCTTTTTGTAACTGGCTGATGGTGATATCTGTGGCCCCTATGGTGTTGAGGTGCTCTTCAAGGTCTTTTGGAACTGCACCCAGGGCGCCAACTACCACTGGGATTATTTTGGTCTTTTTCTGCCATAGCCTTTCGATTTCAATTTGTAGATCTTTGTATTTTGTGATTTTTTCTATTTCTTTTTCTCTATTCTGCTATTCCCTGGTATTGCTATGTCGATTATTTTAAACTTGTTTTTCTTTCTTCTCGACTACAGTTATATCTGGTGTATTGTGTGGCAGATGTTTGTCTGTTTGTAGTCGGAAGTCCCATAATATTTTTACATCTTCATTTTCTTCAACTTTTTCAATTTTATGGTCCCACCAATTTTTGGCTACAGGTAGCTTGTATTTTTTGCAGATGTTCCAGTGTATCATCCCTGCTACGTTGTCATGCCTTTGTTTGTAGTCAGTCTGTGCGATCTTCTTACAACAGCTGATTAGGTGGCCCACTGTTTCATCTGCTTCTTTACAAAGGCGGCACTTACTGTTTGTTGTTGACTTTTCTACTTTTGCTCTTATTGCTTTTGTTCTTAGCACCTGTTCTTGTGCAGCCAATATTAAACCCTCTGTTTCTTTCTTCAAGTTGCCATTCTTAAGCCATTGCCAGGTCTTGGTGATGTCTGATTTTCCACTTATATTGTGCAAATATTGACCATGCAGGGGCTTATTTTTCCATTTTCCTGCTCGGTTCTTGACTTGTTCTTTCTTGTAGGCCTGCTTTGTTTCATTGGTGTTGAATAGTTTCTCATTATTGACCATTTAAAGCACATCTTCTTCACTGTCCTTGATATATTCTTCAAGGCCTCTTTTCTCCTCCTCTACTGTTTGATGGACTTGCAGCATTCCTCTTCCACCTGAGCTGTGAGGGAGGTATAGCCTATCGACATCACTGCGGGGGTGCAGAGCATGATTGATGGTCATGATTTTCCTGGTCTTACGATCTAGTGTCTCTAGCTCTGCCTGGGTCCAGTCTATTATTCCTGCAGTGTATCTGATAACAGGTATAGCCCAGGTGTTTATGGCTTGTATGGTGTTCCCGCCATTGAGTTTGGACTTGAGGATTTTTCTAACTCTCCTGATGTATTCACTTCCCATTTTTCTTTTAACTTCAGCGTGTGCAATGTTATCATCCTGGAGAATGCCCACGTATTTGTAATGTTCTTTCTCTTCCAGGTTCTCGATGTTGCTTCCATTGTACAGTTCTATTCCTTCTGTTTTTCTTATTTTTCCTCTGTTCATTATTAATGCAGCACACTTGTCTAGTCCAAACTCCATTGCTATATCGCTACTGAATATACGGACAGTGTTTAGTAGTGATTCGATTTCTGACTGGGACTTTCCATACAACTTCAGATCGTCCATGTACAGCAGATGGTTTATTTTACTTGATGTTTTAGATGTTTGGTATCCGAGGCCTGTTTTGTTTAGTATATTATATTAGTATTTTGTATAGTATATTATTTATTATATAGAATTTAGTATATTATTAAGGTGTATATTATTATTATTTATTTGATTGCTATACTGCCCTTCCAAATATGGCTCAGGGCTGTTTACACAGAGAAATAATACATAAATAAGATGGATCCCTGTCCCCAAAGGGTTCACAATCTAAAAAGAAACACAGGATAGACACCAGCAACAGTCACTGGAGGTACTTTGCCAGGGGTGAATAGGGCCAGTTACTCTCCCCCTGCTAAATAAAGAGAATCACCATGTTAAAAGGTGCCTCTTTGCCAAGTTAGCAGGGGCAGCAGTTAGCATATGTGTGTGTCTCTGTGCAAGACCATATGAAAATGTGAAATCCAAGATCCAAAAACAGGTGAAGATGTGGCAAGTGTACCAGAGGAGTGGGCCAGCACAACCCGGATCTTCCAAATAATTCCTCTTGCCCATCCTTCTCAACTCCACTTTGTAGGTTTTTACGCAGTGGGAAAATGCTTGACTAACAAGCAGAAGGTTGCCGGATTGAATCCCCGCTGGTACTATATCGGGCAGCAGCAATATAAGAAGATGCTGAAAGGCATCATCTTATACTGTGTGGGAGAAGGCAATGGTAAACCCCTCCTGTATTCTACCAAAGACAGCCACAAGGCTCTGTGGGCGCCAGGAGTCCAAATCAACTTGACGGCACAGTTTACCTTACTTATGAAATGCAGCTATCAAGTACAACAGTGCTTTCCAACTGTATAAGTAGAGGGCTCTTCTATCAGAATTAGTTTTACTTACTTACTAGTGCCAATCTCTTATACTTGGGGTTCTTTCACGTGTCTGTTTGTGTGCATTACCACACATAAACACCAAGTGTTTTGGTGCAGTTTTGCCTCCCATGTTAACAGACTGGGAACTTACCTACAAACTTCACATGACCCTGATCTATCATCTATGAACTACTGCCAAAGGACTGTATGAACTACTGTTACAGGACTGTAGCAGAATCATGTGGAGGGACCAAAACTGTAAGGTTACAGTATCAGAACCATTTCATAAGTGACAGACATTAATTGGAAGCAGCTGCAGAGTGAACACAAACACCTCTTTCAAAATTCTTCATTATAATTACATATGCTTAGGTGAATCATTAATTTGAGCGATTTCATAACTTTTAGTGGCGGAGGGGGAGACAAAGCAGGCCTTTACTAAAGAAGTTGTGCAAAATATTTATCAGACCCATTGTGGATGTCAATGTACAGTCTATACATGGTTGACAATAGAGAAAACACTGCCGGTGGCAAGAGGACTGTCTCACAAAACAAAAAGTGACATTTGTAGGAGTAGCTAGGGAAAGAGCAACATACCAGTTTTTATTACGGTTCTTGATCCCATTCACAACGGGTCTGTACTTCAGCCACCCTACTGTTAAACCAGTTCTCAAACACAAAGTAGTAAATTAAAAAATAGGGCACCCTTGGACTTTTAAAAAAGCTTTTCACAAAGTCCCTCAAAGGTTCTTGAGGGAACTCAGCAGTCAAGGAATACAGGGGCAGGTTATTTGTGGACTGGCACTGACTGAAGGACAGGAAACAGAGTAGGAGTACATGGACAATTTTCACAATTGAGAGAAGAAAGAAGTGGCGTCTCCTAAGGGTCTACACTGGGACCAGTGCTTTTTACATGTAGTGAAGTGTGAGTGGTCTAGAAAATTGGGATAGGCAGCCAAGTGGCCAAATTTGCATGACACCAAACTATGTATACACTGATGCGGTCTGAGCTGTCAGTGACCAACCAAGAAAGGGATCCTGAGGTTGGGGTAGATAGCGCAATGAGAATGTCAATTTGGTGTGTGGCAGCTGTGCAAGAGGCAAACTCCATGCTGAGGCCTTTGTTTGTTTGTTTGTTTATCATATTTCTATACAAAAATATAACAAACAGAAAACAAAAAGAGAAGATGCTCTTATTTCAGTAGTGAGCATATTCCAATGCCCTGGGGCTGCCACAGAGAAAGTCCAGTCATGGGTCGCCACCAAATGAGACGGTGGTATCCATAACTGGACCTCTCCAGAGGATCATAACAGGAGGCAGGGTTTATGACGAAGGAGGCACTCTCTTAAATAGCCTGGGCCTAAGCCGTTAAGGGCTTTATAGGTAAGAACTAGCATTTTGTATTTCACCCAGAAACATACTGTATCAGCAGCCAGTGCAGTTCTTTCAAAACTGGTGTTATGTGGTCCCTTCATGTTGTCCCAGAGACCAATCTGGCTGCCGCATTCTGTACCAATTGTAGTTTCCAGACTACGTACAAAGGCAGCCCCATGGAGAGCACATACAGTAGGCAAGCCTGGAGGTTACCAGCATATGTACCACAGTTTTACGGTTATTCGCCTCTAAAAATGGATGTAGCTGACGTATCAATCGAAGCTCATAAAAAGCGCTGCTGGCCACTAACTCAACCTGAGAAATCAGGGAGAGCTTTGGGTCCAGGAGCACTCCCAAGCTACGTACCTGATCTTTCAAGGGGAGTGTAACCCCATTCAGAATCCAGAAGAAGCGGATCTAAACCATGTCTCGGGTCCTGTCCCCCCACAGTCAGTACCTCCATCTTATTTGGATTCAACTTCAGTTTGTTATCCCTCAACCAGCCCACTACTGCCTCCAGGCAGACATTTAGGGGAAATATGCCATATCCCGATGAGGTTGGCATGGAGGAGTAGATCTGGGTGTCATCAGCATATTGATAACACCCAGCACCAAACCTCCAGGTGATATCTCCCAATCCTTTAGGAAAGAGATTGTAAATAGAACTGCTAATACCTATAATGCAGCCACATTTGGAATAATTGTGTGCAACTCTGGTCACCACATCTCAAGAAGGATATTATAGAACTGGAAAAGGTGCAGAAGCACCTGCCTTATGAGGAAAGGCTACAGTGTTTGCGGCTTTTTTAGTTTAGGAAAAAAGACAACTAAGAGGGAAAATGATTGAAGTATATAAAATGATGCATGGTGCGGGAAAAATCGACAGGGAAGGTTTGTTCCCTGTCTGACAACACTAGGATCCAGGTAGGGTCATTCAAAGAAAGTGATTGGAAGGAAATTTAGGACAGACAAAGGAAATAATTCTTTGTACAACATACAACTTATCTATAGAATTTGTTGCTACAAGGTGTAGTGGTGGCCACTATGGCTTTAAAAAGGGTTAGAGGAATTCATGGAAGACAAGTCTCTCTGCAGCTTGATCAGTGTTCCCTGTAACAGATTCCCAGATGTTGTTGACTACAACACCCATAATCCCCAGCCAAAGAGCATTGCAGCTGGGGATGCTGGGAGCTGTAGTCAACAACAGCTGGGAATCTCTGTTACAGGGAACACTGGTCTTGATGGCTATCTCCTGCCTCCAGGTTCAGGAGCAATAGATCTCTCAATACCAGTGGCAAGGGAGCCCTGTCAGGAGAGGGAGCATGCCTTCATCTCCAGCTTGAGAGCTCCCCAGAGGCATCTGGTGGGCCACAGTGGGAAATAGGATGAGTCTATCCAGCAAGACTCTTAGGTTAAAATGCAACATTATGCAATTATTAATATGTTTTGCTCTTATATCTAAGGTATTTTTTTAATTTGTTCCCATTTTTTAAAACTAAAACAAAGGAGGACATTAAAATAAATATCTTTGTCTTCAAAGATTTTTACATACCAGCCTCCTTTGGAAGTGAACAGAAGTGTAAGAAACAGCCTAACGTGTGAAAGAGAAGACAGGAAGCTGCACTATACCCAGTCAGACCATTGGCCCATCTAGTCCAGTACTGACTACACTAACTGGCAATTACTCTCAAGGGATTCAAGATAGGGTTCTTTCTCCACCATACTTAGAAATGCCAAGGACTGGATCTGGGACCTTCCACATGCTAAGCATCTGCTTTACCATCAAGTTAGAGCCCCTTCCCCATAGCTTAAAATCATTTCAGTGGCTAAGTTCCAAGGAGGCCCACAATGAGTCTTGCATGGCCATCAGTGCTTCTCAACTGGCAGTTCTCCATGACTCGGGGCAAGCCTTTTGAGACTGTGTTTTAAAAGCAGGTTGTATTGTAATAATAGAGGGTTTTTTTAAAAAAAAAAAATCCACACATTTTACTAAAATCTATTATCACAATCTTTTGGATATATAATTCCATATATTCAAATTTATGGTTCCTTGTCTCCAAACATGTCTTGCTCTAGTAAGTAGAATTGTAATAGGCAAGATGAGAGAAGGCTACTGCCTGGGGTTCTTCATTTTTCAACCTATAAATGAGCCCCACATACATAACATGGATGGAAAAACATGATTGAGACATTTGTCCCAAGACATGGTGTATTCCTTCCACCTTTAGACAGACACATATTGACAAAACAAATTTCTGATATTATACATAAGCGTAAGCCTCTGTTATGGCTACAGATGTGAATTTAACTCCTTTCTCACACCAAGCCCTAGAAAATGAACTTTTATGTATGTGCATCTCTCTGTCCTGTCTCATTACACACACAAAAAAATTTTTTAAACCCTCCAGTTTATCCTACCTTCCCACCCCCAATTATGTTCATTTTAGCCCCACTATTACCAATTGTTTATGTAACTGGAGAAGAGACAGACCCTCTTCTTCCCAAGTGATTTAAAGTGCTCTAGTGTTAAAAGTAAAACAGAGAGAACAAAGACATTAAAATATTAATCATCTTGTGCAGCATCCACTGGGAGTAACTGAAAAATGTAGTGCTTTCCAATCTGTTGGCCTCACTTCCTTGCTATCCCTTGCTATGCACAAAGAGACTCCCTTTCCTGCACATATGGAGACTACTCGGAAAAGAATTTACCTCAGGGGCCATTTTCACCCAGAGTTCAGTCTTCCATCTGCGATTGTCCATCCTAGACAGTTGGTACCTGTTCCAGAATGTTTAATATCTGCTTGATAACACATACCCTTCAGAGGCAAAATTTGCCTCCCTACATAACATATGCAGCAAACACAAATATAAAAGGACAGAAAATAAGTTTGATGGGTTCTGTGTGTCCTGTTTGGGGAATATTATCAAACATGTGGGAGGCTCACCTGCTCAGCCACCCTACTACACAAGGAGACAGCAACCTCATGGAGCATGTTCACCAAGTGCCATAAATACAGCAGAGCCATTTTCCAAAGCTACATTCCCAAAAGCCTGCTGTGACCCTTAGGCAAGACCAACCCATATTTATCGGATTCAAAGGAAATATTCAGCATCCATTTGTGCAGACACTAAGCATTGTTATGTTATTTATTTAAAAACTGAGCCCCACAGCCTATACACAATGAAAAATCAGCACAAAAAATTAAAACAAAGGGGAAATGGACATATCCAACTACTGCACTTTGGTATGAATCCATTGAAAGAGGTTTTTTACTATTTCCTAAAGACCAAACTATCAAGAAATCTGATGGCCAACGTTTTAGAAAGTGTCACAAGTTTTGAAGGATGAGATAGCACAACTGCAGGGCACCTAACACTACATAGGCATCCCCCTATGGATTGTATTGGTTTTGTCTCCCCTTCCCAGACTCTGTAGACTAAAGCATAATCCTGCCCTCCCAGGCAGGAGTGTAATTTTGGCTGTATGCCATGACCAGGAACTTGGGCCTTCCTGCTCCTCCCAGGAATACTACAAATCTCTGCTACCTGGGCCACTTGTTGCATCAGTGCTGCAAGTTGGCCATCCATGATCTAACAGGTGTTCCAGAGACACATAGCCCACTTTTGAGAAAGTACATCCTATCTCTTGGTCGTCAAAAGATCATATTTCATAATTGTCAGCAGGTACATTTTAGCTATACTATTCTATTCAGTATAGAAGTGCACAAGGAAGAAACAATCTTTAAAATTACCTGGTCTCAAACCACACATGGAGGCTATTCTCACACACCCTAACCCAGGCTATGGAAGCCCAACCTGGGTTAGTCTGTATGTGAAAACTGCTGGCGTTGGGCCCGATCCCGGTGGGGCAGCACCGCCTAGCCCCACATTTAAACTCAGCTCTTAGCTCGAGCGAGCCCTTAATCCAGGCTCCAGGATTGTGTGTTCACTGGGGCTATGTTCAGCCCCAGTGGACACAGATTCCGGCGCCTAGAGTGCCTGCCTCCTGGGGGAATCCATACATTGTTCATGTCGTGCAGTGCATTGTGGGATATCCAGAGGCCAGGGCACATTGTTTTGGCCTCCGGAGCTTTGTGCTGCCATATGCAGCACAAATCGTCTGAGAGTGTGGTCTGCACTCCCAGCAACAGACCAGTGCTTATGGGGAGGGGAGGTGAATTCCACCAGCCTTTCCCCCACCACGTGAACGACCTCATTGCCTTTTTCATTGATTGCAGCCCCTTGAACTGCACTCAAGGGTAGATCAAAAATCAATGAAGGAATACAGATATCTGATATATGTTCTTTACAGCCATATGAATAAACTGAATTTATATCATAATATTTTAAGTAATCAGTAATATTTTAGACAAGAATTAGCAACTATCTTCCAAAGATGCTTATGGCCACAGCTAATGCTTATTTGAAAAAGTGACCTAGTAACAATGTATCCTGTAAAACAGGAATATACTACATGGTGGAGTTTTCAAATACTTAAGTCACAAATGACAGCACAATCACTCACACCCTAGCCGCCAATCAACTGCAGAGCTGGTTTTAAGGCTTTTTAAGGAAATAAAAGCAAGGGAGGCTTATACAGCTAAAAATGGCAGGATAATATAGATGTGACAAACCAACCGCTTTGGTCAATACAGCATTCCCTGTTCCAAAATGTGCCTACAAAATAGAAGATAAGTAGTCTATGCAGTGTATAAAAGTAAGAAAAATAAGGTGGCCTCTGAAAGAAAATATTTGTCACTTTTCTCCCCCTTCTCAAAGCATTTTATTTCAAATAATCCCTG
This sequence comes from Hemicordylus capensis, assembly GCF_027244095.1. Taxonomy (NCBI): domain Eukaryota; kingdom Metazoa; phylum Chordata; class Lepidosauria; order Squamata; family Cordylidae; genus Hemicordylus; species Hemicordylus capensis. The sequence continues at coordinate 383,216,265 of NC_069658.1, forward strand.
CTAATTAAGGGAGAAGATGGATTGTATGAGGAGGGTGCATGGTGACCAACACATTAAGTTTGCATGAAACAGCTGTTCACATCCCAAATAAACCATTTCTGCTTCCAATGAAAATCATTAAAATGAATTTCTAAAGCACTAAAAGTGTTTAGAAAGACGAAAGAAAGAAAGAAAGAAAGAAAGTCCTTTTTTATTTTGAGGTAGGAGACAAGAGCCTCTAAGGGCAACTTTATCCATTCTTAAGCCCAGAATCCTGACTGCCCTCCCTCACAGTTATCTGCCCCGGCCCGGGAGGAGCTGCTGTTGCCGCCAGCAGCAGTTTCCCTCCGGAGGTAAACATTAGCTGAGGGGGAAAGAGATCCAGATCGGGACTATGGCAGGAGCAAGTGGCTAAAGCCCTTTAATCCAAGGCCCCAATCTGGATTTCTCCCTGCAACTGCAAATTTAGAAAACAAAAAACAAGGATACAGCATGCAGTCTGGCCTTTAATCTCTGAATTTATCACCCAGGCTTTTAACTAGAAACTGTTTCGATAGTTTTTAACGTTGTTTAAATTTTAAATTATGGTGATTTTATCCTTTTTATTTTGTTGTAATCTGTATTTTATTGTGAGTTGCCCAGAGACGTAGGTTTTGGGTGGGATATAAATATATTAAATAATTAAATAAAACTAAGTAACTACATCTGTAAGACCACTTTTCACAGCCCAGCTAATTGTCACCAAGAATGAACTAGGGTTCTTTCTCACTAAGCATGCCCCTGTATAATAAATAACCCAATAGTCTCTGCTTGGGACTATTACCCAACTATTGGGACTATAACCCACCAGTCACCTCTCCCGTGAGATCATTCCACTGGGAGATTATCTGGCTGAACCAATGCACATTTTTAGCCTTCAGGCTTGGGTGCCATTGTTATGAGGGAAATGTGCACATGCATGAGCACACACACACACACAACACACACATACTCAAAGTGAGACAACCCCTGTAGTTTCATACATAAAACCTCAGAAGCTGAAAGCAGAGTAAGATCTCAGCAGTCTGAGCACACAGGAGCTGCTGCCTCATAATTAAAGTGTGAACAGCTAGGATTTAAGTGTTTATTGCCCCGTTCACTCTTCACATAAAACCAAATGTGCTTGTATTGGCTCAAATCTGCTAGTTAATTGCATACTGGATGTCCTCCAACCCCGATCTGACCCATGCAAAGTGCACCAAACCCCATGTTTGACCTGAAGATGGATGTAACCACATTCTCATGATGTAAAATGGCACAGTTGCAGAAGAAATATCCATTCAAAGGCTTTCTGTACTATAGTGGATCAGTTCAGAGAATCTTTTACGCTTAGGCTGTTCTAGGATTTAGAATACCTTCTCTCTACAGCAGGGAGAGGGGAGTAGAAAGTCCAAGGCCCACTTCTAGTCTCACTCAGGTCCAATCCCAATGTGCATGTTTAAGTGGAAACCTGCACATTGTTTCCACTTAAAGGTGAATTGCCAAATGAAAAGGATTGAAAATTTAAGCATGGGAGTGGAGAAGAGTGAGGGTTCCCAATAACAGAGTGCCACAGTTCATTCAGCATTTAGGAGTAAAGCCACCCTAAGCGATGAGAGCAAAAAGCACATATCAGTTTCTGTGAAAACACTTATTGTTAAGTCATTTCAACCTCCAACTGAGCGACAAAGGATGAGCAATTGACAATCGGCGTCACAAGGATTTGCACTACCTTTGTATAAGAGGAGAACTGCAACACAACAAAAATCATCCATGGTGACTTACATAATTTTGATGTTCCACATATGAACAATAGTTCTTTCACCCTTTCTGCCAACAATGAAAACTGAAGAAAAGGCATGTCGGAAATCAGCACTGATCAGCACATCATAAATCATATTTTTTGTTATAGACCTTTTCCTCTACAGTAGAACACTTCTATGTGAAGTGTTCAAAGAACTTCACATAGCCAAACTCAGCAACCTTTAAAACAACCCTGTAAGGCAAGTTATCATCATCAGTCATATCTTCATATGACTGATGAGGGAGCAGAGAGCCAGAGACTGAGAGAGTAGCTTTGCTCCAGGGCATATTGCTAGTAAGTACATAGCTGAGGTGAGATTTGAACTGGGGACTTGCCAGTCCTTCAAGTCCTATGTCATGCTTGTTAATTTTGATAGATTAATTGGCTTCCTTGAAATACAGTGATTAATTCCCTGGGACCAGTATTACAATATTGTGGGTGATTATAAAAACTAATCTTTTAACACAAACCAGAAATAATTGGGGGACTCTTTTTGACTTCATTGCCCAAGTAGAGACAAGATTATTTACAATATAATCAGCACAAAATGATTAAGCATTGGATGAAAATACAAATTAAACTCCTCAGAAATCTACTATGAAAGCAATTAATACATACTAAGCAGTTAAGTCTTTCCGCATAGTCAACATATCTCCCAATGCATCAGGGCAGAACTGACTGTGTGGATTAAGAATCTGTTGAAAGGAAACAGATTTTTTTTTTTTTTTAGAGTGACTAACTTTCCCTTTGCCCTATAATTACTACTAACAGGAACCATTCAAAAGCTTTCTTCCATTTCCAAAAACAAAACTCCTGCTAATGTCAATAACTGTGGCTGCTATATAAAGCATTTACAGGATACAGCTGAGGAGTAATTATTTTTCCCTTATTGAACATGTTTTTGGTAGGAAGAGGCCATATAGTTCTGATGAATAAAACCAAAAACTTGTTTTTAAAACCATTTTCAACAGTCAAATTTATTTGGATCCAATTAAAATATCAGAATTCTTTAAAACATACCATATGAGATTTTCAGTCCCCAGCAACTCTGAAATAAAAATGTTATTCTACATCTTCTCTCTTAGCTCGGGAAAATAAACAGATCAGCAGCCACAGTTTAGGAACATGGCAAAGCATTCATGGCTTGACCAAGTCATGGAACTCCCCAAGTCCCAAACTGATGCTTGTTGCTGGTATTAAGGCCACCAAAGTCTTTTCTGCTTTGCCCCTTTCCAAGCCGCTAGATACATTGCCAAATCCTGGAGAATACCTAATGCCTTCACACATTAAAGCCTCTACATCTCTCAGCTATCTGAGCTTGTTCACATCCGAGACTCTGGACAGATAGCAGAAGGATGTTCCAGAGAGCCCGCTGGCATACTTACAATCAGATATAACATACTGATAAGCAAGCATCCTAACCGGCCACTACAAGTAGCAAGCTGGATCTCCTCACAAGTTGTCCAAGCCTCAGATGGCTATAGGCCACCTCCAGGTTCAGAGATAGGCCGCCTCTTAATAAAAGTTGCAGAGGAGCAACATCTCCTGCTTGTGGGCTTCTAAGAGGCATCTGGCAGGCCCACTGTGAGGAACAGGACGCTGGATTTGACAGGCCTTGGACCTGATCCAGCAAGGCTCTTCTTATGTTATGTTATGTGTCCACACAACACAACAGGTTAGGACATGTATGCTGCCACCAGACGTGTTGATAGCCACCAATCTAGACTGTTTTAAAAAGGGGATTAGACAAACTCGTGGAGAATAGGGCTATCAATGGCTACTAGGCTTGGTTGCTCTATACTTCCATCAGAACCAGAGGCAGCATGCCCCTGAACATCAGGGGCTAGGAAGCACAAAGGGAAAGGACAGTTGCCCTCTTTTCCCTGCTTGCAGGCTTCCCAAGTGCACCTGGACTGGATGGGCCCTGGCAAGATCAAGCAGGGGATTTCTTATGTTTTTATGGTCTTATGAGAATAAATCTGCTCTGAAGAGGGCAGCTCCAGCCTACCATGTCCAGTGAAAAGCTAGAATATTCCCTATTGGGGAACAAGGAGCCATTTAATTTATTTATATCTACATAAACTGCTTTGGGAACTTCTGTTGAAAAGTGGTATATAAATAATCATCATATTCGTACTGCCAGATCTATACTTGATGGTTTGCCACACCCACAGGCTGGCTCATTGCTGCAAAGTAATTTCTGCAATAATCTTTGTGCAAAGGGACTGAATGAACCAGGATGAGAAGGACCAAAGTTTGCATTATGTCCAGGAAAAGAAATATGCTGGTAGCCTAACATGACATCTAGGGCCAGCATCAGCATTGTTGGGCAGCTGCTGAGCACCCAGAGAACCTTCAAGAAGATCCAACTGCTGATACATTTGACCACTGCTGTGCCCATAGCCTTCATGTGGCAGGGGCAGAGTGACTCTCTCAGGGCCCACCCAGGTAGGATGTACTCTAAATGTACCCACCCATGGGAATTTGAAAAGGCCTCCATAAAACCTGGAGCTGGTACTGTGAGGCTATTCATATGCACAAGCAAGATGGGGCTAAGGGAGCCCAGCCCGGTTTTGCACACACGTGTGAACTGCTGGGATCGAGCCTGATCCCGCCAGCATCATGGCAGTAAACCCACCTACAGAGCCACCCTTCAAAACGAAGTTAAAGGAGTGAGCGCTCCCTTGACCTCATTTTTGGGGTCGTGCGTCAGCCACAACTGGCAGACTCGGGGAGGGGAGGAGGGATCCCATAATGCACCACGCACACTGCTTGTGAGAAAGGGCTCCATCTGTAAAATGTTCACATCCAGTAGCCCAGTCACTTCCGAATCTCACTTCACAGATTCAGGTTTTTAACACTCCAGTCATACTATTTCTGTTTGGGCTTGAGAGCTAGCAATCTATAGAAAATAAAAGGCAACCAGTTAATATTAAGGTAGGCAATAAAGATTTGAAAAATAAATAATCCCAGAAAACAAACCCAAATAAAATCCAAAACTTCCTAAATATGTGGGTGGAAACAAACATTTAGAGGAACTGGGACTTATTGGCAGTACAAACTCCTTGGGACACAAGATGTATGCCAGAAACCAATGACTCTTCTTAGACACCAGAATATGTATTGTCCACGGTATTTCCTATTACAAAATAAAATAGAACAATTTAAGAGTCTCCTACTTGTTATACTTCTAAGGTATTACACACACACACTCACACACTTACACCCCTTTATCACCCTGAATTACTGTAAATGACAAAATAAGACCAAGTGACTCGTGGCTCTGTGGTTGCTGAATTCTGAATACCCAAATTATTCCAGTAACACCTCATGGCAAAAGCCTGCCCAAGGATGTAGACTTCTCTGGCTGGCTGTGTTGCAACTGTCCATTTTTGAGTTTGGTTACACATTCTCTTGGAAAAGGATTAAGCAGATTCAGAGCAGTCAAAATCCACTTCAATGAGATCACCCAGATGCAAGCACTCCACCAGTCCCAAGTCTCAGCGTATCGTAAACTCTTAGTATCATAAACCACATAAAGTTAAGTACTAGGGTAAAAATATGAAGAGGCTACCTATAATTGCATGGCTCCTTGGGTGATGGGGGAGGGGGGAAGCAACCTTCCACAGTCTAGAGCAAGACTGCTCAACTTTGGCCCTCCTGTAGATGTTGGCCTACAACTCCCATAATCCCTGGGAATTGACAATGGTGACAGGGGATTGTGGGAGTTTTAGTCCAAAAACAGCTGGGGGGCCAAAGCTGAGCAGGCCTGATCTAGAGGATCAGTTAAGGAAAAAGAAGCCTCTTTTTCTTTGCAGTTTGCAACCATCCCTCAGCTAGAAGGAATATATAGGAGGAGACTTATTAGAGCACACGTATATAGCCAGATACCCCTACTGATGTGATCAGCACTGGTGCATGGCTTGACAATTTCCAGGTGCCAGCCTGACATGGTGCCTAGCAATCTAAGCATGGTGCCCACATCCAAGAGGACTGAGCATGCAAAGCGGGAGCCAGTTGCTCCCTCCTCCTCCTGCTCACATCCGTTCGTCACCATATGCAATCCACCCTCACCTTGCTTGCTCACTCCTCCTTCTGGTCGTGTCTGACCACCTCTTGACTGAGCCAGATGCATGGGGCCGGGAAGAGGTAGCAAGCAAAGTGGTGCATCTCCCCTACCCACCCACCCCCACACTATATGCAGCAAAAATGTGTTGCTAGGGCTGAGTGGTGAGCCTGCCTTCTGCCCATAGAGCAGTCTGGCTCCTAGAGTCAAAGACAATTTGTTGAGGTCTGCATTAGTAACTCTCCCCACTCCCCAATGTAATGGTTGCAGACCTGGGATACCTAAAACTTTATTTTATTTAATGTAAGGCAGGGGTGGGGAACCTTGGCCCTCCAGCTGTTTTTGAACTACAACTCCCACCATCCCCAGCCACAATACTTGTGGCTGGGGATGATGGGATTTGTAGTTCAAAAACAGCTGGAGGGCCAAGGTTCCCCACCCCTGATGTAGGGTAATGTAATTCAGTGTTGATGGATTTGCTACGGTCAAGAGTCATAATGAGTTGGCATAGCAGCAGTGATAACTAAGTCATATTATGCAATGTATTGTGCTGTTCTTTTACCATCAATGGTGTGGAAGTAATATCTACACACACTGAGCTCAGAAACAGGCCTTAGCCTCACACGCTTCCTCGCGACACATAAGTAAAACTCCACCCAGGGTTCCTTAATTTGAATGATTCAAGAGACTGAATTTGCTTTGGAAAACAGATTTGTATCTAGGAAAGGGACAAGTGAATGGAGACCCCATGATCACATGTTTACTTCCATGAGTAGAAAAGGGCAGTGGCAAACAGGGGAGGCGGGAGGAAGGACATAAGCCCCAGTTCTGTGCCTCACCTCCCACGGCGGAGGAGAAAGAAATTAAGCTCAAGCAGCCCTTTTACTCTCTCTCATGGCACACATTATTTAGAACGATAAATAACTAGTGCTGTCTATTTGTGTAAGAGTTTCAGGAGCTGCTTAGGAAGCTTCAGGGGGGAGTCTATACATCATAGAAAGTTTAGTTCAGTAAAAAGAGCAAAAAAATAATGTTTGAAACACAATTCATGAACATGTTACTTTAAAGAGAGGCCCACCAATGATGTGTCTTCTTCATTTGGGGCCTAGAAATCTTGCAGCTCTTTAGATAGCTCTGTAATGCTTATCATGGTACCTGTTAAGATCTATAAAAGCAGAAACCTATTTATCTTTATTTTATTTATTTAGGAATATTTATACTTTTGCTTTATACTATGCTTTTTTAACCCTAAAACGTCTCAATGGTTTACACAGAAATAAGAATAAAATGGTTCCCTGTCTCCAAAGAGATCACAATCTAAAAAGAAACACAAGATATACTCCAGCAACAGCCACCGGAGGGATGACATGCTGGGGTTGGATAGGGACAGTTGCTCTCCTAATCCAGTTAGCAAGGGACTTACAGAGACACGGAGGGAGGGAAGGAGCACGCATGCACGCTTGCTTTGGCATTGGTATCTTTTGGTGCTTGGACAGAGAATGAAGCGTGCAATCTTTACCACCACCATCACACAACCAACTTGAAGGCTCCCAACATTTGGAAACGGCTGGAAACTTGGAAACCTATTTCGTATTGCTGCATAATGCTTAAGAAAAGCTGGAAAAAATGCACCTAAGCAACTTAAGTTCAACACTGATGGCATATAGAAGCTACTAGCCCACCCTGCACAGAGCATCTGTGCACTCTTTGGGGCCAGCTGTTCCCCCCTCCCCCTCCCTCCTGCCCCGCTCTCTCTTGCCCGCCCTCCCCCCACCAGCCCCACGCTCTCATGCCCTCCTCCCTTCCGTTCCTCCCCTCCCTCCCCACCACCACCTGCACAGAACATCTCCAACCGGTGCCACAGCTGCTCCTCATGGGGCAGCAGGTGGCCAAAAAGGGCCCCACCCCCGCCATTCCTCTTCCCAGGCGGTGAGCAGGGAAGCACTGCCGCCCATTTCCCTTCTGCCCCGGCCTGCAATGGGCATCTCCCTCTTGTCCCAGCCTCCAACGGGCGCTGAGGCTACACCCTGCTGCCCATTTCCCTCCTGCCCCAGGCTGCAACAAGCGTGGGGGCTTTGCCCCCACCGCCCGTTCCCCACTCACCCCCGCCGGCGCTGCCCGGGCCAGTCCATCCCGCTTCCTCCTGCCCAGCCAAGCACCTGGGGTGGGGCTTGCCAAACATCCCCACGCATGCCCCAAGAGAATTAAATATATAGATTCTGACAATGACTGGGAAACAGGCTAGGGGAGCCCAGCTCAGTTTTCAGTGATCATCGGAACTACTGGGCTCGCAGGCGAGCCCAGTGGTTCCACGGCAGCTAGCCCGCTGAAAAACCCCTACCCCTAAATGAGGTTAACGGAGTGAGCACTCCGTTAACCTCGTCCTTTTGATTGTGTGGGGACCCCAGGAAGGGGTCCCTTCCTAGGGTTCAGGGGGCCAGAGCACCGCACGGCTGCACTCCCCTTCCCCCAATCCCCGGAGCTCCTGGCGGAGCCGCAGTTGGGTGTGGGAGCTCCCAACTGGAGCAGCTGCTAAATATCATGCATTCTTTGCTCGCAAAACAACAGTGTCAGGGAGACTGCACATTTGTGGGTTGATATGCCAGGCTGAACACGTACCTCAAAAACCCAGGAAAAACGACCTTGGGTTTGGGATGGGTAGGGTGAAACAAGAATAAAGCCACCAAATGTGCACTCAGGTTGTTAGATCGTGATATTTGTTTCATGAACAGCTGAAGGATCAGCTCAGGAAAGTGACATGGTTATGACATATTTATGAGCAAGCATTAGAACTCCTGCCTTCTCAGCAGCTCAGTCCTCATACAGCCCTCTCCAGTAACAGACCAGATGGATCAAATCTTTGCACAGGTCACACAGCCAGGCAGCATTTCAAAGTTCTAGCTCTGCCCTACCATACAGTAAGAAATGAGAAAGCTGGAGAGGTTTTTTGGGATTTGCTCTTACAGGGTCAGTTGAACAACTGAGTAATTCAGCATGTTTGTCTTCAAATCTATCCCTCAGACTGGTTCAGGGAACAGGGACATTGGTAGACTCCTATGGGCTACATTCATTCAAGATCAAATTAATTCTATTCAAGCCTCGAGACTGAAATTATTTGAAGTGAAATAAGGCATGTGTTTGCCCTCTGATAACAGGTCATGGATGTGATCATATACATTAAAAAGGAAAGGCACACAGAGAGGATCCAAGTAAGAACTAATAACTACAGCTAAAATAATGCCAAGTATAGAGGTGCATTCTAGAAAGATGTAAAGAGCCAAACCCATTTGCTGGAAAAAATGAAAAGCAAGCAAGCTGGGAAGGGTCAAAAGGTGGCCTCTGGAGAAAGGAAGGAAGCCTGGGGCTTCCCTGCTCTACAGGAGGAGGAGAGCAGAGCACCAAGGGCAACTCATCGGGGAAGAGGGAACCATGAAGAAAACTAGAGGGAAAGCCCTTTTGCTGTACTCTGCTGCCACCTCCTGGTTTGTCAAAAATTAGTAAGCTAATAGCAATCAAATACACTACACCTCTTTTCCTCTCCTTAGGGAAGGCTCCTCCCCTCCATATAGACACAAGCCTCCTACTCATCTACATGTATACGCAGTTGCCTCCTTGAATGGCAAGTACTATAAAAGGAATTACAGATGCTGGGATATATCATTGCTGCAAATACATCTACAGCTCATGTTTCTAAATGAACCTAAATGGTCTGAGTATCTGACTATTATTGTTTGCTCTGACTGGTAGGCCTCCAAGGTCTTCAGGAAGAGAAATTTCCTATCCAATGCCATCCAAGCCTGTTTTGACTGGAGATGCCAGGGCGTTAAGCTAGGATGTGCTCTAGGACCCCACACAAAGAATGAAGATCTCCAATACAAGGCACCAATGCCAATTATGGATTCAGCCTTCTCCTCTCCTTTGGTAAGCCCATCAATAGATTGCTTTGTCAAAAGATGGAAGGGTGGGTGGACAGGAAAGTAGAGTAGAGGTATACAGGCACACTGAGCCATACATAAGGTCAACTACTGTATTAATGGAATATACATCCTGCCTTTCCAAAGAGTCTTAAAAAAAACAAAAAAAACACCACCCTAATACAACAGAACACAGAACAGAACATCAGTAAAACAATTACAAAACTAATAAATTAAAACTCCATCACAGTTTTTAGAAAGCTTGTTAAATCTTAGCTTTTTATCCAGGCCTTTACATTATTGTTTTATTGCTGCTTCTGTGTGTTTTATTTTTGTATAGTTTTTATATTTGTATTTTATAGATTTTAAATTAGATCTGTTTTATATTTTTAGCTTAATATTTTTATTGTCATTTTTATTGTATGTTTTTTAACTATTGTAAACCGCCTTGGGATTGAGAGCCAGTATGGTGCAGTGGGTAGAGTGCTGGACTAGGACCGGGGAGACCTGAGTTCAAATCCCCATTCAGCCATAATACTAGCTGGGTGACTCTGGGCCAGTCACTTATCTCTCAGCCTAGCCTACTTCACAGGATTGTTGTGAAAGAGAAACTTAAGTATGTAGTACATTGCTCTGGGCTCCTTGGAGGAAGAGCGGGATATAAATGTAATAATAATAATAATTGTTTTTAATAAAAGGCGGTATATAAACTTAACAATAAACAAACAAATAAATAAATAAAATAAAAATAGCAGCACTAACACAATTAATTACCCTCCCTCTAACTGGTAAAAACAGTAGGCCAACCAAAGCTTTGTGGGGAAATCTGTCTAAAGGCAAATAGGGGCCTGATGAATCTCCAAAGCCATGGCATCACCACCAAAAAAGACCCTGTCTCTTGTAGCTGCCAAATATTTGGCCCTGCTGTTGATGCCAAAGGCCTCGACAACCATGTCAGGTTCAAATGGATAGCTCTTGATTCAAGCAGCCATGAAGAGGAAAGGGTATGGGATATGAAACAATTCTCTCTTGCTCTCGCGCGCGCTCTCTCGCTCACTCACTCTTGAAGGTTGTTAGTTTCTCAGGGATCTTGATTACCTGAAAGTGAAACTTTCTCCCTTTTCCAGTGAACTGCCTAACCCCACAATTAGGATAACAGCAAACTCAGCCAGCTAATTTATCTTTTTTCTGTTTTACAGGAGAACCTTGGTTAGGGCTTTCTCGATTTAGGGAGGGTTCTGACAACCCCTATATTGGAGCAGTGGTTGCAGTGTTTGGTAAGGATGCAGAAGAGACAAAAGCACTGAAGTGGTTTTAATAAAATGCAGCTTTTCATACTCCTAACAGTAATCTCTAAATAATGGTTCTGTTTCCTTTTCATGCAGGGCTTACAGTGTGCTCAGGTGGTTTCATCCCATTCAGAAAGTTATTTTGCTCATTGCCCTTACCATTCTGTTCCTCTAATTCATTCCCAATTTCCTGTCCCATCTGTTTTTGCCGGGATAAGATTGAAGAGAGAGCATCAAGACCAGCATCTTGCTCTGCACAGAAATAAACACATAAGAATAAATCAGCACGAATGGCAACTTATGGAAGCCTAGACAGAATATGAGAATAAACCACAGAAGCAGAGAAAATATACAAGGCCTGCATTCAAAATGTGAAACCACACTGACCCATATTATGCCAGTGGCATAACAATGAATTCCAAAGAGTCAGATCTTATGAAACAGGAGGAAATGCCAACAGTACTGGAAGTTTCTCAGGGGAAAAAAGGTTAGCCAAAAAGATTCAAACTCTTCAGGAACTGGACATGCAGCTGCTCCTCAGTCACAAGAGCATTGGATTTTCTGGCACACTCATATAGACCTGATTAAGCCTTTTCAAATTTCCAAGGAAGGTTCAACATGATTGCGAGTCAAATAGGTGATGCGAGCCCCAAGGAATCCAAAGAGTTCTTCAAGCTGTGTGCAAATGTGGTGTTCATGAGAGAGATAATCCAGCTCTTGGCAGAGGGAGCCATAGCAGACACAGCCACAATACTACAAAATACTCCCTTATTGTAATCTGAAGCACATGGCATTACCACACCCTTGCTCCCCAAACAACACTGAATTATCCTTCAGTTGTACACTGCTCTCTTTTGTACAAGATCAGCTTAGCTTGCAAATGTAAGGGTGTTTCCCCCCCCTGCTGAAAGATATTATAACTAGTGGGGACTGCATGTGCAAAAAGGCAAAAATTCTTCATGGCGGAAAGAGAGAAGAGTTACTGAGGCTTAAGTAAAGAGAGCTCTAAAAGACTTGACAGTTCAATATAGCTCCTATACTTGATTCCCATTTGGCAGCATGTATGTAGGGTTTGAAATGTACCATTTGTACATGGTTTTTAAATAGCATTCAACACAGCAGAATATATTTGTACACAAAGCTGGCTTATTGGTGTTGAGGCTTCAAACATCATTTCATATATAGCTCCCATGGCTAAGGGCCAAACAGGAGCGGCACCAGTGCATGGCAGGGCATTTCCACTGTCAAAAGAGGGCCCCATGTCACCAGGGATAAAGAAACAGTACTGATTCAAGCAAAAAGGTCTTCACAACCACCAGCATAAAGTTAATGGCCAGGAAAGTACAAACCTTGGGAGACAGCAGGGGTAGAGGAGGAACAGAAAGAGGCTAGATGGAACTCAGGGCACTGGAAAGGGGGAGTTATCCAAAGCCTCAACAACTTGTGACCTGCCAAACCCACCCAGCATATAATGTTACCTGCCAGGTACTAAACTCAGTTTTAAAGACCCAGGTAAACAGCACATGCATGAAGTTATTGAGCTGCTGATGAGCCATCATACATGGCAGACAGGCTACAGTCAGCTTCGTTGGGCACAAGCTGTGAAGGCCTGCTCTCAACTGACAATGGTGCAACAGCCAGGATCAGGGTGCCTGCAACCTTGGAGAAGCCACTACAAGTCTGTGAAGACAGTACTGAGCTAGATAGACCAATGGTCTGACTTGGTAAATGGCAGATTCCTATGTTCCTCTGAGAACACAGATTATGGTTGCTTCAAGTAAGAGTGGACTACAAGATCTATTGCACTATTTGCCCTAATCATTCAAGACTGGATTAGAATCAGATTTCCCCGTATGAAAGCTGAAATGGGTAGCCTAATTAGCTCCTGCAAAGACATCAAGCACTTCTAAAACATACTGCCAACAGCCATGATACTTCCCAAGGGGCCCAAAGGCGTCAGGCAGTGGAGAACTCCACTGGCACTCCAAGCTTGATATTTAGCTACCTGAGGCCTCTTTAAAAAAAGAAAGAAAAAGAAAAAAAATCCAGTTTGACAAGCTAGACCTTAGCTACCGACAGAAGTAATTGCAAATATTGAGTGTGTAAATTTAAGTAAACGAAATCCTTTAGAGTCAAAACAAATATTTGACTACTAACAAAAAGAAAGCAAGGTGAATACAGGTAACTGCTACCTCCATGCTGTACAAAAAGAAGCAGGAAAAAACAAAGCACTCAATGGAAGATTTTCTGATCCAGGTCACTTGTGCGGGAACACGTGACCAAAACAACAGTGGTATCAGTCACAAAGTTCATGCACAGAACTGACCTAAAATCAAGAAGAGATTTTACCTTCTATAATTCTCTGTTGCTGCTGCTGAATGTCATGAAAGCCAAGCCCTCTTGTTTCCTCAGGCTCCTCCACAAGCCAGGGGTTTGTAACACCTCGTTTGACTCCTCCGGCCATTAGGCTAGACCTAAATAGATTTTTAAAAAAATTTAAAATGTTATAATAATTTATTAGAATAAAATGGGGTGGAGAGCCAGTCTTGTGGTAGTGAGCATGAATTGTCCCCTTTGCTAAATAGGGTTCACCTTGGTTTGCATTTGGATAGCTGACTACATTAGGGATGTGCACAGAACTGCGGCGGGGAGGCTCGAAGGCAGCAGGGGTGCCACTTTAAGAGCAGGGGAGGGTGCACTTACCCCTCCCACCACTTCCCCCCCACCGGCGTCCATTTTCATAAAAGCTCATCAGGGCAGCAGCGTACCTCCCTGCTGCCACATTGCCCGCGGGGACTTCTGCTTATATCCAGGCAACGGGGGCAACGGGGCAGCAGGGAGGTACGCTGCCACCCCGATGAGCTTTTATGAAAACGGACGCCAGTGGGGGGGAAAGCGGTGGCAGGGGTAAGTGCACCCTCCCCCACTCTTAAAGCGAGACACCCCCCGCCGTTGAACCGGCAGAACCGCCAGTTCTTTGAACTGGTTTGGAGGCCCATAAAGGGCCTCCCAACCAGTTCTATGCACATCCCTAGACTACATGTGAGCACTTTCTGCTGTGAGATATTCCCCTAAGGGGATGGGGCCGTAGATCAGTAATAGGGCATCTGCTTGCATGCAGAAAGTCTCACATTCACGCCCTGGAATCTCCAAGTAGGGCTGGGAGAGATCCCTGCCTGAAACCTTGAAGAGACACTGTCTGTCAACCACAGACAACACTGAGCTAGATGGACCAATGGTCTGACGCAGTATAAGTTAGCTTCCTACGTAAAATACGCTCTGCTTATGGCTATGTTTTGCAAGACATGTGCATCACATCACCTTATAAAAACATACAGCAGACTCTGAAGAATCATCTGGAATTCTTTTGTAACAATGTATCTCCTCCAGAAAAGGTGTAGCACAGCTCAAAAACTGCAGATTGCTTTGTACAAAATCCAAGGACCAACTGGATATAGAGGGCAACATAAACATAACCCATATATAGTATTTTGCATATGATTAAAAAACAAACACAAATGACAAATACTGCTTTTTTTCATGTTTTGTGCAAGTGTGTCAGAGATAAGAAGACCTTTGCAACTGCCTGAATATATGGCTTTCTGAAAACACCTGGAAGACACTGAGGCTGTTCACACAGGCAGCCAAACCCAGACTTGGGCAGCCCTTCCTGGGTTTGGCTTCCAGCACTGCCTCCTCCACAAGCCCAGGAATTTACCCCAGGCTTTTACCCAGGGGCACAGCAAGGTTGGAGTGCGCCCAAAGGCAAGATTTTAAAATAGGGCTCCTCCTCACTGAAGTTCAGTTCATGAAGTAAAGAAATCTTAAATGAGGCTGAATAGCGGTAACAAAAAGCATATGCCACAATAGAACATCATCCTAAATTATTTTTTTTTAAGGTTTTGTAAATTGTGGACGATGCAAGTCATGCTGTTCTGGGAGCTCCAGGTCTTAACACTCACATCAATTTTGGAGGATGAACACAACTGAAGGAAGCCCAGGTGGGTGAGCGCCTGGGGAAGTCAGTCATGTGACTTGCCTCTGGGGGGCCCCCCAAGGCAGTGGGCCCCCAGACAACTGTCTCCCCTTGCCCTATTATAGTTACGCCCCTGCTTTTACCTGGGTTAGAGCCCCCCCCCTAATCCAGATACCGGGCTGGGTGTGTGCTTGGGCTGCATGCAGCCCAAGCAGACACAGAGCCAGGTGCCTAGAGTGCCCAGCTTGAAAGGCAATCCCTCAATCCACAGCGGTGCATATTTGGATTCCTGGAGTCCAGGACTCATTTTCCCGGCCTCCAGAGATCCATGTTGCTCGGAGCAGCATGGATCATGTGGGTGCACGAGCCACGAGCCACACACACACCAACAACCAATTGTCTGGGAGGAAGGTAAGTTCAGCCCTGCCTTTTCCCCCTCCCCCCCACCACACACACACCCGCCCCACCTCAGAAACAGTCATGTGCACGGCCTTACTAGGTGAATATAACTGTGCAAAGTGCCATGTTCATACAAGACTGAGGACCCTTCTAGATTACAGCTTCCCTAGCCACAAACTCAGAAGCAAGACAAGAAAGGCCAGCAGGAAGGCTGGTGAAGGGGATTGTCAGAAGGTTTCATGCTATAAAAAGCAGCAGCTAATACTATGGGTAACGTATTTGGATTAGTTGCAAAGAACATGGGAGAAGTACAGTGGATATATGGCTTGTGGGGAACCAGCATATTAGGGTGCCTGCCAGTCACCAGCAAAAGAATGAGAATCACTGAAAAAAAGCAGATATTTAGAAGAGCCCATAGCCAAACATAATGCAGTGCTTATGTTCAGTACTGCAGTGTCTGTGAAAGAACAATTTTCTGCATTTTCAATATAGCTGAAATAAAATCTAGTGGCACTTCCACCACATTTTTTAGAGTAGCAGAGGTAGTTGCAAGAAGTCACTCTTAACAGACAATCTCATTAGATTTCAGGTACTTTTGTCCAACCCAAGAACATTGAAATAAGTATTTTTATAATGCTGGCGCTCTATCATGAATACACTCACTACCCAAAGACAACAAAGCAGAAACAATATAAAGGCAAAGCAGACTTTTCTTAAAAGTTCTAAGTTTCAAATAGGACAAGGCCTACGTATCATATGAAATGGCTACTTCATGTAGTTTTGCTTAGACAAAATAAACAATCTGCAAACCTATGCACATTCACCTGAGAGTAAGCCCTATTAATTTCAGTAGAACTTGGTTTCACATAAATCCATACAGGATCAGGCTATAAGCTAAAACACATCAGAATTTGCAGGCCTGCATATTCTAGCTCAACAAATCCAGGCATCTAATTGGCATATAACACAAATCAGTAACTGAGAGCTCGGGATGTGTGCTTAGTTAATGTCTAGCCACAAGTTCCAAAGTGGAAGAGGGACAGGTTCTTGGTTTTTTCTGTCAAGTCTTGAATTCAAACCCAAAGGTTGGATAAGACAGAGGTCAAAGTCTCAGAAGCAGATAATCTAGGGGCATTACACATGCACACAAGATTCTATTTCTGCTTCCCCTCTCAGAAGAGCCAGATCAGAGCTACAGTATGTGCTGGGCCAACAGTCTGTTTAATACTGGAATCGCACTAGGAAGAAACTGGAAAGAAAAGTTTAAGTGTGGAGCCTTGCTTCAGGTCCATAATAATAAGAAAGATTACATTTAACCCTCTAATGGTCAAATTAACTACAGGGGGGCAAGATATAACTGCTTATCTTGCAAATCATAACTCTGTCCTTCACATATAACTCATTGGCCATATAATAACAGATGGAGAAACAGATTTGTTTTTCATTAAACTGGTTACTCTTTTTGTCTAATATCTCCTATTCAAGAAAAATGAGAGACTCAAGCAATGGCGAGAACCTGAGCCAGTTAAGAAGAACAACAGGTGGCAGGCCTAGAAGTTAGGCAAAACCTGGCCAGCCAGCTAGCAACCCAAAGGATTACACTGAGTGAAATTTTTCTGGGAATGATTTCATTACACAAAATGTCAAGAGTCTTTCAGGATCTCTACCAAATTCACTTCAGCAGCATAAGCCCCCACCCCACTTTTAGTACAAGAGAGACATCTGCTGGAAAATGGAATTTGTGCAGCTATGAGCCCTTCAAATAGGTCTGCTCTGCCTTCAGGAGAAATCTCCAGATTCAATGTATGTGCCATGCTACATATTGAAAGACTGCCTTGGTAGAAGCATTCAGGACCGGATCAAACGTTGCCTGTCCTGGATCTGTCTCATACTCATGGTGAAGGACAACAGCAAGCCTTCTTTCCAATGTCACTGAACAGCCTCGCAGGGGATGTAATTATTGAAAAGACTGAAGAAACACAACATTCAAAGCACATAAGCCCATTTTGTATAGTTAGCACCCCAGACAAAATGTAGGAATTGATTGTACAATCAGGGCCTGTATTGGATTTTATGCACATATGCCCTATACTAATTACCGGTATAAAACTGGGCAAGTGAACTAATTGGGCAGAGAGGGAAGGTGAACCATCACTCCTCACTATGTGTCTAACATGGACCTGGGGACAGGTATAATCCAACCTGATCCTCTGACATACTGGAAACTGTTTATGCTAGCTTGGCTCATTAACACCTAATTTGCATCTGTCATCTCCCACAAGGGAAATGTGGCCCAGCTGGGTAACAGATGCATACATGATGAAAGAAGAAAAATACACCTCAAGATAGGTACAGAAATGGTAAGAGAACACCTGGCCACCTTAAACGAATCCAAGGCTCCTGGTCAAGATGAACTACATACTGAAGGCACTTGGAGAGGTGATCTTTGAATCACTGCCTATAATCTCTGACAACTTCTTGAGAACTGATGAGGTACTGCAAGACTGAGGACAAATAAATGTTACCTCTGTATTCAAAGGGAGGATCCCAGAAACTACAGACCTGTCAGCTTGATGCCAATACCTGGCAAGACATTCATCAGGGTCATCAGCCTGTTCTGGATTAGACTGCACTCCCTTTGGAAGAGAAGGCTCACAGTTAGGGAATGCTCCTGGATACTCAAGCAGTGACAGTGGCCAGGGATGCTTTTGCCCAGCTTCAGTTTGTGCGGCAGCTGTGTCCATTCCTGGGTCAAGCTGACCTTGCCATGGTGATCCATGCTCTTGTCACCTCATGGTTAGACTACTATAATATGATTTACGTGGGACTGCTCTTCAAAACCAACCAGAAATTAGAGCTGGTGCAGAATGCAGCAGCAAGGGATCTGGTAGGGCCCAGATACTCAGCTCATATCACTCTGCTTCTGCGCCAGCTACACTGGTTGCCAGTGTTTTTCCAGGTGCAATTCAAGGTGCTGGTTTTAACCTTTAAATGGCTTAGGCCAAGAGACCTAAAGAACCACCCACTCCCACATAGCTCTGCCCAGCCCATCAGAACATGCAGGGAGGTTCTCCTGTGTGTCCTGCCACCCCCTGAAGCATGACTGTCAGTGATGCGTGGGCAAGCCTTCTCAGTGGTGGCGCCCCAGCTCTCCAGAACTCCCTGCCCTTTGATCTTGCTTGCCCCCTACCCATTTAATTTTAAACAAAGGTTGGAGGCTTCTTCTTTTTTGTTTCAGCAGGCCTTCCCCTAACTCTATTTCTCTGCAATTGCCTTGTTTTAATAGTCCTATCTTGCACTTTCGTGATTTTAGAGGATGGTTTCACTCTGTTTTTAAATTTTGTTTCAAGCCACCATGAATTCATTTATGAAGAACAGTGGCATGGAAGCCTTTTAAACAAAGAAATAAGTAAGATTCTGTGCCAGGGTTCCCAGCCCCGGCTCTACCTCTCTTCCCCAACCAAGTCAGAAACCACAAAGACTCACCCTTGGCTCTGTCCATGGCTGCTCCCACTTCTCCAGTCACTTAAATAGCATCTGCCAGGAGGACCTGGGATCTGCAAGGAAACCTCCGTGCATGCAGGGACGCACGTGCAGGGTGGCTAGGGCAACTCAACAAGGTACAGAGAGAAAGGGGCGCGGAGAGTCTTGTGAGGGGGGTGCTGGCAACTCTTGTGAGGCTATGGAGGGGAGGGGAGGTATATGAGAGCTGGTCTTGTGGTAGCAAGCATGACTTGTCCCCATAGCTAAGCAGGGTCTGCCCTGGTTACATATGAATGGGAGATTTGATGTGTGAGCACTGCAAGATATTCCCCTCAGGGGATGAAGTCGCTCTGGGAAGGGCAGAAGGTTTCAAGTTCCCTCCCTGGCTTCTCCAAGGTAGGGCTGAGAGAGATTCCTGCCTGCAACCTTGGAGAAGCCGCTGCCAGTCTGTGAAGACAATACTGAGCTAGATAGACCAGTGGTCTGACTCAGTATATGGCAGTTTCCTATGTTTCCTATGTAAAAGGAGAATGAGGTCAAGGAAGAGAGCTGGCAGGACATCCAGCGGGTGGAAGGAAATGCCCCCTGGGCCCATGCCCGCTTCCCGCACAATCACTTTCTCCTAATTCAACCTAGCTTTTAACTCACACACAGCCCAAAATCAGGAACATGCTCAGCTCCCAAAACTGGATAGGATGCTTGTCCTACCCAGTTAATGGTTGTGAGAACAGCCCTAATATCTAGCAGAAGAAATCCAGTTGGTTAAAACTAGTGGATTACATACCATGGTGTAGCGACAGGGGAATTTTTGTTGTTGTTGTTGTTTAAAAGACCACCAGCCAAACTTTCCTATGGGGCATTTCCCAACCCCCAAATAAGAAATCCTCAAGGAAAAAAAGAAGACACTCCTACGGAGTCTCCCTGAGAGAAATTTCTCTACCTAAAATCCTTTTCTCCCAAATCAGCACTTTGGCTCCCTCTAAAGTTTGAGAGCAAGGAAAAACACCAGAATCTTAACTAAAAAGATACCTTTGCCATCTCAAAAAGTCAGTACAAATAGGTATGTATATTAATGGCACAAATTCCCTCCCACTAATTAGCCACAGCTTCTGGTTTGGGTTGTGAGAAGTGACCTGCTAGTATTAAAGGAGAGAGAGAAAACCTGACATGTTTGGTAGCTGCCTCCCCACCCAATACAGTTCAACTTCCTCCTCCCTCTGATCTTCCTCTGTTTTGTTTTTTTGGTGGTGTGAAGAGTAAGCTTATCCAATTAGCCACCCACTGCCTTTGCCAAGTTAATCACTAAAAATCTTTGAAATCGTCACAGCACAGTGGAGTGTGCAGACAGCTTTTGATTACAGGCACAGATTTAACTAATTAAAAGGCTTAACAATGTGCCCAAATATAAAAGATGTGGGGGTTATAACTGAGGGTTGTGCCTCTACTTAAACAGCAGCTTATCTTTCCAAAGGCATTGTTTCACTGGTAAGACTTATGAAACTTCCCAAGTAACTCAGATTAGTCAACCGGACCTTACCCCTAGAGACCAAGGCCACACATTAAGGCTTTCAAGACTTAGGAGCAATCAGCAAGAATGATTTTCAAACAAAACCAAGGTCACGTGACATTGGGCTATGTGATTAACCACATTTTCTCTTATGGATACCAACAATACTGTAATAAACTTTGAAGTGTTTTGAGCACCTCAGCTTGGATTCACAAATTGCTATTAAATGTGATTTATGCACTTTGAAAACCACTGGGCATAAGGCATTTACATACAATGAACTGCAATGTAGTTAATTTTCCCAATTTTTCAGTCCAGAGTGCTGCTGTGTGGATGCAACTCAATATATTCAGATTATTGAAAGCTGATGTAGATGATACATTTCAAAGGCTACAAATCTCAGAACACTTTTGGTCTAAAATGAAAGTTAAGGTGCTTATAGTTTTCATGTGCTCCAAGAAGTGTGGAAATTGCAAGTTAAAATGGTCACCTGAACTTTTGTGCCATATACGCAATAGATGTTGTTTTAGTCTTGTACATTATGTTGGTTTTAAAGATTAAATTCATGCACCCACACTATGTCTTGGTCTTTCAGCTCAATGTTGGGCTGTGGAGGGATGCATCCAGGAAGAAAATAATCAGATACATCTTTCCTTATTGGGGAAGTACCTGATGAATGTTGGCTTGGTGCATCTCTACAAGGGACAGCATTTCCACAAAATAACGCTTACTCAGATTTCTGAGTAGAAAGCCACTGCTTTGGCTGCCATTATCTGGTTTATTCGTTTTAGAAATATACTACATTCAGCATATCACCATCACCTCTCCTGATTTCTATTATATCCCACTTTTACTGAAGAAGCAATACAGTCTCCAAACAAAAAGAGAGCACATCAAATTCCTCTCTGGATACGAGGGAAGCACCACACCATCTCATTGCCATTATCCACGAAAGTGCTCCACCTCAAAAACTTCATCTTCAGCTTTTCATTTTAGAGTTAGAAATCTCCTAGTTCAGCCCCCTGTTGGGGAGGAGGCGGTTTCTGCCTTCCCAACAGAGGGCTGCACAGCCTCTGTTTGAAAACTTCCAGTCAAGGAGAGTTCTCCACTGCCTGAGGCAGATGGCTCACTGTTGCACAGCTCTTACAAATAAGACATGCCTCTGGATGTCTAGCCTGAATCAGCTTCATTCTAGTCTCAATCCACTGGTTCTAGTCCTGCCCTTGGTGCAACTGAGAATAAGCCCACTCGTCCACCTATGTAACAGTCCTTCCCATCTTTGAAGATGACGGTCAGATCCTCCCTTAGTTTTCTCTTCTCCAGACTAAACCTAACTCCCTCAACCATTCCTCATACAACTTGATTTCCAACCCCTCCCTAGTTTTGCTGCCCTCCTCTGAACCAGTTTATCCATGTCCTCCTTTAAATGCAGTGCCCAGAACTGGACACGGCATAGTATTCCAAGTGAGGTCTGACCAGCACAGAACAGAATGGAACTATTACTTCTCATGACCTAGACCAGGGCTGCTCAGCTTCGGCCCTCCTCCAGATGTTGGCCTACAACTCCCATAATCCCTGACTATTGGCCACTGTGGCTGGGGGACTATGGGAGTTGTAGTCCAAAAGCAGCTGGAGGGCTGAATTTGTGCAGCCCTGATTATGGAAGCCCCACTATGCTTCCACTAATGTATCCCAAGATTGTGTTCACTTTTTAAAGCTGCTGCATCACTCTGCTAGCTGGTGACTTGGACTGAAGTAGAAAGGAGCCTTGCCTGTCACAACCATTACCCGATTCACCTGGCCAAACTGGGATGCAACAGAAGAGTTGAGAAAACAGAGTATTAGGGTGGAGCCATCTTCATGTTTCTCAAGTTGCGGCACAACTGCTCAAAACAGCTAAAGGTGGACGCTGAGAGCACAGTTGTTTCTAACTGCATTATGAAAACTCAGCTATGCACTTTTATTTTTGCCTTTAGCAAAGTCTACATTAGTGGTTAAGGCAGGAAGTTTACATGGGAACTCTTTACACCTTATTCCGTGTTACAGGATGCCAAGACCTGTAGTTATTCTAATAAGGGTTCAGTTATTTAACAGATTTGTTGATTCTGTCCAGCAAATGGATAGTCTCCTTATTTGACACCATGGATACAGGGTGGAGTGAGGGGATGGAATGATACACATAATTAACATCTCATACAATCTCCAGACACCTCATCTTTGCCTGTCAAAAGGTTATCTGGATGTTTCTGCAATTGGTGTTCAATATGCAAGATCATGTGCACTAGGTCCCTACACAGAAGAAGAACTACAATAGTAGACAGAAGTTTCATGGTTAATTGAAAAGCAATTAAAGAACATGTTTCGAGTTGAGAGAAATAACCCTATTCATGCCGCTATGCAAATAGCATAACCCTTTTGGTTACTGATAGCTATGCCCTAATTAAGGCTGACAATGCCGGAAAGGAAAGTACTTTGGCGCCTCATAAAGCAATGCCCTGTTCTGCATTCTGGCCCAAGTTGTCACTTAAAATAAGAATTAGAAGCACTAAGGCCACTGTGCCACACCAAGAGGACTCACATTAAAGCAGATTTCAAAGGATATAAACTCACTGAATGGTGACCAAACATAAACGGAGATTAATTTTGAGAAGGCCCTTCACAGTTGCACCCCATGAGGACAATAAGACATGTGGTCACTGATGCAAGAAGGTTAATGAAGGGGATGCCTATGGGGAGGGGGAGAGTGAAAAAGATGTCTGAAAACCTGGGATGTGCTCACGGATTAGATAAAGAAAGGTGGTGGCAACGGACACACATTCCCACACCATCAGCCGGCATAGAGCCTCTCTCATGCCCACAAAATGTCGAGCTTGGCTTGTCATAGATAACAATGACAACATTCAGAATGTGAAGTTATGTTTTTCAATAAACGGAGACCTCAACAAGAGGCATTACACAGACAGCTTGAGAGAAATTGGATGAGACATGGATCTGTCCACCAACTAGCTTTGTCTGTTTTGTGTAGAGGTTTATAAGAAAGTTAGAAACCTCTGAAGTAGAGGTTTATAAGAAACTTACAGCTTTAAACATTCTGATCTTTAGAGGGCACCAAAAGTGATCCACAAGCACTATCGCCACACATAGTTCCAGCACCTAGCAGCTTCTAAGACCCCCACACACCCTTTCTCTTCTCCCTTTTGTATAACATGTCTCATCTACTAATTAGTTTATGTTTAGCACGGGAAAGTAAGGGCAAACGGCTTTTTAAAAATTTATTTTAACAACCTTAAATTTTGGAAACCTAGTTTAGGGTGCAGTTTGTGTACTACCTCTGTGGGTTCAGGGACAGAGAGATGTGCTCAACAATTGATCCTCCCCCTGCTGGCTGTTCACTAGTACTGTACTCAATATCCCAGTGAAGAGCAGTTTCTCAAGAAAACATAGAGACTCAGTTTGTGTTCTTGCTGAAGCATGTAATAAACAACGACTCAACTCCGATAATCCATCTGCATGGAAACTACTGCCCGACTGATTTTCCATGCTCAGTTAAACTAGCTAAATGCAAAAACCCAGAACACAGGGTGCTGGAAGGATTTGCAATGCTCATCAGGGGATTACAGGGCCATAAAACAATTAATGGATTACATATTCTTCTATAGTTTTGCTCTCACCACAAACACACACATTTTCTCTGCCTAAAATGCCTTTTGTGCAGAATAGGCCAAGAAAAAGAAAATGGGAGCAGCTAATAAAAGTCCAGATGGTATCAAGCATAATTTTTTAAATTTCTAATTATGTCTTATTCACTTATTATTCTAATACCTTATTCTGAGCAGGTGGCGGCAAATTTAAAATATAGGTTAGTATTGCAAGTATTACTAAAAGATGTAGTATGCTATCAGTAATGTAAACATGACATCTTACTCCAATATACCTGACCTCCTTCCCACATTCAATTGCTTTTGGCTTTCTAAAGGAACAGATTCTAGGGATGTGCCCGAATTGTTTTGGCGCCTCATTAGCGAGGCCCTGAAACAATTTGGGCAGCCGCATCCAAAATGCATTGGTGGGGGGTGAGAAGTAGCCTCAAGAATGAGGCATGCTGGTCCTTACCTGCTCCTCTGCTGCCCTGCTGCTGTTCCGGTTGCAGAGCTATCCTTCCTAAAAGGCCACGTGCGGCTGCATCGCAGCAGTTGCGTGCACACAGCCGCCGCACATGCATGGTGGCTGTGTGTGCTGCTGTGGTGGCGATGCAGCCACGCATGGCCTTTTGGGAAGGACAGTGCCGCAACCAGAACAGCGGTGGGGCAGTGGAGGAGCAGGTAAGGACCTGCGTGCTCCATTCTTAAAGCTACCGTTCTCCGTCTCCACCCACCCCACCCCATGGCTGCCCAAAACAGTTTGTGTACATCCCTACAGATTTCCACAACCCC
Organism: Hemicordylus capensis; assembly: GCF_027244095.1. Classification (NCBI taxonomy): domain Eukaryota; kingdom Metazoa; phylum Chordata; class Lepidosauria; order Squamata; family Cordylidae; genus Hemicordylus; species Hemicordylus capensis. The sequence continues at coordinate 383,241,133 of NC_069658.1, forward strand.
TCTGTTCAGGCAAAACAACAATACTAAGAGCAATGAAGGGAAGCCTTGCTGTCGCATTCCAGATGGCACACACCCTGTGACATCTGGACTAGGAGGCTCACTTTATCTTCCAATTAGCTAGTTTTGCTTTCCTCTTGTCAACATTCCACCAGAGCAGCAAAAGAATACAAAGACATCTTGCCTAGACTCAGCTGCATACATATGCTTCTCTGTTTGTTTACCTACCTCTTCTGCCCCCCATTTCCATCTTTGGTTCCGATCTTTGTTCACCGCTTCCTTGGTTGTTCCTACATGAAATTCTCCTTTGTGTATCTCCTGTGTCTATCTGTGACCCAACTGTGCTAAATTTTTACTTTGACTTGATTTCTGGCTCTAAATCAATGAGATAGTAGCTGGGTTTTTTTATTATGACTGGCTTAGATGCAACATCCTTTTTTTTTTTTTGCCTTATACTTTTTATTCAATTTTCACAACACAAAAGGACAAACACAAATGATACAAACACTCACAAACACACACAATAAAGACTTCCATCTCATCGTTGGAACAAGTGTTGTTAACAATAACCGGATCTTGCCTATAGATTAAACATTCTCTCCCCAGTAATTCATATAGAAAACAACTTTGGGGTGTTTTTGAAACATTTGTTGTTAGCCCTCAAAAGCCTGACAAAAATCCATTTTGTGATGTATTTCTAAATAGAGAAGTAGAGGGTCCCATTCTTTTTTAAATTCTTCAAATTTATTTCTTAGTAGTGATGTTAATTTTGCCATTTCTGCCAATTCTAGTACTTTAAGAATCCAATCCTCTTTAGACGGGCATTGACTGTCTTTCCATTTGCGTGCAAATGTCAGTCTTGCTGCCGCTGTTAAGTACATGAAGAGGGTACAATATTTCCTTGGGAGATCATCGTTATCAATACCTAATAGTATTGATTCTGGACTCTTGGGAAAAGTCATTTTGAATACTTTTTTAAGCTCGTTATATATTAAGTCCCAATAACCTCTCGATTTATTGCATGTCCACCATAAATGTATATAGGAACCCTCTTCTTTCTTACATTTCCAACATTTATTTGACATATACTTGTAGATTAGATGCAACATCCAATTTTGACTGTCTTGACTCTCAGTACAGCATCTGGCACACAACCTGGCAACTAAAATTGAAGATACTTCACTCTAAAAGTTGGCAACAGCAGCTACAATACCATAGCCATGGGTTAGTAGCCACCAGGCATAAAAATGACTATCACAAAAATTAGTAAAAACTGGAGATTAAAACTGGAAATTAAGCAATAGAGGGCTGTACAAACACAGGGCACAGGAACACAGGCACTTCAGAGAGATATTGAACACACAGCTACACCCATGCACTGCTCATCTAAAAGTGGCAGTATCATACCTTATCACATCTGGTTCTGTGCCTTCATTTTTGAAAGATGCCTGAAGTTGCTTGTGCCGCGTAAGAAGGTCATCCACTAAATTCTGTCGTCTGTCTCCTTCAAGTTGTGTTCTGAAGGAACTGAGTTAAGGCTGATTGCCAGAAATACAAGTAAATAGCTGCATCTCATACTTTCAGTATTAAAAGCAAACAGCACTCGAGTCAGCTATGAACGCTGTATCACCCAGCCAGAAAAAGACACACACACACCTGTCACTATATTAAATAGCATGCTAAATTTAGACTTGGGAGAACCTAGTTAAAATACCCAAGTTCTGTTATGACTGCAAAAGGATATCTAGTGATTTCATCTGAGCACTGACGACAGTCAATGAGCTTTTTAATAGCACTTTTCCATATGCAGCATATTTGATATCTCTTACTTCATTTTATAAACACACAAGTCTACCATATGCATTATGAGCAGAAACATTATGATGGCAAAGCAAAATGACTCAAACTGAGGCCTGATTCATATATGCAGCCATCTACAGTACAAACTATTTGTGATGAAAGCATATGGGCACAGATTTTAAGTAGACACCCACTTAGGTGGCAACATGTTCAGTGGGCCTCAGTCATATCTGACAAAATTTGCTGCAACCCATTTAGTTAGGAGTGAAATGTTTACATTTACAGAGCACCAAAAATAAAGAAAGAATGCAAACATTTTTGCACTTGGATTTTCCCCATATTACTGGGATCTTTATATATATATATATATATATATATATATATATATATATATATATATATATATAAAAACACAAACACTCACACACACCCCTCTGAATGAATAGTCAAGGTACTTTCCCAAAACAGAACGTTGCATCCACTCTTGTGATACCAGGAAGGCCAGCGAGACCACTGCAACCTCTGTTTACAGGGATACATTTGACGTGTTGATGCAGAATGAAACAACAGGTCCCTCAGGTTATCAGTCTTTTCTTTGAGATTTTGCAACAATGACCTAATAGCAACATTGAGCTGAAGGGTGACAAGGAAGAACAGAAATAAGTGAGTCCAGCTTCTCAGAATTACAGTGAACTAGCAGATAAATTCATCCAAAATATGTAGGCAGTAAGTAAATAAAACAGAATACAGTGCATATACACTCCCCCATCAAAGCAGAGCACAGCTTTGAAGCAGTCAGAGTTGCACGTAGCCAAACTCAGAAGTATTGGCTCAGCTCAAACTTCCTTGTGAAAAGGTTCCTGAACTGATGTCCAACTCAAATATTCCCAACTCAAATATAGCTTTTGCCATTGTGTGGCAACAGTGGCTGACATACTGCTCAGTGAGCTGTGCACCCAAGAGGGATGCAGGCTCACTGGCTCCACAGCACTCGCCACTCCACTGCTGCTCCTAGAGGGGGGCTCTCTCCAAATGATGCTGTGCCTCAGAGCAGCTGCACCCAACTCCCATCGGGAATCCTGGGAGTCGGGCACAGCTGCTCTGATGAACAGCGTCGGTCGGACGGAGCCTCCTCCACATGCACCAGGAGCAGTGGCCAAGTGTCGAGGGCCGCAGAGCCAGCGAGCCCACATCCCTCCTAGGTGCACACCTCATTGCACACTATGTAAGCCAATGTTTTGTAAGGCTTTCAAAAGGCAATGTTTGAAAACAGATGTCAGCTGAACCCCAGGAATTTGGCCACTCAACTTCGGATGTGGCATTAAACCCAATCAGGTATAATAAGAGAGCAACAGTCATTTTCACAAGGACTGACTTGTAAACACCAGAACTTTTGATGGCCCCAGAGAGTTAGGCTGCAAGAACTAATCAAGCACAGAACACAGAGAGAAGCAAAGAGCATCTTGCCCATAGTGCACTGCTCATTTGTGGAGAATCAGATACCAATTCATTCATAAACAATCTGATTCTAGGTCAAAGTGTGTACATAACAGAACAGCTCCCTTGCTGTGATCTACTGAAAATCAAAGAGCAGAAAATTGTGTAAAGTAGGCATAAACTGACAGTCAATCCAGTTAATGTCCAGAATTCCCTGATCATGAATGGCCAAGGATCTCATGTCACTATAATCCAAGATAATGAAGCAATGCCATCCACTCATAAGACCTTTCCCAGGCTACAGTTCCTTGTACACCACCAGCTCCCATGGCCATCCTACATCCCGTAGCTTAACAACATAAATGAGATGTTATGCGCACATTTAATTTAAAGGTGAGTTATGTGCACATTTGATTTTAAAGCATGATATTGGCATACGGCAGATCATTAAGCCCCCTACACATTTACTCAGAAGTATTTATTTTAATGGTATTTACTTCCACATCAGAATGCTTAGAAATACAGTCTTGCTACATTTGGAAAATGAGGTTAAGAAGAGTTTAAGAAAACATAACCGACGGTTGGCTGGCTGACATCCTCACTAATGGTAAAGAGGTGCACTATGCAAACCGCCTCCACAGCAGTTAGTAATGCAGCATCCCCCTGTATGTGCAGGAGAGGCAATTTTCACCCAGCCCCTCTGCCTCCAGAAGTGGGTCCCTGGGGGTAACGCAGCCCACAGGGACTTACTTTTGGGCCACAGAGAACATTTCCAGGAGGAAGAGAGATTGGCAAACTTCATCCCCTTTCCCATGTTCGCAGCAAGGCTTTGGATTACTGAGTGCTGCAGAGGCCGTTTGCATACTGCATCTCGGCCCTGTCAGTAGGGATGTCAGCCATTAGCTAGAAGATTCTTCAGATAAATTCAAATTGTGCAAACACTTATCCACACTCATAGCAATTGCAATTCATCAGAAAACTGTAACGTTTTTGAAATATTGTGCCTTACATGGACAAATTAACTCACCACATTTTAAAATATTGTGCCTTACATGGACAAGTTAATTCACCACATTTTAAAAAGAGGTGAAATTTACTTTCTTTGTTGTTCGCTCCTTATCTTTGTCTGTCCATCTCAAAGGGAGGAGAATCACCTGCTTGCCTCACTACTTTTTTTTTAATAGATTCAAGTGCACAAAAGTGGCAAAATACCAGAAAAAAGAGAGATTGCTGACATTTTCCCTACTTGGCAGATACGGCGGAAGGACATTTTTCTCTATTAAAACTATTCCTGGCCATAGACAACATGACTGATCTGCTGAGTGTTTTTCAACATCAGCCCATAACATCAGTTGTTATGGCAATAAATATTGCATTTGCTGGAAGCCTGTTTACACTGGACTCAAATGCTGCCAATGCTGGCTTCTTACTTGTTCGTGGAGCAAATGTCTTCAACTCTAAAAACACACAAGATATGGAAAATTTTTATCATAGGACCATTTGTCAACTGAGCAATCCATTTTGAAACATGAGCTATAATCCTTACAAGATGGGAAGAGCACGAGGGTCAGGAAGGATTAGGTAGTCCTGATATAATACGCAGATCTTCAGTACGGAGCTGCTATAGATCTTCTTATGGCCCTCAAAGCCCTCAAAGATACGAAACAGGTTGTCATCCAGAAAATGGGGGAAGTAAAAAGATGCCAGAGATATAATTAACGTACTCTGGAACAGAAAAAAAAATCCATGCAAGGGAAAGGACTGTGATCTAAACCACAGAGGCCCCCCCCCCCCCAAAAAAACGTGGATGAGAAGCCATTGGAGCTCCAGAGGCCTGAATCTGAGGGCTGCTTCAGTCTTTACACAATAAGCATGTTCATAGTAGGTACATCGGTGTTTCTCAGAAACACAATGACAAAAATACACATCCTTCTACATCTGCATACATGCGTCAGGGAACAGTAACCCAATCAGGACTCCCAGGACAAGCAGACATTAAGGGAAGCACATCTGTCAGAAACCTTTTCAGTGTATGCTGCAGAGAACACAGCAAACAACTGCTGCACAAACTGTGAAGCAGCCTGAAGTCACAAGAGCTTCTTGACTTGCCTTCTAAGTTATCATACCAGTAAGAAATCAGAATGTACAGGTGAAACTCAGAAAATTAGAATATCGTGCAAAAGTCCATTAATTTCAGTAATGCAAATTAAAAGGTGAAACTGATATATGAGACAGACGCATTACATGCAAAGCGAGATAAGTCAAGCCTTAATTTGTTATAATTGTGATGATCATGGTGTACAGCTCATGAAAACCCCAAATCCACAATCTCAGAAAATTAGAATATTACATGGAACCAAGAAGACAAGGATTGAAGAATAGAACAATATTGGACCTCTGAAAAGTATAAGCATGCATATGTATTCAGTACTTGGTTGGGGCCCCTTTTGCAGCAATTACTGCCTCAATGCGGCGTGGCATGGATGCTATCAGCCTGTGGCACTGATGAGGTATTATGGAAGACCAGGATGCTTCATTAGCGGCCTTCAGCAATTCTGCATTGTTTGGTCTCATGTCTCTCATCCTTCTCTTGGCAATGCCCCATAGATTCTCTATGGGGTCAGGTCAGGCGAGTTTGCTGGCCAATCAAGCACAGTACACTGTATACTTTTCAGAGGTCCAATAATGTTCTATTCTTCAATCCTTGTCTTCTTGGTTCCATGTAATATTCTAATTTTCTGAGATTGTGGATTTGGGGTTTTCATGAGCTGTACGCCATGATCATCACAATTATAACAAATTAAGGCTTGACTTATCTCGCTTTGCATGTAATGCGTCTGTCTCGTATATCAGTTTCACCTTTTAATTTGCATTACTGAAATTAATGGACTTTTGCACGATATTCTAATTTTCCGAGTTTCACCTGTATAAAGGGTTTTTGCAGTATTATGTAAGGTCATTTCAATCAGGCTCATAAAGCTTTTCTGTACTGATCTGGGCTTTTGCTTGTTTCCCCTGCTAACTTGGCAAAGAGGCACCTTTTAACGTAGTGATTCTCTTTATTTGGCAGGGGGAGAGTAACTGACCCTATCTACCCCCAGCACAGTACCTCCAGTGACTGTTGCTGGTGTATATCTTATGTTTCTTTTTAGATTGTGAGCCTTTGGGGACAGGGATCCATCTTATTTATTTATTATTTCTCTGTGTAAACTGCCCTGAGCCATTTTTGGAAGGGCAGTATAGAAATCGAATGAATGAATAAACAAACACACACAACTTTCCCAGTTTCAAGATTAACACCACAGAAATTAGCAGCTCCGTCGAGGCTCAGTACTGGGATTGTTTCTGTGCTTTTCTCCTTTGCTTCCTTCAGGAGATAGTCCAATATTTTGACTTCCCGACACAATGGCACACTTTACCTTTAAGAACAAAAAGAAGTGCACCACCATTTTCCTACACAACAGTATTTTTTCACAGTGAAATATCCACATGCTGGAACAGAGGTGGTTTTCCTATATCAATTAACTCCCTCTCTTCAATTAATGCAAGATTAAGTTACAAATTGCTAATAGGGCTTAAAGAAGGATTGGAAAAAATCAAGATGTGGGACTGCCCTGGCTCCTAAACATCTGTTTCTGAAGCCTGGGACTCTGCATTTCTATTTAAATACTGTGCACAGCTGAATCCTAAAGGCCAATGTCCCCCCTACAAAACCTAGCCACAAGCATTTTAGCCACGCCTTTAAAGCGGGTTATACATCCTACTTAACCATGAAAACAGGAGTTAAGAAGATAATGAAATTTGATTTCTGAGTCACAGTCTAGCATTTTGCTCTTCTGAGATAATCTGAATCAACAGAGATTCTGAACAAGCAATTGAATCTCAGCCCCCACCCCACTCTTATCCTATACAGTGGCTCTCAAAGCATGATATAAACTAGCTTTAAGTTTTTCCAGAAATATTTGTTTCAATTTTTAATCCCACTCTTTTCCTAGGACTCAAAAAAGATCATGTACAAATCTGATACAATACACCCAATTACACAAACATTGGATTAAAATTACCTTATTCAATTGCAATCACAAAAAGTCTTATGTTTTTGAGAACTTTCAAGAAGGCTCCAGCTTGGATGACCCTCACAGAGAAGGAAGTCCCAGACAGTTATATGGCAGCCCCCGCCCCCAGCTGTTTGAATTTAGCAGACAGCTGGTTCAGTCAAAGATGGCATTCTTTGATTATTTTACAGATTATGACAGAACATAAGGCAAGGGAGAAGGCCGTCTCTGAGATATGCAATACCTTAGCTGTACTTTCACCATTCCTCTGGTATCTGTTGCGTTCTTGGATTTTTTCAGCAATCTCTTGGACAGTGCGGTAAGCAGAATCACATGACGACAACCTAAATTACATCATTAATATAGTTTAAGTAATATAGATGCACTTATGACTTATGTTTTCATTTCTGCTGTTCAAAATAATCAGTTTATTCCATCTTGGGTTTCGCTACTGACCCCTAGCCTCCTGCTCAAAGTCAGTTTATACTGAAGACAGCATCTCTCCAAAATCAGGCCATAGCTCAAAAAGCCACCACAGCAGACACTCTATCTATATAGATGGCCAAGACACTGGTTGCCACAGAGTTTGGCAAATGACAGTGCATACAGTACTAAAACACTTCCATCTGCTGGACGATTTCACAATCCGTAAGCAGAACCAGCACAAAGGGGAGTCATGTGTCTACTCTTTACACTTTATTGATTCCCTACAGGGAGCATCAGTGTAAACATGGCAAACATGCCTGCAGCTGTAAAGTGGAAATAAGCTCTCAGTTCCCCCCCGTGTGCTGTATTAAGAGCAGCTGAAAATAACTCCAGGTAGCAAATCAGCATTCATGCGCACAGAGTGGTCAGCTTCCCCCCACTCCTCATAGGCAGGTGGTTAAAGCAGGAGGTGGAGAGAGAGAGACTGACATCCTAACTGACAAAGCATGCACTCTGGGAGAGAGAAAACATGTTGCTGATGCTGACCCACTGAGATGTGTTTTCTTTTCTGCGGAGTGGTTCTTGAGCACAGCCAGAGATGGGAGGTTTTGCCCGCTGGTAAAACAGTGTGTGCTGAGGAAGACTGGGGGGATGGCGCACAGGCCCCCACAGAACCTCCTATCACATACATTACATTATTTAGGATCCCAGCCAGTGTACACGTACATGATAAGCCATATCCATCACCAAGTAGATATTGATTGATCCAAAGATATCACCAAGTATCTCACTTTAGATATTGACTGATCCAAAGAGACACAATTTTCATATTAATCCCAGTAAGAGTACAATATGCTAGCTTTTACAGAATTCCTTTTCAGACTTTGGGAATGCTGCTTTGTATTCAAGGAATCAGCATCTTAAGCCATCAAATACAAAAGCCCTGCATTATACACTGTTCCTCATTTAATTAGAATTTATAGCAGCCACCTCTTACCATTTTCAGGATCAAGGAGGTCTTTAAACTTCCTAAATGGTATAGACATCTGTGCCACTTTGAAAGAGCTAGCAACTGTGCAAAACACTTTCATTTGCATCATCTAGGGCTTTCAAATTATGTTCCTGTTGCTCTGCAGAATTGGGGGCCAATTTCAATTAAGGACACAACCTTAAATCTACATTTGATCTACTACAAAAAATGTGGGCTGCATAGAAGCAGAAATTACCCGGTCTGTTTTGTTTTCCAACTTTGCAACTTGGACTGCAACTAAATTTAAACCTCTGCTTGCTCAATAGAAGTCAAATTGTTTTGCCATAGGGTACACAGCCATCAGTGATACATCTCTCTCAACCATGCTTCCAAACAGCCATGCAACAATAGATTAAGTAGGTTTTCAAGGCTATCATCTCGTCCCTAAGGGTCAATACAGGAACATGAACTTAAATGCTCACTACCTTGTGGTTAAAACTGGAAGTTTTATGTATTTCATATGCTTTCACTTCTGCAAGCAAAATGTTTTCACACACAATTTCAGGTATCCATCGCACACATTATAAAACATATACTTATTTATAATCCAATACACAGAGCTCATTAAGCTGCTACTTGTATTTTCATATTATTTGCTAAACCTCCAAATGTAACAGCCGCTTTAAAATGCTCACCCTTACTTATCCAAATTAACTTCTATAATTTGACACAGAGATAAATAGTACTTTACGTATGCATGCTGCCATTTTAGAAGAGGATAGCTAGATTAAGGCACCCTCTCTTGTAATCCTCGCCAAGATCATTGATGGCAGTGTTTCAGTAACGTATACTGACACAGATGTGCCAGTATAGTAGTTTCAACATTCAACCATTGTAAGACCTGAACATTCTATTGCTTACAAAATTAAAACCATTTCTCCGATCTGCCTGGTCATCGGCACACATTCTCTATGTGACAAGAGACAACTCCCCTGCAAATTTGGTGAAGATCCAATGAAAAATGGCTTAGGTAGAGCAGTCTAAGGTTTTTATCATTTGCACAGGGGTTTAAAGGGTTGGTGACCTTCTTTTGGACTTAGGAAGTGGTATTTAAATGACTTTATAGTCCATTTGCATAGTTGCAGCCTTTAGACTACATGCCACAAAAGTGCCTTTTGTATATCCCTCTGGGACCCAATTAATGGTTATTTCACAACTGATCCTCAAGGTTGCATTTTAAGAGGCTAAAAAATGCATCTTTAATGCTAAAAGAGTCTGTGCAGTAGGACATTTAAAGCTGGTGCCCACAGCATCACCCACAACCTGTATTATTTATTATTACTATTTATTACTATTATTTATTACTATTACTATTTACTATTAATTACTATTAATTACTATTAATTATACTGCCTCCTCCAAAGACGCTAGGTGGTGAACAACAATAATAGCAATATTAAAAAAAAAAAATCAAAGGGCAAAAGCCTGGCGGAAAAGGTAGGTCTTGAAAGCCACTAAGGAGGGGGCTGAACAAATCTGGGTATGATAGTCAGCTCTTTGGGAGCACAGCCCTTCAGTTTCCTTCCCTGTCCTTTTCTTTCCTTCCCCCACTGCAGCTATACCTTTTAATACCGTTCCTTTGCCTTAGAAAATGCACTATTCAACTCTGGTTGTCGGTCGTCCCAAACCACTTGCGTTTCGCCCCGACTTCAAGCCAAAACCAGTGCGCTGCTCTGTGCAGCTGGCTGGAAGCGAGAGGTGGGGGAAGGAGACACGCTCCCTTCAGCTAGGGCTAGGCTGTGAAGAGCTCCTCTGGGCTGCAGAGTGTAGGGGTGGGGGCAGCTGCAGCGCACATGCGTATGTGTGTGTGTAGGTCTGAAGAGTGTGTGTGTGTGTGTGTGTGTGTGTGTGTGTGTGTGTGTGTGTGTAAGAGAGAATAAATATGGCTGCAGTGTCTTTGTATGTGTGTGAATTTAGGAACATAGGAAGCTGCCGTATACGGAGTCAGACCATTGGTCCATCTAGCTCAGTATTGTCTTCACAGACTGGCAGCAGCTTCTCCAAGGTTGCAGGCAGGAATCTCTCTCAGCCCTATCTTGGAGAAGCCAGGGAGGGAACTTGGAACCTAGATGCTCTTCCCAAAGTGGTTCCATCCCCAAAGGGGAATATCTTACAGTGCTCACACATCAAGTCTCCCATTAATATGCAATCAGGGCAGACCCTGCTTAGCTAAGGGGACAAGTCATGCTTGCTGCCACAAGACCAGCTCACCTTCCTATTGCTGCAGTGTGTGCAAATGGCAAGAGGGAGAGGAAGAGAGGGGGAGGGAGGGAAGGGGAGGGGGAGGCGCTACATCACTTGTGTACAACTTTTACACTATTTTGCTTATAAACCATCCTGAAGAAAATAATAACAAACTGGAGAACTGTGAGGTTTATGGGGAAATTTCTGGGAAGATAATCCATCGTTTTGGACATGGTTGTTAAAGCACTGGTTATTTCTAAGTATCTTTGTTGTTTGTGTGTGTGTGTTATTAAGAAAAAATGAAGTACAGATATAAACTGAACACAAATTACCTGCTTCTTCTTGTGTCTTTTAGTGCTGAATAATCATGAGGTGGGATCACACTGTCACTGTTATTAAATCCACTAATTTCATTTAATTGTGTTTTGGGGGGTGGGGTGGAGTGTGACAATGAGGCTATTCACACAATGGTAGAAAATCAGGCTAGCCTTCGCTAGCCCAATTTTCTACCATCATGAGAACCACCAGGCTCGGCCGTGAGCCCAGTGGTTCTTAAGCGGGTCACCCGCTTAAGTAGCCCAATGCATAAACCCGGTTTTTGCAATCGTGGCTCTGTGCCGCAGCAATGCACGAGCAGACCCCCAACCAGGAGGCTAAAAAGCCGCCTCCTGGCTCGGGGGTCTCTCCAGCATGCCCTGCGTGCTCGCGCAAGGCATGATGGAGCTTCCAGGGGCCACGCACCCCCGAACTCCCCAGCTCCTGCCAGCTCCGTGATGGAGCCGGCAGTTGTATGGTCAGCCGCTGCGGCCACCCGGAGCAGACTGACTGCTTGTCTGCAGGGAGAGCGGGCTAAGCCTGCTCTCCCCACAAACACTCCCCAGGCGGCTCCCACTGATCGTGGGAACCGCCTCATTATCTTAGTTGAAAGTTTTACTAAGTTTTTGGCATTCAAAATCAGGAAGTTCTATCTTGTGGTTTGGGTAAGCAATTCCCCATAGTGTCTAATCAGATTTCCCTTTTTAAAATGCCCGGAAATTCAGTAATCCAAAAACCTTCAGTTTCAGATGAGAGTTAAGATGCTTTACATTTTTACTCCTGCTCTAAAAAGAATGGAAATTGCAAGTTAAGGCACCCAGCTTAATTTCAGTGCCATATAAACTGTAAAGCCATGGTCTTTCAAATGGACATTGTGCTGGGAAGGGATGCATCCGGGCAGACATTTAACAGGTGCAGTTTCCCCAATCACTTCCTAGATATGCCCCTGATGAATTTCTGCCTGATGCATCTCTCATCAAGGGAAAGTGTGGGTGCATGAAGCCTCATTTCTAAAGTCATCATCATATACCAGACTATATAAAGTCTTTACAGTTTATATGACACGGAAGTTAAAATGGGCACTTTAACTTGCAATTTCCATTCTTTTTAGAGCACGAGTGAAAATGTAAAGCATCTTAACTCTTATCTTAAACCAAACCTTTTTGGATTACTGAATACCTTTATATGGATAGCTAAATTTGAGACAGGAATCAGCCCCGGATCCTATTTTTAATTCCATGGCTAAGCCCTCAAACATATGCGAGATTAACACATATTAGTCTGCCTTTCTTGTATTACTAGGCAACCAGCCTTCACACCTTGTGAGGAGGGCTTCCAGGTAAACATGTATCTATATCTAATTCATGATTATAAAGAGCTTACTTTCAGGTAAGCTGCCTAATAGCACAGTGGGGAAGTAACTTGCCTAGGGAGCAAGAGGTTGCTGGTTCGAATCCCCGCTAGTATATTTCCCAGACTATGGAAAACAACTATATTGGGCAGCAGCAATATAGGAAGGTGCTGAAAGGCAGCATCTCAAACTGCTTGGGAGGAGGCAATGGTAAACAAACCCCTCCTGTAGTCTACCAAAGAAAACCACAGGGCTCTGTGGTCTCCAGGAGTTGACACCGACTCTACGGCACAACTTTACTTTACTTTCAGGTAAGCATACTTTAGTAAGGCGAGATGTTGCAATTCTAACTCACCAATGTCTATAAGTGTGTAATTATGTCACCCATTTATCCCAACATCATAAATCTTCCTATTATGTGAAACTCAGATAGTTCCTAAGCAATTATACTGTTGTTAATCAAAAGCATTCATGGCCACTAAAAGATCAAATGAATTACAATTTTAATCAGGATAAAATATTATCTGGTAAACAGAGCCACTTCCTTTGGGAACTATTAATTATGCAGTCACCAAAATCAGTCACAATGTTCTGTTACAGTCTTACTGTGCTAGTCACTTCAATTTGAGGTAGATGTTCATACCAAAAAGGCATGGGTCTCGAGACAGGTTGAAGTTAATACTTTAATGGCAAACAAACATTCAGTGTCACAAGACAACTGTTTATGCATGTGACGTTACTAGTTTCATCAATCTTTTTTTTTTAATTTTTCACAGAGACAGTTTCAAATGAGTCAACCCACTTGAGCCATTTTTGGAAGGGCGGTATAGAAATTGAATAAATTAATAAATTAATTAATAAACCCATTTCCTAACCTATTCCTAAGGACTCTCATTCCCAGTTTTCAGTACAAATGATTCTTCCAACTGTCAAATCCTAATTCCTTCTCCACCCCTGCAACGTTTTGCCTTCCAATAATCCTCCCCTCCCTCTTAGCTCAATATTCCATACTCTAATGGGTTCCCAACAGGGGGTACTAGTATCCCTAGGGGTACTTGAAAGAGTCCCAAGGAGCACTCAGAGGACTATTGCCTCCCCTCACTGTAGCCACACGATTTGTTCCCCATTTGAGGATAGCTGGCTTGCAGCTGCTGTGTCTTCAGCATTGTGACCACTACAGAAGGGGAGGGAGGGCAGTGAAGACCCTCTTCCTCTACTCCTGATTGGCTGGCTATGTACTGAAGCTCAGTGTAACTCTCCCTTCAGCCTGTCTGGCAGGCTTCAGAAAATTAACAGTGAGTACTCCCATTGAAATTAATGGGACAGGTAAGATTGGGACAGATGGTGAGCCCTTTGGGGATTGTTAAGATTGTGAGCCCTTTGAGGACAGGGATCCATCTTATTTATTTGTTATTTCTCTGTGTAAACCGCCCTGAGCCATTTTTTGGAAGGGTGGTATAGAAACTGAATTAATAAATAATAATAATAATAATAGTAGTAGTAGTAGTAATTTGAGCAAGACTGCTTATGAGTAACTTAGTATGGATGTGAGTCAGTGAGCCCATTCTTACGATTTATTATTTATTTATTAAAACTTTCTTGTATAACGCGTCCTCCAAAGATTCTAGGCGGTGAACAATAACAATAACAATATTTTTTTAAAAAATTAAAAGGGGAAAAGCCTGGAGAAAAGGGTAGGTCTTAAGAAAGGCCTTAAAAGCCACTAAGGAGGAGGCGAAACAAATCTGGGGCGGAAGCATGTTCCAAAGAAGACAAATGAGTGAAAGGATTACCGGGTGGGAGGCAGGGAAGGCTACTTAGACTTACCTTCCCTGCAGATGATCCTCAGTCCTTGCTGGGCAGGCACATTGCACATCCACACGTACTCCAGCTACCCTCAGCAGTGCAGAGGTTTGGGGACCGGGACGTGTCATCTCAGCCCCCAGAACTCACACCATGAGTGCACAGTGCATTGCAGGGAACCCCTGGGACTGGCTGGGATACTGCTCCCTTTCACCCCTAACCCTGACTCAGTGGCAGACTCCCTAAGCAGGTTTGCCGCCAGTGTTCTCTATAACTTTTTTCATCTGTGTGCAGAATGAGTTTTGTTCTGGGCAGCAGTATCAAGGCAATGTGTGTGCACATGCATTCAGAGTGGAGCCTTCCTGATTTAATCTGGGCGGGATCTAAAACTGACTCAGCGGACATCAAAAAAATGAGTGCGTGCACATGCGCAGGCCTTAGAGGGAACATTGTTTGCCACCATGCCACTTGCCTTTCGGTGGTACACAGATGCAGCCAAGAGCATACAACCATGCACGGTCTGTAGCAGTGCTTACCCATTGCAGGAGAGGACTTGTTGATTTACTCTGATCCAAATGGGTCAGAGAAAACAACAGTTGTTGTATGTACCTTAGTGGGTCTCTATTTCTTAGAGTTCAAAATCTAATTAAGTGTCAGTGTGTACTTGTACCGGTATGCTTTCACTGGAACAGAAGCTTGTCATACCTAGTTAAGAGTAACCAGCTGCAAAGGAATAGGAGGACTGCTATACCTATACAAGTTGTGCTGAAGATGACATTTGGGCAGGTGCCGTTCATCATGCAAGGAAAGGCGACACCTTTGGAAACCCACTTTTCTATACCACTGTTATAAGGCGGTAGATGCTTCGCATCCGATCCTGCTAGGCTCTGTTTCTTAGCACCGGGATAGAAGAAAATGCATCGTCCTTTCACTACAAGCAGGAATTTCATCATGGGAGACGGGAGAGAGACTCTGTGCCAGGAAAGTACAGGCAGACACACACCCCTTACTATCAGGCTGTATTCAACAAAGACGAGGCCCGCCGCTAGTTCTGAGCTTAGCCTTCCTTTACTAAATTACACCAGATCCAGACCAAAGCCCCCTGTTTTGTTTTGTTTTTTGCCCCGAGCCCCTTTTAAGGCAAAAGTGAGCCTCCTCCGCCACTTCAGAGAGTCAGCCTGCACTGCGCCGCTCCACCCAGCCCACTCACCAGGGGTCCGATGCCATCACCGCAGCCACGGACTGTTGTACAAGTCTGTACAACACCGGCAACAGTTCCTGTTTAGATCACCTGACTACGGCGCTTGACGAGGCTCATACTACCGAAGAGAAACAGGAGAAACCCCGCCTCTCAATAGCGCTCACAGCCCAGTTAAAGTGAGGGGCGTATCCAAAGTGGACGGAAAGAGGAGGACGGGCCTCGTATACTGGAAACGCGCGTGCGCACTCTTGCCCATCCACCCCCGTCGATGTTCTAGGTTAGAAAAAGTGGCAGAGAAACTTCTCGGTGGGTGCATTTTAAAGAACTGTGCGTGAGTGTTCGTGCAAAGGCGCAAGGATGTGAATTTGCTGAAAGGCAAGGCATATCTCCAAACCATATCTCCAAACAATTTACCAGAGGCATGTATTGCCGCTTCTGTGAGCACTGCTTGATGAAGAATGCTGTGCGACTTAGAAACTTGCGTATGAACTGAAGTTGATACAATTAATAATTCAGTTCTTTCTCTCTGTATGTATCTCTCGGGCAATCTGGTACCGAAGGAAAGACTATCAAACAAGTACTTGCTGCCTGATTTAACTCCTCTAAGCGTCTAAGTCCTCGAGCCTCATGTAACTAACTGGTCATGCACCTCTTTCTCTGCCCGCGCACTCTGGATCAATCTGAATCGGGGGTAGGGGCAAAATCCTGCCTTATGTTCCAAACTGTGTCCCAGTGTGTGTGTGTAACCTGCTTCCTCTCATATAATTGATGGTTCCCACTAAGAGGCAAAATCTCCCGCAACTCCACTAATTAGAAAGTTTATATTCTTTTACTGCTCCCTGTCTCTGGGCCCTTCCTTTGCCAATTATTTGAGCCAAACTAATTTTAAAAATATATTATTTTTATCTTTGTTTGTTTGTTTTTTGGTGGATGATATGGCAGGTGCAGTATAGCGGGGTGGTGGGGGAGAGTCATATTCTCCCTACATAGGGAGCTGTCAGAGGGCATGACAAAGGGAAAGGGAGAACAGTTAATTACAGGAATAGGAGGACTAGAAAGTAAGAACGTGGTCAACACAGCAGATGGCACCAAATTAGTTAGCCTGTAGTGAGGGTTTTTTTTTTTTTTTTTTTAAGTATTGGTGAAAAAGAGGGAATTGAACTGCCAGTTGCAGAGAAGTAGGGTTGTTGCCACCTCTTTTACTGATCCTGCTTCTTTTCCTTTGACAACAGCCTGACATGGAGCAATTTAGCAGATGAATTTTTGCCAGTTACATTACAGTATCTCCACTTCAGGAGAGACTTCACCTGCTAAATGTGCAAACACTGCTACCAAAGGCACAGGGTTATGCTCTTTGTGTTTAAAGTAGTCATACTGGGGAGAAGAAATGTATACAATGAGTATGTATTTCCCTGGAACAAGCTTTAAAATGAAGTACACAGATATAGTTAACATTACTAATATTAGATAAGGAAGAAATTGCATTGCCACATTTTTGCATGGTGGTCTCAGTTAAGACCTTTTAGCCTGGACACTCCATAGCCAACAAGTGTGGTGTAGAGTGTTGGACTGGGTTCAAATCCTCAGTCAGCTACAAATTTCCTGAGTGATGTTCAGCTAATCACTATCGTTGCCTTCAGACATAACTCAGAATCACAGGTCCAGTGGCCCCATGGTTCTGCGCTTTCTCCACTCTCTCATCCACATTTGTATGTTCGGGAGAGCAGGCCCTCTGCAGTCAGCAAGACTGCAGAGAGCCAGGGGATCTGGCTGTGTGGGCTTCCTTATCAACAGAAGAACAGCCAATCCGGCCGAAGAGAGGGAGGATCTTCCTCAACTCTGGCTCCTCCGGGGCCCAAACTGTGGTGTCAGCATTCAGCTGTAATGCTGGCACTGCAGAACCAAAAGGACAGTGAAACTCTACTCTGACCAAAGGTTTGGCGAGGGCAGCCATGGGTCCCTTTTCGCCTTCAACTCCAGTTTGCAGAATTCGGATATGTGACAAAGGAAACTGGAGGTGAAGGGACCTCTGGTAACCTATTACATCTGAACTTGGCCTCTCTCTCAGCCTAACCCACCTCACAGGGCTGTTGTGAGGATGAAGGAACCATGAACCTCTTTGAGGAAGGGCAAGATAAAAATGTAATAAATAACTACTAGCTGACCCAGGTGCAGAGCATCTGCACCCCTATGTCAAGGTCTTGACCGGACTTGGCTGCACGCTGTCGACATATAGTTTGACGAATGTTGTTTTTCAGCAGTGAGCAGCCGACTGACGACGTGATTTATAGTGCAAGCCACGAGAGCTCCCAGCTAGCAGGGATTTAAGGCTTATCAGCCCTCTGCAAGAGGCGTTTGCTTTTCCTAATAGTCTCCAATTGATCCCTGCGTCTCGTGACACGCCGCTGTTGGGGGGTCAGCGGGGGTTGGTTGCATAGCTCTTCTTCTGATTGGCCTTTCACGATTTCTGCTGCCTCAGGTTGTTGTGCCTGCTCAGAGTCATTATCCACAGCTGTTTCATTAACACTGACAGCCGGGCTCTGCCCCTCAGACACTCCTGCGTCGCCTGGAAAGTTGACAGCTTCCCCTTCCTCCTCGCTGTCGGAGATCGAGGGCGTGACACCCTAGTTCTCCCTTCTTCTCCCTACATTTCAGGGCTCAGCCAGTTCTCCTCCCATCCCTTCAGCCAGTCTCCCTCACCGCCCTTTCTGCCGGCAGCTCTCATCCTCTGCATGAGGAGGCCGGTGCCCTGTTTTTGCTGCCTGCTCAGCCGCTCACAGTGGCAGCGGCAGCGCCTCCTCCTCGACCTCCCTCCCCTTGCCAGCTCTCGTCCTCCTTGCGAGGAGCCTAGCGGCCCATTTTTGTTGGCTGCTCAGCCACTCGCAGTGGCAGCAGCACCTTGTCCTCGACCTCCCCCCGCCTCCCTCCCCTCACCAGCTCTCATCCACCTCACGAGGAGGCCAGTGGCCCCATTTTTGCCACCTGCTCAGCCATCCACCTTGCAATGTTGGCACCGCCACATCTTCCTCTTTCTCGGGGTCTCCCTCCCTCCCTCCTCACCAGCTCCCACAACTCCCGGCAGCTGCTCCCAAACTCTCGCGAGAGCTCCTACACACAGGATTAACCATGGATTCTCTAAGGATTAATCCTTAGAGAATTATATAGATAGATTAGGATAGCATTTTCAGCAATGTATATGTCAGCCATCAATGGTAAAAGTGTTCCAGCTGATGACATTTAAGTCTCATCATCTTGTTGGATTGAGTGTTTATTAATTGTGGGATATAGCCATCTCTTTTTTTAATGTTTTCTTGCTTTATTTCAAATAATAAGTAATACAACTAAAATCCATATGTAATCATTTTTTAAAGGGGGCGGAGGACCAGAGATATATATATAAGCCCTCTCTCCTTATTTTCATATTAAAATATAATATTTATCTCAGTACCATGAAAAAGAAATGGAGGGACCAAACAAAAAAGGTTTTAGAAAACCTTTAAAATATATATAATCTTCAAAACCCATATAATTAATTAAAATTAGACCCATATAACCCATCAAAACCCATATAATTAATTAAAACTAGAAGAATTGCAACAAATTCTTCTTCTTTTCCATTTCACTAAAAATAAAAGAAAAATTGTTCAAACTGTGCTAGGGAATAGGGACACACATCCATAATCCACAAATGTTTACCAGGAGTAAATTTGTTCTTCCAGTGTTGTATCACAATCGTTTTAGCAATTCCCCGTACTTGAAAGAATCCTTGATATAAGTTCCATACTTTGGGGACATACCCCAAAAGAACCGAAACAATGCAACAACAGGACAAGCCCAAACCATGTGTGTGTGTCCCATCCTCTAAATTGCATCACCAGCATTTGGGAATCTGCAACCAACCTTTACTAAACATTCTTTGCCGGACACACGGATCATGTAGCCATCTCTGTAGTGGATGTATTATCACTTGTTGAGCTGAGAATAATGGATATTCAGCATTATCCATAGCTTCTAAATACCCTTTTTAAATAAAACTCTTTCAGCTCAGCTTCATAAGCCTGCTTCACTTTGATCATATCAGATATAGGTCATGAGTACAGTCATTCTCCAGAACTGACAAAACGTTAATCATCATCATCAACAGAGTAGTTCAACAGTTTAAGAGAGCAACAGCATTGACAGAAGAGAACTTTACCTTCAATAACACCTTCTATTCCCTTCAGCCCTTCCTTGCCACATCCTTGTCCATTGCTCATGTCATGCCCAAAGAGGTACTTTCCCTAGGAGTCCTTGAATGTACTTGAATTCTGTGGTGATGCTTAGAAATAAGAGTGGAGTCTAAGATGTCAGTAGATATTTCTGGTACATCTTTGTTGTTAATAATCACGTTATATAAGACGTTGGGATGTACAAAGCACTTTCCACATAATCCCTGATTTAGCTTCATAACATTTATGAGGCAGGCTAGACTGTGACAAGGCACATAGAGACCTTCCACTTTAACAACCAAAGGCCAGCAATCTAACCACTGCTCCGCATGGCCCTCCATGTGCTCCCCTGCCCCCTGCCGCTTCTCTACCACATGTATTGTTTTCATGACTGACACGCAGTTATTCCAATGCATATTCATAAACAACAATTATCTGCAGAGACATTCAAGATGCTGTTATGGGACATTGGTATCAAAATGCAGTTGCTCTCATAATGAGGAAGCTTATGACAGTCCCTTTGCGGGTTCTGGCAAAGAATTATTTCCATTCTGTTTTGGACACTCTACTCATTAATTCTTCAATAAATGTTTCTGGCATTCTTCACAAAATGGCTAAGCTTTTCCTTTGCATCTCAGTCCATGGTAATCCTGGACAGCAAAATTATTCCATTTTGGGCAGGTTGTTAATTCGCAGCCTAGACATGTTTGGTTTTTCTGGACTCAGTTGGGACCATGCAGGGGGAGGAGACTTTAACCCTTTGTGCCTGCCACCGTCCAAGTCTGGACTTGGGGCCTCCATGGCTCGCTGAGGGGAGGTGCTTTGCCTATGCCATAGTCCCACTCTGGATCGTAATGCACTGCAGCTGCCAGCTAGCCCAGAAAAACTAAGTATGTCATGCCCAAGCATGTGGTTAACATAACAGGCTGGTTCAGATGGATATGAATCCCTACAAGCAATCTCGTCAAGGTCACAGTGAGAACGCATCCCCCTCAATGTCATTAAACGATGTGCTGGCGTGATCTTGGCACATCCTTTAATCATATGTGAGGCATGTTCTTCCAAATCGCCCCTCTACACGTGCTACAAAACCCTGTTCCCGCACACACTCCCCAAGAAAAGTCCTGCAGGCGCCCATGGCTATGCACCATGAAGTAAAATTTATTTTGTACAATTATACACCACTCTTCCGCTACAGAGCTCAGAGCAGTTTGTGTGTGTGTGATACTACTTGAATGGTCTCATCCATTCTCTCTCCAGTTAGAAGGTTGGTCTCTCAATTGAAAAACTAACTTTGATCCCAGCTGAAACCACTAGGCGCTTCCCTCCCAGGGGGAATGGCAGCCATGGAGGCACAATCCAGATCCGAACCATGTGGGGTGAAAGCATTGACACCACTTCACCCATGGTCTTGATCCCGATTGTACCCTCCCTCCATGACTGCTATTTCTGTTAGTAAAAGCAAGCACATGGGGCCAAATTACACATTTGACGTATCTTGCAGTCTGGCCACGGATGACTCACCGTTTCCTGTTTTCACTTTTCTGAACCCTTTAGCAAACGGGATTAAGCGGATGCTGGGCTCAATTCTTCTCTTTGCACATCTGACATAAAGTAATCATGAAACATTCATTATGTTCAGCTGCATTCCTCATCTGGAGGGAATGGGGCCTCTGCATATTTCATTTCTTCCCCATTAAAATCTCATGAAAGAGAGATCCCTTGCTCACAATCCCTTAATTAGTTTCTTTTATCCACCTCCATCTCATTTGCTCCGATTCATCTGGAAGAGTGCAAGGAAACATTCCTACACATTTGGTGCACTGCATGTCAGGGGTATACAAGGAGGAACATTTGGAAATCCTATCTGTTTATACAGTGACACTTACTTCTGAGTAAATGCACACAGGATCAGGCAACACATATCCTGACGATGCACAGTTAGACAGAGGTTGCAAGCAGTCAGAAAGAAGAAAGCTATTTGGGATGCTGGGGCGGGGGGGAGGGGGGATTGCCATTGTTTGGCAACAGGTGCCAGCTTGGACTTAACAGCATTTTACTAGCCCTGCTCCTGTGTCTTCTTACAGCAGTTTGGTGTGCAGCCCTTAGCAGGTGATAATGCTCTCCTCTACGCTTGCTGATTTTTGTTGTTCAAGACAGGGGAGGTCTTGTGGTAGCAAGCATGTATTGTCCCCTTTGCTGAGCAAGGTCTGCCCTGGTTTGCATTTGGATGGGTGACTACATGTGGGCACTGTAAGATATTTCCCTTAGGGGATGAAACTGTAGCTCAGTGGTAGATTATCTGCATGCAGAACGTGCAAGGTTCACTACCTGGCATCTCCAAGTAGGACTGGGGGACATCCCTGCCTGTAACCTTAAAGAGGTGAGGCTAGTCAGTGTAGACAATACTGAGCTAGATGGACCAATGTCTGACTTGGTATAAGGCAGCTTCCTGTGTTCCTGTGACACGGGAGCAGACTAAGCTGCTTTTTTCCTGGTCAGTTGGCAACCCTGAGGGATTCGGAATGGACGTTTTGAGAGGGTTTTGTTTTATTTAGTATATTCATATACCACTACAAACTCATAACTCTGGGCAGTTTACAACAAACATAAGACAAATTAAAACAGTTTAAAACTACAATTCAAGTTAAAAAGCTTGGGTGAATAAATGCACCTTGAGAGTCTTTTTAAAAGCTGTCAAAGATGGAGAGGCTCTTATTTCAGCAGGGAGCTCATTCCAGAGCCTCTGGGCAGCAACAGAAAAGGCCTCTCCCTGAGCAGCCACCAGAGGAACTGATGGCAACTTCAGACAGACCTCTCCAGATGATCTCAATGGGTGGTGTGGCTCATAGCAGAGAAGATACCTTCTTAAATACCCTGGGCCTAAGCTGTTTAAGGCTTTATAGGTTATAACCAACATTTTGTATTTTGCCCGGAAACCTATTGGCAGCCAATGTCGTTCTTTTAATGTAGCAGAAATATGGTCTCTTTAAGATGAACCGGAGACCAACCTGGCTGCTGCATTTTGCACCAATTGCAGTCTCTGGACTACATACAAAGGCAGCCCCACATAGAGCCCATTGCAGTGGTCAAGTCTGGAGGTGAACAGCATATGCACTACTGTTTTGAGATAATTTATCTCAATAAGCGGAAGCAGTTGGCATATCAGCCAAAGCTGATAAAAAGCACTTCTGGCCACTGCCTCAACGTGAGACACTAGAGAAGTACTTCTAGACTGTGTTTCTGTCCCTTCTTTGCCGGTGTGGTGGGGGGACCCCATCTGGAATCAGCAGATCAACATTTTAGAAGTTTGTATTGGAATTAGAAGGCATGGAATGCCTTTGGGATGAATTTTGAAAGGGTGCGGCTTGCATTTGAATTGGCAAAGTTTCATAAAGATGTGTTTTTAAAGTGCATGTTCCAGAACACCTTCATACAATTTAAGTTTAGGATCACCTCTGTCTTAGGCCCAGAACACAGATTACATTTGCCACAAGAGATCACCAGAATCAGCTGTCTGTGGGGGGGGGGTGACCTCCACCCCAAAAGTGAAATCTAGAACAACAATCAGATTGTATGGAACACCACTGTCAAGTGTTGCATCTCCATGCACCAGGCAATAGCAACTAAGGATGTGGATGGGGTTCCCATGACAGCAGCGGCCCACATGGAGGGCAGATTCATACATGAAAGCTGAGGCACTCTAACAGAACACAAGCTTCCAGACTGCTGCAAGTAAAAATGAAAAATATGAAACGTACTGAATTGGAGCAACACAAAGCCAAGCTTATATTCTTACCTTCTTTTAGTGCAAACATTTCAGTCCTTTCAGCACTGGCTTTCCTATTCCTAGGTGTCCTGTTAACCAAAAGCCCTCCCACTAGCCTATAGCATTTTTGCAGCAGCTTCCCCCTTTGTTTTTACACACTCCAAATATCACAGCTTTGTAAGTTAAAACATTTTGGCATTCACTCTTCATGTGCTTCTCTGTCGGTCTTCAAGCACAAACAAAGGATCCAGTAGGAAGCAGTTTGAGAGCCAGACTCTGTGTTTATGTTCCATCAGTTCAAGGACACACAATCATCAAAAGGGCAGAAATGGAGACCACCCCCTCCCTTCCCATACACCCAACCTCCCTTCTTGGTGTCTGTGTTGTGTTTCTGGTACACATGGGACTCATTTCCTTTGTGACGTTATAAGGGGGTGCAGGAAAGTAGAGTTTACCCTTGGAAAAATAAATGATCCTTTTTAACAGCCTTGTTGATATTTTGATTGGTATCTTGCTTATTTACATCCTGCTTGTCAGAGAGGCATATGACAGGCATGGATGAGTGAGTAGGTGGAGGAACGTTTTACTGCTGTTTACACCAAATATGTATCTGCTTCAGGGGAAAGCTAATGACAAAGGAGGCCTTGGGCCCAATAAATTAGGTGCAGGAGCAGAACTTCAGTCAGGTCATTCAAGCAAGGACAAGGGATGCTATATGTTGGGCTGAGTTATACCAGCTCCTTTAGGGGCCCAGAGCAGATTTCCTTTTGGACAAAACAGTGTCAAGGAAAAGAGCAGATTCCATGATGGATGATCTAGAGGAAGACAACCTGGAAGCCATACAAGGTAAGGCATCTCTTGAGAAGGACCACACCCATAGGGACCAGCAGTTGATTTGGCCTAGCAGATAAGCAGACGAGGCTGGCATCAGGTGTCAGCATCATTGGACAACTACTGAGGTCCAGGGCTTCAGGAGGGCCCTCTGCTGATTCCTGAGACCACTCTGTGTACATAGCCTTCATGTGGTAGTGGCAGAGAGACTCTCTAAGGTCTACCCAGGTAGGAGGGGGCTCTGGAATTTGGAGGGGGCCCTGTAAGTTGGGGGGTGAGAAGTATCACCCCAGATTCTACCTCCCTGCATTGCATGCCTATAACCATGTGTCAGAGGGTGGCTAGACAAGTGTAGCTGGCAGGAGGTGACTCACTTGGAAAGAACAGTTGCCCACTCCTGATGAGGAGCCAATTGTAATAGTTACATTTGGACCTGAGTGATGCAGTATGGACAGAGGCTTGTGTCTGGCTGAGGATAGCCCAAGTTCTGAGCTCCAGGCTGATTCACACATTGTGTGGCAACATATGCACATCTGTTACTTGGTGTGTGACTGGTACAGGACTCCAGCCAACATTTCCCCACTGCCAGTGCCACACAACTGAAGAGAAGAACCCCCAGATTATTATTTTAGAATATTTATCCACTGCTTTTCAACAGAAGAACTCTCAAAGCAATTTACATAGTAAAAAGGAAAAGATGGTTCCCTGTCCTAAAGGAGCTTACAGTCCAAAACAAAATGCAAGGGAGGCAGCACCAGCAATTGCCGCTGGGAGGCAAGTACACCTGTGCCTCATGTCCATCCTTGGATTCAGACAAAGAAGAGCCAATGCCATGCAATAAAAGCTTCAACTTTGTGCCTGCTTGTTACCAGCCACAAACAGCCCATTTTAGTCTGTGAGTGGAATGGCAAATCCAGTCATGAGGAAAAAATAGAGACTTGTGGGACCATAAAGACTGGTGCATTTATTGTAGTATTAGCTTTTGTCAACTAGAGGAGCTCTCTTTATTCAGTGCATGAAATTTTATCATCGTCTGGCAAGCACATAGCTATGGTAGTAGAAAAGACAATTGTGAACTGTGGGGTGGCTATAAAATGCAAGCAGTATAGCTCTGACCATTTTAATGGGAGGCTTAAATAAAAGGTTAAGTGCAGTAGTGACTCACAAAAGCCATAATGGCAGATAACAGAATCTTCCTGGATATTGCTATAGTGAATCGCCACTATACTAATGGTCCAAATTTAAACTCTAAGAGGGGCTTGGATAACTTCATGGAGGAGAGGTCTATCAATGGCTACTAGTCGGAGGGCCGTGGGCCACTTCTAGCCTCAAAGGCAGGATGCCTCTGAGTACCAGTTGCAGGGGAGTAACAGCAGGAGAGAGGGCATGCCCTCAACTGCTGCCTGTAGGCTTCTAACAGCATCTGGTGGGCCACTGTGTGAAACAGGATGCTGGACTAGATGGGCCTTGGGCCTGATCCAGCAGGGCTGTTCTTATGTTCTTATGTAAACTTTACATAAGAAGGATCACAGGCAGTATGCCTTCTACTGTATAGCCATTGGCACTACTCACACTGGGCACATGCTCCAAATATTTGGTCAGAGCCTTGAATGTCTTGCCTGCCTGCCTGCAGCCCACCCAGCTCCCACCACCAACCTTGTTTGGATTAAGCAGGAAGTGGTGAGGGGGCCTACTCCTGGTGGGAATTGCACATTCTAACCCAGCAGGGGTTCCCCATCAATACCTCCTCTGTTGTTGAGCCTCTGTTGTTTGCTCTGTTGTTAAGCCTCTATCCCAATGCTATACATTTTTACTCAGAAGTAAGCCCCAAAGAAATAAATGGGGTCTCCCACCTCAAGGGGTTCCCCCTTCTATGCTTTGCTGAGGGGCCGGGAGGAAGAGGAAAAAAGAGAACCCACATTCTTGCCTAGGATCTCTGTTGGTCCTGATTTCTCTGGAATCAGTGGACTTACTTTCTAGTAATTTATTTCAAGCTTTGCTGAGGACCTCTGCTTCCCCTCTTTGTTGTGGGTGAGAGAAAGGGGACAGAGGGAGAAAACGAATGCCAAGGAAAGGGAGGGGGAGGGAGTATTGTTTAACTATACAAGTGCCAGAGTACTCATAGATGTCCTTATCAGGTACCTATGTTCAGCACCAGGAAGCCACTTGCTAGAAATTGCCAGGACTTGCTCTTCCCAATTTTGGCTTCAGAATTCTTAGTGGACAGACTCAGTTATGCTCTATTTCCCCTGTTATTATGGGGATTTCAAATAGTAATTACTCAAAAATCACTAGATTGTTGTTTTTCAAACCAACAAAAGGCACCAGAGTCCTGTATGGACCTGAATGTTTAGGGAATGCTAACAAGACATCAAACATGTTAGCTGTTTGTTTTTTTTAAAGTACATTATCTGTGGTGAAAAACAGTTGCCCAAACTTTAAAACCTCTTTTTAGGAGTTAAACATGTCAACTACTGTAACTCAGAGATTTTGCAACGGATTTGCACCAAATTTGGAGGGGTGATGTCTCCTGTCCCCTAGTCTATGTGTGCACAGTTTCAGAGGGATTGGGTGGATACCTTTGACTTTATATGCAATAGAATCTTCAGGACTGATAATGGCAGAATGCAGAAAACACACCTCATCTTAACTGTACTGGCACAACTGGAAGAGAGTGTTGGATCCCTAGTCAGCAGCATGAAAAGGTTTAATTCTCAAAGGGGTGGGTGAGCCTGAGTGAGGCCCTGTAAGCATGGGCCCTGGATTTTTAATTACTTGGCAGCATCCCTGTTCATAGCATTTTGTCCCTCAGTTTGCCATTTTCTCTTTCTCTATACCCATAAATAGTAGTGATTTACAACAGCCAGGAAAACTGGCTTACCAATTACTTAACAATTGGTACCAGTTACCAGTTGCTTCTCCTCTGGAAGTTGTTACCAATACTGAAAATTCCTCCACAGTAAATCTATCTATATATTCTCCATTCCCTCCATGAAGCTAGGTCACCCTGAGTCAGACCATTGGTCTATCTAGCTCAGTGTTGTCTTCACAGACTGGCAGCGGCTTCTCCAAGGTTGCAGGCAGGAATCTCTCTCAGCCCTATCTTGGGGATGCTGCCAGGGAGGGAACTTGAAACCTTCTGCTCTTCCCAGAGCGGCTTCATCCCCTGAGGGGAATATCTTGCAGTGCTCACACAGCAAGTCTCCCATTCAGATGCAACCACGGCAGACCCTGCTTAGCTATGGGGACAAGTCATGCTTGCTACCACAAGACCAGCTCTCCTCTCCTAGTCATGTGTGCATTTCCAGAATGTTCCCGTTCCAGCATATTTCAAAATGCAAGTGCTTTTATTAGTCTTATAGAGTTACGTTGTTCTCAGGAAAGCGAAGATCTCAGCAATTCAGAGCGACCGGGCCACTCTTTCTTTATGGGCATAGAATGCAAATATGGAATAAGCAGGGGGCTTTTTGCTGTACAAGCTAGCTGTCAAAGCATGTTCTGCATAAGCAAATCCCAACTACAGAAGTGCACATACTGCAGAACATAATCTTATCTAAACCAGATTTATCAATCCATCCTTGTATGTTAATAAAACTTTAGCAGCAAATAGCCCCCTGTATAGCTCTGGAGAGGCCATAGCAAAGCAAATTTTTTCAGCAATAACATAGGATTTCCTCCAGAGGGAGCTTTAACTGCAGGGTAAGGGTTAACAGCGCTAAGGATAAACTATGCACAGCCTTTTTAAAAATGGCAGTCTTTGCAGGAGCCCTTGGGCAGACTTTGAGGCTATTCATATGCACATGCAAAACCGGGCTGAGGGACATGTGTGTGAACTGCCAGAATCAGGCCCTATCCCAGCAGCTACACAGCAGCAAACCCGCCTAAGTAGTCTCTCTTCAACATGAGGTTAAGGGAGCAAGCACTCCCTTAACCTCATTTTATTGATTGTTTGTGTATGTGTGTGGGGGGGTCCCCAGTAATGCACTGCGCACTTGCGTGGTGCATTATTGGAGATTGGTGTGTGTGTGTGTCCTCGCTGCGGGAAGCGCTGCTGCGGTGTCAACTCGCAGCAGCGCTTCCCTGCACCCTGACCCTCAGAGCTGCAGAGGGAGCCGCCACTCATCTGAGCAGGCAATTCACCCACCCAGGGAAGGAGAGAGAATCATCTGCGGGGAGGGTGAGTGTAACCTGCTCTCCCTGCAGACTGTCCTGGAGCTCTTCTCACCAATTGTGAGAAGAACTCCTTTGACTAGGCTTCATGGGGGCTCATTCTGTCCAATAAACACATGCACAATTATAAATTCTTTCCTGGCACAGTCCAAATGTATAAGGGATCCCTGGCTGGCCTTTCCTTCCCTGCCAGACCTTCTGTCCAACAGGCTTTGTCCACCTTGTGTTCTGAATAACGTATTTTTGTTTGCAAACTGTTTTATTATTGTTTACCCCAACTATCCAGACATTGTCCCAATTATTTTTCCAGTCTTTTCCAGATCCCACTATTTGTTTCCCTTTGTTTCCTTCTCAGTTCATCAATTTCCATATTGTTAAGTGTTCTCCACTCTCATCTGGTAAGGAATTACCAAAGCAACACAGCTAGTTTTGATCTCCTTTCAATGAGAGCACACAAGAGACTTGCAATATCTTTGTAATATTTGCTACATAGGAAGCTGCCTTGTACCAACTCAAACCATTGGCCATCTTGCTCAATATTGCCTACACAGACTGGCAGCAGCCAGCTTCTCCAAAGTTGCAGGCAGGAGTCTCTCTCAGCCCTATCTTGGAGATGCCAAGTATAGAACTTGGAACTATCTGCATGCAAGCATGCAGGTGCTCTTCCCAGAGTGGCCACCATCCCCTCAGGGGAATATCTTGCAGTGTTCATATGTAGTCTCCCATGCAAATGCTAACCAGGGCAGACCCTGCTTAGCAAAGGGGACAATTCATGCTTCCTATCACAAGACCAGCTTTCCTCCTCCTATAAGTCTATAAATAGAGCATACTGAAAGTAATCTGATGCTCCTACAGTGGACAGCAAAGTTGCTAGTACTGCATCAGATTGCTGGAATTTCTACACCCAAACGTGCTTCAGTTTCAATCAAGACACTATTGTCTACAATTGTCTTTGCCTTCTTCCCCAAATTGGTTCCAAACTATATCTCTGCCCCCTTCCACTAGTTGGAGGTCATTACTTTCCCAAACTTTGATAGGTGTTACAATCCAAGGCTAGAAAGAGATTGCCAGCTATCAAGGAATGTTAAATCCTGAGCACTCTCTCCCCACCACCATCAGGTGACAATTTAGGCAAAACTATAATGATAGACCCATTCACAGTAATCAAGACAGCTAAACTTACACCACCATCTTCAACACTGCACAAAACAACAACTTCCAGATGGTATTTGCATTTGATTGTCACTCGCTGCTCTTTATTTTCAGCACTGAGACATTGCAGCTGACACCCGTGGACATGTTCTGGCACTGCTATTTCTGTAGCATCTCTGCAGTACAAATTAATAATATAACAATGCTATAAATTGTTAGACGACAGGTGTTAACTGAATGCTAAGTGTTAGTTCAATTTAACTTGCAGCTATTACAAAGGATTCTGGGAAACAGTTTTGAACTCGATCAATTCCAAACCTACAACAGCAAGCATGTTCTGATCTGTTATTTCTTCCACCTGCAGTAATATGCAAAACAACAGTGATATCTGATTATCACACTCATTATATTTCGGTCTCAGCTGTAACCATTCAGTCCCTGCTCTACTTCAGCAATTACTCTTTTGAATAGTATATTCTAGACCTGCTGCAGAAAATAGCAATAGGACCCAGGCAGACAATCCCTTTATCTCAGAATTGTGCTTTGTAAAGCAGATGTGCCAACTTCTGTTAAACATGCAAGTTCTTATTCCATCACGTCACATACCTTAGATAAAAAGGCTGCTCCCGTGTATCTAGGAAGCCAAAAAGAATCAGGATGGACATTAGAATCCTGTAATGTATGTGCCTTGTTGTTTCCTACATCTTAAAACAACTTTTGCTTTTTAGGCAAGTTTTAGAAATATTTGCTTTTAAAAAATAATTAAATGCTTAATGATTCTGATTTCCTCATGAATGCACTGGTTTATTCACACACCATACAAGGTGTGTGTATAGTTTTAGCTTCTCTGTGAAAGCCAGGCTTAAATGTTCTGTTGTGATACCTTTTTACTGCTGAACAAATAGTTTGGGTTTATATGATAAATAGAAGCATCCTCAAATGCTGAGAGAACTAAACAAAATCCTGTTTGAAGTTATGGCAAGAGCTAGCTCTTTTTAATTGTTGTGGTTGATTTTGAAATGTAAGTGGGAACTATCTTAAGTGCAAACCATGGGGGCCCAGTAAAGATCTCTCCTTGAAACCATGGTTTTCCCCACAGCTGTCGAGTGGCAAAACAAACCATGCTGAATAAAGTGTCTTTGTTCTACAGAATCAGCCCATCCACCTAAGGTTGCCTTGCAAATCTCCTGCAAAACTGAGACTTGGGGCGATGATGCATCCTCTTGCTTGGGCTGCAGTGCATTTGTGGACAGGAACAAAATTCCCAAGTTGGAAGAGCAGCAGGACGGTCCTGAGCAGTTGCTTGGCAAGTCTATGAAAGAGCTAAAGAAGTTGGCAAGGGAAGGACGTTGGGCTCGAAGTCATGCCCTACGGGCACAGGCTTACCAGCACATTATCCAGCACATACCATGTCGGCTAGTAACCCCGGATGCTGCAGTCTATAGGGATATTGCCAGCAAGCTGTTTGGAAGCCCTAACAAGAGCTTTGACCCTTTGCCTGAATTCCTGGCAGGCAGCATTATGCCCGAGTACTGTCTCACCAAGGAAGGGGTAACAGCCACCAAGAAGATCCTTGTCTGTATTGCCAGCCTGTACCCTGACATTACCTACTGCCCCCTGCTTCCAGCTGTGGCTGCCATACTGCTCCATTACAGCCAAGATGAGGCCCAGTGCTTTGAGAATACCTGCCGACTTCTCTACTGCAACGCTCCCCACACCTCCTATATAGACCACTCCTTCCTCACTCATGAGGCTTCATGCATGACCTTTGGGGACCTTGCCAACAAACACTGCCCGGCAGCCCACCGACTGATAGCTGGCTCAACCGTCAGCATCTTTGAGGTGTATTCCAAATGGCTGGTGTGGCTGTTTGATGACCTTCCATTTGACTACGTCATCCGCATATTTGATGTATACCTCCTAGAGGGGCAGAAAGTCCTCTACCGAATCGCTCTGGCCCTGCTCAGGCAATACCAGCTCTCTGTCGCTTCTAAAGGGCTCGAGGTGACGGACATGAAGGGGAGCTTGCAGGCTTTCATGTGGAACATTCCTGAGCACATGGCTGCTGATAAGCTTCTAGAGAAGGCATTTGGTATCCGGCTTTTCTCTCGCAAAGAAATCTGGCTTCTCCAGATGGCTAACAAGAAGGCACTGGTGGAAAAAGGCGTAACCATGGTACAGAACAGGTACATTTGTTCCCCTTGAGACATGACCCATTCTCTGCTAATAGCCAGAGCAAGATATACCTAGGAGGGGTTACTGTACAATACAACTGTAAATGATCAGAGAACAAAGAATAATGTCATGCAAACATTTTCTGCTTGCACCATGGATCACAGTGACCCATGCTTCAAATTAATACAAAGCTAATAGGCCAGCAGTGGCTCCCATGGGTGTGTACGAGCAGTCATCTACCTTTATAGATAGCATTTACCTGGTATGTATCTTGGAGAGGAAGTGTGCAACATTGTAAAGATGTGGGTCCACACTATCCCAACACCACTATCATTAGTGTACACTAACATTAGTGTAGTAACAGGCTTGCAGGAAACATATATTGTAGCATTCTTCAGGCTCAAATGAGATGTGATGTCAGCAAATGTGTTTGTTTATATGTGATTCTGCTGCTTCTGGGTTAGAGTGGGGCTGGGGACCTTATTTTAAGAGCAAAATTGGTGTGTGGGTGAGGGGAGCTGAACCCTTTCCCCTTCCATGTCTTATCTCTCTGCAGTCCATCAGCAGAACTCCCTTTTCCTCTAGTAAGAAGAAAAGTGGCTCCGTTGGCTGGTTTGGAGTTAAACCACATGATTTTTAAAAAGTTAGTTCCCCTCATCCATGACTCATGAGTCCCTTTTAAAATCAGACCCATTGGTTGGAGCAGAGTAGACCCAATTTTTAAATACATGGTTCTGCCACCTTCCCATGTGATTTCAGCCTTAGTGTGATTTCCATTGCAACTAGATACAAAATGGGAGCAAGCTGATAAAGTGGGCAGGCAGGAGGAGACAGGCAAGTGGTGAGAGTGGAGTTTAGCAGCTTTTGAAACACTGAACACTTTCCATCACTTTTCTCTTGTAGGGAAGAAAACTCTGTAAAATAGTGATTCAATTCGATGACTCACTCTCCAGATAGAAGGGAAGCCATCTAGTAGTAGAAGAGGTAGTAAGTAAGTAAGGTGTGAAGGGATTTGGGGAAGATCCACATGGGCTTTATTACTCTTCTAGAAAAGGAGATTTTATAACTTATATGCTAAAGAAGGCTCTGAAATGATAGAAGGTGACAGTGTCCAGGACAAATGGTTGAATTTTAGCCAAGGCTCACCAGAACTTGTTTTCATTGCCTAGGGGCTGAGCTGTGGAACATGTGGAATGGGATCTGAAAAGGTATCTCCTTTCAAAAAGAACCTCCCAGCCATTTGTGTGTCCCATTTACTGCCATTGCTGCTGATGTTCCATGGGAATACATAGAACTACCGAATCAGCTCACTTGCCATAAAAGTGAGGAAACTGTGCACAAAAGAATGCCCATAAAATACAGGCAAACTGGTGCTGGGCTGTTCTTGGCTAAAGTTTATGGGTTTGTTTTCATCTTTATTTGTATATCTCAATACATGAATCTACATTGGAGTAATAACAATAAATAGTTAATTATATAGTGATACTCATCGGATTGCTCCAGCTATAGTTATAAGTACTTGAGGGGTCAGGATTGCCCCAGGGTTTCAACGGTTTAGATAGTACAAGGGCACAAAGTGCAGGTAAGGTGATGCTTATGCAAGTAGTTGTATTCATTCCCATCAAAGGTAAAGCATCTTGCCTTAACCTACTTTACATTTCATTCTATGGAGCCAACACTATACATAAAGATACAGGCCAACTTGATGTGGAATGCAACACCAACGTTAGCAATTGGCCAGTTCTGCTGCGCATGTAAAAGTCAGCCCGGGCAGTGTTGTGCAGAAATGCAGTTGTGCAACTGCTTAAAACAGCATGTGCGCAGTGGAACTTCCATTGGGAGCCATGTAAGTTCTGTTGCACAAGTGCACAAGCAATGTTTTAAGAAGTTGTGCAACTGTGCTCTTACACAGCACTGCCTGGGCTGGCCTTTACGTGCACAATAGCACCAGCTGATCACTAACACATTGTGCATCATGCTGGCCACTCTGTTGCCAGTCCTCAAATTATGGAGGGAGCAGAGAGGGCTTGTCCCCCTTGCCTTTTTTGATGGCACTTGCCCTACTTCGTTTAGAAGGCTAAAGAGGGAGACATGATTTGACTAAAACTGGAGGGATCCAGGGAGTGGGGCTTCTGCAGTCCTGAAGGGTCTTTCCTTTCCTCCCATAGTTTGCCCACTGTGTATCAGTGGATATAGCATACCAAGAGCTAGCTTTGGGTTCCGCTAGTAATGTGTTCGAAGAAAAGGCTGCAATTGTCCTGTGGAACTGCTTACAGTACTGAATGGATTATTCTTTCCCTTATTGTACAGGCAGTCATTCCACCTCACCGTGAACACGCATAACTTCACTTCCAGCATTGTCGCTGCTCATGAAATGCGCATTGTGTGGTCCTGGATTCCTGAACGGTTTTCTTTGTTCTCGCCCCTCCTCTTGTTCTCAACTTCTGAAGATGGTTACAGCTTGCAAAGGTGAGGCGATATCTGCAACATCAGTCTCAAGCAACCAAAATTTCATCAGGACAAGACATTGAACTGAAGAGGGCTATTGTGGGTTAAACCAGCTGAAGAACTGGCACAGTGTATTGAATAGAGAAAAAGAAATATTTGGGTCATTTTTAGTAGGGCTAGTCCTTTCGGACCAACCTCCCGGAGAGATGCGACTGGCACAAAAGACTTAACTATCTCTTATCCTCAAGGTGTCTGTATTCATGAGAGGTGCCCATGGAAGCATAGCAACAGGCATTCTAGGATATACTGGAAAGCATCTCACCTCTAGATCACTCTAGACAGACTTTAGGGCATGTCTTTGCATTCTAAATTTTGGCAATAAGGTGTGCTCATGTAGTGTATCTGATCCCTGTGGTGTACACATGTGGGAACGGGTTCTGCACTTGCTCCCCGCCCCCCTTGGCAAACTGATGTGCTGATTGGCTGATCAGCATGGGCTACAACCTACTTCCCATGTGTGGTGTGGGAACGCCTGTCTTCCAAGGATAATTCCTGAGTTTCTAATAGGATGCCATAACACTCAGGCAAGCTGCTCAACCCTCAGGCTGACTCACTAATTATTCATATTGTTGCAGTCTGGGAAAGGGCCTGCAAAGTGTTTACTGTCCCACTCTGCCTTCATTCTGAATGCTTCTGCTCAGCAAATACACAGCCAGAGATAGGCAGGACAGCAGAGAAGATGCAGGGATATGGTATTTGGTGGCTTGCTAGTGTTGCAATTACACAGATTTGCTAAAACAATTGTGGAGGGGGCCATAGGATGCTAGGCCTCAGTGGTAATGGTGTGTGCTTAAGGTCGGTGATGCTGAAATTTACCATGGCCAGGAGAACTTCAGCTACTGGTTTTTCTCCAGGGCATCATCCAGGCTTCAAACAAGCCCTGAGGATTATTAGAGAGAGATTCAGCATGTGGATAATATTGTCCTCCCTATGCTTCTTGCCCATGTGACATACACTGCTGCTGCTTCTGCTGTGATGATTCAGGGAGGATTCTGGACTTCTGCCACTCAGGGAGGGAAGAAGTCCAACTGAAGGCTAAAGGAAAAGAAGCCACAGCATGTCATGTTGTGGTTTCAATGCAGCCTGAAGAATGGGGGTGGGGTGGGGGAGGGATGTCTGGATTTGCTGCAAAGGCCTTTTGAGAGCTGCTGCTGCCGCCAATGTTGTATTTTCCTAGTTATGTTTTGAAAATGTACATGTAGAAATGTCAGAAGGGTCAAACATGAAAATGTGATATATGTCTTGGAAAGCTACAGTACCAGGATCTTCTCTGCAGTTCATGAATCTCATAGTAGGACCTGGCCATTCTTCCATTACAAAGAGATGAGCCTCCAGCCATTGCCTGCCTATTTCCCTATGTGCATTTTCAAAATAGGTGCCATGTACATTGGTTGTGCTATATATAATCAAAAGCAACAATTATTATTATAACTGTAGTCGAGAAGAAAGAAAAACAAGTCAAAATAATTGACATAACAATACCAGGTGATAGAAGAATAGAATAAAAAGAAATAGAAAAAACAAAATACAAAGATCTACAAATTGAAACTGAAAGGCTGTAGCAGAAGAAGACCAAAATAAATTCCAGTGGTAATTGGCGCCCTAGGTGCAATTCCAAAACACCTTGAAGAGCACCTCAACACCACAGGGGCCACAGAAATCACCATCAGCCAATTACAAAAAGCAACTTTACTGGGAACAGCCTATATTCTGCGATGATATCTATAATAATAACAGCAACAACATTAATAATAAAATTCAGCCATCCCAGGTCCTTGGGAAGGACTCGATGTCTGGATAAAACAAACCAGTCGATAACATCTGTCTGACTGTGTAAACAAAATAAAATATTAACAATAATAATATAATATTGATGATGAAGATGAAGTAATGTTTGACACAACTCCAAGGGTCTACCTGCTAGTAGTAGAAGTGTGAAAGCTTCTGCCCTCTGAGAAAATGCATAGTAGAATCGGGCCAAAAGGGCATTCACAGTCTAAGCACTAAATATTTAATTTAATATTTTAAGATACACCCATATTCAAACTAACACACTTTCACAATCACAATTAAATTGTCCGACTACAGGCCTGGGAATCTATGTCAAGATCCCACATGTACTGCTGAGATGATGTTGTGCTAAGGTTTTAGCTGAGCAATTACTTGCTTCACTGAGCAAAAGTTATGCCTTCCACATCTATATAATATGTCTGCTTCACCAGGTATTATACAACCCTGAGCAATACTGAAGAGGAATTAAGGAGTGTTGTTGTTGCGTGTTGTTTTTGCTATCACTTCTTTATGGATTTGCTCAGGCACTCTTGTTTAACAGTTCACACGAAGTGGTTGTCAGCAACCATTTACAGATTGCTATTTCTCTATGTGTTTTAAAAAGCCATGTCAAGCCCCCCTGCCCCCCCCAAAATATATCCTCAGATTTTTGCTGCTGCTACTAGTACTATTTATAGAACACTTTTCATCAAAAACAGTTCTCAGAGTGTTTTACACAGAAGAACTGAAGAAGACGAAGAAGAAATTGTTCCCTGTCCCAAAAGGTCTCATAGTCTAAAAAGAAGCTATCTTTATATATGATCACAGCCGCAAGGATCCTTTATGCTGCAAACTGGCATTCGCAGATACTTCCAACACTGGATGATTGGCTAATCAAGTTAGATTAGCCAATAGAGGAGAGCTGGTCTTGTGGTAGCAAGCATGACTTGTCCTCTTAGCTAAGCAGGGTCTACCCTGGTTGCATATGAATGGGAGACTAGAAGTGTGAGCACTGTAAGATATTCCCCTCAGGGGATGGAGCCACTCTGGGAAGAGCAGAAGGTTCCAAGTTCCCTCTCTGGCATCTCCAAGATAGGACTGAGAGAGATTCCTGCCTGCAACCTTAGAGAAGCCACTGCCAGTCTGTGTGAAGACAATACTGAGCTAGATAGACCAATAGTATGACTTGGTATATGGCAGCTTCCTATGTTCCTAAGTTATGGGAATTTGCCTCGCTGGCCAAGGTGACAGCCTACCTCCGGAATACTACATACGAAACATTCTTGAGATCTTGGGAACCTTTTATCAAGTTCAATACAATGCAGGGGTTATATCCACATCTTAGATTTGGTTTTTTCTAATTTGAAGATCTATGGCAGTATTCATGTGAATTACTCACTAATCCTCTTTTCATCTTTATTTATGTACGTTTTAAAATACTACTGCAGAATATATTGAACTCTGAATGTTGCAGACTGCTTATTGTTAGCTGTATAATTGTAATTATATTGACCATTGATTTCATGGGCCTCTGTCATGCCAAAAATTATAATATTCTAAACTTTGCAATCAGTCTTATTCCAATGGCTGGCTGTAAAATTTGGAAAGCTGTGGTTCTGGTTCAAATGGGGGCGGGGGAGAGAGATTACATTTCCAAAGGAATAATAGCATTATTTTAGTTATGGTTTAAAATAGGGAAGTAATTGAGGTATACCAGTTACCTCAAACTTAATAATTAAATTTTGATTCCCAGAGAAATTGACAGACTTTTATGGCTTCGTTTAAATTAGGGACATTTTAAAAATTTATATATTTTAGAATTCCCAATTAGATATAGCATACTTTTCCTACTGGAAAATCTTTTTTACCTTTTCTTGCCTTCTTCTTCTCTCTTTAATTGTCGAAAGAGGAGTGTGTGGTAAGGAGAAGAAATGAAAACCCATCCGAAACTGGACTGAGGCATAAGGAACAGAGGAGGAAAGTGTGGAGGAACAGAGGGTGACATGGCTCTGAGGAAGGTCATTCTAATAGCATATGGGTCCCAACCTGTGGTACTGCAGATGTTTCTGAACTACAACTTCCATCATCTCCAGCTACAATTCATTGTGACTGGGGATGATGGGGGTTCACAGCAACAACTGGAGTACCATTGGTGGGAACCCCTGTAGTCGCATAAAAGAAGCACAGACCACTTCTGCACACACTAGAAATAGTCTTCACTGGACAATTGCATATACAGCACAATCAGTCTGTCCTGACTCAAAGTGCGATCCTCAAAGAATCCATGAGAAGCTTGGAAATGATCGTGTGGGGATTATAGTATGCACAATCAACAGTTTAGGGAACCTAGATCAGAAAACAGAAAGTTCAAATGAATAAGCATTTATCTCCTATGGGTCTGTATTACAGTCGCATGCCGGTGTGAAGAGCTTGCAGTGTAACTGGATAACTGGGAGACCATTTCAGAGAATGAATAATTCTGCAAGAGAATGTGCTGCATTGACAGGTCACAGCACTCTACTCAGCCTCCACCTCAATGCTATGGTGGGATTGCTTTTCCTCTCTAGCATCAAACTCAGCTCATATTTTTCTTTCTCTCTTTTGTTTCCTGCAGGTTTTATTCCTGCTGCGAAGGCTATGAACCAACAATATTACTGATAAAAACCACACAGGGAGAAGTAAGTATCTTCTGAACATCCAATAAAACTGTAGATGAGACTCTACTTTTTGAGGGGGCCAGGGTGGAACTGATTAGTCAGAAACCATACAAAGGGTAGTGCGTTCTCTGGACGAAGAACAAATTCCGAATTTTTGAGATACACAAACATACATCCATGTGGTCTGATGTCAACATTGCATATGTATGTATATAACTAACTGATCTCTATCTCCTGGCATTAGCCAAATCAGAAATACTGTTGGTAGGGATGGAGATAGTGGAGGGAAAGGGGGCATGAGTCACAATGGCTAGTTAAGCTCTAGAGGCCGCGGGAGGAGACACAGCTTTAGTGACACAAAGTGACACAGACATTTGTAGGAAAGAGGGCTCGACTCTGAACAAGGATGCATCCACACAGCACCATTCTTCAGGGGTGATTAAAAGCCATATCTGTTGCCTTTATGCACACTCCAAGATGGAGATTCTGGGAGAGAAACAATACGATTTCGTCATTACAGATGAGTGAGTGATTTTTTTTAAAGTGCTACTTCAGATTTTAGTTGTGTGTCAGTTTCACTTCTGAGAAACAAAAAGAACAATTGCAGTACTGATTATCATTTATTATTGTTTCATAAAAATTACCACTGAATGGATACTCAACAGGGAGCTACTGCCAATCTCAGCTCCTTAGTGAGTGTACCTGTATGATCCCACATGTATATTTGTGTTCCCACTATACATTATTAGCTTGCACTTAACTAGCTTAAAGTGATAGTAACAGAGATGATATGCCACAGATCTTAAACTGGGCCATTAAAGTGGCCCTGACATCCCAATATCAATTATTTGCATCCCTTTATCTACCTGTGTATCATATTTTGTGATGTTGCACTTGTATATCTTTTAGTGTACAGCCCTGTCCCATTAGGATTAGGCCATTCAAATTTGCTAAAGGGGAAAAAAAGTCCACTGAACTCTTGTAAGGATACATTTTCTTAGCCTTTTCTGATATCTAGTAGCCATACATGATGGAATGTTCTCTTCTTGTCCCTCTTAAACAGGTGTGTGGTGCATTTCTCTCCTCAGACTGGAGTGAAAGGAAAAAAACTAGGGGAGGAGCAGGTTTCTTTGGCACAGGAGAATGCTTTGTTTTCACAGTGAGTCTACAATTAGTTCCCTTCCCTCCCTGCAGAATTAGTTGGTTTTATATTTATCTATTTTTAGTCCTTTTATCTATCCCAGCACGTGGCTGTTTATTGTGTCCCAGAACACTGTAGTCAGCATTGTTTCCTCCACCTATGTATGGTACTGAGAGAGAAAGGGATGTATTGATTACTTGGGTAAAGTCACTTCCTTTTAGTAAGGATCACCACCAAACTGACCCATTCTGCAGCTTTCTGTTTAAAATACAGGGCAGTGCATGGCACAGAGCTTCCTATATGCACAGAAGTCACTTGGCCACTCCATTTGGCAGTAGCTCAGTCAATTCTGCTGCATACTGTGGGAGGGTTTTGTGCGGTGGTCTCCTGTGCTACTGCTACCTGGCAGTTATGCGGCGCCACATGTTGTTTATTCGTATCAGGAGCTCAACCAAAATCAGTTTACTTTGCAGGCCATGGCTCAGTGATTCCTATTCACATGCTGCCCTAAAAAGTCATGCAAAATGAACAACATTAAAACTATGGCTTTAACTTGATGGCTATAGGCCACCTCCAGCCTCAGAGGCAATATGCCTCTACATACCTGTTGCAGGAGTGCAACTGCAGGAAAGGTGGCATGCCTTCATCTCTTGTCTGTGGGCTTCCCAGAGGCATCTGGTGGGCCACTGTGGGAAAGAGGATGCTGGACACGATAGATCTTGGACTTGACTTGATAGACCATACATAGTGTAGCTGACCTATGTAACCTTTCTTTGAAAGGTGCATCCTGAAATGGAGCGATATGAGTGGGTGTTCATCAAGAAGCCGGAACAAGCTAAAGCCATGCCTCGTTCCCCACGCCAGCGTTCACCATCTCCTTTCTTTTCTGAGGGTCATTCAACCAGCTCAAACCAGCTCACTGTGCCA
The DNA here is from genome assembly GCF_027244095.1 of Hemicordylus capensis. NCBI lineage: Eukaryota > Metazoa > Chordata > Lepidosauria > Squamata > Cordylidae > Hemicordylus > Hemicordylus capensis. The sequence goes on from NC_069658.1 coordinate 383,282,040, forward strand.
ACACTGGACATGATTAAATACCGCCTCTCTCCGTTCCTGGCAATTAAGCACTTCAAGCTGCCTTCCAGAACAGCCTCCATGTTTATGTCTGGGACTCAAGAAGGAATAGTAATAGGTAATTATGTTACTATTACATTATTAGGTTATAGAGACCAATAATGTTACAAACATTTCTAATACTCCAGGTCCCTGCTTAGCTTGTTTTGAATTTATACACAAGTGAGTTCCCTCTTGCTCTCACCAGAGCATCAGGACTCTGGCCCCAGCCACTCTAAGCAACAAGGAATCTTGTTCCTCAGAATCTGCTAGTCTTGCCTCCCTCTACTTCCCAAAGAATTGTGGCAACCCAGAGCCCTTTATGATATAAAACCAAAGAATTGTGGCAACCCAGAGCCCTTTATGATATAAAACTCTCAACCCAGAGCCCTTTATGATATAAAAGAGACAGCAGAATAAGGAATTTATGACTGTAAATGTCTCAGATTTGCTCAGTGTCCCTCAGTTGAAAAACCACACTTCACCACGCACCATTTGTGGGCAAAGTGCTTAAGCATGTGGTGGCAACTCAAATCCAGCACTACTGGATAAAACTGATGATCAAGACCCACTTCAGTCTGGCTTTCAGCCAAGGTTTGAGACTGAGATGACCTTGGTCACTCACCCTGGTGGATGATCTATGCCAGGAAATGTACAGGGAAGTGTGTCCTAGTTGGTTCTGCTGGACCTTTCAGCAGCTTTTGATACCATCAACCATGATATACCTCTGGACCAACTGGTTGGGATGGGGCTTGGAGACACTTCTTTGCAGTGCATCCAGAAGTGATGCTGGGGGACTGCTGCTGTGTGCCATGGCCTTTGACCAATGGGGTCTTGCAGCGTTCCATTGCATTTTCCATGCTAGTCAACATCTACTTGAAGCCACTGGTGGAGATTGTCTGGAGATGCAGGGTATGGTGTCCTCATTATGCTAATGATACCCAACTCTGTCTCCTTTCCATCATATTTCAGAGAAGTTGAACCATTGTCTGGGACAAGTAATGGATTAGATGCAAGTTACTAAACAGAGATTTAGTCCGGACGAGACAGAGGTGCTTCTGTCAGTAAGACTACCAATCCTGGGATAGGGATGCAGCCTATTTGCACTCCTTCTGAAAAATAAAGTTCACAGCTTGTGAGTGCTCCTTGGACCAGGCTCTGTTCCTGGGTGCTCAGGTGGCAGCCATGGCCCAGAAGTGTTTTTGCCCAGCTTAGGCTGGTGCACCAGCTGTTCCTGGAGATGAAAGGAACTAGCCATGGTAGTACATGTCTTGATTCCATCAAGGTGGGATTGCTGCCAAACATTCTATGTGGGGCTGATGCCTTTGAAAAGTGTTTGGAAACTTCAGCCAGTTTTGATGGTGACTCCACTGCTATTCCGTGTAGACTGGATTCCAGTTTGTTTCTGAGTTCAGCTCAAGGTGCTGGTTTAAAACCCTAATTGGCAACAGACCAGGTCAATGTAAGGACCGTCTCCTCCTCCTGTTGCCATCCACCTAGTTTCTCAGGGGAGGCTCTACTGTCAGAGATACAGTTGGTGGGAATGCAGGTGAGAACTTGCTCTGTCATTGCACTGCAGAATGCAATGGCTAAGGCTGTAGAACCTTCTGCCCTGGGAAATCAGATGGACCCTTCTTTCATGGCCTTTAGATGCCAGATCACAATGTTTTTACTTCAGTGAGCATATGGCTGGACTGACCTTGAAAAACAATTATCTATTCTTTGCTGTTTTTATACATTGGTACTGTTGAATTCTGTTGTACTGCTTTTGTTTTTTAGTGTTATATGATGTGTTTTAATATGTTAGCCATGAGCCATCTGGGAGGCATCATTCATACAGCAGAAAATTTGTATCCCACCTTTCTTATTTATTTTTTAAGCATGATGAACCCAGTGTGGACAAAATGTCATTATGCAAGCGAGCAGCACAGGGCTACCCACCTCAAGGCAAATTAAGAATGATGCATACTAAACTGAAGTCTGGAAGAGAGCTTCATTATTTAAAGAGAGGTGGGATATAGCCATAAATCTATGAGATGTTTTCATAAGGGCATTGAGTGGCAAGTAGCCCTGTACAAACATCAGGTGCTGCTCTGTGTACACTCAGGTAGCAGGAAGAAAAATCAATCCGGTATCTGCTGGTATAATGAGTTCTGACTGCTTGCATACAGCAGTATATCTGACTATACTGTGAGAATGCAGAATAAGGCACTGATCTACACTGGGCTTTCTGGGATCTTTGTGCTCATATATAATGCAGTAAAGTTGTGCTATTGATGATCTCTCTAAAGGCCCAGGCAGCCAGAGACCAAAATGTTATAGATGGCAGCCACTAGGAGGCAGCAGCATATGGCTACATTTGCACATACAAATAAAGACTTTTCCAAGTTCAAAACCAGAACTTCTGCTTCTTGCAAGCAATGTTGAAATTTAGGTCAGGTTTAACCTCTGTAAATGCAAGATTAATTATTTGGTTATTTCCCACCAATTCAATTATTCAGATGAAGCCACTTGGGCAGTTGTTACTATGCACTGGCAGCTGATTCTCTTGTAAGGTACAGTTTAGGTGCTTTGTTATGAAGAAAAGAAACTGAGCTGCACATCTTGTGAAGTATATTGGCAACCACTGTGCCAATATACCCAACATATTTTTCTATCATAGGTTAAGTTGTCCACCTGCAATTAGAGCCAGACACTCTCTTAGATAGAAATATAAGCAAAAGAGGTGGTAGAACATTGGACAGTATCAGAGTCTGTGTTTCATTACTTGGTGGAGTAATGTTGTGTTCATTTCTTAGGTGGTGGAGGAGGCCAAGCTCTGTTTGTTGATGCTGATCTGTACCATGGGAGAACAGAACACTGTGAAACATTTGACAATCTTCCTCTCTGCCAAGAGAACTTCCAGGTGCAGCTCTTAGAAGCCTGGGGCTTTCAGAATTCCTGATCATACCCTCTTTCTCATGTGAAAATATGCAACATTTGATGCTGAGCTTCCTCTCCATGGCATTGAGCATTACAGCTAGCCATGGAACAAATCACATCAGATACCTCACTTGGAAGAATTTTCTCGTAAGAAGATTCCTGTGGATTTCATTTGATGCCATGTACCCCATTTTTTCTCCCATCACCTAAAGGACTAGACCCTTCATCTACAATTCAAACCAAATGCAAAGGCATGTAATATTTGATATACCTGCTTATTATTTTATTCCTGTCCCCCCTCCACACCCACACCCCATACTTGCAGCATTCTCTTTCCATCAGAAGCCAATCCTTGTATATATACTTTATTCTAATGACTGGCAGTTTAGTCTGTATCTTCCTTCCGAGTCCCATGGCGTTACGGCACTGTGGAGCAGAACCACTGCCATCTTTAAAATCACCAGACATGATGAGAAATCGCACACATCTGTCTCTGTGCAATTGTTCAGGTGGCTTTGAAGTGTGGCTGCTTTTGCCAATGGAGAGCTCTCAGTACTGTTTTTTGTCCAGGCATTTTGGCACATCTTTTAAAGTGTGGCATTGGAGAATAAAATGCAACATTTGAAGGGCTGTTGTTATATTAATCAGCACTTGTTCTGCCCTCAAGAGCACACATGTGTAGCTCTGCATCTGTACTAAAGTTTTGACAAGCAGGCAGCCTGTCCCTATGGTCTAAACAAGATTTCAGAATGCCCTCAAGCCACAGTAGACCTTCTCAAGAAAACGGCAGAAGACATCTGGTGACTGGGATGCTCTCTGGACCACATGCTTTTTACCAGTTCTACAGGCCCTCCAGGCATCTCTATATATAATAATAATAATAATAAAGAAATGTCAGTAGAAGATTTACCATAAGAAAAGAACATCTCTTTCCTCTCAAGAAGTGAGTGCTTTGAGATTAGGGAGGAGAACTGAGAAGTGCCTTCCAATGCACCTCTTCTAAAGATAAAATAAAATAAAACAAACAATGCCATGTGTTGTTCTCTTTGTTATCAAAGATGTATATTTTAAACAGAGCAGTACTATGGTTGTCACCAGACTAGCAAACATAATTGGTATTCAAAATATAGTAGCAGAATGTACATCAATATAAAGAGCAAAGTACAAAGTCTATATATGTTGATAGTGTTAAGAGACAAGACATCTAATGGGCTTTGGAGTCTATGTTTTATAAAACATTGCTTCCTGGGATAGCAAACAAGATGTTTTCAGTGTCTAAATATATATTTTCTCAATTGTAGCTCTTTTGTTCCTTGGGCTTATTTTCTTCATCTGCTGAACACAGAATTGATCAATAAACCCCAAGGTGACATTCTCAGAGAAGGTATGGCAATATGGGATGAAAATGGAGAACAACAGAAGAAAATGTAACAATGGCATATTAAAAAAAAAGCATAATTACTAAGACCAAATAGATTTCACAATTGTGAGATTGTCATCAGGTGACCGGTTTGGCACCTAGTGAATTGCTACCAACTTGAAACATCAATTCTCACACTGAAGGGAACTCCAGCACAATGGTTAAGCAGAAAGAAAATTCACCCTTGGGTGAATGTGGGTGACAGAACTGTGACAGTTAATATTTTTGGCAGGGGTATAACAGAAATACAAACCAAAAAAGTTGGATAGGGCAATACTATTAAAGTACTCGAAGTAAGAATAATTGGTTTCTATTGTTTGTGAAAGGTAGCCAACAGAGAGAAATGAAATATATTGTGATCACTTTAGTCCAACTTGCATCATTCTGTACTTATTAAGGCCAGGACTTGCATCTATTGGGAGAGACTCTTTACTTGTGAAACATGTGTTGTTTGCTTAGTATACAATTGGAATACTTTAATTCATCCTCGTTTAGGCAGTGGCTGACATCCACAACTAAGGAAACATCCACGAGCCAGGAAGATGCACCTGCACTGTGGAAGGCTTCCAGAGTACTGTAGGGTGACAAGGGTAGAAGTGGGGGTTTTCTGTAATATCTGTTTCATCTAGAAATGTCCTCTGCCAAACAGAAATATGTCCCTGAGGTTTGTGCAGTCCTCAGGGACATATTTTCTGATGGCACAGGGTATTCTGGAGGAAGCAGAGATTGTTTCAAGTAAATCACCCCTTCATCCTCTGCACTGCACAGTTTAAAAAGCTCTCTGCAGCATGGGTACGAATTGCTGGTGCATGGACGCTTGCTTAGGATGTCGGCCAGTGTCTAAATGGCCTCAGTAGCAGTCTGACATTGAATGTTTTGTGAATAAATCATTTCCATGGGCCTTCACAAATGCCCAATTTCATAAGAAGTGAAATGCCATCCATAAGATGTGGTTAACAAGGTTGTTTCCAAACAAAAGGCATCACAATACTCCTTACTGGATAAATTAGGAAGTCTTTTTAAAATGAAATTTATCCTCAGAATTATTAAAAAGAAACAAAGTAGGATAGTTGTAAGGAATTCAGTAGGAATAAAGTTACTTAAAGATGTGTGGTTACTGCTTAGGAATTGGTGGGTTCCAGTTCATGCTCTGGGGGACAGATGAACTACATCAGGAACACTGACTAGCAGGAGAATTGGCATTACCTTACTCTCTTACTAGATGCCCTGAGCACAGGACAGAACAGGCCACAGGAGACTCACTTGACCTCTGTGCTTAACATCATTCCATCCAATTGAGGGTTAATAAACCTGCCTTCTTCCTCTTCTGTTTAGTAGAACTATCAAAAGAAATGTTTAAAATTTATCCTGGCATAAATCCAAGGAAATTATACAATGAACTGATTTATCCCAGTTCATTTCTTTCTTCACCACCAATGAGGAACTCCATACTGTTGCAATAACTTCAAGGTGTGTCTGCTCACTAGTTCCCTTGTTATTGGTTTGGCACTTCAAACCAAGGTTGTGCAAAATGTTTCAACATCAAAACATTTCAAGCTCAAAACAAAACAACCTATTTTGATTTGAAACATTTTTAGCGCCATTTTGGAGGCCTGTTTTTACCTTGCTAATTAGTTTTCTGGCACTGACTCCCATTTGGCTTGCAATCCCTCTCTTGATTGGTTTATCATACGAATCAAGTGGTGTCATGGGCAACTGTGCCCCCATTGGCTGGGGGAAGGGAGGGGGAGCCCAAAAGGAGGGAGTTTCAAAATGTATTCAAAGGGACAGGAAGGCAGAGAGAGCCATTATTGTGTGCCTCTCTTGAAGAGGATACATCAGGAGAGGTGAAAGAAAGGTTTGATTTTGTGGTTGTCTCAGTACCTGGCATAATATGCTGTGCTATTGCTGCTATAACTATCTAGTTTTGCTAGATCTCAGATTGACAAAGGCAAAACTTGGGTGCCTGCATTCCTTGAGTTGTGGTTTGTTTTGTTTGTGAGAATATTGTGGCAAGGAATGGACAGTGGCCGCTCTCTGTGTGTAAAATTTCTTGTTGACTGCTGTAATGAGCTCCATGTCTGGCCTTGAAACTAACTTGTGCTTCACTCGCTGCTCTGGTTTGCTCTGCAATCTGCACTGCAATCTGCACTCAGTCAAAATGTTGCTGAAGTTGCTCTAGTTGAGCTTATGGCTATGCCTGCTGTTAAATAAGAGTGCTGCTGTGGCAGCTATTGCAATGCTAGGAAGTAAGAAGTCATAACTGTGTGTGTGAGAGAGTAACTTGTGCCAAAGAAGTTACTGCTGCACAGGCACTGAGGCTGGCAGTGGATTCTGGGTCAGTCTGATTCTTTTTCGGCCATTCTTTGAACTGTGTTTGAAATGTGTGTTTTGTGTTGAGAGGGACAGATTCCCCTTTACTGTGTGCATCTGCAGTGTTTTTCAAGGCAGCGTTGCAAAATGCAATGCAAATTGCAATGCAAAACTTGTGTGCACTCTGAGTGCAGCTTGTTCCGGCCATAGGGAACCCTAGGACAAATACAACAAATATTTATATACTGCTTTTTAACAGAAGTTCCCAAAGTGGTTTGCATACCCCAAAGGGCTCACAGTCTAGAAAATAAAAATAAGGTTGACACCAGCAACAGCCACTGGCAAGGTGCTGTGCCAGTTGGATGGATAGAGCCAGTTGCTCTCCCCCTGCTAAATAAAGAGAATCACCACTTTTAAAAGGTGCCTCTTTGCTCATTCAGCAAGGGATCCTGTAGGTAGCACCCATCATGTCCTATCACCTAAGCCACTTTGGTGTCCCTAGGAGCTACCTATGGGGAACAATGGGATCCTCTGAGTTTTCCCATCGTTCCCTATGGCTGAAACATTTGAAACTTTTTGAGTTTTGTTCCATCAGAACAACCAGTTGGACCGCTGTTTTGACGAAACGTTTCAGCTAACTGCATTTTGTTTTGAACTCTAAACAAAATGCAAAACTCGTTTCGTGCACATCCCTACTTCATACAGCCTTAGAAGTGAAGGAAGTGTCCTTGAAAAGGAGAGGTACCTCTTCTCCCAAGATACCATCAATTGCACTGTGAAGCTGATTTTGTATATTCCAATGTTCCTGGAATCACCTCCATGACTCACAACATGAATGTAGTAGAAGGAACTGGCACATGCAGACTTCAGGAATCAGATGTGCTGAATAAAGGTGGTTGATCCCCTAAATTGGGGACCAAGGCTCCAAACTATATAGAACAGGTGTGTGGTTTCATATGGCTCAGTACTGTCACTGATGCTACAGCAGACAAAACCTAAACTGTGTGATACTAATCCTCAAAAGATGGGAGACAAATCCTACAGCTCAAGTGCACTTGGTAAGCAGCCAGGATTCTGTAAGGGAAGCTAGAAGCAAAACTGACTTGAAAAATGAAAGTCAATTTGAAATGCCCCTTCCCAAGAAAGATGCTAAAAGACACCATAGTCTTAGTCTTTAGAGAGAGCCAGTGTAATGCAGTAGCTTGGATGCTATGTTTTGACAGGTGGGAATGGAATGGTAAATCTCTGCTCAGTTACAAACATTCAGGCCACTATAACCTTATGCAGATATTTAGACTTTTTCACACGACTGCCAACAGGGTATGAGAAGGACCCAGCCTGTGTTGGAGAGGTGGGTGTGCTCCCAGATTTCAGTCATATGCTTGTGACCATTAAGGTAGGAGGCAGGAAGAATTATCATGTGTGAGGGGGCAGCAAGGTAGGACGAGCATGCTCTATTCAGATTCCATTTGTAACATTTTACCAAGGTAGGAGGAAAAGTCGTTTTGCTCAGCTGCTGCCTCATAGCAATAGAAATAGCACTTACATTTATATACCGCTCTATAGCTGGAAGCTCTCTAAGCGGTTTACAATGATTTAGCATATTGCCCCCCAACATTCTGGGTACTCATACATGATCATTCTCCCTGCCTCCTAGCTCACTGTTTGTAAGCGTCCAACCAGGAAGTGTGCCTGGCTCTCCTACCTAGGCTGGGAGGGCATCAACCTTTTGCACCAACTATCCAGATGACCACTAAGGGCATTGGGAGGAGAGATTGTGAATAAGGGTCTCTCTAGCTGTTCCTATCTGTCTCTATTCTATGACCCCCTGATATGACTCCTTGGGCATTTCCTGTGGTGAGTAATAATCTCTTCCTTTCCTCCTGGAGAGCAGATGGAAACATCTCTCTCTCCCTGCCTATTCATTATGTAGCCTAGAGGTAGGATTAGGTCTTTCCTTTTGAAAGTGTACTTCACCAATAAATCTACTTAGTATTTAGATTCTAAAAGAATCTCCATGTGTCTTCTGTAAATAGCTGCAACAACTAAACTCTGCATTCTACTCTGTAACTGGAGTGAGTAGCTTCTTTAGTGCTCTGCTAATTAAGCACAAAACCCATCACAGGTAAATTACACCATCCAAAACCCCTACCGTGCCAGCAGTTGTGTGAAGGAATCTATTATGTTGTATCTGCATTTAGATGTATGTAGATATGTACAAGCTTGTGTGTGAATGGCTGTGCCTGTGTTCGTTCTAGAAGTGAACCTGGGTACAGGTCCCTCAAACACCTGATACCAATAGGAAGAGTACTGCTGTACTGCATTCAGCATAACATCTGAATAACTGTTCCTGTGTGTTCACCACACACAGATTATATCAGTGTTGAACATAATGCGTAGATAGGGCTTATGTCTCAGTCTGACTGGGATGTGATCTGTTACGACACATTAGGAAAGACACATGTATACTGCGGGAACTTTGCAGCAAGGATTATCCTATGGTTGTGAGCCACCTTGAGCAGTAGTGTACTGGAGGGGTGGGGTATAAATATTTTAAACCAATAAATAAAATATCCTGAGTGTACATGGGAATGATACAAACGGGGACAACAAGCTTCTAATACAAAATATCGAACATTTATTGAGTAACAATCAAATACATGTTCCCATTTGGGGAATCAATAGAATAGATCTCCAATGGTAATACTATCAAACCAAATCATTCCCCTCCTAATTGAGCAATGAAGCACCTTTTTAAAGTGGTGATTCTCTTTATATAGCAGGGGGAGAACAACTGGTCCTATTCACTCCCAGCATAGCATTCCTCCAGTGGCTATTGCTGGTGACTATCTTATGTTTTGGGTTTGTTTGTTTAGATTAGTGAGCCGTTTTGGGGACAGGGGAGCCATTTTATTTATTTATTTTTCTCTATGTAAACTGCTTTGAGAACTTTTGTTGAAAAGCCCTATATAGCCATCATATCATTAATGTGGGGAATTTGAGTGACTAAACTCACTTTTATGAAAATCAACACAGAAAAGCAATCAGTAATAACCATTGGGCTAGCCATTCTGGGAGGTGCGACTCCTAGCGAGTCTCCTTGTTGTTGAACTAGCGGCTAGCATCATGTCAACACTACATCGGGATGGTTCCTGAGACAAGCAAGGAGTTAACTGACATGGATGGGGACCAACAAATCAGGGGAAGAGGCTGGTTAGGAAAGGAGGGAATATGAAAAAAACCACCTAATACTGTGCATGTGCAGCAGCTATTTGGGTGGTCAACCATGCGCACATGGGCTGCTGGGGGGAGCGGCAGAGGAGCAGGTGAGGACCTGCTCTCCTCACTTTTAAAGTCTGCCCCATCCACCACTGCCCTCCACCAGTTGAACCAGCTCAGCAGCCCATCAAACCAGTTCGGCTTGGAATCTGTGCACGAATCTCAGTTCATGCACATCCCTACGTTGAGCTCCTCCAAGGAAGTGCAGGATGTAAATAGAAAGATTAGTAGGACTGAAGGACTCCACACCTGGTTACTGCCAAGAAGGTATGGTTAATACCAGAGGTTGGAGGAGACAGGCACTTGTCCCCAAATAATGTCCTCCCAACCAAATAGCCAGCGCCACCATCTCTGTTTAACTTGGCAAGAACTGGACTCAGCTGTACGGGTGTCAGCACCTGGATGGTGAAAGCACTCAAGATGAAAGCCTCCTCAAAACATAGAACTCAAAGGAAGTCTTACGATTTTCTGATGGTAGATAGCATACTTCTGTTGCTTCATTAAGCTGACAACACGCATGTTAAAAAATGATGCAAAACACTGTGTGCCCAAGCGTGAAAGATTGTCTTGAGAACCCCGCCTTTGTCTTTACTGGCTTCTCTATGAATGAAAAAAATAGCAACACTTCATTGATGTGTAGGTAACTAGCTCTTCCGAAAAGAACGACAGTACTCTAGTCCTCACAGGGGATAGAAAGTACACATACCCTATGCACAGATTAGAGAGAGTGGAAAGGGAAATTTTTCTCCCTCTCACAACACTAGAACCAGGGATCAGCCCATGAAACTGAAGGCTGAGAAATTTAAGACTGACAAAAGGAAGCCCTTTCCCAAGGGGCTTAGACAAATTCAAGGAGGACAGGTCTATCAATGACTACTAGTCTGAGGGCTATAGGGCATCTCCAGCCTTGGAAGCAAAATGCCTCTTAACACCAGTTGCAGGGGAGCAACAATAGGAGAGAGGGCATGGCCTCATCCATCTCTTTCCTGTGGGCTTCTCAGAGGCATCTGGTGGACCACTGTGTGTTTCAGGATGCTGGACTAGATAGACCTTGGGCCTGATCCAGCAGACTGTTCTTAAACAGAACATATATACCAGATGTCCTACTAAGCACACTTTTTGTCTGCAGTTGTGACTGCCTATTGTCTTCTGCTACCACTCACTGTTGGTCCTTGTTTTTCAGTAGGTGTCAACTCTGAAAAACAAACAATGAACAAAAAAAGAATACTTCTGTTCAGCTCTGCATGTAGGCATGGCACTTCAAAACAAGTTGCTCTGTTAAAGCAGCTAAGGTTCCTTATCCAAGTTTGGTGTATAGGGAAGCAAAAACGGAGAAACAGTGACTTGCCCACTTCCCTTTGGTGTGATGTCCTGTGCTCTATGAAGTCAGCAACACATCAACACCCTGACAAGGCTTAAAAGAAACAGCCAGGAAGGATACAGGCTGTTCAGTCTCCACAAAGCACACAGGAACTCCTGATGAGAAAGTGTTCCTTTCACTGGAGCAGGTACGGATGCCTCAAAAAGTAGGGCACACACACACACACACACACACACACACATACACACACACCAGCACTTGCCAAAGATAGCATAATTGGCTGCCTGTCCTACCTTAGGAAAAGCAAAAAGTGGCAGCTTGTCTGAAAGTAGGACAGCCCCTATCAAAAGCAGGATTCTCTCCCCACTGTAGCTAGAAGGAAGAGAGGTAGGTCAAGTGGAAAAAAAAAAGGTGGGAAGACAAGAGTTATTCTAGACATTTTACTTTTATTAAAATGACTGCTTTGCTCCATGCGGAAGGGAAAGCGCCCAGAATATACTCTTGACAATGAACCACTGAGTCCAGCTAAGAGCCTTGCCACGTTCCAGGCTCCCCTTAGTGACACTTTGGGTGAATTTGTTAGCAGTCTCTCTATAAATATTTGATTCTGGCATTACTCTTTCAACAGAATCCAAAACATATGAAAAAAGCAGCAGCCTGAACCATTTGCTCAATTTACAGCTTCATTGGTATGGCAAGCCCAAAGCGCTGCAGTGGTCCTGACATTCCTAGTTATGGCCACAGGGGAACATGCATTCTCATCTAAGAGTTGCCAAGCATTCAAGCATTTTTTTTCTAACCTACTGGTCAAGTGAACTGGGTGTCCTGTTGTACAGGTTAGCCATTTGGGGACTATTTCCAACCAGGAACAAATTTCTAGGACTTCAGGTTTAGAGTCCATATTATCCACATGGCATCCACACATCTCATTCCTGTATGAATGCCTCTTTCTGTTACTGCAACAGTAAATCAGAAGAGGGCACGATGTCCGTAGAATACACACTACTAGGCAGGGTCTGTGGAAGTTAAAACCAACCTGGTGCATTTCTGGGATGGCATCATTCTGAAAACAAGCCAGGTTCTCACTGCCACCCTCCACAAGCCTTTCTATCAGGATTCAGGCAATGCACATCAGGTTCTCTGTAGTTCCAGTGGGTGCCTTCTGGTGAGGGGAAACACAAAAATGTTTCCTTGGAACTATTTGTGTTGTGTTCTTCCTCCCCACATTTCTTGGTGACAGAACAGATCTGGGCCATGTGACTTGCAGATCTTCAGTGTCAAGCAATCCAGCTGCTGACTTTCCCCCTTAAAATACCACCTCAAACTAGACAACAAATGCATCTTTAAACAAGGGCTGAGGTTTTATGTTGACCCCAGTCCCTCAAAACAAACTCTATCCTAAGTCTCCCTGGGTGTATGGCAGACCGACATCTGAACATCAGACCTGGGTTTCTAGCTGTTTTCCAGGGGTGATCTGGAGGATGACTCTAAGCTCTATTGTGCCCATGCTTGTGTATTCAACAACAGGTATTTATATAGCTACTTTCAACAAAAGTTCCCAAAGCGGTTTACAAAGAGAAATAAAAAACAAAGATGGATCCCTGTCCCCAATCTCAAAAGAAACGTATGACAGACACCAGGAACAGCCACTGGAGGAATGCTGTGCTGGGGCTGGATAGGGCCAGTTGCTCTCCCCCTGCCCAATAAAGAGTCACCACTTTTAAAAGATGCCTCTTTGCTCAGTTAGCAGGGGCATAATTAAAACCAGGATCACCTATTTATTTGGTTATCACGCGGTACAAAGAGGAACCAATGCAATTCTCTTAAAATATTGGGAGTTTTGTTTGTTAACATTTATTTCCAAATGTAGTGAAAAGCAATGTAGTGAAAAACTTGAAGCTTTCTGTGAATCCCACCCATCCATCCATCCATTTCTCCTATGCAATTTGCTTCTCCTGCTGCTCCCTACTGAAATGTGAAATAGTCTTGGGTAGGCAGAATTGTGCGGGGGTGAGGGGTAGGGTGTTGCAGAGCTTTGTTTAGTTCTTAGAGCAAAGCCTCGGAAGTCTGCAACCCTTTTTATGTCTGCGTGACGCCTTCTTTTCTCCCTACAGTCTTCATCCCCAAACAGCAGCAGCAACCTTACCTGTCATTCGCCGGCATTCCTTAAAGCCAAGCCCCACCAGCAGGCCACCCTTCAGACCCGCACACATCTTTAGACACACACCAAGCTAGCCCACCCCCTACTCCAACTCCAAGAGGACCACACATTAGGAGCCACGCCCACTCCCGCCTAAGTGAGTTCCTACGCACGCGCAGCTGGCTAGCTTGGCGGTCGGTCAGGGAGACGGACCAAGTTTCTCGTGCGCCTGCGCGGTTTCTATAGTGACGAGCGTACACTACACAGCCGCTGAGCAAGGGGCCAAGTGGGGAGGCGCACCATGGCGGCCGGGGATGGGGACTCCACGACCGATGAACTGGCTGGCCTCGAGCTAGAGGCGATCATCGGCTTCAACGGTATCGGGCGAAAGGAGCGGGCGGGAGATGTCAGGGGTTGAAGCCCATAAGTGAGAAGTCAATGCTCCCTTGCTTAAAAAGAAAACGAAGAGGTGCCGGGGCTCAGTGCTGCCTCAAATATATACGCCTGTGTTGGGGGACCTGGAAGCCCCGTCCTCTTAGACTGGCTGAGAGTTCTCTGTGGTTGCTCACTGTGAAACACATGAACTCTGCACATGCTCATGGGCATTCTTTTATTCACATATTCCAGGACTGAGCGGAGGCTTTCCAAACCGCAATTTAGAAAGGAAAGGCAGCAGGTGTGCATGAATAAAATGTTTTAAATACAAATGTTTCAATACTATATATAAAAATTTAAAACATTTAGTCTCAGAGGGAGGACTGGTCGAAAGTGAGCCCTTCATTTTCCAGTCCTGCTGTTGGTACTAAAGAAGATTGCCAGCTGTCAGGTGCAGTGGGATGGCTAAATCTCATCCTCCAGTTTCCATAATTGCTGTTGCCACTGAAGAATTATTAACTGAGATTAGCCAGTTCAGCTATCCATATTCCAATCAAGAATAATCTTCTGGATGATGATATTTGCTATGATTTGATACTGAATTGTTGTAACTGTTTTGAGTAACGGTAATTTTTGAGCTGCCTTCAGTACGCTAACAAATGTTGGGCTATAAATCTAAAATAAATAAATAAAGCATGTTCAGGGGCCTAACCTCTGAGAGTCCCATTTAAGGTCCAGTTTGAGGTTTAGGGGTGTTAAGTTGCAGTGCTAAGGAAGGGTTAGTGATAGTTGAGAGTTGTTCAAGGCTTGGGCTTGGAGCATGGGTGTAGCTATAATTGAACTGATGGGTTCAAAGAATCCAACCCCACAGCCCAGCTCCTGAGCTTCCACGCCCCCCCCCCCAGCTCCACCTCTCCCTATTTTCTTTGTTATCTCCCTCACTCCGAGTGGCCACTGGGGAGAGGGGCAGACACAGGTCCTCTCTCCCCTAGCTATGCTCCTGGCCTGGAGGAATGAGCTCAAGTTTTGTTTGGTGAGGTCTTCATGGAATTTATTTGGAAGGTGTGGGATCTTTGTGGAAGGAAGTTGGTGTTTCACTGAAGCTATTTTCCATTAGCTTTTTATTTTTGTTAAGGTAGAAAGTTTCTTTTCAGTTTTCCTTTGTGGGGAGTTTCCAGAGCTCTATGATAAGTGATAGAGTTTCCATGGAAGGCAGACCATGAAGTATGGGAAGCCAAATCAGTATTAGGGACTTGGGTGCTTTTCTGGGAAGTGAGAGCATTTTGAAGGGGATAGTTAGGATATATATATAGAGAGAGAAATGTAATTTCATTTATATCCAGGGAGTCTTGTGCATTTTGATTTGGAGAATATCAGAGTTGGAGGAGAAGATCTGAATATCTACATTGGGTTATTGAATAATCCCATTGTGAGACAGACTGTGGAGTAGGAGCTCTTTCAGCATTCCCCCAGAAGCCACAGATATCTTCTAGTCAAGAAAGTTCTGGTTAAATATTTAAAGCAGCTGAGAACCAGTTCCTTCTATCTCTCAGATCTTTGCCCATAGGTGGAGTGGACTGGGAGTTAATCTGTATGGATCAAAAAAGGATCTGAGCACAGAGTTCTGCCCTAAAACTACGGAGTAGATCAAACTCAATATTCAATTCAGTATATCCCCTAATGTCTTTGTAAAAGAGTGGAATGAAAGGTTGGGAGAGAAATCTGACTGGTAGGAAGCAAAAATGAACACTAGCGGAGTGCAGATCAAACAAGGAAGTGCAAAGGAATGCTAGTGGGCGATGAGGAGCAGCATGGAGGAACCTTTTGTGCTCAGAGGTTTGTTTCACTCACTGTCACTCACTGCACATAGGAAACCAGTTAGAGATGTATAAGAAGAAGGTCCTCCCCACTTACAAGGTGCAGCCAGTTAAACCTCAAAGTACCCAACCCCTCAGTCTTTCTTAGTAGCATGACCCTGACTTTCTCTTCCCTCTCCCCCTTTTGTTTGTAGGGCATGTTCCTGATGGTCTCATTTGCCACCCAGATCGGGAGCACCTCATCTATCCTCTGGGCTGTACAGTCATTGTCCAAGGCATAAATATTCGCACCCAGGATTTCTTACATGGACACACCAACAATGTTTCCTGTGTCACAGTTTCTCCTAGTGGTAGTTATGTGGCTTCTGGCCAGATCACATTCATGGGCTTCAAGGTATTATTATTATTATTATTATTATTATTATTATTATTATTATTATTATTATTATTATTATTACATTTATATCCCGCTCTTTCTCCAGGGAGCCCAGAGCGGTGTACTACATACTTGAGTTTCTCTTTCACAACAACCCTGTGAAGTAGGTTAGGCTGAGAGAGAAGTGACTGGCCCAGAGTATACAGGTACTCTGAGGTACACAGAGCTCCTAAATAATGTATTTGATTCTCAGGGGATGCTACAATGGCCTGGGGAGAGGATGACCCTGGAATCTGGTTTCTCATCCTTAGTCTGTTTCTTTAGCCTAGAAATTGTTTACGCCTACAGGATTAAGTCCTGAAACATTAAATCTGTGAGGAAGATCTGTTGAAAAATCCTATTGTATGTACTTCCATCTGGGCTAATTGATAGGACCAAGTCTATGTTGGTTTTCTGATGAAGATTTTAATCCTCTATGCACACATTAAAGCATTCCCTTTGAAAGGTGTTTGTGTTGAAGAGTGAGAGGACACTGCCATGTAGATTTAAAAGAGCAACAAAATGAGGAGCTAAGAGGTATGACAACTGTATTTCTGAACTGCTTCATAGCAGTATGTGTGCCTGTGTATGTGTATGTCAGTGAGCAAATCACTTGGAAACTTTTACCTTCTTTATGTGGAAGCCAGTGATTGCTTACTCTGTACACACCTGGCTAAAAGACTGGCAGCATTATGATACTTTAAAATGTAAATCATTTCAAGACAGTCATATTTTTTAACTCTTCTGATTTATGCTGATACATTATTTTGGGGGAGTGATTCAACCAGCTCTCTATATCAGTGAGGCTGTAATTTTACAATGATTTTTTTTTAACATTTCTTTTACACCTGGAATTTGGTGCTTACCTAAGTACTGTTGCAATGCTTATCTTTATTGTTTTGTGTCCTAGGCAGATATCATTTTATGGGACTATGCAAAAAAAGAAATGTTGGCTCGGCTGTCACTTCACAAGGGTAAAATTGAAAATCTCGCCTTTTCTCCAAATGAGCTTTATCTAGTATCACTGGGAGGTCAGGATGATGGAAGGTACTGTTCATTAAGGAACGTTTTCTCTTCTTTTCTGTCCTGTTTCCCTAAGATAATGTACAGAAGCAAGGAGAAAATGGCTGAAGATGTGAACCATTGCAGTGTTGAAATTACTGAATGCTTGTCTGACATAGACAGCTGACAAAACTCCTGGAAGCTGCTCTGCCAATTAAATGTTACTGCATCATGTTTGACTTTTCCAACATGATAGCATAACTCTTTCCCCATTTCCTTGCTACTGCCTTAAACACATCTTAGAGAAACAAGGAAAAGCCCTAAGTCTTCCGTTTAAGTGACAAAGCAAGTCAAAAGGCCATGCCTCTGTTCCAAATATTTCTACAGATCCAAAGCAGGAGATTTAAAATGAGAGCTCTTGAAGCTAAAAACTCTGTGTCCTCTGTTGCAGATGCTCTTTTCAGTCACACAGACCCTGTGATATATTTTGTCCCTTCCAACTTCATATAACAGGCTTGTCTATCTGGAGGTAATCCCCTAGCCCCTTCTACCTAAATCTCCCTCTCCTCGCACAACCTCTGAATAAACTCAAAGCTGGTGGGGATGAAAGGAGTTATTAGTAAGGTACTGTACAGGAAAGGACCACACCACACAAGCTATAATGTGTGCAAGCCACACCTGCACAATTTGTGATCTTTCAAGCTGAATGTAGCCCACCAATCATGTTTTGTAGTCTGCCAGGTGCTTCACAATCCTCCCTGATTCTGCTGCTTGCTTCAGCCTGAAAACATGGGAGGTAGGCTTGTGCCCGAAACGTTTCGGCAGCCATTGAAAAGGCCGCCGAAACGTTTCGGGTGTCGGGGCAGATTCGGTGATTCGGCGCCGGCGGGGGTAGGGCTTTAAGGGCGGGGGAGAGTGTACTCACCCCCCCTGCCGCGTTTCCCCCGCCGGCGCTCTCCGAATTTGAAGCCCCTCGGGGCGGCAGCGTTCCTCCTTGCCGCCCCGTTTGCCCCCTCGGCCGGAAGTGGCCGGAAGTTCCGAGCGCGCGTGCGCGCGCACGACGGGCGCACGCGCGCTTGGAACTTCCGGCCACTTCCGGCCGAGGGGGCAAACGGGGCGGCAAGGAGGAACGCTGCCGCCCCGAGGGGCTTCAAATTCGGAGAGCGCCGGCGGGGGAAACGCGGCGGGGGGGGTGAGTACACTCTCCCCCGCCCTTAAAGCCCTACCCCCGCCGGCGCCGATAAATATCGTGCACATCCCTAATGGGAGGTTGTCAAGCACCTGGTAGGCCACAATATTTGGGGTATTGGGCTGCTTTTCTTGGAGAATCGCACGTTGAGTGGGCCCTAGCAGAAGCATTTACCTTGATTGTCTCTGTATTGTCTAAGAAAATTGCCTCTGTATACAAAGTTTAGTCCTGGAAAACATACCTGCCAACATGTCCCTATTTTCCCAGATGGGAAAACAGGGACGTGTTGGCAGGTATGGGGAAATGCTGTGCACCAGCCTGAGACAGGAAAACACTAATAGGTGAGTATTTGAGCATATTAAATTATATTGCCTTGATAGGACTACTCATGCTTAAAGCAGAGCAAAGAGAGGTAATGCATGCATGTATCTGTGTTGGTTTGGATTGTATTATTGGTGGCTCATTCTTATATATTTGGAGCCCAGTATGTGTTTGAAAAGCCACCTAATGGTACAGCGGGGAAATGCTTGACTAGCAAGCAGAAGGTTGCTGGTTCAAATCCCTGTTGGTACTATATCAGGCAGGAGCAATATAGGAAGATGCTGAAAGGCATCATCTCATACTGCATGGGAGGAGGCAATAGTAAACCCCTCCGGTATTCTACCAAAAGAAAACCACAGAGATCTGTGGGCGCCAGGAGTCGAAATCGACTTGACGGCACATTTTACCTTTATCTGTTTGCAACATCTGAATATACTGGCATCAGTATGTTTTCTGACATTGCACTAATGGTGTAGTCAGTACTCTCCAACTTATTATGTAACATCGCTAATCTCAGAATTGGACTGTAAATGTATGATCAAGATTGCATTGCTGCATGAAGTGCCATTCCCAACCTACAATTTTGTGATGGACTCTGTTTCAGTGTGCAAATGCCATTTGTGTTAAATCTGTTGTGCTTCTAAGGCTGCAATCCTGTTTTTACTGAATTCACTAGGACATATTTATTGGCTTGTTTGTTATTTACATGGAAGTCAAATAATAATTTTTAAAACCCTCTTTTCTTTCTGGCAGTATAGTGGTGTGGAGTGTCTTGAAGAAAGAGGCCATTTGTGGCAGTCCTGCTGCTGCTCGTAGTGCTGGGAACCCAACCGCATTGGTGTATTCCAACTGCAGGGACGAGATGTTTGTTAGCGCTGGAAAGTATGACTTTGTTTTCTTGGAAGAGGCACACCCATCCCTTTAAAAAAAACAAAAAACCAGACCCTATACATCTATCCCATTGCAAAAAAACAACTTGAATGACTGACAAGAATACCAATCAAGTCAGAGAGAGTTTTTTATTTAGTGTCTCTAAGGATGGAGGTGGTGGAATGGCTTGTTTCATAACCGGTCTTTCTATATGTTTTACTCAAAGCCATATGTTTGTAAAGCAGTGTAGCAAGAGCTGCATCCTTCAATTCTATGATGAATTAGAGAAGTTGTACACCAGACTCCTCCTATAATGTTTGCAGTGTTTACATCCAAAGGTGTAAAAAGGGCAGAACATTGTGAAAATGCTCAGCACTGTGGCCTTTTAATACTTGAAGAAGGGTATTTTTAAAATGCTGGTTGTTTCTTTTTTCATCACTGGTGGTATGAAATCATCTGCTTTAAAAGAGTGAGGCAGAGGAATCGGTCATCTGAATTTTCCTTAGGGCTTGCTGTATCTTAAATGATTGCTACTTCCTTGTAGCCAATTGCAGACAGCTTATATGGAAAATAGAATTGGTTCTGTGGTCAGGACATATTTTAATCTTCTCTGAAATGATATAAGCAACCAACCCATGGCAGGGGGTGGAGGGGGGGCTTTGGATTACAGGAGCATTGAGTGAGTTTGGGTTTCTTATATATTATAGTGATGTATAGGAAGTTGGTGTACACTTATATTTTCTTTTAAGTGGATGTGCCTGACATTAGAAGAGCTAGAAATAAAATAGTAAGTAGCTTTGAGCACTGTGGGTTAATTTGATAGTGGTCTCTCTGGAACTGATTTGGCAATATGTTGTTTGCAGTGGAACCATTCGTGTGTGGGAATTGGATTTACCCAACAGAAAAATCCGAGGAACTGAGTGTCAAACAGGGCAGCTAAAAAGAATAGTTACGTGTGCTATGGTAAGAAGTCTACTGAGCTGACATTTACAGTGTAGAGAGAAGCTAAGTCCCTCACCTCAAAGAGCAATCTGTAGCAGTGTTAATTATCTTGAAAAGTGTCTCTTTAAGGTTTTCATACTTTTGATTCAAGAAGCTGAGAAATCCATGCTAGCACTGTTGAGGACCAGCCCAGAAGTAGAACCAGATGAGATCTTCTCCATGAAGGAAGATCTCATTGCCAGCTCTGGCACATACAGGTACCAAAGCGAGGCAATTGACTCCACAGACACCCAGATCTCCATCCCATTCATGGAGTCTATAGAGCAAGGCTGCACAACTTCAGTCCTCCTGTAGATGTTGGACTACAACTTCCATCATACCTGACCATTGGCCACTGTGGCTGGGGATGATGGGAGTTATAGTCCAAAAACAGCTGACGGACTGAAGTTGTGTACCCCTGCTATAGAGTCAGGGCTCTGATTGGTCACACACACCAGTTCCGACCATAATTAACCCTGGGGTCCCAAGAGCAGAAGCTTATCTAGGGAAAATAGCGCCTAGGGCAAGCACTGAAATTGCGCCCCCTGTCCAAACATCTTACACCCATCTTTCAGATAACTTTACCATAATATCAGCTGAAAAATACTAGTCAAGCTCGTTAATCTTTTAATATTTCAAAAAATATTTAGCAGTGGACGTAGCCAGACCAAAAAACGCTGGAAAACTACAAATTTCAGTATGCTGGGGCTCATGAAATACCCAAATACTTTGTGGAGGTGTACTTGGAAAACTAAACAGAAGTGCCTGTCTAATTCTCTACTATGCATTGTAGCATCATTACAACATAAGTTTTTAAAATCAATGGAGAATTTGGCTTTTCCCAGATACTCTGAAAATAATTAAAGGATATGCAGAGTAAACTGTGTCACTGCTTGGAATATAGTCTAGTCTTTCAGAAAGACAGTTAAAATGAGAGAAAGAGAGCAAGAAACTCTCAGTGGGCCTTAATACTAAGGATTCCACACTCATTGAAAGACAAACTCACCATTAATAGCCATATTACTAAGACATCACATTTAACTCACTTATCACAAGAAGCAAAGTAAGATCAAATGAATACAATCCTATCTCATAAGCTTCAGCTCAGTATTCACAAGCCCTGATTCTCTGTACATAGTGCCAAACGAAATATGTGTACAGTGACTTATATTCTATTTTTTTTAAAAATTACCTGTAGCCCCTTTGAGGGGCTTCCTAAGGGCCATGGGGGATGGTCTGCAAAGGTTCCCCCTCCCCCCACTGGCCTCTAGGGCCTCACAGAGACCATTTGAGCATGTGTGGTGGCCATGCCACCACGCATGCTCAAATGGCCTTTGCGAGGCCTGGCCTTGGGCCTCACAGAGGCTATCTGAGCATGCGCAGTGGCCATTTTGTTTTCAGCAGCCATTTTTATTTATTTATTTAATTTAAAAAAATGGTGCCCCCCTTCAAGTGGCGCCCGGGGCACGTGCCCTGCCTGCCCTACCCTAGATACGCCCCTGCCCAAGAGCAGAGATGGCAACAAGTCTGAGCCAGAGCCCAGAGACAAAAGCATAGTGCACATAAAATTAGGCTTCCATTTCTGAGCTCTGCATTCAGGAGGAACCATGAACCAATGTGTACTCCCAGACCAGGGCCCCATTGATGCTCTAGGATGCGGGAAGGGTCAGCAAGGCCAGCTGTGATGATCTCACTTGCTGCCTAGCTGTTGCTGGTACAAAACGTCATGACTACAGTGCTACTTTGGCAACCTTGTCCTGGGCCTGCTCCTTGCCTTGCTCGACAGCTCCCTGTCCTTGCAGATAAGATGCAGTACCCAAGCCACACACAACAATGGTAGCAGGAATGGAACATTAAGACAGTTTTAAAAAATACCAAGGTCCTTTTATGTGAGATGGCATCTAGTCT
The DNA here is from genome assembly GCF_027244095.1 of Hemicordylus capensis. NCBI lineage: Eukaryota > Metazoa > Chordata > Lepidosauria > Squamata > Cordylidae > Hemicordylus > Hemicordylus capensis. The sequence goes on from NC_069658.1 coordinate 383,304,349, forward strand.
TTACCCTTACCACTCAAAAGAAAACCTGGCAATTAATTTATGTGCTGGAGCAAAGCCATTCACTTACCACTGTGAAGGGTGTAGTATATTCACCTAATCTTTCTCCCCTTGCTCATTCCCCAGATGACGGATGATGACAGTTACTTCTACATTGGCACATCCACTGGTGATGTGCTGAAAATCAATACAAAAAGCACACTGATGAGTGACTATGGCCCAGTGAAGGAGAAGTTCAGCCTGGTAAGTGGCTAATTTGCTCCACCTCTTGGTAGCAGGATGTTAGTCAAGTAGATAATGTTGCTGGTATAAGATGTTGGAGATCTTGAACTGAAACTTTAGCGGAGGGACAGAGGCACCGTACTTTCAGCCCCATTATAGTAATTTCCCAGAGAGGAGGAGTCTGTAGACTTGCTCCCTGCTACACATCAGCACCACCATTGCAGATGGCCATAGAGTGGTATTTCAGGGCTCAGATGACTTAAGTGATCAAGAGCATTCCACCTGATCTCACAACACCTCGGACTTTGACCTTACTTCTCATTCTGAACATGTTTTTGTTTTTGTTTTTGCTGGAATATAGACTATAGAATAAAAATATATGGAATATAGAATAAAAAGTTGCTCTCTGACTGACTGTCCTCATTTGCTCACTTGCCTATTTGACTGACTGTCTATTTGACTGACTGGGAAGCTTGACAACCTCCCTGATTTGTACTTGCTTTTCTTCAGACAGCCAATTCAGATAGAAGGCTATTGGAACGATGTTCACAGGCCTGGTGAGAAACTACTATATGTTGTAACTGGACAAGGATCTCTTTTCCCACTCTAAAATAGAATTGTTCACATATGTCACAGAACTGTTTTAAAAATGAAAGACATACAAATTGAAGAGTATTCTACATATTAAGAGCAAGATATATGGATGTCTGTTTTAAAAAAAGAGTAGCATGTATTGCCCTCTAACTCTTTGGTTTTATTTCTCATCTTTATATTATCTAACATGGAGAGATTTCTGAATTGAGGAGCCCTTCAGCATGCTGATTCAGAAGCTGTCATCAATCCTGTGCTCTTTGTCTTCTTGTGGATGAGGGAGCTGGCCCACAGTTCAGAAAACTGCCTTTATAGGCTTCACTTGGTTTGACCCAGAGTCTTACAGGCTCCTGCATATCTGCTGGCTGTCATCCCACTGGGCAGACCTTCCCCATCTCTTAAAAGATGATGTTATTATAGGAGCTTGATCAGGCTACTTAAAAGCACAGGCATTCCCAAATTTGCCATTGTAGACTGAAAATACAAAGAGGATTTTCCACATGTGAGCAAGAGGACCTGGCAAGATGAGATTAATTCAAGTTGATTGACATTCTATGCAGTGTTAGAACTGCATAACAAGAGCTGCATTGGTGAAAAAAATCTGCATGTTGTCAAGCAGGGAGAGACATACAGAGGAGGAAAGAGGGGGGCAATCTTTTGCTGCTGCTCCTCCCTGCAAAATGACTTCAGGAATCTGTTCCTGAGGGCTGAAGCCAAAACGTCTATTTTGAGGGAGGAGAGAGCAGCAAAAATCACTCTTCTTCCACACACCTTTCCCTGCATAGCAGTGCACAGAACTGTGACGCTGTTCTCTACCCGTGCAGCTCTTGTTACATAGTTCTAACTGCACAGAATGTCAGCCGTTATCTTTAGTCTAGGTAACAAAGCAGCGTTTGGCCTGTCTGTAAAATATATCAGTTGCTTTATTTAGGCTTGTCAGATCTTGCAGATTTGGTTTGGAGGGGCTAAACTAGATGTTACATGGGAGAGCTGTGAATAGGAATCTCCTGTGCCCACCCCACTTAGATTTAAATGTGCTCACAGGAGCTGCTGGTTTGGATTTGGATTGTGGTGCTGAGTGAAGTGGGGTTAACCCTTCCCACCCCTACTTTCCCATTTGAAATCTCTGCCCTGAAGCAGCTATTTACCTGATAGGAGGGGGTACCCATATGGTACCTGCATGTTTTTGCCCTTAAGGGAAATAGCAAGGGTTTTACAGGATAGAGTGTTCTGGTCATGAAAATGGTGCTGGAGAAAATAGTTCCCACCTGTGCTGTGATCCTGATCCAATCTTTGGGGTCCATGGAGGTGCTTTTATTTTTGAAAAACAGTAACAAAGGAACTGGTCATGGATCTGACATTATTTGAACCTTGATTGGGTCATATTCCAAGCAGTTGTCCCACTGCCAGCTGACTGAGTGGGAGCATATTTTCTCTTTTTTCTTCCTGAACATCCCCTTGCCAAGTATGTATTGCAGAAAATCTTCTATTGGCCTCCCTTGTCCCTTTTTCAATATTTGTCTTTGTGCCCTTCTGCCATGCTGGCCCCGCCGTATGAAGGGAGCTTGTTTCCTCTCTTTTGTATTTCCTCAAGACCAGCTTCTTTAGCAAAGCCTTTCCTGAAGCATCTTAGCCTCATCCTACCTTATTTGATTCTTCACTCACTGCCTCATGATGCTCTGCCCTGATGTGTCTTGTGTAGATTATAACAAAACCACTCCCCCTCCATACTGCTTATCTATATCTCTACCACATTTGGGACCACTGGTGCTAAATATTAAATATTGGTAGCAGCAACAGCCACAGCAGCATCTCTTCCTATCCCTGTAGACGGGAGGAGGAAAAGATAATCTTCCAAGCAATGTGTCTCCCTTCATTCTAGTTCACACTAATGCAGAAAGTCCAGAGCTTGGGATCAGGTGGATAATTTTGCCAACTATAACTTGTTTGTGGCATGAGGAGACTTCAAAGAGGATCTCTGTACAAGGAACAAGTGTTGAATCTATGTACAGTTGAGCAAGTGCTGAATGTAGAAATGAATGGTAATTGGAACAGAGGCTGTCTTAACTCCATCCCACGCAGCTTGAAGAAGGAATGATAACCTGTGGGAAGAGACTGTTATGATAGGGAGGTTATTTTGGAACTATGTATTTGTTTGACTGTGCCAATTCCAGCTTGGAGAACAAAGGTTCCAAGGTGCATCAGTCTCATCAGGTTGTTCTAAGGTAATCATCCAGGTTGTTCCAGGCATTCCAGTTTATAAGCATAACCTGGAGTATGCAAGGGGGTGATGTAGGTCTCAACATGTCTTAATTTATTTGGTTTCCCCAGTGCAGCAAACTGGTCTCAATTTTGGATGGTGTGTTACTTGATGTGGAGCCAAGTGAATATGAATACCAATATTTATATTGGTATGAAGACAAATATTTATATACTGCTTTTCAACGAAAGTTACTAAAGTGGTTTACATAGATATAAATAAATAAAATGGCTCCCTGTCCCCAAAGGGCTCACAATCTTAAAAAAAGAAGCACGATAGACACCAGCAACAGCCACTGGAGGGATGCTGTGCTGGGGATGGATAGGGCCAGTTGTTCTTTCCCTGCTAAATAAAGAGAATCACCACTTTTAAAAGGTACCTTTTTGCTCAGTTAGCAGGGGATGGCCTCAAAAGCCCCCAAAGTTAGGCTTTTGAAATATTTTATTGTACTAGAGAAGAGTGGACCTTTCATCCACTATATTTTCTCGAGATTCACTTTATTTATAGCACCAAAAGACGTTTTGTAGATTCTAAACATATAGCTGGATTAAAAAGAAATAGCAGATGAATTCAGAATACACTTTACCTTTCTGAAAAATTTCTTCCAAATGGTTGTATGTAGCTCATATTGGGGTGAGGGACGCTCTGAGAATCCACAAGCAGGAAGGAAAGTTCTGTAGGTAGGTAGATTATATGCAGTGCTGCTTTAGTGAGTCTGTCCTTGAAGAATTCAAACCTTGAAAACTGGGAGGGAGTTTAAGAACCAGTAATAACTGAAGCAAAAGTCCAAAACATTATGGAACATTCCCTGAGATGATCATTCCGTAGCCTTTCCCCAGACTCTTCCTGTTGTGCATGTGTGAGCCCTCGGTTGTTTGCATTTAGCTGACCAAAAGTGTAGCACTATAGATAAAGATGTGTAATTTGGATATGGTTGGGAAGGGCTGTAGCCCAATTTGTGGAAATCCTGAATTTAGTCGTGGTAGATGTGTGTAATACTACCCCAACAGCTCTTCTTAAATAGGAAAAGCTACAGCCAGAAGGGCAATTGGAGAAGCAGCAGTGTGTGGTGTGTGTTTGTATGTGGGCACATTATGCACACTTGCAAGGGCAAGTGTGCATATTGGAGCCCTCTGGAGGAGGGGAGCCACTTAAGGGGCAATTAGGAGTAGGGAAATGGTAGGCAGGAATGAGTTGCGTTGCATTCCTTCTGCTGTTTCTCTGATCCTCTGGAAGCACTTTTTCTTTTTCAAAGAGGATGGTTGAGGTAATGTTCCATACATCTGCATGTAACATTTACTTCAGCCCTAGTACAACCCAGATGTGTTTGTGTTGTAAGGAGACTTTCAAGAGCAACTAGGAAGGTGACCAAAGGCTGGACTGCTGAGATTGTTAATAGTACTTGGAACTGAGGCTGTGGCATGGGTTCATGTAGATACTATAGAAAATGCAAGGAACCTTTCGCTCAGTAGCTCAAATACAACATTTGATCAGAGATGGTGATGAAGTGGCAGTGAAGTATAGCTTTTCTGAAGATTCCCATAGCAAAACTGGGCTTGGACCTCACTCAGCAAGTTAGTTCCTCCTATAAGCCTCACTCAGTGACAACTAGCTTAAAGTCCTTTCTGCAGTTTAAACACAAATGGGTTCTTCCTTGTTATTGCTCAGAGATTACTTTTGGGTTTGTTTGGGTTTTTTTAAAGAATTCTCTACTTAGGGCTACTACAGATTTTTATTCTATATGTTGTTTAGCTACATTAGCCTGTTTTTACAAAGAAGGCAAAGATTTCTATGGCATCTAACCAATGAACATACCTAACTAAAAGTTTCCATTATCAGATGCATAAAGTAGACTACACACACACACAGCATGGAAACATCTTTACAGGATTAGATAAATGTATTGTGTCTGTGGTACAACAAAGATTATTGTATGTAAAAGCTAAAACATGCATTGTGGCTAAGCTTTTATGGACCAGAACTCACTTTGTCAGATTCATGAAGTGGCCAACTAAATGCTAGGCATATATTCCATGACTAGGAGAGAATATACCTACTCATTTGTGATGCATTTAGTTTTTAAGGCTCCATGAGACGATGTAATATTTGCTGTAGAAAACTAACATAGAAAGGTTGCACACACGACCATATTGCCTGGCAGGCGGGCGGGCGGGGAGGGCTGCTGCACACTGTCTCCCTCCCCAGTTTGCTCTGCTGCTTGCTGCAGCCCACGAGCTGCGGTGTGGCAGGCAGCAGAGCAAGGAGCCAGGGGAGGAAGTCCTCCAGCATCTCTCAGTGCTCTGCACCAGGAGCACGGTGTGTTGAGGGATCCTTCCTCAGCCAGACACTCTTGCTCCCCAGCTTGGTGTGTGCTTGTGCCCTTAACCCTGGCTAAAGGCCGGGGTAAAAAGTAGGGTTAGGCGGGGTGGGAGCTCCTTTGCCTTGGAAGCTAAGTGTAAAGGGAAAACATGTGGGAGAAAATATATTTTGTGATGGTCCAGGTAACTGACACTATGGCCCAGTTGTAGGCCTGCACAACATAAGGCCGAGGGGTCAGATCTGGCCCCGAGACAATTTTTTGCTCCCCCCCAAAACAACAACAACAAAAACCAGGAATATCCTACAACAGCAGGAGCCATGAAGAGCTCTTGGCTTATCCTGTTGATGAGCAGGAGCAGTTCAAATGCTTGAGACCAGATGAGATGTCTGTGGCAATGATGGACCAAACAAGTGATCCAGTTGCTGTTGCTTGAGCAGCAGCAGCAGCCATGCATGAAGTGGGTTGGAACAGCAGTTGTGGCAGCATCAGGCAGGCATGGACAGAGCACACTCCAGAAAGGCAGAGGGTCACTCTTTTGGCTAGTTTCCTCTTCTCCAAGGGGGACCATCTTCTGTCCTCTCCAGAAACTGCCTTACAATGCCATCCTATGCACATTTACTCAGAAATATGTCCCATAGTATACCCAATAAGGCTTACTCACAAGTAAACATGCCTAGGATTGCAGCCTGAAAACAACATAATTTAGGGAGAAGACTTGGCATTTGTTTGAGGCTGGCATGCACTCCAGGTTCTCCACTGACTGAGCAGGGACAGGGCTTCTCCTTGGTTAAAATTGAGGGTCCCTTGATGAGGGCAGAGACCCACAAGGAGCTAATAGTTGTTTTCATTAATAGTGTTTTTAATGTAATAATGCACTGAAGATTTTATTATTACATTTCCATACCACCCCATCCAAACAGCTCTGTACACCCAGTCATGGTTGATTCTGGCCTACCGGGACATTTGTGTTGTTTGCTCCCTATTGTTATGAGCCTTGGGCTTGTGTACTCCCCCTTTTCCTTTGCATGTGAGGGGAGGGCATTTAACACTTTGAGGGCATTCTCACAATCACTGGAAAGTGGGCTAAGGGAGCTTAGCCTGCTTCCCAGTCATCGTGAGAACCAGCGGGCTCGCAGGTGAGCCCGGTGGTTCCCTGGCGGCTAGCCCGCCAAAGTAGCCCTACTCTTAGCCCAGGTTAGCGGAGTGAGTGCTCTGCTAACCCGGGCTTCCTGATCGTGTATTGCCGCGGCGCAGCTCCGTGCCACAAAAAGACATGAGGAGACGCCTGGCCGGAAGGCTGCAAGCAGCCTCCCAGGCTCAGGGGTCTCTCCAGGATGCCCAGGATGCTGCCTTGATCGTCTGTGGGAAGAGCGGGTCCAAAGTCCAAAGCTGAGCCCGCTCTCCCCACAGAACCCGCTCCAGCGGGTCTCACCGATCGTGAGAGTCGCCTCATTCTTTCACAATTTGTAACAAACAGTTACTGTTTGTCTGAACCTGGGATACTGGTTTGTTCAAGGATCAAATCCTGATATGATATTTTAGTTTGTTTTGGTGTTACAAAGCAGTTTCCTGAATGTGAATGTAATACAAAATTGTAGTTTATAACAAACCACAAATGAAAGCTTCCAGTCTCTTCCCTTCCCATCTGGAGGAGAAAAGGGAAAGAGATAGAGAGCACATGAGCCTGAAGTTTGTGCTGGCTCCTGCTGACAGCAACAAACCATGTTGCTACTATGTATCAGGAATTGGCCCAGTGCCTAAATGGATCTACCTCCTATTTGCAATATATACAGACTTTGTAAGCAATACATATAATGTATGTGGTTGATTTAATATCACACAATCTTAGAACTATAGAGCAGGAGGGAACTGAACATCACAATCCAGCCCCCTGAGATGAAGCTAGATCCCCTGGCCGATCTGATCCGCAGCATCATGTTGCTGCAGTGCTCCGCCCCAGGGTTGCTACGGACTTTGAAGCAGCCCTGACGCTAGAGATGTGCACGGAACCAGTTCAGAGGTCATTTATGGGCCTCCGAACTGGTCCAAAGAACCGGTTCGACAGCGGGAAGTGTCTAACCCTAAGAGTGGGGGAGGGTGCACTTACCCCTTCTGCCGCTTTCCCCCCGCCGGCATCCGTTTTAATCCATGTCCATCCAGGTGGCAGTGTACCTCCCTGCTGCCCCGTTGCCCCCGTTGTCCAGATATGACTGGAAGTCTCCGACACACAGGCACATCAGAGACTTCCAGTCATATCCAGACAATGGGGACAACGGGGTGGCAGGGAGGTACGCTGCCACCCCGATGGGCTTGGATTAAAACAGACGCCGGTGAGGGGAAAGCAGAAGAAGGGGTAAGTGCACCCTCTTCCACTCTTAAAGCAGCACCCCTGCCGCCTTCGAGGCTCCCCACCGTGGTTCCATGCACATTCCTACCTGACGCTGGTTAAAATGAGTAGTGCTGGTAGTGCTACCAAGGTTTTCCCCATTCACCACAACAGGGAAAACTGCAGCCATGCTACTTGTGTGTTCTGACCAGTGTTGGGGCTGCTTCTGAGTCCACAGCACCGCTGGGGTGGAGCATTACGTCAATGTGATGCTGCGGATCATGTCATCCCGGTCTCCAAACACCTCATACAGATTACTTGTTATATTTCCAGCCTGCTGTTCTCTAGTTTACACACCCCAAAAGATTTGTCAACATCAAATCTGGGAAGAGCATCTGTGTGCTTGCATGCAGAAGGGCATCTTCCTTTCTGGGCATCTGGGAAGAGCACCTGTATGCTTGCATGCAGAAGGTTCTAAGTTCCCTCCTGGCATCTCCAAGAGAGACTTCTGCCTGAAACCTTGGAGAAGCCGCTGCCAGTCTGTGTAGATAGTATTGAGCTAGATGGTAGAGATGTGCATGAATCGCAGATTGCAATTCATTTCGTAGTTGAATCAAAATCAGCTGTTTTCCACTGTGAATCTGGCCATCTCAAAACCAGTTCAATTTAGACTTGATTTTTAAAATCAAATCCAAATCTATTCAATCTGTGCTCTGGGGAGAAGAGCCTCTGATACACTTTTAAAAGAAAACGGTGCTGGGGCACCCCGAAATTAAACTACTGTAACCTGACCCTCCAGTGCCACCATCCCCCTGTGGCTGCTAGCCGCTCCTGTGAAGAAGAGGCACCTGCCCGCCTGAAAGTAATAGTTTAAATTTTAAGGCTCCACTTCTCTGACGGAAGCGGAGACACCATAGTAGCGCTGGCAGCGGCAGGGAGGTGGCAATCGGACCCACCATCCCCCTCCGCACCGCCAGCCTCACCTGGCTCCCCGCAGTGCTCACTTGCAGAGCTGGCAGCAGCTGGGGAGGCAGCAATTGGCCCACCATCCCTCCCTGTGGCCAGCCGCTAGCGCTCAAATCAGAACTGCACCGGGCTCCTTTAAAAGGCCTCTGTGCAGGTTCACTAGAACACCGGTGCTTTAGCACAAAAGCACCAGTGTTCTAGCAAAAAAGAACACCATTAGATGGCCTCCCCACGCCTGCACAGAGGCCATTTAGAGGAGCCCAGCACAGTTCTGATTTGAGTGGTAGCAGCCGGCCGGGAGGGATGGCAGTCTGATTGCCGCCTCCCCAGCTGCTGCCAACTCTGCGAGTGAGCACCACAGTGGGCCAGGTGAGGCCAGCAGCGGGGAGGGGGATAGCGGGTCCAATCTCTGCCACTGCCAGACATACTTGCCGGAGGAGTGGAGCCTTAAAACCAACTACTACTTTCAGACGGGCAGGCGCCAGGCGCCTCGTCTTCACAGAAGCAGCCAGTGACCGCAAGGGGATGGTGATATTGGTGGGTCGGGTCACCACTTCAGGCTCTGCAACAAATGTAATTAATTTCAGGGTGCCCCAGTGCCATTTTCTTTTTAAAGTATATCAGACAGTGCCTCTCCTCCCCCCTCAACCATTTCATTGATGGCTGAATTGATTCAGCTAGATTCTACTAGAATCTGGCTTATTTCAATTCAACCTCGAAAATAATCACCTCTTTTGGGAGTGATTCATTACAAGGGAGAAACACTTGAATCAGCCAGATTAGAGTAGAATCGGTTTGCACATCTCTACTAGATGGACAATGGGCTGACTTGGTATAAAGCAGCTTTCTATGTTCCTATCGTGTATCAAGTTAAAGGCAGGCATTCCAGAAATGCCTGCAGGGTGGGGAATTAGTCTAGTAAAAAAACAGACTCAGCTTTGTGACATGTTTTACTTAAAATTATTTCCATGAAAATAGTAAATCTCATACAGTGAGAACCACATGTTGGCTTCTGGTGTTCAGTGCTTTATTTATTTATTTTTGTCTCGTTAGCAGTGTTACCAAACCTATTTTGAATCTAAGAAATTACACAACTTTTACTGAAATGAAAGAATACAAATGAAAGATTAGTAGAGTAAACCTATATGTAAAAATCCAAGTTGGATTGCTCATATTTATTTTTTGTTTCCAGACTAAGTTCAATCTATTACAATCAGCAGGATTGCTGCCACTGATGTTAATAGGATAGTGGGACTCATATTAAAAGGTAAAGGTTAAGTGTGCCGTCAAGTCAGTTTCGACTCCTGGTGCCCACAAAGCCCTGTGGTTTTCTTTGGTAGAATACAGGAAGGGTTTACCATTGCCTCCTTCTGCTCAGTATGAGATGATGCCTTTCAGCATCTTCCTATATCACTGCTACCTGATATAGGTGTTTCCCCCCTCACATGCTCCTAGGCAGGACTTTGTAACTAGTTTGAAAAAACAGAAGCGTCTAGAGCTTGAGAGGGATGACTCCACCCCCAGTGCTTTCAGGCCAAGTTAAAAAGGTATGATGGTAGACAACGTGTACCAAGAACGTATAAACAGAACAGAGATAAAAATCATATAACTAACAGAAGAGAAACGGTGTCTCATAATACATGGAGGTCAATGGTAACTTTCCTCCAAAGTAGTCTGTTAAGATTTTGCTGCATAACACTGAATCAATTGCAAGCAACATGTCATGACCATAAGTAATCAAGGATGTGATACCCCAGGAGCAGACAGGTGTGCTAAGCCTTGAGGGCCGTGATGTCCTTGACCCATAGTCTGGGAAACATACCAGCGGGGATTCGAACCGGCAGCCTTCTGCTTGTTAGTCAAACATTTCTCTGCTATGCCATTAGGTGGCCCTGGGACTCATATTATCCTCTTTATAATGGGATTATGGGACATGTTTCAGATAAGAATAACTTCTCCATTGAGATCGCCACCATAATTGTCAAGAAATAGTATAGCTTTATGTTCTTTCATAGCTAAAGTCTACTGATTTAAAAAACAACTACTAAACAAAAGTAAAGGAAAAGGCATCCCTTCATATTCATATTGTAAGCACAGTTGCTCAAGTAAAAAGAGAGGGCTGTGTGCTTTGAAAAGGGGTTATCAAAGATATTGGGGCATTTATATTTTGGGAGATTTGTGAATCACTTGAGTGAAAGCCATTAGAATGGGATAAGAGCTTTGTGTCCCTGCAGGGAAAAAAGTGAGCATCATTTGCCCTGGGAGTTATCTTTTGTAATTCTGATTCATCAAGGCTGTGATTTCTTTGTGTAACAAGTAAATAATAAAAGAACTGCTCAACCTTCCAGCAGCCTTTGTGCTTTGCTCACAAGGGAAATTGCAGGGTGTAATGCAGAGTATTGCATCATTAATATGAGCTGCTCAGCATCATGAATAACAAGTGTGGATTATAAAGCTGTCTGCTCACAGTAATTCAAGGAACAGTCTTGAAATGGTAGTAGTAGGGCTGGAATTAATCTATAGTTCTGTTGACAGATCTGTGTATGAAAGATTTTACCATTTAAAGGCTGGAGCATTGGGGCATTGTAGCTGTTAGTGATATTGGGTTTGATTTCATTGCAGTAAGAGGGCCTCCCCAAGTAAATATGTTTAGGATTGGGAGTGGTGTAAACAATATAGCTGGGGAAAGGAAAGCCTTGTCAGGAGTGCATTAAGGCTTCACATTTGCCAGCAAGGTAGTCAAAAGCTGCCATCATGTAACTTCTCGCTTGTAGGGGAGTTTATTTGTAATCCTGTCACTTGTCACATGTCTTAGCTCAGGGGGTGTTTCAAACAGTACTCTTTTAGGAAGTACCATGCAACAGTAGATCAAAGGCAGAACTGATGGGTATTTGATAGTTGGGGACTTGTAAAATGCTGCTGATGCCCCTTAGAAATTTTTGTGTTTTAAAATAATCCTGCTTCTGGAAAATAATTTCTGGAGAGGAGGAGCACCTGTCTTTTTACTCATTATATTTGCGCGGAAACAAGCTTACTGTCTAATGTTTATTCAACACATGCAGGCATGAACATCTGTTTATCTCACAAGATAAGCATCTGTTTATCTCTCAACTTTTGGTTGCAATACTGAAAGCGAATGTTGCTGTTAACCACTGTCCAGTTCAATAATGCAGGCACCCCTTGTTATGGGCACTTGCAATGTAACAGTATGGTTAGGATGCCACATTATCAGGGGCACTCTTACCCCTAGACTTTGGGGCCGAAGTCCAGGGCTTCCACACCCCCTGGGACCCCGAAATCATCTTTAGTCTGTCCTGGGTGTTCTAGTTTGTGCCCTCAAGAACCTACGTGTTAAAAAGTGATGCTTAACTTGCAGAAGGGGGGCCTCCAAAGGCATTTAGGTCCAGGCTCCAAAATTACCTAGGCACAATTCTGTACATGATAAGGAATTTATGTGAGCAGTTTCAAACGCAGTTTGGAAAGATTGTAGCCATGAACCGTTGGTTGGTGTTGGCACAGTTTAAAATCCACCCAATTATATTAGAAAGCCATTCAGATGGCTTACCACATGGAGCCCTTACTTATGGGTTGCTGCATATATGAAGTTGGCCTAAAGTAATCAAGGAAAACAACACCTTGCGTTGGTTGGTTGGTTGACTGGTTGGTTGATTGATTAAGTGCCGTCAAGTCAGTGTCAACTCTTAGCGACCACATAGATTCTCTCCAGGATGATCTGTCTTCAACTTGGACTTTTAGGTCTCTCAGTGGTGCATTTATTGCTGTCGTAATTGAGTCCATCCATGTTGCTGCTGGTTGTCCTCTTCTTCTCTTTCCTTCAACTTTTCCCAGCATTATGGACTTCTCACGGGAGCTGGGTTTTCACATAATGTGTCTGAAGTATTATAGTTTGAGCCTGGTCATTTGTGCCTCGAGTGAAAATTCTGGATTGATTTGTTCTGTGATCCATTTGTTTGTTTTCCTGGCTGTCCATGCTATCCTTAAAAGTCTTTTCCAGCACCGAAGTTCAAAAGCGTCAATGCTTTTTCTATCTTGCGTCTTCAAAGTCCCACTTTCGCATTCATAGTGTGTCACAGGAAAAACCGTTGTGTGAACGATTCGAATCTTTGTGGTTATAGACATGTCACAGCATCTAAATATCCTTCCCAAGGCCTTCATTGCAACCCTACCAAGTGCTAGTCTGTGGCGTGTTGCTTGACTGCTGGATCCTTTACTGTTGATGGTCAGTCCTAAAAGGCAGAGACTATCTACTGCGTCAATGTCTTCATTATCAATTCTGAGGCTGGTTGTTGTACCTGTTGTCATTAGTTTAGTCTTCTTTACATTTAGTCATAGTCCAATTTTTTCACTGTGCTCCTTGACTTTAATTACTTGAGCTTGCAGATCATCTGCATTCTCAGCTATCAGAGTGGTGTCATCACTGTAAAGCTGGTTATTGAGCTTTCTTCCTCCAACTTTAAACCCATGCTCATCTTCTTCCAATCCAGCTTCTCTCAGTATATGTTTAGCATATAAGTTGAATAAATAAGGAAAAAGTATACAGCCTTGTCCTTTTCCTTTGTTGATCTGGAACCAGTCTGTTTCACCATGTTCTGTCTGGACTGTGGCTTCCTGTCCTTTGTATAGGTGTTCTGGGATGCCCATTTTCCTAAGGATATTCCACAACTTGAGATGGCCAATGCAATCATAGGCTTTTCTGTAGTCAATAAAGCACATAATGACTTCTTTTTGGTATTATTTGGCTTTCTCAATTATCAAGCATGTATCAGCAATGATGTATCTTGTTCCTCGGCCTTTTCTGAAACCAGCTTGAATATCCAGCATTTCACTTTCTACCTAGGGCTCTAATCTGCATTGGATAATCTTGAGCATTATTTTGCTAGCATTTGAAATTAAGAATATTGTGCGATGGTTTGCACAATCTGTTCAGTCTCCTTTCTTTGGTATGGGTATGTAGACTGAAATCTTCGAATCTGTTGGCCACTGTGTCGTTCTCCAAATTAGCTGGCATAGTTTGGTTAGAGCCCTGACTTTTTCTTCTTCTGTTGCCTGCCATATTTCTCTAGCTATTCCATCAATTCCTGTAGCCTTCCGACTTGGCAATGACAGGAGTGCTGATCTAACTTCATCTTCCAGTACTAGAGGTTCTTGCAATTAGGGAATATCTTCTAGAGTATCTTGGATGTTGATGTCCGTGCTGTACGGATTTTCAGTATATTCCTTCCATCTCTGATCTTCTCTGAATCAGTTACTATTAGGGGTGGGTCCGGACAGGTCCGGAGGCCATTGTAAAGGCCTCCGGACCGTCCGCACCGGTTCGGACCTGGCCGGTCCGGTCCGGGTGGAGGGAGACCCTTTAAGGGCGGGGAGGGTTTACTTACCCCTCCCGCCGCTTTGCCCCCTCCAGCGCCCGTGGTTATTGTAGAAATTGGGGCGGCAGGACACCTCCCCGCCGCCCCTTCTTGCTCCGCAATTCAAAAGGCTGCAACAAGCCTTCTGCGCACGCGGCACACGAGCTTCACGTCGACCCGACGCGACGAGTAGACCGGGCCTCCGACCGCCAGAGTTCCTCCCTGCCGCCCCTGCCCCCGTCGTCGTTATCCAAGCCTCAAACAGAGCAGAGCTAGCGGCGCGCATGCGTCCTTCGCAGCACGTGCGCCAGCAGCGGAGACGAGCGCGTGCGCCGCGAAGGGCACATGTGCGCCGCTAGCTCTGCTCCGTTTGAGGCTTGGATAACGACGACGGGGGCTGGGGCGGCAGGGAGAAACTCTGCCGCCCCAAGAAGATTTTTGAAAGTACCAGCGCCGGAGGGGGAAGAGCGGCGGGGGGGGGGGTAATACCACCCCCCCTTAAAGAGAGACTCCCCCGCCCTTCTGAACCTCTGGACCACCGGAATGCCGAACCGGTCCGGAGGGCTTTTATATTGTGCCCGAACCGAACCTTGCACACTACTATTGGCTAGGAAAGATAAGGGAGGAGACATAAGGAAGCAACCATCTGCATTTTGCACCTAAGACACCACAGTCTCGAGATAATAAACAAACAGAGCCCCGTTCGCATCTACATAGCCTGTTCTTGCCTTTGTCTACTGCAGTGACTCGTCCATCCCCACAATGATTGCTGTTTTGCAAGAAAGTACTTATCCTCCAGGGTGGGATAGCCACCTCATTGAATCAACAGTTGCCCCAAGGAACATCTGCAAGTATAACTACTCTAAACAAGCCACATGGCTTCAGAGCCTTCAGAACCTTGAGAGCCTCAGAACTCTGTGGGGATCCAACCATCCTACAGGCTCTCACATGCTGCGAGCTGCTGCTCCTTGCCCCTCTTCCCTGCTGCATCCCACTCTCTACTCATGAGGAGGGACCTGGCCCAACCTACATGCAATGAACACACCCAGGAAGGACAGGTAATACTAATACCTCTAGCCATCCTAATACCTGGAGGTAATACTAATACCTCCAGCTTCCTTGCCTCTTTCTCTGCCTCTTTCCCTCCTCTCCAGGCACTCTTTATTGCAAGCCTCCAACTAGACTCATTATTAAATACTAGCCAAAGTTATCGAATTTGCTAACCCAACTCTTTTGCTCTCTGTAACTCCCCACTTTTACCCTAAATAAATCCTTGAAATTGTAAGCATGTCTCCTCATTCTTTCCCATATACCAAACCTGCTTAAATTGATACTGTGTCAGAACTGCACCCCAATTGAGTTAATTTCCCCATGCAAGCAAAAAGCATAGCTGGCCAACGTTTCGGTGCAGTTTTGGTAACAGCATTGGTTCTCATCCTTCCTAACGATGTCCATGTTTTGGGTATAAACATTTTGGGACACCCTATGCAAGATGCTGCCATGCGGGGAAAGAAAATCCAAAGCTGCAAAGACAGAATTACAATGGGAACGTGGAACAGAAGAAGCTTGAATACAGGGAAGCTCGACACAGTGAAAGATGAAATGAATCAACTGAAGATTGACATCTTGGGCATCAGTGAATTAAAAAGGACTGGAATAGGACACTTGCAGTCAGAAAATCATACCGTTTACTACTCAGGACACCAAAAACAAGGACGGAATGGTGCTGTTTTCACAGTCAGGAAGGACACAGCAATGACTGTACTTGGGTACAAGGCAGTCAGTGACCAACTAATATCAATTAGATTTTGTGGACAACCCTTTAACATGACAGTTTTTCAAGTCTACGCCCCAACGACTGATGCAGAAGAAGAGGAGGTTGATGAGTTCTATGCACAAATTCAGTCTGAAATTGACAGAACATGCAAGCAAGATGTGCTGGTGGTGGTTGGAGACTGGAATGACAAAGTAGGAAATGGTAAGGAGGAAAACACAGTCGGACTGGAAACAGAAATGAAGCAGGAGAATTATTTGTTCGTTTCTGCCAAGCCAATGATCTCTTCTTTATCAACACATTCCTCAAACAAACAAAGTGGTGCCAATACACATTGACATCACCAGATGGAGTACATAGAAATCAAACTAATTACATTATTGGTGCAAGAAGAGGGAAGATCTCAGTTATAACAGCAAAGATGTGGCCGGGGGCCGATTGTGGAACAGATCATGAAATGCTCATGTGCAAGTTCCAAGTCAAGCTAAAACAGAAAAACAAAGCTATTCAGCTTCCACGATATGATCTTGAGAATGTACCCAACATTTTCAAGAAGAACATCTGGAACTGCTTTGAAGTTCTGAACCTCACTGATAGGGAACCAGAGGAACTGTAGAATGAAATCAAAGAAGTTGTTAAGGAAGAATGTGAAAAGAGACTGCCAAAGACCAAGAAACAGAAGAAAGCAAAATGGATGTGAGAACAGACGATGGAAATTGCTGAGGAGAGAAGCCGAAGTCAAGAAAGATAAAGACCTCAGGAAGGAACTTTATAGGGAATTTCAGAAAGCTGTTAGAAGAGACAAGGAACAGTACTACAATGACATCTGTAAAGACTTTGCGGATGGAAATAGACATGGAAAAACAAAGCAAGTTTTCCAAAAGATCTCTGAACTCAGAAGGAGGTTCCAACCTCAAACTGGTGTGCTAAGGAGTGCCAAAGGACAGATAGTAACTAGGGGTGTGCACGGAACCGCACACCTGTGGTCCGGCACTGTGGAGGGGGTCCCTTTAAGGGCGGGGAGGGTTTACTTACTCCTCTTGCCGCTTTGCCCCCTCCAGCGCCCATAGTTATTGTAGAAATTGGGGCGGCAGGATACCTCCCCGCCTCCCCTTCTTGCTCCGCAATTCAAAAGGCTGCAACAAGCCTTCTGCGCACGCGGCACGCGAGCTTCACGTCGACCCGACGCGACGGGTAGACCGGGCCTCCGACTGCCGGAGTGCTGATCTAACTTCATCTTCCAGTACTAGAGGTTCTTGCAATTAGGGAATATCTTCTAGAGTATCTTGGATGTTGATGTCTGTGCTGTACAGATTTTCAGTATATTCCTTCCATCTCTGATCTTCTCTGAATCAGTTACTATTAGGGGTGGGTCCGGACCGGTCCGGAGGCCATTGTAAAGGCCTCCGGACCGTCCGCACCGGTTCGGACCTGGCCGGTCCGGTCCGGGTGGAGGGGGACCCTTTAAGGGCGGGGAGGGTTTACTTACCCCTCCCGCCGCTTTGCCCCCTCCAGCGCCCATGGTTATTGTAGAAATTGGGGCGGCAGGACACCTCCCCGCCGCCCCTTCTTGCTCCGCAATTCGAAAGGCTGCAACAAGCCTTCTGCGCATGCGGCACGCGAGCTTCACGTCGACCCGACGCGACGGGTAGACCGGGCCTCCGACCGCTGCTGGCGCACGTGCTGCGAAGGACGCATGCGCGCCGCTAGCTCTGCTCTGTTTGAGGCTTGGATAACGACGACGGGGGCAGGGGCGGCAGGGAGGAACTCTGCCGCCCCAAGAAGATTTTTGAAAGTACCAGCGCCGGAGGGGAAGAGCGGCGGGGGGGGGTAAGTACTACCACCCCCCCTTAAAGAGAGACTCCCCCCAGTGCCGGACCACGCTTCTGTGGTTCCGTGCACATCCCTATTAGCCAATCCATCAACTTTAACGGTGTGGGAAATGGCCACTTCTGTGCTTCTTCCATAGAGTATTCCAGCTGTTATCTCTTAGGCGGGAGTATCTTCTCCCAGAACAATTTGCTTTTGGTAGGTCTATTCAGCTGGTTCATCTCCATTAGACAAGGAGTAGGCACGTCCTGTTTCGGTTTGTTGACTCTTGGACCTAGAGGCATGCTGCCAAACTCAGCCTTGGTTTAATGACTGATTTGTGCTGAACTACTTGAGTTTACATGAGGTGGAAAGTTCATGGAGACTATGATCCCATAGTCTCATGCTGTATGTGTATTATATAGAGGGGTGCTCTTTGTGTGACCCTGAAACATGGCTTTTGGCAACAGTGCTGAGACAAATCCAGAGAGACACATGGAGGCATCTGGGAAACAAGGTACTGGGTTGAATGGAGTAATTAATCTAACCCAGAAAGGTGATTCTTATGTGACTGCTCAGTGAGCATTGAAGTATCAGAGACTTCCTCTTAAAATGTAAAGAACTTTAATGATGACTCCTGTCATGATCTTCTCTTTACCTGCTTCTCAGTCTTTCTTTCTTAATTGTCTGATATCCCTTCTGGAGGTGCAGTGTTCAAATGGCCACTGCAGCATTTAATAATGCAGAGTCCCACTGTACATACAGGGAGCAATTCCCCCCCCCCCCGCTCTCACCTGGAACTTCACCCTGTGACCAAAGGCAGGTCCCTGAGGGTCACACAGCCCTCAGTGACCTACTTCTGAGTCACAGGAAGTGCTTCCAGGGAAAGTGGGATTGGCAAAAAAATTTCTCCCTTATGCACACAGTAGGATTCTTCATTACTGAATGTTGTAGAGCCGGTTTGCATGCTGTACTTCTGCACCATTAGTGGGGATGTACAGTACCATGTACCCTTCTCATGCCATGCCCATTCATTCCCAAAAACTGAAAAAAGGTTTCTATCATGTTAACGTCGTCCACTCTTACATTAATGTCTTTGTTTCAGGTGTTAAAGATTTCACTCCTATTCACACTTACCTGGAAGTAAGCCCTGTTGAACAAAATTGGACTTGCTTCTGAAATTGACTTGACAACACACTTTACCTTTACCTTTTCTGAATAAACAGACAGCAGGCACTTTACACTTTCTTTGGCAGCCCAAGTAAAAGCTGAAGTGAATGTATGAAGGGGGAATGTACATACCCAAATACTCAGAGGCACATAACTATTGATGATGATGATGGTGATGATAATATTTATATAGCACTAGTTGAGTGTTCAAAGTGCTCTATGTGTATTATCTTGATGTAAACCATACAGCAGCCAAGAAGATAAGTATTACTATCCCCATATTGCAGATAGGGAGCAGAGACTGAGTGACTGCTCAAGGCTATAGGAAGTACATGGCAGAGGCCATGGCTCAGTGTCTTAGACACTGCATTACACCATTTCATTTATTTCCCTGCATGAATATGAAGCTCTTCATCCCATTCTAATGATTTTCATTCAAGTGGTTTACAGATCTCTCAAAATGTCAATTCAAATCAATCTTATTATGGTCTCCAACCAGCTATATCACATAACACTACTCAATTTTATCTCAAGATGTAAACACCCTAATATCTTTGATAACCCCTTTTCAGAGTATACAGTTTTCTCTCTTTACTTGAGCAATGGAGGCTGAAATGTGTATAATATACACACTTTCCCCTGCTAACTAAGCAAAGAGGCACCTTTCAAAGTGGTAATTTTCTTATATTTAGCTGGGCCCTATTCAGCCCCTCCCGGAGTCGAAATCGACTTGACAGCACACTTTACATTTATTTAGCCCCAACACAGCATCCCTCTAGTGGCTGTTGCTGGTGTCTACTTTCTATTTCTTTTTCGACTGTGAGCCTTTTGGGGGACAGGGAACCATCTTCTTTTCCATGTAAACTCCTTTAAGAACTTTAGTATTGAAAAGTGGTATATAAGGTAGGTAAGTAGTAATAATAATAATGGCCAGCATCCTGACTACTGCTCTATTTGTGGAATGAACAAAGTTGCGCTAGCACAAGAAGATGACATTGCTGCACATAGTCATGAGGATTTTTAAAATTCCATAAGAACACAAGAAAAGCCCTACTGGTTCAGGCCCAACTGGTTCAGGCCCAAGGCCTATCTAGTCCAGCATCTTGTTTCATACAGTGGCCCACCAGATACCCCTGAGAAGCCCACAGGCAGAAGGTGAGGGCATGCCTTCTCTATTGCTGTTGCTCCCCTGCAACTAGTATTCAGAGGCATTTTGCCTCTGAGGCTGGAGGTGGCCTATAGCCCTCAGACTAGTAGCCTAGTCTGTTGCGCAAACGTTCCTTTCAAAACCTTCCTTTCAAATGTTCCTTTCAAAACCTATGAGGCCTGGCGCAGGTTGCACACAGCTCTTGTGCTAATTCAGACATGCTTGCTCTAGCTCAACACTAATCTGGAAGGCAAGCCCCAGGATTTAGTGCAACTAACCTTGTGCTAGTGCCTTGTACTAGCGCAATATCCCTGTGAAAGTGCAGCATTAGTCAGAATGTCGGCAAAGAATTGTAATCCAGTGAAGCTGCCTTTGCCCACTGGTCTCTGGCACGTCTCTACTATGTATTTGGAGATGCCTGCCTTCCCATCACATTTTGTGCACTATACATCAAATGAAGTAGCTTGCTTGTGAAAGTCTTTACCACAAACACCAGTGTAACATTAAGGTACTGCTCGATCATGTGGAAGTGGATTTCAGTGGATTTACACGTACATGTTGAGGATTTTTTCATATTGCATAGTGACCATGCAGAAAATGCTAGATGAAATGCCATCAAGTTTCTTTGGCATAACACAAACAACCAAAATAATGGCCCCATGCTTGCCATATTCTAGAACTGATTTCATCAACCCAAATGTATGCCCCTCTCTGTACAACTGAGAGCAGTACATGTGTGTGTATGTGAGACATGGTATAAGTGTAGAGTTGCTCTAATAGGCAGTTGAATAAATCAGGAAACATACTTGATTTCCTTATGAACACATAGGAAATTCTTGACCAACTGGGGTTTCCTGACCTCCATCCAGTTCTTTAGTTACTGGATAACGTTTCTGCTGGCAAGGTCTTGAATGTGATGTTTCTTGGAAGAAGGGTGAGATAAAAAGTTGATAAATATTTTGCATATCCATTGTCTTAAATCAGAGGCGTATCGAGGGAAAATAGTGCCTAGGGCAAACACTGAAATTGCGCCCCGTCCAAGCATCTGACACCCATCTTTCAGATAACTTTACCATAATATCAGCTGAAAAATACAAGTCAAGCTCGTTAATCTTTTAATATTTCAAAAACTATTTAGCAGTGGACTTAGCCAGACCAAAAAATGCTGGAAAACTACAAATTTCAGTATGCTGGGGCTCATGAAATACCCAAATACTATGTGGAGGTGTACTTGGAAAACTAAACAGACGTGCAGAAATGCACAGAAACTAAACAGAAACGCAGCTTGGGGGTACTATTAGACCCGGCTCTGCTTTTGGAAGCTCAGGTGGAGGCGGTGGCCAGGGGTGCCTTTGCACGGCTTTGGCTGGTGCGCCAGCTGCGTCCCTTTCTCGAGAAGGCAGATCTGGCCACGGTTACCCACACCTTAGTCATGTCGCGGCTGGATTACTGTAACACGCTCTACGTGGGGCTGCCTTTGAAGAATATCTGGAAACTGCAGCTAGTGCAAAACGTGGCAGCGAGGGTTTTATCCGGAGCTGCCCGTTGGGAACATATCACCCCCATTTTGAAAGAGCTGCACTGGCTGCCGGTTCGTTTCCGGGTCCAATTCAAGGTGCTGGTTTTGACCTTTAAAGCCCTAAATGGTTTGGGCCCGGGGTATTTGAGGGACTGCCTGCTCCAAAGGGTTGTTTTATGCCTGTTTTTATATGTTTTTATACTTTTAGCATGATGTTTTTATTGTGTTTTTATTGTATGTTTTTAACTTTGGTAAACCGCCTTGGGGCTATCTTTTAACGAAAGGCGGTATAAAAATGCATAAATAAATAAATAAATAAATAAATAAATACATGCCTGTCTAATTCTCTACTATGCATTATAGCATCACTATTACATAAGTTTTAAAAATCAATGGAGAATTTGACTTTTCCCAGATACTCTGGAAATAATTAAAGGATATGCAGAGTAAACTGTGTCGCTGCTTGGAATATATTCTAGTCTTTCAGAAAGACAGTTAAAATGAGAGAAAGAGAGCAAGAAACTCCCAGTGGGCCTTAATACTAAGGATTCCACACTTATTCAAAGACAAACTCACCATTAATAGCCATATTAGCAAGACATCACATTTAACTCACTTATCACAAGAAGCAAATGAATACAATCCTAGCTCATAAGCATCAGCTCAGTATTCACAAGCCCTGATTCTCTGTACATAGTGCCAATCTGGATATGTGTACAGTGTCTTATATTATATTAATTTTTTTTTACCTGTAGCCCCTTTGGGGGGCTTCCTAAAGGCTGGGGGGATTTGCAAAGGTTCCCCTTCACCCCGCTGGCCTCTCAGGGACCATTTGAGCATGTGCAGTGGCCATTTTTAAAAATAATCTTTTTTTTTAAAAGGCCACTGAAAAAATGGCCACCGCGCATGCTCAAATGGCCTCTGCAAGGCCTGGCATGACCTAGAGGCCGTTTGAGCAAGCACAGTGGCCATTTTGTTTTCGGCAGCCTTTTTTTTTTTTAAATTAATTTTACAAAATGGCGCCCCCTTCAAGTGGCGCCCAGGGCACATGCCCTGCCTGCCCTACCCTAGATACGCCCCTGCTTAAGGTCTCTTTTGTTTACTTGCCCTCCCCCTATATCTTAGTCTATATCTGTTACTTCACTCTTCTCTTTATCCATCAAGTCTGCTGTCTATGAAAGCTTATGCCATAATACATTAGTTAGTGTTTAAGGCACAAACCAGATGTGATACGAAATGTATTGTTTTGCTGGCATCTTCTTCTCTTCACTAAAATAGCAGCTGCAGGGGGAAGCAATCAGGATTGGATCCACTCTACAAGTAGAAAGGATCAAATGCGCTCTCCTCTCATGCACTGTGGTCCTGATCTTGATCCCTTCTCTCACAACTACTATTTTAATGAAGAAAAAAACAAGCTCATATGATACATTTAGGTCATGTCTGATTTGACCCTAAGGTGCCACAGTTCATTTTTCTTTTTGCAAGAGACTAATCTGGCTAGTATGCTGCAGCTCAGTAATATTCTCATTTTCAAACCATTTTAGGATGATGAATTTAGGCCCCAGTTGTGTATGTGGGTAGGCAGCTATGTGATTGTTTATCATGATTTAGGGATAAGACCTCTGTTTGTTCTAGCTCTTTTCCCTGGTCTTCTCACATGGCTGGCTAATAATAACTGTGCCTGTTTCCATGGGTTTGATAGAGGAGTACACATAAAGGAATGATCTTAATTGTATACATGCCACCTCAGTGAGCTAGACAAATACTCTCCAGTCAAGCTGCACAAATGCAGTGATTTGGCTAGTGCATAAGTGTCTTAAACTTGCTTTCTTTTAGGGAGTCACAGCCTTGCTTTTACTGAAGGCAGGCGGCTTAGTCATCGGCTCTGGAGCTGGAATTGTAGCTCATTGTTCAGGATCCAACTATAAAATAATCAAGTAAGTTACTGAACATTCATAGGTAAGGACAATTGTGTACAAGGTAGTTGCAAGCCACAATGAAACTGCAACAACTGATACATTGCACAAAATGGCACAACTGTTAATTGTTTCTATATTGGTTTTCATCCAACTGTGCTGCACTTTAGATCATTGTTCTGATCTTGTCCACTTCAAAGTGATCTCATACAACCGGATTCTATGCACGTTTGCTCACAAGGACCACTGAGTACAATGAGTTGTTTATAAATCCAAATAAGCAGGATTACAGCCTTAATGCTCCTATTTAGAGACCTGTCACCCTCCAATGTATTATGATTATGTTATGTCATCTACCTCTTAACACTAGATGAAGTGAGTCTACTACAAAAGAAGTGTGCTGTCCTTTATTTTGATATCTCAATTTGAAATCTACTGAAGCAAATTTTGAGGTAGATTCTGTAAGCTGGATTCATTTTGGAGTTATTTTGCAAGCAGAGCAGCTAATACTTCTGGGGCAGATTCCAGATGGTGTTGCTTGGAGACTGTTCTTCAAAACCTGAACTTTTATGACGACATCCCCCAGGGCTCCATACTCTCTCCAGTGCTTTCAATGTCTACATGAAACTGCTCGGAGAGATAATCAGGGGTTTTGGTGCAGGGGTTTTTTGGTGCAGGGCATATGCTGATGACACCAAAATATATTTCTCCATGTCAACATAATCGGGATAAGGCATAACCTTCCTTAATGCCTACCTGGAGGCAGTAATGGGCTAGATGAGGGATAACAACCTGAGTCTGAATCCAAATAAGATGGAGGTACTTATTGTGCAGAGTCAGGAGACAATTTGATCTGGATAGGTTTGCACTTCCCCAGAAGGAACAGGTACGCAGTCTGGGAATGCTTTTGGACCCAAACCTTTCCCTAGTGTCTCAAACCGAGGCAGTGGCCAGAGGTGCTTTTTATCAGCTTTGGCTGATACACCAGCTGTGTCCGTTTCTTGAGATAAACAACCTCAGAACAGTGCTACATATGCTGGTAACCTCCAGACTTGACTACAGAGATGCATTCTGTGTGGGGCTGCCTTTAAATGGAGTCCGGAAACTGCAGTTGGTACAGAATGTGGCAGCCAGGTTGGTCTCTGAGTCATCTCAAAGAGACCGTATTACTCCTATATTAAAAGAACTACACTGGCTACAAAGTGGTTTCCAGGCAAAATACAAAGTGCTGGTTGTAACTCATAAAGCCTTAGGCCCAGGATATTTAAGAGAACATCTTCATCACCATGAGCCCCATCGCCCAGATCAACCAGAGAAGTTCATCTTCAGTTGCCACCAGCTCGTGGGCCTTCTCTGGGATGGGCCTTCTCTGTTGCCGCCCAAAGACTGGAATGCGCTCCCTGCTGAAATAAGAGCCTCCTCATCTCTGAAAACTTCTAAAAAGTCTTTAAAGATGTAAAAGACTTTGAGGCTATCCACACGAGCAGTGTGGAGAGTTGAGTTTGGCGGGGAGAGTGGGTCAAGCCTGCTCTTGCCGCATATGAGTGGCTAGCCTGCCCCCATGATTAGGGGCAGTGAAGATCAGGGGCCTCCTGGCCCCCAGAATGCATGGGGTGCATTCTGGGAGACCCCCATGCTGGGAAGCTTGTTTTAGCAAGGGATCTCCTTGTGAGTCTCCGCAGCCCCTGGAAGTCCCAGCATGCCCCACGCACATGCACGAGGCATTCTGGGGAGACTCCCATGCTGGGAGGCTTGTTTTAGCCTCCCAGCTGTGGGTCTCCTTGTGAGTCTCCGTGGTGCAGAGTTGTGCTGTGGCTCATGATCAGGTCAATGGGGCTAGCAGAGTGCTTGCTCCACTAACCTTATTTAAGGGTGGGGGCATTTACAGAGGTTTGCTGCCGGGAGCCATGTGGCTCCCGTTGCAGCACATGAGCAGCAGGAACCGGGCTGGGCTCCCTTAGCCTGGTTTCTGCTGCTCTTGTGAATAACCTCCATGTATACACCCAAGCTTTTTAATTAGGCTTGTGGTTTTAAATTGTGTTACAGTTTTAATTTCTGTTTTAATTTGTTTTATGTTGCTGTAAACCACCCAGAGATAGAAGTTTGGGGCAGTGTACAAATATAATAAACAAATACATAATACTGTGTGGGTCTTGACTAGAACGCTAATCAAGGGAAATGTTAATTTTCACACAAGAGTTCTTCATTTAATCTGATAGGCTTAACATCTGATAGTTTACAAAATTCAGCACTGAAGTACAAATCTGTTAAAATTTGCTGATGCTGTTCACCTCTGCATCCTGAATTGTCAAACAAAAATGAACCGCAGTTTTTAGAGTGAAGACATTAGGAAAATTTCTGTTAATAGATTCTGGGGAAATGATATAGTTCTTTTGTGGGATGCAAGGGTGTTTAATTTATAAGGGAGAATTTAAAAAGACAGCAGGCTTAAACTGTTTCCTGATTGTTGAGGCTAGGTTCTACTGCGAGTCTTCAATGAAAGGAAGGATAAAGTGGTAATAAACTGAAAGGCAAGGACTAAGAGGGAAGAGTGGTCAGAAATGGCAATATCCTCAGTATGAAACCTTCCTTTGGTTTTACAGAAAAGTTCAGTTGCAAGGTGCCGTCACATCCATCACACCACGAGGACAGGGCCACCAGTTTTTTGTGGGAACCAATGAAGCGCAGATGTATCGCTTTTCGTATGCAGACTTTAAGGACGAGCTCATAGCCACCTGCCACAGCGAGGCCATCCATGATATCATTTTCCCATTGTAAGTGTGACCCAAATATTCTCTTTATCCTGTATAAAAGGAAAAGACATTGCAGGTTTGGCAGAGAGCAGCAGCAGGCTAACACTTTTCATCTGGGAGCAGTGTATTGTGCTTTATTAACCTTATCTACCACAGGAATCGACTTGACGGCACATTTTACCTTTACTGATTTACAAAGCAAGAATTTCCTTATCGTTAACATCACCACTCAGTCAATAGGGATGACTTTGGGGGTTATAGCCTATAGGAAATTGCAAAAATCGGAGCAAACAAGGAAGCAGTGGGATTTACTCTCTTATTGTCTTGTCCTTTTTGTAGACTCAGTCCTGCTCTGCTATAACAAAAACATATATGCTCACCCAGATTCTGCCTCAGAATTTTGGGTGGAATGCCCAGTGCTGACATACTACAGAGACTTATTTAGAACTTCTTTCAATATTGCTTTATACTAATCAGCATACAAACCGATATCTTAAGGTGCATGCAGAAAATTTCAGAGGGCTACTATACACATCTGTTAAGAAGACATGAGCACACCATTACAAAAACAATGATGGCTACTGGTTCTTTCTAACATATCTGGTGGTGAATTAATTCCTATATCCAGACTGGGTGTATTTTGTGTTAAAGGGAATGTTTTGAACTGAATGGTTTTGGGGAAAGAGGAAGGGAGGAATCAGCTGGATTGACAGGTAATGGGAGTCAAGGGAAAGGGAGGGAGTTTTGCCCATTAGAAATCCCCTCTAAAATTCTGCTGCTTTGGTCCTTCAGCCATCACTGCCCTTGCATTTCTTAAGCTTGCTTTGTAATCATGTTTGCTAGACACTTGCCAGATTCTTTGCCTGATTCAGATTCTGTGCTGCATGTACATTTATAAACAAAAATATGCATAGTCCACTTCATATTCTAGTTTTGGAAGGAACGTTATTCTGAGATGTGACTTTATCTTCTATATATTTATTTCTCCTAGGCATACCTGTCGCTAATCCCATGCGTGGCAGCTCTTGCGAGAGCAGCTGCCTTGGAGCTAGCAACAGGATGGGAAACAATGGCAGTGGCAGCAGGCTGAATTGGCCCCGACCCAGAGAAGGAGGCAGTGGGCCAACCTGGCACTGGGCTGGAGGAGGCGGCGGTGGGCCAGCCTGGGCCTGCTTCCAGGAGGAGGAGGAGGGCGAAGGCGGTGGCGGGCCGCCCTCGCCCGGCCGCCCGGCCGCCAGGAGGAGGTGGCAGGCTGACCTGGCCCTGGCTCGGCAGGAGGCAGCGGTGATGAGCCGGCCAGGCCCTAGGCTGGCCACCTGGAGGAGGCAGCAGCAGGCCGGCCTGGCCGCCCGCCAGGAGGAGGAGACCAGAGGCGGCAGTGGGCCGACCTGGCTCTAGCCCGGCCGCCAGAGGAGGCAGCGGCGGGCCAACCTGGCCCAGCCGCCGGAGGAGGTGGCGGGGTGGCTTTCTGGCCGGCCCACAAGCCATAAAGCGGGGGAGGGGAGGGAGGAGGGAGAAGCAGGCCGGCTATCTGGTCTGTCAGAAAGCGTGGGGAGGAGGGCGAGAAGCGGGCAGGGGTGGAGCGGCCAGGCATGCCAGCAGGGGGCGGTGGGGAGAACAGCGGCAGTGGCTGGGCCAGCCGGAGGCGCAGATGCTCTGCACCTGGCCCAGCTAGTTACTATACAATTCAAAAGATAACTCAGCTCCCATTTTTAATCCTGACAAGTGCACTTTAGATGTAATCCTAATTTAGATGTAATTCTTATGGGAATCCTTGTTAACAATAATCCTTGTTAAATAATTAGATCCCTTGTGGCTATGGGCTGCATCCGGATAACTCAGCCATGTACGCAAGACTGCAATGATTCCTTAGGAAATACCCAATCAGTTGGCCCTGCCCATGGAGTTGACTCAGAGATGCATCTTTCAGCTACATGAGATCCACTTATGGACAAGTGGCTGCCATGTGGTGGGCCTGCATCTAAATGACACTTCCGTTGAATGACATTCTATTTGCAGAAACAACTGCACGCCCAGCCTGTGATCCATCAAGGGGAGTGCAACCCCATCCAGAACAGTTGTCCGAGACCAGGCACATAATCTAATCCATGGCTAATATCAGAAGGGATCTACTACATCATGGCCAATTCTGTATATGACAAGGTGGTTTGTTCTGTTAGGCTCTGGTCATGCCATTGACTGTGCTGTCTGTACTGGTTAATCATCTATTCATATTCTCTTTATGAATGAGCAGGTGAATTCCCATTTGCTGTCAGTGCTGAGATATTGACATTCCTTAAAGATGATGGTTTAGTTGCTGTTTTCTCCAAATGGCGACTGGCAACTTAAGACAGAAGGACATGGTGGGTTTTGTAGGCCACAGATGTTTCTCCTGCCCTACCTTTCATGCAGTGTCAAACGTTTTATTGAGTTACATCAAAATGAGTGCCTGAAACAATTGCAGGTTACCCTTGTCATCAGAGTGCCAACAGGCATATCTCCCCTTTAATAATCTGTTTTCTACTCTTGAACAGAATTCATTGCAACCTTTGAACCCTGCTACATTCTTCTCTGTCTTGACTTATTCTGAAATACTTCAAAGTGCTAATGTTATTCAGCTATGTACAGACCACAGGATACTTGGCATAAAAGGAGATGCACTTTGATGAGTTGTTCCATTTCTTACTTCTTCTGATTGCACTTCCTGGGCTTTGTTGAATAAAAAATTACACAGGGCTACTATACTGTCCATCATCTCAGTATGATGAGCTATTGGGGTTATATTCAAGTTGTTACCATAGCAGCCTAATGTCTCTCAAATGAGACTTATTATGGTGCTTAGGGAAAGTTGTGGTTTAATTTTACAACCACAGCTGCATTTCAAAACCTTCCTTGCTTTGGTTCTTACCAATCTGTTCATCTAATTCCAAACTCTAGAGCATTCAGTGAACTAATCTGGTGTGGTCTAGAAGCAAATCTCTTTTCATAAACTTTTGGATTCAGTATTCTGAAATGTAATGCTATAGTATAAAAATAACAACTCATAAACAATTTATTTGCAATATCCTTTCCCACTTTCCCCTGGAAAATATGTTTAAAGGGCTTAGTACCCATACAAACCAGACAACTTGTCTTGTTCTCAAGAACTTGGATATAAACTATAGAAAGGACAAGGAGAGGTGGAGTTGGGGTGGAACAGGACTGTATGTTAAAGAAGGAATGGAATCTAACTAACTACAAAACCTAGGAGGATTGGAGTCCTCCATAGAAATGTGGTGGGTGATAATACAAGACGTGAAAGAAATGTATTACCAGAGACATGCTATCACCCTCCTGATCAAAATGCTGAAGGTGACCTGGACTTGGAGAAGGAAATCAGGGAGGAAGACAGACAGAGCTGTAATAATGGGTGACGTAAATTACTTTCACATAGCCTGGGTAAATTCACATTCAGGTAATGACAGAGGTCAAATTTCTAGATATGCTAAATGACTGTGCCTTAGAACAGTTGGTTGTGAAACCAACCTGAGAGAAGGTGACCTTGGACTTCATCCTGAATGATGATCAGAACCTGGTACAAGATCTCAGTGCTATGGAACCATTAGAGAACAGTGATCATTGTGTGATCCAATTTAGCATATATGCAAGTGAAGAATGTCCAAGGGAGTCCAACATAAACACTTTGGACTTCAGAAGAGTAAACCTCAAAAATGAGGGACTAGTAAAAGTTGAAAGTCAGGAGGGTCAAAATGCTCCAGAAAGTATGACGCCTATTTAAAACCACAATATTAGATGCTCAGTTAGAATGTATACCAAAAAGAAGGAAAGGTACCTCTGACAGGAGGAGGCCAGCATGGCTAACCAGTAGAATCAAGGAAGCAATAAAAGGAAATATCCTTTTGGAGTTCCTCATGATCTATTTTGGGTTTCACTGAGGCAAGACTTACTCCTGCAGCAGTTTGCCTGATCTAGCAAGGTTGTTATGTTGTTACATTATGTAACTTCACTGAAGTTTCCTGCGTGCAATAATGAAGGCACTCCCATTCACTAATGATCTACAAGGAATTAGCAAAGGGAATTGGTATGTTCTGGACAGATCTGGACACTGGCATTTTAAATACACAGTCTAATTTATTATTCTGGTCCCCATACAGCTGAATATTCCATTTGGTGCTTAATTTAAGAGAGGTTCAAAAAATGACTTCTTTGTCACAGTATAATATGCCTGGTAGGAATTATGCTAAAAAATTGTACACAGGGGCTGTGTATTTTCTGTAACTCCACACATGTAGATTTCTGCTGAGAATTCGGAGTTTCAACTCCTGTTCAAGCCAACTTTCATTGAATTAAAAGGCGAGGGATAGCGTGTTTGTAGCTTACTCTGGGAAGAGGAAAGCAGACCTGAGAAGGTAGCAAACAGAAAGGAAGAGGGGGTGATTTTGAGGGGCTGGTATAGTTTTAGAGTGTGTGTGTGTGTGTGTGTGTGTGTGTGTGTGTTTTTTTTGCCAGGGCTTGTTTTGGTGGCTTGGTGGCTTTCAGTTTTAGTTTCTGTGTTGCCTGGAGAGAGACAGTGGGAGGTGCCAGCTAGGGCTGAGGTGAGTGACACCTGTTGAGCCTGGTTGCCTCAGTTTGAAGCCTATTTTCTACATAAGGGGAGGCAGCCAGGGAAATTAGTGATCAGAACTTAGCAAACAGGAATTAGCAAATGGGTGTCATAGGAGTTTTGCATAGAGTTTAGCAGGGAAGTGTGTGGGAGAGCTTGCGGGAAGAGAAGGTAAGTACTACTCCCTCTTTCATATTCTTGGGAAAGAAGGTTTAAACTGTTGAATAGCTGACAACTTCAGCTAAGATCTAACTTTCAAACAAGCAATCTCTGAATACTCTAAACAGCCAACAAAACCAGTCATGAAGATAGAAAGCTAGCAGGGGAGGGGGCACTTCCCAGTGCATTATACAGAGTGTTGCTTGTATGACTATCTGCTTGATTGGCAGAAGTCATGGGTGTGTGCTCAGTGCAAGGAGCTCCTGGCTCTCGGGGAACAAGTTTGTTCCCTCGAAGCCAAGGTGGCTGATCTGGAGAAGCTCTGAGTGTCAAAGAGGTTCATAGACGAGACCTTCAGAGATGTGTTAATAGGCATCTCACTCCCAGGCTGACGGCTCCTCTGCTGTCATGGAGAATGGAGGTCTCAGGGAAGGAGGACATCATTCTGAGGAAGAAGGAAACACTCCTTTAGACCCCTTCCATGGATGATGAGCCCATATTATTTATTTAATATAATAAATAATTATATTATTTATATTATTTATCCTCTTGCACAGATGGTACTCCTCCAGTGGGGTGGAGGCCTCCTAGTGGTGGGTGATTCGACCATTGGGGCATAGAGAGATGGGTCTGTGGCCCTCATGTAGATCGCACAGTGACTTGCCTACATGGTGTTAAGGTTGTGGGCATCACATAGCATCTAGATAGGTTGTTAGGCAGTGCAGAGGAGGGGTCAGCTGTCATGGTGCATTTCTGCACCAACAATGTTGGGAAATGTAGTCAGGAGGTCCTGGAAGCCAAATTTAAGCTACTAGGTAGCATACTGAAGTCCAGAACCTCCAAGGTAGCATTCGCAGAAATACTACCTGTTTCATGCACGAGGCCAGTGAGACAGGCAGAGCTGAGAAGTCTCAATGCATGGATGAGACTGTGGTGTTGGGAGGAGGGGTTTAGATTTGTTAGGCAGTGGGATACATTTTGGGACAAGATGACTCTATACAAAAGGGACGTGTTCCACTTGAACCAAGACGGGACCATACTGCTAGCACAAATTAAAAATGTCACAGAGAAGTTTTTAAAATGATGCTTATGGGATAGGCAACAGGAGCTGGGCAGCATCCAGTTCAGGAAATGCCATCCCTTAAGTTATGAGGGTGTAAATGCTTCAAATAAACTAGAAGGGGACAGAGTAGAACCAGGTAAAGAGCAGACAAAAGGATGTGCAAGCTGCTTGTCAAAGAGATCAAATGGCCATAAGAAAGATAGCAGATACCAGGTAATAGATTCAGCATATAGGTGCTTATATGCCAATGCCAGAAGCATCCGAGCCAAGATGGGTGAGCTGGAATGCTTGGTTGCTAATGAAAACATAGGTATAGTGGACATAACGGAAACATGGTGGAACAGTGAGAACCAGTCTTCTATAGAAAGGATAGGGAGGGGTGAATTGGTGGTGGAGTAGCACTATATGTTAAAGAAAAGATACAATCTTAACAAGCTAGAAATGCTAGGAAGTCTGGAGTCCTTCACAGAAACTCTGAGTAACAATACAAGGCCTGAAATGAAATGTGCTACTAGAAATGTGCTATTGCCCTCCTGATCAAAAATCTGACAGTGATTGGGAGTTGTAGAAGGAAATCAGGGAGGTGTCAGAGAGACAGAGCTGTAATAATGGGTGACTTCAATTGCCCA
Source organism: Hemicordylus capensis (assembly GCF_027244095.1). Lineage (NCBI taxonomy): Eukaryota > Metazoa > Chordata > Lepidosauria > Squamata > Cordylidae > Hemicordylus > Hemicordylus capensis. The sequence goes on from NC_069658.1 coordinate 383,336,942, forward strand.
CACATAGACTGGGTAATTTGACATTCAAATAATCCTCTATAATAAAGTCCCTGGGTGTGCGCCCGTGTCTTCCGGTGTCTGCGCCCATGTCTCCCTCGGCCGTTCTGGGCATGCGCTCCACGCATTCCCAGAACGGCCGAGGGAGACACGGCCGCCGGCACCAGGCGGCCATGTTGGCCGGTTGTTCGCCCGGCCGTGGAAAGGCCAGAGGTGGCCACTGGGAGGGCAGAGGCGGTGGCGGCGGGTGCAGCCCGGCCGCAGGGATAGGAGAGGCGGCGGCGGGTCTGGCCCACCTGCCGAAAAGAACAGGGGCGGCGCCTGTCCCTTGGGCGGTCCGGCTGGCTGGAGGCCGCAAAGCCATGTTGGCGGGGGGGGGTGGCGGCTCCAGGGGAGCGGCAGCCGGACGGGCGGGGGGGGGGGTCTTGCGCTGAGCCGCCACCTCCTCCTCCTCCTCCTCCTGCTCGGCAGCTGCCGGCCCTCGGGTGGTTCCCAGGACGGCGGCGTCGTCCCCCCAGGAAGAGCCGCTGGCTGCCGAGTGCCGGCAGGCAGAAGCAGGGACCGGCGGCTTCCAGAGGAGAAGACCGCCACCCGCCCGCCCCGGCAGCAGCAGCAGCTGCAGCTCCTCCTCACGCCCAGCCCAGGGAGGGAGGAGCAGGCAGCAGCTCAGCAGGGCGAGCCGTGGTTGCTGCTGCTGCTCTGGGCGCCTGGCCATCGCCGCCGTCCCCAACTAGTGCCCGTTATTTTAACAGGCTTAAAAATACTAGTGACAAAATAATGAAAATAATAAAACATTTCTAGATATGCTGAACAACTGAGCCCTAGAACTATTGGTCATGAAACCAACCAAAGAGAAGGCGACTTTCCTGAGTGGTACACAGGATCTGATGTGAGATGCCAGTGTTGTGGAATCTTTAGGGAACAGTAACCATAGTGTCATCAAATTCAGCATACATGCAAGGAGAGAATCACCAAGGAAGTCTAACACAGACACTTTGAGCTTCAGAAGAGGAAACTTCTCTAAAATGAGGAGTTTGGTAAAAAGAAAACTGAAAAGGAAAATCATTTTGCTCCATGATGCATGGAGTTTATTTAAAACCATAATAATAGAAGCCCAGTTAGAATATATACCAAAAAGGAGGAAAGGTACCACCAAGTCCAGGAGGATGCCAGCATGGCTAACAAGTAAAGTCAAGGAAGCTATAAAGGGGAAGAAGAATTCCTTCAGAAATTGGAAGGACTGTCCAAATGAGGAGAATAGAAAGGAACATAAACTATGGCAAAAGAAATGCAAGCAGACAATAAGGGAGGCAAAAGGAGTTTGAGAAAAATTTAGCTAAAAGCATCAAAGGGAATAACAAAAACTTCTTTAAATACATCAGAAGCAGGAAACCTGCCAGGGAGGTGGTTGGTCCGTTAGATGATGAGGGAGTGAAAGGGATTATTAAGGAGGATATGGAGATTGCAGAGAAGCTAAATGAGTTCTTTGTCTTTGCATCTGTCTTCATGGCAGAGGATACTGAGCATATATCTGTGCCTGAGCCTAAAGAACTTAGTCAGATAGAGGTGATGAGAGATTACATTCTAAACAGTATGAAAAGAAACAAAAATTAACAAATTACCAGTGCCAGATGGCACCCATCCAAGAGTCTTTAAAGAACTCAACAGTGAAATTGCTGACCTTCTTGCAAAAATATGTAACTTATCCCTACAATCAGGCTCTGTACTTGAGCACTGGAAAGTAGCCAATGTAACAGTGTTTTTGAAAAAGGGATCCAGGGAGGATCTGAGAAATTACAGGTCAGTTAGCTTAATGTCTGTGCCAGACATCCTTATGGAAAACGTTCTCAAAGATAAAATTGTTAAGCATATAGAAGAACAGGTCCTGCTGAAGGAAAACCAGCATAGCCTCACCAACCTATTGGAGTTCTTTGAGAGTGTCAACAGGTGTGTTTATAAAGGTGATTCAGTTGACATAGTATACATGGACTTTCAAAAAGTTTTTGACAAAGTTCCTCATCAAAGACATGGGATAAGGGGACAGGTTCATGTGTGGATTGGTAACTGGTTGAAGGAAACAGAGAGTCGTTATAAATACACAGTTCTCTAAATGGAGGGAAGTAAGAAGTGGGTTCCCCCAGGGATCTGTACTGGGACCAGTGCTTTTTAATTTATTCATAAATGATCTAGAAGTTGCGGTAAGCAGTGAGGTGGCCATACTTGCAGATGACATTAAACTATTTAAGGTAGTGAAATCTGAAACAAATTGTGAGGAGTTCCAAAATGATCTCTCCAAACTGTGTGAGTAGGCAACAAAATGGCAGATGTGGGTCAATATTAGCCAATGTAAAGTGATGCATTTGGGGGTGGGGGGACGCAAATTCACATATACTCTGATGGGGCTGAGCTGTCTGTGACTAACCAGGAGAGAGATGTTGGGGTTCTGGTGGATAGCTCGTTGAAACAACACAATGTGCAGCAGCTGTGAGAAAGGCCAATTCCATGCTTGGAATCATTAAGAAGGGGATTGAAAATAAAACTGCTAATATCATACAATGCCCTTATACAATGCTATGGTGCGGCCACATTTGAAGTACTGTGTACAGTTCTGGTACCTCAGAAAGGACATTAAAGAACTGGAGAAAGTGCAGAAGAGGGCAACCAAGATGATCAGGGGCCTAGAGCACCTTTCTTATGAGGCAAGGCTACAACACCGGGGGCTTTTTAGTTTAGAAAAAAGACAACTGCGGGGAGACATGATAGAGGTCTATAAAATCATGCATGGTGTGGAGAAAGTGGATAGAGAGAATTTTTTATACCTCTCACATAACACTAGAACTTGGGGTCATCCCATGAAACTGCCAAGAAATTTAGGACTGACAAAAGGAAGTACTTTTTCACACAATGAATAATTAACCTATGGAATTCTCAGCTGCAAGATGTGGTGACAGCCACCAGCTTGGATGGCTTTAAGAAGGGCTTAGATAAATTTATGGAGGGCAGGTCTATCAATGGCTACTAGTCTAGTGGCTATAGGCCACCTCCAGCCTCAGAGGCAGGATGCCTCTAAATACCAGTTGCAGGGGAGCAACAGCAGGAGAGAGGGCATGCACACACCTCTTGCCTGTTGGCTCCCCAGAAGCATCTGGTGGGCCACTGTGTGAAACAGGATGCTGGACTAGATAGGCCTTGGGCCTGATCCAGCTGGGCTGTTCTTATGTTCTTAAAATATCCAGTTATATGCCAGTAATATTAAAACCAGTTTTTTAAGGCATTGTGTCTTTGTATCCTACATGGCTCCTTGCCACTCACTCTTGGCTTTCAGTCATGTTTTGTCATTCACATACTCCTACTGGGCTTCACCCCACCCACCCCCCATCTCTGCTCCTTGCTTTTAAAAAAAGCCAAAGTTTTGCAAAACTAGCTATTTAATTCTGCAAGTTGCATAACATCTGGCTTCTCTGGGAGCAAAGTATTGTTTGGGTTTTTTATTCTTTTGTGTGGGGCAGAAACAGCCCTGGTTCAAACAGGAATACTGCCGGAGTGTCTGTGGTACAGTCAATAAACAAATGAGATGCATGTATTATTTATACATTTCTTATTATTATTTCTTGTTTACACAGTCAGACAGGTGTTATTGACTGGTTTGTTTTATCCAGACATCGAGTCCTTCCCAAGGACCTGGGATGGCTGAATTTTATCATCAATACTGTTGGTTATTATAGATATCGCTGCAAAATATAGGCTGTTCCCAGTAAAGGTGCTTTTTGTAATTGGCTGATGGTGATTTCTGTGACCCCTATGGTGTTGAGGTGCTCTTCAAGGTCTTTTGGGACTGCACCCAGGGCGCCAATTACCACTGGGATTATTTTGGTCTTTTTCTGCCACAGCCTTTCAGTTTCAATTGGTAGATCTTTGTATTTGGTGATTTTTTCTATTTCTTTTTCTTCTATTCTGCTATCCCCTGGTATTGCTATGTTGATTATTTTGACTTGTTTTTCTTTCTTCACGACTACAGTTATATCTGGTGTATTGTGAGGCAGATGTTTGTCTGTTTGTAGTCGGAAGTCCCATAATATTTTTACATCTTCATTCTCTTCAACTTTTTCAATTTTATGGTCCCACCAATTCTTGGCTACAGGTAGCTTGTATTTTTTGCAGATGTTCCAATGTATCATCCCTGCTACCTTGTCATGCCTTTGTTTGTAGTCAGTCTGTGCGATCTTCTTACAACAGCTGATCAGGTGGTCCACTGTTTCATCTGCTTCTTTACAAAGGCGGCACTTGCTGTTTGTTGTGGATTTTTCGACTTTTGCTCTTATTGCATTTGTTCTTAGTGCCTGTTCTTGTGCAGCCAGTATTAAACCCTCTGTTTCTTTCTTCACGTTGCCATTCTTAAGCCATTGCCAGGTCTTGGTGATGTCTGATTTTCCACTTATATTGTGCAAATATTGACCATGCAGGGGCTTCTTTTTCCATTTTTCTGCTCGGTTCTTGACTTGTTCTTTCTTGTAAGCCTGCTTTGTTTCATTGGTGTTGAATAGTTTCTCGTTCTTGACCATTTGAAGTGCATCTTCTTCACTGTCCTTGATATATTCTTCAAGGCCTCTTTTCTCCTCCTCTACTGTTTGATGGACTTGCAGCATTCCTCTTCCACCTGAGCTGCGAGGGAGGTAGAGCCTATCTACATCACTGCGGGGGTACAGAGCATGATTGATGGTCATGATTTTCCTGGTCTTACGATCTAGCGTCTCTAGCTCTCCCTGGGTCCAGTCTATTATTCTTGCAGTGTATCTGATAACAGGTATAGCCCAGGTGTTTATGGCTTGTATGGTGTTCCCGCCATTGAGTTTGGACTTTAGGATTTTTCTAACTCTCCTGATGTATTCACTTCCCATTTTTCTTTTAACTTCAGTGTGTGCAATGTTATCAGCCTGGAGAATGCCCAAGTATTTGTAAGGTTCTTTCTCTTCCAGGTTCTTGATCTTGCTTCCATTGGGCAGTTCTATTCCTTCTGTTTTTCTTATTTTTCCTCTTTTCATTATTAATGCAGCACACTTGTCTAGTCCAAACTCCATTGCTATATCGCTACTGAATATACGGACAGTGTTTAGCAGTGATTCGATTTCTGACTGGGACTTTCCATACGACTTCAGATCGTCCATGTACAGCAGATGGTTGATTTTACTGGATGTTTTAGATGTTTGGTATCCGAGGCCTGTTTTGTTTACTATTTGTGAAAGTGGGGTCATGGCGATTACAAACAATAGAGGGGATAGTGAGTCCCCTTGGAAAATGCCTCTTCTAATGCTAACCTGTCCAAGTGCCTCGCCATTGATTGTTAACTGTGTACTCCACATGCTCATTGCTTTTTTTTATAAATATCTGAATGTTTTTGCTGACACCAGTTGTTTCTAAACATTTTAGTATCCATGTGTGCGGCAATGAATCGAAGGCTTTCTTGTAGTCAATCCACGCAACACTTAGATTTGTTTTTCTTCTCTTGCCATTTTCTAAAATCATTTTGTCAATCAGCAGCTGGTCTTTTGTGCCTCTGGTGTTCAGACAATTTCCTTTCTGTTCAACTGGAAGCTGTTTGTTAGTTAATAAGTGTTGCATCACTTCATCTGCTATTATTCCAGTTAATAATTTGAACATGGTTGGGAGGCAGGTTATCGGTCTATAATTACTTGGAACGGCACCTTTTGCTGGGTCTTTCATTATGAGATGAGTTTTCCCAGTTGTTAGCCATTGTTCAATATCACCGCCTTTCATAATGTGATTGAACTGTTTTGATAGTTGTTTATGAAGGCTTGTTAGGTGTCTAAGCCAAAAGCCATGCAGTTCATCGTTGCCTGGCGCAGTCCAATTTTTAATTTTCTTTGATCTTTCACTTATTAATTCTGGTGTTATTATTAGATCTTGCATTTGTTGGTTACATTTTTTGACCTCTTTCATCCAGCCTGCTTTTTTAAAATAATCTACTGGATTGTCCCATAATTTCCCCCAGAATTGCACTGTTTCTTCTTTATTTGGTGTTTCTACGTTTCTTGCAGTTTCTCCTATGCTTTGGTAGAAACGTCTCTGATTCGACTGGAATTGGAGATCCTGCCTGTGTTGTGTAATTCTGGCTTCATATCTGCTAATCTTCTTTGACACTGCTGTTATTTGCTGCTTTATTATTTCCAGGACTTCTCTAATTTTCCTTGAATCTAGGTGGTATTTTTGGATCAGATACTGTTTGGTGTTTTCATTCTTCAGCTTCTTGTCTTTCATATCTTTCAATTTATTAGCATCTGATCTAAGCCTGGAGATTTTATTTTCTAATCTAATCTTCCATTTAGGTGATGTACTTACTTTCTTTTTTGACAGGTCCACTGATCTTATATCCTAGCTCTTGTGTTGTTATTGTTGCTGCAGTGTACATTAGTTGGTTTGTTTCTTTCAAATTATTGGTTGTTATTTCTGCAAGTGCAGCATTGACATCTTTTAATGCCTGAGCAAGTTGTTTTTTGGCAACTGTTTTTAGAGCTGGAAGTCGAACCCTGGTGGTTTTTTGGTTCATGTGCTCAGTTATTTTTTTGCTTTAGTTCTTGTTGCTTTTCTGTTAAACGGCATTTGGGATTTTGAGGTGAAGGCAAAGGAGAGGTTGCCTGGTTTTGATTTTGAAACAGTTCAGCAACAGTGGCATCTTCTACTTCCAACACCTCCTCCACCTGCGCCTGAGCAACTTCTTCAATTGGTGATAATTCTTCTTCCATATCTTGAGCCTGTGTTGCTCTTTGTAGTTCTTCCAGTTCAACTCCTGTGAATACTTTATTTCTTATTATGAATCTTCTCTGGTCTGCTAGCCTTTGTTCTGTTATTTCTGTGTCTGGATGCTTCTCTTTCCAAATTTGGTACATTCTTTTTAAATAACCTCTTCTAGTTGGACTAGACTTGTAATAGCAGATCATTATTTCCTTGTTGGCCTTTTTCATATATTTTTTTCGGTTAAGCGACGTTTCTTCCAGTAACTTTGCTGTCTCCAGCCCTGGGTGCTCAACTGAAGATCCTGAGTCCTGTTGCCCACTTGCCACCAGATGTCCAGGGACTATAGCATCTGGCGTGGTCCTTGTTGACCCGGGTGACGACTGATTCGGTATAGATTTATTAAAGTTACATCTCACCATATTGTTGATGGGAGAGGCACTCTTTGTCTGGCTCCTCTGGTGAGACCTGTCCAGTATGGTTGGACCTCTGGCATAGCTCTCACCTTCATCAGAGCACACAAGCCCCACAACCACGCCAAGGTAGTGCCTCACTGGGGGTGGTATTATTATTATTATTATTAATAATAATAATAATAATAATAATTATAAGAGCGCTGCACTAGGACTCCGACTTACAATATTGTTAGTGCAGAGACCAAGCCATATGGTTATTTGCCATCCTCATAAACAAACCTCAGGACCTTTCTAGAAAATCAATTTATAATCATAAATGTTCCATTTTTACTTGTTAATAAGATTCAAACTTCCTCTGTCAAAGAAGTATTTTTATTGTACTGTAGGAATCCCCATTTTCCCGGCACACAAACCACTATAGTTTTCCAGCAACAATGCAATTCTTCCCCACAGCCAGCACTTGCATTGTTCTTGCAACTATCTTGTAGATCAGACCTACTCAACTTTGCCCCCCCCACAGCTGATTTTGGACTACAACTCCCATAATCCCCAGCCACAGTGGCCAAGGATTATGGGAGTTGTAGGCCAGCATCTGCAGGAGGGCTAGAGGTGAGCAGCCTTGCTGTAGATAGAATGTGATTGGTTTGAGTATCGCAGGAACCAACTGGCTAGTGTTTGTGACATTACTGGTGACCAGTAACACAGCTCTCCCCTTGCCATTTCCAAATAGTTTGGAATTATTAAAATTTAAAACAATGGGTTAGGGTCCAAGGCTGGCCTTTCAATCGTCATACAGAAATAGGTGCAGCACTGCTGGTGCTAGACTGAGGTAAAGTGAAAGAAAGAAAGAAAGAAAGAAAGAAAGAAAGAAAAAGAAAGAAAGAAAAAGATATGGGGAAGGGCCTTGTGAGGTGGGAAAGGGGTGGAATACTGGCAAGGGAGAATGGCTGCTGGGAGAGGAGAGGAGTTGTGGGGGGCTGGGAGAGACTCTAGAGAGAGGTTCCACATTCAGAAAAGGGTTTGCCTGCTCCACATCTCACAGTACTCTGAGACAGGCAAGATACTGTCTGAAGATACTGGAGAAGAATAACAAACCCAGAGACCCTTCCTGCTTCCCCCCTGCTGCTCCAGTTTGCACTGGAATGTTTTGGCCTGCCTTATGATTTTGGCCCCCCACCTGGCAGTGCTGCCTGGCAAGCTGGCCAGTAACAAACCCATGCAGGGTCTTCCTGGTGCCCTGTGTGCTCTGCATTTATTATCTTCTTTCCCGGAGCAGGTCTCCAAATCTGTGACATTTGAATTTTCACCCATAATTCTCAGGAGTGCAGGTTTGGGCTCAGAATCTGCCTAAAAGTGGCTAGATTTTGTTTCTCAATATTGGCCATTCCCTGTAGGGACTTTGGCTTTTGTCAGAAGAAGAACTTATCAGGTCATTCTGAATGAGAAAGAAGCTTCAGGGGGTCAGTGGCCCACTTCTGGCATCTGCTACTTCATAGCAAGTTATTCAGTAGTTGAGGTTTGTTTCCTGCCCAGGCCTTCCCAACCCTTACTTTCTGCCTTTTGCAGTGGTACATCTGACTTGTTTGCTACCTGCTCCCAGAGTGACATCCGTGTCTGGTATACACCTGAAAACAGGGAACTGCTACGAATAACAGTCCCCAACATGACCTGCCATGCCATCGATTTCATGAGGGATGGCAAGAGTATCGTTTCAGGTAAATGCATCTTGCGTTGTCGAGTGCAGAAGTATCCGCTTTACATCTGCTTTCTGCTTCAAATGGCTTTTAGTTGCTAGCCAGACCATGAATCCTATCTAGCGCTTGCTAAGGTGAACAGGGAACTGCGTTACTGAGGTTTTATATGTGAATGAAAAGGAAATTTGAATAGATCAAACAAAACAATAAAAGTAAAACAACGTACAAGAGGGAACTGTCAACAAAGGCAGAGGTCTTTCCCAGCACTATCTGGAGATATCAGGGATTGAACCTTCTGCGCATTTTAGAAATTGTGCTGTTGCATTAGAGCAGGGTTTCTCAACGTGTGGGGCCCCAGATGTTATTGGACTTCAGTTCCCATAATCCCCAGCCACAGTGGCCTTTGGTTGGGAATTATTGGAGTTGGAGTCCAATTACATCTGGGGACCCACACGTTGAGAATCCCTGCATTAGAGGAAGGTGTGGCTGCAGAATTTGGGTGAACAGTAAAAGTAAGCTGTGATTCTCCACTACATAATTTGGAGCTGTGGTAGAGAATTAAGTAGTGTTGAGAATGCCTAGTGGCTTAAACCCTGCAGCTGTTGCTTCCTAAATAAGAAACATTGAGGTCCATCTGCTGAAGAGAGATGCAGTGCTCCATCCATCACCTCCTTAGCATTTTTCATAGCAAGAGTAGGTGATGAAAGCTATGTACTTTGGGCATTGGTGAGCTCAATAATGGGATTGTACCTATGCTAGTGGCAACCAGCCATGCTAACTGCAAAACAGCAAACACTAATTGGGTGACGGAGGAGGAAGTGGAAGAGATCTTTTGCTCTCCGTGAACTTTTTTCTGTATTGCATTAGCTTGGAATGATGGGAAAATCCGTGCCTTCACCCCAGAAACTGGGCGGCTCATGTATGTGATAGAACATGCTCATAGCATGGGTGTGACAGCTGTGGCTACTACAAGTGACTGCAAAAGAATCATCAGTGGAGGAGGTGAAGGACAGGTAATGTAAAGCTAAAATTGTTGTGTTTGTCTCTGGCTTTGGATATTAAAGGAAAGTGGTTACTGTAGGTGTAGATTCAGATGGTATTGGGACATGCTGCCAGTGGTGGAAGGTAGTGGAAGGATTGGTTGCCAGTGATTATCCACCCTGGTTTCTGGAATGTAAAAGAGAAACGCGCTTTCCTCTCCCTGACCAAACCAGCCTCGGAAAATCCATGTCTCTTTGTCTGATGTACTGTATATGATAACTTCTTTTGGGTTATTATGTCTGAGCCTTTCCCTTGATCATACAGCCTTGATATTCTCTGCATGCTCCCTTCTGGAGCTTCCTATTCCTCTCTCCCTTCCACTATACAGACTAGAGCCCAATATTCATTTGCACTTTGAGTTACAGGCACTGTAAAAAAAAAAGATAGTTTGCTGTTCCAAAAAGGCTCACAATCTAAACAAAAACACCAGGGAGATCCCAGCAACAGCCACTGGCAGGATGCTGTGCTGGGGCTGGGTAAGGACAGTTGCTCTCATCCTGCTAAATGTAAGAGTGTCACTACTTTAAAAGGTGCCTCCTTGCAGTTAGCAGTATACTCTGGTAAAGAGTTTTTTAAAAACGTTCTGGCAAAGGGCATGAAAATTTTAGGTGACCCAAACTGGTCCTTTTTTAAAGATGTCTAAGTTGAGGTGGTGAAGGGAGTGATGAGCTGGAGTCAGTAATTTCTTGCTTAGTCCTATGATAACTGGTTGACATGACACGCATCATTTCAGCACTGGGATGCTCCATGCCAGGGTTGCTGCAGATGTGCCGGCAACTCTGACCTTGTTGAGAACAAGTGATTGTGCACAGTAGCATTGCCACAGTTCTTCCCATTCTCCACAATGGAAATAACTGTTAGAGAGCTTGCACAAGTGCTTGCTCTTAATAGCATTGGGACTGCTGTGCATCTACAGCAACTCTGGAATGAAGCATTATGGCACTTGAGTGCTGCATGTCATGTTTGCTGCCAACTACAGTACAAAGTCTATGGATCTGCTTTGCAGATTTTGCCAACATCAGGGAAGCGCAAACACTGCAGGATATGTTGCATTAGAGAAGAAAAAATGTCTCGAGGCTCAGGTATCTAATGTAGAACGGTATTTATCCCTCATTGACTATAATACCAAGTTACATCTTGCATGTATGAATGAGCCATCACAGACTAAGCATGACAGACAGATCTTTCATATCACCCAATATCAGCTGAAACAGAGTTCTTTGCAGTGAGAGACAGGTCTCACATTAGCTCTGTGTCATAAAATGCTGAGTAAACAAATAGAAATCAAGCAGTGTACATTCATATGAGCTCCATGTCCCTGGTTCAAATTTCTTCTTGGCCATAAACATGTTCAGTGGGCTTAAGCAAGCAATATTCCTCAGTTACAGCCTTATAATATGGAGATAGTGGTACTGGCCAACCACATATGGTTGTTTTAAGGATTGCTGAAATAGTGTGTGAGAGAGCACTTACAAAAAAAAAGTACTGTGAAAATGGTAGATGGCATTTTCCCTATTGAAGTATTGCTACATGTGTTGGTTCTGCTCTTGGGTTGCAGGTGAGAGTATGGGAGGTTGGCAAGGAGACACGCAAGCTGGAAGAAGTCATGAAAGAGCACATCTCTTCTATTTCATGCATTAAGATAAAGAAGAATAACCGGGAGTGTGTCACAGCTAGCATCGATGGGACGTGCATAATCTGGGATCTTGTGTAAGGTTGTTTTTGTTTCAAAGCGTGGCTGTCTGCAGCCATATCATTGTATCACTGTTCTTCCACAGAGTGGATGATCTTGAAAGGGCCAGGTGGAATGTCTTAAGGCCAGAATTGGCTACATTGGCCAAAAAACCAAGGAGTTACTCTGGTACTTCTGAGATTTCAGTGCCTGCTTTCACATACTCCAGCAGCAGAGAGGGACGTAGCTGTTCCCTAAATCACAAACCAGACTAGGTTTTTTCCAGGTTCTTTGATGTTAGAAATGGGGGGGGGTCCATCTTAAATTCAGCGTCTTTTTCCTTTCAAATAAATACAGATATAACCTGCATTTAACCTGCAGTTTTTAAGGGGGACGTCTTACATTTAGAGGATTCTTTTATTCAGATAAATGTGGTATCTAAAAAGTTTCAGTTACTGGCTGAAGGATCTGATTTGATTTGACAATATGTAGCTTCAGAAACTCTGGGGATTTTTTTCCTAGACGCTTCATGAGACGTCAGATGATCCTGGCCAACACCTTGTTTAAGTGTGTGTGTTATCATCCGGATGAGCACCAGCTTATCACAAGTGGAACAGACCGAAAGGTGAGCAACTATGTGGGGCAAAGAGAAGCAATGTGTCTAGCAAGGCTGTAGTTTCTGCCTAAGCACCCAGCAATCTTAGAAAGCTTATGAAACAGGTTCCTTGCTGGTGTGTGGAAAACCGCAGACCGCTTTTTAAAATATCTGATTTCCTCTGGCTTCCAGATTGCTTACTGGGAGGTGTTTGATGGATCCCCAATCAGAGATCTAGAAGGTTCCCTCTCTGGTTCCATCAATGGGATGGATATCACATCAGATGGAACCTACTTTGTTACTGGTAAGTTGAATGAATGAAAAGTGGGCCTGATATTTCCATGTACTAGATGTGTGCTGCTCTTCCTCTACAGAGAAGCTTCTTCCCCATGCTCTCCTACATGCTGGTAGGATTTAGTGCTAGCCTATAAGTCTTAGAACTGAAGCTTAAGAGGTACAGTGGAGAAGAAAGCTACATTAGCTATGGAAAAGTGAAAAAAAGAGTGTCCGCACTCTGAATTTCCTCTTGAAGCCACTGGAAGATTGGGGAGCCAATCCTCACAGCCCAGGTTCATGTCTCTTTCTCATGTCTCCCAAACCTGTTTCCCTCCCCCATTCTTTTCCATGATGCCCAGTCCCCTTATTCACCCATAATGTTTAGCACCATGCATTCCATCTACTTTCCATTTCATTCCCAAACTCAGCTCATTTTAGTCCTAGAGCAGAACATTGGCAGTCTTTCACAAAGCCTAACACTCCTCCCTTCTCTCCCTAGGAGGTGATGACCACCTAGTGAAAGTGTGGGATTATAATGAGGGGGAAGTGACGTATGTTGGGGTTGGCCACAGTGGCAACATCACCTGCCTGAAGATCTGCCCCAACAACAAATACATTGTGAGTGTAAGTGCTGATGGCGCCATCCTCCGCTGGAAGTACCCTCATGTCCACTGATGCTCAGAACGTCGTATAGCAGCTGCTGCACTTTTTTAAAAAACTGGGTAAAATAGTGACCCACACGTCATGCAGGCTTACACTGATGTTTCCAATTGGCCTGCACTGCTCCGAGTGTCTAAGGAATTACTGGCAGTCTTGTGCAAGAGTGAAAATGTTTAGAGTTGCAGATCTGCACTTCGGGAATGCAAGCAAAATAGGAAGTAATATGTTTAAGTTGCACTCCTAAAGTGCTGGTGCACAATTTTAAGTATTTGCATTAAAGCTGTTATGCAAGTCTGCCAGCACTTCCTTAGACACCCACAGCAGCAAGGATAATTGGAAACACTATTGTACACTTGCTCAACATGTGGACCAGTATTTTTTTAAGTTGAAGCTGTTTTTAAAGTTTAGCAGCCTTTGCTGCTCTTTAGGGAGATACTGGTTTGTTCTGGCGGGCGGGGGAGCTAGTTTGAAATAGTCAGAACTTCCTGATATTATTGTGCATGGAGCCAGGTTCCTGCTGTTTTTATTGGATTCAGTTAGTGCTCAGTCACATGGCTCTGTGAATGTTGGGCCTGGAAATTTATATTTATGTTTGTGAAGCATTCTGTTTGAAATTTTAGTTAAGACGCTTTGTCATGTCCTCCTTCTTTGCAATAAACACTGTGCTGTGTAAATCCACTGATCTGTGTGCATCTTTAATTCTCCTCTGCTAAGAAGACAAAAGGCTAAGAATCAAAGTAGCAGTTCTACATTTTGAAGGGTCTCAAAAATTATAATATTCAAAGGTACAGTCCTGCAATAAATGCCAAGCCCAGCAGTCTCTATCAAGATATTCTTCCAGCCTCCCTGCCAAATGCTTTAGAGGAGACAAGGCCGCAGTTAGTTTTCCTTCAAAAATTTATTTCATTTACTAGTTATTGTTTTGCTTATTTGTTGTAGCCATAATCTAGAATTATGATTGGAAAGCTTTTTCCTATATTACTTGCTTTAAAATTATTCCATTTACATCTGAGAAGTTTATATCGAGTTATAAAAAGCAACCTGAAGATTGGAAAAATATGACGTGGACTTTCCATTGCTAGGAGCACTTCAGACTAAGCACTTCAGCTTGCTAGACAACTTCAAACTGCATTCGGATCTTGGAAGTAACTCTAAAAGCATATTGAGTGTGCTTCTAGCTCTCTATGAACAGCATTTGGTTCTATATAGCTAAGGATCTTAGAGCTGCACCTTGAGCCAAGTAGCACTCTCCTCTTTTGACTGAGCCGCTGTTCTGAAACAAGTTTATTCCACTTGCAGAAGCCCCATGGAATGACCAACCATCCTGCTGTGGAGCCTGCGAATCTGAGGGCATTAGTCTGAGGGCATCAGAGCCTGAGGGGAGACCGCTGAGGACATAAGAACAGTCCTGCTGGCCCAGGCCCAAGGCCTGTCTAGTCTAGCTCCCACACAATGTTGGAGGAATCCTCTTGAGTTTTACCAAGGTGGCTCCAGAGGGTGGCAGACAAGGGGGTGTGAGTGCCTCCCCCAGACAAGTAGCTCACTCCCCTGTTGATAGACCCTTGTGCTAATTTAAAGGGAAGGCATTTTATAATATACTCAAAATGCTTTTCTTTATTGTTATCTACTGTCCATTTCTGCTTAGGATGAGAGTACTGTTTGTTTTCCCTTCAGAAACCTAATAGTGGGACAAAGTTGCCCTTCCCACACCAGTAAGTGGGTTTTTTCCCCTTCTGTACTGGCTCATATTTTTTGTTCTAGTGCCACCACTGGAGCTTTGCCATTGGCAAGGTAGCTGGAGCTGAACCTGGTGCTGAACAGATATTGCTATGCCTGAGACTTGCCCGGGGCAGAAGAATGAGCACCATTGCCCAGGGTTTGTTCTCTTCTTTTCTGGAACACAGTTCAGTGGAGTCATGATAAGGAGCAGCAAACAAGCCCCACTTAGTTTTTCTTAGAGCCTGGTGTGATAAGAATGTGCAACAAGTTGACTTCCTGTGGCCCGTAGGCTAAGTTCCAACCATAGCCAGTTCAAATGCTTAGAACAAAAGCTCTCATTTCCTGGGAAGAATCTGCAGGGGGCCCAGCACTGATCAAACAGCCCTAGAATCTTTCCCTGAGAAGATTCAGTGCCAGCAGCTCACTTGCCCTACCAGTGCTTTTGGCTCTGTTGTCCCTGGAATATCCAGCTACTTTACAACAAGCAGCCATTACCTCCCACTGTGGTAGGAGGCCAGTGAGCTGTGTGAATGGGCCAACCTCAGGAACACAGCCTTGCTTGGTGAATAAAATTGCTGCATATAATTGTTTTGCTGCTGATCCTCTCCAAGAAAAAAAAAATGCGAGTGGAGAAGCAGGTTGGTAAGTGCTCAGGAAGAAAGCGAAACTGCAGCATGTCTTTATGGTGAATGGGAAGGGTATTAGAAGATCGGCCTGATATTACGCCACCCTGAGCACTATGGAGGATAGAGGAGATAGGGGACAGGAGCTAGGATGCATATGGCCCCGTCTGCATCCCCTCTGCTCCATCTACAATACCTGTTTCTTCCTTTGGCACAGTACATCTGCAAGGAGCAGCTAGACCCACCCCACAGGCCTCAGCTTGGCCAGTTCATAGGGCTTTCTCCTCCTCCTCCTCCTCCAAATGGTAGGATTAATTCAAGCAGCCTGAGGATTCCTTCCTTAATGAGTCTTTGTTGCAGACATGAAGGGTATTCACACGCCAGCCCAGCCTGGGCTAAGCGGCACCTGTGAAGCGCCCCCGTGCCAAGCCCGAGTTGAACTGAGGCTTAAGTAAAGCTATGGTTGGCTTAACCTTGGCTGGCGATCATCTGGGCAGTGGCGGTCAGGCTAAACAGCTCCCCCTGGGCTGCCATTTCTCGCAGTGAACCGGGGGGGCAGGAGAGGCTGCACCAAGTGTGGCAGCTGCTCTCGTGCTCGGGCCCTGGGATGTGAGTCCTCCCATTCTCAGCATCTCCTTCTGCCGCACCACCACTGCTGCTGTGGGGGCACAGAGGAGGATGTCAGCATCTGGTCTGTCGGGGAATGCAGGCGAGCTCCTGCCTTCCCCGCCACCCAGCTACCCATTCCAGCGAGGTCATGTGTGCACGCCCTCATGGTATGCAGGGATGCGCCTCATGATCAGAAGGGCATTTGCTGAAGTGTACCTGTTGCTGGGCATTTCCCATTTTTGAAGGTGCCTCCATCTGCCTGCAGCATGTTTTTGGATCGTTCTTATGCATGAGCTGCCTTCCTCTACTGCAGCACACACGCACGCACAGTGGGGGCCGTGTCACCATGTGCTTTAGAATAGCAAGTTAAGAGCTCTGACCCAGTTGGAGAAGTATAGTGAACAGTTTTTCTTGGGCCCCAGTAAAAATGACTGAAAATGAGTGCTGTAGGGCTTCTTCTGGATACCCAAAGAAGCTTTCTCCTTCTGGCAGAATTATGAGCAAGAAAACCCCAGGGACATAAGTGAAGCCATATTGACTTTGCTTCATTCTTCCCCCTCCTGCCAGCCCTGGATGCATCCCCATTTCTCCCTCAGTGGTGGAGGTTATTCAGGGATGAGTTTCTCATCCACTTGCTTCAGCAGCAGGGCTCTGCAAATGACTTCAGGCCTGGCCCCCTTCTGTGGGAAAAGCCTCATCCACTTCCAACCCTTCCTTGAGAGGACATAGGACTCAATTGGATTCTTCTGTAGGTTGCTACTACCCAGCCACTTTCCACAAAGCAGGGGAAATGAGTTCATGTGGACTGTTGTAGGGTCTTGTATCCAGAGAGAGAGGCCGACCAGGTACTCTCACTTCACTTCCCATCCTGGTGGTGCCTAAGGCAAAGGAATGAAGGGGTTAATGTCACCACTTTCTCACACCCCACACCCAGTATTTCAGCCTTTTGGTCTGTCCCTTGCTGGAGAAGCAAACCAAACCTCTGCTGCTCTCTCTTCCTTGGCACCTTTGGATCTCTCCTTGTAACTGTCCTGTGTTCCCCAACCCCAGAGTGCAGATCACAAAGGATAAGAGTTCCCCAGTACTGCCTTGTCACAGCTTGCCTGCAAGCGCCTGGGCAGCACTGCCACATCGGTCGTCCTTTGGTCACTGGTGCAATGTGATGACACTGGCATGTTTGCACAATGCTGGCTGCACTGGTATGGCTGTCTTCCTCCCAGCAGACTTGACTGGAGCACCCCTCCGGTGGTGTTGCTGCTGGCATCAAACCAGCAAGCAAGCAACATAGAGATAGAGGCCTAGTTCTTACAAACAACAGATGAGCGAAACCTGTGTCTGGACTGCACTGAGGCTGCAGAGAGGGACTTACATGCTCCCCACTGCGCAAACTAGACATAAGGGGAAAGGATTCTTGTCTAGCCTTCTCTCTGGTGTGCTAGTTTTCCATGTGTAGGAATGCCCCCCAACCCCCCGCCAAATGTTTGTGAGAAGTTGGCCACAGCCAAGCAGGGGATTGCCCCAAGTCCAGACTGGGGACATGGTCTTTGCTTTTGCCCACTGTTCTGACCAACAATACAAAGCAGACTGCTTTAGTTGACAGGTTTCAGAAGGGGGTGCTCTTTTCCTGCCTCCATCTTTGTGAGAGATTTAAAAATGCGGGCTCCGAGCATATGTTTGTGTCAGTTATTTTGTATATCAGGTGCAAAAAATAAAGCTGGATTTACCACACCTAATAGAACTGATCCATAGGACTGACTGAAGGGAGTGGGAGTTCACACATGCATGCTCATTTATTTATGATTTCCATGTATGAAACAACTGTTGCAAATCCATATCACCTCAAAATGAAAGATTTCAGTGGAAGTAGTTCAAACAGCCAGCTGCTCATACAAATCAACCCTGGTGCCCTTATTTTTTGACTGTTTGCCTCTTATCTAAGAACATCAACCTTCCTTTTTCTAATCCATTGTTCCTCACACATGTAAGCACAGAAGCATCTTGCTAGCAAATGAGATAGAGTTCCTTGATTTGCAGTCATGACACAGGATAGTATGAAATGATCTCGTTGTTCTTTATTATTATTCATGGGTGGGGAATTTATTTATTTATTTAACTTATGTAGCGCCCAAACTTTCATCTCTGGGCAATTAACACTGACATAAAAACAATTAAAAGAAATATAAAAGGTTAAAACAGTTTTAACAAATTAAAAACAGCATAAAATTAAAACCTACAGATTTAAAAAGCTGAAAAGCTTGGGTGAAGAGATGGGTCTTCAAATTTTTTTAACAAAATAGAGAGAGGGGAGAGAGAGGAGAGAGGGGAGGATCGTATCTCAGGAGGGAGTGCATTCCACAATCTCGGGGCAGCAATCAATAAGGCCCGTCTCTGTGTGGCCACCAGATGAGCTGGCGGTAACTGGAGATGGACCTCCTCAAGTGACCTCAATGGGCGGTGGGGCACATAACGAAGAAGACGTTCTCTTAAATACCCTGGGCCTAAGCCATTTAGGCAGGGGCATAACTACCATTGGGCAAGGGGAGAAATTTGTCTTGGGGCCTGCTGCCTTGAGGGGGCCCCCAGAAGTAAGTCACGTGATCATTGTCCCAGTTCCCCATCTATCTAGCTCATGATATCTTGGCATCTATCTAGCTAAGCAGCATAAATACTCTTACCTCTAGTGTTTCTAGTGTGTTCTAGCATTAAAAGTAGCACAAATATTTTAGTATTCAATGTATATCACTAGATATTGTGAAGTGTGTGTGTGTGTGTGTGTGTATTCAGTGAAATGTATTTCCAGGCAGCATACTTATTTTGAAATATGAGACTTAAATCCTTGTATTAGCTGGTTCTGCTGTTATTTACACCTTGTAACTAGTTGGGATAGTTAGCAGAGACATCGGGCCAGGAGAAGGAAAGAAAAGCAGTGAAGAAGGCCCATTTAAAAATCTTGTCTCTGGGCCCACTCCAACCTTGCTATGCCCCTGCATTTAGGGCTTTATAAGTTATAACTAGCACTTTGTATTTTGCCCGGAAACCTATTGGCTGCCTTTGTGCATAGTCCAGAAACTTCAGTTGGTTCAGAATGCGTCAGCCAGGTTGGTCTCTGGGTTGTGGAGCCAGGTTGTGGCAGCCAGGTTGGTCTCTGGAATGTGGCAGCCAGGTTGGTTGATGGAGCCAGTGTAGCTCCATCAACAAGGGAGTAATGTGGTCTCTCCAAGATGATCCAAAGACCAACCTGGCTGCCGCATTCTGAACCAACTGAAGTTTCCGGACTATGTACAAAGGCAGCCCCATGTACAGCGCATTACAGAAGTCAAGTCTGGAGGTTACCAACAAATGTACCACTGTTTTGAGGTCACTTATCTCAAGAAACAGACACAGCTGATGTATCAGCCAAAGCTGATAGAAAGCACCCCTGACCACCGCCTCAACCTGAGAAACTGGGGAGAGGTGTGGATCCAGAACTCCCAGACTGCGAACCTGTTTATTTTGGGGAAGTGTGACCCTGTCCAGTACAGGTAGGTCAAAATCATCTCTGGAGTTCTGACTGCACACAATAAGTACCTCTGTCTTATCTGGATTCCGCTTCAGTTTATTCTCCCTCATCCAGCCCATTACTGCTTCCAGGCAGGCATTGATGGAAGATATGCCATCTCCTGAAGAAGTTGACATGGAGAAATAGCTCTGGGTGTAATCAGCATACTGATAATATCCCGCTCCAAATTCCCTGATGATCTCTCCCAGCAGTTTCATGTAGATGTTGAAAAGCATTGGAGAAAGTATGGAGCCTTGAGGGACACCATACTTAAGCTCAGATTTTGAAGAGCAACAGTCTTCAATTGACACCATCTGGAATCTATCCGAGAGGTAGGAGCGGAACCACTGTAAAACAGTGCCTCCCACACCCCAACACTCTCAGACATTCCAGAAGAATACTATGGTCGCTAGTATCGAAAGCTACCAAGAGGTCCAAAAGGACCAACAGAGTCCCACTTCCTCTGTCATTTCCCAACTGGAGATCATCCATCAGGCCGACCAAGGCGGTCTCCACCCCATAGCCTGTCTGGAAGCCAGTTTGAAATGGGTCTAGATAATCAGTTTCCTCCAAGCTGCCTGGAGCTGAGAGGCCACCACCCTCTCAGCCATGGGAGCCTTGCCCAGCCATGGGAGGTTGGAAACTGGCCTATAATTGCTCAACTCCGAGAGATTTAATGCAGGCTTCTTTAGAAAAGGTCTGATGAGTGCCTCCTTAAGACAAGGAGGCATCCTGCCCTCCCTCAGAGAAGCATTTATGATTTCCACCCGGCCATCTACAACAGCCTCCCTGCCAGATAGAACAACAAGCCTTGTTGGGCAAGGGTCAAGAGAACAAGTGGTAGGCCTCACCGCTCCAAGCAGCTTGTCCACATCCTCAGGAGTCACAAACTGGAACTGATCCAGTTGAACCACATAAAAGGAGTTGTTGGACACCTCCAATTCAGCCATTGGATTAATGGAGTCTCCATCTAAGTTGGTCCGAATCCGAGATATTTTATCTGCAAAAAATTCTTTAAACACATCACAGCAGGTAACTGATGACTCCAAATTCTGGTTTGGGGTGGTGTGTGTGTGTGTGTGCAGTTACTAGTCCCCTCACAACCCTGAACAACTCTGCTGGACGTGAGTTCTCAGAGCATTACGGGCAGAAAAGAACTGTTTCTTTGCCGCACGTATTGCCTGAGCATAGATCTTTAAATGTGCTCTATGACATAATCTGTCAGATTCAAGTCGAGTCTTTCTCCACTTGCACTCCAGCCGCCTACCTTGCCACTTCAGCCCCCGTAGATCTTCTGTATACCAAGAGCCAGTTTTGAAGTAGTTCAGAGGGGATGCTTAGGAGATGCTTAGGAGCAATCGTGTCTACTGCCCTGGAGAGCAAGTTGTTCCAATTCTCAGCCAGGGCATCAACAGGATCACTAGCAGAGCCAACATTCAATCCCTCCAAGATTTCTTGGAATCCTACTGGATCCAATAACCTGTTCGGGTGGACCATTCTAATAGGCCCCTCACCCCTCCAGAGGTGGGAAGTGGGTATAAGTCCAACTTTAACCGGATATGGTCTGATACCCTAACAGGAACCCTGGGAAGGAAGATGTTATCCTTATAGACCACAGCCATTCCACATCCCCACCCACATCCCCTTGCCCGCTCCTCTACAGAATATCCTGGAGGAAGAAGCTGGGGACCAGATTGGGCCACTAGCCTCCCCCAACCAAGTCTTGGTAATACACACCAGGTTGGCCCCTTCATCCATAATCAAATCATGGATGAGTTCTGATTTATTTTGGACTGACCTGGCATTACAGAGGAGCGAGGTAAGGTTATGTAGGTTGTTGGCAGTGCTCCCCGAGATCAAAGAGCTGGCAGGACAGCCGGAAGGGGAGCTATTAAGTTTCTGACTACCCTGCCTCTGGAATGGCCTGCTGACCTCCCAACGTTACTTCTTCTATTCCCCACGACCACTGGAATAGCTGCCCCACATTCAATGAAAGCGCTCTCTGTCTCCCCATCTCCAGACAAGCCCACACACATTACGACAACTTCAACCCAATTCTAAAACAACTGCAAACTAATTAAACGGAAGCCCCACTATTGAATGCCTCCCTCTATACAAATAGCTGGACAACATGTCAAGCCTTCTCCCTCGTTTCTCCCCCAAAGTGGCTCCCTCAAAGGGGTGACCCCCCTTTGGTGTTGGTCTGCTGCCACTGGCAGCCCTCCTATATAGGCTGAGCAGCAAGCTCAGCAGGTGGAACCAGGAAAAACTGCCCAGGCACCCTTACAGCCCCAGTCCTGCAAAGCCTCTCCGCAAGCAGTCCTGGGGGAGGCAGATGGCAACCAGGGAGGGCAGAAGAGGCAGCCAGTCAGGCACCCCAGCCTCTCACCCTGGGGTAGATGTTGTCCCTCTTCTTCCCTCTCCAGCAGGCTTCTGGGAAGAATGGAAATTTTGGGAAAAGTTGAAATACATGCAATATATTGTGTCCTTTACAGATCTACAGTCACATTGTTTATTTAGGAGCAATTATTGTCTATAACCTGCTTTGCTCATAACATTAATTATGTTTGATATATTACATTCAGAAGTATAATTTATTCAGACAGCTAGCTCAAATGTTGTAATTTACTTTTAAATGTTTAATTCTTGTTACAAATGGACTAAAACTGCCAAACTCCGAGGAATCCAACATCTCTGTAAGCCAGCTTCTTTTATTACCAGCTTCATTTTTTTGCCTGTTTCTCATAAACTGTCACAAACTGTTTAAGAGAAGGAGGCAAAGGTTAATGCTGAAAACAGGTGGGGGGCGGGGGACTGGCTTACATACAGTGCTGTGCCCTGCCAATTGAAGAGTGGGGCAAGCACGTTCATCCTAAAACTTCCTCTAATCAGTCTCATTTTCTGAGCTTTCACTATCAGCAGTTGCTGCTTCTTATGATACTTCATTTTTATCATCTTGATTACTTATGAAAACTGAATTGCCTGGATTGAGACAAGCCTCTCTACCTTTTCACATGTTTGTTTATTTCTTGATCTGGTATATTTCCAAAAATAGACCAATTCCTTGCACATGCTGCAGAAGATGGAACAATCTGAAGCTAGCAAGAAACTTGGGGGAGAGTAAAGGCCAGAACACCTTTCTTTTTTGAATATATTGAACACCTTTTCTTAAATATTTTATTCTTACAGAACAGAACATTCCATAATCCAATCCCCCATCCCCATCCCATTTTCCAATTTGAACAATGGGGGGGGGGTAATTTTTTTCTGGTTTTTTCCCAGGCCTTCACATCTCAAGTTGGGGGAGCCTTTAGTAACTCCCTTGTTACAAGCTGATAATTATATTGATTGTGGCTGTGTTCTATTATTTGGGCGGAAGGAGGGGAGTGGCTGTCACCCTAACTGTAACATTTCAATTTGCGCGCATGTGTGCAATCTCCAAGGGGGTACATGAGCTGTAAGTCTGCAGCAGAAGTGGTACACTTGTTTTAAAAGGTTGGGAACCCCTGCCCTAGAGCAATGAGAGATATGGGGGTGTTGCTATTCATGGCACTGGCCAATCTGCCCACTAGAGGGCAGCCAAATGCTTTTTTGCTCCACCTGGAAAAACACAAGACAGGGATTTTTACATAAGGAATCTTTCTCCATTTAAAAACAACTGTGTGTTTTTTATAAATTAATTTTGTTATAGAAGATCCTGGAGAGAAATTATTTGTGGTATAAACCAAGCTTCATCTTGGCTAATGTACACTTTACAAGTATACATTACAAGTTCTCTCTGAACGATGTTTAAGAATTTTATTGATATTGATCCTTATCATTTGTGGTTCTGAAAAGTCTTTTATAGACCTTGTCCAGCATCCACACAAGTCCTTGCTTAAGCTATAATTATTCTCATTTTACATATGAAGAACTGAGGCTAAAAGATAGCGGTGTGTTAAAATTTGGGTCTGGTGTTAAGACTGGATTTGAACTCGGGCCTGTGTCCAGTACTGTTTCCACCAGATAAGTATGTCTGTTTTTAGCAAAGAACAGTGAGATTTAAAAACTTACTATAAATACATATCTGTATAGATCTGTTAAGCTGTAATTCTTGAAGATGTCACTATATGGCTGTCCTTGCATGGGTTCAAGCAGTTCAAAGGAGATACACGGACTTCCCTAAAATTCTCTGCTGTGAGTTTTTCTGTATACTTTGACTGGACCAAGTGACAGACTGCAGACCTTCATTACCTATTAATTTCTGTTGATACGATGTGTGTTACATACACTTCACCTCTTTTTGTAGGCCGTTTGCCTCCTTTGGGTGGGTCTCATCTGGAACATTTAAAATAATGTCCTTCCTTGCTCTGTTCATCTGCTTCATTCCATACATAAGCCAAGAGTGACCTTTGCTTGGTTACTTGACTTCTGTTTGGCTTAGACAACTCCAGGCTATGGTGACCAGAAGCAAAGGAGGACAAGACTCCTACATCATCAATATTTGGGTAGAAGAAATTTTGGCAGGTGCACTTAGGAACATAGGAAACTGCCATATACTGAGTCAGACCATTGGTCCATCTAGCTCAGTATTGTCTTCACAGACTGGCAGCAGCTTCTCCAAGGTTGCAGGCAGGAATCTCTCTCTCAACCCTATCTTGGATATACCAGGGAGGGAACTTGAAACCTTCTGCTCTTCCCAGAGTGGCTTCATCCCAAGGGGAATATCTTGCAGTGCTCACACATCAAGTCTCCCATTCAGATGCAACCAGGGCAGACCCTGCTTAGCTATGGGGACAAGTCATGCTTGCTACCACAAGACCAGCTCTCCTCTCCACGCAAAAGTTAGAAATGCAGCACTGGCTCAATCTCTCTTTTCTGCCCAACGGTTATAATTGCAGCAGCCCTGCCCTCCTTTGGACCTGGCCACTCTCATGCAGATAACAGACCTCCCCTGAACTGGATTTGGTACTTCTGCGTGAAGCCAACAGAAAATAAGCAAAGCAGACATCTTGCAAAAAATGGCACCTTAAAAACAAAAACTGGGTTCACTGTTTTGCTCCTGTTACACACACAGGTGAACCTAGGTAATTTTGGAGCCTTGACCTAAAGGCCTTTGGAGGGGCCCCCGCTGCAAGTTAAAGCAGCATTTTTAACACATAGGTTCTTGAGGGAACAAACCACACCACCCAGGACAAACTAAAGAGGATTTGGGGGGCGGGGGTGTGGAGGCCCTGGACTTTGGCCCCAAAGTCCAGGGGTAAGAGCGCCTCTGGTTACACAGGTCAAATTGCCCTGTCTGGTTCCACCACGGTTGCACCTGCAATGTAGACTAGTTGGGATAGGCAAGAGGCTAGCATCGGATAAGATAATTAGTCTGTGTATGGCTATGAGATTTGACTCTACAATGAATGCAGATCCACTGCCCTGCAAAGTCATGATGTGGATGCATGTTTAGTCATATTTGGGGCGGTTCAAACCATTGTGAGGGGGGATTACTGTGAGAAAGACTTTGGCTTTACATTTGCATTCCCTGTGTTCTGTTCCATCGGTGCATCATACCACACCACCTCAGACATGGATTCTGGCTTCTTAGTTCTGAAGGGATGAGCAGAGAACTAAGCTGGGAAATGCATGCTCTGTGGAGCTGAACAGCTGGGGCCCATACATATTCATTGCTGGCAGAGCGAATTCGCCGCAAACATAGTGCATAAGTTACCGCAGCAGAGGGATAACGGAGCTAGCGGCTGACCTTTCATGCTGAAAATCAATGGAGCATGTCTATGGCTGTTCTTCAGGTTGATGAGAGTTCCCCAAGAAAGCAGCACTCACCTGTCTCCCTGCCATTCATACTTACACCACATCTATCTTTTAACACAGTTACTAACTAACCTGTCTTGTTATGTATAATTTAATGGCAACGGAAAGCTTGAAGAGGGAGGAAAGAGACTTTTACAGGGATGACTTTAATTTCAAGTGAATCTTTCCCTCGCAAAGATGTGACTGGATTAGTAGCAGGTTGAAGCAAGCTACGCTATAGCCTTTGGGCCAACGGGTCTCTTAAGAATGCACTGAATATAGAAAGTCTCAGCATTCCATTTTCACCTACAAGTAACCCAGAGCGTGACACTTACATGGCATTCTAGATGTTAACTAATCCACTTGGTTCGTTTCCTTCCCCATTCCTAGCCTGAACAAAGGCACAGAGTTTAGTCCTTTTAGAGATAAAGGCTTTCAGAGATAAAATCCTTTGCTCGCCTGCATAGTTATTGGGGGATTCCATTCAGCGGGAGGGCATCAAGAAACCGCTGGAACACTGGACTGAAGCAACGGCCGCATGCCAACACATCCATTGTGAGAACACTGTCAACAAGGCATATACGGCAACATCTCTTTCTTACAAAGCACAATACAGCGGCTCTCAGGAAGGGTTTAAATGGAGTTGAGTTCAGTTTTCCAAGAGAAGTTCAAGCTTGGTAGAAAGGAAAAAGAAAAAGCCTGCTGAAATTCTGCCCTTTTGAAAACATCTCTGGTCCTAGTCCCTCAAGTAAATAAATTCAGCAAGGTAATTTCTGCTATCTAGGTCAATGTTTTTGTTTGCATTCATGTGTTCCCAGAGATAATTTTAAGGCTCACAAGTGGACACACGGAAAGTGCCTGTTGACCGCACTGAACATATCAGTGCTGCCCCTTGGTGGGCACTAAATATAAAAGGCGAGGGATCGTGCAGGAATTCAGAGGAAGGGATTGTGGCTCAGTGGAAGAGCACATGCTTTGCAAGCAGAAGATCTCAGGTTCAATCTGCAAGCATCTTTCATTAAAAGGTGCTCGGGCAGAAAGGCTGACCTTTGGGGAGCTGCTCCCAATCGGAATAGATAGTGCTGCACTTGATGGGCCAGTTATCTGACTTGGTACAAGGCAACTTCATATGTAGTAAAGGAAAACATTGTAGAGCACTGAGCCTTGGGGCAGGGTTTGGCAACTGAGGTTCAAGAGACCATGATCAATGAGAAGATGAAGAGTAATGGTGCTCTCCCAGCTTTGGGACTGCACTAGTGTTGACTACAAACACTGAATTAAGTGTGAAATCACAAATGACATATTTGCAGGCAGAAGTGCACCTAGGCAATTTTGGAGCCTGGACCTAAAGGCCTTTGGAGGCCCCCCTGCTGAAAATTAAGCATCATTTTTTTAACACGTAGGTTCTTGAGGGCACAAGCCACACCACTCAGGACAGACTAAAGAGGATTTGGGGGCCCCCGGGGGTGTGGAAGCCCTGGACTTTGGCCCTAAGTCCAGGGGTAAGAGCACCTCTGTTTGCCGGTAGGAATTAGCAAGCTGTGACATTCTTAACAAATTTATAATGCAGGAAACAAATGATTTGTATAAAACAGCCTAGTGATAGTAATTTTGGCAGTATTTAAATAAAATAAAATAAATAAAATCTATTCTATCTTGGTTTTTTGTTTGTTTTATTACCATTTATTGTTTTAGCATGGTATTCTTGTAAGCTGTCCCAAGCAGCAGTGTGCTGGAGGGGCAGGCTAGAAATGTTTTAAATAAATAAAACTAATAATCTGAAGCTAGCTGAGGCTGGTCCCAGGCACAACAGTGAACTGAAACCTTTCTCTTACACAATGTGTAGCCAGCTTTGACTCCTGTGGAGCTCTGAAAATATTGACCTGAAAAGAGAACATCTAGAATTCAATATTTTAACATTTTGTGAAAAGAAAAATTGGGATGAAAATTTTATTTTACAATTCTCCTCAGCATCACATTTCAGCTGAAATATCAATTTAAACAATGACTTGAAAGAGTGGTGGTGGTTCTTTTAATGTTTAGAAATTCTAACAAGGAACTTGAGGAGCATCAATATTTATTTCTAGAGTGGTTTTTTACAATTTATTAATGAAAATGCTGCTTTTGACAGACCATAGTGATGGCCCTGCACTTAGGAAAAGGCAGACCTAGATATTAGTATGCATCTGATACGATTCTGCAGAGGAGACGGAAATAATTCGGTGTTATATATTAAATCCAGATGTCCCTCATGCTGACTAATGAAGTCCAAACCTGAAGTTGCACTTCAGCCACATTTTGCCCACAGGCACAGAGAGACATTGTCAAGGTAGAAATCTGGGTGCTGCTTTAAGTAGCTGCCTGGTTTGTTACATTACTATTCTGCGAATCATATCTATATCTATATATCTATTCCAGTTACTTTGGATCAGGTTCATTAAACTCCACCAACGGGACAGAGGCATTTGCCCAGAGGGGTTTGTGATGCTACCATTGCCCTTTCCCCAGTATCATCATCATTATTAATTATCGTAGACGTGCCTGTCCTGGATATGTGGGGATGCGTCCCAGCACTCAGCGGATTGGCTGGGTGGTGGAGGTGCCGGATTGGCTGGGTGGCGGAGGCCCACGTGCTGCAGGACTCAGGAGGCCGTTGAGCTGCTGCTGGGGGAAATGGTGGTGGGTGGTGGGCCAGCAGGAGGCTTGTGGAACCAGCCACAGCGAGGAGGAGGAGGTGGCAGTGGCGACCCTGCACGGCCGCCAGGGTCAGGAGGTGGCTAGGCTGCCAGGAAGAGGAGGAGGCGGTGGCGGCAGAAGTGAACGGGCCAGCAAGCTGGCGAGAAACTACGAGCGGGGAGCTGGGGTGAGAAGCGGGCCGGGAGGGCATCAGAGATGCCTAGGGAAAGAGTTAGGGAGAAGGGACTGAAGGGGGGGAGTAGTCAGGGAGAACTAGGGGCACAGATGCTATGCATCCAGTCAGCTAGTTTTCATTTATTTTCTTTCAAGAAGCCTCACTCTTATAGACTACGTTTTCTAGATGTTATCTTAAGACATCCTCCAAATTAGCAAGCTGTTATTATTGTTAGTTTCCTTCTTATCATTACTACCTATTTTTTACACACTGCTGGTAGTAATCACAACATATTATTGGGCAGAGACATAAGAAGAGTGACAGGCAGATGGCCCTGGGAAGCCTATTGGCAGGGCAGCAGGGGCATAGCAAGGTTGGAGTGGGCCCAGAGACATGGTTTTAAAATGTCCCCCCAGTGGTAACAAAAAGCATATTTCACACTCACATCAATTTCGGAGGATGAATACAACTGACGGAAGCCCAGGTGGGTGCGCGGCTGGGGGAGTCAGTCATGTGACTTGCCTCTGGAGGGCCCCCCAAGGGAGTGGGCCCCCAGACAACTGTCTCCCCTTGCCCTATTATAGTTACGCCCCTGCAGGGCAGGAAGGCAGCAAACTTTCCCTTCCCCAGTTTTGTGTCCCCAGCATCTGACATTCAGAAGTATACTGCCTCTGAAGATGAAGTGTCCATTGAGTCATCATGTCTAGTAATCGGTGATAGACCTATCTATTAATTTGACTAATTGTTTTATGAAGCCACCTTCAGGTCCAGATGAGATGTGACTTAAATTATGTCATTGGCCCTAGTGTGCTTGCTTCCCCCCATCCCTCTAAACAGCATGTGTGTGGGTGGAGACATTAAGATCAGGACCATGGCAGTCCTGATACTTAACCCTACCCCTGCCATGGTCCTGATTTGGATCCCTCCCCCCACCCTGCCCCACTGCACTATTTGCCCTGGGGGGAAAGCTCCTATTGAGCCAACAGAAACCTTTTTCACAGGGCAAATAGCATGTATTAGGGCTCATCCAAATTGGGGCCATGGCAGCTGGAATGTAGGGTTAAAGCCACCTACCTCACCTCTGCCCATGGTCCCAATTCAGATAGCTCCCATGCCTGAAATATTTACAAAGGAAAGCAGACACACCAGGGATCACGGTATAATGAATGTTTTGTCCACTTTGGCCCCACGCCAGTGGCCATCAACTCATCCTGTTGCATTGAATTCCATTCTTACTCTGTGTTAGTTCAGAGTGGACACAATGTGGGACATACAGTTGGTTCAGAGCAAACACAATGAAGTACTGTTTTGTCCAACACAGTACTTCATTGTGTCCACTCTGAGCTTGCTGCTGCTCAGTTTCATTGAGGGACCCAGTTTATGGGAAGTAACAAATCTTTCTCCGTATTATTCATAATTTTGTCAACCTCCATAAGCTTCTGTACATGGCCATTTTGTGCCACACTTATAAACTCTTGTTGAGAAGTTCCTGGTCTGACTTTCTGAATCAGATCAAAAAGCCTCTCTGGTTCAGCATCCTGTTTCCCACAGTGGTCAGCTACAGCTGAGAGCCACCACAGATAAACTTATAGCACACTCCCTGCCCTTAGTTTATGGTGGCTAATGACTATCTATATTTAAACCCCATGACATATATATGTCTTCAAACCACTCACAATCTAAGTAAATAATCTAAGTAATTAATACAAAGATGATAGGGAAAAGAAGAAGAGTGAACTGAAACCATTTCTTGCTCCTTTTCTGCTCACAGGGAACCTGGTTCTTAAAATGATGACGAGTGGGCAAGCAATTCTGACTGCAATAGCAGCAGCAGCCGGTGCGATTGTGAAAGTTGCAGTTTGATTGACAGCATCCCCTGCCCCCTCGCCCTTCTGCTTACTGTGATGACTGAAAGAGTGGTTTCCAGGACCGAGGTGTAAGAAGGGATGGTAACAATTCAGCAACATAACACTCTACAAGCAGCCTCCAAAGGTGCTATGGCATAGGGATGTGCACTACATTTTGAACAAATAATAAAACATAATGAACACGACCCACTTCATTTGTTGAGCATCCATCCAAGCCAAGTACAATTGGCCACAGAAGCAGTGATCTATTTCGATGTTCAGGTCCACTTGGGTCTGTTTTGCTCAGTTTCAATTCCTACTCAGGCAGAGGCAGGGAGAACAGGGGAACAAGTGGCAGCATAAAATCTCTGTTTTTGATTCCCACATGCACCACAGCTGCCGGGCGGGGGGGGGGCGGAATGGAGGGAGACAGAGCAAGGGGGAAATTGACAGCATCAAGTCTCCAGTCCTAAAACTTACAAACGTTCCTACCAAAGTCTTCAAAAATCTGACATTGTTTCCTGAGATGCAGAAACATCAGTCACTTTTATAGAGTAGCAAGTGGGAGGGATGTTTAGAAAAATAAAACACAGGGAACACACATGCTTTTTGCACCCCATCTTATTGGGTGAGTGGCAGCTGGCAGGGAACTTAGAAGTGTTATGGATTGTGCTTGGGCGTTGCTTTCTGCAATATGTACCGTATTTTATGGACTATAAGACTCACTTTTTTCCTCGAAAAATATCCGCCAAAATTCAGGTGCGTCTTATATGTTTTAACAGTTTAATATGTTAAAACTCTGAAAAACTGAATTAAAATTAAGGTGCGTCTTACAGTCCGTAGCGTCTTATAGTCCGTAAAATACGGTATGTTATTCAGTTCTGTTTTACCTTTTCGTTCAAGAGCTATGTTTCTCTTGAGTCTCAGTCGTTCAGACAGGCTTTGTGTTTCCACTCCAGTATCCCCCCTGCTAAATAATAATTCTTCTTCCTCTTCTTCATTTTGATGTATGCTGGGGGCTATAAACAAGGGAGGTGGGGTGTCTTCGTGTGGCTTTACCTGAAGAAGTTCATTAATCTGCTATCCACTGATCCATCAGTCACCCACCCTAATTTTTCTCTTGTTCCCAGCATATTGTGGTATTTTTGTGTATTTTATTCTTTGTGCCATTTGCCCTTTAATTTCAATAGAGCTTCCTTGGTAAATTTAGTCAGGATTCTAGTCATTGAAAGGAGGTAAGCACTTGTGGAGAAATACCTTGAGTATGAGCTTTACAACATGAAGAAGAATGACCTCCCATCCCATCTCCATTTTCTGAGGGTCAGATCACACAATATGTTCTGCCACCACTTTCCCCTCATTATTTAGCCCACAAATAATGACTCTGCTGATTCTTTTGGATCTCTCAGCGGTGTTTGATACCATCGACCATGGTATCCTTCTGCATTGCCTGTGGGAGCTGGGAACAGGAGGAACTCCTTTGCTCCTATCTCTTGTGTAGATTCCAGATGGTGGAGCTTGGTAACAGTTGCTCATCAAAACAGGAGCTGCTATATGGAGTCCCTTAGGGCTCCATTCTGTCTCTAATGCTTTTTAATATCTATTTGAAACTGCTGGATGTGGTCATCAGGAGTTTTGATGTGATGATAACATACCAAATATATTATTTCAGTATGATGATAACACCCAGATATATTGCTCCTTGTCATTATCACTACCACCACCACCACCACCACCACATGGCATTCATTCCCTAAATGCCTGACTACAGGCAGTAATGGGCTGGATGAGGGATAACAAATTGAAATTGAATCCAAGCAAGATGGAGGTGCTCATTGTAGGGGTTCAGAATTTGAGGGGTGAATTAGATCTTCATGTGATGAACGGGGTTACACTGCTCCAGAAGGAACAGGTACGTAGCTTGGGAGTACTCTTGGATCCAGGCCTCACCCTGGTATCTCAGGTGGGGGCTATGGCCAGGAGCACTTTCTACCCCCTTTGGCTGATTCGACAGCTGTGTCCATTCCTTGAAGAGAACGGCCTCAAAACATCAGCTGGTAACCTCCAGGCTTGACTATTGCAATGCTCTCTACCTTGGGCTGCCTAGTTTGGAAACTTCAGTTCCTCCAAAGTGCAGCAGTCAGATTGTTCTCTGGGGTATCCTGGAGAGACCATATTATGCCTGTATTAAAACAGTTGCAGGGGCTGCCAATATGTTTCTGGGCAAAATACAAAGTGCTGGTTATTACCTTTAAAGCCCTGAATGACTTAGGTCTGGGTTAGATTAGAGAGTGTCTTCTTCTGTATGATCCCCACCGCAGATTAAGTTCATCTGAGGAGGTCTGTCTCCAGTACATTTGGTGATGACTCAGAGGTGGACTTTCTCTGTAGCTGCTCCAGGGCTGCGGAATGCACTCCTGGCAGAAATCTGTAGTTTGCATTCATTGTGCACCTTCAAGCAAGCCCTTAAAACCTATTTTAAGGTCTGGCCTTCCATGGGTTTTAAACTGTTTTTAAATGTTTTAAATTGTTTAGTGGTTTTAAACTGTTTTTAAATTTGTTTTTGTATTTATTGTTTTTAAATGATTGATTCATGAGTTTTGTTGTTGTTGTGCACCGCCCAGAGCCTTTTGGATGTGGCAGTATACAAATGTAATTAAAAAAGAAAAAATAAGTAGCCAGAACAAGTTCTTCTATTAAGAACTAATCTGCCTACTTTCCTTTCACTATCCCTACTGGACTAAAATTGGTTCAAATCGGTTAGGCAGTTCACAAGTTAGCAACTTGCACATCAAATGTTCATGTGTCTGCCATCTTGAATTGGGGTGGATGACCTCATCACAAACTATGCCTTTGGGGTGTTCCTACAACTGTACCAAATTTGGTCCAAATCAGTTCCCACTCTCACCTCAAATGTTCATGTGTCCACCATCTCGAACCAGGGTGAATGATATCATTACAAACTACGCCACTGAGCCATCACTATATGTCCCTACACCTATAGCAAATTTGGTTCAAATTGGTTAGGCAGTCTACAAGTTAGCCCACTTGTGCCTCAACCGTTCATATGTCTGTCATCTTGAACTGGAGTCGATTGCATCATTACAAATTATGTGCTTGAGACGTTCCCACATGTCCCTATAGCTGTAGAATATTTGGTTAAAATCACAAATTAGCCCGCTTGTTCCTCACGTCTGCCATCTTGAATTGGGGTGGATGACATCATCACAACCTATGCCATTGAGGTGTCGCTATGTGTCCCTACAACTGTACCCGATTTTGTTCATATTGGTCCAGGTATTGTGAAGTTGATGGAGGGGACACACAGACAGACACACACGCAGAATGCTGGGTGATCTCATAAGCCTACTGGAAAGTAGGCTAAAAATAAACAGCAGAATGTGTAATATGACTTAGTCCCTAGTATCATTCTTAGTTTTAAAATGTCTGGAGACAGAGGATATACTGTATCTGTATGTGAGGTAAGAGGATGGGGAAGTGAGGAAATTCAAAATAAGAAAAATTAAGCCAAAAGGAATCCTTGAATCTTAAGTTAGGATCTGCCAACATTGTAGAGGACAAATCGGAAATGTTGAGTTCTCCTTGTATGTTTGTGTGTATGTGAAGTAAGGATTGGGGGAAAATGCTGTAAGACTTGTTCTAAACAGAATGCTAAGTACACCTCTGCACCACCCACTTTTGTAGCATTTACAAGCAGTAGTTTTCCTTTAACTCTCCGTTAACAAAGAGCCTTTTTAGTCATCAGATTCCAGTCATGTTTGGTCTCTCTGACTATCAGTAGCTTCACCATTCAGCTTCCTTCTCTGGTTTCTAGGTCTTGTTGATTGCCACTGTGTTTGGATTTCCAGTACCACATGAGCCAAATGAGGAGGGGAGGGAAGTCTACCTGCTTTCACCGAGATGAAATACAAATCCCAGAAAATGTTTCTCAGACTTCTCCTCTTCCCTCATTTTATCTGCATTACTCCAACAATTAGAAAACATCTCAAAATCTTTCCCATGTGATGCTGAAGTAAAACTTATTTCATCCAGAAAGCATATGTCTGGGAGGGCATTATGGAATTCTCTTAGGTGTAGATGATTCAGTCCTGGAATAGAATCTGAAAAGGCATTTGTGTTTGCACATTAGGGCCACATTCAGACATAACGGCTAACCGCAGTTAATCATGGCTGAGGTTGTAGCTCCGTTACACCTGAACGGCGAAACCACGGTGACGGGCCAAAAACTACCTCCTGTTTGCCTGACCAAACTTCCGTTATCTTTAATGTTCACTGCTGACAACTGAGGTTCTGCCACTGAAGCGGGATGGGGTGATGCATGGTGGGAAGGTACTGGTGAACGCGGCTGCACATCTCTCAGTGCCCGTCACAAGCAGGTGGAACTGAGCTCAGAAACATGGGTGGGATTGGGTGGGCAACTCACACCATAGCACAGTGCTTCAGCAGCACTGCACCCCAGGAGGCCCCGCCCCCTCTAACAGGCGGCAGCACCACACATAGTCCACTTGCCCTGCTTTGTGCCTAAGACACCTAAGCCCCTCACAGAGTAAGCCATGCAATTTCTTCACCCACACCTAGGCAGCATGGCCAGGCATGGGAAAGGAGCTGCATGATGAGCAGGTGTGTGCCCACAGTGGGCGCAGGGCAGATATTATGAATCCACACCAAAGACTCTCTTCTCAAGAGCAAGACTGGGAGAAGATGCACGCTACCCCTGCTGTGCTGCCCCCATGTTATCTTCTTATTGGGTCTATGCCCAGGAAAATGTAACCTTGCAAAAGTGGGGACATGCCGTGCAGGCAGGTTTCTGCTGTGAGGATGCATAGCCCCATTGCAGCGCACCTGCCTCTCACCTCCCGAGTGATGGATTAAATTTGGAATTCAGTTATTGTTAACTCAGTGGTGGTGCTGGTTTTTGTAAGTACTGAGAGGATGCTTGTTTTTACCCATTGTCCTCCTCCTCCCCATTGTCTGGAAGGTCACTAATTAACTTTCCAGTTGGAGAGGATATTTGTGTGACGATGGGAGGGAGGGAGGTGTGGGATAGGCAGGACAAGGTACCTTGTCCTGCCACAATAGGCAACAGATCTGCAGACAGAGGCCCTCCTAGGCTGTCCTTGGCCTGACTATAGCCCACACCAGTTTATTTCCTGGGAATGCCAGAGGGATCTGTCAGTGATGCCTGCCCCATCTGTCCTTGCCTTTATCTATTGCCCTGCAGCTGGCAAATTGTTTGATGTGCCCCCGTGCACTATCCTTGAATGTTTCAAGTTGCTAACTCTTGCTCAGCCCTCAAGGCCTTCCGTGCATTCTGTCCCTGCACCTGGTCCTATGCCTCCATGTGGGGACTGCTTGCCCGGCCACACTCACACACGTCCAGTCCTGCACAAGCATGTACAAGCTGGCCACCCCAAATAGCATACACCCGCCCCTATCCCCATTGTGTAACCAGTGTTGTTTGGTTGCCCATGACCTCAGGTTGGGAGCCGAGGCCCTGCTACTCCAAGCAATGGAATCTCAGCCACCTTCTACCCCGGGCCCTTCAACAGTGACAGCTGGCAGAGCAACGGGCAGCAGCCAGCTTGCAGATCCATCCAGAAAGTTCAGGGCAAGGCACTGGATTGATGCTGAGAGTGAGGCATTCATCGAGCTCTGGCCCGGCGATTGGCCCAGATGCATACCAGCTTCAGAAATGAGGCCATATACACCTAGTTTTCAGAGCAGCTGGAACTCCATGGCTACCAAAGGACTGCTAGCCAGTGCAAAGAGAGGCTGCAGCTCCTCAAGAAAATATTTAAGGAGGTGACCACACACAAGAAGATGTCTGGTGTGGAGCCCAGAACTATGGCCCACTACGAACTCCTGGCCTGGGTGCTGCTGGAAGGGAGGGACATTGTACCTGGTCCCACGGCTGGTACTGGGCACTCTAACCCAGATAAGAGGCCGAGGGCCAGTCAGATGGCCACTCTTGCAGCCATGCAGGGGCTTGGCAGGGCCTCTCCACCATCCTCCATCATGGTGGCCTCCGTTCTGCTGCCACCCCTACAAGGACAGAGGGCACAGCCATTCTCCCGCATGGGACTGTCCCCACTTCCCGTCCAGGCTCTTGCAAGGGAAGTGCCCATCTGTACCTGGGGGACATTGCAGCAGCAAGCTGCCCAGGGTTTGGGGGGCCCATCTGCCCCAGGAAGGCTTGGTGGTTCAGTGGCCACAACCATGGTGGCCTCCTGGCAGAGCTCCATCTGCCCTGGCACCTCGCACCAACCTGCTACTGCCCAACAGCCGGCAGGAGCCCAAGGTGCAGTGGAGACCTTAGGGGATGCCAGGGACCCAGACTCAGTGCAGGTCCAGTTCGAGGACATGGCTGGGCACCTCCTTGACAAAGCTACATACACCGTGCAAGAGGCAGACGAGGGGAAAGGTGACAAGACCAACATTCATGAAATCCTCCAGCATTACCCCCAGTCAGTGGAATGCTTTGAGAGCGATAGCAAGGTGACCTCACTTGGACTTGGAATGCTGGAGGGTGGAAGGCTGGGATTCCCCTGGGAACAGGGCCTTCTGGAAGAAGCAGGCCAGGAGCTGCTCCTCGTAGAGGGCAGTGAGCTGGTGGAGAAAGACACGGGTGCCCTCGGGGACTGAGGAGGCTTTCTGCTGGATCCAACATCACCCACACCCACACCCCATGAATCTGACTTTCCTCCTCTAAAAAGTTTGAAAAGGATGCTGTTCTTTTGCCTGCTGTTCTTTTGACCCTCTCTTAATAAAACCTTTCTGTTTGTTCTTCTGTCTGGTGTAGCTTCCCTCTATGGTACATCACCACCACACAAAGAGAGGGTGGCGGGAGGTGGGTGCTCAGCACTCAATCAGGGGGGTTGTGCATACCCACATCTCCATTCAATTTACCTGGGTAAGCCCAGGAAGGAATAAAAGAAGGGGGAGTAAAGCCTTTGAAGGCTTCCCAAGGGCTTTAAAGGAGAGTGAACTGTGATGGGCAGGGGGAGTTCCCATCCAACCTTCTAATTTCCAAAAGGGTTCGATTACTGGGGAGGGGTAACAATGCTCATACGGCTGTCTTCAAGAGGGAGGGAGGATCCTGCAGCAATGGCAGAGAGGGAATATCTGCAATTTTTTAAAAAAAAAAAATCCTGGGGCAGTACAAGCAAGAGTGGCCATTAAGACTGCATCCCCCAGCACCCCAGCACTGCCCTGCTGAAGCGGGGATGTACCCGGCACAGGGTAAGTTGTCCAAAGCCTGGCCTCATGCTGGGTAGGCAGCACAGTTCAGCCCTCCCACTGTCCCTCCAGCAGCAGCCCTCTGATCCCGGCAGTGTGCGATATAGGTGGTGGGCGGGCATGACCACCCACCCACCCTCTACTCCCTGTGTGTCCAGTTCAGGCTACCACAAGGGTGTGAGCCATCACACAAACTCCCTTGTGCCCTGAGAGGAATTTTTTTTTGCCATAGCAGGCACAGCACCCAGCATTGTGGTCAACTCTGGCCATGCAGATGGTCTTTGGCACCATGGAAGAGGAAGCCACACACAAAGCCCACCAGAGGGGCAGCGTCCTCAGAGCCCTGCAGGCCTTCGGGATCCATGGCCTGTATGGAGGCTGCAAGGTTCCAGGGGCTATCTGCAAGATCCAAGGGCCTTATTGCAGGCAAATTGGGGCCTTGGGGCCCACTCCTCCGCCATCCATGCCCTTGATAAGCAGTGGTCTGAGTAAACGAAGAGGTGGGAGCTGCCCAGGTACGACAGCATATGGAGATTGATGGAGAACGCGGACGAGTGGGAGGATGAGCACTTTCAGGACAGCTTCAGGATGTCCGGGGTGACCTTTGACTACCTTGCAAGTGTAATGGGACCCTATCTCCCCTGGCCAGACCCTGTCATGTGTCGGGCAATCCCTGGGTGGAGAAGGGTCACCATAGCCATTTACAAGCTGGCTTCCAACTCCAACTCCCTGACCCTCAGCATTCTTTCTGTGGTCGGCAGATCCACTGTCTGCGAGATAGTCAGGGAAGTGGTGAACCTGCTGGTGGAGCTCTTCACAGACGTGATCCATGTGGGTGACCCAAAGGAGGTGATGGTGAGCTTTAAGGAAGAGGGATTCCTGGGCATCCTGGGTTGTATTGATGGGACTCACGTTGAAATTTTGGCACACCCGGTTGGCAGGATCAGTACTTTGGGTGGAAGCACTGCTACACCATGACCCTGCAAGGTATGGTTGACTCCACAGGACATTTCATGGCTGTCTATGCTGGTCTGTCCAGCAGATACCATGACATAGCTATTTTCTGGACCTCCGATCTCACCTCCATGCTCTGCACTGACACCTAGGTCAATGTCCTGTCCATCCAGGTGGGCAGGAGCATGCCCAAGCTGGTGATATTTGGGGACTAGGGGTGCACCCTTCAGGAGTGGATGGTACCCCCTACCATGAACCCAGGAATGCTGTGGAGAGACACTTCAACCACTGGCAGAGCAGTGTCAGGATGGTGGTGGAGAGGGAGTTCGGGAGGCTGAAGGCCCACTAGCACACAGTCTACAGCTTGCTGGATGTGGTGCCCAATATGCTTGTGACTTGCTCTATCCTCCACAATATATGTGAGACGAGGGAAGACGTCCTGCTTGAGAAGCGCATGGTCCAAGCTGCACATCCAGAGGGCAAAGAGGGAGGTGGAGGAGATGGCAATGTCCAGCAGCACAACCGATGAGTATTGCTGCAGTATGAGAGCATTGCGGGCTGTGAGAGCAGCCTTCATGATATAAACCTGGGAACATATCCCCCCGGAGCATCTTAGATGTGGGCAGCTGCATGGTGCTGGAATGGCTTGCTGCCCTTTAAACCACTGAAAGGTGCATGGGGCAATTGCCCACATCTCTGGCAGCAGGTTGCGTTGGAGACAGTAAGCACCTGCACGCACACACACCCCCGGCCAGCTTGAAGGAGCCCTGCCAGTTTGTTCTGTTCAAATAAAGTTAAACCTTCCCTTTTCAAAGCTCTGTGTTCATTTCCAATCTAAGGACGAAGGTTCCCCTCTCACACCTGGCCAGTGGCATGGAGGACAGCAGAGAGGGCTGCAAGTAACTTCAGGGTGTGGGATGGGGAAGTAGGGGACATGGGTCCCCCCTTGCATGGTTGGCTTAAGGCTGTAATAAAATTGATTCTGATTGATTCTGATTCCCCCCTTGCATGTGATGTTGGGGGTTCCAGAAGGGCTTGTGGGGCTGGGTGTAGTTGGGAATGCACCTACATGTCCCCCCATAAGGTGGCAGAGAGGGTAGTGGCCTTCCTGGGGCTGTTTGATGGGGAAGGAAAGCACATGGGAACCCCCTACTATACCTGGCATGGGGCAATGAGTGCTTTGGGGGTTGGGGGTAGTGTGCTGCTGAGAACCCTATTAGGCCCCCCTTGTGGTTGGCAGGGAGTTGTGAAGGAAGGGACATGCGATACCCCTTACATGTGGCGCTTAGCTGGTGGTGTGTTTCCAATGGAACCAGTTTACCCCTTTCAGAGCAGCCGTGGAGGGGAGGAAGGCAAGCAGTCCCAATTGCGGTAACCAAGCCTGGGGGTGCTCACATGCCATAACATGTTGTGCCATGCCATGGCCTGCAGTGAAGCATGAAAAGCCATGGTGCTCCCCGCCCATGAACAGAAACCCCTCTGAGGATTTGTGCCCCTCCGCTGTCAAGTACTAGCCCTGCGAGCCACTTTTCTGCTGCAGGCTTATTGAGACAACATAGCCGGGACGGGAGTATGGCAAAGAAGGTGTTAAGGTGTCATTGACGCAAGGAGGCCGGGCAACAAAGCTGGAGCTAGCCAAGCAAGGAGGGCACCCCCTGACACAGAGATCGTGGCCAGTCGCTTCTGGCGGTGGAGCTGGCTGGGATCGGCCACGGAAGCAGAGCAGCAGGAAGGGACTCCCCTCTTGTGCAACTAGAGTTTGGCTGGCCACGGTTTGCTGAACATCTGCAGCGTGGTTTGGAGTTAAGAATTGGAATCTCGACCAACTTTAACTGTGGTTAGCCATTATGTCTGAACCAGGCCTATATTACCCAGGCCATAAAAGTGTTGGATTCTGGCTAGGGAGACCTGGGTGCAAATTGTGCCACACAGCTCAGTTAAGCTCTACAAATCATTATTCTTTTTGGGCCAGGGTTCCAAGTGTGGGTTCATGGCTGTTTAAAGACACTACACATATGTGTGTTGTCCTCATTTTACAAGGATGCTGCAGGAAACACTGCCTAAAACCATTTATACCTTGAGCACCAACCCTCTGCAATTACAGAAACAGCCTGGAAAGTGACCTTGCAAGTTTATTTAATCCATGCTCTGCTTCAGGGCAGAAGAACCATGCCACACCCAACAAACAGATCGCCTGCCTGTTTTATAGCTTCTTCCCTCATACGCACAAGGAAATCTCATGCAGATTTAAATAAAGGTTTATTCAGCAGCAGCAACTCCATTTTTCTCCTTCTCCTTTTCCTCCCTTTTCATTTCTGACTCCTTCCCACACTCTCTACACTACAGGATTCCTCCTGGGACAAATGTACAAACAAACAAACTGCAAAAGATTACTGGAGAGGATACAACACTGTCCTTTAAAGATGACAATGGCCAGCACAAGGAGGCTTCAAAGTTATAGTGCCAGACCTGGTTTACTTATTTCTTTTTACAAAACAATTCTATCCTGCTTCTCTTAAAAGGAAAAAAAAAATTCAAAGCAGCTTTTAACAGTTTCACAATTCCACAAACGCAATCCAAACATACCTAACTTAATTAAAGTTCAGTCTTAGATCGCACTTGAGACTAGTCAAATTCATAAACTTCAGAGCACAGGGGGCGTGTACAAAGGCTCTTTTAAAAGGAAAGTCTTCGCTGCTGTCAATCATACTCTGCATTGGCCTGAATCCCTGAGGCAGGTAAGGCTGTCATAAAAATCCACCTCAATCATTATTGCAAGGTTACTACCTCCCACAGAGAGGAGAGTGAAAAGACCGCCAGTGTTCATTTGCACATGTTAATTCAATTTTTAATGTCTGTATGCAAATTTTTAAAAGTCAATTTACTCAGTTAATAAATATATTTTATAATAGCTGGAAGACAATAATAACACCCAGGGTACACTATTTAAAACCACCTAGGTGGCCCTCCGTGCTTGATTCCCTAGGAGGCCATACCCATGTGCAACAGAGTGCCATCAGCTGACACCAACACATTGTGTGAAGATGACTAGCTCACTCCTGTTTCCTGCCATGGCAAATCATATGCCCAAAATATGCCGAGAGCACAGCTAAGGAAAGAATCCA
This sequence comes from Hemicordylus capensis, assembly GCF_027244095.1. Taxonomy (NCBI): domain Eukaryota; kingdom Metazoa; phylum Chordata; class Lepidosauria; order Squamata; family Cordylidae; genus Hemicordylus; species Hemicordylus capensis. The sequence continues at coordinate 383,378,344 of NC_069658.1, forward strand.
CATCATCGAGCACCTGAAATACTCCCTGGACTGCCTCTTTTCCTCTAGGCTTCCCTGGCAGCTGCAGTTCCCCCAGTAATAAATCTCTTTGCTGCCAGCAGTAAGCACAAGGGACAAGATGACCTGGAGCTGAATTCTCATGGCTAGTGAGTAGCTTGTGTTGCAGGGGATTCTCGTGAGGTCTGACAGGGTTTATATTCAAACTGTGGGGAAATCTCTGTTTGACACAGCGCTCCCAGATATCCCTAGCAATGCCACTCACTCCATTTCATTCCAGTTTATTCATGGAGGAAGAGTCAGAAACTTGATTATAATTAATTAATTTATTCGCTGCCTGATAATTTCAGTTAAAAACCTGAGAAAACAGATGTGTCTTGAGGGTCTTCCTAAATGCCAGCAGAGATGGAGATGCTCTTATTTTGACAGGGAGCATATTCCAAAACCCCGGGGCAGTCAGAAGGCCCAGTCCCACCAAATGAGCCGGTGGTAACCGTAACTGGAGCTCTCCAGATGATCTTCATAGGCAACAAGGTTCATGACAAGAGGCTCTCTCTTAGGTACCCTGGGCCCAAGTCATTGAGGGCTTTATATGTGTAAAGTACAAAGTGTGTTGTCAAGTCGATTTCAACTCCTGGCGCCCACAGAGCCCTTTGGTTTTCTTTTGGTAGAAATACAGGAGGGGTTTACCATTGCCCCCTCCCACACAGTATGAGGTGATGCCTTTCAGCATCTTCCTATATCACTGCTGCCCGATATAGTACCAGCGGGGATTTGAACTGGCAACTTTCTGCTTGTTAGACAAGCATTTCCCTGCTGCACCATTTAAGGTGACTGCTTTATATGTAGGGTTTCCCTATTCAATCTCTCCAAATCTGGACACCCTAATTTACATCTTATGCAAATTAACTTGTAAATAATTTGCATATTGTGCAAATTGGCTGATGCACTGTCCAGTCAACTTGTATTTGCTCTGGATATCTACCAACAATAGTTGAGGAGGATCTCTTTACCTTACCATTTACCTGAGCATTAAACACCCAGACTTTATATCCCAAAACTTTCTATTATACACATTCAGTTTTTAATCTTGTCTAATTAGCTGTGTGTAGTGCTGCCATGGATTCCTCACCAACTGCAGACTACCACCCCCACTCCATTTTCCAATACCTGAATATGTTATTTATTGGTGCATAAATATGCTGTTTATTGGTTTAAAAATGTTATTTATTGGTGAAGGTGAAGATAATAAATAAGACTGGTGAAGATACCAAATCAAAGCTCATGCTTAGAAGTGCTGAGTGCTTTTTTATCACCACTAAATTCTACAATTGACCCTTCAAAACTGGTGCTAGGGATTAAGGCTTTCAGATCTGAGCCTTGTCACGGTCACCATTTACATGGTAAATTACACCATTTACAACAAGACAAGTATGTAAAATGTAACACCAAAATGACTCCTTTTGATGTATAATACTAGTATAGCAGGGGCAGGGAGAATTCATGGTGGTTTAAAGCAAAATTAACAAGTTGTTCTAGTAAGAACTAATCTGCTTTTTTCTTTCATTATCCCTACAACTGGACTAAATTTGGTTCAAATCGGTTAGGTGGTCCATAAATTAGACCTCTTGCACCTCAAACATTCATGCGTCTGCCATCTTGGATTGGGGTGGATGACATCATCACAAACTACACCATTGAGGTTTCCCTGTGTGTCACTCACTACACAGGGCCATCCCTAGGGGCATGCGGGGCTGGGAGCGAATCAGCATGTGTGGGGCCTCCTTAACATTTCATATCATTATAGAATCATACTGACTGATGACATACAGTGTAAATAGTGTGAGTGAGGTGTGTCCAACCAGCTTGGACATATAATGCATATCTAAAGGAATAAAAATTAAAAGCACAACACATACTTCACAGTTCTCAGACCTTCTGGGTTGCAAATCAACTTGAGCATAGTGCATTCATAAATAAATTAATAAATATTAAATATTGTTTGTTCCAGAAGTTTTTGTAATTTTCTGCCATGAAACTAGCAACTTATAGGACTTTTTGGATGGGTTTTTAAAAAAACCCCAACAATTTGTCCAATCCACTTCAATTTAAATATGCATATTCCTCCCACCCTGCCCTACATCTCTGCTCAATATCAAAGCCCTATGCCAAATCATTCCAGGACAGGTGATCTAAAGGCTAGGGCAGAAAGAGGGGCGTTTTACCCTTTTTTATGAAGACAAAGGGCAGTTCCAGACATTGTTGTAATTTTCTGCCATGAAGCAAGCAACTTATAGGACTTTTTGGATGGTGTTTTTTAAAAAAAAACAATTAAAGAAAACCGGAGCAGATCCTGCTAAGCAAAGGAGACAATTCATGCTCAGAGTGGGGATTCTGTTGGTGTACCGCCCACCTGTCTCCCTGCCTGAGCTCACGGAGGTGGTCTCGGATTTGGTGTTGAGGACTCTCAGAATGATTGTTCTCTCAGAATGATTGTTCAACATCCACGCTGAGGATGGATGCTCAGGCTTTCATGGCTGCCATGATAACCATTGGGCTGTCACAATATGTTGTTGGCCCAACACATAAACTGAGGCACACTCTGGATCTGGCTTTTTCCACCAGAGTGGACAGTAGGATGGTGATTTGAAAGTGAGGGGTATACCATCTATGCCCTTGTCATGGTCACATCACTTCCTTCTGAAGTTTAGCGTCTTAGTGGCTACACCTCTCTGCAAAGGTGGGGGACCTATAAAAATGGTCCACCCCTGGAGACTGATGGACTCTGATCAATTCCTGAGGGCGCTGGGGGATTTTCCAGCTGGTATGGCAGGAGCTCCAGTCGAAGCTCTAGTTGATCTCTGGAATGGAGAAGTGGCTCGGGCAGTCGACATGATTGCTCCCAAGTGTCCTGTAAAGCAGAGCCCATGCAGCACCTTGTATATACCTGAGCTGAGGATGATGAAGCAAGCTGGGAGATGGTGGTGTGGGGCCTTTTGAAATCTGGCCCTGGGCAGGAAACATCAGAACCCTTGGTAGCACACTGTGATGCATTTGGGGGTAAAGCCACTCACATTCACCATGAGTTGGACACTGTGGTTGATGCAGGATCATTGGGAGAGGTGCCCAAGGTAAAACCTGGCCTAGTTTTGCTGGAGGAGTTTCAATTATTGGTCCCTGAGGATGTGGACAAAGTATTGTGGACAAGTACCCGCAGTCTGGGAGTACTTCTGGATCCACACCTCTTCCTGGTATCTCAGGTTGAGGTGGTGGCCAGAGGGGCTTTCTATCAGCTTCGGCTGATATGCCAGCTGAGTCCGTTTCTTGAGATCAGTGACCTCACAACAGTGGTTAATGCAGTTAGTGGGCACTGTATCCTGTGAACTGCTAGTCTGGTGGCTATAGGTCATCTCTGGTCTCAGAAGCAAGATGCTTCTAAATACCAGTTGCAGGGGAGCAATAGCTAGAGGGAGGGCATGCACATACCTCTTGCCTGTAGGCTTCTCAAGGGCAACTGCTGGGTCACTGTGTGAAACAGGGTGCTGGACTGGATGGGCCATGGGCCAGATCCACCAGGGCTGTTCTTACGTTCTTAACAGCTTGAGAGGGAAGGTTTGTGTTTCCAACATGCTTATGTTGTGTTTCCAACATTCCTTGGCCATATGCATAAATACACCGTGACCTGATCTGAGGATTTGACTTTTCACACTTTCTTATCTACGCACATATGTTTTCTACATTTTGAGTTGTCTACTGTGATTGCCTGATTGTTTTTCGGACTAGTCTCAGCCTCAATGTCCAACACTAAACTGCTTTCTATATTATTCATACATGTGGAACTTGATTTGTAATCTGTGGCCTGGCACGCTTTTGTGAAGTATCTGCTCATTGTATAGGTTGGTTTTCCCCCTACTTTCTGATTGTGACACAGTTGCGTCCTGGATTGTGTTAGGCTCTGCAGTGGCCTTCTATCATGTGTGAATGGTATTGCTTGGTGCCAGGGGACTTGTAAGGCACATGCAATAGCTGTACATCTTACATTAACGGAGCATTTCCTGTGCCTCTGCTCTTGGGAACTCCCAGCGCAACGAATAGTGCTGCATAGATGCCAGAAGGGTTTTTTAAATTATTATTTCAAGAGTTGGCAACCCTAGATAGGAGAGTTTAATTGTTTGAAGGCACAGCAAGTGTGTTGGGCCAAGATATTGCCCTCCTGCCCATCCTCCCTGCAACTGGATACATCCAGGAGTAGCAGACAAGACACGGTCAGAGCATGGTATTAGGGGTGGCTTGCTTTAATCTGGCAATATAGCTGGGACCTTTTAGTTTCCCAAACTAAACATATCAGGCTTAGTCTCCCCAAACCAGAGTGTGCAGCTGAAGTTCTGTGGCAGTTTCGCCTGTTCCCTGGGGGTTCTCTCATAAAGTGATTGATTTGATATAGACAGCTTCTTTCCCACGTCATGATGGAAGATAGCTTCTTTTGAGCTAAAATGCTCTTTTGTACAATTCTTAATTGAATTCCACTTTTCTTCAGAATTCAGCTTGACAAAAGATCAAATGCATAACGTTAATTATCTGAGAACTACATCTTTTAAGCGAATAGAATTTGGATATTTTTCTGAGCAAAAACCCCCACAACAGATTAAATGCTCAAGAACTGGTTAAGCATGCTTACTTTTATGTCACAATCCTGCAGTCACTTTCATGTGTATCCTCTACCCTAGGAGAATTAGTCCATTTATTGATCTCTTTCGTCTGTCCAATATTAGACACCAGGCAGTTAGAAATATATTTAGAAACAGAAAACAGTCCATTAAAATGAAGAAAAGATAAAAAGTAAATGTTCTCAATGTGTTCCTTGTGGTGATCTGTGCCTTTAACAGCTGTGTGACAAGCAGGGAGTCTGCAGCTAAAACTTCTCCCCACATGAGCCAGAGGAGAGGTCCTTTCATGAGGTGAGCTGAGCTGAGCGGGTCACCTTGGGTGGTGGATTACTGGAGCACCAGCAGGATGGAAAGGTGCCTCCCGCTGTCACCATCAAAGCAGCTCTTTGGGAGTGATCTGAGCATTGCAAGTTCTGCAAGGAACATGGGGAGAAGAGAGAAGGCTGCCCTCCTCTCCTCACACTCCTTGCAAAGCGAGAAAAGGAGGCTGCAGGCAACCTTCCTTCCTTCCCCTTGCCCTCCATGCCACTTTCCAAGCTTGCAAGAGTTAGTTTGGAAAGGGAACTCATCCCATGAGGACATGGAGCAAGGTAGCATTTGGCACTTTGCTTCAGGCACCACGATATATTGGGTTGCCCCAGTATATAAGGATTTCTCTTGATCATGCAACTGCTAGAAGTTCTACCAGAAAAAGTAGGTGGCAACTGTAGTTAACCCAATCCCTGTACAAGCGTTATGGACATCAAACACCACCGCAAGTTAAAAGGTCTTAAGTTTTCAGATTGATGCTTCAGGTTAGGTTCCAGCACATATCTCTGGGGCCAGATTTCTTGGGAAGCCCCCAAGAACTCCTAAGTGTACACAATTTTGGTAACTAATCTTGCATGATTCTTTCAGGACCGCAAGGCACACATTGCTTGTTCTGTCTGCTTAGATTAGAAAGGGATCAAATACAGCATTCAAGAATATACTTCACCCAATCATGACATCATTTTAGTAAGCAGGAAGAACAACAGAAAGCCACCATTTTCTGGCAAGGGTTGGGATGGAAGGAATAACTGGCCCTCTCCACCCCCAGCACAGTACCTCCAGTGACTGTTGCTGGTATCTATCATACATTTCTTTTTAGATTGTGAGCCCTTTGGGGACAGGGTGCCATCTTATTTGTTTGTTATTTCTCTGTGTACACTGCCCTGAGCCATTTTTGGAAGGGCGGTATAGAAATAATCCCAGTGGTAATTGGCGCCCTGGGTACAGTTCCAAAAGACCTTGAAGAGCACCTCAACACCAAAGGGGCTACAGAATTCACCATCAGCCAGTTACAAAAAGCAGCTTTACTGGGAACAGCCTATATTCTGCGACGATATCTATAACAATTGACAATAAAATTCTGGCATCCCAGGTCCTTGGGAAGGACTCAATGTTTGGATAAAACAAACCAGTCAATAACACCTGTCTGACTGTGTAAACAAGAAATAATAATAATAATAATAATAATAATAATAATAATAATATAGACCCCCCCCAAGTGAGGCACTATCTTGGTGTGGTTGTGGGGCTTGCGTGCTCTGAGGAAGGTGAGAGCTATACCGGAGGTCCAACCATACTGGACAGGTCTCAACAGAGGGGCCAGACAAAGAGTGCCTCTCCCATCAACAATATGGTGAGTCGTAACTTTAATAAATCTATACCGGAGCGGTCGTCGCCCGGGTCAACAAGGACCGTGCCAGGTGCTGAAGTCCCTGGACATCTGGTGGCAAGTCGGCAACAGGACTCAGGATCTTCAGTTGAGCAACCAGGGCTGGAGACTGCAAAGTTACTGGAAGAAACGTCGCTTAACCGAAAAAAATATACGAAAAATGCCAACAAGGAAATAATGATCTGCTATTACAAGTCTAGTCCAACTAGAAAAGGTTATTTAAAAAGAATGTACCAAATTTGGAAAGAGAAGCATCTAGATACAGAAATAACAGAACAAAGGCTAGCAGACCAGAGAAGATTCATAATAAGAAATAAAGTATTCACAGGAGTTGAGCTGGAAGAACTGCAAAGAGCAACACAGGCTCAAGATATGGAAGAAGAATTACCACCAACTGAAGAAGTTGCTCAGGCGCAGGTGGAGGAGGTGTTGGAAATCAAGGATGCCACTGTTGCTAAACTGTTTCAAAATCAAAACCAGGCAACCTCCCCTTTGCCTTCACCTCAAAAACCCAAATGCCGTTTAACAGAAAGGCAACAAGAACTAAAGCAAAAAATAACTGAGCACATGAACCAAACAACCACCAGGGTTCGACTTCCAGCTCTAAAAACAGTTGCCAAAAAACAACTTGCTCAGGCATTAAAAGATGTCAGTGCTGCACTTGCAGAAATAACAACCAATAATTTGCAAGAAACACGACAACTAATGTACAGTGCAGCAACAATAACAACACCAGAGCTCGGATATAAGATCAGTGGACCTGTAAAAAAAGAAAGTAGTACATCACCTAAATGAAAGATTAGATTAGAAAATAAAACCGCCAGGCTTAGATCAGATGCTAGTAAATTGAAAGATATGAAAGACAAGAAGCTGAAGAATAAAAACACCAAACAGTATCTGATCCAAAAATACCATCTAGATTCAAGGAAAATTAGAGAAGTCCTGGAAATAATAAAGCAGCAAATAACAGCAGTGTCAAAGAAGATTAGCAGATACGAAGCCAGAATTACACAACACAGGCAGAATCTCCAATTCCAGTCGAATCAGAGACGTTTCTACCAAAGCATAGAAGGAGAAACTGCAAGAAACCTAGAAACACCAAATAAAGAAGAAACAGTGCAATTCTGGGGGAAATTATGGGACAATCCAATAGATTATAATAAAAAAGCAGGCTGGGTGAAACGGATCGAAAAATGTAACCAACAAATGCAAGATCTAATAATAACACCAGAATTAATAATTGAAAGATCAAAGAAAATTAAAAATTGGACTGCTCCAGGTGACGATGAATTGCATGGCTTTTGGCTTAAACACCTAACAAGCCTTCATAAACAACTATCAAAACAGTTCAATCACATTTTGCAAGGAGGTGATATTCAACAATGGCTAACAACTGGGAAAACTCATCTCATCATGAAAGACCCAGCAAAAGGTACAGTTCCAAGTAATTATAGACCGATAACCTGCCTGCCAACCATGTTCAAATTATGAACTGGAATAATAGCAGATGAAGTAATGCAACACTTATTAACTAACAAACAGCTTCCAGTTAAACAGAAAGGAAATTGTCCGAACACTAGAGGCACAAAAGACCAGCTGTTGATTGGCAAAATGATTTTAGAAAATTGCAAGAGGAGAAAAACCAATCTAAGTATTGCATGGATTGACTACAAGAAAGCCTTCGATTCATTGCCTCACACATGGATACTAAAATGTTTAGAAACTGGTGTCAGCAAAAACATTCAGATATTTATTTTAAAAAGCAATGAGCATGTGGAGTACACAGTTAACAATCAATGGTAAGACACTTGGACAGGTTAGGAGAGGTATTAGAAGAGGTATTTTCCAAGGGGACTCACTATCCCCTCTGTTGTTTGTAATCACCATGACTCCACTTTCACAAATACTAAACAAAACAGATACCAAACATCTAAAACATCTAGTAAAATAAACCATCTGCTGTACATGGACGATCTGAAGTTGTATGGAAAGTCCCAGTCAGAAATTGAATCACTGCTAAACACTGTCCGTATATTCAGTAGCGATATAGCAATGGAGTTTGGACTAGACAAGTGTGCTGCATTAATAATGAACAGAGGAAAAACAACAAAAACAGAAGGAACAGAACTGCCCAATGGAAGCAAGATCAAGAACCTGGATGAGAAAAGACATTACAAATACTTGGGCATTCTCCAGGCTGATAACATTGCACACACTGAAGTTAAAAGAAAAATGGGAAGTGAATACGTGAGGAGAGTTCGAAAAATCCTCAAGTCCAAACTCAATGGTGGGAACACCATACATGCCATAAACACCTGGGCTATACCTGTTATCAGATACACTGCAGGAATAATAGACTGGACCCAGGCAGAGCAAGAGATGCTAGATCGTAAGACCAGGAAAATCATGACCATCAATCATGCTCTGCACCCCCGCAGTGATGTCGATAGGCTATACCTCCCTCACAGCTCAGGTGGAAGAGGAATGCTGCAAGTCCATCAAACAGTAGAGGAGGAGAAAAGAGGCCTTGAAGAATATATAAAGGACAGTGAAGAAGATGCACTTAAAATGGTCAAGAACGAGAAACTATTCAACACCAATGAAAGAAAGCAAGCCTACAAGAAATAACAAGTCAAGAACCGAGCAGAAAAAGGGAAAAATAAGCCCCTGCATGGTCAATATTTGCACAATATAAGTGGAAAATCAGACAACACCAAGACCTGGCAATGACTTAAGAATGGCAACGTGAAGAAAGAAACAGAGGGTTTAATACTGGCTGCACAAGAACAGGCACTAAGAACAAATGCAATAAGAGCAAAAGTCGAAAAATCCACAACAAACAGCAAGTGCCGCCTTTGTAAAGAAGCAGATGAAACAGTGGACCACCTGATCAGCTGTTGTAAAAAGATCGCACAGACTGACTACAAACAATGGCATGACAAAGTAGCAGGGATGATACACTGGAACATCTGCAAAAAATACAAGCTACCTGTAACCAAGAATTGGTGGGACCATAACACTGAAAAAGTGGAAGAAAATGAAGATGTAAAAATATTATGGGACTTCCAACTACAAACAGACAAACATCTGCCACACAATACACCAGATATCACTGTAGTCGAGAAGAAAGAAAAACAAGTCAAAATAATCGACATAGCAATACCAGGGGATAGCAGAATAGAAGAAAAAGAAATAGAAAAAATCACCAAATACAAAGATCTACAAATTGAAATTGAAAGGCTGTGGCAGAAAAAGACCAAAATAATCCCAGTGGTAATTGGCGCCCTGGGTGCAGTCCCAAAAGACCTTGAAGAGCACCTCAACACCATAGGGGCCACAGAAATCACCATCAGCCAATTACAAAAAGCAGCTTTACTGGGAACAGCCTATATTTTGCGATGATATCTATAACAATTGACAATAAAATTCTGGCATCCCAGGTCCTTGGGAAGGACTCGATGTCTGGATAAAACAAACCAGTCAATAACACCTGTCTGACTGTGTAAACAAGAAATAATAATAATAATGGAGGAAACACAAACAATGAATATGACGAGAAATGGTAACTGACAAAAGATCTTGTTAATAATAAATCACTGTATAAATGAATCCACCTTGGTGACTCCAAATGTTGGGAGATGGTGGAAGCCAGAAATTCAGATTTGACAATGGAAATGAGGAATTCCACTGCCTAGTCCAGAGGTGGCCAACCGAAGGCTCTCCAGCTGTTGCTGGACATTTGGAGATCCTCAGGTTGGCCACTCCTGGCCTAGTGGAACAGTCCATCAGTGACTGTTGCTGGTGTCTATCTTATGCTTCTTTTTGGATTGTGAGCCCTTCGGGGACAGGGAATCATCTTCTTATTTATTTATTTCTCTATGTAAACGGCTTTGGAAACTTTTGTTGAAAAGCAGTATATAATGATTTGTTGTTGTTGTATCTGGCTATAGTTTTGAACATGGACAAGGAAGAACCTTGGCTCGACGGCTTCCTGGCTGACTTGACCCACAGCATCTCTCTGAAGTGGGAAGTAACCACTGTTTGGGATATGTTGCCATCCTTTTTCCTGAGAACTCATTTTGTAAAATGGGTGCTGACTCACCTCACACCTAAGGTCATCCCAGAGATAAATACAGTAAGGATGGCAAAGGCATTATTAACTGGCATATACAATAACAACAACATACTGGGATGATAATAACCATGCTTAGAACATTGCTACTCTGGGAATTTGGGAAGCGCCTTGCTTGGGAGGGTAGTTCCTCAGAAAGAACTGGGTGATTATTTGCGAGCTACACTTTAGGACCAGGAAATCCTGTAGCTGCAGGAGTTTTAACTAGGAAACCTATAAGATGGATCCCTTCCAACTTTGACTTTTGAGAGTCAAAGCATGCATTATGATGTGGCCACAACCATAAATTATGAAGTCATCACCATGCATCATGAGGCAGCCAATTCTATGAGTTGTACAACAGTCCTAAACCAGCATATACTTTCAATTTGTTTTTATGTGTGCACGCACACACAGGCATATAAAAGGGCTTACATATTGCAAGCATTCCTCCTGTACCACAAAAAGACTATGCACTCCCCCTTCACTCCTTGCTAGTTGATGAGCAGAAGAGGTGTTTTGTTTTGAGCAATTTTCATGGAAATCCGACATGGGTTGAAACATAGAGAACGGACATAATATAGCTGGTTTGTTCCTTCATAATTCTCAGAAAGTCCAGACTTTCTGTCTCTAAAAGCATCTGAAAAAAATGCTTAAGTTTGTTGGAAGGTATCATTCCCCATGCATTTCAGATCGTCAGAGAGTTTTCCCACATTTTCTGGGAAATGAAGAACTTTCCCCAGAATTATTTTTTTAAAAACTGCTTGTGAAAATGGCATTTTTCTATCTTTCCTGGTTTAGTCTGGGAGTTTCATATCAGTCAATGAGGACCAAGCAGCTACCTCCACCTTTCTTGTTATGAACAACCCAATGTGGTTTTAAACAATTAAAAGTCACATTTTAATTGGATGTCTGAAAAAGGTACAATGTGGAAGCTAACTGTGTTGGAAATGGAGTTCCAGTGCATCGAGCATTCGCACCAGTTATCCTAATGACCAGTAGGGGCATTGGGAGTAGAGGTAGTCAGTGAGGGTCCCCTTACCTGTCCCTGCATTGCCTCTACTCTATGACCCCTGCCTTGACTCCTCAGGTATTTCTTGTAGTGAGTCAGTTCAACTTCCTTTCTCCTTGGAGAGCAGATGGGAACATCTTTCTCTCCCCCCTCCTATTCACTATAAGAACATAAGTACAGCCCTGCTGGATCAGGCCCAAGGCCCATCTAGTCCAGCATCCTGTTTTGCACAGTGGCCCACCAGATGCCGCTGGAAGCCACAGACAGGAGTTGAGGGCGTGCCCTCTCTCCTGCCATTACTCCCCTGCAACTGGTACTCAGAGGCATCCTGCCTTGGAGGCTGGAGGTGGCCCACAGCCCTCCGACTAGTAGCCATTGATAGACCTCTCCTCCATGAAGTCATCCAAACCCCTCTTAAAGCCATCCAGGTTGTTGGCTGTCAGCAAATCCTGTGGCAGAGAGTTGAAATCCTGTGGCAGTTGAGTGTGAAAAAGTACTTCTGTTTGTTGGTCCTAGACCTCCTGGCAATCAATTTCATGGAGTGACCCCTGGTTCTAGTGTTATGGGAGAGGGAAAAGAATTTCTCTCTCTCCACTTTCTCTACCCCATGCATGATTTTATAGACCTCTATCAAGTCACCCCGCAGTCGTCTTTTTTCTAAACTAAAAAGCCCCAGGTGTTGTAGTCTTGCCTCATAAGAAAGGTGCTCTAGGCCCCTGATCGTCTTGGTTGCCCTCTTCTGTACCTTCTCCAGTTCAACAATGTCCTTTTTAAGATGTAGTGACCAGAATTGTACGCAGTACTCCAAGTGTGGTCGCACCATAGTTTTGTATAAGGGCATTATAATGTTAGCCGTTTTATTTTCAATCCCCTTCCTAATGATCCCTAGCATGGAATTGGCCTTCTTCACAGCTGCCGCACATTGAGTCGACACTTTCAACGAGCTGTCAACCATGACCCCAAGATCCCTCTCCTGGTCCGTCACCGACAGCTCGGATCCCATCAGCATATACTTGCAGTTGGGGTTTTTCGTCCCAATGTGCATCACTTTACACTTGCTAACACTGAACCGCATTTGCCATTTTGTCGCCCACTCCCCCAATTTGGAGAAATCCTTTTGGAGCTGCTCACTATATAGCTCATAGTTAGGATAGGTCTTCCCTATCTCAAATAAATCCTATTTACTTTATTCTGCACTATAGTCTCCATGCTTGTTCTTGACTAACTGCAACAATAAGGCTCCGCACTACTTCGTAACTGGACTGGGCAGCTTCTTCTTGGTGCTTTGCTAAACAATCACAAATTACAACAAAATGGGCCTCCTCGGAAGCACACTCCACAAAGATTGTGCCACCACCACTTCTATGCCAGTGTGGTGTAGTGGTTAGAGTGCTGGGCTAGGACCGGGGAGACCCGAGTTCAAATCCCTATTCAGCCATGAAACTAGCTGGGTGACTCTGGGCCAGTCACTTCTCTCTCAGCCTAGCCTACTTCACAGGATGGTTGTGAAAGAGAAACTCAAGTATGTAGTGCACCGCTCTGGGCTCCTTGGAGGAAGAGCGGGATATAAATGTAAAATAAAATAAAATAATAATAATATGCCAGCCTGAGGGTTATAATGTCACTCCCAAGGCCTTTCTTTGACACTAGTGACCTGATGGACTGCCTAGTAAGTAGAATGCATGTGAGTCAATGGACCAGCAAATGTTCTTCCTAGGGGTTCTCATAACCCACCCACCCCAAATTGCACAGGTGAGCCTGAAGCGCTTTTAAAGCATTAACCAAACAGCAAGTCAGTCTCTTCAGAGGGCAAATGGAGTCCGCAGTTGTGACTCATAGCAGCAAATCCAAAATTTTTCCAGAGAAATTAAGCCAGGTGATTATTAGCAAGCCTGCCATGACTCTCCTGTGCTGACCACCTTTTGCCATATGGGGGCCACAGAAATAGTAGGCAAGTCTGTTGAAATGGTAATGAAGAGCCAGCTTGTAGCTCTTCCTTTCTCGGGGGGCAAAGACATTTGCAGGGTGGAGTGCTATTTTCCTGATGTATTAGATCAATTCAAACTACTAATCCCAATGAATGCTCATCTCTTCTGCCTATATCAGTGAAGTCTATGAGGAAAAATCAGAGAGACTACATGAGATCAAAAAACAGGTAGAGTTATTCAACATGTTTACTCAGCAAAGGGCTCTGCTTTCAATAATTACTCTAATGAATTCCTCCAGTACCTCATCAAGAATGACATCTTTATATATAAAGGAATGGCTTGGATATAGAGTGGTCCTCCATATGCTATGTTTTCTCTCCAAGGCCGACATTCTATCTGGTAGCTTTGCAAGATTAGGCCAGAGGACCGCATCACCCATGTCTTAGTTATTAGTCTTGGTATCTCATCCTTCCTCAGTTGACTTCAGGTGGCAAACACGAATGTGGGCTAACCCACTTTATCCTCACAGCAACACTGTGAGGTAGGGCAGGCTGAAAGAGAGGGACTGGCCCAAAGTCATACAGTGAGGCTATTCTCACGATCGCCAAAAAGCGGGCTAAGGGAGCCTAGCTCGCTTTCTGGCAGTCATGTGCTGCCACGGGAGTCATGTGGCTCCCGGCAGCTAACCTGCCTAATTCCCCCTCCACTTAGATGAGGTTTAAGGTCATGAACCTCTTCTTCATGAGGTCATGAACCTCTTCTTCATGATCGTGTATTGCCATGGTGCGGCTCCGCACCACAGCAACACACGAGGAGACCCCCGGCGGGAGGCTGAAACCAGCCTCCTGGCCCTGGGGGTCTCTCCAGGATGCCCCACGCGCTCATGTGGGGCAGCCTGGAACTTCCGGGGGCTGCGCGGCCCCTGATCCTTGCAGCCCCCGCCAGGCAGCTCTGTGACAGAGCCAGCAGTCGTGTGGACGGCCGATCCGGCCGCCTACGGCTCTGCGAGCGATCGTCTGCAGAGAGAGCGGGCTAAGCCCACTCTTCCTGCAAACCCCCTAAAGGTGATTCTCACTTATCGTGAGACTCACCTCATTGAGCTTCATGACTGAGTGGAGATCTGGACCCCAGGCTCTCTGGCTAAAATCCACCCGCTCTCACATCAAGTCACTTGTGTGGGAGAGAGGAGTTGGAGCCACAGTTACTCTAGCTTCCTGCCAAAGGCTAATAGCTTCTCCTCAGAGCATAACTTCAGTGAGGATGACCTGTCTGCATAGGAAAATGGTCTTTTCTGCCTTTCTAAGCTGTATGACCTGAATCAAATCAGTGTGCTACACTTTGGTTTAGACTATAAAGCTGCGAGGAGGATCAGCCCATCAGAGAGGCATCAGCATTTCCCCTGACAACCAGATCCAGGCTGCTGTGCTCTGGCTCTGGTTCTTACCTGTCAGTCACTTTGCACCTGACATGACAGCAAAGAAACCTGACAGTGCTTGGCAGACGGGAGCTGACACCAGGTAACAAGCTCTCTTCTGGGGCCTGACCTTGTACCCCAGCAAGCGATGCAGTTGCCTGGGTCTCATGCAGAACAGACATCAAGTCATGCAGGCCACACTTGATACCGGCTATGAACATTTTATCCCTTTAGCTCTCCAAGAATCCAGCCCTTAAAAGGCAGACACACTTAAAGAAAGCTTGCATTCCCTGCTAACGCGTATAACGGCTAATGAATGTGCTATTGTTAGGGCACTCACAGTTCTATGCTGATTTATGTCTCTCTCTCTCTCTCTCTCTCTCTCTCTCTCTCTCTCTCTCTCTCTCTCTCTCAGGAATTAGGTTAAAAAGACTTAGGGTTGCCAGGTGTCAACCTGGAGATTTTGCCTGGACTTTTAAAAGGTAACTTGGAGTGGATTGGACTGTGAAATCACAGCCATAGGTTTTTGAAAAAGCAATGAAGCAATGCAAGACTCTTGTCTTGTTTCTCTGTTCTTTCACCCATCTTCCTCCTGCACCTGCTGTGGGGGAAATTAGACTCCTGCTTGCTACAGGAAGTGGAAGAGGCAGATAGGTGAACAGATCTGTGGAAAAGTTGAGTGCAACATGTAGCAGTTTTACATCATCTCACTGCTTCAGAGCTTTTAAAGGCACAGGCATGATTTCCAGGGTGACAGCTGACAACTATACAAAGATTAGGTCTTGTAAAACACTATCGGGCAAAAGGGAGTCTAAAAGGACAGATATTAGAGATGATGGGAAAGGGGTGAGAGCTAAGCTAAGAAGGCCCTGAAGGCCACCCAATCCTCCTCTGCATTTTTTCAGCTTTTAGATTATCTCATATTTTCAGATCTTCTTTGCAATCACAAAGTTTGTCCTCTCTTTAAAAGAAAACAGACAGCCTCAGAGTCCTTCAGCAATGACTAGATCCTGCTTTAGAATCTAGATAGCGTCAACATATTGCAATGAATTGGGGCAAGGCAGGTTTCTTTAGATTGTGACTTGTTCAAAGTAGAAGAGAAATCTGCATCCAACCTTCTCCAGAGCCTAAATCTAATCCAAACACCCTTTTTTGATGGACCTTATCATTAACAAAGCAACACATATTCAATGAAGAAACTTGGTGTAGATGAGAACTATGTTAGCTCAGAGGAAATTCTCCCTTTGCTTTTGTGTTTATTGATAGATATGCATTGGTCAAACAATTATTGGCTACAGAAACTGTTGAAAAAGCAAAGCAAGACTTTATCCATCTATGTAAGAGATGCCCCGGCTCTGAGATGCTCTTTTACAGCCCTTTGCTAGGCAGGGCTGTCGTTAGAGAGCCCTGGTGCGTGTGTGGCCCTGGGCAAATCAGCCAGTGAGGGGCCCTCTTTCAGTTAATTCTAATGGGGGTTAAAAGAGTGGGGCCCGGGGCGGTCGCCCTGCTTGCCATGCCCTAAGGACAGCCCTGTTGCTAGGTGATGCTCCAGGAAAAGGTCCCTTTGAAATCTATACTAAAAGAGTCTGCCCTTGAGTTTAGGACTTGGCTCTGCAATGCAAAGAGATGGCAAGCAGAGAGGTTGGAGTGAGAAGGGGGAAGGCAGAATGCCTTTCTTCGCCTGCCATCTGATGTTATTTCTGCTGTAACCGTTCCAGGGTTGTGTTGGCATACAATTTCCAATGAAAATTGATTCAGCAAGGAGGAAGGACTTGAGCCATGGGCACCTCCTGCTCCTTTTAGCATCAAACTAGACAAGGCACTAAATGCATCATCATCTAGTTACAGGGTTGTTTTCACTGTAAAACAGCAGCCATGTGGGGGCCTGATCCAGATTGGGACTGTAGTATGAAGTTAGTGGGTGTTTGAGCCTTTACCTCAATGCCTTTTTCTCACCAAAGCAGCTATTGGCCCCCAAGGGCATAGAGTGTTAATTAGATTCTTGTGAAGCAGAACACATTAAAAAAATAGGATGATGGTTCAATAAAATTCAAAGTTTTGCTTTTGCCTTCAAAGAAAGAGTAGGACATCTCCCTCCAGGCTAGGGTTTTTTGGTTTGAAATGAAAGAATAAACAGAAAATCAAAATCCAGCATGGCAGCTACCAATGCAAGGCTGCCAAGTATGAACAGGTCTATTACCAACAGGGCCAGAAAAGTCCATTTTTTTAATACTGCCAGAGAACCCTAAATACACGCTTGTACTGTGTCAGACAAATAGTTCATCTAGTGCAGTGCCACCAACAGGTCTTAACTCCAGTGCTTCAAGATCTTTTCAGACAAAAAGAATCTGGTTGCCCTGGAGGTTGAATGGGTCAAAAGGTAGGATGGAATGGGTCAAACGGCAAGAATCAATATTTCCTCTTGCATCACTTCTACTCATCTCAGTAGACTTTACACAAGAGGGCTTCTTAGTGGATTGTACTCTAATTATCACACGGAGATGTGATATGGTAATAGTGTTTCCTAAACGGAGTCACACAATTTTTCTGAATCCAAGTAAGAGATAACCTTTCACATCCACACCCCACAACGATGGGAAGGAAACATGCACAGAGCAGTGATTTGGACAGAGATGCAGCAGGTGACTTTACACAGAGGCAGCAGGCAAGGGAAGGTAATCTCAGTTGTGACTGGAGCATTCAGGGCCAAACTACATATTACATCTCACCTGTTATTAGAGGCAAAAGGTTAAACCCCTTATATGATTTTATTAATCTAGATTACCCCCTCCTCGAGCTATTTACTAAGGAAAACACAAGGAAGTCAGCCCTAATGACAGGCATAACGTAAGGTGCAGTTTGGCTCTCATTCACTGCTGTTGCAGAGACAACAGCTGAATTTCCTGCCCTCTTAGAAGACTTAACTGGAAATGGGTGTTTTCTCTTTCTGTGAAAGCCTCACAGGAGCCTTTCATTAACTTATTTCTTGGGGCACGTTAGTAATCCCCTCACTATGCACATAGTTTGGGGATGACTATGCCCAAGAATAAGTCTAGCTTCTTATAAAGAGACTGACTCTCCCCAGTTCCTGACCCTGAATTGTTTATAATTTATTTATTTAATATACCACCTGACTCCAAAGGCTCTAGGCAGTTCACAAAAGGCGGTCCATTATTTATTTATTTATCATATTTCTATACCACCTGATATGTACATCTCTAGGTGGTTTCCTTCCCTGTCCAACAACAAACTTCTGTAATGTTGGGCTAAGTCCCGCTGAATCCTTAAAAGGAGTCAAGGGGAGCCGAGGGCCCTTGACTTTTATTTTGCTGCTTGGGGGAAAGCTAACATCATGTGAGATTTGCCCATCCATGACAGAAGGTCCACAAGGCCATCTTTCCAACTTCAGGGTGACCTTATTTATTTACCTGTTGACTGAGACAATTGTGCATTCCAGACTTGTGAATGATTTAACTTGTGTTCAACTGTGCGCTTCCAGAAACCAAAAATGCTAAGCACAGTTGTCCTACGATCTGAACAGAGAGGTAGGCAGAAGATGGTTTATTGGCCCAAGATGTTTTGTGTCTGTTGACTCTTCCTTGAGGGAAGAGTCCTCAAGCAAAGCTGATTTAGCCTTTTTAATACTATCTATCACACCACCTTGAGGTGTGGTTAAATGAGGTTAAGGGAGTGCAACTTTTCAAACTTATACTGAGATGGTGTGACACATGGTTTTATCTTTGGAAAGAATCAGTTGCCCCTAAGGAGCAGGCTCAGAACTAGTTGGGTCAATCAATCATCTCTATGCACTTTGGAGGCCTCCCCCCTTTCTTTCTTCTGGCATTTGGTGCCCCTCAATCTTTCGTTCTTAAGATCTGAACACAAGACATGAGCCAGAAGTGTGATGCAGCTGCTAAAAAAGCGGATGCAGTATTGGGCTTTGTTAAAAGAGGGCAACAAAGGTGGTTAACAATCTGGAAACCATGAGGCTATTCACACGAGTGTGCAAAACCGGGCTAAGGGAGCCCAGCCCGGTTTTGCAAGCTCATGTGAACCACCGGGATTGTACCCGATCCTGGTGGCTACATGGCAGCAAACCTGCCAAAGTAATCTCTTCTAAAATGAGGTTAAGGGAATGACTCTTAACTCCCTTAACTTCATTTTTTAAAAAAATGTGTGGCGGGCACCCGGGGGGGGGGGGAGGGATCCCAGTAATGCACTGCACCAGGGGCGTAACTATAACAGGGCAAGGGGAGACAGTTGTCTGGGGGCCCCCAGAGGCAAGTCACATGACCGTCTCTCTCAGCTGCGCACCCACCCGGGCTTCCTTCAATTGCATTCATACTCCGAAACTGATGTGGGTGTTAAGACCTGGAGCTACCAGAATAGCATATCTTTCTCTAGTACCATTAAATGACTTGCATCGTCCACAATTTGCAAAACCTTTTAAAAATGATTTAGAATGATCTATTGTGGATAGATAGATAGATAGATGGATGGATGATTCTTGTTACCACTATTCAGCCTCATTTAAGATTTCTTTACTGCATGAGCTGAGCTTCAGTGATGGGGGGCCCCATTTTAAAATCTTGTCTCTGGGCCCACTCCAACCTTGCTACGCCTTTGCACTGTGCACTTACACAGTGCATTACTGGGGCTCGGGTTGGAGAGACACATGGCAGCGCGTCCTGAGTTGACACATGGCAGCGCGTCCCTGGCCCTGGGAGCTGCAGAGGGAGCCACTGCTCATCTGGGCGGGTGATCCACCCACCCAGGGGTGAAGAGGTGATTGTCTACGGGGAGGGTGAGTCAAACCCGCTCTCCCCACAGACCTCCATGGAGCTCTTCTCACCCATCATGAGAAGAGCTCCCATGTCTTGAACAGTTGAAGGAGCTGGGTATGTTTAGCCCAGAGAAAAGAAGATGAAGAGAAGAAAGCAGATCTAAGTTAAGACATTAGGAGGAGTTTCCTAATGGTAAGGGCTGTTTGATAGCTGAACAGTCTGTCTCGGGCTCCAGAGGTTTTCAAGCAGAGACTGGACAGCCCTCTGTCAGGGGTGCTGTAGCAGATTCCTGCACTGAGCAGCGGCTTGGACCTCGGGAGTTCCTTCTTCAACTTCTAAAATGTGACACCTACCATCACCCCTAATAGGGTGATATCAAGCAGTCACCACGTCCCAATGGACAATTTAGAATTGAGCATTGGCCCTGAGACACAAAACAACGCAGAGAACAGGCCACTGGTTGCGTGACATGGCAATGCACTACTTCATGAGACGACTTCCCTACACGGTTATTTCAAACGTGTTTGTTTTGCAGAGGACAAAATCAGGGGGACAGACTGAGGTGCAGGGCCTTGATGCCTGTGATGCCTCTAGGTTGCCTCATCCATTTCTATTGCATTTTTTAAAAAAATGATTGTCATGGTTATTGTGTGCTGTTTTAATAATAGCATTAGCCACTATGATGTTGTTCGGCAAAAAGCAGCAGCACGTTTTAAAGATAAATAAATGCCCAGTTTGCAATTCACTCCGCCTTCAAATCCTTGTGGGTGGAAGTAATTAACTGCAGCACGGGTCCCATTGTATTTATTTACTTACGTGCCTAGTTTCTGCCTTATCTTTTGCGTCACATCCATTGTAACTGCCTGGAGAAGTGAGTTGGAGTGGTATATAAAATGCCTAAAATGAGTGAATGAGCTCAGCAGTCTTTCCAACAAGAAGGTCATCATCATTATTCCCATCTCACAAACAGGGACTGAAGCTGAGAGAATGGGGCTTGCCTGAGGCCTGAGAGTTCATGGCAGAGGTGCAGTGTGAGCTGCACTCGGCATGGATTCACTGAAACCACATCCCCAGCATGCCCATCCGGTGTGTAAATGTTTTGATCTAAGGGGCAATTCACACTGACATTTGGGGTTTGCATCAGCTCTTTGCCTGTGGCCAGCGAGAGGAGTACCATACAGTGTGGGGTAGTGGTCAGAGTGTCAGATGAGGCCTTGAGTGACCCAGGTTCAAGTCTCCACTCAGTCATGAACCACCACACACTGGGTGACCTTGCTGGGCCAGTCACTGTCTCCCAGCCTAAATGACCTGACACGGTTCTTGAGATGATCAAATGGGGGAAATAATTTCTTAGAAGCCGGGTGGACAACCAGTTTCTCTCTGGGACTAAACTTGCTGTTGGCTAGCCACCCTCTCACTTCATCTGCTAGGTCTAAACACAGCCTTAGAAGAGCGGGATGGAGCCACAAGG
Organism: Hemicordylus capensis; assembly: GCF_027244095.1. Taxonomy (NCBI): domain Eukaryota; kingdom Metazoa; phylum Chordata; class Lepidosauria; order Squamata; family Cordylidae; genus Hemicordylus; species Hemicordylus capensis. The sequence goes on from NC_069658.1 coordinate 383,399,427, forward strand.
AGACAGCAACCACACAATCCCCCTGTCCTATCACTGCAACCCTATGCACATGGTTTACTCAGAAGTAGGCTGTAATGTGTCCAGGGAGGTTTGCTCCCAGGCCGGGGCATTCAGGAGGACTGCAGCCTGTTGTGGTAGCGGTGCAAAACAGCTCTGCACACAGGTAGACTCTGCTGGTGGCTGAAAAGCATAGGACCCAACATGTCCCCATTGAAAAGAAGGGCTGGGCTGCTTGCTTTGCATATTAACCTTGAAAGTGGTGCCCACCTTTACAAGGCAAAGACTACACGAAGCTGGCAGGTTTCTTCAAGTTCCCCGTCGATCCGGCTGTTACACACAAATAAAAAGCCTCCCTGGTTCGATCGAGCAACTTGGCACTGACAGTTCGCTGCCTAAGCCAAGAAGGAAGGAGTCGGGTCTAGGCAGGTTGCACAGCGAAAGAAAGCCCCGTGAGCGGCCACGACCTCCCTTGGCAACACCTGCCCGTCTCTGTGTCCCTCCTTCCCTCCCTCCCCAACCTGGTCAAGCCGATCCTGCTCCGTGTGCCTGCCAGGCTCCAGCGGATGCCACTTCTTAGCAGCAGCAGCAGCAGCGACGCCTCGTCTGCAAAAACACGGCCTCCCGCCGTTGAACCAGGCGAGTAGCTCCAAACAGAGGGCGGTGCTTGGCTCCACACCTCCAAACTCAAGCCGCGCGATCTCCGCCCTCCTTCCCTCCCGGTCCTCCAGCTTACTTCCCCAAGGCGGCTCTCCCGATCCGGTAGAGAAGCAGGAAGGCGGGAAAAGCAACGTGCCCTCGCAGCGGGGCACCGCAAGATGCCCGCCTGCCCCCTGCCATGAGCCCGGCCCGCTCCCCCCCGCCCAGCCCAACCCAGCCCTGTCGGCAGCCGCGGGGGGCGGGCGGAGAGGCGCGGAGCGCACAGGGAGGCGGAGGGCGCAGGTAGCCAAGGAAGAGGCAGCGGCGGCTGGCGGCGGCACTTGGCAGAGGAGCGGATCGCCGCAGCCTGGCCCCGATGGGCGAGCTCGAGGCGGGGGATCTGCGTGGGCCCGGCGCGCAGTCCCCCCTGGGCAGGGCCCGCAGCTGCGACCAGCACCACGCCGGTGCCGGCCGGCGGCGCAGAGCCGTGCGCGTCCTAAGCAGACTGGCCCGGCGCCTCCTGCAAACTTTGCGGGGGGCGCGGCAGCGGCGACGGGAAGGCGCGGAGGTGGAGGACGACGAGGGCGGCTTCAGACGCCCGCCAGGGCCGGATCGCGATCGTGGCCAGGCAGGCGGCGGCGGTGGAGCCCGGCTCTCGTGTGGCGCGTTGCACCCGCTCCCAGCGGCCAGTTCCGGGGACCCGCGACCGCTCACCCCCGGCGCGCAGGGGCTCAAGAACCACGGCAACACGTGCTTCCTGAACGCCGTAGTGCAGTGCCTGAGCCACACGGAGCTGCTCGCCGCTTTCCTCCTGCTGGCGCTGCCCGACCAAGAAGGGCCACCGGCGGGACCTGGCTCCGGAACCGCCTCCGGCGAGGTCACCCGCCACTTGGCAACGCTGGTGCGGGCGCTCTGGACCCTCGAGTACACACCGCAGCTCTCCGCAGACTTCAAGGTAGGCGTCGGGAGGGACGGGGAGGGCCACCTGCTGAGCTGGGTAGGGGCTTTGGCTGCAGAGAGCCCCGCCAGTCTGTTCGAATAGTTCGGGCGGGAGGAGGCGAGCGAGAACTAGAAGGCTGACTGCCTAGCCCTTCCGAGCCACCTGTAGGCGCCCAGCCCGAACTAGCGGTCTTCAGGGCTAACCCTTCGAGAGCCTCTACGAATCTAACCTCACGTTCCGCTCCAGACATGCTGGCGCGAGGACGGAGTCTTGTCTCCTGGCCTCCAGTTGACGCGAACTCTGCCAGACCCGAAACAGAAGCCAAACTTCGCTGACGCTCAGAGGTCACAACACAGGATTTCCAGCTCTCGCGCAGCAGACGGACGCCCTGCGAGGTGGGCTCCTGATGCTCACTGGCTGGCTCTGGCAGCGTTAGGAGGGCCCCTCTCCTCTTTCTAGCCACCCCACCTGTTCGGTGACACCATGCTCTTTCCATTCCTGTGGGGCCAAGGGCAGGTTACTTGTTTATACTGAAGGCCATGGCTACTGCTAGCGTGTGGGGCTCCCCAGTGAGACTGGCCACAAAAGTTTGGAGATGGGAAGGACATTAGAGTGTTGGGACGGGTGCGCTAGTTCCGTTCAGAAAGGAACCCTGGGTTCAGGATATGGGTGCCCCATATCCTGAGCAAAATAGTGGCTGTGCTGGGCGGTGTCTGGCTTTGGCCACCTCGCAGCCCACAGTCAGTGCTAGGGAAAACTCTGCTTTCTTTCGGAAAGAACCACCTTCTGAAAGAAGTGGTTCTTCTTTCAGTTCTGGGTTTCCATCATAGAGCCAAGGAAGAGAGAGATTCTAATTAAGGGCATAATGTCTGGCAGTCTCAGCTGCTTCGCCCAAGCTGTCTTCTTTCCCCTTTGGCAAATGTGCTGAAGGGGGGGGGGGGGCGGGGTGCATTGGGGAGGTAACTAGCGAGAGCGTTACACGTCCGGGGAGCCCTGCTGAACTCCATGGTGCTCAACATTTGTTCAGGGCTTTGAAGTTGAAGATGAAATATTTATTATTGAGTAATTGCTGTGGAAAACTCCCTCCTTTCCCCACCTGAAACCCTTTTGCTGGTGCGACCGTCATCGAGCTGAACAAGCCAGCAGGTGGGGAAACAAAGATCAGAGGCAAGCGGAGCGGGCTTGTCTTCTCCCAGTCTCGCTCCTGCTGGCTGCTGGGCCAACCTTGAGCCAAGGAGGAACGAGAGGCTTCTTCTTAGCATGGGGGACCCTGGGTGCTGCTGCCAGGAAGGAAGTGCAGAACTCACTGCTGTCGTGACCCTGCTCGCCGCTCTGTCCCAGTTCTCCCCACCCCAGTCCATTTACTGAGATTTTCCCGCGTAGGGTCACAGCACAGTTGCGACGGCCCTACAAGATGCTCGGTGCTCTGGGTTGACAGCACCGACTTGCTGTTAGGTTGGTTCCTGCTAGGAGGAGTGCAGAATTCTATGGAGGGAAACTGGGGAGCTGGACTGAGCCCAGAGCGCGCACACACACACACGCACACACACAGACACAGGAAGGAAAGAAAGATGTCATCCATGGTTCCTTGCCCATCGCAGGGAATGATCATCCACATTCGCCCCAACTTCATCAGAGAGGAACTGGAAAGCATTTTCTTTTCAGGAGCAGTGAAGGTCCTTTGTGTTGCTTGGAAGGGAGCCTCCTTCCTGCTTGAACTGTTAGATCTGGCCATTTACTAGGGGGCTGAGTCTAGACTGGTGTTTTGAGCCAGTGGATTGCCAGGGTGACTTGTTTACATCTATTTAGCTTACTGGAGAAAAGGGTGAATATTCTGCACTGCAGAGGACTTGAATAGCTATGCTGAAGGGTAGGTCACTCTTCCAAGTGTGAGGAGGAGTTGGGAAGAGTTGTGGTGGTGATGCTGGAATTTTCTCTCTCTGGGGTTTGTTTGACATGTTTGAGGATTGCATTCACTGGAGAGGTGGACCCTGGGTTGCTTGGAGGGCCTGCAGACCAAGGGCTTACGGTCTCTAATTGTGTTTTGAATGCTATTATCTGGTTGCTCCTGTTGACAGATTGGATTTCCTCCGGTGAGCCTTTTCCATCTCTGATCTTCACATGTTGGCTACTGCTGTCAGAGGCTGTTTGAAGCGAATGCCTGAGCCCTGGCTTGGGCAAATCTCATGTTACTAATTCAGCTCTTTGACAATCCTGCTGGGGCTGGGATGAGTGTGTGAGGGGTAGGGTAGCAGTGGCTGAGGGTGGGGGCTCTTCCACACAGCAGCTACTGTCAAAGGTGAAATTGTTTTAGCTTCACCTGGTCATGCTTTAGTATGTGAGAAGTCTGTATGCTTAAGAGGAGCCCCAGGTAAGTACTGGATTACGAGCAGGCAAGCCTCCTGCAGCACTTCATTTTGTTGTTTCTGGAAATGCAGGTTTCCAACTCGAAATAAATCTTCAGAAAAAATGCAGAGAATAAATCTTCAGAGAAGAAAATGAAACAAAAGAATTAATATCGGTATTCAGCCTTGAGATGGTGGGTTGGTGGCGGGGGGCCTATAAGTCAAGGAATACATCTCTACACCACACACATCACGCTTTATAACCAGCAGACTGATTTCCAAATTAATTATACAAACTTGTTTAAGTTAATTTAAAATTTCTGGTGTAACAGTAGATGCAAGATCTGGACTTCTGCAGCCTGGTAGGGTGCAGAGAGGACAGGGCAACCATCCTCTCTTAGTGATTGTAATTTCACACGATGGTTTATCTGTGTGAGTGAGCCATCCCACATCTACAGAAATAATAGAAATCTGTACACAGTTTTAATCGCCCAGCATCACTTCAAATGCAACTGAACAGAAGGAGTTTGTTCACGCATTTGTCTGCCAGTCATCAAGTGCTGAGTAATCAAAGTCGATAAAGCTTACAGGTTTACAATTTTTCATCCACAAAATGAGGACTGGAAACATACGCCTTCTGTTCTTTGAAAGTGGAAGTTCTCAGGATTCTGTTTATGCTGCTAGCACCTGAACAAAACTGCTACATTCCATGTTGCCTAACATAAAAGTGGATATACAAATTGCTTTGCAGTTTGATTTCTAGGCTGATGCACATTCCACTGAGCTGGTTGGTAGCATCGTGCTATGCTACATAGTCTATAGGCTGTGGGAAAATGAGAATTCCCTCTTTGTAAACATGGTTGATAATGAGCTGCCAAGTGATGTTTACACTGATGTTTTGGGATCTCTTTGTTATCGGGTCTTTCCTGCCTCCAGGAACCTGTCACTCTGCTAGTCCCTGGTGAGGCAGCTAGATGGTGCCATGTCAGAACATGGTTGCATCAGACCATCAGCATGGCATTGTAGGGTGCAGTTGACAAGTGAGTGTTAGGTTATGGAATTGTATCAGCTATTTGGAGATGCTTGTGGAATGTGATGTATTGCAGAGGCTGAAGCACTTGACATAATTAAAATCTCACTTTTGCTATGTGTTTAACAGGCAGCCTTAGGCAAGCTGGTCTAAGTTCCCCCATCTGCAATATGGGGATAATTATAGTGATCAACATAACATTTTTTAAAAAGACTGCATGAAAATAATGTGTGTGAAATCTAGTGAGTGAACCAACTAAAGCACTATATACAGGCTTAGTAGGATTAACATTATGAAGTCTTATCATATTCTTTTCCCTATTTTACTTAAAAATAGCTGTGTTGGGAGATGTTTGTCCTCTAAGGGTTACTGGATGACCTGCTGCCTAGAAATGATGAATGACAAATGTGTCTTATGTCTCCTGTTGACAGGCGGTAGTATTCTGATTGGCATGTACAGGCATGGATTTTTCAGACCAAGTCTGCAGTCCCAACCACTGAACATAGTGGGTTTTTTTCCTAAGTAAACGGCTACAACTACTAAATATACACAAGTTCACATTGTAATGCTGGCTCGTGTATACATTTGTGAATGAGTCATTGCAGATCCAACTCTACAGAACTAAATAAGAATGGCCACATTGCCCCTCTGTCGCCTCTTGTGCAAGTTTTCAGTGGAGCCAGTTCACAAATTCATCTGCCAGCCCAGCCGTCATGTGCTGAGTACTCAACATTATTATACTCTATATGCAGATGTGAGCCTAAGTTCAGGCCAGGCACCCACCAACGTCTCAGAGACATTTCCCACTTGCAGAGTGGAGGAGTGTGACCTCCTGTGGGATCTAGAAATGAAGATGTGCAAAGGAAGGATTTCTCTAGGGGTCTCATGTAAAATGGGAATATAAAACTTAGGCTTTTCATACAACATCCCCTCATTGCTGAAATGATCCTATTTGCCTAATTTCACTGGAGGCTGCATAACTGCCTTGATTTTGTGTGAGTTTGGGAGTTTTAAGTGTGTCTGGATCTCTCTCTCTCTCTCTCAACCTAAAAGTGAAAAGAAAAGCATGTGCTAGCCCCTCTTCAGCCCTAGGTGAGTTTTGTGGGTGGGAGGGCCCTTTGGTGCTTGCATACCCTTCATTTATTTATTATGATGTGTGTGGTTGGCTGTGTTTCTAGGAAACGGCACTGGCAAAGGAAGACTGGGTAGGAAGGTGACAGAGAGAACAGAATCCTGTTGAGAAAATGCCTCCGTATTGTTGCCATCACGGATAATTTCACATTCCTGTGGAACAAAATCGCCCCTTTCCCAGTTCCATTCTCATTTCTCTCGCACATTTCTGGGTTGGTGAAGCAGCCACATTAAGCCCCCCCCCCCAGCCTCTTGTTGTGCAGTCACTTGGGAACTGCTTGCCACAGGGAGCCTGTTTGGTAACCCTCCCCTGGATATGGTGTGGGGACAAGCGAGAGGGTCTCTTTCATTCAATTCTGTTTCATTTCTGATGGGCAGGTGAAGAAAGAGGGGCTTCTGACTGCTGGTGGGGAGGTGAATCCTGGCTCCTTTGCTAGTGTGTACACTTGGTTTTTTTTTCTGCCACAGCCTTTTTAAAGTGCAGAACAAGGTCTGAAGACCTAGGTCTGCACTATCTAGATAGTGGCCACAGGATATGGTGACAGCCACTAGCCTGGATGGCTTTAAGTAGGGGTTAGATAAATTCATGGAGGACAGGTTTATCAGTGGCTGCTAGTTTGAGGGCTGAAGGCCACCTGCAGCCTCAGAGGCAAGATGTCTCTAAATAGCAGTTGCAGGGGAGCAACAGCAAGAGAGAGGGGATGCCCTCACCTCTTGCCTGTGGGCTTCTCAGAGGCATCTGGTGGGCCACTGTGTGAAACAGGGTGCTGGACCGGAGGGGCCTTGGGCCTGATCCAGCAGGGCTGTTCTTACGTTCTTATGACCTCTTTGGCATGTAGTGCTTTTATTTTGCAGCAGAATCTTAAAAGGGGGAGGGGACATATTAGGAATAAGAAGGGAAACATTATCTTTGATCTTTACCAGTCCTGCAGTACAATCCAGTGCATGCTTTCCCAGAAGTAAATCCCACTGTATGCAATAGGGCTTGCTCCCAGATAGTACGCATTGGATTTTAACTCTGAACTATCTTACCAAGTCCCTAGTGCTTTGATACTCTTGAAGCAAGTGTTCCCACCCACAGTTTACTCTTCATGCGATACTTCTGCAAACCGCAATCTAGATGTGTATTCCCCTGTACAACCCCCAGCAGTGGAGTGATCATCTAGTGCTAGATTAAAATAATAATAATTAATAATTAATAATTTAAAAATTAAAAATAATGCAGAGCAACAAGTCTTCTCCTTTTTTCTATAGTCCCCCCCCCCCCGCGCAAACTGTCCTTCCTGGGTATGCATTCCCTGGACTTCCCTGCATTTATATTAATTGTTTTAGCAGGTTGCACGGTCATCACTAAGGAACTGCTGGGGCTGAAGGGCAAACTACACATGAACAACTTCAGGAGGTGAGGAGGGGAAGCATTTTCACTGCCCACCATTTTTCTGCTGCAACCCCGCAAACTACGCTCTGCCAAGCTGCTTCTCTCTGCCATGGGATTGCACCCTTACTGACACATAGTTGGAACCCCCTATTGGAGGAGGAGGCCAGTTTTGTGTTGTCTTTTTGCAGGAAGGGCAATGCAGTAGAAAAACAACAACAATGGGAGAGGAAAGAAATAAACAACAACAACAAATATATTTAGATACTGCTTTTCAACAAAAGGTTCCAAAGCCGTTTATATAGATAGATAGATAGATAGATAGATAGATAGATAGATAGATAAGATGGATCTCTGCCCCCAAAGTGCTCACAATCTAAAAAGAGATAAAAGATCGACACCAGCAACAGTCAGTGGAATGTACTGTGCTGGGGGAAGATGAGGCCAGTTACTCTCCCCCTGCTAAATAAAGAGAATCACCATATTAAAACGGTGCCTTTTTGCCCAGTTGGCAAGGGTTAAACACATCTTTCTGCCCCATAGGTGCTCAGTGCAGCAGTAATGCCCTTTCCTGAAGCTGTTTTAGTTTACAAAACCTGGCCTTTGGGGCTTTATGCTGTTTGAGAAGAACATAAGAACAGCCAAGCTGGATCAGGCCCAAGGCCCATCTAGCCCAGCATCCTGTTTCACACAGTGGCCCAACAGATGCCACTGGGAGCCTACAGGCAGGAGTTGAGGGCATGCCCTCTCTCCTGCTGTTACTCCCCTGCAACTGGTACTCAGATGCATCCTGCCTTTGAGGCTGGAGGTGGCCTATAGCCCTCCGACTAGGAGCCGTTGATAGACTTCTCCTCCATGAAGTTATCCAAACCCCTCTTAAAGCCATCCAGGTTGTTGGCTGTCACCACATCTTGTGGTAGAGAATTCCACAAATTCATTATGCGTTGTATGAAAAAGTACTTCTGTTTGTTGGTCCTAGATTTCCCGGCAATCAATTTCATGGAGTGACCCCTGGTTCTAGTGTTATGGGAGAGGGAGAAGAATTTCTCTCTCTCCACTTTCTCCACACTAGGCATGATTTTATAGACCTCTATCATGTCTCCCCGCAGTTGTCTTTTTTCTAAACTAAAAAGCCCCAGGTGTTGTAGCCTTGCCTCATAAGAAAGGTGCTCTAGGCCCCTGATCATCTTGGTTGTCCTCTTCTGCACCTTGAAATGTAGAATTGCTCCTGAGGAGCTGTTATGGTAATCGGAGTCGGAAAGATCCAGTTGTTGGACTGATTTCTGACAGGCAGTTCAGGATTTGAACAAAGAACCTAGCACCACAGGATATTCTCCCTCCAACCCCAAATATCTGAAGTGCCAGTCTCCCATCCTTCCATGGTCCATTCCTATAGTACAGTTATAATGTACTAATGTGTTCGGAAGTTCTGTTCTCATTCTGGGGCATTGTGTGGCAAGGGGAGTACAAACCGTTTCTCCATGGGTTCTATAGGTGCTCTTCTCCTCGGGGCTGCCCAGAGCAATTCTCCTGCCTCCCCATGACTTCCATCAGGTGCCTGGTTGGCAAATGTTGTCTGGCCCCTTTCATGGTTCTGAAAAGTAGTTCAAGTTGTCCTAGCATCGGCTTGGCCACAATCAGGGCTGTATGAATGGATCTCTCTCCCAGGCTCAGTCCAGGTGCCTGTTGATTTCATCTGCTCAGAGATGGTTGTTCAGCTCATGTTTATTTATTGCCCTTGTTTCCACTGTACCCATGCCAGTAATATCACATTTCCATCTTGATGCTGCCGCCACTGACCTTTTCATTCTCCTGACAGATCCTTGATCAGCAATAAATGAAGGGAGAGAGGGGGAAGGGGAAAAAAAAAAAAACCACGGCAGGCACTCAGATTCCAGACGTGAAAGGATGAAGGAAAAAAGGCTTTTCAACTTAGTCTAGAAATGGGTTAGTTGGGAGTACTTGAATTTGAGACAAGTTACTCCCATGCACAGACATGGCTAAACTGGTTTAAATCCACTATATCTGGCTTAGTCACTGGGATGTAGGAAGAACTTAAGTAACCAGCCTATATAAGTTGTCATTCAGCTTCCCCCTGCAGTTTTGTTCAAATGGTGGAAATAGGAGAGAGAGATACTGTTCTGTATATGATCTCTTGACCCAAGCGTTGTATAGTCAGGTCTACAAGAGCCAAAGGTTAAGCTGCCAGCCTGTCCGATTCAGCTCTCTGGATGTGTTTTTTAGAAGTCCCACATCCTTTCAGTTCTACAGTTAAGACAACATTCTCTCCATACACTGGGCTCCTGTAGGGCAACTGGCCATCTTTCTTTCCTGCAGTGACTTGTGTATAAGCTTTTGACAGATCTGAAATATGCAGCCACTGTTATTCAAAACACTTTCGTGAGGTCCCTTCAGGATTTAAAACCAGGATCTTTCCTCTTGGGATAATGTGACAAATGGGACGTTCTTTTGGACTCAGGGGTGTCCCTCTGTTTAGTTTCCACCTTTAGTCTGTGGCAAGCATCGCACTTGCAAGGCATGCCAAGTCTTGACCCCACTGTGTCTGTCAACACCTCCTATCCGGGTAGAATCAGATAATCGGTGATGGACAGTCTTGTGATTTGTTATTTGGATTCCTAGACAGAGCAGAGAAAATGGTGCTCACTCTGCAGCATGCCAGTAAGTGATGGCTACAAAAAGTTTCCCTAGGACTTTATCTTCAGAGAAACTGTGTTGCTTCCCCTCCCCCCCTTTTTCTATCTCATTGTTAAATGCTTTAGCAGATCACTTCTCTGTCAGACTCTCATTGAAGCAGCAGCTGGTTTTCATCAGCCACATTTCTGTACTCCCGCTCCAGAGCTCTGGAGAACCAGACACCCATCTCAGGGAGGAGAGATTAGCAAAGCTTTCTCTGTTGTCTTATTTCTGTGCAAGGAAAAGCCTCCTCTGCTTCACTTCTGTTTGCCAGATAGAAGCACAGGAGCAGGGACAGCAAAAACATTGGCAACCCAAATAATATAAGCTGGGCATAGCTTACAAGGAAGAAACAGAGCACAAACCAATGCAATCTGTTACTCTGAGCACACTTTTAATAATAAAAAATGCCCTCAATAACTTACCCACATCTCATGCAAAGCAGGAAATTAACCCCTAGGTTATCACACCTATGTTAAAACAACAGCAAAACACCTCTGCTGCAACCTCTGAACTTAAAAAAAAAAAAAAAAATCTGGAGTGCTGTTTTACTCATATTTTCTGTGAACACTTTTGGGAACTCCAGCAGTGTGTCATAAAAATCCGTAACTCTGCTTAAATTAAGCACTTCTTTGCACAGACAAACTGCCATAAGCGGAGTAACCATCCTATGTTTTTATGGGTTGTGCACTCTAGTGATTTCTGGTGATTGCTTCCCACTCATTTCTGATACATGGAGTCACCCAGAGTGGCTGTTGAGAGAGTGCTGTTTTATTATAGTAATATTCCTGGGCAAGTCCGTATTTAATTTCTGTTTAATAGGATGGTTGTTATGCAGCCATAAGCAATAAGGCTTCAGTGATGAGTTACCTGCTGAGATTTCGCTACATGTTACAGATAAGTATCTGGAGGGCAGATCTGTTAACACTCAGTATGCTGTGTAGATCTGTTACCGTATTTTACGGACTATAAGACGCTACGGACTATAAGACGCACCTTAATTTTAATCCAGTTTTTCAGAGTTTTAACATATTAAACTGTTAAAATATATAAGACGCTCCTGAATTTTGGCGGATATTTTTCGAGGAAAAAAGTGAGTCTTATAGTCCATAAAATACGGTAATAATCAAGTGCTTGTTGGCGTTTAATTGATCTTCAGTTTCCAAAGAGCATGGCCAAGAAGCTTTGCTTGAGGAAGATCTGTGGCTTAGAGCTGCTTCTGCTGCCCTTCCTGGAAACACCCAGTGTGGCTCAGACTTGGGGCTGGACAGCAGGATGTGACGTGGAACTGCTGACGGGTTTTTTCTTTTAGAGGATCTAGTGGATGCTTTACATCGCAGCCCTCATTAGGGGTGTACACAAAACTGGGTAGCCCGGTTTGGTTCAAGTCTGTATCATACTTGAACCGGACTGGGCATGTTTGGTTTTGCCACACCCTGTCCAAAGCCCCCGGCTTGATCCGGTCCGGTGGGGTTCGTAATTAAAAAAAACACAAAAAACGGAAACAAAACAAAACACAGAGGCTCATTGGGCGTGTGTGGCGGCCTCCAATATGGCTGCTGCCATGGTGATGAAACCTGGAATAGGCCGACAAACTGGAATTGGCCGAAGACTGCCCAAACTGGGTGATTTGGCACAGTGGGGGGAGAGGGAACTTCTGGAGACCACCCCCGGGGCCGAATCTAAGCTCCTGGACCAGGTGGTGGTGAGTGATTTTTTTTAAAAAAACTAATTTTTAAAAACTTGCAAACACCCAAGGGTGTGTGTGTTTCAGTCCAATACTGAACGTGTGTGTGTGTGTGTGTGTGTGTGTTTCGGTTCATTATTGGACCATTGAACCGAACAGGTTCAATTTCGAACCTGTTCGACAACAAACCTGTTCACATATCCCTAGCCCTCATGTCAGAAGAGTTCTCAGATGTTTTATTCTCATTGTGCTAAGTGGTTCTTCAAGAGAAAATGTCACCAGGTGCATGGTTTTTCCCATCCTGGAAAGTGAAGGGTGCCATGCTATGTGATATTGTAGGAATCAGTGTTCTCTCTAATTTTTCTCATCTGCGTACAGAATAAGTTTTGTTCTGGGCAGTGGTATCAAGGCAGTGTGTGCGCACATGCATTCAGAGTGGGAGCTTCTTGATTAAATCTGAGCAGGCTCTAAAATTAACTGAGCGGACATAAAAAAATGTGGGGAAACTGGTAGGAACTAGAAATGTGGGAACTAGAGGGAACACTGGTAGGGATGTAGGGCTAGCCGAAGACATTTTGCTGTCTGTGATGGAAAATCCAAGTGAGGTTGACTGACTCCCTCCTCCTGCAAATGGATAGTCCATATATATTGCTCTGGGCAAGCACTAATCTCTCTCTCTCTCTCTCTGATCTCCCCGCCACAAAAGCAGGCTTTACTTCTCTTACACACAATTTTCACACACAATTTCCTAAACCATTGCAGAGTGTCAAGCAATTAGCACCTAAACAGCCCTGTGCATGTATCCCGAGCGTTTTCTACTATCACCAACATATTGAACAACCAGGGATGTGTCTTTCTTTCCTTCCACTTTTGCAGATTGCTTCTTACACTTGTAAACAGAGCATAGCTGCCCTGTGGGACTGATCGTTTTCTGCTCTTTCATGGATCTCCAGATCTGCTTCCTGAAATAAAAGCCTTACTTTGCTTCATGATAAGGCCAGCTTTAAAGGGCTGAGAAAAGCTTCATCTGAACAATGCCCACTTCCACCCAAGTATTAAATGTGCAGATCCCCTGCCTTATCTTACTAGCTTACCTGTGTGAGAGGAAAAAGTTCATGACTGTGGCAGAGCACATATTTGGTATGGAGAAATTATCATGTCCAGTCCTGAGTATCTCTAGGTAGGGCTAAGAAAGACTCCTATCAGTTACCTTGGAGAAGTCTTCCCAGTCAGAGCAGACAGTACTGAGTTAGATGGATCAGTGCAATGACCTTATTCAGTAGAAGGCAGCTTCATAGGTTTATGTTATTTTGGGGTCTTTGCTCTGGGATGAGGCTGTACTTCCTACATAGGCTCCAGTGATGTTATTCAGAAGTGCAGGCACTCTCCATGACAGCCCCCAGAGCCACACCCACCTTGGCAGCCGCACCCATCCCAATGGCCACGACCCTCACTTAGATGCAATAATTAGGAGGGTTCTGTTACAAGCATCATGTAGATTCTAGGAAATGTACTAGAGTGAATGACAGGGAATGCCCCTGGTTCCTTCCAAGTTGCCATAGGAGTGCATGGAATTTCTGAATGGCCATTGGCCATGGCCATTTGGAAGGAACCAGTACACTGGCCATTTGGAAGGTTCCAGGTTCAGTCCCTGGCAACATTTCCAGGAATGGCTGAGAAAAACTCCTGGCTGAAACCATGGAGAGCCACTGCCAGTCAGTATAGACACTACTGAGCTGGATGGTTTGATTAATAGTCTCATTAAGTATAATACAGCTTTCTGTGTTTCTGAGATCAGAAGAATGGCAATAAACACTTGGAATAGCAAGAGCAGCCCATTATTTCCAATGTAGAAAGCCAAGGACTTTGCGACCCTGCTGAGACCCTGGAGGGGAAAAGGTGCTGGGACTGCATCTCTGCCCGTCCCTGCACTACACCACTCCCAAACTGAGTTAACAGGCCCTGAGTGTTATGTTTGTTATGCTTTCAAAAATCCATTTGTGTCTTCACCTCTTTCATCTTGTGAGATAAGACAGACCTGGAGGTATCTCATGCTATGGTGCTGTATTTGTTTTGAACTTGATGTTGATGTCATCAGATACACGATAAGGGGAATGAACTGCTGAGGAATTGGGGCTTAGAGTCAGAAACCAGTTTTCGGACATGGTGGGTACCTGAGCCTGCTGGATACATGTCTGAGATAGAAGATTGCTGGGTAATTGCACTGCATGTGCTGTGGAGCGATTACTGTTCAGATATATAAATGTAATCAGGAAGTCTAATCCCTCTGAGTGTGGGAATGGAACAGTAACTGCTTTAAACTTGCCATACAAGTAATGGTGCATTGCAAGTTTGTGTTATGCCCTGTTCTCCTGTGGTGCTGTGGCTCCTGAATGCAACACAACACTCCAGTGTTCTCGAGCTCTGGGTCATGGACTGCAATAGAAGAAATGAATGGAAGCATTTCTCTAGTTCTGCTGTGGTCCCAATCTGGATTGGGCCCCCCAGTTGATTTCCAGGGAGGGTCCTTTGAGCACGTCACTTCCATCTGGTGACTATGTGGAATAGGGCCTTCTCTGTGTTGGCTTCCTCTCTATGGAACTACCTGCCCTGGGAGATTTCAGCTGGCCACCTCCTCAGTTTTTCAGTATCTTTTAAAAGACACGTCTGTTCTAGCTAGCATTCCCCATGACTTGACTAACTTTTGAAATTGGTTTTTATTGATGTTTGTAGTGTTTATTTCTTATGGTATTGTTGTATTTGTAAGCTACTTTGGAACAGATGTAAAAAGCAGATGCCTTCAAAATAACAAACCAACCACCCAAGCATGTAAAGACCAAACTAGTCATTTAGCATTACCGTAACTTGTAGCTTGGCCCTTGGTAGTGCTTGTATGGAGGAGCTCTGGCAGACCTTAGGGGATACAAGGCTGAGATGGGAACTCAGTAAGTGGCATTGATGGAAGGATGTGGGTGGGGGTGGGGGTGGGGGGGTGGAATCAGGGATCAGCATAATATCAGCAGGATTGGAATGGGGGGGGGGTGCGGTTCCTGCTAGTATCTGAGAGTACAGCTTTCCTTTCTCTAGCCCTTTCTCTTGTATACAGATTGTGATTGTTTTGGCTTGGTTTGGCACAGTTAACAATAAGATATCACTGCCCACTTCATTGAATTAATGGTCTCCTGCTTCCTCATGAGCACATGGGGAAATCTCTGAAGTTAAAAAACAGGCCTGGGGTGATGGTAATGACTCCTTGGAATTATATAAGGCATTCTGTACTCCAGTCTACCCACCTGGCCTTAAGTCCTTCTAGTTCTCTCTGCTGCAGTCATTGTGAAGAGTAAATCAACCAATGAAGAAGTGAGAATGCTGAAAGAAAAGTCTGTATTCCCCCCCTTCCCTACCCCCACCATTCCTTGACGTTGAGGCCTACTGATCTCACTGGATGCATTACCTCTGACAGCGCTGATGGTCACTCCTATATCCTCGGAAGTTGTTATTTTATGCCACTGAACATAGTAGTACCCAGTGTCCTTAGCTGCTCCGGCTCAGATAAATTGAATTCCTTTCCTCGGGGAGGGGTGGCTTGGAGGGTACATCCACTAAGGATTGTGCACTCCCCTGCAATCACTGTCCAGAAACTGCCAAGTCCCTGTTGACTTCGCATGGCTCAGAAATCCTGTGGGAAGCAAAAGTGTTCCACCTGTCTGATTTCTTGGCTCTGTCCATTTCAAGTGGGGCTGTTGTGTGTGTGGCAGTCCTGTAACTAGTTCCTTGCCCTGAACACCTGCATCCCAGCACAGCTGGCTGTGTGCCCTGTTTGGCAAGATGCCTCCTGTTTGGCATGAGAAGTGTAAGTGTGTGTGTGTGTGTGTGTGTGTGTGTGTGTGTGTGTGTTTAATGCATGCTTTTGCTGCATATTTCCAGGCACTTAGCATTCCCGTCTCAACACTGTGAACGTCACACTTAAACAAGCGTAGCAGTATTTGGGGAGCAGCTTGCTCTTGAAATAAAGCCTGTGGGAGAGGCTTGTACAGAAGGATGGGGAGTATACCGTTTGAGTGCAGGAGGTAGATACCTACGGAAAGGAGATGCCAGAGATTAAACCAGGGAGAATGCGCAAATATAGTTAAATTTGATTTCTGCTTGCTGGGAACTAAGAAGGAATGACCACCCCCTTAATGCAGGTGTTCCCAGTCTTGGCTCTCCAAATGTTGTTGGACTACAATTCCCATCACCCCCAGCCACAATGACCTCTGGGGGTGATGGGAGTTGTAATCCAACCACATCTGGGGATCCGTGGTTTAATGTTCTGCTTGTGAATGGCCAGAGGCATCTGGCTGACTGCTGGTCCAAACAGAGTGCTGGATTAGATGCACCCTTTCCCTGATTCAGTCAGCAAGGCAGTTCTTTACAAAAAGAAAAAGGTTATTCCTTCTGTGATGATGGCATCATAGTCGGCTTGAGGACTTCAAGATAAGCTGCATTCTGCAATGCCTCCGGTTCCCTTCCACAGAGGAAGAATTATACTGTTTCTCAGTACCCTTGGTTTGTGGGTAGAAGGATTGGAAGAACCCATGCAATTGCTCACCAGCCATGGTAGATAGACAGCTCTGCCTTGTGTAATGGCAGTCTCATTTCCACACAATGTAAACCCAGCTGCTTGCACATAGGGCTGCCATGTTTTATATTTCAGGGTTTCTATGCATTTAACAGCTACATAATCACATTCAAAAAGGGTAGCCATTCCCAGCAGAGATGCAGCAGTGGGGAAAGCTACGCCTGCTGAGTTTCTGCCTGCCTTTAACGCAGCTGTTAAAGATACAAGGGTCTTACCAGGAATAGGAGAGGGCATGGCTTTGTAGGCAGCTTGGGGCAAGCTCTTGGATAAGATCTTAGGGGTGAATGGCTCTGGGCACGTTAAAGGGTCAGATTAAAAAGCTTTTGCAGTTTGTGTCCAGCTGCATGTGGGTCTGCATGCAAAATTGTAGCCACCACCCTCTGCCCCCACCTCACCCCACCTCGTAGTTCTCTATACAGCAGAGACCATTTGATCTTCAAAACACAGCCTTATCGGCTGAGCACAGCAAGAAGTGGCTGGCTTTGCTTTGTGATCCAAGAGGGTTTGTTTGCCTGGCAGCCGAAGTATGCGGAAGTGGAGCTGGGGTGCCAAGATGCAGTCCCTAAGAGAAAAGAGCAAAGTGGCCCTGACAGCCAAAGGGGAGAGAGACCCTGCGCTCCTCCTGCCTTCCTCCTGGGTTCTTCACAATGTAGCTTTCGTTGTCATGGCAACTGTTTGGCAACTCAGTGGCAGGCAGTCTCAGTTTGTCTCCTGTAGAGCGACACCAGGGATCAATTTAGCATTCTCGCCTATTGCGGCATTGATAAACTGTGTTCTCCTCCAAGCCAAATATAAACTGTGGGTAAGGGTCAAGCTGCAGAGGAGCAGAATCTTGTAAATCTCTAGGATTTAGATAAGTGGAATTAACTATTGTGCATGAAATAGTCTAGAAATTTACACGGCTATGATAATGCTAGCATCCCACCATGTGGCATATGCTGTTTTAGGGCATACGTTGAGAGCTTCTTGAATTCCCCCAAACTAACCTTTTTGTTAGATATTAATTAATTAATTCATTTATTTATCAAATTTGTACACTGCCCCAAACTTTTCTCTAGGTGGTTAACAACAGCCTAAAACAAGTTAAAAACATACACAAAAACTAAAAACAATTTAACAATTTGAAGCAAGATTCTAGTCCTTATGATCCTGAATTAAAAAACTTAAGTATGTGTCAAGTTGTTTCACAAAGAAATATGTGATGCCGGTTATAAAAATAAGTTAATCACCTAGTTCTCCCTCAGAAGTGAGGTTCCCAGGTTGCCTTCAGATTAATAACCTGTCTCTTAGCTGATTCCTTTAAATTAGGGAACGAAGAGGAAATGCCAAACTGAACTATCTTGTTTTCTGTGTTGCACATCCATTGTAATGACCAGATTAGTGCCTGTTCGTGCCTGCTACACCCAAGCGTGACTTGCGGATCTGGCCTAGCAAAGTCTAATCCGTCTTCCTCTGTAAGGTCAGGAAGAGGTTATAGAGTTTGTAGCCAAGTACCTTTATCAAGCTGGGGTTAGCTTGAGACATGTAGGGCAGTAGATGGAAAAGACTCTGAAGCTGTAGAGGTGCCTCCCTGCCTCGCCTCCCCTCCATGGATACTACTTCCTCTTTTCTTTCTTTTATTCCAAACTCCTTGTCCTTTCTTCCATTGCCTACACCTTGCTAAATTTTCTTTGAAAACCATCTTACACTTATCTGAATTATGCAGTATAGATTACGCAAATGTGCTCTGAATGATTCAGACCTGGTTCTTACTGAGGTGGTGAACTCCATGTATGGTGAACTTCTCACTGAGGTGGTGAACTCCATGTATGGGCTGTACTACTACTTCATACTGCAAGTGGGGACTCATATGACTGAATGTTCTTCCATATAACACAGTTCCAACCACATACAACAGGGGCATGCCCAGGAGAAGGGCTCTAGCTTAGCATCTCTCTGACATGCCAGTTTTCTGTGTGGAGGGAATGATTTTATGCAGAAGAGCAGGCAGTCATGGAAGCCCCTACCTGCAGTCAGAAGTGGCACAGCTCAGACACGGTATATCACCTCAGTACGAACTAGGCCTTATTCCGTTTGCTGCATTTTTTGCTGACACCCCAAAAATCTTGTTTTCTTCATGCAGCACGTAAACAATCTAGAACATTAACCCCAGTGTGGAAGAAGGATAAGCCCAGTTGGAGGGAGGGCATGAGGGAAGTTCAGGGAATATGAATGTATTTTGCCCCTCTTTGGCTGGTGCCCTCTTTCCTGTTGCATACAACTCAGCATTAACAACAGCATTAACTCTGTCCTGCCTTTTAACTGCAGAATGTCGTCTCGAAGTATGGTGCTCAGTTCCGTGGAAACTCACAACACGATGCCCTGGAGTTCCTGCTGTGGCTGCTGGACCGCATGCATGAAGACCTGTGTTCTTCTGTGTCTCTTAATCAGAAAGTGAAGGTGTCTGGAAAGGTCAGTGTCTGTCAGGGAAGACTTTTGGTTTTGCCCTGAAAGCTGTCTACTCTTCTGTGGTTAATCTAACATTTATACTAGTGAAATGCATGCCAAATGGGTTTGGAGCAGCTGTGTTGTTGCTCAGCTCTGTCTTCCCTCCTTTCTTCTTGACCCTTTGCTTCCAGGCAGCCTGTTGAGCACTCTTCATTTTTGTCCCATTCCTTAGTGTGACGTGTGTTTGTTGCTAGGTGTGCAAATGGTTCTGAGATGAATATGGGGATAGGCTGCTGATCACCTCTCTAAAGTAGGGAGTGTCATGACCCCTACCTTTAACAATCACTCAGTCTGACCCCGAGGAGGGGGGAGCAGTTAAATAGGAAGGACCATCCCGGTCACAGTTCCAGTCCCTGGAACTAGACTGAAGCCTGAGCCTACCATCCAAGAGACCCCAGAACCAGAGATTTCAGAACTGGAGACCCTGGAACCAGCACCCACTTGAACCCAAACCCTTCTGAAAACTAGTTCTTTCTATACCAAGAATGTAATGCTCCTCTGAACCTGCACGCCTGTTTTGGCAGTGGACCAAGAGGGATATGATGGAGCAGAGGAAGAGTCCTCTGGCTTCCGTGAGGTCAGAGGACTGCCCCTTTAAATATCTCCTCCAGGCAGGGTGTTGGAGCCTGGGAGGGTTTTCTGTGCCTGGAGACATTTTAAGACCTCATTCCACCACCTATGGCTGTCCTTGGAGCAAGCTGCTCACTTGGAGCTCTCCAAGGTACTGCAATCTCATCTTGCCTCCTGTTAGACCTCATGGGTTCTTTTTTGTGGGATGGGACAGGACAGGGGACAGGACAGAAGAAAGCAGTGATATTCCTCAGTTCATTACTTAGAGGGGAAGAGCCATTTGTGGGGGACGGGGCCTCTCTCCCAGGGAAAAAAGGTTCCTCAGACACAGCTTACTACATTCCCCTCCCTCTCAGCTTTCAGATGCTGCCTCTCCCTCTCAGACAGGCAGATGGTTCAGAAGAAGGCAGGCTGATGACCATACAGGGCATTGTAGAAAATATTTGTGCCCACAGATGTGAACTCACAATATGATATTGGTAGATTTTGTGTGGGAGATGTTTCTTATCTGTATTGTCATGTGCTGCAGCCACATACACAGGCCCACACCCTGCCACAGTGCAGCTGGGTAAAGGGTTGGAAGGTGCCAGTCAAATTGAGTTCCTGGCAACCCATGCATCTCTCCTTCCTTTTACTGACTCTTGCCTGTGGGGCTGGGGTCGAGAGGGGATGACTGAGTGAGGTGGGACACCATTTTCTTCCTCCAAACCAAGGCAGGCTGGTGTGAAACTGTCAAAATTACTTGAGCTCTTCTCCTTCCTTTGGATCAATGGGAGGAAGGTTGCACGATAGCCGGCATTCAGGTAAGTGTCAGGTGGGGGCCTTTTTAACAAACATAAAATCAATAACTGAACTGAAAGGACATAGAGCCAGTTCAAGGGAGCCAGGTGATAAGTGGATTCAGTCCTCAGCACTCGGATTGATTTATGTCTTATCAGGCTAGAGATATGGCGATCTAGAGGTGTCACAAAGTAGTCTCTGCCCTCCTTTTGCTCCATTTCGTATTTTTCACCCTAGAGATCCAGGCACAGACTTGCCTGTCTTAGCCATTTTATCTCATTGATGGCATGTGCAAAACTTTGAAAAGCCAGAGGTGCTTCCCAACAGTTGGTATGCATTTCCGGCACGGCTTTTGCTCCTTTCTGTCTGGAGATGAGTGTGTTGCTGAGAACAGCATCTGCTCCAAGTTTTCCAAGTATGTCACTCAGGCAAATGGAGCAAAAAGCATGGCTTAGAGCAGGAGACAATGTGCATTGTCTGCTTGTTCATCCTGTTGCTGCTAGTGCTCTTACAGCAAGTGAAGGCTCTGTGCTTACCCATAGAACATGCCATGACTCCGTGTGGTTATCAGAATGACTGAAAATGATTTAAGATGTTCCAAGACCCAGGAGTGACTGAGTATGAGACTTGGGTTGGATTTATCAAGAGAGGCTGTAATTTCTATCTTGCAAGTATTATAGCCTCTCTTCCATGGCACCCCTAAAATCCAAGGTTACGGTTGGAATCCTGGGATGTTTCAGTGTATTAAAATCAGGGCTGCAAATGTTAATCGGTTGATTATTTTATTATTTATTTATTTAATACATTTCTATACCACCCAAAATGCAAGTTCTCTGGGTGGTTTACAAAACAATAAAAACAGCCAATAAAATATTAAAACATTAATCTAAAAGATTAATCAACCAAAGCTTTAGTTGAGTAACAGGTAAGGGCCATTTTTTAATCAGCAAGGGCAAATTTTAATCACTGGAGCTGAAAGTTTAAGGGCACACATTAAAGTTGTTGTTGTTGTTGTTATTATTATTACATTTATATCCCACTCTTCTTCCAAGGAGCCCAGAGCAGTGTACTACATACTTGAGTTTCTCTTTCACAACAACCCTGTGAAGTAGGTTGACTGGCCCAGAGTCACCCAGCTAGTTTCATTGCTGAATGGGGATTTGAACTCAGGACTCCCCGGTCCTAGTCCAGCACTCTAACCACTACACCACGCTGGCTTGTTGAGACTATGCCATATTAGGTCCCAGCGACAACTTAAGTGGGAGATCTGTGATCAACTTTCCATGTCTTTTTAGCCTACTTTCCTTAAGGAAAGTAAGCATATGAGATCACCCAGCTGTGTGTGTGCACAGAATGTGAGCCCTTTGGGGACAGGGAGCCATCTTATTTGTTTGTTATTTCTCTTTGTAAACCGCCCCGAGCCATTTTTGGAAGGGCAGTATAGAAATCGAATTATTATTATTATTATTATTATTATTATTATTATTATTATTATTATTATTATTATTATTATTGCATGCAAACAAGTGTGCGCCTCTATCAACTTTGCAGTGCCTGAACTAATTTGAACCAAATTTGGTACTGTTGTAGGGACATAGGGACACCTCAGTGGTGTAGTTTGTAATGATGCCACCCATCCCAAATTAAGATGGCAGACACAAGAATGTTTGAGGCACAAGTGGGAACCAACTTGGATTAAATTTAGTACAGTTGTAAGCACACATAGGGGCACACCAACGGCATAGTTTGTGGTGTCATCCACCTCAATTCAAGATGATGGTTGTGTGAATGTTTGAGGTGGAAATTGGTAATTATCAATTAAGATAAAGGAAAGTGGGCAGATTAGTTCTTGCCAGTACTTCTTTTTCTTTGGTTAAAAGCAGCACTGTGTGTGTGAACATGGAGGAGACTGATTTGATCAGGGCTGTGATGCCATAGAACCTCTTCCCTTTGAGCTGTTTCCCTGTCTTATATCTTCTCCCTGGAGATTGGTACCCATATTGAACCTGTTTTTCCCCCTTTCATGGCTAATGGCAACTTCAGGAAGGGAAGATTTAAGTTGGAGGAATGGTGCATGGGAAAGGGTTGATCCTCCTCCACCAGCACCTCCAAGTCCTGGCCAATCCTTTAAAGAAACACATGCTGGGAGAACGTGTCAGGGATCTCCTTCATCACATCTAAGTGTAAGAAATAGGGGATGAAAAAGAAAACATTAAATCTGGCTGTATCCCTTTAACAACAAGTGGTAAGTTTTATTTTTTGTTTTTTAAGTTACCTCATGTTTCCAAACTTAATTTATATGTAACTGATTGTTTAAAAAGTGGATGGTTAATTGGCTGAAAATTCTGCAGCTGGTAAAAGTAAAAGGTAAAGTTGTGCTGTCGAGTCGATTTCGACTCCTGGCACCCACAGAGCCCTGTGGTTTTCTTTGGTAGGAGAGGTTTACCCTCCTATTAATTACTGTTTTTGCCAGCAGCAAAAATACAGGAGGGGTTTACCATCGTCATCTCCCGCACAGTATGAGATGATGCCTTTCAGCATCTTCCTATATCACTTCCCAGGTTCCCATAGTCTGGGAAACATACCCGCGGGGATGAGGAGTCTAACCAGCCACCTCTTGCTCCCTAGGCAAGTTACTTCCCTGCTGTGCCATGAGGTGGCAGTTTCTTATTAGGGTAGGCAGCCCTAATTAAAACAGCAAGTGGACAAATGGCCCGCCTTGAAAATACTCAGGCTTCAGCATTAATAGCTCACTGTGGTGGCCTCACTGTCTCCCAGGTCTCTGAGCAAGTTCTAGGCTAACACAGACCTACAAAGTTCTGAGGAGAATTGCTCACAGGAGGTAAACACTAAGGATCTTGCCCAAGGAAAAGCCTAAGAGGCCCATTCTTGAAAAACAACCACTCCTTAGGCATCCCCCGGTGGATCTGGGCCAAAATTTGTCCAATGCAGGTGTGGGCCGTGAATGCGCCTCTGGGGGCGGCGGATGGCTTCTTTAAGTGTAAACAGAGCCTGTGCTTCGTGCCACCCAGCAGCCCCTGCAGCAGGGAATCACCTCCGCCACTCACCTGGCTCCCACGGAGGCAAGCCCCCGCCGGCGGCCAGGTGAGTGGCGGAGGTGATTCCCCGCCGCGGGGGCTGCTGGGCGGCATGGAGCACCGGCTCCGTTTACACTTAAAGAAGCTGCCGACTGTGCCTCCCCCCAGAGGTGCGTTCACGGCCCGCGCGTGGTCCGAGGGATCATAGAGTTGGGCCCAGCAGGGGAGAGGCAATCTCTCTCTTTCATCTCACAGTGCGAACCACCATCAGATGATAACGATGACTACTACTACCTCCACTACTCTGCCACTAATTATACTGCCAGGCAGCTTTCCGGAGTGGAGGGGCAGCTGCTTTGCTGCTGGCAAAAATAGTAATTAAAACAACAACAAGCAAAAAACCCTGATGCTACAGAATGTGCTTCTGCCTGCGGCTGATGTGCATTAAGCCAGAGTGTCAGCCAGAGGCAGGTCTTAAAACAGCATCGAGAAAGTAGACCACTGAGTGAATGCTGTGGTGTGAACCGACTGTTTTCATCCAGTTCAGACACTCTACACCCACCTGGATGCCTGCTGGGGAAAAGAATACTAGAGCCTCGCCCCATAGATTTGCCCTGCTATGTAGGTTTTCTGTTTAACCCCTGCTAGCTGGGCAAAGAGGCACCTTTTTAACATGAGGATTCTTTTTAATTAGCAGGGGGAAGTAATTGGCCCTATCCACCCCCAGCACAGTATCCCTCCAGCAGTGGTCCCTCTAATTTTTTTCATCTCTGTGCGGAATGAGCTTTGTTCTGGGCGAAAGTATCAAGGCACTGTGTGCGCACATGTGCATTCAGAATGGGACCTTCCTGATTCAACCAGAGCAGGATCTAAAATTAACTGAGCGGACATAAAAAAAATCAAGTGAGCGCACATGTGCATGCCTTAGAGGGAACAGTGCCCTCCAGTGACTGTTGCTGGTATCTATCTTATGTTTCTTTTTAGATTGTGAGCCCTTTGGGGACAGGGATCCATTTTATTTTATTTTTATTTGTTTGTTTATTTCTCTGTGTAAACTGCTTTGGAAACTTTTGTTGAAAAGCGGTCTATAAATATTTGTTGTTGGTTGATGTTGTTGCATTCTGTCCATATCAGGAGTCTCTGACAGTGCTTTAGAAATTTAGAAATTTCGTTGATGGACCATCTTTAGTAGGATTTTCCCTACTACCCCCCTCAAATTTGGAGTGACAGTGATAGGCTTGGATTGGTCCTTGTGGGTTTGCAGATTCTGATTAGACAGCACTCATCAGAGGATCATAGTAGCCTATTCTGCAATAAGAGGATAATAATACTGATCCATTGTACAAGATGATTGTCTCAGTAATTGTTACAATGTATGTGAACTGCTTTGACCACTCAAAAAGTGCTATGTAAATGCCAAGTATTATGTTGGGTGCTCCTGTTGGAGTAGGACATCTTGCCCAAGTGTGATTTCTGCAACTCACCTGAAAGAAAGAGTATGTTCAGATGAAGAGAGAGATCAGGGTTTGCTAGCTTCAGAGTGGAGTGGAGGAGGAAGAATTGCACATAGTCCGAGACTCTCTCTCACTACAAGAACATGATGCAAAGATTTAGGAGCCTGGTATCAAACTGCTGCTGCTTTCACAAGTGTCTCTAAAACCACAACTTAAATATCCGTATCTGTAACTTCAATGATAGAACCACATTGCCCAGATCATGTGTATCTTTGTTTATATTTTATTTTAGGGATTTATATTGCACCCTTCCTTGTTAGCTACCTTGGGTGTGTTCTACAAGTTGGTTTTGATAAAATCAATTGCAATAAAATGCAACCCATAAAAGAAAAGTATGGTATAAAAACAGCAGCATGAAATCAACCCACTGACTGAATGAAATAACAGAATTAACAGGCCCTGCAAAAATAAAAAATGTCTTCAATAGCCGCCTGAAAATGAGGTGAGAGAGGACCTGTCTTATCTCCCTCTGCAGGGAATCCTAAACTTGTGGCACTACCACCCAAGAAGGGCCCGTCTCTGGAACCTGCCAAACAAATCTCAGGATCAAACTACACATTATGTCAAGCCAGGAGTTCTCAAACTTGGGCCACCCAATGGTGTTGGAAGACAACTCCCATCATCTTTCAGCCTATTGCCCTACCTTCAGTTGTGGCTGTCTGTAATGCTACAGAGAAGGGAAGGCAGCTTCAGATCAACCTTGTCATCTAGCACCCCTCATAAATATATTTATCCATCTTTGTTTTAATGCTAATAAGGTGCTTTTGTCTAGACAGCTTGTCTTGTGTTCGTGGCACCTGTCAGTATTTGATTGGCAGTTACCCGTAGGCAAGAGTGAGAAGTCGCCAAAAGCACCAACTTGTTCCTCCTTCTCCCCCAGGCAGCAGCCTTGGTACCGGCACCCCATCAAGGTGAGGCTCCCTCTGCCTCCGGAGTGTACTCACTATGCCAACAGATTTGCTTTCACCAGAGCGACATCAGCATGGCTTTTCTGATGCTTTTGATAGCACAAATTCCTGCAAGCCTGGGCAAACAAACTAATAACCGTAAATACTGGCTGCACAAAGCTCAACTAGGGAAGATGCAGCTAGAAACCAGAAATTACAGTGGATGCTTCCCGGCTGCATTCTGCTGAAAGCAGCCTGTAGGATAATGCTCTCTAGCCAGGTAATGTTTACAACATGGAGCAAGAAACCCTCTTCCCTCCGAGTAGAATGTGGTTTCTGAAAGTCAGAGCAGTATGCTGTTTCCAAGATAGAGAGGTAACATTTATTCGCTTTGAGGGCCAGCTCCATTTCTGATCTGCCCTGGATCCCAGGGTGGGAGTGGATAACACCAACCTATGAAGGGGAGACTCCCCAACGGAATATGCCTCCTAACTGATGCCTTTTGAACTGGAAGTAAAGGTAAAGTGTGCCATTGAGTTGGTGTTGACTCCTGGTGCCCACAGAGCCCTGTGGTTGTCTTTGGTAGAATACAGGAGGGGTTTACCATTAACATCTCCCGTGCAGTAGGAGATGATGCCTTTCAGCATCTTCCCATATCAGTGCTGCCCGATATAGGTATCTCTCATAGTCTGGGAAACATACCAGTGGGTATTCGGACTGGCAGCCTCTGACTTGCTAGTCAAATCATTTCCCGCTGCACCATAGAGGTCCCAAACTGGTCCTGCTTATTTGGAATTTTTGTTTTATGACAAGTGGTTTAGAATTATAAATAAATAAAGGAGAATAGGGCCTTCGTAGACAGATCATTTAAAGCAGACTTAATGTCAAGGTTCTTTGGGGCCTCAACAGAGCAGGCATTGGCATTTTCTTTGACTCTAGGAGCCAGCTCAAACATTTAGAAGGCAGACAATGGATACTTGACAAAATTACCAGACTTAGTGACATACATTGTGGAGAGGTTAGGGTAAATGGGCTTCTCTTTATCCTATTAACAAGTAACAAACTTAGAACAGGAACAGGGCTACCTGAAGCAAATAAAGATTGTATTAAATAACTCCCCCCCTGAATATACTAGTCTAGGCTTCATGGTTAAATTTCTAGGCACTATGGATCCTTGGTGCCTGGGGTTTGCCAAGCCCTGTGGTAGGGGAACTCTTCCATCTATGCACTCTCCTAGGCTCTTCAGCTCATAATGTTTGGTGCAGCCAAAAATATGCTTTCTTCAGTGAGATTCCATTTGTGATTCCCCACCCCCACCGCCCGCTTAAATTGCAGGGCTAGGAACGAGTTCTACCCAAGACCTTGGTTAGCTGCTGGCTTGCTGTCAAGGTAGAGCGCACTGGGCAATTGATTTGGACTCCGTTTGGTAGATCTAATTAATACTCTAGTCATTTTAATACAAGAATACATTACAATAGTGTAGTTGCCTTAATGTGTAAAAACTGCTTTCTGACTTTAGAAACTTGCGGTAGTAAGAGAACCAGATAGGATTGTCTGCTGTCAGATGTAGCTGTCCATTTGTCCTCTACCTATTTATATAGCATTTGCATGTGTTTATTCCCCTGTCTGGAGATCACAACGGGATCAAGACAGACCAGATATTCCAAAGAAATAGAACCTCCCACCACCTGGTACCATCAGAGGCGTAACTAGGGAAAATAGCGCCTAGGGCAAGCACTGAAATTGCGCCCCTGTCCAAACAGGAATGATGGGACTTGTAGTCAACAATATCTGGAAATCCTTGTTAAAAGGAACACTGTACCATCCAGACATGGTTGTTGATCAAAACCTGAAAACATGAGCCATCTCTGTAAAAGACTTAGAACAACAGTCAGGAGTTATGCGAGGATTCCAAGTGTCATTTTCTCTGTCTCATCTCATTCTTTTTAAAAAACATGACTTTGTCCTAGAGGATCACCTGCCCAAATAGCCACTAGCAAAATAGGGGAAGAAGAAGGTAGTGGTGGTGGGGGGGTGTCTATAAACCAGTGAATGATTCCTGCCAGCCTTTGTCTTATGATGACTGTTGGCTCATGATGGGGTATATGTGCATTCACCACACCAGTGCTTACTTTGACACCAAGAGGAAGGAGGATACATTAGTTTGTCACACTAGACAGAGGCATTTGCAACAGGAGCAGACAGCCAAGTTCTGCCAGGGCCAAAACCAGCCCCTGGCAGACTAAGAAATCATTGTAATTTGCCCCTTCCTGTCACAAGCAGCGTGCTGTTCTTTTATTATTGACTCTCAAATATCTCAGTCATGGTTGGAAAATTCAGGGTCAATTTACAAGAGACACATTGTCTACATGGAAGTTTCTTCTGTGCAGGTGTTGTGCAGAAACCCATGTGTAGTGACCGCCAGGGGCATAGCAAGGTTGGAATTGGCCAAGATGAGATTTTAAAATGGGCCCCCAGCCCCTCAAAGTCCAGGGCCTCCACACACCCCAGGCCCCCAAGGATTTAAGTCTGATATTTCAAAATAAGTATGCTGCCTGGAAATACATTTCACTGAATACACACATGCACACTTCACAGTATATAGTGATATACATTCAATACTATATATTTGTGCTACTTTTAATGCCTAGAACACACTAGCAACGCTAATTACCGTATTAAAATGGCCCCCTTGCTGCAGATTAGCAAAGGAGACTTTCAACCATGCAGGGTGAGCCTATGTTTGTTTTCTCAGAATTCTGAACAAATTCAGTAAAGTTTGATTCCAGGAGGTTTTCACATGAGGCTTTTAAAGCCCTTTAACACACATCTCCTCTGGAATGGAGGTGCTGCATTCATATGTTGGCCAGATGCACCCTGAAGTCCCTGCAAGTTATTGGAGAGCAGTTCACACACAAGAAAAATAAAATAAAATAAAAGCACAACACATGCTTCACAGTTCTCACTCAGACCTTCTGGGTTGCAAAACAACTTGAACATAAGTGCATTTATAAATGAATGAAAGAAAGAATGAATAAATAAATATTTGTTCCAGAAGTTTTTGTAATTTTCTGACATGAAGCAAGCCACTTATAGGCCTTAGATAGTTTTTGTTTTTAAAGCCAGCACATTTTCCAGTCTGTTTTAAATTAAATATTCAGAGACTTCTCAGTCTCTCCTCCCCACCCATATCAAAGCCCTATGGCAAGCAGATCCCTATATATGGGGGTAACCACAAAAAGGAATTCACAGCCTACCTAGCAATAGCTGTTCTGGATGGTCTGGTCTGGGCAGAGGGTCTGCTGCCTGCTTCCTCCTCCCTCCCTTCCTTCCTTGCTTGGGGCCTACTTGATTTCAGGCTTCAGGGAGGCCTACTCGGAGGCCTCTCTGGAAGCCCCGCCCACCCGCCGATCAGCTGAGAGGCGGGGAGAGAAGAGCTGCTCTGCAGTTTGCAGGCTGCTCCGATCCTAGGCCTCATTGCCGATCCTAGGCCGGAGCTGGAGGCAAGTGGCTGAGGGGCCCTGGGGCTGGGCAGGTGGTCAATGGGGTGGGGGTGGCAGGAACTGGCATGGCACCCCCACCTCAGTGGCGCCTAGGGCATGTGCCCTGCCTGCCCCCCCCCAGTTCCACCTATGGGTACCATCCCCAGTTCTAATCTGTCTTGCTCAAGGCTGGTCGCATTGGATTTTGCTCTGCTCTGACTTTCTCTCTCCTTCCCCCCTATCGGCTACCTGTGTGTTTTTTCCAGTGTGCAAGGGTGGGAAGGAGCTGCCTTTAGTGTTTTTTCTTTATTTATGCACAAAACTTGCCTAAATTAGTTTTTTATTTGTTCAATTCGGCTGGATTGGCTTTACTTTTGTTTTTACTGTTTGGTTTCATTTTCGGCTGCATTGTTTGTTGGCGACGTGGAAGTAGCTCATGCGGAGGAGCTCCTTCAGGGCTCTTTATCTGAGGGCAATTTAGCTTCGGAATTGCCAGCCCACACTCCGCAGCTCCTCCAGGGCGCCCCAGCTACTTTGGGGACAGCCATCCCCGCTCTGGCAGCGGCCCCTCCCCCTCCGCAGTTGCTCTCGCCACAGAAGCTTGCAAAAAAGAGCAAGCTCAACAAAGAAGGCAAGGACAACGGCCCCAAGGCAAAAAAGCTCTCAGAATCAGTGCAGCTTAGCGAGCGGCTGCTTATACAGTCTGTTTGCAAGCGCTCGCGCCGCTCTAAGAAGCACAAATTGAAAAGGGGCAAGGGCGACACTCTCCAATCTGGTGAGTCTATTTCTCTCAGCACCTTACCTGTGCTTGGACCGGACGGCGGTCTGGCGGGCCCCTTCCCCTTCCCTGTTGTTTCTGGCCTCGGCGCAGAGGAGGCTGCATCCCGCCGCAGGGTGGAGGAGCCCAGAGAGCCTGCAGTGCCTTCCACAGTCCCAACTGCAGCAACAACAGCCTTGGCAGGTACTATCTTGGGGTCTTCCTCCTCTCCACTTCCAGCAGATGTAGTAAATTGGCTGAAGTCCTTTTTCATTTCTGAGTGCCTCCCTTTGATTCCTACTCCCCAGGGTGGGTCAGCACCTGCTCCCTCCGCCCCTGTGCAGCCACCTCCTGCCCCAGTGGGCCCTTCTAGTAGACCCCATGGGTGTCTCTCGTCCTCTTCACCAGCTTCCAGCCCACATAGAGAGGCCATTCCTATCATGGAGAGTGGCCACTTCGCGCCAAAACCTACTGCTCCCAGGCGTAAAAGGCACAGACCCTTCTCCTCCTCCTCAGATTCAGACTTGGAACCCATCCTCCCTAAAGCCCCCAGGAAGGGTGGTGAGTGCCCGCTTCCAGTGGTCCCAGGTCTACTGCCAGGGCCCCTTTCAGTTCCCCCCATTCTTCCAGTTCTCAGCCCTGTCCCTCCTCCCATTTCGGTTCCGCTGCATAACTTGCCTTTGATTCCTGACTTAGAGCTTCCTGCTCATCCTGGTAGGGAGTCAGATAAGGAGGAGGGTGAGCTCTCTGAGGAGGAAGCTGCTCCTGCTTCCTCAGTGTCAGTACGCCTCTTTTCGTCTCAAGACTTTGATGTTATTTTATCTAAGGCTAAGAGGGCCATCAAAGATGTTTCTTCTGCAAATATTGTCCCCTCCTCTGAGTTTGACCAGGAGGCATTCCCTTCCTCCTCGGGGGCATCTTCCTCGGTTCCCTTCCCTACTTTGTTTAAACAGTTGATGTTAGCGGAATGACAAAGCCCTGCTTCTTGCAGACCCATTGGGTCCCTTCCTAAGAAGCACTATACCCTGTCTTCGGAAGTCTCGGCCCTGCTGACCTCCCCTAGGGTGGACCCCCCCCCCCCCCCCCCCCCGTGGTCCAGATGGTGTCAGGGTCCTTACTGAACATGGAGAGTCAGGAACAACTCAAATCTATAGAGGACAAAAAGAATGGTGCCCTGTTAAAGAAGTCTCACGAGGCGGCATCCACGGTAATCAGAGCGGCTTCAGCTAACTCTATTTTTGCCAGGGCGTCTATCCTCTGGTCCAAGCAGCTGGCATCACTAGTCCCACCGGGTAACTCTCAACTACGCCAAGGCCTCAACAAACTGGCAAAGGCGGTGGCCTTCATGGCAGATTCCAGCTTGGACTGCATTCAACAAGCTTCTCGGGCCCTAGCAACAGGGGTGGCCTTACGCAGATCTCTCTGGCTCAAGGGGTGGCAGGTTGATTCTAAGTCTAAGTTGGCCCTACAAGCCTCCCCCTATTCGAGTACTAATCTTTTTGGTCCCCCTCTAGATTCCGTTCTGATGGATACCAAGGACAAGAAAAGAGTGATGCCTTCCACTAAACGGGATTTCCGCAGGCCTCCGTGTGGCCAGAATTCCTTTCGTAACTACAGGCAGTCCCAATACCAGTCTTCCTTGAACTCGGGAGATTACAGACAACCTGCCTTCAGGGGATTCAATAGACCCCAGTGGCGACCCAGGGGCAGGGGCTCCTTCAGACAACAGGGTGGTAAGGTCTCCAACCCCTCCAACCAATTCACCAAGAGACAATGACTATATGGCCATTGGGGGCAGACTGCAACAATTCACCCTCACCTGGCAGTCCACGACCCAGGATCAGTGGGTGCTGGACGCAGTGTCCAAAGGCTACTCTATAGATCTCTCCCTCTTTCCCAGAGATTCCTTTTTCACCACCCTGCGCTCCAGCTGCCCCGGGAAACATCGTCTGATGCTAGAGGCAATTCATCATCTTCACAAGACTGAGGCGATAGAACCAGTGCCCTGAACAGAAAGATGTTCTGGCGTCTACTCGCTTCTCTTTCTGGTGCCCAAGAAGGACGGGTCCTAGAGTGCGGTGCTCAGTCTTTGGTGCCTCATCAGGATGGTCAAGAAGCGGAAGTTCTGCATGGAGTCTTTTCAGTCTATCAAACAGGCCATTCTCCCACAGGATTACCTTGCCTCCATAGACCTGTCCGAGGCTTACCTTCATGTCCCAATCCTCCAGGATCACAGGCGCTTCCTTTGATTCTTCTATAACGGTCGCCATTATCAGTATCGTGCCCTCCCGTTTGGCCTCTCGTCGGCCCCTCGGGTCTTCACGAAAATAATGGCAGCCCTGACAGCACACCTGTGCCTCCAGGGTATTTGCATTCATCCCTACCTGGACGACCTGCTCATCTGAGCACCATCATTCCAGACCGCTGCCTTACACGTTCAGATCATATTGGACTTCCTGAGGTACCACGGCTTCATTGTGAATCGAGACAAGAGTCACCTGCGTCCATCCCAGACACTTCAACACCTTGGAGCCGTTTTCCACACCATCCTGGCCCTGGTCACTCTTCCGGAGGACAGAAGAGTCAAACTCACATCCACTTTGCTCCCCCTCCTCCAGGCGGAGACGGCGGAAGTGATGCTCTTGGCACATATATTGGGGATGATGACAGCAGCGATGGACTGCGTGCCATGGGCCAGATGGCACTCCAGACCCCTCCAATGGTTGCTCCTGCCTCACCTAGATGATATTTCCTCCTCTTGTGCGCAGGTTCCGGTGACCCTCTCCGACAAGGTCAGGCTCTCCTTCCGCTGGTGGCTCTCCCCGGCCCTGGAGAGGGGTCTAACCTTCATGGAACCCATCAGAACGCTGATTACCACAGACACCAGCCGCACGGGATGGGGAGCGATTTGCAAAGGTCATCCGGCCCAGGGTGTCTGGACCATAGAGGAAACATCCTGGAGCATCAATTGCCTGGAACTTCGGGCCACCAGACTAGCCCTCCTGGCTTTTCAGGAGTTTATCTGGGATGCCCACGTCCTGCTCAGGACGGACAACACCACCACCAAGACACACATCAACCGCCAGGGGGGCACCAGGTCCAAGGGTCTGATGAGAGAAGCGGATCTTCTCTTTCTTTCTGAGTGGGCAGAAAGAAACATCCTCTCTATCAGAGCGGAACATCTGAGCGGGGTGGACAACACGCAAGTGGACTGGCTAAGTTGTCAGTCAGTCGACCCATCCGAATGGATGCTAAATTCCAGGTCTTTCATCAGGTCACACAATGCATGGGCTCTCCTCTGATCGACCTTTTCGTGTCCCCACTTAATGCTCACCTGCCCAAGTTCTTCACAAGGTTCCACTCTCCGTATGCTCCAGGCACAGATGCCCTCACATCTCCCTGGCTGGAGGGCCTCATATATGCCTTTCCCCCACCCCAGTCTTGGGACAGGTGGTCAGGAAGATCCGGATGGAACATGCAGAAGTCATCCTGATCGCTCCTCACTGGCCCAGGAGGGTGTGGTTTGCGGACCTGGTCAACTTGGCAACAGCCCTGCCATGGCATCTTCCTCTTCGTGCGGACCTTCTTCTACAGGGGCCAATATCCCATCCGGATCCCGGGTGGCTGCATCTCTGCGCGTGGAGGTTGAGTGCAGCAACCTGAGATCCAGGGTTATTACTCTCAAGTCCTGAATACCATCCTGGTATCTCGCCGGTCATCTACGCAATGCATTTACCAGGTGTTGTGGGCTGCTTTCTCCGGTTGGGCCTGGGAAAGACATCTCAACCCCATCTCCGCGGGGGTTCCACAAGTTCTGGATTTCCTACAAGCGGGGTTGGCTCTCCACCTCAAACTATCCACTCTTCGGAGGCAAGTGTCTGCTTTGGCTTCAGTCCTGAAGATTTCAGACCCCAGCACACAGTCTGTACACCCCCATATCTCTCAGTTCCTTAAGGGAGCTTCCAACCTGGCCCCACCTCCAGTTCCACATTTTCCATCCTGGAACCTCAATAAGGTGCTCAATGTCTTGACGGCCCCTCCCTTTGAACTGCTGGATTCCATCCCTCTGAAGTTCTTGTCTTACAAGACTTTATTCTTGGTTGCCATTACATCCACCTGTCAAGTCTCCGAGTTGGGGGTTCTCTCAGCGTGCAGGGAGCTTTGTGTGTTCCTCCTGGATGAAGTGAAACTGACACTGGACCCCACCTTCCTTCCCAAGGTCTACTCCGTGTTCCACCGGGTACAGGAGGTGGTTCTTCCGTCTTTGTCCTAATCCCTCTCACCCGATGGAGGTCCGCTGGCATAAACTGGACGTTTGCTGCGCCCTTCGCGCCTGCATTCGACAGACCAGGGATATTAGAAAATCCAACTCCCTTTTTGTGTCCTTCTCCGCTCACAACCTGGGCCAGCGCCCTTCTAAGTCCTCCTTGGCAGTGTGGGTACGGGCTTCCGTGACCTTCTCTACCCAGGCTCCCCTGGCGGATATTTGCAGGGCAGCCACATGGAGCTCAGTGTCCCCCTCCATTTGGCATTACAAGATTCTATCATTCCTGGAGTCACAAGCGGCATTTGGCTGCAGGGTCCTTTGGTGGTCTGAACATGGTGGTCTGAACATCCTCCCTCCCCCCACCCCCGGGGGACTTCTCTCCGAGTTACTGCTTGGGCATGACCCATTGTGATGTTCTCCAGACAGGGGGGAAAGGAACATTGGGTCCTATCTTTTTTCCCTGATCTGGAGATCATCAGGCCCGCCCGGATGTTTGCTGCTGTAGGTTGGTCTTGCTGGCTAACCTTTTCCGTGGGAGGGGTCTATCTTTTGGGTGGAGACAGTCTCCAGGGTCCCAGATCCCCTTCCTCTGTCTCTATACAGTTTTTTCTTGGTTTCAGGGTGTTTTCTGTGTCCGTGTTTTCGTCCTGACTGTTGGTGTTTTTTTCCTGCTTTTATGTTATTACTGTGGTTTTTTGGTAGCAGAGCAAAACAGGTCCTCATCGCCTTTCACATTAATCCCGGAACTGGGGACGGTGCCATGCGGTGGGAGGTTCTACTTCTTTGGAATATCCAGTCTGTCTTGAGCATGCTCAGTGCCTGATCCCATTGTGATGATCTCCAGATCAGGGAAAAAGGACCCTTCACAAGGCAGGACCCAATGTTCCTTTTTAAAAGTGTTTTCTGCAGTAGTAAAAACTGCACATTTATTTTACAAAGAGAAAGAGCTGCATTTTCCAGCAGTTCAATTACTGAACTAGTTTTTCTGCTATCACACATTGCCACAATAGTTCATCTCTACTTTGAATGGAGCAGTTGTACTCCGACAGGATGATTCCCCATTTAGTCCTTGAACCACTTCATCTAAAATGATGAATGATCTCTATCTGCCATGAAGAATGTTAGTGGTGATTTCTGGGAAGGTGTGTACCCTAAGATAAAGGGACAAGATAGCACTCCTACCATTGTGTGTAATCACAGTTTTAGCCACCCCCACCCCCTCAGCCTTGTTGTTTTGTCTTGGCACAGTTTCTCTATGTGAAATTTATTTTTAAAAGTTTTGGAGTTTTAAAAGCTTGGAGGTGAAATTTTGTCAAAAGGAAACCAGAGATGCACATTTAAATCTGCAATACACAGAATGAGAACTTGCTAACCTTAGTAAAGTGTTAAAGGCATATTTTATCCTTTCTATAAATATAGAAATAAATATATAAATAAGAACTACTTGTGGGAGACTTACTGCATAAACAATTTAAACTTACTGCTTAAACAATTCTGTACTTGCTTCAACCAGTTCCTTAGATCAAAATCTTCCCTATGACTTATTTTTAACATGAACTACAATTACTACATATGACTCTCTGTTACTTCTTGCAATCTTAATTAATTTGAGCACATGATGTCCCCAGTCCATGAATATATAAAAGAATAAGGAACTTGTGCTGTGCATCTCCGAACAAGATTTGGACCATGCACCCTGATGTGCGGTGCGGACTTGCACATTGTGTAAACCAGGCATCCAGTTCAGAGAATGGTGGTGATGCAACTGAGGAGGAGCTGAATGATTGTGATGACTAATTTGAAGATGGATTAAAATGTTATTGCTTTTTTGAAGAGTTTTGAGTATAAGTAACAAGACTGCAGGAAGGTAGAGTCAGTCACGCAGAGTCATTTGCAGTTCATGCCACAGCCACACTGCTATTGGAAATGTTGCCTGTCAGGCAATTTCAGTGAGCTATAAAGGGGAGGTGAAGTAAAGTGAGACCCCACTGCAGTGTTGTGAACAGTGAAAGTGTACATGCATTTAGAATTTAAAGAAGTAAGGAGCACAGATGTGTGGAGTGCAACTCATTATTTACCCAGTCTATACACATCTTTACATTTACAATCCAGAACCATATTCAATGCAACTCTGATGCTAACAAATTGATTTCTATTTGTTTTATTTGCTTTTGATTTCATTTTTTCAATATTACACAAAGTGTAAAATTAGTCATTTAACTCATCACAGAACACCACAAGAACAATGAAAACAAAACAAAAAAAAACCACTCAAGATGCGAATTAATCTTAAACCCCACCAAAGTCAGGTAAAAGTTCAGAAAAAAACAGGAAAACAGATGGGAATTTCTAAAAAGGTGTAACATTTTTAAAAAAAAAACACACACACGGTTTTATTCAATTATTTTAATCACAAAAGGAATTCTGGCTTTAATCTCTTTCGCTTCCACCCAATATTCAGTTTTCATTCTTTACACTGTTATTGTATATGATTATATTTTGTATAATCATAGATCACAATAGATATTCAAAAGGTAAACTAACAGTGGGTGAGAGTGGAGGACACCCGTGGATGCTTCTCACTGAGGGCACCATTTGGTCCAAGACCAGCCCTGGCAAGTTGGTTTCATGTAGATTTCTCCATGGAACTTCTGTCTTGGTAGGAAAACACAATCAGAAGAGACTGTGAGTATCAAATCTGGTTTGGGAAGCAAGCTGGAAGTGAGCAGGGCAGCTTTTCCTAACTTCCCATTGTGTCGCATGATCAGATCTTGGTGGTACATTTACATCTCGAACAAGATCCTGTATCTTTGCATTTTGCTTCCTCTAGCAATGTCAGACCGGGTGCATTGTGCCTGCAGAGGCTGCATGCACGGTAATCCTACATGCTGAGATAAGTGTTTGATTGTGCAGCCTTATCTCTTGCTCTGCCTCTGGCTGTGATTTGCTCCGGTGGTACCTTGGGAATAGCCACCTCTGCCTGCTGAGGTACAGTGTGCTAACCCATGCTACTGAGTGCTCAAGAGTGCTGTCTGGCTCACTCTTTTGCAGTCCCATTATTCCACCAGGGTCTGTCAGGGGCATTATGATATCAGAGCAACCCTTTTGTGTCTCCTCTGACCTGGGCTTTTTCATTAATTTGAAAAAAGGGTTAAAATTAGTCCCTGCAGATATCCATTATGGTTTTTATTTTTTCTCAAGAACTGCGGGCACACATCTGTGACTAATGGATATGTACCGGTTTTACCCATTAAGTTTACCCCATGACATATGATTTCTCCCCCTGCCCTGCTTTCCCCCCTTTTACCTAGTAGTAAAGATCCAAGCATAGTTCAACAGATCAAATTCACATGTCAGAAGAATATAATTTTCCGCCAAGCATGCAGATGCACAGATGATGTCATGGGCATTCATCTCGCACTTAGCCTTTACTCTCTCCCTCACTTTGTCTCTTTTCCACACATGTTTGCATGCTTTTTCCCTGTGTACTCTTCTCATCATATGCATGCAGGCTGCCTGTCTTTCTCTTCTGCACAGACGCACATGCAAATGCGCACGCGTGCGCGCGCACACGCACGCGCACGCACGCACAATGCTATATTAAGAGGAAATCACCTGCTTTTGTACCAGGCATGCAAGGCTGCTGAGCAGCTGAAGCGAAAATTAATTGGCACTTATCTCAGTTTGAAAATGTGCCGTTTGTGAGGGCATGCGGTGAGCACTGAACTCCTCCCTCACAAAGCTCCGTGTTTCCCTAATTGCCGTTGGAGACAGCAGCCTCAGGAGAAGAAGCTCTCAGAAGCTGATTTTTCCACAAGTGTGTTGGTTGGGGGGATGCGTAGAACGCTGAAGGGCAAGTAGACATGAGGTCATTTGATGATAGCTTTGAAGGAGCCTGCAAAAGGCAACCGTGGTACCACACCTCCCAGCATGGGTCCCTGGGCCTTCATCAGCATTCGGCAAAGTATTCAGTCAACTAGAACAGTGCTTGGTATGAGAACCACTGGTGGTGTTTCACAGTGCAGCTAGTTGTATCTGATCCCACTGCCATGGTGACTGCATGACACCACTCTGCTTAGTGGGGACGGCTGGGGTGGCAGCATACTGATGGCAGGGCATGGCTGTGCAGCGTCTCAGCCCTTCAGAAGAAGTATTGGAGGAGGCAGGAGGGAACAGAAAGAGAGATCAGGCACAGGAGAGATCAGGAGGTATCAACAACTGAACATGCCTCTCCCTCACTGCAGGAACAACTGTGCAGGAAGCCGCCCACTACTGCACGCAGCAGCCATCCCTTGTGGCAGGGGTATTTGGGGGGAAATGGCACCACCTGCAGTGGTTCTTGCAAAAGTGGTGATTGCAGCAGCAATAGTGACAGAAGGTTGAAAAGCCCGGAGCTAGAACATACCTCCCTAAGTCAAGAGCACCATCCAAGCCTCTCTGGTGTGGTGAAGTGAAATGGTTTGCTTGGAATCGCTTGCCTATATTCACAGGTCTGAAGGTCCAGCTGGCCTGAAGAGAAGGGGTAATGATGGACCTTAGGGAAGCAAAATATAGTAAGATTGTCTCCTTCATAGAGATAATGGGGGGGGGAAGCTTAGTATGTTACTGATAATGTTAAAACAAAACAACTACCACCAAGCTTCTCCTGGTATTAATAAGTAATCTAATGGCCCAGGAACACACTGAGAATATGTCAGGTGGAAGCAGTGAGTATTTGGCACTCTGCCCAACTGGCACGCACTGGAGAGGGCAAGGGCAGGAAGAAGATTGTACCTTTCTTAGCAACAGGCCATGCTTCTCTGAGTAGGCCTATCGTGACGTTTCAGAACCTGAAACTTGCCAGTCTTTTGGCCTGGGATGATGAGTCACATGGGGAACAGCTGCCTGTTCATTGTCAACAAATTCTGCCCAGGCTGGGCCTTCAAAGGTTCAGAAACTACAGCTGTCTTAGCTGCATCCCCAGCAGACCCTATCTTTCCTGCGTATCCTTTAAATAGCCATCTCTGCTCTGGGCAGATGGTAGAATCCATTAGCCCTCACCGATCCTTCCCTCGGCTTGATTGCATTGGCACTTTCACGAGGTGGCTCATGTAGGGCTTCTTGCCCAAGCGGCTAATTCAGTCCTGAAAGCATAAGGAGGCAGAGGAGGCGGTGGCAGGGTGGGTGGAGTGGGGACAGCTACTTTCACGCTTACTTGAATTCTTAAATTGCAAAGGGGGAGCTTTAACTCTGTGTAGTCACTTAGGAACATTGGTACTGGAGCAGCCTTGAACTGAGCCTTGGGCAGGGAATATAGTTGGGAATTTAAAAGGAGGCATCTCTGGAAATGAGACAGGAGAGTTAGTATGCATGGGTTGAGTCCAAGACAAACAGCTTAAGTTGTGAAGCAACTGTGACGTGATTTTTAAATTTATTCTCCTTCACATAAATAGCCACCATATAACAACAATAAAATAAAGAGGCTTCTAACTTGTTGGTGGCTTTGCTACCTCAGCTGCCATTTTAGCCATTTTAAGAACATAAGAACAGCCCTGCTGGATCAGGCCCAAGGCCATCCAGTCCAGCATCCTGTTTCACACAGTGGCCCACCAGATGCCTCTGAGAAGCCCACAGGCAAGAGGTGAGGGCATGCCCTCTCTCCTGCTGTTACTTCCCTGCAACTGGTATTGTGAGCTAGTGGCCATCACCACATCCCATGGCAGAGAATTCTATAGATAAATTATGTGCTGTGTGGGAAAAGCACTTCCTTTTCTTGGTCCTACATTTCCTGACCTTAAGTTTCATGGGATGGCCCCTAGTTCTAGAGTTGTGAGAGAGTGAGAAGAATTTCTCTCTCTGTCCACTCTCTCTACTTAATGCATAATTTTATATACCTCTATCATGTCTCCCCAGTCGACTCTTTTCCAAACTAAAAAGGCGCCCAGATGCTATAGCTTTGCCTCATAAGGAAGGCTATAGGCCCCTGATCACCTTGGTTGCCCTCTTCTGCACCTTTTCCAATTGTGCAATGTCCTTCTTAAGATACGATGACCAGAACTGCATGCAGTACTCCAAATGGGGCCACAGCATAGATCTGTATAAGGGCATTATAATACTAGCATTCTTATTTTTCACTCCCCTTCCTAATGATCCCTAGCATGGAATTTGCCTTTTTCACAGCTGCTGCGCACTGAGTCAACACTTTCAATGAGTGGTCCACCACGATCCCAAGATCCTCTCTCCTGGTCAGTCACCAACAGCTCAGATCCCATCAGCGTATAAGTGAAGTTGGGTTTTTTTGCCCCAATATGCATTTTATACTTTATAAGTATAAAATAAGCACTTTATACTTGCTTACATTGAACCACGTTCACCATTTTGTCGCCCACTCCCCCAGTTTGGAGAGATCCTTTTGGAGTTTCTCACAAATTGTTTTGGATTTCACTTCCCTAAATAGTTTAGTGTCATCTGCAAGTGTGGCCACTTCACTGTTTACCTCAACTTCTAGATAATTCATGAACACATTAAAGAGCACTAGTCCGAGTACAGATCCTTGGGGACCCCACTCCTTACTTCCCTCCATTGAGAAAAATGTCCATTTATTCCTACCTTCTGATTATTATCCTTCAACCAGTTACCAATCCACACATGAACTTGTCCACTTATTCCATGACTGCTAAGTTTACCCAAGTGCCTTTGGTGGGGTACTTTGTCAAAAGCTTTTTGGAAGTCCAAGTATACTGTCAGTCACATCACCTTTATCCACGTGCCTGTTGACAAGACTTGCCCTTGCAGAAGCCATGTTGGTTTTCCTTCAGCAAGGCCTGTTCTTCTATATATTTAACAATTTTGTTCTTAAATATTCTTTCCATCAATTTGTCCGGCACAGAAGATAAACTAACCAGCCTGTAATTTACCAGATCTCCCCCGGATCCCTTTTTGAAAATTGCAGTTACATTAGGTAGTTTCCAGTCCTCTAGTACAGAGCCTGATTGTTGAGACAAGTTACATATTTTTGCTAGATCATCAACTATTTCACATTTGAGTTCCTTCAGAACTCTTGGGTGAATGCCATCTGTCCTTGGTGATTTGCTAATTTTTTGAGACAGTTTAGAACTTCCTCTCTCATCACCTCAAATTGGCCTGGCTCTTCAGTGTCCAAGCCTGAGAAGCTCAGTTCTGGAACAGGTTTATCGTCAGTATCCCCTGCCATGAAAACAGTTGCAAAGAACTCAGTTGCAAAGATCCTCCTAAATAATCCCTCTCACACCCTCGTCTTCTAAGGGTCCAACTGCCTCCCTGGCAGGTTTTCTGCTGCTGATATATTTAAATAAGTTTTTGTTATTCTCTTTGACGCTTCTAGCTATATGCTCCTCAAACTCTCTTTTTGCATCCCTTAT
Organism: Hemicordylus capensis; assembly: GCF_027244095.1. Taxonomy (NCBI): domain Eukaryota; kingdom Metazoa; phylum Chordata; class Lepidosauria; order Squamata; family Cordylidae; genus Hemicordylus; species Hemicordylus capensis. Next base: position 383,441,047 of record NC_069658.1, read on the forward strand.
TGTCTCCTAGCATTTATTTTGCCAGAGTTTATGGTTTTTCTGTTCTTCTCATTTGGGCAGGACTTCCATTTTCTGAAGGAAGTCATCTTCCCTTTTATAGCTTCCCTGACTCTACTTGTTAGCCACACTGGCATGCTCCTGAACTTAGTGATACCTTTCCTCCTTCTTTGGATTTTGTAGGCAGTGTTTTACTTCAATATAAGCTGAATTGGATCACACTATGATCACTATTCCCCAATGGCTCTACAACTCTGACATCTCACACCAGGTCCTGGGCACCACTCAGGATTAAGTCCAAGGTTGCTGTCTCTCTGGTTGGTTCTGCGACCAGCTGTTCTAAGGCACAGTCATTTAGCATGTTTAGAAATTTGGCCTCTCTTTCAATACTCAAATGTGAATTTGCTTAATCTGTGTGAGGGTAATTGAAGTCACCCATTTCTGTCTCTCTTGGATGCCTCTCTGATTTGCTTCTCCAACTCCAGGTCACTCTCAGCCTTTTGATCTGGAGGGTGATAGCATGTCCCTAGTGACACATTTCCTTTCAGTCCTCGTATTGTCACCCATAATGATTCTGTGGAGGAGTCCGGTCCTCTTAGGTTTTCTAGCTTGTTGGATTCTATCCCTTCTTTAATATACAGTGCTACTGATTTTATCTGGATCATTCCTAAAGCCCAGTCTTCACATTACTATCTTCACATAAAGACTACTTTACATAGCTTCTTTGGAATATCTTGTGCCTGTTGCCACCTTAGTATGATTCTCCCCTCTGACGAGGAAAGTTTCCACACCAGTATCAAATGCTACCAGGAACGGCCCACCCCGATTTGAATCTTTCCACACCAGGCAGAAGATTAGCGTGGAGTGAGCGCTTATGCATGACAGTGGTGTTAGGGTGAGACACTATGCAGAAGGTGTTCTTGATTTAAAAAACAACAACCAAAAGATACAGACAAAAACCAAAACATGAGAAGTGGGGAGAGTTTAGTGTTTGCAAACTCAGGCCTGAAATACTTAACTGTCAGTGGGCACAAGGGATTCAGGAGCCAGCCTTGGTAACTTGAACATACTAAGCCCTATTCAAACACTATGTATGTGCGTGCAGGTATTTGTACACATGTACATGTTTTGTGTGTGAATAACTGCACATGCATTCATTTAAAAAGTGAACCTGGATACACACCCCTTAAATGCAGGATACGGGCATGAAGTGTACTACTGTGCATACATTATATGTAATACATTAACAACTGTACAAGTAAACTCTGTACCCAAATTTTGTTAAGCAAGGCTGAACAACTTTGAGCCTCCTGCAGTGTTTGGTCTATAACTCACATCATCGCTGACTCTTGGCCACTATGGCTGGGGATGATGGGAGTTGTAGTTCAACAGGAGCTGGAAGGCTGAAGTTGTGCAGCCCAGGTGTTGAGCATAACATGTCGATGGAGCTTAAGTGTGGTATATGAGTCAGGATCCATATCATTTTGGTACAATTAGTTGCATTATTAATGAGTGGTTTGTATTAAGTCTTGACTTAGGTTCTAAATCTGGAGAGGGTAGATCAGGATACAAACATCGCTCTCTGTAACTGAGAAGCTGTTTATCATCTAAGGGAAGTAAATTTGTGTATCTTGTACACACAAAAAAGACACAAGTTTCATGAAACAAGCTTTTAAACTTAAATTGGAGCTTAAACCTATGGGATGTTGAACATGATGTCTTTTTACAATGTAAAATCTTGCACTGAGAAGTTATTTGCATTTCTGCTCCTCTTTACAGGAGTATGTAGGCCACGATCCCATGGAGATTTGTTTCTATAAGGCTTGGGTTGTTGTGAGGTTGACTTCAGTACTAATTTGTCCGGGATGGCTCAGGAGTTCATAGCGGCCATGACAACTATGGGCCTATCCCAAGCCATCTATGAACTGATGCATGTTCCTGGTCACACGCTTGATCTGGTCTTTCACTCTGATCAGGGCCGTGTTCTGTGGGTGGAGAGTCCTGTGATTTTCCCCATTGTTATGGATGGACCACCATCGGGTTAAGGTTGGACTCACAATCATTTCCCACCTCTGCAGGGGTGAGGGGCCTATTAGGATGGTTAGACTGAGAAGGTTATTGGATCCACTAGAATTCCAAGAAGCCTTGGAAGGATTTAGTGTTGGCTCTACCAGTATCCTGTTGATAGCCTGGTGGAGAATAAGAATAGCAAACTCACCAGGGCAGTAGACATGATCGCTCCTAAGCGTTCTCTCCCACCTATTTCAAAACTGACCCCTTGGTATATGGAAGAACTGTGGCACCTGAAGCAGTGAGGTAGATGACTGGAGTGCAAGTAGAGAAAGACTCGACTCAAATCCAAAAGATTACAACATAGAGAACATTTGAAGATCTACCCAGGAGATACTTTTGTCAAAGAAGCGATTTCCTTCTGTCCTTATTGCATCCACAAGCTCATACCCAGAGGAGTTGTTCTGGGTTGTGATAGGGCTAGTCCGTGCCCTTCCTCCCTTGAATCAGAATTTAGAACAATCAGTTACCTGCTGTGACATTTTAAATGAGTCCTTTATGGATAAAATATCTCATATTCAAACCAACTTAGACACAGACCCGACAGTGTTTGATGCTGAGGTGTCCAGCAACAGTGTTTGATGCAGTGTTTGATGCTGAGGTGTCCAGCAATGCTTCTTATGTGGTGACCCTGGATCAGTTTCAGTTTGTGACTCCTGAGGAGGTGGACAAGATGCTTGGAACAGTCTTGCCACCTGTTCTCTTGACCCTTGTCTGACATGGCTTATACTATCAGACAGAGGGTTGTTATAGAAGGCCTGATAGAAATGATAAATGCTTCTCTGAGGGAGGGCAGGATGCCTCCTTGTCTTAAGGAGACAATTATTAGACCATTTCTGAAGAAGCCTGCATTGGATCCCTCAGAGTTAAGCAACTACAGTGTATAGGCCTGTCTCCAACCGTCCGTGTTTGGGCACGGTAATTGGGAGCATGGTGGCCTCCCAGCTCCAGACAGTCTTGGAGGACTGTCGCTTTCGGGTGGGCTGTGGGGTGGTGACTACCTAGGTTGGCCTGATGGATGTTGTCCAACTGGGAATTGACAGAGGGAGTGTGACTCTGTTGGCCCTTTTGGATCTCTTGGTTGTTTTTGACACTATCAACCATAGTATCCTTCTGGAGCATCTGAGGGGGTTGGGGTTGGGAGGCACTGCTTTGCATTGGTTCCACTCCTACCTCTTGGGCAGATTCCAGATGGTTTCCCTTGGAGACTGTTGCTCTTCAAAATATGAACTTTCATATGGTGTCACTCAGGGCTTCATCTTGTCTCTAGTGTTGTTTAACATCTACATGAAACTGCTGGGAGAGATTATCAGGAGATTTGGTGCAGGGTATTATCATTATGCTGATGACACCCAAATCTATTTCTCCGTGTCAGCATCATCGGGAGAAGGCATAAGCTCTCTAAATGCATGGCTGGAGACAGTGATTGGCTGGATGAGGGAGAAAAAACTGAGACTGTATCCAGGTAAGACAGAGGTACTTATTGTGAGGGATTGGAACCCAGGAGACTATTTTGATCTGGCAGTTCTGGATGGGGTCACACTTCGCTAGAAGGAACAGGTATGCAGTAGGGGTGTGCACAAAACCTGTTTGCCTGGTTTGGGTCCAAACGGGAGTTGAACTGAACGAGGCATGTTCAGTTTTGTGTCCCCCAAACAGACCCCCAGCTCAGCTTGAATTCGAGCCGGTTCAGGGTTCTAAGGTTTAAAAGAATGGGGCTTTTTTAGGACTCACTGCTGGGTCTGGGGGTGCTGCCACGGCCATGGGAGGGGGCCCATCTCCAGTTCGTGCATCCCTGTATGCAGTCTGGGAGTGCTTCTGGATCCAAACCTCTTCCTGGTATCCCAGGTTGAGTCGCTGGCCGGAGGTGCTTTCTATCAGCTTCAGCTGACACGCCAGCTGCAGCCTTCTCTTGAGATGAATGACCTCAGAACAGGGGTACATATGCTGGTAACCTCCAGACTTGACTACTGCAGTGCGCTCTATGTGGAGCTGCCTTTGTATGTAGTCTGGAAACTGCAGTTGGTACAGAATGTGGCAGCCAGGTTAGTCTCTGGGCCATCTCGGAGAGATCATATTACTTCAGTATTGAAAGAGCTACACTAGCTGCCGACAAGTTTCTGGACAAAATACAGGGTGATGGTTATAACCTATAAAGCCCCTAAACAGCTTGGGCCCTTGGTATTTAAGAGAATGTCTTCTTCGCTATGAACCACACCGCCCATTGAGATCATCTGGAGAGGTTCGTCTGCAGTTCTCACTGTCTCATCTGGTGGCTACTCGGGGACGGGTCTTCTTTGTTGCTGCCCCTGGGCTTTGGAATGCATTCTCTGTTGAGATAAGAGCCTCCCCATCTCAGACAACTTTTAAAAAGGCAGTTAACTGTTTAGCTGTTTACCCAAACTTTTAATTAGACTTACAGTTTTTAACATTGTGTTAAATTTTATTTAAGGTTTTAACATTTTAATTTTGCTTTAATTTGATTAATATATATATATTTTTTGGTAAACTGCCCAGAGTATAATGTTGCTCTTACTGTGGAAGTGCTCTGTATCCCCAGATTCTGTCAGTTTTGTAAAGTGGTCTTCCTGATTCCAGTGTATCTGACAAGGACTGTGTCTCGAGAGAGCTCCCTTGAATGTCAGGGTGGAACCTGCAGCTGCACTTGCTCCACTAACCTTGCTTGGCCATGTTCAACTGTCAGATTGGAATGTGCCTAGTAATGTTTACAGTAAAGTGTGCATTGAGTCGATGCCGACTGGCGACCACAGAGCCCTGTGGTTTTCTTTGGTAGAATACAGGAGGGATTGGCCATTGCCTCCTCCCACACAGTATGAAGAGTGAGGAGGGCAATGGAATGGAAGAGTGAGGAGGAACAGACTTTAAGGGGCCAATAGCTTTCAATGTGGAAAACTGCTTTGCTTTTAGTCTCGTGTTGAGCCTGGAGAAAATGTGTTGCTATCTGAGCCCTCTTAGAGCTGATGTTGTTACATGATCCTGCAAAAGGGCAGGATTTAATCAATGAGGAAGACAGGACTGCTTTTAAGGGCAGTAGTTGCTAGGGGTGGAGTGGGGGGTGGGGAGGATATAGCCATGGCCAGCACACTCCATCTAGCTAGAGATGGAAGAAGAAAGTAATATTAGTCCACTTGACCCAGGTGCTAACTCCATAGAAGTGCCAGATGAGGCTAGTTTTGGGGGATGTTTTTCATTCAGTGTTTCAGTGGTTATGAACCTAATATGTCCTGCCATCACCAAAGAAAGCATATTCCTACAGTGGTCTTCCAAAGGTAAAGGTAAAATGTGCCATTGAGTCGATGCTGACTCCTGGCACCAGCAGAGCCCTGTGGTTTTTCTTTGGTAGAAATACAGGAGGGGTTTACCATTGCCTCCTCCCGCGCAGTATTAGATGATGCCTTTTCAGCATCTTCCTATATCGCTGCTGTCTGATATAGGTGTTTCCCATAGTCTGGGAAATGTACCAGCGGGGATTCAAACTGGCAACCTCTGGCTCGCTATTCAAGTCATTTCCCCGCACATCATCTCATATTGTGTGGGAGATGGCAGTGGTAAATCCCTCCTACCAAAGACAACCACAGGGTTCTGTGGTCTCCAGGAGTCGACAGCGACTCAACGGCACACTTTACTTTACTTACCTCTCTCTCTCTCTCATATAGATAGATAGATAGAGAGTGGCCATTTTCAGACTCGAAGATACCATGCAGTGTATCCCACCATGCAGCCATCCCCACTACCTTTCTTTCACTTGTTATTGTGTGCATGTATGCCTAAGTGCACATACCCACACAAAATACAAACAGGTGGGACTGTTTGCGTTTGGCTGCAGTGTGCCCAAATTACCTCCTGCTGTGTAGTAATTACCTGCTATGACTGGTATTATCAGCCTGGTTGTTAGCATGTGGATGGCTTGTAATTTGGAAAGCTGACTAATGCATCTTACTGACTGTAGCTGCTGCTGCTGCTTTCTCACTCATACTTGCATCCTCATCTTTTCCATTTATCTGGGGCAGGTGAAATTCTTGAGTTTGCACGAGAATGAGATTCTAGTTTATAGCTTGAAAAGGCTAAACTTACAATGAAGAATAGCAGAAGCAAATAGCAGAGATGCAGAGGAATGCCAGCAAGGAACAAAATAAAACCCACAAAGCAAGGGAATAACTGATGCACTATTGCAGAGATTGATGCCTGTAGGAAAAGTATGCAAAGGAAAGTTGGTATTATCTCAGTATCCCTGGTAGGGATTTGCATGGAACCGGCGGGGGGGGGGTGTGCACGTGCCCGGCGTGTGCACGTGCCTGGCGTGTGCACGTGCCCTGGGTACTTCCGGTCCAAGGAAGCAACTGAGGGGCAGGGAGGTACATTGTTGCCCTGCTGGACCCGTTTAAACTGCAGTGCCGGCAGGGGGAACGTGGCAGGGGTTGGTGGGTGGGTACACCATGCCCAGTCTTTAAAGGTATCCCTCCCCCCGCCTTCAAGCCGACCAAACCGCCGGTCTTTTGTACCTGCTCGGAGGCCCATAAGGGCCTCCAAACGGGTTCATGCACATCTCTAATCCCTGGCTGATACTTGCTGTGGTAGGAGTTAGCACACAGAACTGTAATAAAGAACATCTTGAAGGAAGGAACACACCTTCATTCCGTTGTTCTGGAGTACTGTGCCTGAAGCAACAGTGTGAGATGCTCTAATACAGGCTTGCTCAACTCCCCCCCCCCCCGCAGCTGTTTTTGGTCTACAACTCCCGTAATCTCCAGCCACAGTGGCCAATAGCCAGGGATTATGGGAGTTGTAGGCCAACATCTGCAGGAGGACTGAAGTTGAGCAGCCCTGTTCTATTGGATGCATGCCTCTCCACCAAGCCTGTTTCATCATTATAATATCTCTCAAGGTAGACAGACCAAGAAGGAGGGAGGGAGAAATAAAACTCAGTGCCATTGATAAGAACCTAGTCCAAGCAGAGTAACTCCAGTCAGTCCAATTCAGACTCTGATCTGAACAGAAAGGATTGGAAACTCAATTTCAGTGGTTTCCCAAACAAATTCCTTTTCTGCTCTAGCTCACCGATTATGTCACTAGCTCACCGATTAGTTAACACATTCAAGCACCATGTAGGCAGTCCTGGAGATGTATCTGTATATATGGGTTTCAGGTCTGATAAGGCTTTGCATCCCTTGACTGTGTTAGAGCAGGATCGGTTTGCCTCTTCACATGTACCTATTTTGTGCTTTGGATCATAGCAGCACTGTAAACCAGTGGTTAAGTAAGAATGGGGCTAGAACCCTTGAATCCTCAGGCAAAATCAGCAATAATGTGTACAAGGATATTTATTTAGAAGTGGAACTATAGGCATACAGAACAAGCCAAATGAAAAAAGTAATAAATTTTAAGAGCTGGCTTGCATTGCCATAATCTAAAGGTGTGTTGTGAAACAGGAAGAACACCTAATCTTGTTCCAGAAGTAGTAATTATGGGTCTGCAGCTGGACAGTAAGTCAGCCTCATCTCGCATATGCCTATGTATAGCTTTTTTTGCATAGAGGTAGGTCAGAGTGGCACTCAAAGAGGAATCTCCAAACATCTCATTTTAAGGAAACCAGGGGCATTGCATGGCGACATTATAGAACCATGTAGTTTCTGGCCATTCGTAGCTCAGTCTCCATAGGTGGTTTGAGAAAGCAAGTCTAGTGTTTTGGAAATGCAAAACTTCATGAAGCATGCAGATGTCAATCACACAAGATGCCACCCAACCCCATATTCTTGTAATTCAAGGTCACATTTAAGGATGTAGATGAAGCAAGACAAGCAGGCAACTGCTCTGTTGGATGTGGGCTTCCGTGATTAATAATTCAACAAGGGATGTGCTCAGTGTTAAGTGTCTGTTCACTGGTCATGAAGGAATGTTGGGAAGTGTGGAAAGCCCTCACAGTCACTCATGTGAGCCCCCATCTGAAGTAGTCTGAAATAGTATAGCTCAGGCACAAGTTTGCCATCTCACCAGTGATAATTAGGATAGTGTGTCCAACTTGGAATGCAAACATACAGCCCTGTCAAAAGCTGGTGAAGTTCCAGACTAAGCCAGCCCAGATATGTATTCCAGCCACTTTATGCCAATTGTAGTTATTCTTTTTGACCAAACCATTCCATCTTGTTTGCCAGATTTGCAAGTATTCATGGAGACAAGACCATTTGCCTTAATATGATTGCCTCCCCCCCGCCCCCCGATGCCCATCTGGGTTCAGATCTGTATGTTAAGCAAGTCTTTGTTCAATTTTGATACAATTTGGTTGATTTCCAAGCAAATCAACAGCCCCCACCACATCATCCATTTATAAGGAACATTTTTCAATGGGTTTGTTGTGAATGATAAATGGATGATGTGGAAGCTGGAACTTCGGTGTCACCTGCTTGGGAACTGACTCCATTGTGTCCATTTCGCCCTTCTAGATCAGGGAGCAAAACCTGGCTGTAAATGGATTAATAACTTCTTTGGATTAAACTGTCTGCAAATTTATTAATAACTGCTAGTATTTTGCACTGCCCTTCAGCCTGTATTATCTATCTGTAAGACAATGTAATAGGATTCATTATTGTGTTACTTTCTTTTATGCCCTATGTTATGCTTCTCCCCCCCCCCCCAGGTCCTTTATGTTTTAAATGAATACTCAAAATTTTTCCTTGGGAATTCAAAGGTAGGAGTGATTCTTACGATCACTGAGAGCAGATGAGCAGGGACGTCTCCAAAGAGTTTACTTTCCCTGCAGATGATTCAAGGATTGATGGTGGAAGTGTACTCCGTGCTCCCACATGAGCAGCCCTGCTCTGTGAAGCATGGAGCAGGGCGGAGGGATCTGGGACCGGAACTTGTTCCGGTCTCTGGGCATCCCACCATGCAATGTGCGACACACATGTTGTATTGAAGGATTCCTCCATTAGATGGGTGCTCTCTGCGCCCATCTCTCTGTGTCCTCAGGCTGAACTCAGCCTGAGGAGACACACGATACATGGCAGCCACGTTAAGGGTGCAAGCTCACTCTTAACCTTGGCTAACAGCCGGGTTGTTTAGGAGGGTAAGGCAGGCGGGAAGTGTCAGGATCTGCAGGGATCCCGCCACTTCTCACAACCAGCCTAACCCGGGCTTTGCTTCCCCAGGCTGGGTTAGACTGGTTGTGAGAACAGTCTCGTACTGTCTTAAGCTCATGCAGACTTCTAATAACCTCCTTTCTCCTATACCACCTAGATATTATTTGTTAGGAATAGATCATGTGTTTAAACACCCACTTTGTGAAATAGAATGGGAGAGTGCAGAGACATCACATCAGTCTCTGTTTCTCATCTTTGCATTACTACATACAGAAGTGAAATGTTTATTGTTAGGATGAAAGCTGGTAGTCTATGCCCTGTTCTTGGGAGTTAAAAGTCACCACAGGACTGTGAAGAATGTGACTCTGCTAGGTCATTCTCTGGTCCTGTGACATGCTCTGTAGAATAGGGATGTGCTTGAAGCGTTTCGAAACCTCTGTTTCGAGGTGCTGAAATGCTTCGAGCTGCTCCAGCGAAATTGTTTTGGTGGGGGGCAAGTGGGCACTTTAAAAGGAGGAAGGCAGGTCTTAACTGCTCCTCCCTCACTCCTCTGTCCTGTTTGTATTCAGCAGTCGGGCTCTCTGTTTTCTTGGCTGCATCTTGCTGAGAACAGGGAGTTCCAATTCATTCATTCAGGCGGGCAGTTCACAAAAACGGACACCAACACTGAACACTCAAGATGGCATCTGCACATGCTCAGACACTATTGCATTCCTGATGCTGCTCAAAAGCTGTTGGGAACAGGGAACTTCCTGTTCCCAGCAAGATGCAGCTGGGCAATCAGAGAGCCTTCTCTCTGCCCTCCCCCCGCCATGTGCACAAAATGCTTCATGCACATCCCTACTGTAGAAGATCTCTCTGAGATAGAGGTCAGTATGGCCACCAGTGTTCTCTCTAATTTTTTCTCATCTGAGTGCGGAATGAGTTTTGTTCTGGGTGGCAGTGTCAAGGCAGTGTGTGCACTTGTGCATTCAGAATGGGGCTTTCCTGATTCAACCTGAGCAGGATCTAAAATTAACTGAGCGGACATCCAAAAACATGTGAGTGGGCGCATATGCACATGCCTTAGAGGGAACAATGATGGCCACCTTACCTATGGGATATGATGGCAGGCTGCTAATCTGGAAGCTAGCTCTATTCAGTTATGTTTCTTCCCTTGTTTCGCCTTTTGACTCGAGTAGCAAATTACTCTTGTGGAACATGGGTATGTGGAGCAGCCGAACTGATATGCTTTGGCCACAGAGCTTTTGGGGTAACTATGGCTCGGTTCCCTTTGGCTGTAACAGGTGATTAATGGCCAAGTTGCTTCCACAACACAGAACTGCTGAACAAACATGTTTTATAAGACTGTAGGATGGAGCAGCCCCTTTTTCCACACCCCACCACCCATGCACAAATGACAGTCATGAGAATTCTGAAAGGAGACTGTTGCAGTTTCAGTCAATCCCATAATTAGGTGTAATGATAGACCACCAAGTCTGTTGTTTGTTTTACTTATGAAGTACTGGGAGCAGGAAGCACCCTAAAGGATCTTGGACCTATAGGTGAAGAAGAGCCAGGCACATAATTGTGGTTCTGCTCTCCTAATGGCAAGTATTGCCACTTAAATCTCTTCCTCCTCCTCCAGTTGTCTGTCTCTAGATTATATAGATATTCAGGCCTCATGAAACAAGTAGACTACTGGGTATTCCACCTTCTGGAAGCCTTTTCTCATTGACTGGTTTCTTAAGGAATCCCTGCTCATTGTAGAAAATGCTAGGGTTTATTCTAAGATTACCATCAGTTAATGAAGAGTTGTATCCGAATCTGTTGTTCTTCATTGTTTTCCTGTATAAACTGAGAATGTGCTCTATAACACATCCAACACTTTCCTGCAGCTTTGAATTACAAAGGAAAATCATTGGTGGTAAACATCAGGCCTGCTCAACTTTGGCCTCCCAGTGGTTTTTCAACTACAGCTCCCATAATCCAGAGCCACAGTGGCCAATAGCCAGGGATTATGGGAGCTGTAGGCCAGGGCTGTCCTTAGAGAGCCCTGGCGGGGTGCGGGGCCCAGAGCAAATCAGCCAGTGCGGGGTCCCCTTCCAGTTAATTCTAATGGGGGTTAAATGAGCGGGGCCCTGCTTGCCATACCCTAAGGACAGCCCTGGCAGGAGGGACGAAGTTGATCTGCCCTGCACTAGATGGCCCAATGGTCTGACTCAGTATAAGGCAGCTTCCTATGTTCTTAGAGGATAGGTATTGTGTACCTTTAATAGATGCACACAAGTGGGAATTTCAACAGGTGTAGCTTGTTAACTCCACCTGCTGAAATTCCCTCTTTTGTGCATCTATTAAAGGTACACAAGACCTCTCTTCTTTTCTGTATGGCATCCCTGTAAAGAATCCCCAATTAACTTCCAAATAACCTCAAGCGTGTAGGTCACTACCCTGCATTTAGGTACCATTTTCTTCTTTTGGGTGATGCTTATGACCAAGGGCCAAAATAAATACTACCTGCAGATGTGTGCAGCTCCCTTCTGACTTTTGGGAGGGGGGGTTAAATGAAGAGTAGCCTCAAAAGGTTGTAAATATGAATGGAGGAGCAGCAGCTGTTGTGGTAAGGGGGTGCTTAACCCTTTCCCTGTGGGCTGTTTTCCTGATCATAATTATCTTCCTCAAGCTGCTTTTCTCCTGGGGGTGGAAGGAAGGGAAGATGTGGATGCATGCATTTCTTCTTTGCCAAACAGAAAAGCATCTAGGGATGTTTTGAGGATTAAGCATTCCCTCCACATCCGTCATTCCGTTACTTCCAGTGCCCACCTACCAAAGTTGTTTTTAATTTAAAAACAAGTTCTAATAAGAACTAATCTACCTACTTTCCTTTCACTATGCCTACGACTGGACTAAACTTGGTCCAAATTGGTTAGGCAGCTCACAAGTTAGCCCAACGTTCGTGTGTCCGCCATCTTGGATTGGGGTGGATTACATCATCACAAACTTCACCATTGAGGCATCCCTATGTGTCCCTACATTTTTACCAAATTGGTTCCCATTTGCACCTCAGAGGTTGACGTGAATCTTGAATCATGGTGGATGACTTCATTACAAACTACGGCCTTGGGCTGTCCCTATGTGTCCCTACACCTGTACCAAATTTTGTTCAAATCGCTTAGGCGGTTCACAAGTTAGCCCACTTGCACCTCAAACATTTATGCATCCGCCATCTTGAATTGGGGTGGATGACATCATCACAAACTATGCCATTGAGGTTTCCCTTTGTGTCTCTACAACTGTACCTGATTTGGTTCGAATTGGTCCAGGCATTGAGAAGGTAGTGGTGACGACAGTGGTGACACACACACACATGGAATGTCAAGAGCATTGTCAGACAACAGGCTCTACCGTGAGTTTTCTGTGAGTTTGTAGTTGCCCCCAAAAACCAACACAAAAAGTGGATTTTTTTTTTACCCTGGATATAAATCGAGCTACACTCTAATACACAATAAAAAACTGGAATCATGTGTGAAGTGCTCCCCGATAGCTCACAGGGACTTTGGGGTAAATCTGGCCAATATGTTAATGCAAACCCTCCATTCCGGAGGAGATTTGAACTAAAAGCCATGTGTGAAAAACCTCCAGGTGATCTCATAAGCCCTACTGGAAAGTAGGCTGATAAAGTGACGGGAAGGTTCCATGTATCTGTTATATAATGTCTACTTTGGTTCTGTGATGAGCCAGAAACACTTTTGTTTTGACTTTGACCAATATGACTTCAGGACACTAATGTAGAAATCACCTACTCCCTTTTTGTTTTGTGTGAATCGCAGACTAATGCAGTACTGCTCAGTTTTGGGAAAGAGGTAGGTGTGTGTGTGTGTGTGTGTTTAGTGGTTCAGGTTCCTTTTCCATTTCCTACACTAGCTTCATCCGTGTCCTTGCTTGTGTGGGCATCTTTTTCTTCTTCAGTGTGTCCTTTTTTTAAATTGATGGCACAGTTATTACATGCACAGACCATTCCCAAGCTCAGGCCAGTTACAATAGGGGGTCTGAAGTTGTCACATCCTATTCAGGATATGACACAACTGGAGCTCTCACTAATAAATGTCGCTATTCACTCTGCTCCACTCCCATGTTAGCTCTGATTATGCAAAACCACAAGATGTAAATACGTTAGCAATTTTTTATGCCTGGAATCTAGTTTTTATTTTCTAAGATGTACCAGCAATTCAAGCTGAAATGACACATGATGTGCAGTTGTATGTTTCCCCCAATTTATTTTCTTCTTTTCCTTTTTAAAATGTTAAACTAAGAGTGGTTGGTGTGGGGGACAGCTGCAATCTCGAGTGGAGGACCAGGGTAGAGGGACCTGTGAAGGAATGGGGAAGGACTATATATTTTCCCCACAGGTAGAAAAGCAGCCGAGGGGTATGATTTTGTGTGGATAAATAACTAGAGTGGGAAAATTGAGGACACACTCCCATCCCCAGTTTTCTGCTCAAGTTTGCCACCTCCCATGGTTCCTTTTGACTTGTAACAAAGAAACCTCACTTAACTGTGACTGCATGTTGCATGTAGTTTCAGCTTCCGTGCACTATTTTGAACAAAGAGGCTAGGAAACCTTTGAAGCCCATAGCAATGTCAGATGTATTTGTAGGGGTTGTCAGCTATTGTTTGTACAGAGTTGTCTGTCAGTGACTGACAACTCTTCACAAACCATAGTGGAACAAACCAAAGAGAAATGCGCACTTTGATCAGGGTGCTTATTTTACTGGATTATCTGCCCTACCTGTGAAGGGGAAGGAATCAAGTAAACACCCATTGCTAACAGACCCATTGCTACCCCCATTGCTAACAAACTCATTTTAAAGGCCTGGGGGTGTGGTGTGGGCAGGGGGAAGTTATCTGGGTTCAGCTTCTCTTCTGTGTTCGTTATATGGCTTTCTTGTACCTCTGTTTTGCATAACAACCCATCCTTCACACATTCATGTTCTCACAGTAACTATTGAGCTAGTGATCTGGACTTAACACACTGTTCATATGCACAATTCTCCCAGGGTCTGATGCAAACAAATTTTCACGTTCATTGCCACTTTCTGCTGCACTCTTCCCTCTAATGAACAGGCAGATGAACATCAGGCCTGCCTGCCTGCCTTCCTCCCTTCCTCCCTTCCTTTTTTTTTTTTTTTTGCAGAAACACCCCAGCTGTTTTCTAATATGCAAACACATATTCCTTGCGCAGAACCTTTTCTACTTGTTTTGTAATATAACCTCTCCCAAACGAACATATAAAGCTGCCATTATGCTGTCATTAGCCTATCTAGCGCAGTGTTGCCTACAACTGGCCACAGTTCCCCCAGGCTGTAGGCACAAAGCTTTCTTCTCCTGCCACCTGCTCAGTTGGAGATGCCATTCATATATGGGGATGCCGGGCTGTGCATGTGTATGTACGCTAACTGTCCCTTTTAGATATATACATTCCTTTGGTTTCATCACATATCATCATATTAAAACATGCTCTAGTTCATTCCAAACACTCAAAAGTTTCACTCAACACTCAAACACTTGAAGACTCCTCTTTCTCTCACACACAACTTGTGCACAAATGCTTCTTGCATTTAGGTCAAGTGTTGCCAGAGGGGACTGTGGAAATCATATGTTCTTTGTCTGTTATAGGATACTGTAGTTTCTCTCGCTCTCTTTGGTACTGTGGCATCACATTTCTTTTGAGGCAGTTGGTAAAACACAAATGTAGGCTCTGTGCAAGTATATTGTACAGTAGGCCAAGGCCTGATTTATATGTTGTGTGGGCCACAAGCAAAGCACTTACCCATGTGGGTCCCAGACAACTATTGCCTTGTTTAAACACTCATTTTGTGCAACAGTGCATGTGTGAGTACTGTTAATACACTGGTGGCACATCCACTGTGGCCAGTGATCACTGATGTCTTTCGTTACTTTCATACGGGTTGGCACACAGGATAAGGACACAAACACTTCAGTGACTTCATAGAAAGCTTATAAGTGCTTTGCTCCTGGTCAGTGTGTGCTTAAATCAGTTCTCAGTCAGAGTAAGTGGCCTGCATCTGTGCTAATGTCCAGTCCAGTATGCTCCCCAGGTCTTGAAGATCAATTTTAGGCTGACTGCTGAATACAAACCAATACATGGCATTTCCTCCATAAGGGTTAACATAGACTATGCACACTCATGTGTATTACTGTGACAGAAAGGGAATTGGCTAATAATTGTATTAACATTTGGACCAATGTGCAGCCATGTTGGAATGTAACCTCCATTTTAAACTGAGGAAGACTTTCCTGCTTGCTAGAATCCGCGATCCATTATCCTCCTATTCTGTTGTTCTTCCTTGCATATTGGAGAAATCCACTCTTTTGCTTGTGTAGAGGAAAAACACTTTTCCAGACAGGGCAAATGGTTTGATTAATGGCACCCTGAATTCTTTTGCTTCCATCTTGCTGCATTTGAGAAATCCATTAAAATGTTAATCTCCTTTGTCTTAATGGGAGGGGGCGGTATGGATAGCGTGGCTTCCTGACTTGTGAGGTCACCAAGGCCCAGTTCATATGTTACCATTCGAGTGCAGTGGCAGCTGCTGCTGAAAAAGGGCTCTTGTGTGGTCAGAGAAGCTGTAATGTATGCAACGAGTGGCCGTGTAGGTTGCCCAGAATGCATGGTTATTTTCCATGCCTGTAGCCCCGGAGGAAGATGCCCCTTGCATATATTATTGCTGCAACATAGAACTTTGAATGATTAAATCAGCAAAAGTTACATAGCAACAGTAATATAGGGAGTTGCCATATTCCAGTTCCCCAAATCCAGGCAGCTTACATATCATGCAAATTACTTGCTACTTATGCAGACCAAGGGTTGAGTTGGGGAAGGGTTAAGCATCACTCCCACTGTCTTTACGTTCTAAACCATCTCCTCCCAATGCTGTTTTGTAGCAAGAAAATTGGCCATTGGGCTTTACTCATATATTTGCATGGCAGGGTTATTGGCATTATTTTAAATATACTCACAGACCCTGTGCCCTGTGGGATGCTGTGGATAATGTTAGAGTTCTGTGAGCACAGTCTGTGTGATGCTGGGTGGTGGTGAGTTTGTTACCTTTTATTAACAGGGATCAGTCTATTATTTCCTTCACCAGTTTTTAAAATGGATCTTTAAATTGTTTTCTGACTGTATTACGTTTTCTGTGGTGAAAAAAGGTCACTGACACTTAAACCCCCTCTTTTTAGGAGCTGATATTTAAGCTGCTGTATCTCAGCCAGTTTTCAGTGGCTGGTGATGTGTACACACTTTCAGCATGATTGGATGCATATTGCAGATCTTATGAGCAATAGAATGTCCAGGGCTAGAAGGTTGTTTTTACTGCCGCCCTTTATACAGAGATGATGCTTGTATAATGAATTGGACTTGTATTATATGGGTCCCAATCATGTGGATAGGTTGCTTCTATCCCCAGTGGCACAATTAAGAATAACAAAGGGCTGGGCTACACCTCCCCTTCTTCCCTCTAGGGTTGGTAATTTTTCTGCTTTATTTGCTATTTTTAATTCCTTTTGTTGCTATTGTATGTATAGCAAAATGTATTTGGTCTGTTCAGGGACTTGAAGGCATTGACCTAGCCTGTTTACCCCTGC
The DNA here is from genome assembly GCF_027244095.1 of Hemicordylus capensis. Lineage (NCBI taxonomy): Eukaryota > Metazoa > Chordata > Lepidosauria > Squamata > Cordylidae > Hemicordylus > Hemicordylus capensis. Next base: position 383,457,855 of record NC_069658.1, read on the forward strand.
TTTTGAAGAGGGGAAAACATATTCTTCAATACTTTGAAACTGGTTATTAAGCTTTTGCACCCTTTCCTCTCAACAGCCTTCTAGAGCAGGTAAAATGTGCATTTTTTTTAACTTCAACACTCCTCCCCCCAGAGTTCTGATTTTTAAAATATCAGTTTGAAAGCTGGTCAGCCACCCAACCTTTCCCCACCCTACCCCCATGTTTTAGAAATGATTTTGCCACTGAAGGGTAGTGGGAGGTGTGAAAAAGTGAGGAAAAACACGGGAAGGGGGGGGATGGTAGGTGGAAAGCAGGGACATTGAGATGTAGCCCACGTTAAAAACCTCATTGAGAAGACAGAAGGATCATGGGTGGACTCAGCTGTGCCCTGAGGAGCAGATTTGTATTGAGAGGTGTCAGCAGTAGGTGGATGTGCCCATTATTTGAACTTTCTTCTCTGTTTTCCTCCCAGCCTCCCCTTGGACAGGAAGAGAGCTCAAGCAGTGGCGGTGCCCAGCCAGCTGTCCAGCCCCCCAAGAGTCAGAGCTTTGTGCAGAACCACTTCCAGGCACAGTACAGGTAAGGAGTGGGTGGACAGACCTGGGTGCGATTCACAGACCTCCCTGCATCATTGCCTCCACTCTTGCAATACTGCCAAAACATTATACCCGTTTTTGCAAAAAGGCACAGGTGGAGTCCACCCCCTCCACTTCACCGTTTCGCAAAAGATGAAGTGGGGTAGAAGTAGAAGCAGGCAGGCCAATCCTTTGGGAGAACCAGAGCTTGCAAATTAGCCTGGGTATACACCTGCTAGCACAACTGGCCAACACCAGTTGCAGGGAGAAGCTTTTGGTGGACAAAGAGCAATAATTCCAGTTGGATACAGCAGAGCTGATTTGCCTTCTTGCTCACAGTGCCATGAGATCCTGGCAAGATATCAGATATCTGTTTGATGTACCTTGCTCTCCAGTGGCAACTGTGGCAGCACCATCCTCCCAGGCATTTGCTAGTGTGTTAGTTCTGGAGATAGTCTAGTGCAGAGGTGACTTAATGCAGAACCTGCTACGTGATTCCTGCACTGTCATGGCATTTGTTCCTTCCCTTTGGCGCATTTTGCTCTCTGGATTGAGAGACACCATGGGATTGCAATCACACTCATGCGTCCACATATCGGGGGCCTGAGGGGGCAACTGCCAGTGACTGTATTTGCCTTCCTCTCGAAGCGAATCTCCTTTTAGAAAAAGTGTCCCCCTCTGCGTACATAACAAAATGTGGCAAGAGAGGAGCGTGCCTGGCTTCTGCAGTGCAGAGCAAAACACGATGTGCCATAAGTCCGTTGTAGCCAGGTGGGGTCGTGCATTAGCACAGAGCTTGCAGGTACAGCAGCTCCTGACTCCTTCACTATACCGAGCTGGACAGATGCAGGAGGGAAAGGAAGGCATTACAGCAGCCATTTGGACGAAGCAGCAAGTTCCTTTTCTTCACATGCAGACACATGTGCGTGGCTCCTGCTGCTGACACTGCTACTTTGTGATTCTAGCGGTGGGATGAAAGGGCTAGGAGCAGAGTGAAGTTTGAAATTCCCAGCGGCCGGGAGGCTGCTCCCAGAGATAAGGCTTTAATGACTGGTTCTTGCCAGAGCTTTCCATTGTTCCCCTTATGGCCCCTCTGTGTGTGCTGAATAGGATGAACCCCCACTCCAGGGCACAGCAGAAGCAGGGATGTCAGCGCGGGAGCAAACTAGACTATCTGGTTGTGTTCCAGCCCTCAGAACTGAAAGGTGGCAAGTGCTGGACCACCCCGTATTTCCCAAGATCTAAAGGGCAATGGAATTTCTTCTCAACAGTGGGGTGATGGGTACAGAAGGGGGAGACACAGAAGTGCTAGCAACGCATACCTCAGAGGTCTGGACTCAGAGCATCCAAGTCTGTCACTTAGCCAGGATTGTAGTTTGTGTTGTGATACTGTTGAAATTGCATGGTTAACAAACCACTGGAGCACAATTGTAGGGGGACTTTTCGTTTTGGTTGCTCGTTCCCCGGGGGTCTGGCATCTGTGTTTTGCCCGGCCGCTGGTGCTATGAAGGTGCCTTACGCTGGACAGGTAGGTGTTCACAACTCTGGCCAGTGGAAAGGGACTCCAGTACATACAATGGTTGGGGTCACAGTGGCCCACGTGATGGGTGGTGCTGACATTGCCCAGCAGCTGGTGCTGCTGTGCATGTGACAAGCCATCCGGGCAGCCCTGCACAAATGAGCAGTTCCATAACTACTTAAAATGGTGCGCCTGCTACTGTGCAGCACTGCTTCTATTGTGAGGAGTGCTGCGCAACTGCGGGAACACAGTTTTAAGCAGCTGTGCCACTATCCACTTGTGCAATGCAGTAGTGCCGGTGCTACGTGTCACATGGCTGATGAGCAGTGTTGGGTTGCGTTGTGCATCATGTCAGCCAGTTTTCTTTGAATACAGATAGATTAAAAGGACGTTAAATAGAAGCAGGGGTTTTCTTTTTGAGTTTTTCCAATCGGCAGTTCTTTCCTTTAAGGAAAAAATGTTCACTGTTTCCCAAAATGGATTTGTCCTCTTCAGAAGAAACTGCAGGAAATCGGTGGTGGTGATGGTGGGGAACACACTGCACAGGAATGGGAAGAAGAGGGGGGATGTAGGTTACAGATAATCTTTGAGAGATTAGGACTCTTCAAATCATATACAGTGTCTTTCACTATGAAGGGCAGGTCAGCAAAAAAAGCAAAACCCATGATCCCATTATCTCAAATTCTAGCTTGGTTAGAGTTGTACATCACAATTTGGTTCACTTCAGCAACTTCAGAATAAAATTGAATCAGACAATTTCCTTCCATTGCTGCAGCCCAGGTGCACAGTCAGGCAGTAGCTTTCACAGAATCAAGTTGCAACACTAAGGATTCACAAAACACCCAGGAGCACTTTCCAAATTTCTGAATATTGACCAAGAAATTTAGAGATATGTGATGGTCGCTGTGCCAGGCTCCAGATTTGATCACTGGAAAATCTGAATCCAGGTTTGCCCCTTGTAAACTATGTTTGTCTAAGAAAATTTAGTTCCATATATGTGCACACAGTGGTTCTTCCAAGTCAAGGCAGAAGGCTGAAGTCAGGAGCTGTTTTGCCTCTAAGCTGCTGAGTGGCACATAAGAAGAGCTCTGCTGGGTCAAGGCTCATCTACTCTAGAATCCTTTCCCACTGTGGCCAGTCAGCTGCCTCCAGGGAAGCCACAAGGAGGACATGAAGGCAATTGTGTTCTGTTGCTATTTCTCCTTAGCAGGTGACATTAAGAGGCAAGTTGCTTTTGAACCTGAAGGTTTCATGTAGCTGTCCTGGCTAGCAGCCATAGATAGGCCTACCCTCCATGTATTTGTCCGATCCCTTTTTAAAATGATCTAAATTCTGAGCCATCACTACATCTTGTGGAAGTGGATTTCATAAATATGTCTGATGTGAATAATTACTTTCTCTTCTGCATCTGTTGCCAATCAATTTTATCCAGCTCCAAATTCTTGTGGAGTTACTGAGAAAATGTTCTTCCTGCCCACTTTTCTCCACACCATGCATAATTAGCGACCTCTATCACCACCCCCAGCCTTTTTTCTGACAGTAAAAAGCCCCAGCAGCCTTTGGACAACTCCACCATTCCTAGTTCTCTTTTGACCCCTCCCCTCTACCCTCTCTGTCTGTCTTGCTAAGCCTATTTGCTGTCTGGGATGTTGTTTTGTGTCTGTGTTGCTCTGGAGGCACTCGGTTCACTCAGGATTATATGCATTTCGATTTTTTTATCCTAGCAAAACCTCATTCTTTCCTGGAGATCTGGAAACCATGTGACTTTATTTGTCATTTGTAGTCACCCAGAGACTTTGGTCTTTTCCAGTAGCACAGGAAGAGAAGCAGCTGTGATGCTGCCCTGTAACCCAGTGACAGAACTAGCAGCAGCTGCCACTGTGATGACTAAGACTAGAGCAGTGATGGTAATCTGGGGTTGTGAGCCTCCATGCCAGCATGTTCCTTTGGGTATTATGCTCTGTTGCTTGTGTGAACATATTGCGAGTGTAGCCCAGTTTGGTTCCAATTTAGCCTTGAAAAGTAACAACTAGGCTTTAGGCTGCTTTGTCATCCGCCTTCTCCAAGCACATCCCTGTTGCACTGTTAAAGTGATGCCTGTCAGAAAACACTCATCTGTACTGAATCAGTTTCTGACACATTGCAGACAACTTCCTGCTATTTCGCTGCTGCAAGATGTGGCTGCCAGAAAAGCAGTGGCTGCTGCATAGTGCAAATTTGCTACCAGAGGTACACTAGAAAGGCAGAGAGCTCACACGCCAGCCAAGATGCTTCTGCTACATCATGAATGCAAATGAGAGGAGTGGCTGATATGAAAATGAGAGAAGCTTTTCCAGGGGAGATGAAAAGGCCTTTATGTGGGATGGGGGTTCAAAGCCCTGAGCCATTTTTGGAAGGGCGGTATATAAATCAGATAAATAAATAATAATAAATAAATAAAGGAGCTCACATCTAGGAAGTGGGTCTGGAAGAATTAAGAGCCCTTTTTGCTGAGACACCCAATAAGGCAATCTATAATGCTGGCAAAAAAACCCCTCATGGGATGAGGGTGATGACACCTGGGCTTGACCTCTGTGCAGCGTGCAAGGTGGAAGAGCCAACGACACTCGTGGAGCCAGAATGAAACTGACAGCAGTTAACCCCAAAGGCTGCTGCATTAAGGTGTGGCATGTGTCAGACAGGCTTTAGGAGAGTAAGTGGCTTAGAGCTTGTGTTAATTTTATTCCTTTGTATGTGGGCCTCTGTGTCTTGCACTCAGAGGACTGAGCCCTGCAGTTAGGGAGAGAACTAAGCCAAGCCAGTTTGCCCGGCCTTCTCAGTGGTGAATGCAGGAGGAAGATGACCTCGGCTGAACTCCACTGCCTGTGCCAGAAACCTTGGAAGCTTGGGTAGTCGGCAGTGGGTGTCACCTCAGCAGTACCCAGTCCCACACTGCTAACAGAACTGGAGCGAAGTCAACGGCTCCATCTGTTTGAGTGCCCCATTTATCACTATTGGTTGTTCTTTCAGCACTTTCATTAGTTCTTGTCACTCAGTAGGCAAAGTGCCCATCACAGATTCTGCATTGTGTCTGTGCTTGTTGGGGCATAGTTTGTAGGGATGTGCACGGAACCCTGTATGGGTCTCCGAACCAGTTTGAACGGCGGGCGGTTCCACCAGTTCAAAGGTGTGTGTGGGGGGTGGCGTTCTGCTTTAAGGGCAGGGGATGGTGCACTTACCCTTCCCTCTGCTTCCCCCCCCCCCCCCGCCTGCACTCTGTGTCTTAAAAGTCCACTGGGGTGGCAACGTACCTCTCTGCCTCCCCGTTGCTGCCTTTACTGGAGGTAGGCGGACGTATCCGACGTGCCTGCGCATGCCGGACGTGTGCCCGCACGACATGCCTGTGCCCGCACGTGCAGACGTGTCGGTTGCTTCTGGTAAAGGCAGCAGCAGGGTGGCAGGGAGATACGCTGCTACCCCGGTGGACTTTTAAAACATGGAGCACATGGGGGGAAAGCAGAGGGAGGGTTAAGTGCACCCTCTCCTCCCCTCCCCTTAACGCAGAACCCCCCCCCCATAGAACCCCCCCCTTTGAGCCTCCCCCTCCCAGTTCTGTGCACATCCCTAACAGTTTGGGCTCCCCAGGGTGGCTTCCATTGTATTTTAAATGTAAGCTGGTGTGAGCTACTGAATACAAAAACAGGTCGTTCACATGACCAGGCAGGTGGGTGAGGGTAAGGTTGCTCCAACTCAACTTTCCCCCAAGACGAATCTTCCAGTGTTGCTGGGAGTGTGGAGCATGCTCCCAGACAATCCGTGCTGCATACCTGCAATGAGGGGCTCTGGAGACCAGGACAATGCTTCCTGAGATCCCACAATGCACCACATAACACACACACACACATGATGCATTAGGGGATTCCCCCAGAAGACGGGCGCTCTAGGCATAGGCATAGCCCCAGTGAACACATGATCCCAGAGCCCGAGTTAAGGACTTGCCCAAGCCCTTAACCCTGGTTAAGTGCTGGGTTTGAAAGCAGGGCTAGGCAGCACGGCAGTTCTCACGCGCAGCCTAACCCAGGCTGAACTTCCTTAGCCTGGGTTACGCTGCATTTGAGAACAGCCTCAAAGTGTCACTTGAATGTGTGAGACCTGGATTCAAACTCTTGGTCAGCAATAGGTGACAAAAATAGCATCTTCCACATGGGACACCCCCCCCCCCGGGAAGGAAATGAGTGCTCCACCTGCCCATGTAGTATCTACATAAGGCACTGGGATCACTGCTCAGCTTGAAGTGTGGTGAGTGGGAGAACTTACTTTTTTGCCCCTTGTTTGGTGCACAGAGTGATCAAATAACTGCTTTTAGAGTGGCCAGCTCCGATGTGTGCTCTGTGCTGAAGCTATATTTTCACAGTAAACTACATACTACGTTCAGCCCATGCAAGTTCTCTATGTGCATGGGTTTTTTTAAACAGAGGGGAGGTCAGTTATATGATGCCACACGCCCGCTCCCCACAACATGAAATCTGAAGTGGAACATCCCAGACACCAGTTTCCTGCCTCAATGAGAACTAGGCCTAAGTCTTGAATCCCTGTCCATTAAAGGGGAGTAATAATGTCCTACTTCATGAAGTTACAAAGAAAAACCAGGGGAAGACTGAAAAGGACTTTTATTATTATTAATAGCCTCAGATTCCATCACACTCCAATGTAACCAGGCCACAGAAATCCAGATGCGACCATGCTATGACAGGAGCAGGATGCATGCGGTGCCTCAGCAGTCACTCGGGATAGGAGCAGTTCCAGCCCCTACTCAGGGAACCGGTGGTGTCTCTGAGATGACTTGTTAAAAATTCATTCCACACAAGTGCATGGCTGCCACTCACTCCTGTGGGGAACAATAAAGAGCTGCACTCGCGGACATTGTGGCAACGAGAGCAAAACCTACCATCTGCCCCTGACAGCGAGTGATGACGACAAGGACAACAACAATTTATATACCATTTCCCAACAAAAGTTTCCAAAGCGGTTTACACAGAGAAGATGAATCCCTGTCCCCAGAGGGCTCACTTTGGTGATAGGGATCCTTCAGGAAGCTGCATTCCCCAGAGGTTCTTGGCATTTACTAACCCTCCCTCTTTTCTTCTTTCCTTACACACCCCCACACACCACCTGTCACTTTGATAGGCATTTTGCTAATTATCAAAAATAAAGAGTTCACTTGTCAAGCTGTCATCCAACAGAGGTGTTGCAGGTCCGTTAACTACTCTCCTGGGATTCGGTGCATTGCAGCACTGGTTTCCCCAGAGGGTAGAAAATTCACATGAATCGTCCTTTATGGGGGGCAGACATGGGAGACAGGAGAGAAGATCTCCCAGTCCCCAGCTTTCATTCCCAAACCACACACACACTTGCACTGCAGTGACACTGCAGCCATCTCCATGGCAACCCATTGTACGGTTTCAAAGGGTGGCTGGTGTGGCGGTAACTATGCAAAGCTGTAGGAACACATCCGTGAACATTTGCTTGAGTAGGCTCTGGGAATTCACTTCTTTGGCTTCCCCTGCCAATATCGAGAAGCAGCCTCACCTGGAGATAGAAGAGCCCATGGGGAAAAGAATTCTTCGGCACTGCTTTGCTCCACAAGGAGTTTCCCATCTTGCATTCTGAGAATGAAAATGTCTGGACAGGAAATTGAAATGGCCCTATGTGACAAATGTGTTAGGAAAGTGGTTTGCCCCTCTCTGAGTTACCAAATGGGACTCATTGTAGACACAGGCAGGTGTCTACAATGGCATTAGCCAAGTGCAGAATTTTGTATGGAGCACAATATTCAGTGTCCTAAGGATTTCGGTGCTGTTTTTTGCTTTTTGTTTTTAAAGCAAGTTCCCAGCCCTTATGGCAGCAAAGGTAAGTTTAAATTGTGTGGCCAGTTTGTCATCGTCATTATCATCATCATTAATATTAACAGATCTTACTTTTCAGTTTGTACACCCAAAGCAGCTCATAGATATCACAAATACAGTATACAGTAACAATAAGATAACGGTAAGATCATATAACAATATAAAACCAATACAAAATATTGAAACAGCAGCAATTAAAAATGCATTTAAATAATCAGAACAGCAGATCATTTCCTTAAAATAGCAGCTCAGAGTTATAAATCAAAAGCTTGTTGAAATAAGAAAGTCACAAAAAGGTACCAAGAACCAAGAGAGGGATTTAGTGAATCTCCACAAGAAAGGTATTCCAGAATTTTGGGGCTACCACAGAAAAGGCCCTGTCCTTCTACCTACCCATGTGACCACTCTCAATGACAAGACAACAAGCAGAACCTGACCTTAAGTGCTGGGCAGGCTCACGTGGGAACAGACTGTTCTTGAGGTACCCAGTTAGCAGACATTTAGTGCTGATAGCAGCACTTTACATTGAACTTGGAAACCAATAAGTGACTAATGAAGATGAAATAAAATTGGATTTTTAAGCTTTGATCTTTGTCAGCCATATTTTGGCCTAATTGATGTTTCTGAACACAGAAGGCATTGCGGCAATCCGTCCTGGAAGTAACTAGTGCATGGGTAACTGATGCCAGATATTCCTCCTTCAGGAAAGGCTGCAGCTGGAAAATCAGCCAAAGCTGGTGAAAAATGGAAAAGTGCTAAGTCAAAAGTGGCTTCAAGCTGATGGAGATCTGGTCTTGTGGAAGCAAGCATGAATTGACCCCTTTGCCAAGCAGGGTTTGTCTTGGTTTGCATTTGGATGGGTGACTACATGTGACTGCTATAAGGTGTTCCTCTTAGGGGATGAGGCTGTAGCTCACTAGTAGAGCATCTGCTTGCATGCAGAAGGTCCCAGGTTCGTTCCCTGGTATCTCCAGTTAGGCCTGGGAAGGTCTCCTGCCTGAAACCTTGGAGAACTGCTGCCAGCCAGTGTGGACAATACTGAGCTAGATGTTTCTAAGCTGCATGACTGCTCCTTCAGGTAGAGTCTAGAACCGGCTGCATATCTTCTGCCAGGATGTGCCCAACCCTGACCAATAGTACTACCATCTTCTCTGGAATTAAGCTTCTTTGCCCCTTCCACTCCTGACTGAAACTAATTTACTTTCTTGCCTTCCTGGGATCAGAGGATGAGAATGAGAGGTAAAGCACACCAATGACAACTCAGCTGAAACCTCTGGGTGGTGAAATCACCACCCAGGAAGCCAGGGCAGGAAGTTTGCATTAGTGTGCATGTGCAGAACTTATCAAGGGGGAGGGTTTTGATGTCCTTGCCGTTCCATGTGGTTAGCAGAGCTGGATAATAACTGCAGAAGACAAACTTGCCCATTTTTTCAGTTTGCATAAAACTGTATGTCTCAGCTTCTCCAAGTGCAGAATTTGATTTCATTGTTCTGTTTAAATTCAAAGGAATATTTGGGGATTTCCAGATAGTAGGCACAGGCTCTGTTGCTCTTAACTGGACCACACAATAATACCAGACTAGTGCCTTTTCTGTTGCAAATCTCTTCCCTCATAATGCCTACACTGCATTTGCGGTAATTGTAATTTGCAAGGTCTTTGGGGTAGTTTTAGGTCTGTTCTAGCCAAACAAGCCTCCCACACAACAGCCATCCTTGTGTGCTCCCTGAAGGCCCCCTTTCGCATCATGCTGGTTGGGAGAGAATGCTAGGCATGCCAAATTTCTCCACCCCACCCCCCAATTAATCCCTTTCCCATTAATGCTTATTAAAAAGGCAGTTTTCATTTTCAGTCTGCCAACTTCAGATCTATGCATCAAAGCCTGTCTATATGCAAACGATCTATTAACGTGCTGCGCTTGCTGGCTCTGCTATACTACAAAGACAGACCAGGGCTCAGAGTTTGGTTTGGTTTTAATTTAGGATGTGAGAAAAAGCAAGTGCTCGGGAGGTGAAATGGCTATTTTCATTAGATATTTGTTACGTTCATAGGGAGCTTTGATAGAGTACTTCTTCGAAACTTGATATTGGGAGGGAGGGAGGGAGACGGTGGTTGGAAGATTCAGGGCCAAAATGGGCATTCAGCTAAGTGTGCTGTAAAGAGGCATGCTACCAGAAATGCCTCTTATTAAGCAGGGCCCATCATGGCATACAAAGAGGGGGAGATTAACTCTATTCCTACATTCTGGTGAAGGCCATCATATGGCAACTCTCAGCATTCATTGATTGGTTGGTACAGTCCTCCCATGGAGTTATATCCTCTCTGTTTTCAAATTGGGAGTTTGTTTGAAAGTGTGTACAGTACATGTAAATATTGCATCCCAGATTAAAATGTTGCCCAGACAGAGATTGGAAACTAGCTACATGTTATGTAGATACATGATTTTCTTTTGAAAACCAGATACATGCTTTTCTTTTGAAAAGAAAAAAATTAAAAAAGGATGTTGAGAGGGGTCCAAAATCTGTCAAATTTGACACCAAGTGTCAAATTCTGAATTGCAGAAAACAAATAGCCCCCAAAGCAGCTCTTTGGACTGACACTGTTACATCTCTCCTCTTCTCAAAAGCCTTGGAGGAAAAGGTGATGACCTACCCCCTTTCTGCTGGCTTCACTCTTGGTAAAGTGAGACTGCTTGTGTAAACATTGCATTTGTGGAGAGCAAAGGGTTGCTACAGAGGTGGAAATAGGGCAGGCTTTAAACATGGGCAGGGAAGGGAAGAAAGGTAGTTGCCCTGGGGGAGTTGTAGGATGTTGTTGGCTACATATGCTTGATCTGTAATAGTTAATTTCTAAAATGAAAGGTGATGCAGCTCAAGCTGTGTCCTCTGACCTAAAAAGCCTGCTTCTCCTACAGTGTCTCTACACACACACACACACACCCCGTGGCTAATTGTAATGTCGAGGTGAGGGCATTTTAATCAGGGGAACAGCACTGGAGGAAAGTATGAACCCTGCCCCCCACCCCACCCTGGTAGCACAGCACCAATCCAAACCTGCCTCTCTCTCTCTCTCTCTCATACACTCTCTCTCTCTCTCTCTCTCTCTCTCTCTCTCTCTCTCTCTCTCTCTCTCTCTCTCTCTCAAAAAAGAACCTAAAGCTCTGAACATGGATCTTCCATGTCATGTATAGTTTGGCTCATAGTCTCAGCTTCTGGCATCAGTTTCTGAAGAAGGCTAGGATTCTGCACACATTCAGAGACCTGCTCTATTTTTGTTACAAACAAATTGACAAACTAAATCCTGGTTCAAATCAAGCATTCCTGTCCATGGGATGTTTAATAGTGCTGGACCTTGAGTCAGTGCAACAGATTTGCCTCATTAAATATTGAGATCCTCTCTAACTTTGGGTGGATTTGTACATTTGGATGCCATGCCAAAGGCTGTATTTTTTTGGAATGCATGGTGCCCCCATGTCTACAGATACAGTATATGACCAAAGGGGTCATCTCAGGTCATTTCCAGTAACATGCTTAGCAGAACCATGCTATGGACCAGCAGTTGCAGGTCTGTTTGTAGCATGATATGCTGAAATGTATTACCTGAAATTACCCCTTCAAAATGTCCCTGTATGGGGGTTTGCTCTGTATGAAAAAGGGGTATCTGTGGTATCTAAATCTACCTGAAATGTTGCTGTGTGTTGCTGTGGTTTTGGAAACATCCTATAGGGCTTGCTTTCTGTCTTTTTTGGAACCTTTTTATTTTTGTATTGGGGATAGGTGTTTGATCTCCCAGGTAATCTTGTTAGATACAATCCCATTAACCGGCTAGTGCTTTCAGTGGGCCGATCTCATTAGGAACTGCTCTCGCTTCTGCTGATCAGCTCTGTCCATTGCTGCAGAAATAAGCTTCTTGGATGGATTGGGTTACTCCTTCCAGACTGAGCGTTACTCTTTGATGTGCTGGAGAAGCTGCTATAGAATCCATAGAGGTGGAGTCAGCTCTCTTCTTGCCTGAGGAAGAGAGGTTTTGACTGCTTGTAAACAGGCAGTCAGATGGCAGTTCCTTCTTTACTGATCTTGGTTTGTTTTTTCTTCTCTCTAAAAAGACATCTCAAGTGGCTTACAAAGCAGAATGAAATCGGAGCCAAAAATATGATTGAAACATACTAAATAGCAGCATTAAAACATAAGTTTAAAGCACTATATTATAAAATCCCTAAAAGCGGCAGATTATTAAAACATCTTTTTGTAATAAAAACAGCCTTCAGTAGACACTGATAAGCAAATACAGAGCCAGAGTATCTCTCCACTGGGAGAACATTCCGCAGTTTTGGCACTACCACCGAAAAGGCCCTGTCTCTCAGACTTGTCATCTGATCTCTCATGATAGTGGGACAGAGAGCAAGGTTTTTGATGAGCTTAATGCTTAGACAGATGCATATGGCTGCAGGTGGTTATTTCTTACCCTTTACTCTTTCCTATCCCTTTCTTCTCTGCCAGTTGTCAAACTAAATAAACAAATGTCGGACTTCAGATCATAGACATCTTGCAGCAGAGACCTATCTGTCTTTTTGTGTTGTTTTATGCTGTAAATGCCACATACATTGATGGTGCTCTGTAAATAATGAGTAACATTTGGCTTAGGTTCTGAGGTTCTCCTCTGACATTTCAGCTGTGAATCTCTACCATTGTGAAGAACCAGACTTCTCTCATGTTACACACATAACCGCATATGACTGTAATCCTGCAGTTAGGCTACTTAAGTGAGGTGAGGTGGGTGGCTACCAGGGAGAGGGCCTTTTCTCTGATTGCACTCCATTTATTGAATAGCCTCCCCAATGAGGTTCGCCTGACTTCATCACTTTGTTCTTTTAGACACCAGGTAAAGACCTTTTTGTTCACCCAGGCCTTTTAAATTCTGATTTTCAGATTTGATCTGATTTTTAACTAATTTTAAAATGAGTTTTTAAGCTGCTTTGTATTGTATTTTTTTTCACCTTTTTTGTTAAAATTTAATGTGTTCTATTGATTGTTTTAATCCTCTGTTGTGAGCCGCCCAGAGAACAATCTGTTATAGGGGAGCTAACAAAAAAAGTTGTTTGTTGTTTTGTTTTATTATTTTATTTTATTTATTAAATCTCATTGAACAGAACTGCAAGGTGTGTGAGACCTATACTTGTTGCACACCACCCAGAGCCTTTGGATGGGGCGGTCTATAAATGTAATAAATAAATAAAATAATAAATAAATATACATGTATGAGAATCAAGTTACGAAACCTTTTGTACTCAATAACATGCATATATGAGAATTCAGGGTTGCTCACTGCAGTACATAGGAACATAGGAACCTGCCATATACTGAGTTAGACCATTGGTCTATCTAGCTCAGTATTGTCTTCACAGACTGGCAGCAGCTTCTCCAAGGTTGCAGGCAGGAAACTCTCTCAGCCCTATCTTGGAGAAGCCAGGGAGGGAACTTGAAACCGTCTGCTCTTCCCAGAGCGGCTCCATCCCCTGAGGGGAATATCTTGCAGTGCTCACACATCAAGTCTCCCATTCATATGCAACCAGGGCAGACCCTGCTTAGCTATAGGGACAAGTCATGCTTGCTACCACAAGACCAGCTCTCCTCTCAATAAACAAACATGTGTACAAACATCTGTATGCATGTGCAACATAATGTCACAATGAGCTCATGAGTTTGTGAGTTTGTTTAGGAACATAGGAAGCTGCCATAAATGGAGTCAGACCATTAGTCCATCTAGCTCAGTATTGTCTACACAGATTGGCAGCGGCTTCTCCAAGATTGCAGACAGGAATCTCCCTCAGCCCTATCTTGGAGATGCCAGGGAACTTGGAACCTAGATGCTCTTCCCAGAGTGGCTCCATCCCTTAAAGGGAATATCTTACATGTAGTCTCCCATTCATATGCAACCAGGTGGACCCTGCTTAGCTAAGGGGACAAGTCATGCTTGCTACCCCAAGACCAGCTCTCCTCCCTTAAAATGCAAGGTGACATAGGAACATAGGAAACTGCCATATACTGAGTAAGACCATTGGTCTATCTAGCTCAGTATTGTCTTCACAGACTGGCAGCGGCTTCTCCAAGGTTGCAGGCAGGAATCTCTCTCAGCCCTATCTTGGAGAAGCCAGGGAGGGAACTTGGAACCTAGATGCTCTTCCCAGAGTGGTTCCATCCCCTGAGGGGAATCTCTTACAGTGCTCACACTGTACTAACTTGGAACATCAGAGTAGCAGTTCTGAATGTGCCTGATGAATATCAAGGAAGAATGTCAACTGCAGCGCATGCTGCCTGTCTGGAGAAGGCTTGGGTTCTTTGCTTTTCTGCTGTTGCTGCCCTAACCAGAGATGGTTTGCTGTGCAAAGCAGAGTGCTGGTTCTATATTCCTTTGCTACTGGGGTGGTAGAGGGTGGATCAGTGGACTTACTTCCCATTTCATCTAAATGGATTGTGGTTTGTTTCTCTCCTTTCGCAGTACTGCTGAAGAACTGGTGTAGAAAGGGATGAGTTCCTGTTTAGCAGGAAAGTGGGGGAACCCTGTGTAATGATCTCTGGCTCAGCCAGGTAGATGATTACCTGGCTGGCCAGTTCTGACAAGCCTTCTCAATTGGCTAGCATACAAGGGAGACTCTATCAGTTGGGTCACTGCTCTGAGTGCGCTGAGAAGCTGCCTGGTTGTTTAAAATCTTTAACTTTCCAAAAAGCCCCCAAAGAAAAGATTCTGGTAAACAGAGGTTCTGGTAGTTTACTGCTGCCACCAAGCACTCTAAACTTTCAGAGATCGGACTGCTGGACTAGAGTGCTTTAGTCCAGGGTCTCTCTTGAACTTGTTACCGGGTCAGTATAAAAACCTGCTCCCCAAGCATTTGCCTGCACATGGAGCTACTGATAGCTGAACTGAGCTTAGCTCTTGGGGATGCTGTGCACTAGTGGGCTTCCACCCCCGTCCTGAATTAATAACCAACTCTGAGAGGCTTGCAAAAAGAAAAGAACAAAAACAGTTTATACAATTACTACAGACTATTTCGTCTGAGGCATTCACTTTTTAGATGCACTTAAAAATGCTTTGTTGGTGACCAGAATATTTCAGAATGCCCAGATCTTACTTAGGCAGCACACACACTGAAATCTTAGTTACACGTTACAAAGAACAGGTATTTAGGAATGCAAAGCACACAGAAAAGAAATATAATTCCTAATGCAAAATCTGACTAAACGTACTTTCTCCTGTACTAGATTCTGAAGCCCCCAAAGCCTGGGCTTCATTCCCCCTTGAAAACTCACCAAAAATCCTGATGAGGTCAAGCCTCAACAGAGGACAAGAGGTTCCAAGCATCATTTGAACAGTTATTGTTTCATACTAATGAGGTATATAGATAGTTGAGTTGGTAAGTAAGATTTGTTCTCCCATTCCTTTGAGATAGGAAGTGTCAACCTGTCTCTTTCTCCTAGTCTCATTTTAAGGAGTGGGTGTAGTGATCAGCCTCCCAGCATTAACAGGCTTAACAGGAAGTGAACCCTTGTCCTTGATCAACAGGCTAGTGACCCCAGGTCCTGACCAGTCAGTCCACCAGGTGGGTGGGACATGAGTGCTGCTGGGAATCCTGGGAGGAAGAAGCAGGAAGAGAGTATGGTGAAACGGTGACCAGCATGGAGATTGTTCCCTCATGTGACTGCTGATCATTGAAAGACAGGATTGCAGGAGGCTTGATCTCATCAGGATTTTTGGTGAGTTTTCAAGGGGGAATGAAGCCAGGGCTTTGAGGCTTCGGAATCTAGTGTAGGGGAAAGTATGTTTAATCAGACTTTGCGTTAGGAGTTATTTTGCTTTCTGTGTATGCTTTGCATTTCTAAATATCTGTTCTTTGTAACTGAGTAACTAAGATTTCAATATGTGCCACCTAAGCAAGAACTGGGCATCTTGAAACATTCTTGCAATCCAAGTTAGGCATTTTTAAGTGTATCAGTATATCTAAAAAGTGAATGCCTTGGACAAAATAGTCTGTAGTAATTGAATAAAAGATTTTTCTGTGCAGGCTAATGCACAAGAGAAGGGTTTTATTATTCTTGCTTGTTAGGAAGGGGAAGCAAATGGAAACGGGGATTTTTAGTCACTTGAGCCCTATTAGGAAAAAAATTTAAGGGTGACTTGGTGGCAACAGTAAATTGCCAGAATTCTTTTTCCTTTTCTCTTCTGTTTTTGGCAAGTTAAAGATTTAAACCACCAGCCAGCTACTCAGCTCAGAGGGAGAGATGACTCAGCAATAAAGCCTTCCCTTGACATGCAAGGTGACTATAAGGGAGGCGAAAAGAAAGTCTGAGGAACATTTAGCTAAAAGCATCAAGGGGGATAACAAAAACTTCTTTAAATACATCAAATGCAGGAAACCTGCCAGGGAGGTGATTGGACCATTGGATAAATGAGGGAGTGAAAGGGATTATTAAGGAGGATATGGAGGTTTCAGAGAAGCTAAATGAGTTCTTTGCGTCTGTCTTCACGGCAGAGGATACTGAGCATATACCTGTTCCTGAAACAGGCTTTTGGGGGATGGAGGCTAAAGAACTGAGTCAGATATAAGTAACAAGAGATGATGTTCTAAACTGTCTGGAAAAACTGAAAACTAGCAAATCGCCAGGGCCGAATAGCATACATCCAAGAGTCCTCAAAGAACTCAAATGTGAAATTGCTGACCTCCTTGCTAAAATATATAACTTATCCCTGCAATCGGGCTCTGTACTGGAGGACTGGAAAGTAGCAAATGTAACACCAATTTTCAAAAAGGGATCCAGGGGCGATCTGAGAAATTACAGGCCGGTTAGCTTAACTTCCATTCCAGGCAAATTGATGGAAAGCATCCTCAAGTATAAAATCGTAAAGCTCATAGAACAACAGGTTCTGCTGAGGGAGAACCAGCATGGCTTCTGCAAAGGTAAATCTTGCCTCACAAACCTTTTGAAGTTCTTTGAGAGTGTCAACAAGTGTGTGGATCAAGGTGATCCAGTTGACATAGTATACCTGGACTTCCAAAAAGCTTTTGACAAAGTTCCTCATCAAAGACTCCTGAGAAAACTTAGTAGTCATGGGATAAGGGGACAAGTACATGTGTGGATTGCAAACTGGTTGAAGGACAGGAAACTGAGGGTAGGGATAAATGGAGCATTTTCACAATGGAGGGAAGTAAGAAGTGGGATCCCCCAGGGATCTGTACTGGGACCGGTGCTTTTACATTTATTCGTAAATAATCTAGAAGCAGGGGTAAGCAGTGAGGTGGCCAAATTTGCAGATGATACCAAACTCTTTCGGGTAGTGAAATCCAAAACAGATTGTGTGGAACTCCAAAAGGATCTCTCCAAACTGGGTGAGTGGGCAACAAAATGGCAAATGCACTTCAGTGTTGGCAAGTGTAAAGTGATGCACATTGGGATGAAACCCCCCAACTTCAAGTATATACTGATGGGATCTGAGCTGTTGGTGACTGACCAGGAGAGGGATCTTGGGGTCGTGGTGGACAGCTCATTGAAAGTGTCAACTCAATGTATGGCAGCTATGAAAAAGGCCAATTCCATGCTAGGGATCATTAGGAAGGAGATTGAAAATAAAATGGCTAATATTATAATGCCCTTATACAAAATGATGGTGCAACCACAGCTGGAGTACTGTGTACAGTTCTGGTCACCACATCTAAAAAAGGACATTGTAGAACTGGAGAAGGTACAGAAGAGGGCAGCCAAGATGATCAGGGGCCTAGAGCACCTTTCTTATGAGGTAAGGCTACAACACCTGGGGCTTTTTAGTTTAGAAAAAAGACGACTGTGGGGAGACATGATAGAGGTCTATAAAATCAAGCATGGTGTGGAGAAAGTGGATAGAGAGAAATTCTTCTCCCTCTCCCATAACACTAGAACCAGGGGTCATCCCTTGAAATTGATTCCCAGGAAATTTAGGGCCAGCAGACAGAAGAATTTTTTCACACAACGCATAATCAACTTGTGGAATTCTCTGCCGCAAGATGTGGTGACAGCCAACAACCTGGAAGGCTTCAAGAGGGGTTTGTATAACTTCATGGAAGAGAGGTCTATCAATGGCTACTAGTCGAAGAGCTATAGGCCACCTCCAGCCTGAAAGGCAGGATGCCTCTCAGTACCAGTTGCAGGGGAGTAACAGCAGGGCATGCCCTCAACCCCTGCCTGTGGCTTCCAGCAGCATCTGGTGGGCCACTGTGTGAAACAGGATGGTGTACTAGATGGGCCTTGGACCTGATCCATCAGGGCTGTTCTTATGTTCATCAGCTAGCTGGCCAAGACTGGTTTGAGTCAGATAGCTACATCCTTCATTCCTTTAAACTAGGCCAGAAGGATGGTTGATGAATAGCTGAGGCACATGGCAGGTGTGCTTGTGCACTCACTCTCTACTTTTCTTCAGATGAGGTGCTCTTGAGGTGTTGCTGGGTAGGGATGTGTCCAAACCAGTTTGGCACCGAACCAATTTGGGTGGGCACATCCGCTCCGGTCCAGTGGGGTGGGGATTAGTTCCTTTAAAAAGGAGGAACACAGGTGTTTATCTGCTCCTCTACTGCTCCTCCGCTCATGCGGGTCTGGCTCTGGTGTGCATCTGGTGTCCACATGCGGCTGCTTCCTTGTTCCCAGCTGCCTAGGAACAAGCAGCATGCATGGCGGCCCTTTGCGTGGTCAGCGTGGTCAGCATGGCGGCCAGCACCATGTGCATGCTGCTGGGAACAAGGAAGCAGCTGCGCCCAGTCTCTTGCATGCCAGCACCAGAACTGGATGTGCAGTGGGCAGCAGAGGAGCAGGTAAGCACCTGCTTCCTTCCTTTTTATATGAACTGATCCCTGCCTTGCCTGTGGCTGCCAAGCTAGATTGTGCACATCTCTATTGTTGGAGGGAATCCAGGATAGGGTGAGGGAGGAGAATAAGGTTTCAACTCCCCCCATCCCCATTATTTATATGAAAGTTCTGAGGAAAACCGAACCATTTTCACGTTTGGGCGTGAAGATTACAACTGATAATCTGGCATGTTGTCATTGACTTTAATTGGATGTCAGGCTAAGCAGCCTAACCATGTTAGGCTTGTTGCAGTGTTGGTACTTTATCAATGCTTCAGGCTAGTTACATACATCCAAGGAGTTGATTCACTCTGATGCAGCTATTTTGGAGGAGCAGAGAGTGTCTCCATCACAGAACAGAGTTGGGTATGGGCGTGTCCCAGCTGAGCAGGATTTCTTTGGCCTTCAGCCCCCTCTCCCCACTCTCATCAGTGGAACAAAATCTCAGATCCAGCACACAGCATGAGAACGATGGAAAGCCAGGACCGGTATGTGGCAGAGTAACTGAAGGCCAGTTTTTGTCCTCACCCTCAACCAAGCGACATGTGAGGAAACTTTCATTCACTGCTGAAGCTTTAAAATATATTGTAATTTTGACCCTGTGAACAGCAGAGCCCCCAGATGTTGTGGAATGTACTTGCCCACAGTAAGGAGTATAAGCATCTTCAGCCCTGCACACAGAGGGAATGTTGGTATGCATTGCATGCTGTTTCCAAGTATAGCATCCATGCTTTGTTTAATGCCTGAAGAATACCATAATAATGCTAAGTACTGTTGGCACTTTTTCTAGTAAGAGCTACTAGTGTACATTTGTGTATGGCAGATTTATCTTCGTCAGTTGAGGGGGCCCCTGAAAGGCAGGTCATTCATGCAATCAAAAATTGTGTTCTACCTGGGTTTGGGAGCTGTGTGTACTCCCAGTTTTTGGTTGTGTGGAAGCAAGTTAGGAGGCCCTGGGCAGAAGTGATTGTGTGGAAGCAAGGTAGGAGGAAAAGCTCCTCAGGTTTTCCTCCTACCTTATTTCCACACAACTGAAAATTTGGAGCACACACAGCTCCCAAACCCAGGTAGAACACAGTTTATGACTGTATGGATGTCCTCAGTTTTTAAAGAGGGGTGCTACACTTGCTGTGAAATTCAAGAGGCCATTCTAAGGGCACGGTCTTTCAATGATCCGGGTTGGCAGCAAAGCGGAACTCCTACCTCCAAGTAGCACGAGTGCCTGATTCTGTGTCATGAATGTAGGGCTTATAATCATGCCCAGCCCATGTTGGCTCCTGACCAGCCACCCCAGATTGAATCCTAGATCACCGATCTGGGTTCAGTGTGGACTGCGTGCCTTTGCGAGCCCTACATTTCTGGGTTCTCAGAACACAAAATTGGGCGTGTGCACATCAGTTGGATCTAGGGTTCTCATTTGGCTGCCAGGCTGGATCATTGTGAGAACCCACCCCAAGCTTAGGAACATAGGAAGCTGCCATATACTGAGTCAAGCCATAGGTTCATCTCCCTCAGTATTGATAAGCAAGTCTCATTGATAGCAAGTTGTTCTCTCAGGGCTTCGTCTTTATGCATCTCACAGGTTTTCCTGCAGCCAAAGATAAGCTCCGTACTCCTAGAATCCCAAGTATGAGGTCAGGCCTCATATTTATGTGCTGGTATTGATATCCCCTGATTTTGACTGTGGGTTGTGTTTTGTTTTGTTTTTTGTCCTTTCTAGGTCCTCCTTGACCTGCCCTCACTGTCTGAAGCAGAGCAACACCTTTGACCCTTTTCTGTGCATCTCGCTGCCCATCCCCTTGCGTCAGACCAGGTATGTGAGCCAAGTATCCTGTCAACCCGTAGCTCTTACCCAGGGGTTTTGCTTGGGTAGTAGCTTGTATCCCCAACCAGAGCAGTAGCTGGTTTAGCCCTCATGTATATTCCACTCTGGTAGTTTTCCTTGTTAGCACATCAGGGGTGTATGTGCTTGCATCTTGCTTCTATCTTTCTTGAGACAAAAGCATCAGCTTGTGTGTGTGTGTGTGTGTGTGTGTGTGTGTGTGTGTGTGTGTGTATACACACACATACATACTCTCTCTCTCTCTCTCTTTCTTTCTTTTTTCCCCTTTCTGGGCTGTAGCAGCCACTCTTCCCCCAAATCGAAACAAGCAGGCTGCTCACGCTTTTGCTGCAGTTGACAGACACCTCCTGGAATCTCAGTGGTCACTCACAGAGACAGCTCCATTTACTTGTGCTTTAAGCCATCTCTGAGGATTCTTGCCCCCCTCAAGGCAGAATGTTGTCTCTCCAAAAGTTAGCACAGAGAAGAGAAACAAACAGGAGGAGGAAAATGGGGAAAGGCTGGCTGGGGGGTGGGGGACCTGCCAGGTTAATTGACAGTTGTAAAGTTATTGCCAAGCAATTCTCTGCACTGGGCCAGTACTCCGTTTGCACTGATGGCGCAAGGGTTGCTACAAGAGCTACTGCAGGCGGCTCTGTCCCATTGAGGCTGCAGATGAGCAAGTAATGAGTTCCCCTCCAGCTAAAGACTTGCAGTCACAGCCAGTCGCTGCCTCTCAGCAGGGACATCTCTCATTCTGCACACTGTGACTGATGCCTTGTGCCATCCATTCTAGCTGGAGGGCTTGCCCATGCCTTTGGCACGCATCCTAGAGCTCCCATTTGCTAGACGTTACTCGAGCAAAAGTAGGCAAAGGACTGAGTGTGTGCCCATTTGCACCAGTCTGCATGCTGAATAGAAAGGACTATATAGTGACGCTATTCACATGAGCAGTCCAACCCAGGTTAGGGCAGCCCAGCCTGGGTTGGGCTGCTTGTGTGGATTGCTCTTGATCTCAGCACTTCCACCCCTGCTAGCCCTGACTTTTTGTCCTAGCCCTTAACTGGGGTTAGAGAGTGCAAGCGTGCCCTTAACCTCAGGGCCGGGGTCATGTGCGTGCTCGGGTCGCATGCAACCCAAGAGTATACAGAGTTGGGTGCCTAGAACACCCAACTCGCAGGGGATTCCTCCAATGCACCATGCTCATCGCACAGTGTATTGTGGGATATCTGGAGGCTGGGACTCCTTTTCCTGGCCTCCAGCACAGATTGTGTGGGCGTGCAACGGCGTGCTGAAGAGGAGCCTACAGATTGTCTGCAGGGAAGTTCAGTCCTGCCTCCCTCCCCACCCAACTACTAGTCGTGTGCATGATCTTAGTATAATGTTGGAAGCAGCCCATTGGAGTTCTTCCCAGGGTCTCACCTTTTGTTTAATCAGAAATGGTAGTCTGTCCAATTCACAATGGCACAGTGCATTTACAATTACAAGTGTCCAGTACCTTGGATGTGCCTGTGCGCCCCCCATCCCCATTAATTAATACTGGTGCTTAGTTCAAATTGGGGCTGCAATTGATTGATTGTGCACAATTCTAGCTCAATCAAAATCTTGGGTCCAGTTAATTGGGATTGCCCCTGTACTGCAGTTTCTATTTCTAGTACAGCTCACAGGAGCCCTAGTGCCTGTATTGCAGTAGAGGCTAAGGCCTGGTTCTGTGTGGTAGTGAAGGCTTAGTTTGGGCCTGTCTTGCCCTGCTTACCAGGCCAGGCAGCAGCAGGCTTTGGCAGCCCCTCTCCATACAACTGGGCCAAGCTTGGGGGTAGTATTGGCATGGTGGCGTGAGTGGGAGAGGCCGTCCCTCTTCACCTTTCTCCACCTGGGAGGGAGGGAAGATGAACAGATAGATAGAGGTGGTCTCCACCCAAAGATGTCTGCAATGTAGTTCTGTTGTCCTCAGGTCTATTAACTGCCACTGTTCTTCAGTGTTCTGCAAGGAGTACAGTTAATTGTGAATCACCACTGGGAATTCCCATCTCACCTGCACCTCCTGTTTTCTTTCTCTTTCTGCTAGAGCAAACTTGCTCTGGGGTACTGAGGGGCTCCTGAACTTCTCTTTCCTCCTCCCATTCAGAGGTCCCCCAGTCAGACCTGTAGATGTAACACCAGGGGGTGGGGGAAGCTGTCTTGCTGGCTTCAGCGCTGCAGGGTGATTGAGCAGAGAAAACAGCCTGTGGGCTGGAAATTGCTAGTTTGGCAGCTGTTTATGCACAGCAGGGAGCCAAGAGCCTCAAGCCAGCAGCTTCTCAAGCCTTTTCTCCCCTGAGCACAAAGTCTGCAGTAGATGCTCCATGAGGAAGCAAGGAACCTGGGAAATGAGAAACTGGCAGCATTACAGTGAATGACTTTCTAGAATTCCTAGGTCTTGCTTAAGCAACTTTGAAGAAGTAAGCAGCATCCATCTCTTTTTAATCCAACTTGTTTTGATTCAGGAGTATCAAAGCTCCTAAGTTAAGCAGAACTCTTAATTAGGTAGCAGAGATAATTGGTGTTCTGCACTCTGAAGGCTGCTGTTCTATGCACATTTATCCCCCAGTAAGTCCTGGTTAATGCAGTGGGACTTTTTTCCAAATAAAGATCAGACTGCATTAATTTAACTTCATATCAGAGCTGGATTAGTTCTAACCTGAGGCACAGCACTTAAACTGCAGACTCTTTCTTTCTTTCTTTCTTTCTTTCTTTCTCTCTTTCTCTCTTTCTCTCTTTCTCTTTCTCTTTCTCTTTCTCTCTCTCTCTCTCTCTTTCTCTTTCTCTCTCTCTTTCTTTCTTTCTTTCTTTCTTTCTTTCTTTCTTTCTTTCTTTCTTTCGGTATTTTCTTCGCATTTTCCATATGTATCTATTTAATGTCACACTGCCTCAAGCTATCACAGGATCTCAGGGGTTCTCGTACTATGTATGTACCTGCTGTGTGTCCTGAGAGAAATGAAGGAGGACCACTAGAAGTCTAAGTGAGGGGCACGGGGTGTTTCATTGCTTTTGGAGCCATTTAATTAAGAGACTCCTTTTGAGTTATTAGTAGCTCTCCTCCATCTTGCCTGATATCTGAGAAAGGCACTCACATCTAACTTACCTTTCGCTCCCACCTTGTTTATTAAGTTTTACGAATTTTGGCCTGTGGGTGTGTGCATATATACACCTATCAGCATGTTGAGTGTATGCTATAGTAGGCCTTACCTACAAATCATATGTCAGAATAAACTTGTTAATCTTTAAGGAGCCCTAGGCTGACCTCTCTCTCTCCCCCCACCCCTTTTTTACTACAACAGTCTTGTGTGGCTATCCTTCTGGAATTTGTATTCTTTGCAAATGACTTCTGGTAGAAACTTCATTTATTTTAATTTCCGAGCACCTGGGGGAGATCGAAGCATAGGTTTCCTACTGTGACTTTTTTCCATATAAAGGTTTATTATTTTCAGTCTCCAAATCCTCCTCCTAGATTCTTTGCCATTTTTTCATGAAGGAGCTTTGCAAAAGAGTGAAACTACCTGTGTTACAGGGATGCAGCCCCTTGAATCCCTTATTTGACAGGAAGGTGGTCAAAAAATCCACACTTTAACTTTTCCCCAGAGCTGCCTTTTTGTTGCCAGGAATCCTCAGAACCCCTCTGAGTTGTACTTTTGAATGGTTAGATATGCATACTGTATGTCAATTTTATCTCGAAAACAGCATTCACTTGCTATCCATTGTAAAGCTGGCATAATATACATGCATCTGACTATTCAAAAGTGACATTGGCATGGATCTTAAATGGATCTCCTTTCTTCATTCTGGAATATGCTATTAACTACAGATCTGCTTTAACAGAGAGAAAAATGATATATCTCTTCCTCATTTTAGAAGAAGCTTCTTTGCGTGCTATGGGTACCCAAGCACTTTAGCAATAAAGACACCTGGTAGTGTAACCAAAAGCCAGTTGTACAGATCTTTATAAATGTCAACAAGTTGCAGCTAAGCACACGTGGAGCTGATGCTTCCATGGTAATAAGCTTTACTCACTGAATGCTACTATTGCTCACTAAGCATTGCTACATGGAAGCAATAAGACAAGTGCTTTCCTTTGCATCCAGCAGTGGCAAATATCCAGCTGTTCCTCATGTCAGCAAGGGATAAATTGTCCCCAAGTCTGTGCTTAGCATGGCATATAAAAAGTGTGAGAGATCACAGCATGGTGTAAAAACCATCTTTCTTCCTTGTGCCTATAAGTTCTGCCCTCCACAGCCAACAGCAGCTTCAGGGGAAATTTTGACTGGGCTACTGTGCAGGAAGAATGGGTTGGACTTTCTTCCCCTGCCGTTGTGGTAATAATTCAAGTCCCTCCTCTTCTGTGGCTGAAAATTACATTGACGGCTCTATGCACAGAGCTACAACATAGCACGTAGCTTGGCTCCTGTGGTCCTCAGTGATTGAATCCCAAACCTGCCAGATATGTGGTTGAAGGATTCGGAAAATAAATCAAAATTCTGTATACATTAGCACACACATGCATAGATGCCTGCACACGCGCGCACACACACACCAGCAAGCAAATTGTATGATAAAGGTAAAGCAAGTCAATTAAATAAATGTATGTGAACTTGTTTAATTTATCAGGCAAGGAACTGGAGTGGGAGCATAGGAAGCTGCCTTATACTGAATCAGGCAAATAAGAAACAATATCCCCACCATATTATGTACAAGCCATATAATGAAGAGTATATTACAAATTAGTTTTATATAATTTTAGCAGCAAAAATACACTCAACCCGAGATAGAACAAGAGTTCAACCAAATATGATAATTAGAAATCTTTAGTAAAACTGAATGTATTTGTTTGACATAGATTATATTGCTTTCCATACAATGGACTCCACTATTTTTACATCACATTCAACTTTACTAATATGATTTCCAACTGTCCTCGTTGGTTGAACTCTTGTTCTATCTCAGGTTGAGAGTATCTTTGTTTATAAAATTATATAAAACTAATTTGTTAGATATTCTTCAGGTAGGCAGTATATATAGGTAGGCTTGTATATATATAGGTAGGCAGTATATATTGGTAGGCTTGTATATAAATAACATGGTGGGGATCTTATTGCTTCTTATTTGCTTGATATAAGAGACTCCAGTACGCATTGTTTATCTTTTATACTGAGTGAGACCATTGGTCCATCTAACTCAGTATTGTCTACATAGACTGGCAGTGGCTTCTCCAAGGTTACAGGAAGAGTCTCTCCCAGCCCTATCTGGAGATATCAGGGAGGGAACTTGGAACCTTCTGCTCTTCCCAGAGCAGCCCCATCCCATGAAGGGAATATCTTATAGTACTCGCATGTAGTCTTCCATTCAGATGCAAACCAGGGTGGACCCTGCTTAGCCAAGGGGACAATTCATGCTTGCTACCACAAGGCACGGCTTGGCTGCAGAATTTGTGGGATTTTAGTGCACATGTCCTAGCTTCTGTATCCTCCCTTTTCCTCCTAGGCCTTTGAATGTCACTCTCGTCTTCCAGTCCAAGAGCCAACGATTTGTGCGAGTGGGCCTGGCTGTGCCTCTCTTCAGCACTGTGGCAAGGCTTAGAGAAATGGTAGCGGAGGAAGGCAAGATTTCACCTGACCAAGTAAGCCAAACCATTTCCCCTCTGCTCTGTATTGCAGTTATGGCTGAACCGAATGTTCTGCAGCAAATATTTTGGATATGAAAGTGGGGCTTTTGAAGAGCCTGAAATACTTCTCAAAAGAGCCCCCAAACCATACCTCTCTTACACTGGTTTGTAGCCCTGATTGGCTGGAGCTGTGGTACATAATTTGTTTGAAAAATACCCCTGCTTTTTCAAGTATGATGTGAAGCAGCTCTGAGAACATCTGTAATGCCCCATGAAAGAGCAATAGCATAACATTTCATCACAATAACGGCCTTTCCTTTGTGAATGGAAAAATACTTAAAGTGTGTTCTTGTTAATCATGTTAAATTATCTTGAGAACATGCTTAAAAACGTTGAGTATTCAGAGGGAGCAATCTTTTGCCTCTGGGCACAGCAATAATGAGGTGAGACAAGCAGTTATGGATAAAATAAAGAGCACAACTTTAGTATAGCAAAATGAAGTATGTGCACCAATTTAAATAAAAAAGCTGTTCCCCAGTGCCAGATTGGGCACTTGCTGTTCTGTGATTGTTTGTTTAATTTATATGCCACCTGGCTCCAGGCGGTTCACAAAAACAAAAAACAAACAAGAACAGCTATTAAAACAAGAACTAAAAATCTAACACATTCAACAATTACAGCAATTAAAAAATCCAAACAGCAATTAAATTTGTTTTAAAAATGCAAAAATTACAGCAAATAAAAAAATTTAAACAATTTAAAAAACCAAAACTCAGAAATTACTAAACGCCTGGCTTAAAAATGTGTCTTTAAGGGCTTTTTTTGAAGGCTGATGGCGAAGATCTATCCCAGACCATCTTTGTAGGGCCAGGCCACACTTGTTCCATGCCTAGGCTCTGTGTGCCCTGATCCAGGTAATTCTTTGCCACATCCTTCAATGTGTTTTTAGAAATTCTGAACCGCTTCAGCACCACCCTATGGCCAAATGCACTTCCTCAAGGTGTCCTGTTCCTCTTTCTCTGAACTTTATGACTCTGAGGGGCAGGTCCATTTTTTTTTTTTAAACCACCTTCACCCAGTGATGCCCACCAATTTCCTTAATTCTATAAAGTTTATAGAATAGATGTTCTATCTGCACCAGCCTTCCTGTTGTGACTAATAAAACTTGCAACATTTAACCTAAATGCCCTATATGAAGCAGTGTGGAGTGGGTTGTGGGGGAGGGAATGAACCCTAGGCCAGTTTGTGCCAAGGTAGAAAACAAATCCTACTTGGCACCTCAGCAGCAACCAGCCAAACCCATATTGCTCCATGGGAGAGTTAGAGGAGGCCACAAAAATGCTGAGTGAAAACAGAAGGAAGACACTGAAGTTTCAGAACCCCCTGTCTCTCCTCCAATTGGCTAGAAATGCACAAGGCAGTGTGCTCAGATGGAGTCCTGCTCCCCACTAGCCTTAAAACCTGGCAATTCCCAAGTCTTACTCTTTAGCCCATGCCAGTGACAAAGTCACTCCCCTGTCCACCTGGAATGTGGATGAAGTATTGTTCTATATAATTAATACTTAGGACAAGTATTTGTGTTGATTTTGTTGCCAAAATTAAAACATTTCACCAAGGGGTGAGCAAGCTTTGTGATTCATTCTTCTAAATGGCTTCCTTCCTCTCATTGCTCTTCTCAAACTTCTTCTAAATGGGCTTCCTTCCATGGAACAAATTTCCTTCCACTGAAAATGGAATGTCATTTCCATGATTTTGTTCTACAGTGGTCTGTTTCTCAGAACTGTCCAGCTCCATTCTGTTGACCATGCATTACACCTTTACCACAGAGTGATACCCAGAAGATGTTTTGGTGATTGTATTAGGTTTTTGAGGCTACAGCAGTCTGAGGAGGCTTTCTTCAACTTTCAGTATGGTGGCATATCAGAACACAGAAAATTGTGAATTAATGATTAACTGAATAACACATGACATTAATACATGTCATTGCATCCATGCCAGGGCTTTTGTAGATAGCATGCATGTGGGTGGGTGGGGAGAGGGATACAGATCACAGTTTGGGGGTGGGTAGGGAGGCCAATGGGACCCTTTTCCTTTGTCAAATAGCATCTACAGGGGGCCCTGATGCCCTGATCTGGATTGGGACAACAGTGGACAAGGTGTTATAGCTCTCCTACCTCCCAGTCATAGTTCTGATCTGGACTGGGCCCATGCATGCATGCTATTTGCAAAAGAAAAATTTGCCGAAACTCTAAGCTCAGTGACAAATGTGCGTGGAATCTCTAGCTAGAAGATTCCCTATAATGTTCCACCCCGCAATAGTTGTTCATTCCTAACGAACTTCAACAGTTCCCCTATCTAAACTTTATGAGTTGATATAGCATTGCCCCCCTGTGAAATGCAGATTTAGGCCATCAAGGTTCCCTTTTCTGAAATTCCTGGTGGTCCTGACTGTTCTGTCCCATTGCAGGTGATCCTGGCTGAGCTGGTCCAGTCTGGGTTCCAGTGCTCCTTCTCAGATGATGAGGATCTGAACACCATCGCAGAGGGTGACAGCATCTATGCATTCCAAGCTCCACTCTCCTTTAGCAGGGGCAACTCTTCTCGCCTCTCAGGTATGCCCTGTTGTGATGGGTGGAAAATACCCTGAATGCTTCCCATGACTTGCAAATAAGGGATCTCTTTGTTTGTCTGCAGTAGTGGTGGCAGCCTTTGGGGGGCAGTGTGCCACGTTCACTTTAAGTCCCAAGTATGAGAGAGTGCTGCACTGGAGTCCTTATGCAGACCCACTCCTTGTACCTTGATGTGACTTTGCCTCTTGCCTGCTGAGCCAGGGGGCAGGCAGGAGTGCAGGCCTGGCTATATGGCATAGCCAGGTCCATGGGCCCTTCTGCATCTGTCTACATGGGCCATCCATAGTTAACAAGATGAGGTGTCAGGCACTAAGAGGATTAAGTTCTCTTGTAGCAAATGGGAGAGAGAACATTCTTGCGTTCCCCCACTCGGATGAGACTAAAGACGTACTTTCCCTTGGGTGCTGCCTGAGGGCCAGACTAGATGTGATACTGGCAGGTGATTCATGCGTTTAAGTGTGCGTTGACACAATCATATAGGAAGCAAGGGGTAAATGTCCATTTAAGAGGCAAAAGGGTGAGGAGAGCTGAACATTTCCCCTTCCCTTGTGCATCTCCCTGCAGGTCCTCTCCCTTCATGTTTCTCTCCGCTGGGCTCACTTCCAGTATTGGAGCCCCGGCAGGGAGAAGAGAGTTAACGGGAAAGGGCTGTAGAGGTTTCAGCTGAGGAATGGGAAGGGTCAATTCCCCTCATCCATGCACCCATTTTGCTTCTTATAAACAGTACCTTCCCTCACCCCAGTTTCTACAGGATTGCAGCAAATCTACGTTTTTAAAAAGCACACAGATCTCCCACTCTCATGTCTAGTTTGGTCCTGGGGAAACTGGAGAGCCATGTGACAGCTGTGCCTGTGACTGATGGCAGCCATGAGAAGGCATGGGCCCTCTATTCAGAGACCAAGCAAAGGTATCCAGACTTACCTGCAGAAGGCTCAGTGCTGTGCCCAGTGGCTGCAAGATTAGTGTTTCTTCAAAGACAGTACGTGGGCTGCTATTGTGAAAGTCATGAATGATGCTTGCTTAGCATCATTCAGAAGCCAGAGTGAAGGAAAGGATGAAACCTGATGGAAGAGTGAACTGAGAATGTTTTCCGGCATTGATGGGATCACTGCGAGGCCAGCAGCTTTCACTGAAAGCGGGGGCTATCCATCACTCTGCCCTTGTTTCATCCAGCTAGCACAGATTAGCAGCAGTCACAGCAGTCAGCCGCTAGATGATTGGGCTTCAGGGGCTCTGTCATTGTAACAGCATCCTATTAAGATCTATAGCCTAGTGATCGTATCATGAGGCCACTGGGAAATACCCTCTCCCTGCAGAGTCGGTAATACCATTTTTCCTCTTGGGGAGCAGGGGCTTTTCTTCTTGCTTGTGCTCCACAGGTGAGGCCTGGTCTGCTCTGAAGGCATGTTATGCCTGCAGGTTGCCTGCAAGGATCCTTTTGCCAGGATGGGAAGCTGCTGTGACTAAGCAGGACCAAGTGTGACTTACAAACTGAATTGCGGGTTCTGGGAAGAACTGTATAAATGGTGTACTGCTTATCAGCCCAGAACCCTTTCCCCTGTAATGATTCACTGACTAGTCTGCCTACCATCTAAGCTGAAAGCTGATCTGGCTTTGTAAACATGAATGGATGTTAAAACCAACAAGGACAATATCCAAAAGCTTTCCTAATTTACAGAGATGCTTTTCTATTCCTCTTGCCTCTAGCCAGGTAACTATTGTGCTGTGAGTTTCTTCTCTGGCCATGGGTTCTCCTATTCATTTTGTGCGGGGTGGGGGTCACCTTTGACTCCTACTGTGCCGCTCTCTCCTGGCCAATGAGAGCCATTTCACAGATCCAGAAAGAGCATGCAATGCGGTTCTAATAGGCCAGAATCGCCTCAAAAGTTGTTCGGAAGCACCTCCCATGTCAGAATCTTGCTGCCTGTGGAAAGCTCACACATCAGGGCAAACAACTGGAAGGGAGGGAGGCTGGAATTGATGTGGAGGTTCTTCAAAACACGTGCATTCTGAGGTGGTCCCTGGCCCATCAGAGGCACCCTATTTTGTGTGGCTCAAGATGATTGGATTAGCTACCAGGCTCTCCCCCGCAGTGCTTCTTCATGGGGGACAGTGAAGTTCCTTATGATCTGTCTGTCCTTTGTTTCAAGGTTTCTGTTTACTGCAGTTATCCGCTACCTGCTTCCCATCTTCTCTTTGGTTTCTTTTTTTGTTGGGAAATAGAGATAAAATGTAACAAACGGATAGTTTGCTACGAATAACTCATGCATATTGTTCTGCATGCAGATTTTAGATTTGGGATAGGGGAAGAAGGGTTAGAGAATTTACAAGGCTCTGATCATTTTTGGTCAGAGAATGTCTTTCAGTTTGATGTTTTTCCCCTGCCCCTCTACATCTAATGTGCTACCAATGTGAATTATGGGCTGATTTGGCCAGATGAAACAAGAGTGGAAACTGTAGTCCAGTATCAAGACAGCACTATATTAGGAGCACTCGAGCATTTGTTACAGAGCAGGGATATGCCTGTTGAAATATAATGTTCTGACCCTTGCTTCTCAGACAGTTGGGGACTGTATTTATGTGAAGGAACCAGGGATCTCAAGCAAAAGAGAAATATGTCTGCGCACCCTCACCTGACTACAGTTCCCAGGTTCTTGGGAAGAAGCAATCACTTTTACACTGGTTCATTCATTTGATTTCTATACCGTCCTTCCAAAAATGGCTCAGGGCAGTTTACACAGCAAACAAATAAGATGGATCCCTGTCCCCAAATGGCTCACAATCTATAAAGAAACATAAGACAGACACCAGCAACAGTCATTGGAAGTTCTGTGCTGGGGGTGGATAGGGCCAGTTACTCTCCCCCTGCTAAATAAAGAGAATCACCACATTAAAAGGTGCCTCTTTGCCAAGTTAGCAGGGGTTGGGGTATGTAGTGTAGATGTACTTGAGGTTTGTAGTGGTTGAGGTTTGTAGTGTAGATATCCTTGAGGTGAACCACTCAGAAGTCCAAGAAGAAGTTGTTTCAGGCTCTTCGAGGGTAGTTAAGGGAAAGTATATAGACTAGGGATGTGCACAAACCCATTCGGCGCTCCTTTTGTGGAGCACCAAACCGGTTCAAATGTCCGGCGTTCAATTTGGTTTGTGCTGTTCACACACACGTCGGCCATTTCCGGTACAACGCTGACAGGGGCTGCAGGGAGGTATACTGCAACCCCACACCAACGCTTTTGAGGAGAGCGCCAGTGGGGGGAAAGCGCCGGGCCAGGTAAAGCACCTCCCTGCCCCTTAAAAGGAACCCCCCCCACCTCCCGGGAGTGCATGAACCAGTTCATGCACATCCCTAATATAGACTTCATTTGGCTGGTTATAATCACTCATATCCTATGTGTGAGCAAGCAGATCAAAGCCAAAGGCAGGTCTGTGTTAAGGTCCCTGAGGCATTAAGGTCACTGGTGCAGGTGCCCCAAGGAAGCTAAATACCCATATAGATCCATAGCACCTCTGCAAACTCAGGCAGAAATACCTGGCAATAATCTCTAGTGCTGCAAGCCACAGGTGAGCACACTGATCTGAAATTCCACTGGTGAGCTGATGTTGCCACTACCTTGCCACTGTACCTTTTGGAAATAGCATTTTTGGAAACACTTTTTTAAAAAAAAGTGGTGTGGTTGCTCTAGAGACTAATTACCTGTGATCAATGGCATTTTACAATTAACATGTTGCCCATCCAGCTCTGTTTTGTGACTAATACAACAGGTTATTTTTAGCCTCTCTGGATCTGGCAGGCAGCCAAGCCTTTCCTGCTTCAAAGGGTCAGGCTTGAATCAAGATAAATTGGCTTTTCAGCCTGTAAACGCTGTAGAGATTCCAGGAGCTCAAGTCAGAGGATGTTGAGAATCTTGGATTGGCAGGAGGATGTAGTTAGGGCAGAAGCCTGTAAGGGCAGAGAAGCAAAGGGGCACAGTGCATCAATTAAACAAACAAAGAAAGAAACCCTAAATAGCTGAAAGTTTGGGCAAAGAAAAGAAATCTATACAGATTTGAAATAATTTGGTGGGTCCTTATCTCTGATGGAAGAGTGAGGAGGAATAGGCTTTAAGGGGCAAATATCTTTCAGTGAGGAAAACTGCTTTGCTTTTAGTCTCGTGATGAGCCTGGAGAAAATGTGTTGCTTTCTGAGTTACATGATCCTGCAAAAGGGCAGGATTTAATCACTGAAGAAGACAGGACAGGAGAGCAGCCATCTCCAGTAGCTTTTGTGTGGTTAAAGAGATGTAGTCTGGACTGCTTTTAAGGGCAGTAGTTGCTAGGGGTGGAGCAGGGGGCGGGGAGGATATAGCCATGGCCAGCACGCTCCATCTAGCTAGAGGTGGCAGAAGAAAGTAATATTAGTCCACTTGACCCAGGTGCTAACTCCATAGAAGTGCCAGATGAGGCTAGTTTTGGGGGGTGTTTTTCATTCAGTGTTTCAGTGGTTATGAACCTAATATGTCCTGCCATCACCAAAGAAAGCATATTCCTACAGTGGTCTTCCAAAGGTAAAGGTAAAGTGTGCCGTTGATTCGATGCCGACTTCTGGCTCCCACAGAGCCCTGTGGTTTTTCTTTGGTAGAATACAGGAGGGGTTTACCACTGCCTCCTCCAGTACTAGATGATGCCTTTTCAGCATCTTCCTATATTGCTCCTGCCCAATATAGGTGTTTCCCATAGTTTGGGAAACGTATCAGCAGGGATTCAAACCGGCAACCTCTGGCTTGCTATTCAGGTCATTTCCCTGCTGTGCCATTAGGTGACTTGGTCTTCCAAAAGAGCATACTATATCCCCTGCCTTCTCTCCCCGCATCTGTTTCCACCCTATGCAGTTCCTGTCTCATCCTGTATAGTATTTAGTAGATGCTTTTCTGTCTGAATCATAGAATTGGAAATGGACTTAGGGCAATCTCATTCAGTTTCCTGCACAAGCTTACAAGAGACGATGCCCTCTAGATACATGCTGGTGTACTGTATAAGGATAAGGGTTTTGAACAAGCAGCATTCATACGGGAAGCTAGTGTAGTGCAGTGATAGAGTGTCGGACTAGGACTAGGGAAGACTAGGTACACATTTGCACTTGGCTGTGAAGTTCACTGGATAACTTGGGACAAGCCACTGCTTTTCAGCCTAGCCTCCTCACAGGATTGTCATATGAATAGCATAGAGGGGGGGGAAGGGAGAACCCTGTACAGTGCCATGAGCTTCTTGGAGGAACATAGGAATGTATGAAGCTACCATACAAAGTCAGGCTGTTGGTCCATCTGGCTCAGTATTGTCTACCAGACCTGTGCACGCAGGAAATTATTGGACCTGACCTGACAGAAAAAATTGTTGAGAGGACTGATATGACCTCCCAAAACTATCAGGCTGGATTGGAAATCTGACAATTTTCTGACACTGTAAGGCAAAAGAGAAGTCACTCCCCTTGTGCTTGGTTAAACGGCCAACGCAGCACCTCTCAGCTAAGAAGCACCATGTTAATGTCAACCCACTTATCTGGCTGCTGCCAGCAGAGGAGCAGACTGTCATTTGTGCGGTTAGGATGTAAAAGGTAAAGGATTTTCTCAGCTGGTGTGGGAGGTCACTCAACATGGGTTATCCCTCCCACTTGCTCCAGAAGGCAGGGAATCTGCAAATGAAGAGACCCTTAGTAAGCCCGCAGAGGTTGGTTCCTTCCAGTCTATTTCCTGCCTTGGCTTTTGTTGGTTCCAGATCGCCTGCAGTTCCCTTCTTTCTCTTTTTCTTTGGATCTATTACACTTCCCCCCTGATATTTACTTTGTTCTTTCTTTGGGATTTTTCTCTCCAATATTTTGTCTTTTATTCCCTTTATTATTTTGGGGTGGTTGTTTTTTTAAAATGGTTTATCTACTCCTCTGTTCTGCTGCCCTGTTCCCCATTCTTTCTGCTGCGGTTCCTTTGTTCCCTGTACTCTCTGCCATGGCAGGGGAACCAAAGAAGGTGCTGGTGCTGGCCTTCAGGGCTCAGCATGCCCGGGCTCAGCTTTTCCTGCCAAACATGTGGGAGGCCTCCCCAGTCGGGGGCGCTGTAGGGCTCTGCTGGTGCCTCCTGGTCCCAGCTTCTCCCATCGTCTACTGCCAGAACGCCAGGAAAGGCTGAGCTAGCCAGAACCAGCAGGAAGCTCCAAAAATCCCCAGCTGCCCAGCGAAAGAAGCGGAGATGATCCTCTCCATGCCAGAGGAAGTGTGATTGGCAGAGAGGTGATGGTGACAGCAAAGGCCTCCGACCAGGTGGCGTTGATTGCACTACCGCCTCCTCCAGTACTCTCCTCAGCAGGACGGCGCGTGCCCTCGGGCCCTTGCACCATCGCCACCTTCCTGATGCAGCAGGGGCAGCCCATTGATTCCAGGGAGACGGATCTCTGTGCACTGTAGCTGGTATCATCCACCACCCAATAGGGGAAGGAATGGAGGAAGCCTGCATTAGCATCAGTGGCGAGGAGAGTGGAGGAGACTCTGAACAGGGAGATGCTTCGACCCAAGAACTGGTGAATGATACCCTGCCCATGGTGGCGGGGGGAGGTCCAACCCTTTGGAGCCACTGAATTCCCCCACAGAGACTTCCCCTCCAGGACACCCCCTCAGCCAGAACTTACAGGGGGTCCCAGCAGTGTGCCTGACTGGTAGGAGTGGGTGGTGGCCATTAAGAAAACTTTTGAGGCCAGCTGCCAAGCTTCCAGGGGGCAGAGGGGACACAAACGGCACAGACATAGCTCCCGCTCCTCATCATCACCTGAGGTGGAACCTTCAAAGATGCAGAAGCGTTCAGTAAAAAGCAAGGGCAAACGCCCAAGGTCCACCTCCCACCTTCCTTCATCTGAATAGTCAGGGGTGGAATCCCCAGACATTTATCAGCCCCATAGTTTCCAGTGGCCTCAAAGACCACTCTGATTCAATCCAAGACCTTTCCTCTTCTAAGGAAGGTGAAGTGCATGATGAGCCCCTTCCACTCCTCCCAGAGGCTATTGTTGCCTGAGGAACAACAACTTATCACTCAATCATTGCTGCCTTGGGTTTGCAGGCTTCTCAGGCAGAGACTAAGAAAGAGCCCTTCCAAGGGTTCACTAGTGCTTCCCTCCTCTGAAATGTCAGTGAATAGGTCCACCATGCCTAAGAGATTTATCAACGTGCTCAAGCAGGAGTGGGATAAACCCTCATCTCTATACGGTCATATACCATGGCAAACAGGATGTAGGATAGGATGTAGAACCTATCTTCCAAGAGGATGTTATGGACTCACTTCAGGTTTCCTCTCTCAATGCCCCAATAGTGGACCTCCTAAGTAGAGTAGTGGTGCCTGCCTTTAGACCCTAACAAACTCAGGTGCAAGCATCTATGTTTATAAAGGGCAGCATATTCTCAAACGCCACGGTGTTCGCAAAGGTGCACCCATAGTTGCACATCTACATCTACAGCGAATGAACATTTATTGTTATCTCGATGATCTGCTGATCAAAGCACGATAGAAGGGGGAGGCCCTGCGGGCATCACACCTGATGTTATCTTGCCTGCGGGTGCACAGATTCCTAATAAATGAAGAGAAGAGTCACCTTGTACCCTTGCAGGTCCTGCAACACCTCAGAGTGATTATAGACACTTCCAGGTTGAGGTTTTTTCTTCCCCCAGACAGGCTGTTGACAATAATATCCCTTTCCAAGGAGTTTCTACTGAGCATTCTGGAGGATCATCTCTGTCTGGCATGCCTACTGGAATTGATGGTGTCTACAATGGACTCTGTTTCATGGGCTAGGATCCACCTGCGTCCCTTGCAATAGCCGTTACTTCCCTACTGAGCACAACTAGCAAGGCTTGATTGTGCACCCCACCTGCCGGGGGACCTACTTCAATCTCTACATTGGTGGATTTTCCCAGAGAACCTCTCCAAGGGCACACCATTCTCCAAGCCTCATAGGATCCTTGTGACCACCAATGTGAACCTGTTGGGCTGGGGGGCCCATTGTCTCCATCTCCACGCACAGGACAGGTGGTCTCCAGTGGAGGTGAAGCACAGTATCAATTGGCTGGAGCTTCGGGCCATCCAACTGGCCCCTTTGGATCTCCTCTCATATACTGGTGGATACCAATGTGCTCATCCGATTGGACAACACATCCACAAAGGTGCATATCAACTGCCAAGGGGGCACGAGATAGAAATCCCTGCATTGCCTGGCATCTGCAATAATCCTCTGGGCAGAGAGGAACCTGAACCCCATTGTGGCACATCATGTCACGGAGTCTCCAACATTCAGCAGGACTGATTGAGTTGCAGGGACATAGACCCTTCAGAATTGAGTCTTCACCTGAAGCTGTTTCAGTGGGTGACTCACCACCTGGGGGGGGGGATGGTGGGGGGGTTTCCACTGAACGATCTGTTTGCCTCTCCAGAGAATGCAAAACTACCCAGGTTTGGGTCTCGTTTTTCAGGTCGGTCGGGGAGGGAGGCAGTGGATGCACTGTCACTACAGTGGCCTCCATTGCTAGTATACACTTTCCCACCAATTCCTCTCCTAGCACATTGTCTCAGATGCCTTTGTTACTCTCAGGCTTCCATGATACTGATAGTGCTATTCTGGCCGAAGTGGCCATGGTTTTCCGAGATTGTGAACCTAAGGGTCGAAGGACCGCTTCATCTTCCAGACAGAAGGGACCTCTTGTCTTAAGGTCCTGTTCTCCATCCAAATGCAGGTTGGCTAAAGCTGACCGCTTGGAGGCTGAGAGGGATTTATTGAACTCTCAGGGTTTGTCAGGTGGTAATCACCATTCTGGCATCAAGAAAACCTTCAATTTAGCAGACCACTTGGAGGCACTTCCTGCATTGGACCTCAAAGTGGGCACTAATGGTGAAGGACTGCTCCTTGTGGGACTTATTGGATTTTATTTTTTTTTACAGGAAGGTCTGTCTTTGGGGTTAAGAGCAGCTACCCTGAAGCAACAGCCCACCTGTCTCACACCTATGCTGTTTCTGGATGGGGTTGCTTCGGAGCGTCTTCAACCTATTGCAGAAGTTTCTATGGCTGGGGGGGTGCGGGGGGAATCATTTATCACATCCAGTCTGTCACAGGTTTCCATCATGGGACCTGCACACTGTACTCCGTGTTCTGCGCCAACCTCTCTTTGAACCTCTGCATGAGGCACCAATACGGATTCTTTCATGGAAGTTGGCATTCCTAGTGGCAATTACTTCAGCATGGAAGGTCTCTGAGCTGAGAGCCCTGTCGGTGAGGAAGGGGCTGTGCATATTTTCAACTTATTCCTGGCCCATCATTTACCCTTAAGGTGAATTTGGTGTTCCCCAGGTCACAGGACATGTACTTACCTTCCTTCTGTCCTCATCCACAGTGCAAGAAGGAGAGGGAACAGCCTAAGCTGGATGTTCACGGAACCCTGTAGGAATATATTTCCAGAACGGAGCTTTTTCGACGTTTGAACTTTCTCTTTATTTCCTATCAGGGTATTGCACTTCGCCAGCCTGTGTCCTCATCCACCATAGGTTGCTTGGTCAAATCTTGCATTACTTAGCGTATGAGCTGCAACACCTGTCTCCACCTCAGGGGGTCACGGCTTACTCCATGAGATCAACTACTACATCAGCTGCTTTCTCCTCGACTGCTTCTCTGGAAGAAATCTGTAAAGCATTTCTATGTGGAAGTCCCCATCTACCTTGTCATGTCCTTAAAGTTGGACATGCATGCTTCCTTCCTCTAGGGCCGCATTTGGTAAGTGGGCATTACACCAGGTTCTGTCAAGGCAGTAGATTCTGGTCCAGGCTTGTTCCCTCTCGTGGGTGTGAGTGGTGGTGTTACCCACAGTGAGTGACCTCCCACACCAGCAGAGAAAGGAACACTGGTACTCACCGTGAAGGTTTCTTCTTGCTGGTGTTAGGGAGGTCACTCATACCCACCTGGGTTGGGCCTGGACCTACCGCCTGGATTGGACTGGGGGTGGGGTATTTTCTACTTCACTCCCCTTTTGCCGTTTCTGTGTATTTCTCTGCATGTACATATGTTGTGGTCCAACTATGTTGACTCTGCTGTGATGGTTTTCTTGACCTGTTGTTCATGTTGGTGTGCTGTTATGATAATCTTTGGGCTCAGGCTTTTCAGTGGACTGGGAAGAACCGCCCTCTGTGGGCTTACTTAGGGTTTCTTAATTTGCATATTTCCTGCCTTCTGGAGCAAGTGGGAGGGATAACCCACAATGAGTGACCTCCCTAACGCCAGCAAAAAGAAACCTTCATGGTGAGTGCCAATGTTCCTTTCCCCTCTTACCTTTTAAATCCCAATCCTCCAAATGGCAACCTGTTTCTCAGCTGGTTGCAGAAATCAGCTGAGAGGTGGCACGCTGGCCATTTAACTTGGCCTAACAG
This sequence comes from Hemicordylus capensis, assembly GCF_027244095.1. Classification (NCBI taxonomy): domain Eukaryota; kingdom Metazoa; phylum Chordata; class Lepidosauria; order Squamata; family Cordylidae; genus Hemicordylus; species Hemicordylus capensis. Next base: position 383,497,189 of record NC_069658.1, read on the forward strand.
AAATTTCAGAACTCTGGTGGAGTCTGCCATGACAGGAGGAATTCTAGACGGAGTCCCTCCTGTCGTGGCAGAACTCCTTCTGATAATGCCCAACAGAGGGCATATTGGGTCTGATGTGCCTGTCGGGCTGACTCGACTGCACAAACCAGCTGCCTACTGAGACAGTAAATCCTAATCTGAAGCCCTAGGGAACCCCTGCTAGTCAACAGAGATTGGCAGTAGCTCTCCAGGGTTTTAGGCCCAGGGGGCTTTCCCAGCCCTGCTTGGAACTGCTAGGGATTGAAACTGGGACGCTCAGCTTGCAAAGTAGGCACACTACCACTGTTCTGTGGCCCTTCCCCTGGTGTAGAGTGGGTAGAAATATAACAATCAGGACAACGCAGCTATTTTCTTGGACCTCACTTCACCAGTAAAGTTGTTCTGTCGAGTCGGTGTCGACACCTGGCAACCACAGAGCCATGTGGTTTTCTTTGGTAGAATACAGGAGGGGTTTACAATTGCCATCTTCTGTGCAGTATGAGATGATGCCTTTCAGCATCTTCCTATATCACTGCTGGTACCAGTGGGGATTTGAACAGCAACCTCTTGCTCCCTAGGCAAGTTACTTCCCTGCTGTGCCATTAGTACACAATGAATTTGTCCCATTTTGAGGCAATTTGCTCAGCTGGACAAGTTTTGCCTCCCTGCCGGGTCCTACCTCTTCATCCTTTGTATTTTGGTCTATTGTTGTTTGAGCCATTTGTGTGTGTGGTCTTTGCCTTGCAGAGACATTTGGTAGAGCACACCATTCTCACTCTTCTCTACAGGCATTATTTCATACTTGGGATGATATCAGTGAATCTCTCTTAGGGATTGAAAGAAAGGGACCCAGTGCAGAGGACTGGATGAAGGGCTACGGAGATAGATATAGATATAGATATAGATATAATCTCTACACACAGAAAAATAGCATGTGAGGGAGAATAGTTAGCCTGACATGCCTGTGCGCGCTCTCTCTCTCTCTCGGTTTTGTGGGGAGGAAGCATTCAGACATGCGGCAGCCCCCACCCACACACACACCTGCAGCCTGGAAAAAAACATTAAAACTTGCTCCTGCTGATAGTATAAATCCAGGATAGTCTTCCCTCTCTAGTTCTGCAGCTGTGAATTCTGATATATTTGTCTGAATCTGGATTCTGCATAACTGAGACTTCAAGAGGACAGCTTGGGGAAGAAGCAAGATTCATATCCCAGCTGTTGAGGGGGGAATGGGATTTGATGAACCAGGGGGCTGGCAGGGAGTTTGTCTACATGGCTGTATTTTGGGAAGGATTAGCGCGTATATGCAAAATGAAGAGTAAGAGTGGAGAAGAAGTGCCATGGCAGTGATTTATTGCCTCTCTGGGCTAAACAAGAGGCCTTAATTGAAAAACATCAGAGGAGACAGCGTGTGCAGATCTGAGAGATGGAGTTCATGACAATCCTGCTTTTTGGACAGCCCTATTGCCAGGTGGCTTTGATGAATTGTGTAGCCCAAATCTGGGGATATGGAGAGATCAAGCTGCAAATTGGGGTACAGATTGGACTAGTTATGCCTGAGAGCTCACTGCTAGCAATAACAAACACCCAGCCCTAGTATATTACTTATCTAGCTTCTTGGGGTATAAATGTTAATTTTTCCTAGCAGAATCACAGGGTTGGAAGGAATCGGATTAGATCATTTCCTTAAACCTTTGTCCTAAGGCAGAATATCCTGAATTTCTGACTGACTGTGTTTAGGTTTTCCACAAAACGTTCCAGAGGGTGAGAGTCCACAAACCATCTAGTCAATTTATTCCATTATAAGCTGCTGTTATAATTAGGAAGCTCCCCCCACAACCTCGTGCCTGAATCCAGGTGCTATACCCTGCATGATGATGGCTTTTAAAACATCAAAATGGTGTGCTAAGAAAAAGCTGACCTGCAATCTGCACAAATTATGCAAATAAAATACATTTGCATACCACCTCTTTATTCTGGCATTCTGCGCTGTTTATCATATTGCACAATGCATTCCGTCTTGTCTGGGGGTGGGAGCAAGAGGATATGAAGAGCACTGGAGACCCACGTCTTGAACCACTGGGGATCCTATCCTGCAACACCCTCCACCCAGGTTCTGAGGTTTCACCGCACATTTACCTACACATTTTCAAACATTTCTTTTCAGTGATTAGGGTTAGAAATGTACTCTTCCTGGATGAAATGGGGGGCAGGAGACAAAACCGGAGATTCTCGGAAAGCAAAGTTCTGCATCTGGTGCTACACGTCATGTTTTTCTGTATTAGCATGGAATTGTGGTGTTCATCCAGCCCACTCTAAATCCAGTGCTTTTCATTGCAAGGCCTGTGAGCCACTGGCTACTCCCACAAACTCAAAGTATGGCTCCCTGCCTAATTGTTGATTAGGCTTGTGAGAAGCTTTGGCTGAAGCTGAATATTCTGCATAGCCCCTCTGGGACCACATGGAGGCAACTGTTTCCACTATGCAGTGCTGTCCTTTGCCCAGCACCAGTGAGCTCCTTTAAGGGAAATGGCGCTCTCACATGCCCCAGTGACATCTTGGAAGGCACACATGTAGTGCTTGGAGGCTGGAAAGTACTGGGAAGGACTACACTTCCCAGTGCTCTGTGCTTTATTCATTCATTTATTCATTCATTCAATTTCTACACCGCCCTTCCAAAAATGGCTCCGGGCGGTTTACACCGAGAAATAACAAATAAATAAGAGGGATCCCTGTCCCCAAAGGGCTCACAATCTAAAAAGAAACATCAGATAGACACCAGCAACAGTCACTGGAGGTACTGTGCTGGAGGTGGATGCCTTTCAAGATGGTGCTGGGATTTGATAGGGCTCTGGGACTTTTAAGATAAAGGGCCCTCCTGGTGCTTTGGAAAGCTCAGCATTGTATGGAAACCAGCCTGATGGGAAATGGCTCTCACAAAGGAGGTTTTACCAAATGACCCCTGTTTGAAAAACAGTAAGATGACAGATCAGTCTATCCACCTGTATTTAGTAAGACTGAATAACATTTCCATCCACATATGGATGAAAAGAGCTGCTATTGTTGCTTAGAGTGTTTATATCCAGCTTCTCAACAAAGAAGTTCTAAAAGCAGTTTACATAACAAAATAAATGAAAATACAGTTCCCAATCGCAGAGTGCTCAAAATCTTAAAAAGGAAAGAAAAAGGCGGGAGAGAGAAAAAACCATAGAAGGGAGACACCAGCGAATGGCATCAAGAAAAGATAGTGAGGGGATTCTGATTGGGCAAAAGAGGGCTAAGAGAGCCTAGCCTGCTCCCAGCAGCAAACCCTCCTAATCCCCCCTCCCCTTAGACAAGGTTAGCGGAGCGAGCACTCCGCTAACCCCATCTTTTCGATCGTGAGTTGCTGCGGTGCAGCTCTGCACCGTGGCAGCACACGAGGAGACCACCGCCAGGAGGCTGAAACCAGCCTCCCCTGCCCTGGGGGTCTCTCCAGGATGCCCCACGCACTTGTGCGCAGCATCCTGGAACTGCTGGGGGCTGCACGGCCCCCGATCCCCCAGCCCCCTCCGGCTCTGTGATGGAACCGGCAGTCGTGTGGGCGGCCGATCTGCTTCCCTGCTCGTCTGGGGGAGAGCAGGCTAAGCCCGCTGTCCCCGCAAACCCCTTCCTGGCGAGTCTCACTGATCATGATACTCGCCTCAGTATCTTATTTATGCATTCTTTATTTTTCTATATAAACCGCTTTGAGAACTTTGGTTGAAGAGCCCTAGGATGAAATTGTCAGGCAAAGAAGCTGGATTTCAACCTGTGCACATATCAACGTAGCCTTCTTACCCCTCCCTCAACAACATGGTGTTTAGATTCCAAATCAGTGTAGGTTTGGGCAAGAGTGTTGATTGGAAGGTATGTGTTCACATCCCAGTATCAACCACAGACTCTCTGGGAGACATGGTTATTTCCTGGTTGTATTTTCTCCACTTGTGCAAGTGAAATAATAACAAGCTTCAGAAAACGGATGTAAAAATGAATGTGAGGAGGACTGAGAAGCACTAGATTATACTCTCCAGGAAAAACAAGCTCTTGTCCTCTTCAAATCAGTATAGATGGGGTGGGGGGGAGGAAGAGTTAATATGATGCTGATCTCCATTGTTCCCTGCCATTTCTCTCTGATCACTGAATTCATAGTACACTTAAGAAGCTGCTGTTTGGGCCTAAAAATAATAATGCTGTGTAAACTATCCCTGACAATTTTCAGATTCACAACTGCAGATTTGAATCCAATTCTGTTAAATTGGTGAACCATATGTTTGAACCTTGCATGGTGCCCTGTGAATTCTTGGAGGGGGGATGTTACTTTGTTCAATATTTTGTTAATTGGCTAATTTGTTTGATTCACTATTAAGTTATTTATCATCTTGACTTGCCTCTTTCATGTCACAAGATACAGACTGTATTTTTTGACAAGATTATATTACTTTTCTTTTTAAAATTTTGAACCCAAGCACACACACATTAGTCATGGGGGAGCCGTTTCCCCTATGATGCCATCCCAGATAGCTACAGCATGTGTGTGCAAATACTCTAATCCTGTGAACAGGAGAGCTGGTCTTGTGGTAGCAAGCATGACTTGTCCCCATAGCTAAGCAGGGTCTGCCCTGGTTGCATCTGAATGGGAGACGTGATGTGTGAGCACTGCAAGATATTCCCCTCAGGGGATGAAGCCACTCTGGGAAGAGCAGAAGGTTTCAAGTTCCCTCCCTGGCTTCTCCAAGATAGGACAAGATATTTTTATTGAACCAACAAATTACCAAAGCATACAGTACGTTGCCAAAGCACAATTATATACAAAGTGGTTGTTTGTACATGATATATCTACACAGATTTACACATGAGGATTTGGAAACCCACAAGGTTATGAAGTATATGCAGGTAGTACTGTAACTCGAGGGTGGGGGATTTCAAGGCACATCAGGTAATCGGGGGGGTTACGTCCGATGTCCATTTCCACAATTTGTCCCATTGCTGTTTAGAACAGATACTCTTGTCTTTTTGCACATAGAGATTCCTGCCTGCAACCTTGGAGGAGCCACTGCCAGTCTGTGAAGGCAATACTGAGCTAGATAGACCAATGGTCTGACTCAGTCTATGGCAGTTTCCTATGTTCCTAACAGGTCCAAAACTGCATGGGTCTTTTCCACCCTACCAGCAAAAGGGTATGAGTTAGCTGGGAAAGGCCATATGATCCTGCCCACCAGTGTGGCAGCACTATTCACAACCACAGCTCATCCACATGGAATAGCACTATGGAGTCAGCATCAGCTCCCATGCGGATGAAGGGGTTTCTTATTTGTAATTGGCACTGGAACAAATCCCCCCACTACACACACACACGCTCAAACCAACACATACATACTCGGGTTTTTTGGGGGGGGGGTCACAGAATATGCTTCCCAAGATGCTTTGTGGCAAGAGATTTGTAAGAATGTCACCATCTTCACACTTAAAAGTATTCCCTGATTAGGTGCCAAGTAGAGCAGCCTCTGCCTTGAGGATTACCTCACTGGTGTTTTCCTCTCTTTTCTCCAGGTTGCCCCCACAGCCTCCCATCCTCTCCCAATTCTTCGGAGCCGGAAGGCCAGCGCTTAGCTCACAATGGGGCCATTTCATCCGAGTTCCTGCACCACGGGACAGGGGGCAGAGTCTTGCTCCTTGTCTGCAATGTAGCTGGGACAGGGCAGCAGGCTGTCAGGTGAGTGCTGCTAAACAGAAGAACTGTTGCCCGAACTGTCTCTCTCTTTTCAGAAGCAAACCTCTGGGCTGCATTCATGGAGTAGGAAATGGTGCGCTGGAGCAGGAGGCCAGGCTTTGTACACAGATCCGGGCTCCAGAACAGTGCTTGGTTCACTAGCAGATTTGACCCACACCCTTCATTCCCATTTTCAGGCCACTGCCAGCCTCTACAGGCAGAGTTACCTTTAGGCCTTGCTAGGTTTGTCAGCATGGAAGCCATTGGCCAGTTTAAAAAAAAAAAAAGGCCAATGCCACTTCTGATGGGACTTCTGATATTTGTATGCATTTGTGAAACAGGCTTTTTGAATCTGGGCTCTTTGGATTTCGCACTCGTGTGGTGATTATACCATAAGGCTGATGGAGTGTAGCATGGAGGCCGCATGGAGGCCCCAGTTTCTCCATAGAGGGAGGGCACTTCAAGCTGAGGAGTTTACTTGCCTTGACTCCTAGTCCCTAGCTTGAGTTTTCTGATAATCAGCAACTCTGAAAAGCCGGAAACAAGCAGCAGCTGGGCTTGTTAAGAGCAGTTTTCTTTGTGTCATTTGGCATAACATCTGGACTCTGTAACATTAATGGTAGGTCTGATGAAGCAAACATGGTGGCAAGTTAATTGTCTTCACTTGACAGCGAAGAGCTTGGAACGGAGCTGCTGCTGCTCCTGCCAGATCAGGCTGTGCAGCTGGTCTGGAGCAACAGCCACGGAGCATCCTGAGCCAGCCCCATTGCTCTGTTTGGGACCATTTGGCTTGCCGCTCTGTTCTGTCTGGTGCGTGCTCTTTTCCTTCCAAAGTCCATTTGTTCCCATGCTGGAAATTGGGGAGCTGCACTCGGCTTAGCAGCTGCTGATGGCTGCAAGGAGCTTGCGGGAAGGCAATTGGATGCAAAAGCACTGTAGGCCAGTAATGAATTCACATTGCACATCTCAAATGTCATTAAGTAACACTCTGCATGCTTGCAGCGGCTAATAAACCATCATCGGCTGGGAAACAGCTTGTAACATGCTGAGCTTTATGGAGGGCAATTTATCTAGCAATATTTCCATTTTATGCAGAGCACTATCCCTTTACCTCTCCCCCTTCCCCAAATGCTGCTTCAGGGGCGAAACAATCTGAATTGCTTCCTAGAAATCGGGTTCTTTCCTAAACTTGTGCTCACTTTAAACCCTGTTTTTTCAGCCAAACAGCATAGGGATGAACTTAAGCTCTAGGGGAGGAAGAAGATTCATCTAGCTCAGTTGCTGCATCCCCAAAAGGGACTGGGCCAGAGATCAGGATACAAGACACATTAGCGAGATGATGCTAAAGATGAAACGTAGGGGTGTGCACAGAACCGCAGAGCTGTGGTCCGGCACTGTGGGGTGGGTTCCTTTAAGGGCGGGGAGGGTTTACTTACCCCTCCTGCCGCTTTTCCCCCTCCAGGGCTCGTATTTATTGTAATAATTGGGGCGGCAGGATACCTCCCTGCCGCCCCTTGTCCCTCTGCAATGCCGCCTCCAGGACGGGGCGCGCACGCGGCTCTGCGAAGGGCAGATGCTGTTGCTGAGGGAATCACGTTTTAAAAGGTAACTACTGATGGCAATGGTAAACCCGAACAAGAAGCCGGCACAGCACCAAGCCGGCCTCCGGCGCCTCTCCGCCCGGTGCCACCAGCAGCCACTGAGAGGAGCTCTGCCAGGGAGGATGCGCCGCCGCGCCCAGCCCACCCTCACTTCCGGCTCCCAGGCGACTTCCCCCCACATACAGCATGGCTGCCTTCCTTCTCCTCCTCCCATCGGGCCACGCTCCGGACCGGTCCGGACCCATCCCTAATGAAACGATTGAAAGTATGAGAATGTTACAGAATGAGATACATGACTTATGTCCTTCTTCTGCCTTCTGTTAGTTTAGATAGCATGGGGTTCTCCAGTGGAGCAGCTGGGGTCCCGTGTCTCTCCCCCCCCCCTTTAAGGATGAAAGATTTCTTGGCTCCTCTTCCTCTAATTTTGAGTAATTATCTTTGTAACTCTTACGAGACAAACTCTTGTGAGTTGCACAAGCAGACCTAAGAAGCCTAGAGTTTCAATTTGTCAGTGTGGCTGAGCTATGTTATTACCACCTCGGTTTTTAAAACGGAGTCTCACCTGCCAACTCTGAGCCTGAAACGCCTTTTAAAGCATGAAATCTAGCTGTTCAAATCAAAAGGGGTAGGTGCACTCTTCTGAATCCTAGGGCAAAATACGTTTACATTTAAACAAACGAGCAAACAAAAATAAAGAAAATATACAAATAAACCTGCTCCTTTTTCTCTGACCTTAGAATTGATATATAGGACCAGGATACATTTACCTTTAGTTACAGAATTAAGAAGAACACAGCTTTCCATCTAGAAACCAGGTATTTCATCCAAAAAAAACCCCAGCTGTTGAGTGAAAGTCTTGCCTATGCCAAATATTTCATGCAGACCTATCAGGCCAGATGAGGCTTTCCCTCAAATAATTACTCTTGGCTTTGAAGTGGAAATAAGGTTTAACTTTCCCTGTAGTCAATTTGCATAGTCCCCAGGCAAGCCTGCCTTTAACCCATATTTTATTGAGCTCCTTCTCTCCTGCTCACCTGTCTTATGCTAGACTATTGACTACACCATTTTGACACACCAGATGAGGGTGATTAATCAGGGGAAAATTCTGAGCAAATATTAATGGTAAAAATGCAGTATTTCCAGACAACTAATCATGATTAGAAACAGAGGTGTAGAAAGATCACTAGATAGCCCCTGGAAATATGAGAAATGGCTGTATCAAACACATGTAAATTGCTTTGGAAGTGGGCAGACAGGATTTTCTGGCATACTAGAAAACTGGTTTAGCATGATGAAGGAGCTCCATTCAAAGAGAATTCAGTGATGGGAGCCCACAAAATTATTTAAAATACAAGTAGTGCATAGTTTCATTGTAGTACGCTTAATTTCTCTTAGTTTAACACCTGCAAAACTGAGAGTGCGATTTTAGAAACCCTCTTGACCCACCACTATGATATTGGAGGCCTCATGGCCCTTTCTTGTACCCAAGCCAGATGCCATCCAGTAGATCTGATTGATAGGGAGTGGGCAGTGTGCATCCAAAGGAATGGACAGGAGAGGCAGAGCACTTGCAGAGAGCCCTTTCCTCGCTCCTTTTCCTGTCTTGCCTCCTGCCGGTTGTGCTCCAACTTTCTTGACAAATGTGCCTGAGCTCAGCTAGGAAGTTGAGATGGCAATGCAGCTGCCACTGTCTCATGTCTCAGCCACTGTCATGCAGGAATGGCAGCCCGATAACCTGGGAGCAGAACTGTGAACATAAGAACATAAGAACAGCCCTGCTGGATCAGGCCCAAGGCCCATCTAGTCCAGCATCCTGTTTCGCACAGTGGCCTACCAGATGCCGCTGGAAGCCACAGACAGGAGTTGAGGGCATGCCCTCTCTCCTGCCATTGCTCCCCTGCAACTGGTACCCAGAGGCATCCTGCCTTTGAGGCTGGAGGTGGCCCACTGTGACTGGAGGTGGCCCAGTGTGACTATATGACTCAACTGTGGGCTGAGCAAGCTGCATACCTGCACTTTCAGAATGAACTCAGCTCAATGGCCTGATAGAAGCGCACACTTCTCCCCCACAAGAACAACAGCAGGACTTCCGTTTAGACTTCAGTTTACCAACTATGTCAATAACTGGCCTAAAATAAACCTCCAGGTTGGACTACTGTGTAGGGCTGCCTTTGAGTGTTGTTCGGAAACTTCAGTTGGTTCAAAATGCCAGATTGGTCTCTGGGGTATCCCGGTGAGACCACATTACACCTGTTCTCAAACAGTTGCACTGGCTGTGCCGATATTTTTCCCAGCAAAGTACAAAGTGCTGGTTGTTACCTTTGAAGCCCTGAATGGCTGAGGTCCTGGTTACCTGAGAGTGCACCTTTCTCTACAGGACCACCTCCCCTGCTTATTGAGATCATCAGGAAGGGTCCGTCTTTGGGTGCCAGCAGTTCATCGGCGACCTGGGATAAGGTCTTCTTTGTTGTCGCCCATGGATTGTGGAATGTACTCCCCATAGATATAAGAGGATTGTCTTCATTGGAGGCCTTCATGAGAGCCTTAAAGTCCCATCTTTTTAGCCTGGCTTTTAATGATATTTAGTTTTAATGTTATCTAGTTTTAATTGTAATTTTAATCTGCTTTTAATTGGTTTTTAATTTTAATTGTTATGTATTTTTCATTTTAATGTAAAGCGCCCTGAACCACCTTTGGAAGGTCGGTCTATAAATCAAACAAATACAAACTAAAAATGAAATACTGAAATGCTAACTGAATTAGCAGCCTGGAGAATATCCTTCCAACCCCAAATATGCCATTTTGTTACACCTTGACATTGTACTCCATAAACACTGAAATGAAGCAATATTTTATGAAGAGCCATAGGTCTATGCAAGATGACTGTGGAAGGTAGGTGACTGTAGAAAACTGCAAGTATTAGATCTTGGAGTATCTGTTTTGTGAAGCTTCCTAGCTGACTGACATATTAGCTGTGTTAGTAGTCAAGGAGACTGTTCTCACGAGCAGCCATGCCTGGGCTAGACTGCCCATGTAAACTGCTGGAATCCATGTGGATCCCAGCAGCACTGCGGCACTAAACCCAGTGCCGCAGCTCGGCTCTGGGATCGTGTGTCAGCGAGAGCTGCTTGCAGCTTGCACTGACACAGGGATGGGTGCCTAGAGCACCCATCCCCTGGGGGAATCCCCCAGTGTACCGCGCTGGGTGCACTGTGGGATTCTTGGAAGCCAGGACAACAGGTCCCAGCCTCAGAGCAATTTGCCCTGCTCTGTGCTGCACGGAGCAGTGCTGATTGTGTGGGAGCACACTCCCACCAGGCCTACAAGGATTGTCTGGGGGAGAAGGCAAGGTTTGGGAAGCCTTCCCCCTGCTGGCCCAGTAGGTCGTGTGAATTGCCCAAAGTTTGCCAGCCACTGCAGTAAAAATCAGTGATGTTTCTATTGGTTTGAGACATTGGAGAGACAGTTTTCTGGCAATTGGGTGCACTAAATCTTAGCTGATGAGGAAGTACCATAGCAATTTGAAAATCTCCTTTAGTGAGTGAGGTTCAAGTGTCCTTTGTTTCATCAGATGAGCAGGGATTTCTGAAGGCTGGAATCCTTGCACATCTTAAAGCACTAAGATGCTGACTGTCTAACTGGCAGGGTCTATGGTTTTTCAGATTTGGCCCTCCACTGCTGATGCGGGAAGACAGAGCCATGTCATGGGATCAACTGCAGCAGTGCATCCTGGGCAAAATGCGCTATCTGATGAGAAGGGAGGCCCAAGTGCAGGTGAGTCGGTCCTGGTTTTCATTGGTTTAACCCTTTTTCTCTATTAGGGTTAGGGTTAGATGTGCAAACAGGTTTGACGGTTCAGGGTCAAACCGGACCATCCCCTGTTCAGTCTGACCCCAGACCGAACACCTCCTGACTATTAGGGGGCTCGTGGACTTAAAAAAAAATTGAAACAATATTTTTACCTTACCCCCTTTGGGGGAGTTGTTGGAGGCAGCGGGGTGGAACGTGGAGGTTCCCCCTCCCCCCACCGGCCTCCCTTACAGCCCCAACCGGCCTGTTCGGCCAGCTTTTTGGCCCATTCAGGCCTTCTCCCTTCGGCGCAGCAGCCGTTTTGGATGTCACCGCTCCTGCAGTTGGCCTTGCTGCACCAGGGGTGGGGGGAGGGAGGCCCGAATGGGCTGAAGAGCCGGCCGAACGGGCCGGTTTGGGCTGTAAGGGAGGCTGGCAGGGGGAGGGGGAACCTCTGCAGACACACACACACACACCCCGCTGCCTCCAACTACTCCCCTGAAGGGGGTAAGGTAAAAAAATTTTTTTAATTAAAAAAAAAGTCTGCGTACCCCCCCCAAACTGAGGGGGTGGGTTTGAAGGGGTGCTGGACTGAACTGGCCTGGTCCAGTTCGAGTCCAGTTCAGACTCAAACCAAACCGGGCCAGCTGGTTCTGTGCACACCCCTATTCTCTATTGCTTCTGGCAGGAGGAGAGGCACACTGTATAAAGGACAATGGTGTCTTCTAGGAGGTTCAGTGCTCCAAATAGAATGTAAGAAGTAACAGAGCACCAAGAATCAGTAAGTCTTCGAGGGAGCTCATGGTCAGAGGCTGAGGCACATATGGCAAAACTATACCCCATATCTCAGAATCCCTTATGAAGCTGTCGGGAATCCTGACATGGCAGGAGAGACTGCATTCATCCTTAGGCAACTCTGGACTGTAGCTAGATTATAGACTTTTGATCTAGTTCTGAAGACACCAGATCCCTCATAGGGACACATGATTAATTTTAAATGTTACATTAATTTGTGTGTGTGTGTGTTAACTTGCCTCTCAGATTTGTTCTAAGTGGGTAGCATTTTAATTAAATTACAGCTTATTAAATCATAATCGGGTGCCACAAGGGACCTAAAATTAAATTCCTGTGCAAAATGAAGATTGATTATCACATCCACATCCAGGATAGTTGCTGGTAGATGTTCAGGGGATCTTTTTTTCTCAGCATGATTGACACCACGTAGTACTCTCAGGAGGGAGAGAATCCTGCTTCTGGCCCTTTAATCCCCTCTATTGCTTCTGATTGAACTTTTCAAAATAAAAGCTGCAGTAGTAAATATTGCCGAGTGCATGGACTTTGTTGTAAAAGCTTTCTCAGGGGGTGTAAATAGACTATCTCCCCTTTTGTGGATATGCTGAATTTTTGACAAGGAATCACATTTCCATATTATGTTGTACTACTGAAATGCTAGCCATTACGAAGGGTGGGGTATACTGTATGTAAAATGAAGGCTTGTATTTGCATGGTCCCTGAGGAATACAATAAGGTCGTGCACGTGACCATAATAGGAGCGGGGAGGGTGGGCAGAGTGGACGGGAGGCAGGGAAGGACGTACCTTGTCCCCCAGATGATTGGCAATGTCCTCTTCAGTGTATCCTTGTGTGCCCATACAATCCATGCTGCTCTGTGCAGCGTGGATCTCTGGAGGCCAGGACTCATTTTCCCGGCCTCCAGGAATCCCACAGTGCACCTCATGATGAGTATGGTGCATTGGGGGATTCCCCGAGGAATTTGGCTCTCTAGGCATCCAACTCTGCGTATGCTTAGGCTGCACGCAGATGCTCAAAGATACTCTATTATTATTTTACATATTCTGGGATGGAATACAAGCTCCAAAGTCCAGCTCTTATGTGATGTGGTTAAAATAAAGTAGGAGGGCCAGTGAGATATTATTCTGAGTACTGAGGTAGATTTTATGGGTCATTCTGTTCTCCTACTGTGAAGCCTCAGGGACTTGGGGTGCCTGCTGTAAGTAAAGGTGGGTGGTCAGTTGTGGTTCCCCCCCCACACACACACCTTCTTCATCAATACCTGTTGATCCATTAAGTCCATTGCATGAATGCTCATAATAATGAATTGTTCAGAAGAAAATAACTCCCCTCCTTAAAGTGTCCAGTTAATGAATCCGGGTTCAGGCGCCAGTACATCCTGCTGGCCTTAAAACATGTCATTGGGCCATTCACACTCTTTCAGCTACCTTCATCCTGTGAGTCGGTCTGACTGACTGACTGAAGGTGAAACTGGGCCTCCCTTTATTCCTTGCATTGTGATATCTGCTTGAATGGCCTGCCAGGTCAGTCAGCCTCATGGTGGTTTTAAAGCTGACCACATGGAGATGGCCTCGTATGGGGTGAGTAGCCTAGTGTCGGCAGCTACTCAGCATGCCATTTCAAGCCTGTAGTGACATGGAGAGGACTGGATGCTTGGTCTGGTGAGCCTCTATGCGGGACTAGCTGCCTGCATGGAAGGCCTCCCTAAGTCATAAGGCAGGCATGAGGCAGCTTTTTGGTTATTTGACTCCACTCTTTGGTGATTTGAATCCATCTCTGATTCTGAATAGGGTTCAGACAACACATTGCAAGAAGCAGGCAACCCTTCTGTGCTTTGTTTTGTTTTGTTTTGTTTTGTTTTACTAGCAGCCTGCAAGAGGGGCGGAGGGAGGATACAAATTGAAATCATGGCATGCCGGTGTAAGAATGGTTCTCTTGCTGTGGTCTTGATCCAGATCGTGCCCCACCCCACAAACACCTGCAGCTGCTATTTGGCCAGGAGTAAAGTTCCCATTGGCACCAAGGGGAACATTCATTCTTGGAGGAAATAGTGGCTGTGGGGGACTCAAGTCCAGATCAGGACAATGGAGAGAGAGGGAGAAGTTAAAGCCCTCCACAGTTTCAATATGCCATACTTCCACTCCCAAACTGCCATTTAGAGTAAAATGAAAAACCAAGCTTTGAAGCACTAATTAGCATACTTACTTTAAGTGTAGCTCAACCCTTGGGTTCCAGGTTACTAGATCCTCCCCAAATTGTTTTGCAGTCTTTAGATGTTGCAAACTGCCTGCTCCCCACCAACCCCCATGGGTCATATGCAGCTGATACATGACTAATATTTCCTCACCATAGTGACAGAGACACTAGCTCAGCTTACCAGGCATAGCCCTGGGTGTTTGGTGGTGGTCTGGTTTTTGATGGCAAGTGCCGGTACTGATGGGAGCAACAGGGCATTTCTGCAGTGTGCTGCATTTGCTTTCCCCCTCATGCTATAAAGGCAGTAGTGGCGGCAGCAGCAGCAGCAGCTGGTTTTGCAAAAGAATCACGGAGAGTGGTGAGCCAGCAGCACAGTTCATCCGCAAGGGAGCCGTCCCGTGGCTGCTTGACATGAAATATTAAGATGGAGCTACCTAGCAGGACCATGCTCCTCGCAGGAGGCATCAAGAGCCAAGACATTTTCCCCTTGCCGGCCAGGCAGCGAGAGGAGGTTTGTGATCCATGAAGTCTTAATGAATTGGCTTCATAATACTGGCTCCAAAATGAGCTCTCTAACTCCAGCACCTTGGTCAAGCTGCAAGTGCCGGAAATGGAAAGACTCCCTGCTGACTTCACTGCCCCTTCGCTCGGTTGTCACCTTGAAATGTGATGCATAATGAGACTTGCAGGCAGCAGATGTTGGACTCAAAGGCAGGCCATTCTGACAGCAATAGATTCGCTGTTCAGACACCTCCTTAAGCAGGGAACGGAGGGAACAGTTTGTGTCCAGTTGAGGTGGAGGCTGGGCAGTTGCTTCCATGCCTTCAGTGAGCCATGGGGTTAATATGAACTGTGAGGAAGCAGAGGAGACCTGCCTCTACTACGGAGGATGTGATTGTGCACTTTGCTCTATCAGCAAGGCATCTCCCTTAAAGTAAGGGCTAGGCAGAATAGGACCCACTCTGTGCATCCAGCCCTCTTAGTTTATTTCATTATGGATGGATGTGTTTAGCTAGCTGTTTTAAATATTTACATACAGGTTTTCCTCTTAGTGGTCTATATACAATAAAATAATTTAAAACCACAATTAAATATGAATCCTAGAGAGCAACAAATCCAACAATTAGCAATGAAAAGAAATCAAAACCCTCCCAGGAATCCGTCTCCCAAAGCCACCCAGAGTAAATAGGCTTTATGATTCTTCTGAAAACCCATGAAGGTAGCAACCCTCTTGACCCCCATAGTCAAATAATTCTAAAGAGTTGAATCAGTGGTGGGGAAAACCCTGCTGATAGCAGTTGAACGCTTTCCCTTGAGTCACCAGGGCACAGAGAGCAGGACCTGATCAGAGGATTAGAACTAGCATGAGGGGCTGTGCAGGGAAAGGCAGCCTCCGGGTTGGTCCCAGGCCCACGGAGGGCTTTAAAGATGAGCCCCAGGCCCTTGTATCCAGTTTTAAAGTTCATAGACAGGCAGTGCTGCAAACTGGTCAAATGTGTTCCCCAGTGGTGGCTGCTGCAAATGAGCCAGGGCAAAGAATAAGCCGCGGGTGTGGTGCATGATGCTCCTGTTCTGCCCCACCCTGGCTACCTCTCTCTCCCAAGCTTGTCCCACCCTGCCCCGAGCCCGGCCGACTGGTAATTTGCCTAGTTAGGGATCGAGAGGGCACGCCCTCAACTCCTGCCTGTGGCTTCCAGCGGCATCTGGTGGGCCACTGTGCGAAACAGGATGCTGGACTAGATGGGCCTTGAGCCTGATCCAGCAGGGCTGTTCTTATGTTCTTATGAGCTCCTCATCTGCCCAACTGGGAAGTTCAGTCCCCAACTGAGTGAATCACCAGCCCACTGGGCAGGAGGTAGCCATGGGAGAGAGGTAGTTGGGATGGGAGCATCATGTACCACACCTGTGACCTGTCTTCCCCCTCCCACCTTGTTTGTACCAGCTGCCACTAGTATTTTCACTTCCCCATATTAATTAGGAGGCATTCTTCACCAACTGTAGCTTTTGGGTCATTTTTAGGGCAGCCTCATGGAGCATGCATTGCAGTAGAGAATTCTTGAGGTTACAAACATATGAAGAAGTGTGGTGAGATCTGCATGCTCCAAAAAGCCTCAGAACCTGAGCAATACGTTCAGCTAAAAGAAAGGTGCTCTGGCCTGTTGTTGCTTCTTAAGAACATAAGAACTGCCCTGCTGGATCAGGCCCAAGGCCCCTCCAATCCAGAATCCTGTTTCACACAGTGGCCCACCAGATGCCTCTGAGAAGCCCACAGGCAAGAGGTGAGGGCATGCCCTCTCTCTTGCTGTTGCTCCGCTGCAACTGGTTTTTAGAGGCATCTTGCCGCTGAGGCTGGAGGGTGGCCTGTAGCCTCTTGCTGTTCTAGAAGCATTCCTGGATTCCAAGTCTGTGCAGATGGAGTGTGCACCACTTCCACCACATTCTCTTGCCCACAAGTTTAACCACATTCATTTGCCCAAAGCTTCCAGGTGCAGGCTTAGATTGAGATGGCTGCTTTTGGATGCTGAGAGAGGGAGAGAGAGCTGGATTTCATCAGCATGTTTAACTTATTTATTCGAAAGTATGTTTATACCACATTTAGATCTAAAATATTGATGATGCCCAGTCCCAAAACTCCAGATAACCTTTCTCAGCAGCTTCATACTGAGCACATCAGCGATAACACCAAATTCTAAGGAGCACTACAGACCATTTCCCATGTCGCTGAGCTAGCCTCCTCCAGTGGCTACATTCTAGACCAGCAACCTTGGCTTGGCTCTCTAGCTGTTGCTGAATTACAGCTCTCTTAATCCCCCAGCTGCAGCAGAGGGTGATGGGAACTGTAGTTCAGCAGCAGCTGGAGAGCCAAGTTTGCCCACCTCTGACCTGATCTAAATGTTCAAGCTAGTCTAAAGGTGTGGTATGATCTCTGGCAGGACTACTCAACTGCAGCCTTCCAGCTATTTTTGGATTACTGCTCCCAGCATCCTCGGCCACAGGCCAATAGTCAGATTGATGGGAGTTGTAGGCCAACATCTGCAGGAGGACCAAATCTAAGTACTGTTAATAATACTGTTTCTGGGGGAATTGGCAAACACTACTTTTGGGCTTGTGTGGGAAACTATCAAGTTTAAATAGAGCAGCTCATTTTCAGAATAAATTTGTGCAAAGCTTCGGCTGCAGAAATAACCGACAGAGAGCTTGAAGTTCAAAAACAGAATCAGGTTTATTTAGGGGTTTCAGGGTACAGGAAAGAAATCTTGATTAGCAAGTATCACAATATTAACTAACAAGGCTAATAAAACAATAGGACTAATTTGAGGCTCATGAAGAGGCATTTTGGCTTGCGATCCAAATTAAATTCACTCAAGGCTGACCAGAAAAATGGTCAGAGAACAGCTGTGGATTTTGAGAGAGAGCGAGAGAGCAAGCACAGTAGAACTGGGGAGCCAGAGGCTTTAGAGCAGAGATTCTGTTGAGTGGGGTGTGTGGACCCTTGTAGCTCAGCCGATGTCGAGGGACCTCTTTCTTCTGGGACAGGCAGAAGGTGGGAGCAGGGACCCAAGTGCCACACGAAGATCCAAGAACCAGGTAAAATCCAAAAAGGGTCTGATCTTGGGAGACCAGTATCTGGAAGCAGCCAAGTGCGCTACACAGATCAGGCTTGGAAGCAGGGCAATTGCGATGGGCATGAGAGTCCAAGCAAAGCAAGATGGTGTAGCTAATGCCCAAATGCACAAACATGCAACTGGTGAATCCAAGGAAGAGGCACACAGATTGATTGTGTCTTGGCTAGAAATAGACAGCAACTTGCCCTGTGGCGGAATGCTGACCACATCTTTCTGTTGGAAGGGATGACAATGGTGATGAACAAAGGAATACATTGTGTCCAATTCAAACTTCGCTGGGTGTGCTTCTGCCAGCACAACGAGATGAATGGGTTAAGAAACCTGTGTAGGGGGGGAATGAAATGGGCGCATGTCAGAGCTTTTCTTGTGGTCAGGAAGGACCTTGGGAGTGTCTAGGAATTTTTTAACAAGCTTGTTTCCCATGCCTCAAGCCAGGCATTAACACTTGTGTTAGAGAAGGAGATGTAACTGTTACCTCTTATCTCATTCCTTCCTGTGAAGGTGATAAGCTTGAACTGATCCAACCTGCCAACATAGGGCGAGAGCATTTGTCTAGTTCTTTAGAAGAATAGTGCTTAATTAACTTGTGTCTGCTCTAGCTTCCCCATCTGGATTGAAATCAGGGAGGCAAGCAGAGGGATAGTCCTCCTGCAGTCGTAGGTTAAACTTAACCTAGAGCCACCTTGCCCAAGCTACGTGTCAGGTGACATACCCCATGAGTTAGCTCATGTGAACCAAATGGTGAACTCACGATCCTGTGGGTTCAGAGAGACAAAAATGGAAACTACAAGCCTATAGCTCCAAATCAGGTGCAGGAGCCCCCAAATGGGCTATATGGGTAACAGTAGCCCTGATGGTGACTGAGAGGTCTAAAAGAATCAACAAGGAAGTGTTCTCCCTATCAACCTTTGGACAAAGATTAGTGATCAGGCCACTAATGCTGCCTCAGTTCCACAACAAGGCTGAAATCCAGATTGTGAAGGGCCAAGAAAAGCGTTCCACTGATAAATGATTGCAATTGCTCTGCTATCACATGCTCAGTCAACTTCTCTAAAAGGGGAAGGCTGGATGCATGGCTGACACTGGATGGGTCATCTTGCACAATGTTAATTTTTCTGAGGAACACTGGATGACTGCCCTCGTTAATGCTGGCAAACCAGCAACGTGTGCTTACGTGCTGAGGAACAAAAGAAGCAGCTTGAAACAGACAAGCAGTATTGGGTCAGATGAATAGAGGGAGACGGAGGGTTTTTGGGGGAGGAGGGACTGAATGGAGTAGCTAAGAGCTGAAGCAGCCTGGGGTCAGGGGCGTAGCAAGGTTGGAGTGGACCCAGAGACAAGATGACAAGATTTTAAAATGGGCCCCATCCCTCATTGAAGCTCAGCTCATGAAGTAAAGAAATCTTAAATCAGGCCGAATAGTGGTAACAAAAAGCATAGTAAAATTTGAGAGAGAGAGAGAGAGAGAGAGAGATTACACACACACACACACACACACACACACACACACACATATACATATACATATATACATATATATATATATATATATATATATATATATATATATATATATATAAATTTATTGATTGATTTGATTTGATTTGATTTGATTTGATTTGATTTGATTTGTATACCACCCTTCCAAAAATGGCTCAGGGCGGTTTACAATTAAATGGGGTGTGTGTGTGTGTGTGTGTGTGTGTGTGTGTGTGTGTGTGTGTGTGTGTAAGTAATATTGTTGTGCAAAATCATCACAGTAAGCCAAAGATAGTTCACCCTCTGGTGGCTCTTCCTTAAGGCTCATGTAACATCCGGAACAGGTTGAGTAGATGCAATTCTGCAGATGTGATGGTGGAAGAGAAAATGATTTGTATGTCTCTGCTGCCACCACCTTCTAGAACTGCGAATGGATTCTTGTGCCCCAGTCAGATTTGATGCAAACTTTCTGCCAGTTGTATTAAATTACCTCCCAACCTGTTTCATTTCTTCAAGTTCCTCCATCGGAGCTATATGTGAGGCTGTGAGAGAAGGTGCTTGAGCTTGAGTCTCTTAATAGCTCCTGTTAATCACTCATTCCGGGAGTTGACCAGGTCCCAGCCATCAGCAGAGTCATGTTTAGCATTGTCTTATGAATCCCATTTAGGTCTTTTGAGGGCAGACTATTTATTTCAGTTGGCCCTCTGTCCTTGCATAGGTTGACAGCCCTATCTGCATGTGCCTTGAACAGACGGTGACAAAAGCCTTATTTTAATGTTTCTGGTCATTTGATTACCAGTACCTGTCTGGTGCAGAACAGTAGAACTTCTCATGCAGCCCCGGAGAAGAATTTGAAGATAAAGCACCCTTCTTTGACTTGGCTTTCAAATTTTATTAATTCTATGCTGGCTTCCTGGTTTTGAGAGGCTAGGATTTGACTTTGAACATTTTATGCTAAGAGTTCCTGGAGAGTGACAGAAGCTGGGCTCCCATTCCTCAAGCAAACAGCTGCCATTGCCCCCCTCTTCCTAAGAGGTAACTGGAACTGGGTATGTTCAGCATTCAAGGAAATATTGAGGTCGAAAAGGATAATATGATGTGGGGGGTGTTGTTTTGTGGCAACATAGATCCAAGAAGGATGGATATATTTATCCAATGATAGATTTGGACTAAATATTGGAGAGCAGCAGGACCAAGAATGGGACATTCCCTTGACCCTAGCATGTGTAATCTTTCTCCTCCATTGTGGACACCTCCTTCCACTTCCATCTTGCCCACCTACAACAGACTTGAGAGCCTTCTAGCTGGACCTGTACAACAGCTGTAGTTCTCGAGGTGCCTGCTACATTGTTTGCACTAAATAAACCCTGGTTAGGAGCTGTAAGATAAGTCAAGGATGCCTGCAGCAAGATAGGCAAGAGAGTGGAATTGATTCTACTCAATCCAGCCATCCAGGTTTGCTCCCCTCCCCCCTCCTTTCTCCACTGCTTTTTCTTGTCGTCTTTCTTGCCCTTTGCTGCAAGGACCAAGCTAAATGCAAAGTTCACATTTGGGTCCCAAAGGGAAAGCACCAGCAAGGCCTTCCAAAGGCCATGCAGGCAGCCAGTAAGTCACCCAGGAGGCCGCATTATCACAACTGCCTGGAGAGCCCCAGAGCTCCAGAGAGTGTGAAAGCCCCAATCTCCTGCCATCTGGCTGTGAGTTTGGGCAAACGCCTGCAAAAAGGGGGATTCTGAGCTGGAGGGAGTGGACCAGGCAGCCGCCTTGCTTCCACTCCCCACAGTTGGGGCAGCCTGAGCAGCAGCAGCACCTCCATCTCCACTCGCTCTCCCGAACCTTGTGGAGCACACGGCTACTGGGAATGACCCAGCTTCCTTGCTGGCCATTACTGCCTCCACCAGCGGCATGTCAGGCATGGCAAAAGGTCAAGCGCTGGGCCACCAGTGAACAGGCTGTAGCCACACTGGAGGGTGCAGGATCTGGCCAGGGCCCAGCTGCAAAGGCCTCCTTGGGAGCAAGGATGGTGGTCACCAAGAGTGCCGTGGCAAGAGCAGACAGCCAACTGGTGAGTTCGACCCATGCTGGGCCTTCCTCTGCTTTCTTCCCTGCCCTAGCAAGCCCCAGGGGGGTCTGAAACGTCCCAGCCTACGCTGGTTCAGCAGACTTTAAACCAGATGCCTACGGACATGCCACCTCATTGGTGTTATTGGTTTGTAGATTTGCTGGCACGCTCATTTGAACATTACGACCAATTAAAAAGCAGGCTAGAAGGGGACCACCTTCTCCCTCAAGCGCTTCATCCTCTGCTTCAGGGAGCTCTGCCCCTAAAAAGGCACAGGAAAAGCGAAAAAATACATTTTAAGAAATCTAAAAAGGGGAAGTCTAGATCTAAGTAAAAGGGAAAAGATCGTACACACTTCTGAACTCTTGGGCCCTGACTTGCTTGACCCTCAAAGGCCAACCCCCAGGGTACCAGAGCGCCCCCCCCCCCCCACCCACCCAGAAGTACTCCTCAGAATCCTCTAGCTAAACCTCCATCTACCCCGAGACCTATTATCCACTTGGATGAGGAGCCCGTCCCAATGGAGGATTCCCCAGAGGGCCCAGGGGACCCTCTGGTGTGCCAGACCCTAAACACCCAGACAGAGAAGAAGGGGAGTGGTCTGACGGGCAAGAACCAGAAGGTTCAGCTGCTTAGCATAGATTTTTCCGCTATTTGGACATTGTCCCACTAATGAATAAGTCTATACATAATTTGGACATGATCCACCCATGTCTCCAGCCACCAAGTAAAAGTATGCTGGTGTTTCCTAGCCCAAGGATGAATAATATGACCCTTCCAGTTCCAATTTTTTCATGGAGGCATCAAAGGTGGAATGAAAACTTCCCACTTCCAATCGAAATAACTCAGCAATAGCTAACAAATTATATTCCTCCCCCCACCCCAACAGATGCTCTGAGGGTGGTGATGATTTGAGATTGGTCCTCCCCTGGGATGGGGAACCCTTCCTAAAAGCCCCTAATGATAAACACCTGGAAGGGGCATGAGGCGCACTCATGATTTGGCTGCCTTAGTGATGAGAGCTTCCACAGCTGCCTTTATGGTAGCCAGGGAACCCTTCATCTGGCTAGATGGCTTAATACAAGAACCAAACTCTGGTATCGCTTGCATGAGGCAAACACTCATAAAATTATATGAAGCGCTGGCCTTTATCTCGGCTTCCACTCTTGACTCTATTCGCCTTACATCACAGACAGCAATGGCTTCAGTAGTGAGCTGCTGTAATTTATGGTTGAAATATTGGCAGGCTGATGATACCTCCAAAAGCAGCCTCACAGCAGTACCTTTCAGAGGGGAAAAAATTTGGGGGGATGAGGCCTTAAAAGAAATCCTCATAGAGTCAAAAGATAAGAAGAAAGCTATGCTATGCCTGACATGTAAACCGGAGTGCACAAAAGGGAGGAGACTGTTCTCAGCCCTTTTTTCGCTCCCTCATCCTTCCTTGGTGGTAGGGATCGAAGTTTTAGGTCACAGCACTCCTCCTGGAACAGATCCAGGCCTTCCAGACAGGGCTTCAGCAACAGGACAGCCTTCAACACCCCCCCTCCCCCAAGCAGTCTAAGCAGTAGGCTTGAGTCCAAAACGTTTCAGAGGCCATTATAGAGGCCTCCAAAACATTTTGGAAGCCGAGGCCCTTTCAGCGGGGGAGGGTGCACTTAACTCTCCTGTCGCTTTCCCCCCACCGGTGCTCCATTTTTACCGAAACCCATGGGGAGGCAGCATACCTCCCTGCCGCCCCTTCCCCCTTTCGTTGGCATAAGTTGCTGGAAGTAGCGGCTGCACATGCACCCGTCGCACGCATGCGTGTGTCCATCTGCTGTACACTCAACAGGCGCACGCACAGCCGCTACTTTCGCTTATGGCAATGAAAGGGGGAAGGGGCAGCAGGGAGGTACGCTACCGCCCCATGGGTTTCGGTAAAAATGAAGCGCCGGTGGGGGGGAAAGCGGCAGGAGGGGTAAGTGCACCCTTCCCCGCCCTTAAGGAGCCACTGCCGCCGAAATGTGGCTGAGCTGTTTCAGGCTCAAGCCTACTAAGCAGCAGTTCTGATGCGGGGTGGGGGGTGCTCTTTGGTGGTCATCTCTCTGCACACTTGCACACCTGGGAGTGCACCGCATCTGTCCACTGGGTACTTACCTCCATCGAGGTGGGCTGCTCCCTAAAAGCAGGACACAAATCCCCCTCAATGCTTCCTGCCCACTCCAACCTACCCTTAAAACACAAGGGTCTCATGGGCAATTTAGCATCTCTTGTCAATAGAGGCCATAGAGCGTGTCCCAACAGTTCAATGGGGTACAGGCATCTACTCCATCATTTTCATGGTCCCTGAAAATGATGGCTCCCTGTTTAAAATGATTTAAAACTCTCAACTGCTACATACAAAAGTGGAAATTCAGCTTGGAGTCCCTAAGATCAATTGCGGAGGCCCTCCAACTTCTTGACTGTCTAATGGCAATGGACCTAAAGAGGCTTACTGGCCATCCTAATACATCAGGACAGTCAGGTGTGCATTGCCAATGCAAGGCCTCTTGGCCTCTCCTCAGCACCTTGTGTACTTACAATAATCTGCTCACCATTCTTAGAGCATCTCCACCTCCTGGGCATAAGGATATTGGCGTTTCTGCATGATCTGTTGCTAAAATCTCCTTCACTTCAGACAGGGACCTACAAAGCATCCTTCAGGTGCTCTAGGACCTTCTTGATCAACAGAGAGAAAAGCCAGCTCACCCCATCTCACCAACTGCTCCATCTGGGCGTTCTGATAGACATGCTGTGGGACGAATTGTTCCTACCCCCAGAGCACAGGCTCACTCTGGAGAATGGAGTGAGACAAGCCCTAGTACAGAGGTCCCTTCCACTGCTCTCCCTTTCCAGAATCCTGGGGCTGATGGTGGCAGCCATGGAGGTGGTGCCATGGGCATACTTTCATCTGAGGCCCCTGCAGTGGTTTCTTCTACCATTCCATCCGAAGATTGCAGTAAAATCCAGCAGATTGGTCACCCTGACGCCTCTGGTACCTCAGTTCTTGCACTGGGGGACAACTATTCCATACCTCTTGGTGGGAAAGGAGTTCCTGGATCCACCCTGGATCATCATCGCCACACAACAGGTGAGGTACCCACTACCTCCATGAGTCAGCTCAAGGAAAATGGTCAAAAGACGAAACACAGCACAGTATCAACGGGCTAGCCACCTAATGGCGCAGCGGGGAAGTAACTTGCCTAGGGAGCAAGAGGATGCTGGTTCGAATCCCTATGGGAAACATCTATATCAGGCAACAGCGATATAGGAAGATGCTGAAAGGCATCACCATACTGAGCGAGAGGAGGCAATGGTAAACCCCTCCTGTATTCTACCAAAGAAAACCACATGACTCTGTGGTTGCCAGGAGTCAACACTCATTCAGCGGCACAACTTTACTTTAACTCTATCAATTGGCTGGAGCTCTGAGTGATCTTGATGGCACTCTGGGCGTTCCAGTCCATCAACACTTGTTGATATGCACAGACAACAACATGGCAAAGGCGCATATGAATTGCCAGTGCAGACCAGATTGGGATCCCTGCAGGTGGAAGCAGTCCTTCTGTTCCAGGTGGTTTTGCCCTCACTTTGCCAAAAGTTGGTATACCCGGCGGAGTAGGCCTGGGGCAGGTCGGCTGTTCATAGATGTCTAAAGATGTAGATAAAACATCAAAACTTATTTGTACCATGGAATCATGATCTGTTTCCTCTTTACCTTGAACGATGGGTCAGGCCGTTTCCCCTGCCACCATAGCTTGGTGGTTAAGGATTTGCATGGCCCTGGCTTATGAATCCCAGTACCTTAGGACTCCCACTGAAGTGTTTGCTCATTCTACCAGCTGGTGCTTCCTCTGGAGTAGGCGGGGGTGCTCCCTCCATAGTTGGGGCTGAAGGCTGTAATATGTCCCCACACTGAGACATCCTTGGATTGCAGCAGCAGAGAATGGTGCATTGGTTCTCTCACTGTGAAGGCTTCTTCTTGCTGCTCCATCCAAGGATGTCTTGACCCTCCCTTCAGCACCCACGCCTCCTTTTATCTAGGGACCTTTGGGAGTTATTTTTTCAGACTGTCTGCCAGTTGTTCCTGACACTCTGGGTTTGTTTGTTTGTTTGTTTGTTTGTTTGTTTCATGGTTTGCAGTTCTGCTTGTTCTGTGTTTACTGATCAGTGTTTATCTTTGAGGTACTCTTTGCCTCTTGGCCTAAAAGAACTGAGTGGGGGCTCTGCTCCCCTGGCTCTTAAAGGCTTCAACTTAATTTGCATAGTCCTGCCCTCGAGCCACATGGAGAAGCATAACCCACACTGAGATGTCCCCGTGCTCCATTTCCCCACTTTGAGGAGCGGCTGCCTGATATGCTCTGCACTTCAGCAGCTATAAATTTGTTTCTTGTTCTTTTGTTTCCACCAAGAGAGAAGCCATTTACTTAAGGAGCTAACAAGCCCCCTTGTAACTTAACACAGCTTGTTCTGGGCTCATGGTTCTGAAGAGCTGTTTTCATTAAATTAGGTTTAATTAAAACATGCGGGTATTTAATTAACTCTGTGGCCCTCTGCTGTTTTCATGACTGCTTGGGGATATTTATAAAAGCCTAGCTAACAGCACCAGCTGGCCATTTGGAGGCAAATATGTGTGTTTGTGGCGGCTGCCCTGTCACTTTGAAGCCTGGGTATAAATACAGAGAAGGCCCAGGGCAAGCAGAAGGCCGATGAGCCAAGCCAGCCTGCTCTGATAACATGACCGGAAGGGCAAACAATGGGCTATCCCTAAAAGTGAGAAATCCAAAGGCAGGGCTCAGGACAGTCCATGATTTTGAAATAAAAATGGGGAAATCACATAATATGGCATTGGGTACAGAGATCAGGGTTTGGTTCTTTTCAAGGGTTTGTTTCCAAAACTCTCAGGGTTTGTTTTCTTCAAGTAGGGTTTGTGGCCTTTATGTTCCTGAAGAGTGGATTGGAAATGTCTGAGCAATATATGCTGTAATCTTTTAAACTGGGGGAGGGATTGAGAGGATTTCCAGAAGGCAAGGGGGGAAATTTACTTTTCCTGAATAGCTGCTTGTTTCTCCACATATCTAACAGAAACTTTGTTATGCAAGATAACCTATTGTATGAAAACATGCATAAGTTATACGTATTATGGAATTTATCTTTTCTTTGCATTGAATTTGGTCTATCTTGGTGTTCTGTTTTTTGTTTTTTAAAACACCTAATACACGCAGCACTGAATAAAGATTGGCTGATAATCTAGTGCAGTCTAGCTTGGTGATGAATATGATCTATCCTTTCAGTGCCCGATATGTTTATAAATGTAGTTTAGGAAGGAAAGGAAATCCAGCTGTGAAGTCTGGGCTGTATTTGCTTCTCTATGTTTCAGGGAGTGGTTGTCCTCTTAAATCCCCCATGTGTCCAGTGCTCTATGCCTGCTTCCATCGTGTGGAATAAATGAGCTTAGGAAATGTGAGGTCTCAGTAGGGGCATGTTCTTTCCCTACTTGGAACAATGAGGAATCCATCTTCCCAGTAAATATCTGCTTGCCTGGATTCCCCTGATGCCAAGCTGTGCTGTTCGTCAATGGGCACTTCACAAATGTGTCCCCAGTGGTTTCCTGGTCCCTTGAATCCAGCCTCTGGGTGAAGAAAAAGACTTGCTGATCATTTAGGGAACTGTAAATCTCCAGAGACCCAATCTGCTTTCCTTGAACTTGAGGGAATGAGGCACTCAGCTGCTAACCGTGCAAATCAGTGGGAGGCAGGTACCCCTGGCTATTTTTAGTCTGCCTTATGGAAAGTACTTGACATACTAGCCACTTTGTAAAAGTTGCTGGGAAAGCAATCTGATGCCTCAAGGAGTGGAACTGAGGACAAGAACTCCTTGCTACCAGTAGCCTCCTGGTCTCCTTCCACTTGGCATCCTATGCAGAGAAATGCCCCACATTCTCACACAGTTCATCAGTATACAGAAGTGGAGTTTGCAGTTGTGTCCTCAGTCTCATCCAATGCAGGGTGGAGATTTAATTAACCTTTTTTTTGAAACGGCACCACCTCTTATATGCCGAAGCCATTTGAGGAAGATTGTGATGGGCAGGAGGAAGAAAAGGGCAGAGTTGTTGGCTACTTGCTTCCTGAATCTGTGCAGCACTGAGGGTGGGGGGCATATCACTCTTTCTAACTTCTGCCTGAGAGAACCATGGATTATAATCTCAGTGGTGTCAGGATAATGGATTCATATTTGTCCCTTCATCAGGTCTCATTACCGTTTCTGTCAAGAAGACGAGGAAGCTGGACACAAAACATAATGAAATCCGGAATGTATTGGCTAATCATACTCTAGTTTTAATGACAAAACAGCATACAGAGGGGGAGGGAGAAATAAATTAGTCAATTTGTATGACAATTGGGAAATTGCAACTGACACCAGGGAAAAGGTTGCGGAATGTGAACCAATTTTCTGATGGAGCAGGAGCTAAGGGAGAGGGGTGGTGGTGGTGGTAGCATGGGATGCATCTACTTGGCTTTGAGTGCATTTCTCCATAAGAGTGAATGGCTGGTGCTCTCCTTCCAAAGAGAAAGTAGAAGTGAGTGTTCAGGGACCTCACTGGAATGATGGGCTAGATCTGTATCTGGTGAACTAAGACTTCTTTGGGGTGTGAGTGGAATGGGGAAAGCCAATTTTGTCCCTCCCTCAGTGGTCTTGCCTGTTGTGACTCTTTGTGTGTGGTGGGACATGGCGGGTGTCCCACAGAATTCAGTTGTAGCCACTTTGAATCAAGCCTGGTCCTTTGCTTAGTAATAGCCTTATCCTGGGTCTTGATCCCACTAGATGTGATGGAATGTTGGGCATCGGCTTATAGATGGATAGATCTAGAGAGAGAACGAGAACACATGGGGGCACGTAGAGGTGCCTAGGAAGATCTGAGGCCTCTGGCACTGGGGATGGGAGGCCAGCCCTCTCCTGCAAAATTGCAGTTAGAAACTGTTGTGTGTTAAATACAGAGAAGGCATCTTAGAGTTGTGAACTATGCTGTAAAGAGACTCAGCTGGGAGTGTGGTTGCATGGGGGTTTGGGCCACTTCCGGATTTACTGGTGAACTATACAAATACACCCTAAGGACTCCGACCTCCTTTTAAGGATCTATGACAGCCACTTCTCAAATGGCACTTTCCCAACATGGAGGTAGTTTCCATGTAGAAATAAAAGTGTACAGAGGATGTTTGCTGTATCGGACAGAGAAAGAGACCATAGCTCAGGGACAGAGCATATGCTGTGTGGGCAGAAAATCCCAGGTCCAGTTCCCCAGCTCTGCAGTGAAAAGGATCTTAGGCCTGAGGCTCTGCAGAGCCTTTGCCAGTCACTGGAGACAATACTGGGCTAGAGGCACCAGTGGTCTGACTCAATAGAAGACAGCTTCATGTGTTCAAAGCATGAGGATAGGTGGGGTTTTTTTTGTTTTTGTTTTTTTTAAAAAGCTCTTCATTGTGATGTTGTGTAATGCAATAATACATAACAAGGCTTTTTCTCAATGATTTTACAAATTGCAAAACACCCTTAGTGAGTGTCTATTTTGCTGAGCACACACATGCTCGGAAGCCACTGCAAGAGCTGTGGTGGAGGTGAAGCATTTCCAGTCTGAGATACGTGAATATTATTGACTGTAGACAGTAGA
Source organism: Hemicordylus capensis (assembly GCF_027244095.1). Classification (NCBI taxonomy): domain Eukaryota; kingdom Metazoa; phylum Chordata; class Lepidosauria; order Squamata; family Cordylidae; genus Hemicordylus; species Hemicordylus capensis. The sequence goes on from NC_069658.1 coordinate 383,526,190, forward strand.
TTTGTATGGCTCTTTATATTTGTATGGCTCTTTGTATGACACCCCGCAAATGGACCATAGTAAGATAATAATGAAGTATCTGTGGCAAATATCACAATTTGCTCCCTGCAACATGTATGACCCACAGAGCTATTCCCTAGATGCAAGTTGTCTGCCCCATCCTAAACTCCTGGTTTTAAAAACATCTTGTGCAGAGAGGACATGGAATTCTTTGGCTCACTGTATTTCAATTTGTGTTTTTCCAGGCTACTGGGAGTCTGTTCCGGGTGCGGGTAGTTGGAGGTTCTGCACTGTGCTGTTACCTCTCTCCTCAGGACAGCTGGCCTCTCTATCACCCCACTGTGGACAGGTAAGAGTTTCCACACACAGGCACAGCTAGGAAAGAGTGTGTAAGCAAAGAGCAGAGAAGTGGGGGGAGAACTATCCCCACAGCCTAATCCCTCACCAGAATTGTGGCCTGCTTTCTAAACCCCTCTTTCCCTTCTTTGGCCCAGTAGCCTTCTGCATCTCCTGCCCTGGTATCAAGAACAATCCTTCTTCTCATTGTACTGGGAGGAGTCATCATTCTGCTCAGTCATTTCCCCCTTTATTTATATTTGTCCAGTACCATAGGGTTAACTTCCAAATAGGAGAACTGAATAAGCTTGAACGGCCACATTGAAGTAAGAGGTATTTGAAATATTAAAACCCGAAGTCAAAATAAACCAGCCACAAGAGTGCTTCCAAAAGATGCTAAGAATTGGGCTTTGGCAAGCCTCGAGGAGCAGGGAGTTATGCAGCAGCTACCAAGGACACATTTCTGTGTGTGTGTCATATTCTTGGTGTAGTGATAAGGCCTGTTCTGCTCATCCCTTGGAATGTGAGATAGGGAAGTCAGTCTTGGGTTCACCCTGACCCATTGCGTAGAATGTCATGGTTGAATAGGATCATGACCCTAGCAAGTCAGGAAAGACCCTGACAACACCCTATCCCAGGGGAGATCAGTGGGAGCAAGAAGCAGATGGAACACTGACCAAGGTGAAAAGGGCTCCAGAGGCACCATTGCAGGGATGGAAGAGCTGCCAAAATCTTGCTGTGCTTGACTGGCCTCTTGGGAGAGCACAGCAAGCTCTCACAAGACTGAGAGCAAAATGCAGAGCTATTTAAATCGGAAGAGAACAGCACTGAGGAGGAGAGATTTGAAGGTGAGACTGGGGCTCCTGGGAGAGGAGTCCAGTTGATAAGCCACAAGGACTGAGAGAAGGAGGACACAGGTTGCTAATAAACCCTCTCTTGCCATAACTGAAGTGCTTGGGGGAAGGAAATAGAACCTGGTTCCCACCTGGGTCTGGAGTTGGGACTGGGAAGACCTGACATTCACGTTGTGTGGGAGGGATTTCCTTCACTCTGTGATCCAAGCCCTACTCTGTCTCCCTGTGGTTACAGTTTTGGGAAGTAGGGATGATTGCACAGGCCTTTGATCAATCTAAGAGATTGTGCTGAGGTGAGGCAGGTCTGTCCAAGCCTTTCTGGGTATGAGAGGTCAAAATCAGCATTAAATCAGGGCCTTTTTTTCCTCCCATCAGGCCCTGACCTGCCCTAGACATGAATCCTCATCACTCTGCCAGGCATGAACACTGGGCAACATCTACCTTTCCCTCATCTTTTAGCTATTTGCACTGAAAGTGTTCTTAGAGCCAGATCCTGCACCTCAGTCTTGCTGCAGGCCTCAGTGCTCCCGTTCCCCATGCATATTTAGCATATTTTACATCTCTGTTATGCCTCAGGCAAAGGATGGTGTCTCTTCCAGTAGTGGGAGCGGCAGAGACTCCCCCCGCCCACCCGCATTTGTCGCCTTCTTGCCAGGACTTGGCGACTCAGGTGGGATCTACCTTACGGCTAACTGGGAAAAGTGATTGGGGGGCATCAGCAGCACCGAGCTTCTGCACTGGCTGGCTGTAATTCAGCTGCCAAGATCAGCTTGCACACAGCTGTGATGTGGCAAGAATTTACTGGACCAGATAGCAGGTCAGAAAGCCAAGCCAGATTTTATGATCAGCCTCACGAGCCCTCTCTCTCTCTGTTTTGCCACTGACACAAAGGTGATTAGCAGGAACCAGGGACAGGGGTTCTTCTTTCAGTGGTGGCACTGCAGGGGAATTTTCCAAATCCACATCCTTGGCCTCTTTAACCAGCAGAGCCTCTGCTTGTGCAGCAGCTATAAAAGCCAGCAGTCAGCTCCAAGCATCTGCTGGACCAAAACTATCCATCTAGGCTGTTGTTGCACCCTGCCATCACGCTTTCTGGCTTGGAGCTCTCTGAGCTCTTGGCCCATTTTCCTTTGGAGCAGTCCAGGGTCTCTGTCCCTCCCAGATCCCTGCCTCAGTGGAGGCCCCAACGTGACCTGGAACAGGGTCGATCGCAATGGCTGACTTCTGCTACAAATCGCAACACTTGGAACTTCCAAGTGTTAAATTTGCCAGTTCCTTGCTGATTCCCTGTTGGTCTGGTAAGTCAGACTGCTGATCATCACAAGCCCTATTCACACGTTGCGTTCAACACTTGTACAATAAGTACACAATGGACACAGGTACAGATTTGTACAGAAGTACACTTATTCACACATTACATTGAACACCGGGGCAGCAGTACACTTCCTGTCTGTACTATGTAGGGCTTGCATGTATGTAGCTTGTATGTTTGCAGCTTGTAGCAAAGTCTGTCTGTACTTTGAAGGGCCTGTACCCAGGTCCACTTTTAAAATGAAGAGAGGCACAGTCATTCAAAAGAACACAGGAAGCCACCAGGGTCCATCTAGCTCAGTATTGCCTGCACAGACTGGCAGCGGCTTCTCCAAGGTTGCAGGCGGGAATCTCTCTCAGCCCTATCTTGGAGATGCTGCCAGGGAGGGCACTTGGAACCTTCTGCTCTTCCCAGAGCAGCTCCATCCCGCTGAGGGGGGATCTCTTACAGTGCTCACATATGTAGTCTCCCATTCAAATGCAAACCAGGGCAGATGCTGCTTAGCAAAGGGGACAATTCATGCTTGCTACCACAAGACCAGCTCTCATACAAACACATGTACATCATGCAGCATGATTTCTGAATCGGGGACACCTGATTGCAGCTGCCATTCTCCAACTCGTACTTGGTTGATAGAGCTAAATGTATGCAGCTCATTCCCTCATACCGCACTCCCAGCGCCCTAGTTGTGCACTGTGCCTGGCAGCCCCTCAGTGGCAGCGGCAGCACTGCCTCTCCTGTGGCGTGCACAGCCGGACGCGCATTGCTGTCGAACAGTCACAGAGGGGCCCATGTATTATTAATGTCTTTCTGCTGCTAGCGGAATTCTAGTCAAAGATAATGTTAGCTCAGATAATGTCCCCAGGAAGCAGGGAGTGAATCGGGCTGTCATTGTGCTACGGCACTCGTTAATTGTGTTGTTTGCTGCCCCAGGGGCTTTTATGGGGATCCTTATGGGGAAGTTGGTTGTGGGGCAGGCAGGGGGAGATGTGGGAGAAGCCACAGAGGGAGGGAGGGACCACTTTATGGTGGGGGGAGAAGAAGAAACCCTTCTGTACACATGGTCTAACACCCTCAACACAGGGATCTCTGGCGGAGGGGGTGGCTGTCACTTTTGGTATGTGAGAAGAGGCTCATCACAAAGGAATGTGCCTATTGTAGGGATGAAAAAGGTTAATTCTTTGATCTGTTTCCTGGTCTCAACTTGAGTGCTTTCTTTGTACCCAGAACCAGACAATTGTCTGGCTTGGTTCTGCTCTGGGACTAGGATTGCCAGAGCTTGCAGCTTTTGTTGGATATGTAAACTCTGGGGCGTAAACTTCATGGTGGGGAGGGCTGAAGCCCTCTCAAGGATTTCCTGGGGTGGGCAATGCCCTGCTGGGCTGCCAGGCGGTGGTGGAGTGGCTCAAGCCGTCCGGATTTCCTGAGGGAGCAGTGCTCTCCTCTGCCAGGTAGCATCAGCAAGCTCTCATGTTCATCAGTCAGTTGAACAACACAGGTGGCCCTGTGTTGTCTTTGTAGCAACTCAGCAAGTTCTTAGGAGGCACGGCTCCTCACAGGGCCATTTCACTCTATGATTCTCTGATTAGAAGTAGTACAGCAAGGGAAAAAGCTAGTGGTGCTGAATACATGCAGGTGCTCTTCCCAGAGCGGCCCCATCCCCTAAGGGGGAATATCTTACAGTGCTCACATTAGTCTCCCATTCAAATGCAAACCAGGGTGGACCCTGCTTAGCAAAGGGGACCATTCATGCTCACTCCCACAAGATCTCTCCTCTCATGTGCCCCGTGCCCCCCACCCAGAAATGGAGAAGTCTATGCCCCTGTGTAAACTGGCCTCCTGCACCTTGTGTGGGAAATGTGTTCCTGCTGCAAGGAGGTTGTGGCTGCTTTGGGGGAATATCAGGACATACCAGCAGGCCCCTGGAGTGGGCCTTAGTCGCAATGTGGCATCAGCGTGTGTCCGCAAAGAGGCGTTATATCCAGGAGTTAATCAGTGGGAAAAGACATGCTTACCCAATGGCTAGGAAGAGAGTACTTTGCAAATGTTCAGAGAAACTCTTGGTTCTTACTTTGCCAGCTCCAGGGCTGGGTCCGGGCATCGAAACCTGTTCAGAGACAAAATATCAGGTGCTTCAAAATATCAGGTGCTGGGGAAGTGGGGAGTGGTGCAGAGGAAGGCAACGGTGGGGAAGGGCTGCTGGCTGCATGCCCTGGTTGTGGGCTTCCTGGAAGCACCGCCCCCCCCCCCGCCCCCGGCTGGCCATAGTGGGGAATGAGAACTGGACTAGGTGGGTCCTTTTGCCTGGTTGTCCAGCCGGGCTCTTTCGAAGTTCTAAGATTCCATGATGAAGCTCCAGTTAACTTGCAGGTCAAAACATGGGACTGGCGGGTGGAAGAGAAGATTATTCCTTTAGTGAGGCTCCAGATTAAAAGGTTGAGGGTGTAAAAGTGCAGCTGTGCAGGGGCCTTCCCCAGAAATCCTCAGAGGTAACTGCCCTTCTCTCTCCCTCTTCCTTTTCTCGCTTAAGAGCGGACTGTTGCCCTGAAAATCCTTCTCTGCCTATTCAGCCAACCGTTCCCTCTCCAACACAATCCTGCTTGAGCTCTGGGCAGATAACCCCCTGAAATAACACTTGGAATGGGGCCTGTCTCTTCATGCCTATATTGGGCGACTGAGAGCAAAAGCGAGCTTTATTCTGGGGGGTGGGGTGAGATCCCTCTCTTGTTTGACCCAGGATGGTATTCTGAACAATCTCAGCACCATGTCGTCAGTAAGTGCCTGGCAGGATCTGTTGTGTAATGCCCACACTACAGCCCATTGGACTGAGATAAACAAGACAGTGGGCATTAGGAGAGATAGATAGATAGATAGATAGATAGATAGATAGATAGATAGATAGATAGATAGATAGATAGATAGATAGATAGATAATTTTTTAAGTATCAGGAGAGGATTATTGCTATTTGAAGATGTGCTTCATCAGTTTGTCCTAGATGTGAAGGCCCATCGCAGCTCCATGACTGTGTGGTAGGAACCAAGGTGCTTTTCCTTCCCCTGTCCCTAATGGGTTGCCCTCCTTGTCTGTACAGGCCTCCGTATTAAACCCATTCTGATCACCAAGTGTTGCCATCATTGTCGTCATGCATCTAGCACCATTTGTGGCAGCAAGCAATAGCGTGACTTGTCCCCTTAGCTAAGCAGGGTGGGTCTGCCCTGGTTGCATATGAATGGGAGAGTTGATGTGTGAGCACAGTCAGATATTCCCCTCAGGGGATGGAGCCGCTCTGGGAAGCGCAGAAGGTTCCAAGTTCCCTCCCTGGCATCTCCAAGATAGGGCTGAGAGAGATTCCTGCCTGCAACCTTGGAGAAGCCGCTGCCAGTCTGTGTAGACAGTTCTGAGCGAGGTAGACGAATGGTCTGACTCAGTATATGGCAGCTCCCTATGTTCCTATGTAATGTCCATGAGCAGCAGCATGAAGAGTACAGAGTATCAGCAAGAAGTCAGGCTCCTGCCCTGAAGAACTTGCAATAAGGATCTAAGAGCAGCCCTGCTGGGATCAGGTCCAGGCCTGTCTGATCCAGCACTCTGTTTCCTTGAGTGGCCAACCAGACAGCTCTGGGAAGCCCACAAGCAGGAGATGAAGGTCCCCCTTTTCTCACCACGGTTCCCCTGGAGCTGGTACTCAGAGGCACACTCTCAACCTGGAGGTAAAACAGAGTGATCAAGAGTCACCGATAGATTTGTTTTCGATGAATATGTCTAATCCTTTCATAAATTCAACACAGGAGGGAGACCACAGAGGGGAGGGAGGAAAAAGGAGACGAAGGTAAATGTATGCATTCAGTTCAGTTACATGTAGTAAAGCTTAATTTCAGTAGGGAAAGAGAACTGCAGAGTTTTGTTGCATTTTGGTTCTCAGCATCTGAAAAAATAAAACGAAATGAGTTGCATTTGGGGCACTCACCTGGCTCCTGCCTTGCGCCTGGTTTCTCCTACAAGTGTGCGCAACCTGTGTCCCTGCGAAAGGTTTTCAAATTGAATGGTGGCTTTTGTGGGAGGAGCCTGCCCCCTGCTGGCTACAATGGGGACTCGGAAATCTCCTGCTCTGTCTCTTCAGTCCTCAGGCTCTGTGTTGTGCTGGCAAAGGAGCCATCCTCTCACCCTTTGTGTCGCTTCGTTTTATGGATTGCTCTCAGTCCCCGTGTTCCTAAGCCAAGGGGACTTGTGCTTTTAGAGTGAGCTTCCATTGAGATGTCGTCTTCTGGACTCAGGATGCTTCCATGACTCCTGGGAGTTGCTGTTCTCATTATGTTAATCATTGGGGCTTCTGTCTATGGATCGTAACATTGAAGACCAGGCCCCAGAGCCTGTGTCGTCCCGCCACAAATAACCACAAGGATTTCTCCATTCCCACTTTTCTTGCAGAGCACTACAGTTTGGTGGTCCAGGTGGCCCCAGCCATGTGAAACTGGTGATTGAGTGGGATGTGAGCACCAAAGAATGGTGAGTTATTTGGCTGAGGCATAGCTTAAAAACCAACAAACCTACAAACCAGACTTCCAAAGGAAAGTGGATTAAAGCTTGCCTGGTTGGGGCTCCTCAAATCCCTGCCCATCTTAGGAATCTTGGCCTGAAGTCCCAGTATAGCCTACATGAATTTGAGGCTTCTGTCCTTGGCATTTATGCCAAGGGGCTGCTGGTCCCTGCTGGAGAGTTTGGGATTTAGGGTTTCATGACATTCATGCAGTACTTGGTCAGCTGGCTGAGGGTATTGCCAATTAATGCAGCTCCCCAGGGATTGGGAAGGGATTGCAGACTACTTGCTTGGTGTCACCTGTCTACCTTATGTGGAACCAGATGCCTCTGTCCTTAATGGAATTGCCACCAGGCGTGGGGCACTGCTGACCTGCTCATCTGTATTTTTTGCAGCTTATTTGGCAACATCCAGGAGGAAGTGGTTGAGGATGCAGAAAGTGTGAGGCTGAAGCAGCAACTTCATCAGCAGCAGCACAGCTGCACTCTGGATGAATGTTTCCAGCTCTACACCAAGGAGGAACAGGTATCCAGGGAGCAGGGCCGAGGGCATGCCGGGATCGAGTGTCATGACTGATGTGATGAGAGCAGGTCCATCCCAGTTGGCTGGCAGATCACAGAGTAATGGACTTCCTGCACGGGAATGGAAGTGCCCATCTGCTCGTCCCAGCCCCTCTTCTGCTCAGAGGTGCCCTGCATTTAGCCTAGCTGCTCGGGGTTCCAGAAGCGGCGGGAATGATCCCACACAGCAGTGCCCTGTTCCCCTCATTTAGGTTGCTGCCGAGTCTTCCCGGGTGTCTAAACCTTACAAAGCCACAGGTGGTTCTGTCATCTCTCCCTCTGCAGCTGGCCCCGGATGATGCCTGGCGCTGCCCCCACTGCCAGGTGCTTCAACAGGGTACTGTGAAGCTCAGTCTGTGGACATTACCCGACATCCTCGTCATCCACCTGAAGCGCTTCCGGCAGGTGGGCGAACAGCGCCACAAGCTCTCCACACTCGTGCACTTCCCCCTGCGTGGACTCGACATGGCTCCCCACGTGGCCAAGCGCAGCCGTGGCAGCAAGTGGGGTCCCTGGAAACACCCCGCTCCGGAAAGCAGCCCGAGTAACTTCCTCTATGACTTGTATGCTGTCTGCAATCATCATGGCAGCATGCAGGGGGGACACTATACAGGTGAGTGTGCCAGTGAATGGATGGATGGGCACTGTTGGTGTAAGCATTTAGCTGGGTAAGTGCTGCTGAAGGCATGAGTCTGTCCAGATCTGGAGTGGACAGTGTGTTGTCATGGGCTGTTACCAATATTATTTATTTATTTATTTTATTTACGTTTATATCCCGCTCTTCCTCCAAGGAGCCCAGAGCGGTGTACTACAGACTTGAGTTTCTCTTTCACAACAGCCCTGTGAAGTAGGTTAGGCTGAGAGAGAAGTGACTGGACCAAAGTCACCCAGCTAGTTTCATGGCTGAATGGGGATTTGAACTCGGGGCTCCCCGGTCCTAGCCCAGCACTCTAACCACTACACCATGCTGGCTCATATGCTTCCATATGAACAGGCCTGTGCTGAAAGAGGGACTGTGGGTGGGTGGGGGAATCCAAATTCTACATCAAGAAATGACCAGTTCTGCAAGATGATCACAGAAGAATCATGTGCATGTGCATATGGTTTCCAATTCATATTTAATTCTGCCTATGGACATATGAAGCTGCTTTCTATGAAGTCAGACCATTGGTCCATCTAACTTAGATGTCACTTTATCTACAGTGACTGGCAGCAGCTCTCCAGGGTTGCAGGCAGGGCTGTTTCCCAGCCATACTTGGAGATGTCAAGGACTGAACCTGGGATGTTCCATATGCAAAGCACATGCTCTGCCATTTAACTCTGGCCCTTTCCCCTACTAATGGTGTGGAGGGGAGACCAAGGAACTATCTATCCACTGTACTCGAGTCCTATCTTCTGCCGGCTGAAAACCCTCCTCAGACCTTTTCCTGCTTCTGAGTTTTTCTTGGGCGCTGCCCACAAATTTGCAATCTTATTTCCAGAGCTGGAAGCCTTAGAAACTCACCAAAATCCTTGAAAGACATTCCCTCTCTCTGCAAGTGGTGCTCCTATATGATACAGTGATAGCCCTCCATCTTTATGGGTTGATTGAGGTCGTCATGATCTCCCAGCAGTGTCCATGAAGCTGGAAGGGAGTTTAACCCCTCCTGCAATTATATCCCTCAGTCTCCACACTCCACTAACATGGCTCCCACTCTGTTCCCAGCCTACTGCCGCAATGTCTTGGATGGTCACTGGTACAGCTATGATGACAGCACCGTGGAACCAGTCCTGGAGGATGAAGTCAGCACACGTGGTGCCTACATCCTCTTCTACCAGAGACGCAGTGTCTCCCCAAGCTGGTCTGGAGGAGGCTCTGTCAGAGGTTGGTGGGGAAGCAGCTAGCCAGTCGTGTGGCACTGTTGCTTACGACTTTCTGGAGACAGAAGTGATCGATATCTTTTGCTAGGGAAACTGACACGTGCCTCGGAATCTGAAACAGGAATTAGCTTGGATTCTCTCTCTCTCTCTCTCTCTCTCTCTCTCTCTCTTTCTCAAACTTCTATACCACCCAAACATTCGCCTCTGGGCATTTTAAGACATAAGCCTTAAGACCCATGCTGGTATAAGTGATGGATAGGAACCTTATTTTACCCCAGAAGGATTATTTACTTTCTGTGATCATTGCAGGTGCCATAGTATAAACTTCCCATTTCTAAGAGCCATGAGCTTTCATCAGGAATCATGGCACACCTCATTTTTATGAAGTTTAGTTTTTGATGCAGAAGTTGCCATTTGGGGTGACACTACGTGGGCAAGGATCCATTTTAAAACCCCTACCTTCCACTCTTCCATGCATTTTTGTGCCTGTTTGTTTCTCCAAGCTTCTGCTGTATCTGTACCACTTTCCCCCCCCTGCAAAGGCATCTAGTATAGAAATCGAAATAATAATAATAATAATCTTGCTTGATCACAACCCATTGGAGATCATGTGGTGCACATGATATCATACAAAACTCATTGGCTATGTGACAGTATCAGAGAGGGCAAAAGAAATCCGCGCGCTAAATGGGAGGGGGAAAGAGAGAACACTTCCCTGTTGCCCAGGCAACCAGGCTGACATTATCTGCCTTGCAGCACTGGTGGCTTCCGTGCCTGCCAGTACTGCACAGCAAGATTTTTGCCCAAGTTCAGCGCTAGTTGTGTGTAGCTGCACATGGCCATCTGAGGTAGATGGGGATGTGTATTCAGATGCCCATCCCTTTGAAACGAATGCAGTGGGAATGTTGACCAGGATCTGCTTTTGGACATGCCTCCAGATGCATATGCATCTGTATCTGGGATGTGCATTTGGATACACATTCATATGCTCTTCCCTGCCCACATTCTGCCACAATTGCATGTGACTGGATCAGGACAAGGAAGTGTTAGGTTGGTTGCCTTGGCAATGAGGATGAGTTAACCTTGTGAAGGGATGTGAATTATCATCAGAACAGGGGGTGGTGGGCTTTCACGGGGGTCAAAATAATTCACGAGACACACACATACTCAATTTTGGCTCTGCACTAGTCAGGAAGGCATTGCTTTCTATGTTTTAAAAATAAAACTGGCTTCCTATCCATCTCTAGGGCTGGTTCACAAGATCAAAAGCAATGACAGTTAACCAGAAAGCTCGAATTACTGGCAGGTGTGTGCTACCACAGAGAGGGAAGCAAAAAACTTCCTTATTCTGGATTGGTAGCATGTCAGCCTGATATTTAAGCAACATTGATAGCCCAAGTTCAAATCTGAAATTACCAATGTCAGTTAAATCCTGTCAGGTTGATGCCCTTCCAACCCAAGATTGGAAGGTTTCTGTGGGAGTGCGCACCCACTAGTAATCCCAGATTCCTCGTTAACAGGCATTGCTTTTGATGGTGTGAACCAGCCCATAGAATGGGTTGAGCAGGACAGGCTATATCTAGTTCTCCAGTCATAGTTAGTTTATAAGTTTCACAAACAGTAGCAAAGGGCAAGTTGTCCACACTGAAGGACAACAAAAGAGTTTACTAAACAAATCCCAGATGCTTTAGGAGAAGGCTGAAAATACCCAACGTCGCCACCCAACTTAATAATCTGTTACAGTCAGAATACTATATCACACATCATACTGTTGGGTTGGGTTTGTGTGTTCAGTCCAATAGGCTGTTTTGCCTTTCCGTCATTCCTTGGATGACGAAGCCAGTAATGCACTGAATGCACCTACGGCATATGCAGCCAATACAGCTCAGGAGTGAATGTGATCCTACAGCGCAGACCCCACCCCTTCAGTGCAGAAACAGAGAGAAGGCTCTTGAGACAAAGCTCTTCTTTTGTTCTGTGGGTTTACTTGCAGGTTCCACTAGCTCTTCTGTCTCTGAACATTGGCTGGCACGGCTCGGGGGAAGCAGCACGCGAGAGAGCCTGGTGTCGCGGAGCTCCGCCACATGCCCATCTCTGCCAAAAATGCCTGACTCACCCTCCCTCACCAATGCCAGCACCAGCCAGGAGAAAGGTGCCTGCTCTCCGCTGTTTTGCTTGATACACACACACCACACACTGTCTAGCACAAAGCCTCTCCTTTCCATCTGGCTGGCTTCTGTCTCACCCAGGGGCGGATTAATCTTTTGGCTGCCCATAGGCAGCCAAAAATCTGCCTCCCCAGGGACAAGAGTAAGGGGGCTTGTGGGGGAGGGAAACTGAACTCTGTTGTTTTACCTTGAAAAACACTGCTGTGTAGCGGCGGAGCTTCTGCCCGCCTCCGATCATCTCAGGAGATGAGGTCAGGCACTGGAGGACGGTGGCGAAAGAGGTCCTCCCTCAAGGCTGGCTTACTTGCAAATGACACAGAGCGGGCGATTTCGGGCCTGTGTGTGTGTGCGCACATGCGCAAAGACCCGAAATCACCCATTCTGTGTCATTTGTGAGTAAGCCAGGCTTGAGGGAGGACCTCTTTCACTGCCATACTCCAGTGCCTGACCTCACCTCCTGTGATGGTTTAGGAGGCAGGCGAAGCCTCTGCTGCTACACTGCAGCATTTTTAAAGGCAGGAAAAAAAGAATTAAGTTTCCCTCCAGATGCCGCTCCCCAAGATTTGCTGCCATAGGCGACTGCCTATATTGCCTATGCAGTAAGCTGCCATTCTTCTCACCAGCTGGCAGGGTATAATTTCAAGAGCACTGCTAGACACGCAGAAGTCTGGGCTTTTCCCATGGTTAAATGGCTCTTGGTAAGAGCCTCTGAACTTGGGTCCCAGATCAACAGCTTCAACCTGCCCCAAGAAGCTGAATAATAATAATAATTAATAATTAAAAAATTGTTAGCCACCCTATTGTTCTCTGGGAAGCTCACAACACAATGTTTAAAAAATCCAATAAAACACAACAAATCGTGACATAAAACAAATCCTAAAAACAATGCAAAACATTCTTAAAACTTTTTTTAAAAAAAATACCAATTTTAAAAATCAGTTTTAAAATGCCTGAGTGAGCAGAAAAGTCTCCACCTGACGTTTTAAAAGAACAAAGTGATGGTACCAGGTGACCCTCACTGGGGAGGCTATTCCTTAAATGGGGTGCCACCACTGAAAAAAAGCCCTCTCCCTAGTAGCCACTTGCCTTACCTTGTTTGGCAGGAGCACTTGGAGCAGGGCCTCCGAAGAAGATCTTAAGGTCTGAGTCAAGACATATGGGGCCAGGCACTCTCTTAGGCTTAGGGAACAAGCCACACAGGTGCAGCAGAGGCAAGAACTCACTCCAGTTCTCCTGACTCTCTGCCTGCCTCACTACACATACTGCCAGGGGCAAATGTTCCTCAGCCATTTTCAGCCCCAGTCACTAGCTCTGTGTTTGGTCCTTCCATTGGCATAGCTAGACCTATGCACTTGACCATACAGGCTTTCTTGCTCCCATGTGGGAACATATTTGATTATGCTGGCTTTCTAAGAATTAGCTCTTAGCTGGAGCTCTTGCCAACTGTCAGCTTAGGTATCCGCTGTACTCCCTGTTGTGGGGAGGGGGAATATATGGCAGGGCCCCAGAACCAGGGGAGGGAGTTGCCTTCACCCTCATCCTCCTTCTGGACAGGATAGAGCTGGCTCCTCTCTGGGAGACTGCAGCTCCCTCCCTCCCTCTCTGCTCTTCCACCTCCTCATCGGCCTGGCCATCTTTTAAGGTTGCCTCGCAGGCGGGACATCTGGACCCTGCCCTCCCTAGTCCTGCCCCTGAGTACTTTATTGCCCCTTTCCACATCCTTCCTTCCCTGGCAAGCCACATCACTCGGCTGATGTCATTAGCAGGCGCCAGCTGACTCACTTGAAGGTGCGCTGAAGTCCAGCCACCCAAACTGCCCACACTTTCCCCACCCATTGTGAAGGTCTTTGGAGGGACACTCACTGCACCCAGGATGCCATGCTGCTCTTCAGCTCCCACTGCGCTGCCGCTGCTGTCAAGGTCAGTGAGGGGCATGGGCAGGTCAGCCAGACACCAACCCTTTCTCTTTTGCTTTCTCTTCTAGGTGGCTTTGAGTCGCGGCCCCTGGTGCGAGGTGTCCAGGGCAGGAGTGTCAGCATGAAAGTTTCCCCTGGCAAGGCCAAGCTCGGAGTCCCCAAGCCCATCCCTCTACGTTGGTCCTTCAACTCCAAAGAGTGGCCGGCAGAACCGTCTGGGGAGCTGGTAGAGTACCTGGAATCTGGACGTAGACCTCGGTTCACTAACGAGTCCATTGTCCCCCTCATGACCAAAGAAGGGGAGGACAGTGGGACTTCGCTCACCAAAGCCAAACTGCATCCTGTGCTACCAGGCATGGGCACCACTGAGAACACTGGCAAAGCACCCCCCACTATGGAAAACCCTGGCACCCTGAAACGGGCAGGGAAGCCAAAGGAGGAGGTAGGCGAGCAGCCACGGACGCCCAAGAAACTGGTGCTTTCTCTCAGCACAGTACCTTCTGTAAAAGACGAGGAATGCAAGAGCAAAGCAAACATCAACGGGACCTTGCGCACGGGGACAAACCTGCCCCTCTCCAGTTACCAGCCTAAGGGCAGAGGGATCCAAGACCCAACGTTCACTCACTGTGTTGGGGAGAGGGAGCCTGAAAGTGAGAGGCAGCCAGAGGGGAAGCTGGCTGTCTTCAGGGTAGGCTTCCTCAGGAGGGACCCCAAGCGGCACAGTGAATCTGATAGACATGGTCTCCTGCCTCAGGTCATGGGCTCTTCCCGGGCATCGCTCTCCAACGGCACGTTGAGTTCCATCTCCGCAGGCAGAGCAAACAGTGCATTGGGCCGCAGCTCCACAGAAGGGCTGCCCAATGGGCGGATCTGCCGTTCTGAGTTGGACATCAAACGTGCTCAGAGTTCCTGCAGCAGCAGCAGCAGCAAGGGGAGGAGTGACTGGCTGCTGAGCCGGTCAGCCTCTCTCTGCAAGGCAAACCACAGCCTCTCCTTGCAGGGTTGCACACCACCTCTAGTCCTCGAGGGGGTTTCCTGTTTCACTCTCCAGCGGGCAAGGTATCACACAGCATCCCTGGGCAGGAGAATAGCCGTTCCAGAATCCAGCTTCTGAACTAGTCTGTGGTTCCAGCTGGAAGGACTGAAAAAGTGCCAACTCTTATAGGCACTTGTAGGGTCTCGGGGCCTCTGGATAAAATCTGTTGATTGCTGAAAAGCTTGGCTGGTGCTTGCTTCACAAGAGGAGCCATCACATCTATGGGGTGCTAAGTGACACCGTTGCCTTGCCCAGAAATGAAGATGAAACAGGGACCTTGTGGACTGTGGGGTTAGAATAGGGGAGAGATATAAGCTGGGGGATCTTAGAGTATTTATTCTATTAAAAAAAAGTGAATTTTATGGATGCCAATGTGATGATATGCTGTTTTATGACTGTGGTTATTTTGGTACCAGGTTGTGGGGAGGGAAATAATAGGAGAGGAAAATCTAAACATTGCTCTATGCAATAATCCCAACTTTTCTATTTTCTGCAGGCATTTGGGTTTTACAGATCTATTTGTTATTAAAAATGTCTCAAATGAGTGGTGAGCCTCAGTGATTTTGAGAATTGAGAGTGGGTATGGGTAGGGTAATCCAGGGGTTGTCAAGTGGGTGAGATCAATTTTATGTTATGTTCTGAATGTAAACACCATTTTTCATTTATAGTCTTACAAACAAAAAAGAAAACATAGCCCTGCTGGATCAGGCCCAAGGCCCATCTAGTCCAGCATCCAGATGCCGCTGGAAGCCTACAGGCAGGAGTTGAGGGCATGCCTTCCCTTCTGCTGTTACTCCCCTGAAACTGGTACTCAGAGGCATCCTGCCTCTGAGGCTGGAGGTGGCCTATAGCCTTCCGACTAGTAGCCGTTATTCAACACTATTGAATAACAATACCAAATGCATACAAAATAAACTTTCAGCAGCAAAGCATGAATATAACTAACATAAACTAAATTTTGGGTGAGATTAAAAGCTTTCTGGATCAGAAAGCTCCTCTATTTAAAACAAGGAAAGAAAGGAGCCAGCATAACCTCCTTGCAGAGGGAATTCCAAAGGTATGGCACCACCACTGAAAGAGGCCCGGTCTCTGGCAGCCGCCAACTGGATTTCTGTTCACTGCAGACCAGAGAGCTTGGCCTCCATGGTCCGTTTTAAGGGCCAAGCAGGTTCATGTGGGGGTAGGCAGTCCTTAAGGTAACCTGGCTCCAGACTGCTTAAGGCTTTAAAAGCTACAGCCAACACTTTAAAAGTCTGGTGTACTGATTGGCTGGAAATTAACACTGCTGCATCCTTCTGGAAGCCTTTAATGTTTAAACCGTAGGGACAAAGATTATGGGAGCATCTCCGCCTCCTGCCTGGAGCACCATCCTACAACACACGATCAAAACTGGATCCCCGTTAGAATGTGATATTGTTTTGGGTATCTATGGGTGCCAGACACAAAGTATAACCAAGTTACCTTGCTTGGGGCTGCACATCATACAGGCATCTTACCCTGACAACCAGATCTGACACAGGAGATCTGTGACTGTATCTCCCAGCTCCCTACCCCTGCCTGCCCCCCTCCAATTTCAAAGCAACTGCAGGGGGCTTCATTTATTATCAGGAAGTAGAGACATTTTGGATTTGGCAGCAAGGGAAGCATTGGTTATTTTGGTGAGCTCAGTTTTAATGGAGTTCAGCACACAGAAAGCAAATTGGAATTGGAAAAGAGAATGTCAAGACAGCAGAGGTAAGCAGCATGCTCCAGATGTTTGTGATGGTGGTAGAGCTGTAGGCAGTGCAGTCCACATAATGCTTTAGTGTTGGCTTAGTTGTTTTTTTTAAAAGTACATTTACTGCACCCTAGCAATATGGTTTATTTCTATGGCAATTGTAGGAAATTCCTATCAGACTTCACTCTGAGGGTGCTTGCAAGCCCTGCATTCCTTTCTGTGTACTTGCCTCTTTCTGATGTGTTTCTGTCTAAACCCAACAGCTGAGAAGAGAAAGCTCTCAATTCCCCGGGAAAGGTTCTTATGGATTTCAGAGAGTGTAGCTTTTAGCTTATTAACCTACTGGCCCAAGCTGGTCAGCCACACCATTCTCTTTCCATGCTGCTGCAAGCTGAACTTTGTGGGGGATGGAGTAAGCAATCTCTCACTCCCTGGGGGCTCTTTTGTTAAGCCATTGCTTAGCAACTGCAGCAGGAGTGGAAGGAGCTATGGCGTCTTCCCAGACAGCCGGCAGCTTTTTATACGAGGCAGATGACTTCACCTTTGAAGAGAGGAGTTCAATGTACGATCTGCAGCTGGAGAGACAGAGAGAGGGCAGGAAGGTTTGTATTGGGGTGAGCGGGCGAGATGCTTCCAGGAAAACCGAACACATCCTGGACCCCCACGGAGAACTCCATCATATATATTAAACTCCCTTGAGTGTTGACACCGAGAGGAGCCTAAGACCCCCTTCCTGGCATGTGTACAATATTTTACTACGGCAAGCCATAATATCAATTTATTTGTAACAAGCAAAGAGGAATGCGGACAAGTTGATGTAGTTTGGCCACAGCTGGACTCTCCAGCCCCTTTATGACCATTATTGTGTTGCATTCGGGCCCCTTATGGGTTAAGCCACCTGTTGTCCATCACTTCTCTTGTTCTCCATTAACTTAGAGAGGAAGTGTAGCCGGGCTGATGGGGTTAGCTACAGGCTGTAAGCTTTATCTCCATGTAGGGAATAATTGCTCCCAGTAAGGGTTGGTGAAGACTGCTAAGCCAAGCTTATGTGGGAAGAGCGCTAGAATCATGGAGATGGGAACAATTGGTTGCATGGCTATCTCTTACCAAAGGCTTTATGTCCTGGGCAGGTTTGGAGTCCTACAGCTCCAGGGAGAGCTGGTTGCATCCAAGAGTTAAAGAGCACTTAGTTAAAATTACTGTCATGCAGTATTCAGGAAAAAAAACAAATTATGTATGATAATTGAAAAAGTCTTTTCTCAATGCTGCATACGCACTTGGAACTGAGAGCCATACTGAAGCATAAAAGGGGTTTATCTAACCCCTTCCCTAACCTAAAAGTAAATCCAAGGAAGAGACTTCTCTCCAGTAGTATAGATTGGCTGCTGTATACAATTGGACTAAAGATTCCCAGAATGCCCACGGCAGCTTCAGAAAATATTTCAGTATCAGTAACCAGATGCTCACAAACGAGAGAGTCGTCATGGTGACTTCAATCTAGCACTGTGAGTGAGCTCAGCTCTGGGTCAGTGAGAAATATTGCTGAAGCACCTATAAGGAAGTTTTTTGTCGGATGTAAAACTCATAGGCCTTCAGCACTTAATGCTGAAATTTGCCTGGACAAATCCTCCAGCAATTGGAACACAGGAAGAGCTCTTCTGGATCAGGCCCAAGACCTATCCAGTTCAACATCCTATTTCACTGGCCCACCAGATGCCTCTGGGGAGTCCATGGGCAAGAACTGAGGCCATACCCTCTTTCCTGCTGTGGCTCCCCTGCAACTGGTATTGAGAGGCATCATGCTTTTGAGACTGGAGATGGTCCACAGCCACCAGATTAGTAGACTTGTCCTCCATGAATATGTCGAAGCCCCTTTTAAAGCCCCTTGGATAGCTTGGCTATCCAAGCTGGTGGCTGTCACCACATCCCATGGCAAGGAATTCCATAGAGATGAATTATGCGCTATGTGAAAAAGTACTTCCTCTTGTCGGTCCTAAATTTGCCAACCTTCAGTTTCATGGGATGACCCCTGGTTCTAGTGTTATGGAATTGGGAGAAAAATTACCCGCTATCCACTTTCTCCACACCATGCATGATTTTATAGACCTCTATCATGTTTCACTTCAGTCGCTTCTTTTCCAGCGTAAAGAGCCCCAGATGCTGCAGCCTTATAAGGAAGGTGCTTCAGACCACTGATAATCTTGATTGCCCTCTTCTGCGCCTTTTCCAGTTCTACAATGTCCTTCTTCAGATACAGCGACCAAAGCTGTATGCTGTACTCCAGGTGGTGGCCTCATCCACCAAGAACTTGTAGGACAGCTTCTGTCCAGTTTATACCCCCATCACGTTCCCACCCTTTAAAAGCCCTGAGTTTGCAGTTGAAGAGGTATAACACAACTTAATGTTCCCAGGACACAAGTCCACCTCTTCCTGGTTACTGTTTCCTCCTGGTGAATATGCCCTTAGTTATCTTTTACCCTGAACCTTGCTTTTTCTTTCCCACTCATTTATTTATGTTCGTGTAAGGTGCCAAAACAAGAATCCTAACATAATGATGGGGGAGATTTGGTGCTGGAATTGGACTGGAGATACTAAGACAGTGAAAGATGAAGGGGAGGAGGTTTTGGTAAAATAATCTCATTCCAGTGATCCTCCATAGCTAAAACTGGTGGGATCCAAATCAATGGATTTAACTTCATAGCTACTGGGTATAAAAGACACACATAGCGGATGCAATATCTTTCACTTCCTCTCTGCCTACCAAACATGGGAAGCATATTGCATTGCACTGATGTGGCATGTCAGTTTCTCCTTCCTCTTCAGTGGGTGGGCAAGGAATGACTTTGATGGGTTTTTTAAACTCTTACTCGGGGGCAGGCAGAAGATAGATCAGGATGTCCTAGTTGATCACTGGGTGACTTGGAACAGATCAGCAAGGGGTTTTGATTGTTTAATAGCAACAACAAAATGACTTTCTACAGCTCTAATTCTGGTTGCTAGAATCTCAAACCTGTAGTTACTTATATATAGATTTGTACTTCTGGATGTTGATAATCCCAGTGCATGGCTTGTGAGATGCAGTAGGTAATTGGCAACTGGCAACAAAAGTAGGTAATTGGCAACAACAGTAGGTAATTGGCAACTGGCAACAAAATGACTTTCTACAGCTCTAATTCTGGTTGCTAGAATCCCAAACCTGTAGTTACTTATATATAGATTTGTACTTCTGGATGTTGATAATCCCAGTGCATGGCTTGTGAGATGCAGTAGGTAATTTGTTCCATCCTGAGGCACCATTTTGTATCTGATCCCTGAGCCTCACCTGGCTCTGGCTGGTAGACCTTAGGGCTCTAATGAAACAAAAACCAACCAACAAAGTAAGTCCTGCAAACCTGAAATCTGTTTACACTTATTCTAACTGGCATCTTCTGATGTGCAACCCTTGTGCTTTTCCAGCACCTAGTGTGGAAACCAGTTAAGTCTCCTCAGGCTTTGAAAGTAAGTGTGCCTCAGAAGGTTTTGACCCCACACTTCTATAGTTTTCACCAAGACCACAGTTGGTGAGTGGTCACTATTTTATTTCATATATTTATATTTATATGTACCCTTCGTCCTAAGATCCTCTACTATAAGTATGTATCCACTTGTGTACATGACTGAGTGAGTCATGGGGGAAAGTTTGAACACATTCATGTCTCCTAAGAGAGTGGGGAAAACACTGTTATGGGCTGTTTGGATGAGGAAATGTGTCTGGCACAAAATAAACACAACAAACCTGCAGATGGTGTGTGACAACATTGGGCTATGTACTCCAAACAGCATCTCTATTCCATGCTTTGAAATGTCACTATTTGCCACTGGAGAATCAAAACTTCTAAATAACCAGCAAACATTATCTGGTGAATTGTGAATATCTCTACTTGCAGGTAGGCTCAGAGATCCCTCGAATCCCCACATCTTTAATAATAATTTATGCCTCATAATCCCAAACAAAAAATGAGCATTGGCACCAATGTTTTCCCTCTATGAGTGCACCTGTTGAAAAATGTAATATAATGTAGGTTTCAGGTAATAGCCAACTTCTTCTTCTGAATGTGTAGCTCCTGCCTGACCAGTTTTAAAATACTGTTGTAAGGCCAGAGTTGGGATGTTATGGTTAGGTGTGTTGCCTGAGCAACAGCTGTCCAATCCAGCTAACCTGCCAATGGCAAATGCCAAAGGACAATGTGGCTTAAAAGCCAACGGAGCATACCTGACACTGCTTCTAGGATACGGGAAACGTGTGTGTGTGTGTGTGTGTGTGTGTCAACAAACAGCTTTGTATGTCCAGAACTCAGCCTTACAGTCACGCAGCGTGTAATTGGATCCAGATGGTTCATCCAGTTAATTCACTGTTCCACAAGCTCCATCTCCCAGTATCGGGTGTTAGGAGCCTAGGCCATAATGTTTGGCTCTAATGTAGGCATCTCAGCAGTGAGAAATTACAAGAAAGCCCCGGAGATGTGGGAGAAGCCAGAAGTGTCACCATCTGAGGATGAGAGGACAAACTTGCTCAACCAACTTCTCCACGAGAGGATGCACAAAAATAGCACAGAGAAATCAGTAAGTATTCCAGAGCAGAGATTCCACACTCCCGTTTAGTTCCTCATTTTGATTGGGAATGAAAGAGAAGAAAATATTTTAAATGTGTGATAGACCAGTGGGGCACAGGAGCTGGAAGGGAATAACAGCTGCTATTTGTAAAATGGCTAGACACAGGTTGCACAGTTGTACTGGTGTGTGTTGGACTTGGACACTGTGAGTTGACCAAATACTTTCTCACTTAAACAAGTGTTAACCGCTATGGGGCATAGTAAAATTGGAGTGGGCCCTGGGATAAAAAGTAAAACACACACACACCCCCAACACTTGCACACACAGTTATGTGCCATGCATTCTGCTGGCTCAGAAACATTTCTTAACATATATACCTACCACAAACACATCATATATCACTACAACATCAATTAAACTTGGAAAAGAGTGAAGAGTGAGTGGTTTGCCAATTGGCGGCCCCACTCCCTCAGTGGCCCAGGGATATTTCTCTCCCCACCCCCCACCGTACAATAGCAGTTACACACCTGAACTATTTTCATTTGGCAAATGCTGGAAGGTGAATCACAAGCTGGTGTTCTCTGATCCTAAAGGGTTCACCTGCCTGAGAAGGGGGTGGGGAGGAGGGGGCCCCCAGCCACTGTTAAATTACACTTACTGATCAGATTAAATGTACGCAGGTTTAAAAAATGTCATGGCTAACACCCCCAACCCATTACTAAAGCTTGCTAAATGGCTAGAATATACTTCCAAATCAAATAAACAAACTAATATCAAATGATCCCACATGCCACAGCCAGCTGTCCAAAGCAACTACTTCCCTACTCTGGCAGAATTTGATTTCTGCCCCCTAACAGATGAGTCCCTGGGCCTTGTCTGAGAATACATGATGCCACACCCTTGCAGGTCTGAGTCTAGGTGGAGCTTGAATGGGAGAATGACTGCTCAGGGCCAAGTTGCAAGTGCTCCTGTGCAGCTTCATGCCCATTTTACCATAACACAGAGGACTCTTCTGCAAGGCTCCATGGGGGGCTCAGGCATGAGTGTACTTAATTGTGCAGGCAGAACAAATATCTTAATTTAAAAATGACATTTATTCAAAGCAAATCAAGCAACTTGTAGAAGAGATGTCTGCAAATACAAGCTAAAAATTGTAGCTGTACCTGATAATTCCACCCTCTCTAAAGCTCTTAGGCTGAGAAATAAAGAGTACAAGCTCAGTTAACTGTTTCCAGGTGAATACAACAGATCCTGTGTGGTAGTTAGACACACTCAAGCTTATTGACATCAATGGGCAACCAGTGCTACAAATACTTAGACTGTTGGGTTGCAATCCTATGCATGCTCACTTAACTAAACCAGGTCCTTTTAAAGGCTCTTAAAAACTTGGGGTCTGAATGTTAATGAGAGGGTTGCCAGCTCAGACTGAAGCTTTTCCTGGAGATTCCCCACCACCCATCCACCCATTGGCAGCCTTTTAAAAGTATAAAGCTATTGAAATCTTCAATGGTCACCAAAAGACTAATGGTGATTCCTGGAAACACCAAGCTAATTCTGGACATGCCCCTACCACCCACTTCTGAAACCACCCACAGTGCACGTAGTGTCATCTTTTTCCTAGCTAGAGTGTACTTTTTGTCACTGTTGGTGTGGTTGTGTTAAAAAAACTCTAGGAATAGGTTCTTGTTTAGTCAGTGGGACTTATTGCTGAGTAAACATGGATAGGGTTGGAGTGTGATCGCCGTTTAAAACCAAAAACAAGTCAGGCTGTAACAGAACGCACAAACTTATGTCTTCCCTTTTTATAAAGTGATTGCATTTATCTGCAGATACTCTGTGTTCAGCAAAAACCAGTGAAGACAGGCACTCCCACAGAGAGTCTAGTGTTGGACCAGCTCCTTGTTACTAGCAGAAGAAACCATATGGTTGTGGGGAGATGGCTTTCATAAGTAACCTTTGAACCAGGGCTGGATTAAGCTAGTGTGGGGCCTGTAGCATATGTTATAAAGGGGCCCTAAATTAAAAAAAAACAACCACCCATAAATATTAAAACATAAATTATTTGCTTGCATAGTAAAGTGATTCACTTTTTTCATTTGCTATATTTTGGAGTATGGAAGAGCAAGCCACAAACTCACACTTACTACAACAGTGAATATTTATATACCATTTTTCAATCAAAATTCTCAAAGTGGTTTACATAGAAAAATAAAGAGTGGATAGATGATTCTCTGTCTCCAAAGGGCTCACACTCTAAAAAGAAAAATGTGATAGGCACCAACAACAGCCACTGGACAGATGCTGTGCTGGGCCTTCTCTTAAAAGGCACATTTAGCAGAAAAGGGATATTTTATCTAACATGGACCAAATAAAACAGGTAAAATTTTAACTTCAATTCCCAGTTGGAAGCTGGGTGTGTGGGGCCCTCAAAAAATGCGGGGCCCGTAGCAAATGCTACATTTGCTACTACGTTAATCCGCCTCTGCTTTGAACCAGTTATATGGCCAAGGAAATGGGTGGAATCTCTCCTGAACTGAGAATGTATGCATGATTGGACAACAATGGAAATGCATAAAACACCACACAATTATCTCAGAAGGAGGTATCTGGTAGAAATTCAGGAAATAATAATAATATGTATTCTTTAGAGAAAAATTGACTACTGATTACCACAAGGCAGCAAACTTCACAGATTTGTCAAGTAAATTGTCAAGAGGACCTTAATTCTGAGCAAGCTACATTTCAAAGAAAAAGTAAACTGCTGACTATTTGCTGTCAGAAAATGGCAGAAAAAACAAACAAAAAAACTTTGCTACTGGCAATATCTAGAAAATGGCTTCACCATGGTCAAAAAAGACATACATATAGCAATAACAGAAAAAACCAATGACACCAATGCAGCCGCTTTTTAGTGTAATGTCACAACAGCATGTGAACTTCATTTTTCTCCTGTATGAAAAACTCTAGACAGTCCTGTTTGTTCCCAGTGTGAACACCGTATTCTTTCCCTTTTTTTCTTTAGAAATCTCTTCTCCACAGGCTGATTTTCTTTGCCAAGATCTCCCCAGACCTGGCTGATAAAAGAGATTTAGCTGGTAAGGAAATAATCCTCCTCCTGGCTCCTATACCAGGGAACCTTCTGGAAGACAGAAAGTTCTAGAATGTGACAGGGTCCTGGAGCTTTGTAACTCTACTCTACACTCTACCAACACATTGACCATACTGGTGACTGGTGCCACAAACATTAGTGATCCTTTTTCCAATATAGGTTGGGAATATGTTGGGAGTGGAGAGAGCACAGACATTTAGGATGAAGCCAGTGATGTGTTTTGGCCAGCATAAAGGAAGCTTTTTTTTCATCCTGAGAAGAGGAACAAGCAACGTATCTAGGGCATGCTTTGTCTTGGAGCAGTGAGACAGAAAATGGGAGGCCAAAGAGTGATCAGGGCTCTTTGGGTTTGGTGGAGGAGAGGCAATATAGAACTCATGTAAGGTTGTCAGGTCTTCACCCAGAGATTGGGTAAGGTGTGGGATCCTTTCCAGCTGTTAACATGAGCCTTGGACTAATAAGTTTTCATTTAAGACTTCTTTAAAAGTGCTACAGGACTGGGAAAGTATGCAGATATTGTATTTCTTGTTCCACTGTTCTCTGGTTACTTACTTGCCTCCTCATCCTATTTTTACATTCAGGGTTTTAGTCTGTCTCCCTCCTCACAGGAGATTATGAGGGGAGGATGGGGAAAGGGACTGGTAGAGATACCAGTCTCACTGTGTGGTGGTCGGTATGTTCTACCAGGAAGAATTCATACCTGCCTAATTTCTCCTCAGAATATTGGGAACAGCTGTTTATGAGTCTGCAGCGCTACTACCAGGGTGAGGGGGTCACAGGCCTGCTGTTGCTGTACCCCACATGCATTGTCCACATGTTGGAGGTGAGGAGTGTGTGTCTGTGTGCATGTGTGGTAAACAATGTGAGTTTGTTGAACTCTGTTGGGATGCTGCTGGCATTCATGAGCAGTTCCATCACTCACTATTCATAAGATGCAGTCTTTTCTGCTTATGACATTGTGTGAGTTTCCTCTAACTCTGGCAAGAATTCAAGAATTATTGCCCAGCTCTTTCATGGCTCAATTTATTTCCCTTACCTTTCCATCTTCAAGTGTAAGTTTGCCATCTCTTGCAGCAACAAATTCTGGTAGCAGGGTACTGCTCAGAGCAGTTCTGCAGGGGCAGAGCCAGGAGGTTTATGAGGGGCCAATGGTTTGGAGCAGGTCTGGGATGGAACGTAGCACAAATCCTGAAGTGCAGAGTAAATAGTTTTTAAACTATGAGTTTTTAAACTCTGTTTTTTAACTAATAGGGTGGGGGGGGGAGAATGGGACAGTCTTGCAATGTTTTTCTGGCCAAAAACAAAAGTCCTCCAGCCAGCCATTAGCATTTGTCGGACCAGCTAGTAACCCTACTCATGTGGCAATTGAGAGATCTGTCTCCCATGTCCTTTCAGCTGGCCATTCTTTATATATCTTGAAGTATATGCTTGTAAGCTAAACCCCTAGCACCCAAGTCAAGGTCCTTACCCCCAAGGATCTTACTTATACCTTTCTTTCCAGTGCCTGATAGTGATTGTCCATGGTCATGACAACTGATGAAAGTGTGGAACTAGGCTTCCTTGTCAGGAGAACAAAGTGTAGGTGGTGATGAGTGAGATCACGTGTGGGAGGCAGGGGAAGGAGACATTTCTCTACTCGGCATCTCTAGTAAAGCAGAACAGAGGTGCGCTGCTCAGTATCTGCCCAATTTGTTGGTTTCAAAGTTCTGTGGCTGCATGGACGAGGCAGCCAACGATCTGCCTCTTCCCTGTTATCAGACATTCTTAGATGTTGTAAAGTCAGCCTTTTGCTGTCCGTAACCATGGTGATAAAAGGCCTAGGATCCTCTGCCGTTGTGAGCATTTCAGCCCACGTGTAGCTCAGTGGTTCCAAAATGTTTTAACCATGAAAGCTCCCTGCCTCGGCTCTGATTAATTTCTGGAAACCCTTTCCCCTCAGTTCTGCTCCTGCCCGGCTTTTTTTTTTTTTTTTTTTTTTTTTTGCAGAGGGGAAAGATGGAGGCAATTGCTGCAGGCCTCACACTTGGAAGGGCCAACATCAGCATTGGCAAACAGTACCCTCCAGCCAGGTGGTGGGGTGTGGGGTGGTAGAAGGGAAGCCTCCAGATATTCAGGGGGCGGGGAGCCAAGGAATATTCAGGCTCCCGGCCCCAGTCTTTAAAAGATTCTGGCTCCTGCCACTCCCACAGCACAACTGCTTGAATCCTCCACCTGAAAATCCTGAGGGTCACACTGTACTTAGCTGCTTGAAGTTAATTTCTGCTGAGTGAGAAGCTAAAAGACCCTTAACCCAATCATTTGCTCTTCCCCCTTGCCTTCAAGGGTGCTCAGCTGGCAGGCAGGGAGCTTTGCAACAGGTCACTGCATTTGGCCTTTCATATAATCCCACTTGCTTCCTCCTCCCACAAGCGTCTTGCCTGTGCCCCCCACATGTAGCCCAGCACACTATCCAAGGGGCCAAACAGAGTGCTTGAAGTTCACTGCACTTCTGTAAACTTCCTTAATACGAACACTCCTGCTTTATTGCCTCTGGTATTGCCAGTTTGGTTTTCAACTCCCCCCCCCCCTCCTTCCTTTCAGTCATCCAGTGATGTGCTTTACTCTGTCCTGCGAGACTTGAGGGACATGGAGCAGCAGCAGAGGTGAGCTGGCGGTGGCAGTGAGACCCCCTTTTCAACCACACTGCTGGTCCTCAAAAGATCAGTTCTGATTGATGGGATTGGATACACTAGCCCTATTTAGCCCCATTCTCATGATGACGGAAGCGTTCACCATCACAGATAGGGCGGCTTCTCTTTTCAAACAAACCCTGCTCTAAACATGAGCGGTGGGCACAAGGATGACTGATGGGACAGGAATTCCAACCTGTCTGCGCTGCTGTAGCCAGGTAGAGTGACGCTTTTAGGCTGACACACAGTGCAGCGTTAGAACAGCGTTATAATGATGTGCTGTTACAATTGTGAAGCAGCACTAATTGCACCAACATAGTTGCTTGTTAGCATGCCATTGCACAACAACATTCATGCAATTAATGCTGTTGCACAAGAGTGCTGTTTCACAACTGCAATAGTGCATCATTAGGACATTGTTCTAACATTGCACTGTATATCAGCCACTAATCCTTCATGTTGATTTGGTGACCTTTAGGATGGAATCCCTATTACTGCTTTTGTTTCTGCGGGGGCTAAGCTAAGGAGACTGCTTCAGATTCTAGCAGGGTTAGGAAGACTCTCACAGAGCTCAGTACTGAGAGGCTGTTGACACAGGCACATTCACAGCACATGCAGGATAGCATCAAATATCCTGGTGAGTTGCATGTGTGAATGAGCCATCAGGGATTTCATATTGCCTGATAACATCCAAGCTGCTTCCATTGAAAAGAATTGCATTTAGAACTGAGTGCTGAGTAATAATAGAATAATGAGAGTTCATGTGATATATATATCCGGCCTTAGAAACACACTAGGCCCAGGAGATCAGAACCTTATAAAAGAGAATCCATGAGTTTTTGTATCGCTGGATTCAGCTAAGTAACACAGATGAATTTCCAGCCTTTCATGTTTATAGTTATAATTCTTTAAAGTGTAGGACATTCCTAATTCCTGACCAGAGTGGAAAATGAGCCTACCAGTCCAGCTCATGATCCTATCTCCACTGTCTCTGCACACAGAAGTGCACCTAGGTAATTTTGGAGCCTGGACCTAAAGGCTTTGGAGGCACCCTCACTACAAGTTAAGCATCGTTTAACACATAGGTTCTTGAGGGCACAAACCACACCACCCAGGAGAGACTAAAGAGGATTTGGGGGGCCCCAGGGGGTGTGGAGGCCCTGGACTTCAGCCCTGAAGTCCAGGGGTTAGAGCGCCCCTGCACATCTCCACAGGGACACACTGAATGAATTTTGCCTACGCACATAATATCCAATGTGTACTGCCGAAAGTCATGCCATGGATTTCTAGATTCAGTGAAGGAAATCAACCATACAATTTTATCCTACGCATTGGGTTTTATGCAGGTAGGTGGCAATTTTTTATCCTCCACATGTTGGAATTTATTCATGTAGGTGGCATTTGCACATGCCGCCTTATAAGGATGGTAGAGGTAGGGATTGCACACAAGGTGGTTAGAGAGGAGAGGAGGCCCACTCTATTCTCCATGTTAAAGGCTGGATTAGGAGGTGAGGATCACCCCGTCTGGCCCTGTGCCAAGTGAAGACTACACTCAAAACTTTAATTATTCATTAGTATCCTGCATGTATTTTCAGTTTTCTAGAAATGGTTCTGCTCAGGCCAATATTCTGCTGTTGTGTAGGAGAGGATTGTTTGCTTCCTTGTTCTCTTCTGCCATGAGAATTCAATCAACCAGCCATTCTTCCCTCACAATATTTAAGATGATGTCCGATTTTTTTCAGCCTACTTTCCTTAAGGAAAGTAAGACCACCCAGCTCGGCGTGTGTGTGTTTGTGTGTCCCCTGCTATCAACTTTGCAATGCCTGGACCAATTTGAACCAAATTTGCTGCAGTTGTAGGGTCACATAGGACAAACTACAATGGCGGAGTTTGTAATGATGTCATCCACCCTAATTCAAGATGGCGGACGCATGAACATTAGCTAGTGGGCTAACTTGTGGACTGCCTAACTGATTTGAACCAAATTGGTACAGTTGTAGTGAGTGACACATAGACACACCACAATAGTGTAGTTTGTGATGATGCCATCCACCCCAGTTCAAGACAGCAGATACATTGAACGTTTGCCATGCAAGTGGGCTAACTTGTGAACAGCCTAACCGATTTGAACCAAATTTGCTAACCTCAATGGTGTAGTTTGTAATGATGTCATCCACCCCAATTCAAGATGGCAGATGCACAAACGTTTGAGGCACAAGAGGGAACGGATTTGGACCAAATTTAGTACAGTTGTAGGGACACATAGGGACACCTCAATCATGTAGTTTGTGATGATGTAATCCGCCCCAGTTAAAGATGGTGGAAGTGTGAATGTTTGAGGCGGAAGTAGTAATTATCAATTAAGATTATAGTGAAAGGAAAATAAGAAAATTACTTCTTACCATAACTTATTGTTTAAATCTTCTTCAGAGTCCTGGTTCTGGATGCCAAGATCCTTGTAATGTCCCATAATCTCCCCTCCCGACTCTTCCAGCAGTGGAACTACAAGGTTCTGAATATGCCACAGATGCACCTGGGATATGGTACATCCCATGAAGAGCCAGTGGAAGCTGTTATCTCTGAGTGCCTCACAGCACTCCTGAAACTTGGTGTGCATCTGTTGAAGTACCACAAGGTATGAACCCCCAAATTGTTGCCAAGTTTTCGATATCATCAATTATGGTATCCTCCTGGATTGCCTGTGGTAACTGGGTGTAGGGGGCACTGCTTTGCAGTAGTTCTGCTCATACCTCTCAGGCAGATTTCAGAAGGTGTTACTTGGAGACTTTTGCTCTGCGAAGTGATAGCTTTTGTATGGTGTCCCTCAGGGCTTCATTTTGTCTCCAATGCTTTTTAACATCTACATGAAACCACTGGGAGAGATCATCAGGGAATTTGGTGCAGGGTGTTATCAGTATGCTGATGACACCCATATCTACTTCTTCATATCAGCTTAATCAGGCAATGCCTGCCTTGAGGGAATAATGGGCTGGACGAGGGATAACAAACAGAGACTGAATCCAAACAAGACAGAAGTGCTCACTGTAAGAAGCCGCAGTTCAGGAAATGGGATAGATCTGCCTGTTCTGGATGCGGTTACATTCCCCCAGAAGGAACAGGCTCACAGTTTGGGAGTACTGGACCCAACCCTCTCTCTGCTACCTCAGGTGAAGGCAGTGACCAGGAGTGCTTTCTATCAGATGGTTCGCCAACTGCACCCTTTCTTGGAAGAGAGTAACCATTAAGATAGTGGTGCATATGCTGGTAACCTCCTTGCTTGACTACTGCAATGCACTCTACATGGGGCTGCCTTTGTACATAGTCCTGAAGCTGCAATTGGTGCAGAATGCTGCTGCCAGATTGGTCTCCAGGACATCTTGCAGAGACCATATCATTATGATTCTAGAAGATCTACACTGGCTACCAATAGGTTTCTGAGCAAAATACAAAGTTCTGGTTATTAACTATAAAACCCTTAATGGCTTGAGCCCATGGTATTTAAGAGAACACCTTAACAATAAACAAACAATAAACTAAACCTTTTTCATTATGAACCCTATTAAGATCTTCAGGGGAGGTTCATCTGAGGGTGCCACCAGCTTGTATGGTGGTGACTCAAAGGCGTGCTCCATCCCTGTTGACCTTTAGGAAACAACTGAAGACACATCTCTTCAGCCAAGCTTTTTAGTTAGTTGGTGTTCTTATGGATATTTTAATCTGGTTTTATGTTTTAACTGTTACATTCTTGGTTTATTTTTGTTTTATGCTGTAAACTGCCTAGAAACTTGGGTAGTGGGTGGTATACAAATTTGTTAAATAAAATAAGTACGGGTTTGGCACACTAACAGTCTGCTCAGCCACCCTTATTGCTGTCTTAATATGAACAAAGTGCCCATCATTATAGGAAACCCTGTCAGCAGAGGCCACCAGACCATCCTGTTCAGGGCAGGGACAGGTTTTGCCTCCACTGCAATGGTGCAGTGCTTTACTCCCCGCCCCCCGCCCCGGAATGAATAGCAGCCACTTGTTTTTTGCTGGAGGTTTTCAAGGAGAGTATGGATAGGCATCTGCCAGGGTTGCTATGAGAAACCATTGCCACCATTACCATTCCTCAACTTGTCTATAGAGGCTGCCTTTCCCATTAAAAAAAAAATCTGCTTCACGCTAAGCTATTTCCCTCTCTCTGCAACAGACCCAACAACATGACAGCACTGCCCCTCAAAGCAATGCTGGTACAATACTGATGGTCTATGGTGAGGAGGGAGCACCTAAGCTCAGTGCAGACATTCCCTCTTGCTCTCTGGCAGATCTGCATTTTCCCAGCACTGCCCCTTGGGGCAATGTGATCACAGTGCTGTTGCTGCTGCTCTATCTTCATGGAACCATTTAGAAAAGTGGGAGTAGGTGCCTGGTCTCAAATGTTCTGGCTTTTTCATTAAATTGGCTTGGCAGTGATCTGGGTTTTGAAAAACTGGACAGATGAGCAAAATACTGTGCTTCTCTGGGACCGTGGAATCCACTGACCCCGAGTTCTTGCTTCTCTTCTGGTCTTCAGAGTCCCAAAAACCTCCCTGACACCACCCTGGAGAAGGCAACAGATCTCATTGTTCCACAAGATACCATCTTGTACTTGCTGGAGTGCCAGGAGTTGCTGAGCCCCACTCAGTACCTACATCTTTATGACAGCCCAATGAACATCCTTATGGACTCAGGTACGGGCCAAGTATGGCAGGCTGGGGAGATGCTGGAGGTGGGGGTGGAAATTGGAGGAGATCTCCTCCTTTCACAATCCTTATGCAGTAAGATCTTCAGACTATGTGTCTATTGGTCCCTCTGAATCCTGTGGGGGAGGAGCAAGTGCATGCACATCTTCCCTCCACATGATGCATTGTATTTCCACTGCATAATCACATAGGGGAGGGCACTAATCCAAACTGCAAATACTTTAAAGTAGTACTTAACAATACAATACTCTAAAATAGCATTTGAGTAATGCAGTGGGGGTGGGATTTGAATGAACCACGCTCACACAATTATGTGGCTGAACAATGACACACATGGTTGTTCTGCCCGCACACACACACACACACACACACAACTCCTCACATGATTCCAAGGGCCAGCAGTTATATCGTCCAAACCCACACCCTGCCAGCTCTGAGGGGAGAGTGAAGAATTAAACCCAGAGGTGAGTCTCACGATCAGTGAGAGCTGCTTGAGGGGGTTCAGTGAGGAGAGCAGGCTTAGCCCGCTCTCCCCGCAGAGGATCACTACTTGCAGCCCTGGGCGGCCAGATCGGCTGCCCACATGACTGCTGGCTCCGTCACGGAGCCAGCGGGGTTTGCGGGGATTATGTAGCAGAACAATGGCACACATGGTTGTTCTGCAGACATGCAGTGTGTGTGCGCGCACACACACACACACACACACCACTCCCCACAGGATTCTGTGGGGCATGCTGGAGAGACCCCCGGGCCTGGGAGGCTGCTTGCCAGGAGGCCGCGGCAATACACAATCAGGAAGCCTGGGTTAGAGGAGCACTCGCTCAGCTAGCCTGGGTCAAGGAGAGGGCTACTTTGGCAGGCTAGCCACCAGGGAACTACCAGACTCATCTGTGAGCCCACTGGTTCTCATGATGACTGGAAAGCGGGCTAAGCTCCCTTAGCCTGCTTTCCAGTGATTGTGAGAATACCCTCCCTATGTTTAATTCTTGGGCTTCAGCTTCCATGAGAGGTGATAGAGCTGAACCCCTTGACACGGTATCTCAAGAAGTGATGAAAGCTGAACACCATACTTTGGCTTCAGGATAAACATGCTTTTTATTGGTTTGACTTTGCTTTTAGCTCACACTTTGAGTCTCTTCCTTGAGCCACTTGGATACTGTTCCTTCAGTCATACATAGAGCCCCTGGTGGCGCAGTGGTAAAACTGCCGCCCTGTAACCAGAAGGTTACAAGTTCGATCCTGACCAGGGGCTCAAGGTTGACTCAGCCTTTCATCCTTCCGAGGTCGGTAAAATGAGTACCCAGAATGTTGGGGGCAATATGCTAAATCATTGTAAACCGCTTAGAGAGCTCCGGCTATAGAGCGGTATATAAACGTAAGTGCTATTGCTATACAGGCAGCTGTGACACAGAGTCTCGCTTGTTCATTCCTGAACTCTGCCATGTTATAATTAGTAGAATGTGATTGATCTATAGGGGAGATTATCTGTGGTGTGTGGATGTGGTTTAAACCCTAGAAAACAGGGAGGAGGACTGGATGATATTCTATCCGCAGTTCTATGGTTGGGCTGCATTGGCACCAGCAGTCCTCTGTGATTTTATCATCTGTTTTACAGCAAGAAGCATCCATAATTGAATGTCTTTGTTCATACTCCACAGTAGAGGACTGATGGCATGAGGAGTGCCTTGGAGAAGCCCAGTACTCTTCCATTTTCCAATAGGAAAGCAATCAACTGGTAGATCAGGAGAGAGCACACTTCCTTTTCCGGCCATGGGAGGGGTATGGGAGAGGGATCCATTACAGCAGTTGTCTCCTCCATCAGGGGAAGGCAGTGCTAGGAGAGATCTGCGGTGACCAGTCACTTGACTTAGGAAGGAAATGGCCTATGAAGATACAGATATACATAGGTGCCTGGGACGAAGTCTGACCATTGGTCCTTCCAAGGTCTTGGGCAGATGCCTTACCCACCTCTGATATAGGACATCCTCCTAAACTAGAGATGCCAATGATCAAACCAGGGACCTTCTGTTGGGAATTCTCTCTAGTAAGCGATACTCTTCTATTACAGCAGACTGCACAGAGGCAAAACACAGCGGAGTCTGCCTGTGCATGCGTGTATGCTGAGAGTAAAAGAAACTTGGAGCCAGTTCATAGTTTCAAATCAATATAAGGAGTCTTTATTAGTGAACTCCATTCTAGATAGGAAAGTGGAGAGATAGGATCTCTAATCTGTCTAGCAAGCTGGATGCAGAGGGATGGAGTCTGCACCTCTGCACACATGGTGCAGGGAGAGAGGAGTGTGGGTGTTGCAAGGGAGAAGAAAGGGAAAGAAGAATAGGAAGTGGGAGGGAGGAAGGAAGTCCCTAAGAACAGCAATCTACATACCAAAGAGATAGTGTCAGAGCAGTAGAGAAGGGATGACCAATGTCTTGACCCCTCTAGCCCTCAGACTCACTAATCTGTCCCACTCTGTCATTGAGACATGAGCCAGTGCAGAGTCCTTCACTTCCAACACCTTCTACATGCAAAGTATGTGCTGTAGCTTTCCCAAAACTGTGCCGTGTGCACAGCTGGTGGCCAAGACCAGTGGGAGGAGGAGGTGCCTTGGAGGCAAGTACCAAGGCGGATCTTTGCTCCTGCCTACCCTGGCTGCTGAGATATACGCTGTGCTTCTGCTTTATAGAGACATCAAAGCTGCATCATGTCAGCAGCAGCAGCAGCAGCAGCAGCGACCAGAGAAGTCTGTAAATCATACAGTTCAAGAATGATTATATTTCAAACTTAACCAAAAACCAAAAACCATGTAAATCTTTCCCCCAGCATACTCTGATGTAGAAGGTTGTACGTTTGGCTAATTCTCAGTTGCAAGATTGTGTATGCAAAATTTGGTATCTGTAGGTCATTGGGAAGCATGGCTTTATTTTGCCCAAATTCTTAAATATAAGAATTATATAATTCTTCAAAATTCATAAGAGATATGTAAATCAGCAGTCGTTTCCAGGAATGTGTAGGAACAAGGGAAGATGGCGGGCCTGGCCTCTAGGTGGCAGGGGACGTTTTTCTCTAGGATTTTTCTCTAGGCTGCCTTCAATGCCCTTTACTAAGGGCTGTGTGTGGATTTAAATGTGTACATATTCTCTCTCTCTCACACACACACTCTGAAATAAAAGGTCTGTATGACAACATCTTCCATTGTTGACCAGTAATGGCATATACAGAGAACAATAGCTAGGCTCGTGGCCCAGTGAGACGAGCTCTGAGTCTCTGTGTGTGTATTTCTTTACCCTGCCAAAAAACTTGAAAGTACTTCTTTAGCAGGGCTTAATTTGAAGTAAGTGAACATTGCAATTATGTAGTACCTGTTTTGGTTGAAGGGCTTGTGTTTCGAAGTGACAATCCAACCTCTGTTTAAGTTCCGCATACACTGCAAAAGGTACGGTACCGTGAATTCTATAATCCGCTGCATGCTGGCACTTGCATGATGCTTTCCAGTGCATGAGTAGAGTCACAGGTAATCTGGTACTAGACTAGGCTAACATCACCTACCGGGCACGGGAGCAACCTTTATATGCTTGCCACACTAACAGCCATGCTGTAGGAGCAATAACTGTTAGATCTGACCCCTTCTATGTAATACCCATTGCATTGTGCTGAACGCAGGTTTGTGTGAACACGTAATGGTGCCTGCTACAGGGATTTTGCTTGGGAAATTAATATGATATACTGCTAATCCTTTGAATCCTGCTAATCCTGTTGCTGAAAATGGGTACCACAGCATAGGCAGGTTTAGAAAAAGACAGTTTTGATAGATTTATGCAATCAACATACATTTCCAAGTTTTATTAAATGCTTTGGAGGAACTGGAAATGAATAAATAATGTGACTCCTGGTTAGGATCAGCACTGATGGGAATGGTGGAGAGTCTGAAATTCTAACCGTACCTGCAATGAGTCTGAAGATGGGCTCTTCAGATCACACATGCTTTCACAACGTGCATCAGAACCCTCTGGAGGAGGAGAACTAGATTTCCCAAGTCATTGTAGCAAATAAGCCCTTGAAATGCCATTGGATGGCACTGGGAATAGGCCCAAGAAATCCAAGCTCAATCTATCTTTGGCGTTTCTCATAACTTTCAGTATTTCAACAAGGGAAGAAATGGATCCTTACCATTATCCTCCCTTACATTGTTCACACAAACTGTGACTTTTCAGGGGAAAGTCATGTCAACTAACTTGCTTGGCTTGTGAAGGTAGGCATGTCCTGTACAAAAGCTGTTGTGCTCTTATTCTTATTTGTCGATTCATAGGATGAATGTAGCTCACCTAAAGAATTCAGGAAAAAACAGCTGCTTACTTTTAACTGTTGCTCTCAGATGGTCTACTGTACAGTCATGCACTGGGGAATTGCACCATCTTTTCCTAATCCTAGTATCATCTCACAGCAGCACCTATGCATTCTCAAACATATTACATAGTCCTGGAGAAGCACTTACCTCTGCAAGGGTTAATCAGGACCATCAAATACTGTTCACCTATGTACATGCTACTGCTACCCAACTCTGTGCCTTATGACTGTACAATGTACAATTTGCTCAGACAAGGTCATACAATACCTGCCTATAGCTTCTCTATTCACATGCACCGAAGTTTATAGTTGTGTGTGTATATATATATATTTCAGTTTAAAGTATGCAGAAGGTGCTGCTGTTGGACAAGAAGGTTTGGGGATGCCAGAAATGCCCGGTCACTAAACATACACCAAGCAGCTGACTCCAAGAACAAGTTATTGGCTGGCATTGTACACGGCACCTACAGCTCTGGAAGACCGTGGTGCCACTGCTGCTGAAGATCCAGAAGCAGTGGTACTGCTGAGAGAATCAGCAGTAGCGCTACAAGCATGACCATATTTATTCCCAATCTCATAAATGAGGAAAATGGTGATAACACTCATAGTGCTCATGCTGGTTCTCTCTATGGCCCTGCTGCTACTGGGTCTTCAACAGTAATGACACCAATGTCTTCTGCAGCCATAAGCCATCATGTCAGCCATTGTTGCAAAACTATTGATATCTCACCTTTTAGCCCCCTCAAAGGAATCTAGATGAACACAGAAAGGACACCTTCAGTTCCCCATGGAAATGAAGGTTGGGAAATTTTAGGACCAATAAAAGGAAGGACTTGTTCACACAGCACGTAATTAATCTATGGCATTCTCAGCCACAGGATCTGTTGATGGCCACTAGCCTGGATGCAGGCATGGAGCCAGTCGAATGGCAGCCTGTGTCCAGCCCCACGTGGTGGCCCCTCTAGTAACACCCCATGCTCGTGACGTCATGTGCATGGAGGCATAGCTCGGGCCCTGGAGAGCCTCAAGCGAGCTTCCCCTGCTCACACTCTGGAGAGCCCGAAGCAAGCTCTCCCTCGGTCATTTCAGGCAGCGTTTGCTGCCTGACAGCCTTTATTTCCCCTTTCTCTCCCTCCAGCAAGGGCGAGAAATAGAAATAAATGCTGTCTGGCAGCAAGCGCTGCCTGAAATGACTGGGGGAGAGCTCACTTGGGGCTCTCTAGAGCCCAGGCCATGCCCCCTTTGCACATGGGGGCTTTTGTCATGCACCTGGGGGCTTTTGGTGGCCTTTGCACAATGGTGGCTCCATCCCTGCCAGGATGGCTTTAAGAGGGGTTTAGATAAATTCATGGAGGACAGGTCTATCTATGGCTGCTACTCTGGTGGCTATAGGCCACCTCACCAGTTACAGAGGAGCAACAGCAGGACAGAGGGCATGCCCTCACTTCTTGCCTGCGGGCTTCCCAAAGGCTTCTGGTGGGCCACTGTGTGAAACAGAGTGCTGGACTAGATAGGCCTTGAGCCTGATCAAGCAGGGCTGTTCTTATTATCTTATATATACTTGACTGATATCTGGAGCACTAACATCTGAAGAAGCACTTACCTCTGCAAGGCTTAATCAGGACCATCCAATACTGTTCACCTATGTACATGCTCACAGCAGCCCACGTCACAGCAGACTTTCTAGCAAAGCTCTCTGGCACCTTGAGGCTGTTCTAAGAACCAATTTCTTCCCTCTCCAAACAGAGAGAGCGTGGCCTTTGCCGGAGTGGCTAAAACGACCTTTTGAATGAGCTGCTGCTATGTAAAGGGAACCTGCTTTCCATGCGGGGAAAAGGAAGAAATGTATTTGCAACATCTGGAAGACAATGTTGGTAGAAAAACATGTCTGAATTCTTTTAAATTGTATGATGAAAGGAAGTGATGCTTAAACAACAAATAATATAAATTGCATGCCTGTTTCTTCCAGAAGTAGCCAGTGTTTCCATCATACAGTCATGCCCTCAGCAACCGTGTGTTGACCCACCGTGCCAGTCATCTCAAATAAGGGTAAACTCTGAACACTTCTGGTCCCCAACATACATGGACTGCACCTGCTCTGAGTCATGATAATGGGCAGGGAAGGTTTTGATGCCAAGAGCAACAGTTTCTCTGTTTGGGGTAGACAATGAAATTTCCATTCCAATAATTTGCCCCTTCCTGCTTCTGAGAAGGAGGGCAGAGGGGTAAGCTTGGCTCTGGGTGTGCACGCAGCATTGGAGCCTAATGCAAGGTTATGGCTGCATTCAAGGCACTCTGCCTCAACTCTTCATTTCTTTGTCTCTCCCTTGCTTCAAGACTCTCCCATCCCACCAGAAGGATGGCATTGGGCCTATCTATAGCAGGACTATCTGCAGCATTGGAACCTAGATGCAGGGAAAAGCAGAAATACAGCCATGCTTCTTGCCCACTCCCCTCCCTGCCTCCCTTTCAACTCTATGGGGGAAATGGGACATGGAGATTTCACCTCTACCAAGACCCCATTAGCTTCTGGTGCTGGTGGTGTTCACTTCCCTTGCTAAGTCATAAGCTGTGAAAGGAGGGATACATTGCACTTCTCCTTTTAGAAAGTAACGATCCTTAATGTTGTTGAGTGGGACCTAGCTGGTGTCTATTAATCACCAAAGTGCAAAGGGTCAGGGAATACGAAAGGATTGGGGCGGAAGGCAATGGGCAATCTTGCCACAGAGAAAAACTCTGCCAGCCTAGGAAGAGCTGCTGTTTTCAGTGGCTGTTCAGAGAACCCACCACTGGTGTTTCTAAGATCCAGAGCAGATGGGAATATGCAGCAGCCAATCATAAAGCCACCACCTTACTGAACTTGCAGGTGCCTCTTGTGTTAATGAGTTCCATGCTTTGGGCTTTGATCCTAGGCCTGACTGAGATAGCAAGAACACTGACACTTGGGATGGAACACAAAAAAACAAGGAAATCCCTGTGGAGCTAGAGCAGCTGTCAGCCGTGATAGCATTTGGCATGAGGCAGATGGGCCCTGGGCTGCTGCCACCTTCAAAAGAGGAGGGAAAGGAGGCCTCTCCATCTGCAAGGAGTCTGGGTTAAAATGCCACCTGAATTGTGATTACTTTGAAATGATACACCACCAGGAAGAGCTGGCAGTCAGTCAAACCTGCAGTTATAACCTTTAGCGTCTTTCAGCAGCCATTCACAACTCTGCAGCTGGAGCTGGCTTCCCCCCTACTGCTAAAGTGCCTTTTGTGCAGAGAGCGGGACAACTGAGAACTTCCACAAAAGAGAAACACATGATGCAAGTGGAGGGGAGGAGTCGAGGTGGCAGTTTAGGACATAGTGAACCCCAAATGCACACGGCAGCAGCAACCATGTGGAGAGCTGGGGCTTGGTCACATCTGGTCACCTGGTGAGGTGAGCATTCTATCCCCACCCACCCCACAAATGCAAATGCAGCAATTCCAGGCAACTAGCGCTCTCCACCTACCGTGTTTCCCCGAAAATAAGAGTGTGTCTTATATTAATTTTAGCCCCCAAAAATGCACTAGGGCAATTAGCGGTACATCAGAAATTACTGCTAGGTCTTACTTTCGGGGAAACAGGGTAGCTGCAGCCACCCATGATGCCACAGTAAGTTGGTATGTAGCAGTAAGGCTGCAAATGGCCACCTAATACAAGGTTATTCAGCGACTCATTAGAACAGGGGGGGAAACCCCAGAGGTCAAGGGCACAGTAAGACTGATTTCACACATGTACTTGAAATTGCAAGCCTCTCTCTCTCTCTCTGTTGGTGCAGAGTTATGAAAGACCAAAATAAATTTTAATTTAATCTGGTGTTTAAATTGATTGATAGACATGCAGGAAAGTATGTTTATGATATTTTAAGCTCCATGCATTTTTATGTTGCTGCTGAACAGATGCATTCTAGCTAAATCACAGATTTAGTCCTTCACCCACTTTTCTCCCACTGAGTTGTACACATTTTGGAATAGCTCCTCTCCCACCCCTTTTACTGTCTTCTTCCTTTATGGAATTGTCTTTTTGGTCACCATTAACAGGCATGACTTTATCACATTCCTCCCCCCCCCCACTTTTTTTAATGATCACGACAGATTCGTACATCACAACCATTTCCTTCACTGTCTCCTCCTCCTTTCCCCATCCCAAACCTGACAAGGTTGAAGGGAAGCTGTATCAGCTTCACTGGCTTCTCAGCCTCTGGCACCAGCACTGGTGTACACATTAACACTTCCATTAAACAAAACCACAGTTGATTAGGCACTCATGAGATAGACAGCAATTTCCCTGGTCCTTGTCTATTTTGCCAGAGATTGGGAAAGCGGTGTGTGTGTGTGTGTGTCTTTGAAGGAAATGACAGACAAGTGTAGCAGGGCAGGAGTAACTAGCCCTATCCACTCCCCACACAGTACCTTCACAGTGACTGTTGCTGGTGTTTAGTTTAAGTTTCTTTTTAGATTGTGAGCCCTTTGGGGACAGGGATCCATCTTATTTATTTATTCCCTATTTTGTTGAAAAGCGGTATATAAATATGTTTTGTTGTTGTTGTTGAA
Organism: Hemicordylus capensis; assembly: GCF_027244095.1. NCBI lineage: Eukaryota > Metazoa > Chordata > Lepidosauria > Squamata > Cordylidae > Hemicordylus > Hemicordylus capensis. The sequence continues at coordinate 383,566,503 of NC_069658.1, forward strand.
GAAAAGATCCTAGACTTGAAAACAATTAGAGACTGCTGTTGTCTGAAACCAGCAGGTATTACAAACCTAGCATTTGGGGAGAGAGTTGAAATGTTGATGGTCAGGACGTTTATACCAAGTCAGATCATCAGTTCATCGAGACCAGGGTTGCTCAACTTCGGCCCTCCTCTAGCTGTTGACCTACAACTCCCATAATCCATGGCTATTGACCACTGGGGCTGGGGATTAAAGGAATTGTAGTATAAACACAGTTTTTTTTTGGGGGGGGGGGCTAAGTTGAGCAGGCCTGATCTAGTCCAAAAAAGTCTACTCAAGACTGAGAGCAGCTCTCCGATCCCTCAGATGGGGAACTGGAACGGGCAGTGATGAAACCTGAAACTTTTTGTATACAAAGTATGTGTGCTAGCATTGACCAATAATCCCACTCTCACAATGGCTGGGTTGATGCTACAGAATGACAACTACTGGCTCCAGTCTTTCAAGGAAAAGCTTATTTGGGGCTACATACAGAGGTGTGGAAATAATATAGAGATGTGGGGGACATTGCTCAGGTACAAGGAAAGAATCAAAACAGTAATTCTAGTCTGGGGGGAAATAGTTTGTTTTACATAGGTAAATTTATCTGAGTAAACATCATTGCAAAATAAAGAAAATGGCTGTTGATAAACCAGCCAGCTGAATATTAGACACAAACACATTCCATGTAAGTAGGAGCAGGATTTGTCTCAAAACAGAAGGGAGAATCAAAATTCCAGAAACATTAGTGGAATCAGTGGTCATGTAGAAAGTGACACATCGCAGTAAGGGTCAAACTGGATATGACATGCATCATTGCACTTCTGTCTTTTTGAATTTTCCTGTAAAAATTTAGCAGCCATGAGGGTTGTCCCTCCCCCAACCACTGGGACCACAGTGTGGGGTTTTTAAACCATCACCCCAGCCATCTTCCCAATGAAAAACTCTCCCAACTTGCTATTTGTCCTGGGAAGAAACAGAGGTGCCTATATGTTTTTCAGCCTATGAGAAACAGCAGGTTTTGGGAGGGGATTTTCCGTCAGAAAATATATGTATGTGTGTGTAGAGCTAAACTCTTGTCACATCAGAGTCTCAATATGGAGTACCCCTTCAAACTATTTTTTAAAAAAAAAGTTCAAAGAGGATGCATTTTGTGCCTCCACTACTTTTGCCGCCCCACCCCCCACCCCCGACTCACCAACCACATCATGATGGGATTATAATCAAATGTCATCTCAAGACAGAATGGTCAGCAGCCAGGGTAGGAGGGGGAAATGGCTGACATATTGCGTATATTGGCCTAGTAATGCAGCATTTGTGCAAATTGCACAAACATAAAATCCACACAAATTGCATTGCAGAAGAGTAAGCCCATAGGAAACGTCTTTTGCATTAGGTGGAGGAGATGTGGCGATATTTAAAGCAGGCAAGTTAGGAACTGTAGTAAGTGAAATGGAGGAAAATCCCCCAAATTCATTAAAAAGCTTGAAAATGGATGTGTAATTTTAGCCTCATTTTTTGGGCCCTCCCTCTGTAGCAGTGTAGCTTGGACTTCATTCCAAGTGAGCTTACCTCAAGAAGCAGCCTTTGTTCCCCTCATGTTGCCCCCAGCCACACCTCCCTCTCTGACACTCCACCCACAGCAGAAGACTAAACCCAGCAAACAGAGACAAGAGAAACAGAGATACCACAAAAGTCATTAACTGTACTTTAATGAGACCATATGTTGGATGTGTGTGTGTGTGAAGAGGCGGGCAGAAAGGGAGAAAGCAGGAGGCTCCCCTACAGAAAGGCGCTGCTCAGTGCTTGGGCTGGGTCTATCCTGGCCATAGGTTAGGATGCAGCATGACACCCCAATGGGCCAATAACCCCTGCTTGAGCAGCAAGTACACCCACTGACTGTTGTGGGGAGCAATTGAAATACTTTTTTTTTTTTAAAGAACTTGCACTTTCTGCCCCCGCCTCGTCCATTTTGGGTGATGAACTGCACATTATGACAGCCTGTGGCAGGCAAAGCAAGAGCATCCAGACTTGCAAAAATGCTGCCGAAGGAGGGGAGTTTGGAGACATTTACCATAAATCTGAGTTGTGTGGGGTTGGGGGTTTTTTTTGGGGGGGGGGAATAAGTATTTAAAATTTACATTGTACATTTGTACACCAGTTCAGATGGAATGGCCCCAAATAAACCATATATATATTTATAGACTTTATATATACAAATATATATCTATCCTGACAGATATATATATATATCTCATCTCTTTTTAAAAGGATAAAAGGTTACATCTATCTTTGCATGCACAGCTGAAAGCTCCACTCTACTCAGTCGAATCCTGGGCTAACCTCTTCAGGGAGCTGCAATCCGACCACTACTAACGCATCCTGTTGGTGGCATTTGCCTCCTCTTTTCCTGCCATCAAGGCATGAACACTTAGTTCAGGGAAGAGGGGCATGAACCCATGACGCTGGTGAACAAGAACTCCATGTGGCCAGATCCCAGCTCTGACATCACACTGTAGGGAATATGCCTAGGAGCACTTTTATTGCTAATCGTTTCTATACGTACAGGAGACATCAACCATCCCACAATACAGCTACTGCCCTCTCCCACTTCTGATCACAACCATTAAGTGTTATGTTTCTCCCTAGCAACCCCTCTTCATCACGTTCCATGCACTTCTCTCTGCCAACCAGAGGGAGTCAAACAATAAAGGAAGGGCAAACCCAGATAAACTGGGAACAGGAGACTGCAAAAGATCCCTGAAGGCTGAATGCCCTTTCCCTTTGGAGGCTTGTAGATACACAGAACCCACACTGTCCTAATGCCTTCACTACATTTCTGAAATCAGGCTTTGGGGATGAGGTGGAAAGATGCTAGTGTACACTGTTCCCCCTCCACCCCCACACTTCCAAACAGAACCGAGCTCCATCCTTGGCCAATCTACAGGGGAGAGGAGGTATGGACCAGTACAGATGGAGCCTTAGCTGATGGAAAGAACAAGGACAGCTGGAGCAACAACAGGAGGGGGAAGGAAAAAGAGACACTGCCAAGGTCAGCAAGCCAAACCCAGTGGATGCTTTCTGTGGAATTTACCCAGCAAGCTAGTCTGCTAACCTCCTATACCTGTCCTTTGTCCAAGACCGGAATAAAATGGATCCCCAGATAGGCCAAATGGGATTTATTTTTTTGAAATGGGTCCAAAAGCTTGTAAGGGAGATAAATAGGCACCACGTCAAAAAGGCAAAGTTTGGATAAGGCTAAACAAACAGGAGAAAAATAAATTAAATGGAAATTGCACCAGCAATGCCCTTTGCCATAGAGACAGGCTTAGCACCAGGCCCACAGGGCTGTCAGTCTTGCACAAGTGGCTGGCAAGTGGAACTCCAGCAGAGACACCCCTTGACAACGTCTCTGGACATGTCACCTTCTGTAGTGTTCGTGGGGCACCGATATGTACAAGAGAGCATGTTAGAGGGACGAGGGACTTCCTGTCATAGGGCGGTGCTTTCTGAATCCTCCTCTGAATTGATTTTTCCTGGTACCGGATGTCTCTGGACTTGTCCCAGTGGGTCCAGGTGGAGCGTGGCATCGACCTCTACATGGATGGAAGGGATATCAAGGTGGGCAAGATCTGTAAATTGGGCACAGACACACAGAGAAACAGAACATAAGCACACTGTTGTAGGCCAAGTCTGCCCACCCACATGTGAAACTGGCAAAGGAGTGGGAGCTTTAGCTCAACTGAGCAATAAGTACAATTCTCAGAGTCTAAATGCTGTTAAATGATGCCAGAAAAAAGGGATGTCATAATATATTCTTGGCTGGTTTGTTCCTTTTGCTTTGACATTCTTCGGAACCGTCCCTTCCCTGCAATCAGGACACGACTCATGTGAATCCTGTCAAAGACCCCCCTGCTTCATAACCTCATATGGTTGCTAAACACAGCTCAGCAACCAGCTTCCAGGCCTATGGCACCAGGTGCCCACCTGTCCCTTAGCTTCAGGTCCAATTCTCATGCAAACGACTCTTAAGTGCAGGCTTGAAAAATAGCTACTTGTCTGGACAGCAGCGGTGAGCAAGAATTATCTCCAAACAGAAAGGACTTGGGAACTGGAAGATATTTTCTTCTTTGTTTAAACCATAAAGCATGTCGTATATGACTAACATACATATGTGGGCAGACAAGCAAATTTTTAAAAGACCGGTGTAGGCGAAAAACTTACTAGCAAGAGTGCTTTAAATTCCTCTAGGGGCAAAAATCCATCCCCACTTAATTTGTCAGGGAGGCACCAAGATGACATCACATTCAAGCTGAATGGGCACCTTCACTACACCCCCCTTACCATAGCCTTTCTAAAAATGGATGCCACTGTTAAAGGTGACTAATTTAGGTGACTAAGACTGAAATAACTACCAATTCCCAGAAATCAAAGTCTTTGTTACAAACATATTGGCCATTTGAGGGTATTTTATAAAGGGGTGTTTTTTTATGGCATAGTATCCATACATATATTAGAAATATGTAAAATGAGCCTCGTTCTACACATCTGCTTAAACATGTGTTAGGGTTAAAAATTATGCAGACTTTGGCTCAAAGAAAAAGGTGCAAATCCATCCCTGGACATAAATACATTGCTGATATAACTGATTATGAAGAGCTTTAACCCTTCCAGGGTACAGGTGGCCCTCGTTAATCATGGGGATACCATTCCCGCCAATTTATGTGGATAACAAAACCTTAGACCATAACCCTATGGGATTGGTGTGTGTGGGGAGGGGGGGGGAGTTGCTTGAGCTTTTAAAAATGCTATAAAAGCAAGGAGGGGCAGAAATAAGTGTAGAAAAGTTTTATGCATAGTTTAAATGTAGAAAAGCATAGCTGATTGCTGGGAAATCTAGGACCAACAAACGGAAGTACTTTTTCACACAACGCATAATCCACTTGTGGAATTCTCTGCCACAAGATGTGGTGACAGCCAACAACCTGGATGGCTTTAAGAAGGGTTTGGATAACTTCATGGAGGTCTATCAACGACTACCAGTCGGAGGGCTGTGGGTCACCTCCAGCCTCAAAGGCAGGATGCCTCTGAGTACCAGTTGCAGGGGAGTAACAGCAGGAGGGAGGGCATGCCCTCAACCCCTGCCTGTGGCTTCCAGCGGCATCTGGTGGGCCACTGTGTGAAACAGGATGCTGGACAAGATGGGCTTTGGCCCTGATCCAGCAGGGCTGTTCTTATGTTCTTATAGTACTTTGATCTCCAGGTCTGCAGAAATAACCCTCAAATCCTCTTATTTTTCATTAAGAAATTCATTCACACACACACACACACACACACGCTCTGGCCTTCAAAATGGGGGCCAGAAAGGATATTGTAAGTCATTTCCAGCTACTCAGGAACTTGGATAGACAAAAACTGCCTCTATTCCATGCCACGGAAAAAGAAAATGGGTCTCTACAGCCCATTCACATACATGAAACCACAATCTGTGAAACCACAGAAAACAAGGGTCTCCTGTATAGCTCTTCAATGATTATTGCTATTTTTGTCCAAGACAGATGGAGCTGAACTCTGAAGTTTTGGCTCTTGATTAATCCAAAGTACCAGAGGAGGCAGTGAATAAACAGTAGCCAGTTCTCTTCCAACTATATTCCAGACCATTTTTCAAGATGTGAAAAGGTTGTTTAAAGTGTGCCCACTGTTCCCCCCACCCATGGTGAACTCTACAATTTTGGAAGGAGTGAATGGTGTGTGTGCGGACATGGATAAAACACCCAGAAGCCAAAGTATATACATGTGTCTCATCTCCGGATGGTATGGTGTTCACTGTGTGCCCCCAAAATGGATATGTTGCAAATGCATCATTCCTGGATCATAACAAGTAATGCCAAGCTGGCACTCAATGTCATATTCAAAAATGGCTGGAATTGAGGAACTTCTGAAATGGAGGCTTTGGAGAATACATTATTTTTAAAATTGGGGTGGTATTCTTTAGCTATAGACAAATGCTTCTAGAGTGCTTTGGAGAAATGTTACATGCATAACCAATCTATTCCAAGAGCTCCCGAACAGGATACAAGATAATTACATCACAATTTTCTGTTCACCGCCACCTACCAAGAGTCATTGCATACACATGGGACACCTTGGGCACAAAGGCAGCACCCCTTGAGCTACTTAGCTAAGAGAAATGCATTGGTCTAAGGCCCTTTTGAACCCATCACTACATTATTGGCTTTCACAAACATCTTAAAATGGGGAGTGCCACATGCCAATGTACTGAGAAGCCCTTCTAAGATGTGGAAGAAGCATGTCAGGGAAGGAAAGAGCTGGTTGACCATGTTCTCACCATTAGAGGAGAACAAGGCTCAGTAGGAATGGCCAGATTCCTAGTAGTGTCCCTTCTGAGGGATAGCAAGGTGCTTACACATAAGCCCTTAGGAATATAGGAAGCTGTCTTATATCAAGCCATGCCATTAATTTATCTAGCTCAGAAATGTCTACACTGATGGCAGCAGCACTCCAAGGTTACAGGCAAGAGTCTCTTCCAGCCGTACCTGCTGGAGGGAGTGGAGATGCCAGGGAGTGGACCTGCAGGCAAGCATATAGACACTCTTCCAATGAGCTATGGCTTCATCTCTTAAGGGGTGCATCTTACAGCACTCACATCCTATTGCAAACCAAGGCAGGCTCTGATTAGCAAAGTGGACAATTCCTGCTATCAATTCAAGATCCCTTGCTTGCTTGCTATATCTGGACATGCATACCCACAGAAGTGTGCATATATTTCATTTGGGCAAGTGAAATATTTCATATTTACTATGGACAAAAAGCTTAAAGGCTTCGGGGAAAGTGAGATATAGCCCTTTGCCTCGATGGCTTTGACACTGGCAATCTATGCTGGACATCCCAAAGACACCAGCCTGTATGGGACCCTTGGGATGAGACAATGGAAGACTATGCTGGTGCCCAAATGTTCTTGCACCTGGTCAGCTCTGCATGGAGTGTTCTTCTCTATCTTGCCTGGAGTTCTGTATTACAGGCATTTTTACATCTGCAGCCAGTGACATTGAAACAAAGTGAAACCTGCTTCCCTTAAGCAGTGTCTAAATTAAATCTGTGCCCAGTTCCATAATTTTCAAAAAGAGGATTCCTGCTCTTGTCCATTGTGGGACACTATACTGTTTTAGAACATGCAAGTGTTCTCATAAGTGAAAACGATGTCTGGAAGTTTGACATGAGAATGTTTTGTGCATGGTTACATGAGAGAAAGGAAGGAACTTGTACACCAAATATTTATGAATGGCCCAGGATACTCAGATCACAAGCACAATCCGCCCCCCGCCCCCCAAATGATGTTATGGTTACAGAGTGGCTTCTGAGAGCACTCCCATGACTCTGAAATCAGAGAGCAATGCCTGGGCTGGCGGGTGATTCATGAGGCTTGTATACACTGTTAAAATGACTGTTCTTACTGAGAAACAAGAGAATCCAACCAGCTCCGCATATTCTGAATAGCAGCACGTGTCTTATATCTGGCTTCCCCCTGTCCCTAGGCTGCTCCCTCCACGAAACACTTGGCCTCATCAGCAACAATGAGTGCCATTAATAGTCAGTCATTAATGGCAATATCATGACATCCCTTTGGAAAAGAACACATGGAATGGTAGAGGGAGAGAGTCACATCGATAGAAAGGGCTAGCAAGGTTAGGAGCAGGTGGATCCTGTGGCTTGGGAAAGAATTAGTCGAATGGGTTTAATTGCCTGCCTATAAAAGGGCATCAGGCTCAGAGAAGCACACCCCCAAGCTTACTAATAACATCATTATCAGTAAGCTTGGGTCAGGGTAGCAGGCTCAAGCAGCCATGCAGTTCTGGGTCAGCGTGCTCCATGCAAGGCCAGTGAGATGGTGAACGGTGACTCTGAGAGAAGGCGGCACAGCAGCAATTCAGGCTAGGGGCAAGGTGGGGTGGGGTGGTGGTGGTGGTGGTGACGGCGGCAGCAGAAGGGCAGAGGTTCAGGGAGGAGGGTGGGGACTCCAGCTTACCCTGAGCATTCCCCTCACACCTATTCAATATTGCATCACGTGCCTCAAACAGCTGCAAGGACACAATAATAGGATTGGAAGAAAGGAACAGAAGAGAAACAGCAGCAAGAAGACAAAGTAGTACACAACAGAAACTCCAGTCAGAGAAGTGCACCTGCCTGTCTGCCCAACCACCACCGGGAAGCTGGTGACACAAGGCTTTCTCAGTGTTCTTGGGGCAAGCCTTAGGAAGGAAAAAATCTTCCTTCAGATTATACAGGAAGATTGGTCATTTACGGCTCACCCTGCAGCTGCCATCACCTCCCATTTCCAGGCCCCTTCCCAGAATGGGCTTCAGTATCCACATCCCTGCTGTTTGGAAGGTCACAGAGATATTTCAAGCCTTCAGGTAAACAGAGATCAACCTGGAATGTGGTCACAGGGCAGCAGAGATGGGTTAGAGATCCCCTCTGTGTGCCCATCGTCCCTGGCTTTGACCTGCTTGCTTGGGGTACCTCTGCTGGGAGACCGATTGCCAAGGCATACCAGCATTCCCCAGAGCAGAAGCTGCAGCCATGCAGATATGGAAACCCAGGGAACAGTCTCTGACCCAAAGAGAGATGGAGGTGATCAGATATACACCCAGTGGACTGATTTCATTCTGCTTCTATGTTTCTAACTGGATTTGAAGCTCTCAAGTTTGGGCAAAAGTGCCAGATATTGTTTGTAGAGATACAAAAGGCCTTTCCAGACACTGTTTTCCAAGGGCAATATTATTTATTTCCTTTATATATTACCAAGAGCCACCCCTTCCATACACAACCCAAAGCAGTGGTCCCAACTTTGCTATTGGGCAGACACCTTGCTGCTAGGACTGTTTACTTTGTAACTGCTGGAAATGTGCACTTCAGCATTGGAGATTATGAATGTGTAGCCCTAAAGGGGTGGGGTGGGGGATAAGGAGAGGATAAATGTTTTTTGGTCAAATGGCATATCATCTAAAAAGGCACAGTTATGCAGAGGGGAGGCTTGCAACACATCCAGGAGTAATCCACATGCCCATGATACCGGCACCATCATCATGCCCTCAGCAAAACACAGGTGATAGCGGCACTTGCCACAGAATGGCTGTTTCCAAGTCACTGCACTTGGTCGTCTAAATGCTACAAAACAGAGACTTGCTGGTGACAGCAGAGCATGCCGGGACAGCAGAGCAGTTCCTCTGAGGAGCAAAGGATTAGTGACAGCAGTGCAATATGCCTAGTGTCTGGAAAGGCCGTCAGGTAGATTCCTAATGAATAAGGTCTGTAGAATCATCAGCTTTCACTTTCATTGTATGCCCCTGAGGTCCATCTGAAGCAGCAAGCAGTTATTTGTTATATTTATATCCTGCCTTTCCATGTTTAATAAAATACTCATAAATTATGAGACAATAAAATAATCACAAACACACACATCATTTCTTTTAGTTCAGCTCATCTGCTCCGTTCCAATCACCCAGAAGAACTTCAGCATCCACATCCCTGCTGTTCTGAAGGTCACTGGGGGCAGTGATCAGAAGTTGCAGATGAAGGCCCTGTACTGGAGGCTGTTCCTTGCCACAACACAGTGCTATGCATAGAATCCCTTTCTACTTGCTCTGCTGCTCTTGGACAGCATGATATCGTCTCTCCTCTCTGTCCTGTTTAAGAGGCAACCACTTGCTACTTGAGAAATAAATGTGTGTCAAGCGCCATAAAGTATTAAGATTTATTTTTTAAACAAAAATGGAGCGTGGCTAGTTGCTGCCTCACCATCATGGTTATGCGAATCTCCTGTACAGAAAAACAAACACACTGTGCCATCAGGTAACAACATACAATTTTTTTTGACTTAATTGTGGTGGCCAACTCAAGCCCTGGTTTTGCAGTGTTTGTTTCCACCTTCTGCTCTGCTTGGTGATGCCTGTCAACAGCTGTATATATTAATCAAAAGCATAGACACTGGAACAGCCCGATGAAGGGCTCCCTCCTCCAGTCTGCCCTCTGCTAGTAATCCCAGCAACCCCCTGCAGAGTGCTCTTCCCATCTTCCCTTACTTTGTTACCTGTGGACATGCTCTCGCCAGGGGACATGCCGTCTAGTATGGTGTGTTCCACGGACTGCGGACTAGAGCCAGATGCATTTGACGTGGGAGGCTGTGGAGGTGGCAGCGTGGGCCTCTGTCGTGGCTTAGGGGTGGGTCGAGTTTTGGTTAAAGTGCTCGTCAGGGAAGGAGGAGAAGACAGGGAAGGAGCAGCAGCTGGGGAGAGTGGGCCCGAGCCCAGGGAGTAGCCTTGGGGGTAACTCAGTCCATAGGGTGATGGTGTGCTCGGTGGGGTGGGAGAAAGGCTGGCAGGGGATGGCTGCCCCGTGGACTGGTCGGACATACCGCCTGACTGGCCATAAGGAACCTTGGCAGGGATTGGGGCCAACTTCTTTGAAACTGTAGAAGACAAAAGAGAGACAGACACTGCTGAGTACCATTCACCTCTGGAGGTCAGATGAGCTCTTTGGTACCGGCTTTCTCTGCTTGATAGTACAGACTGAGACTGGCCAATCTAACAGGCACAAACCTAGCTGCAATTTACACAGCTAACCTTAGAGAGCCATGGCTATGCAGTTAATTGGAAACACCACCAGTGTGTTGCCAAGGTTGCTCATCTAGGAGAGTTTCCAAGTTCTAATACAGGTGGTCTCGTTACCTGGTTTTGTGTATCTGTGGATGGGTCTTAAGAGACCCGGTTTCTTTGTCTGCGATACAAACAGGCTAAAACTTGCATATTCGCAGCTGCTGAGGGGCTGGCAAAGACTTCCAGTCTCACTTCCGGCTGTCATTTTACAGCACAGAGACATTTTAATGCTCTTTCTGTTAAAAACAATTTTTAAAAAAAATATTTGCCAAAATTCAGCCGATTTGGGGGTTTATGGGGGCATTTCTGGAGCCCTGGTGAGCAAGGTACTGTTCATTTCTACTCTTATTTCTCCCCCCTTCCCACCTTTTTGGCTTTTGTGTGTGCGTAGGAACCGAACGTGTGTGCGTAGGAACCTAGATTCCCATAGGGAGAAGTTTCATTTACAAGGTTTGATTATAGGTGAGATCAAAACCCCCATAAATAACAAGGGCCTCCTGTAGCGGCTAAGTGAACTCCATGTGCCTTGGAGGATGCATTTTAGATACAGTGGCCCACATGATGTTCAAGACAATGTCAGCATTCCTGATTGGCGGGTGCTGCTGTAGGTGTGGAAACCAGCTCTGGCAGTGTTGCACAAGAGTACAGTTGTGCAGTATGTCTGTGCTTGCTAGAGATGTGAAGGCCTGAAAAAATAAACCGGAAAGGTTTGGGGGGAAACCCCAGTTTTTTCTAAGGACATTTTTGTCTCTTCCCCCCACCCCCATTTAAAAAAATGGATTATGAAATGTTTTCTTTTGGAATTGAGAATAAAATATTTAAGAAAAGGTGTTCAAATATATTAATATAGGAAAAGGTGTTCTGGCCTTTACTCTCCCAAGCTTCTTGCTTGCTTCAGATTGTTCCATCTTCTGCAGCATGTGAAAGAAATTGGTCTATGTTTGGAAATATGCCACATTTAAAAAAAACAACAACATGTGAAAAGGTAAAGAGGCTTGTCTCAAATCCAGGCAATTCAGTTTTCTTAAGTCATTTAGATGATAAAAATGAAGGATCAGAAGAAGCAGAAAATGCTGATAGTGATAGCTCTGAAAATGAGATTGATTAGACGAAGTTCCATGTGGCAAAATTGTATTCAATAAGCCTTCCCCTCCATTTTTTTCTTTTTCTGAAAGTGAGTGCTTTCTGAATTTGTTTGACATTGGAGGAGATGAAGCCCAGTATGCACATGCATAATAAATAACTTTGTTTTATTATAATGTTGATAGTGGCTTAGATACAGCACAGTACCTCCACTGATCCAAGAGTTGGACACTCGTTCTGTGCATCCCCAAACCATGTCTTTGCTTCTACTGAGGACTCCTTGGAGACACACACACACACACACATGTAAATAAATACCAAGCTCACAGGGCTTCCATGGCACCGAAGAACTGTATCAGCAACAAGCTTCCCACTGGGAATAACGGGAGGATCATCACTCATCACAATCGTTAGCAGTGACAAAGCTTCTCCGAGACTGGTAGAAGTGAGGACGTGGTTTGGGAATACACAAAATGAACATGCTTGCCCCACTCCTCAATTGGAGGGGGAATATAAATCAGTCCCCCAACCTTTTCAACATTAACTTTTTCCCTGCTTCCCCTAAACATTTTTTTTTAACATTTTATGAGAAGTAGGCAAAACGTTGATGAAAATAAAATAAACTGGCTTATAGAGAGGCTGGATTCTTTGGAGTTCAGCGGATTGCAGTGACTGCAATGAAAATTAAATAGCATTTAAAAGTATATTACTACATTTTGACTAATTGTCTGAATAAACTATACAGTACTTCTAAAAGTAATATACCAATCATGCATGAATCAAATTCTGCTAATTATGTATGCATGAATCAAATTCTGCTATTCGATTTGAGGTTGAATTGATGCAGAACCATCGAATTCCTTCATTGAGGACAGCGGGTTTGGGCGGTTGCCTTGACAAATCACCCTTGAATCATCTGAATTGATCTGGGAGATTTGAGCATCATTTTGAGGCCCGTTTTGCTGGAGAAACAGGGCCCAAAATGGTACTTTATCTCCAGGGAGAGCTGGTTTACCTATTGGGGTCAATGGGTAGACCAGCCCTCCACTCTGGACCTAGTGCATGTACTGGCTGACCCCAACCAGTAGACCAGCTCTCTCTGGATAAAAGTGCCATTTTGAGGCCACTTCTTTCCAGCACAATGGGCCTCAATTTGGTATTCAAATTATCTGAATTGATTTGGGTTGAATCGGGGGTGATTAGCTCCAACCCCAAATCAGACTCTCTATTTTGAGAGCAATTTGACTCAAGGTCGAATCTGCAAACTACCCAAATCAATTTGACCTCGAATCAAATTGCACATTATGAGCAAAGCAGGTTATACATAATAAATGTTCCTAAAGGGGAAAAAATGTGACTTAAACAAAAAAGAGTACTGCATATATTTCAATTAAAAAACAAAACAAAACACCGGGTTCTTTTCATGACTTCAAAATTTTCAGAAATTTTACATCTCTAGCACTTGTGTAGTGCCACTTAAAATGGAAACAATGTAAGTAGTACTGCATAAGTGCAGTTTTTAGTGCTCTTGTGCAATACACCGAGGTTGGCTTCCATGTGCACAAAAGCACCAACCCATATGGACTGCCAGTGTTGCCTTGAGTATGATGTGGGCTCAGTGTCTTCTATATACCCCATCACCTGATTCGCATTCACAAATTCTAGCTATTAAAATTTTTTTCAATCTCCATATCCATTTCAATGTCTGAAGGTCTGAATCCTTCACAACAGCAGCAAAGGCTAGCTTGTATTTAGGGAAAATCTGAACACACAAAATGAACATGTCCCCGTTTGTTGCCTGTTAGGGAAACAAGGACCTCATTTCATTTCTTTCCAAAGGGTGAGGGATTCCCAACTGATGTCACTACACTGTCATATTTATCTAATCATGTTATAAGAACAGCAGTTTCTAGTTACCGTACTTCAGTTAACAGAATTCCAACCCCTCCTGAACTATGAAAGAAGTGGACCTGAAGAGTTAGTAGCTAAGGGTCTTGATTTGATTTTTTAAAATATTGCAAGAGGTTTTCCTGCTTTCAGTGGCCAATATGATACACAGGGCTACATCAATGAAAAAAGCCTTGTGGTGCTGCAGAAAGGCTGGAGTTTTACTGAGCTCCAGCCTTGTTCTGAATCCCAGCAGCAGCAGAAGGGTAGGACAAAATTTTTGCTTCTCTCCCCTCCCTGTTGTGGAACCCTAACAGGAATGTTTCTGGCAGTGAAAATGGCTTTTATAGGGAGGGGAGAGAAGTTAAAGTCACACCTTGCCCGCTTTCTGCTGCCACTGGAATGCAGTACAATACTGGGAATACTGCAAAGCTCCAGCCTTTTTGTGGCGTTGCAGGGCTACTTCCACTAATGCAGCCCTGTGTATCATGCCAGCCAGTATCTGTTCAGTTCAGGGTTGCAAAAGAGATTACTCTCAAATTCACTTTATTAACGGGGAAACAGAGCTGAGAAACACTGGCTGGCCATAATCCATACCCAGGAAGAGGTAGGACTGGAACAAGAGGACACTTTGCATGCTCAATATAATTAGAACGTTGATCTGCACATGTGTACACTTATTCACATTTGGATTGGTATGAATGATACTGTCAAAGCAGTCGCCCATCACATGATGAGATGTGGGGGCACACCACTCTGGCCATGCCCACCCATGATCACATGCAGCCAGATTGTCTGAACTGGCCCTATAATGATTTAAATACTATATCATTTCTGTTCAGGGTACCCACATCAGCCTAACCAGCATATAAGATCTGGTAGAGAAGGCCTCTTTAATGTGCGGCCACAATCTGAGGTGCATCTGGTGGCCTCCTCTGCTGTTGCCCCCTACCTATGGAACTCCCTTGCCCAAAATAATTGGTTGCGTGTCTCCCATTCTTTTGGCATCTTTAAAATACGCATTTTAAAGCAGGTATTCCCCACTACTGGCTAATTTAAAATTATTTTTAAATTGCTTTATAAAGCCTCCAATGCTTTATACTGGTTTTTAAAGATCGTATTAGTGTTTTCTGTATTTTATTCTATTTGCAAGCCACTCCGAGACACCTATTTTCCCCCATTAAAAAAAACAAAAACCAAGTAACCCCTGCGTGATTAGGGGCTAGTTAGGATATTCTGGCCTCACATGATCAAACAAGGGCAGAAGGGGATGCTGAGTAGGCCTGGAGGGAGCACTCACCCCCTTCTCCTCACACTATGAACCACCCTGTTATGTTGTGAAGGAAGCTGTCTCCTAGGGAGTGGAGTTCAGCACAGACTTCTAAAATGACAAGTGTTTACAAAAAGGCAGAGAGGCACAAATGACCACTATACTTCAACATCTCTAGGGTTAGAATGACTAGTGGAATACAGATGGAATGTAGAATGCTGCAAATAATCATAGACTCTTACAAGCCTCATTCAGATATTATTAAAAAGGAGGCTGTACCCGAGTACAGCCTCCAAAGCTTACCAGAAGTCCCACCTGACATGCCCCACATTCTTACAGTGTTCATCTGAAGAGGCAAATGCTGTAAGCGTGATGACGGACACTTCCGTGAGAGAGAGAGACTTGGTGCTGTACTCTCTTGCTCATGGAAGCACCTGCTATTATGTTTATGGTGATCACCTCCTCATACACACACTCTAAGCATGGGGGGGGGGGTATGTTGGGAGATGTGAATGATTGATATTGGGACAACTGGACAACTTCCAGTAAGCTTTTGGAGGCTGTACTCTGGTACAGTCTCCTTTTTAATAACATCTGAATGAGGCTATCGTCAAAACAACTAGAACAAATCTGCAATTTGTCTGCTAGATTTTCAAGGGATCCAGTCCCCCTATTGTGTGAACAGCCCTATAGTCTTCTTACATCAAAGTCTTCTTACATCAAATCGCATCCAGTGGCCTATACCTGAGAAAATGGTTTACCAGAGAGTACAAGTAAATTCAGTTTCAGTTCTAAGGTATAGCACTTGTGAGAGGAAACTTTCAGTCAGTCTTTATAAGGATTTCAGAAAAGAACCCCACTAAGATTGTTTTAACTATCCACAGAGAAAACAGGAAACCCAACCAAAAGGACACCACTGGAATTCAGTGTTACCAAGATGTGGGTTAGTGTGTTTTAAAAAACAAACCAACAGAGGATGAGCACATTAACGAAGAACTTATTTTTGTCAGCCTCATCCCTACCAGACCTGCTTATATTAGCACTCTGTTCAGCTAGGATGCCTACCTTTTCGCAGAGTGTGTGGGCTCTGCTCTGTGGACAGCTGCTGTGTGGGACCAGGTGGCTGTTGTGCAGTCCCACACGGTGTCACATGACCACAAGCTGGGCTGCCTTTCTGCCCAGACCCAGGAGAGAGCTCCTTGGCCTTTAGTGCGCTAAAAAGAAACAGAAGGTGAACAAGAAGCTGCCGTGAGCCCCTTTATGTGAAGGGCACCTCTAGCAAATCCATTCAGCCCCCCTCTCCTGTCACAGAAACCAAGGGCACACAGCCACAACCTTCTGCTAGGATAAGCCAATGATGCTTGCAAAGCAAAGCGTTTTTATGCCCTGCACTCGTACCAAACAAACTTGCACTTGCACCTTCAAAACAGCTTGAGCATGACTAGAGCATGAATGGTGCTGCAGCCCTCTCAGTCACTCTGCACACAGCAATGAGACAACACAAAATGGAGGGAAACTGTTTTTCAGAGCCCACCTTGGGCATACTTCTATTCCTCATGGCAGGCAGTAGAGGAGAGGGGTACTTGCGACTTAAGAGATGAAATTGCAGTGCTCAGGCCATTTCAATGGCACAAGTTGTTTCCTTAGATGCCAGCTTCTGCACTTAACATATAACTACTGCATGGTCATCTGGCAGAACTGGCCAATCTGTCTCAAGGTCCAGGTAGGCCAGACAGCATATTGAGCAATGGTTTAGTTCCGTGAGGCTGGGGCAAGAGGGCTAGACACAGTGATGTGGGGCAAGACAAATACCACTCAGGGTAGCTAGCTAGACTAGGCAGGTAATTATATGTGGCAGTTTCGAACTTGGATGGTGGAAGGAATTCAGAGTCTGCCAGGCTGTGTTGTGTGTGTGTCTCATAACTCTAAATGGCAGCATACAGGCTGGATGTGACAGTGGCACTGGACTGGCACTGCCATACATGGCTCAAGTTAAAATCCCATAAGAATTTGCAACAGTGGGAAGTGAGGGTCACATGCTGCTCCAAAGGATGTGTGGGACGGACAACTGACACAACGATCCTATCAAACTTACATTGGCTTTATAGCAGCTTAACTGCTATGGCTTCCCCAAAGAATCTTGGGAATTTGGTGAGAACGCTGAGAATTCCCTGTTAGAGATTTGCAAGCTCCTCACAGAATGTCTGTTCCCAGGGTTCCTTGGGGAGAGAATGATCAGGAAGCCTAATGTTTTAAGTCTGTAGTTTAGTTATGGCTTCAGTTGAAGACTTCATCTGCAGGGCCTTTCTGCTGAGAAAACTGTATGCTTTTTCCAACAGACCTGACACAACAGACCTTTGTTCTGCTGATAAAACTGTAAGCTCCAACAGACCTTCCACAAAGAGATGGATGGGAAGGCCTTGTTTTTCTGTCAAGGAGACATGGGGCTTAGGGCCCATAGTGTGGAGAACTCTTGGAGTTCTCAAGGTGCTCACCCTTGCACCGCGCATGATGCCCTGACATTTTCAAATAAGCAGTTATTTACCTAGAGAGCCCGGCTCCTCTGTCTCTGGCACAGGTGCAGCTGACCCAGGGGGAAGAAACTGACATATGGGAGCTGTAAGGAGTGCCAGGAGGATCGGGTTTGGATAAGGTGAGGGGGGTCTTCATGTAGACGGAGGAGAGGTTAGTCTCAGGACCATGCAACTCTGTGAGGGAATTCTGCTTTGGGATGTGCAGGAAATATGGTTTAGGGTTAGAGTTAATGTCAAGCTGCTGAGGGGAAGGGGAGGAAGAAGAGGAGGATGAAGAAGGGGGAGGCAGAGTTTGGCTGTACCCTGACCACCGGTAGAGTGGCAAGGAAGGCTCGGGCCTAGTGCATGGACTAGTCTTGGAGTGGTAATGGTGAAAGGATGGGTAGCAAGGGTATGGGGGAGGCTTGTCGTCCTCAGGGGATGGGTAGATGTAACAGGAATCCGACCAACTAGACGACACACCATCCGTGCTGCAAATGTCCAAAACAACAAAAAGGAAAAAAAAAGAGAGCAGAGAGCATTTGTACAGGGAGGAACTGAACAGGAGTCTTGAAAACAGCCAAAAAGCAGAAGGGTTGGGTGGGGAAAGCAACAACCCAGAGAGTCAAGGAGAGAGAGGGGCTCCCAAACAGCAAAGTACACAGAAGCTGGGACAGCAGCTCCCAGGTTCCTGAGATGACACCACAAGGCCTGGTTCTTGCTTTCTCTCCCCATGAGCCCTCTATAGCATATGCTGGAAACCAGGCCTGCGCAAAGTTGCCTTGTGAGCAGGTCATCCCCAAACTGCATGCGTTCCTCAACAGTTATCCAGGGTTGTCCAGAAAACACCCTAAGCCACCAGATGCCTTGAGTGTTTTTTCTCTGGAGTGGGGAGAAAGGAAGGGAAGAACATTAAACAGGAAAAATTATCCTTCGTGTGGAGAAAATGAGGCCAATGTTTTGGTCTTTTCCCAGACATGGCAAGTTGGGGATAAAACCAGGTACTAGTTCCCTTCAGTACTCAGACTTGGGATGATCTGAGGGTTCACTGTGGGATCCAAGGCTGTTTTGTACTTAAAAATAACTCTTGACTTGAGACTTCCAGCTAGGCCCAGGTTCACCATCTGATGAAATTAATTCATCACCAAAGATACAAGTGACAATGCATAGAGGGGAAAAAATATGCTGCCCCACTGATTACACTGGAGACTTAGGTGCAATACCTTAAGTACATACTGGACTGAGAACTACTGATATAATGAAAGGAAAAGCAGGAAGGATAGAAAAAACAGCAGGGCAGTGTACTGAAAGGCACAGCCAGACAAGTGCCAAGGTTGGCAGGATTACTCTGGACTCCCTTCAAAAGTGTCAGAGGAATGCAATTGCAGGTGAGAGATACCCAGGCCACAAGGCAGCAAGAAAGCATGGAATGGGTTCTAATGAACTTGCAAGTCCTTCTCTCAAGGGCTTGGCTTTGACTTTCATCTCTTTTCCCCAGCTAACAGGAACGTAACAAAGCAATGTAGACAAAGGCATCAAAAATTCTTGTTTTAAAAAGAGAGGGGAGGAGACAAGCTAAGCACAGCTTAAGCATGTACATAGCTCAAAGGTAGGCAGCCACTAGACTGATTCTACTACAGAGCTGATAGCCACAGTGTTTTTCTTCTTGGTAACTGTAACTGGAGGTATGTAGTACACTGCTCTGGGCTCCTTGGAGGAAGAGCGGGATATAAAATGTTAAAAAAAACACACCTGCATTAAGAATTAGCTCCTCAGTTAATCTGCAGGTATTTGCAATATTCACCTCTAAATGTTTGAGCACAGACAGATCACTAAAGGTAACTGACTTCTCCTTGTATAGCATGGAGAGTTAACTCTCCCCAGGGGAAATGTGGTATAAATATTTAGAAGATAGGCACATGGCATCAGTGAAGACTGCCCTTGGTGGCAAGGGTTTGTGTGTGGGGCAGGGGGTGGGTGGAGGGGAGGGGAGGGGATGAGAGCGGTACAGTCTTGGGAATTTAATGTACTTGCGCCAATGCAAATATCAGGCTAGGCTGAGAAACTGAAGTGTCAGTGGGAGAGGGGGGGAGTACTTCACAATTTACTGGAAGGAAAGAGCAAAAGTGAGTAGCAAACTGAAGGCAGCATCTTATGCCTTTGGATACAACACCTGAGAAAGAATCAGAAAGATCACAGAAAACCATAAGAAAAGACTGAACATGGCAGATTTGCAGGGCAGGATACATGTTGATTACAGCTGGATCATACAGGCTGGGTTTTGCCCAAATCTTCCTCTCAGGTTTCAAAGCAGGAGAGATGCTGCTTGTGGATGCTTCATTACTATCTTTTTCTGATATGGCTCGTCCCATGTGTGCCATTCCCACCCCACACCTCTGCAACTTCTAGTGAGCATGTTGACATGCAGTACATTAGAAGTCCAATTCCATACTTGCTTTTATCAGGGAGCACATCTATGACAGAAGCACAGACCAGAAACATACACATGATCCTCCACAGATAACCCCAATCCCTGCACAAGTGACTAAAGCAATTATGATAGGTCCCGTCCAGGAGACCTGCTCGCCACAAAGCTGACCCTATAAGTGAATCCACAGCACAAAATAACTTGCATCTGACATGGCCATGAATATGTTTATACGTTTATACATATTATACGTAATATGTTGAACACAGCAACTGGATGCAGCTGGGCCCTGAAGTGGCACCTCCACCGCTTTCATTTTGGTTAACCTGTATCTGCAATGAAATGACGTGTAATCAAGTACAGACGCAACTCAGGTGCGGTGGGAAGGACCAAGCTTTTGGCTCAGTCAAGGACAGTCCATGACTGGAGGGACTAGCACTAATATATAGGCATAAACAAGAATACTGGAGCCATATGAAGTGCTATCACATGTCGTTGGTGTAATAGCCCCAGAATGGAGTTATTCTAGCAGAAAGGGAAAAACAGGAGTTTCTGTCCATTTTTTGCCTATAAGTACAAAAGTTCTAAGTACAGTGTGCAAATCAGGAAAATAAAAAACACGGTTCTCTTTTATGTTAACAAACAGTGCCAATCTAAACTCTTTTAGTGAGGCAGGGGGAGGATGCGTATATTCAGCTGGGTAATTGGAAAACACCATTATTTTGGGCCCAAATTCTCACGCACGTGTACACACACACACACACACACACACACACACACACACACACACAAAGTGAAAGCTGAAGCATGACGAAAGAGGACCCATGCAGGCGCGGGAGTGGCAGACACGTTCACAGAGACTCCAGCATAACAGAATGCAGTGGCAGCAACTCACGCTGCCTCCAGCACTTACCTTGCCCGTTCAGCCCCTGGTGGGAAACCGAAGCTAGTTGGAGTAGGGGAGGGAGTAGCTGAAATGTCAAGAGATTGCTCAGGAATTGGTGACTGAGGAGTAGCTGCAAGATCGGAAGGCGGAGCAGGGGGCTGCATGGCAGGAGGGGTGGAGGATGCCTTACGAACTATGGAGGTGCCTCTGCGAGCCACCCAAGAGGTGTCCATCACCCGGACGCCCATGCTATGAGGGGGAACACAGAGATACTTCCTTACCACCTTGGAAGCAATGTTCAGAGCATAACACAACACACACATTGCAGGGGAAAGGAGGGGGAATAACCTAAGACACATCTAGGTCTGTATGAATCCTGAACCAAGTCCCTTTCTTGGGATGGCCTGTACAGTCAAGGTGACACTCAGAGCCAAGACCAGCCCTGACTTCATCGTAAACACAGACATCAGCCAGCCAGCCAGAGATCAAGTGCTTTAGAATTCCACTGAATGGAATCCCATGCTGTCCCCCTGAACATCCAGGGAAATCGTAAGGGGATATGATCTCCTAGGAGGCTTCTCCAAAGACACTTTTGCCTTTTTAATCGTGGCTAACAACTCCCTCCCCCCATCCCGGCTTAGTTGAGGGCAAATAAGACATTTGGCAATCAGTAAAAATAATCCTTAGCCCAAGCAATTTTGTGCCACTGTAGAGATATTTCAGGGCTTTGTTTGGGTCAGTTTGCAAATAAACCTGTGACAGCAAGTGGCCAAAATGTATCCTGGGATACTCAATGGCCACTTGCAATCACAGCCACTTGCAATCACTGCAAAAGCAGTGATCTTTCAAGGCTGGCAAAGCTTGACCACTCAGGAAGATTATCCTGGGTAGCGGCAGCAGGAATGAGTAGCCTTAGGATGAGGAAGCCTTTCAAATAGCTACGATCTTGAACACAAGGGTCTAATTAAAAGCAGAAATGAGGGAGGGGGGACACAATGGGATCTTGAATGTCTGCAGTAAGAACATCTGAAGTTACCTTCCAAAAGAGGAAATAAGATGACACTATAGATCAACTGCGGCAAAAAAGGGAAATCTTGCAGGAAAGGGGAAGGTCCACAACTCAGTGCTAGAGTACATGCTTTGCACACAAAAAGTCCCAGGCTCAAATCTGAGCTTTCGGATCTCAGGTAGCAGGACTGGGAAAGACCTCTGTCCCAAACCTTGGAGAACCACTACTAGTCATAGGAACATAGGAAACTGCCATATACTGAGTCAGACTATTGGTCTATCTAGCTCAGTATTGTCTTCACAGACTGGCAGTGGCTTCTCCAAAGTTGCAGGCAGGAATCTCTCTCAGCCCTATCTTGGAGAAGCCGGGGAGGGAACTTGAAACCTTCTGCTCTTCCCAGAGCAGCTTCATCCCCTGAGGGGAATATCTTGCAGTGCTCACACATCAAGTCTCCCATTCATATGCAACCAGGGCAGACCCTGCTTAGCTATGGGGACAAGTCATGCTTGCTACCACAAGACCTCTGGACACAAGCAGTGTCATGTATTCAAATGCTCTCCAAAGACGGGCTCCAGTTTTACAGAACTCAGGGAGAAGCTGGCTTGAACTCTGGCTCACCATGGCACTAAGTATGGCAACTGGAGGGCTTCCACTGGCAAGGCCATGGGTGCTCTGTACTAACTGGATCTGGACACTGAAAATAGGAATGGCTCAAGAGCTACCCAGAGGATACCGTACCTTTGGATTTTCCTAAGGCTGCATGGACAGAAACATACAGATATTAGTGTAACAGAAACTAAGGCCAAAATGCCTTTCCTCCTGTGTCAGGGTGGCTGCCTTTGGGAAAGGGGCTGAGAAGTCTAAGGCTGCAGCTTGGAAAAGGCACGGGAATTTGGGCCACCCAGCTATAGAGAAGAACATCACTACGGTGAAAAAGCAGGACATTCAGTGAAAGAAAGAACCAGAGGGAATCAAAAGCTTCTGTGAAAGCCACAGAGTTTGCTTTGTAGCAAGGGTGTGCATGTTTGGAGTGGGAGAATGGGGCTGGAGGTGTGCATGTAGTGACGTACCATTTTCACTGTGTGGTCCTCTTCCTGGGATCAAGGGGAGGGGGTTAGGCTGGTAATTAGAGCTATCATTTAATGTATTGAGAAAGACTGCACAGGAGATCTTAAGACAATATCACTTGCAGAGAAGCCCAGCCTGACAAGAATGGGCTCATTCTTAATTTGCTTGAAGACCGAAGTCCTACTCACACATTATGTTTCATGAATGTACAGTCTGCCTATGTGCATACAGGTATTCACACATTATATCCAACACATTTACAGTAGTACACTTCCTATCTGTGCCCTGCATTTGAGGGGCCCTGTGCCCAGGTTCACTTTTGAAGTGAATGCACATGCAGCCCTCACACAAACACACACATACATGTACACAGGCAACACCATGCCCATAGAACATAATGTCTGAATAGGGCTTTAGCCCCTCTTGTACCTTTTCCTACCTGTTCCCTTCACTTGCCATGGTTCCTTTGTGGCAGGTGGGAAATATCCTATCTCTACCATATTTTCATTGTACAGCTCCAGGTACACTATCCATCACTGTCTTGTACAGAGAGCTGCAAATGCTACTTTTGTGCCTGGCATATGATGAAAATGAAAATGAAAATATATATCTAAATTTCTAGCCCAGGTTTCTTTTAAAAGCAAAGCTCTTGCAATGCTTTTGCGAGATGTTTTGGTTAATGCTCCACAGAGTCTGCAGGGAAGGGCATTGCTTGCTATCCAGACTTAGTGCAAACAGATGGCAGACTCAAGAGGGTGCTTGCTCTTGGCCATTCAGAGAAAGCAGTCATGGACACAGGAGAGGAAATTGATTCTTAATGCATGTTGGGCAGGGCCCAAGCTGTTAAGATCTTTGTAAGTCCAAATAAAGCGAACAGAATGAAAACTTTGTAAACACGGCATACATCTAAAGCTCCAGTCTTACAACTATTATGAATACTGAGTTAAAACTCTAGGTCTCAGAGCATGGCCTAAGGGCACACGATACAGTCACCTTGCTGAAGCTAAGCAGGTCTTGGTGTGGTCAGTGCCTAGATGCGAGACCCATGAATGCCAATTCTGGGGATGGGGCCAGAGCGTAGAGCATCTGCTTTGAATGCAGGAAGTTCCAGGTTCAGTCCCTGGGAAAGACCCCTGCTTGAAACCTTGGAGAAACCGCTGTCATGCAAACCACCCTGTTATTTTCCTTCAGTATGAAGAAGCAGACAACTGACGGAGACTCTGGTGCCCTCTGGTGCCCATTACCTTAACCATGTGGGAGCTGCCCCTCCATGGCTGGGGTAATGTTTAAAAGATCTAACCATGTGTGTGTGGGGGCTGCCTGCGTGGGTTTTTTCCTAACATAGTCAGCAGCACACACCCTACTGTTGATCAACCCTCATCCATCTGGCTGGGTCACTTAAACATGGCTCAGCTATACAAGAACTGCTCACAGAAAAGCAGCTCCCCTATTGCTATGGAAACGTTTGAAGGACCTTATTGGTCTACCTCAACAGCACCTTCAACTCTGATCTTTCACAGTACTAATGGGTCATGAACTTGTTTATTTTTTAAAGGCATTGGCTCAGATGCTTTGCTGTAATTGGGACTTTTAAATCTTCCAAAAGATGTTGAAAAGGGAAATGTGAGAGATGGCCTTTCCCTTCCAATAATGAATGCCAGCTTTTACTTATTATATTTGAGAATCTCACTCAAAACACCCCGTCCCCTCCCTTCAGAATGTTCAAAAAGGCACCTTTGTTGTTGTTCAACAAATTAACTGATTAATTGGTTTAAAAACAGACAAATTAAAAATCTAGGCACAATTGACTACTCTAGTATACAGTAGATGCATGTATGAACAAGGGCACAAGGTATTTACAACCAACTGCATTAGCACCACTTTAGACTTTTACTTCTCCTTCTGTAGTCAAATCAGGCACCAGATTTTTAAAAATGTATGTAAACTTTCAGTTCAGCTCTACACATGATTGATAGCACTACTGTGGAGCAAATTACACAAACTTTGCTTCTAATCACTGGCTTACACGCCCCACAGTGTAATGAGGCCAGAACTGCCTGCATTGCTGTGAGACTCTAAAACATGCAATGATGCTACTACACAAGAGGGGCATACTGGGGCTGCTGCCTCTTGCACGATCATGTATCGTGTGGGACTTCCAATGGGAATATCAGATTCCCATGCGGTGGGAATATCGGACATGCAATCGCGCAAGAGGCAGCAGCCCCGACCCTGTCGTCTTGCACAGAAGCATGGCTGTATGTTTCAGAGCTCTGCGGCAGTGCAGGCAGGTCTGACACAGCCTGTGTTACCCTGAGGGGAATGTAAGCCACTTTTTCTATTAAAGGGGTAGCTACATCTCCTCCATGAGGCAATTAATGCTCAGCAACACCTATCGTCCCTCCCCGCCCCGTTTCAAAGTCTTGAAACTTTGCCTTTGAGAACAAAAAATAGAAGGAAACGTAGAGCCTTCCTTACCGCAACAGGGGAACTAATAAATAATAATTATAACCAGAACAAGAACTAATTCAGAGCATCCAGCACAAACCAGCAGCTTCTGTTGAATTGGCAACTGTCATGCCACCTTGGCTGAATTGCTGCAGCATGAGGGGCTGAAGGCAACAGGAGCTTAAGGCATTTCGGTGGCCAGGCAACCCATGGCTACACTTTCCCCTCTCTTGGTACCCAGCATGGGAGCACTCTTTCATGGGCAACAAAAGCAGGATGTGCCAGGGGGATGAAAGGCCCTGTAAGTCATGGAAGACATAGCCTTGGGAACTTCCTGATACAATCCTCTTGGTTTTCCACAAGGGTAGCTTCAGACAGTACAACTGGAGATGTGCCCAGATGGTGCCCAGGCAGATAACAGCTATAAGCTATTGCTCTAAATGATGACAAAGTGTCTGCAAATACTCATTGACTAGCTGATCAACTTTTGGACACATTGACTGCTTGGTTAGAAAATCTGCATGGCACAGAATCCATTCTGGAAAAGTGGGTGCCTAACCAGGACCAGTTTCAATGGAGTGAAAGGAAGCAGAGCCACTAATCTCAACTTCCAATCCCTTAGCACCCGTTTGCCACTGTTGGATCACTGCGCTGGCCCTCACTGGCTTACCAAAGACCAAGCCTTCTCACCTTGTGATGGGGGCTAACCCATCCAACAGAGCCATACAGCTAGAAGGGGCCAGGCGCAGGCAGGCAGAGGCCAGGCACAACAACCCAATTCCTTTCAAAGAGGCCACAACCAGGCACCTGAGGATGGCGAGGAGTTTAGGAGCAGGGTGGGATGTTAGTGGCCTGACCAGGCAGTGAGGCGCTCGCATTCCTAAGAAACATGGATGCCACCTCCACCAAGCAGCAGCACTCTAGGCCAGCATAGCCCTTCCCAGCTTGCACCCCACGGCCGGTCCCCTTGCTCTCCCCAGCACCAAAGCAAAAGCGCTCTCCTACCCATCCTTCTTGTAGAACTCCAGCATCATGTTGTCAGTGGCCACACTGAGCGGTCGCCGGGTCTGATCTGGATGCTTGCGGTCAGCGTGGTCCATATCAGGCGATGGCATGGAGTTGTAATTGGCATTGTGGTTCACATGCACAGGGCTGCCATAGTTCCCGGTCAAGTTGAATTCAATGTCTAATTGGGAGAAAGAAAATGACCACGTATTGCTGGGAGTCCACCCCCCACCCTTAGAGTCTAGTCCGGAGGGCCAGGCAAGGATAAGATTGAGTCATTTAACCCACCCCCGATGGGAGACTGGCTCCGCCCCCTGCCCCGCCACACCCCCGCCCCTACAAATACACTTCTCTCTCACTGGCATCCTAGCAGGCCTACATGGAGCTTTCCAGAGAATGGTTCTCTCTGGAGCCATACAAAGTGGGTCAAGGGCATAAACAGAGAGATTTGGACCATGGGGAGGTGCTTGTTTGGAATCACTTATTGCAGGAGGTGACAGGGATAGGAGCCTTTGATAGAGAAGTCACAGACTTTGATGCTATGATTTAGCAAACACTTTGGGGAAAGAGGCAAAAGTGACAGGGAGAGGAATGCCAGGGAGAGGACTAGATCAGATGACTGATCTGGCCACCTCTAGCCCTGGCTTGCTTTGTCTGGGATCAGGGGGCATTGGCATATGAAGGCACATTAGCAGCAAATGGGAAAGTGTTTCTTACCTCCTGGAAAGAACCAATCTGCATGCTGTATAATGGGCTCAATAATGGCAACGATTTGCAGGGAAACCGTCGCCATCATCTCTGTGATGTTTCTGAAACAAAAAGGTGAGGGGGAGAGGGAAATACAGACCAGTCAAGGTGAAAAGGCTGGAGCTGGCTGAGGCAACAAAGGCCAAAACAAGTATGGTAACTGAATCACAGGGCTGGAAGGGACCAGAGGATCATCATGTCAGACTCCCTGCTCCCAAGCAGCATTCTCCATATAATTTAATCAGATTTATACCTTCAGTGTAACATAATTCCAGGGTGAGTTACAAAAATCTGAATAATGAAAGCACAAACCAACAGTAATAAACTCAAAGTCAAAACCACAACAGAGAAGACAGTAGGATAAAAACAACTGAGCAATGGCCTCAAAAGTTTAGTAGTTACATTTCAGCCCTCTGCAGTATTACTTCCTGCCCTGGCTTTTGCATCCCCTTTCAACTCCAGCTGCAGAAAGCTGATCTTGAAAACCACCAAGCTCTGTGATTTCTGAAAAATACAATGCTGTTCTGGTACTTTTTCTAGACTTTTCCAGAATGAAGAGCAGGATAAGAGCAGACTAGTAACTGCATTTGTTCTCTGCTTAATAGAGAAGAGCCTATAAAGCCTTTAACAGTTTAGGCCCAGGGTATATAAAAGAATGCCTTCTCTGTTAGGAGTCTTGCTGCCTACTGAGATCATCTTGGGAGGTCCAGCTGAAGCTGACACCAGCTCGTCTGGTGACTACTCAGGGATGGGCCTTCTTCATTGCCACCCCAAGGATTTGCAATAGGGATGTGCAGAATGTTTTGAAGTCAAAACGTTTTGACTCAAAACAGGCCATTGTGAG
This sequence comes from Hemicordylus capensis, assembly GCF_027244095.1. Taxonomy (NCBI): domain Eukaryota; kingdom Metazoa; phylum Chordata; class Lepidosauria; order Squamata; family Cordylidae; genus Hemicordylus; species Hemicordylus capensis. The sequence goes on from NC_069658.1 coordinate 383,594,382, forward strand.
TGTTTTGAGCTAGCCTATGCAGGTCTGGGAGTAAGCTTAAAAATGTGTTTAAAATTGCCCATTTGCCCATTTCTTTTGTGGGTTGGGTGGTAGGTAGCACCCATCATGCCCTACCACCCAACCCACTTTGGTATCTATGGGGAACAATGGGGTGTTTTTAGTTTCCCCATTGTTCCCTATGGCTGAAACACTCAAAACGTTTCTCTGTTTTGTCAAAAAGAGACCGCAAAAATCTATCATTGTTTTAATGTTGAAAACAAAATTAAAACAATTAAAACAATGTGTTGCTTTATTGTAAACCACCCAGAGACTTGGGTTTTGGTTGGTATACAAATATGCTGAATAAAATAAAATAAAATAAAATAAAATAAAATAAAATAAAATAAAATAAAATAAAATACATAGTCACAATGAAAGTGATATGCTTATTGCGTCCATGGTGTCATTAACCATGAGTTTTAAATCAGACCTCAGAACCTGTGAAATGGTAGAGAGAGCTCATAACAATGGATATAATCTATCAAGGACTGTTAGAGGGCAGCCTCTGCTCATTTTGACAGTGTTTGCATTTCAAAACTGCAAAGATCGTGAAAAGCCAAGTGATAAAGTGCCTTTAGAAATCCACAGAGGGATTTCTGCACCAAGCCAGCTACCTATGCTGCCAGGCCACGTCACGTCCCCACGTGTACCTACTGCAGTTGTGTATTCATACTTTCCCTGTTCTACCATTCTTTGCAAAATCTGAACATTTTCACATCTTTAGAATTATCTTATCAAACGGATCAAAGCATGTATATTAGAGAAGTGCTTGTAGAAGGTATACAGTAAAAACCAGCCCTGGAGTCTTCTAGTTACCATATCTAACATCTTATAAAGTACAGAGTTCTAGGCCTTCGCTCCTTACCCTTCTTCCTGAGGCCACAGAAGGTTGGGCCCCAGCACAATTGCTATGTTGCTCGGTGTCATTTTGTTTGCATCCTGGTACTCTGTTAAGTGCGCAAGGAATTTGATCAGGTACCTGCAAGAGACAATCGGAAGGCACAGAGCTGAAACGGAGAGATGTGGAACAGCAGCTGCTGCCTGAACCACAAGCACATCCTGTTGAGCCACACTGGCTGATCCACTGCCTATTTTCTTAGGACGGACATGGGAGCAAGCACACTTATTCGTGATTTTGGAAGAGAAGCAAATCTTGATCAATTTCCTAATTGAGAACTCAGTATCAGGAGCCCTTCATAAAGCACTGCAAACATCTCCTTGTGTGAGTCAAGGGGAAAGCAGCACCCACTGCAATGACACTTCACTACCACCTGCCTCTCGATGGTTGTCAGTCATGCAAACCTCCTCAAGCCCACCTGTACAGTGCCCATCCAGTTTGCCCAAAGGGGAGATGCTGCCCAACATTCAGAGACGCATGCTGCATGCAGGAGGACTTTGCATTAGCACAAGGCTGTTGTGTGATGTCTGCAGCTTGTGTTCTAGATTCGTGTTGCAGATAGTCGTATGCATGGTTCGGTTTGGAGGCCATTGTCAAGGCCTCCGAACCGGTCCGGAATTCCGGGGGTTCGGTTCTGCCCGGGGGGGGGGAGTGTGTGTCTTTAAGGGGGGTAGTACTTACCCCCCTCCGCCGCTGGCGTTTTCCCAAACGTTCTTGGGGCGGCAGAGTTCCTCCCTGCCGCCCCTGCCCCCATAGTTGTCCTCGCGAGCTGAAAAGCAGGAAGAGCTGGTGGCATGCATGCGCCCTTCGTGGCGTGTGTGCTCGTCTCTGCAGCTGGCGCGCGTGCGCCACATACGTCATGCTGCGCATACGCGCGCCAGCGGCGGAGACAAGCGTGCGCTGCGAAGGGCGCATGTGCGCCACCAGCTCTTCCTGCTTTTCAGCTCGCAAGGACAACGACGGGGGCAGGGGCGGCAGGGAGGAACTCTGCCACCCCAAGAACGTTTGGAAAAGCGCCAGCGCCGGAGGGGGAAGAGTGGCGGGGGGGAGTACTACCACCCCCCCTTTAAGACACACACTCCCCCCGTGCCGAACCACCCCGCCGCGGTTCCGTGCACATCCCTAGTTGCAGAACGACACATGCCTCATTTGTTTTAGGGGTACTTCTGAGTATGAGTGCTACAGCACTCTTGCACAAATCCCTGGTTTTAGGGGAACTAAGCCATCCTTTTGGCTCACACAACAGTGTGTGTGTGTGCTGCATGCAGTTCCTTGCTCTGGATGTCGGCCACCATCCTTAGCACTAAGGTCTTCTGTCTGGAGGACCTGATGGTGTCCCTTCTCTGCTCCATAAAAAGATGACAAATGTCTTGCAAAGCCATCAGCAGTGGTGCCATCTCTCTGGATAAGGAGGGAGTGGACAGAGATGAACTATTCTGCCACCCAGCAAGTGTCACAGCATTACTACCTGTTTCTCACCAAACGTGACTTCATTAGCTTTAGAGTCAATGTACATGTAAGACAAGCAGCTCAGCATGCCTATGCACATCTGTATACCCATTCTAGCAGAGCAGTATGCCAGTTTCCTTTGTGATTCGTCATCCCTTGCCTCTTAGGAACCATCCATGTGGAACCAGTTTTGGAGGTGGAGGGGCAAAGGATTCCTATTCTGTTAGAAGATGACAAACTGGGACCACAGTTGCCTCAGGATACATTGCTAAGCACCAATGGTTCTCTAGCATGAATGCTGAAATGCCTTGGGTCTTAGTGACGCAGCCTGTTTCAATCCAAAGCCTGTCACAGAGGGCTATCCTGGCAGAATGACACAGCAAGCTTTCAGAGCCATTACCGTTTTCTCCCTGAGGCTCCCCAGAATTCATGTCTAGCTTGCACTTGTGGGGAAAAGAGGTTAGTGCATGAGTACAGTGCAAAGAAGGCCAACTCTGAAGCTAGCCTGACTCTTGAAATCAGAACTACTGGCCTCTCTCAACAAGAATGGCTATGTGAGACAGTGGCACATCTGACAGTAAATGTCTGATAGTGTGGATTAATTGTTATCTGCTGAGAGAGCTTGGCTGAGACACCATATACATTTCTGTACTGCTGCATATTAGTATTGCAGCCATATCTGAGATTTCTCAGGTCAGAGAATACATCACATATCAAGTAATCTAACTGGAAATGGAGAAAACTGGACCCTGTTGCCGTGCAAAGGATGGGGGAAGAGTATGCTGCCCCAAAGAGCTGGCAAACATTAACAAAGTTCTATATTTCCCCAAACTGACATCCCTTAGGCTTCAAACCCAACCCCACCTAATATCTTGAAGGAAATGCCTATAAGATGCCTTTGGGGAGAGAGCCTCCATTGTAATCATACATGGTAAAATTAAGATCACAAGTGCTTTACAAGGAGGCAAATACGGTGTATCCTTCAGCTACATACACTTACCTTAGATTGTTGTAGCTGGCCTTGGGCAACTTCTCCAGGGCATTCCACAGAGCCTGCAGCCTCTTGTCTTGGTCTTGGATGCTAAAAAGCAAGAAAGAAATGGGTGGGATTAATCCAAGAGTGAGCCACCCTGGATTAAATGATAAAATAGAGTGGGACTGCATCTCAATGCCTGCAGTCATAAAGGCAGCAGCACAGACACACAATAAAGACAGACACTGAGGGAGGCACAGCTCTTGCCCTCCATTAATTCTATGCTTGAAATATGTCACAGTATAGAGAGAACTGCCCTTGCTGGAAAGGCTGCCAACATTTCACATTTCCCTTCACTGGGAACATGGCCGCATAACAAAGGAGCAGCCACAACAATGCCCTGTCCCAACATGACAATCCCTTCAGTATCTGATTCATGAATGTGTTCAAAAGGAGATTCCAAAGAAGCCAAGTGAGCTTCAAGAGCCAATGATGTCTGTTAAGATTAGGGAACACGGATTTGCCTTGCTTGCGTCAAGTGAGGATGACTGGAATAAAGTTCCCATTTCAAGTCTCATGGTGGAACCTTAGGCCAGACTTTAAAAAATGGTGACAAGTTGAGACAGAATTTCTTTTCTTGCCTCAGAGTTGTTTATTGGCCCCTTCTTCAGCTTCAAGAAGGGGGCAGTTTCAAGTGGGCAGCACATATGAAGGAAAAAGACAAACAAAATGGCCACTGTTTGAATTGGTTGAAATGTTTGGGATGTATGAATAAGCACTTGAGAGTTAGGCCCTGGACCCAGAGGAACTTCATCTACCTTAAGTCCCATTGAAATCTTGTTTATTTTGAAAAAACTTGGGTAAAACTAATGTCCTCTGGATCAGGCTTTGGTGTGGGAAGCAGAGGAAAGACCCGAGAGAGCTGGTCTTGTGGTAGCAAGCATGACTTGTCCCCTTTGCTACGCAGGATCCGCCCCTGGTTGCATATGAACATATCTGAGCACTGTAAGGTATTCTCCTTGGAGGATGGAGCTACTCTGGGGAAAGCATAGGTTCCAAGTTCCCTCCCTGGCATCTCCAAGATAGGGCTGAGATTCCTGCCTGCAACCTTGGAGAAGCCGCTGCTTGTCTGTGTAGATAATACTGAGCTAGATGGACCTATGGTCTGACTCAGTATATGCCAGCTTCCTATGTTCCTTTGCTGGGCAAACTGGACATTTGTGTGGCTTTGAAATATGGCAGAGAGAAGTCTTCTCCTATTACATTGTGAATTGGGGTGTGTGTTTATACCGCTGAGTTTATGTACAGATCACCAAACCAGCTATAGATATGCCCAGGAGGTGGGGGTTCTCAGGTTAAAAAAATAAAATATATCCAACATGCTAAACATATAGCTTAAGCAAATAAGGTCAATGTGAACTGACTAATAACATATAGAGGAGGCAGCACAGCTCAGTGGGAATGCTTCACTTGCAGAATGTCCCTGGTTCAATCCTTGGTATCTCCAGGGAGAAATGGGAAGAACCCTGTCTGAAACTTTGGAGAACTACTACCAGTCAGTGTAGACAATACTGAGTTAGTAGGACAAGGGGCCTGACTCAACAGAAGGCAGTTTAATACATAGGAAGTGCTGCACTGCCATAAGGTAAGAAGGTAAGGCTCTTTCCTTACCCAAAGGAGAAGGCTGGAAGTGGGGATCCCAAGACACAGCTTCTTTGAGGATCAGCAATTGCTACAGAGGTTTCTTTCCATGCCACACTTTGCTACAAGGCATACGCATGAACCAAAGGTGTGCCAACCTTTTTCTGGGCTAGTGTCATAACAGTAAGTCCTGCTTTTGTGAGTCAGAATTATTATTTTTTTAAAAAATTGATGACAAAATGAGAGCAGGGAAACCTGATGCCAAAGAATTCCTTTTAAGAACTCACTTGGAGGCTTGAATCCATTCTTCATATAGTTCAAATGTCATGAGTGGTTCTGGCAGTTCCCGCAGATAGGACTTCAGTGCTCCTATGCAAGAGAGACAGAATAAAACCTGCATTACCAAAGCAGAAACACTCTTTCCTCATTCCAGTGGATAGGTTTTCTTGTTGGTCTTCCTTTGGCAGCACACAGTTGATATTACTGAAGCAGTTTGTAACGAACGAGAACAAGAATCTCATACAGAGCACCTACTCAATGGAAAGATCACTACCACTTCCTGTCTGGAGGCAACTGTGTCTACATTTACCCCTGGAAGCAACTTATCTCTATTCAGATTATTGGTATTCACTATGGAGCCAGTCTGGATGCCAAGGAGATGATTCCACTTACCTGCAATGGCATGAGGGTCTGCTGAATACTCCTGAATGTCCACAACACAACAGTCAAGAGCTGCCTTAAGCTTCTTTAGTTTGGAGGCAGAGGGAGCCACGCGGAACAGGCCCTGCAAAAGATAAATGCCAACCTTACTTGAATACCACGAGAAATGTACTTTGGGCAATACAGAACATGGAGGTGGTGGATGGTCCCTTGAGAGCCCTCCTGGGCAAGAGGACATGTGAGAAGATACCAGGCCTTAGAACAAACAGAGAAGAAGCAACAGCTGCTACATACAGACCTCCTCCTGCATGCCACATTCCAGGAGCATGGTGACACATGCTTCGATGGGGAAGGCAATCTCCCGGCCGCTGACTTCTAAGTGATCCTCCAGGGGTTTCCCAAAGGAGGGCTTTTCAATCCAAGCTTCTGTGGAAGGCAGTCCAAATGAGGCGTGAGACATAAACAGGGTAAGAACATGTAGTGACCAGCCTCCCTTCCCTCTAAAGAATCAACAAAAAGTGAACTCTGACTTGACTGACAGCCAATCATCACACCAGGAGTGGGTGGGACCTAGAGAGCTGTTGCCAGGAAGAAGGGAGTTCTTTGTTAGAAGAAGCTAGGCTGGAAGTGCACAGGAGGACATGTGGCATGGATGCTGGCTGCAGGCAAATAACTCTGCAGATCCTTGAAAGACAGGAGGGCAGGAAGCTTGAATTCTCATCAGGAGTTTGGTGAGTTCAAGGCAAGGAGCCAAGGCTTATGGTTTCAGCAAGTTTAGCATAGGGAACAGTTTGTTTTGTCAGAGTTGGCGTTAGGGATGCTATATTGCTTTGTGTGTGTGCTCTACATATTCTAGATACTGTTCTATTATAGTTTACTTGCAATGTAATTAAAATAAGAAACACTAGCCTACGCTCATCAATACACCTAGGGCATTGCAAAATCCTCTGTAAACATTTAAAAGTGCATTAAAACAACTGGTATTGTGGTTGCAAGCATGACTTGTCCCCTTAGCAAAGCAGGGTCTGCCCTGGTTGCATATGAATGAGAGAATTAGAGGCTATTCACACAATGGAGGAAAAGCAGGCTAAGGCAGAGTTGCCAGAACCTAAGGGGTATACTCGTGGGTCAAATGGGCTGTAAGCCAGAATTTGGCTTTTTAAAAGCCAAATCTGGCCACACCCTTAATGGGAGTCCAACCTCGTTTTCCTCCATTGTGAGAACCACCAGGCTTATGGGAGAGCCCAGTGGCTCAACGGCGGCTAGCCTGCCAAAGTAGCCCTCCCCTTAAATGAGGTTAGTGGAGCGATCGCTCCGCTAACCCCAATTTTTGGATCATAAGTCTCCGTGGCTCCCCTTTCCCCTTTAATATTTATACTGTCTATCGAGCCTTTGGCTCAAGCCATCAGACATAACTTGATAATTAAGGGCCTTATTATAAAAGATGTCGAGCATAAAATCAATCTATATGCAGATGATATTGCATTAATTTTGATGGACCCTTTGAGGTCTATCATTGCCATACAAGAAGAGTTGGGAAGATTTGAACAAATTGCTGGTTTGAAAATAAATTTGACTAAGTCAGAGCTTTTGTGTTCCGGAATGGGTTCTAAATCTCAAGACTGTTTGGCAAAATCCTTAGGGTTTTCTAAAATTTCTAAAGTTATTCAATATTTAGGGGTATTTATAGCAATGGATTTATCACAGCTCGAAAGATTGAATTATTCTCCAGCTATCAGTAAAATAAAAAGGGAAATTAGGAAATGGGAAGGTGTTAGGCTGCAACAAAGATGCATTTACTTCCAAGATTATTATTTCTTTTTCAGGTGCTGCCAATTAAACTTTCAAAATCTACTATAGGCAGATGGCAAAAGATTTAAAATCTTTTTATTTTTGCCGGGAAAAGATCTCGATTTCATAACAATGCATTATATAGGAAAGTACAACAGGGTGGTATCGGAGTTCCACATTTAATGCCCTACTATGAAGCATCACATCTTAGGGATATTCTGCGGTTAATAGTAGACCCGGAAGCTAAATACTGGGTGAAGATGGAGGTTCCTGAAGAACATCTCGGTAATAGTAACAACTTAGTATTGATATATGAATTTATTAAGAGTTCTAAATCTGTTATAAATTCGTTTTTAAGAACCACTTTTAAGATCTGGGGAAAATGGCATACAATTTTTGCCGCCCCCCCCCCCCATTCCCCCTTGTTATCCATTTGTAGTCATCCTAAATTTCTAGCTTTAGACTCACCCTCTCAATTACTTGGTGTCTTTGGAGGTGTTGCAAATAGATTAAAGGATTTTTATTATTTGGATAAGCCAATTGATTTAGAACCTATTCAGAAGGAGTTTATGAATAAGCATTACTCTTGGTTAAATTTTCTTCAGTTTCAGTCCTTTATTTTACATCCTGATATAGTTAAGCAGGCTAATAGGAATTTGACTATGTTTGAGGAATTAATATTAAAGGCTTCAGAAGATTCTAAGGGTTTTATTTCTAGATTATACGAGATTCTAATAATTCAAACATCTTATCCATTAATTGGCCTCAAGTAGGCCTGGGAAAATGACCTACAACAAACTATTAGTGACTCACAATGGAATGGAATACTGAAATGGAAGCCAGTGTTTTCTACCACTTCCCGAATTAGAGAGAATTTTGTTAAACTCTTTCAGAGATGGTATTTGACCCCTTCTAGATTATCCCACATTAATAAGAGTTTGTCCCCACTATGCTGGAATGGCTGTGGAAATAGGGGAACATACTTCCATTCATGGTGGTCTTGTCCCAGTATTTTCTGCTTTTGGACAGAGGTATTTTTAGAAATGGGTAAAATTACAAAACAGAGGTTAGATATGAGACCAGAGTTGGCTCTATTAAATGTATTTTTGGGAGCTAATTTGGCATTATTGTCTAAGGATCTTATAGTTTTTATGTTAACTGTAGCTAGATTATCCATTGCATAAAAACTGGAAGCATAAAACCATGTCTTTGACATCTTAGTATCAGTCTATGTGGCATATTGCCATATCTGAAAAATTGACCCATATTATTCGTCTTCGAGCAGGTCAAGCTAATTCTAATGATTTTTTTCATGAGATGGTCAGATTTTATTCTGTTTACAAATCAAGATAATTTCAGTCATTCTCCTCCATCTAATTATTTACATATCTGGAAGGATGGTTAATGGATGTAATTATGTATCAGTTTTACTATTCATGTTTATGTATTGTCATTCATATATATATATGTGTGTGTGTGTGTGTGTATACACAAACATACACACATATATATATGAATGACAATATGTATATATATGTGTGTGTGTGTGCATACACACACACACACACACACACACACACACACATACACACACACATACACATATACATAAAGAGTCCCCACTGCATGGCGACACCCCTGACCGGGAGGCTCCAACAAACATTCTGGTGTTGGGGGGCTCCCCAGCATGCCCCGCTGGGACTTCCAGGGCCAGGCAGCCCCCTGACACCCGCTGCCCCTACTGACTCCGTAGCGGAGCTGGTAGTCATGTGGGCGGCCAATCCAGCCACCCAGGGCACGACGATTGCCCATGTGCAGGGAGAGCGGGCTTGACCCGCTCTCCCCGCCAAACCCCTCCCAGCTCTACACACTGAAAGTGTGTAGAGCCTCTACATGTGAGCATGTTAAGATATCCCCCTTAGAGGACTGAGCTGCTCTGAGAAGAGCATCTATGTTCCAAGTTCCCTCCCTGGCATCTCCAAAAGAGGACTGAGAGAGATTCCTGCCTGCAACTTTGGAGAAGCAGCTGCCAGTCTGTGTAGACAATACTGAGCTAGATGCACCAATGGTCTGACTCTGGTTATGGCAGCTTCCTATGTTCCTAACCTATTTGTGTAATCCTACTAAGTATTCTTAACTGAATATAAAAGCTGAGAAAGTTTTAGAGGGAAGCAGTCTGTAGTAATTGAATAAAATTGTTTTTGAAGTTCTTTTCTTTTTACAAGCCTCTCTGAGTTGGTTTTTAACTAAGGAAAAGGGGGGCCCGAACAGGGATTTATCTGGTGCAAACACATCCTCAAACTTTCAGCAGCTATCAGTTTTCTTGTAGGCTTGGACATGGAAGATTTTTGTACTTGTCTAAGAGCCAAATTAAGAGAATTTTTTTCCTGGGCTATCCCACCCCAAGCCCAGTGAGTTTCTGTAGACAAAAGGGGTGGCGGCGGCAGCATTTTGAACTTATAATACAGAATAGTTTTTGGAGAAGCCTAGCCAGGCAGCTCAGCAGAGATGATTAAGCATTTCTTTTCCTCATGTGAGCTTGCTCTGAGACAAAGGCTTTAATCCATTACAGAACTTAAAGAACATCCAGCATCTAGTCCAGCATCCTGTTTCACCAGTGGCCCACCAAATGCATCTGGGAAGCCCAAAGGCAAGAGGTGAGCGCTTGCCCTGCTGTTGCTCCTCTGCAACTGGTATTCAGAGGGATCTTGCCTTTGAGGTTGAAGGGGGCCTATAGACACCAAACTAGCAGCCATTGATAGACCTCCATGAATTTGTCTAAGCCCCTTTTAAAGCCATCCAAGCTAGTGGGTGGCATCACCACTTCCTGCGGCAGAGAATTCCATAGATTAATTATGTGCTGTGTGAAAAAGTACTTCCTTTTGTCAGTCCTAAATTTCCTGGCCTTCAGTTTCATGGGATGATCCCTGGTTCTAGTGTTGAAAGAGAGGGAGAAACATTTCTCTATGTCCACTCTCTCTACTCCATGCATAATTTTATACACTAATATCATGTCTCCCCATAGTCACTTCTTTTCAAAACTAAAAAGACCCAGATGTTGTAAGCCTTGCCTCATAAGAAAGGTGCTCCAGGCCCATGAACATCTTGGTTGCCCTCTTCTGCACCTTTTCCAGTTCTACCATGTCCTTCTTAAGATATGGTGACCAGAACTATATGCAGTACTCCAAATATGGCCGCACCATAGATCTGTATAAGGGCATTCATTATATTACCATTTTCATTTTCAATCCCCTTCCTAATGATTCCAAGTATGGAATTTGCCTTTTTCACAGCTGTCATACATTGACACTTTCAAGGAGTTGTCTAACACGAACTCAAGGTCTCTCTCTTGGTCAGTCACCAACAGCTCAGACCCCATCAGTGTATACATGAAACTAGTTTTTTTGCCCCGATATGCATCACTTTACATTGGATAAAGCTGGCTCACTAGCAGGAAGAGCTCTGAATTACTCAATACCTCAATAACTTATTCTGCTCCCAACGACAAGCAGCAGGAGACAGACTCTGCAAATTACTGACTTGTCTTCAGAGCTCTCTTCCATGCTGTGTGCATGGAGATCGGAACATTATGCTCACTCTTCTTTTGTGTATAGATTTGGGAATAATGAAGGGCTGCAACTGAGGGCCAAACCTAGGGTAAGCTAAAAACATGCGTGACCTATGTGCTAAAAGGTGGGAGTGGTGGGGTCTACTTTTTCTCCTTCTGCGGCTCATTTGCAGTACTGATGCTGAGTGAGGGGGAAATCGCTTCAAAGCAGTGGTGTGCAGTAAGGTGTGGGGGGGAGATGAGTGGGTTTAGCTCCCCCCTTCCATTCCATCTGATGTAAAAAGTAGATCCTCACTTCACCTTGATAGGTAAATGTGGCAAGCATCAATTTAATGTGTATACCGCCTGGAGATTTTTATATCTGGTGGTATAGAAATATAACAAACCAACAAAATAAACATGTAGTTGTCCAGAATATTTAAATTTGGCCTAGTGATTCTGCTCCTGACTCCTTTATTACCTTGAGGAATGTCTAAGTCTAGGTAAGTTGTCCTACACAGTAGACACTAAGAAAAGATTCCAAGAAACCACAATTAATACGATAAGATATAAGTATATAATAACTTGAAATAAATTCAAAAGGTCTATGGGGCAGTACATTCTGAAGGGATATACAGGAGTACAAGTTTATTTTATTTGTTCATAAATAAAGAGTTGCTTTTTCAATATCTATATGGGAATGCTCAAAGCAATATTTATCTAATGGAGGAGGTGGTGGTGTGGGCATCACTCAGCTTCAACAAGTAGCACTGAATGCCCCCTAGCATAGTATATCACAAAGGTAACATATGAGAGACCCTGCCTCCCCCCTGCATTTACCTTGCTGTGCTTTGATCTGAGGCAATACGTTCTGTAAAAGTGCTAATGACTTCCTGTGGTACTCGGCTTGCACTTCTATTAACTGTGAGACAGACAAAATAAAGAGCAGCTATTAAGAACTTGTACCCTGAAACCAGCAAGTTTTTATAAATGGGAAAGATAGTATAACATAAGACAATGTTTCTAGTACTTACAGTCTGAAAATAGTTTGCATAGTCTATCTCTTTGGCCACAAAATTATACATATCAGCTGAGAGCTGATCCTGCAGGAAGTACAGAAATAGTAGGAGTTAACATGATGTAAGATCACATTAGTCAAATTCTCTATACTGACTGTAGTACAGGAGAACCCCGTTATTTGTGGGGGTTCCATTCTGTGTGTGTGGTGCAGATAGTGAATTCACGAATAATGGATCATGAGGGCTATGGGAATGGGACGGGGGGAGGGGTTAGGTTCCCGGTCTGCCAAATATCAGCCAAAAATAGGTGTTTCCCTCCACCAAATAACCCCCAAAGTGCCCTACCATGTTCTCAAGTAGTCCACCATTCAAAGAAATCGGCCAAAAATAGCTGTTTCTGTCCCGGTTTTGTTTTTGTTGTTGTTGTTAAAATGAACTATAAAATGGTTCCTGGAAACAAAATGGCAGCCGGAAATGGTGGCTGTAAAATGACCTCTGAGGTCATTTCCAGCCACTCCTGACTGGCGGATTAACATGTTTAACCCTTTCCTTCCTGTTTTCCCTTCACATATACCAAGGTTGGGTGCGAATTACTGACCACAGATACGCGAACCCACAAGTGCTGGACCTGTGAATAATGAGGTCCTCCTGTACTGCAGAATGCCTTCCATATACAAATTCAACCATAAAGCATATAAACCCAAAATAGAGAGGAGTGTTAATTGGATTTGCACATTTATTCTTTACTTGCCTGAAGTTATATTCATAAGTTTGGGTAAAGCAGTGCAAAGGATACAAGATTCAGGCTTTAACACTCTCCACACCAAACAATAATAATTCCTTTTGCACTGGCATACTATGCTTCCATGTGCTGCCAACACTGAGTTTCACAGCTATCCCATGCATCACATCTCACTAAGATGTAACAGTGCTTTGACCAGGTGAGAAGAGGGGATGGAAAGGCGTTACCCTGCAAATCTCCACTCTGTTTGCTGCCTCCTCCATCTCTTCCCTGAGAGCGTCCGCTTTGGCACCCGAAGGCTGCAAGTTGCTTGACAATCCTGAAGACTTGGCTGACTGCTGCCACCTGCAGGAGGAGGAAGAAAAATGACATTAGCATTAGAGGAAGTCTCACACGGGTAGGTGGGCAAAGCTTTGATGGGACGTGGGGGTGTGGGTTTGCACACACACATTGACCTTCTTGCAGAGATGAATGCTTGCTCTGCTCAGGCCAAGGTACATGTAGAAGATTTGCTTAGAGAAGATCCAGACATTCATAACACCCACACTAGAACTGTCCAAAGAGGTGTTCTTACCATTAATTTTCCAGAGCTGAGTTGACTTTTTGTGTTATGTCCAAAGGATGCCATTCAGCTTTTGAACAGAAGCAGCTAGTCTCAGTTAACATACCAAGCTCAATGCTCCTCCTCCACTCCTTGCACCCTCTGACCTAGTCTCATACTGGCAGAGCATAGCTGCTCTAATGCCCACAAAGAGCAACCAGGGATAAGGATTTCCCCTGCCAATCAGCTCAGGTTTTGCTCCCTTTACTCAGTCAGCAATTTTGAATCTGTATGCATTTCAATTAACAAGGGCCTGTGGGGAAAGTGGCAACCCTGTGGAAAGAATGACCTGGGAGACTGAAACACAGTTAACAGAATGGGGATGAAATATACATTGGATAATTGAAACTTAGAATGAAATCTTCCAGTGTCAGAAAAACAAACAGACAAACCCCAACATAACAAAAGCCTACATCACCACAGGAGACTCTAAAATCAGCTATTTATGGCCACAGACACAATAGTTTTTATAGATAACAGCAGGAAGCCCTCTTACAGCACTGAGAACAGTGTGGGGTGGGGGTGGACCTGGACTTTGCAATTTCTTCCAAGAATGAGTCACTAGGAATGTTTGATCTTTGAAGGGACCCATATCTTTACACGATAGGGAATGAAAATAGTTCTTCACAGAACCAAGCTTAAGACCTGCCCAATCATTCTCTCTCTCGCTGCATGGATTTTTAAATCACTAGCCGACCCACACAGAGCATCTGTGCGCTCTTTGGGGCTGGGTTTCCCCCCTCCCTCCTGCCCCAGTCTCTCCTGCCCTCCCTCCCCCTTCTGCCCCACTCTCTCCTGCCCTCCCTCCTCCCCCCCCACTCTCTCTTGCCCTCCCCCTCCCTGCACTCTTTACCTCTGCTGCCACAGGCCTTAGCGGGCTGCAGCTGGCCAAAAAGGGCCCCGCCACCGCTGCTCCTCCTCCCGGGCAGCGAACAGGGAAGTTTCGCCGCCCAGTTCCCTCCTGCCTCAGCCTCCCACGGGTGCCTTGCCTCCACGGGCAATCCGAGCCCACCGCCGCTGCCTGGCCTCCGTGGCCCGCCACCGCCTAGCTTCCGTGGGCGAGCTGGGCCCACCGCCGCCGCTGGGCCCGCTGCCTGGCAGGCCCGCTGCTGGACCAAGTACCGGCTCCGCAGCCCGCAGCTTGTCTCCGCAGTACACTCCCCCCATCTTCTGCCCCAGTCCCCTCCCCCCAGCCTTCAGCCCCAGTCCCCTCCCCCCCAAGCCTTCTGCCCTAGCTTGCTCCCACCTCCGTTACCCCTCTTTCTCATTTTCTCTCTCTCATTCGTGCTTCCCCCCCCCCGCCCCCGCGCTTTTTAGCCTGCTTGTGTTTTCCCCGCTGGCTGTTGCCACTGCCTCCTTCCTCCAGTCCCTAGTGTCGGGCGGCCAAGCGTTCAGCCAGCTCCTTCCTGCATGGCCCTCCCTCTAGCGAGTGTCTTCTGAAGCAGCCAGCCATTTCTGTGTCTCTGCCAAGCCAGGCTCCGCCACTTTCTCTCCCCGCAGCTTCCCCCCTCCTTTCTGCCCCAGTCCGTTCAGTTCTCCTCTCTGTGCTTTCCTTCTTTTCCTTTCCTCCCTAAGCGGCCACTTCCCTATGAGGCCAACCGCTGCCCAGCCAATCCGGTGCCTCCACTGCCCAGCCAATCCGCTGGGTTGCCGGGACGCATCCCCACAGAGGCACATCTACGAGAATTAATATAATAGATAATTATTAACAAATCGCTTTTTTAAAAATCAGTATAAAATGTAATAGTGACAAATTCCATAAATATTAGTTACAGACATCTGAGTGACATGAAAGATCAAATTCAAGACAGAAGGTCCTTGGTGTGTGGGCAGACAGACAAAGAGACATGCTCTTATGTTCCTGACAGGAACAACCAGAAGCGAAAACAACACAACACAACACCCATCCCTGCCCATGTCTTAGCCTGAATTTTGTGGTGACAAGTGGACCAAAGATTACTGTAGCTCAAATCTTTCTCTGACATGCCAGGAATAAAATAACCATGACTAGGGATGTGCACGGAACCGGGACCCTTTGAGTCCGTGGGGTGGGTTGGGGGTGGATAGCTTTAAGGATAGGACATGCGCACGTGCACTGGGCACTTCTAATCACTTCTGGTCAGAGGATCAACAGGGCAGCAAGGAGGTATGCTGCCGCCCCGCTGGACCAAATTAGTTGGTGCACATCCCTAACCATGACTGAAAGGAAACAGCAGATATAGCCTAGTGTCAAAGAAAGGCCGTGGTCATAGCCTGCTCCGTTCACAAAGATTTGGATAGTGAAAAGCATCATTGAAGAGAAAATATAGAATGTAAAAAATGATCACTCTCTCAAATAGAAGTTTTACCCCCAATGGCCCTTTGCCAACTCAGGTCAGGTTACTTCTCCTGATGGCTATAGCTTATCTCCATGGTTCAAAAGCAGGATGCCTCCGAATACCAGTTGCAAAGGAGCAACGGCAGGAGAGGGGGCAAGCCTCCATCTCCTGGTTTTACAGTTTCCCCAAGGCATCTGGTGGGCCACTGTGGGGAACAGGGTGCTGGACTAAATAGCCTTGGGCGTGATCCAGCAAGGCTTAATACCCTGTGGTATGGAAGCTGCTGCATTGCTGCTCCTTCCTGAGCTGCTAGAAGGTGGTCCTAAGTAAGAAGGTCATAATCACATGGCAGAGGCAGATACTGAAGTTCTGCCCCAGGCCAGCTTTACATTAGTTTCTGGAGGAGTGCTGTTGATATGGGGAGAAGCTACAGTGTGGCTGCATCCTATATGATCCAGGCTTCTTCTCACATTACTCTGGCGATACAGGAAAGAGCAACACTTCTGTAGACGACCATCTATGTAGTATGTAGCCACTCCCATACTCCTGGGTAGCATAAGAACTGGACAACCATCTATAAACATAGATTAAAACTCAGGATAATGACCAACTCCTGGAAGCCATTAAATGCTCTCCAGACCGACTGAAAGACATACTACATAATCCAGAACATGGACAAGAAGCCTGGAGCTGCAGCGCACTCTGTCTCACATAGGATGAAGACAGATATTTGTGCTCAGCAGTGGGAAGTTGCCCTGAGCTTGCATTCTGGGAGGCATTTTTTTTTTTAATCCTCAGTTAACACAAGACTTCCAGTAATAGTAATCAGCTGTTTACAATCAGTCTCAAACGAGAAGATTATTCCCACAGATTAACAAACCTCATCTGGATAGAAAAGAGGAGCAGAAATGAAGCATGATGTCTCTCAAACTTATTATTTTCCCCTCTTGCAGGCCATGCCATATCAGCTCTTTCAACCCTGTAATGCTGGCATAAGAATGACTTTCAAAAGCTGACGTAGCATACCCATCATTTTAGAGGAGTTAAAGGCAAGGACATCGACACCAGCTTCCCTTCATTCTCTTTTCATCAACTGTGGCTCCTCTTTTACCCTCAGGTCACTGACAGTCTGAATATTAGAAGCCCATGGCCAGATGTGGGGGTCGGGGGGAGGGCTATTGCCTGGACAAAGCCTGTTTCGTGACCATTCTGTCCTGAAAAGTATCCTTCTGCTAGCATATAAACCACTGGGAGAGAACATTCCCCGGCTTTGGGAAGGAACCAGGTTCATCAGAAGCAGTTAATCTCCACATTCCCTCACAGCATAAAAAGGGAAGTCAGAGCAGAAACATGTAGCCAGGTGCCTGAAGGACCTCATCCTCAGACCACACTCCTAGTGTCTTATCTGGGCTTCCCAAAATAATTTTGCCAGCTACAGCAAAACATGCTGCATATCCTCCCATGCACAAGCCACTTCAGTGTGGAATCCCTGCAAACTTGTCCTAGACAAAAGCCCTATCCACACATTATGTTAACCATGCATACAGTCTATGTATAGCACAGAAACATAGAGTTATTCACATGTTATGTTCAACACATGTACAGCAGTACATTTCCGATCTGTACTTGCATTTAAGAGGGTTTGTACCCAGGTTCACTTTTAAAATGAACACATGTACAGTCACTCAAAAATACATACATGTGTACAAACATCTATATGTGCACACAATGGAATGTCTGAATAGGGGATCCTCCACATCAGAGCTTATCTTGTGGTGGCAAGCAGGAATTATCTCATTTGCTAAGCAGGGTCCACCCTAGTTTGCATTTGAATGGGAGACTATATGTGAGCACTAAGATATTTCCCTTATAAGATGGGGCTGCTTAAGAAGAGCATCTGCATGCTTACATGCAGAAGGTTCCAAGTTCCCTCCCTGGCATCTCCAAGAAAGGGCTGACAGAGATTCGTGCCTACAACCTTGGAGAAGCCGCTGCCAGTCTGTGAAGGCAATACTGAGCTAGACAGACCAATGGTCTGACTCAGTATATGGCAGCTTCCTATCTTAAAGGAGAGCTACATTTACAGCAGCATTTGTTGTTTCAGGCTAAGGTACACCATGATAAGAGGTAGAGTTGGACCCAAACTGGTTCAGTATGGGGAAGAACATTTGCCTTATTCAAACGTTCTTTCCAAAATGCTGAATTCATGTACAGCAGTGAAAAGGAGGGGCGGAAGTCCTGTCCCATCACTCCCCACCTCCTCCCCACCGCTCACAGCTGGCATTCATCTGAAGAGGGGATGGCAGGCCCTTCTGTAATTAGGAGGCTGGGGTACCCAGCCTGTGATTGGGGTACCATCACAGAACCACCCGCCATCACGGATACAGCATTTGCCTCTTCAGATGAACAGAGGTGTATCGAAGAGCAGTGGGGAGGAGATGGTGAGTGACAGGGCAGGGTGGAACTTCCAGCCCCATTTTTCACTGCTGTACGTGAGTGAACATTCATTTTGGAAAGAACACCTGAATACGGCAATTCCCAACTGTCTAACCAACAAAGAGCTGAGCGCCACAAGGAGAGCTGTGCTTTCGATGTGATCAGAGCCCGAGTAACCTAGATAACAGGATATGCTGTAGCAACCCTCTCTTTTTCACCAGCAACAGAGTGAGTAAATGCAGACCTGAAAATTAAGTTCTCATTGAATGACAGTAATTGAAAATCTATAAGAAGTCACCCTAGGGAGAGTGAAATCCCTCCTGCTCCCTCTTCTCTTGGAGTCATCTGACATTTTTTAAAAAATCTAAGCTACCTTTGGAGCCAGAAAAGCAGAGGCAATGAGATTGTGTATGACAAGTATTATTTTCGCTGACTTTGTCAGAGAGTAGTACAAGACTGGCAAACTGGGAAATCCTCAAAGCCTCACTGATTCCAGCCCTGTACATGGAAACGGCTGAAAGCATCTCAGCCTGTCCTCACTTCATCAGGGGACTTTTTACTGAGGGGGATGTTAGAACAGAATTCTAAAGCATTGCTCTCAGCACCGCAGTAACTTCTTCTGGCCACTAGAGGCATGACGAGTCATGTTAATAGGTCTCTCTTGGTCAGTTAAGAGTCAGAACTGTTTTGTTGTTGAAGTCTATTGCCTGTGAGTATGTTGATCAATGGCTCTCTCTCTCAGTAAGTGGCGTTTTAGTTTTTTTAAAATACACCTTTATTGGGTTTTTTGAACTCAACCTATTGTCTCCAAATAATCTCTTGGGCTCAACTTCTTTACCACCATAGCATACTCTGTGGAAAAAGGATGCTGGACACCCACCCCCAGTACAGTACCTCGAGTTACTGTTGCTGGGGTCTATCTGATGTTGCTTTTTAGATTGTGAGCCCTTTGGGCACAGGGATCCATTTTATTTATTTATTTATTATTTCTCTGTGTAAACCTCCCTGAGCTATTTTTGGAAGGGCGGTATAGAAATCGAATAAATGATAATAAATAATAATAAATAATAATAACAACAACAACAGGGGCCACATCTTCAGATCTCTTAGCCACTGCAGGTCAAGACTATGGGGGCTGCAAAACAATAACCCCATTCAAACTGTTCTGATTAGCCAATAAACTATAGTGAACAAATAATAATGCTGATGAGTGAATAACACAAGTCCCTCCCCCAGAATTGTTACTTCAGCAGTAAACTCCTTTAGGGACACATTTTTAAATTTTGCAGGCTCCTTCAAATTTACATATCAGTAATCACACCAGTTTTAGAAAAAGCCAACAAACATGAAGCAAGAGACATGGGCACGGCAGGGCAGGCAATAACGGAAACATATTTCTTACCTTGTCCTTGAGGAATCCATGTCCAGAACTAATTTTGCTAAGTGCTTCCTCTGTTTTTGGATATTTGGGATTTCTACCTGAAATAATTTTTTTAAAGATAGCAGTATAGGTAAATTCTACATAGAATTGCATAACACATTCCATTCACTGAATCCTAAGAAGATAAAAGTGAATTATCAAGATTTCAAGTCTGGTCCAGAGGCAGGACTAACACCAGCTCTTGGGAGGATAGTACAGCTGTCAGGCAACTCCTAGATAACAAGAAGTCTCAGATTGCCTCTCAGATATCCTGCAGTCATTGCCTTCTCCTTAGTGGTTGATTTTAAGAGCAGAGGACTGGGGGGGGGGGAAAGGAAACCTGCAGACAGCAGTGATTGGCAGCTATGTGTCTTCTTCTAGATGCATTCTGAAAGGAAGCCATATCAGCTTAAGGCTTATAGGCCCATTCTGTTACATGAAGTGTGACAGAAGGAAAGGGAAAATGCAGAGGGTGACTGTGGAGCCCACGCTGCCATCTCAGAGTATCCTTAGGTTAACCATGATTATGTGAGTGAGTGTACGTGCACATGTGTGCCTATGGTACAGAAGATGAAAAGAGGGAGGGGAGGAGGTTCCAAATTCTGGAATATTCTAAAGCCTTCATAAAATTGTGAAACTTATTACTATACAAATACCATTTTCAAATGAAAATATATATGTGCAGCATGACAAGATACCCATGCTATGTACAATGGGCAGCATCCACACTACTTAGTCACGACAAAGCACTGAAATAAATAAGTTAATCATAACTAACTTAAATCCCATTAATTTCAATGGGACTTACATGACTAACAGTCTGGATGCTGCCCAGTAATTTTGTGTGTGTGTGTGTATACTTGTTTGCTGTTTCAAGTGGTGGTCTTTTGCCATTAGCACATACATACACACACACACACACACACACACACACACACACACACACTATCTGTCTGTCTGTCTATCTCTCTCTATACATATATATTGTGTGTCTACGTGCTAATGGCAAAAGACCACCACTTAAAACAGCAAACAAGTAATTTCAACACAGTATTTATTTTATTTATTTTATTTATATACCGCCCTTCCAAAATGGCTCAGGGCGGTTTACAATTAAAACAAGCCACTAAAACAATAAAAAGCTAAAACAAATTAAAAACAATATAACAATTAACAATTTAAAAACATTTTAAAACAGCAATTAAACAATTTACAGTAATTAAAAGCCCCAAAATCGGGTTAAAATTTAAAAACCCTGGAAAACCAGGCCAAACAAATACGTTTTAAGGGCTCTCCTGAAGGCTAATAGAGAATTCAAATTACGGATTTCCGCAGGGAGTGCATTCCACAGCCCCGGAGCAGCTACAGAGAAGGCCCGCCTCTGAGTCACCACCAGACGAGCTGGTGGTAACTGGAGACGAACCTCCTCAGATGACCTTGATGTGCAGTGGGGATCACGCAGAAGAAGGCGCTCTCTAAGGTAACTCGGGCCTAAGCCGTTCAGGGCTTTAAAGGTAATCACCAGCACTTTGTATTTTGCCCAGAAACATATCGGCAGCCAGTGCAATTGTTTCAAAATAGGCGTAATATGGTCTCTCCGGGTTACCCCAGAGACCAATCTGGCTGCCGCATTCTGAACTAATTGAAGTTTCCGAACTACGTACAAAGGCAACCCCACGTAGAGAGCATTGCAATAGTCAAGCCGGGAGGTTACCAGCTGGTGCACCACTCACTGTTTTGAGGTCATCCTCCTCAAGGAATGGTCGCAGCTGTCGAATCAGCCGAAGCTGATAGAAAGCACTCCTGGACATGGCCTCCACCTGAGATACCAGGGTGAGGCCTGGGTCCAGGAGTACTCCCAAGCTGCGCACCTGCTCCTTCTGGGGGAGTGTAACCCCATCCAGCACAGGGAGATCTAACTCACTCCTCAGATTCTGAGCCCCCACAATGAGCACCTCCGTCTTGCTTGGATTCAGCTTCAGTTTGTTATCCCTCATCCAGCCCATTACTGCCTGTAGGCAGGCATTTAAAGATTGAGTGCCATTTCCTGAAGATGAAAAGGAGAAGTAGATTTGGGTGTCATCAGCATACTGATAACACCCAGCACCGAAACTCCTGATGACCTCACCCAGCGGTTTCATGTAGATATTAAAAAGCATTGGTGACAGAATGGAGCCCTGAGGGACTCCATATAATAGCTCTTGCTTTGAGGAGTGACTGTCACCAAGCTCCACCATCTGGGATCTACCCGAGAGATAGGAACGGAACCACTGCAAAGCAGTGCCCCCTATTCCCAACTCCTCCAGGCGACCCAGAAGGATACCATGGTTGATGGTATCGAACGCCGCCGAGACATCCAAGAGGACCAACAAAGTCACACTCCCTCTGTCGATTCCCCGGTAAAGGTCATCCATCAGGCCGACCAAGGCTGTCTCAACCCCATAGCCCATTCTAAAGCCAGTTTGAAATGGGTCTAGATAATCAGTTTCCTCCAAAAATGCCTGGAGCTGGTTAGCCACCACCCTCTCAATTACCTTGCCCAGCCAGGGGAGATTGGAGATTGGCCTATAACTATCCATCGCTGAGGGATCCAGGGTAGCCTTCTTAAGAAGAGGTCTAACTATTGCCTCCTTCAAACAAGGAGGCACCCTACCCTCCCCCAGCAATGCATTTATGATATTAACTAGGCCATCTCCAACAATCTCTCCGCTAGATCGAAGCAGCCAGGTCGGGCAAGGATCCAGAGAACAAGTGGTAGTCCGTACCGCTCCAAGCAGCTTGTCCACGTCATCAGGAGTCACAGATTGAAAATGATCCAACCTAACACTGCAAGAGGGATTGCTGGATACCTCCCTCACAGACCCTGCAAAAATAGTGGAGTCCAAGTCAGCCCGAATACAGGAGATTTTATTCGCAAAGAACCCACTAAAGGCGTCACAGCAGAATGTCTCTGGGAGCTGATTTGAGGCAGAAGGAGCAGAGATTATACTCCTCACCACCCGGGATAACTCTGCCGTACGTGAACCCGCAGACGCAATGCGCGCCGACCAAAAACGCTTTTTTGCTGTGCGCACTGCCATTGCATAGGTCTTCAAATGGGTTCTATGCTGCATCCTGTCAGATTCGAGCCGAGTTCTCCTCCACTTGCGTTCCAATCGCCTACCAAGCCGCTTCATCCCCCGCAACTCCTCCGTGTACCAGGGGGCCATCTTAGAAGCAGGCCTGGAGGGACGCTTAGGAGCGATAATATCTACTGCCCTGGTGATTTCTCTATTCCATGTTCCCACCAGGGCATCGGCAGAATCACCGGCCGCACCAACATCGAAACCTTCCAAGGCCTTTTGGAAACCTGCTGGGTCCAGCAAACTTTTTGGGTGGACCATCCTAATAGGTCCATTGAGCTGCTCATCACAAGACATGGATCAATTTAAAGTGTACCTCCATATATAATGCTGGGCCTGGGTTCTCAGGTGGTATACCTGAGATCAAGGGCCCCATTGCTAGGGGAAATGTTACAATGCTTTCTAAGGGACACGTTCAGAAATTTGCTAGTTGGCTAGGGAGCTTTATACAGAACTGTTGAGAGTATGGACAGGGCTTAAAAACACAGACAGTTCTGATCTAGCAGTGCTGTTTAAAAAGAAAGATAATTTTGTCCTATTCTCAGAGATCCAGCATTGTGCCCAAGTCTCTTCTACTTCCTGGTCCTGCATGACCTCTTCCTGCTTCCCAAGCTCTGCCAATCTTGCTACTGCTTGCTTTGATTATTCTCAGAGAGCCAATCTCAGTTTGTTCGACCACGAATGTGCCCAGCCCCTCATGAAGACAGCCTGGTCTTCTCATTCTGCGAACCTTGTGAAACTGCTACTGTTGCTTCTTCACTTCCAAGGAACCAATCTCAATTGGGGGTGGTTCTTTTGCCCCATTACCCTTGCCATGGAATGCCCCCTGCTCTAGAACCCCTACCTGATAGCTGGAAGGGGGTCCTACGTACATCAGTCCACCCACCACAGCAATCTAAGTCAGTGCTCAGTTCTAGGGGTGTGCAAATAGGTTTGACATTGAACAGGTTTGACATCGAACTGGTTCGGTTCGACAGTTCGAGGCTGAACCGAACCACCCTGTTTGGTCCAACCCCAGACTGAACATCCCCAAATGTTTGGGTGGTTTGCGGACCATTGTAGTTTTTAACAAACCAACCTCATATTCCCCCTTGGGACAGTTCATGGAGGCGGGTTGTGTGTGTGGGGGGGTGTCTGCGGGGGTTCCCCTCCCCTCCCACCGGCCTTCATTATGTTGCCTTCTGGCTGATTCGGCCAGCTTTTTGTCCGTTTGGGTACTCTTCGGCCAGTTTTCGGCCTTCCCCTTGGCAGCCATTTTGGAGGCTGCGTGCCTGCGCACTTGGCCTCTGCGAGGCAATGGTGTGCAAACCCACCCGGACTGAACAAAACCGGGGGAGTTCGAGGGGGTGCCGGACTGAACTAGCCCGTTCGGGTTCGAGTCCGGTATGGACTTGAACCGAACCGGGACAGCTGGTTCCATGCACATCCCTACTCAGTTCAGCATCTCACCTCAGCCAATACAAACAGAGGTTCAATCACATCCCTTTCAACTTCCAGCTCGAAGTGGATGAGCTCTTGAGCTAGCTTGTCCTCTGCTTCCCCACATAACTTCAGCATCTTCCTGCAGGGAAGAAAACAGGCAATGTATTGAGTGGAAAGGCAAGAAACAGGAGTCCTGTTCTGATGTTATCTGCGCAAGTAGCGCTCACTCTTACAGCGAAGAGAGGAAGTCCCACTCCACCACTGTCACTTACTTCCTCCCATGGGACGCAATGCTTCCAGTGCAGTTTGTCTGAAGCCGGAGGTTATTTCTCTTTGTAAACTGCCCTGAGCCATTTTTGGAAGGGCGGTATAGAAATCAAATTAATAACAACAACAACAACAACAACAATCATGTTCACCAGCAATTCTGTGAGCTGCAACCTCGATTGATCAAGATTGCAGCTCATGGAATTGCCAGTGAACAGGCTTGCGGTGCCTCCCCCTTCAGACAAACCATGCCATGTCTTTTTCAGGTGGGAGAGGATGAGTGACAGCAGGAGGGTGGGACTTCCTCCCTGCTTTCCCCTCTGTAAGCATGAGCACTGCTTGTGCTGACAATGTCTGAGGAGGACTAGAGAGAGAGATGACAATGGGTCAAGAACAATTCCCTGAGGCAGGTGCAATATGTTGGATACAAACCATGCCAAGCCCCCAAAAACAGCTGGATAAAAGCATCTCTATGATGGGAGTAATGGTTCCACCAGATTTCACAGCATTATTCTTTGATTACCCCTAATAAAACAGGCAGGTGTGAAACAAGACTAAAGAACTGACTCAAAACAGTTCGTAGGGAAAGAGGAGAAAAATAGTGGCACCACAAATCCAAAAGTAGTACAAAGCATTCAAATAGGTGCAGGAAATAATAATTCATTGAAATACTATTCAATGAATCCCCATGAGTTTCCAGATGAAACCGCTTTCCACACCAAGATTATTATTATGACTGAAAAGGTTTGTTTGTTTGTTTGTTTTAAAAAGCTGTATACATTCCTTTTCTACACGTAGGTATTTGAATGGGAGAGTTTTTAACCTTACCCAAGTAGGGAGTCGTCCCCTAGAATGGCGGAACCTTCCATCAAGCATTGGGCAAGTGACGTCAAAGGTAATTTCTTCTGCAACAAAAGCAACTGCTGCATGAATTTAGGGAAATGGGCTTTCTTTAATAATATATATTTTAAAAATCCATGATACCACAGCACATTTCCCACTACCAAAAATGACAGTATTTGGATACATGCATTCAAAGACAAACACACAAAAACACTTTTTACTTATTCATACTCCTGCTATATTTATATAGTATTTATATACAATTTTATACTTAGGAGGGAAAAGCCAGCAAGGATGTCTGCTTAGTTTGATTCCCTCCCCTTCTATCTCTTCTCAATGCAAACATAATGAGACATGAGCCCCGCCCTATCGTCTGGTATACAGCAGAAGCTCACCGAGCGCTTATCAGAATCTGACCCCTGCTGTCCCTGAAGACAGGCTGTCAGCTTCTTATGTGTGCTGTGGGAGACCTGCTTCACCAGCTCCAAACGTTTTTCCACCTGTGGATGGACACAGCAAGCATGGCATCAGAAAGACTGCTCAACCTCAGGTTAAGGGTTCACTTACAAGATACATACTGCACATATGTATTTCTGATATGTATATATTCCTAATTTGTCACAGTTATTGCACATGCATGAGCATAAAAGTTTGGTTATATTATAGAAATGAAAAGTTAAGGATATTCCCGAGGTTGGATAATGGATTTCTGGTTTATTTCTTTTGGCGGCATATGAGAAAATTGCTTATTTAAGAGAGGAGCTCATAACAAGTTTCAGGTAATTTGGAAACCATTCATGGAATTGTATGCATTGTGACGAACAGTTTTGTAGAAAGTGATGTTTCCTTGTCCTTGTTTCATTCTTTTTTGTTGATTTGATTTTTGGTTGTTTTTTTGTTAGTCACTTAGTCAATAACCACTTTAACATGCTGGATTGTACAGAAATTAATGAACAAATGCCATGATAAACAAATTATTATTTAACTGGGCTTTACAAGTGAGTATTTGATACAATACTAGTCCTTCCCCCAGGCTTCTAATAATACCCAGGCATAACATATCATGGCTATAGCACAACCATTTAAATAAAACATTCTAAAACAAAAGGTGAACCCTCTTAAGTAGAACAAAACATGCACACATTGACTTCTTTGAGTTGTTTGGAATGATTAAAATTTAGGGAAGTTTTTGTCAATGACTGGAGATCTGGAGGGTAAACAAACTGATACAATAGTAAGGATCAATAGCTAAGCATTAGAGTAGGAAGAAGAAGCAGGCTAGAGGTAGTTAACAGCATAAACAGAAAGGTTTGTAAGATTTTCTCTTTTTTGGCTAGTGGCACCCTTTTCACTTTCTAAACTTTTGGTAGACACTGTTTTTGGCTTTTAAGGACTCTCTCAGCAATAATAAGAACAAGAACTTTGTTCTTTTTTCAAAAATGAAAGCTAAGAATGTCAGGGACAACTCTCACTTGACAGAGATTCCATTTATATATTTACATCAATATCAGAGTACCAAATATACACACTTCTTGGCAAGTATAAATATAGCATGTGTCCCTTTAAGGAACAACCAGGATAGAGCTGACAGCCCACTTCCAATGCTTTTAAAGGGACAGACAATTTTATGCTTGTGGATGAGAGTTGCATGTATTTTATATTCAGGTACCCTGTACCAGATACAAAAATGTAATGTGAGAATCAACTCAACCTGATTGAGCGACATATCAGATTTTGGACTAGAAGCCAAATTCTATGATCTGTGATGGAATCTGTAGAACTATATAGCACAGCAGCAGAAGGTTTCAAGGGAGTGAAAAAGAATCATGAAAGAAGGTGCATCCCCCACCCCAACACACACACACACACACACACACACACACGTCCCAAACAATGCTACAAGGTTCCTGGTTCAGATTAGCTACAGCCCTAGAAACAATCCTGTTAAGAAAACTGCAACCTTGTGTTTCAGGTCGCCACTTGTACTCTGAAAATAAACCCTAGAAGCATTAAGGTAGGTATGAGCAACTTGCTTCACATGCCTCCTAAGAACAGGCAGGGACACTTTTGCCATTTCATTAGCTTTCTATCGACTTACGGGATGAGAATAACTCAGAGGGTGCTACTGAAACAATTTTATGAACTGGACTGGCAAGTGCTCGGGCCTAGGACTGACTTTTTGATTCTCACTTGATCAGACTGGAGACACTGCATGGAGCTCAGCAAGATGAAGTCACTGACCCACATCCAAATGACAAACGGTATGCAGGAAATGCTTCCACACATGCACAGAGGAACAGGACTTTCAGTGATCCCCCTTCCCTATGCAGCCTCCTGTGCCTCCAAAAAGGGTCCCTTGATCCGCAGGGAACATATTTTTGAGAGGCACACAGAGCTGCAGAGAAAAAGGGAGACTGTAGAAAATCACCCCTCCCTTCCATGCCCGTGCATAAGCGTTTCCTGAGGTCAACTCTTAGTTTGGCTGTAGGCCGTTAAATGGAAGTACAGAAGGCCTTTGAAACTTTAAGTTGAGGGACTTTGGGAAAGCAAGCAGTTAAACAGGGAGGCCAGAATCTTAGAACACACGGGTTGAGAAAGCAGTACTATGCAGGGTATCTGAAGAATTGTGGAAACAGCAATTTAACATAAAATATTCTGGATTTCAACGAGAAGCCAAATTAAGAAGTCACCCTGAACCTTTCCTATTAAAAGAGATGAGACTCTAGGGACTATCTGCACTGCAAAAAGCCATAGTCCCCCTCTTTGCAAGCTAACCACAGAAGGAA
The DNA here is from genome assembly GCF_027244095.1 of Hemicordylus capensis. NCBI lineage: Eukaryota > Metazoa > Chordata > Lepidosauria > Squamata > Cordylidae > Hemicordylus > Hemicordylus capensis. The sequence continues at coordinate 383,622,356 of NC_069658.1, forward strand.
AACTGCTCTACAATCATGTTTTATATATTTCCCCCTTTATATATTTCCCCATGCTACAGTGGAGTTCAGCAGGAAAACACAACCAACAGTTGTGTATTTACAGTTGCTTGAGGCTTCGCTGGAGTTAACTCTACCTGCACTGCTTCATGACACAAGCAAGAGTAGATTTTTGAACTCCAGATACAAGCCTCAGAGATCCATTGCCTCTGAAGGTTTGCATGTGGATTTGGCCGATGAATTTCTCATTCTTCCGTTTGCATTATCTATTATATTAATTCTCTTGGGTGTGCCTTGGAATGTGAGTCCCAGAGCCCAGCTGATTGGCTGAGGCGCACCCAGGAGGATTGGTCGTCGCTGCAGCAGCAGGCCCAGTCGTGGAGGCAAGGCCCAGGAGGAAAGAAAGAAAGGGGGGGGGGAGAGAAGTGGCCGTGGGGAGGAGAGGCGGATGGGCCTAGAAGTGGAGACTGGGGTAGAAGGTGGGGAAGAAGAGGTAACAGTGGGCCCCAAAGAGCGCACAGATGCTCTGTGCGGGGTCAGCTAGTTTATATATTTAATTCTCTTAAACGTACCCATCATTAATCCCATGTGTGGCAGCTCTCGCAAGACTTCGTGAACAGCTGCCGGACCAGCAACAGGGAACAAAATAGAGATGCTGGCTGGCAGCCACCAGGAGCAGGAGGCGCTAGCAGGCCAGGGCCAGCGGGAGTGGGAGGAGGTGGCCGCTGCCGGGAGTTGACAGGTGGGCAGGAGGAGGTGGCGGTGGGGGAGGGGGGCGGCAGATAAGGGGGGGGGAGAATCGGGCTGGCCGCGGGTGGGGAGTGAAGAAGGCAGCCGTGGTGCTGGCCTGAGGCGCAGATGTTCTGCTCCTGGCCCAGCTAGTTATAATAATGACACATACACTGCCTGAAGCATGCTGATTTCATTTCCTCTCTCACTCCAATAGTTGCTAGTAAAGACTTTGTATTAACCTTCCTCATCCCTCCAAGATACTGGAAACTGACTAAAGGACATGAATTTGCATTAGTTGGTGGATCATAAGACAAGCAGATTCCTGTTTATGAAGACCCAAGTCCCAGTTTATTATAATTAGAAGAATCTGTACATATTGGTCTTTAGAGTTGATCTATGTTCAGGAAAACATATGTACAGATTTCATGGGACTCTATAAAATACAGGTGGAGAATAATACACTTGCTTGTTTCTTACTGTAAAACTTCCTTTGCATATGGAAAACTAGCATGTGAGGGGAGATGGTTAGGCTTGTAGAACTCCTGGTATCCCACATTTCCAGTGACAGGGTATTGTGGTGTTGGGTTTTTCTGGTACATGAAGAAACATTTTCAAGTTTGTGAACTCTCACCTGCATGCTGAAGTAGTACAGTCCCAGAAGTCCTGTATCATATGCTTCTTCTGAACACATATGGCCCATTCACACATTATGTTCAACCCTTGTAGAACGAGTGTACAGTGTACCCAAGTACAGATCTGTACCCAGGTACAGTCATTCACATGTTATGCTGAACACAGGTACGGAGGTACACTTCCTATCTGTACCTTGCATCTGAAGGGCCTGTATCCTAGTTCACTTTTAAAATGAACACAGGTAGAGTCATTCACACAAACACATGTACAAGTGTACAGACATCTGTATACTCCCAGCATTATATCTGTAGATTCATGCTAAAAAGGAGCTCTAGCAACATTCAGTGGGGAGGTTTGACTTTAGAACATTCAGTGTCTAAGTGTGGCAAGCCAGTGTGGTGTAGTGGCTAGAGTGCTGGACTAGGACCGGGGAGACCCGAGTTCAAATCCCCATTCAGCCATGATATTAGCTGGTTGACTCTGAGCCAGTCACTTCTCTCTCAGCCTAACCTACTTCACAGGGTTGTTGTGAGGAGAAACCTAAGTATGTAGTACACCACTCTGGGCTCCTTGGAGGAAGAGTGGCATATAAAATGTAAATAATTTTTTTAAAAAAATAAGTCAAAGCAAGAATGCCTCTGCTTTCTGGAAGAGTTTAAGGTTTTGTTTTTTTTAAATTGGGAAAAGTTTTTGCACTTGTCAGCACAGCAATCACTGCTAACTGGATTATTGCAGGGTTGGTTTGTATTGTATGTGTGGAGTGGCATAAAATATCAAATAATGGATAGATTTTAGTGGTTGTTGGCAGAAGGTGTCTGAAAGAAACATACTGTACCTGCAAGAGATCTTCACTCAAAACTTCTGTTTTTTCAGCCCTAAGGAAAAAGAGGAAAGTCAGTTAATAGAGAGGAACTGAATACTCTTCACATGATGTAGACAAGAGCTATCATAAGAGAGATTCTGTAATTATTGTTACATGGAGAGGCAGCTAAAGAAGGCAGATGGCACTCTGCATTGATGACTCTCTCTCTGTGGTGGGACCCAAACTGTCCTACTATCTGGCAGTGCTGCCAGGAGCATATGGAGAAAGTGATTTGCACCAAATACACGCCTTCATCCTCCCTCATTCCCACTGCCATCTGGGCATCTCTGCATCAGAAACCAATATGGAGAAATCCTACTTCAGAAGATCAGTAAAAACTGGAGCAGAAAATTCTTTATTAGCCCAAATCACATTGTGACATCAACATTGGGGGTGGGGGAGAGAAGCAAGAGCCAGCGTGGTGTGAGAGCCAGCATGGGGTAGTGGTTAGAGTGCTGGACTAGGACCGGGGAGACCCGAGTTCAAATCCCCATTCAGCCACAATACTTGCTGGGTGACTCAAGGCCAGTCACTTCTCTCTCAGCCTAACCTACTTCACAGGGTTGTTGTGGGAAGAAATTTAAGTATGTAGTACACTGCTCTGGGCTCCTTGGAGGAAGAGTGGGATATAAAATGTAAAAAATAAATAAATAAATAATGAAAATATCACCATCTTTTAGGACAAGTAGTCTATTGCAATGGACTCTTTAAGGGGATGACGTTAAAAGTGATTGTGCAAGGGTCAGGCGGGGGGGGGGGGGGGTGTCACAGAAGCAATAGTTTTAACTTCTTAAGGCTGATTCAGTTGTTACAAACCCCAAATGAAGAGGGCTCTAAATACAATATTTCCATGCAATGATGATTCCACATGAAGGTCAAAACTTTTGCATATAGCTTACCAAATTGATTACTCCAATTATATGGAGAGTCAGCATATATATTAGCAGCAGTAGCCATGAGAAATGTGCAGTGATGCACATAACTGGGCCAGGGGTGGGGTGCCTACAGTGAGGCACAAAATGCTGTCTTGCCCTATGACCCTGATGGGGTCCAGCCCCTTTCAAAACCAACCCTTGCAAGCTTTGAAACTGGCATGGAGGACAGGGAAGAGAGAAGATTGCTAGTAGCCTCTCTTTGTGCTTCTTCTAAGCTTTACAAGAAGTACACAGAAAGGCACTCATGGCAAAGCTTGCAAGGGATCAGTCCCAAAGAGCTGCTCCAATGACAGCTGTGGGGGCGGGGCGGTCCTGCCACCCTGCTGGCACTCCAGTAATCTGCTGCCTGAGGTGACTGCCTCACCTTGCCTCCTGAAAGAGCTGTCCCTAAACTGGGCCAATTCACATAGGAAGTCTGCTGCAAATGCTACAGTCCTGCATGGAGCTGCTGCTATGCAGAAGTGTTTACCAGATCCGTCTACTTGGGGACTGTAACATTTGAATTCGCCCTTAGTGCCAAATGAAGCACATCCACGGTCAGGAAAGTGAGACTGCCACACTAAAGTTTTAAACATTTCCTTTGACCTATTAAGATAACTCCATCCCGACAGCCAAGTGACATACGATTAATAACCTGGGGAAAGCTTTGCAAGAAATGGAAAATGGAACAACTATTTCAAAGGTATGAGGAATGTCAATTATTTCGTTTCTAGCACATCTGAAAGTCTAACATATAGAAGGCTATTAAACTGAGCAGCAGTTTTTCCACTGACTGTGTGGATGTAAAAAAAAGGATCTTTTTTTTTGTTATTTGACTATCATTCTTTTTATTGATTTTGAGGATCAAATACTAATTTCAAGGTTCAAAGACCACTACAAGATTGGACCTTACATTTCAAGAGGAATCTGCTGTGCTTGAGAATGTGACCTTTGAATAAGTTTCAGTAGCTACTAAGATGCATTTTAAACATTAACTTTGTTTCTGCTCTAATAAATACCAAGACAACTCTTGCAATTTATTTTGTGTTAGAACAATAAGAATTGATTTGTCGGATGGAGCAGAATGTCCAAATTCAGTCCAGGTAGCCCAGAGACGCTGAGAATATCAAAAGCAAAACACTATGGAGATATTAATTCACTATTTGTTGCAGTATCTAGTAATTAAAGGTCTGGTATCTCTGAACATAGAGGGATAATGACTAGTAGTTATTGAGCAGCTTAACAGCTATTGTTTTTTAAAAAGACTTGTAGAAGTCTTTTAATCTAGTAGCCACAATCTCAACTATGGCAAATAATTCCTTATATTAATTAGGAGTGATGCTAAAAAATGCTTTTTTGACCAGAACTTATTGGGAATGTTCAGATGATTATCTGAACCACGGTTTAGATGATCATGAACAAGTCCAGGAGACCCACAGGATCACACATTCCTCTTCCCTATCTTGCAGGCTGGAGGAGAAGACTGAACATTTTTGTTTTCTATTTTCTACTAACCACAGCTCTGCATATCATCGTTAACACAGGCAACTGCGCTTAGTTTTAACAGGCTTGTTCACAAACCGTGATCTAAAGTCACAGTTTGAACTTGGTTTGTTTGGGGGGGGGGAACTACAGTTAAAACTAAACCACAGTTCCCAAGATTTGGATGACATGCTGTGCCTTTTAAAACAAAAAAAGTAGAAACTTTAAATCACCTCTGGTGTGCAAAAAAGTAGGAGAGGGGAGGAGGCATGAATGAGTCCATAGCTCCCCCAGGCTCATTCATAATAGTCTAAACCCTGGTTTAGATGATCATCTGAACCTGCCCACTGATAGTCAATTTCATTAGAAGATCCTGAGCTTCTAGTGTTTTGAAAAAGAAAATTATTTCTATTTACGATTTCATAGAATTCACATTTTGATAAATAAGTAATCCTTTCCCCCAGAACTAAAAAGCCCTAATTTCTTAAACCTTTCACCAAAAGGAAGATGCCAGATCATTGGAACTGTGCTTTTTATGCACTTTTGATATAGGTGATCATAATGTTAAACAGAGGTGCACCACAGATGGAATGAATCAGGATGCTTGTTTTATATGGAAGAGGTCAAGTTCTTAACTCTGAAATGGCCTTTTTGAATATCACAGCAAACTGATCTGGTATTTTTATTATTTTTCCCTTAAATAAAGTGCATTCTTCTGATGTACATAAAAAAGACTGATGCAAATTAAACCACTGCTACATGTGACTTTTCAATTAAAACACTTGCCCAAGTCACCCTGGAATTAGTGACTCAAGGGGATGGAAGATACCTCAAGCCTTGCTTAGTTCAACCTTTCCCACTTCAAGGCACTGACACCATTCTTTGATTATCTAATCTAAATAAGCCACTTTCCATAACACTAAGACAAAATGGCTTTAGCTAGCAGTAACTCTGAAGAATCCTTAAAGTAAGCTATTGGTTTTAATACCTACAAAAAATAGCTGACCCCTTCATATCTTTTTAGTAACCATTCACACTGTGCTGCCACTTCTCACTTTATCAATTTTTCTCCATATACCAGCAATGCCCATTACATTTTCCTGACAAATCTTCCTTCCTTCTTCCTAACATATTACAACAATTTGCTCTTCACAGATAAACTATAAAAACCAAGGCCTTTGAACTCATGTCTGAGTATAGAGCTACTACCCATCTGGAAGCTTTCTAAACACATTATGTCAGTTCTCTCACAAACAGCTGGGATGTAGGCTATCTTTCTTCAAATAGAAGTGTTAAATTGATATTTGCCAAACTAGCTTCTATGTAAGAACTCTATTCCACTTCCACTCCCCACCAAATGAACAGTAGCTACTGTACTGTAGTACCAAAGAGCTGGTACTACATACCCCAGACAAATTCTAATCACCTCAGAGTTCAAAGGAGTTATTCAGAAACACAGTTAATAATTACTATTGCTATTTATTATTATTTATATGCACCTATGTACATGTCACTTAACAACAGGTAACAGGTCTGGTCCCTGCCCCAAGGGGTCTCACAATCTTAAAATAAATATGAGAGAGAGAGAGAGAGAGCGGAAGAGGAATGGAGGCAGGAGTAAACAGGAGAGGATATTATTTCAGGTACTCAGGTTCAGTTAGATACAGGGACTGGGGATGATGTACAAGCTTTCTAGAAAAGGTGGGTTTTGGAAGAGGGATCTGAAAGAAGGGAGGAGGCATCTTGCAGGTGATCTGGGAGGAAGTTCCAGGCACAATGAATAAAACAGATAGCAGGAGGTGGTGGAGCTAGAGGACCAAATCCCTATACTAATGCCACAGGCAGTAGTGTAATGGAAAATGAGAGCAGAGAGATAGGGAGAAGTAAGGGTAAGGAGGACTTTGAAGGTAAGGACCAGGAATTTGGGCTGGATCAGGGAGCTGTCAGGAAACCAGTATAGGGATTTAAGGAGGGATGTGCTATGATCAGAAAGAGCAGTGAATGAATTTGGCAACAGAATGCTGGACGGAGGCAAGACCATGGAAGACCAGAGGAGTTTGTACTATAGGGTGACATTGCCAATGTATAAGTAGAGAGTTGAAGGAGAGGTGGGCTTGGAGGAAACATAAGTTCTGTCTTGGAGATATTGAGTTTGAGGAAATGATGATGATGATGATGCATCCAAGCAGAAATGTAAAACAGCTGGAGAGATGGGAGCAAAAATGTTCTGGGGTAGGCAGTTATCAGCATACAGGAGATCCTGAAAGCCAAAAAGAAGTCCCCAAGGGACCCACACAAGAGGTCATTCTTATAACCAATAGTATCCCAATGCTCCCTCCCAGGTTAGCGCTGCCCTACCAAGATAGGGCTCATCATAAGAACTGCCAGGATCGGTCCCACATACGAATGCAACAAATATTTATATACCGCTTTTCAACAAAAGTTTCCAGAGCAGTTTACATAAATATAAACAAACAAACAAACAAAATAAAATTGCTCCCTGTCCCCAAAGGGCTCACAATCTAAGAAAGAAATATAAGGTAGAAACCAGCAACAGGCACTGGAGGGATGTTGTGTTGGGGATAGATAGGGCCAGTTGTTCTCCCCCTGCTAAATAAAGAGAATTGCCACTTTAAAAAGGTGCCTTTTTGTTCAGTTAGCAGGGGATCTCTGTTTGAAGGCAAGAACAAGCACTTTGTTTGGTGCCCAGAAATGGGCCCAAAGCCCATTTGTTTCATTCAACCAACATGCACAGGTATAACATCCCTACTCACTATTGAAAGGAAAGGGGCAGGTGAAGTGAGAACATTCTGTTGGGATAAATATCTGTACTCAATAGTAAATTGGGTCCTAGTTATCATTCAGCCTTATCTCCAGAACATACTCAGATGACTGGTGCACATATGGATGTGCACCACGTTATTTCTCAACATTTAAGCCCAATACATACTAGGTTCATTTTCAATGCATGTACAATGATTCGCACATTATGTTGCACACATGTACAATACACTTGCTATGCTGCCTTTTGAGGGGGCCTGTGTTCACATTAACTTTTAAAAAATTAAACACACAGTTATTCACACAAAAACATATACACATGTATACAGACATATATACACACATACAAAATGTCTGAATAGAACTTTAGTGGCTACCAGATGAATGTATGAACGGAACCCTTTTCTGCCTGAGGTGAAGTGAAGAGATATGAAAGTTCTGTCTGAGACATATCATCCATGATGGCCTATTCAAACATGTAAGCCAGCCCTGATGCTTTAGCCATGATAACTATGTATATATGAACCGGGCCAAAGTCAAAGCAGTCTTTGCACTTTAAGATATCCCCTCCCCATCTCTGACTCGCACAGCAAGGTAAACATAGACATAGATATCAGAATGCTAATCCCAAATTCTAGAATAGGCCTTGGTGAGGAAATTTCCAAACTTGAGTAGCAGCTCCTTTGCACAGCTTCTGAAGGGAAACCGTGGCTGGAGAGCTCGCCAGGAGACATGGAGTCTGTCATGCATCCCTAACAAGAACACTTATATAAAAGAGAAACTTGATCATGATAAATGTTGAATGCCTACAGCCTTGCCACGAATGAGACAGCCGCATGAGCAAACTCAGAACTGTTCATGCTTTGCTTCCTTCAGTTGTGTTTAACAGGCGGGCACAATTAGCACTTGCAGTGATGCCTATGCAGATGGCGGCCATTTTTGCTGCATGGTAACATTGCTGCACTCTAATACATCTCAAAAATGCTTCATCAGCATTAGTTGGCCGGAACAGAAGAAAGTTCTCATGTCCTTGATGGGGAGGAAAGAGGGGCTGGCTTTGAAGGTAAACCCAGCAGATAAATTTAGAGGAGCAAACAAACTAACTAACTAACAAAAAGTAAGCCCATAGGCAAACCTAAGCAAAGCCCCATGGAAATCTCATCCACTCCAAATCCTTGAAAGATGAGAATTTGTCTATAGATTTTATCAAATCAACCACAGGACCTCATAACAAAAATACTTTGTATTATGACATTCTTTAGGATTGTTCCTCACTGAGAAGATGCAAACAGGCTTAGTATAACTTAGTTTATTCCAGGTCATCAGAGGAATAACCAACACAGCAAGGAATACGAAGACATTTTACTTGTTTGATCACAAATGTTCTCACTGAACAAGAATTCAAAAGGCACCCTGTAGTTTTAAACTACAGCAGATAGAATAATCTTTAATGCCTCCGGAGTTGCATGCTGGTTGAGATAGGGAACAATACAATAAATCAATCCAAATCTTTCCAGATTTATGATGCTCCAATTGCTTAATTATAAGCAACAGCATCTGGTCCATAGCACAGGCTAAAGCACTGTGGGGTATCTCCCAGCAAAATCAAGTTTTCCATCATGTAGGACAGGTAAGTCAAACCAAGCATTCAAGGCATCTCATAATGATTAAGACAATTTTACACATAAAACCCAAAATAGCTATATTATAAATACACACACACACAGCTTTGGAAATCCATTAGTCTACCTGTCTGTGATGAGTGAAAAATGATGCCCGAGTGGGGGGAAAAAACCTGATGCGTAATATACCAACATAGGTCGACAAGTAAAATCTTTGTCAGGCTGGTGAACAGAGTCAACATTTCTTGGTAGTAGATAGTAACGCTGGAGTCACTTGAATGTCTTTGGGGAGGGCCATCCACAAACTGGGCACCATCAGGCCCTATCCTTGTCACCTTCCTCATAAACTCTGAAGGTGGGGGTACCTAAAGCAAGGCCTCAGAAGATAGTCTCAAGAAACAGGCAAGTTCATAAGAGAACAGATTTAGATTTACGGTAGGTCCTTCAGATTTAAAAAGGACCTTGGGCCAAAGTGATTTCGAGCTTTGTAGGTTAAAACCAGCACTTTGAACTATATCTGGAAACAAACGGAAAGTCAATGTAAATCTTTTCATACCAAAAAGATCACCACCAATATGCAAGGAAAGGTGCTAAAAAGTTTACAAACTTATACTGTAGCAGATTCGTGAACAGTGCAGGGGCCTGGAGTAGAAGACCTTGAAATGCACCTTTCAGCTCTAACCTCCATGGAACACACCAGAGGCACTGATAAACAATGCAGCTTGTATATTAAAATCAATTTGTAATCCAATACAATTACCAATATTGCAGTCAAAGGAGTCTCCCAGAAGACGACGATGAGGGCCTGATGTCCTCTTTCCTTGAAGTGGTACATCTTGATTCACGCAGGTCTTCCATCTTGGTGATGTGAGATATATCTACCTAGTGATCTTGGTATACCATATATTGAGGATTATGCTTACATAATTGTGACTATATCCAATCCAATCAAATTCTGAGGTATTATGGTGATGACGATAATTGCATCTAAATCAGATGTTATGATGGGTAACATCACTCTAGGGTAGTCGCACTCCCATTGGCAAATTGGCAATAAAAATGCAATATAACGTATTAACATGAGTACAGAGTCACTGTGACTTCAGCATGTTATTGTGAATGTGACATGTCACTCTGTTCATCCAACTGATAACTTATTAAGAGGAGTACACAACATTATAATTATTCTGCCTCTTCATAGCCTACATCTTATGGAAACAGAACATTTTCTCACAAAGCTGTCCAGTGGTCAGACTGCCCTTTTAGCATGTGTCATATATATGCCTCAGCAGAATTTTAGCTGACTTCGTCATACACTACAGGTATGCCACACTACAAGTATTCTGTTCAGCAAATCTCAGTTGACAGCTAGCTGACATATTTTGAATCAGCTGAAATTCCTATCACTTTCAAAGCTAGTCCCAGGCATTGCAGTCATCCAACCTACAGCAGATGTTACTAGAGCATGCCTAACTCTGGCAAGGCTCTCTCTGTCCAGGAAGAATGAGGACATACTAATGTAAGCTGATGAAAGCCACTTTGTGCCATGGATACCACTTGCACAAAATGAGAGCCAGTTCTAACAGAATATTAAGACTGTGGACCTGGTCCTTTAAGGGAAGTGAAATCACATCTTGAATAAGCTGAACACTGCTCCCTTGGTCAACCACATATACAGCTAGTACCTCCATTGTGATTATACAACAGCTTGGGTAACAACAACAAAGAGGGAGACAATAGCACAAGGACCATAAGGCAAAGTAAAGTCCTTCAGCATCACCTTCTGGATTAAAAATAGTAGGAATGGAGTAGAGCACCCCCATTATAATTTTCTGGGTAGACAATCCAAAAGAATATTGTGGTCAATGGTATCAGATATTGCTTAGAAGACTAGGAAAAATAAAACATCACACACACGTCTGCATCTTAATGCTACCATAGGTCACACACCAGAGCGACCAAGGCAGTCGTAATGCCAAGCCTGGGATGAAAGCAAGAATGAAATGAATGTAGATCTTCCATGTCATCAAGAAATGCATGGAATTGAACTGCCACAACTTGCCTATGCACCTTGCCCACAAAGGGAAGGTCTGCAACCAGCTAGTAATTGTTTCAGTTAATGACAAGGGATTTTGTTAGAAGGGATCTAAGGACTGCCTTCTTCCAAGCAGTCAAAATCACCCTGTCTCTCAAAGAGGTCACGTTCTTGGATCCAATTAGACTCCTCGTACAGCAAGATGTTATATGTCAACAACTGAGTTCATCCAAGCAGTTGTAACAAGATAACTTCCTGATAATTGTACATTCAAGACCACTGGAGTAGATGCAAGCATTTGCATCTGCAAAGCACTTCGCAAATAAGTACTGCAGTTTACTGAAGATTTTTCATCACCACTCTGGGCTCCCCATACAAAGCTGACCCCATATTACTTGGAACTTGGATAGCACTAAGTGGATTAAATGTAGGTATTCTCTTAGTCTCTATCTTCACGGAGTAGGCTCCAAAACGAGTTCTAGCCTATGTTTGGTTGGACTCAGCCAGAGTCATCTTCCACTTATGCCAGCATCCCAGCTGCTTCATTGACCCAAGCTCACTAGTATACCAAGGGGCCAACTGAACTTTATTCTGTGATACACTTAGAAGCTATTTTGTTCAGCATATGGGTTATTTCTGTCTACCACAGATCAACCAGAACTTTGGGAGGAGCACTAGCCACGTCAACACGAAACCCCATGAGGGCCATCACATGTAACGTGACAACAGAATGGCTGATAATTCCCCCACCCACAGATCATCTATCTGCCTAGCAGAGAATACCAAATTCAGTGTATAATCTGCCATGAGTTGATGACAGTTTGCTAGGCTCATGGTTGTCATGGAAGCCATAAAGTACTGAGCCATCTCTGAGAAGATGGCCGTGGTATGGACAACCAAGTCCCTTGACACCACAGATGTTAGTGCAAGGGTCTTCAACACCAAATATGAGGCAAGCTCAAGCAAGGAGACTGATCAACAGTGGGATAGTCAGTACAGTAATACAGTAACAGTACACTAATCTGCCTTGCATACCTGGCATCAGGTACAAACAGTTGAAATTGGAGCTTTGTCAAAAATGAAACCTGGAGAAGGAAATGGAATTCTGACAGACCATCCCTCCTCCCCAACCAGTGAATCTATGTTGGTGCTGCACTGGGAGACCATGCTCAGCCAACTCATCTACTTGGCAAAGCAAAAAAGGTGGGCAGCTTCTTCAAGGTTCAGATTCTGGAGGTGATTAATACCAGGACAGTATATAGAAAAAACAGACAAACAAGAGCACTCCAGGACTTGCTGGCTTGTTGGTAAAGCAATTAACATTATCTTGGATGGGAGAAGGACCAGAAGAAGGCACAGTCCCACACAGGCCCAGCCCGCTGTCATATCTCCCCCTGCCTATTAACCTAACTGGGATGCCCCTCCCCACCACATGTCTACGACTCAGACAAAGCAATATCCACTGGAACAAATAGAACAAAGTAATATCCATGAAAATATTACTTGAAGTGTGACTCTGTTGGTCCTTTTGGATCTCTTGGCGGCTTTTGATACTATCAACCATAGTATCCTTCTGGAACGTCTGAGGGAGTTGTGGGTGGGAGGCACTGCTTTGCAGTGGTTCCGCTCCTACCTTTCTGGCAGATCCCAGATGGTGTCCCTTGGAGACTGTTGCTCTTCAAAATCTGAGCTTTTATATGGGGTCCCTCAGGGCTCCATATTGTTTCCAATGCTTTTTAATAGCTACATGAAACCGTTGGGAGAGATCATCTGGAGGTTTGGTGCTGAGTGTTATCAGTATCCTGATGACACCCAAATCTATTTCTCCATGTCAACATCATCAGGAGAAGGCATATCCTCCCTGAATGCCTGATTGGAAGCAGTAATGGGCTGGATGAGGGATAACAAACTGAGACTGAATCCAGACAAGATGGAGGTACTTATTGTGCGGGGTCGTCACTTAGGAAGTGATATTGATCTATCTGTTCCTAGATGGGGTCACACTTCCTCAGAAAGAACAGGTACGCAGTCTGGGAGTGCTTCTGGATCCACACCTTTCCCTGGTTCCCCAGGTTGAGGCAGTGGCCAGACGCGCTTTCTATCAGCTTCGGTTGATACGCCAGCTGCGTCCATTTCTTGAGGTTCATGATCTCAAAACAGTAGTACACTTGCTGGTAACCTCCAGACTTGATTACTGCAATGCGCTCTATGTGGGGCTGCCTCTGTACGTAGTCCAGAAACTACAATTGGTACAAAATGCGGCAGCCAGGATGGTCTCTGGGTCATCTTGAAGAGACCATATTACTCCTATATTACAGGAGTTGCACTGGCTGCCAATAAGTTTCCGAGCAAAATACAAAGTGCTGGTTATAACCTATAAAGCCCTAAACAGCTTAGGCCCACGGTACTTAAGAGAGCGTCTTCTTCTGCATGATCCCCATTGTCCACCGCGTACATCAGGGTAGGCTCATCTGTGGCTACCTTCATGTTGTCTGGTGGCCACCCAGGGACGGGCCTTCTCTGTTGTCACCCGAGACTTTGGAATGCGCTTCCCGTGGAAATAAGAGTCTCTCCATCTCTAGCGGCTTTTAAAAAGTGTCTAAAGACTTATCTTTTTACCCAGGCCTTTTAGCTTTTTAAATTCTGGATTGTTTATTATTTGTTTTAAATTGTTTTTACTATTTAATTGATTTTAATGTTTTGTTTTTGTTGTGAACTGCCCTGAGACCTTGGGTTGGGGTGGAATAAAAATGCGCTAAATAACTAAATAAATAAACAACACACAGAATTCACATTACAATAAAATGATGAAAAGATTAATACCTGGGAAATAAAATGACAGAGGGGAACTCCTTTAGGTTCCTGCTACCTCACACCCAGCTCTCACTACAAGTCAACCTAAGTTCCAGGGTACCATGAAACAAGGATTCCCAGATGTTGTTGGCTACAACTCCCATAATCACCAGCCAAAGCCCATTGCAGCTGGGGATGTTGGGAGTTATCGTCAACAACCGCTGGGAATCCCTGTTACAGGGAACACTGCCTTGGTCTCATCTGGGTTTACTCACTCTTATCTTTCCTCTCACCAGGGAATAATTCATATCCACTAACTTGAAGTTCCTACACACAATTCCAACAGGGGAAGTAGGATAGATTCCTTGCTCTCACCCCCTACCCTAAATCAACAAGGTCACTTGGTAGTGACTAGAAGCAAGAATACTGACAAGAACAATGCTCTCCATATATGGGTCTTTGCATTTGCATCTGCATCAAACCAACCAGATTAGCTGAGTAGCCCTGTCCCTGGAAGACTAGAACACCTGGTACCATTGTGGCAAGTGGCCAAACCACTAGAAGGGGCAGAGTATATCTAGAACATAACCTCTGTACTAGTAGGAGGGAACTTTCATCTGTTGAAGTTATTAAGGTGTTTATCACAATGTGTGTCTGGGAGGTAATTTGGAGGAGGCCCTTCTGACTGAGGTGGTCCTTGGCAGAGAGTGATATGACAGTGGGAGTAGGACATGCCAGGTGAGTGGAGGGTACGGTGCTAAAATGAAAGCCATCATGTCCTCTGGTCCTTCTCCCATCCAAGGAGACCCCAGTCACTCTCCCAACAACCCACCTTGCCTGAAGCTGGTACTATTGGATGCCAGATCCATAAATGCAAAGACTGCAGCTATCCAGAGATAAGCCTGCTAACCTGGTATGCATTAATTGTTTTAAGATTTTTGTGTATGTTTTAACTTCTTGTCGTCAACCACCCAGAGATGAAAGTTTGGGGCGGTGTACAAATTTGACAAACAAACAAACAAATAAATTAATTAAAGAGACCTGGTTGGATGAGGGAGAGGATGTAAATCTCTCCCAATTGTATCCACCAGGTTTCCGGGTGCAGCATCAACCAAGGCAAGGTGGGCGTGGAGGTGTGGTTGCCCTGGCTAATCAAGAGACCATCCCCCTCACTGGATGTACCATCCGCCATTCTGACCAGTTTGAGTGCCTGCATGCAGTGCTGGGATCGTGAGACGAGGTTGGAATTCTGTTGGTGTACCGTTCACCACACTGTCTAACAGTCTCCCTGCCTGAGCTGCTTGAGGTGGTCTTGGATGTGGCATTGAGGACTCCGAGGCTGTTAAATCTCGGGGGACCTTAACGTCCACACTGAGGCTGCCTCATCTGCTGCAGCTCATGACTTCATGTCCTCCATGATGAACATGGGCCTGTCTCAAATGATAGTCCAGGAGGCCTTAATACTGTTGTCATGGATGGATCACTATCTGTGGAAGACTGGACTAAGTGTAGACCCAATACACCTCTGCAGGGGTGGGGAACCATTTAAGATAGTCCACCCCTGGAGGCTTATGTATCCTAAAGGATTCTTTATGGCGCTGGGGGATTTTCCTAAGGAGAGAGTGGACAATTTCGTTGATGCCCTGGTCTCCTTCTGGTATAAGTAGAGGGGCTGGGTGACTGACACAGTCATAACCAAGTCCAACCGACTCCCTGATATACAGGCAAGTTGTGGGCAATAAAGCAAGCTGGAAGACAGCCTGAGCCTCACTGGCGAAAAACTTAGAATGAATATTCTGAACACAGGCTAGAGTCCATGTTGGGGCCTATTCTATGGTGATGGTGGTGAAGAAATCCTACTTTCCCACCACCATTGCATCTGCTCAGTGTTGCCCAACAGAGCTGTTTTGAGTGTTTTCCTCCCCGACCTCCTACCTGGCCCCCAAAATCACCAAACAGAACCCTCAGCAGCCCACTGTGATCAATTTGCACTACATTTTGCAAATAAAATTGCTCTTATGCATTCTGACTTGGATGCTAAGGTTTTGCAGAACCGGAACTGGATGTTACCCACACGCCATCTGGTCTTGTTAGATTGGATGGTTTTCAGACTGTTGCCTGAGGAGGTAGAAGGCTGCTTGGAAGACTGAGGCCTACTACGTGCATGCTTGAGCCTTGCCCTTCATGGTTGGTGAAGGCTGCTAGGGAGGGGCTGGGTCCATGGGTGGTGGAGGAGGTGAATGCCTCCCTGAATCAGGAAGTGGTGCCTTCCGATGCTTTAGGGTTTCTGGAAGAGATTCTGCTAATCTATGTGAACAGCAACAGAGTGCAAGTTTTAAAAATGCCCCATAGCCTGATAGCCTCCCACTAATACACAATGCTGCTACCAAGAACAATCTTCCCTTCTCTGTACCATTTTATCTTCCTAATCACAGATCACACACACGCAACACAGAAGCTCCACTAAGTACCTTTTAAATGTACCACAAGCTTTGCACTAAGCCTCTAAAGTACTTATACTTTCTTGGCTAAAGCTGCCTCTTAGAGAAATGAGTAGAAGCCACAGCCCTATGACTTCTAGCTCTGATGAAAGGAATCCCCAGTGATCCCATCTCTCCCTTTACTCTCTAAATGTGGTTTACATAAAACAAACAAAGCCTAGGGTCAGCATTTGATTTCAGGATACTGATACGCCTCCATTCAGCTAAGGCCTCTTAGCACTGTTGCATGCACTGAGTGGCTGAATGCTCTTACTTCCCATGCACCAAAATTGTAGATACTGAAAAAGTTAAGTGGAAAAGCTTCTCAAATATTCTGGAAATATAGATCTAGGGTATTCTGTTCTATAAAGTAAGTAGACTAGAAGATTCTACTTACCCCCAAGTTACTAGCCTTCTCCAGGCATTATAAAAAGTGAGGATGCTGAGCATGGGCTGAATTATTAACCCAATCCTGATCACAAGCGAGGCCATTCTTGTATCATAAACACAATGCAAGGGATGGCCTGGATCGCATCAAGCCAATAATCAGTATCATCTTGAAGCATCAGGATGAGCCAGGCTTACCTTTTAATGAAGAGCCAACTTCTCTGAAGGAATTGGCTGCCTCCTGACATTCCAGCATTCCAAACATGGGAATAATCTGGCCATGAGTACAGCCTCTGTCTATGCAGTCAAACACTGCAACAGTGGATAGCAGGGGATGGGGCTTTCAGAGTGCATCAGCATGAGAGTGAGGTTTCAGAGGGCACATGTGAGTACAGAATCTCCAGGTTTTATAAGGCCTGAAGACGGCTAAGAAAGGATCATCATCAGAGACTGGGGCAACAGCACCAAATGAAACAATGCAAGAAGGGCTGAAATAATTTGTTAGTAGTGATGAGGTGCCCAAGTCAGCACTGATAGTTGCAGTTCTTAGCACAGAAAAAGGAGCCAGTTTACCAGTCTCTGGGTACCAAAGATATCCTCCTCTGCATTCGCTCCCCAAGACCTGAAAATGAATAAGTAAGTCTGTGTGCCACAACCCAAACACAACCTTGACAAATTGATAATGCTGCAAGATACCACCAGGTGTGGAAAGCCAGTCACAGAGAAGCTGGCTGTGTGTTTAGCCTGAACAAGAGAGCAGAGGATGAAATACAAGGAGGCTGGCAAGGATGAAATACAAGGAGGCCAGTGTTCCCTCTAAAGCATTCCCACGTGCCTGCGATCACAAGTTTTCTGATGTCAGCTCAGTTTAGATCCCACTCAGGTTGAATCAGGAAGGCCCCATTCTGAATGCATGTGTGCACACACTGCCTTCATACTCCCACCCAGAGCAAAACTCATTCTGCAAACAGATGGGGGGGAGAGAACACACTGCAGGAGGCCCTCGTTATTCTATAGGCGTGAATATGGAAACTGTGAATAATGAAACCTTGAGTCAATGAGAATTGGAGGATTAGGTTCCTTGAATTTAAAAAAGGCCCCCCAAAGCATAAATAATGGGAATAGCACATAGCACCTTGCTCTCCAGGCGCCAGCTCTCCAGAAAGCCGCCCCCCCAACCTGCAAATCCTCCAGATATTTTAGAATTGTTTCAAACATTCTTGGAGAATCTTTTTTTAAAAAGAGCACTAATGGTGTAGTTTGTGATGATGTCATCCACCCCGATCCAAGATGGTGGATGTGTGAACTTTGAGGCACAAGTGCATTAACTTGAGGACTTTCTAACTCATTTGAACCAAATTTGGTACAGTTGTAGTGAGTGACACACAGGGACACCTCAATGGTGTATTTTGTAATGATGTCATCCACCCTGATCCAAGATGGTGGACAAATGAACATTTGAGGTGCAAGAGATCTAACTTGTGGACCTTGATCTGAACCAAATTTAGTCCAGTTGTAGATACAGTGAAAGGAAAGTAGGCTGATTAGTTCTTATTAGAACAACTTGTTAAAACTATGGATAAAAAAACTGGGTCCCTATGACCCAACCACAGATACGAGAAACCACAGGTGCCGCCTGGGACTGCAAGTAATGAGGACCAGCTGTATTCAAGAGTGAACAATTGTTGGCAGAGGAAAAGAGAAGGAAAAATGGATTCAAACAAGCAGAAAGTGGATTTGGGTTAAATATACATTTTTTAAAGTATTATCGGTAGAACAGCAAAGGTAAGTTGTGGAGTGTGGCTCCTTGAAGGTTTTAAAGAAAAGTTTGTACAAGTTGTGAGTGCTTAGAGATAAGTAATTCTGCTTGGAGAAAGATGTTGAAATAGATACTTTGTATGATCCCTAAACATTTTTAGAATTCTGCAACAAGCAGAGTCTTTGCACTGAGCCCAACACTCTCTTCTCCAGGAAAAAAACCCAACAACAACGTTGGAAGGCAGAAGTAACTTCAGCTCATTTCAGACTGGAAGTACTTGGCACAACAGAGGAAGCCGCTTGAAGAACCAAATATGGTGATACCATCATCTAGTACTTACAGCTACTTGGCCATCTGCAGGAAAACCTTCCCAAACCAGCCTTAAGTGAAAGCCATTCACCCATTTACACAGTCTCTAAAAATATAAGGAGGAGAATGAATATACAATGAACTTAATGACAAAAAATAATCTAACAAGGCTTTTTCAAATTCAGGCACTTAGACTGGCAGGATGTTATTAATGCTTCGCACTATGAGATGGTTTCAGGACATCAATACAGCCAGACCTATACAATGCAAGTCAAATGAGTGAGGGGGCTGGGAAACTTTATAAGAAATGCAGAAATTAAACACCACAAACAGCAAAAGGGAAGGCCAAAAATATTTGCACAAAAATGGCAATGAGAAAAAAAAGTGTTGAGAGAGCTGCTGTATTCAAGAATCCACTGATTTCGTGATTTCCACTCAATTCATCTTACATTGATTTGAATGGGTTGCATTGTTATTCCTACAACTTCAGTGGCACATCCAACACTGCAGATCCAAGGTTGCTTGTAAAACACAAACATATCTTGTAGAGCACAAAAGGTTTATGATCCAGCAAGCCAAATAAAGGAGTAGAAAACTGTAGAGTCTGATCTGAAGCAGCTGCACAGCAATTCCCTTTTCTTTAAACAGCAATCTAGGAATAAAGCCAGTCAGCATGAGCCAACATCACTCTCTGGGCGCCTCCACCAACTTTACACCTTCACTCACTTTCCTAGCTCCTTCTATCTTTAATAGCAGTGCTATTAAAATTCTGAACAGTCTCCCAAATATAGGGAAGAAACAACTGCAACTTTATTCTGAATCAGAAAGAGGAACAGGATATGTCAAAAACATATTTGACAAAGCAAATGCAAATGGTCAACTTAACCAACAGACTTCATCAGACTTGAGGTATTAACTCAACATCACCAGCAGTTTCTTTCTTCCAGGGGCTGCATTCTTCTTTTAGTTCTCTGGGTTTCTGACATATCCCATCATATGCATGACCAAGCATACAAGAGGTATTTTTAATTCTTCCCTCATTTAGTATAATCTCCCAAAGGTGTACATTGGGGAATTATTCTGTAATGTCCTGATGTATAAAAACACAACTACCACCAGTAATATACCACTAATAATAAGCAGAAGCATCAGTTACCCCTGCTAACTGGGCAAAGAGGCACATTTTTACCGTGGTGATTCTCTTTATTTAGCAGGGGGAGAGTAACTGGCCCTATCCACCCCCAGCACAGTACTTCCAGTGACTGTTGCTGGTGTGTGTCTTATGTTTCTTTTTAGAATGTGAGCCCTTTGGGGACAGGGATCCATCTTATTTTTATTTATTATTTCTCTATGTAAACCGTTTTGGAAACTTTTGTTGAAAACTGGTATATAAATATTTGTTATGGATATTTTCCCAGTTATAAATACTTTTCCTGCAGAAGGCAATGCTAAAAGTGGTAGAACACCAGAATCACGATGCTGTACTTATGTTATTCCTTTAATATGTTGGGAATAATAATATTGGGAATAATAATACTGGGAATAATAATTAATAAATAATATATTATTATTTTATTAATATAATCACCTCTAGTGACTGTTGCTGGTGTCTATCTCATGTTTCTTTTAAATTGTGAGCCCTTTGGGGACAGGGATTCATCTTATTTATTTATTATTTCTCTGTATAAACCACCCTGAGCCATTTTTGGAAGGGCGGTATAGAAATCAAATTATTAATAATAATAATAATAATAATAATTTTAAACACACCCCACACAATAGCCTATTTGTCACACAACAGCCAAAGCACGTTGAATGCTCTCCCAGTGTGCTCAGGGAGCAATGAAGTTGACAACAGCAGCTTAGCTCTCCTTGCAGCAGCAAGGTTGCTTCCCAGTTATGTGTGGAATTGAGTATCCTACTACTGGCTGTTTCAGAGCGTATGGGAATATTATAGTGGTATTTATTATTACTATTATTGTGTGGAAGACAGTAAGACATTCAAGGCCTACACTGGTGACTCGCAGTACTTGAAATGCCAGGGAGCTGTCCAGCCGCCGACTAAGAGATGTGCACGAAACAGATTTTGCATTTTGTTTCGAGCTCAAAGCAAAACGCAAAATGGCTGAAATGTTTCAAGTGTTTTGGCTATAGGGAAAAAGGGGGAAATTCAAAACACCTAGGGACACCAAAGTGGGTTGTGTGGTAGGGCTTGATGGGTGCTACCTACCACCCAACCCACAAAAGAAATGTGCAAGCAGGCAATTTTAAACAAAATTTTAACCTTTCCCATTAGGATCCTATGGGGGTTTGGGGGAAAGTTTAAAAATGGCCTGCTTGCCTACTTCTTTTGTGGGTTGAGTGGTATGTAGCATCCATCATGCCCTACTACACAACCCACTTTGTTTCCCTACGAGCTATCCATGCAGAACAATGGGGTGTTTCAACTTCCCCATTGTTCCCTAGGGCCGGAACAAGCTGCACTCACAGAATACACTGCACACAAATTTTGCATTATAATTTGCAATGCATTTTGCAACCCTGCCTTGAAAAACACTGTAAAAGGGCATCTGTCCTTCCCAACACAGAACACACATTTCAAAGACAGTCCGCAAATTGGGTGGTGGTGGTGGGGGGAATCATTGATCCAGAATCTACTGCCAACCACAGTGCCTGTGCTGTAGTAACATCATTGGCACATGTTAGTCTCTCACAATTACGACTCCTTATGTTCCTAGCATTGCAACAGCTGCCACAAAAGCACCCTTAGCAGCAAGCATAGTCATACACTCAACTAGAGCAACTTCAGCCACATTTTGACTGATTACACTTTGCAATGCAGATTGTAGAGCAGACTAGAGCAGTGTGTGAAGCACAAGTTAGTCCCAAGGCCAGACATGGAACTCTGGTCTTAGAAGAGAAGAACTGGTCTTGTGGTAGCAAGCATGACTTGTCCCCTTAGCTAAGCAGGGTCTGCCCTGGTTGCATATGAGTGGGAGACTAGAATGTCAGCACTATAAGATATTCCCCTCAGGGGATGGAGCTGCTCTGGGAAGAACAGAAGGTTTCAAGTTCCCTCCCTGGCTTCTGCAAGATAGAGCTGAGAGAGATTCATGCCTGCAACTTTGGAGAAGCAGCTGTCAGTCTGTGAAGACAATACTGAGCTAGATAGACCAATGGTCTGACTTAGTCTATGGCAGCTTCCTATGTTCCTATAATCACCAAGAAATATTGTGTGTGTCCGTGCACACACACACACACACACACACACTCACCACAACACTGTCTCACAAACAAAACAAACCACAACTCAAGGAAGGCAGACACCAAAGTTTTGCCTTTGTCGTTCTGAGATCCAGCAAAACCAAATAGTTATAGCCGCAATAGTACAGCATGTTTGTTTGTTTGTTTGTTTGTTTAATACATTTTTAAACCACCTCAAACCAAAGTCTCAATACTCAGTGCTGAGAAGAAGAAAAAAACCACAAAATCAAGCCTACCTTTTCCAAGAGAGGTACACTATAAGGGCTCAGGCTTCCCTCTAAGGTGTGCACGTGTGCACCAACCCCCAGACCCCCATGCAGCCATTTCTGGCGGGCGTGCAGTCTCTGCTGTGCCCACCACTGCAGCCCAACTGTCCGGCACCCCATTCCCCCCGGCTGGGAAGGAAAGCATTGCCAATTTTCCCCTTTCCCCAGCCGAGCCGCCACTTCTGCCTCCTTCCTCCCCCCAGCCAGGCCTCAGCCTCCTCCTCCAGCAGCCTAGAGAGACTGGAGATGGGGGCCAGGGGAGAGGGGGGCCAGGGGAGGATGGAGATCGGATGCTGTCCTCCCACCCACACCTCTGCCCAAGCAGCACAAAAAGACCGGAGGTGGGGTAAAAAACAGTTTTTAAAAGGTTGCATTATTTCTAGGGGCCTGGGGAATTTTTTTTTTTTTTAAGATTCCTGGTGGATGGGTGGGTGATATGAGAAAGAGAGTGAGTGAGTGAGAGAGCACTATGTGCACACACGACATTGATAGTGCTGCCCAGAACAAAACTCTTTCCGCTCACTGGTGATAAAAATCAGAGGGAACACTGTAAAGGCTCTCTCTGCCTCCCAGTTCCTTTCCATACATTTTGAAATTCCCTCCTTTTGTGTTACCCCCCTCCCAGCCAATGGGGACACAGCTGCCCATGACAACACTCGATTTGTATGATAATAAGCCAACCAACAGGAGCAGAGTAGTATCTGGTTTGGCAAATGCCATCCCTTAAGGTGCGAGGGTGTAAAAGATTCAGATAAAACAGAAGGGGATAGAGCAGAACCACATAAAGAGCAGACAGGAGACTGTGCTACTTGCTCAAAGAGATCAAAGAGCCATAAAGAGACATTTATTTATTTATTCATTATTTCTCTGTGTAAACCGCCCTGAGCCATTTTTGGAAGGGCGGTATAGAAACAGAATATATAAATAATAAAGATAGCATACACCAGGTGAGAGATTCAGTGCACAGGTGCTTATATGCCAATGCCAGAAGCCTCCAAGCCAAGATGGGCAAGCTGGAATGCTTGGTTGCTAATGAAAACATAGATATAGTGGGCATAACAGAAACATGGTGGAACAGTGAGAACCAGTGGGACATTATTATCCCTGGATATAAACTCTATAGAAAGGACGGGGAGGGGCGCCTTGGAGATGGAGTAGCACTGTATGTTAAAGAAGGGATAGAAGCTCAGGGCCCGACTGGGGGCACTGAGAGGGCAGTGGAATGTATGTGGGGAGGGCGCCAGATTTTGAGCAGAATGGGTAATTAAGGGTGGGAGTTGGGACGCACCAGGAATATGCCCTGTTGCCCTGTGGGCCAGTCTGAGCCTGTAGAAGATAGAAAACCTAGGAAGACCGGAGTCCTCCACAGAAACCCTGTAGGTGACAATACAAGGCCTGAAAGGGAACGTGCTACTGGGGACGTGCTATTGCCCTCTGGATCAAAACGCTGACAGTGACTGGGAGTTGCAGGAGGAAATCAGGGAGGCATCAAGGAGAGTCAGGGCAGTAATAATGGGTGACTTCAATTACCCCCACATAGACTGGGTAAATTCACAGTCAGGTAATGACAAAGAGATCAAATTTTTAAATATGCTGAATGACTGTGCTATAGAACAGTTGGTCATGGAACCAACCAGAGAGAAGGCAACCTTGGACTTAATTCTGAGTGGCACCCAGGACCTGGTATGTGAAGTCAGTGTCATCGACCCTTTAGGGAACAGTGACCATAGTATGATCAAATTCTTTTCTTTTTTTAATTTTAGATTGTGAGCCCTTTGGGGACAGGGACCCATCTTATTTATTTATTATTTCTCTGTGTAAACTGCCCTGAGCCATTTTTGGAAGGGCGGTATAGAAATAAAATTAACAACAACAATAACAACAACCCCCCAGTGAGGCACTACCTTGGCGTGGTTGTGGGGCTTGTGTGCTCTGAGAAAGGTGAGAGCTATGCCAGAGGCCCAACCATACTGGACAGAGAGAGAGAGGCGCGGGGGGAGAGAGCGCGCGAGAGAGAGAGGCGCGGGGGGAGAGAGCGCGCGAGAGAGAGAGGCGCGGGGGGAGAGAGCGCGCGAGAGAGAGAGGCGAGGGGGGAGAGAGCGCGCGAGAGAGAGAGGCGCGGGGGGAGAGAGCGCACGCGAGAGAGAGGCGCGGGGGGAGAGAGCGCACGCGAGAGAGAGAGGCGCGGGGGGAGAGATGAAAGAGGTCAAAAATGTAACCAACAAATGCAAGATTTAATAATAACACCAGAATTAATAAGTGAAAGAGCAAAGAAAATTAAAAATTGGACTGCGCCAGGCGACGATGAACTGCATGGCTTTTGGCTTAAACACCTAACAAGCCTTCATAAACAACTATCAAAACAGTTCAATCACATTTTGCATGGAGGTGATACTGAACAATGGCTAACATCTGGGAAAACTCATCTCATCATGAAAGACCCAGCAAAAGGTGCAGTTCCAAGTAATTATAGACTGATAACCTGCCTGCCAACCATGTTCAAATTATTAACTGGAATAATAGCAGATGAAGTGATGCAACACTTATTATATAACAAACAGCTTCCAGTTGAACAGAAGGAAATTGCCCGAACACCAGAGGCACAAAAGACCAGCTGCTGATTGACAAAATGATTTTAGAAAATTGCAAGAGAAGAAAAACAAATCTAAATGTTGCATGGATTGACTACAAGAAAGCCTTCGATTCATTGCCTCACACATGGATACTAAAATGTTTAGAAACAACTGGTGTCAGCAAAAACATTCAGATATTTATAAAAAAAAAAGCAATGAGCAAGTGGAGTACACAGTTAACAATCAATGGTAAGACACTTGGACAGGTTGCCATTAGAAGAGGCATTTTCCAAGGGGATTCTATCCCCTCTGTTGTTTGTAATCGCCATGACCCCACTTTCACAAATACTAAACAAAACAGGCCTCGGATACCAAACATCTAAAGCATCAAGTCAAATCAACCATCTGCTGTACATGGACGATCTGAAGTTGTATGGAAAGTCCCAGTCAGAAATTGAATCACTGCTAAACACTGTCTGTATATTCAGTAGCAATATAGCAATGGAGTTTGGACTAGACAAGTGTGCTGCATTAATAATGAACAGAGGAAATATAACAAAAACAGAAGGAATAGAACTGCCCAAAGGAAGCAAGATCAAGAACCTGGAAGAGAGAGAACATTACAAGTACTTGAGCATTCTCCAGGCTGATAACATCGCACACACTGAAGTTAAAAGAAAAATTGGAAGTGAATACATCAGGAGAGTTAGAAAAATCCTCAAGTCCAAACTCAATGGCGGGAACACCATACATGCCATAAACAACTGGGCTATACCTGTTATCAGATACACTGCAGGAATAATAGACTGGACCCAGGCAGAACTAGAGACGCTGGATCGTAAGACCAGGAAAATCATGACCATCAATCATGCTCTGCACCCCCGCAGTGATGTAGATAGGCTATACCTCCCTCGCAGCTCAGGTGGAAGAGGAATGCTGCAAGTCCATCGAACAGTAGAGGAGGAGAAAAGAGGCCTTGAAGAATATATCAAGGACAGTGAAGAAGATGCACTTCGAATGGTCAATGACCAGAAACTATTCAACACCAATGAAACAAAGCAGGCCTACAAGAAAGAACAAGTCAAGAACCAAGCAGAAAAATGGAAAATTAAGCCACTGCATGGTAACCTGGCAATGGCTTAAGAATGACAACTTGAAGAAAGAAACAGAGGGTTTAATACTGGCTGCACAAGAACAGGCACTAAGAACAAATGCAATAAGAGCCAAAGTCGAAAAATCCACAACAAACAGCAAGTGCCGCCTTTGTAAAGAAGCAGATGAAACAGTGGACCACCTAATCAGCTGTTGTAAAAAGATCGCACAGACTGACTGCAAACAAAGGCATGACAAGGTAGCAGGGATGATACACTGGAACATCTGCAAAAAATACAAGCTACCTGTAGCCAAAAATTGGTGGGACCATAAAATTGAAAAAGTTGAAGAGAATGAAGATGTAAAAATATTATGGCACTTCCAACTACAAACAGACAAACATCTGCCACACAATACACCAGATATAACTGTAGTCAAGAAGAAAGAAAAACAAGTGAAAATAATCGACATAGCAATACCAGGGGATATCAGAATAGAAGAAAAAGAAATAGAAAACATCACCAAATACAAAGATCTACAAACTGAAATTGAAAGGCTGTGGCAGAAAAAGACCAAAATAATCCCAGTGGTTATTGGCGCCCTGGGTGCAGTTCCAAAAGACCTTGAAGAGCATAGGGGTCACAGAAATCACCATCAGCCAATTACAAAAAGCAGCTTTACTGGGAACAGCCTATATTCTGCGACGATATCTATAACAATGGACAATAAAATTCAGCCATCCCAGGTCCTTGGGAAGGACTCGATGTCTGGATAAAACAAACCAGTCAATAACACCTGTCTGACTGTGTAAACAAGAAATAACAACAGCTACTACTACTACTACTACTACTACTACTACTACTACTATGGTATGGCCACACTTGGGAGTACTATGTACAATTCTGGTCACCACAGCTGAAGAAGGAAAAGGTGCAGAAGAGGGCAACCAAGATGATCGGGGCCTAGAGTACCTTCCTTATGAGGCAAGTCTACAACACCTTTTTAGTTTAGAAAACAGACTGCAGGGAGACATGACAGAGGTCTATAAAATCATGCATGGTGTGGAGAAAGTGGATCGAATTTTTTTCTCCCTCTCACATAACACTAGAACCAGGGGTCATCCCATGAAATTGATTGCCAGGAAATTTAGGACCAACAAACGGAAATACTTTTTCACAGGATGCATAATCAACTTGTGGAATTCTCTGCCACAATATGTGGCAACAGCCAACAACCTGGGTGGCTTTAAGAGGGGTTTGGATAACTTCATGGAGGAGAGGTCTATTGACAGCTACTAGTCGGAGGGCTGTAGGCCACCTCCAGCCTCGGGGGCAGGGTGCCTCTGGGTACCAGTTGCGGGGGAGTGACAGCAGGAGAGAGGGCATGCCCTCAACTCCTGTCTGTGGGCTTCCAGTGGCATCTGGTGGGCCACTGTTTGAAACAGGATGCTGGACTAGATGGGCCTTGGGCCTGATCCAGCAGGACTGTTCTTATGTTCAGAAACAAGGAGATGGCAAGGCAATTGGAAGCCAGTGGCAGAAAACCAATCAGCAAGGGAAAAGAAGGTCTCAAAATGCTGCTCGAAACGTTTTGATCGTAATGGGTTTTTTCTGTTCCAAGCTTGAAACAGGCCCTTTATTTAGAGGGTGTTTTGTTTTGAGCTTAAAACAGCTCGTTTCAAGTTGAAATCTTTCAACATTGAAATGCTTTGCACAATCCCTACCATTGACATTCTGTTGCATTCTCACTAACTGTACTTCACTTAATTTTGTGCACAAGGTGTCCAGATAGCTAAAAGCGTGTCAAACCCACTGGCAAGATGGCCACAATGAGGTGAACATAAATAGTCACAACTATTCCGATCTAAATCAAAAGGTTGGATTATCATGAAATTGCAGTGGACCCAAAGCACAGCGCAAAGGTGTATGATGAAGCTCTACTGCTAAACATAAGCAAGTCTGAGCATGGCCTGTGCCTGGTTTTGGTCACTACATCTCAAAAAAAAAAAAAAAGGACATTATTTAATGAGAAAACATATAGACGAGGTTAACCAAGATTATCAGGAGCCTGGAGTACTTTCCTTGTGAGGCAAGGTTACAACATCTGGGGTTTTTAGTTTAGAAAAAAGGTGATTGGGGGAGACATGATAGAGGTCTATGAAATTATGCATGGTTTGGAGAGAGTGGATATTGAAGAATTTTTCCAGCAAGGCTGTTCTTATGGCTGGGAGATCACCTGGGAACCCCATGTACCCCACCTTGAATTCACTGGACAGGAGATAGATTTAACAAACAGATGTTAAAATCCAGAATTCTATGCTTTTCATTTTAAGTGAGCACTTTGTTCAATATGTAGTAAACTGTGCAATGTGTACAACATGGGCAGAAGGTTACATTTTAACAGGATGATAACACTTTACTTTGCCAAGTTTCCACCAAACAAATCCTGTCGTATCAGAAAACAATTGCTCTAGCATGAAGGGACAACAAGAACACCACGTCAACATCTATCACCATTGAACTGTGATTGCCAAACTGCATACAATTTATTAGCTCAGGTCAATGTGAAACTTGGCTAAAAAAAAAAAAAGTAGCAAAGCATTGTAGTCAAGCACTGGCAAAAAGTTGATTCCTGTCAATGAAACAATGTCTGAATTTTGAAGCAGTTGATAGTTGGCAAACGTGCTTGAATGCAAGTTGGCTTATTTTTAACAGAATGTTCCAAGTGCCAGCTGGAAGTAAAGCCAAGAAATCGGTTTAGTGAGATGCATCTAAATAGCTTAAGAAAATGAGGTATTCTACATGCTACATGGCCAGTCGAGAGAGAATGAACAAGAAACAGAGGAATTGCCCTCTCAGCTACTGTATTTACCTGAATACAAGACTAGGTTTTTTTCTCCAATTTCTTTCATAGGAATTCAGAGTCCTGCTCCTTTTGGGTAAGTATAGGTAAAACCTGTATTTAACATCTATTTTAAGGGCCTCATCTTAGATTCAGAATAATCTTGTATTCTGATAAATACGGGTATAACATTGCCACTAAGTGAAGAGTCAAAAATATACTTAAAAACTAACCAGAACACCCACCTTAACTTTCTGTCCATTGTTTCCTGCCACTCCTGTGGGGTTTCACTTAATAGCTCTTTGTCTCATAAAGAGTGTTCCCTCTAATTGCTTTCATCAGTGAGTGGAAAGAGTTTTGTTCTGGGTGGCAGTATCAAGGCAGTGTGCACACATGTGCATTTTTATGTTTCACTTTAGATACAACACACAAACAAAAAAACTATGGAAGGAAAGAAGTGTACTTAACAATTCTATTTATCGTCTTCTGTTCTATGAGCAACTGTATTTGCCTTTGTAATAATTAATACTCACAAAATTTAATTAATTTATTATTTATTGTTCGATTTCTATACCATAAAGCATCCCAAGGCGGTTTACAAAAGTTAAAATACAATAAAACTCCATTAAAAAATCATTTAAAACCTTAAAATCAGTTGATTAGTAAAAACTATGGAACACCAAAAACACAATCCTAAAAAAGACAAACAGAAGCAGGAAAGCAAAAAGAACCCGGCAAACTAAATTGCAGCCATGTCCATGCTTTACTACTTTAGAGTAATTTAATTCCAAAGTGAACCAAACATTAACAAAGCTCCCTACTTTTAACTACATCACTTCTGAAGTGTCTCAACATCATAGCCACATTTAAAACAGCAAATGAGTCACATTTTTTAAAAAGCATAGCATAAATAAAGATATTTTCTTTTTTGAAAGATCTACATAAATCCAAATAAATGAAGCAAGCACTAATCTATTTGTTAAGAACTCTTGAGTAATCGTGTGCAGATCTCTTTACTCCTCTCTCCCAGTAAGATTTATGCTGCATGACCATAATCTACTTATTGATACAAATACCTCCTCTCCTTTAGTGAATTTAAGGAAAACATTGTCAAAGTACCTTAGGATGAAAAGGATGATAAATACTTTTTAGACTCAAACTTGTGGATTGATTAGGAGCAATTTTTATGTTTTGCACAATAAAAAGATGAGCTACTTGGATTTGTCGAGCCAATTTGCAGAGCAACCTTTTTCCTCTAATTGCTGCTTGACTAATGTAGAAGCACACTCCTAGGAAGTAGAGAAATCAGTTTACGCAACCATGTCATTTAAGTAGGGTGCATAAGTAGTGGATTTTTCTATTTACCCTCCATATTAACCCTGCTACACTCCACTTGTGAGACCTTCATTTTATGAGGGCAATACTCTTTTATAGAATGTTATAACTATGATAATGACCCACTTCAAAGATTTTCAGAGCAGACCAAGAACATTTTGAAAGAAAATAATAATAGAGTCCCAATCTCACTAATAACCCTGTTGTCTCCGCACAGCAGCCATGCCGCGGTGCTGAGGAAGCTCTGGGCTGCTGAAGCTACTGGGAGCTGCTCCTGCCTCCTCGCAAGAGGGGATTTTGGACTCTCCCAATGAGAGTTCAGATGAGAGCTGCATCTGGAGCTGGAAGAGGCCCGGCCCGGGAAGCGGGGAGGAAGGAGGAGATGGTGGTCTAGCGGGGAGAGGGGGAAACCAGGACCTTGGCAGAGAGCTGGGTGGTGGTGGTGGGAGCAGCAGCGTAGCAGGACTGCACGCCTGCCACAAAGAGCTGCATGGGGGCGGGGGGGGGGAGGCTGACATTTTGTGCACCTTACAGGGAACAGTGCTTTGTAAAATTTATTTTTAGGAAGTCTACTCTTTTTCCCTGTTCGAAAGAAGCAAGAGGTGGCTTATAACTAACAATAAAAATCACACCACTGAAAGTAGTGCCGCATACAAATTAGCCAATGTAAAAGCAGCAATCTAAAAACAATTCATCATTTCACTGATCTGGTTAAAGATCTGATTTGATTTCTCCTGGGATCAGCGACTACCAACAGCAAACAGCTTCTTATGGTGTCAGACATACAGCAGCGGCTAAGGAGTAAACATTAGCGGCTAAGAAGTAAACATTATGGAGTTCAACAGAACTGATGAGGAAGTATATACAGGATTGCATTGTTCTAATACTTTTGCAGAAGCCACAAATTTAAACAGAAAGTCTTTTTTTTGCTGGCACACCTCTTATCTTTTTTCTTTGTTTAGCCTTTGAGACAAGTCATGAATTCAGGGAATGATCTAGTTGAGCTCATACGCTGAGCTATCCTTGGGTTACTTTTTACACTTGAAGCTAGCCAGGTTTCATGGTAGCTACCACCACTTCAACACATTTTTATACCTGAGATTCCCCATATCCACATGCCAGAGGACTTGTCTCAGTTCTAAAGGATATTATTTGACTCCAGCAGGTTTCACATGATATAAATGCAGTCATTTTGTATGGAGAATACCAAAATGCAGTCTATCACATCTCTCTTGGATGCAATTCTTACAGCGAGCGCTAGCATTTCGGCATAGCATCACACATTCAGAGTAGTCTGAGTAATTTCATAGACTTTTTAAGATGGCCAGTGTCCAACTCCTGGAGACTGATAGGCACCCCTAAGTTACTAAGCTTATGCAAAGTCTCCATGGTCCGCATTTGCTCATGCATTCACTGAGGGGAAATGCGAGAACTAAATGAGTCCTGTAGTGTAAAGTGGTGTGGGGGCAAGAAGAGCTAACTGGATAATAAATGGAAGCACAAGTTGGATCTGCAACGCACTCCAAGGACTTGCTGCTTATAGATCCTCCTCTGTTAAACTAGGTAACAGCCTCATTTCAGGCACCTCCTTGAGGGGATGAGGCCATAGCTCAGTGGAAGTGCATCTGCTTTGCATGCAGAAGGTCCCAGGTTCAATCTTGCTTATCCCCAGGCAGGGCTGGGAAAGATTCATGCCTGAAGCAATGGAGAAGCTGCTGCCAGTCGGACCAATGGCCTGACTTGGTATAAGGCAGCTTCCTATGCTCTTTGTTACAGGGCATCAGTGTTCCATGGTGCACACAACTTGACACAAATTTAAACACAAGCATCAAATGGAAAAGAAATGGCTGAGGAGATAATTGACCGAAGCCTTCGGAGATACCAGTGTGTCAGCATCACAGTGTTGGCAAATAGCACAGGCTTTGCTGTATCAACTTCCTAGTGTTCCTTCTCATGGATCTGGTTACTAAGCATTAACAAGGAAGCAAGGATAAGAAAACACTGATATGACTCTGGTGAGAGCGTGCGCCAGCAATCTGCTCTCCTCACCCCAAGCCAGACTGTGTAGACAAAAACATCTGCTAAAGAACAGAAAGTGATTGCTATGGAGAATGCAGGGATTTCTATGAGTGCAAAGTGGTCGTGCAAAGGGGGAATGGCAGTGAAGGAAGCTGTCCTGCCACCCTCAACAACAAGGTCAAGCAAAAGGCAGAACTCAATGCTTAAGCACGGAACGGAGCTGGCGAAATCAGAGAAACAACGGGAGACTACACAGGAGGTTTAGTCAGTATGGGAAAGAAACATTGGTCCTACCGTGAAGGGTTCTTTCTCCTCTGAAGTAGGAGGTCACGGCTCACAATGGGTAATCTTCCGCTCCTTGCTCCAGATAGACAGGAAGTCTCCGTTGTTTCAGATAGTTGATTATCTGTCCCCTTCTCCCAGCATGCCCAGGTGTACTTCCCCAGTTCCGACTGCCGTGTCTCATGATGGATTGTTCCCAGACACTGTGTTATATCTTGGCTTGTTTGCCTCGCTCAACAGCACTACGGACTAGGTTAGCATGCAAGGGGTGAAGGACAGAGGACAGATAACCCGAGACTTTAGAGTCATTAGTACAGAATTGAATTATGTTAGTATCACTTCATTGGGTGCAGCCTATTGACGAGGGTATGTGTCAGATCCATGGGTAGGCCGCGTGACCTCCTACTTCAGAGGATAAAAACCTTCACAGTAGGACAAGTGTTTCTTTCTCCCTTGAAGTAGGAAGTCACGGCTCACAATGGGACCTACCAAAGCAGTACAGGTACCCGTGGGGTGGGAAAGTGGATCCCTCTCAGCTGTGCACCACCTGTTGGAGTATGGTCCTCCCAAAGACTGCCTGCTCTGTGACCAGAGAGTCAATTTTATAGTGTTTAAGAAAGGGTGAGAGGGATGACCATGTGGCCGCACGGCAAATCTCCCCTAGTGGTGCCTGGGCTGTGAATGCCACTGAGCTGGCTGCACTGCGTGTGGAGTGTGCTGTTATCCTCCACGGCACTTGGATCGACAGGGCCTGGTAGGCCGTGGCGATGCATGCCCTCAGCCAGCGGGCCAAGGTTGTTTTGGATGCCTTGGTCCCCAGAGACCTGGCATGGAAAGACACAAAAAGAACCTTGGACCTTCTTAAGTCCTTGGTCCTCAAATGTATATGCGCAAAGCCCTACGCATATCTAGGGTGTGCCATCTATGTTCTAGTGGGTGCTTTGGGTTGGGGCAGAAGCATGGTAGCACCAGTGCTTAGGAACGATGGAAGATCGAGTTGATTTTAGGGATGAAAGTAGGGTCCGTCTTAAGGACCACCGCATCAGGCTGAAAGATGCAGAGCTCCTTTCGCACCGAAAGCGCTCCCAGTTCCGACACCCTGCGTGCCGAGGTGATAGCTGCTAGAAAGAGAACTTTGTACGATAGGTATTTTAACGGAATGGCTGACAGAGGTTCAAAGGGCGTGCGTGTGAGGGCGTTTAGGACCTTATTTGGGTTCTATGAAGGAAAGCGATTAACTGGTGGTGGGGCGATATTGGTAGCCCCCCATAGAAAGTGTGACAGGTGGGGGTGAAGAGTCATACCCCCTGTACCCTTAAGCTTAAGTACCGAGGCTAAGGCCAAAGCTTGTCGTTTTAGAGTATTTGGTCTTAGACCCAGGTCCTGGTCCAGGCCCGGCTGAAGGACAGGACAGGACTTGGGGAACCTTGGCTGAACCCGGATCGACCCTTTTGTGTCTTGCCCATCTAAGAAAGGTGGCCCAGGTTGTCTGATAAATCCTGTTGGTGCTCTGGCACCTAGCGGCCAGAATTGTATCCTGCACTGGCTTGGAGTAGCCCTCCTTTGCTAGTTGCGCGCGCTCAAACTCCAGGTGTTGAGTTGGAGCCACGCAGGGTCTGGGTGCAGTAATGGCCCCTGAGATAGTAGGTCTGGTTGCTTTGGGAGAGGCATTGGCTCCACAACTGAGAGCAGCACTAGATCGGCAAACCAAGGGCGCTTTGGCCAGAAGGGTGCCACTAGAATGACCTGTGCTTCCCTCTGGCAGAGCCTCGCCAGTACCCGAGGAATGAGGCCTATCGGGGGAAAGGCATACAGAATCCCTGGTGGCCAAGGGGTGTTTAGCACTTACATTTTTATATACCAGTCTATAGCCGGAGCTCTCTAAGCGGTTTACAATGATGTAGCATATTGCCCCCAACATTCTGGGTACTCATTTTACCGACCTCGGAAGGATGGAAGGCTGAGTCAACCTTGAGCCCCTGGTCAGGATCGAACTTGTAACCTTCTGGTTACAGGGCGGCATTTTTACCACTGCGCCACCAGGGGCTCCTTTAGGGCATCTGTGCCCTCCGCGAGGTGATGGTGGAACCTCGTGAAGAAGTGGGCTAGTTTGGCATTCTCTGGGGATGCGAACAGGTCCACCTGGGGGCTTCCCAGGTTGCCCTGGATCTGCCTGAACACTTCGGGTACAGAGTGGAGTGCCCACTCTGCCTGGTCCACTGTCTGGTGACTGAGCTAATCTGCCTGGACATTGGAAATGCCGCTCAGGTGCTCCGCCCTGATTGACAGAAGATGTGAGACTGCTGACTGGAAGAGAGCATTGGCCTCTTCCATCAGAGACCTGGACTTTGTTCCGCCCTGCCGGTTCACGTGGGCCTTGGCCGTCATGTTGTCGGTCCTGACAAACACATGCTGTCCCTGTAGTAAACCTGAGAAGTGGCTTAGGGACAGCCTGATGGCTCTCAGTTCTAACCAGTTGATGCTGTGCTGGGCCTCCTCTGATAACCAGAGGCCCTGAGCCATCTGACCCATGCAAAAGGCTCCCCATCCCAACAGACTGGTGTCTGTGGTGACGGAGATCCTGTCGGGTTCCCTTAGGGGATTCCCCTTTCTCAGGTTCAGGGAGAGCCACCAGAGGAAGGATTGCCATACCTGCCCTGGGAGTGGTATCAGTCGCCCAGTACAGTTGGTGATATTGTTCTGGAATGGTAGTAGCATCCACTGTAATGGACACGCGTGCCACCTCGCCCATGGCAGGCATTCGATGCATGCAATCATGGACCCCAGAACCTGAGCTAGTGTCATTATATCCACCCGCGCAAGGTGTAGAAGCGGTTGGATCTAGTCGTGTAATTTCTCCCTCCTCTCTAAGGGGAGGAAGATGGTTGCCGCCTCTGTGTCGAACCAGGCTCCCAAGTGCTGAAGTGCATGGGATGGTAAGAGTTGGCTCTTGGCCTCGTTCACGAGGAAGCTGTGGGCCTGGAGCAGCTGGCGGACCCTCAGTACATCCGCGTTTGCCTGCTGTAGAGATTGTGATTGTATTAAAATATCGTCCAAATACGCATGGACACCGAGACCCCGCAACCTCATGTTACCCACCAGGGCGGCCAGCACCTTGGTGAACACCCGTGGAGCCAAGGAGAGCCCGAAGGGTAAGGCTCTGTACTGGAAGTGTTTCCGGTTGTAGCAGAACTTTAGAAACCTCCTGTGTGAATGGGCAATGGGTATGTGAAGGTATGCTTCCTTCAGGTCTATAGAAGCCAGGAAGTCGCCGGGTGCTACAGCTTCCTTGATGGAATGTAGGGACTCCATCAGGAAGCGCCGCTTCCGAATGTAGTGGTTCAGCCACCTGAGGTTTAGAACTGCCCGCCAAGTTCCATCTCTCTTGGGTACCAAGAACAAAATGGAGTAAACGCCACGCCCAATTTCGGTCGTAGGCACAGGCTCTATGGCTCGGATCTGTAGTAGGTGGTCTATGACCTGCTTCATCCGTTGGTGTTTTTCCTTGTTCTTGGACCTTGGAGAGACTATGAACTGTTCCCATGGGAAGGAGGTGAACTCCAGGCAGTAGCCCGACTCCAGTATGTTTAGTACCCACCTGTCTTGTGTGGATGCTGCCCATTTGATGGTGAAGTGCTGCAGCCTGGCCCCTATTGGTAGATAATCAATTTTGCTTACGGTTCTGCCATCCTCTCATCTGGGGGACAGTGAAACGCTGCTGTCGTTGACCTGGTCTGTTTTTCTGGTTCCAGTGGTTGCTGGGCGTCCCTGGAATCGGTTATGTCACTGGCCCCGGAAGCTGATGCCTTTTTTGTAGGAATGAAAGGAATGTTGGTTATTGCAAAAGAATCTACATGAGTCTCTGCGGCCTGTGGGCATGGCCTTCTTTTTGTCCTGGGTCTCTACCAGAACTTCATCTAGCGCCTCACCAAAGAGCCTACCCCCATTGAAAGGGGTGGAGGCCAAATTGGACTTAGATTTCACGTCCATCTGCCAGCTTTTGAGCCATAGCGACCTGCGCAGAACCACATTAGCCACCATCGCCCTTGATGAGGCTTGAATCGAACCCAGGCTTGCATCTCCCTTGAAGGCAGCAGCTTTCGCCAGTTTATTGAGGCCTTGTCTGAGTACCGTCTGACCCGGCTCCACCTTGGTAAGAAGGTCCTTAACCCACAAGACCGATGCTTGTGCCATGACGGAGGTGGCGGCCAAGGCTCTGATGGAACCCGCCGACGCCTCGTGGGCCTTGTGTAGGAGCACATCTGCTTTCCTATCCTCAGGGCCCTTAAGTTGTTCATCTCCTTCCCTATTCACAATTGCCCCTGACACGAGGGCCACTATACGTGGGTCTATTTTGGGCACCGCGATCTCCGCCATAGCCTCATCGGGGAGGATATAGAACCTCTTGGGGAAGGAACTTGCATGTCTGATAGATGCGGGATTAGCCTATTCAGCCCGCATGGTGTTCCGGAACAAAGTCGGGAAGGGGACCACAGGGCCAAGGTGCCCGGCTACAGGGAACACATCCGGTGCCAGCTGGCCTGATGTGTCCTGTGCCTCCAGTTGAGGGGTTGCAGCATTAATGACTCTCTTGGCTTTGGAAAGCATCACCTCATAAGTATCCTGGGAGAACAATCTCAGGATAGGAGTCAGGTTCTGAGGGGTTTCCTCCTCAGAGAGCTCCCCTTCTCCCTTATCAGACTCCTCAGGCTCAATGCAGCCTCCCGGATTTGGGATGGGTTCTGAGAGGTGTCTACTGCTAGAACCATCATTCACCCTGGGTGCTGGTGTGGGAATGGTCCCCTCCCCACTCACCTTCATTTGGTTTGCTCTAAGGCTTCGCCTGCCAGCATTGGTGCCCTCCGAGAGGCGCCTGCGCCTTACTGTGTGACTGTGGCGGTGTGCCCCTTCAGGGCTGCCCTCAGATGAAGACGACGGGGATCTATTCCGCACTCTCCCAGTTGTGGGCTGGGGTGAAGCACCCTGAGGGGAGATAGAGATTTTTCTCATCTCCCTGGCCACAGCCTCCTTAACTGAGCATGAAAGTGCTTTGGCATTTGCCCTCATTTCTTTGGCCATCATTTCCCGCACACATAGTGCTCTCTCCTGCAGTTGCTCTGAGTCCCCGAACATGACACTTGCCTGTTGTCGAGTGGGGAGCGAGGGGTTCTCGTACCTGGGTTCGTAGGGACTCGCCTGGTGGTGCGGGCTGCTCTGGCAGCAGGATACCCTTAGCCGGGCGTCATCCTGGTATGGGCTTTGTGCTCTATCAGCTGTGGCGTGGGTGAGTGGTCTATGGACTTCGCCAAACCGCCTATTGTCGCCTGATGCCAGGGTGAGAGGTCTATGGACTTCGCCCTGCTGCTCAACGCCCATGTCGAGGAGGAGGATTGCCAGCCCCCGCACCCTTGTGTAAGGGTCCTCCAGCTCAGACAGAGGCACCCAGGTGTGCTTGCCGGTTGCCTCCTGGGTTATATCATATAGCCCTTGCCTGCCTAAAGGGGCTGTCCCTTGCTGGCCCCTGGTTGTAAAATAGTCTTGGCAATGCATTGCCAAACAGCTGAGTGGCAGGGCAGCAGCCTTCCCACCTTCACCTCCGCACCGACCAGCAGGTGGCACTGTCTCCCTTATTTCGGCTGACTTGCTTGCAGCCATAATGGCGGAGGCCTCAGCTGTGGGCGATCCCATACCCGGTAGAGAGGGTGGAGACCTGAACGGTGGTGCTTGTGTGGCCTGGCAAGGACTGCCCAGCAGAGGTTGCCCTAGGCATGACCACCATGGCGGGGGGCCCCGCAGAGGTGGCGGCCCCAACAGCGGTCTTGGCTGCCCTGGTGGCCCCGGCAGCGGCGGCCGCAATGGGAGCGGGCTCCCCTTAGGCGGTGGCCCACTCCGTGGAGGCCGCAGTGGCGACCCTTGCCGCAGCGGATGCTGCGGCAGCGACCTTTGCCACAGTGATAGGTGTGGCGCGGGGGGGGGGAAATGGGGGTTGCTGCCATAGTGACCGTGGTTGCGACGGCCGCGGGCTCCACAGAGGAGGCCTGCTCAGCGGCTGGCGCGGCGGTGGGCAAAATGGAGTTGCCTGCAACGGGGGCCGCCTCCACAATCTCCCCGGTTGCCCTGCTGGCTTCCAGCAACATTCCACATTGTCATGGGAGGCTGGGTAAGGGAGGGCATATGTGGGGGGTGGGGTGGCCCGATGATGTGGGTGGGAAGGGGGTAAGGGGGAGAAGAGACCCACTCACCCCCACCGGCCCGCCAACCATGTGGGTTCCCCGGTCTTCTGGCAGCTGCAGTGAGTCGCTGCAGGCAGCCTGGATCAGAATCCTTTCACTCTGCTGCAGAGCAGGCAGAGTAGATTGATTCCTCCCCCCAGCATCCGAATAAATTTCTTTTTTCTTCCCTTTAGGAGGGTTCTTTTTCTTCTTCTTCCCCTGACCACGTGGGTCAGGGGAGGAAGCATGGCGGCACCTCTTATGAGTCTTTTTCTTTACTGCCTTTTGATCTCCCTGTAGAGTATCCCCCGCCTGGGAAAGATCCATGCAAGTAGGAGAAAAGCTCACCGACCAAAAGAAGTAGAAAGTGGATGGCCCAGGCAGGAGCCTGTCCAGGTGCGTCTAATCAGGAGCTAAGACAGGAAGGAACTGGGGAAGTATACCCGGGCATACTGGGAGAAGGGGATGGATCATCACCTATCTGAAACACCTGAGACTGGAGCAAGGAGCGGAGTATTACCCATTGTGAGCCATGACCTCCTACTCCGAGGGAGAAACTGATATTATCTAACAGGAATAATAGGTTTGCAAGATACCAGGGGGCAAGAGCAACATTTAGTACTGATTTCAACACCTGTTTCAGGAATTAAAATGGGAGAACTGCAGTCTCCCACAGAACCAGTGCAAGCTCCATGCCATATGGCTTTGTCATCTCATCAACTTGTGCACAAGGACCAATTCAGTAGTCAAGCCAGTTGCCTTAGGAGCAAGGGCAGCTCCCAACACCAAAAATGCTAGCATAAGAAGAGCCTTTATGCTGCATTGAAACAATGGTCCTTTGAGCCCACAGTAACACCACCAGATCTTGAAACCAATAGTTCAGAGTGTTGGCTGGAAGTCTGTCTAAAACAGGGGTGGGCAAACTCGGTTCTCCAACTGTGGCTCGGGATGATGGGAGTTGTAGTTCTACAACAGCTGGAGGGCATATGTCTAAATTCTTGAGATAACTACATGTAAAGTATATGATCTCCTCTTCATAGAGGAGGAAGAGGTATAGTTTGAATGAATGACCCCTGGGTTACTCCACTGTGCCCTATACTTCAGAACAGCATCTAATGAAATGGAATAAGCACTGTATATCTGGGGCAGCACTGGCTATTGCTCCCTTCCTGAATGATGTGGGAGGAGGTAGAGGAGGTGCAGACTGCAGGAGCAGACTTCCCCTTGAGACACTGAAATCAGTGTCTCAAGGGGAAGTCTGCTCCTGCAGTCTGCACCTCCTCTACCTCCTCCCACACCATTCAGGAAGGGAGCAATAGACATCTTATTTATTTATTATTTCTCTGTGTAAACCGCCCTGAGCCATTTTTGGAAGGGTAGTATAGAAGTCAAATTAATAATAATAATTTTAGCCGCAGTTTGTCATTGTGCCCAGTAGCTATTGAGTGATGACACCAATACAACCCAATTTTTGAACCTGTATATAATTATGGAAATTTAACAAGCTTGCATACATCTGTCCATTTTCACATAATTTATTCTGCTCCTGGAAGGAAGAGACAAGGAGCTTGCTCCACACTGAAACCATTTATTTTTTTATTACATTTCTATACCACCCCATTCAAAAGGCTCTGGGCAGTATACAAGTAAAAAACAAAGGCAAAACCATTTAAATCAAGCTACTTAAAACAATGTAGAAATTAATTTAAAACAATTCAGAATAATTTAAAACCAATTAAAATACTTTAAAACAATTTTAAAACCTTGCCAAACAAGTAAGTCTTTAGGGCTCTCTTGAAAACCTTTAATGAGTCCAGATTACGGATATCTGCTGGAAGTGTATTCCACAGACCAGGAGCAGCTAAAGAGAAGGCCCGGTTCTGAGTCATCACAAGATGTGCTGGTGGTAACTGGAGACGGACCTCTCCAGAAGACCTCAGCGTGTGATGGGGATCATACAAAAGAAGGCGCTCACTAAGGTAACCTGGACCTAAGCCATGCCTCCTGAAAATCTGTTTTAAGAGTCATTAGACATTGCCAGGGGTGTATCTAGGGTGGGGCAGGCACGGCACATGCCCTGGGCACCACTTGAAGGGGGGCGCCATTTAAAAAATACTAACAATAAAAAAATTGCTGCCGAAAACAAAATGGCCACCGTGCATGCTCAAATGTCTTCTGTGAGGCCCTAAGCCATGCCATGTCTCACAGAGGCCATTTGAGCATGCACAGTCGCCATTTTGTTTTCAGCAGCCATTTTTAAAAAAAATTTTTTTTTTAAATGATCACTGCACATGCTCAAATGGTCCCTGTGAAGCCCTAGAGGCCAGAAGGGGGAGGGGGAACCTTTGCAGACCCCCCACGGCCTTTAGGAAGCCCCCTGAAGGGGCTACAGGTAATTGTTTTTTTAAAAAATATATATAATATAAGTCACTGTACACATATTCAGATATGTGACTTGTATGTGACCTTCAGACTTGTATTTTTCAGCTGATATTATGGTAAAGTTATCTGAAAGATGGGTGTCAGATGTTTGGACAGGGGGCACAATTTCAGTGCTTGCCCTAGGTGCTATTTTCCCTAGATACGCCTCTGGACATTGCCCAGTGCTTTCAAGCCTATCTTCACAGTCACAGGAGATCTTGCTTGAACAACGGCTGCTGCTATTTCAAAAAAGTAAACGCTGAAATTCTTTGAATCCTGTGCCTAATACTAAATTTTGAATCAAGGGGTACAATTTAGCATGTGGACTTGTTCACTGTGGGTAGAACAAGTTCTTTTCCTTATGCATAGGGGCCACAGATATATTCAATAAAGCCTCCCAGTAAACTCATGGTAAAGCCTGCTGTGTGTCAAATTCCCATGTGTGCAGAGTTCAACAGCAGACTGCTTGGGTGGGTGGGACCCATGACGCAGTACCCTTTCCCCTTCCACTGTCTTCTATACAAAGAAGCAGATGCTGGAGGCTCACTAATGGGAAGAAAGTATGCACACTCACTTGCTCTCTTGCACTCTCTCTCTCTCAACACCGGAGTGGTGAGCATGCTACACCAGCATGACATAGGCATGAGAGGCAAGCGTCCACTCTCTAGGATTCCACAGGGGCAGAATGAGTGTAGTGGGAAACAGATGAGCAAGGGGAAAACCTACATAGGTTATGGAATTAACAAGTATTAAAACACTTGCACATTTCTGAATCATGTTCTGTAGGAGGAGGGAGTAAGACAGGACTCATGTAGCATGCACATGTGTACACGCACACACAGAAAAACAGAGTCAGGTACACCAGAGCAGTAGAGGCACTCTACTATAGGCTGAATTTTCCACAGTGCTTCATTTGGAACTGAGCTTCTAGCTGTAGTTGAGCTTAGTGGTTTCTAGTATAGTTGCTAGCAGGCACGAGCATGTTTCCATGCTAAGCACTCACCTTGCACAAAAGAAATGAGCATAGAACAGGTGTATTCAGTCATCTACCTGCACAGTGGTTGACTAGGCTAATGAAAAATTCAGGAAGCATAAGGGAGAGGTACTCAAATACCAGCATAGGTAAAAAGGGTAGATCAATCCATTAACGCTTAGAAGCCTCATGCAGACAATCAGCCTGAATATGTGAAGGGAGGGGGAATTAGAGTGTGTTGACTATCCACACCCCCATACCAATATGGCCCTCTAAGCCAAGCCCCCTGTTCTCCTCAGGTTCAGTGTTTGGTTGCAAAGGAGCCCAGGGAGAGGCGCAGCTACAGGGGCCTATGTGGGTGGGCACATGGTTAGCTGGCATGCTTTGTGCATGCTGCCATGCTTCCTGCATTCCAACACTGGACTATGACTAGAGAAGAGTAGCAACAGAGCAGCTGCAGTATGCAACACACAATCTAGGACGTTGCTGCAAGGCATCCTGCTTCACACTGCTAAGAGGAACAGAGGGAAATTAAATTAAGAATTAAATCTTGTGAGGGAGATATGGAGTTCCCAGTCCTGTCACATGAATGCAGATGCAGTTGCAGGGTGAAAATGTCAGCAGACAGATGAGGTGTTTAGCCCTTTCCTTCTCAGCTGATACTTCTCTGTAAATGATGCTTGAGAAGAAGAAAATCAGTTTTGTTAGCCAGCTGTAGAAAGTGTAAACTAGGGGTTGCGATTTTACAACTTTGTTTTCTCTGTAACTAATAGTTGCTTGCCGCAGTATAATTTGATTTTCCTTTGGACTCCAAGGCCCTTCTTTATTATATTTTATCATAATCTGGTTTGCATGTTTGGAGGAAAACCTAAAGAGAGTGCTTGACTAGTTGCCTAGCAACCGCTATGTGCCTTTTATCTCTTTGCCACTCTCTAACAAGAAGACCCTGAGCACCGCTGTGTGTGCGCGCGCAGACAAACACACACAGAAACTGCACAGGCCATGCACTTTAGCTATCTAGCATCCCCTTTGCCAGGTGTTTCCACTGTGCCTATGGATATTCCATGTTAGAGTACTTCCCTGCTTATGAAGGGATTGCTGCCTCCTCAACCCCTAAATGGTCACCTCCCTCCAGTTCTAGTTCAACAGACAGGGTGCAGGTAGTAACTAAAACAATGCACAGGCAGAGACATTGATGCCGCCTGGCAGGAAGGTCAAACTGGTACAGTATGTTTGGCATGGAAGCAACCTCAGAGCAGCTGAATTAGAGATGACACATATGCTTTTGTGGAGGAGCAACCTACACAGTGTGGGGGAAGAAGAGCCAATAGCACAAGGAGTCATTTGCCCACAAGGTTTCCTGGCAACGGGTTCCAGACTAGACCAGTGGCGGCCACTCAATAATGGCAGGAGGGGCGGCTGTGCCCCTCTCCCCCACAAAAAAAAACCTCACCAAAAAGAAAAAAGAAAAAGCACACACACTGTGGGTAGTTAATAGGCAGCCAATCTGTTGTGAGGGAGGGAACTTCCTGCTTCCTCCTCATGGTTGCTGCACCTTCATCCCCATGCTGCTACTGGAGGAAACTGCCTGCTAATCAATTCCCTTACCTCGTTGCTTTAGGTGCCCTGTATCACTGCCTCTCCAGATTAGACATAAAAAAGCAAAAGTGACTGTGTGCTCTTTTGCCCCTTTATGTCTAATCTGGAGAGGCGGTGATGCAGGGTACCCAAAGCAACGAGGTAAGGGAGCCTTGATGAGCAGGATGTTCCCTCCAGAAGCAGCTTGGG
This sequence comes from Hemicordylus capensis, assembly GCF_027244095.1. Taxonomy (NCBI): domain Eukaryota; kingdom Metazoa; phylum Chordata; class Lepidosauria; order Squamata; family Cordylidae; genus Hemicordylus; species Hemicordylus capensis. The sequence continues at coordinate 383,666,208 of NC_069658.1, forward strand.
GAGGAAGCTGCAGCATCCAAGCGAAGGAAGCAGCAAGTTCCCTCCCTCACAGCCGATCGGCTGCCTCTTTTCTCCCCTGGCTGTCTGGACACTCTGAGCTATCTTTTACCAAGTCATGGGCAGTTTTCTATTCTTTTTAGGGGTGGGAGGGAGGGGTTCTGGCTACTGCTAGTTTTGAGTGGCTCGAATCACTCAGTGGCTGTTACCCATGAATCAATTTGAAACAATTGGCTTACTCATGTGTAACATTCACAGTGTGACTTTTGCAACTAACACCCCCCACCCTGCCCCCAGATGGCAATTCAAAGAGTACCATCTCACTGAACTGAAGGAATCTCTCTACTGCCACCTACTGACCAAGTGTCCCATGACTGGCACAACCCAAGCTTCACCTTCATTCCTGGACCCAGATCCCTTCCAATTTTCTTTTAACCAAGGGGGGAGAGAGTGCCTCAAGAGGTCACTGTGGTACAGTTTTGTTACTCCACTGCACTGCAATGCCAAGAAAGTGTCATTCCAAAAAGCTTCCTTCCGGTCTGAAACTCTCTCTACAACCAAGCCCAGATACAACACAAGAGGCAAAGATATTGGCTGTAAGGCATTATCATGTGCAAAAGAGACTTTCTGAATCTGGCATTAGTCTGCCTGGTGTATTTACAAAAAGCATTATGCTGTAGCTGTACCAGAAAGAGGGGAAGGGACGGCTTTGTACTTATTTCCTTTGTGCACTTTTCAAAGGACATCAAACTGGAAACACATTTGTTTTTCCCCCAGAGGAATTTACAGTTCCTGTTTCTCTATTGGTGCATAATGCTGTTGCTAGGCTGTGGTCTATGCTGTCAGGATCCCCCTCTTGAAATGTGTCTTTGAGAATTTCACTAATTTGTTAAACAAGCCTCTGGAATTATCTTATGTTCCCCAACTGTGAGTCACCTAATGAGCAGCTGTGGTCCAATATACCACCATTTCTGATTCTATCCATGCAGGCTTGGGGTCATTACTGCAGATTTATTTATGTATGAGTGTAAGCGTATGAAAAGTAGTACAAAGCAACATACTACACTGCTTGGGCCATCTTATTCTGCAGCTTTCCTCATGATCCCATACTGACTGGGGTGATTTTATTCTTGAAACCCCTGCTGCCTCTTCAAATGGCCAGATAAACATTTTGTTCCCCTTCCAAAGTTTTAACAAGATTTAGCTGAGACCAGAGTACTCCAGGGCAGAGTGGCAGAACCCATTAACATGCCTATAACCAGCCAATGGGAAACACCTATATTGGGCAGCTGCAATATAGGAAGATGCTGAAAAGCTTCATCTCATACTGCAAGGGAGATGGCAATGGTAAAACACCCCAACCCCCCCGTATCCTACCAAGGAAAACCACAGGGCTCTGAGGTGGCCAGGAGCTGACACCCACTTGACAGAATAACTTCACATTACTCAGTCCTGAAAGATTTAAGGTAAGAATACCTTTGAGAATGTACAGAATGCTTTCCCTCCACTGCTATGTGGCACTCCCTCACAAAGGCTTTCTAGTTAAAGGGTGCAACTTACAGGCAGACCTGATACTGCCTCTTGGAGTGATAGGGCCATAACTCAGTGGCAGGACAGGTGCAGAAGGTCCCAGATTCAATCCCTGGCTTTCCTTGGGAGATCTGAAAAAGACCTCCATCAAACCTAGAGAGCCGCTGTCAGTCAAAATAGACAAAATTCTCACCAATATGGACCAATGGTCAGACTTGGTATAAGGAAGCTAAACCACGATATAGAGATCAGCATGTTTTTAACCAACAGCAAATGGTGTCCACATAAAACAAAGACAACTGAAGCTGGATGGGAGAGAATCTAGAAACCTTTATAAGACACCTAAATAATGTGAGGCGAGACCAAGACTTAGCACTCTGCTAAACTCTATGGAAATATGTAAATGGTGTAGGGCTCAAAGCCAGAACAAGAGGGAATCAGCAAGCCAAGAGTCAAGCCAAGCAGACAAACCAAGAGTCAGGGTCAAACAGCAAGCTGGAGGTCAGAAACAAACCAAGGGTCAAATAAGTCAATCACTAAAGCCAAAAAATAAAAATAAAAGCAGATGCAATGCACCAGAATCAAGATGACCTTGGAAACTGAGGTGAAGCCTGCCTCAAACAGGAAGCTTCTTGTACCCTTCCTGTCATTCAGAGGAATAATGTATTATGGGGGCAATGGGATGCCGAATGTCAATCGAGGCTTAAGTCAATCTTTGCAGAAGAACGTGTTCTGCTACGCCTAGAACTTTGCATAGGACACTTCTAATCAACAACTGCTGCACAGTGTTTCTTCTGGCTCACCGGACTTGGAACAGGCAATCTTGTTAAGCATTCTAATTTTACAGTGAAAAGTATGAGCACTAAATTCAACTTGGATTTTTGAAACAAGTTCCCTTTAAAGTACTATTGAACAAGTGTTACCAAAAGCCATGGAGAATATCCCACAGCCTCATCCATTTCAAGCAGAACCCCGCCCACATGGTGCAACATGGTCATCCTTAATCCAAGGATATCAATTGCTCTGCAGTGCAGAATTAATAGCTATATGCAGCTTTTCAACAAAAACGGAAATTCTCAACACAGTTTAGATAACAGTTGGAACAAGCTGGTTCCCTTTCCCAAAGAGGCTCACAATCTATAAAGAATACTGGGGAGACACCAGCAACAGCCATTGCCAAGAGTGCTGTGCTAAGATGACTAGGGAGAGTTGCTCTCTCCTTGCTATGTGTAAAAGAGCCACTACTTCAACAGGTGCTTTTTTGCTCAGTCACCAGAGGATTTGCAGCAAATAAAAAACCAAGCCAAATTATCCAAATGCACCACGAGCAAACAAGTGATACACGGCAAAACACATACCATTCTATTCATGTAATTATACCTCCCCATGCACAACTGTGGGTGTTTTTTAGCTCTGAAATACTCATGTCTTAAAATAGTCAGTCATAATGAAATGGCAATAATCTTTACTCAAAAAACAAAACACACCACCACGTAGTTCTAAGCAGAATTATTGGAGGCTACATTCCACTACTTTTAACAAGGTGACACTTGCCGACTCTTAACTAGGACCCATTCCTGTGTGCTGTGAATTTGGTTTGTTTCCAACTGTTACAGCATGGGTTAAAAAGAGGGGTTGTCTATATTTTGAGTGGCCACCATCTTGAACCATACAGAGGTGTTGTCTATACTTGAGTGTCTACCATCTTTTTTTGCTGATCTTGGTGGCTCAGCCAAAAAAAACCCCACTGGGGTCCCCTGGTATGCCTCCCATTACTGTGAATTTGGTCTATATATCAGACTGCACATGCAAACATTATTAGACAGACACACATACAGACATGGTGATCTCATAAGCTTCTCTCCCTTTGGAAACCAGGCTATAAATCTGAAACCAGAACCTACATTATATGCTTGGGGGAAATTATACAAAACTCATTACCCACACATTTGCTGTGGTTCATTTTTATTTCTTTACAAAATGAAGGTGCTTGTTAGTGGTTGAAATTATCGAAGACAAGGAGAAATAGGACTACCACAGGACATGGTTGGGTGGGATTATCATTAGGGCAATGACGGGAATGCATGGCATAAGGTAGGGAGATATACAGGCGATAGACATCCCAACTTCCACAGTTCCTGAAATAATCCAATAATCCTTAGTTACAAAGCTATTAACAGTTACCAATATCACCACTTTAAAAGCTTGCACGCAGAATAATGCGGGCTATAGATCTAGCCCTTTCTTTAAATAACAGGCAATTTGTTGAGGATTCTGATGGTTGTGGAACAGATTCAAAATTAAAAGCCAAGTTCCAAAATGTGATTCATAATTATAGCCATAAAACATTTCCAGCCTCCCTGCCCAGTTAGCATATTCTGTGACTGTTCTAAGCTCTCCAAGCAATGCATATTTGCATGAAAACTCTTCTGTTTTCCACCAACAAGGCTGCAGTAGGCAACACTGAAGCTTCTGCTCTCAAAGATCTACCTAACTCATCTTGCCATAAGCAAGAACTCATGAAGCATAAGTAGGAGCTGGGGGAAAGTGCCCACTCATGGGCATGTGGTTTTCATGCCTTCGCCCAAAAAGCCTTGACCAGCTGGCTCCATTAGAAGCAGAACAAAGAATAAATAGGGGTTCTGTAAGACGCGACTCTTTGCTTGTCCTTGTGACAAACACCTCCCGGTGTCAGCTGCACTGCTGCCAGATCAGTCATCCCACTAGACAAACTGTCAATGAACTGAAGTGTTTTTCCCCATGTTTCTCCAGCAATGTTGGAAACGCTGGGTGACAGCTGGGGATACCACTTTTACCCTGAGGTAAGCTGGTTCAGTTCCCCAGTGTGAAAGGTTTTAGACAAAACCAGACTCACAGTGGCAAACTCCTTAATGCTTCATAGTTTCTTTTTTGTTTGCAAGAAAGAGATGCTTCCCAATGGCCTCACACTGGATTAATAGTCCTAGACCTTAAATAACTCTGTAATTTGCCTATGTTCAGGTCTTATTCTGAAGGAGCTAAAACATGTGCATCTTTTTCTTCTTCCATTCCCTTTAAGCAGAACACCTTTAAGTGGCAGCATCAACAATGCCAAAGTCAGGGTTGACCAAACCAGACACATGCATACCAGCAAATGTTTATGTTCATTGCAAGTGGAGTTGGGGAAACATTTCTAAGCCCCAGGTTACATTCAAGAAAGAAGAATTCATGCATGCATGCATACACACATGTGCACACACAGACACACAATGCCGTTGCTAAGACTGGCCAAACAGTTTCTGCAAAGCAATTAAGGTGGCTGAGGGGCAGACCTAACTCTTAATTGAGTTCCTCTGAGTAGACCACTTTACTTTCTCACCTATAAGTGAATGGCACCATCCACTCCTACAGGAAAAAAGCAGAAGACTGAGCCTGGGACATCACTGCACAGGAACAGAACTTGCTATCTGAGGTTCCTCTGGACTGAGTAAGCCTCCACTAACACCTGCCTCTGCCCACCCCTTAGGTGAAAATAAGGGATTATTTATTTTCTTCCAGGGCCTCCTGCAACACACAGGTCCTCCCCCAGTTCCCAGTTGCCCTGGCCATAATGATGGCATTTTGCCAACTCATTAATATATTTAGGTGTTATTATTTATTACACTTTTATTCTACCTAGTAAAATCCTCTAGGTGGTTTACAACCAATCTGTAAACAATGTTCAGTTAGGCTGAAGATCAGAAGACAGTTTTCTAATAATGAGATATATAAAATTCAGGAACAGTCGCAGAACAGACATGAAATCAAAGAACTCCCCTGGCTTCCAAACGTAATTGGATAAATGAGGGTTGTTTTAAAATTTGATTGGCATCATAGCTCTCTAAAGTTTGATGTGGGGCTGGTAGTTTCCTTTCCTTTTGGAGCATCAGTCTCTGCCAAAAATAATTTGGGAAGAGGGCCTTGCATGAGAAGGCCAAGTGTTGAAGAGGTATACAGTGGATGGGTTTTACTTCTGCTCATACTGCTTGAAATCATCCAAGAAAATGTTGTCTTATAAATGTGAAATTTTGTACTGCTACTTGGCAGAGTGTTTGTAAAAATTTACAATGTCCTAATTGCCAAGGGCAGATCAAAAGAAACAGAGATTAGACAGAAGGAGGTCAGACATGGACAAAATGGAAATAGTGAGGAAGGCCTGTAAGGTGACATGGGTTGCAAAAAAATTTGTGAGTTGGCTGTGCCATAACAGGCACATATATCCAACCTGATTATTGCCAACATCTTTCTACATTTTTTCTTGGTATGCATGATTAAATCACATACTTTCCCCCCACGCCCGGCTGAACCTCTATTTTCATACAAGGGAGTCTCTGCAGCCAATATGTTATGTTTCTTGAGAGCAAAAATGGCAGAAACCAAATATATTTAAGAATGGATCTCAGAGAATGGGGCCGCTTGGGGAAGAGCACCTGCATGCAGAAGGTTCTAAGTTCCTTTCCTGTCATCTCCAAGATAGGGCTGAGAGAGATTCCTTCCTGCAACCTTGGAGAAGCCGCTGCCAGTCTGTGCAGACAATACTGAACTAGATGGACCACTGGTCTGACTTGTTATAAGGCAGCTTGCTATTTGGGGGGGGGGGCGTGAAAAGGATGCATACGTTATTCATGCATACTAAGAAAAGAGGCAGAAAGATATTGACTACCTAGCCCTGACCTTTTGGTGATATCCAGACTCTACAAAGGGGCCTCAGTGTTCAGATTTATGGGAGATGTGGTCCTCAATCTACAAAAACAGGGTATGAAGAAATGCAAATAATCCAAATCTGAATGGCCCACTTAAACACTGCTTTCAAGGCCGATTTGTGGAGGGAGAGAAAAAGACTCATTCAAATCTAATGCATACACAACCCCCACATGTGTATTCTCCAGAGAAGCAGCTCTCTCTTGATCAATTTCCAGAATGCGGCCAGATGTTCTTCACTGGGAACAAGCATGCACATTCTCACTTATCTGGCATATCTGTGTCATCAAAAGTAATATGGGATGTGATTTCCCAAATCTATTAAACAGAAACATGTTTAAAATGTTAAGTGTATCCAAATTGCATGTTTAGCCAAAAATTATATGTAAAATTATTCACAACTGTGACACAGGAACATTGGAAGCTGCCATATAACGAGTCAGACCACAGGTCCATCCAGCTCAGTATTGTCTACATAGCCTGGCAGTGGCTTCTCCAAGGCTGCAGGCAGGAATCTCTCTAGGCCCTATCTTGGAGATGCCAGGGAGGGAACTTGGAACCTTCTGCATGCAATCATGCTCTTCCAAGAACAGCTTGATCTCCTAATATTTTACAGGGCTCACACATCAAGTCTCCCATTCATGTGCAACCAGGGCAGACCCTGCTTAGCAAAGGTGACGAATCATGCTTGCTACCGCAAGACCAGCTCTCCTCCCATAAACCAGTGTCTTGAAACTTTTTTTAAAATGGGGCAGAGTTAAGGTTATCTGGTTGCTTATGAACATTAAAAAGTAAAATTCAGCTCTTATTTTTGCATGCTCCAGTTAGTAATAATTCAGTTTTGCCCACCAAGAACTTCCTTCCTGGGAAAACATCCCCCAGCTTTCCATTTCTATGGGCTGATTCACAAGAATCCCCTCAGTTTGTTGCAATGCATTTTCAGCCAACTCATGTTGATTTCTAGGCCCTGACAAGGCATTTATACATGTGCTACAAGCACAAGATGGATTTTGCAAGCAGTGTTTGTGGTGATATGCCAAAAGCTGACCTGACCCAAGTTTCATATATGACTGAAATATGTGCACAGCCAGCCTGCATGGCTATAAGCCATCACAGCCAGTCTAAAAACCATTGCTGGTATAGACCAAGAGAGCTGTGTGAAACAACAGTCGGTCAGTACATGGGTCAGACTGGTACTCCAACTATCTTGCACGCAGAGACTGAATCGGCCTCTTTCTGACCGTTCCTGCATTGTATGGGTCCCATCAGAGAGACTAGAATAGCTTTGCCACAACCAGCCAATTATCTCCATGGTGCTGATGAGGCAATGGAACACTTAGTATGAGAGAAACAGGGATGTCATTAGACAGGCACTGTCACATGGCAAAGCCACATGCAGGTACAAGATTACTTTGGGAAGGAAAGATTTCCAAGGCTCTCAACATATTTCCCCCCAAAGTCACCACAGCAGCTCACATACTGGGAGGCTCCACGGTTGATAAGGAGTGTGTCCTCACACTCCTGCTGCTTCCCTCATTGAAAATAATGAGGGTAGCAGCAGGAGTGTGAGAACACACTCCTTAGTAGCCACAGGGCCTCCCCGAATTTGCAAGCCATGCCAGCAGGGTTCAAAGGGACTTGGAAGCCATTTAGCAGCTCACTGAGCAGTATGTAAGCTAGTGACACCTGTGTCAAGCAGAAGAGGTAGACAGCTTCTTAATCCATCTTCAACTGGGTAGTAAAGTGGCTAAGGAAAAAGGCAACACTATTCCTTTACCCATTATCTGAAGCCCTTCCACTCATACCAACGGAGGATTCAGAATCAGAGCCTTGTATGTGTGTCTTGACCCAGCTCAAGGAACAGCAGGCTGCAGCACCCAAGGAGAGAGTGGGAAGGGGAGCTGGGATGTTTCCTTTTGCTGTGCTTGAAAGCCCAGTTGTTCTGAGCCATCACAAACCACACACAAAATAAAGGAATTGAAATGGGCAACCAGACTAATTGCGCCCTTGGCAACCCGGGTCATGCAACTGAATTATTCTGCTTCTGCAATTCCAGTGAGGTCATGACACACACTTTGGGAAACCTTCATTATTTATAGGCCTATTACTCACATGACATAAGATTATTTGTACCTCCTCTGCTGAAGTCCCACACCAACCAGTTTGATAAATATGGTTTTAAATTTTATTGGATGCCACAGAGTTTGAATTCTGCACTGGAAATCCAATTTTATCTTCTTAAGGAACAGTTCCAAGGCAAATCATAAAACCAAAGCAATTAATAAGTGTGTTCCAATGTAATTCTCATTGGTGCAGTACTCATTCTGTTATCCACCACTAGAAATTTGCTTCCAGGACAAGACAAACAGAAAACCCAAAGCACCTATTTGCTACCAGCTCCAAACACCAGCCACTGACACAAACTGACAGCCTCTTGAAAATGAGGGCTGGGTGAGAATTGGCCTGCAAGGTACGGAACAAGAGTCAGCTCTTGCCCTCTTTAAAGCTTGTGGGTGGTTTCTCATTCTGGTGGTGGGGATGAGAGAGATTCACTGCCTCCATCATAAACACACTGATGTTTATCAGATGCAAAGCAACGTTGCTTCCAACCACAGTGTGGCATTGTGACAGCGTGGGGGGGGGGAGGGCAAGCCAAGCACTGCTCAAATATATCCGTCTGATATGCTCTTATGCCTGGAGGGAAGGATGCATCTGAGAGCAGGAGAGGATGTCATAGCACTTCCAAAGTGGTACTAAGCCAATCCGACAGGATGTCACTACAGCTGCATCGTGATGGGGAAAATAATTTTCTGTGCACAAGAGTGGAGAATAGCCATGGGCTACAGTGCTTGAAAGGATATTTTCAAGAGCTGAAACACACAACTCAGATGCCACAGATATATTGCTATAACTTCACTGCGACCTCTTAAAATCCATCAGTGGGAGAAATGATGAAGTCTTGGCTAATTTCTGTTGTGCTTATACTGGCATACCTCCCCACCAGCCAGTGAGGGAGAAGATTACCTTGGGGGCTGCTCTAGTTTTTGTAGGCTTAGCCCTCACATGGCACCCATTCTAGACATCATCTCTGAGCAACTGGTCCCCAGGTGTCCCCGCTCCATCAGCTTCCTTACAGTACTGCCTAATCCTCCTCAGTGCATTCTTTCCCCTGTGATGCCGGTTTTATTCCAAAAACAAAAGAAATGGGGAGAGCAGGAGATGGGTGAAATACACAAGGAGATAGATGAGTCACAAGCTGGTATTAGGCAGCTTATTCTTGAAAGCTAAAGTTATTTAAACACACACACACTGAATAAAACCATCCTCCAGGGAGATGGCTTCTGGTGTTCTTCCCTTTCAAAGAAAAGATCTCTAGAAGGCTGCATCTTATTTATTTATTGGGGCGGGGGGAGGTTGGGGGGGAACCAATGGCCAACGTGGATTTTAAATTTGAGTATATTTAAAGGCATTTACAAATGCCTTCTATGACAGCCTGATGTGTGTCACAAGAGACTAATATTCAAGACACACAAGTACTATGGGTACACACACCTAATCTTCCTGTTGACTGAACTCTGGCAGTAGCTGTAAGCGTTTGTCTTAAAGCCATCTTCCACACCAGTAAAGTAGAGTGTGCCATAGAGTGCAGGGAAACAGCATGGGGAAAAGTGAGGTCACCTCTTTGAATGACAGCTGTTGGGGGAACTTAGAGTGGGTGATAGTACTGAGGGAAATCAAGGAAGGTACCAGTTGCTTCAAAGCAGAACAACCATCTGAATGAAGGGAGCAAGCTTTGTGGGGAAAGGGTTTGGTAACAAACCTATAAGATGAACCTATAAGATGACCTATAATATCATTCAAGAGTCCTGAAAAATGCAACAAATCCAGGAATGCAACAAAGATAACCAAGTGATAGAACAGGATAGAACATCCCCTCCACTCTCCCCCCACCCTTGGTTTTAAGTGAGCCAAACTCCCTTAGGGAAGCTCGAGGGCATCATTGTTCACATCATCCTTGGTGAGCAGGTCTTGAAGAAGACCACCACACATATAATTTGCTCAGGTTACAAAAAGGGCATTTTTCTCAACAGAGACCCACCAGTGATAGGTTCTTGCTGTTTTCAACCTACCTGTTAGCAACACCCCTTCTCCCATATCATACGCTAAGCTGACAAAGACATCGACATCTTCCCAACTCTGAATCTGGGGGAGCTCAGCTTCTAGCCCTTTCTGTGACTCTTGTTATACCATGCAGGGAGGCACAGTAAACAAGTTTGCCCCCTCTTAGGGTGGTTTGCAATGCCACAATTTCCATAATTCACTATTCACATTTTAACTCACTCAGGGGAAAGTCTAGGCACTTACATTCTTAATGAATCGATGCTTCCTACAGGCCATTTTTTAGGGTGCCAGCTTAAAATGTAATTTCTCAGGACTACAACTGCTAAGCCACCTAATGGTGCAGCGGGGAAGCAACCTGCCTAGAGAGCAGGAGGCTGCTGGTTCGAATCCCCACTGGTGTGTTTCCCAGAATATGGGAAACTCCTATATTGGGCAGCAGCGATATAGGAAGGTGCTGAAAGGCATCATCTCATACTGCGCAGGAGGTGGCAATGGTAAACCCCTCCTGTATTCTACCAAGAAAACCACATGGCTCTGTGGTCGCCAGGAGTTAACACCGACTCGACAACACAACCTTTCCTTTTTTCCTGTAGCTGCTAATACATTGTAACAGGATAGAGGCTGATAAATTCCTTGGCTAGGAAGACAACAGCCACCTAATGGTGGTGTTTCAAAAACACCTGAAAACCCATCGTTTTGCCCAAGCTTTCTCAGCTTCCTAATATTTTTGGGTTTTAATTTCTGGTTATTTTTAAATTGTTGAAGTGTTTTTAAGTTTTTGTATATGTTTTTAACTGGTTTTATGTTGTTGTAAATTGCCCAGAGATGAAAGTTTGGGGCAGTATATAAATTCGATTAAATAAATAAATAAATAATAAAGGTGCAGTGGGGAAATGACTTGACTAGCGAGCATGAGGTTGCTGGTTTGAGTCCCTGCTGGTATGTTTCCCAGACTATGGGAAATTCCTATATCGACTATGGGAAACATCTATATCCCAGACTGCGTGGGAGATGGCAATGGTAAACTCCTGTGTTCTACCAAAGACAACCACAGGGCTCTGTGGTCACCAGGAGTCAACACCTACTCAACGGTACACTTTACTTTAGGAAGACAACAGTTGCTTTAATGTTGCACAGCTGTCAAAAGGGGACAAAGCCTGTGGTTATTTCCTGCTTGATTCTAAAGTTAAAAAGAAGAAGATAGCAACCAGCAGCAGCTAGCTGTCAAAAATGCTATCAATGCTTCAAGGACTGCTGAAGCTGCCATTACCTCCACAGATGTGGTGGAGAGAAGGTTTCTAAAAAAAAAAAAGAAAAAAGAAAGACTTAACCCCTTCCTAGCCACTTGCCCAGATGGAAGTTTCAGGTCACCAGAGACAATGGGGTGTGTGGTTAGAGCCAGACGGATTTAATGTCTGCTTTCAAATCAAGGCGTTTTGTTTGCTCAAAAATGATTGCCTATGCTAGCTGGTTTGGTGTTAATGTCTGTTTAATAATTCTCTGGCATGGATACACTCACATCCTTGCGGAAGTCATCCCTCAGGCTCGGTGTTCCCCACCTGTAAAATGGGATAACTGTGCCAGAGTTGTCTTGTATATACTTAATCAAACAGAAGACATGAATAGATATATACATATATACATGTGTGATTCAACCCGTAGTACATCTGTGGCTTGACTGACCTTCTTGAGTTATCTGCCTTGCATATATTTTATTAGTTCCCAACTGTGCTGCTGCAGTAGTCTGGATTACGTTATGCCACAATTATCACTAAAGTCCTCCTCTAATAAAAAGATACCTCATTCATAAAGCAGCCAAGCATCGTAACAGCAGTCCAGACTAGCTATATGGACACTGATTTGCTTACTGTTGTGCATATCAAAATGTGATTTTGTAATTTAAACATCCAGGCCCAGTGTATGTGAATGTGATAGAGTATCCATTTTCTAATATCAAAGACTAATAATCTGATGCTATTTACTTAAGAAATAAAAGCCACTGTGTTCAATAGGACTTACTTCAGCATACACTTTTTTAGACAATGTGGGGGTCACAATCTAATTTTCTTCCTCTGGTTGCAAAATGTCTTAGATGGGTCCTACTCAGAGACACCTTTTTTAAAAAATGCTATTGAAAAAACAGGATATGCATTTTTTAAAAAAAAGAAAATAAAAATATAAAAGGCTGTTGAAGAGCTAAGTTTGAAGACTTGTGATAGTCAAGGTTGACAGCACTGGGATACCGAGACCTGTTCACCTGACATTGTACAAGGTTCCTCCATTAGCTACGTATGACTCTTCTACACCACCAGGGTATCCAAAGTACATCTGCCTGGATGGAACTGCATTTGAAGTTTTGTCTCTTCAAATGTGCCAAGAAGAGAGACTGCTGGAAAAGCAAGAACATCAGCTACAAGTGTACCAAGACCAGTGCCTGATTAAAATGCCGGGAGACAACTTAATATTTATTTTAAAAATTAAAGTAATTGGCTTGATTAGTGCTGATATTTTTCTGGCAAGAAGCTAGTTATCATCGAGGCTGGTGCCAATTGAATGGTTACTTGAGTACTGACTGGCACATTTGATTTTCATTCAGTATATTCTTCCTGCCCTGAATGTCTGCTTGGAAAACAAGCATCTGTGGGTGATAATTGCCTAGATTCAAGCAAAAAAAGAAAGAAAGAAAGGACAGACAGACAGACAGGCAGGCAGAAAAACTTGGGAATGAAATCTTTTATCAAAGAAGAAATGTGAAAAAGAGGTAAAAATCTGCCTGTATTTCAGTGCTGTTTGCCTGGAGGTGCCACAGCTATTTGCAAAATTTCAAATTTTAAAATAGTTTGCAATCAACCCCTAATTCAAATGCAAGAAAAAACTGGAACTATTCTAGTGTATTCCATGAATTTCAGCTGAATGCAGACCTTTTATTATCCAGAGCTTCCCGAAAGAAAGCTATTTCCTCAGCCTCTGTTCCTCCCTCTGCCCCTGCCCCCCGAAATTTGCAATTTGGGGCTGATACTACTGGGCTAGCATGCAGGATTGTTGTAAGGTGTTACAGAGAAAAACGCTCACTTCATATATAGTAGATATAATTACTCTTATTAAAGAAGCCTGCTTACAGACACTTACATAACAAAACCAAGTCACAAAACTGAGCCACCACTGAGCTCAACAGTAACATGTTTCAATTACAGCTTCTCTGAGGGACGGAAGGATGCCTCCTCGTCTTAAGGAGGCCATTATCAAACCATTACTGGAGAAATCTACATTGGATCCAGTGTTCTAATTTTTTTCCATCTGTGTGCAGAATGAATTTTATTCTGGGCAGCAGTACCAAGGCAGTGTGTGCGCACGTATATTCAAAGTGGGACCTTCCTGGTTCAGCCTGAGAGGGATCTAAAGTTAACTGAGCGGACATCAAAAAATCTGTGAGGGGATGCACGTGCACACACCTAGAGGGAACACTTATTGGATCCCTCAAAGTTGGCAGTTATAGGTCTATCTCCAGCCTCTCATGGTTGGGCAAGTTGATTGAGAGGGTGATGTCCGAGCTCCAGGCAGTCTTGGAGAAGACTGATGTTTTGGACCCATTTCAAACTCACTTTCGGGCAGGCTATGGGATGGAGACTGCCTTGGTCAGCCTGATGGTTGATCTACAATTGGGAATTGGCGGAGGGAGTGTAATGCTGTTGGTCCTTTTGGCTCTCTCGGTGTCTTTACATAAGAACAGCCCTGCTGGGTCAGGCCCAAGGCTCATCTAGTCCAGCATCCTGTTTCACACAGTGGCCCACCAGATGCCTCTGGGAAGCCCACAGACAAGAGCTGAGGGCATGCCCTCTTTCCTGCTGTTACTTCCCTGCAACTGGTACTCAGAAGCATCTTGTCTCTGAGACTGGAGATGGCCTATAGCACTCAGACTAGTAGACACAGATAGACCTCTCCTCCATAAAGTTGTCCAAACCGCTCTTAAAGCCATCCAAGTTGTTGGCTGTCTCAACATCTTGTGGCAGAGAATTCACAAGTTGATTATGCATTGTGTGAAAAAGTACTTCCGTTTGCTGGTCCTACATTTCCTGGCAATCAATTTCATGGGATTACCCCTGGTTGAAGTAGTGTGTGAGTGTGTGAGAGAAAAATTTCTATCAACTTTATCCACACCATGCATGATTTTATAGACCACTATCATGTCTCCCCACAGTCGCATTTTTTTCTAAGCTAAAAAGCCCAAGGTGTCTTAGCCTTGCCTCACAAGGAAGGTGCTCTAGGCCTCTGATCATCCTGGTTGCCCTCTTCTGCACCTTTTCCAATTCTACAATGTCCTTCTTTAGGTATGGTGACCAAAATTGTACGTAGTACTCCAAGTGTGGCCACACCATAGTTTTATATAAGGGCATTATAATATTAGCAGTTTGATTTTCAACCCCGTTCCTAATTATCCCTAGCATGGAATTGGCCTTTTTCACAGCTGCCTCACATTGAGTTGGCACTTTCAACGAGCTGTCCACCATGACCCCAAGATTCCTCTCCTTGTCAGTCACTGAAAGCTCAGATCCCATCAGCATATATGTGAAGGTGGGGTTTTTCACCCCAATATGCATCAATTTACACTTGCTAACACTGAACTGCATTTGCCATTTTGTTGCCCACTCAAACAGTTTGAAGAGATCCTTCTGGAGCTCCTCACAAACCATTTTAGATTTCATCACCCAAAATAGTTTGGTGTCATCTTTGGCCACCTCACTGCTTACCCCTACTTCTAGATCATTTATGAATAAATTAAAAAGAACTTGTCCCAGTACAGATCCTTGGGGGACCCCACTTCCCTCCATTGTGAAAACTCTCCATTTATACCTATCCTCTGTTTCTGTCCTTCAACCAGTTACTGATCCACACATGCATTTGTCCCCTTATCCCATGACTGCTAACTCTTCTCAAGTCTTTTGTGGGGAACTTTGTCGAAAGCTTTTTGGAAGTCCAGGTATACTATGTCAACTGGATCACCTTTATACACACATCTATTGACACTCGCAAAGAACCCCAAAAGGAGTTCTTTGAGTTCTATACCTTCGACCATGGTATCCTTCTGAGTCGCGTGAGAGGCACTGTTTTATAGTAGTTCTGCTCCTTCCTCTCAGACAGTTTTCAGATGGTATGGCTTGGAGGCTGTTACTTTTCAAAGCAAGAGCTTTTGTACAGTTACACAGGACTCCAACCTGTCTCCAATGCTTTTTAACATCTTCATGAAACCACTTGGAGAGATCATCAGGAGATTCGGTGCAAGGTGCTATCACTATGCTGATGACACCCAGATTTCTCCATGTCAACTTCGTCAGGAAACAGCATAACTTCCCTAAATGCCTGCTTATAAGTGGTAACAGGCTGGATGAGGGATAACAAACTGAAGCTGAATCCAAGTAAGACAGAGGCACTTATTGTGCAGGTAATTTAGATAATTTAGATCTATCTGTCCTGGACGGAGTTACACTCCCCCAGAAGGAACAGGTACATAATTTGGGAGTGCTTCTTGTTCCAAACCTCTCCCTAGTATCTCAGGTTGAGGCAGTGGCCAGGAGTGCTTTCTATCAGTCTTTCAACTAACAGGCCAGCTACATCCATTTCTTGAGATAAATGACCTTAAAACAGTGGTGCATATGTTGGTAACCACCGGGTTTGACTATTGCAATGCACTCTACTATATTTTGGGCTGCTTTTGTACACAGTCTGGAATTGGTGCAGAATGCAGCAGCCAGGTTGGTCTCCATAGAAACCCGAAGAGACCATATTACTCCTATTCTTAAAAAAAACTTCACTGGCTACCAATATGTTTCCGGGCAAAATACATGTTATTGCCTATAAAGCCTTTAGTGGCTTGGGCATTGGGGACAGTGAATGAGCAAGAAAAATCCAGTGCTCTTAGACCTGGAAAAAGGAACATTGGCTTACCATGAAGGGTTTCTTTTCCCTGTGTTAGGAGCTCATCAGATAGGGTTGTGTACTGAGCATGCTCGAGACAGAACTGGATCATGTGACACAGTTTCCTGCTGTAGCTGCCTCCCAACCCCAGTTCTGGAGCTGTTGTGAAGAGTGAACAAAGTCAAGTAGAGAGAGCTGATCTAAGTTGGAGGCATCTGCATGAAGGACAAAGCTAGAAACATGGTAAGGAACAGGCATCGTAGACTTGAGAGTATGAGGAAAAGAAGGAGATAGCCTAGCATCTCAAACCCTGAGAGCAGTGTCCCCTGTTTAAGAAGGCGATTATCTGAGTGCCTGTAAGAATATTCCCTCCCAGAGAAACCCCCAGAAAAAATATACATCCGAGTGGGGCTGATGAGCTCCTAACAAAGGGGAAAAGAACCCTTCATGGTAAGCCAATGTTCCTTTTCCCCCTGTGTTGGAGCTCATCAGACAGGGACATGCCCAAGCTGCAGAGAAGAAAAGGAGGGATGTATTAGACCGCATGTTGAAGGACCGTGTGGCCGAAGGCAGCCTGGGGAGTAGAGAAGGATGAGATCTTGTAGTGGCGAATGAAAGGTGTAACAGAAGACCAGGTACCTTCCCAGCAAATTTCTATGAGTGGTGTGTGCGCGCAGAAAAGGCCGCGGAAGTGACCGCACTCCTGGTGGAATAAGCAGTTATACTTCCTGGGGGAGGGAGGTTAAGCGAAGTGTCGGCTAGTAGAATGCAAGCCTTGATCCAACTGGCAAGAGTGGCCTTGGATACCTTGTCGCCCAAAGTGGGTGGATGAAAGGAAACAAAGAGGGAGTCTGACTTGTGAATATCTTTGGTGCACTGAATGTAAATGCATAATGCTCTACGAACATCCAATTTATGCCAGAGTTTTTCCCTGGGATGGGACAAGGAAGGACAGAATGAAGGCAGAACAACCTCTTGGGACCTATGGAAGGAGGTGTTGATCTTAGGGAGGAAAGTAGGATCAAGTCAAAGGTTAACCGAGTCAGATTGGAAGGTACAGAGTTCTCTACGCATGGACAGGGCGCCTACTTCAGACACCCAGCAGGCCAATGTAATGGCCATGAGCAATAGAACCTTGAAGGTTAAGGCCTTCAGGTGGATAGAAGAAAGGGGTTCAAAGGGAGATCTGGTTAGGGCACTGAGAACCTTGTTAAGGTTCCATGAGGGAAAACGCTTGAGGGGAGGGGGTGCTATGTTGGTAGACCCTCTGAGGAACCTAGAGATATGCGGGTGAAGGGAGGAAGAACCCGCGTCAGTAGAGGAGATGTGTAAAACAGACGCAAGTGCCAAAGCTTGTCGTCTCAAGGTATTAGGCTGGAGATGTACGTCCAAGCCAGCCTGTAGGAATGTGAGCGGACAATGAGACAGCTTCAGGAACGCCAGAAGATAATGGGTCTTTGAGACTGGCGGGTGACCAGCATAGGAAGGCTGCCCAAGTAGCTTGGAAGACCCTGTTGGTGGACTGTCTACGAGAAGCCAAGATGGTATTTTGGACAGGTTTGGAGTAGCCCTGGGCAGCTAGCCTCGAGCACTCAATTTCCAAGTGAAGAGCATGCTTGGCATGGAGCATCCGGGCTTGGGATGGAGCAGAGGGCCTTTGCAAAGGAGGTCCGGGTGAATGAGTAGGCGCCATGGGGGGCTTACTGACAGATCAAGGAGATCGGGAAACCATGGTCTGCAAGGCCAATGTGGTATGATGAAAATAATTTCCGCTCGTTCTTGGATTAGCTTCTCGAGTATCTTCGTGATTATGACCATGGGAGGAAAGGCATAGAAGAGAGTGTTTGACCATGGGGAAGTCAGGGCATCCATTGCTTCTGCTTGTGGGGGAGTGAAACCTCATGAAGGAGATGGTTGGAAGGAGAGGCAAAAAGATCTACTTGTGGATGGCCAAAGACCTTAGTGATTTGCAGGTACACTGCTGGATGGTGTTCTGCAGTTATGGATCTCAGATTGGTCTCTGCCCATTGGAATAAGAGGTCAGACTCCTGGATCAGTGACTTGGACTGTGTGCCATCCTACTAGTTGATGTGCACTTTGGCGGTGACATTGTCTGTTCTGACCAGAACATGCTGTCCTCGAAGGAGATGTTGAAACTGGAGGAGCACGAGGCGGATTGCTCGGAGTTCCAGCCAGTTTATGGATCTTTTCATTTCTGTGAGTGACCACGAGGCCTGCGCTAGGTGGCCCCAGCAGTGGGCTCCCCAGCCAAGAAGACTAGCATCTGTGGTCACCACAAGGTGGAGAGGTTCGGACTGCGGGAGGCCTCTGAGGAGAGCTGGAGACAGCCACCACTGCAGGGACTGTCTGAGTGCCAGAGGTAGAGGGATGATGTGGTGAGTTGAGGACATGATCATGTCCTGAAAGGGTAAGAGCAGCCATTGAAGAGGGTAGGAGTGCCACCTGGCCCATGGAGTACATTCCAGACATGCAATCATGGAGCCAAGGGCCTGGGAGAGTTCCATGATATCTACTGAGCTCCTGTGGAAAAGGGATTGCAGATGGTTGGTGATCTTGTCCATTCTTTCTGGTGGTAGAGAGATGGAGTCCAGAGAGGTGTTGAAGAGGGTGCCCAGGTGAGTAAGGGACTGAGAGGGAATGAGGTGGCTCTTTTCTGTGTTCACCACAAAGCCGTGGTACTGTAGACAGTGAAGTGTCGCACGGACAGCCTCCTGGGCTTGACGTAGGGATGGAGATCTGATAAGCAGATCGTTCAGGTACAGATGTATGTGTATCCTCCGGAGGCGGAGGTGAGCAATAATTGCTACCATGACTTTCATGAAGACCCAGGGGGCGGATGAGAGCCCGAACAGAAGGGCACAGTATTGAAAATGTTGACTGTTGTATGAAAAGCGGAGGAGGCTTCTGTGCTCTGGTCGGAGGGGAACGTGGAGGTAAGCTTCAGAGAGATCTAAAGACACAAGGTAGTCCCCTGGGCATATGGTCTCCTTGACTGCGTGAAGGGATTCGATCCTGAACTTTTTCTTTTGAATGAAGCGGCTGAGAAACTTCAAATCGAGAACTGCCCTCCAAGACCTGTCCTTTTTAGGAACAAGGAAGAGGATAGAGTACATGCCTTGAAATCTTTGTGTAGATGGAACATGTTTATCACTCGAATCTGGAGGAGATGGTGAATTGCTTGAAGCATCCTAAGCTGTTTGGTCGGATTTTGGGAGCATGGTGAGGGTAGGAAGCATTGAGGAGGATAAGAGAGGAGGTCAAGGGCATAGCCATTGGATACGGTGTCGATAACCCAGTTGTCAGTGGACGAGGACATCCAGGTTGTGGCGAATTCTAACAACCTGTCACCCACGGGGATCAAGTCATTGTTTACGTGATGCAGATCCGGAGCAAAAGGGTTTGTTCCTGTCTCCTCTGGAGTTGCCCCTGAAGCGCTGGTGCCACTGTGGCCTGCTGGAGCCTCTGGAATTTTGGGGTCGGAAGTCCTGGAAATGCGTGGAGGACTGATTGTAGAATTGCCTGTTAGGACGAAAGGAGTGAGTTGGGGCTCAAAAGAACCTGCAAGAGTCCCTGCGGTTGGTGGGCATGGCTTTCTTTTTGTCTCTAGTTTCAACTAGGATAGGGTCCAGTGCCGGACCAAACAGGTTAGCACCAGAGAAAGGGGCTGAGGCCAAGGCCAGTTCGGACTTTGAGTCCACATTCCAACTTTTGAGCCACGGGATCTGCATGCCGCCACACTGGCCACCATAGCTCTGGAGGACTGTTGAATACAGGCTGGAATCTGCCATAAGGGCCACTGCTTTGGCCATTTTATTGATGCTTTGGCGGAGCTTGGTGTTTTCAGGTGGAACCAGGGCCACAGGTTCCTTAGCCCATAGCATGGATGCCCGTGAGAAAATGGAGTTGGTAGTAGCTGCTCTAATGGTCGTAGCTGTAGTGTCATGTACCTTTTTAAAAAAGGGAGTCGTGCTTCCTATCCTCTTGGCTTTTCAACTGCACCTGGCCCTCTGTATGCAGGATAGAGCCTGAAACTAGTTGGGGTACTGGGGGGGGGGTCTATTTTGGGAGTAGCCAATAGAACCATCATTT
Source organism: Hemicordylus capensis (assembly GCF_027244095.1). Taxonomy (NCBI): domain Eukaryota; kingdom Metazoa; phylum Chordata; class Lepidosauria; order Squamata; family Cordylidae; genus Hemicordylus; species Hemicordylus capensis. The sequence goes on from NC_069658.1 coordinate 383,686,599, forward strand.
CTTGTGAGAGATGGTAGTGCTTCTTTGGAAGATTGCCAATTCATTTGGAAAAGGCCGGGCGTAGCCACTCGGTGCACATAACCTTGTGAAAAAGAGGTGGGAACAGTACCGTAGTGGAAACAGCAGAATTTGATGGGAAACCATTCTCATTTAGGGTGGGCGGTGGTTCAGTGGATTCAGAAGGTGCCATATCATTAATAGTTCTCTTTGCCTTGGACAGGAGAATATCCAAGTCAGCTAAAGAAAAAAGTCTAGATAAGTTAGGAATGGGGGGGGGGCACCTCCTCATCCAATAGCTCCCTATCCTCCTTATTGGAGCCAATAGGCTCAGCAGGTTCTGCCAGTTCCAAGTGAAAGGAATCAGAAGCAGAAGCAGGGATGGGGGGCCAGGCAGAGGGAGTGGGGGGATTTGTGGAGCCAAAGCAGGAGGGGGACGAGGTAGCAAGGTAGGGGCAACAAGTATTAGGGCAGGAGGAGAGGGAGTGGGAGGATGTCTGGGTCTTTTTGGTCTTGGAGACAAGGGCCTAGGAGCTAAAAGCCCCCGTTCAGATAAAGGGATAGCCCATCTGCGGGGGCTAGAGTCTGGGGAAGAGGATAGCTGGTCACTGGTCACTTCTGGGAGCGCACCTAGGTCTGCTAGGGCCAGGCACTAGTGGCAGGGCGGGGGCTGTAGGTCCATAAATCAGAGCCGCAGGTGGCTCAGTGGATGGGGCCACAGGTGGGTAGTTAGGCAGAGCTGCAGGAGGCTGGATACTCAGAGCCGCAGGTGGTTCATTAAGTGGAGCTGCAGGTGGCCCGATGGCAGGGCAATCAGACAGAAGCTCTCTTCTAAAGAATTCCCTCAACCAATCAGTAACCCTCGGGGGGAAGGGAGGGGTGGAGGTACTTACAGGGCCTAGCGAGGTCGGAGAAATGTCCAAAGGCACAGTAGATGGCGGGGATCATCTAGGCAGTGGGGAGGGAATGCGCGGGCAAGTCGGTTCCCCTCAGCCACTGGGCCCATACCAGGTGAGGTCAAGGACGCCAGGAGATCGCCTGAAGGGCGCTGGTCATCCCCCTCAGGAGGTAGCGGCTTGTGAGGGCACGCTTTCGTTTTCAACTTTTTGCACTCCGCCTTAATCAAGAGCCTCTCACTGAGCCGAACTGAGCTTTCCACCTTCGAGATTGGCGCCTTGTGTCGTTTCTTTTTCTTTGAGAGGGGCTGGTCTCCATAATGCTTAGACTTCTTTGGAGCCTTAGTAAAAAGCAGCTCTGAAGCCTCCTGCATCAAAACAATGGTTTGGTGAGCATGGGAAAAGCTGAGGCTGTTTGCTGCATGGGCGTTGTGGCCGTCTGTGCCGAGCTGCCCAGGTCCTGCAGCATCTGGGAACCCTCTGAAAGGGAGCCCTGCAGGAGCTCTTCGGTGTGAGCCAGCGCCATCAGAAATTCAACACGAATCAGAAATTAAAAATAAAGCTTTTGGTCCAATTAGCCCATTACAACAAAAAAAGGAATCGAGAATAGAAAAATTTGGATAGCCAATAATGAGAACAGCTCTCTTCCCACCCTTGCACAATCTAGATAGGGAGAGGAGGAGGTAGAGCGACAAATGTGCAGCAGAACAGGAATCAGAAGCAAAATGGCTCCAAAAAACGCTAACTGGAGAAGAGCTCTCTCCACAAATGTCCTAGCTCGAGCAAGACAGAACTGGAATTGATGTTGGGAGGTGGCTACAGCAGGAAATTGCATCGCATGATCCAGTTCTGTCTCGAACATGCTCAGTACACAACCCTTTCTGATGAGCTCCAACACAGGGGAAAACAGAAGTTTCTAAGAGAAACCAGGAACCTACCAGATGCCGTTTACCCATCTCAGCTATCTAAAATAGAAATAATAGTGACATTACTTCTAAACATATATGTTATACTTTTAATTTGCAGGATTCTATACACTGTGAAGTAGGCTACTATTATACCTATTTTACAGACGGGAGAATTGTGGCCATGAGATCATGATTCACTCAATACTACAATAATAAATGGCAAAAGTGGGATTTGAACCCAGGTGTTCCTGATCAAGATGAACTCTCTGTCTCCTGCAGCCAGACTTGCTCCTTGCAAGGCAGAAATGTGGGGATGAATGAAAGAGTATGTCAAGCACTTATACACATGAGAAATACTATAGTGACGACAACAGATTTCTTTCTGTGAATTGCACAACTCTTTACCCAGCCTCGAGGAGAAGTATTAGCAATCACCAGAACTGCTCTTCCGTAAGCCACCCTGAGCCATGGGGCATCGAGAGGCTGAAGAAGAGGATGAGCTAGGACACTCGTTTCAGAGAACAGGCAAAGCTCAGAAAAGGAGTGGAGCAATCTCCCAGATCTCTAAGGGGTTGTACTGCAATGTAGCACAGCCAACCTGCTGTCTCCTCTCTCATTAAGGCTTGTACTCTAGTTATAGTGCAGGGCTGATGAAGTTCTACCCCAGCACAACCAGTTCTTCTTGACAGGATCTGAACCAGACCTCTCACGGTGTGAAGCTGAGATCTGACCAGGAAATATGTGCACTGAGGCTTCAGGAAGGGAACAGAGAGATGTAACGCCAACCCTGACAACTGACAAGCAGCCAGAAGCCCCAGGATGGGCCATAACTAGTATAAACCTTAGGAACCACCTGGTCTCCTCCCCTAGGTCAATAGAGCAGAACCTGCTCTTCTTTGGGATCCAGCTTTCAGTTTCTCAAACTTAAAACCCAACTCCAGATCTGGGACCCTGGATTGGCAAACTCTCTCCAGGTATAACTTTGGATACAGCCACTCATGCCCTACATAGTAAACACTTGCGGGTGCAAGTGCCTACCTCCTCCATGTGTTATTCAACAGCTCTCTCCTGTGGACCAATATGCCAACACAGTGGCATATTATCTCCATAAACCTTCTGATCGGATGATAGCAACAGAATGGTTCCTGGGCCAGCTACAGCCCTTGCAGATTCAGCAGTGAAGTGTGCAAACTCATGGTTAAAATGCAATTAAAAAGGGGGGGGGGGGAAATGCTATTTTATTAGGAGCTATATTTGTTCACAGAGTGTTCTCTCCTTTGAGATATGTTTATTCCTACCCGCATGCCACCCTTGCTTTTAATCTCATCTCCTACACTCATCTGCTCTGTTTTTTCCCTTTTCCAGTTAGAAACAAGCAGCAAAACCAATTCCATGTGATTTCAGGATTCGAGGTTTAGGAAAATCCTGATTCTTAACCCTAACTAGAATTCATAATCTAGTGAGTGGAGAGCTGGGTGATGGAAGATTTTGTTGCTTTGGGATAATCTGAGACGTCACTCCTCAGGTTTGCAAACAAGGTGTCCCATGTACAGGCAAGTTGGTTGGAACACTGACAGATCAGCTGGGGATTCCTCCATCATGTGGGTTGTCTTAAAAAGAACCCCACAGCCCTCACTCAAAGCCACAGGGACCATGGGCTGCACGCACATGCACATTGTCGAGGGTACATGTTCCCACAATAGATCAAAGCAACAGCTGGAATGTGTGGGATTTGAGTTTTTTACTAGCAGTTTAGCGAAAGCAAGTGTACATAAGACAAAGCTAATGGAAATTAGCACATTTGAATCGTCAGTCCATAAATCACAGTCGAGTGCCAAATCCAATATGAGTCAATGCCAGGAGAGGGGTCGGTTGCCAGTTCCATAGCCCAGGGGGTTCCGAAAAGAGTCACAAGTCGATAGCCAGGCACAGGGTCACGATCACAGGAGCAAACAGGAACATGGTGCTCAGGAGCAGGGAGCTCGAACTGCATGCCAAGGCGATCAGTTGAAACCAGTGTGGTGGAGAGTGAGCGGTCGGAATTTATACCTCTTCAAGGTTAAATAACAAGTGAAGCCAATTAAGGCCCCGCCTGCCTTTGGAGTGACAGATTCAGATGCCTCCCTGGTCAGACTTTGCAGCTAAATGGCTGCTTCTTCTCTGCACAAAACGCTGCTCATTTCTGTGGTCACACCAACGCTCCACGTAGATCACCAGTCTGCTGCTTGGTTCCGGCTCCTCCCCATCTGAAGAGGGCAATAGCTCTCCGGCAGCCTCCTGCTGTTCCACAATAGGTGAGCTCTCCGTCCATGGGGCTTCCTCCTCCGCGTCCTGCAGCAGGACCATATCTGGGAACTATGGGTCAGGAGGTTCCTCCTCAGAATCGGACCATTGCCACACACACACACACACACACACACACACACACACACACACACCTTATGCTGCCAGCGGGAAATGCAGCAGGTTGCAGTGCACAGCTGGTGGAGGTTGGTAGTTAGGTGGAAGGGAAGCACATGACACAAAGGGTCTTGCTTTCCTTCAGCCTGGGGTCCATTGGAGGTCATATTTCCCTCCATAGAATCTTTACCGTCACTGTTTAAAAGGTGACTGGGCTGTAGATTGAGGTTCAGCACACCTAGCTATCCATGGCTTGGCCGGACACAGCTCACTTGGTCTCGTCCAACCGAGTTCCTGATGGGTCCCTTTTGCCTTCTGGCTCCATGGAGGAGTCTCCACCCAGGCACCAGCTGTGTCCCAAGTTCCTGTGGAGCAACCAGCACCCATGTCCCCTTGCCTGCCAACAAGTGCTGCCTCACAACTTGAAGCACTATGGGGCAGGGAAACTGGACTCCAAGGATCTCCATCCTTTACATGCAGATTTTCCAAGTCCAGCTCCTCCAACAAAACTGAGCCAAACAGTGAGGAGCAATGCCCCCTTCATGGCTTAATAAACGAGATAGCCAACTTGCATCGCACTGGTTTCAATGGAAGCCTACGATGCACATCCCAATGTGCATCCAATGACACATTCCACAGAAAACAATGCAACGCAAAGAGACAATCAGCACTGGGAGATAATGGGTCTACTTCAGTTAGTAATTGGGCATGCTTCAGTTACAGGTGGATTATTGAACAAAAGCAAGTCTGAGCTAAGCCCTCAAAAGCTATCTGGCTGGTGGTTTGGTTTGCTGTTGGCTGTCCCAATTTACAGAGTAAGCTCTTTAGGTCAGGGACTTGAAATTTTGGTTATGGAACTCTGTAGTCATAATGGTGCTCTTAATAATCGCCAGACTCATGATGAGACTTGCATTTGCAGATTCAGAACAGTGCAAGCCTCTGATCAAGCCTGCTTCTCCTACTTGCAGTTTGCAAGAGTTATTAAGCATATTTCTGAATGGGCAAGTCAAGACAAACCTCTCTCTTTCAGGGAATTTAATGTTCTGAGGCCTCCAAATAGCCTGACCCTCTTCAAAATGAAAATCATTTCATAAAGAATATCCTTTACAAAGCGAGTCAGAATCCCTTCCCAAGATTTCCCAGGCCTTGAGCTATAGAAAAGCAATTGAGAGGTACATGTAATGACAAATGCAGGTGGCTACAGCTAAACCTGAGGCCCGGCCTCAGAAATACAAACACTCTCCCATGCTTTCCACCTCCAGACACCTACAGAGAGCCTCCACAGCAGTCATGTTTGCTTCTCCAGGAATGCAGCCAACCCCTACACTTCACGCAAATCTCCAGCTGGTAGTACAGCTCTCAGCCCATCTGTTTCTAAGGAGGAGAGTGCATTGCCCGAGTTCTTAAGTTAGTAGATGCTTAAAACTGTCAGAGAGAGAGAGAGAGAGAGAGAAGGGGGGGGGGAATGTCCAAGGGTGTCCATTCCAAAACCATGGGCAGACCCTAGATATATCATCCTGTCCCTAAGCCTTTCAGGAATCAGTTAATTTAGGTGTTTCAATATCCCGAGATTTTTTTAAAAGCACCACAATTTCCATTTAATTTTAATGGGACATTTTACATTATCATCTATTTTAAGCCCTAGGCTCCCCAGCTGTTGGACTACAACTCCCACCATCCCCAGCTACATTAAACTGAGTTATAAATTCAGTTTGAGCAATACAATTATTATTGCATTTCTCTCTTCCTGGAAGTATACAACCCTTGATGTAACAAAGAAGCCCAAGCAGGAGACAGGCTCTGCCACAGGGAGCCAGAGCCCAGGACAAAGCCCAAGGAAGGTAGCCTCTAGCTGAACCCAGCAGCCAGGGACATCCATTGGAAGAGAGCCCCTGGTGGCGCAGTGGTAAAACTGCCGCCCTGTAACCAGAAGGTTACAAGTTCGATCCTGACCAGGGGCTCAAGGTTGACTCAGCCTTCCATCCTTCCAAGGTCGGTAAAATGAGTACCCAGAATGTTGGGGGCAATATGCTAAATCATTGTAAACCGCTTAGGGAGCTCTGGCTATAGAGCGGTATATAAATGTAAGTGCTATTGCTATTGCTATGTCCCTGATCATCATAAGGAACTCACTCACACAGGCCCCTTTGTTCCTTCCTTTCTCTTCCCCCAGACCCTGGCAACTTTAAACTCCAATCACCCTTCATCCTTGGCGGCTAACAGCACAGGGAGCAACTTCTTTCCCTGTTTCCAGCACTCCTCCCAGCATTTATACAACCCAACCAAGGAAAAAGGACAATTCCATGCCCGGAATCATTAGGAAGGGCAATGAGAATAACATTGCTAATATTATAATGCCCTTATACAAGATTATGGTAGGTTTAGTCCACATTTGGAGTACTGTGTACATCACCATACCTCTGAAAGGACATTACAGAACTGGAGAAGGTGCAGAAGAGGGCAACCAAGATGATCAGAGGTCTAGAGCATCTTCCTCACAAGGCAAGGCTACAACACCTGGACTTTTTTTTGCAGGGGCGGGAAAGATGACTGAGGGGAGAGATGATAAAGGTCTATAAAATCATGCATGGTGTGTAGAAAGTTGATAGAGATAATTTTTTCTGCCTTTGCATAACACTAGAACTAGGGGTCTTCCCATGAAACTGATTGCCAAGCAATTTAGTACCGACAAAAGGAAATATTTTTTCCACACAAAGCATAAATTGGATTCTCTAAGGAATAAACTGGATTCTCTATCTATGGAATTCTCAGCCACAAGATGTAGTGAAATCCAACAGCCTGGATGGCTTTAAGAGGTAAAAGGTAAAGTGTGCTGTCAAGTCAATTTCGACTCCTGGCACCCACAGAGCCCTGTGGTTTTCTTTGGTAGAATACAGGAGGGGTTTGCCATTGCCTCCTCCCGTGCAGTATGAGATGATGCCTTTCAGCATCTTCCTATATTGCTGCTACCCGATATAGTACCAGCAGGGATTTGAACTGGCAACTTTCTGCTTGTTAGTCAAGCCTTTCCCTGCTGCACCACTTAAGGTGACAGCTTTAAGAAGGGTTTAGATACATTCATGGAGGAGAGGTCTATCAGTGGCTACTAGTCCGAGGGCTATAGGCCAGCTCCAGCCTCAGAGGCAAGATGCCTATAATTACCAGTTGCAGGGGAGAGGGCATGCCATCAGTTCTTGCATGTGGGCTTCCCAGAGGCATTTGGTGAGCCACTGTGTGAAACAGGATGCTGGACTAGATGGGCCTTGGCCCTGATCCAGCAGGGCTATTCTTATGTTCTTATCTTAACCCCCAGATCTGCCCTGTTGTCAGGAAACTGATAGCCAGCTCTCCTTTTCCTAGTAAAATCATGGGAGGGAGCGGTTGCCCTCTTTCCCCCACTTGTGGACTCCCCAGATACACCTGGTTGACCATTTGTGAAGCAGAATGCAGGTCTAGTTGGGTCTTTGGCCTGATCCAACAGGGCTTTTCTGATGTCCATCTCCTAAACTACAGAACACTGTTCCCTCTAAGGTGTGCGCATGTGCGTGCGCTTACAAGTTTTTGGATATCCGCTCAGTTCCATTTACATCCCGCTCAGGTTGAATCAGGAAGGCCCCACTCTGAATGCAGGTGCGCGCATACTGCCTTGATACTGCCACCTAGAACAAAACTCATTCTGCACAGAGATGAAAAAAAAAAAATAGAGGGACCATTGCTACAGAAGTGTGTACAACAGGGAGAGTGAAACGCTCCAGTGTTGCTGGGTGAAAATGGCAGAAACAGGAATGAGCTGAGTTTCAATAGCTTAAGGCCAGGCACACCACTCATTTTTGCTGCAGGCCACTTTGCACAGGTTAGAGGCAAAGAGCCATTCTCTTCTATGCTGCTGTGTAGCTGCACCATTCATTCCAATAAAGCAGGAAGGCAGCAGCCCAGAGCTTGCAAAGTTGGGGTGCACCCCACAATTCTCTGTGCCATGTACAAAGGACTCTAGGATGTACTCCTGCTTTTCACAAAACAGCAGAACAAGCCAAGCTAAAACCCAATGGAAAGGAAAAATCACACACTGCTTTCCAACTCAGCTGGCTTCCCTACACAACATGCTCTACACACAAGACTTCAGAACACACTCCAGCATTGCATGGGCAGCAGAACTTCGGCTGCAATGTCAAGGGATGAGTCACTTGTGTGAATGAGACATCACAGATCTAACACATCTGACAGAAGTTCCACATCATCTCAAACACAAAGGCATCTCTTTCCACATTCAAGATGCATTGGAACATACTGGTAGAACGAACTGTACCACTTCAGACCAGATGGATTTTACATTTTTAAAAGTTCTCCTGCATGTTTTTTATCCTACTTTCCTTAAGGAAAGTAAGTTTATGAGATCACCTGGCTCTGTGTGTGTGTGTGTGTGTGTGTGTGTGTGTGTGTGTGTGTGTGTGTCCCACATCATCAATTTTGCATGCCTGGAACAATATGAATCAAATTTGGTAAAGTTGTAGGGACATCTCGCCAGTGTACTTCGTGATGATGTCATCCACCTTGATTCAAGATGGTGAACGTGTAAACATTTGAGGCGTAACTGGGCTAACTTATGAAGCCAATTTGGTACAGTTGTAGTGAGTAGGGACACATAGGGACACCTCAACAGTATAGATTGTGATGATGTCATCCACCCCATACAAGAGGGTGGATGCGTGAACATATGTAGCACAAGTAGGTTAAGTTGTGAACCGCCTAACGATTTAATCACATTTGCTACAGGTAGGGTCACAGGGAGACGGCTCAAGCGTGTCATTTGTGATGATGTCATCCACCTCAATTCAAGACGGCAGACATGTGAACATTTAAGGCTGAAGTGGGCTAACTTGTGAAGATGGTAATTATCAATTAAGATTATAGTGAGAGGAAAGTAGGCAGATTAGTTCTTACCAGAACAACTTGTTTTTAAACAGAAGAGCTCCCCTCAAAATAAAACATGCACAGCAGCGAGAAGACAGAATTGGAACCTTGCTCACTCCTGTGTTACTTGTAAAAATCGTATTTTACTGGCTGCACTTTGAAGTAGTACAGTGCTCTCTGCTATGTTAAGGCTCTACCACCTTATTCCCACTGCTTGCATGGATCCAGCCTCAGCTGCCAGTCTTCAAGAGCATCACATGAATGCATCAAATGTATTTTATTTGGTGAACTTTTTCAGCTACCCTTCAAAGCAGCTCCTGAGGGCAGCCTACAATTAAAGAACACCACACTACAACAAAACAAAGCAATAAGAGCACAGAAAGAAAGCCACATCAAACACATGCAAGTCAGCCCTATGTTTCCTTAGGTAAGAACGCGGGATGTTATCTTGGTGCCGAATCTATTAAGCCATTAATTAATGTAAACCGCTTTGGAAAGCTTTATTGAAATATGGTATATAAATATGTGTATTTGAATCAGGAGTGTTTTAGGTGCAGAGTACACTCACACCAGACACTCTACCAGCATTCCTCTTCCATTTACTGGCTTATTTCCCACAAAAGTCATTGTCCACAATTCTCATTATGAAGAATTTGGCATTTCTTAGCAAACGAAAGCAGAGATTGGGTTATTCTGTTGTGTGGGAATTTACCTCCAATACCCAGGAGTTCTGACCCAATTCTGCGACACTCAGCATAAACAAGTGAGCCAAGAAAAAGCAGAGCCTGAACCAGTAGGCATGGGGGAAAGATTAAGCAAGCCCCATTGCTAGAAGAGTACCAGAAGACCTGTGAAAGTCCCCTCGGGATAGGGGTGTGCATATCAAATTGCTTTTGATTGGGGGTCTGTGTGTGTGAAGCAGACACATTTCAGGGTGCTGTGTTATATGTCAGATACCTCTCTGGGCCAGGGCTGTGGTACTTCAATTTATTGTAGCTGGGAATTATGAGAACTGTAGTTCAGCAATATTTGGAGTACCACAAGTTGGAAACACCCCACCAAAATCACACTATTGTCAGAGTCAAAACCATATCTAGTCCTCTCCTGCATTGCTGCACCTTATGTCAGATACCTTAAATACCAATGTAAAGTCTGAGTAAATATTTTGTGCCTGTTAATAATTTAAATCAGTCTGAGTATAAAGCAGGCCAGGGTTGTGTTTTTGTGACATATCTGGTACTCCTTGCAACAGAGCGTAATGGTAGCAGATTAAAGCCTTTGTCTCAGAGCAAGCTCATGTGAGGGAAAGAAATGCTGAATCATTCCTGCTTGAACTGCCTGGCTAGGCTTCTTCTGAAACTATTCTGTATTACTGGTAGGTTCAAAATGCTGCCGCCGCCACTCCTCTTATCGACAGAGCTTGAACCTCCCTAGACTTGGGGTGGAATCCCAGGGAAAACTCTCTTTATTTTGTTATTGGATAAGTACAAAAATTGTCCATGTGCGAACCTACACATGGTGAGAAAACTGATAGCTGCTGAATGCTTGAGGATGTGTTTGCACCAGAGAAAACCCTCCTTCGGCCCCCCTTTTCCTGAGTTAAAAACCAACTTGGAGAGGCTTGTAAAAAGAAAAGAACTTTAAAAAACAGTTTTATTCAATTACTGCAGATTGCTTTCACCTGAGGCTTTCTCAGCTTTCAAATACAGTTAAAAAATACTTAGTAGGTTACAAAAATAGGTTGTTGAAAAATAGGTTGTCTTAATGCACACTTAAATGTTTATAGAGTCTTTTGCAATGCCCTAGGATGGGTGTAGGCTAGTGTTTCTTATTTTAATTATGTTAAAATAAAACCGCCTTGGGATTGTTTTTAATGAAAGGTGGTATAGAAATTTATAACAATAAATAAAATATTACAGGTAAACAATAATAGAACAGTATCAGGAATATGCAAAAGCACACACACCAAAGAAACAGAAATTCTAACGCAAAGTCTGACTAAAACCTTTCCCTAGACTAAACTTCCCTTTTCCATCAACTCACCAAACTCCCAATGAGACTTCAAGCATTCTGCCCTCCTGACTTTCAAGGATCTGCAGAGTTATTCTCCTGCAGCCAACCTCTATGGCCCCATGTCCTTCTGTGCACCTCCTACCTAGCTTTTTCTAACAAATAACTCCCTTCTTCCTGACAACAGCTCTACAGGTCCCACCACCTGGTGTGCTGATTGGCTAAGCCCTGGAGTTCACCAGCCTGTCAATCAGGACAAGGGTTCACTTCCAGTTAACTCTTTAGAGTCAAGGGAGGCTGGTCAATACAGCAATGAGTGTGAAAAGCACCACCTAACGCTCTCAATTATTAATCAACACTTGCAAAAGGTGGCAAAGATGTCATAGTACATAGTTGCCAGGGACAAATGATGGTCCTTCTACAAGACAGTGTGAAAATCATATGTTCTGAGTACTGTGTATGTGGACACACACTACACTTATCTTAAAATTCAGCAACAATTGCTATAATTCACTGAGTCTGCCCACTGACAATCCTGGCTTGTCTTCAGGCCATAAGAATCATTTGTGGAGTTTCACTTTCTGATGTGTGAGCACATAAACTATACTTTTTAAAAATGCTAAAAATCTAATTTCGTTGCATGGGAATTTATCTCCCATGCAACATATGTGGGAGCGCTGAGCCAGTTCCACGATGTGCAAAATCATTTAAACAAATGAGCCAAGATAACAGTTTTGTGGAGCAAAGCTAGCTTTTTCCAGCTGACGTCACCCAGTTACCTTGCTTCATGTTTTGGAACATAGAAAGCTGTGTTACACGGAGTCAGACCATTGATTCATTTATTTCAGTATGGTCTATGCTGATTGCCAGTGGCTTTCCAAGGTTTCAGACGGGAATCTTTCTGTATCTTACCTGGTGGTGCCAGGGAACCTGAAACCTTCTGAATGCAATGCAGGTGTGCTATCACTGTACTGGGCACATTGTTTTTTACTTTTTCATTTTATATCCAGTTTTTCCCCTCCAAGACACTCCAAGCAGCACAAGTCACAGGCACAGTTTGAAAGGAAGATTATACCGCTTTGAAAATAAAATCTTGTGAGTGCTTTTTAATATGTACACCTAGATAAGTTCTCATGTCCAAAAATATTCACATTTCCAGAACTGCAAAATTCAACACATACTTGCTCAAGTGCAAAATGTAGTACCGGTGGTGGGGGGCGGGGGGTGGAGAATGCTGATAACACACTGGAAGCATAAGTGTAGTTCAAGGGCAATGGAATGCAGACCACCTGTAATGTTCTTCGGCAAGTGGTAAAGAGCAAGAATCACACTCATTTTCAATTGCATTATAAGCTGCCTTGGATTCAATTAAAGAAAGGTGGGATACAATTTTTTAAAGATAAATAACTGCATGGCTATTTCACAACTGCATAGCTATAGAGCTGTGGCATGTGAGGCTTTAAATGGATGATGACCAAAATTAAGGCATGCATTTCTGAATGAATTGCCTATAGTTTTCAGAATCTGACATGTCATAGCAACCTTTGGAGCCTGCACAACACACAAGGGAAGTGAAATCCTGTTACAGACAAACTGTCAGGCTCAATCATCCCCTTCCCTCCCCAACGCTTCCTCCTCACAGATTCTCATGTCAGACTTATAACCTCAAGTCTCCAATCAAATATTTTAAGAATGAAAAGGTTCATGACCTCTTGCAGTTCGGAAAAGGCAGGCAGTTGATGGCTGGGGGAAAGGACAGTATGGGCCAAGCACAAGCTTTTGGGATTGTGGATGGGAGAGGGAGAAATCTAAGGACAGACTGAGGCCACAACTAAGCACTACTAATTTGAGGGAGGGTGCATCCTTCAAAAAGGACAGGATAACCAGGGAAGGGGCGAAAAAGGCTTTGAAGGGGGCAGGGGCAGAATCAACCTGACAGCAGTTAAAACAGAAAGAGAATCAGGGAAGAATAAATAAATACAGCTATAAGTCAAGAAGCCTTCTCTGAATTTTCAAGGAAGATATTGCCACCCAGGACATGCAAGAGATCTCAAGTCAGCCTGTGGCAGGGCGCAGCCAGGACCAACCTTGGGCAGCCCACTATCTCTGAACAGCTAGGGAGCATTATGTACAGCCAGGCTATGTACAACCCGCACTCCCCACATTGCCACTGGGTGAGGTGTTTCAGAGATAAGTTAACTCTGCAGCTATCTGCCAGCTCAGCATGGAGGAGGAAAGTAAGGAGAATGAATGATGGAAGAACCCCACAGGAGTCTAATAAGCTATTCCTAATTCACAGACACCAACAGTGAGAATATTACGAGACCCCAAAATCTGGAGTGGACCCAAAACCGTATCGTCATCAACACCAGCTGGTTGGCGGATGGGCATACTTCAAGATGAGGAAGAGCTCTGCTACACCAGACCAAAGATTCAGCAAGACCAGCATCCTGTTTTCCACAGTAAGCAACCAGAGACCAACCAACTTCAAGCAGAACATGAAGGAAACAGCCCTCTGTTGCTGTTGCTTTCCCCAGGAACTGAAATTCAGAGGCACACTGTCTGATCATGGAGGTTCCACACAGTCATTATAACCAGGCATAGCATTTATGAGGTTAATGCACCTCCAGCCAACCTACAGGCAGCAAGACCACCAACTTTACTGCATACTGTGGTTTTCCAAGACCATGGTCTCCTGGCATGCATTTGCATCTGCAAATGCAATTTTTTGAAAAGCAGCCATGAGTAAGAACATCCTCTCTCTGGACTCTTAGTTGGGACCAATTATAGTTAAATGTGATATTCATATGAAAGTAATTATTTGCTCCACAGGACTCTACTCATCTGGGGAAATCAACTCCAGATTTGTAGAAAGCACTACGCTGGCGTACCTCAGAGTTTCTTTTAACCTGCCCCGACCTTCTGAACTTCCTCCACCTAAAAAGCCTGCAGTTGGAGTTGGAAGGAAGACATAGTCACTCCCACAAATCCAAAGTAAATTAGTTGAGGTCCATGGCAGGGGATATTCAACCCATCCAGGTCTTGATGGTGTGGGGGGTGGGGCAGACTCCATCAGCCTCAGAATCCTATTCTTCCCATAATTGTGTGTGCACACAAAGAAGTAAGAGTGATCTGGTTCTGTAATGTTGCAAAATTTAAAGAATGTATATTTGATTGTATGTACATTTTATCATAATCATCAATAAAATATCCTATTCTTCCCTGAAACTTTGCACACCTTCCTCCAAGATGCAATATGCCCCATACAATTTGAGAACCACTGTGACTGGGCTAGGTCTCATTACACAGATTTGCAGGACTGATCATTCTCCTCAAGACATCAATCAGCTGGGGGCTGACATCGAGGATGAGTTTCCTGTTCCTCTGGCATCTTGAGGAATAAAAATATGAGGCAACAATGGAAGGAGCCTTGCCAACATTCCAATTCTCCACACAACAAGCTGGGATAAACATCATGAGTGTGACACTCATCCATCTTTTGCGTAGTAACAAGCCACTGGGGGCAAGGAAAATCCTCTCAAGCAGGCCTGCTTTTAACTTGTCATCACAAGAGCTTTAACCCCTGAAGAAGCGAGGGAAAGCTACTGTTGGGCCAGCAGTCCACTGACAGTCAACATGGTGGCTGTATTCCCAACTTCTGGATTGCAGTGGAATATCCCGATAATTAAGTGGGCATAATGCAGTCTCTGGTTCAGATTGGCTTGTTGAAATCTGTCCCTTTGCTGCAAGAAATGTTTTAGCACTTAAGCTTTGCCTTGCATTGTACATCTCTAACTAGGAAAAGCACTAAAGCCACATGAAATATACATTGCAGTCATAAATTGCTGCTTGCATCCCAAGTGGCTGCAACTCTGAATGCATGTTTTCAAGGAGACACCGACAGGGATGTTGCTGTACTTTTAATTTTTTTATGCAGAACAGCATCAGCAGCTTTAAAAATATATATATTTCCCACAAAGCAAATGCTAGGTAAGCTGCTCCTTCAGCTTTCAGCATTTTAATGTCAGACCTTGTGAATAGCAGGGCTGTGTATATTCCATGCTAAATAAAGTAAAACAAAAACAAAAAAAGCTGAATTGTGCAGCTTCGGGAAATTATGCAAACTGTATTTGCATAATTTTTTCTGCAACTTTTAAAATTATTCTGTATTAGTTATTCTTGTTTTTGACTGTAATAGGGCAATAAGCAAAGCACTAGGTGTTTGGGGTGAGGAGAGGAGAGCAGAGCTGGTCTTGTGGTAGCAATCATGACTTGTCCCCTTAGCTAAGCAGGGTCTGCCCTGGTTGCATTTGAATGAGAGACCACATGTGAGCAATGTAAGATATTCCCCTCAGGGGATGGAGCTGCTCTAGGAAGAGCAGAAGGTTTCAAGCTCCCTCTCTGGCTTCTCTAAGATACGGCTGAGAGAGATTCCTGCTGGCAACCTTGGAGAAGCCACTGCCAGTCTGTATAGACAATACTGGGCTAGATAGACCAATGATCTGACTCAGTATGTGGCAGCTTCCTATGTTCCTGTGGGTGAAGCACTGAAGCACTTCACCCAACCAATCACAGCAAATCTTGGGGCAGGGGCAGGGGCAGACAGTGTGGTGAACGTGGTTTAGACACCCACCCACTGTACTCCAAGGGCTTTGCTTTTAGAGCAGAGTGTGTGTCAACATCAATTCCACCAAGCTTTCAGGTGCATGCAAATCATCCTAATTTTGAGCCACTCCTCTGGCTTCTGAGATTTCAGTAGGCATTGACCACATGCTTTCAACCCTTTCTCTGTGGCTATGAAAGCTACAAAATAAAAAGTTAAGATTCTCAGGAAACTGAATTTTTAATGTGTGTGTGGGTTTTTTTAATTGCATGCTGCCATTCTGCCCAGGAGTTGCCTCACAACAAACATATAAAACTACCAAACTGAAAACATAACTAAAAGATATTGAAGGAGAACAGCAGGGAAAAGCCATGAAAAAACAGAAGAAACCATGGCAGACCAAAACCCCAGAGGGCTGCATCCCACAAGGATGACCAGCCTAGGCTGATGGCCTGCAGGAAGAGAGTGGCCTTTACCAACTTTCTACATAAGGACAGGGATGGAGCTGGCTGTACCTTCCAGAGCAGGACGTTTCAACAACCTGGGCAAAGCCACTGGAAAGATCCTGCCCTAAGTATCAGCCAACCTCACATCTGAAGACAAGGGTAATGAGTCATGAAGCAAAGCCTCCCCTGAGACTTCTATGAGCAGCTGACTCCTACAGAGAGAAAACCCTGCTCCTCAAATCACATTCTGTGCTTTCCTTGAACTTCCACCATGGAACTTTAGCATAAACTTGTGTGTGCGTCTGGAAGCCACCCGCACATGTCATCAAAGCCTCAGCAAAAACTACCGTAGAAAGCTGTATTTCACCACAGGTGCTCATTAAAATATTGGACTAGGAACTGGCACTTTAAAATATGAATATGACAAATATTTATATATTTAAAATGTGCTTATGCTTATAAAGTTAGACTAGGGGAAACACCTATATCAGGCAGCAGCAATATAGGAAGATGCTGAAAGGCATCATCTGGTCACCAGGAGTCAACAGCGACTCGACGGCACACTTTACTTTTACCTTTTGGAAGCATTTTAAAGACCTTGGGCTCTACTCCCACACATTTCCCTGTAATATCATAAGAGCATGTTTGCCCTATGCTTACTTTGGGGATCACACCAGACGGGTTTCAGCAATTAACTGGAACCTTGAAGTCTACATAGATGTTGGGGTCTTTAGTCCACTTCCTGGCCACATGGCTGACTGCTGTAAACTTATGTCTGCCATGCAGACATGCCCCCAAACCTAGGTTTTCAGACTGGGGGTGAGTGAGTGGGAAAGACCTGGAGAACAGGGTGAGGAAGAAGAGAAAACTGGAACTATGAGAGCCATCAAGGCTACAAGGCAAGCAGTAGTCAGGGGCGGCTCATTACTTGGTGCCTGCATGGACACATTCTCCCATTCCTTCCCACCTCCACCCCCAAACAGGGCCAAAACCAAAAGAGAGTATCTCCTCCCCAATCTTTTCAACAAAGACAGTATGATGAGGCAAACAGAACAGCATTCTTGGCAGATAATCTATAATTACATTACTCGGTTTTCCTAGAGCTATTACAATGTCTTGATCTGGGCAATTTTGGGAAGTATTTTAAAGTCTTCCTATCTGGACTGGTTTTCAGCAGTCAACTTGAGGCAGTACTGGATAGTTTTAACTTTTGACTTGCATTTCACCAAGATGTCATTCTTTACACCATAGATGGGCTGCCCCACTATTTCCCCGCAAACTCTCAGGATGGGGACAGAAGACAAAACATACATGCATAAACTGATGTGAATGCCAACCAACTACCTGAAAACTACAGTGTAGTCAAGAAAACCAAGTGTGTTCCTACTAGACAAATTAGGTTTGCCTGGAGACCAAAGAGCTGTTGAAACAAATGCCTTTGTATGAATGATAGATACTGCTGCTTCAGAATGGCGGCCAACATTTTGTGCTGCAGAATGCCAGCATTAGAGCCACTGGGACAGCTGAGCAATGAGAAATGCAGCCCTGGCAATGCTATAGAGGCAGGAAATTGTGCTACTGTTTGAAACAGCACAAGGGCACTTGCACACTTCCATTGTTTCTAATGGAAGCAGCACTGCAGAAGTGCCCATGCACTGGGTTAGGTCATTGTGCAGCTTTCTGCCTCCACAACATCACCAGGGCTGCATTTCACATTGCTCAGCAGCCCCAGCAGCACTTGAATGTCCGCATTCTGCAACACAGGATGTCAGCCGCTAGCCCTGACAAGAGGCCCGGGATTCAGGAAACCAGCTGAGAACAGGAGAAGCTAAGCAGTTTAAGGGGGCATGTTTCAAATATGCATCAGGCAGACGCGAAGAGTAACAACCTAACCCACTTCTGCTTCAAGAACATGACATTCCCCAGGGAGCACATCAACTCTCACAGCAAGCATGAAACTTCAGAAAGTAGGGCACCAGCTGTCCCCCCCCCCCCCAAGATATATCCCGGGCAGATTAGAAAGAGCTGATGCAGTCCACACCTCATTCTGGGTGGATTTGTTGATTATGGTTTCATTTCCCAGGTTTTCTCCTGGAAGACTGAGTACCTTGGTTAATGTTTTCCAATAATGTTCCTTGCAGTGTTAATGCCTGTGGGGATACCTGCAAAAGCCACTTCCCATTCCCAGCACGTCCAACCTGTCCACATCTCAAGTTCAAGAGGACCAGAGAGGAGGGCTCAGCACTCTGGAAAAGGAGGACTAGTTTCTAAAACAAGAGCGAAAGAGCCACAAAATGCTGCGCCCTGTTCTCACTTGCCCAAGCACAATGGCTGACATATGGTAAGCACCAGGTGCAGGGTACACTAAAAAATGCTCAGTTCCACAGTCAGCAAGAGGATAATTTTCCTGGGAGAGTCAGCTTCATGAGGCAGCACAAGAGTTCCATGGGACCTTCAACAAACAATGGCTTCAATCTGAAATCCAAACAAGGAGCTGTCACACAGCAAGCAGAAGATCTCAACAACAGCTTGGGTTGATCACTGCTCTGCTACCATCTGCACAGGGACTGGAGTGAGATTGTCACTGGGTTCTTCTGTGCCATACCTGTTTGTCAAGGTATCTTGTATTCCTGCTTTTCACCAGAATCAAGCTAGGAAGTGCAAACCCCAACATGAGATAAAGGACTTCTATTACAATCCATGGCAGAAGAGAGTATGCCAGCAAAAGGCGAACATCATCATGTTCTAGGAGACTGGGATATTTGTGAGTAAGGCACTTCCCATTAAAACAAAGAGGCTGGCACATCAACTTTTATGCAGGCACATTTTGGGGGTGGGGGTGGGGGGTGGACCAACAATGCAATAGACTCAGTTACAGAACCTCAAGTGGCACATCCCTTTAATCCTTAGAGCCTCGGGGAGGACGCGAGAGCTTTGCTCTGGGCTAGGGCACTACCTTCCGTTGGAGCAGGCTGTGCGTTCTAAATAGTTGGGAGAATGAGTAAGTCCTGCTTCTTTGGCAAGCACCCTTCCCACCATGCTCACCAGCTCCATTCTAGGCTAGCCTGAGCTGACCCAACACAAAGAAACTGTAAAATCAGGTGGAAGCTCTCGCCCTTATCCCACTTGCCACTGTGAAAAACAATCAGAGGAGTGTGCTGCTTCAGGGAGCCTGCCGTGCTATTGTCAATGGCATTAAAGGTCACACGAACAATATGCCTCTCCCACCCACAGCACATGATGAGGTAATGACCCAAGCACAAGCAGACAGACACAGACTCTTTCGCCTCACACATACAACTGATTGCTGACTGCAATGATGGCGTAACAGAGACATGATCAAGCACTATACAGTGGTTGTGACTGCTGTTATATTTATGGGAGCGATATTTCCATTTCTGGAAATGAAATAGCACCTTGCAAGAGCCCTTAGCAAATCCCAAAACTACCTTCCCATGTCCTCCTACACCCAGCACCAACTCCTTGCCCATACCTCATTACAGCTTTCTGCACTTATTCCCCAATTTATCTTTGCCTGCGACTTGCATTCTTCCAACTCTATAATCAGACGTCTCCAGCTCTCATAATGTAAATGAGCTCACTCATTCCAGGCTGAGCCAGGAACCCTGCCACTGAGCCCGAGATCCAGAAGCACATCAGAGCTCAGAGAGTTCCAAGGGCAAGAGTCAAACCTCAGCTAGCACTGAGTAAGGAAACAAAAGCCGGGCACTGCAACACACTGAAGCTTCTTTAAGCAGACTGCGGGTGTTTACAACTGCTGCCCAAACACAGAGAATGGATCCCACCACTTCCTTAGAAAACCTCTGATTCATAAAGGAACTCTGTCCAATTTCTTAAGTGTTGGATCCAGCAACTCTGGGGGCCTCTGCTAACTTACAAGTCCTCGGGGGACTCCTCTAGGTCAAGATGAAGGCAGGGCTCTGTCTTCAGATTGTGTTGGGGGTGCTGGCTCAGGTTCCCCTGGGTCTCCTGGTAGGGGAGGTTACAGTGGGATGGGGTCACCCACAGTCTGGATCTTAGCTTCCTCCTATCCTGCCTCATCCCCAAAATTTCCTCCTCCTCTCCAAACTGGGGAGGTTCTGAATCTGGGACTTCCTCCCAGAACACTTATGGAGGGCCACCTCTCTTCTCTACTCAAACACCAGCTTTTCCATGAAGCCATTCGTACAACTTCCTATTTTTCATGCTTAAGCACACATAACAGCATTTGCTCACATTCACCTCTTGCTGACCTTGTCTCCACCTCGCCTCCTTCTCTACCCCTACATTATTTTGTAACGCAGAGCTGCACAACTTTCACCCTCCTGCAGATGTCGGCCTACAACTCCCATCATCCCTGACTATTGGCCATTGCAGATGGGGATGATGGGAGCTGTATTCCAACACCAACTGGAGGACCAAATTTATGCCGCCCTTCTGTAAAGCATCATGTACTTTGATGATACTATAAACCACCACCACAATGCTGCCACTTGTATTAGGTATCACCACTGTCATTAATTTCTGAAAGAAGGAGCATCTACAACCAATATCTCCAGTTACCACTAGTGGTGGTACTCCTACTGTGATTCAGGTAAAATTATTTGTACCATCCTCTTTGGAAGCATAGATATAACCAATGAAAGCAAAATGACTCTCCATTTCTCTCTCCAGAGCTGGCCATCCTCATCTCAGACATTTGGCCCTGCAGGCTGTAGCAAAGAGCTTACCTGCCTATGGGTAAAGAATCCTTAAATTAACAAGCTTCTCAGAATGTTCATTCAGATCGATTCATGCACAAGATTCCAAAACCTCCCCAGAAGTATCTGTCTTACAAAGGGATCAACCTGTGACCCTGCTAACATCAACCAGTAGCATCATGTTATCCTCATAATCAAAGGCTGTCATTGCAGGCTTCTCCTCTGCTCCCAGCTCCCTGCACAAGGTTTTCGCCATAGTTTCCTCCCATCAATTATTGAAGTGGATGATTTATTTAAAGGAGTGACTTCTGTGCTCCTTGATGCATGCAGCATTTGGCAAGAATTCCTGTGGGCCCAAAGACCTGTGAAGACACGTGTGGCCTTAAATCAATATCTTCAGTGCAGCTCATGAGATGACTGGAGTAAAGCTGCTGGAAGGGGGAGGGGACAGGAAGTAGCATCTGCAAGAGTGGAGGGAGGCATGGGTTAGAATTGTTAGGGGCACAGAGAGATGGGTTTGTGACCCACGTATAGACCACAAGGTGACTTGTGTGCCTGGTGTGAAGGTTGCAGACATCACAAGATAGGCTGTTAGACAGTGCTAGGGAGGAGTCAGCTGTCGTGGTGCACATTGGCACCAACAATGTAGGGTAATGCAGTTGGAAGGTGCTGGAAGCCAAATTTAGGCTCCTAGGTAGCATATTGAAGTCCAAGACCCCCAGGATAGCGTTCTCTGAAGTGCTACCTGTTTCACGTGTAGGGCCAGAAAGACATGCAGAGCTGAAGGATCTCAATGCATGGATGAGACGGTTGTGCCAGCAGGAGGGAACAGAGTAGAACAAAGAATAGAGCAGATGGAAACTCATGGTCAAACAGGTGAAGTGACAGTAAGGGAGACAGCACATGCTAATGCCAGATAAGAGACTTAGCGTACAGGTGTTTACATACCAATGCCACTAGCCCCTGAGCCAAGATGGGCGAGCTGGAGTGCCTGGATTGAGGGTGGAGTAGCACAGTATCTTAAAGGATAGAACCCAACAAGCTAGAAAACCTAGGAGGACCGGAGTCCTCCACAGAATCATTATGGGTTACAATGCAAATTCCAAAAGGAAATGTGTTAACAGGGATGTGATATTGCTCTCTGGATCAAAACTATAGCAATAGCACTTACATTTATATACCGCTTTATAGCCGGAGCTCTCTAAGCGGTTTACAATGATTTAGCATATTGCCCCCAACATTCTGGGTACTCATTTTACCGACCTCAGAAGGATGGAAGGCTGAGTCAACCTTGAGCCCCTGGTCAGGATCGAACTTGTAACCTTCTGGTTACAGGGCGGCAGTTTTACCACTGCGCCACCAGGGGCTCTTTGAGAGTGACCTGGAGTATGAGAAGCAATTCAGAACGGCATCAAAGAGAGACAGAGCTGTAAAAATGGGTCACTTCAGTTACCCTCACATAGAATGGATAAATTCACATTCGGGTATTGACAGAGGCACCACATTTCTAGACACACTAAATGGCTGTGCCTTAGAACAGTTGGTCATGGAACCAACCAGAGAGAAGGCAACCTTGGATTTAATCGCAAGTGGTACCCAGGACCTGGTGTGAGATGTCAGAGTTGTAGAGCCAGGAATAGTGACCATAGTGTGATCCAATTCAGCTTATATGCGAGTGAAGCACTGCCAAGGAAATCCAACACAGATGTGTTGGACTTCAAAAAGGAAACTTGCCAAACATGAGGGAATTGGTAAAAAGGAAGGTGAAAGGAAAAGTCAGGAGAGTCAAATCACTCCAGAAAGCATGGAACCAAGGGAGATATTATTCTTATAGATCATAGCCACCCCACCTCCCTGTCCACATCCTCTCATTTGCTCCACCACAGAGTAACCCACTGCAAAAAGCTGTGACCAAACCAGACCACTAGCCTCTCTTGACCAGGTCTGCAATGCACACCAGGTCAGCTACTTCATCCATAATCAAATCATGGATGATCTCAGACTTATTTTGGACTGACCTGGTATTACGGAGTAATAAGGTAAGGTTCTGTGGGCACTGCTCTCCAAGGTCAAAGAGGTGGTAGGCCTGCTGGAAGGGGAAACAGCAATAACATTTCTGAATTCCCTTTCCCTATAATGGCCCGCTAACCTACCAGCACTATATCTCCATGATTCACCACCCAGGGGCATAGCAAGGTTGGAGAGGGCCCAGAGACAAGATTTTAAAATGGGCCCCTCGCTGATACACACACACAAACACACTTCACAATATATAGTGCACTCACATCCCCATTATGAATACAGTGAATATCTAGTTCACATTGAATCTAGTTTTTTTACTCTCTGCTCCTGCCGATCTTCAAGAGACTCAACATAATTCATAGGGGGTGCAACATGGGCGGGTGCGGAGTCATGTGATGTGCCTCTGGTGGGCCCGTTGAGGCAGTGGGCCCCTGTCACCACCACCACTGGAAAAGCTGCCCCAGAGTCGTCCTCCACCTGGACAACTCAAGATACATACACATAGTTATACTGGATGGTCAGACAGAACCATAAGATGGTTTCCTGCAGCAATTTCTGGGGAAAGCTCTTTTCCTGAAAGTATCCCTGAGGGTTCCTGTTTACTCCTTGCCTACACACTTTCAAGCAGCTGCTAATATGTACATGCTCATCACAACTGCATTTGCCATTTCCCCAGAGAGAGAGCAAGAGAGAGAGAGAGAGAGAGAGAGAGAGAGAGAGAGAACATGAATGTATGTGTTTTATATTCAAATTCAAGAGCAAGACTTCCATCACATTTACCCATTAATATTTGATCATCCGTTTTGTCATCTTTGTTTCTTTCTTAAAGAAAGGGTTCTTATATTTTAGCTGCCTCCCTTTTCAAGGCATAAATATGGAAGGAGGCCTATCTTTTCCTGACAGAATTCACCCCTTCTCACAGCTTTAAAAAGCCTTACCAATCACTCAAGCAGTTGGTCAAAACCAATAAGTTCACAAGAAAGTAGCAATTAGGAAGGGGATGTCGCTGAGCATAGAAGTGCCTTGAATTGTGGCAATATAAGGCCACAATTGGTTTAATTATTATTCTCTTCTTGTTAGACAAAGCTTCTTCCAGACATCTTGGACAACAAAAATCAGCATGATCAAGTAAAAAGGCCACTTTTCTTAACAGACAAGGAAAAACTCCTTATTCAAGAGAGATCAAGGATCCCCCTTATTATTAAGGGGCATTGTCATTAGATAACACCCCCCTCAGAGGAACAGCACATGCCCCAACTATATTTATTCAGGAGGTACAGCATTTTCTTGAAAATCTATTAAACACAGAACTTAAATGCCAATTGTTGGAGAATTATTGGAGAATTCCAATATTGCTGGAAGAATATGCTTAGTCCAGCTTCGCTAGCGCATACACAATGTAAGATCACTCTTACAAGTTGCACAAATTGGCCAACCAACACAGAGTTTCAATCTGAAGGATTGGGTAAAGAGTTATGTCATATTACCAAGTTATTTCTTTACTAGGAAACTGCCTTTTGCAGGAGTCAGAACATTGGTACCTCTAGCTCAGTATTGTCTACAATGACTGCAGTTCTCTAAGGATTCAGGCAGGAGGAGTCTTTCCCAGCCCTGCCTGGAGATGCTGGGGATTGCATCTGGGATCTTCTGCACAAAAAGCAGATGCTCTACGACTGCACTGAAGCTTTTTGCCAAAGCAGCCCCTGCTTGAAAAATAGTGAAGATCACTACTCTACTGCCACTTCCCAACACACATATGTTCACTGAAAAGAATGGCATATACAATCCACATGCAAGTTTCTTCTTAATTCTTAATCAGATATGCACAAATGCAAAACTACGTAAAAAGCCTCTTAGAAGCTTTTGCTCAGACTGCTCAACTTATGCCCCACCCCCAGCTGTTTGTGGACTACAACTCCCATAATCCCAAGCCACAGTGGCCAAGAGCTATGGAGTATGGGAGTTGTAGACCAACATCTGCCAAAGGGCCAAAACTGAGCAGGCATGTTTTAGCTGATGCAGAACATGGTGATCCCACTGAAGGAGGGAGGAGAGGAACAGATTGTTATCGCACTGCAAAGACTATACCATGCACAATTTAAGGAGTGGAGGTTTTGTGCAGAAAAGCACTTGATAGCTTGAGCTCTGCATTGTCATAGAGCTGGAGAACAGGCAGTAATGCAACAAAGCACAGAAAGGCAGGAATAACAGACCAACTCTGTGCCATAACCAGATCCACTGGTTTCTTGCTATCAGCCTCTGCTGCCTGTGCCATATAGGTTGGCCACCCATGTCACAGATATTCTGAAGCACACTCCCCTAACTATACCTTCTGAGCACCAGATCAGCATATCAAATGCATGCAGAGAAGTGTTTTCCAACAATAAAGTAAAGCGTGCTGTCGAGTCGGTGTCCTGGCGACCATAGAGTCCTGTGGTTTTCTTTGGTAGAATACAGGAGGGATTTACCATTGCCTCCTCCCACACAGTATGAGATGATGCCTTTCAGCATCTTCCTATATCTCTGCTGCCCGATATAGGTGTTTCCCATAGTCTGGGAAACATAGCAGCGGGGATTCAAACTGGCACCTTCTGGCTAGCAAGTCAAATCATTTCCCCACTGAGCCCTTAGGTGAGTTTTCCAACAATAACTACTAGCTATGCCACAATTTCTTTCCCCTGGATACTTGCCTAAGATTGAACCTGCCTGTGTGTTGTTGTTTTTTTAAGCATTGCATGACCTATTTATTAGATCCAGCTTTTGATGGCAGCAATTAAGCCAACTGGAGAAGGCTTGAGGAGGATGCTAAATGTATATTATATCTAATTTATTTATTACTTGATTTGGTGAGACAGAAAATAAAATAAAGAAATTAATGTATTCAGCATAAGTGTATGTATGTACGTACATTAAGATACACACATTTGCATACACGCACTCACATACACAAATAGCTATCACTCTATGAATGGCTCGTTTACAGCCATAATTGGGGCCTATTCAGAAAACAGAAGCCTCGTGCTCCTCAATTCTCAAGTGTCCAATTTCCTAGTGGTTGCAAACCCCAAATCAACAGCTTAGGATTTTGAAATAAAAACAAATCTTTTTTACCTAGCACAACAGATTTTGCCCATTAATAAAAACCTTGAACATTTAGACTGGATGCTCACATTTTGCACTAGCGAGGGGGCTGCTTCAAATATTATGCCTTTTCTACATTAAAAGCCCTTATGTGCAGGAAAAAAAACGTGAAAAATGTGCAAGTGATTAAGCATGTATTTAATGTGATGTATGATCATGCCTTGGGAAGCTGCAATTGGACATGGCTCCTTGCATACCATGATCATGGGCATGCATGGGCAACTGCCACATACCACACAATCTAAGTGTGGCTTTTGTGCTTTTTCATGCACAAAAAGTTCTTTATAAGTAGGAAAAGTTTAAGATTAGAAATGGTCCTGATTAATCTGTATGTGCCCCAAAGAATCTCTGGAGAGTTCACCAAATGCATTGGAGATGGAGCTCAAGAGTAACGAGCAAACTCACAGTCCAAAATCCAGGAGCTTTATATAATGTATCCTGTAAACACTTTGCAGCAAGTACTACTACAACTACTTTCCACATCTTTACAGGGACAAAAACTAATCTTCTCACAGCCATACTGGACTTACACATGAAATACTAGAACCATTAAGACAGGACTTCTTAAAACCTTTTAACAGGACTGCCAAAACCACAGAACCACCTTTCAAACAGAAAGCACTCATAATTAAAAAGAAATATTTACAACCTAAAGAAAATCCCCATGCACAAAACGTCAATACATCATAGACCCCGATCACTACAAACTTCATTTGATATTTAAAAAGCATCATACAAGATACAATTGTAGGTGTCAGAGTGCAGCATTTTAAAAAGTCAGCCCTTCTTCAATTTTTATTTATTGTATGTTAAAAGGTTTTCATCACACTTTTTCTGCAAGCTGCAGCACAAAAGCAAAAGTGCAACAAAACAGTAAATCATTTAAGAAAAACAAACACACATAGCAATAAAACAGAAGCCTCTCACATAGAACAATCAGAAACCAGGACAGCACAACTAAAAAGTCTTTTTAAAAAGGCAACTTGATGCCTGAAGGAGTGAAGGGTACAGTCCATGCTGATTTCCAGTAGAAATGAGTTCCATAGCGTAGAGACCATCACCAAAGAGGCACTGCTCTTGGTGAATGCTCACCTCACTCAGAGCACAGCCTCAGATGAAGAGAGGAGAGTCTGAGGTGAGGCAGATACCAGTGAAAGCAGTCTTGTAGAGATGCTAATGTTTTTTCATGGAATGAATAAGGATGATTAGTAAATACAGCCAACAGAGACAAAACTACACACACAGGAAGCGGGGGGAAATACAAGACATGCCAAAAAATTAACACACAGGGCTCAAATAAAGGCCGAATTTGGATGTAAACTGA
This sequence comes from Hemicordylus capensis, assembly GCF_027244095.1. Classification (NCBI taxonomy): domain Eukaryota; kingdom Metazoa; phylum Chordata; class Lepidosauria; order Squamata; family Cordylidae; genus Hemicordylus; species Hemicordylus capensis. The sequence goes on from NC_069658.1 coordinate 383,713,957, forward strand.
AACCGAAGGTCCCTTCACCTCCAGTTTCTGTAGCCATACATTCGAATGTGGGCAACTAAAGTTAAGCAGGGAAATGGACTTGCATTTTCCCTCAGCAAATTCCACTCTGAACCTTTGTTACAGAGTGGAGTTTTACCACCTCCAATTCTGGTTATGCGGTGCCAGCGTTACAGCCGAACGCTGGCACCACAGTTTCACGCCTCTGAACCAGAACCTCAGGGGTATACTCGTGAGTCAAATGGGCCGTAACCCAAAATTTGGCTTTTAAAAAGCCAAATCTGGCAACAGAGCTCTGAAACCAGAGCTTAGGGAGGAAGCTCCTCCCTCGCTCCGGATTCTATTGGTTATACACGCTGTCCTTCATGAAAGAAGGAAGACTGCACAGCCAGATCCCCCTCCTCTCTACAGTCAGCAACACTACAGAGAGGTAGCTCTCCATTTCATCCTAATGGAGACCAGGGGAGGGGAGGCATGGCACCACAGGTCCATTAGACCTGCGGTACTGCGTTATGTCTGAAGGCAGCCAAAGTATGCAAATCTGCAAAATGTTACTTGAGCTGTAATCTTGTGTACACTTACCAAGACTGACTCCCATTAAACACAATGCGGTTTAATTTTATGTAAACAAACACAAGATTGGGTTACAACTTTATTGAAGTTACTTGCAATGCTTTTTGCAGAATAAAAGCAAGGAGTCATTAACTGAAGACACAGAAGAAAGACAGATATGGGCAACAAGCACAGTAGGTCCAAGGAGGCAGCTGTCCAGAGCATAAAAGCCTCAACTCTTGAAATTCTGTACTGGGAAATCTTATCAGACTTTTTGCTGGAGAGTGTAAAAACTTGCTTTTAAAGACTGGAACAATTACAGCCAGGATTCTCAGTAGAAACCACAGTTTTATACAAGAGTCTGGATTCTGCAATGTGTACATCAGGATACATGGAAGATATCCTCAATCCTCTCTTTTTCTCTTTCCACTTTCTGCATGAAAATGATCTCAGTGTAAAAAGGTATCATCTGGCTCCCAACAGCAATAGCACAGTCAGGATAAATAACTTCCACACTAATGACTGGTTGATAGGACTGTGTTATTCACTCCAGATGAGGGACACCATTAACATTCAGAACTCTTGTAGACAAAGGAAGAGGATTCAATAGCATGGTGACTATAATGTTCCCGATGTTCTCAGAGAGAGCAAACATTTACTGTTATTAACCAAAAAAGATGAATGGCAAGGGGCGGGGGAGGGGATACAAATGTCCCTGGGCCCCTGTAGGAGAGGGTGTCCACCAGCTGAGCAATAGCTTGCTCTTCACTCTCCATGGGAGGAGTCATTTTCACATTTTTGTCCCAGGTCCCACTCCAACCTTGCTACACCCTTGGGCAACAGTGTGGTGCACTGGACAGAGTATCAGGCAAATTGGTTTCTAGTCCCACATTGCTTCATCAATGACTTGGCAATCAGAATTTTTCTTTCTTTTTTTCCAAAGAAAGAACGGACAGCTAGGAAAAACACAATCCCTCATGGGAAAGCAGGGTTCTTACTTCTTTCAATACATCTTCAAAACTCACCTCTCTCATTAAGCCTTTGATCCAACCTAATTTATGTAACTTACTATAAGTAAGTCTAAGTATCTACATGAAACTGAAATAAGCTGGTATTCCTCCCCTGTTCAACCCTACCTCCATTTACCTCCCCTTCCTTTCTTTGTTGCCTCCTTTCTGTCAATATCTAGAATGGAAGCTCCTCAAGGCAGGGACCTGTCCTCCCATTCTTTGAAAGGCACTGTGTACATAGATGGCACCAATGTATTAAACCAGGAGTTTCCAACTTTGGATCCTCCCCATATGCCAAAGGCCACTGCAGCTGAGGATGATGGGAGTTGTAGTCCAAAAGCTGGGGATCCAAAGCTTGGAAACCCTGGTTTAAATTACTTTGTGGCTCATTGTTTTTCTATTTCCTCCCCCTTCCTCCATTTAATTTTCCTGTAGAACACAGATTCTCAGTATTTTCTTACCTACATTATTTCAATTACTACACAAAAGAGAAAGATGAAACATTTCTTAAGTTCTCTTTCAGAAGAATCAAATCTTTCCGTAGCCTGCAGATTTGCATGGACGCAAATACAAGGCCCCAAAAGAATGAGCTGTGCCATCTTTCTGGACTTGCAGCAAGCCAGCACTCAAGCCTCTCTTGCTGCCCAGATCCACTCTCCAGCCAGTGGCACCAATTAATCTCACAATGACAGGAGACTGGCTTCTGGCAGCACCAGTGAGACACTTTAAAAAGGGGGGTGGGAGCCATAAGAACTGCTGCACTGGATCAGATTCATGGTCCATCTAGCTCAGCATGATATCAGCCTACAGAAGCCAAAGAGATGCCTTTGAGAAGTTCATAAGGCAGGAAATGATTCTGGCAATGATACTTCCTACTGTTTCTCCCTAGCATTTGCTAGTCAGAAGCATATTGCCACTAAAGGCCAGTGCAAATGCAACAAAGGGGTCCACTCAAGCATCCTTGAGAAATTGGGAAGATGCCTTGAGATTAAATGCTCCAACTCCTTCTGTAGAGTCAATCCTTGCCCCACCTTAAGTCAAGCATTATGTTGGGTGGGACATTAACCGTGGTTAAGACTAACCAGGTTTTCTACTTCAGCAAGACTGGAAACCAGCTTCAGATCCCAGAGAAAGGAGGCTGACAGCAAAGCTGTTTTCTCTCCAGGACTTCGTTTATTATACTTTTCACCTCTATTTTCTACAGGAAAAGGTCAGATGCTGCTAAAAGTCTGACAATTATATTTTCATGGAAATGTATTAGAGGTTGAGATTGAATGCAGATCGCCCATTACTACCTTTATTTTCTGTGTGTAAGCGTAGCGGTGGTGGCGGCGGGGGGTTGGGGGGGGGAGGGAGAGGGAGATTACCAGCCTTCCAGAATGATGAACCTGTTTTCTGGAGCATACATAGCTGAAAGGATGTGAATTAATTTAACTTGCCTTCATCTCTCTCTTTTTCTAGCTGAAGCGACAACCTTAATCTGCATATTTTAAGGAAAGAAATTCTAATGAAATACAAGAGGAAGAAAGACAAGAAGAAAATATCTACTCCAGTTCAAAAAGAGAGAAAAATCTTCCACAATGCCTTGCTCCTTTGGGGGGAGGCTTCTCTAGAAAGATGATATTCTGAAAGAAATATTGTGATGGACAAGGAAGTAGCATCCTCAGATTCAAGGCACACAAGGACTAAAACACAAACATGCAGTTTCTCTTTCTTGTGAGACAAACACCCTTGGGAAACAATATTCATCCAGCACCACCTCTATCCATAGCTCAGTGGAGATGTCTGCTCAGTGCACAACAATCTATGGTATAGAAGGCTTTTCTGAGAAATATGTGGAGGCAGAGGGTGAGGGGAAACGTGAAAAATTGAGTGCCACCATCTCACCACAAGCTGCACCGTCACCATACACGCACATCTCCTCCCTTGTTTCAGCCAGAAATTAAAAGGATAACAGAGGGCTTAGTGTGCCCATATAAGAAAGCAAGGGCAAACTGAACCCTAATCAAATGGTAGTGTTCATACAAGATAACAGAGGCTTGTCAAGATCTGAATGGCCCAGTAAGCTACAGCCTAAATTCCCTATCTTAGATGGCAGTCCTGGAGAGGACCAAGATTGGGCAAACTCACTGTTGACTGTATGAGAGCAAGGAGAAGCTCTTTCCCCACCAACATCAGTTCTGCAGAAGCCGTGTGGAAGGGCTTTTTGATAGGAAGTAGCCTCATGTTCCACGTGTTGAAGTTGGGTGAAGTAGGAGATGGACAAAGCCATCTCCACAACTGTTCCTTTCTCAATTAGCTCCAGCAGCTAGACCCCTTTCTTACTACCACTGGAAACAGAAACAGTTCTTCTGACTCACAGTAAGAACACAAGAACAGCCATGCTGGCTCAAACGAAAGATCTCTCTAACCCAGTACTCTGCCTCTGACAATGGCCAACCGGAAGCTTACAATAAGCAAGCACAGAAGCAACAGTCTACTCCCATGCAACACAAACATAAAGCTCATGGATTCCAAATAAGGCAACAGGTGCAGTGCAGTGGTCCACAAGCCCTCCTGCTCTACCTCCAGATCCCCTTCTGGAGCAACCTTCATGCAGTTAAGTACACTGGCATTCAACTGACTAGGGTGCACTTTTGACTAGGGTTTAAAACTAGCTTCAAAACCTTAGTTTCAAGTGCTGGTTAGCTTCAACCACACTCAGGGTCAGTGCCCATGAAATATTTAACCACATTTAAGATGAGATGGAGGAATTCATTCTGGAAAAAGCAGGGGTATCAACCGCCATTTCCTCCAGCTATTTGCCACCAGCATCTGATAATCAGAAGTATTCTATGTCTGTAGATGAAAATTTCATTTCTAGTTAACATGGCAATACGAACATAAGAACATAAGAACAGCCCTGCTAGATCAGGCCCAAGGCCCATCTAGTCCAGCATCCTGTTTCACACAGTGGCCCAACAGATGCCGCTGGAAGCCACAGACAGGAGTTGAGGGTGTGCCATCTCTCCTGCTGTTACTCGCCTGCAAATGGCAATAGATACTGATAAAAAAATAGATGGGATTAAAAAAGGAATTAGAACAATCCTCCAACATCATCATCATCATCTTGTTATTTCTTGTTTACACAGTCAGACAGGTATTATTGACTGGTTTGTTTTATCCAGACATTGAGTCCTTCCCAAGGACCTGGGATGGTTAAATTTTATTGTCAATGTTGTTGCTGCTTATAGATATCGTCGCAGAATATAGGCTGCTCCCAGTAAAGTTGCTTTTTGTAATTGGCTGATGGTGATTTCTGTGGCCCCTATGGTGTTGAGGTGCTCTTCAAGGTCTTTTGGAACTGCACCCAGGGCGCCAATAACCACTGGGATTATTTTGGTCTTTTTCTGCCACAGCCTTTCAATTTCAATTTGTAGATCTTTGTATTTGGTGATTTCTTTCTATTTCTTTTTCTTCTATTCTGCTATCCCCTGGTATTGCTATGTCGATTATTTTGACTTGTTTTTCTTTCTTCTCCACTACAGTTATATCTGGTGTATTGTGTGGCAGATGTTTGTCTGTCTGTAGTTGGAAGTCCCATAATATTTTTACATCTTCATTCTCTTCAACTTTTTCAATTTTATGGTCCCACCAATTTTTGGCTACAGGTAGCTTGTATTTTTTGCAGATGTTCCAATGTATCATCCCTGCTACCTTGTCATGCCTTTGTTTGTAGTCAGTCTGTGCGATCTTCTTACAACAGCTGATTAGGTGGTCCACTGTTTCATCTGCTTCTTTACAAAGGCGGCACTTGCTGTTTGTTGTGGATTTTTCGACTTTTGCTCTTATTGCATTTGTTCTTAGTGCCTGTTCTTGTGCAGCCAGTATTAAACCCTCTATTTCTTTCTTCAAGCTGCCATTCTTAAGCCATTGCCAGGTCTTGGTGATGTCTGATTTTCCACTTATATTGTGCAAATATTGACCATGCAGTGGCTTATTTTTCCATTTTTCTGCTCAGTTCTTGACTTGTTCTTTCTTGTAGGCCTGCTTTGTTTCATTGGTGTTGAATAGTTTCTTGTTATTGACCATTTTAAGTGCATCTTCTTCACTGTTCTTGATATATTCTTCAAGGCTTCTTTTCTCCTCCTCTACTGTTTGATGGACTTGCAGCATTCCTCTTCCACCTGAGCTGCGAGGGAGGTAGAGCCTATCTACATCACTGCAGGGGTGCAGAGCATGATTGATGGTCATGATTTTCCTGGTCTTACGATCTAGCGTCTCTAGCTCTGCCTGGGTCCAGTCTATTATTCCTGCAGTGTATCTGATAACAGGTATAGCCCAGGTGATTATGGCTTGTATGGTGTTCCCACCATTGAGTTTGGACTTGAGGATTTTTCTAACTCTCCTGATGTATTCACTTCCAATTTTTCTTTTAACTTCAGTGTGTGTGATGTTATCAGCCTGGAGAATGCTCAAGTATTTGTAATGTCTTTTTCTTTTCCAGGTTCTTGATGTTGCTTCCATTGGGCAGTTCTATTCCTTCTGTTTTTGTTATATTTCCTCTGTTCATTATTAATGCAGCACACTTGTTTAGTCCAAACTCCATTGCTATATCGCTACTGAATATACGGACAGTGTTTAGCAGTGATTCAATTTCTGACTGGGACTTTTCGTACAACTTCAGATCATCCATGTAGAGCAGATGGTTTATTTTACTTGATGTTTTAGATATTTGGTATCCGAGACCTGTTTTGTTTAGTATTTGTGAAAGTGGAGTCATGGCAATTATTATTATTATTATTATTGTAAATGCTGTTTCAATGAGGACAAAAGCAGTTAAGTGTTTCTTTTTAAAAATGACTTTGTTTAAAGTGAAATCTAAAATAACCAGTTAACGCCTACATGATTCCATGTCCTGGACAAAACCTGTTCTAAAATTATTCTAAAGTTGCATTCCATTTATATTTGACTTGGGGAACTATTTCATTACAGTACATCTCATCTCAAGGAACTGATATAACGAGCTGTATATGCAATGCAAGAAATGCAGCCCTCTCAGTGGAGTGCTGGTATGGAATGTTTTGACCAAAGAGCCCTTTGAAATCTCTATCGTTTTGTGAACATGAAAAACCTATTTACTGACATGTCAAGGGCAGCATTTCCATTCCAGCCAAGGGGAAGAACCATGGTCTTTAACCCATGGTAGCTACGTAGGTCAGCAACTTTGCTCCCAAAGGGGCTTTTTGCACCCATGTGTGGAATTTGTTATCTGATGAGGGGCTGAATGTTGTTTTAACTGGCAACCTTAATTCCAAGCAGGAGCATGAAGCATCTGTGGAGTGAGACTCCACCTACATCTGTATCTTCTCTTTGTCATGACCTGGTTGTAGGGATGTGCACGAACCTGTTTGGAGGCCCTTTTAAGGGCCTCCGTTCCAGTTTGAACCAGCCGGTTTGAAGGTAGGTATGTGTGTGGGGGGGGGATACCTCTAAGGGCTTGCCCTTACCCCTTTAAGGGGCGCCCTTCCTCCTCCTACCGCGTATCCCCCGCCAGCACGCCATTTTAAAAGTGTCTGTTGGGGCAGCAAAGTACCTCCCTGTGTCCTCTTCAGCCGGAAGTAACAGGAAGTACCTGGCAAGTGTGCGCATGTTGCACTTGCTCACATGCACACCGAGCGCACGCACATGACATGTACACGTGCCTGATACTTCCTGTTACTTCTGGCCGAAGAGGACATGCGGCAGCAGGGAAGTACGCTGCCGCTCCAACAGACACTTTTTAAATGGAGCGCCTGTGGGGGAAACGTAGCAGGAGTGGGGAGGGGGGAGGGGTAAGGGCACTCTCCCCTTCCTTAAAATATATGCCCCCTGCCAGTTCCGTTCACATCCCTACCTGGTTGCCACTATAACAATCTCAGAAAGGACAACGTGGTTTACCAAATCAGACTTCAAGTACTAAGCTGAAAACAGCAACAACTGTGCAATGAAAGTTTGCCTTCTGTTGCCAAGCATCCATAGACTGCTGGATTCAAGACATACCACAAAACCAAGGTTTATTTAGCTAAACCACAGTACTGTGTTATGTCAAGCCTGCCCACAAACTGTGGTTTGTTTGAGGTTTTTAAAAAAACAGGATCTGAAACCATGGTTTGCAAACTACAGTTTGAGTTTATATTTTTTACATTTTTAAAAAATATCCCGCTCTTCCTCCAAAGAGCCCAGAACGGTGTACTACATACTTAACTTTCTCCTCACTACAACCCTGTGAAGTAGGTTAGGCTGAGAGAGAAGTGACTGGCCAGAGTCACCCAGCTGAATGAGGATTTGAACTTGGGTCTTCCCGGTCCCAGTCCAGCACTCTAACCACTACACCATGCTTATGTTTTGTTTGTTTTTTAATTTATTCGATTTCTATACCGCCCTTCCAAAAATGGCTCAGGGCGGTTCACACAGAGAAATAACAACTAAATAAGACAAACAAAATGGATCCCTGTCCCCAAAGGGCTCACAATCTAAAAAGAAACATAAGACAGACACCAGCAACAGTCACCAAAAGTATTGTGCTGGGGGTGGATAGGGCCAGTTACTCTCCCCCTGCTAAATAAAGAGAATCACTACATTAAAAAGTGCCTCTTTGCCAAGTGTTAACTGTGGTTTCATGCTATGTCTGATTTACAGATCACTGACAAGCCACAACTAAGGCTGTTGCACCATGGAGTCAGAAGTGAACTTACGAAGCTGATTCCCACACAGATGGAAAACAAAAGCAGGCAAGCAGCTCTAAACCACATTTTGTCTGGAAGCTTAAACCATCATTTGGGTTCTCAGTTATGGTTAGCATAAGCCACTGCATTCACATTATATCTGCTGCACCCAGCCCACAATGCTAACCCAATTGCCTCTATCCAAAATTATTAGGCAATCCAGGCTATTATTCCAGTCACCAATTAGAAGCCTCTCAGACAGCCCCTATACATCTCCCACTCTGTCCCCAACATAAGCCTTATCAATAAGCCTATGTCTCCAACAGAAGCTGCCTGATCAGCTCATATTAGCTGCTTCACAATACATTTATATCCCAGGCAAACCAAGGGCCAGAAGGGTATCTACCACACATCCTACTTCCATGGAAAACAAATACAAAACTCCGGTTTCAAACAAGGGAACTGAGGGGCAGTGCAGGCCTTGCAAATGCAGTGCTGCCATGTAGCCAGGCTTCGATGCAACCAATGTTTGGAATCTATTACTGCAAAAACCAATACAAGGAATGGCATCTGAGAAGCATCCTGTTAATATGCAAAAAAGGATGACCTGAGTCATCCATCATTTACATAATTGATTAAACAACTGCATTCCCTCCCATTAGTATTTTTATTAGTTAATGTTTGCCAGAAAAATTGCCGGAAAGAAAAATTCTGAAAACCCATAAGCAATGTCCTCAGGTATAAAAATGAGAAAATATACAAACGCACTGGGATTTCAAATCTCATGGTTTCCAAATCCATATTGTGATTTTAAAGAACCATCATGGTGCCCAAGGAATAAGAACTCTTGACCACATCCTCTGGTCAGAAGTTTCAGCAGATACACAAAATCTTATATTTCTTAAGACATTGTCATTTTTTTCCTAAAGACTGACCATCACAGATGACAGAGCCAAAGTATGTAGATATCATGTGGCTAAAGCTAGATTCATTACCATTAATTGCTGCTTATCTCCTTACACTCTAGTAGTAGCAGCAGCTATTTGTGCCAAATATTAGACAAAGGGGACCAGACATCTAGGCAAGGTTCGGCATCCACTGTGTCCATACCAGTTTTATGTCATTATGTTCAATCAGCATATGCAAAATAGCTGCGTATTTCTGGCTCCTTATCAGCTTCCAAAGGGTTTTCCCAGAGCCGCCCAGAGTGGCCCCTTGAGTCATAGGAAAAGGAAGACACAGACAGACGCAACCATGCCCTTGATACAGCTACATCTCTCCCCACCCAAACCATCCTCCATTATGATATTTAATCTAGGTCATTTGTTTCGCAAGTAGACGGCTGTTATTCCTATTGGCTCAGGATCCCATTGGCAGACCTTGCCACAGCACAACCAAAGCCTTCAGCAGTTCCATCCAGAAGCACACGTGCCCAGGGCTGCTAAATGGCTGTCTGCTTTCACAGCCAAGTCACCAACCAACAAAGGACTTGGCTTCTGAAACCGATGGATTACAGAGAAAGAAAAATAAGCGAGCCGCCTCACTTAGTTGCTTCGGGGGCACAGTCATTTCCCTGGGATCTGAAACGAGCCACAGCTTTTAGGCACACTTATCAAGCATAGCCTGCACAGCAGGGCCACCAACGCTAATGCAATTAAACCCCAAGCCTGACGTGATGAGAGTCCTCAAAAAGGTCTGAGTCAACTAACAGGAAAGCAAGCTAGCAAAGCAACTATGGCGCAGGGCCGAGCCGCAATCTAGAGAGGAAGAGCACGGCATCAAAACATCCCCAATACCGATAGCACGGATAAACCAGACAATCAGTCACTCAAGGCTGCAGGGACAATCAGTCCTCACCAACTGCTAACAGGCGACTGCAAGGAAGGACCACAGCTGCTAAAACGAGGGATGTAAGGATGGACACACGTCAACTTGATTGATTGGCGGGAAGGATGTTTTGCCCATCTGGACAGTCTGCAAGCATGATACTGGCAGAGCTGTTCAATGCTTTTGCTGTTTCCCTCCGCCCACCATTAAAGCTATCAAGAGAAGAATACAAATCAAACAAATCAGTTGCAAAGCCCAGCAAGATTGCCCAAGGGGATGATTTCTCTCTCTCCTGGATTACAATGTTCCATGAAAGCTCCCCATCTTACTGGCTCTTTATCATCCTCATTACCTCCAGCCAAAATGCTGCATTCTTCAGGAATAAGGGGGGAATCTCTACACAGATTGCATGCTGCAAAACCTTTGAGAATTATACAACCACAATAAACCGAGTCAGGGCTTTGGACGCAGGCCCAGCTGACACATCAGAGCCTGCATGGTGCTCTTGCAGCTCCAGTCCTGGAAGCCACACCAGGGACAGAAGATAGATGCTTGCAGTAGCAGTGCCAAAAACAAGGGCCCATCTTGCTGGAAAGGGGTGCAATGGTGCCCCCTCCCAAAGCCAATGAATGAGCAAAAGCCAGTTCCCAAATTGCAGTGATTTTTCATAAGCAAATTAGCCAGAAAACAGAGCCTGGAAACTGAAACAAGCTCCTAAAAACACATACACACCCACACACACCCCACAACCACCTTTACCTCCATATTCCTGCAAGGAGCTTGAAAGAGCCACTTAGCATTCAAAGCCCCAAAGGATGCTGCAAACTCACTCAGTGAAGTAGCTCTGGATGTCCCAGTAACCTGACCTAAACATTCCAAGAGGGAGTGGAGAGATAGTGTGTTTCAAATACAACTGCTGACCCCAATGAGGGTTGTGGCTCGCTTCTTTCACAAAGATAACCAGCATGAGAGCCAGTGTGGTGTAGTGGTTAGAGTGCTGAACTAGGACCGGGAAGACCCGAGTTCAAATCCCCATTCAGCCATGAAACTAGCTGGGTGACTCTGGGCCAATCACTTCTCTCTCAACCTAACCTACTTCACAGGGTTGTTGTGAAAGAGAAACTCAAGTATGTAGTACACCGCTCTGGGCTCCTTGGAGGAAGAGCGGGATATAAATGTAAACAATCATCATCATCATCCTGGGCAAGCAGTAAATGGGATGAAAGGAATATTTGGAGGTAAGAGCAGAGGATTCTGTGCTTGAGGGTTTGCCTCACTTCAGAACCCCAAAGTCTGCTGATGTCATCATTGTTCCTTGCTAGACTTCCCTTGCTTTCCTGTTGGTATAGTTAATTTGTTTATCTGCCCCTCCTGCCAACAGCTGCTTATGATTATGATAGAGATGATATGTGTATCTCTAGGCGGTGTACACAAGTTGATAAATATCTGATAAATGATAGAAGCAAAGCAAGTGTCTTCTGAACAACACGGGGGTGGGGGTGGGGAGAAACCAACCAGAAGCCAGTGAGCAAGCAGGCACCTTAAAGCCTCAGCAGCAGTGCTGCAGGATCGGGGCTAGCAAAATAAAGCCCCTTCATTTCTGAAGCACCAAGGCACGGAGGAACACTGCCCTGTGCTGCCCATGTAACGAGAGCAGCCCCACCAGGTGGGGGGAAGGGAGAGGAGCATTGAAAAGCACTGGAGGAGAATGTAGCATCTGTGACCAAGGAGAAAACACAAACCAAAACACATAATGGAAGGAGCCAACCCCACAGCCCCGCAAAGCAGATGGGGCGGGGCAGTAATCTCCACTCTCCGCCCGATATCTTCTTCAACGTCCACTATGGGGGAGAAAGGGGTGGTCCAGGCAGATGCGATGTGATTTTTCCTCCCCACTCCCGCCCCGATTCCCAGCCCCGCTTACCTGCCCACGGTCTGGTTGGCGAGCTGCCGCATGCGGTTGAATTGCTTCTTCATGGTTGCGCCTTGGCCGGAGAGCGCAGAGCTGGGCTGGGGGAGAGGGCAGGCGGCGCGTGGGGGAGAGAAGGGAAATCGGTGGCTATCCCGGGTTGCGGGGAGGCGGTTACATGGCCCTTTTTCTTCTGCAAGGTAGAAGGTGGCGGAGGAGGACGCGGGCACTACTGCAGCGGCGAAAGGGAAGGGAAGCAGCCCCCGGCGGCCAGCAACATCGCAGCCTCCTGCATCCCTCACGCGCACCGCCGCGGCGTCTCCCTTTTGCTCCCCAAGCGCCGCCACAGAGCAAGCGAGCACGCCCGGCCCTCCCACCCCTGACTGATCAGCGCATCCTCCCGGCCCACGCCGGGCCAGCCATGCTGAGCTGCTCCGGCTCCCTGCGATTAACGGCGATCCCGAGCCGCTGCGCTTCTGCAGGCTGGAGGAGAGTCGGCAGCGGTAGCTCAGACTGCGGCTGCCCGGCCTGGGGCGCTGGGAGCTGTAGTCTCCTCCTCCCGCCCGCCCGCCTCTTTCCAACGGGTGAAGGGAGGGGGCGCTGCTGAGCTCCCGGCGAGCTGCTCAGACTGTCGGGTCGGGAGGAGAAGGCAAGCAGCACCGAGCATCCGTGGTCCGCTGCTGCTGGCTGGCTGGCTGGCCAGCAGACGGGGAAGGGATGACTTAGTCCTAGGTAGCGCTCGAGCGAAAAATGGGCCATTCCCCGTTCCCCTCCTCGGAGCCTAAGTTCCTTGCGTTTGTCCCCGTTTCGCTACTGCAAGATCGATCTTGCTGGCTTCAGAAGCCACTCTCTCTCCCCCTTCTCATCCTGGCACTGATGATGTTGCAGCTGCCCAGTTTGGCAACTCTCGAGATTCGGGAGGAAGAGAGGGAAATAGAAGGCTCAGGGGATTATTGGCGACTGCCAGCCGGTTTCGACTAGCATGATGATGCTTGTCCTCTTTTGCTTTTTCACACGCAGATGGCCGATGGCTCTGTCTGCACAATTATCCATCCCTCCATCCATTCTTATAAGCAGAAATGGTTGGAGATGTTTGGGTGTCCGTGACCGATCCACATGGTGATAAATGCGATGTTTATTACGAAATAACTGGCAATGTGTTTTCCTTAAACGGTACACCAAATTCTGCTACTTGTTATGGGCACCTTCATCGGCCTATAACATCTCAGTCTGCAATTACTTAATATTTCTACCCTGCTCCATAAAAATATTCATTTGAGTCAGCTCTCAAATAATAAGCATTAAAAATCAGATAAAACAATAAACAAGATAAAAAGTTGTCTGATATATGACACCAGGGGCGTAGCAAGGTTGGAGTGGGCCCAGAGACAAGATTTTTAAATGCCCCCCCCGAAGCTCAACTCATGAAGTAAACAAATCTTAAATGAGGCTGATTGGTGGTAACAAAAAGCAGAGTAAAATTTATATCTATATCTATGACCTTTGTGCCATAATAGAACATCATCCTAAATTATTTTTGAAAAGGTTTTTAAAATTGTGGACGATGCAAGTCATGTAATGGTACTAGAGAAAGACATGCTGTTCTGGTAGCTCCAGGTCTTAACACTCATATCAGTTTCGGAGGATGAATACAACTGAAGGAAGTCCGTGCGGGTGTGCGGCTGGGGAAGTCAGTCATGTGACTTTCCTGGGGGGGGCCAAGGCAGTGGGCCCCCAGACAACTGTCTCCCCTTGCCCTATTCTAGTTACACCCCTGTATGGCACTCAAAACAACAGAAGACAAAAACCAAAGCATGAAAACTCTCAGAATCTAAGTCTGCAATCCTATGCAGACTTGTTTGGGAGTAAGCCGCACTGAATTCAATGGGACTTCCTTCTGAGTAGTAGATACATGCTTAGGATTGCACTGATCAACTATTACAATTTATCATAGCAGTAGACGATGGGTGTATTCAGATGACACAGCTTCCAGTGGACGCGGGGAAGTTGGTATGCTGGCATACACTGACAAGACTTTAAGCTTGTTACAGATATCAGGTTCAGAACCTGAAGTCAGACTGAATATGCTGACATTGGCTGGTTCGCACAACACAATCATTGGCTTCCCCTGCCACCAGATGTTAGTCTCACCACTGAAACAGAGGTTCAGCTTTTGCTGTATAGTCTAACCCTGCCCTAAAATCCCATTGGGTGGGTGAATAAACCATAGTTACATGCTGCCTAAAACACATAAGAGTAGGTGCCATTCCAAAAGAGGGGATGCCATTAGTGAGAAAGCCTGATTCCCCACTCCCATGACATGGATCACTCTGTCCTATCTATACAAAACAGGCACTGGTCCTCTTCTGGCAGCTATCCTTTTATCTATTCATCATTACTATCTAATCATCATTCCAGAATCAGCAGGGCGGTCAATAGAGCATACATCCTTCTACTAATGGTCTCCCTAAATTTGTGACTTAATAGAGACATAATAGTAACCGTGACTGTTGTATAGAATATGGATTGCTGGAGTTGGACACTGGGAATTTAACCTGATCCCCCAGCCATGGATTATTTGGGAGGCATGGGGCAAATCAGTGTTTCAGCTTCAGTTATCCATCTGTAAAATGGGCATAATAATGTTCTGTCTGTCAACCATGAAACTAGCTGGGTGACTCTGGGCCAGTCACTTCTCTCTCGGCCTAATCTACTTCACAGGGTTGTTGTGAAAGAGAAACTCAAGTATGTAGTACACCGCTCTGGGCTCCTTGGAGGAAGAGCGGGATATAAATGTAATAATAATAATAATAATAATAATAATAATAATAACAACAACAACTGAGACTATTGTAAAGATAGAAGTAGGAACTGTAGAGCCATTTACATAATGCTAGTATTTGCTAAATATTAAACAAATGACTCAAACAGTAGAAGATATATTTTGTAATTTTAAAAAATGTTTTACATAGCGAACATTTATTGTTTCGCAGATTCTGACTACCTAAGGTTACATATTTAAAATTAAATTAATCACTAAAAAGTATCAGATACAAAAAAGCTCAAAAATCCAATTAAAATATGTGATTACAGTCCTGTGCTTTAAGAATAGAGGGCTTCTTACAAACCTCATGAGCACATGAGGCAATACTATTAAATACTGTGGAAACAAAACAGGACCCAGTACTTTGGTCTGGATGCAGGTCCCTTATTCTTGGTGGGAATGACAAGTCCCCCTCCCAGGCTGGTGACACTGCTGCTTCAGCAACTGTAGGAACCCACCATTCCTAACTCCCCCTTGCATAGTCACTTAAGAAGTCTGGGGATCAATTTAACTGAACATCCCATGTTGCTATGAAAATAATCACAAGGGACATTAATCCCCCCCCCCTCACACACACATACTCCTAAACCATACCATTCCATCTCAACAATGCTCATACAACTTAAGTATTGTAAGACACAAAAACCAGCAGTTTGCACTGTGGTTGGGAACTGGGACTTGGCACTTTTTGAATCGTACTGTAATGAGACTGCAGTCTGATATATAATGAGTTAAAGAAAATATTTAAAATGACATTTCCTAAGAAGCCAGAATCCTTCCCGCTGGAAATAACACAAGGAGTATTTTCTGCAACTGATTTAACATTTTTTATGTACGCTTCTACGGCTGCCAGGATTATATATGCACAGAAATGGAAGAGCAATGAACTCCCTTCAAAAGAAGATTGGCTGATAAAAATTTTGGAATATGCGGAGATGGCAAAACTTACAGTATTGATAAGAGATCAAAATTTAGAATGTTTTAAAGAAGATTGGAAACCATTTTTGTTGTATCTAAAGAACAATTTTCCTACTATGGACTTTACAGCAGGGTTTGAACAGGGTTTAGTAATAACAGCAGGTTGGGTAGATTAAAATTGTGTTTGTAAGGTTTAAATCTATATTTTGAATCATTATTATAGCAAAGGTAAATTTGATAGTTGATGATTCACGAAGAGGTCTGAGCGGGAAGTCCTTATTTGTTTATTTGTTGTGAATGTTAATAAGAATATTGTCAAAATCAATAAAAATTTAATTTGCAAAAAAAAGTAATGAGACTGCAGTCATGAATGAAAGCTGGCCTACTCTGTAGATAGACTGGCTGATGGTCTAGAAGGTCAGAAGATGCTTCTGATTCTGGAGAGGTTGGAAAGGATAACCTGCTCAGGGAGCTGAAGCACTATGGGATGCAGGCAGGCCTGCTCTCTGGGAACCAAGGCAACCTGGTCCTGACTGGTAGGAATGCTCTGCTCTCCCCGCCCCCCTTCTAAGGCTTAGTTTGTATTTTTGTAAGCAAAGCAAATATTACAAAGACGCCATAAGCCTTTTTTAAAGGAAGCTAGAATCCAAGTAGCACTGCACCCCTGGAACATCTCACTTCTTTGGGAAGAGGGCATGTAGCTATCCACCTGATTGCCCAATGCAATGTAAGTACTTCTTTGAACTCTTTGAGCAATAAGGAAGAAAGCGAGAGAGAGATGAATCTGGAAGGCAAGATGGTGCTCAGTTTATGCAGTCCAGCCTGAACAATAGTATTGAAGACTGACTGTTTCCTGGGGCACCTATGAAGGCCTGTAGCCACCCACTGCAGGATTAAGGCCCAAGCGAAGGGAACTAGAGCTTAGGGGGCCTCCGAATGATGTGGGGCCTCTTCTGAATACCAAAAGAAAGAAAGGAAGGAAGGAAGGAAGGAAGGAAGGAAGGAAGGAAGAAGAAGAAGAAAGACTGAATTTCAAGTTTTACATAATTGGTTGAAAAATAATGAGGGAGACACTCTTAAACATACATATTCATTCTGATAAGATAGAATATGCTTATATGGCCATACAATTGTCATATTGCATTTATAAATCTGTACAGAAATAACTATAACATATCTCAACATTTTGTTAGACGTGGGCCCTAATTAGACTATCACCTGCCATCATGGTTACAGGCAGTGTTTGTATCTTCAGACAAATGTTGTGTTACCATGATGTTACCTGGGAGGCCCTCAGTTACCACAAACCAGACGAACAAGGATGATTGAAGGAAGCAATAATCACCATTTATTTAGTTTACCAGCGCTGGGGCTTTTCTCGGTGCCTCACGGCCTACCAGAGAATCGCGCGCAGCTGCCTGGGTCACAAGTTTTTATACTTTGGCATAACTACATAGCTGGGCGTCAACATTCAGCCCCAAAGAACCAATTAGTTCATTGGTTAGCATAATTATCCGTCATATTACAAATATTATAATCATTGCTAATTTAGACAAACATTCCTCTTGGTACAATGAAGCATTTCTTATTCTCTTTCTCTAGCCAGATGTCCTTGAGGTGTTATTTTTCAGGCCTTTGCTTTTTCAGGAGATACAAGGAAAGGGGGGCTCTTCCCCCTCTAGCTTGTCAGCAAATTTATGGCTTTACAGCTCGCAATTTGGCAAGGCAACTTGCAGACTCTATTAACCATTTCTTGACCAGTGCAAACCTGAGTTCTGTCTCACTCTTTTTGCAAAGACACTTTCCCATTCCATGAGAACAAAGTGATTACAAAGCAGCTTTCAGAAAAGGCATTTTTCCCTCATTCCACAATGAGCAGCGTGGTGAGTGGGGGCAGTGGAGGTTGTGAGTGATGTGCTGGGGCAGAACTTCCAATCCTTTTTGTAATGCTATGGTGCCTACGTTTGACGTTGTTTAGTGCCTCAGCATGTCATAATCTGGTCCTGCAGCCACCATATTTGTATGCTACCATCTCCCGCTTTTCGATGCTGCAGCAACCTGAGCTGGTCAATGGAGCAGAGCAGTTTCCAAGTCCATCTCATGATGAGGGCCCCAATGGAGCCATTTGGTGTGCTGTATTCTGAATCAAGCCCACCAACTTTAGGCCAACAGAATCAGTTTAATCAACAGAGGATAAAACATGTTTGCCACCCCAAAGCAACAAAGAAAAAGCACACATACAAACATGTCCTTCTCTTAAACCCTACCCCAATGCATTCTAATGTCTCCTTTCCATTTCAAAGATGAATGCTGAAGCCCACTGTGACCTTCTTAGTTAAGTCTAAAATGGACATATTTAATTTTTAAATTATATTCCAGAATTATAGTTTGAAATGCAAGACAGTTCCTAAAAGAATGGAGCGTCATCAGGTGATTCCTTGATTTCTACCAAAAAGAAGCAAGGCATAACATTTCACAAATGTATCCCTTTCTGGGATCAGACTGATTAGATACTAAGCCCTTTCTCACAAGCAGAGAGAAAGGGCTACAGGGTTTGCAGGGAGGAAGCCCTAAAGAGCTTACCTCCCCACAGATGATCATTCCGCCTTCCCTGGCTGGACGGATCACCCGCCCAACGAGCACCGGCTGCTGCTGGCAGCTCCAAGGGTTGGGCTGCCGGGATGCGTTGTCCCCTGTGTTGCTGTGCCCCCTGGAGCTCCAATAATGCACCATGCAAATATGTGGTGCATTATGGGGGTCCCCCTCCCCTCCCCCAGTCTGATAGCTGCAGCTGCTTGCAGCCGCAGCTGACAGGCAATCCAGAAAATGAGGTGAAGGGAGTGATTTAAAGGGAGGCTTCATAGGCTGCTGTGGTGATGCCGAGATGGCCTCAATCCTGGTGGTGCACACGTGCATGCAAAACTGGGCTGGGCTCCCTTCGCTTGGTTTTGCCTGCGTGTGTGAATAGCTTCACTGAGCGGCCAAGCCAGCAAAGGTTGTGGGTCAGTGCAGACATAACAGCAAACCATGGTTTGGCGTTACACGACTAAGCTTCAAGCGTAATACCCCACCCCCAGCACTACGAATGCTCTGATCTGCTTCCTCTTTAGCACTGACTAAAGTTTTCCATTAGCTATTAGCATGCAAATGATGGTTTGTACTTAATTAGGATTATAAACCACAGTCAGTTCAAATGTAATAGCAAGTGATGATTTTCCCTAAAGAGGAAGTACCTCATTACACTGGGGTGTACAAGAGGAGGAAGGAGGGAGAGTTTGAGTCTTGGTCATAATACCAAGCCATTATTTGGCGCTATGTGTGAACTGTGTGTGACATAGAAATAATATTTAATCTGAAAGCCAGAGAAAACTATTTCTGGGCATTACCCGAATGCAGCTCATTTGCCTTTTTGGTCTCTCTGTGTGTATATATGACTCCCCACTATTATTACCACCAGTATTATAGTTAGCTTATGGTGTGGATTTACAATAGAGGCTTCCTGAATTTGGCAACTAAAGGGTGTTCTGTGATTTGCCTTGCCCTTTCTTAATCAGTAGTGGAGCGTGCTCAGAAGGTTCTTAGACTCTACTGGAGGTTCTCAGAACTGAGAGGGAGAAACTCTTTGTGTTTTATGAACTTGCTTCCTGATTGCAGGTAAAAGGGGGAGAGCCTTTCCTTTCAGAAAGAGTACATGGTTTTATGTAGGATAGTATTAGTTAGACTCTGAGAGAGTAAGCAGGGTTGGCTGGAAAGTTGCTGTTGCTGTAGCACAATATCACTAAAAGAAATTAATAAATGTATGCTGTAATGGTTACATGCATTTGTGTAGCAATGTAAAGGTTTAATAAGAAGATCCTCAGAATCTTCTGGAGGTTCCAGTCCCAACAAGAAGAATTGAGAGGGGAAAAAGTAGAGATGTGCACAGAACCGCACAGGGGAGGTGCTAAGGCAATGGGGGTGCTGCTTTAAGAGTGGGGGAGGGTGCACTTACCCCTCCCTCTGCTTTCCCCTCACCAGCATCCGTTTTT
The DNA here is from genome assembly GCF_027244095.1 of Hemicordylus capensis. Classification (NCBI taxonomy): domain Eukaryota; kingdom Metazoa; phylum Chordata; class Lepidosauria; order Squamata; family Cordylidae; genus Hemicordylus; species Hemicordylus capensis. The sequence continues at coordinate 383,733,708 of NC_069658.1, forward strand.
TTCAAAGCTCATCAGTACAGCAGCGTTCCTCCCTGCCACCCCATTGTCTGGATATGACTGGAAGTCTCTGGTGCACCTGCTCAAAAAAATGCACCCTCCCCTGCTCTTAAAGTTAGACACACACACACCCCCCGCCGTCGAACGGTGGCCCATAAAGGAATCCGAACTGATTCCATGCACATCCCTAGAGAAAAGGAGATTTTGGAAACCCGTTGTGTTTTATGAACTTGTTTCCTTATTGCAGTTCCCCTTCAACCAAGTTGCGCACCAGTTTGAGACTCTGGACAAGTCATATCAGCTTGTCGCATGACTGTTTTCTTTATTTCAGCTGCACACCCACAAGACCTCTCGTAGGAGTGGTATGAACTGCTGTTGGCACAGTTTTCTTAAAAGAAAGAGATTGGGAGCTTGTGTTTGGTTTGGTTTGATTTATCAAGCCACATGCTAATTTGTGGAAGAGAAGCTATCATAGAATAGCCTTATGACATCACTGTATGTATGTTTTATTATTTGTACCATTTTGTAAAGAGGTATTTGAAGTTTATCTTTATGTGTGTTTAACAAATTCATTTGTAGAAAGAAACTTTAAATGCTTATAAATCCTTGATTTTGGTATTAGAGTTTTCTTTCTTTCTTGCAATCACTGGAAAATAGAGACTTGAATCCCAAACCCCCCATTTCTTGAGTAAAAAGAGGGGTTACATAAACTCTGCATATATTTGCATATAAATACATATAGTGTTGTGGCTGGGTTATTTTAAATTGTCTGCCAAAATATTTTTTTTTTGCTTTACATTTTTATTGATTTTAACAATAACTTGAAAATCTCATTGCATCCAATTAAACAAAAATTGACTTCCAGCTCACCAATCAGTGCGAATCACTAACTATACAATTAACCCTTGCTATAATAATTCAAAACATATATCCTATATCTTACCAAACTCGATTTTAGTCTACTTAACCTGCTAATATTACTAAATTTCAAACCCTGTTGAAAAATCAATATTAGGAAAATTGTTCTTTAGGTACAGTAAGAATGATTTCCAATCTTCTTTAAAACCTTCCAGATTTTGATCTCTTATCAGTACTGTAAGTTTTGCCATCTCCGCATATTCCAAATTTTTTATCAGCCAATCTTCTTTTGAGGGCAGTTCATTGTCCTTCCATTTCTGTGCATATACTATTCTGGCCACCGTGGTTGCATACATGAAGAATGTTAAATTTATTGTGGAAAACTCTCCTTGCGTTATTCCCAACAGGAAGGATTCTGGGCTCTTAGGAAATGTCATTAAAATTTTTTTTAAAACTCATTATATATTATGTCCCAAAAGCCCTTTGCCTTCCTACAAGACCACCACATATGAAAAAAAGTTCCTTCACAATGTCCACATTTCCAACATTTGTTTGAAACATTTTTATACATTATCGCCAGTTTTTTAGGCGTCAAATACCACCTGTACATCATCTTATAATAATTTTCTTTTAAAGTGTAACATGCAGTGAACTTTAAATCAGTTTTCCATAATTTTTCCCAAGCTGACCCACATCTTGAGCCTTTGTCTGCTGAAATATTAGTGAATGGGCTGTGTTGGAGAGATTTCTCCCTGTATCCCGTTCATCTCTTGGTTAGGTATTTCACCGGACACCAGTATCAAAGTTTTAAACAAAGCTTTATTTCAGTGCTAGCAAAAGCTTTGGGGTGTGGACGCACCTCAGTCTGGCAGGCCATCCCCTTTTATACCCTTGAGTAAGCAACTTTCGCACCTGCTCATCGTATACCAGCTAAAGTGTTACTTTAACCCCAAAGGTTCCAATTTGCCTACAAGTGTTATATTTTCCATTTACACTCTTAAGACATCAGTTGTAACTAGGGTTGTGCACAAACCGGTTCAGCAGCCCTTTTGGGGACAGCCGAACCAATGTGAAACTCCGGCGGTTCAGCCAGTTCAGCAGCAGTGGGGTTACCTTTAAGAAGCAGGGAGAGTGCTCTTTCCCCTACCACGTTTCTCTCACTGGCGCCGTCGGCAAAATTGCTGGTGCAGGCAGCAGTGTACCTCCTTGCCATCCTGGTCAGCATCAAACCGCACACGCATCAAGCACTTCCGGTTTGATGTTGACTGTGGTGGCAAGAAGGTATGCTGCCGCCCTGTGCCAGCAATTTTTCAGACAGTGCCGGCAGGGGAAATGCGCGCTGGGTGGGGGGAAAGCACCCTCCCTGCTCCTTAAAGGTAAACCCCACCCCCCCACCAAACTGGCTGTCTGCGGTTCCGTGCACATCCCTAGTTGTAACATGGAGCCTGGTCCCGCACAACATCTTCAAGGCTTGGAAGCACACATTCTTCTCCTCCCATCTCTGCACATTCCAATTTTAGGTTAGAATAAATCAAGATGGGTCATGACTTTGTGACTTCTAACCTATTTACTTGAAATAAACCATTCTGTACCCAAGCTTTGAAGCAAGTTACAGTTCATGGTTTATTTCAAGTAAATCCTATATAATAAAAGGCTAAGTGAGTGGCCGTGGCTTTGGAATGTTGGGGATCTGCGTCCCTGCCTCCCTGGGCTGTTCTGGGCCTGCGCGAAGCGCAGGCCCAGAAGAGCCCAAGGGACACAGGACTGCAGACACCAGTGTCCCACAGCCACGGGCGGCCATCAGCTGGTGTGTGGCGGCAGGGGGAAGTGGCCGAGGCGGCGGCAGAGCCGCCGCCTCGGCCATGAGCTGCGGCACGGCGAGAGGAGGCCGAGGCAACCAGAAGCAGCCGCCCTGAAAAAGGCGAGGGCAATGGCGGCGGGGGAAGACCGAGACGGGGAACAGGGAAGCTGGGCGAGGTGGCGGCGAAGCCGCCAACGAGGCCCCCGCCCGCTCACAGCCGTCGCCCCCGCCTGCTCACCCGCCCTCCCAGCTGCCCAAAATCACCTTCCCCGCTCCCCCCCAAAAAAGATTAAGGGCCAAAATGGCCCATGAGAAGGTCGCCGCCCCCGCCTATCGCCCTCCCGCCCACCCAGCTGCCGAAGACCACCTTACCCGCTCCAGCCCGAGGGAAAAGAGAGGAGCTCACGAACAGAGCTCCTCTCTGTGCTAAGTCACTGCTCAAACTGCCGCTATGGACGCAAAGGACGCCTATTGCGTCCATTGCGACAGTATGGGCAGCAGCTTAACACAGAGAGTAGCTCTGTTCCCGAATTCCTCTCTTCTCCTTCGGGCTGGAGCGGGTAAGGTGGGCTCCGGCAGCTGGGTGCGCGGGAGGGCGATAGGCGGGGGCGGCCACCTTCTCATGGGCCATTTTGGCCGTTATTCATCCACACACACACCCCAAAAGTATAAGCAAAATAAGGAAGAACAAAAACAGAGACAACAACAAAAACAAAAAGAGAAAGGGGACAAGGGGAAAAAAAAGAGACAGAAAGAGAGAGAGAGAGACAGAAAAGACGGGATAGAAAGCTAGCGCCCGTTATCATAACGGGCTTAAAAATACTAGTAGGCTATAATAAACCAAGATCCATTGGTTCAGATATCACAACTTATCTTGGTTTAGTCCAGGACTGCACAACTTTGTCCCTCCTGTAGATGTTGGACTATAACTCCCATACACCCTGATTATTGGCCATGGTGGCTGGGGTTGATGGGAGTTGTGATCCAAAAGCAACTGGAGGGCTGTAGTTGTGCAGCCCTGGTTTAGTCAGTCAGAAGTGGATGCTCATGCAGGCATGGGAGAGGGCAGGGCTGGACTGGGGGCACTGAGAGGGCAGTGGAATGTATATGGGGAGGGTGCCGGGTTTTGAGCAGAATGGGTACTTAAGGGTGGGAGTATTCATTGCTGCCAAGTGCGGCAGGGCGCAGGGGCGCCCCGTAGGTGGGGCACACCGGGAATATGCCCTGTTGCCCTGTGGGCCAGTCCAAGCCTGGGAGAGGGGCAGCACATTCTTCTGAGCCTTGTAGATGTTACACAGGACCAGACTTAGCCATGGTTCCACATTGCCTGTAAACCAGCCTAGTGACTTCATCCTAACTGTAAATCTTTTTTTCTCTTGCTATTTACCCTAGGCAAATTGCTGGCTGTACCAACCATTTGCACATGCATTCTGTATCTTTCATCTTCCGATGAGCATGGATTTTATTCCGCTGCGCCCCCGCCCCTGCCCTCGTTCAAATTAACATATTTGAATAGACTTTTAAATACGTGCTAATTACACATCACACATAATGCATGCATATTCAATTGGTTAATTTTGTTTTAACATATGCATTCCATTGTTCAAAGGGTGGCAATACATTGCACACAAGACAAAGCTGTTACATCGTCGGCCAATGGCAAAACCAGTTAACCTTCAGCTTCATCTTATATATGAGAAACCAAGGCTCAGAAAAACAGATTATTGCTTGCTCACAAGCTCCTCTTCTTTCTACGGCAGCTTCATAGAAAGCCTGAATGGCATTTTATTCTCAGGCCAGTTCTGAGAGCAGAATTATGCAAATATGATAACTAGAATCATGGATGGATTGCATCACTTCAGAGACCTAATGGTGGATTCATGTATCAATACTTTCCCCATATCCAACAAAACCCTTGCCATACTTGCATGTCAAAAGGAAAGCTAGGTCAGAGCCTTTCTCTCTGATATATGATATGCTTGTTCTATATGTGCAGGAAGTTTTTGTATAGGAGGGGCTACTCAAATATGTGGTCCTCCCACTCTCTAGTGAAGTGGTACCATGCAGAAGAGCCATACTACATGATTCTGCTGATACTGCAACTTGGCTCTGATTCTTTCATTCCCAACCAACGGATTCTAGAGAAAAATGCCTTGATAATTTGTTTGGCCACAAACAAATTTGGCCTTCAGTGCTAGGTCAGTGCAAATGCACATCTATTATATACGTTAAATATTTGTTTGTTTGTTTGTGCAAAATAAAGTCATACTTCTCAATGACCAGCAGATGCAAAATTTTGCACAGTCCTGTCATTGATTAGCTGCATGCACAGAGGCCATGTGCTAGGAATGCGTACTAGCCAGTTTGGTGCCTCCTCTAGGAAGCACCAACCGGCTCAGGTGCTGGCGTTCAAACTGGTTCAGCAGGAAACGGTTCCCTTAAAAAGCAGGTTAGCAGCTTCTTACCTGCTCACCCGCCACCCCACCACCTTTCTGGCAGCAGCATCCACTTGCCAAGAGGCTGCGGTCCTGTTCTTTGCAGCCTTTGTGGAGAGGCTGCAGAGAACAGCGCAGGAGCCACGCACAGCCTCTTGGAGAGCGGGCGCCACTGCTGGAAAAGCAGCGCGGGCAGTGGACCAGTATTGAAGCTGCTGCTTACCTGTTTTTTAAGGGAACTGCTCTCCGCCCCACTGGTGACTGCCCGAGCTGTTCGTGCACATCGCTATCATGTGCAAGTCACCATTGTGTGAAGGCAGCTGGGGAGAGCGCCACCGGTGCATGATGGCAGCTAGGGAGCACACCGCCCAAACAAGAAGCTGCGGATGAGTGGTGGAGGAGCATGTATGGGCCTGCTCTTCTGCCTTTAAAAGGTGACAGGGATGTGTTATGAATTGCTCTTTGAATTGTGATTCATGCACATCCCTACTTTTTACAACAGAATGTGCTTGGGGGAAGGTTTTTTTAAATTATTATTTTTTAGAAGAAATTCTAAATATAATCGTCATTTTAACTGTATAGAATCAAGACTAGTTACACATTTGTTGTACCAGAATGAAATGTAGAAAACATAGAAAGATAGCATTGCACAGCCTTATCACATTTCCACATTGAATTTAATTATATTTATGAAGCGACAATGGGATTTTTACCTGTTCTACAAGGCTCGGGAAAATGTGCTGCCCCTGTCCCATGCCTGCACGAGCGTCCACTTCTGATGTAGGTTTGACTAAACCAGGACAAAACCAGTTAATGCAAAGTACTGAGATTATTTATTTATTTATTTGGTTTCTATACCGCCCTTCCAAAAATGTCTCAGGGTGGTTTAAGCAGAGAAATAATAAATAAATAAGATGGCTCCCTGTCCCCAAAGGGCTCACAATCTATTTAAGATAAATCTTGTTCTGCTCAAGTACATAATTCAAGTATTTTTAACACCAGTAATTCATTTAAAATGTGCTGTAGCTTGAACTGTTTGGATGTCTGAAAACACAACTTTAGAATCTATTGTTACTAAAATAAAAGTTTTGATGGCTATTTTTCAGTTGCTAGTTTGTCTCTGAACAGTAGCTTTTATTTAAGTGAGAGAATGAGAACTAAAGTGCTTAAGATAGGTATGCTTTTTTTCTTTAAAAGATGCCTCACACAAATATTTGCAAGAATGACTTTTTGACATGCTTTTCTTTGGGCTTTATTACATTTGCTTCCTGTAGAATCCAAGGGAAAGGGTTATGGTATGCAAGGACAAGGCAGTGGTGTGGAATCAGGAATATAAATAGTTTAATGAAATAGATATTATGTACAGAGAGGCAGGTGCAGACTCCTTTTCAGTGCTCCTGTTGCTGGCTGTTTGTTAGCCCCACCTCTACTCCAGCACTGGAATACAAGTGACTAAAGTCCAATTCAAAAGCTGGCCTGGATCAAGGAATTAGAGATTCTGCAGGAACCCGTTCAAAAGCCCTTTTAAGGAGGCCCATCAAAACACTAACAAAATTTGGAACACAAAACTATACACACAAAACAAGAACACAGATCAAAAGTTGGTCCATGATTCACGACCAGCTATTGCTATGTAGTATAGTCCTGCAAAATAGCTTGGAGCTTGATGATTGATCCTTTGCAGGTAACATGAATGGCATTGTTGCTTAGGGCTGCAGACACTGGTAGATCAGGGTGACTTTGTCACTGGGTATGGAGTCATCATCATCTGATCATGAAGCTTGATGTGTGGTCTGCACCAGTGTTCCCTCTAAGGTAAGGGTGTGTGTGTGTGTGTGTGTGTGTGTGTGTGTGTGTGTGCAGGTTCACACATTTTTTTAATGTCTGCTCAGTTAATTTTAGATCCCGCTCAGGCTGAATCAGGAAGGCCCCATTCTGAATACATGTGTGCCCACACTGCCTTGATACTGCCGCCCAGAACAAAATTCATTCCACACACCGATGGAAAAAGTTAGAGAGAATGCTGGTCTGCACTGGTTTAAAGTGAGATACCTTTCTTGTGACTTTTTGATTACTCTGCTGGACTGTGATCATGGTACCTTTTTTCTGCATTGATATGGTGCAGAATAAAAGGGCAATGACAGTTTGTTCCAAGGCCAAAGATTTTTCACTAGAACCATGTCACTGACTTGCAGCCACTTACAGTGGTTCACCTGCGTGGATCAGTGTACTGTTTCATTGCACTCTTTGCATGTTCATCACCCTGATGTAAAGCAGTGTCCTGACATGGGATGTCAAGCTGAGGCAGTTATGTCCAAACTTGTCTGCCAAACGTAAGGGTAGCTGGTGCCACACTGGTAGAGCAGCAGGGAGTGGACCTGTAGCTGCGGAGGAAACGAAATAACCCTTGATTCAGATTGGCAACCTCTGCTGTGGCCATCTGGAGAACTTTCTTGAGCATTCTCATGAACCTCTCAACTTCCCCATTGGCTTGTGGCCAGTACTGCGTGATTTGTCAATGTTCGAAATCTAGATAGCCTGTGAATTGAGCAAACTGGGGGCTCTGAAGAGGCAGTCCATTGTCACTTTTGAGAACAGCTGGTATACCACATGTAGAGAAAATCTTATCCAATTTCGGGATTACAGTATTAGCCGAAGGGCTGGTAAGCATTTTCACCTCTGGAAAATGGCTTAAGTCATCAATGACAACCAACAGATGTTCGCCTTGGGGAGATCATAAAAATCAGCACTGACCTCCACCTATGGTAAGGAAGAAAGACGGTAAAGCCAGCTTGGTGTAGTGGTTAGAGTGCTGGACTAGGACTGGGGAGACCCGAGTTCAAATCCCCATTCAGCCTTGATGCTTGCTGGGTGACTTTGCGCCAGCCACTTCTCTCTCAGCTTAACCTACTTCACAGGGTTGTTGTGAGGAGAAACTAAAGTATGTAGTACACCGCTCTGGGCTCCTTGGAGGAAGAGCGGGATATAAATGTATAAATAAATAAAATAAAATAAAATAAATTTGCAATGGAGTCAAATGATTCCAAGGAACCACAGCATGGCACAGAGAGCAAGACTGTTCAACAAGGGCATGAATTCCAGGAAACCATACTTTCTCTTAACAACGCTTTGGTTTCTACCACACCTTGGTGATCATCATGGGCCCCGAAGGAGGAGATCGTTGTCTGTGACAGTAAGTTCATTGCACACATTGGCAAAGGATCGAATGGTGGTTTGTGCCTCAGAAGTCTAATGTGCTAAATCATTCAAAAGTGCTTTCCGTTGACCACTGCAAATGGTCTTAATGACAATCTGGAGGCAAGAGTCATCACATGTAGCAGCTCTATCTCCTGCAAAGAGAGAGCTTTGGGAAATGTGTGGGAGAGAAGAAAGTTGACATGTGCCTCTGCCTTGGTTGTAGTGTTGTGATCATCAGAAGCTGTGCTAGAGATAGGATGCCTGCAAAAATAATCAGCTGGATTATTTTTACCTGAGCGATAGATGACCCTGTAGACGTATCCCTGCAATTTAAACATCCAGCGTTCCATACTCACTGGAGGTTGAAATGATGGATTGTTGAACATAGGTTCCAGAGGCTTGTGATCAGTTATGTCTGTGAAGGGTCAGCCATAAATGGAGTGAAAATAAGAACATGCCCAGGCAATTGCAAGTGCTTCCTGCTCTGTTTGAGAATACCGTCATCCTGTGGGTGAAAGAGCTTTGCTAGCATACACTACGGTAGAAATATGGCCTCAACATCACTTGCAAGGGCATTCTTGAGCTCTGTGAAAGCTGTTTGATGTTCAGCCAACCATTCCCATGGTTGATCTTTTTTTTTGTAAGATTCCTGAGAGACTGGGAAATTGTGGCAAGCCACAGGATGAAGCTGCCACAATAATTTGCAAGGCCCCAAAGGCTATGAACTTCAGTGGGAGTAGTGGGTACAGCAGCATTGTGTATTACCATTATCCTTTGGGGTCAGCAGAAATACTGTCTTTGGAAAAGATATAGCCAAAAAAACTCCAAGGTGGTTTTTTAAAATTTGTATTTGCCCTGGTTAAAAGTCAGATTTTCCTCCTGCAGTAAGACTGCAGTAAGGCAAGAGTAGTACTCCTTCTGTGGTGCCAAACACCAGACTATCACCACTGACACTGAGCACACCTGGGAGTCCAGCTAGCATTTCACAAATTGTATTCTGAAATATTTCTGCTGCAGAAGAAATGCCAACATGGACATTTGTAGCGGCAAAGGCCCACATAAGGTGAAACCAGCAATAAGATCAAGCTTGGAGAAAAATTTGGTTCCATTAAGGTCAGCAATGATATCACGCAGAGTGAGAGTAATGTGTTTCTCCCGGTTGATGGCTCAGTTGGGGACTGGGGAGGCATATGTCCACACATATCCTGATTTTGCCTGGCTATTTAGTTTTTTGGGCAACAACTGTGGAGAAGACCTATGGTAGGTAGGGCCATCCACATGCTCGATGATATCAAGTTTCTCCAAGCGTCTCAACAATTCTTCAACCAGTTTCCTAATATGGAACTGAATAAGTCTATGTGGCAGGGCAACTGCTTGAACTGTTTCATCAATGTTTTACTTGCTTCTTTTTCAACTTTTCGATGCCTTGAAACATGTGCTCATACTGGTGGAGGTTTAAGGAAGTGGATCAGGGAGAATAGTCCAGAGCACTGTGATGAGTTCCAAGGCACTGGCCATGTCAAAGGTGATCAAGGTATCTCCACTAGGTGCAACATACACGGGACACATGTGTCCTGGAAGGTAAAATTGCCTGGAACATGCCACACAGAGGCAGTGGAGTTGGAGTTGCATAGGGGTACACTTTCACCAGCAGCGGTTTCTGAGGAAATTTCTGATAGTTGCACTTGGCCATCACATTTATAGTTGCACCTGTATCAGTTTAAACATGAACTTTGTGTCCTCCTGAGAAAACATGGCAATGAGGCAAGCCCTTATGCTCAGAAGTAGTTGGGGCTGGAGAACAGAGTATAGATGGATAAGTTAAAATTCACAAAACAAGTAAATACAATCTCAAAAGATAAAACATTAAATTTATATATTTTATAAATTTCAGTTAAAGGCTTGAGAAAACAGGTAGGTCTTGAGATTCTTCCTAAAAGCAAGCAGAGAAGGAGATGTTCTTATTTCAAGAGGGAGCCTATTCCAGAGCCCCGGGACCAGGGGCGTAACTACTATTAGGCAAGGGGAGGCAGCTGCCTGGGGGCCCCCACGCCTCGAGGGCCCCCCCAGAGGCAAGTCACATGACTATATATTGTGAAGTGTGTGTGTGTGTGTATCAGCGAGGGGCCCAGTCTCTGGGCCCACTCCAGCCTTGTTACGCCCCTGCCCGGGACTCCACAGAGAAGGCCCAGTCCCAAGTTGCCACTAAACAAGCCAGAAGCAATCGTAATCAGACCTCTCCAGATGATCTTAATAGGTGACAGGCTTCATGACAGGGAAGGTACTCTCTTAAGTACCCTCAAGCTGTTGAGGGCTTAATAGATAATAACCAGCACTTCGTATTTTGTTCATAAACATATTGGCAGCCAGTGCAGTTCTTTTAAAATTGGTATTATATGGTAACTTCGAGTTGACCCAGAGACCAATCTAGCTACTGCATTCTGTACTAGTTGTAGTTTCCAGACTAAATACAAAGGCAGTCCCACATAGAGTGCATTACAGCAGTCAAGCCTAAAGGTTATATGTGCCACTGTTTGAAGGTCATTTACCTCCAGAAATGGATGTAGCTGGCATATCTGCCAAAGCTGATAAAAAACACTCCTGGCCACTGCCTCAACCTGAGAAACCAGAGAGAGCTTGGGATCCAGGAGCACTCCCAGACTACGTACCTGATCTTTCAGAGGGAGTGTATCCCCATCCAGAACAGATAGATCTAAACCATTTCTTGGGTCCCGACCTGCTACAATCACTACCTCTGTCTTATTTGGATTCAACTTAAGTTTGTTATCCCTCATCCAGCCCATTATCATCGCCAGGCAGGCATTTAGGTTATGCCATTTCCTGATGGTTGGTATGGGGGGAAAGATCTGGGTGTCATCAGCATATTGATAACACCCTGTACCAAACCACCTGATGATCTTTCCCAGAGGTTTCATGTAGATTTTCCAGTCTTTCAAGCCAGTGGTCCCATCTAGATCCTAATGTAGAATGGGAGTCATGAATAGCAAATTCAGGAAAAGAAGGAAGCATATTGGTAACAAAGGCAGAAGCTCATAAAAATGGAAGAGGAACCAGTGACTGCTGGAAACGTATGCTGTGCTGAATAAAAGGAGCACTCAAAATGGCTGCCACTCCACTCCTTTAGGCAGCGCTAAGAGACTATAGAGCTGCACTCAAAAGCAGGCTACTACAAAAGCTTGTGTTACTACTACAACAACAAATATTTTTATACAGCTTTTCAACAAATGTTTCCAAAGTGATTTACATAGAGAAAAAATAAATACCTAAATAAGATGGATCCCTGTCCACAAAGGGCTTGCAATCTAAAAAGAAGCATAAGATAGACACCAGCAATAGTCACAGGAGGTACTGTGCTGGGGTTGGATAGGGCCAGTTACTCTCCCCCTGCTAAATAGAGAGAATCACCACATTTAAAAGGTGCCTCTTTGCCCAGTTAGCAGGGATTACTGACTGCTAACAGTCTGTTATCTCTGGATCAGAATTTCTGGATCAGAATTTCAAGTGAGGGAGAGACAGAAATAACTGGTTAGAAGAATGGTGTGTCATTGTTTCTGTCCTTTGCTTTCCTTTTGTCCTCTCTGTGTCTTGTAGACCTTTTCCTCTCTGTATTGCTTTCTATTATTTAGAAGGGAGTTTTGTTGGTTGTTTGATTTTTGGAAGCAAGGACAAGGCAGTGTAGTGGAATAAGGAATATTAATCATTTAATGAAATAGATATTATGTACAGAGAGGCAGGTGCAGACTGCTTTTTAGGCCTCTAGCTTCTGGCTGTTTGTTAGCCCCACCTCTGCTGCAGGAGCAGGACTGGAATACAGGTAACTAAAGTCTCATTCAAAAGCTGGTCTGGCTCAAGGAACGGATTAACAAAAAACATCCCAAGTAGCACATTGTCCTCCCAGGAAAGACTTTTTTCATCTATGTTTTGATTTTGTACAAGTTTTGCTCAGTAGTCCACTTTTTTTCAAGAAGCAACAGCTAAAGCAATCATTAATTTAAAGCAAGATTTGTTAGATTTTTTTTTTACTCAGAAGTTACTGAGCCTATGTCACACAAACCTAGCAAATGGCCTGTGCCATTGTTTTCTCTCTCTTTGCTCTGGTCTTCCACACTAAGACAATGAAGCCCTACAAAGGGTTAACAGCAAGTGCATATGCTGCCTTGAGGCTGCAATGAAGCCCTACAAAGGGTTAACAGCAAGTGCATATGCTGCCCTGAAATAAGAGCCTCCCCACTTCTTACAATTTTAAAAAAGGCAGTCACAACACATTTGTTAACCCTGGCTTTTAATTAGATACTGATTTAATAGTTTGATGATTTTAAATAGTTTTAAAGTTTTAAATTTTAAATTGTTGTAATGTTTAAACCTTTTTTACTTGTTATTTTTATTGTTTTGTTGGAAACTGCCTAGAGACTTGCATTTTGGGCAGTATACAAATATGATAAATAAATAAATATGATGATAAGTTATGGCAAGCAGGTTTTGCTTTCATCAAGTACATTTCTGTTTGTCTATGAGAGACTAGAAGAGCAGTGCCTTCTTCTTTAGCTATTTCGTTTCCAAAGTGCAAGCTGTCCATATCGTTCAATGGTCATTTTGAAAACCTTGAATTCTTTAGGAAACAGGTGTCACTCCAGTCTAGTTCTATCCACATCCTTTGGTAGTTTCACCTGAATGCTGTTTGTTACAATTAGGGTTTCATATGGATAGATCTTGTATTGTCTCCTTCCCCAAGTAGTATCCTGGTCTGTGTTGTATTGGGTCTTATTTGTAGCATGGTGTAACCCATTATTCCCATAGTCAGGAAGAGAAGCATATATGGGATAAGGAAATCATAGGTAGATATTATTTGCTTGATTGCACAACCACTTAAGGTCTTCATCAGTTCCAGGACTTTTCTGGAGTGACTATCTCAGTCAATTTTATATTATGGTCTTTGACCAGCATAAAGTAGATTACATTAAAGCAGCATTAAAACAGGCTATGCCCGGAATTGTGAGAGTAGAGAGGCTAAAAGCTTTACATTGGTATACAGCTACTGTTAAACTGTGGTATCTAGATTAGGAGGTCAGGGCTGTAGCTATAATTGAACGGATGGGTTCAAATAACCCAGGTCCTCCAGCTCCTGAGGCCATCACCACCCTGTTCCACCCCTCTCTATTTTCTTCATTATTTCCCTCGCTCCGAGGGGCCACCAGGGAGAGGGGTGAACACGGGCCCCCTCTCCCCTAGCAACGCCTCTTCAGGAGGTTTAGTTCTGGCATCCATGTCCCCTTTCAAAGTCAGCCAACATCACCTTCCCCATAACTGCACTTGTCGTCATATGATGAATAGCTTATATATGGAGAACAGGAGATCATGTCTGGACAGTCTATGTTATAAATGGCCTTATTCTTAGGAAGGGCAGCCAAATCCCTGCAATCAAGGATTTCATCTTCAAGTTTCACATAACCTCTTGACTTGGGGAACCTGAAGTATTTGAAGTTGGTACTGAAATTATGCTCTCAGAAGATGTTCTAATTCCCTGCAACTGGGGGCCTTTTCTTCAGCTTTGGCTGCCTATCTACAGGCAACATGCAAAACTGAAGTCCCTTGAAGATACATTTCTTCTTCTGCAAATATTGACTGCACTTGACACAGCATGTACATATTGGATGTTAATATTTGTCTCCTGCTTCTAGAACTCTTCCTGTAATGCACTTTGCACAGTTATCACATCTTATTCCAAATTTAGCATAATAGTTCATTTCACAGTATTTATTTATTATTATTATTTATTCAATTTCTATACTGCCCTTTCAAAATGGCTCACTATGGAATGCCATCTTTGCTGAGGTATTCAGCGCTCAGTTTGCCACATATTTTGCATTTAAAACAGGGTCAAGTGCCAGTGTTTGTCCAATGCAACCAAAGATTGCCCATTTTTAATAGTCTGATTGTGGCTCTGAAATACAAAATGGGCAGTCTGTGGTTGCATTGGACAAACACTGGAACTTGACCCTGTTTTAAATGAAAGTCTCTACAGTTTCAGAGGATTGGGAAATTGCTGTTGCTACCAGTAGGTGGCAGAGAACATTTCAGACAAACACAGTCTTTCCCAATGAACTTTTTATGATCCCCAGGAAAAAAAGGCTAAGGCTTCCTGCAAGCCATACACCCAACACAGTTTGGGTGATAGGTTTCCCCCAGTGCTGAAACCACTTATCTCAATAAACTATCACAGCTGAAGCACTGTGTGCCATACAGTCACTGATAGTCACTAGTCTATCAGTTGCTGATAGTAAACAGATGTATTCTCCCTGTCTCAAAAAAATCCCTCTTGAGCCAAATCACATCCGTGTGCTTGGCAAACAAAGCACTTGACATGAAAACATTGCTTCTGCACTCTTAGCACTTCTCCTTCGCATGGGTTTCCACAGTTGGTGCAGAGGATTCCAGCACCAGATTCCTTCACCAAATGGTTGCCTTGTGCAAAACCTGTGGTTGAGAAGTTGTCGCAGTACTCATTTTGCATCGTTGCTTCTGTCTGCAGCCATGGATGCTTTGCTGCTGCCACCACTCCTGGCCCTAGCTTGGGCAGGCGGGTGAGGCATTCCCTGGGCACCTGTTCCATGGCCAAGAATCTTCCCTCCTCGAGGCTCAGCCTTGGTGCTCTCTCACTGGCTGCAGCTCTCCTGCATGCAGTGGGGAGGGGGCGATGATCTCCTGCGTACTTCTCCTCCTCCCTCCTGTTGGTCAGGCTGAGGCAGATGTTTTAGTGCAGCAGCCCATTTTAACTGCTTTGTTTCAACTGATTTTTAACACTCAATAATCATATCATAATCATAATCAGATCATAATCATAAAGGCCAGGACCAGCCGCTTGAGAAATAGTTTCTATCCAAAAGTGGTTTTAGCTTTGAATGCAGCAAAATACAGTTTCTGACGGGGTTTTTGTTTTTTAGTTTTTCAGAGTTTTTTTAGTGTTTCTTTAGAGTTTTTTTAGGGCAATGGGTATATGGGGGGGGTATATTGGGATATATTTAGCTATTTCTTGTTAGGTCCTGTAGAGGTTGTTGTAGATTCTTTCAATCTTGTTGTTCTGTACAGGACAATGACAATAAAAACTTATCGTATCGTAATAATTCTGAAACAACATCATGTCCAAGAAAAGCAAAAGAACTTTCTCAGATTCAAATTTATTATGATTTAAACTTAACTTACCATACAGTAATTATTCAATAAAATGAATAGTTTGAAATTGAAATTCTACAAATTTCAAACTGTTCTTTTACTCCCCTTTATTAATCACATTAATAAAAGAATTCGATTACATATTTTTAATTTCTTGAACTTTCCTATAAGTGTAATCTACGCAAAACGACTTTGCCTGGTCAATGACAGGCTTCACCCTCTGGTAGGGTATATTTGCACAGTAGCAGCCTGTGTGGCCAGTTCTGTGTTGCAATGCATAACTGAAAACATAGACAGATACCCAGCCTAGAACATCCCCTTATTGAAAGGGGAAACCAGTCATACAGGCTGCACATAGGAGCTCTGCTGGATCAGACCAGCATCTTGATCAGCAGCATTTTACCAACCCTGGTTCAGATTCATCCAGGAAGCTTTCAAGTAAGGCATGAAGGCCCATTCCCATCGAGTGGTGCTTCAGAATCATACTGCCTCTAAACCTGAAGGTTCCATTTAGTTCACCATATTATCTTGTGATAGCAAATCCCAATAGCTGCTTATCACACAGTGCATACTTTCTTTTTCAGTCTTGAATCTACTTCCAATTAGTTCCATTGGGTAGCCTCAAGTTCTAGTGTTTAAAAGGGTTGTGCGTGTATGGGGAGTTTCTTTGTATCCACTATATTTGACTGATTAATTAAGTGCCGTCAAGTTGGTGTCGACGCTTAGCGACCACATAGATAGATTCTCTCCAGGATGATCTGTCTTCAACATGGCCTTTAAGGTCTCTCAGTGATGCATTAATTGCTGCTGTAATTGAGTCCATCCACCTTGCTGCTGGTTGTCATCTTCTTCTCTTTCCTTCAACTTTTCCCAGCATTATGGACTTCTCAAGGGAGCTGGATCTTCTCATAATGTGTCCAAAGTATGATAATTTGAGCCTGGCCATTTGTGCTTTGAGTGAAAATTCTGGATTGTTTTGTTCTATGATCCGTTTGTTTTCCTGGCTGTCCATGGTATCCTTAAAAGTCTTCTCCAGCACCAAAGTTCAAAAACATCAATGCTTTTTCTATCTTGCTTCTTCAAAGTCCAGCTTTCACATCTATAGAGTGTCATGGGGAAAACCATTGTCCAAACGATTCTAATCTTTGTAGATATAGACACGTCACGACATCTAAATATCCTTTCCAAGGCCTTCATTGCTACCCTACCAAGTGCTAGACTGTGGCGTATTTCTTGACTGCTGGATCCTTTACTGTTGACAGTCGATCCTAAAAAGCAGAAGCTATCCACCACTTCAATGTCTTCATTATCAATTCTGAGGCTGGTTGCTGTACCCGTTGTCATTGGTTTAGTCTTCTTGACATTTAGTCGTAGTCTCATTTTTTCATTGAGCTCCTTGACTTTCATTACTAGTGCTTGCAGATCATCTGCATTCTCAGCTATCAGAGTAGTGTCATCCGAGTAGCGCAGGTTATTGATGTTTCTTCCTCTAACTTTAAAACCATGCTCATCTTCTTCCAATCCAGCTTCTCTCAGTATATGTTCAGCCTATGGGTTGAATAAAGAAGGAGAAAGTATACAGTCTCGTCTTACTCCTTTGTCCTGTGTATAGGTTTCTCATGAAACCTATATTTCTATATTTACACCATGTATAATCTTATAAACCTAAAATGCTGCCCCACCCAGTATTAAACTAAAAAGTCCAAAATACTTTAGAGTCAAACATTATGTGAAAATAAGTGCAGGTGGTATTGCCTGCAGGAGAGAAGCTCTCATAGTAGATAATAAATCTTTAAAATAAAGTAAATATGCTGCTGAAAGGTATGTCCTACTTTGATTATTTTGAGGACAGGATAGCTCCTGTAGCAGCACATTCACTCTCCATATGGCCCATATTACACTGAATTCAAAATGATGAGGACACTCTGCTGCGGACTTGAAAGTAACCATTCTTCAACCAGAGAACTTCATAGGTAGACTCTAACATGAAACTTCTGAATTAGAATTGATCAAGAAGTTTGATTCTCTCTGTTCAGGCTGGAATCAAGACAATGAGGTCATGCACATGATCTCAGCTGCACGTGCCCCAGTGTTGGGGAGTAGGCAGGAACTCCCCTGCCTTCCCCCGCAGACAAGCACTGTTGTTGCTCCCTTTGCTGTGACACATGCCCACTCGAGCAGTGGCGTGGTGAAGGGAGACCCTGGGAGTGGGAGGACTTCCCCTTTCCAGGATGCCCCAGGGCATGAGCGCAATGGCTGTTCTCATTAGAGCAGCCGCCATGCTTGGTGCCACTGCTCCTTCCCCCTCCCACCCTGGCTCACTGCTGGAAATGGCAGTGGGCTTGCGGGAAGCCGCTTAACCCAGTGGCAATCACCCAGATGATCACCAGCGGAGGTTAAACGAACCACAGCTTTGCTTAACTTTGGATAAACGCTGGGTTTAAAATGTGGGCTTGGCATGGGGGGGGGGAACATTCGCTCCCAGTGCTTCACATGCCCAGCCTAACCCGTAATGATTGCCTATTGCTTTACAGGTTTAGATGAGTACAGCTAGGAGGATAATGTTATCACCAATTACAGCTAATATGAATTGTCACTGTGATTCTTAGGCCATTGCAGCCAAAATGATGTTGGATCTGATCTGATCTAACAGAGAAATTGTCAGGAGGGCTGACACAGCTCCTCAAAATTGTTGGTTTGGGTTGGAAATCTGGCATTTCCTGACAGGATATTAGTTGTCAGTTACATGGCCTACACAGCAGCGGCACACTGGCCATTTGAAAAGTAAATGGCCAGTGAGCCACCTTTCAGCTCAGGTGCAGTTTGCTGGCCATTTAACTTTGGTCTGACATGAATGTTGGGACACCAACAGAGTTCAGAAAGGATGGGGGGAGCTCATTCAGAGGTGCTGATGTCACAGCTCCATACTATGGTGTCTGAACACATGGTGATAATGCATGACAGAGGGAATATTGGGTCCAATATTCAACTGCACAGCCCTAGTGCTTATTCCATATATCTTTCAACTTTATATTTAATTGTCACAGACCATACCATTTGACCCCACTGTTTTTCTTTTCCTTTCTTCTTTACCCCATGTTTATGTGTACAGGAGAGGACGGAGGGGGCAAGGTGAGAAGGCTTGGACTCTGCTGGCTCCCCTAACTTTGCTCAGATGGTTGCCAGCTGTCTCCACTGTACTTGGACGTTCCAGCTCCATCCCCTCCCTTGTATGGGGGAGACATTTTGCAGCCCTGCCCTCTGAAGAGTGGCCAGACTGCTTTTTGCTTTGATGCTGGCAGGCCCTTGTACCAGCTGTGCCTTCTTCCTGATTGCCAGAACTTGGGCCCAGAAATCTCTCATGAGAGGAGAAGCTCTGGAGTAACTGGGGGCATAAAAAAGAAGGAGGCGTGCCAGAGGCACAGCCGGTGGACCGCCTGCAGGCGGCCACTGAAGGCCTTTAGTGTGCAACTGAGATTGGGGCGTATATATTATTAGGGAGGTTATATTAGGGTGGGGCTGGAGGTCTGGATTAGAATTTGTCGGTCCTCTCTTTATTGGGTTGTGCCAAGCCTTTTGCTGATACGTATGTGTTTGGGCTCTCTTGAGAAGGGTGATGCAGAGGGTGCGTCCATCAGCTCTGGGGCAGCTATTGTGGTGGAACTTTAGTGGCAGGGAATAGAAGAATTGGCACTGGCAGAGCAGCTGGCTGTTACAGGGAACAAGCAATGTAGTAATTGTTCCCCCTTCTGGCTGCCCTGTTGGCTCTCAGGCCTTGGGGAGCAGTTCTAACTACCCACAGAGCCTAGCCACGCTCCTCTCTAATGTCAGTTCAGTTCACAATAAGACGGAAATTATCCATGACTTGATTGTGGATGAAGGAACTGGCCTGGCATGTATAACTGAGGCCGGGTTGGGGGTGGCAATGGCTCAGTTGAGGCCCAGCTTCTCCCACTAGGCTACTCTGTATGAGGAAGTGGGCGGGGGTGGAGTGGCTGTGGTCCATAGGAATGCCATCTCCCTTACCAGGGCCCCCACGAGACAGTTGACTTATACTGAGCATCTGTTTCTGAGGTTGGGGATAGATTGAGGATTCTCTTGATGTACCATCCACCCCACTGCCCAACTGTCTCCCTAACTGAGCTGACAGAGTTGGTCTCGGAGTTGGTATTGGCAGACGCGTAACTAGGGGGAGGCAGGCAGGGCATGTGCCCTGGGCGCCACTTGAAGGGGGGCGCCCCAGAGACTCCCCTGTACCCCACCTGCCTGCCCGCTGGGGCTTCATTCAGTATAATTTAGTTTTGACTGGAGGTTTTTTTCCCCTGGCCGTGTCACCGTCATGTTCTTTCCCCTCTCCCTTCTCCTTCCCCCACACCCTTTTGCCTGCCTGTTACCGGGCGCTGGCCCCGCCTCCTCCCCCCTTCACCCTCATTGGCTGGGCACTGCACGTGAGAGGCACATGATCTTAGCTGCTGGCTGCGATCATCACAGCCAGGTGCCTGTGAGCCATAGCAATAGCCCTGGGAGGGTGGGGGGAGCCTGCCCATGTGGAGATCGAGGGGGAAGCCCATCTGATATCCAGATAGAAAACTTTGCTTTAGTCCAGCCAGCATCTTTGCAGAGAGGAACTTCAGCTACTTAGTTTTGCAGCATGCCCAGCTAGTTTGCTGTTTGTTTCCTGATCACAGGATATTTGCATTGCAATAGTTCTTTTGGAAAGGGTGGGGGAGGGAGTGGGGGCACCTGCTTAGAGATTGAGGGGGAAGCCCAGCTGATATCCAGATACAAAGCTTTGCTTTAGTCCAGCCAGCGTCTCTGCAGAGAGGAACTTCAGCTACTTTTGCAGCATGCCCTGCTAGTTTGCTGTTTATTTCCTGATTGCATTGCAATCGTGCTTTTGGAAACTGGGGGTGGGGGTGGGGGGGTGGAGGTCGCCTATGTGGAGAGCGAAGGGGAAGCTGTTATCCAATCCAAATAGAAATAATTTCGCTACTGATCCCTGGGATTTCTGTGTGCCAAGGAAGGATTTTTAATTAACCAAAGAGTGCACTGAAGCACCTCTACCAGCAAACCTGGCTGGAGCATGCCTCTGGAGTCTGCCATGTGTGTTAAAGAAAATGTGTACGTGTGTCTTTGTATAGTTTTTAAAGGTATTCATACATTTCATAGCTGTTGGATAATAATGGCTTGTATCCATTTGCTGAGGAATGCACTGGTCTGTTTGTAGGGAAAATGAGAGAAAATGGGACTCCTCTTTATAGTGGGAAACTCTCCTTGTCTAACCTTGACTGCTGCTTGCTTGGTTTTTCCTGGAAGAAAACCTAGGCTTCAAAAATTCTCTTGCAACAGATTTTGTCTAGGATAGATTTAAAACAACAACAAAACAAATCTGCACTGATTCTTAATGCACTGACTCTTGGTGAATCTCTGATTTTGATTACTGATCCTTGCAGTGTAAATTGGCTTTTGATTAGGTTTCATTAGATTTCCAGTCTGTCTGGATAAATGAATGAAGGTTGGTCCTTCCTCTTTAAATCAATTCTTTCATAAGAAAACTGTGACCAGACTCTCTCCTTTTTCACCACATGAATGCTGTATGTGGCTTGTCTTCACTTGTCTCCATTTAAATTATAAACAAGCTTTGTAAAGGGTTTTTGTTTGTTGCATTTCATTGGTTGGGCAATATTTTTTTTTTAAAGTCCTTCCTGATCAGTCATTTATTTTTGAGGTATGCTGTTCAACAGTGCAGCAGTTTTGGGGGCATAAAGGAGAGTAGAAGGGAAGCTTTTGACAAACGTTAATTCCCCAAAGAGATGTCTTTTTAGAAGGCATTTTAGTTTAGGAAAAAACTATCAACTTCCTCCACATGATGTGCAGTGAGAATTTTCTTCCTCTCCCATAAGTTGGGGCCACCCAATGGAACTGCTGGTAAATTCTGGAGGCAAAAGAGGGTACTTTTTCACACATGCTGCCCTAGGATGTGGTGATGGCCACTGACTTAGCTGGCTTGAAAAAGGGATTAGACAGAATCATGGAGATTCTTTCAACAGGTGTTAGTCATTAAGGCTTTATGGAACCTCCATATTTAGAGTGCCTACATGGGTCTCTAATCCCCAGAAGCCTGTGTGCTTTCCTAGTAGTGCACAGGCTTCCCAGGGAGCAATTCTGCGCTCCCTGCCCGCCCCCACCCCAAACTCCCAAGGAACTCTGCAGTGCCCAACTACTCCTGTGCCAGTGCTGGGTGGTGAATTAAAGGGCCTCCACCACCAGAATGCTACCCAGGGCACTTGCCTCATATTCTGCTGCCTCCTGGTGGTGGGGGCAAGGAATTCCAAGATCAGAATTCTGATCTTACCGAAGCACTGTATACAGGTACAGCTTTTCACATGTTACATTGAACACAGGTACAGCAATACACTTCCTATCTGTACCATGTATGTGAGGGGCCTGTACTCAGGTTCAAATTTTAAATGAATGCAGGTACAGTCATTCACACAAAACAGACATCTGTACACATGTACAACATAGTGTCTGCATAGGCTAGAATACTACTGAATACTGGTTTCTGGGGAGCAACAATGAGAGAGGGCTTTTGCCTTCATATTTGTTTATGGGCTTCCCAGACATATCTAGCTTGACCCCTTAGATGCCCAAGAATGAATGACTGCAACTGTCAGTTCTTGTCATAAGTTCACTGAAGGTATTGCAAAACAACATTCCTCCCCACTTTAATGAGCATAGTATGGAATAAAACTGGTTCAGAAATACCATAAGTTTCATGTTAGTGCCATAATTTGTTAATTAAAAGATTAATGAGCAGGGGCGCAATTTCAGTGCTTGCCCTAGGTGCTATTTTCCCTAGATACGCCTCTGGGTATTGGAGTCTACCAGAATTTTCATGCTGGGGGACTTCAATATCCACTTTGGGGCTGACTTGTCTGGTGTGGCTCAGGATTTCATAGCAACCATGACAACTGCAGGCCTATCCCAATTAGCGTCAAGACCAACTCATGTTGTTGGCCATACACTTGATTTAGTCTTTTCTTCAGATCGGTGGGTGTTCTGTGGGTGGGGGATCCTGTGGTTTCCCCATTGTCATGGATGGGCCACTACCTGGTTAACTTGGTTTCACAGTCGCAATCCACCCTTGCAGGGATAATGGACTTAAAACAACAACAACACATTTTATATCCTGCTCTTCCTCCAAGGAGCCCAGAGCAGTGTACTACATACTTAAGTTTCTCCTCACAACAACCTTGTGAAGTAGGTTAGGCTGAGAGAGAAGTGACTGGCTCAGAGTCACCCAGCAAGTATCATGGCTGAATGGGGATTTGAACTTGGGTCTCTCCAGTCCTAGCCCAGCACTCTAACCACTACACCACGCTGGACTTATTAGGATAATCCGTTTTGGGTGAATTCCAGTTTGAAGATTGCTCATAAGTCTTTTTATTGGGCTAACTGGGCCTCCCACAATATCATTACATTAGATCAATTGATGTCTTGTGAAGCTGTTTTTAAATCTTTTGACACTTTGAGAGCTAAGTTAGATATACCGTCAAATGCTAGCTTCCAGTTTATCCAGCTAAAGCATTTATTTTCAGGGCTCTTTGGTCCTGATGTGATTGCAGCTTCTGAAATTCCATCTTTATTATTAGATTTGGAGCATTTTTTAGATGCACCTAAGCCTGTAACCTTGCTCTATCAGAAACTTAGAGACCTTGATAAGATTTATATCGATTATATCTGAGATATTTAGAATAGTTATCTTGAATACCCTATTTTATTAAATCAATGGCAGGTCGCATTGAAGGCAATGAAGCGTGCCTTTTTAGATCTTAAAATGTGGCTAATACAGCAGAAACTTTTATTCTGTTCTTTTTGACACCTCAGATAATGTTTAATAAAGGTTGGTTGCAGACTGCTAGGTGCTGAAGGTGTAATTTGTACAAGGGTACACTTACACATATGGTTTGGTCCTGTCCGGTTATTATTGCACCATTTTGGTTTGAAATTCATAAGGTTGTTAATATGACATTGCAGTTATCATTGTCTGTTAAGGACGATGTTCATGTTTTGTTGGGGTATATCTCCAGCATATGGAATTTAGTACTACATCAAGAACTGTGGATTTTCTGTGCTTTGGATGTTGCCAAAAGGATTATAATAGAACACTGGGAGGACAGATTTTACTCCTGAATTACAACATTGGATTACTGATGTGTGTTGATATTTGAATTGGGTTTTTGTTTTGTTTTGTCAGCAAAGTAAAGAAGAGGAATTCTTAGCAATTTGATCGAACTTTATTGAACTGTTTATGCTTTGAAATACAAGTCAAATATCCTTGAAGGTGTGTGTTTGTTTTTTAAAATTCCTTTCCTACCCTCTCCTACGTTGGATGTATCAGATTATGTTAAGCTGTGTTAAGATATATTTTCTCCCCCCCCCCCATTTTCTCTTTTCTCTCTAGTTATATTTACATGTATCATTTTCATCCTTGATTATGTCTATATATTGTAACCTTATTGCAATAGGGGGGTGGGGGTGGATGGACTGCCCGAGGCGGCTGCTGGATCCAGTAAGATTCCAAAATGCCTTGGAGGGTTTTAGTGTTGGTGCTGCCAGTGGTTCTGTTGATGCCCTGATGGGAACTCACCAGGGCGGTGGACACGATTGCTCCTAAGCATCCCTTCCAACCTGCTTTAAAAGTGGCCCCTTGGTATACAGAGGAGTTACATGGGCCGAAGTAGCAAGGTAGGTGACTAGAATGCAAGTAGAGGAGAACTCGGCTCAAATCTGACTGGACAGGGCATAGAGCCCATTTGAAGGTTTATGTGAAAGTGGTGCATGTAGCAAAAAACCAATTCTGGTCTGCACACATTGCATCTGCAGGTTCACGTTCAGCAGAGTTATCCCAGGTCATGAGGAGTCTAATTCATGCTCCTTCTGTTTTGAATCAGTCCCTGGAGACTATGTTCTACTGCAACGCTTTTAATTTGTTCTTTGCAGATAAAATCTCTTGTATTAGGGCCGACTTAGACTCCCCTATTTTTGCAGAGTCTATTAAGGGGGTGTCCAGCAATCCCTCCTGCAGTATTAGATTGGATCAGTTTCAATCTGTGATTACTGAGGATGAGGATAAGCTGCATGGGGCGGTGTGGCCTACCACCTGTTCTCTGGATCCTTGCCCGACTTGGCTGCTTCTATCTAGCAGGAAAACTGTTGGAGGTAGCCTAGTTAATATCATTAACCCATCATTGAGGGAGGTCAGGATGCCTCCTTGTTTGAACGAAGCAATGGTTAGACCGCTTCTTAAGAAACCTTCCCTAGATCCCTCAGTGATGGATAGTTGATTGGGCAAGGTGATTGAGAGAGTGGTGGCTAACCAGCTCCAGGCAGTTTTGGAGGGAAACGATTATCTAGATCCATTTCAAACTGGCTTTAGAGCTGGTTATGGGGTTGAGACAGCCTTGGTCGGCCTGATAGATTACCTTTGCCAGGGAATCAACAGAGGGAGTGTGATTCTGCTGGTTCTTTTTGATCTCTCGGCAGCGTTCAGTACCATTGACCATGCTAGCCTTCTGGATTGCCTGGGGGAGTTGGGGATAGGAGGCACTGCTTTGCAGTGGTTCCGCTCCTATCTCTCAGGTTGATTCTAGATGATGGAGCTTGGTTACGGTTGCTCTTTGAAATGGGAGTCCTTCAGGGCCCCATTTTGTCACTAGTGCTTTTTAATATCTACATGAAACCGCTGGGTAAGATCATCAGGAGATTTGGTGCAGGGTGTTATCAGTATGCCGATGATACCCAAATCGATTTTCTCTAATCATCATCCTCAGGAAATGGTACTCATTCCCTAAGTGCCTTTCTACAGGCAGTAATGGGCTGGATGAGGGATTACAAATTGAAGCTGAATCTAAGCGAGACAGAGGTGCTCATTGTGGGGATCAGAATTTGAGGGATGAGTTAGATCTTCCTGTGCTTGATGTGGGTACACTACCCCAGAAGGAACAAGTACACAGCTTGGGAGTGCTCTTGGATCCAGGCCTTACCCTGGTATCTCAGGTGGAGGCTATGGCCAGGAGTGCCTTCCATCAGCTTCGCCTGATTCAACAGCTGTGTCCATTCGTTGAAGAAAACAATCTCAAAACAGTGGTGCATCAGCTGGTAATCTTCTGATTATGATGATAAGGAGAAAAAGATTCTCAAAGACTTCTGGACTGGAAGAATCATTAGATTTTTAAAGAAAGAAAAACCCCATAATGAACTTGCCATGACTCTTTCAGAACCTACAGAGCATGTTGCCACCACATGTTCAAGTATATCTTTGTAACCTCTATAGTTTATTGTGCGTGTGCGCGTGCGTATGTGTATATATATATATATGATACATTTGCAAACCATACAAAACTATCATCAGTCACATGAATTAACTGTCCTATGCACTTTACTCTGTTCTATGGCACAGCCTCCATACTGCCACACTTTTTCCATTTAGCCTAGGAAAAGCCTTGCTGAAGGCTTGTATTAAGCCTGCCACTGAGCTGTATAGAACTCTGTTAATAAACCAGTTAAGTTACCAATGCCTGTTTGGTGCCTGAATTCTGTAGTCAAGGATGAACAGACAGAGTAGGATGGATTCTAACACTGGGATGGATTCTAATACTGGACAGACTGGTGTTAGAAATGGATGTCATGGATTCTGAAGCACAGAACTGGATGATATGGACATGATTCTTGCAGGACCAGAGCTGGAATAGTGCAGGTCCAAAATCTGCTTATTTTCATACATCCATTGCTCCAAAGGTCAAGGATATCTGCAGAACATGGGCATCCAGTGTAAAGATTTCTGAAGCGAACAGGAAAGACCTAGATAGACTGCTTACATTGCTCAAGGCCTACCAGAGCTCTGTCTTTCTATGAAAGAGGCCAAGGGCCTACTGAAACAACTGATGAGTGCAATTTCTGATAGAAGATTGTTCCTTTGCAGATAGAGATGATAATTTCAAGCAAAGGATTCTTATGGGATCCAACTTAAAAGTAGAACCTTTGAGTTGGATCCCATAATGAAGAATGGATTAGTTCTAGACAAATGTATCAAGAGATCATGAAGCATATGAGAACTAGGCCACAGGATGTATACATAGGTGGCAAAGGTGCAGCAGGTTATCAGCCACAGACAATGCTGAAACAGAGGAACAGAGTAAGTGCATAAACTTCATGTGTTTGCATTATAGCATGTAAGGCAAGCCCAGTGCTCAGAAAGATATGGATAAAGTGTTATCAAACAATCTGTTTTGCAAGAGCATGCCTTTCAAACAGCAATGGTCATACAGCAGAGGAACATTCCAAGACAGATGTTAGCGAGCTACAGCTAATGCAATACACAACAAGGATTTTGGAAGTGAGGAAGCATTTGCTGGTATTCAAGAGGGTAGGTAACAAGATATCAGAAAACACCATAAAATAACAGCTAAATATCAAATGTGTGTACTTAGGTCTGGGAACCAGGGATAGACTGGGACTTCTGTTGGTGTACCGATTGCCCTGCTGCTCAACGGAGTCCCTAACTGAGCTGACGGACTTGGTGTTGGAGTCCCCCAGGATTGTGGTGCTGGGAGACTTCAATGTTCACTTTGGGACTGATTTGTCCGGGGTGGCTCAGGAGTTCATGGCGAGTGGTCTCAGGGCCGACACACATTGCTGGTCACACGCTTGATTTGGTCTTTCACTCTGATCAGGGTGGTGTTCCGTGGGTGGGGAATCCTGTGATTTTGCCATTGTCATGGACGGACCACGGTTAAGGTTGGACTCACAATCACTTCCCACCTTTGCAGGGGCAAGGGACCTATTAGGATGGTCCGCCCGAGAAGGTTATTGGATCCAATAGGATTTCAAGAAGCCTTGCAGGGATTTAGTGTTGGCTCTGCTGGTGATCCTGTTGATGCCCTGGTGGAGAATTGGAACAGCAAAATCACCGGGGCAGTAGACATGATTGCTCCTAAGCATCTCCAACCCGCTTGAAAACTGGCCCCTTGGTATACGGAGGAACTATGGGGGCTGAAGTCGCGAGGTAGACGATTGGAGCGCAAGTGGAGAAAGACTCGGCTTGAATCCGACAGATTGCAACATAGAGCTCATTTAAAGACCTATGCTCAGGTGATACTTGCGGCAAAGAAGCAATTCTTTTCTGCCTGTATTGCATCCGCAAGTTCACGTCCGGCAGCGTTGTCCAGGGTTGTGAGAGGGCTAGTATGTGCCCCTCCTCCCTTGAATCAGAATTTGGAACCATTGATTACCCACTGTGATGTGTTTAGTGAATTCTTTGTGGGGAAAATCTCTTGTATTTGGGCTGAGGCTCTTCAATTACTTCAGTGTCTGATGTGGAGG
Source organism: Hemicordylus capensis (assembly GCF_027244095.1). NCBI lineage: Eukaryota > Metazoa > Chordata > Lepidosauria > Squamata > Cordylidae > Hemicordylus > Hemicordylus capensis. The sequence continues at coordinate 383,761,575 of NC_069658.1, forward strand.
TGTCCAGCAACTCCTCTTGTGTGGTTAGGTTGGATCAGTTCCAGTTTGTGACTCCTGAGGATGTGGACAAGCTGATTGGAGCGGTGCAGCCTACCACCTGTTCTCTTGACCCTTGCCCGACATGGCTTATACTATCTGGCAGGGCGGTTGTTGTAGAACGCCTGGTAGCGATTATAAATGTGTCTCTGAGGGAAGGTAGGATGCCTCCTAGTCTTAAGGAGGCAATTATTAGACCGCTTATGAAGAAGCCTACCTTGGATCCCTCAGAGCTGAGTAACTACAGGCCTGTCTCCAACCTTCCGTGGTTGGGCAAGGTAATTGAGAGGGTGGTGGCCTCCCAGCTCCAGACAGTCTTGGAGGAGACTGATTATCTAGACCCATTTCAAACTGGCTTCCGGGCTGGCTATGGGGTGGAGACTGCCTTGGTCGGCCTGATGGATGATCTCCAACTGGGAATTGACGAGGAATGGTGACAGCCAACAACCTGGATGGCTTTAAGAGGGGTTTGGATAACTTCATGGAGGAGAGGTGTATCAACGGCTACTGGTTGGAGGGCTATAGGCCACCTCCAGCCTCAAAGGCAGGATGCCTCTGAGTACCAGTTGCAGGGGACTGACAGCAGGAGGGAGGGCATGCCCTCAACTCCTGCCTGTGGCTTCCAGCGGCATCTGGTGGGCCACTGTGCGAAACAGGATGCTGGACTAGATGGGCCTTGGGCCTGATCCACCGGGGCTGTTCTTATGTTCTTATGTCTGCTTCTACTGGGTCTGCCATCACAGCATCCTTCCTTGTTATGCTGGACCATACCCCAGGATCCTTTGCCTGCCCTTGTATACGTATTCCCTCCAGGAAGTCACCATCAGTTGCCTTTAAAGAAAGGTGGTCTTAATTTGCCAAATTTTCAGATATATCATAATTTTTTCCTTATTTCCCTAGTATTGGAGAAAGCCTAATGAAATGAGTGAGGCTCCATCATGGACAAAAACTAAGGCCGAACAGTTGGCTCCTCTTTTTGATGAAGCAGCATTAGGATCCAAATATTTGAAACATTCTATTTGGTATTATTCATCTATTTTTGCTGCAAGATCTGCTTGGAAAAATATATTGCTCTACTTCCAAATTTGTTTGTTTGCACATGAGGTGTCAATGTAATGGGGAAATCCCAAAATAACTATTGCTGGAAGGCCTGTCTGTTGGCTGAATTGTGCTAATAATAATATATTTTTTCTATCCCAAGTAATATCCTCAGCTTCTGTTTTCAAACCATTTCATCTTTTAAAACATAAATATGATCTAAAACCAAATGTGTTTTGGCAATATATTCAGCTAAAACACGGTATAACTAAATGGTTTGGTCCGGTGGCTATTGGCGCTTTGGAAGCTCCAAATATGATCAAATTTTCCGTCTTATTGATGAATCTAATCAGGCTCATAATTTGCTTTACAACTTTATTAAAGCCCATGTAGCAACTCCACTTGATTCTGAAAGAATTAAATGGAGCTTAGAACTGAATGTATCAATCTCACAACATCAATGGGATGTGATTTTAGCTGAAACTGACAAAGTATCTTATAATTTGAGGCTTAAGTTAGCCCAACAAAAAATAGTTTTTCGGTCTTATTGGACTCCAGTTAGACTCTGTGAATGTGGGTTGATAAAACCTGACAAATGTTGGAGATGTAGGGAAAGAGAGGCAGAACTCTTACATCTGTTCCTTAATTGTATGGTAATATCTCCATTCTGGAAAAAGATAAGTGACTATGTCAACTTAGTTATAGCAAGGGAATATTCTCTAGAGGATCCTATTTCAAATTTGTTGGGATAGCCTTCTAATGTAGAAGGAATATCTCTTAATCAATGGAAGTGGCTTACTAGGGCCTTTCTGGTGCTAAACATCTTATTCTACAAAATTGATAATGTAAATACCCTCCAGATATTGAATAATGGCTCTTCGATTTACATACAATAGCAGCCCACGAACATTCTTTTAAAAATACTAAATCTTGTTTTTCTGAGGGGATTTGGTCTGAGTTTTTGGAATTATTTGCATTGTAAATGTATTGTATGTATGTAAAGGTAAAGTGTGCCATCAAGTCATTGTTGACTCCTGGTGACCACAGAGCCCTATGGTTGTTTTTGGTAGAATACAGGAGGGGTTTACCATTGTCTCCTCCCACGCAGTATGAGATTATGCCTTTCAGCATCTACTAGGGGTGTGCATGGAACCGGCTGGCCTGTTTCTGTTTGAGTCCGGATTGAACTTGAACCTGACCAGACCAGTTTGGTCCAGCACCATTTGACACCCCCCTCCCCCCGGTCCAGTTCGGTCCGGTGGGGGGCAGTTGCCAATTTTTTTAAAAAATAAATATTTTTTTCCCCTTCTGCCCCTTTGTGGGGGCTTCCTACCCGCCGCAGGAGGGTTCTGCTAACGTTCCCCTGTCCCCTCTGGCCTCGCAATTCACCACTACGGCCCATCCAGACCTTCTTTTTTGGCCTGTTTTAGCCTTGGTAGATTGTCACGTTGGCCATTTTGGAGGCTGCCGCACATGCACAAATGGCCTCTGTGAGGCCTGGCATGGCCCAGGGCCTCACAGAGACCATTTGTGCATGTGTGGTGGCCATTTTGTTTTTGGTGGCCATTTTAAATTTTTTTCCCCCCAAATGGCTGCTGCACATGCTCAAATGGTCTCTGTGAGGCCCAGGGCCATGCCAGGTCTTGCAGAGGCCATTTGCGCATGCGTGGTGGCCTCCAAAATGGCCACCAAGATGATCTACCAAGGGCCAAAAAAGAGGGTGTGGATGGGCCACAGCGGTAATTTGAGAGGCTGGCAGGGGGAGGGGGAACCTTTGCTGACACCCCACCCCCGGCCCACAGAAAGCCCCCTGAAGGGGCTGAAGGTAAAAAAATATATTTTTAATTATTTAAACAAATTGTGAACTTGTGTGGGGGTTTGGTTCTGGTCCGGATGGAACCGGAGGGTTCGGTTCAACCCTGGAGCGCCGGACCGGACCCCCGAACCTGTTCACACATCCCTAGCATCTATCTATATCACTACTGCCCGATATAGGTGTTTCCCATAGTCTGAGAAACATACCAGCGGGGATTTGAACCGGCAACCTCTGGCTTGGTAGTCAAGTCATTTCCCTGCTCGCCATTAGGTGGCTATTGTATGTATCTACTTAAAATAAAATATTAAATAATATTTTAAAAGGCAGTCATCATGACCTCTTTCTAGGGTTGCAAAAAACCCCAGTGCCCCATACACCCCTCCTTTCAAATTTAATGTGCTTGTGCGAGACTGCTTGTCCACTGGTCTCTTGCACAGGCGGGGTTGCAAGTGGTATGAGGAGAAGGGTTAAAGTGCCCTTCCCCAGCTAAGGGCATTTAAAAGGGTTTAAATGCCCTTCCCCAGCCAATAGCTTTTCCTTGCCGAAAATGCATGATTGCACTGTGCACGCCCCTTCAAGATCATGTTCTGATGATATGCCAGTGCCTTGCCCCAAGTCTGGTGATCAACAACTATCAAAACAGTTCAATCACATTTTTCAAGGAGGTGATATTGAACAATGGCTAACAACTGGGAAAACTCATCTCATCATGAAAGACCCAGTAAAAGGTGCAGTTCCAAGTAATTATAGACCGATAACTTGCCTGCCAACCATGTTCAAATTATTAACTGGAATAATAGCAGATGAAGTAATGCAACACTTATTAACTTATATATATATATATCTCAGCTTCCAGCTGAACAGAAATGAAATTGCCCGAACACCAGAAGCACAAAAGACCAGCTGCTGATTGACAAAATGATTTTAGAAAATTGCAAGAGAAGAAAAACAAATCTAAGTGTTGCAAGGATTGACTACAAGAAGGTCTTCGACTCATTGCCGCACACATGGATACTAAAATGTTTAGAAACAACTGGTGTCAGCAAAAATATTCAGATATTTATTAAAAAGCAATGAACATGTGGAGAACACAGTTAACAATAAATGGCGAGACACTTGGACAGGTTAGCATTAGAAGAGGTATTTTCCAAGGGGACTCATTATCCCCTCTGTTGTTTGTAATCGCCATGATGACTCCACTTTCACACATACTAAACAGAACAGGCCTCGGATACCAAACATCTAAAACATCCAGTAAAATAAACCATCTGCTGTACATGGACGATCTGAAGTTGTACGAAAAGTCCCAGTCAGAAATCGAATAACTGCTAAACTGTCCGTATATTCAGTAGTGATATAGCAATGGAATTTGGACTAGACAAGTGTGCTGCATTAATAATGAACAGAGGAAAAATAACAAAAACAGAAGGAATAGAACTGCCCAATGGAAGCAACATCAAGAACCTGGAAGAGAAAGAACATTACAAATACTTGGGCATTCTCCAGGCTGATAACATTGCACACACTGAAGTTAAAAGAAAAATAGGAAGTGAATACATCAGGAGAGTTAGAAAAATCCTAAAGTCCAAACTCAATGGCGGGAACACCATACAAGCCATAAACACCTGGGCTATACCTATTATCAGATACACTGCAGTAATAATAGACTGGACCCAGGCAGAGCTAGAGACGCTAGATCGTAAGACCAGGAAAATAATGACCATCAATCATGCTCTGCGCCCCCGCAGTGATGTAGATAGGCTATACCTCCCTCGCAGCTCAGGTGGAAGAGGAATGCTACTGTATATAAAGGACAGTGAAGAAGATGCACTTCAAATGGTCAATAACAAGAAACTATCCAACACCAATGAAACAAAGCAGGCCTACAAGAAAGAACAAGTCAAGAACTGAGCAGAAAAATGGAAAAATAAGCCACTGCATGGTCAATATCTGCACAATAGAAGTGGAAAATCAGACATCACCAAGACCTGGCAATGGCTTAAGAATGACAACTTGAAGAAAGAAACAGAGGGTTTAATACTGGCTGCACAAGAACAGGCACTAAGAACAAATGCAATAAGAGCAAAAGTTGAAAAATCAACCACAAACAGCAAGTGCCGCCTTTGTAAAGAAGCAGATGAAACGGTGGACCACCTAATCAGCTGTTGTAAAAAGATCGCACAGACTGACTACAAACAAAGGCATGACAAGGTAGCAGGGATGATACACTGGAACATCTGCAAAAAATACAAGCTACCTGTAGCCAAGAATTGGTGGGACCATAAAATTGAAAAAGTTGTAGAAAATGAAGATGCAAAAATATTATGGGACTTCCGACTACAAGCAGACAAACATCTGCCACACAATACACCAGATATCACTGTAGTCGAGAAGAAAGAAAAACAAGTCAAAATAATCGACATAGCAATACCAGGGGATAGCAGAATAGAAGAAAAAGAAATATAAAAAAATCACAAAACACAAAGATCTACAAATTGAAATTGAAAGGCTGTGGCAGAAAAAGACCACAATAATCCCAGTGGTAATTGGCGCCCTGGGTGCAGTTCCAAAAGACCTTGAAGAGCACCTCAACACCATAGGGGCCACAGAAATCACCATCAGCCAATTACAAAATGCAGCTTTACTGGGAACAGCCTATATTCTGCGACGATATCTATAACAATTGACAATAAAATTCAGCTATCCCAGGTCCTTGGGAAGGACTCGATGTCTGGGTAAAACAAACCAGTCAATAACACCTGTCTGACTGTGTAAACAATAATAATAATAAATTTAAAAAACTAAATGTTAGAACCCCCGAACCAGCCCTGAGTCGGTTTGCCCATCCTTACTCTCTCCTGGTGCTCTTGCTTGGGGAGAGTCTGGCTAAATTAAGAGCAGCCTCTGACTACAAGAATGCAAATCCTGTTGCATCTTCAGTCTATTTCTCTGGATGTCAATCAATGGCACCTTTGGATGCAACGCAGTTCCATATCCCACCTCCCCCTGCTCTCCCATCCACGTTTGGACAAAACACTCCCTCTCTGCAGTCTTACTGACTCCAAAAGGAAGTGGGAACTGGTTGCTGGGGCTTCCTTATTTAATGACATCCCCGGCAGCCAATAGCAGCCAGAGCGAGGGAGGAGCTTCCTCCCTCATCTCCGGCTGCACAAAGGAGAAACTTCAGTGCTAGCGTTCAGATGTAATGCTGGCACCACACAACTGGAGTTAAAGGCTGTAAATCTCACTACAAATTTAAGGTACAAAAGGCAGTTTGGGGAGGGAAACAATTTCTGTATGAAATTGCGGTTGCCTGCATTCGGACATACACTTTCCAAAAACGGAGGTAAAGGGACCTCCAGTTTCATGTTATGTGCGAATGCGGCCAATGTCACTAAGTCTGTTCACTTACGTTCAAGATACCAGGGCTTTGGACTTCATCGTATCATGTACAAATCTGGTTTGCTGCCTGGCATGCTCCTAGACGACAGGAGTGGAGCAGCCATAGCTAGGAGTGCCTTTCACTAGCCTTAGTTTGTCTGCCCTGTGCTCTCCTTTCTGGAGAAACGACCTAACCATAGCCATTCAAGCCTTAGTCACTTCCAGGTTTGATTGCTGCTTTATGCTCTATGTGGGACTGCCCTTGGCAATTATTCTGAAATTTCAATAGGTCCAGCATGCAACTATTAGAGGTTTAACTGGAGTCTGCAAGGTGGATCATATTATTCGGATCTTATATCATCTCCATTAGTTACCAGTTGGTTTCCTGGATTAGTTGAATGTTCTGGCTTCAACCTAAACCTAAATGGTCTAGAATAGAGATGTGAAGACCTGGGGGGTGGGCGTGGAGGAGGAGGAGATGGGAGGGGGGTATTTTAGGAAAAAGGGGTCCAGTCCTTCACATCTCTAGTCTAGAATAAGAGTACCATAAGAATCACCCATTTGAAGCTCCTCTTCCGAGTGTCTCTGCCTCAAAGAAGGGCAGATGAGTATGAGAGATGGGGCTCCCCCCCCTCTTTTCTTTTCTTTTTCTTTTTGCAGTGGTGCTCAGAATCTGGGACACCCTCCCAAGAAAAGTCCACCTAACTCTGTCACTACTCACTTTTTGGCAAGCAACTTCAACTTTCCGATTTCAATGGGCTTTTTGGATGTTACTTTCTGAACAAAAATGATGGGTGCTGCTCTTTATAAGGACATAAGAACAGCCCTGCTGGATCAGGCCCAAGGAGGCCCATCTAGTCCAGCATCCTGTTTCGCACAGTGGCCCACCAGATGCCACTGGAAGCCTCAGACAGGAGTTGAGGGTGTGCCCTCTCTCCTGCCATTACTCCCCCGCAACCGGTACTTAGAGGCATCCCGCCCCCGAGGCTGGAGGTGGCCCACAGCCCTCCGACTAGTAGCCATTGATAGACCTCTCCTCCATGAAGTCATCCAAACCCCTCTTAAAGCCATCCAGGTTGTTGGCTGTCAGCACATCCTGTGGCAGAGAGTTCCACAAGTGGATCACGCGTTGTGTGAAAAAGTACTTCCGTTTGTTGGTCCTAGACCTCCTGGCAATCAAATTCATGGAATGACCCCTGGTTCTAGTGTGTGAGAGGGAAAAGAATCTCTCTCTCTCCACTTTCTCCATGCCATGCATGATTTTATAGACCTCTGTCATGTCTCCCCGCAGTCGTCTTTTTTCTAAACTAAAAAGCCCCCGGTGTTGTAGTCTTGCCTCATAAGAAAGGTGCTCTAGGCCCCTGATCATCTTGGTTGCCCTCTTCTGTACCTTCTCCAGTTCAACAATGTCCTTTTTAAGATGTGGTGACCAGAATTGTACGCAGTACTCCAAGTGTGGTCGCACCATAGTTTTGTATAAGGGCATTATAATGTTAGCCGTTTTATTTTCAATCCCCTTTCTAATGATCCCTAGCATGAATATTAGATCCTCTAATATTTTTGATTAGAAATACTGTGTGTTTAGGTTAATTCAAATGATGTTTAGTTGGGATTATTCTTTAATTGCATATTTAAATGTATTACTGTTGCCACTTAGAATATCATGAGAGCCAGGTGTGGTAGAAATGCTAGTAATGAGTAAATAAATGCTAGTGACAAATAAGGAAAGGTTGGCATTCATCCCTCCCAGAAGACCCACAACTTCCTGGGCAGCTGCTGTCATGGGTGAGGTCATTTTTGCTGCCCAGTGCACCTGGAGCCACAATACGTGTGGCCTCCCCAACCTCTCAAAGAGATTAAGGAATTTTAATTATTTATCATATTTAAATACTACCAGCTATGTGGATCCCTAGGTGGTGTACATGGGATACCTCTGTACTTACAGATTAGGAATCTGGGTAAGCACTCTTCCCATAGGCATCTTTGTTCCTAGGCCCATGCTTGGAGTACATCCTGACTGGGGTGGTAATACACAGCGGCCTTAGCAAGTGCTCCTTGTAGTGCTATCATGGAATTGTCTTTTCTTGGATCATCTGTTGCCCCTCAACTGCCAGGGGAAGGCTTATTACGCCATTGCCTGGGTTTTGTGTTGTGCTCCCAGCCAACATAACCCAGTTTCTATCATGCCTGGAGCCCTTGGTGGGCAGGGAAGTGCTGACCATATTCTCCACCACTAGACTGTTCACAGGGATAGCTATGAGTAACAATTCTTCACTACTGTTGGATAGGTGAGGGAGAATGTGTGACCATTCCTTTCTTCATATCAAGAGACTTGTCAGCAGTAGTAGTTACCTAGGAGCTATATATTTGAGAACCCAGTAGGTGGCAGGAGAGGATAGCAAAAGGCCCTTTTTCTGAGCCATCCTTTACTGTCCTAGGATTATGCTCTGTAAACCTGTCTTGCTCCTCTCCCTTCCTTCTCCTGCTGAACAGCAAAGTCAGAGCTTCAAGTTTATCTTGTCCCCACTTCCGCTTGCCTGGGCCATTTTAAAAGAACACAACTCTTCTTTTCCTAGAATCTGTTAAGCTCTTTGCCTTCTCAGCTCTTTCCCTTGAGATTAGAAGCCCAGCTCCAATACTCCCTGCATTGGTTGCCATATTCAGCAGAGAAAATTCATGGATACAGTTGTCAAACAGGGGGTGCACACAAAATTTAAAACTATATATTAGGAACAGAGGAAGCTGCCATATACTGGGTCAGACCTATTGGTCTATCTAGCTCAGTATTGTCTTCACAGACTGGCAGCGGCTTCTCCAAGGTTGCAGGCAGGAATCTCAGCCCTATCTTGGAGATGCCAGGGAACTTGGAACTTTCTGCTCTTCCCAGAGCAGCTCCATCCCCTGAGGGGAATATCTTACAGTGCTCACACATGTAGTCTCCCATTCATATACAATCAGGGTGAACCCTGCTTGGCTAAGGGGACAAGTCATGCTTGCTACCACAGGACCAGCTCTCCTTTCCTCTTGTGAAGTTATGAGCTGTGGGGAAGAAAGTCTTAGCAGTTCTCCACCGAGTGACCTAGAAGGCACCTTCTTCTTTGACTTCAAACCAAAATCAAAGTGGCAGGTTCTCTTCTTTGACACAGTGCACTAGATTGAGCTGTTACTACATTATAGTACTTTAGGCAACAAGTAGGTAGGTACTCTCAGTACATTGACAAGTTCTCTTGAGCGACCAAAATATTCTCCCATTCACAAGTGAAATTCTCCCATCTCCCAGTTGACCCATTCCCACCTTTGGACTGAAAAAGGTTAGAAGGCTGTTTTTAAAAAAACGTTTTCATTTTAGAGTTCTAGCAACGTGTTTGGGGATAAAAAAAGGGGTGATAAGTATTCTTCCCCCACCCATGCAGATACCATACCTTTATGTGTGCCTCTTGAACACTCAGATACTCTTTAAGAGAATTTAATGTGTGTATGTATGCATATGTGTGTGTATATATATGTGTGTGTGTGTATCCTATATAATAAAAGCCTAAGGTACCTGCGTCCGTGTCTCTCGCAGGTGTTCTGGCATGCGTGGTGCGCGCGGATGCAGCAACGGAAACGCCCAAAGCCCCAGTCCGGCCCGAGACTTTGAAGGAAGAGGAGCTCTGTTTGCGAACTCCTCTCAGTGGAGTTTCTGGGGCCCTGATCGGCCCGTGGACGGTCCGAGTGTCGGACCGTGTGGGAGTCGGGGCTTTGGGAGTGGGGTTGGCGGTCTGTGGCAGTGGCGGCAGCAGTTCAGGCCGATTCGGCCTGTAATTTGGCTGCGTTGGGCGGCAGCGGTGGCCAGTTTGGGCCCTTTTGTCGGGCCACCGGGGGCTGACGATCGAGCCTTTGCTTGGGGCTGGGCTCGGGCAGCTGGGTGGGCGGTTGGCGGCGGCAGCAATTGGGGCCGATTTGGCCCGTTGTCAGGCCCTTTGGGGGTGCTCCGGTCCCATTGGGGCTGTTGAATTACTCTTATTTTAAAAATTTAGAAAATTATATATCGGGGGGAAGAAGTGGCAACAAGCACAAGGACATCCACGTCCCTTGCCTTGAAGAAAGACTGTTTTTGCAAACATTTCTACACAACTCTTCTAGCGCCCGTTAATGTAACAGGCTTAATGTCTAGTTATATATATATATCTATGGTGGGAGTAAAAGTTGGCCAAAGATAATGAGATGAAGCTGGTTTGAAGAACCACTTATAACATTCCAAAATGTAAATTCAAAGAGCTGGAAACTAAACGATGGAAGGATTCATTGGCAGTTTTCTCTTTAACAGAAAGGTCCCAGGAAGCAGAGGCGTAACCAGGGAGGGCAGGCAGGGCACGTACCCTAGGTGCCACTTGAGGGGGGTGCAAAATGCCACTGACTGTCACCCCCCTGGTGCTGGGTGCCCCCTCCCCTGCAAAATTTTTAGTTACTGGCTGTCTATGCTGGTTTTCTGGGCTGCTTGGCATGGCACTCCAAGAGCGCCGCTGTAGCTGCTCTCAACTCCGGGTGCCGTGCTGTTGCTCTCAGTCTGCCTGCTCTCTGGCCAGCCGGTCCCTTCCTTCCTGGCTGGCATGCCCCCCACTCGTGCTAGCGCAGGCGAGATCTCACCCATGGGCATGTGTACTGCTGCACATAGCGCTCTCCCCGCCGGCTCTTTCAGTTCGGGCTGCAGTGTGCGTGTGTGACTCAAGAGGAGGAAGAAAGGAGAAGAACGATCATCATCACAGCAATGATCTCACAGACATTCAAGAACAACAATAAAGTCTGCTGGTGCAGCATCCAGGTGTGTGTGTGTTTTAAAAATTATTCTTTTAATTAAATTTGCCAGGGGAGGGGGAGGGGAGATTAGGGTTGTAAATGCTAAACAGGGCTCACGGGTGTGTGTGTGTGTGTGTCTTGTTGTTGTTGGTGGGCGTCTTCTTGTCTTGTTTTGGGGCTCAGGAGTCTCTCTCTCGGCTGGGGGTGGGGGTGGCGGGTGACCTCCCCACCAACTACTGGGAGTGAGGCAGGCTGCAGGAAGGAGGCGGTGGGCAGCAGCGCGAGCGGAGTGGCAAAGAGAGAGCGGTGGCAATGAGCCTATATTTACCCCCCTGCCCCCTCCCTCCCTCCCTCAAAGAAGAAGAGCCGCCACACTGAAGCCTGGCTGATCCCCTGGTGGCGCAGTGGTAAAAACTGCCGCCCTGTAACCAGAAGGTTACAAGTTCGATCCTGACCAGGGGCTCAAGGTTGACTCAGCCTTCCATCCTTCCGAGGTCGGTAAAATGAGTACCCAGAATGTTGGGGGGCAATATGCTAAATCATTGTAAACCGCTTAGAGACCTTTGGCTATAGAGCGGTATATAAATGTAAGTGCTATTGCTATTGCTATTGCTAAGTGCTAAGGCTGCTGGGTCAGCTGGGGTCGGGATGTGGTGTGTGCGCCGCCGCTGCCGCACTGGGACCTGGGGGGAGGGGAGGGAGAGGCTGGGGCCAGGCAGATTCCAGGCAGCGGGCATGGGCCTGCCGCCGCCATGGGTGGGTGCAGGCAGGCAGTGGCGGAAAGCTCCCTTCTCGAGTCTGCCAGCCCAGCCCACACACTGCGTGCTGGCTGCCCGACCGGTGAGAGCTGACTGAGCGAGGGAGCTGAGCCATGCTGCCGAAGCCTGGCTAAGGCTGCCTGCTGCTCGGGACCATCTCTGTTGCGTGTGCAGTTGGGACTTAGTCTGAGGTGGAGGGAGGGGGAGGCTGGGCAGTCAGATTCTGGGCGTCGAGCGTGGGGCGTGGGGGTGCCACCACGGGCGGGTGCAGGAGGCAGGCAGCAGCGAGAAGCTCCCCTCCTTGAGTCTGCCAGCCCAGCCCACACACCAAGAGCTGACTGAGCAAGGGAGCCGCACTGCTGAAGCCCGGCTATTAGGCTGCCTGCTGGCCGCACCGCCAGGACCTAGTCTGGGTGGGGGAAAAGGCTGGGCAATTCCAGGCGGCGGGGTGTGGGGCTGCCGCAGGTGGGCAGTGGCCGGCGAGAAGCTCCCCTTGAGTCTGCCCAGCCATCTTACCTCCACTCCATCTTCTTGAAACTGCATGAATTATTAAGAATTTGTTGCGAAAATCCTTCCCCCACATCAGTCCCCATGCCCCACATTTTCCAGAGGCATAGTTAAAGTAGTCTTAATAAGACCTACATCCCTTCCAAATGTCTGCCTTTATTGTTCCCGAGTGAGGGAAGGGCAGCCTTCTTTGTAAGCAGCCAATTTCCTCTGGGTGTTTCTTTGATTAGACTTGGAAAGGGGTCATAAGGCAGAGCAGATGCTTAGTCTTGCGACTGATTCCCTGGCTCAAAGTAAGGCAGGTTCATATACTTGCTTAGACACTAAGCAGTGCTGCAGCCACTACACCCCTCACTCCATTTCTGTCCACTTTTACACACTTCTCACTTACCTATTGTAGGACAAACAGGAGGGGAGATAAATAGAGCGTTCCAGGGGCTGTAGCCCCAAGCAGTACATCAACAATTTAAAGATATAGGCTCTGCTTTCAGGGAAAGGCAACTACTGATCTTATTCACCTTTAACTTCTAACTGTGCAGTTAAAGACTGAGCTTCCAAAAGCAGAGCCGGGTCCAGTAGTACCCCCAAGCTGCGTACTTGCTCCTTCAAGGGGAGTGCAACCCCATCCAGAACCAGTAAAATCTCCTCATCCCAATGGGTTCTCCTACTGACCAACAGCACCTCCATCTTGTCCGGATTCAATTTCAGTTTATTAGCCCATGTTCCATAACACCATATGTTCCATGGTGTGTGTAGGGGGATGATGCTTAACTTGTGGAGGCCCTTTAGGTCCAGGCTCCAAAGTTACCTAAGTGCACCTCTGAGCACCACCAGTGGAACCGGCAGTTCCACCTCTGTGTTCCACCCCTGGACATGACCCAACCATGTAGATGGCTATTGGGCGTGCACGACAGCCTCCAAAATAGCCACCATTACTGCAAAGAGGCCTGTAACAGGCCAAAAATGACCAGGGGGAGGCCAGTAGGGGTAGGGGGGACATTAGGGGGTAGAGGGAGACTCCAGCACCCAGCAATGGTGGTAGGTCCTCCATTTAAAAAAACAACAACAACCTGGCCCCAGCCCCATCCGGTGGGTTGGGCTTGACTTTGAGCTGAACCGGGCCCAGTCTGGCTTGAGGGCAAGGCCTCAAGCTGGGCCCGTTTGAGTGCGAACTGACTCAACCTCAAGCCAGCTTGCACATCCCTAATGGAGCCAGGCAGGTTTTGGGCAATGCATTGCCAAGTCTGGCTGGACTTGATGATGGTTGCTGGATGGTTCCTCTTGTGCATGCTGGTAAGCATCCAGAGCTAGTGGTTGTTCTCCATGGCCAGGGAGACACCTCATTTCTCACAGTTGGATGCTGAGTTGGTCAAGCAGCTGATCTTCCTGAAAGCCAAGCTTCTCCTTCTGGCCTGTTCCAAGCTCACTGTGGAGAAGGTTGAGTGAGTCATTTTCATCCGTGCCTGCTGGCGACTCGCAATAACAACCACTGATGGCTTGCCGTGGTCCAACACCAGATGTGTCACAGTCTGCCCATTACTGCTGCTGACACAGTCAGACACGCACACACCCATCCCACTGTCAAGCCAGGCATAATGGGCTGGTGCCCTGAGGCCCAGCACCTATTGGAGGCCATGAGCAGGTAGGGGTTTGGTTTTGTGTATTGTATACTTCTTCTTGCTATTAAAAGTTTTTCTCCTGGATAGAAGCACAGTCATGCACATACCCCAACCATAACCGATGATGCTGTGGACTGGTGCCCTGACATGTGGCAGCCAGGAAGGCTGTCAGCCACGGCCCAGCCTGTCTGAAGCCATGGCACACTTTTATCCATGCACACACACCACGCAAGGAAAGATGCCACTGGAGTTCTTCTCCAGGAAGTTCTGTTTGTTTGTTTGTTTGCCCTTCCCCTTCTCCTTGCTGTGTTTGCTGTGCTTGGTGCCACTTCTTACATCAGGAGAGGCAAGGAGTTTTGATTTCCAAAAGGATCTCTCCAAACTGGGGGAGTGGGCGACAAAATGGCAAATGCGGTTCAGTGTTGGCAAGTGTGAAGAGATGCACATTGGGACAAAAAACCCCAACTTCAGGTATACATTGATGGGATCTGAGCTGTTGGTGACGGACCAGGAGAGGGATCTTGGGGTTGTGGTGGACAGCTCATTGAAAGTGTCGACTCAATGTGCGGCAGCTGTAAAAAAAAAAAGAAGGCCAATTCCATGCTGGGGATCATTAGGAAGGGGATTGAAAACAAAACGGCTAATATTATAATGCCCTTATACAAAATGATGGTGCAGTCACACCTGGAATACTGTGTACAGTTCTGGTCACCACATCTAAAAAAGGACATTGTAGAACTGGAAAAGGTGCAGAAGAGGGCAACCAAGATGATCAGGGGCTTAGAGCACCTTTCTTATGAAGCAAGGCTACAACACCTGGGGTTATTTAGTTTAGAAAAAAGACAACTGCGGGGAGACATGATAGAGGTCTATAAAATTATGCATGGTGTGGAGAAAGTGGATAGAAAGAAATTCTTCTCCCTCTCCCATAACACTAGAACCAGGGGTCAGCCCATGAAATTGATTGCCAGGAAATTGAGGACCAGCAAACGGAAGTACTTTTCCACACAACACATAATCAACATGTGGAATTCTCTTCCACGAGATGTGGTGACAGCCAACAACCTGGTTGGCTTTAAGAGCGGTTTGGATAACTTCATGGAGGAGAGGTCTATCAACAGCTACTAGTCGAAGGGCTATAGGCCACCTCCAGCCTGAAAGGCAGGATGCCTCTGAGAACCAGTTGCAGGGGAGTAACAGCAGGAGAGAGGGCATGCCCTCAACTGCTGCCTGTAGGCTTCTAACAGCACCTGGTGGGCTGCTGGATCAGGATGCTGGACTAGATGGGCCTTGGGCCTGATCCAGCAGGGCTTTTCTTATGGTTTTATGATTTTGTAGTTGTCTTTTCTCTGCACTGAGTGTAATGTTGTCTTATTGATTGCTGCTATAACGATCTGGTTTTGTTGGATTTCAGATTGACAAAGGCAGAACTTGGGTGCCTTCCTTCCTAGAGCTGTGGTTTGGTGGTCTGCTTGTGAAATTGTTTTGTGGTGAGAAATGGACAGTGGCAGCCTGTGTAATATTTCTGTGTCTGAAGACACATTGCTGTAGTTGAGCATATGGCTATTCAGTGGCAGCTAAGGGTGCTGCTGTACTGTGGCAGCTTTTACAAATAAGGACAGAGTCATAATTGTGTGCAAGAGAAACTTGTGCCTGTGATGATGATGAAGATGAAGATGAAGATGAAGATGAAGAAGAAGAAGAAGAATTCTATTTCTATACCGCCTTTCCAAAAATGGCTCAGGGCAGTTCACACAGAGAAATAACAAATAAATAAGACAAACAAAATGGATCCCTGTCCTCAAAGGGCTCACAATCTAAAAAGAAACATAAGATAGACACCAGCAACAGTCACTGGAGGGGTACTGTGCTGGGGGTTGATAGGGCCAGTTCCTCTCCCCCTGCTAAATAAAGAGAATCACCACATTAAAAGGTGCCTCTTTGCCAAGTTAGCAGGGGCCTGGATGTTACTGAAACGCTAAGTGATATAACTGAAATGCTGGCCCAGTGGCTGGCAGTAGATTATTGTTCAGAGTCAGCAGGTCAATAACCGGAAATGACTCCAACAACATTAAAGAAAAATCTTTTAAAATCGCCTGATATCCCTATTGTTCTGTGGATTGCTTGGTGGGGCATGATGGGTGCTACCTACCACACAACCCAAAGAGCAATCAGGTGATTTTAAAATAATTTTTTTTAAAAAAAGATGAATTTTGTCAGGGTCATTTAATGTGTGGAGAGCTTGTCCACCAATAGGTTTCCAGGGAAAGCTTGTCTAGCAATTGGTTTTCTCAGAGGATTGGTCTATCCATTAAACCGAATAGATAGACCTGGCCTCCCAAGAAAAACCTGGAATTGAAATTTCTGGGGAGAGCTGGTCTACCCATTGGGTTTAATGGGTAGACCAGCTCTCCATGGTAAAAATTAATTGATTTGATGATTCAGAAATCAAATTGTCGAATCAGCTGGCTGGTCCCGGCTGCTTCTACAATTCAAATTGAGATTTTCTGCTCTCTTCTCAGAGCTGCTGCCGTCTCTCTCTGTCTCTGATCCAAGTTCTCTCCTATCCTGTGGCACAAAAGCAATGACACTCTCTGCCTCCAATCCATGCAGCCTTTTATAGAAATACTGTGATTTGGGCTGTTTTCTGTAGATTAATGCTTCCAAAATACTAATAAACTATTGCCACAAAAATTTTTTTAGCTGTCAGCCTGTTCCTTCAGATAGAAAATGTTGGATTAGTAAAGTTGTTTGCCCACTGTTGAGTCACTGTTGCTTATTACACATTTTTACATGATAAGCTGGTTTTGTGAGTGAAAGTTACTCATTATCACAGGTCATCATGGCTAATAATTCTACTAGGGTCACAAGCAACCCCCCACCCCAAAACAAAAACAAAACACAACTGTTCAATCACTCAAAATGTTTCAGTCAACTCTTCTGGCCAATACTCTATAGCAGAAGCATTTCCTTAGAATGGAGAGGGCTTGTGGAGTCTCTTCTCTGTAGTGGTCCAAGAGCAGGAGAGTCAATAACTTGTTTCCAAATATGGGTCAATGTATCATGGATGTTTATGAGTAACCCTCTGCTGCTACTAGAGGACAAAGAGCACATGTGGGGAAAGGACCCTGGGAGATCAGAGTCTGTTGTATTTAATGTGGAGTTTAGACTCAGACAGTTTTCATTCATTCTAGTGTCTCTCAAGTGTCTGTTGGATTTTCAACTAAAAGAAGAGCACAGACAAAGATGGAGCTGGCTGTGGCAGGAGCTCTGCTCCTCTTCTGTGTGTTTTTGACCTTGTTCTTCACACCCTTCAAAATGTACAAGAAGCAAAGCCAGTTGCCTCCAGGGCCCACACCCTGGTTGTTTTTTGGAAATGCCTTGCAGAGAGATGTACTGCCTCTGAACAAATGCTATAAGAAGTAGGGGTGTGCAATTCGGATTTTCTGTGTTTCGATTTGTAACCGAATTGAAACAGCCCTGATTCGATTTGGAACCGAATCTGACCCATCCGAATCACCCCAAATTTGATTCGGATCCTAATCGCGGCTGATCCGAATCAAATCGATTCGGGTTTCAGATCTGTCCCATTAATTTCCCCAGATTCCCAGCTTTCATTTTTTTTAAAAAACTAAGTTCTAGCCCTTATAGAAGTGGAGTTATGGAGCAAAATGTGTGGTCACTATTTTTTAAGTGTTCGGATTCTTTGTTGTATAATAACTTTCACTCAATGAATCCTTATGAGGATTCATTACACACCATTTCTTCTATTCATTTTGACTGTCTTTTAGACAGTGCCAATTGTCAACTGCCATGTGCCAACTACACCCCACTCCCACCCACAAGGCAGTGAGGTACTACTCAGTTTAAGTTAAGTGCCTAATGGGTGGAGGCTACCACCCAAATTGCAGAGGAATTGGACAAAGGGCTGATTTTTGGTGAATTGTTGAAGGTTTAGTGTCTTTGAGGCAGATTTGGGGCATAAAGTCGGATCAGGGGTGGAAGAGTGTGGTGAGGTGGTAGTGCCTAATGGGTGGAGGCTACCACCCAAATAATAATAATAATAATAATAATAATAATAATAATAATAATAATATATTTATATCCTGCTCTTCCTCCAAGGAGCCCAGAGCGGTGTACTACATACTTGAGTTTCTCTTTCACAACAACCCTGTGAAGCAGGTTAGGCTGAGAGAGAAGTGACTGGCCCAGAGTCATCCAGCTAGTTTCATGGCTGAATGGGGATTTGAACTTGGTTCTCCCTGGTCCTAGTTCAGCACTCTAACCACTATACCACACTGGCTCTCTAATTGCAGAGGGATTGGGCAAAGGGCTAGTTTTTGGTGAATAGTTGAAGGTGTAGTGACTTTGAGGAAGATTTGGGGCATAAAGTGGGAACTGCGGTGGAAGAGTGTGGTGAGGTGATAGTGCCTAATGGGTGGAGGCTACCACCCAAATTGCAGAGGGATTGGGCAAAGGGCTTGTTTTTGGTGAATAGTTGAAGTTTACTCATCTTTAAGGTTTTTCCCTATAAGGTATAATGGAGGTTTTAGCAGCCCCATAAGTGCACTTGGAGGGCGCTGGGGTGGCCCAGAGTGAGTGGTTGTGTAGTGCACATTCGGTGCCAGCCACTCCCATGGGGTTGCTAACCCATGGGGTACAGGGTTTCTGAGGTGGTCTGAGTGTAGATTCTATGGTAGCAAATGAGAGTGGATTCATGGTTTGTATTGAAAATCTCATTTGCTACCAGAGAATCTACACTCAGAACACCTCAGAAACAACAGAACCCTGAACCCCATGGGCTAGAAACCCATGGGGGTGGCTGGCACCCTCTGTTCACTACACCACCACTCACTCTGGGCCACCCCAGCACCTCCCAAGTGCAGTTATGGGGCTGCTGAAACCTACATGATTTCCTATGGAAAACTTCAACAATTCACCAAAAACCAGCCCTTTGCCCAATCTCTCTGCAATTTGGGTGGTAGCCTCTACCCATTAGGCACTTAACTTAAACTGAGTAGTACCTCACTGCCTTGCGGGTGGGAGTGGGGTGTAGTTGGCATATGGTAGTTGAAAACTGGCACTGTCTAAAAGACAGTCAAAATGAATAGAAGAAATGAAGGTGTGTAATGAATCCTCATAAGGATTCATTGAGTGAAAGTTATTATACACTAAAGAATCCGAACACTTGAAAAATAGTGACCACACATTTTGCTCCATAACTCCACTTCTATAAGGGCTAGAGCTTAGCTTTTTTTAAAAATGAAAGCTGGGAATCTGGGGGAATTAATGGGACAGATCCGAAACCCAAATCGATTCAAATCGAATCAGCCGCAATTCGATTTGTACCCAAATCTAGCCAATGGACCACAAGGGTGATTCGTTTTGTCTCCGAATCACCCGAATCAGCTAGATTCGGGTACAAATCAATTTGTATCCGAATCTATTCGCACATCCCTAATAAGAAGGTAAGGTCAGCTCTTTTCATGCTCTCCCACTGGCAGACATCCGGAGCAGCACAGCACGGATACATCAGGCAGATGCATTGGTGAGGTGGAGAGCTTTCCCATTTCCACTGCCCCCACATGGGGAGGGAGGATGATTTTGAGCTATCTTCTCTGCCTTTAGAAGTGCCCAGTGCATTCCGGAAAAATCTCCATTAAGGCCACACTGCCTGCAGGGACATATTTTTGGGAGACACAGAGCACTTTCAGAGGCAGAGAAGATCACCCAACTGCAACTGTAGTGGAGCAGACTCCAGCAGTGTTACGAGCAGCCTCCTGCTGTAAGGGTGCAGCTCCCATTGTGTCCTTGCCTGGCTGCTCTGGAAGTGAGCCCCTGTTTACTCTCCCCATGTGGCAAAGACAAGACAATATTTGCCTGGGAAGAAAGGAGACAAGGATGCAACATTAATTCTCCCTTCTTTGCTCTGTAGCCATTCTGTTTTCAGCTTTGAAGAGCTCCAGATTTTTATATCATTGTAGTTTTGCTGATTGATTCATTGTTCAAATATATTGCTTTTATTTCTCAAAGATTACTTGGGCAGATTTTTTTCTATGGCCACTATTTTTTTCTAATGTTAATTAAAGCTGAATAAAAAACTGCCTCTTGGTATTGTAAAGAGTAAAGACCACTTCAGCATCCTGTCCTCCACATTGGTCAATCAAGATGCCTCTAGGAAGTGTGCAAGCAGAGGATGAAACCAATAGTCCTCCCTCTCTGTTCCCCTCCGGCAGTTAGCATTACAAGTCATACTGCCTTGAAATGTTGAATTTCTATATATCAGTCCATCAATCTTTATTATAGTCAATGACCAGCAAACTCAACAACATTAAAATTAGGCAATTAAATTAACAATAAGCAGTAAGAGAACAACTTCAAAAATAAAACTAAGATGAATTAAGTCATTCTGGTCGGACAGTAAATATTGAAAGTAAAATAAATTTGAGTGCTCTAGAAAATTAACAAAAATAAAACAAAAACAAATATCCTTATAAAATAACAATAAATTTGTGTACCATACAAGATAGGGATGTGCCTGGGCCCAGTCCAGTATGGCTCATTTATTTACCTTTAAAAAACCAAGGCAAGGACGGTAGAGGCAGTGGCAGCAGCCTCTTCCCCTTGCCGGAGTCCCCTTTGCAAGTATCCTTGTAGAACTAGTGCCTGAGGAGGGAGCTTGACTCGACACAGCCTCTGGACTGGCTCCCCCTGGTCCGGCTTGAGGGTGAGCCTTTGAGCCAAGCTGGCTCGAGTAAGCCAGCTCAATTTTAGCCGGCTCACACATCCCTAATACAAGAGGTGTGTTTGGGCTTTAGCTAAAAATAGCTTTAGAACGGCTGGAATAAACAGTGCACCTCTAGTGCAGTAAAAAGATTGTATGGCTAAGGCCGATTTCTGGGCATTTTGTGAAACATAATCCAAAGGGACACTCCGCCCAGCAGAGACTTGAAAAACTATACTCAAATATTTAAAGATTTTAATTTGTTCAATGTCATGGCTGTTCAGCTGCCAAGTATGAACTTTAGGGTGCTTCGCAAAGGTAAGGATCTTAGTCTTAGTGTAATTGATCTCTAAAGCTTCCTTCTTGCAAAATGAAGCAAGAGAACATAAAGATCATTTTAGGCTAACCAGGGTCTGAGACAGCAAAATTGCACCATCTGCACAAAGTAGTATTGCAATGTTTATTTGCCAGCTTCGGAGAAAGATGGGCAAGATTATTTAAGTGAGATACCAGGGGATTGATATAGAAGTTAAATAATGATGGTGCCACTATACAACCTTGCCTAATGCCTCTCCATGTTGCATTTTGGGGGTGGGGGGGGGCGTTTAAGATGATCTTGCACATTGCAACGGATTTCAATCAAGAATTTTCATGGAGTTTAAACAATAGGAGTAACAAGTGTCTATGTTGGAATTCTTTAGTTGTATCACAGCTTGACTCTAGAAATCAAATGCAAAAGTAAAATCAATAAACACAACATATAGTAAAGTACCAGGTTTATCCATTTACTTTTCAACCACATGTTGCAGCATAAGGGCTTGGTCTAATGGAGAGCAGCCAGCTCTAAAGCTACCCAGTTCCTCTACCAAGATGTGTTTGGACTCAAGCCAATCCAAGAGTTTTCGTTTAAGTGTTTAGCATACAGGAGAACCTTGTCATGTGCAGATCCAGCATCTGCAGTTTTGCTTATCCATAATTGACACCCAACCTTGGCATACTTGGAAAGAATAGCTCCAAAAGTGTTAATTCAGCATATCCATGGGTTGGGGGTAAATGGAAATGACACCCAAGGTCATTTCCAGCCACCATATTGAGAAGAGCAATTTTGTGGCTCGTTTGTTTAAATAAAACAAAACACACAAGCTTTTGCAGAAAAAAACCTGGATTTGGGACTTTGTGGGGACATTGCTGGACACCTTGAGAGAATGGCATAGTACATTATTTCATATGTTTCTGCATTTTAAAGCCTCTTGGGGGCATTTTTTTAACCTCCAGGAACTTAACCCCCTGAGTTCCATAGCCTCAATGACTCGGTACCTGCAGTTCCGTTATCCACAGTTGTTGTGGAGAACAGAACCCCCCATGGATACCATACAGCTTACGGCTGTTCTCCTGTACAGCTTACTGATTATACTCAAAAGGCTGACGGGATGATGATTGGCAGGAATATTTTCTTTGCCTTTTTAATAAATAGAGATTATTATGATTATGCTCCAATCCTTTGGAACCAATGCAGTGCAATCTTTAAAGGCTAAAAGAGAGGTCAAAACGGGAGTCCACCATTCCAAATTACTACTTATAACTTCAGCTGTGATAAAATCATTGCCTGGGATTTTACCAGATTTGAGTTGTTTAATCAGGGCCACAATTTCTGCAAATGTTACCAGTGCCTATGGGGGTGCAGACCAGCATCAAGCTCCAGATCAGTATTGGGGAACGTTTCCTGTGTGTATAATGAACAAAAATGACTTTCCCATACTCCAGTAGGGATAGAAGACAAACTGATAATACAATTAGTCAAGAATGGAACAATAAGTCACCAGGACAAGACTGAGTTCATTAATTGGGATGCCAATATCAATCGAAGCCAAGAAGCTCTGATGGCCTCACTTTTAAACATTTGCAACAACTGCTTATACTACTTTTTCAGCACTAACAGATCCTCAAGAGATTACAAACATGGAATTTCTTAGTATATTTTGAAATACCCTACCAACTCTTTATTTCATCTCAGAATCCAACCAAGAGCAAGAATAAGTAGTCTTATTCATAGAATTATAAGTTTCTGAAGTGGTTAACACTGGTAGAAGCATCTAGATAGGTTTAGTGTAACATTACAAAATAGAATTATCTAATCCACCACCAGCAATTGCGGAATGAATCAGGCTAACTGGTTCTGAGATGATAAAGTTTCAGCAACCAAATTGTTCTGTTGGGAAGATCACTTTATACAGGCTAGATGTAACGCATCATCTGAGATGGAAATTAGGGATGCGCACGAAGCATTTCATGTACCTCCTGGGCAGTGGACAGCAAACACTTTAAAAAGGAGGAAGGCAGGTCTTACCTGCCCCCCACTGCCCCAGAGCAGTATTAAGCAGCCGTGCTCTCTGTTTGCCCACTGCATTTGCTGAGGAACATGAAGTTCCCTGTCCCCAGGAGGAAATGGTGTCTGAGCATGTGCAGATACCATCTTGAGTGCTCAGTAATGAACAAGAATGAGCACTCAAGATGGTGTCCACACATTCTCAGATACCACTTCCTGCTGTGAACAAGGAACTTCCTGTTGCTTAGCAAATGCAGCTGGCAAAGAGAGAGCATGGCTGCTTAATACTGATAGCACTGCTCTGGGACGGCAGGCGGGCAGTGGAGCTGCAATGGAGGGGTAGGTAAGACCTGCCCTCCTCCTTTTAAAGTGCCCGCTTGCCCCCAGGTGAAACGATTTGGCTGGTACAGCTCTTACTGGTTCAGCACCTGGAAATTGAGATGCTGAAATGCTTCGAGCACATCTCTAATGGAAATAGGACTTAGATCTAAAAGCAATTTCTCAACAGCTCTCAGATAGAGAGTACCCAGAAAGTGGTCACTATTGGGGTGCCTGATAATAGAAAACATCTGCAGAAAAGTTATTAAATTCTATCATACTGTAGTGTAATCGATCAATGAAGGCTTGGCACCAATCTAATGGGAATATTCAGCTTGATAGAAATCACTTGTAGTTCTATTCAAAAGAAACAAATTGAATTTAGGAAAAATCTGCACTAAACACAACCGCCGAAAATCTCCTAATGTGTCTTTAGACTGCTGAAGGAGAGAAAAAACAACTTCCAGATTGCAGGGATAACAATGGAATTATGCAAACAGCATTTTACCATTGGTACCTAGACTTGCATTAAAATCTCCATAACATAGGGATAAGAATTCTGAAAATCACTTATAAAGGTTTCTATCTTATTCCAAACATTTTAAATCTAAACATGTATACCCGAGGAAGGAATATATGCATTAATCAACAACAAGGAAACATTATTAAAATTGAGTTTCTATATATCCATCAGGACTAATAGCCATAAGCAGACTTATCCTCCATGAATTTTTCTAATGATCCCCTTTGAAAACTATCTAAGCTGACAATTACCACAATTTGTGGCAGGTAATTCAGTAAACAGAATCAATATTGCAATCATTTCTTATAAAAACTACCCCAGAGCAGGTATCGTTAGCTAGTGAACCATGTCTTTGTGCCTTTAGCTCGTGGAGAAATATGGCTCTGTCTTCACTATCTGGATGGGATCAAATCCTATGGTTGTGCTCTGTGGGCATGAAGTGGTAAAAGAAGCTTTGGTGGACCATGCCGAAGAGTTTGGTGGGCATCCCACCCACCCCCACAATAGGAAAATGATTAAGGGTGAAGGTAAGCTTTGTTTCCATTCCTTGTTTGTTAATGTGGTTGTTTAAATATGAAAGGTAATTGAAATGTAATTCAGTTTGGTTGAGGCTTATCGGTGTTTATTAATATAGTACTGTCCCTCTAAGAGTCAAGAAGTGGAAACCTGGGAAAAGGCCGGGGAGAAGAAACTCCAGAACACTTTTGAGTTGGTCTGGATAGAGAGTACCAGAGTACTGGGGATTATGTCTGCTGAGTTGATGAAGCTGTTTCTAGCAATCAAGGCCTGATTTTCTTAATCTCTCTTGACTGTAGGGTAACAGGAGTCGGGAGAGGAGAGCTGGTCTTGTGGTAGCAAGCATGACTTGTCCCCTTAGCTAAGTAGGGTCTGCCCTGGTTACATATGAAAGAGAGACTAGAAGTGTGAGCAATGTAAGATATTTCCCTCAGAGGATGGAGTCATTCTGGGAAGAGCGGAAGGTTCCAAGTTCCCTCCCTGGCTCCTCCAAGATAGGGCTGAGAGAGATTCCTGCCTGCAACCTTGGAGAAGCTGCTGCCAGTCTGTGAAGACAATACTGCGTTAGATAGACCAATGGTCTGACTTAGTATATGGCAGCTTCTTATGTTCCTATGTTCCTAGGAGTCCTTCCTTGATTTGAAATGCAGTTCCCAGTTCCAAGACTTTCTGGGCACAACCAGGGATGATGCGAGAAAACTGCAATTAGAATCTCCTATAGATTTTGTGGGAATTGCAATTGAGATGGCAGCACTTGCGGGGGGTGGAGTTGTTTACCATTTCCTCTGTGCTGTTCTAGTTAAAAAGCTGCCCTCCACCTGCTGTTTGCCCTCACAGGTACAGACACCCAATCGGAATTGTTCTTACCTCCATAGATGCAATTAATAATTTTTTAATGGGCAATTTTAATTCTGGATAACCCATCTCATGCTTGGACTGGCCCTAAGAAAATAAACACACTTTCAGGAAAGTGAGAGTTTCCAGTTACATTGTTTATTTGTTTGATTATTATACACTGCTTTCTATCAAAACGTTCTCATAGTGATTTACACAGAAAAATGTAGGTTTTTTTCCTAATCTAGGGAAGCCCTCTTGCATCCCAACCCCTGCCATCTTTTGAAAGAGCTAGGCTTGGCAAGATTCACAAAAGCAATCACTGAAAACAGTGCGAACCTTGCACTGGATTCCTTCTTTTCTGCTATATCAGTGGTAGCACTAGGTTTCAGAAGGCCTTGCAGCGAAGCTCTATGTTAGGCTCTCTAATGGCACAATGGTTTCCCCAGTTTCCAATGGCTCGATGGCTACCACCTGGAAAATGGGGAGGGGACTCTGCATTGAGAAGGGTGTCAGCTGCTCCTCCCCTTCCTACATTCATAGGGTAAGAGAAACAGGAACTGCCACCACATCCACATCAGGAGACTTTGGGGGACATACTTATATGCTGATGGGGGGGAGCCAGGTGAAGGCAGCAGTGGTGCACTTCTGTGTGCTGATTCATATCACTGCTGCCACTGGATATTGGAGTGAATACTAGAGGTTCATCAGCAGGGTGCACATGAATCCTCAGCCAGTGCCTTACCTAGCCAAGCCCTGATGCAGCCCTGACCCACAAGATGTCACCAATTGGCACAGCTGTCATGAAGTTATAATGGTCCAATTGCCAGAGAGGTGCTTGAAGTGGTAGATAACAAGGGAGTGGTGAAAGAGATTGTTAAGGAGGATCTGCAAAGAAGCTGATTGCAGAGAAGCTGAATAGGTTCTCTGCATCTTTATCTTCACTGCAGAGTATACTGAGCATATACTTGTGCCTGAACTGAGCTTCTCAGAGACGGAGGCTGAATAACTGAGTTTAATAGAGGTGACAAGATTATAATCAAAAATGTCTTGATAAATTAAAATTTAACAAATCACCAGGTCCAGATAACATCGGTTATCTGAGATCCGTCTTAAAGAACTCAAATGTGAAAATGCTGGTCTCCTACAAGAAATATGTGACTTGTCCCTACAATCAGGCTCTGTACCAAAGAATGGGAAAATAGCCAATGTAATACCAATTTTCAAAAAAGGGGGTCCATGGGGGAGCCAGGAAATTATGGGGACAGTTAGCTTAACTGTTCTGCTGGGTAAACTGATGAAAAGCATATTTAAGGATAAAACTGTAAAAAAGTAAAAAATAAATACAATAGGACTTGCTGAAGAAGAACTAGCATGACTTCTGCAAGGGTAAGTCTTTTCTGACTAACCTTTTTGAGTTTTTTGTGGATAAAGGTCATCCAGTTGACAAAGTATACTTGAACTTTCAACAATCCTTTGACAAAGTTCCTCATCAAAGGCTCTTGAATAAACTTAGCAGTCATGGGATAAGGGGACAGGTTCATGTGTGGATTGGTAACAGTTTGAAGGACAGGAAATAGGGTAGGATTAAATGGACAGTTTTCTAATTGGAGGGAAGTAAGAAGTGGGGTCCCCCAGGGATCTGTACCAAGACCAGTGCCTTTTAATTTATTCATAAATGATCTAGAAGTTTGTGGAAGCAGCAAGATGGCCAAATTTGCAGATGGTACTAAACTATTCAGGGTAGTGTAATCCAAAACATATTGTGAGAAGCTCCAAAAGGATCTCTCCAAAATGGGTGTATGGGCAACAAATTTGCAAACAGTAGGGATATGGTGATACACTTTGGGGCAAAACCCCACAGTTTTACATATATACTGATGGGGACTGAGCTGTTGGGGACTGACCAGCAAATGGATCTTGGGGCCATGGTGGAGAACTTGTTGAAAGTATGACTCAGCTGCATGTGTGGCAGGTGTGAAAAAGGCAAATTCCATGTTAGGCATCATTAGGAAGGGGAGTGAACATAAAACAACTAATATTATAATGCCCTTATACAAACCTATGGTGTGAGTACATTTGGTGTACTATATACAGTTCTAGTCAACCTATTTCAAAATGTACATTATAACACTGGAAAAGGTACAGAAGAGGGCAATCATGATGATCAGGGATCTAGAGCAGCTTCCTTATGAGGCAAGGCTAAGAGTCTGGGTCAGGCTTTTTCATTTAGAAAAAATGTGACTCGGGGAAGATATGATAGAGGTCTATAAAATCATGCATGGCATGGAGAAAGTTGATAGAGAGTTTTTCTCTCTCTCACACAGCACTAGAACCAGGTATCATCCCATGAAATTGACTGTCACGATATTTAGGACTGAGAAAAGGAAGTACTTTTTCACACAACACATGGGATTCTATGGATTTCTTTGCCATGGGTATGGTGATGATGACCAGCTTGGATGGCTTTAAAAAGGCATAGACAAATTCACAGAGGACATGTCTATCAATGGCTACCAATATCAAGATTTATTTACTTTAAACGCCCCCTAGTCAACAACTGTTGGAGCTAGGGCCCTGGCAGCATCAGCTCTAAGCTGCAATGTTTAATAGTGACCACTGGGGTTTTTTGGAGTCATGGATAAATGTGCTAGGCTCCTCCCCTCTTTGTTCTTCCAGTGTCAGTCTCCATTTTGTCTCTCCAGAGATGACTGTTTGTTTAATCTCTCCCTTTCAGCCTTAAGCTCAGCTTTCTTATCCTTTTGTAACTTGTAAATAAATCCTTGTAGTTCTTCAGTCTTAAAGAACTGTCTCCAGACTTCTTGCTTGGCTGACTTCTCACCAAACTGGCTTTGCCCTGCTATTGGGGGACTGAACTGCCATTCTTCCCCTACAAAGGGTTATGGGTCCAGAAGCCAGTAAATAAAAGAGAAAAACCTTAAGAATCAAATAGAAAGCAAAGAGAAATGCTTTGAAAATGGAGACAGCACAAGGTCATGGACTTGGCAGTGTTCTGCACACTCAGCAGCCTGCAGATGCAGGAAAGGAGCAGAAAAAATGGGACAGAGCAGATGAAAAGGCATCAGGATGATTTGCTTGGTGGTGAGTAACCCAATCTTAGTGCATCTAAGAGACAAAGAAAGTGCAAAAGATATGTGGGAAACTCTGAAGGGATTTTATAAAAAAGAAGTCTGTGGCTTGCAAAGTGCATCTAGTAAGAAAACAGATGTTCTTATGTTCTTAAAGGCAGGCACTGAAGATCTGCCTTTGTCAATCTGGCATCCAGTAAAACCAGATAGTTATAGCAGCAGTAGCACAGCAAGCATATGATACTCAGGGCTGAGAAGAGAAAAGAAAACCAAACCTTCCTTGATTCCTTCCTCCTCTCCTGATGTAAGGGCGCTCTCTGCCTCCCAGTCTCTTTGAATACATTTTGAAATTCCCTCCAAAAGTGTTCCCACCTCTCTCCTCCCCCCCCACCCCAGCCAATGCGGGCAAAGTTGCCAAGGACAACACCTGATTTCAATTATAACTTGCTAACCAAGAAGTAAGGAGATTGCAAGCCAATCGGAAACCAGTGCCAGAAAACCAACCAGGAAGGGGGAAACAGCCTGTCAAAATGGCACTTGAAACAGTTGAAATTATTTGAGCTTGGAATGGGGTCATTTTGTTTCAAGTTCCTAACAGGCCCTTTATTTTAAGAGCATTTTGTTTTGAGTCTGAAACACTCGAAACTGCTGTTTCAGGTTTGAATCATTTCAAACCCAAATTGTTTTACACATTCCTATCTGCCTGAGTAACTGGCTGCTTCCTAAATTTTTTAAGGTAATGAGGAGAGAGGAGAGAAAACTGTCTGCAGCTCTTTCTTTCACTTGACTCCTAGTTCCCAATTTGACCTTGGTAGGATTTAAAGGGGCAGTAGATGAGAAAAGGACTGCTGTTGGTGCCTTCTCAATGTTCCCCCAAGCCTTTAAACCTTGCAAGAATTTGTTCAGGAGCTCCTGATTCAAGCCTTGCAGGTTTTAAAGGTATAATGGGGTAAAGAGAAAAGGCCCCTGGAAGTCTGATACCCCTTTTATCAGATTTGGAACTGGTGGTCTGCCTGGCCCCCACTGCTGCTCAAAAGGCCAGGGTCTTCGACCATTGCTGCATCTGGCTTCTTTCAGATGTCACCAATGCACATATGTACCATATGTACCAAACCAGTCTTCTTGTCCACTTCAGCTATACAAACAACCTCCCTCACCCATTTGGATACTCTAAAAAGGTGGTTTTGTCAATAATTTGTCAATAATTTCTTTTTCTGGGAGTACTTTCTGTTTTGTCATTAGAATAATTTAAATAGTGCCATAGGGGAGACCCGCCCACTTGAGGATTGAGCAGACGCCTTTTTTTTAGCTCTGTTCATTTTTGGCATTTTTCTGGATTTAAGCACTTTATTTTACTGTTTTTATCGCCTGCTGGGCATATATAGCTCTTAAATCATTCCTGCTTTGAACTAGTTTCTTAGCAGGGTTCTATTTTGACTTCCACGATGGGTAAAAAGAGGAGGGGGAGAGCCCCTCCTTCACCTTTATCACCATCAATGGAAACAGAGCGTTGTTTTAAACAAAAGAGAATGGATGCATTTCTAATCTCTCCTAAGATGCAAGCTTCTGTCTCTCTTCAGAATAGATTTACACCGCTTGAACGAGAAGCTGGGGATTCATCCCCCCCTGGACGGGCAGGACGTGGGGGAACAACATTTGAATGAACTCAATGGAGAAGACCCCTTGTGCTCCAATACTTTCAATTGCAAGAGTCACTATGTTGACAAACAGAATGCTTTATTGTCACAGTTCTGTACGCTGACGGCTAGTACCCTAAGATTTATGATTCAAGCAATTAAAAGGTTAGAAATAAGATTGATGATCTATCTAAGGAGTTGATACTTCAAAGGCGGCTAGAGGTTTACAACCCTCCTACAAGTCAATTCAAAGAGGAGATAAACCCCCAAAGCAGGGAAAGAGTGAGTAACTGTGAGGTGCCTGTAGTAACAAAGCCAATTATAGGCTTTTGCCTAATCATATTTGTTTAACTATTGCTCAGCTGCCTTGTAACTTACATAAATGGACAAATAAGTCGAGAATATTACACTCCTTAAAGTTGCTTACAGATTCCTTCATAGAATTCCGTGAATTAGTGAGGTATGAACTGCTGCCTGAGATAAAAGGCAAACAGAGATTGCTGCTTATCTTCAGGACCTCCCAAGTCCCGAGTCTGCTGAGCAGGAGGGAAATGCATTTGGCTAGGTTTGACATTGCTTCTCAAAGATGTTTTGTAAATGATACTATAGATTCGATGGTAGTGAGGCCTCTGAGAAAGCCGGGCTCCTCTCCCCCTTATAGTCGCCCTACACATGGCCGCCCCTATCAGAGACTGAACAAAGCTAGATTTCAAACTAGAGCTTATAGCCGTGATGCTTTGTTTTCTACCCTTGTACCAAATAACCCTATACAGACTGAGGTAAGACATGAGGCAGAGCTTTCAGATCAAGAAAATCCAATGGGTGATCCAGATAGCACTGCCGTGGAGGTTCAGACCTCACAGGACAATAATCTTTTAACCACGGCTGATAAACTTATGGCCTTGGCAGAAGATTTAGCCAAGATGGAGGGACAGGGTAGACAAAGACCTAGAGCTTATTTTAATCTAGGAGGAGGAGAGGACTTAATTCTATTGGATGGAATACAAGATTCGAATACGCATTCAGTTGCAGTGGAGTTGGAATCAAAGGCACAAATTGGGAGAGTCTGTGAGAACACAGACAATATTTCTGGTGACCGATGGGCTGGACTGACATCTGATCCACACTTTGATGCAGTATTCTCAAGACGATACAACCCTGGATGGGCCCCAGAAAGGTGATTCAGGATCGAGTTTTGTTCCATCAACTGGATTGGATAATGGCTGCATTTATAGGCATCTGAGGATATTGTCCAGCCTACTTACTCTCTAGGCACAGCCAGTCCAGAGGCAATTCCCCTGGGTCTGACTAAAGTAGATGATGACCTCAGGAACGATTGCATTGAAGGATCTGAAGTATCGGAGAGGAACCCAGTAGAAAGTCAAATGGACGGTTTAACTAATTGACTGGATTATCCTAAGCAGAGTGTCCTTAGGGTTGGTTCTTGGAATGTCGCGGGGCTTAAGTTGAAATTGGGTGACCCGTTATTTATTAGATATATTGCTGATTTGGATATTTTTGCATATCAGGAAACTTGGTTAACAGAAGAGGTGACCATGGAAGGATTCCACACCTATATGGTTAAAGCCACCCCAGGGAGGGACACAAAAGGGAGGGGAAGATCAGCTGGTGGCCTGGCCATTTTTGTATCTATGTCACTGAGGGCTCAAGCGAGTGTTTTAGCTTCGATAGATAATATGGGCATGGCGGTGTCTCTACAAATGGAGAATTTAGTTCTCATATTAGTAAATATTTATATTCCGCCGAGACATCAGAAGGCTTATATAAAACGGGTATGGACACGCTTGGAATTATATCTTAGACAGTTGCAAACTGAATTCCCGCTGGCCTCCCTAGTGGTGGTAGGGGATTTTAACGCTCGTTTGGGTCCTGATGACAAAGCTTTATTTAGTAAATTTGGCCTGTACCCCCCTCAGCAGAATCCACCTGAGTCTCTCCTGGTTTGTAAATTCAAGGACCAAGTGAGTTCCTTTGCGGGCCTGAGACTGGCCCAGTCCATGTATGGTTTAAATTTGTACATCCTTAATGGAGCAATTGCTCAGGATTATCCTGCAGAATACACCTATTGGTCAGGCTCTAGAACCTCGACGATTGATTATGTAATATGCTCATTTGATCTTTTGAATTTGGTCAAGAGTTTTAGCATAGTCTCTAGACCGCTTGGTGATCAACTCCCTTTAGAGCTGAATCTTTGGATTCCTGCAGGGATCCAGAGATTTGAATCAACGGTGTTTAATGTAGATTTGCTGGAAGTTATGCCGAATAGAGTAAGGTGGTCTACTGCCCAGCAAGATAAGATGTCTTTACTCTTAAATTCAAAGCCTGCATCTGCCCTCAGGGAAAGGATACTGAGCGGGGAGGAAACAGAAGATAGTGTTGAGGTTTATCAGAGACTCCTGGAACTTTTACATCCGGTTCTATGTGTTCAACAGAACTCACAACAGAACCCACAGCAGAAAGTAAGGCTTGTCCGTGGTAAAGTATGGTTTGATGAAGAGTGTAGGAGGATGAAAAATGCCTTAATAAATGAATACAATAAGTATCGTGCATCATCAAACGTAGTTCCATGTAGTTACCTGTTATCTTTAAAGAAAGATTATAAGACACTTATTAAGAAGAAAAAACTTGAAGCGGACAGGGAAGACTGGCAGCGATTGATTTCTGCTGCCAAGTTCAAAAACCACTCTTGCTTTTGCCGTTTAATAGCCAGCTATATGAATGAGGGTATACCTAGAGTTGATCCTCAAATCCCTGCCACAGTATGGGAAGAGCATTTCACTAGACTATATAACAGGAATGCTGAACCGTCTAGGGCAACACTTATAGATCCGGAAGATCTGCCAGCATGGCCACCGGTATCATGCGCAGAAATAGCTTCACTGGTCAAACAAATGAAAGTAGGTAAGGCCCCTGGAGTTGATTATATTTCAGCAGAAAACATTAGAGGAAATATGAAATGGTGGGTTCCTGTCCTGGCGGCCTTGTTTTCTTATATTGATCGCACAGCCCAGATTCCTAAGGATTGGGGGGTAGAGATTGTTATTCCAATTTATAAAAAAGGACTAAAGAACCATCCGGGAAATTTCCGACCTATTAGCCTCATAAGGCTAATCCCAAGCCTATCCCAAGCGGTCTCTGGATCGACGCATATTGCAGGTCACACGCTTGATTTGGTCTTTTATACTGATCAGGGTGGTGTTCCGTGGGTGGGGACTCCTACGATCTCCCCGTTGTCATGGACGGACCACCATCTGGTTAAGGTTGGACTTACAACCACTTACAACCTCCGCAGGGGCGAGGGGCCTATTAGAATGGTCCACCTGAAGAGGTTACTGGATCCGGTAGAATTCCAAGAAGCCTTGGAGGGATTTAATGTTGGCTCTGCTGGTGATCCTATTGATGCCCTGGTTGAGAACTGGAACAACTTGCTCACCAGGGCAGTAGACACGATTGCTCCTAAGCGTCC
The DNA here is from genome assembly GCF_027244095.1 of Hemicordylus capensis. Lineage (NCBI taxonomy): Eukaryota > Metazoa > Chordata > Lepidosauria > Squamata > Cordylidae > Hemicordylus > Hemicordylus capensis. The sequence continues at coordinate 383,794,963 of NC_069658.1, forward strand.
CCTCCGACCTGCTTCAAAATTGGCCCCTTGGTATACGGAAGATCTACGGGGGCTGAAATGGCAAGGTAGGCGACTGGAGCACAAGTGGAGAAAAACTCGACTCGAATCCGACAGATTACAACATGGAGCACATTTAAAGATCTATGCTCAGGCGATACGTGTGGAAAAGAAGCGGTTCTTTTCTGCCCGTATTGCCTCTGCAAGTTCACATCCGGCGGAGTTGTTCAGGGTTGTCAGGGGACTAGTATCTGCTCCCTCTCCCTTGAACCAGAATTTGGAGGCATCAGTTACCCGCTGTGGTGTGTTTAATGAATTTTTCGCAGACAAAATCTCTCGGATTCGGGCCGACCTAGATGGAGACTCCACAATTAATTTGATGTCTGAACTAGAGGTGTCCGACAACTCCTCTTATACGATTCAACTGGATCAATTTCAGTTTGTGACTCCTGATGATGTGGACAAGCTGCTTGGAGCGGTGAGGCCTACCACTTGTCCTCTTGATCCTTGTCCAACATGGCTTGTTCTATCTAGCAGGGAGGCTGTTGTAGGCGGCCTGGTAGAAATCATAAATGCTTCTCTGAGGGAGGGCAGGATGCCTCCTTGTCTTAAGGAGGCAATTATTAGACCTCTTCTAAAGAAGCCTGCGTTAGATCCCTCGGAGTTGAGCAATTATAGGCCAGTTTCCAATCTCCCATGGCTGGGCAAGGTAATTGAGAGGGTGGTGGCCTCTCAGCTCCAGGCAGTCTTGGGGGAAACTGATTATCTAGACCCATTTCAAACTGGTTTTCGGGCGGGCTATGGGGTGGAGACTGCCTTGGTTGGCCTGATGGATGATCTCCAATTGGCAATGGACAGAGGAAGTGTGACTCTGTTGGTCCTCTTGGATCTCTCGGCGGCTTTCGATACTATAGACCATAGTATCCTTCTGGAACGTCTGAGGGGGCTGGGGGTGGGAGGCACTGTTTTACAGTGGTTCCGCTCCTACCTCTCGGACAGATTCCAGATGGTGTTGTTTGGAGATTGTTGCTCTTCAAAATCTGAGCTTAAGTATGGTGTTCCTCAAGGCTCCATACTCTCTCCAATGCTTTTTAACACCTACATGAAACCGCTGGGAGAGATCATCAGGGGATTTGGAGCTGGGTGTTACCAGTATGCTGATGACACCCAAATCTACTTCTCCATGTCAACTTCTTCAGGAGCTGGTATATCCTCCCTAAATGCCTGCCTCGAAGCAGTAATGGGCTGGATGCGGGAGAATAAACTGAAGCTGAATCCAGATAAGACGGAGGTAATTATTGTGTGGGGTCGGAACTCTAGAGACGATTTTGATCTGCCTGTTCTAGACGGGGTCACACTTCCCCAAAAGTAATAGGTTCGCAGTCTGGGAGTACTTCTGGATCAACGTCTCTCCTTGGTTTCTCAGGTTGAGGCAGTGGCCAGGGGTGCTTTCTATCAGCTTCGGCTGATACGCCAGCTGCGCCTGTTTCTTGAGATCAATGAACTCAAAACAGTGGTACATTTGTTGGTAACCTCCAGACTGGACTTCTGTAATGCGCTCTATGTGGGGCTGCCTTTGTACGTAGTCCAGAAACTCCAGTTGGTTCAGAATGCGGCAGCCAGGTTGGTCTCTAGGTCATCTCGGAGAGACAACATTACTCCTTTGTTGATGGAGTTACACTGGCTGCCAATAGGTTTCCGGGCAAAATACAAAGTGCTAGTTATAACTTATAAAGCCCTAAATGGCTTAGGCCCTGGGTATTTAAGAGAGCGTCTTCTTCGCTATGAGCCCCACCAGCCGTAGAGGTCACTTGAGGAGGTCCGTCTCCAGCTGCCACCAACTCATTTGGTGGCTACACAGAGACGGGCTTTCTCGGCTGCTGCCCCGAGATTGTGGAATGTGCTCCCTGCTGAGATACGATCTTCCCCATCTCTGGCAATTTTCAGAAAACACCTGAAAACACATCTCTTCAACCAGGCTTTCTCAGCTTTTAAAAACTTGTTTTTAAATTGTTCTGATTATTTAATTGTTGTTTCATGATGTTTTTAATTGTTAATTATTGTTTTATGTTTTATAATTTTTGTTTTAATTATTAACTGATTTTAATGGTGTTTTAATGTAAACCGCCCTGAGCCTTTTGGAAGGGCGGTATAAAAGTTTTAATAATAAATACATAAATAATAAACAAGTGTTATAGGCAAGTTATATGCCAGACACTTGCTTCTCCGTCTTGAGGAATGGATGGAAGTGAATCAAATCCTGGTTGAGGAACAGAATGGTTTTAGAGCAGGTAGGTCAATTATGGATTCTATAATCGTCCTACAGCATTTGGCAGAAAAGTATATGAGGACTTCCAAGGAGGCCCTATTTACTGCATTTATAGAACTAAAGTACGCATTTGACCTTATCTCTAGAGATAAGTTGTAGGAAAAGCTTGTCCTGTCCTCTATAGATAGGAGACTTCTTTACCTCCTGTTTAAGTTACATGAGGATACGTCACTTAAGGTGAGATTAAATCCCAAGGGTCAAGTAACTAGTTTGATCCCCACGATGAGAGGAGTAAGGCAAGGGTGCATTTTGGCGCCCACGCTTTTTAACTATTATATTAACAGTGTAGTCCTTTATATGAAGAAGCTGGAGTTCCATCCCCCGAAGCTCGCAGGCAAACATGTAAATATTCTTTTATATGCGGATGATGCCGCTCTGGTTTCGAGGAGTCAGATTGGCCTTAAGAGAGCCTTGCGGGAGCTAGTAGAATACTGTGAGACACAAGACCTTACTTTAAATTATGATAAAACTAAAATCATGGTATTTTCAAACAGACCTAAAATCTTTTCCTGGACTCTTAACGGCCACAAATTAGAACAGGTTATGCAATTTAAATATGTTGGTACAGTCCTTCAGGCAAATAAGACCAATAATGTCCATAGGGATTATATAACGCGAAATGCCCAACAAGTAGCTTCGGCACTCTGTTCCTTACATCTTAGGAAATGAGCACAATCAGTACAGGTGGTTTTTGAACTGTTCAGAGCTAAGGCCCTTGCCCTGTTGCTGGTTGGGGCACAGTTGGGCCCTTATGCGGACTTATGGAAGGTAGAAGCGGTTCAATCTAAATTCCTTAGGGGTGTGTTGAGAGTAGCTCGATCGGCTCCCAATGCTTGTCTTAGATTAGAAGTGGGATGGCTTCCTGTCGAAGCCAGAATCTGGAAAGCCATTTTTGGCTATTGGCTTAAATTGGTTTTTTCCCCAGATGGCCTCGCCCCACTGGTTCTGCTGGATGATTATAAGACCAGGTGGAAAAGTGCAATTGACAGGAAATTAAGCTGGTTGGGGTTTTCACTTCCGGCAATAAGGGAGTTCGGGTTTACCAAGGCCAGAGATATTATAAACCAGCATATAAGTGACATGGCCAGACAGAGCGATATCAGTAAAGTGGGGTATGGAGTACGGATGGGAACCCAAATAAATAGACAATGTTTGGCACGATACTTATGAAAGATAACTTATGTGGGGCATCGTAGGGCCTTAACAGCAGCTAGGCTAAATGTGTTGCAGTCGGCGGTGATGGAAGGGCGATTTCATAAGGTTCCCTATAACCGGAGATTATGTCCATGTTTGGCAGGAGAAGTGGAATCTACCAAGCATATATTGTTGAAATGGAGTTTCTATAGGGATCTCAGAGAAGAGTTAATTACCCCTGTATTAAGTCAGTTTGGGTCAGCTTCAGAGCAAGTGAAAGTAGATTTTTTTATTGGCGGATTTGAACAATTCTATTTCCTTGAGAGTTGCAAAGTTCTGCTTTATAGCAGGCAAACTATGGCAGAGGAGAGTCGAAAGGAGTGATGCAGGGTTTGAGTAGCAGAAATCTGGTGAAGGTTTACTGTATTAGTATTTGCTTTCTTTTTGTTTTATTGTATTATTATCTGCTTTTACTCTGTAACCTGATTGTATTATTCTGTAGTTGTTTTATTTTATTTGGCCGTTGGCCGTAATAAAGTGGATGTTCAAGTTCTTTAATGTTACAGCCACAAGCCAAAACAGAAGAGAAAGATTATAGTTATATAACAATAAATTGAGTATATATAATTAAAACAGGGTGAAATTAGAATTAGTTAAAAAAAATTGAAAAAATTGAAAACAGTGATAATAAAAATTTAAAACAGTAAAATATCCTTATTAACCATCCGGTGACATATATTTATGGCAGCAGCACAGAATTTAGCCACATTAGATGTAATTAAACACTTTGAGTCTGAAAGCAACAAGGAACAATAAGGAACAATAAAATTGTTCGGAGGAAGGTAAATTGTTCGGAGGAAAGCAAATTGTAAAATTGTTCGGAGGAAAGCAAATTGTAAAATTGTTCGGAGGAAGGTAAATATTAATGATCAACAGTTTATAATAACCGAATTGGATCAAAACAGCCATGGCAAAAGATGTAAGAGTAGAGAGGAGTCTCGAAGAGGCTCGCAATGAGGTGGCAACAAGAACGCCCAGCCCACCTTTACATCTACCATGACCCACCCCCGGCAATGCTTTGAGTGTGTAAGACAAAAAGCCATCAAGGATTAGGTCACCCAATGTACAAGTTTCTTGTAAAAGAATAATATCAGCGCTGGCAAGAAACTCCCTAAAAGAGGGATCAATTATAGAAGAATGCCAGCCCGATATATTCCACGTTAGAAGCCCTATTTTATTTTGTCATTGCAAAGCTACCAATGAATCCTCGTCAGCAAGATCATCCTCCCTGCAGACATTATTTGAGTGGTGAAATTCCTCAGATTGATTTAAGAGGCCTAAAGGGACAAAACCCACCTCATCATCAGCCTGGGGGGTGATCGTAGGATGTGTTACATCCGAAGACATTCCCTTAAAGGGCTGAAACCCTTCCTGCATAACACCGCTATTCAGACTTCTGTTAACCAGAGCATCTTTTTAGTGAGATAGTCTGGCTACAATATCAATTTGCTCATTAACCGGGAGCTTTCCAAAACTTACAAACAGAGCTTCCTCTTCAGGCAAGAGGCCACCAATTTGATTGTCAGCTGCCTTTTTAGATTGCACCTCAATTATTTGGTGCTCATTAACTGGGAGCTTCCCAGAGCTTGCGGGCAAGGCTTCCTTTTCAGGTGGAAAATCATCCATTACACTATCAACCACCTTATTATTTATTTATTTATTTATTTATTTGATTTATATACCGCCCTTCCGAAATGGCTCAGGGCGGTTTACAATTAAAACAAGCCACTAAAACAATAAAAAGCTAAAACAAATTAAAAACAATATAGCAATTAACAATTTAAAAACATTTTAAAACAGCAATTAAACAATTTACAGTAATTAAAAGCCCCCAAATCGGGTTAAAATTTAAAAACCCTGGAAAGCCAGGCCAAACAAATATGTTTTAAGGGCTCTCCTGAAGGCTAATAGAGAATTCAAATTACAGATTTCCTCAGGGAGCTCATTCTACAGTCCCAGAGCAGCTACAGAGAAGGCCCGCCTCTGAGTCGCCACCAGACGAGCTGGTGGTAACTGGAGACGAACCTCCTCAGATGACCTTAATGTGCAGTGGGGATCATGCAGAAGAAGGTGCTCTCTAAGGTAACACAGAAGAAGGCGCTCTCTAAGGTAACTCGGGCCTAAGCCGTTCAGGGCTTTAAAGGTAATCACCAGCACTTTGTATTTTGCCCAGAAACATATCGGCAGCCAGTGCAATTGTTTCAAAATAGGTGTGATAAGGTCTCTCCGGGTTACCCCAGAGACCAATCTGGCTGCCGCATTCTGAACTAATTGAAGTTTCCGAACTACGTACAAAGGCAGCCCCACGTAGAGCGCATTGCAATAGTCAAGCCGGGAGGTTACCAGCTGGTGCACCACTGTTTTGAGGTCATCCTCCTCAAGGAATTGACGCAACTGTCGAATCAGCCGAAGCTGATAGAAAGCACTCCTGGCCATGGCCTCCACCTGAGAAACCAGGGTGAGGCCTGGGTCGAGGAGTACTCCCAAGCTGCGCACCTGCTCCTTCTGGGGGAGTGTAACCCCATCCAGCACAGGGAGATCTAACTCACTCAAGTACAATTAGATTGTACTCGAATTATTTGATCGTGAGGGCCAGTAATGTGCTTAATATTACAGTCCTGGAAAGCTGTAGTCGCTCGAATTTTACAACACTGAAGCACACTTTGATAGCTCAACAGTTGAGAAACCATAGCCTTGGAAGAAAATGTTACAATAGCACGAGCACTATAATAGTTAAAATACAGATATTGAATATCAAGAACATCATTGGTGGTAAGGAAAGTCAAGCCAAGCATTCTCATTAGATGAATAAAGTGAAGCTTTCGTTCACTCTGCTGTAGCAGCCCTCGAGGCTTGGGGAAGTTAACAAGAGCTGCTTTGAAAGAGCCCCTGGTGGCGCAGTGGTAAAACTGCCGCCCTGTAACCAAAAGGTTACAAGTTTGATCCTGACCAGGGGCTCAAGGTTCAGCCTTCCATCCTTCCGAGGTCGGTAAAATGAGTACTCAGAATGTTGGGGGCGATATGCTAAATCATTGTAAACCGCTTAGAGAGCTCCGGCTATAAAGCGGTATATAAATGTAAGTGCTATTGCTAAGTGCTATTGTAAGGAACCAGCCACAAATGGCAGCTGTTATCAGCTCCTGGGACAATAGGCTTCAATAATTCAGATGGTAAGGATGACTGGCTCAAAATGAAGGGTTCCCTCCTAGTGATCAACTCTGAGTCCTCAGAAGTTTTAGCTGCCTCCCCAGTAGAGGGCTCAGCCCCCAGTATTTGCTCCAGAGGAAGCTCAACTGTCCCTTTAACAGCAGATTTCATCTTCTTCCTTTGATTTACTCGGTTCTTTTGGTTCCTGTCTCTGTTTTTAGTGCCAGCATGAGAGCTTTGTAGAACATCTAGAATTTCAAATAATCTATTAAAGTTCATTTTTGTGCACCGTTCTGCAATAGGAGACCTCTTATTTTTATTTTTAGTATTATGTTTGTGTTTATGTTTATTTTTGTTTTTGTTCTTATCTGTTTTTATATTAGTATTTGAGTTTTCCTTCTTCTGTGACCCTTTTTCTTTTGCCTTGGCAAGCTGAATAGGAGAATGTTATTCTTATTTCATCTGAATATAAGGCAGTGCGCAGAAAAAGATGGTCAACTCAATTGGATCAAATGTTTAAAGATCTGTTGGCTTCTGATCATTTGAGGAATATACGTGAATCTGTTCTTAGTAACGACTCACCAGCTACCCTTTTGACATCTTATAACGCCCTAGTTCTCGAATGTCAACAGCTATTATGTAGTAATACTTGTAAGCCTTCTCGGCACCATCAAAGGGGTTCCCAAGCTTGGTTCGATGGAGAATGTGTCGGTGCCAGGAAAGCTCTTCTTATTAGTTATCAGAAATATAAAAGAACTTCTAGTGGGCATGATGCTCAGATTCTGCTGCAGGAAAAAAGAAGATATAAGCACTTGTTACGGCAGTTGAAGATAAATTGAGCAGAGATGAGGAAAGATCATCAGTTGTTACATCAGCCTTCTTGGTAAACGTCAATTGTAAAACTGCCTCAGTGAGCATAGTTAGCAAGTTCTTACACTCCTCAAGAAATGCTCTAATCAGTGGGATTTCCATGGACCAGGTGGAAGCGAGTCTGTTAAGCTGCTCTTGCTGTTTAATCATAATTTCCATAATAGCAAGAGACCATTGGTCCTGATTACATGTGGAACCTCCATCACACATAGAGCCTCCATTATCGGGTGCAAAGGAAACTTGAGGCATTGTAACAGTATCTTTCCAAGTAGTATCCCCCAGACCAGAGTTAATTGAACTGGCAACTCTTGTCTCTGCATTAGCAATCTCTTGAGCCAAATTAGAGCATGTATTTTGCATCTCCTGAGTAACTGGGAAGTCCAGGCAGAAAGGTCCAAGAGACCTGTCTAAGTCAGGTGTTGTCCCAGTCTTTTCTAAAGCCATCACTGGGGTCAGCATTGTAACATCCACAGATTTAACAGGAGGAAAGAAGTCAGTAATAGTAGCCTGTCTGTTATTTTTCCGGCCCTTTGTAAATTGTACTCCAGCATCAGCTGGCAAAATGCCCAGCGTACGATAGGTGGCTCTAGTAAATACCATTTCACAAGGAGATGGTGATAGTTTAACCTCAAAAAAGAGATAATTGCCAATTAACAAGATCTGTTGCTAGCTGCATTTAAGAGAAAAAAGACAAAAACACCAACCAAGCCGTTAGCAGCATTAATGGATGAGCAAAGACTTCAAGGCTTCAGGAATTAAATCCACATAGGCATAGCTAACCAACCTTGTATCGGCGATTCGCATTTGAAAACAAATATCAAAGTCCTAAACCTTTGGCCAGCTTTTTCCGTTAAATCTCCGTTTGTTTGCATTCATTTGTTTAAATTCATTATCTTCAGCAGGCGCTCAGATAGCTGCGTCTGTGCTCGCCAACACCGGAACCTGGAACCCCCTTGGATGATGATGAAATAGTGCCATAAATCAATTCATCTCCTTTCATGGCAGCTGGAATGGAAACTGTTGTAGATACAGTCTACAACTTTGAAAAAGTCCAATAAATTAGAACAAAACTTTGCCAGAGGTATGCACCTAACTGGTTGTGGGTTATGTTATACATTTAATGACACCTTTAAACTGCTCCAAGCAAATATTTTAACCTTTGACATAACTTTTGTTTGATCTTTGAGGCATTTTGACCTTTGAAACATTCTTGCTACTCCACCTCACCTTGTGATCTACTGAAGCAGATCTGGCTGGGTGAAAGGTTGTTTCTGTTGCTATATAAGTCAAAGCACCATCTGAAAAACTATACTAAACAAAACTAGTCACAAGGCAGGCAAAACTAGTGTGTACCCTGGGAACCAGTACAGTGAGCTAGAGATGGCAGTGGCTGAGGCAGGATTTCTGCTCCTTTCATTTGTGCTCTATGTTTTGCTCTCTTCATCATTTAAAATGTACAAAAAGCAAAGCCAGCTACCTCCAGGACCTAGGCCTTGGCTTTTTTTGGGGAACCTTCTGCAGAAAGAAGTCCTGCCTCTGCACATACACTACCGAAAGGTAAGATCATCCTTCCCTGTTCCTGTCCCGCTGGCAGTGGAGAACAAGCCTTTGCCCAGGGAGCAGGGGCGTAACTATCATAGGGCAAGGAGAGACAGTTGTCTGGGGGCCCACTGCCTTGGGGCCCCCCCAGAGGCAAGTCACAAGACTGACTCCCCCAGCCACGCACCCGCCTGGGCTTCCTTCAGTTGTATTCATCCTCTGAAACTGATGTGAGTGTTAAGACCTGGAGCTACCAGAACAGCATGTCTTTTTCTAGTACCATTAAATGACTTGCATCGTCCACAATTCAAAAAACCTTTAAACAAACAAACAAACAAATAAATAAAGATTATGTTCTAATGTGGCACATAGGTATGCGTGTGTGTGTGTGTGTGTGTGTGTGTGTGTGTGTGTGTGTGTGTGTATATATATATATATATATATATATATATATATATATATATATATGACTTCAGTGAGCTGGGGGCCCATTTTAAAATCTTGTCTCTGGGCCCACTCCAACTTTGCTACGCCCCTGCCAGGGAGAAAAGATGTATAAAGGACAGCGTTGCCAGCTCTGACTGAAACTGTTCCTTGAGATTTTACACCAAATTCAGCAGATTTAATGAGATATTTTTGAGATATTATGGAAGAGCACAGAAAGAGAGATGTTCAGACGGTCTAATGTCATGGTTATGAAGAACAGCAGCAATACAATTTTCCTTCTAAGAATTCTATTTGTCTTGGAAAATGTGACAATTACCATATCAAAATATCCCTAACAGAATGGCAAAAGTTGATTAAATACATGTATTTCGAACAATAGCAAATTGAAAGTGGCACAGGCAATATTACAGAGACTGAGATTTAAGAGAAGGTTGATGTGTCAATATCACAAATTATTACTATGTGAGAAGACTCAATCCCATAAGAAGGTAGATTGGCAGATGAAAATAATCTCTGTTATGTCATAGATCAGGATAGTTTTAGGGTGTCCTAAAATATTTACTTTGTGTGGACATTGGAATTTGGCAAAGAATCTGAGATATCATTTTAATGCAATAATCTAAACTTGGAACAAACTGAAGAGGACATTGAGTCCTGTGGGCTCTTCAGTAACACAATTTTTTCCCATAGCAATGCTTGGAAATTCCCTGTAGATAAAATAGATAAAGGTAGTGAGAGACTGGGATATTGTACAACATGACTGATGTAGGAGTATGGAGGGAGTAAAAAAGAAGATGAACCATGAGATGCCACCATGGTTCCAGTATCTGAAGGCTAGAAATTATATTAACATTAACATTCAGGAAGGAGATGTACAAACTCAACTCACTGAACCTTCTGCAGAAAGGAGTCCTGCCTCTGCACATATGCTACCCAAAGGCAAGGCCATCGTGTGTAGCATTCCTTCCCTGTCCCTGTCCCTGTCCCTCTGGGGTGGAGAACAAGCCTTTGCTAAGGGGGAAAAGATGGGGAAAGGACAGTGTTGCTGGCTCTGACTGAAGCTGTTCCTGGAGCCTTCCCCCCAATTCTTTTATAGTATCAATGGCTCTGTTTATACAATACCTTACCAGCCCAAGCAATAAGCAAATTGACATGCCAGGAGGAGTGTAGATATCCTGAAATCCTCCCATTATTTTGCTTCATCACATGGAAGGGCTGCTTATACCAAAGCTGGCAATTAAGAGAGAGGATCTGGTGTATCAAAGTGGGGAGGGGGCAGCCCTCACTGGTCTCCCTGTAGGACTAGTGAGAAGTGAACTGAAAACACCCCTGCTATAAAGATCTAGGACTCCTTAAAGACTGAAACCCAACTGGAAAATACCTTGGTCAACAGCAACAACAAAAAACCCAAATCTCCATATCCTTTCAATATTAGGGTTCTTCTCCAGACTATTCTATTGCACAACTTAAAACAAAATATATATATAAAGGTTGTTAGGAATTCTCTCTGGTAAGAGATACCCTTCTATTACAGCAGAGTGCACAGAGGCAAAACACAGCAGAGTCTGCCTAGGCATGTGTGTATGCTGAGAGTAAAAGAAACTTGGAGCCAGTTCATAGTTTCAAACCAGTATAAGGAGTCTTTATTGGAGAACTCCATTCTAGATAGGAAAGTGGAGAGATAGGATCTCTAATCTAGCTAGCTAGCTGGATGCAGAGGGATGATTTCTGCATCTCTGCACACATGGTGCAGGGAGAGAGGAGTACGTGTGTTGCAAGAGAGAAGAAAGGGAAGAGGAATAGGCAGGAAGAAAGGAAGTAAGTCCTGGAGAGTAGCAATCTACATATCAAAGAGATAGTGTCAGAGCAGTAGAGAAGGGATGACCAATGTATTGACCCCTCTAGCCCTCTGACTCACTAATCTGTTCCACTCTGTCACTGAGGCATGAGCCAGCGCAGAATCCTTCACTTCCAACATGCCCTCTCGATGTCTCATTACTCAGTTTATAAGATTCATTTTCTCTCTCAATTTTTCAAAGCAGGGTCTTGGTAGTGGCTTATAGGGGTGTGCACGGAACCGCCACACTGCGGTCCGGCACTGGGGTGGGGGGTCGCTTTAAGAGCGGCGTGAGGGTTTACTTACCCCTCCCGCCACTTTCCCGCTCTGTTGCCGTAAAGTTTAGAGTAATTGGGGCGGCAGGATACCTCCCTGCCGCCCCTGCCGCCCCTTCCCCGCTGCTCCTGGGCAAACTTCACACGAGTGCTTTGCACGCGCGTGCACGGAAAGCACTCTTGGGAAGTTTGCCGAGGAGCAGCGGGGAAGGGGCGGCAGGGAGCTATCCTGCCGCCCCAATTACTCTAAACTTTACGGTGACAGAGCGGGAAAGTGGCGGGAGGGGTAAGTAAACCCTCCCGCCGCTCTTAAAGCGACCCCCCACCCCCGAACCGAACCACCCAGCTCTGGACCGGACCGGTCCGGCGGCCTTTTCAATGGCCTCCGGACCGGTCCGGACCCATCCCTAGTGGCTTAGTGAGAATATCTGCAAGCATTTCATTTGTCGGGCAGTAGATCAGCTTGATTAGTCCATCTTTCTGCAGACTTCTCACTACATGGTACTTTACATCAATATGTTTGGTACGACTCTTTACATCTTCTTGTTTGGAGAGTTGAATGCAGCTTTGGTTGTCTTCATACACCGGTATGGGCTGTGGTACCTCTGTACCTAGGTCCTTCAGTAGTTGACACAGCCATTGTATCTCGTGACAGCCCTGTGCAGCTGATACATATTCCGCTTCAGTGGTTGATGATGCTACTATGTCTTGCTTTCTGCTTACCAACTTATCGCTCCATCTCCATAGAAAATTATGTAACCACTGGTGGATTTCCTTTCTGTTATATCTCCACCCCAGTCTGCATCTACATATGCTTCTAGTTTTGGTTGACTATTAGCTGGTAGCTTGAGCTTAAAGTGTGCAGTACCCTTTAGGTACCTAACAAGTCTCTTAATTGCATTCCAGTCCTTGACTGTTGGTGATGCAGTCTTTCTACAAAGTAAGCCAACTGCTGTGCTAATATCTGGCCTAGTGAGTGTACTAATGTATAAAAGCTTACTCAATGCTTCACGATATCTATGGTTGTCAGATAGTGGCTCAGTTTGATCTTCTTGCTTTATGTAGTTCACTTCCATTGGAGTTGGTGTAGGATTTGCATTTTCCAGTCTGAGCAAGTCTATCAAGTCTTTTTTCTGTTCTTGGTTGATGAGGAAACTTCCATCTTTCTCTCTTTGTACTTGAATGCCCAAGTAGTGTGCAATGTTGCCAAGTTGCTTGACTTCCACATCTCTGTTCAGATGATGCATTATTTTCTTGCTGTCATCAGGATTCTCATAGGCAAGAATCAAATCATCAGCGTACGCCAAAATGTAAATCTATTTGCCATCTCTGCATTTCGTGTACAGGCAGGGATCAGCTTCACTTCTTTTGACGTTTGCTTGAAGTAGCATATCATTTAATTTTGTGTTCCATGCTCTTTCAGCTCATTGAAAAATATGGCCATGTCTTCACTGTCTGGATGGGATCAAATCCTGTAGTTGTACTCTGTGGATATGAAGTGAATAAAGAAGCTTTGGTGGAACAGGCTGAAGAATTTGGTGGGCGTGCTTTCATCCCACTTAATATGGGAAGGGTAAAAGGTGAAGGTGAGCCCTGGTTCCATTCCTTTCGTGTTCTTGGGTTTGTTTGAGCCCTTACTGGATTTGAGATTTAGTTCCCAATTCCAAGACTCTGGGCATGACCAGACATCATGTGGGAGACCTGCTGCAGTTAGAATATCCTATGCTTGTTTTCCTAAATAAAAGCTGCATTGGGGGCAGGAGTTCCAATTGGGATGACAGCACCAGGGGGATTGCTTGCCATTACTTCTATGTTATTCTCCCAATTAAAATTGCTGCCCTCCACCCACTAATTTCCCCCACAAGCACAAATGCTCAACCTGGATTGGCTGCACCCCCATGGATGCTATTAATATTTATTTGTTTATAAAAGGATGATCCTAACTGTGGATGTCCCATGTCATGCCTACTTTGGCACTAAGACACACTTCCAGGAAAGTGATAGTTCCTGTTATATGCAATGTGGGGCAAATAACCAATTTTGATAATAACTTTGGTTAAGAAAAACAACAACAACCACATTCCCAATCCAGGGAAGTCTTTCCCCCTCCCCCACCTTCTGGTAACGCTGGACTTAGAAGAATCCTGAAAACATTCCCTGAAAAGAATAACTCTGCACCGAGTTCTTCCTTATCCATCCACACTGGTGGCTGCACAAGGTTCCGGGAGGCCTTGTGTCAAAACCTTACCTTAGGTCCCACAATGACACATTGGCTCATTCAGTTTATTGGAAAATGGGGACAGAAACCAACATCAGCAAGGGCGTCCACTGCTCCCCCCACCCTCGTAGAGTAGGAGGAAGAGGACAATGTCAACAATAGAGGGCTCTGGGGAGCATTCTCATTGGCTGACTGGGGATACCAGGTGAAGGCAGGGATGGTGCAAGTCTATTCGTTGATACACACCAGTGTTGCCACTGGATATTGGAGTGGGTACGAGAGGTTCAGGGGTCAGCTGGGTAGGTATGATGGCCAGGTAGCACCTCTTCGGGTGTCCAACCTAGCCATTCCTGATGCCACCCTGACCCACAAGATGTCACCAACCTATGTGCCGCCAACCAATAGCCACCAACGTGGACTGGAGGAAGGGAACTGCATAGAGGTGATATACTGTTGTCCAGCCACACCAGCTGTCCTTACCTCCAAGGATGGGGCCAGGCAGCGTCTTGAGGCTGAGGAGCTGGGTAGAGGGCAAGAGGAGACAGAGGGAGGTGAGACAATGGGCCAAAGCACAGACCTGGCAGGCCTACACAACCCACAGCGGGACAAAGCCTCACCCAGAGAGCTGGAATGGAGCGGACCGGGCCCAGGGAGGGCCCAGGGGGAGGCACGTGAGAATTATGTCATCAGTGCACCTCCCAAAGGGAGGGGATTTGAAGGGGAGGAGGGAGGAACAGAAACGAGAGCAGCAGGGAGCACTACTGCCAGGGATAAAGAGGGACGTTGGCCCCATAATTGGGGGTGGGTGAATGGCTTGTAAAGGGCATATAAACAGCTGGCCGAGGATGAGAAGGAGGTGGGTGGTGAGTGCTGGGGCCCTCTGGAGAGAGGCCAGCACAAGGAACAGACAGCCTGGGACAGAGATGCTGGGTGATGCTCAACCCCTCCCCATCCTTGTCCCTGCTCTGAGGCCGGACTCAGCGTGCCCCGGTAGGCTGGACGAAGGGATGCAGACACACATAGCTGGACACCTGTCTAAATCATTCTCAAGACTTTGGAATGTGCTCCCTGCTGGAATAAGAGCCTCCCCATCTCTGACAACCTTTTAAAAATCCTTAAAGACACATTTATTCACTCCAGCTTTTTAATTAGAATTGTGGTTTTAAATTATTTTAATGTTTTAATTTTTTTATGCTGCAAACCACACAGATGTGTTAAATTTGGGGTGATATACAAATATAATAAAATAAATAAATGGAAGAATAAATCTGCCTTATTTCTGTTTTGATACTAACGATCACACACAACTAGCTTCATTCTCAGCACTAGACCCTTTCCCTCCCAAGACCATGAGAGAATGGAAACATCTAGTTTTTAAAAAATGTAGATACAAATGAGAAAATGTAAACCACCTTGTGAAATCTTTATTTCAAAATGTGGTATGTAAATATATTAATAAAATAAATATAGTGTGAACTGGACAAGCACCAAATATCCATCTCTCACGTAGAAACATTTTTCTGGATTCTGAATATTGAGAACTGACAAAATGATTTCCAACTGTCTGCTTTCAGGGATGGCAACTACAAATGACACAAAATGGAGGGAGATCCGCCGGTTCACTCTTTCCACACTGCGAAACTTCGGGATGGGGAAGAGGACGATGTCTGAGAGGGTGCAGTTGGAAGCGCGTTACCTGGTGGAGGAAATGGCAGCCACACAAGGTTCTCTAGAGCCCAACATCCTCCAAAGGAGCAGAAAGCAGTCTGCCAGGACAGGAACCATATTGTATCAGGGAGAGGGATGTTAATTAGAGAGGTTGCCAAATTTCATCATGTTTTTGGATCAGAGTCCAAGCCTTGGTAACTGGTAATGCTTGATTTCAGTAGCAGTAAGGCAAGCATTCTGGTTTCCTGAACTAATCTTCAGTTTAGATTTAAATCTGAACTGGACAATTAACTCTCCTCTCCCACCCTCAAATCTATCTGCTACTGATGCAACAGGGAGAGATGCAGCTTTGTCTCTTCCCACTCCTCCCTGATGATAGAAGGGAAGGAGGGAGGGAGGGGTGGTCTCATCCTCTCCCTCTTCCCTGTCACCTGATGCAACAGTGTTATAACTGCAAGGGCAAGAAGGGAGAGAGAAAGAGGCCGAATTTGCATGTAACACATAACTGGAGGTCCCTTCACCTCTGGTTTCATTAGCTGTACTTCTGAATAAGGGCAACTTCTGTTTTATTCAGAAAAAACCTCTACTCTATACCTTAGGTTTTCACTCAGTTTCATTGCCTCCAGGTCCAGTTCTGTGGTGCCAGCATTATGTCCAAATGCTGGAACTGTGGTTTCCTCCTCCTGCGACTGGAATTGAGGGAGGAAGCTCCTCACTCACTCTGTCTGCTGTTGGCTGCCAGGGATGTCCTTTGGAAAAGAAGGACGCCCTGGCAGCCAGTTCCCCCTACTCTCTGCAGTTGTGTGTTATGTCTGAAGGCGGGGAGAGAGAGAGAGAGAGAGAGAGAGAGAGAGAGAGAGTAGTCTGGTCCTGCTGATGGTAGATGGTAGTGGTTGGTAGAGGAGGTGGTTGAAGGGAGAGTGAGTTGCTGCCATTGCTGATGAGGAAAGAAGAGAATGAGAAAGAGTTGTAGAGAAAAAACTGTCTACAATATAGCAGAAATTACTTGCCTAGCGAGTAAGAGGTTGCTGGTTCAAATCCGCGCTGGTATGCTTCTCTAGAATATGGGAGACACCTATATCCGGCAGCAGCAATATAGGAAAGTACTGAAAGGCATAATCTCACACTGCACGGGAGGAGGCAAAGGTTACCCGCCCCCCCTGTATTCTACCAAAAGAAAACCACATGGCTCTGTGGTCACCAGGAGTCAACACTGACTCGACGGCACAACTTTACTTTACTTTACCCAGAAGTAGGCATCATGAAAAGGAGATGTGGAGGAGAGTCTCACGATCAGTGAGACTCGCCTCTAGGGGGTTTGCGGGGAGAGTGGGCTTAGCCCGCTCTCCCTGCAAACGAGCAGGCAGGAAGCCCTGGGCAGCTGGATCAGCCGCCCACATGACTGCCGGCTCCGTTAGGGAGCCAGCGGGGACTGCGGGGGTCATGTGGCCCCTGGAAATTCCAGGATGCCCCGTGCGAGTGAGCGGGGCATCTTGGAGACACCCTGGAGCCTGGGAGGCTGCTTGCAGCCTCCCGTCCGGGGGTCTCCTCATGTGTTGGTGCGCCGTGGTGCTGCGGCGCGGCAACACACGACCAAAAAACCCAGGTTAGCGGAGCGCTCACTCTGCTAACCTGGGCTAAGGGGAGGGGGAATTAGCGGGGTTTGCTGTCGGGAGCTGCGCGGCTTCCGTTGCAGCACACGGCCACCCAAAAGTGGTCTAGGCTTCCTTAGCCTGCTTTTTGGCAGTCGTGAGAATCGCCTCATGGTCTTCATAGAGCAGCACTAGATATTACAAGCCAAATTTGTTCATCACTCTTGATCACAAACTGCTTTAGTTCTGGGAATTTCCCCTATGATTAATTTAACTGGGAATTGAAGTGGGATCTTACACTATGGGAGACATATAAAATATTGCTCTCAATGCCCCCCAATTAAAATTCTGCTCTTCCTGCACTTCTGTGCAGCAGGTTGCATTGAAGGGGGGAAGCATTACTGA
Source organism: Hemicordylus capensis (assembly GCF_027244095.1). NCBI lineage: Eukaryota > Metazoa > Chordata > Lepidosauria > Squamata > Cordylidae > Hemicordylus > Hemicordylus capensis. The sequence continues at coordinate 383,812,481 of NC_069658.1, forward strand.
ACAGCAGCAGCAAGTAGGCTGTGCTAGTTTTGCATGTGTTCAGTGTCTCTGGGATGTTCATCATCCAAGGCACCAGTTTTCTGGAGAAGGATGACTGTTAACTCTTCCTCCCCTGTTTTTGATCTGTATACTCAGCATCAGTTCGTTACAGTGCAGAAGGATCTGTGGCTTCATCTCTTTATTTGCAAACTGACAATAACAAATATGATAATGGAATGAGGTAGTTCCTTTTTATGAAAGTCCAGGGCACCCCAAACCAATCCCAGCAATTTGGAGGCTGTGGGCTTGTTTTGTTTGCCTTCTGGAAGGATGAGGATAAGGGAGCAAGTGGGGAAAGTCTGTGAGGGGGTGAATGGGGAAGATGTGAATGAGGGAGTTCTGCTTCTGTGCTCCTCAAAAGTCCCTCGTGAAGAGTTGCTGTTGGAATATTGTCTAATTTCATGGGAGGAGTCCGTCCCAGGAGAAACATTGTTGAGGGAAGCAAGAAATGTTTCAGGAGGGCTCCAGTAATTTCCATGGGGGTTGGGGTCTTGCACACATCCATGAATTTTCATCAGATTTTGCTTACTGTTTAAATTCAAAGTGAGATTGGAGGTTCCTTCACTGAGTGATTTTAAGGTGGACTCGAAATAACGTTGATAAGAACCATAGCTTATCCAGTTCCCTAGCAGCATTTGCTCTCCTGCTGTCTCTTGGCCTGAACACTTCATTTTCTTACCCTCCTTTTATCAGGCACATCCAACCCCACCCACTGGTATAGGGGAAGGTATATATGATATTATAAGTCATTGTGAGTGGCATTAGGAAAAGAAGATGACTTGCGTTTTGGGCAGTATACAAATACGTTAAATAAATGGATAAGATCGGGGTGGTATTCCCAATTGAATTGTTGAAAGTGGGTGAGCAGCAATTTTCCTAGGGGAGATAAAAGCCCCTTGTGGAACCCCTGCTAGAGATGTCAGCAATCTCCAGTTCCCAGAAGTATCCACTGAGAAATGTAGAAAGGGAGCAGAACATACCCTAAGTACTGTGAGTGAAGACAAAGCAATTATTTTGGTGCAATTTTAATGCTCTTTGCTATTTTTACTCAGGGTGGTCTTGTACACCAATTGAAACTGCCGACAGTACTGTAGCTGCAGGATCATTTTCACACGATATTTTCAAGAGAGAGGATGAGGCTAGGATTTGAAGGGTGCCATTAGTGCAGCATTTTAATATTTAAAGGATTTCAGTATTAGTTCATACTCAGGACAAATAGGCTAGGGATACTAAAGAGTTGTTGGTGTTATTTTTGTAGTAGGGAGTGGGGGGATTCATCCTACCACATCCCCTCACTGTGTTTTGTCACCCCTGCAGGGCAGGCTTTTGATCCAACAAAGATCATCACAAGTACTGTTTCAAATGTGATCTGCTCAGTGGTCTTTGGGAATCGGTTTGACTACAGAGACCAGGCCTTCCTAGAGCAACAGCACATTGTGGCGGAACGCTTACGTTTTATTCGTAGTACTTCAGGGCGGGTATGTTGCTGTTCTCTGTGTTGAAACGGAGGATCTTCTTCCACTTCTGGAACATTTCAACTAGTTCTGTTTATTCATAAAAACAAGTGAAAGTGTTTCCAAAGATTCTTTCAGAGTATGATAGATGGTGATGGTGTTCTGGTGTGTTTCTTCATGCTTTTCCTATTTATTTGAGTAAGAGTTGAATAATCACCTCCTTATACAAAAGGGTTTATCATTTGCTGTAGTTAACATATCCAACCCTGGAGGCTTACCCTTTATCATTCAGCTGCTCTGCTCTAAAAGCTGTTCCATAAGAAAAGCGCTAAGCATAAGTTTCTGACCCCAAACCTGAAATTGAATCCCCATTTGCACTTCGGTCAGAAAGTGGCATTGTATTTTCCAAAGGCTGTCACTGTTTGAAATCGGAGATGAGGGTAGGAAGCTCTACCATATCTATTTCTCCAATTTGCTGCTATGGCTTTTCCTTCATGAGAAAGATGAAGCCTGCACAACCAGTTCCTTCCCACTTCCAATCTCCCAGACTCTAGATCGGGATTGTCTCTTGCTCTTGTAGGTTTCTATAGTGCAGGGCTGCACAACTACTTTTGGATTACAACTCCTAATGTCCCCAGCCACAGTGCCTAATAGTTAGAGGTTATGGGAATTGTAGTCTAACATGTGCAGGAGGACCAAAGTTGTGCAGTCCTGCTGTAGTGTTTGAAGGACTACCTGGGAATAGCCAAAACAAGTTCCCATTAGCATGGTCAGTACTATTGCTCTAGATCTGTACTATTGCTCTAGATTAGAGCTGCACAACTTTGGCTCCCCTGTGGATGTTGGCCTGCAATTCCCATAATCTCTAACTGTGGCTACTGTGGCTGGGTTTTATGGGAGTTGTAGTCCAAAACCAGCTGGAGGGCTGACGTTGTGCAGCCCTGGATGCCCTGGATGGTGCCCTTGGGAACCTAACAGCTGCTCATCAATTATCAGGTCAGACCCAACACTTGCTTCTAGAAGAAGCAAGGCTTGACACTTCTATGACAGAAAGCTTGTCCACAGAAACAATGGTTGCTTCCTGCCCATCAGAATAAGAAGGAAACTGTTTGAGCTGAACATTCTTTCCCACATACATTGGAGCCATTCATGCCATCTGCCTGAAATTTGGCACACATTAGCTAGGTAAAAAGCAGGATGCTCTGAATAATGTCATTATGGGAGGCTTCACACATCAAGGAGAACTGGCAGCTTGTCCAAACCTCCAGTTCCCGGAGTGTGCACAGGAGCCCAACTTCCAGTGTCAGGATAGCAATGCGGACATGGGGTGTGTTGTCCAAGCCTGCCAGTATCATTATATCATGTGCTACTTGTGGCCTGGAAGCTGAGTAGAATTTGAAGTTGCTTACAGATGTCGGCTTCCAGAACACAAGTAGGGCAAGATATGCTGTCACTGGCAGGTTCAGATGACATGACCAATGTAGGCATAGCCTTCCCAGCATTGAAAGCTGGGCCCCCGTGCATGATGTGTCAGTTCTCTTTGACATGTGATGCTACCTGATGCATCAATCAGAAATCAAACAGCATATGTTTATGGATGTATTCTAGATTTGTTGGTTTTCTGCCTCAGCTTTAATACAATAGGTGGAGCTTTGAGGAAGCACTGTGCCTTTTAGAGATGCATCTGGTGGAAATTCATCAGGAGGTTCTCTAAGAGGTTTATTAGGTAAACTGCACTTGTTGAATTCCTTTCTCGGTGCATCACTCTGGCAAGCTGAAAGACCAAGGAAAAGTGTAAAAGTATGGAGCACAATTTGTAAAGATGGGATAATATACAAGATTGGATGAAGTCTTTACTCCTTAAATGGTACAGAAATTAAGGTGACCATCTTAATGTGAAATATTCATGCTATTTAGAGAAGAGATGGAAATGTTAATTGCCCCTATATGCTTTATATTATTATCCCTTTACAATTTATATTGCTTCTTTAACTTTTCAATCTTTGAATCTTGGGATAATGGGACAGGTTCATGTGTGGATTGGTAACTGGTTGAAGGACAGGAAGCAGAATAAATGGACAGATTTCACAATGGAGGAAAGCAAGAAGTGGGGTCTCCCAGGGATAAGTACTGGGACCACTGCTCTTTAACTTGTTCATAAATAATCTAGAAGTTCATTTGGCAATGAAATCACCAAATATGCAGATGACACTAAACTATTTAGGGTAGTGTAATCCAAAACAGATTGTGAGGAGCTCTGAAAGGGTCTCTCCAAACTGGGTGAGTGGGCAAATCAAATAGCAAATGCAATTCGATGTAAGCAAGTGTAAAGTGATGCATATTGGGGCAAAAAAAAACCCCAACTTCACATGTACCCTGATGGGGTCTGAGCTGTCTGTGACTGACCAGGAGAGGGATCTTGAGGTCATGGTGGACAGCTCAATGAATGTGTAGACTCAGTGTGCGGCAGCTGTAAAAAGTGCAAACTCCATGCTAGGGATCATTAGGAAGGGGACTGAAAATAAAAATGCTAATATTATAATATCCTTATACAAATCTATGGTACAGCCACATTTGGAGTATTGCATAAAGTTCTAGTCACTGTATCGTAAGAAGGACATTGCAGAATTGGAAAATGTGCAGAAGATAGAAACCAGGGGCCATGGAGCATGGATCGGGGCCTGGAGCATCTTCCTTACAAGGCAAGGCTACAGCATCTCTGGCTTTTTAGTTTGAAAAAGAAGCAACTATGGGGAGACATGATAGAGGTGTATAAAATTATGCATGGAATTTTTCTCCCTCTCTCACAACACTAAAACCAGAGGTCATCCCTTGAAACAGAAGCCCAGGAAATTTAGGACCAACGAAAAGAAGTACATTTTTACACAGTGCATAATCATTCTGTGGAATTCTCTGCCATGGGATGTGGCGATGGCCACCAGCTTGGGTGGCTGTAAAAGGGGCTTATACAAATTCATGGAGGACAGGTCTGTCAATGGCTACTAGTCTGATGGCTTCAGGCCACCTGCAGCCTCCGAGGCATGATGCCTCTAAATAACACTTGCAGGGGAGCAACAGCAAAAGAGAGGGCATGCTCTCACTTCTTGCCCATCGGCTTTTCAGAGGCATCTGGTGGGCCTCTGTGTGAAACAGAATGCTGGACTACATAGGCCTTCAGCCTGATGCAGCAGAGCTGTTCTTATTTTCTTATGGTGTGGAAGGCTTTGGTTTGCAGAGCTGGGAATTTTGAACATGTTAGCTTTATGCTCCTTTCCAGTTCCATATTTCTGTGATGCATCAAAACAGAGAGAGTTTTGAAAACATTTAGCTCTAGGGACTATGTGTTGGCTAAGGAAAAGAGCTGTATGGATATAGCTCAGGATATTATATGAAAGGTAGATGCAGGTGGCTACATGGTGTTCTTACAGGTCGCTCTGAATTCATCCTCTTAATTTGAATATTCTACGGAGGGAAAGGTTAATGCTGCAGATCCAAAAGGATAATCTCACAGTATGTAATTCAGTATGTATAATCTGTATTTCAGATATACAGACTTAACCCAAAACTAATGGACTATATGCCAGGATGGCATAAGAAGACTGCAGCTCTTGGTGAAAAGATGTATGCTTTCATTCATGAGAAGGTGGAGTCACACCGGCAGACCCTGGATCCTCAAAACCCTCGTGACTATATTGACTGCTTCCTTGCCCGGTTTGAGAATGTAGGGAGATACACAACTTATTTCCATAGTTCCCTAAGTTCAATGATCTTCTCTCATTTAAAGATAAATGTGAAAGATACTACTTCTACTATGTAGGGGTGTGCACAAAACCAGTTGGCCTGGTTCGGTTCTGTGCCCCCTCGAACTCCTCCAGTTCAGTTCAGTTCAGTTTGGGCGGGGGTCACATTTAAAAAAAAAAACATTCTTTTTACTCATCCTCTCTCGGAGGCTTCTCTGAGGCTGTCGGGGGGGGGCATCTCTGGAAGTTCCCCCTCCCCCAACAGCCTCCATCATGCTCTTAATTGCCCGGTTTGGATGGTCTTCAGCCCATTCTGGGCCTCATCCCTGTGGCAGCAGCCATTTTGGAGGCCTCTGCACATGCTCATTGGGCCTCTGCATGGCCAGGTCATGACCCAGGCCATGCAGAGGGCCATTGGGCTTGTGCGGTGGCCTCCAAAATGGCCACAGCCATGGGGGTGATGCCCAGAATGGGCAGAAGACCCCCTGAATCAGGTGATTGGGAGCATAATTGAGGCCAGTGGGGGGAGAGGGAACTCAACGGAGAACCTTCCTCCACAGACTGGGAAAAGCCTCCTGGAGGGAGGGAGTTCAAATTTTTTTTTTTTTTTTTTTGCAAATTTCTGCAAATGGCCGGGGGTTGGGGGTGGGGAGGGCGGGGAGGTTTGATCTGATGATTAACCAAACCAGGGTTGGGTGGGTTCAGTTCAATATCAGACCATCAAACCAAACAGGCTTGATGCCGAACATGTTTGACATTGAACCTGTTTGCACATCCCTACTACTATGAATATGGATATACCACTTTTCTACAAAAAGCATTTCTCAAAGTCGTTGCCATAGAAAAACAAGCAGATTCTCAGTCTCCAAAAAGCTCACAATTTTTAAAACACACACACACACACACACACACAACACAACACAACACACACACAGTACTGAGGCTCAGTGGGAACAGTTGCTGCCTGCACTATATAAGAGAATTGCCACTTTAAAGGATGCCTCTTTGCTCAGTTAGCAGGGGTAAAGCTGATGCCCCGTTCCACATGGTTTTTGCATTTTATGCTGATCTTCCTTTTCAAGGTGTGGGGGCTGCTAAAGACTATTGTGCTCCCCAGACTGCAGAGGGAGGGGGCACTGTTGTTAATGCAAGTGATAGAATTAAACTATTTTGGTGAAATTGGGGAATCTCCATCAGGAACATTGCAACCTACTGAGATGGGGCAGTGTCTGCATCCTTCTTTCAAATGTAATTGATCATTCTCGCCTTATTCTTCCACCTTATTTTACAGGACCAAAAGTCCACTGAGGACATCTTAAGTCATGAAGATCTTGTCATGACCGTCATAGAGCTCTTTTTTGCTGGTACATCAACCACAAGCCAAGCCGTGCTACGTAGCCTTTTGGCTATGGCCAAGTTTCCAAACATTCAAGGTAGGAAGCTTAAAAAAAACTACTGTGAAGGTGACTGGGCTCCTATAGGAGTCACCATTAATTACTAGAGAAAACAATAACAAAAACCCAGAAAAGGCCTCCAGATCAAGTGTGTGAATAGTTCCTATAAATGTGTTTTCAAAGAATTTACTTTGCTCAGAATCATTTCATCCCTGCAGCTTTAAAATGGAGCAGTTGTAACAAGCAGATTTCTCTGTGCCATCTCTCCCTCCTCTCTACTAGTTTAAGTTGGCATTACAGTATTTCTGTGTGGAAAATGCATAGTGGGTAGGACAATTTTAGTGTGATGAATTTTCAATGGATAATTCGAAATGATCCATGGCAGAGGTCCAACAGTAGAGTGGCAAAGGGCAGTGACCCATGGTGGAACTCCACGAGATGAGTGATATAAGACCAGATGGGATATTGTGAAGCAAGCAACTGGCCAGAGGGAAATAAGCCCAGGGGAGACTGAGTGTGTGAATGGTGTTGACACAACAGTTCACCCTACCCCAGCTATGGGTGGGGACGGTTTTGCTTTGTAACTGTTCGAAAATGAGAGAGGGCAAGAACAGATGGTTATTTTTTGTACTTGGACTTCATTATAGTATAGGCTGTAGACTAAGAGATTCGGCCAAAGGCTTCACAGAACAAGGAGAGCCTTTTTGGATCAGACTGAGGTCCCTCAAGTCCAGCATTATTTTCCCAATAATCAGCTACCAGATGTCTCTGGGAACCTCTAAAGTGGGCCATGAAGTAGTAGTAGTTTATTACAGTTGTAGACCAGCAGAAAATACATATACAAAAACATGCAATGTCATCCTTAATTCCTAACTACAAAAGCCATCATGTGAAATCATTAACAACAGTTAGAGACACAAAAGCAGGGGGAAAGCTTTCCAGTTTTATCATTTTAGTCAGTTTATGTCGGGTACTGCAAGCAGCTGAAACAAACTTGGCAACTCTATCAGAAATACATGGATTCTGATCCGATAAGAGGAAGGATAGATAAAACTCACCAGACCTGCCTGGCATTTTAACTAAAATAGACGAAATAAAAAAAGAACGAATATCTGGGTACTAAGAACAATACAAGAGTACATGTCCTATAGTTTCCACTGCACCTGCCTCATATGAACAGAGACGCTCTTTGTAAGGAATGTTCTGATATTGTCCCTCAAGCAAAGCTGATTGGAGAGCATTAAAGCATGCCAATGGGAACCCCCTCCCCCAATAATCGAAAACTGTAAAACTAAAAAGGTATCTGGCTCATGAAGTCCACAGTCTTCTACTGTTGTTATTTGTCCCCAGCTTCTCTTTTTCATCTGTATACTCTCTCTCAACATGGAGGCTTCATCAGCTACTTATGGATAATGGCCTTTAATAGATCAAGCCTCCATGAGTGTGTCTGGTCCTTTTAGGAGACATCTAAGCTAATGGCCATCTTGTGGCAGGGAATTGCATGTTCACTTTGCACTGTATGAAATATATTAAGAAGTGACCTACGGAAACCTACTCTTAATCCTAATGCCTATTGATTTCATTAGGTGATCCTGAGTTGTAATGTGACGAGAGTGCAACATTTTCTATTCTCTTCCTTTGGAGCAAAGCCCTGAATTCAGGGGCATAGCTGTAATTGGGTAGCTGTAATTGGGTTCAAAGAATTGCATAGCTGTAATTGGGTTCAAAGAACCCGGGCCCCCAAGCTCCACCCCTCCCTATTTTCTTCATTTTCTCCCTCACTCTGTGAGACCATTAGGGAGAGGGGCGAACATGGGCCCCCTCTCCCCTAACTACGCCCCTGCCTGAATCGCTTTTTAAATCACTCAACCCTGACTTCTTGGGGATCTTGCTGGTGCCAGCAAAAGCCAGCCTCTTAGTCAGAAAAAAACATGTTCCATAGGGAGCTGCTATGTACCAATGTCAGACCATTGGTCTGTCAGTCTATCTGTCTGTCTATCTATCTATCTATCATATCTTGTGAACTGCCTAGAGCCTTTGGAGTCAGTCGGTATATAAATAAAACAAAACAAATCTTTATATACTGTTTGATATGTGTGTCTCTGGTTCAGTATTGTCTATTCGGAATGGCAGCAGCTCTCCAGAGTTCCCATCAGGTGTTTCCCACCCTTACTTGAAGATAGGACAATAAGGACATCTCAGCCAGAGACTGAAGGACAGGACATCTCAGCCAGAGACGGAACCTGCAATGTTCTGCATGTAAAGGGTCTCATATGTCTTCTAGTGACTTAGGAGTCCATCCCACTAACGTTGCCCAGGAAATTTGTTCATGTGTATCAAGATAAGTGTCCTTCAGTCCCTACTTCTTCTTCCCCTTCCTTTGGATCCTGAGTGAAGTGGCACCTGCCAATATGTGCCGGACATGTCATGCCCCATTGTTAAAGAGTGTGTTCAAGAGGCCATATCTCAACCAACCTGAACATGTAAAAATCTATTCCCAGTGGGTTAAGGTGAGAAGGGGTGTGCTGGAGGATTTGTGTGTCAGTTTGGCTGATTTCTTTTTTTCTTGGCCATCATAAAGTGGTCCACTTTGGGGAACAAATTCCAGAAGGGGTGCCATTTTCCTTTCTATAAATTCCATCTCAGTATGACATTTTTTTTAAAAAAAATGAGTCCCAGTCCAGAAGGATATGCCTATCAGTTTTAGGCTTGCCTCCCCTCTAAGTATGTCTTAGGCTAGCACTGTGCCAGAGAAGAAAGGATATGAGAATTCGGGAAGTGTATCTTCTAATCGTATTCATTACAGCAAAAGTCCAGCAGGAGATCGATCAGGTGGTAGGTGCTAACCGTACCCCTGGCATGGAAGATCGTATGAAGATGCCCTTCACCAATGCAGTCATCCACGAGATTCAACGATATGAGGAAACGAGCCTTGAAGTCCTTCCACGTGCCACAACTAGTCATACAAAGTTCAAAGGCTACATCATTCCTCAGGTGTGATGACTTGACAAATTATCAAGGCATTGTAGTGAAGAAAAGGCTTTCGACAAAGTTCCTCATCAAAGGCTCTTGAGAAAACTTAGCAGTCATGGAATAAGGGGACATGGTCATGTGTGGATTGGTAACAGGTTGAAGGACAGGAAACAGAGAGTAGGAATAAATGGACAATTTTCACAATGGAGGGAAGAAAGAAGTGGGGTCCTCCAGGGATCAATTCTGAGACCAGTGCTCTAACTTGTTCATAGATGATCTAGAAATTGTGGTAAGAACCGAGGTGTCCACATTTTCAGATGATACCAAAGTATTTAGGGTAGTGAAACCCAAAAGAGATTGCGAGGAGCTCCAAAAGAATCTCTACATACTGGGGGAGTAGGCAACACGATAGCAAATGCGACTCAATGTTAGTGCAACGTGATGTGTTGATGGGGTCTGAGCTGTCAGTGGCTGACCAGGAGAGGGATCTTGGGGTCATAGTGGACAGCTCATTGAAAGTGTTGACTCAATGTGTGGCGGCTGTGAAAAAAGCCAATTCCATGCTTGGAATAATTAGGAAGGGGCTTGAAAATAAAACTGCTAATGTTATAATGCCCTTATACAAAACTATAGTGCAGCTACATTTGGAGTACGGTGTGCAGTTCTGATCACCATATCTTAAAAAGGACATTATAGCACTTACAATAGCAATAGCAATAGCACTTACATTTATATACCGCTCTATAGCCAGAGCTCTCTAAGCGGTTTACAATGATTTAGCATATTGCCCCCAACATTCTGGGTACTCATTTTACCGACCTCGGAAGGATGGAAGGCTGAGTCAACCTTGAGCCCCTGGTCAGGATCGAACATGTAACCTTCTGGTTACAGGGCAGCAGTTTTACCACTGTGCCACCAGGGGCTCATATAGAACAGGAAAAGGTGCAGAAGAGGGCAACCAACATGATCAGGGGCCTAGAGCACTTTCCTTATGAAGCAAGGCTACAATACCTGGGGCTCTTTAGTTTGGAAAAGAGGCAACTATGGGGAGACATGATAGAGGTGTATAAAATTATGCATGGAGGAGAGAGAGTGGACAGAGAGAATTTTTTCTCCCTTTCTCAAAACACTAAAACCAGGGGTCATACCATGAAACTGAAGCCCGAGAAATTTAGGACCAACAAAAGCAAGTACTTTTTCATACAGTGCATAATTAATCTATGGAATTATCTGCCATGGGATGTGGTGATGTCCTCTAGTCTGGCTGGGTTTAAAAGAGGCATAGACAAATTCATGGAGGACAGGTCTATCAATGACCAAAGGCCACCTCCAGCCTCAGAGGCAAGATGCCTCTGAATACCAGTTACAGGGAAGCAACAGCAAGAGACAGGACATACCCACAGCTCTTGCCTGTGGGCTTCCCAGAGGCATTTGGTGGGCCACTGTGTGAAACAGGATGCTAGACTAGATAGGCCTTGGTCTTATGTTCCAGAGCATATACACGAAAATGCTTGGAAGCCAATGGGCCACCTGATTGCAATAGAAAGGCTGCCCCTGCAGCAAGAAAGCAAAGCAATGATTGGCTGAGAAGCATTTTGGTATCGGCAATGTATTTTAAATGTATAAAATACCTGAGCAAATTTTCGATACAAAATACTTTTCTGAAAAGTATTTTCGATACAAAATACAAAACTATTGAAAAATATGTATTTTTAATTCTTTAGATACTGCCCATCTCTGCACTTTCCTTATTATTTCTGATTTCCCCCTGAGCATCAGAGGAGACTAGCCTAAGAGCACAGCAGCATGAGATCTCAGGGTTTCTGGGCAGAAAAATCTACTCAGCAACCAGTAGAAAAATTCACTTGCTCTGTCCGACAGCCAAGGATGACCAATTCAAACCTTGTCTCTGGTTGTCTGACAGAAGGAAAATCTAAAGAGAAGTCTGGAACAAGACTAGAAGGAGGGACCCTCAAGCAGGAGCTATGACTCACCCCAAGGACTTTATTTTGTCTCTGTCCTACTAGAAACAATTAGGAGCTGTAGCATGGACAAGTTTGTTATTTTGGAAAATAAAACTGAGATACCTGCTCAAGCATCAAGAGCCAGCGTGGTCTAGTGGTTAGAGTGCTGGACTAGGACCGGGGAGACCCGAGTTCAAATCCCCATTCAGCTGGGTGACTCTGGGCCAGTCACTTCTCACTCAGCCTAACCTACTTCACAGGGTTAGCAATAGCAATAGCACTTACATTTATATACCGCTTTATAGCCGGAGCTCTCTAAGTGGTTTACAATGATTTAGCATATTGCCCCCAACATTCTGGGTACTCATTTTACCGACCTCGGAAGGATGGAAGGCTGAGTCAACCTTGAGCCCCTGGTCAGGATCGAACTTGTAACCTTCTGGTTACAGGGCGGCAGTTTTACCACTGCACCACCAGGGGCTCTTTTACCACTGCGCCACCAGGGTTGTTGTGAGGAGAAACCTAAGTATGTAGTATACTGCTCTGGGCTCCTTGGAGGAAGAGCGGGATATAAAATGTAATAAACAAACAAACAAATAAATAAATAAATAAAGGTTAACACCCTTTTTAAATTCCTGTTGTTCATAATAAATTTCCTGTTAACTTGACTTTTACTTAGCCTGTGATGTGAGTTAATGCTCTCTCTGAACAGAGAAGTGAGGGAAAAGGTCTCTTCCTTTTATGTCCCTCTCACATCCTTCTCTGACAATGATAGGAGGGGGGAAGGGAAGGGGAATGCCAACCTCGCTGCTGCAGGTAGGGGGGAGGCTACCTACATGTTCTACTTCTAGAGTTATGACTACTAAACTTGTATTATTTTTGCACAATCGTGACTGTGTTCTGTGTATTTAAACTGTTCTCAGGAGGAGTTCTATACAGTCCATTCCTAGGATACTTAGGGTAAGGAAGAAAAATGTTGTGCCAACATTTTCTAAGAAATGTGGAGGTCTCTTGCTCATGTAGAGTGCACCAGCATAAAGTCTGAACTATTAATACTCCCACTATTCCCTTATATAGACCTTTTCTATTATATCACCACTCTGGAGGCCCATTCCTTTGAGTGGACATGCCCAGTTTATCTCTCTTGAAGGCAGACCTGGTTCTAAAAAGATATTTATCTAGTTGAGACAGCTGATGTGTTTCTCTTCTCTCCCTTGAAGGGCACCTCAGTCATTCCCTTGTTGAGTTCTGTGCACTTTGACCCCCTCCAATGGGAGACTCCGGAAAAGTTTAACCCAGGCCATTTCTTGAATGAGAAGGGCGAGTTCAGGAAGAGAGATGCCTTCATGCCTTTTTCAGCTGGTAAGAATAGGATGCATGTTCTCATGTTGCGGTTTGGGATCCTGGAGTGGGGATGGATGTGTGTGTGAGAGAGAGTGTGCTGGGGCTCAGAGAGGGGTCTGGTGCTGCCTAAAGAGAAGGAGGAGCTGGAGGGCATATGTGTTTCTCCCTTTCTCGCCCTTGAGTGGGGAGACTGCAGGTAGGAGCTAGAAGGAGGAGCTGTTCACTTTCTGTCCTTAGGGTCACTGTTCAGAGAAACCTCTTTAGCCCTGGTGGCAGGCAGAAGAATTGGATTGATGGGACAAGGGGAGTGCCCCTGTTAAAATGGCATTTAGCAATCCTTCATCCTAAACAAAATATTCCTCTGTGTACTATTGCATAATGATGCCTCCATACTCACTCTCTAACTCCAGAGACTTGGCTAACAGCAGGTTGCCACTGTGTGTGCCAAGGGCATTGCCAAAAAGCAGAATACGATTAGAAGCAAGTTAAAACAGTTTGCTATATCCTCATGACTCTGCAAATAGCAAGAGAAGATTCTGTTGGTTTGCAGGCATGCAGGCTGTACTATGAGGAAGGGATGCCAATAATTTTGGGGGTCCTAGGACAAATTCCGAGGGCTTACTTCCTCACCTTGTGTCCCATTTGTGCTTTGTGCCTGATAGTTCTTCTCCAAACAGACCCTGGCTCCCTTGCACATATCTATCTTATCTTATCTTATCTTATCTTATCTTATTTCTATACTGCCCTTCCAAAAATGTCTCAGAGAGGTTTACATAATGACAAACCACCGGACCAACAGACCCACAGTTTGCCCCCATTCCCCCCGCCACGCTCCCGGATGATGCCGATCTGCAGTCTGGGAGACTGCAAGGGGGTGGGGAGTGGTTGCACAGGCTTCCTCCTTCACATGAAGGAAAGATGAGGCAGCCAATCAGAGAGGGAGAGAGGGCAGAGCTTCCTATTCTCAACTCTGCTTTTACACAGCAGCAGAATCTGGATGACACAATGCTGCTTCTGGGTCCCAGGTTTTGGTGGCAAAGCTCAAGCAGAACTGAAGATTCCAATTCAGGTTTCAGGTTGAAAACCAACCTGCGGTTCGGTGATGATACCACGAGTTCACGGATTTGGACAGCCACAATCCTGAACCTTTGGCATGGTTACCTCCAGTTTGGTGTTATGTCCGAAGGTAGCCTGTAATTAATCCAAGTCAGAGTATAACCCCTCTCTGTCCATCCATCCCCTTCCCTTTTGCCAAACCTATCTGCTAGTGTGGGTGACCACACCTATCTGTAGCAGTGACCACACAACCTTTGTAGACTTTTCCCTCTCTCCATTTAGTGCCTAGAATTTCAAAATGGCAATACCCCTAACACCAGAAAACCTGGGAAATCTAGTTCTGTGTACTGCACCTGAGTCCATAGTATAGATGAGGGAGGCAGGGGTCTCCACTTGCCGGTGTTTTTTCCTGTCACTGTCTAGTACATTTGGAGGAAGAGGTTTTGCCAGTCTAAAGTCTAAAGGATCTCTGGAGACACTGTTTGCATGGCAGGAACATGGTGAGGAAAAGCATAGCCAATAATCTGTGCCAGCTGATAACTGCAGTTGAAATTTGTTCCTATTGCTGTCCTCTCCATTCAGGCTCCATTTGCTGTCATGTGATTGCTCAACCTAAAGCTCAGAACATGTTTCCTGGGCACAATATGGCTGTGTGTGTGTGTGAGAGAGAGAGCTTACTGATTGTGTGTTTCTTTTTGTTTTCTCCCAGGGAAGCGGGCCTGCCCAGGGGAGGCACTGGCCCGGATGGAGCTCTTCCTTTTCTTCAGCACTCTGCTCCAGAACTTCACCTTCCAGCTGGCTGGAGACACTAAGGAGACAGATTTAATGTCTTTGATTGCGAACTACAGACAATGTGGGGTATACCCCCCAGTACAAGCCATTAGACGTCCAATGTGCTCTATCTAGAGGCACGACATAAAGAAAAGGGATGGAACTCATGGCTCCAAAAGAATCCAGAGTTGTTAAAACAGACCTTATAGGGGAAATATCCCAGATATGAATGGTTATTGCCATCCTAGGACAGTAGCGAAGTATAGACTCTGAAACATTCCTTCCTTCCCTAACTTGCTCACTTGCATTTATTAAAATGCATCGCACAATCAAGTCCTGAAATTGATTTTGTTTTGAAAAGCCTGTCTTGCTTGTTTTCACATTTTCTTTTGTCTAGGTCATCATGAAAGAAGTTAGTGTGATAATTTGTTGATTGAGTTGGAAAGAAAGCATTACATTTCAGTGAAGAAAAAGGGGAAAAAACACATCACCAAGACTGTGGAAAACAGGCTTAGGTATGACATACCAACCCTATTTTGGGGGTCTTGTGTCACCCTGCTTGCTTCCAACTTTGGTTGTGTGCAAATGCAGAGCCATTTTCAGCCACCAAGAAAGGATGGGGGACTTACTAAGAGTTTGTCCCTGTAACAGTTAATTCTGATTAAACTTGGGAAAAGACCGGGGACTCAATTCTGAATTCTCAAGTATAGGGCTCAGGTCCTTATATTGAGGGTAGGGGTCCTGGAATGGATGGGAGTGTGGGTGAAAGAGTGCTGGAGTTCTGAGAGAAATCTGTTGCTGGCTTATGTGTGTAGAGAGGCCTGAAATTGGCTGCAGCTGGCCTGAGCTATCATTTGGGAGGCAGGCAGGCAGGAGGAAGGAGCCCTCACCACTGCCATTCCCCAGCCGCTGTGGCTGTCGTTGCCACATCCTGCCGTGCAGCAGTGCTTTGTAAAGGTAAAAATAACCAAACACTTTAAAGACTGAAAACTTTCCTCTCACCCAACTGCCATCCCATTGTGCAGCAGCACTTTTTAAAGGTTTAAACACACACACACACACACACACACACACACACACACACACACACACACTCTTACTTACTTTAAAGGCTGGAAACTTCCCTCCTCCACCCATTGACATCACGCGGCACAGTGGCGATTATTAAAAGTAAAAAGCCTTAGAACATTTCGCTCCCTTTTCAGGATTCCCTTTTACAAGTGTACCATTGAGCCAGCTCATGAGGTGAGGCTTGGCTTGACTCGCCCTCAGACCAGGCCCAGTTCAGGGCAAGCCTTCGTGCTGGGCCAGCTCAAGTATGAACTGGCTCAATTTTGAGCCGGTTCGCACATCCCTATATCCCTATATACAATCCTTTCTGATGGGACATTAACTTAGCCTTTTGATTGGACCCTAGGACACTCTCTTTGATCTATGCCTGTGCACACTGATGCAGCGTGGTAATGGCCTCAGCAATAAATTTGTTTCTTTTGCCCCAAACCTGTGCACTCTCAAGCTTGGAATGCAGTTACAATTAATTATATTTTGGAACACTGGATGGGATGCACAGCCCGCGTGGTGTTCCCGTGTGTGTGTGTGTGTGTGTGTACACACACACACACACACACACCCTTGCCCCCCCTCTCTATATGGCAAAGCCTGAAATTTAAACCAAATAAGACAGGGGGATTAGCTTATCCAGGGCTAGGGATTTAACCTGTTTTGGATGAAGTTGTACTCCTTCTAAAGACTCAGCTCTGAGCTAGAGAATACTTCTTGATCCAATATTGTACTTGCTGGCTCAATCCCCACCACCTAGATGAGAGTGCAGGCATGTAAAGTTGTAGAGGTGCAGCCACATCATCTTGGTCTCCCACCTGTACTCTTCCTCTGAGTCCTGTAGCAGTGGTTGGATTGAACCCTGTGAATCTGACCCTCGTAGTATACTACCCAGAGAGAGAGGGAGTACAGGTAAGCAGAGGTAATGGTTGCCACCATTTCCTCTTGGTTACTTTGGGCAACTCTGCTATTCTGAATCCTCCTCCACAATACCCCAAAAAGCAAATAGATAAAGCCTCCCAGAAGAAGATGATGGCAGGAAAGCCACTGGAAACAGTGGAGCTCATCTTTACAACCACCCGTGGCCCAGTCCTTCCTTCCTGCCATGCCAGCCAGACACAGAGGGCAAGAAAGAAAGCAAACCTCCCCCTTACCTTTTCATCCTTCTGATTTGAATCACTACTTGCATCCTTGCTTTACTCGGATGGATAAAGGCATCTGAAGCTCCTCCTGAGAGGGCTTTGTCCCCCCCAAAGTGCAGACCGATAACATGCCTGGGTACCTGAGAAGCAGGTGCACTCACTTTACATTTCTGATTAGCCTGGATAAGACTAATGGGACTTAGATGAATTAACACAGCGGCTGACTAGCAGAAGGTTGCTTGTGGTGTGCTATTGTAACCCCTCTTATTACTCAAGAAACCAGGGTGGGGTTGGGGTTCAAGTCTATGAGCCGGGTCTCACGATCTGTGAGACCCGGTTTCTTTGGGTGAGCGGGGATGGAGCCCTGGGCAGCCAGGTCGTCCACCCACACTATTGCTGGTTCCGAGACGGAGACGGAGGGGGCTGGGGAGCTCGGGGGCCATGCACCCCCCAGAAGCCCAAGTATTCCCTGCGTGAGTGGGCAGGGCAAACTGGGGAGACCCCCGGAGTTGGGAGGCGGCTTTTCGCCTCCCCTCCGGGGGGGTCTACTCATGAGTAGGCACGGCACGAAGCCGCAGCGCGGCTACTCACAATTTTTAAAACCAGGTTTGCGGAGCGCTCACTCCGCAAATGTGGTTTTGGGGCAGGGGTTACCCACTCTAGAACCACCAAGCTCGCAGCCGAGCCCGGTGGGTCTGACGATCTGCAAAAATCAGGCTAGGCTCTCCTAGCCCGATTTTCGCAGATCGTCAGAATAGCCCCTAGGTTTTCTGGAGTCAGTGTATTACACCAGTGATTGCAATAAATAAGAATTCTAATGTCAAATTCCAAGGATTTATAAGCATTTAAAGTTTTTTCTGTACATATGTATTTGTTAAGCACACGTAAAGATAACCTTCAAATACCTGTCTACAAAATGGTACAAATCATAAAACATACATACAGTGACATCATAAGGCTATGCTATGATAGCTTCTCTTCCACAAAGTAGCATGTGGCTTGATAAACCAAACCAAACACAAACTCTCATTCTCTTTCTTTTAAGAAAATTGTCCCCAAAGCACTTTTGCACAGTTCATACCATGCCTACAAGAGGTCTTGTGGGTGTGCAGCTAAAACGAAGAAAACAGATGTGCAACGAGCTAGTCGGGCTTGTCCAGAGTCTCAAACTGGTGCACAACACGTTTGAAGAGGAACTGAAATAAAGAAGCAAGCAAAGGGGTTCCAAAATCTCCTTTTCTCCCTCTCAGTTCTTGCTGGGGCTGGAACCTCCAGAAGATTCTAAGGACCTTCTGAGCACTCCACTAAGAAAGGAGAGGCGGGATCTCTACACCCTTTAGTTGCCAAATTCAAGGAGCCTCTATTGTTAATCCACACCATAGGCTAACAATAATACTGGTAGTAATGGTGGGGGTTACACTATGTTGCAGTGGAGTGAGAGGTAGGCCAGGCAAGCAGCATAGCAGAGCATAGGCATGAGAGTGGACAAAGGCAGAGAGTGTGTGCAGCAATTGTGCCAAGGCACAGATCAAGTTAATTGAGCCAGTATGCAAAAGCAGTCAAGTCATATATCAGACAGAGCCAGAGGTGCACCTAGGTAATTTTGGGGCCTGGACCTAACGGCCTTTGGAGGCGCACCCCTCCCCTGAAAATTAAGCATCATCATGCTCCTCCGGGTGACCACACCACCTGGGACAGACAAAAGAGGATTTGGAGGGGGGGCAGGGGCTGAGGATGCCCTGGATTTCGGCCCCAAAGTCCAGGGGTAAGAGCGCCTCTGGACAGAGCTGAACGAAGGCAGAGATTGGAGGCAGGGCGTTGGGGTCATGGTGGAGCGTGGAGGAATCTCAGGCAGGCTAAACGCAGAGGCTAGCAGGCAGGCAGACACTGCAGCCAGAGTGTGGGCATGGGAGTTGACACAGGCAAGCAGAGTGTGCGGTCAGCAGTTGTGCTAAGGGACAGATCAGACACAGAAGCAGCAAAGTCCCAGCAGCAGGGTCAGTGTGGGCAGGGATTCAGCTGAACTAATGCAGAGGCTAGCAGGTAAGCAGGGCATGGAAGTCACTGATGGCAGTGGAGGAGGCACAGATGATGTGCAGAAATGGCTAAATCTCCTAGGGTCAGCATGCAGAGATTCAGCTGAATTAACACAGAGATTGCATGGATTGGAAGGGAACAGAGAGAGACACAGATGGATCAATTGCAAAAATGTGCAGCTAGATCTGTCAATCACATAACTGCTCTCCTTCCCCGCTCAGTGTTTTCCATATATGGCACCTCACTAGAGACCCTCAGTGAGACCCTCAGGGACAGATTTACACTGGTGTCAAAGGCTTTACGAGCCACCTAATGGCGAAGCGGGGAAATGACTTGACTAGCAAGGCAGAGCTTGCTGGTCCAAATCCCTGCTGGTATGGTTCCCAGTACTATGGGAAACACCTATATTGGGCAGCAGCGATATGGGAAGATGCTGAAAGATATCATCTCATACTGCATGGGAGATGGCAATGGTCAACCCCTCCTGTATTCTTTCAAAGATAACCACAGGGCTCTGTCGTCACTAAGAGTCGACATCGACTTGATTGCACACTTTACCTTTAAAAGGCTTTTGGAGGGAGGGGAGAGTCATGAAATCTCCATCCCCTCCAGTGTGCTGCACAAAAAAGCCTTCATTTCAGGGACACCAAATGTTTCTTGCACACCCACAGCCTTCCTTCAGACAACGGAGGGCTGCACATCATACTTTCCAATGTAACCTACTGCTGCATCTGCATGCAACTCCTGGCTATATAAAATCCATGCCAAATGCTTCAGTGCTTCTTGAAGAAAGTGGAAAAATACTATGGACATCTACATCTCCCAGTTTTTAAATAAAGTTTGGTGTGGTCTGCTTGCTTTGTTTATGGCTGATACTTCAGGGGGAATTCAAATATTATACACAGCAGGAGCTGCATCCCCAACAGTATTTAACCCGGTTATCTGCTGTTCTGTTCATAAATTTTACCAACATTGCAGTATTTTGTGCATTTGCAGTCTTGCATTGCCTCAAGAATTGGAGGGGTGGGGGAGACAGCATCTTCCCTAACCAAAGCTTCACAGCTTTCACTCTGCCTATCCCACACACAAATAATCTAAACAGCTATAAAACAAAACCCACAAGAATAAGTTACTGACCTCCCCAGACATTCTGGTAGAAGAGCCCAAGTCACATTGAAAGGTAGCATGGTACCACAGTGACCATCAGCCTTGGCCAAATACAGAAGGTGGTAAGCAAAGGGGAAAGAGAAGGATGGAGACACCCCCAAGGAAACAGAAAATGAGAGGGGACCCTCAGATGCCTCATCTTTAATAGGCCCAATGTGTTTCAGGTAAAAGTCCTTTATCAAGGGCACTTTCACAGCTTAGTAGTGGTAGTTTATTTTCGGTCACTGACCAGCAACAGTACAGAAAGCAGTCACAGCTTAACAAGGATGCTAAAGCCAACCAGCCTCACTTCTACTAGTATTAACAGAAGATGGTAAAAAAAACTTACAGTCCCATAAAGGATGAACTAATCTGGCATGTCCTATATTACATCGCCTACAGTTATTGGCATTTGAAAGGCCAAAGTGATGAAGTGAATGACCTTTTCCTACTGTTTTATGTCTAGTAATTACCTGACCTTTGCAATTGGTTCAGGAATCTGCACAGTACTCTTATTAAAAGTAATGGCTAACATCCAGACTAAGGCTGCACACACACACACTGCAGGAGGAAGTTACCATGCTGCTGAAGGCTTCCCAACTATTGCAGCACCAGGAGGTGCATATTTTGCTGATCTCCCTTTCATCCAGCCCTTGGGGAAAAAAGGGCGAGGGGAGATAATTGAACCCCCCAGATGATCACTATAGCTGGGTTGACACAGGTACATCTCATAAAGCACGCAAGCACCCTTAGTTAGGATGTCAGTCAATGTCAAGTACAGGTGAAACTCGGAAAATTAGAATATCGTGCAAAAGTCCATTAATTTCAGTAATGCAAATTAAAAGGTGAAACTGATATATGAGACAGACGCATTACATGCAAAGCGAGATAAGTCAAGCCTTAATTTGTTATAATTGTGATGATCATGGCGTACAGCTCATGAAAACCCCAAATCCACAATCCCAGAAAATTAGAATATTACATGGAACCAAGAAGACAAGGATTGTAGAATAGAACAATATCGGACCTCTGAAAAGTATAAGCATGCATATGTATTCAGTACTTGGTTTGGGCCCCTTTTGCAGCAATTACTGCCTCAATGTGGCGTGGCATGGATGCTATCAGCCGGTGGCACTGATGAGGTATTATGGAAGACCAGGATGCTTCATTAGTGGCCTTCAGCTCTTCTGCATTGTTTGGTTTCATGTCTCTCATCCTTCTCTTGGCAATGCCCCATAGATTCTCTATGGGGTCAGGTCAGGCGAGTTTGCTGGCCAGTCAAACACAGTACACTGTATACTTTTCAGGTAAAGCCTATCCTACTTTTTAATCCCTGCTTTTTAACCCCTGCTAACTGGGCAAAGAGGCACCTTTTAATGTGGTGATTCTCTTTATTTAGCAGGGGAAGAGTAACTGGCCCTCTCCAGCCCCAGCACAGAACCTCCGGTGACTGTTGCTGGGGTCTATCTTATGTTTCTTTTTTTGGATTGTGAGCCCTTTGGGGACAGGGAGCCATCTTATTTGTTTATTATTTCTCTGTGTAAACCGCCCTGAGCCATTTTTGGAAGGGCGGTACTGTTACGGTCCAGACCTGATTTATATACTAAATATGCTCATTAGCTAGTATACGAAATTAGGTCTGGCTCATAGTGTCACCAAGTGACCAAGTTCTTTTATATGATGACCATGTAGGATCTGGCCGCATGGAAGAAAGGAGATCAAACCAATCCTCAAAGATTCAATGGGCTTTATTGAGTATAAAGGAATAACAACATCAATCAAGCTGAGCAGAAAGCAGAGCACTCTATCAATATATTACTAACAGCATTTAAACAGAACATCCTAGCCAGCACCAATATTCACCCAGTGCTCCTAACTACATATGTGTGTGCATTAAATCTTCCTAAAGCCTAATACAATTCAGATACAGTCAGAAAAGGGGGGGGGGGGCTGAGGGCTGGCATGGTTTGGGGGAGATCAGGAATTAGTAGGGGGAGAGGGGAAGGGAGCAGGAGAAGGGGAAGGGATGAGGGGATTCCAGGCTCGTAGGGGCAGCATATTTACCAGGATCAGAGACTTGAGAGCAGAGATCTTTTCAGCTGAAGGAGCGAGGCTTCTTGGCTGGGGACAGGAGTTGTTGCAGTCTGCTCAGATCACGGCTGAGAGTCAGAGCACCATGGCTGGGGAAGTCTTGACTTCTCACTGCGCAGTAGAAGTCACAGACAGCTCCTGTCCATGGACAGAGTTCCTGCTGTCACCCCGCGGCTTAGCAGCAAACTCTGGGGTCCTTGTTGAGCAGCTCTAGGCACAAGATTGCCTGTAGGCACAAGACTGCTGACTCTCTGTCCAGTAGCCTGATTCTTTATAGTGTAATTTTTCTTTGATCTCTCTCTCTCATAGAGTCTATTCAAATCTCATCTTTTCCTGGGTCCTCAAAAGGGTGACAACTTGCTGCTACCTTCTGGACAATGTCTTTTTAATTATTCAGGATATTGGCCAGTCCAGAGAGATCTCAATCTCATCTTCTGTAAACTGTGCGCTTAGGAAGGAAGGGGGGGACACTGCCCAAAGCAAATCTGCAACTCAGAGCCACAAATTGCATCTTCCCCTAATTAGCCAGTCTGACCCAAAAGGTGTTAAAAGTCAGGAGTTAGTGAGAGAATTAGTTCTATTTCTGTGAGACAGCAATTACATTATTTCTTGTGCACCTCTATCTAGTGTGTAATTATAACAAGAGAATATTTAAAGTAACATAAAAAGGGGTACATGTGTGAGTTCAATACATTTGGCTAGGGCAGAAGCATCAGTGAGGTAAGAATTAAGTCTATAGGAGTTTTCTTTGTATGCATCTACCTATGTTGAATCTCTATAGAGAGCAATTGAGTTAATCCTTGACAAGGATTAGTGCTGACTTTTTGCAACAGGAGAGGGGAGACCAGCCCCTGGCCTCTTCCACAGACATTATCTGGTAGTGAGTCACATTTTAGCATTTGGATATAGCATTCAGCATTCAGGCCTGGCTTTTGTATTCCTTTGAGTAGCCATTAGACAATACAATGCTGGATTGTCTCCTCCTTCACAGAGCAGTTGAGATCTAGTATGCCAGTTCACCTCGAGTTCAGGTATTATTTCATTTCTTAATATAAAATGAAATCAGACACAGGCCTATATTTCACATACTTCTGAGTTGGTACCTCTGGTTCTGATATGTTGATGTGGACCGTCCTCAACAGTATCGAAATTGAATTAATAAAGAAAGAAGAATCATCATTAGGCAGTTTTAGATGTTTTAAATATTAATTAACAATGGCTGACTTCCCTCCAGCTTACTAATGGCTCAGACTGTGGGTGGCCCAGGGTGTGCATTTGTGTCTGGATGTGAATGGGTGTAGCTATGTCTGTATCTGAGGGTATGTTTGTGCCTATATGTTTGAGACTGTGAATGGATGTGCATGTATATATGCGAGACTACATACAAGTCTGTACATGCATAGGGTAGAGAGAGTTTATCCTCTTTGTGTTATCCTTCTTCTAGGGTAGAGAGAGTTTATCATTCTGTCTTCACAGCCTGCAGATCTCCACACATGATCAATGATCCTAGAAGAAACCTGCAGGGTGTGGAATGCCAGGTCAAAGGGAAGGTTGCAACATCCCCAGCCTTCGTCTGCCCCACCACTTTCTGCATACCTTGCAAAACAGGCTCCTGTTTGATTTTATGGCTTTCTATACTGAGACGGTGTTCATACTCATTGTGCTTGTACCATGGCAGCAATACCTGTTTCTCTTGAGCAGTATCTGAGCACACAATTTCTCTGTTAATTCTCAGTGAAGGAATGGATGTGAATAACATTTGACACTCCATTTTTGCTGGCAAAGTTATAATGACAGGGGCTATGACGGTTGTAAACCCAGCAAAGGCCTGAGTGGGACAATAACCATGTTCTTCCCCCAGCAAGAAAAACTTAGGATTACTCATGTTGATTTAACTGAAACTCATTTTTCTGTCATAATTTGAAATTTCCAGTTAAAAATATTGCTCAAAAAGCACTCTGTATGCCACTCTTCCCCCACAGTGTGGGGATGGATTTTAAACTAGAGGAATGATGCTTGAGTATGTCTGGCAGCTCCAAGCAAATGTATGAGAGCTATCTAGGTATCAGGAAGAAAGAACCTCTCTGCATCTGCCAAAATGCAACTGTTGAATCTCATGGGTCCCTATTCTCAGAGTTTCTAAAGCTTATCTTAACAGGCTTGGTTAGAAACACAATTAGGAGGCGGACTGAGAATAATCAATCATAGAATAATAGGTAAATAGAGTTTCCGAAACTCACACTGATCAACAGGAACACACACAAAGACACACACACGCACACACAAAGACATACACACACACGTAGACAGGCTGCTTGTAAGCAGAACTAAGGGAGGTAACCTAGGGCCTGGGTCAAACATAGTAGTAAGGCCTCCGGAACTAACCCAAGCCATGGCAATACTATTAGTATATTGTGGGTCCTAGCGTTGTAGAGCCCCAATAGTTCCTGCACCTTTGCATGACAATGGGAGGTAGAGTCTGGGAGGTTTTAGAGATATAGCCGGTTAAGTTAAATTGAGCAGACTTTAGAAATCCAGCCAGTAGAGGCCATTTTCAACCCAAAGCAGATGAGGAAATGTTAGAGAAAGGAGTGCAATTAGATTGCCACATTTAAGTAGCGTTTAGGACACATTTCTTCATCCTGAGTTTCTTGACTTCCAAGCCTTTTACTTTCCATTTTTCTTCTAAAGAGTCTAGCTGTTACTTAGGTTACGCTGCAGGTAAAGCCTGTCTTAATTTTTAATCATTAGGCAGTTTTAGATGTTTTAAATATAAGTAATTAATAATGGCTAACGTCCTGCAGCTTTACGAGGGCAGAGAAAAAGTTCCGTCCTTGCAGGCAGCCAGTAAACTAATTGTAGGAAAGGCTTGCCTTGCAATGCAGCATGTGGGGCGGGGAGGGGGTATGTGATTTTAGCTTTTCTCTCCCACATGAGCCAAAGCCCTTTTCATATCTAGGAATATATCCACAGGGGCTGCAAATATGTCCACAAGGGCTTTGCAAAATGACTTTGGTGGACAGGGAAGGGAAGGGGAGAGAAATGAAAATCACTCCCGCAGAGGTGTAACGAGGGTAGGGCAGCCAAGGCACGTGCCCTGGGCGCCACTTGTGGGGGGCGCAATTGCCACGCGCCTCACCACGCCCCCACCCACCACCAAAAATCCCCCCCCATTTATTTTTCCAAAAAAAAAAATTTTTAAGAAGCCAGCGGGTGGCCCCGGCGCTGCCGAGCGGGCCCACTGCCGCTGTTTCCAGGCGCCCTCACCCCGCAACCCCCACTCACTCAGTAAGGCCACACGTGGGCGCTCCCATTGGTGGGTGGGAGAGCGTGCACCCCATGCTGATTGGGTGGCGGGCTGCCCGCCGCCACACCGTCAGTCATCTGCAGCTTCGCAGCAGGCAGCAAGACCATGTGGGTTGGGATTTTTCTTCAAAAGAATTTTTTTAAATAAGAAGCCAGCGGGCGGCAGCGCTGCTGAGTGGGCTTGCTGCCGCTATCTCTGGGCACCCCCTAACCTGCACCCGCCACTCACCCCATCCCCCCCACTCACTCAGTGAGGCAGTGCAGCGGGCGGGCACTCCCTTTGGCGGGTGAGAGAGCGTGCGCCCCGCACTAACTGGGCGGCAGGCCACCCGCCCAGGGGCGTAGCAAGGTTGGAGTGGGCCCAGAGACAAGATTTTAAAATGCCCCCCCCCCAAAGTCCAGGGCCTCCGCACACCCCAGGCCCCCAAGGATTTAAGTCTGATATTCCAAAATAAGTATGCTGCCTGCAAATACATTTCACTGAATACGCACACACACGTCACAATATATAGTGATATACATTGAGTACTATACATTTGTATTACTTTTAATGGCTAGAACACACTAGAAAGATGAATTATTAAAATGGGCCCCTCGCTGCAGATTAGCAAAGGAGACTTTCAACCATGCAGGGTGAACCTATGTTTGTTTTCTCAGAATTCTGAACAAATTCAGTCAAGTTTGATTGCAGGAGGTTTTTCACAGGAGGCTTTTAAAGCCCTTTAAGACACATCTCCTCTGGAATGGAGGTGCTGCATTCACATGTTGGCCAGATTTACCCTGAAGTCCCTGCAAGTTATTGGGGAGCAGTTCACACACAAGAAAAATAAAATAAAATAAAAGCACCACACATGCTTCACAGTTCTCACTCAGACCTTCTGGGTTGCAAAACAACTTGAACATAAGTGCATTTATAAATGAATGAATGAATAAATAAAATTAATAAAATACTGTTCCAGAAGTTTTTGCAATTTTCTGCCATGAAACAAGCCACGTATAGGACTTTTTAGATAGTTTTTTTTAAGTCAGCAAATTTTCCAAGCTGTTTCAAAATAAATATTCAGAGACTTCTCGGTCCCTCCCCCCCGCCATATCCAAGCCCTATGGCAAGCAGATCCCTATATATGATGGGGGCGGGCGGGAAAGGTAACCACAAAAAGGAGTTCACACTCTACCTGGCAAATACTGGTCCTGGTTAAGCAGGGCAGCAGGGGGTCTTCTGCTGCAGAGAACACTCTGGCTGCCTCCTCCTTCCTGGTTGGCTTGGGCCCTACTCGAGTTCAGGCTTCACTGCGGCCTACACGGAGGCCTCCGTGGAAGCCCCGCCCACCCGCCGATCAGCTGAGAGGCGGGAGAAAAGGAGCTCTTTGCAGCTGGGCTGCTGCTTCGATTGCGGGCCAGCAGAACAAGCAGGAGAGACGGCGAAGAGGGCAAGTGGCTGAGAGGCTATGGGGCTGGGCAGGGGGCAATGGGGAGTCACATGAGGTGCCTCTGGGGTGCCCCTCCAGGCAGTGGGGCCCCCAGACAACTGTCTCCCCTTGCCCTATCATTGTTACGCGCCTGCACCCGCCGCTGGCCATCTGCAGCTGCTCCGCACAACCACGTGGGTTGGGGTTTTTTAAAAAAAAAAATTTTTTAAGAAGCTAGCGGGCGCCGCCGCCAGGCAGGCCCACTGCTGCTGTCTCCGGGCGCTCCCTAACCCACATCCCTCCACTCACTCTGCCCCCCACTCACTCAATCAATAAGGCTGCGGGCAGTGGGCGGGCACTCTCATTGGCAGGTGGGAGAGCGCGCGCCCTGTGCTGATTGGACGGCAGCCGCCCACCGCCGGTCATCTGCGACTGCACACAGCATGACCATGTGGGTCGGGACTAGCAGTAGTAGCAGGCAGCAAGTTGCAACTCATCAGCATTGCAAACTGAGCAAAGAAGGAAGGAAGTGTGGATCTTCCGTCCATCTTCCTCCTCTGTCCTGCTCTCCCCCCCAAATCAATGCATTATATTAGTGTGTGTGTGAAAAGCATCCTCGAGCAGAGGGTCAGTGGTAGGGAGGGTCTCTGTGGGGAACTCTCCATGTCCATTGCTAATGTTAAGGCAGGGGCTAGGCGTGCTGCCGCTGTGCCTGGGATTGGGAACCTGGTGGTGGTCGCTGGACTTTTGCCTTAGGTTGATGTTGGGGATGGTAGATGTGTGTGTGCGTGCTTCCTGCCTGCATAAAGCGCACTGCTAGTCTTCTCCTGAGGACTGAGGGACCTGATTGCCGCAGCAGCACCACGCACCAAACCCTCACTCAAAGCCCGCCTGGGCTCTGCTCCTGCGTGTATCGAGTGTCTCCTCCCCGACGAGGGTGTGTGTGTGTTTTGCCACTCCCAAGACTGCTGCTGCTTCCTTGCTCCCCTTCTCTGCCCTTCCCGGGCTGGCCACTGCCTCCCTTCCTCCATTCCTCGCCGCCGCCCACCACGTCTCTGGGCAGCAGAAGCAGCAGCCAGTGTGGCAAGGAAGAGGAGAGGTAGAGAAAAAGAGAAGGGAATTGGGAGGGAGGCATTACATAGGAGGAGAAGGAGGCAGCAGCAGGGAGAGAGCATTGTGCACCCTACCCGGCTGCTGCTGCCCAAGTAAAGCCTTCCTGAGCCTCCTCTAGTCATAGATGTTTCATGGGTATCTGCCTCGGCTATACAAACATCTGGGAGAGTTACTGGCACAGCCTGCATTTTGGGGGAGCAGCACACAGGAGCAGCAGCTTAGTAGCTCATCCTATGGATACATTCCCGGGAACAAATTCAAGCACCTACAGATCTCCATAGGCTGCCTAGGGCATAGACTCCATTGTAAAGGGGAGGAAGTCAAGTGACAGGCATTCTAAGAAAATAATCTTCTGGTCAATTTTTCAGTGGCAGTGGGGCGCACCGAAAGGGCAAGGTGAATTTGTGGGCGGGCAAGCTTTTGAAACAGTCTCTGCATGTAACACACATGCTGCAATTTGTTGCTTTGGATTCTTACAAGCAGGGTTTAATCTGAGCCAGGTGACAGGACAGGTCTCAGTTCCAGGAAAACCTCAACCCCAGCAGTTGTGAAGGCATAAAGGGGATGTCTCTTGCTAAGAGGCACAGTCTTGCTGCTTTAGCTAGCACCTGGTCCGTCCATGTCTGAGCCAGTTCTACAGGGGTGTGTGTGTACATAATTATATATGTGCAAGGCTGAGTATGCCTTTGAACAAATATTAATAATAATCCTGCAGTCCATACATAAAGCTATATGGGGAGGTGAAACCACATGCTGATTACTGGGAATCAATCTCCTTTGACTTTTGAAATCCCATTAGCTATTTGCCACTACACTCATAAGCCTATTTTTGTAGTGTTAAGGGCTAGAAGCTTTGTTTTAAGTTAAAGTTGGGAGTCTTGGGATGTTACCTCCCCCACCCCACCCCAACATATTTGTGCCAAATCATTGGCATGTGTTTTAAGATCAAGATATAAGTAAGTGATGCTCAAATGGCAGTGACTTCTATCAGTTACTTTCTGTTCATGCAAGGTACAGAATAAAGACTATAATATATAGGACAAAGCTATCTAAAATGAACACTGGCAGGCTTAAATTTGACCACTTCAAATAATGTGAAATGCAGTTCAACTCAGTGTAAAAACAAAAATGACAATTTTGCTAGTACTCCCCTCGTGCCCGCCACCCCACAAGAGAGCAAAGGCTAAAGATGGGCAGTTGATCTGATTAGCAAAATTACAAGAGTATTTCAATGATGAGCTACTGTTGTTGTTTTATATTGGAACAAAAGTAAATATTTTAAAACTGAACTTGAAAAACATGCTGTTAATAAATAACAAAAATGCATTAATAAATAACAAAAATGTTGCTTGTATGAGTCACAGCTTAGTAAATGAAAGATGCATGTCAGATGTTTAGACGGGGGGGGGCACAGGGGGGCGCAATTTCAGTGCTTGCCCTAGGTGCCATTTCCCCTAGTTACACCCCTGCACTCCCCCGCCTCCTACATGCTGCAATGTGAGGCAAGTGTCATGCCATGTGCAATTAGTGTAATGACTCCTTGCAAGGATGGAAATCTTGCTCTGCCCTTGAAAGGCTTCAAGGCATGTCATCCAATAACAACAGTAAGAACAGAAAATAGATAAGAAGTCCAAAAATGGTGAGTATATTGTTCTGGGGAAAACAGAACCACCAAACTGATGTGTTGTTATGCTTGTTTGGACCTGTGTCCCTTAAACACGTGTGCACCAAATTGCATGTCCACAGCTGGCATACCAACTCAGGTTTTCCAGGGGGATCCTTTTATTTAGAGCTGGGAGAATTACGTGAATGCTAGGGGAACCCTTTCTTTTCTCCAGTCAACACTACCAGCAGCTGGTAGTGAAGCACCCAGCATTATCCAGAAATATATTTGAACCTACAGTCTTCCTATTAAAGTCATACTCAGATCCTGTTCTCAGATACTAAGAGTAGAAGGTTCATCTTTCTCATTTTTACTAAAAAACAAGTTACATATTCACATATGACAGGATTACCAGACAGAGAATATATTCATTTCTACTGCAGGATATTGGAATGACTATCACAGTAATGAACAAAAGCATTGCATCTCTTCATTAGCATACCAGAATGAATCCTTCCTTTTCATATATGCAGGACTGGCACCAGGTCACAGAAGGCCTAGGGTCCCTTCTTCTATTGGGGGTGCTGCCTTGGCAGAGGAAATTAAAAAGGTCCTGGGGTGAGAAGAAGAGATTTCTGGAGGCTTCTTCACTCATCCCTTTCAAATTCTGCAAAGGTCTGTTTTTCTGCTCCTGACCTGACCCTTGCAGTTTTTAAAGGAAATGGAGTGTGAGGAGAGGAGAGGGAAATGATGGCAGCTTCTTTCACCTCTCTCTCAGCTTCCAGTCTGACTGTGGTAGGCTTTAAAAGGGCAGCAGGTAAGGAAAGGAGGCTGCTGGTGGCTCCTTGTCTCATCCAGTGTTCCTTTCAAAGTCTGTAAAGCTTGCTAGGGTCCAGTCGGGAGCTCCTGATTCAACCCTTGCAGGTTTTCACATTATAATGGGGTAAAAAGAAGAGGCGCCTGGAAGCCTGGCTCCCCTTTCAATTGGACCAGGATTTAATGGGCTGCGTGGGCCACATCACCACCCTAAAGGCCAAGGGCTGTCAGCCATTGCTCCATCCTGCTGACTTCTCATACCACCTATGCACATGATGGCACATGATGTTCACATGTTACACGAAACCAGAAGTGAAGGGGCCTCTGGTTTCAATTTCTGTACATCCAAATAAGAACCATTTCAGTTCTGACAGACCCATGGTTTCCCTTCCCAGACTTTGATTTGTCCCTTCGGTTTATAGTGAGTTTTGCCGCCAGGGGCTCCAGTTTAGCAGTGCCAGCATTTTGTCCTAACATAGCACCGCAGTCTGGCTGTTTCTTAAATGGAATTGAGGGAGGAAACTTCTCCCTTGCTCTGGCAGCTATTGGCTGCTGGAGTTGTCCTTCTGTCAAGAAGGAAGCCAAGGTAGCCAGTTCCTCACCCCCTGCAGTTTCGCTGACTACGAGGAGGGAACTCTCTGTGATATCCGAATTCGGGCAGGACCCGGGGTGGGGGGAGAGTAGAACCATGGGTCCATTGGACCTGCAGTTCCACGTTATGTATGGATGTGGCCACTGTATGTACCAAACTATGCTTCTCCATTTCAGCTATGCAAACAACCTTCTTCACCCATTCTGAGACTTTTAAAAGGCTCTTTTGTCAATAATTTGTAAATAATTACTTTTTCTGCCAGTAACAACTTTTTGATTAGTACCTTCTGTTTTGTTAGAATAGTGCCATTTAAATAACTTCAACAGTGCCCTAAATAAATTCATCTTTCATGACAGCTGGAATGCCATCTGTTGTAGATATGATCTACAATTTTGGAAAAAAAACCCCAAGGAATTAGAACAAACATTCATCAGAGGGATGCACCTAACTGCTTGATTGTGAGTTATGTTGTGCATAGGAACGAAGGAAGCTCTCTTATACCAAATCATACCACTGGTCCATCTAACTCAATATTGTCTACACTGAGTGACAGCAGCTCTCTGATCTTTTAGGTAGGAGTCTTTCCCAGCCGTACCTAGAAATGCTGCCAGGAATTGAATCTGGGCTGAGACATTCTTCATGCAGCGCAGATGCTCTACCACTTGGCTACAGCCCCATCCCCTCAGGGGAATATCTTGCAGCCTTTAAGCTGCCCCATCCACTGTGCCCCATTATTTTTTTAACCAAAGCAAATGTTTTAACCTTTAACACAACATTGCTTAATCCATGTTTTATATACTAGTCTCCTCAGATTTCTTCCACCTGAAATCCTACTTCACTTTAAGTTAACATACATCCTGTTTTAGATGTTATAAAGAAAATGTTTCTGAATAAAAGTATAGCAGAATTGTTTGCCTTTTTTCTTCTTCGAATTCTGGGACTGTACTAAAATTCCTTTGCAACCCAAATAGGGTAGAACAGTTCTCCCTAACCTAAGTGCAGGAGTTTCTTTTCTTTTCTTTTTTGATGGAAAAGCAGTAAATAGTGCTTTAAATAGTGAATCCCCACTACAACAGTATGAAATGATACTTCTAGGACACAATTTTATCACCTCAGTGAGAAATATAACAACAAATGTGTCAAAAATAAGCACTGACTCAAAATGCTTGCTGATGGGTGAATCCTCCAGCCCATGGCAGCTACCCTTCTGGACTAAATAACAGCAATGGGGCACTAGTGCATAATGGGACTAGAGCAAGGAGAAAGTGTTATTCCCCACTTCCTCTGGGGAATAAGTTGTTCTAGTAAGAATTAATCTGTCTACTTTCCTTTCAATATCCTTAAAACTTGACTAAATTTGGTCTAAATTGGCCAGGCAGTTCATATGTTATGCCTCAAACGTTCATGTGTCTGCCATCTTGAATTGGGGTGGATGACATCATCATAAACTATGCCTTTGAGGTGTCTCTACAACTATCAAATTTGGTCCAAATTGGTTCCCACTTGCACCTCAAATGTTCATGTGTCCACCATCTTGAATCGGGGTGGATGACATCATTACACACTATGCCCTTGAGCTGTCCCCATGGGTCCCTAGAGCTGTAGCAAATTTGGATAAATTTAGTTAGGCAGTTTGCAAGTTAGCCCAATTGCACCTCAAATGTTCACACATCTGCCATCTTGAAATGGGCGGGATAATATCTTTTTTATTTCTTTTTAAAATTTTTATTGGTTTTTACAATATCTTAACAATCCCATTACATCTAATTAAGTAAATATTGACTTCCCGCTCACCAATCTGCGCTATTCATTAATTATACAAATCAACCATTGCTATAGTAATTCAAAACATATATCCTCCGCATTGCAAACTCAATTTTACTCTACCCAACCTGCTGTTATTACTAAATTTCAAACCCTGCTGAAAGGTCCATGTTAGAAAAATAGTTCTTTAAGTATAGTAAGAATGGTTTCCAATCTTCTTTAAAACATTCCGAATTTTCATCCCTTATCAGTACTGTAAGTTCTGCCATCTCAGCATATTACAAATTTTTTATCAACCAAGCTTCTTTTGAGGGCATTTCATGAAATGGGTGGGATAATATCATCACAAACCATGCCATTGAGGTGTCCCTGTGTGTCACTCACTACAACTGTACCAAATTTGGTTCAAATCAGTTAAGCAGTCCAAAGGTTAATTCACTTGTAAACCTTAAACATTTATGCATCTGCCATCTTGGATCGGGGTGGATGACATCATTACAAACTACATCATTGAGGTGTCCTTATGTGTCACTCGTGACAACTGTACCAGATTTGGTTCAAATCGGTTAGATGGTCCACAAGTTAGCCCACTTGCACCTCATACATTTACGCATCTGCCATCTTGAACTGGGGTGGATGACATCATCACAAACTATGCCGTTGAAGTTCTATGAGACTTTGCATCGGAGAGCTGATGCTGCCAGGGTCCTAGCTCCAACATTTATGAATGACAAGGATGCAATTATCTGCCTTTTTTACACTATACATAGGAGGCTAAAGAGTGCCTATATGGTAGTAGACAGGTGTGTGTGTGTGTGTGTGTGTGTGTGTGTGTCTGTCTGTCTGTCTTTGGAGGCTGTACTCTGTGGACAGATATTGGGGCATAGACAATTGCATAGCAGCCTAATGTATTCCAATCCACTTCTATAGTCACTCAGATGCCTAGAGCTGTGTAATGCTACACATATTGCAATGGTGTAAAACTAGATTACCTCACAGGGTCATTGCAAGATTGCCTGCTTAATTATATGTGCACATTTGTATGTAGGCTCCCTTCCTACACACGGACCGGTTAAGATTTAATTTCACAGGCAGCTTAAGATTTGATGTCTTCTTAATTAATTTTGCTGGACATTTTAAATTGAATTTTAATACTTTTTTTCTTTGTACCATTCTGAGGGTCATTTTTGGTGAAAAGTGACACATACATTTAAAACTGAGCAAACAAATATCAGCATGTGGTCACAAGAAGGCTTTATTACTTTTACAGTTTTCGTTTGAGCCAAGAAGAGAAGGGTGCAGGATCCAGCACATCCCAATAAATTGGAAGGGGCATTCTGAATGAAAAGCTTTTGCAGAACAGCTGTTAAAATGCATTGATTTCTAACAATATGCTTTAAAAAACATTGTTTGGCCACTTATGTTGTGGACAATCCTTGAAAACCAATATTTAATCAACACAGCAGCCAAGCCTGTTGCTGCAGTTCAGCCTGTGGAAAAGCAAAAGAGGAGTCAGATTGTGCCATACATGACAACTGTTTTATTACCCTTGAATTTTGTGCCCCTCCTTTCATGAGATAAATGTGTAACTGTAAATGCAAACATCAAAATGGACTGAACTTGGGATGTGCTTCTAAATAAACATGGATGTGCTCCGGCAGCCAACTTCACAAGCACGCAGAATGAAATCACAAAGGAAGTCAGAGCCCACCCATTTTAGTGACGGTGGGTAGAAGTTAAGTTCTGCCTCTTTCCTGTTTCCCCCCTTCTACTAAGAGGGTGGAACAAGAACATAGCCTCCTTCTCAGGCCTCAACTTATTCTATTGTATCTAGGGAGGAGAGGGTGGCAGGGCTTAGTTGTTTCTCTCCCACTGATAAGAGATCAAAATTTGGAATGTTTTAAAGAAGATTGGAAACCATTTTTATTATACTTAAAGAACTATTTCCCTAATATTGATTTTACAACAGGGTTTGAAATTTAGTAATAATAGCAGGTTGGGTAGATCAAAATCGAGTTTGTAAGGTTTAAGATATATGTTTTGAATTACTATTATAGCAAGGGTTAATTCTATAGTTGGTGATTCACGAGGAGGTGTGAGCGGGAAGTCAATATTTGTTTAATGTGATGTAAATGTTAAGATACTGTTAAAATCAATAAAAATTTAAACATGGAAAAAAAGTTGTTTCTATCCCCCCACCTCCTTAGTTTACTCTCTCATATTGGGGAGTGGGCTGGCAAATGAGGCGACTGAGAGCAGCCACAGCCGTAGTGCTGAACAGAATGAGACCCTGGCCCAGTTTAAAGTGAGGGGAAGAGGTGATAAAAAGTGGCAGCTTTTTCTTCAGGCATTCTTAAGTAAGTGTTTCTTAACTCTTTAGCAGCATCTCTGGGCTGCACTGGAAATAGGTCACTTGCACTGAAATCATTGCAACTCCAAACTGAATAAACTTGGAGGAGGCGAGGCAGCCTGTGGCTTTGTGCTTTACTGTTGATCTTCATAGCTCGGTAACTTCGCCAACAAGAGCTATTGGTGTGTTTGAAAGCTGGCCCAACTTCTTAGGCAAATAATTTTGATCGCATCTTAGTTTATTTTGTTCTCTTTGTTTTGGATACTAAAGGGTAGGGCTGCTGGGGATTTACCGCAAGCTCTTTTTAAATTTTGAAGACTTGTCCCCAGGCAGGCAGCCCATCTCCACTGATCAGTTGCCTTCTCTGTCCTCTCCTCATCTGAAATAAGATCTTTTAATTAATAATGATAAGTGTGGTTTTGTGACCATGTTTCTCCCATGACCTCTTCATGAAGCCCACACGCTCCTTTCCCCTCGATTTTAGCCAAATGGCCCACCCCCCCAGGGTCAGGATGAGGGCGGGGTGAATGGGGAGCCTACCCCAGAATAACGCTAAAAGAGAGGCTAGTGTTTGTCTCACCGGTGACAGCCAGTCGCCACCAGGCTAGCTGGGCTGGATCATATTAGCAGCTTGCTTCTGTCCCTCCTCACCGTGCTGCAGTGAATGCGTGCGTCTGGTGAGCAGAGGAGAAGAAATCACTGGCCACTCCAGCAGGGGCGTAGCTAGGAGAGAGGAGGCCCGTGTTCATCCCGCACTCTGGCGGCCCCCCCAGAGTGAGGGAGATGATGAAGAAAATAGGGAGAGGTGGAACTGGAGGGCCCTCAGGAGCTGGGGGCCCGTGTTCTTTGAACCCTTTCGCTCAATTATAGCTACGCCACTCCAGACTGCCGGTAACACGCGACCAGCAAGGGCCGGGGGGGCGGGCGGGGGCACAAAGGAGAGGCAGGTTAGAATCTAGGAGGACAGGCAATGCAGAAGAAATGGGAAAAGAGGAGTAGGATTTGAACTGAAAAGAAATCAAGAAAGTAAGCGGGGAAGGGGAGGAGCTGGGCTGAAATGCTTGTGTGTGCATTTGCTTTTTGTTTTGCTAAGAATTGGGCTGCTAGGGTTTCAGGGTCTGACTTGTTTGCATTTTAGGGTGGGTGGCTTTTTGCGATAAGTAAAAACACAGTCCATGGCAATTTATGATTGAGCAAAAATCTTAGTTTTATAACCGTAAAAATTACTGTGTAAGCTGAGTGGATGAGACACTGGGTATTCTGTTTTCAGGTCGATCTTCAGAGTTGAGCATTATCATTTGAAAGGCTAGGCTTGGCAGGATTAGAATAGCAAGATGCAATTTAGTTTTGTTTTTGTTTTTAAGAAAAGAAACCCAACGAGTCTGGGTTGAGTGTGGACTTTGGGCGCCCATATAATCTTTGGCTTGGAGATGATTCCTTGCCCCCAGGCCTCACCATGTGGAGATTCTTACATAGTGTTCCCCACCCCATAGAAACTGAAGTTGAAGATAGGGTATTGATTCAAAGAAGATTCAAATTCTCATTTTAGCTGTAAAGCAAACTGATGGGGTGATAGTTTTTTTTTTTTTTTTTTAACATGTCCCTTGTTCCATATATCTAACAATGCCACTTAACAGATGACGTTACATCCACATTAATTAAATGGAACTTGCTTCGGTGTGTACATCCTGATTTTACATGCTTAGGTCTTGAAGTGTCTAAGATAATGCCTTTTTAAAGAAAAAACAAAAGCTAAAAATTTCAGTCGGTCATGTGTATGTATGTACAATTCAGAATATCGGCCCTGGGTGCAGAAACAGCTGGTCGAGCACCCTCACCCCTGCGATCTATGACTCCGGTGCTTTTATCTTCGAGAATGTTCTGCTCTGCGCACTCACTCTATTACTTTCTTGTTGAGACACACACTGGCCTGGCCTGGATTGCATTAGCTCTGCCCCCTGACTACCTGGCTCCACCCCCTGGGCCAGTATAATCTTCATTTTTGCCTGTGAGATGTTGGAGAATATGATTGGATAGCGTTTTACTGCATTACTCGAGGCTTGACACAGTTTAAGATTTTCTAGACCAAAGATCACAGAAGTTTAAGGAGGTCTTCGAGTTCAGCTCCAGATGACTTAGCAAACTTAGTTGTTTACTGAAAAGCACTTGTGGTCAGTTTCAAGTTATCAGGTTGTTTGCTAAACCAGTTTAGCAGCTATTTAGCAACTGACACAAGAGATTGATCAGTTATTTGCATGCACAATCCCTCCTGCAAAATTGACAAACTTTTCTGTAGAAATAGGATGCAAGTTCTTGCTGGCACTGATAAACTTATTAATCACAAGAAGTGAGTTGGGGTGTATGAATACAAAACCACAAACAGTTGAACTGACTTCTTTGGGATATTTAATCTTTCACTGAAAATGTATTATTTGCACTTCAGTCCCTCCACTAGAATATGCAACCTTCTGAATAAAATCCTGGCTCTGCTAAAACTTGCACTGTATGCTTGAAGATTCTTTTGTCTGGTTGTTTCCCCATTTGTTTTCATGGGAACTGTGTGAGGTAACCTGGAATACACCTAGAGTTGATATCCCCACGTAATGAGAGCCGAGGAGACTGATATACTCTCCGATACAAGCTGCCTTGCTTTGGATAAAAGGGTGACTGAGCTATGTAAAAAAATATTGCTATAGTTATTTGAGTGTATAAAGAGGAAAATAACCAGAACATAAACATCAGAAAGCCAAAACAAGCAATTGTGAGGAAACCAGTTAGGGATGCCAACATTTCATTACCAGAATGAGGGACACAAGTTTGGGGGGGGGGGGGGCTGGCTGGGGGAGGGGGCAGGAGGTCCATGCAGTGGTAATCAAGAACCTGAGTATCAATGACATATATGTTATTGAATTATATGAATCCACACCTTAAATTTTATTATCAGTTTAGTGCTGCTGTGTGTGCACAACTGAGAGAGAGCACAGAGGACCGAGCTGCTAATCCGGTCACCAGCAACAAAATGCGGGACAAATGCCGTCCCTATAAGAACCAACATTTTATCCCTGAAATGAGGGATGTCCCGGGTAATGCGGGACAGTTGGCAAGCCTAATTAACTGGTACAGATAGAGCCTCTTCTCATGATCCTTGAGAAGGGCTCCAGGGCGGTCTGCAGGGAGAGCAGGTTACACTTACCATCCCCACAGATGAGCAGTGACGCCTCCTTGGGTGGGTGGTTCACCCGCTCAGATGAGCACCGGCTCCTGCTGGTAGCTCTGGGGGCCCGGGATGCACCTCCCTGCCCCCCGGAATTCCAATAATGCACCGCATGAGGGTGCGGTGCATTATTGGGAACCCCCCGCCCCCGAATCTGCCAGACAATTGCCAAAATGGGGTTAGGAGAGCACTCGCTCTCCTAACCCCATTTTAAGTGGTGGCTTCACAGGTGGGCTTGCCCGTTTTTGAACCCATGTGTGAATAACCTCACTAAGAGATACAAATCTGCTTACCCACACCCCTATTTCTGTGAAGTACACTGACCTGCTTAGATTTTTTTTTTTAAAATCAGTAGCAGGGGGATTGGGACTCCCTATGGATTGGGACCATGGAAGGAGTAGGAGGCCTTTAACCCTATCCCTGCCACAGGCCTCCTATCTGACAGGTAGTTACCCTGGAAATAAATTCCCATCATGATCAAAGGAAGATTCCTTTCAGGGTAAATAGCAGATGAATTCTGGGACTCCCATGAATCAGGACGTTAATGAGGAGTAAAGACCCTCTGTGGTCCCAATTCATGGCCCTCCCAATCCGGCTGTTATTAACGATAGAAAACATGAATTTATGAAATCTAATAAGCTTTTAGTCACCTTAGGGGAAGTGCTTGACTAACAAGCAGAAGGTTGCCAGTTCGAATCCCCTTCTACTATATCGATTAGCAGTGATATAGGAAGATGCTGGAAGACATCGAGGCTATTCACATGATGGGAGGAAATCGGGCTAGCAGAGGCTAGCCCGATTTCCTCCCATCGTGTGAACCACCGGGCTCGGCTGCGAGCCTGGTGGTTCCTAAGCGGGTAACCCGCCCAAGAACCCCTGCCCTTAAACCAGGTTTGCGGAGCGAGCGCTCTGCAAACCCGGTTTTTTGCCTCGTGTGTTGCCGCAGTGCGGCTCCATGGCACAGCAACTCACGAGTAGACCTCCGACTGGGAGGCTCAAAAGCAGCCTCCCAGCTCGGGGGTCTCTCCAGCATGCCCTGCACACTGGCACAGGGCATGCTGGAGCTTCTGGGGGCCGATCAGCCCCTGCTCCCCCCAGCACCCGCCGGCCCGTGACTCCCTGCTGGCTCCCCGCAAACCTCCTAGAGACTCTTCTCACTAATCATGAGAAGAGCCTCCTCAACCTATACTGCATGGGAGGAGGCAATGGTAAACCCCTCCTATATTCTACCAAAGAAAACCATAGGGCTCTGTGTTCGCCAGGAGTCGAAATCAACTTGATGGCACACTTTACCTTTAATAAGCTTTTAAATCTCTCTTGTAGTTTGGCCTTCAGTAGTTATCAAGAATCCAGATAACAGCATTGCTAAACTCTTGTAGGTCAGTGCTTTGCATCTTGCCCTCCAATCTTTTTTCAATTCACATTTGGGTTTTTTTGGTTTTTTAAAACTCAAAATTCAGTTGCAGTACAAGGCTGCTGTGTACTGCTAAATTGCTGATGAGGCTTTTTTTGGGCGACCTTTAATCAGTTGCTTCCTGTTAATTCCCAGTCTTGGCAGTGGTAATCTGCCCTTAATTAATCAATGCCTATTCTGGTGGGATCTTTAATCACTTGCTTCCTATTTGCAGTTAAGGATAAACGCTTGTTCATTTTTCATTTTTAGCTTTCTTTCTGAAGAGAAGAAGGTTTATGAGATCACTGTATCTCTGTGTGTAAGTATCCTTCTCTAATGACTTTTGTGTTTATAGTTGTATATAAACCAAATTCACAGTACATGGGAGGGAGCCCCAAGGGACCCCAGCAGGGGATTTTTTTTTCTTATCTGCCATCTTCTTTCAAGATGGAATCACTCAAAATATAGGCAACACCCCTGCGTAACTCATGCACTGATAGTTGGATACAAATGAAACTCTCAGTATGTGACAGTGAGTCTTAGCTAGATCTCTGTGATAAAAGAAGCAGAAAGTGGGCTCTGTTCATAGCCATCATTGACCAAACGGGTCAGAAGAACCCGGGCCGCCACACCCCTGAGGCTGCCCCTGGCCCCACAGACACGCCACTGTGTCTGATGTCTTATGCCCCCTGCATCTGATGTCAGATGCAGGGGCGTGGCCAAGTGGAAACGGGGATGCACCGCAGCCCCATTCACAAGCCGCATGGCTCCATTTGTGAGAAGCTTCAGCCAGCACTGGGTTCCCAGCCTGGGTAGCAATGCTTTTCTCTGCCTTTCCAGGCAAGGAAAGGCGCTCCCCGCCAGGCTGTAAACCCAGCTGGATGAAGCAGCTTGCAGCCCTGTTTCCACATTTGGCCACACCCCTGCATCTGGCGACAGGGGCCGCCACAGCAAGTTGTGCCTGGACTGCCAGTGGCTTCACTATGCCACTGTCTGTTCTACTTAGGACTACTCATTTAATTATAGTTGTGGAAGAGCAGTGCTGAAGGGCCCAAATGTGGAAATAACCAGTGACTGGTCCAGGTTCACTCAATGAGGTCATTCACAGGACCAGAGTGGGGTGGGGTGGAGTGCAGTGTGGGGAAGGCAGGATCCTACTTGCTGTCTCCAAGATGATCTGAGCCTTCTCTGGGCTCTGCTGCTTGCACGTCCACACGAACAGTTTGGTGGCAGACTCCCAAAGTGAGATTGGGAAGAGGAAGTCCTCCCACATCCCACAATGCACCTCATGAGCAGTGAAGAGGCAGCCCATGGCAGTGCAGCAACATGCCTCTCCCTGCCTTCGCTTCCCCCAGCACTCTATGGCAGCTGTTTTTACCGCCCCAGTTCTCCAGACAATCACAAAGTGAGATACTTGGACTGGCTCTGATCTGGATTTCCCAGGTCTGGGGCAGCTGGTTTGGGAGGCTTCCCAGTGGCCCAGACAACATGAGCTGCCTTGGTTAACTCTCTCCTACCTAGGTAGCTTGTGTCATGAAAATAGGCTCACTGAGTTTCATGGCTGAGCTTGGATTTGAACCTAGTTTTCTGCAGTTTAAGTCCAAAACTTTAACCCAGTTCGGACATCATGCTCTATGAGAGTACAGATGTTTGTACACTCATACATGTGATTGTGTGGATGACTGTACCTGCGTTCAGCATAATGTGTGAATGACTGTACCTGTGTATGGACATACCTGTGTAAACTGTACTCTTGTTCTACGAGTGTTAAACATAACGTGTGGATGGGCCTTTTATCTGCCACACTGAATCTCTCATCAGCAACTTCTGTCCGAAGTATATGCATTTATTTTTTCGCTTCTTCTAATTTAGTTCATGATATTCAAGGCTGAGGAAGAGTACCATTGGCCTCTAAACTGTGCTTTACAGCCTTTTGAATATGAATTGACTGAAAACAAAGGAATTATTCAGTTGCTCTTTTTTCCCCCCTCTGGGACCAAAACAGGTATGAAAAAGCTCAGCACCCATATGAGTGATTAGCCTGCAGCCAAGCTTCCAGAGAATTAAAGGCACCATGAGGAAGTGGACACCAGAGTGGTAGATAAGAGCATGCAGAGAATCTACCTCAAGCATTCTGGGTGTGTCTCCACTCTGTAGGTTTCTCTGCTTCTCTGAACAAACATTTTGTCTTCTTGCCTAGGCAGTGACAGGGATACAGATGGAGGTGGTGGCTGGATTAGTAGTTCTTCTCGTGCTCTTTGTGCTCACATTCTTTTCCTTCAAACTGCACAGAGCCAAGGGCCAGCTCCCTCCAGGGCCTGCTCCCTGGCTCTTTTGGGGGAACCTCCTGCAGAAAGATGTTCTACCTCTGCACAAAAGCTTCCCAAAGGTAAGGCCATCTCTCACAGGATTCTCCCCCACCCCACTTTCCCTGTGAGACAGAGAACAAGAACTTGTTCGAAAAGAAAGGATGGAGAGAAAAACCAGGGCATTTCAAGGCTTCTTTATTTCACTGTCCACTGAATTGCTCCCAGATTTCAGATTTTGGGAGTACTTTCCACAATGTTTTCAATCCTGCTGTACCAGTCCACTACTTCCCTTCCATACCGTGTAATTGGCCACAAAGAACTATTTCTGGAGACAGAGGGGAGTGACTAAAATAAAACATGCAATGGGATAGCTGTTGATTTGCTACCATTATAATAGCCTGAACCCACCTTTCTTTTGTCTCAGATTAATTTATATAGGGAATTATTTTACCCTGCAGTTTCATTCTTACAGTCATTTCTTAATTTGGGAGACATTTTCAAGAACTGTTAAAATGGATTAACTGATAATGATCCCTTCAACAATCCAACATTCAAAATTTGGGTTCAGATGCAGTTCTGCTTAATCATTAGTATTTTTGAACTTTCCAGTTTAGATACTTACTTTTAAAAGTGGTCCAGTAACTCATTCAGATGGCATGAACTAGTGTAGATACATATCTTGAGGAAATAATACCGAATGGTTGTAGTGTAACTCTAGAAATTAGATATGAAGGTAACTCAACTTGAGACATATGTATTATTTTAAACATGTTTGTTTTTATTTTTAAATTTAAAAAGCTCAGCCCGAGCAGACCAGGGACCTGGTGGGGTGGGGAGGGCGTGCTCATGTCCTTCTACCGAGGTTAAAGCTCAGGTAAAAAGCTTGGGCTACTCAGCAGGATCCTGGCGCTTCACACGAGCGGCCC
Organism: Hemicordylus capensis; assembly: GCF_027244095.1. NCBI lineage: Eukaryota > Metazoa > Chordata > Lepidosauria > Squamata > Cordylidae > Hemicordylus > Hemicordylus capensis. The sequence goes on from NC_069658.1 coordinate 383,855,486, forward strand.
TACCCCGGTAGGACCACTCGTGTGAACAGCCGCATTCTCTCTCAGCCTGAGCTACCTCACAGAGCTGCTGTGGAGCTGCAGTGGAGAAGAGAGAATCTTGTATGTTGCCCTGCACTGCTCAGAGGAAAGGCAGGATGAAAATGTAATAAATAAATTTAAAATTGAGTGCCTTATTGAACCACTTATTTTGAACTGGTTACCACTTTATGCTCTGGCTGGGTTGCAGTTCACTGGAAAATGTCCCTGAAACAGGGGGTTGCCTCTGTGTGTGTGTGTGTGTGTGTGTGTGTGTGTGTTTGACTTCTTTCAGCTGGGGCAGTTAAAGCACCCCAAAGGGCAATATTTCCTTATTTCTTGAGTGCATTTTTAACTGAGTGTAATTTCAGCTTGCATTTACCTTTTGTTTATCATCGTTATATATTTTCTGCAAAAGCTTTCCAAGTGGTTTACACAGCAAAAAGCAACAAAATGCTGGGAGACCTCCTGACTAACACTGCACCCATGCAGCGGGAAAGAAAGAAAGAAAGAAAGAGAAAAAGCATGCATGCAGTAATAGCATCTCTGCTTCTGAAGTGCACAGGCTTGTATGGGGGGGCGGGGGGGCGTGATTTTCACTGATCTCTTCCCCTTTGCAAAGCCCTTAGGGACATAATTTCACCTTGCACAAAGTGCTTCTGGCGGAAGCGGAGATAGATAGAAATTGCCCCTCTATTTGTGAGCCCCAACACTTCAGTAGTGCGGATGTTATTGCTGTTCATGTGCCTTTTTTTGGCTAAATGGACATAGGAACATTAGTCAGATTGTTGGCCAATGATTCCCTTTCCCAAAGGACTTCACACCCTCTTGTTGGGCACTCCTGCTCCAATCAAAATTGGAGATTCTGGTGACAGAATAAATAATAATAATAATAATAATAATAATAATAATAATAATAATAATACAATAGGGAGATCCAGTAACAGATCTCCTGCCATGCATCTGTTTTAGATCTTAGCTAAGAAAAATGCTGTCGCTTTTTAATAAGCATTTGCAATAAGTAAGGGACAGAGATTTAGAGGACAACCATACATACTGGGCAACATCCAGACCAGTTAACCATAATTAAGCACTATTGAAATCAGTGTGATAAATTAGTCACAACTGGCTTAAATCCTATCAGTTTCAATGGGATATGACTAACTCAGTTTGGATGTTGCCTAGTGTCTTTTTATTGATGGTTGCTCTGGAATGCTTCACATTACTTCTGGATCTTGGCAGCAATGGTTGAATGAAACATAACACCCAAGTGGTACTAGTGAAGTGAGAAGAATGCACTCTTAATTCTGATTGTGAGCTAGAGGAAGTTCTAGTGGGAATGCTGTCACAACCCTCTGCTAATCATATATTCAAGGTATATTATATTCATCAAGAGTGTTTCCATCAAGAGTGTTTCCACCATAGCCAAATTTTGGGTTATGGCCCATTTGACCCACGAGTATAACCCTCAGGTTCAGGCAACAATGGTTAGAATAGGTACCTAGTCCTTTCAGATCACTTGAGATAAATTGGGAAGTATTGTTCTCTCTTAGCTTTGACAATCTAAGCATGATGATCAATGGATTTCATTGCAACTCATCTGTATTAAATGATGATGTGGCAGTGGGCTGCAGCAAATTTCCAAGAATGAGATCTCACACCCCAATGATTCACGCCTTATTTGATGTTTGTCCTCAGCTCATTGAGAAATATGGCCCAGTCTTTACACTCTGGCTGGGACCAAAGGCTATGGTGGTGCTTTGTGGATATGATGCCGTGAAAGAAGCATTGGTGGATAATGGTTAAGAATTTGGTGGCCGACCTTCCATACCTATCACTGATTAAGTATCGAAGGGCTATGGTGGGTGCTTTTGATATCTTATCTCCCTTCTGATATGAAATGCATTCTCCAGTTCCCAGGACCCTAGAAGAAAAATAATCACACCAACATTTGTAATCAAGTAATGACTGCTAATCTTATGAAGCTGGGAGGAATCAAAGAATCTATTTATTTTCCCCACAGAAGTTGGTTTTCCTGCACATGTCCCCTTTTCCTCTGTTCCCCCCACCATGAAAGCTTTAATTAAATTCTATTTAATGCGGACACAAAGTACCACGTACATCCAACGATTATCTGCTCTGTCTCCCTTGTTTACCTAGAAACTTGAAAGCTAAGTATGTGAGGAAATGTAAGGGCAAAATATATTGTAAATTTAATAGAAAATACAATTTTAATGGTGAAACTCCATATTTTCTGACAAAGCTTTTGTTGCAGGTCTGATTCTTTTTCATATAACAATGCCAAATTGTATTCTCTCAGGGCTTGTCAACAAGGATGATGCAAAATGGAAAGATCTGCATCGCTTCACACTGTCCACTCTGCAGAACTTTGGAATGGGGAAGAAACCAATGGCTGAACGAATACAGGAGGAGGCTCATTGCCTGGTGGAGGCAATGGCAACTGCACAAGGTTCCTTAGGGTCGTGCTTGGTCCAGTGGGTCACAAAGCAGCCCTGTCTGTGGTGTGGATGCTTGGTATCCCTCCTCTCAGTCTGCCAAAGTAGACTGCAGTACTTAGTTGTGGGAGTATCTGCATTGTTCCTTGCGTTGTTTGTCCACATGGGCTTGAAGCTGTGATGGTGTTGCCCATACATTTATAGAGAAATGAGAATGTTCTGTATTAATGATGGGCACCCCAGTAATGATACATTAATGTTGCAGCACTGTCAGGGGAGTAGCAAGGTTGGATTGGGCCCAGAGACAAGATTTTAAAATGGGCCCCCCTCACTGGAGCTCAGCTCATGAAGTAAAGAAATCTTAAATGAGGCTGAATAGTGGTAACAAAAAGCATATGTATCTATATCTATATCTCCTATGTGCCACAATAGAACATCATCCTAAATTATTTTTTAAAAAGTTTTGTAAATTGTGGACGCTGCAAGTCATTTAATGGTACTCGAGAAAGACATGCTGTTCTGGTAGCTCCAGGTCTTAACACTCACATCAGTTCTGGAGGATGAATACAACTGAAGGAAGCCAGGTCGGGTGTGCAGCTGGGGGAGTCAGTCATGCAACTTGCCTCTGGGGGGCCTCCCAAGGCAGTGGGCCCTCAGACAACTGTCTCCCCTTGTCCTGTTATAGTTACGCCCCTGAGCACTGTTATGGTTCACTTACCCATTTGAATATAACAATGCTTAACATATTTCTCTCTCTCTCTCTCTCTCTCTCTCTCTCTCTCTCTCTCTCTCTCTCTCTCTCTCTCTCACACACACACACACACACACACACACACACACTCCGGATGGCAAATCGTAGCAGACCACAGAGAATAAGCTTTGAAGGATGGAGAATACAAGCCCTAGTCACTTACAGTATATATATTATAAGTGGTTCTATATTTCTTGCAATTGCAGGGCAGGCCTTTGATGCAATGCCAGACATCACAGCTGCTGTTTCCAATGTGGTCTGTTCTGTTGTCTTCGGGGATCGATTCAGCTATGAAGATCCGGACTTCATTGAGATCCTGCGTATCACTAAGGACTTTGTGGGCTTCTTTATGTGTGTGTCTGGAGTGGTAAGTCACCCTGATGGACTTGTTAATCTGGGGTACTTCTAATAATTGTGGAAGGTTCAGTTAGGCAAGGAGGCGCGTCACATGATGAGTGTGAAGCACCAGATAGGGTTCGTGTGGGGAGAGTGGACTTAGCTCTCTCTCCCCACACATGAGCAGTTGTCATGGCTCCATTTGGAGCTTTGGAAGAGGGGGATGGGGAGCCCCCGAACCCGAGGAAGGCACCGCACGAGTCCCTCCTCCCTTCCCCCACCCCACCCTGAGTGTGTCAGCTGTGGCTGCAGGCAGCCGCGGCTGACATACGATCAAACAAATGAGGTTACATAGGGACATAGGAAGCTGCCATATACTGAGTCAGACCATTGGTCCATCTAGCTCAGTATTGTCTTCACAGACTGGTAGCAGCTTCTCCAAGGTTGCAGGCAGGAATCTCTCTCAGCCCTATCTTGGAGAAGCCAGGGAGGGAACTTGAAAACTTCTGCTCTTCCCAGAGCGGCTCCATCCCCTGAGGGGAATATCTTGCAGTGCTCACACATCAAGTCTCCCATTCAGATTGAACCAGGGCAGACCCTGCTTAGCTAAGGGGACAAGTCATGCTTACTACCACAAGACCAGCTCTACTTTCCCATGAGTGCTTGCTGTGTTAACCTCATTTAAGGACAGTGATCCCTCTAAGGTGTGCGCTCATGCCTGCGCTCACAAGTTTTTGGATGTCCATTCTGTTAATTTTAGATCCTGCTCAGATTGAATCAGGAAGGCTCCACTCTGAATGCATGTGTGCACACACAACCTTGATGCTCCTGCCCAGAACAAAACTCACTCCGCACACAGATGAAAAAAAATTAGAACACTGTTTATGGGCAGGGGTTTTAAGGCGGACTAGCCACCAGAGAACCACCGGGCTCACCCACGAGCCCGGTAGTTCTCATGATTGCTCAAAACCAGGCTGGGCTCTCATAGCCTACTTTTGAGCAATTGTGTGAATAGCTTTAGAATGTCCTTTATCAATACAAATATGTGAGGGGCTTTTCCCAGTGGTACATCTGTTAGTGGCAGTGTAATGGCCAATAGTGTTTTTATGGGGGTATAATAATTGTGTGTTTCTCATTTAAGCAACTACCCTGGTGCTCATGGCTGTGTAATTTATTGCCATTTATCAGTGTACAAAGTACTTTATCATTCTTCCACAAGGCCTTTGGTTCTAGATAAGGTTTCAAGCCTGGGTTCTCTGGGCCCAGGATTCCAAACTATGCTAACTACTGTGTCATACTGGTCACTTCATAGTGGATGTCAGTGCTAAAATTATGGGGGAAGACGTGGCGAGTCCTTAATAAAATTCATAAGAACCACCCCCTGATTATTCCCAGTTTTAGCCAAACACTCCTGCAGCATCTTGTAGCTAAGGGGATAGGCCCACCCTTCAGGATTGGCTGGAGTCTCCAGAAACACTCCAAGTGTTTTTCACATTGTGAAAAATATTGGCATAGCTTTGGTCAGAGTTGGCAACAGGGCTAGAATTTCTTACCTACAGTATAATCTTGCCTCAGGTGTACAGTGCCATTCCAAGGATCATGAACCACTTACCCGGACCTCACAACAAGCTCTTTGCTGATAGTGCCAAGATCTGTGCTTTCATTCGAGAGAAGGTGGAATCCCACAAATTGGCCCTAGACCCACAAAATCCTGGGGATTTTATTGACTGTTTCCTTCTTAAGTTGCAAAAGGTAGGTGACTGAGGATCTAGAAGATGGTGGGCTTTTGTGTGAAACTACAAGACTGATACTTTTTCTCCTGCAGGTGAAGAAATGGCTTAATGCAGGCCATTTTGATTGGAGACAGAGTTAAGCCCCTCCCATACTGCTGGTCTGGTCTGATCAAAGTCATAGACTCCTGTGGCTGTTTTTCATTTAACCAAAAATTGTTAGGAGGCTTTCATGCAGCCTGCCATACAGTGTCTCATCTGGCCTTGAGAGAGAGAGAAATGCAGCTTGGTTCTATGCATGCTAATTCAGTAATAACTCCCTGTGATCTGAAGCTCTTGTGCTAGCTTTCCACTTGGCTAAGCACATGCACACCTTGCTTGGCCATGATCAGTGTCTGCTGGATATGAAATCACTCAGGGTGCTCTTGGGCTTACCAGAAGTGGTAAATGATACTGATGGGCCTCAAAGTGGAAGGCGGGGGAGAAGGCCAGTGGGCCAAGCCAGGGCTCTGAAGGAACAAGTGTCAGAGTTTGGGGGAATGTGATAACTCCCCAGCTAATACCACATGACCAGAGCAAGGAGGCTCAGCCCCAGAGACACAACAAATGGTGCTCCCTCTCATAAGGGGAACACAGAAGCAAAAGCGGAACCCTAATCACCTTGTGCTAGCAGGCTCCTGGGAGTGGGGGGGAGGGAGTGAGGTGGAATAGAAAAGAAATTAAGGAGCGCCACATGGTAGGAGCTTGCCTGCACAAAAACCAATAAAAGGAATATTGTCTATTTCACCTGCATTTGGATCCCCTGTCCATGGCTCTTCTATCCAACCATGGACCCACTCAAGTAAACTGCTTTCCAGTCTAGCCATCCTGTTAAGTTCAAGGGGACATCAAGGTTAATATATGCAGAGGATGTATAGGACTGCAGCCTTTGATGCCTCCTTCCATATCATATCACCTAGAATGAAAGTAAAGTCAATAAAATAAGGGTGGGCATCTTAATGATGATCAGCTGGCTGACTTCTCAGACATTCTGTTACTTTATTAAAGTGGATCTTATCTGCCTTATTTTATAGGAAAAAAACTCTACTACAAAGATCTGCACTGAAGACCTAGTCATGACTGTGGTCCATCTCTTTCTGGCTGGGACAGAGACCACAAGCAGTAACCTCATATATGGCCTCGTCCTGTTGGCCAAGTTCCCACACATCCAAGGTACACAGACGAATAGCCAGTTCTGACTTCATGGGCTTGTTCTCACGATCAGCAACTGGGTAGGAGGAGCATCCAACCAGACTTCAAGCTCTGTGCATGCTCCCGAGAAACCGTTGTGTATCAGCAAAAATCAGGGTTAGAGGAGGGGAGAGTGACCTTGTGCTAGCTGCGATCTGGGTGGGTTGACATGGGACGTGCTGCTCCTCTATCCTCAGTACAGAGCTGGGTACACAGGGTGGCTTGGCCACCACTGTCCTACCCAGATTGCGGCACACGATCACTTCCCCTCCTCCTACCTTGATTTTAGCGGACACACGACTGTTTCATGGGAGCATGCATGAGGCTCGGAGCCTGGTAGGATGCTCCTCCGAACCAGCTGCCAGTCATGAGAACCAGCCTTGTGTTTTGTATTCAGATGTGACAACTCAACACAAAATTCATGTACACCTCGTCAAATGGGGAAAGGCATGCCAGTGTCAAATTTGCCATGTGTCTCTTCAAAAAACTCATCAGTGGCGGCCAAATCCTTTCCCAGCCACTGCTTCCAAGTTATTTTAAAGAGAGACAGATTTTACAAGCACCCTGCTCCCTTCATTCTTGAGGTGTAGCTCTTATTTTGTAAGAGGGCATCTCTTCATGACTACAAAGTGCACAATCAGCTTTCCCAGATGGGTGGCCTTATTGTGGCATGAAGTGCCTAAAGTTAAGCTATTTTGAGCACTGTACCAAAGTGCTACTTTTTTAGGGCACACATCACCCACAGTAACTGCAAAGCTACTTGCAAAATAGTAGTACATGCAAAGGAGCAAAGCTGAATAATGCCACTGGCTGTATGAACAGCACCTGTTGCCATCCTGGAGTAGCTTTAAATGGTTCCTTTGTACGAACTCCTGCTCCCAGACTAAGTGTAGCAAACCTGCATTCAATCACCGTTTGGAAAAGCTCAGTGAGAACCAGCCTTCAAATAACATGGCAACTGAACAGGTCTCTAGACTGAGATAATAAAAGAGTGGCTCACAGACACGGGTACCAATCGCAGGTTGCGATGGTACTTCCATTGGGAGTAACTGAAGAATTGTCACAACCTGCAATTGTGCAGGAGTTAGTAAGAGAGGAACAGACTTGCCTGCACAGCAGCACAGGTGTTCTTTTAAATCCTTGCAGCAGTTCAGGAGGGTCTGTTACTGTCCCCATTTCTGTGCATGGTATGTGAGCCAGTGTGGACAAGGTTTCTATGACACTGCCTCGATGAGTCTCTTTACTGAGCAGGGGGAGAGCAACTGGCCCTATCCAGCCCCAGCACAGCATCCCTTAGATTGCTGTTGCTGGTGCCTATCTTACATTTCGTTTTTAGCCTGTGAGCCCTGTGGGGGGCAGGGAGCCATTTTATTTATATCTATGTAAACCGCTTTGGGAACTTTTGTTGAAAAGCGGTATATAAATAGTCATCATTCATTCATTCATCCATTCATTAATCAAGAGTCACACGTAGGACAGACTGATGCTTCTTGACTGTGACCTGGCACTGTATTGAAAATATGTAGCTTTGAGGATGACAATTTTAACTGTTTGAAATAGAATTTGTATTTCAGATGCACAAAATTTTGAGACAAATGGGCCAGTTAAGCACCACCCTCCCACTTCAGGCATGAGTTCATGTTACTTTATTCATATAATAATATTTATCACTTGATGACCGACTATGCGACAATGAACACAAGTTCATCCAACTTCAGGTGTCTCTCAAAATAGGGTCAAAGTTGGGTATTGAAAAGCAGCTATGAATCCCTGACCACATAACTGGTCCAAAGCATGTGAGCTGGTAAACTTGCTGAACATATGGAAAATGGACTCCAGAATGTTGTTCATGGCCACGAAATATCATCCACTGCAGCAAAAGCCCAGCAGGAGATTGATGAGGTTGTCGGAACAAATCGTGCTCCTGGCATGGGGGACAGGGTGAGGATGCCCTACACCAATGCAGTTGTCCATGAGATTCAGCGTTCTCAGCGAGGGAGTGGTGAGACCTTCCCACATGAGACAACACAGGATGTAAATTTCAGGAGTTACAAGATCCCTAAGGTGAAACAACTCAGAAATAAGTTTATTTTGGTGAAGGGTGATCAGAGCTTGTGTGTGTGTGTGTGTGTGTGTGTGTGTGAGAGAGAGAGAGAGAGAGAGAGAGAGAGAGAGAGAGAGAGAGAGAGAATGCACACATGCACACACCCCTATCTAAAAGTATGGGTTCCCCATGCAAAGCACAGGCAAAAAAGTATAATCATATAGGGATTTGTCCCATTGTGTTTCTTCAATGTTGTCCTGACTTCCACTCTTACTGAATTCTGATTTAAGATAACTTCTCACATTAATTTCAAAATTCGAGCATGCAGAGTTTGCTGCTTTCAGTTCTTTGAGCTCATTCATGCTCCCCTCAACTCTAGGTTGCCAGTGGCACAAGCACATTGCTTTTTTGCAGTATTTTATCAACAACAACAAATATTTATATACCGCTTTTCAACAAAAGTTATGTAAACCACTTTGGAAAACTTTTGTTGAAAAGCAGTATATAAATATTGAAATAATGAATAAATAAATAAGAGGGGTCCCTGTCCTCAAAAGGCTCACAATCTAAAAAGAAACACAAGATAGACACCAGCAACAGCCACTGGAGGGATGCTGTGCTGGGTGTAGATAGGGCCAGTTACTCTCCCCCTGCTAAAAAAAGAGAATCACCACGTTAAAAAGGTGCCTCTTTGCCTAGTTAGCAGGGGTGATTTATCAGTTGCATCAAGATTTATCAGTCTTGATGCAATTGTTTGTATGACTGCATCAAGATTCTTTTTCAACTGTTTCAACAACATCAAGATTACATCTGACGTACTGTGCAATGGTACATTAGCCTAGTAGCATTGCATGCACACAAATTGTGCAAGTAATGGAAGTTGTACAAATGGAGAATTTGCACAGATGGCATTACACAAGTTTTGCATTTGCACAACTTGCATAACTTTAGCAGCACATGCACAACGTTACTAGTCTGATACACCATTGTGCGGTATGTACATCCAACTACATATGCACATTGGTAAAACACTACAAAATGAATTGTGATGTGGTCACACGTATGAGTACAAAGTGCATTGAGAATAACATTACTTTTTTGGCCATGTTTTATTGATCCACATGTACACATGGTCAGTGCAGAGGAGGTGGGGAAGATGCAAAGGAGCTGTAAGCTGTGGAAATTTTTTTGCAGTGCCATTGTATAACATTTGGAAATAAAAACCAGATCAATGGAAGATTCCTAATAAATTGCTTTCACTTTGGAAACCATACCAGGTGATTTGAAATTCCAAAATTCCTGGGAGAAATTTGCCTTGGGAGAGTTTTGGAAGCTTCCCTAGCCATCATTCATCAGAAGTTGTCCTTCTGGAGGCCTCTTCTGAGAGGCCTTAACCTGTTCACTTATCACAGACTATTAGCTCTTTACATAAAATTGAGTCAAGTCACTTCGTCTGAATGATCCTCTTGTCTCCTTAAAGGGCACAATCGTCCTTCCGCTATTTGTTTCTGTGCATTACGATCCAGTGTATTGGGAGACTCCTGACAAATTTGACCCAGGTCATTTCTTGGATGAGAAGGGCGAATTCAGGAAGAGAGAAGCCTTCCTACCATTCTCTGCAGGTAACAATAAGAGTGGTGCATGGGGCTGGTGTTTGTATTTAGAGAACGAAGTTTCGTTATGTGGGGTTCTAGAGAGAGAGTGCTTCTTGGAGGCCAGTTTACTGTTCCCACAGCTGTTGCTGAAATTTTTGCTTCATACATATCCACATCCACATATACTGTTTCTGTGTCCTGCTTATGCCATTGGCTGCCTTTTCAGCATTAATGTTCCAGGTGCTGTACAGGCATATGCAAGTGTTAAAACAGCTGCTATAAACAATGCAGTACACTGGGAATGGAAGGCTCAGATCTGACTCTTGAAACATAATGCCTAGCCTCAATAATAATCTGAGAGCTGAACCAGATGTGACATCTGGAAAGTAGGGATGTGTGAGCAGGTTCAGAACCGAACCAATTCGAAGGCTCAGGGTCGAGCTGAACGATCCCCAGTTCGGCTCAACCCCAGACCAACCCCCCTGGCCTATTTGGGGGGTCCGTGGACCTTTTACTAACAAGTTTTTAAAAGGATTAAAAAAAAAACTTACTCCCTCCAGAGGGCTTCTCTGAGGCAGCATGGGTGGGGTGGGGATCCATTACGCAGGTGTGGCAGCCTCCAAAATGGCCGCCGCACTGGAGAAAGGCCCAGATGGGCTGAAGTACGCCTGAATGAGAGGAGGAAGGTAGATTTAAAACAATTTCTTAAAATTATTTTTAGTAAAAGGTCCGTGAACCCTCCTGGACCAAACCGAGCCGGGGGGGGGGGGGTTCGGTGGGGTGCTGGACTGAACTGGCACCCGGTCTGGTTCGGGTCCGGTTTAGACTTGAACCAAACTGGGCCAGCCGGCCCCATGCACACCCTTACTGGAAACCTGAGATCAGCTATCCTGTGACTGTCAAAACAGCCTGCAGGGAGTGGGGAGTCAGGGTCATGGTGCCATGTGCTTTTTCTCTAGCTGTATTTTCCCTCCTTTGTGATATTTGCACATTGGGGGAAAACTTTCAAAAACTTACCCTTGGATCAGGAAAATAGTGCAGGGGGGAAGGAGTTAAGTCCCCCTCCCTGGGCTGCAATTTAGGATGTGTGTGCGCACATACACACATACCACATAGCTGCTTTTATCTTTTGAAAAAAGTACAAGAGGTCCAATGTCAACTCCCAGTGTCATGTCTGGTTTGTCCCATAGGTACAAGTTCTTAAACCTCTTATTAGTGAGCGTCTCTGAGTACTTTTAAGATAAATTTAAATCATAGTACATTTGAATCTAAGAAAGATCTTCTGCTTTTCTTAGGGATGATGTTGTTTTGGAATTATTGATTTGATTTTTGAGTGTTAAATCTGTTGAGAACAATTACAGTTAAAATAGGATGATTATATTTGGAATTTCTTCTTTTTTAAAAATTAAACCTTTTCCCAAGCATATTCTGGTGCAAAAAGTAGTATATTCAGTTAGCTTAAGTGGCAGGATTGTTCATGCAAAATTTGGTATCAGTAGGTCATAGGAAAGTATAACTTTATTTTGCACAAACTCTCCAAGATATATTATAGATAGTTGTTTGGATCATGCATTTATGCATTGTCAAAAGAGCAGATGTGGCTTTGTTTGGCCCAGTTTCATAGCCTACTCAAGTATCTTATTAGTGTGGTGAAAGTTAGAACTTGATCCTATTGCCAGACCTGCTTGTGGACTGATGTTCAAGCTGAGCAGAAGAATACGGGGCCTTTCCACAAGATCATTTTATAGCACAATGAACATGGAGCTGTCATTTGTTGAGGATCTAGACGTCTTTCTGAAAGATGGCCCCTCCATAAAAACACTGGCTGACATCCCAACTAATGAAGAGCATGAGCATGCCACACTAAAGCACTGTGAGCACTTGTGTGTGGAGGGAGGGGATTTTTGCCAATTTCCTCTTCCTTCTGAAGCATTCTATCCCACTCAAAAATATATCCCTGAGAGTCAAGCAGCCTTCAGAGGCATATGCTGAAGTTGCATGGAGTCCTTCAGAGGGAAGGGGAGATTGGCAAAATGAGCCCCCAAGCTGCTTTAGTCTAGAATGCAGCATGCTGCATGTGTATTTCCTTTGCTGCACATGTGCTTCATTAGTCTAGATGTCAGCCACTCTCTCATTTTCCTCATGCTGAAACTGCAATATGTTGCTGCTGGGAAAATGTGTTGCACCCATATTCATCTGAGGAGATGCCTTGGGTATTCTGCATTTACTGTAAAGGTGAATAACAGGATCTCTTTTATTTTCAGGGAAGAGGGCTTGCCCAGGAGAAGCACTGGCACAGATGGAGCTCTTTCTGTTTTTCAGTACTCTGCTTCAGAAATATAGCTTCCAACTGGTTGTAAACTCTGAGAAGATGGATATTGCTTCCATATTTATGGCTTGCAGGGAAGAAGGGCCACATCGCCAATTAAGAGCCATTAGGTGTAAAATTTAATCGTGTATCAGCAAGTAAAATATGAGGAGGAAGTCAGTGATTTCAACATTTCTCAGGATACTTAAAGTGGGAATTCTGAATCATCCCCTCTCTGTCTCTGAATGACAAGCTAAGGGGATGAAAAGATTCATGTCTGCACCATGGCTAAAAACACAGAGCATGTGAAAATACTGAACAAATGTGGCATACTGCTTTATGGTAGTTATTCTAATACAGCTGTTGATCTTGGAATACTGGCTCACATATACACAGCAAAATGCCTGTCTAAGCAACAGGCGAGCTCACTGCTTCCAAGCCCCTTTAAACCTTGCTGGTGTGGCTTGCAAAGGTGAGAAGGTTCTGTATCTACTAAGGGGTGCATGCTTGTACTCCCACTTCCATAGTTCCCAATGGGAATAGCAGCAGGGCCTCCTTGGTAGCCATAGGGCCTCCCCGCCTTCACTTAGCCAGGCAGTGTTACTGCACAGTACATGAACCACTAGTGTTAGCCAGCTCCAGTTCAATATCCAGTAGCTCCTGCCCTACTTCTTACAGCCTACCCAAAATAAGAATTCCAAATAATAATCTGAATGTTTATTGAATTTCAGACCTTGACCCATATAGAATGTTCACTGCTGTCTCTCTCAAATGTAACCAGAGAGCAATTTCTTGTAAACTGCTACCTTAAAGCAAATAAAAACTTTTTAGTGGATTATTCTCAGTGGGATAATAGATAGGATGTGAGCCCTGTTTGTACAACTGAATATCTATATCTATCTATCTGTCTTCTCTCTCTATATATATATTTCTCTTAGGCGTACCCGTCGCTAATCCCATGTGTGGCAGCTCTCGTGAGAGTTCGTGAGCTGCCAGCAGGGGAAGAGGAAAGTGGCGGCGCTGGACAGGCTTGCTTGCGGGCGGGTGGAAAGAAGATGGTTGCAGGTGCAGATAATGGCGGTGGTGGGCGTGTGGGGAGAAAATGGCGGTGGGCGGGCAAAGAAAGTGGCAGGCAGGTGGGTGGCTGGGTGTGGGGAAATGGTGGCAGGGGGAGAACGAGAGGTGCAGATGCTCTGCACCCAGCCCAGCTAATATTAATGGATAACCCAAACAGAATGCTTATCTCTCTTCTTTGCAAGGGTTATGGGTAAAATAAATAACTTCCAAAACTCGAATTTTAAACATCTCTGAAAAAGCTAACTCATGGCAAAAAGTAGCATTTTCCAGAGGAGATCAAATCCCTTTAGAACGTTTGGGCACAACTTAAAAACTTCTATAACAAAGGCTCAAATAAAATATATTCCACATATCAGAAAAAAGTCACAAAGCAGCATAAAAGAATACAGGTGCAGTTAAATAGTATGTGAAGATCTCCTTTAAAGGACAGAAGTCTGAAGAAAACAAAAGACCAAATTCTGGCAGACCTAATGTAAAATGATTACAAAGAAAGCCAAGGAAGAGTTAGAGATTAAATGTTAACAAAGTTATCTGAAATGTTTGAAGCAGGAAACCATGCAGGGAGGCAGTAAGAGCTAAAGATGTAACAGAGAGTGCTCTAAGAAAGCAGGAGCAAAATTTCAGAGAAGCTAAACCAATTCTTTCTATCAGTCTTGATGGCCAAAGATGTTCAGGGAACAATATCCACCCATTCATGAACCATTATTCTTGGAGAGTGCATTTAAGAGAACCCCTATACACACTTATCATCTAGGAAGAATGCCATTGGACACAGTGAGACATTTTTGAGTCAATATCCATAGGATTGTACTGAAAGGATGCAGTTTTAGATCTAAACTTTCACACTGAAAAGTAAACATTCCTCAGGTCTAGACTAAATTTACCTTAGAATTCTTGTCACGTGCGGGACCAAGTGCTAACCTGTTGATCTCTTAACTAAAATATGTTTTGCTAAAATCTTCCTCTTTATCAGAGAATTGGCTGAATGTAGTCAATGTAACAATTTCCTCAAGAAAGAATCAGAAATCACAGGTTCATCAGCCTCGCCTGTTCTACCAAATAATTGGTAGGAAAGCATTCTTAAAGCATATATATTTCTTTTATATGTTTGTGTTGAACATGAAGAAGAAGAATCAATGTGGCTTCTTCAAAGGGGAGTCCTGCCTCACCATCCATATGGAGTTCTTTTATAGTGTTTACAAGCATATAGATAAGAATGAGCCTGTAGATGTGCAAGGCAAAGTGCTGGGTCCATGGAACATCTTAATGGGACGGAACTCTGTTAACATCCATTTCTGCCTCTTCCTCCTGAGTGGCTGTAGATGGATGGGATTCATTCTGAATCATCACCACCATCCCTCTTGTTGCTGGCTATCTTCCTGAAGCTCCATCCCCAATAGTAGACCCCATCCCCAATAGTAGAAGTGCCATTGACATTCTGCTCCTGGAGCTCTTATACAGGATACCACATGTTTTGAGTGTGTGAGATTGTGAACCCACTAGTAATAAGAAGTTGCATATGCTGAAAAGTCTTAGGTTTCCTAAGAGATCCTATGTTCTGCAAGAGTGTGCTTGACCATGCTGTTCAGTGGATCAGATACCACTAGAATACCCTAATCTGCACACAAAAACTAGTCAGTTTTGGACAGGATTCTCTAACTAGGGTTTCAATACTACTGCCTCCTGCTGACAAATGAGTGTATATGCCTTACAATATATTGTGTCTTCAAAAGGCATATAAGTCCCTCACCAAATACTCTTTAAGAAAAAATAGCAAGTATACATTTTCTTAGGGATTAGTAAGTGGTTAAAAACAAAGTAGATGGCAGCAAGAAACTGATAGTTTTCACTGTGTAAGGAAGCAACAGTGGGCTTTCCCCAAAGATCTGCTTTGGAATAAGTGCCATTGAATGAATTCATAAAGGATCCGAAATTTACACTGAGATGGTGGCCACGTTTTCAGAGGATGCCAGATTATTCAAAATGATCAGATCCCAAATAGATTGGGAAATGCTCTCCAAAGATCTCTCCAAACTGGATGACAGGGCAGATGATGTTCTGAGTGAATGCAAAGTGCTTCATATTTGATATTTTGGGGGCATAAAATGCCACACAGCACTGTGCCAAATTATGAGTAAGAGAAGCTTACTTAAATAGTGAAGCCTAGTTAAGTGAGGGAAATGACAGAGGCAGGACAAACTGCACAATGAAACAATAGAATACAAGCGTCCAGGTTCTATTTGGTTACTAATCTGTGACTGCAAGCAAATAGTTACCTGCTAGTGAGCCAGCCCATGGTAATCTGCAGTCCCTCTTTCATAACACTTTGGCCATGAGGCCTCAATCCAAGATGAATGTTTCTCAAGCTAGGTCAAAGAAGTTAATGTTTTTATCTTTAAACATCTTAATGTCTCTGCTGCACCTCCATCTCTGGTTTTGCCATATTTGGCTCTGCATGGGAAAATCCTCTCCTCTAACAATAAACCACTTTGTTTATTCATTGAGGTTATTCACACAATCAAAAAAAATTGTGCTCTACCCAGGTTTGGGTAGTGGCCAGTGGATAACGGGCCACTTGTATATATTTCTCTGTTTCCCCCAAAGCATTAAGAGGCCAGCTGCTCACATGCTTAGCTCAGTAGTGGCTGGACTAAGCAATGCCTTCGTCTAATTCAGCACTTTTCACACTGAGGTCATTCACACAATCAAAAACTGTGTTCTGCCCAGGTTTGGGAGCTCTGTGTGCTCCCAATTTTCGGTTGTGTGGAAGCAAGGTAGGAGGAAAACCTGGGTAGACGTGATTGTGAAGAAGCAAGGTAGGAGGAAAAGCTACCCAGGTTTTCCTTCTACATTGCTTCCACACAATCACTTCTTCCCAGGTTTCCTTCCTACCTTGCTTCCACACAACTGAAAACTGGGAGCACACAGAGCTCCCAAACCTGGGCAGAACAGTTTTTGATTGTGTGAATGACCTCAGTGTGAAAAGTGCTGAATTAGACAAAGGCATTGCTTAGTCCAGCCACTACTGAGCTAAGCATGTGAGCAGCTGGCCTCTTAATGCTTTGGGGGAAACAGAGAAATATATACAAGTGGCCCGTTATCCACTGTCCTGGCACCCACCGTTTTGCATATCTGTGGTTGGGTCATAGGGAACCAGTTTCTTTATTCATAGGGAGAAAATAGGCGGGGGGTGGGGTTGCCTATGGGAACATAGGAAGCTGCCAGATACTGAGTCAGACCATTGGTCTATCTAGCTCAATATTGTCTACACAGACTGGCAGTAGCTTCGCCAAGGTTTCAGGCAGGAATTTCTTTCAACCCTCCTTTTTCCAAGGAGAAGCAAGGGAGGGAACTTGAAACCTTCTGCTCTTCCCAGAACAGCTCCATCCCCTGAGGGGAATATCTCACAGTGCTCACATATGGTCTCTCATTCAACTGCAACCAGGGCAGGCCCTGCTTGGCTAAGTCATGCTTGCTACCACAAGACCAGCTCTATGGTTCCTGAGTGGCTGGAAATAACTTCTGATGTCATTTCCTGCCACCATTTTGTAGTGCTGAGCCATTTCATAGCTCTTTTCTGCAAAAGAAAAATCCCCCCCCCACCCAAAGAACAAAAATCAGAGATTTTGGACGTTTGGTGGGTGTCGGTGTAGAGTAAGGTACTGTGCTTATTTCTGCACCCCCTGCTTTTTCTTGTGATTTTCAGCACACTTCATTGTGCTTAGGCACCTAATCCCCCAATCCCCATATGGTCTCTATTTGAGGATTCATTATCTGCAGCAATAGGTGGGAACAGAAGCCCCACGAATAAAGAGGGCCTCCTGTATGCAGTATACCAGCTGAGCCTATTGAGTGGTGGATCCTAAACTACCTGCCACCAGCATCCCTTTCCAGTGGGAGGGAGGGAAGGAGGAACCTGCCCCACCCCACAGTTCCTCTCACAAGCTAGCTTTGCCTGGTATGATCATTTATGGGGCACTTTGGGCACTTTGCCAGTCCACACTGGAGAAGCTAGTACATTTTTAGTTTAAATTATCACCATGAATTGGGTCTGAAAAAAGGTAGGGGGACAGCAAAGAAACTAATGGAATGCAACAAGGTGGCAATGATGTTTTTCAGAATCTTTGTGCAAAGTGGGCGAACGAAGGATGGCACTTCCAGCCGAAAGAAGCTTGTCTGCAAATAACCAAACTGCATTGTTTGCCTTCTATTTTCTGCTTATCTGCTTACCAAAGAGCAAATGTTGCTCAGTGGATGTGAGTAGCATCTATTCTATAGTAAACACAGCCAGATCTGTTGTGACATTAAATAATAAATATTCTTCAGTAGCTTAACAAAACAAATATGTGATTAATTTGCAAAAAGAAAAATAAAGAAAAGCCACCTTCTTCAGAAACCAGGAAGCAATAGTCAGTGAGGGCAGACTATTGTAAGTTAACTTACTATTGTAAGTTAAATGAAGTACACAGTGAAGAAGAGCCTTCAACAATATTCAGTAGTGGTTGTGGGGATAGGGGCTCAGACAGTAGTCTTTGATGCAAGATTATTAGACGCATTCAAGAGTGCCCCTATTTTTATCTATCAAATATAAGAATATGCAACAAGTTATACCTGGGCTGTCAAGCAGCACTCTACCCACGCCCTTCACCCTCTGTGCCTTTCCTACCCGCAAGTAAAGGATAAAAACTGCTCTCTGATGTCACAATCTGAATTGCACAGGGAGGCTTGATGATAGGATATGATGTCATCAAATCTCCCCCCCCCCCGAGAAGCAGGAAGTAAAGTATTTAGCATATTGCACGGGTGTGCCTTGATGCCATTGCAAGTGCTTCTTTTTTATTTTTAATCTTCTGATTGTACCCATGAGAAGATAACATCTCTAGCCCCTCTCCCTCATTTAGTTCCTTAAATATCAACATAAAAACATATTTGGATGGCTCCCGTTCATGATGAATACACACAAGCATCAACCCTATATTGATAAAATGTGCTTCTGTTAGAGATGCCCCTTCCAAATCCCACAAATGCCCACTCCATAAAGTTAGTTAGCTGCTTTCAGTTTGGCTATTTATTCTCCAAGGCTATGTGACAAGGATCCTATGATTTCAGAGGGCTCTGACTCTCTTAGAACACATCTATGATATTTTAACCCACCCCACCCCTTGCAAGTGATCACTGTGTTCTGCAGTAAAAAATTTGGCCCAGAACAGGGTTTGAGCTTTCCAAAATGCCGAAGTAGCACTCTTGGTCTATTAGAATCTATGTGGTATAGTAGCTGCAAGAGTTTTTACTCAGGCACATTCTAGGAGAATTATGGTAGTAACTGTTTCCTAGGAGTTCTGAAAAATAAAGAGAGAGTTCCACAAACAGAAGCCTTGTAGTGCATCTCTTTCTCTTGTTAGGAGCACTGGCCTGTTGTTTGCTAGAAGGAGATTTAGAGTGAGACAAAGGTGGTGGTAATTAGGAAGCTGTTTGTATTTTGCTGGTTCCTCTTGTGTCTCTTGTACGCCTGGTACAATGAAGAAGGACCAACCAAGGATGCCAAGAGTGCCAGAAATCCTGGAATATACACTAGAATGCACCCCTGACCTACGGTGTGAGAAGCAAACAGACTTGGTTCCTGTTTGCCATCACTGCAAATCCTGCATCTTGTCCTGGAAGATTTTTTCCACTCAAGAGTGGTTTGTACGGGCCAGTCATACTTCCCAGAGGAAATTCCTGATGGGAATACTAAGACGGTTAAAAAATCAGGACCTGCTGATGTATACCTGGAAAATCCTACAGCCTATCAACGGCAAAGACTTCACCTATAGTCGTTCCTGTGCCCGTCCCACCATCACAACCTCTTCCCCTTTGGATCGGGCATTGGATCCAAAGAAGCTGCAACAGTCCATGACAGACCTCTGGAAATGGTTCTTAAATGCTTCTTTCTGGACCAAAGCAAACTATGCATTACTTTTGCTGCAGATGTGTGATATGCAGTTGTTACATATGGCTGCCAGCCTGATTCGTATCCTCTTGATCCCAAAGGAGAAGATTAAGAAGGTGAAAACAGGTAACACACTGTGCAATGTGCTAGGGGGGCTCAGGTCTGTCTCTGATGCTCCATTAGGAATCAAAAACAATAAATGGAGGAAGAAGCACGCCAACTTTATGATCTCACATCCCTAAAATAACCTAAATTGGGCAGCTTCCCACCTGTTTCTGCTTGACCATCAAAGTTTTATCAAAGGAAGGAATTGTCCCAATTTTACATTGGCCAAAGCTCTGGCCAATTACTGATTCTGACATTCTTAAATTCATTTCTCGTTGACTTAACTTCATAGAATAGCATTGTTATGTCCACCTAACCTCATAGCTTACAAGCCTAGTGAACAAAAAACTCTGGAATTCAGCTGCACTGGCTCCCAGACCGTTTCTAGGACCAATTCAAAGTGCTGATTTTAACTTTTAAAGCCCTAAATGGCTTGGGACCGGGTTATTTGAGAGAGCGCCTTGCCCCATCTCTCCCTGCCCAAACCTTAAGATCTTCTTCAGAGGCCCTCCTCTGGATGCCCCTGCCAATTTAGGTGAGGCAGGTGGCTATCAGGGAGAGGGCCTTTTCGGTGGTTGCACCCCGTTTATGGAATAGCTTCCCCGGTGAGGTTTGCCTAGCTTTGTTCTTTTAGATGCCAGATCTAAAAGAACTCTTTGTTCACCCAGGCCTTTTATATTTTGGTATTCAGATTTGATCTGATTTTTAACTATTTTTAAAATGAGGTTTTAAGCTGTATTGTATTGTATTTTGTATTTTCTTTTCTTCTTTTTTGTCTGTTATGATTTAATGTGTTTTTATTGTATGTGTTAATCCTCTGTTGTGAGCCGCCCAGAGAACAATTTGTTATGGGGCAGCTAACAAATAAAGATTATTATTATTATTATTATTATTATTATTATTATTATTATATTACCTAAGCCTATGTGCACAAATGCCATGCGTTTCTCATGCAAACCATCATCCACAAAAAGGGAGTAGATGTATTATGTAAATGCATTGCAGACTTCCCTGCACTGGTGTGGTGTTTATGTGTGTAGCCCCCAGTTCATATTCAACATGTAGTGGTAGGGGTGTGTGTGTGTGTGTGAGAGAGAGAGAGAGAGAGAGAGCGAGAGCGAGAGAGAATGTGAGCCCAAGGCTCACTCCTTGCCCCACCCAGGAAACAAGTGAAATGCTGTCTAGGCAGGAGCACTTCTGAGTAAGATGTTGAGGTTATGGTGGATAGTAAGCAGAAGGTGAGTAAATTGCATGGCCGTGAGCCATGGAACTATTCCATTTTATGTTGAGGGGCATAGCAACATAATTTCCAAGACTCGGGATTCAAGAGAGCCTTTCCATGCAGCCCTAGATACACTGGACTGGTGCCCAGATCTTGTTCCAGGCCCTGACATTAAAGATAGAGGAATGTTGACAATTTGGAAGGAACAGAGCAAGTCAAGGTTTTAGGAAGATGAAGACTGTAGAAAACGAGAAGGATGAAGAAACTGGATGTGCTTAGCCTGCAGAAAAGAAGTTTAATGATGTTCTGAAAAATGTCCATACATTTCAGGCGGTGTTAAGAAAGCTTAACTGAGAACAGGAAAAGAAGAATAGCTGTATTTAGGAAACAGGAGCAGTGGGTCAAGGAGCCAAGGGAGATTTTGGAAGGTAGTTCCATGGAGGTTTTCAAGAAAAGATTGGAAAGGCATCTGTCACGGATGTTTTGCAAATAGTGTTTACTATCTTAAGCCAGTATGCTAGTAGGACTAGGTTTCCCACTGAACCATCCCAATTCAAGGAGGGACTTTATGATGGAGGTAACAGGATAGCGAAGGTTGTGGGGGACAGGGAAACACTGTGCATGTGCCCCAAAATCCACAAGCTCCTTCTGGGACCAATGGTATTGACTGAAGAGGTAGCCCAATACATTGAACAGCACTTGAGCCAATAAAACTTTGTGATGTGAAAGGTAATTCTAGCTACATTGGATCACCTTTATTAGTGCTAAGGTTCCTCACTTTTCTGCCTTTCCATCATCATGTCAGGAAGAGACATGAGCACATAGATACATCTCAGGAAGATGCTAGTCTCCCCTTTTTGGGGAGTCTGGGGTGTGCTGCTTTGGGGTGCTAATTTATTTATTTATTTATTTATTGAATTTATATACCGCCTAGTATAAAAATCTTTAGGCAGTTTACAAAATTAAAACATGCAATAGAACACATTTAAAATTCATAAAAAGATAAAAATTATAGATAAAACACGTTAAAAACACATTCAAATTTTAAAATATAATCTCAGTTGAAGGCCTGGGAAAACAGGTGCATCTTCAGGGTCCTCCTAAAAGCAAACAGAGAAGGAGATGCTCTTATTTCAGCAGGGAGTGCGTTCCAAAGCCATCTGGGGCAGCCACAGAAAAGGCCCGGTCCCGAGTTGCCACCAAACGAGTTTGCGGCACCCATAGTCAGACCTCTGTTTGATTCAAATAGTCTGCTGAAAGCCATAGAATATTGTTGGAAGACTGAAATGCATTTTGAATTTTGAACTAGGCAGTGCCCCAGTCACACATGAGTATCTACATTGCCCCAGTGCCATGCTCTGATTGTGCTGAGGGTGTGTGGGAAACAATGGAGTCAGTTTGTATCCTCTCATCTGGAAAGATTTTATGTAAAATGTTTTTGCTTATCATTTCCTATTTCCTGTGTGATTTGGTTCTGTTTATCCCTGCAAATCTCTCTGGCAGATAAGCTTCTTCAGAACAATCATCTGGAATCTGGCTCTAGTCTGATGAAGCCTAAATCTCTCTCCGCTGTTGTTTCTTCGGTCTTTGAAATCCGTCTTCCTGTAGACAAGAGCAGCATATTTGGTATTACTTGGTATTGCATTTTTTCAGTTATCTTGGGTACAAGTCCAGCAAGGTCTCCACACCGAGTTTGTTTTTGTTTGAGATTTGTATTGAATTTTTAGGGTACCATAAGATTAGATGTGAGAAGTGTTGGCAGGAAGAAAGAGATGAGGTGGTGAAATCAACTAGTGGGGAGAAGAAACTCTTGTGTCCACTGTGTGCCTTTATTATTATTATTTATTCGATTTCTATACCGCCCTTCCAAAAATGGCTCAGGGCGGTTTACACAAAGAAATAATTTACAATTTTAAACAGCACCCTGTTTAGCTGGAATCCATAACATCTTGCAAATTTTACAGAAAAGCTCAAGTTATAACCTAAGGTAGGCCTTAGAAGAACAGCTATCTAGATACTACACTGGATTCCCTGCTAACCTTATCACTGCACCTGCTTCTCCTCTCACGGTTGATGATTTTTTGCAAATTCCTTCCCAGGTTTTAAATTTTTAATTGGTTGCGTTTTTATCCAACCCCACCTCCAAAGGACCTCAGGGCAGCACATGTATTCCTCCATTTTATTCTCACAACAACTTTGTGAGTTAGGTTAGGCTAATGACTGCCCAAAATCTGCAGGGCGAGGGGTTGGTTTTAAAATAATGGCATCCTCCAGTTTCCTTGCGTAACAAAAATCAAATATTTGGGAGTCTGTCCAAGATGGGGCATTGAGTGTACAGGAGGCCGTCGATTACTGGAGTTCTCAATTCGCAGTTTCAGATATTTGCGGTTTGGCTGCATATAACCGGTTTCAATTATTGTGGGGTGAATTTTGGCCTGTGTGCACATTGCATGCTTCCAGCATTTCCAGAGGTATTTATGACTTGTAGGCATTTCTGGAGGCAGTGCGGAACCATGTTGTGTGGAATCTCAAGGGTTTTTGTTTGTTTGTTTGTTTGGGGGGGGGCATTGTTTTGGTTTGGGGGGGCATTGCTGGAGGAGCTGGAGAGCTGGAATGGCAAAGGTACAATGCTGTACTCCTCTTATTTCTCTCTCCCCCCCCCTTTTTTTTCTCATGGTAATTTTTAGCACTTTAAAATGCGCTGGGGAACCTAACCCCATCATTCTCATTGGCAAAAATTTCAATTATTGCTGTTGCAGCATTCACAGTGGTAGCGCAAAACATAACCCCCGTGATAATCAAGGACCTCCTGTACTCATATAAAGCCTTGTTCTATATTTGACAAATGTATGTAGGAGCATATTTGCTTAAAGACACAGACTATTTGTCCTGGGTTCATCCTTTGAGCACATAGAGCAGAGCTGCCCAACTTTGGCCTTCTAGTTGTTAATGGACCTCAGCTCCCATCATCCCCAGCCACAATGACCAGTAGTCTGGGATTAGGGGAGTTGTAGTCAACTGGAGGGATGAAGTTGTGCAGCCCTGATATAGAGGGATGGTTGTGAACTCTTAGTAGTCCAGCCCTTCTTTGGTCATCCCTTAATACGTCCTTTGCCGGCTTTCCTGTCCTTACCATAGATTATCCAGAAATGGAAAAAGTTTGGTCTAAAGACACACATCCGCTGTCTGGCAATGAAGAAGAATCCAGTCACTGTTCTGTTGAACTGAATGACTCCACCTCTTTCCTGAAAGCCCCTACTGTCAACTGTATAGACTTCATTTCCTGCCTGCCCATTCACCTGTCCAAGTACATCTTGGGTAAGGATCCATTTCCTGCCTCGCAGCTTTCTAATCCTTCCCCTCCATAGCAGCTCATAACTCTTTGTGATCCTCTAGGAATGCTGGACCATAAATCTTTGATCAGATGTCTCTATGTGAGTCCATACTGGGCCTTCCTGGTCAAACAAATCAAGAAGGACAAGACAGCTTACCGTTCCCTCCAGAATGAGATTGCTTTATTGCAGGTACTGTGTCTTGGGCTGTACCTTCCCTCTTGGTCACTGTGGAGTTGACAGACATTCCTTCCCTGTGCTTGCCACTTAGCAGGGCCTTTTACATGCAGGGCTTTCCCACTCCCCCACCCCCCCACAATCCACTCCTGATTGGAGTGTGCCAGTCCACATATTCGTTGGATTTAACTCAACCTCCCTGCGGGTTATCAGGGACCAGGACAGCCCGAGGTTATGTCTGGGATAAAAAAATCCTCTATTTCCAGAAGCTTTTGAAAAAAACTCCAGGGTTTCTGCTTTCTCCGAAGGTGTTGATGAAGGTGCTGATAGCTATGCAAATGGTCCATCTAATCCCTTGAATTAAAATGCATCGAATCTGCTGCGAAGCAGATTTGCTCTTCAGATACCCCGAGACATACAGCCATGTGTGAAAAACCTCCAGGTGAACTTCCATTACTTCTCAGGCCCAGAGTGTTTCTTTGTCACTTTTGGATGTTGTTGTTCTTCTCTAGCAAAGGGCTGCCTGACATACTGTGGGGCTATTCACACAACCGGCTGGGTGGGGAAGGCTGGGCCAACTCACCTTCCCCTCCAGACGAACGATTGAGTGTTGCTGGGTGTGCAGACCATGCTCCCAGACAATCCACCCTGCCCCATGCAGCACAGAGCTCCAGAGGCCAGGATGATGTGTCCCAGCCTCTGAATATCCCACAATGCACTGCACAACGTGCACGGTGAATTGGGGGATTCCTCCAGGAGACAAACGCCCTAGGTGCCCATCTATGTGTTCGCTCGGGCTGAACACAGCCCCAGTGAACACATGATCCTGGAGCCCAAGTTAAGGGAGCACTTGCTTGCACTGTAGAACTGGAAAGGGTGCAGAAGAGGGCAACCAAGATGATCAGGGGTCTGGAGCACCTTCCTTATGAGGCAAGGCTACAACACCTGGGGCGTCTTAGTTTGGAAAAGAGGCAACTACGGGGAGACATGATAGTGGTATATGAAATTATGCATGGAGTAGAGAAAGTGGACAGAGAAATTTTTCTTCCTCTCTCACAACACTAGAATCAGGAGTCATCCCATGAAACTGGTGGCCAGCTGTTAAGTATTATGATTTTTGGAACTGCTTATGGTCACTGATCTACTTCTTTAGTTCAGACACCTTTATTTAATGGGCAGTTTCTTACAGTGGTGCCTCCTAATGGTGCCTCTTATCTGTTGCAGGGGTCATGCCCTAAACGAGCAATGGCCAACTATGCCAGAACAGTTAAGGTTGCTATCCCTCAGATTTCTAAAGATGGTGACATCATCCTAAGCAGAAGACAAAGCAAGCAACACATACAGGTGCATTGTGGGTATTATACAGGTGCATTGTGGGTATTATGCATTTCTGGAATTCCCATGGTGGGACAGTTATTTATTTATTTATTTGTCAAATGTGTACACCACCCCAAACTTTCATCTCTTGGTAGTTAACAAGTCTTTCTTTCTTTCTTTCTTTCTTTCTTTCTTTCTTTCTTTCTTTCTTTCTTTCTTTCTTTCTTTCTTTCTTTCTTTTAATTTTTTTACATTTTATATCCCACTCTTCCTCCAAGGAGCCCAGAGCAGTGTACTACATACTTATGTTTCTCCTCACAACAACCCTGTGAAGTAGGTTAGGCTGAGAGAGAAGTGACTGGCCCAGAGTCACCCAGCAAGTATCATGCCTGAATGGGGATTTGAACTCAAGTCTCCCCGGTCCTAGTCCAGCACTCCTTTAGGCTGTGTTCAGTTATTTTCCATTGACTGCTTTGACTTTGTGGACACCTCAAAGATGGAAAACATGTCTCCCGGGAGTTGGGAGCTGTGGCAGCCTCAAGCTATGTTCTTTTCATTGCCATATAAAGGAATAATAATTCAAGGTTGCATGTGTGGGTGTCTAGTCCCAATACATACTGCATGCTGGCTCTCCACTAGAGTAGGCTCCTGATGAATTTCTGTAGTGGGGTGGGGATGAAGCCTCACTTCTGCCAGCTGAAGTAGGAAACCATCTGCTTCTCTATGTGTCTCTCTCTTTTATCATCATTGCTCTTCATTCTGCTTTAAGGAGATTGAATACATGCACAAAGCTTATCACGGCCAGCTGACAGACACCATCAACCTAGAAGAGAGGAACGTCTTATGCAGCAGCTATAATATTCGTGTTCTATTAGACACGTATGTACATTGCACCAATTCCCCCTTTCCCCTCTTCCAGATGTGCCTCAAAATTGCTATCCTACACCAAGTAGAGCCTTTTGCATCCATGGATTCTCCTGCAGAGGTTCAAGTATTTTCCTAATCTTCTATGATATTTTACAAATAACAATCACATACAGCTCTAGTCTATCCCCAGTAGCAATCTCCTACGAGGATCTCTCTCTGTCCTTCCTCCATCCACTGCCTTTGCCTGGGGTTACATGTCAGGTATGGCGGACCTTTCTTGGTTCATACACCAGCATCCACCCCAAGAACTTCCAGATACAGCAAGCATATATGTGTTTGCTCTCGTGGAGTGTGGCCACCATGGAAAAGAAAATTTTGCATATTGATTTTGTTTTCACCTATTAAATACAAACGCCCTCTTTTTCTCTCTCCCATCCATCTGTGGCTTGACTTCTTGGGATTTTTCTTGTGGAGTGAAGCACTTTAGACTAGAAAGAGACCATTTTTATCTGCTAGGGAAGGGGTTCCATATTGCTCATTCATCTGTGGGTCCATCAGCACCCTTGATACAGCTGAAACCTGGGAGAGTGGAAGAAAATAAAATGTCTGCAGGGATCAAGTATTGTAGCCCTGCTATGGTGTTGCTGCAGTTGCAGCTCTTCCTCTTGATCCTGCTCCCAACTAGTAGGACTGGTCCCAAGGCCATAATCTGAAGCAGTGTTCCCTCTAACAGGGATTCCTTCTCAGATGTTGTTCACTACAACTCCCAGCATCCCCAGCTGCAATGGCCTTTGGCTTGGGATTATGGGAGTTGTTGTCAACAACATCTGAGAATCTCTGTTAGAGGGAACACTGGTCTGAAGACATGTGATGCAGTGATGTGCTGAGGCTAAGCAGGTCTGGGTGTGGTCCAACTCGGATGCCAGGCTGCTGGAGAGGAGGATGGCAAAACCGTGCACTTGGTCCTCTTGGCACATGGGCCTTCTCACCTCTCCAGCTTATTGGAGAATGGAGAGAGGAGTTGGTGATAGTATAATCAATGGTAGCAGCTCCTCTCATTCCCACCCTAGGATAGAAGGAAGAAGAAGAGTCACTACTGAGTCCATTCCCCATCCTCTCATTGGCCAGTGGGGACTATGGAGGATGAGATAAGAGGGAGTTGCCATGCAAGGCCCTTGGCAAAGAGACTCAGATGGCAACTCTTTCTCCTAACCTCCCCACTGGCCAATAGAAGCATGTTCTAGAGGCCCCAAAATGATGTAGGGGCCTCTGAGGGGTGCCAGGCAAAGGCAGCAGTGGTGGTGCCTGTCTGTTGGCTGTAGTACAACCACTACTCCCAGCAGGACCTATAACTTCAGGGGTCAGATGGGTAGGCCCACCCGATGGGTGTGATCTTTTGACCAGTGTCCAATCTGGCCAACATGCTGATGCTGCCCCTGATCTGCTCAGTGCCTGGATGGAACATCCCCTGAGAATTCCATGTAGGCTGCTTTGAATTGCCTCATGAAATGAAAGTGGAATATAAACATATCAAACTTTAAAAGATTCTGCCTTCAGCTTCTCCTTCCTTCCTTTCTCAGTATGGATCAAAACAGGGTGATACATTACAGTGGTGGAAAGTTGTTGGCTGTTGGTTCTGCAGACCGAAAAATCCATCTTCTGCATCTGAGTGAGCAAAAAGAAGTCCTTCCTCTCATTCGTGGCCATGCTGGTAGCATCCGAGCCATTTGGCTCAATGAACAGAAAGGATTTATTCTGAGTGGCAGCTATGATCTCAGCATCAGGTGAGCTCAGCTGGTACCAACATCTGTACACTGCATTTGGATACACTATCCAAAGGGCCATAGTACTGAGAAAGTCCCAGATCACTGAAATCAATGTCACTTAAATGCTCAATTTTCATGGAATAAAAGCATACTTAACTTTGCTCCTTGAATCTAAAATTAGCTGGAGTGGGCTGTGTGGCATGTGCTTCTAAGAAGTGAGTTAAACTTGAAATTACCTGTAGAAAAATTGGAGGCTTGATGGGTGAATCCCAGAGTGTTGCTAGAGTGCCTTGGGGACAGGGCAGCACAGAGAGATTCACTTTTGTAGCTGTGACTGAGACTGGCAAGTGAACCTTAAACCTTGAAGGCAAAAACCTATTGGTGAATCCCATTTTTTAAAGTTTGGGAGCCTGATCTCGAACATATATTTAACTTTGGGGAGGTTGAGCAGGACTTAAAAGGCAGAATTATTAATGGAAACCTATAAAATATTTTGGATGGGTAGAATGGTTCTAATCAAAATGTATTTCTTACAAAACCTAGGATTTCTTTTTCAAATTTGCCACTTTATTAACTTTATTATCTCCCCAATCAAACCTGGGGAATGGGATAAGTTAGCTTTGAAATTCATCAGGTCAGATAAACACCTGAGAATAGTTAGAAGTACTTTGATTAGGTCATTCAAAGAAAGAGTTGTAGCACTCCTAGATATAAATTTACACAACCCACTTACAATTTGTAGCAGAACAGGACTCATGGAAAGTTTCCTCTTAATGGTGAGAATTTGAGCAATTATATTTCAAAACTCTGTTGAAGTATGTTCTCTGCATAAAAGAAATTGACTCAGTAATGAGTTTACAGAATAATACTAGGGATGTGCAGAATGTTCTGAGTTTGGAATGTTTTGACTTGAAATGGGCTGTTTCAAGGGTTCGGAGCTCAAAACAGGACACACTTCAAATGAAAGGCTCAGAATGGAATGACCGTGTTACAAGTTGGAGCATTCTGGGCATTCCAAGTGCCAATTTGGTGGGCTTGATTTTGGCACTGGCTTCTGATTGGCTTGTGATCTTCTTGCTGCTAGGTTGGCTGGTCTTGTAGCAAGCATGACTTGTCCCCTTAGCTAAGCAGGGTCTGCCCTGGATGCATATGAAAGGGAGATTAGAAGTGTGAGCACTGTAAGAAATTCCCCTCAGGGGATGGAGCCGCTCTGGGAAGAGGATCTGGGTTCCAAGTTCCTTCCCTGGCATCTCCATGATAGGGCTGAGATAGACTCCTGCTTGGAACCTTGGAGAAGCCACTGCCAGTCTGTGTAGACAATACTGAGCTATATGGACCTATGTTCTGAATCAATATATGGCAGCTTCCTATGTTCCTAAGTTTTGATTTTGTGGTTTTCTTTTCTCAGCACTGAATATAATATGATGTGCTATAGCCGCTATAACAATCTGGTTTGCTGTATCTCAGATTGATAAACCCTTTTTTTAAAAATGGAATAATCCTGATCCAGAAAGTAAGTGAAGTAATATGAAAGATCAGGAGTAACTATATTATATTAATTGATCACACACACACACACGTCCTGCTATTCTGCCTCATAATGGCGGGAGCAGGGTGTTCTTGGGAGGGATGAGAAAAGTACACTGGGAGGTATAATCCCACTAGGGCAGGGCTTCTCAACGTGTGGGTCCCCAGATGTTATTGGACTTCAGCTCCCATAATCCCCAGCCCCAGTGGCCTTTGGTTGGGAATTATGGGAGTTGAAGTCTAATTACATCTGGGGATCCAGAGGCTGAGAAGCCCTGCTCTAGGGTCACCCGAAGCATGCAGGTCATCCCAGCTGCCCAGCTAAAGCAAGCAGACATCGATATAAGAAGGTGCTGGAGGCAGAAGATCACTTCAGTGACAACGACAAAGGCATCATTTCATACTGCGTGGGAGAAAGCAATGGTAAACCACTCCTGTATTTTACCAAGAAAACCACATGTATAGACAAAATAGAATGATTGTCGATGTCGTGCTGGATGATGGGCCCCTCAGGTCGGATGGTACTCAACATGCTACTGAGGAAGAGCTGAGGATCTCCCAGAGTACTGATGGAATTTATGACACAATTAGATTAAAGTCTTTTGGATATCTAGCAGCTGATGTTGCCATGCGTAAAAGAAAATCTGAAGCTGCAAATACAGAATTATAATGGGAATGTGGAACGTAAGGGGTAAGGCAAGGCTGTATACTTTCTTCTTATTTTTTCAATTATTTCAAGTATATGCTGAACATATACTGAGAGAAGCTAGATTGGAAGAAGATGACCGTGGTTTTAAAGTTAGAGGAAGAAACATCAATAACCTGCGCTACTCGGATGACACTACTCTGATAGCTGAGAATGCGGATGATCTGCAAGCTCTAGTAATGAAAGTCAAGGAGCACAGTGAAAAAATGGGACTACAACTAAATGTAAAGAAGACTAAACTAATGACAATGGGTACAGCAACCAGGCTCAGAATTGACAATGAAGACATTGGAGTGGTGGATAGCTTCTGCCTTTTAGGATCAACCATCAACAGTAAAGGATCCAGCAGTCAAGAAATACGCCGCAGACTAGCACTTGGTAGGGTAGCAATGAAGGCCTTGGGAAGGAGATTTCGATGCCATGACGTGTCTATACCTACAAAGATTAGAATCGTTCGGACAATCATTTTTCTCGTGACACTCTATGGATGCGAAAGCTGGACTTTGAAGAAGCAAGATAGAAAAAGCATAGACGCTTTTGAACTTTGGTGCTGGAGAAGACTTTTGAGGATACTATGAACAGCCAGGAAAACAAACAAATGGATCATAGAACAAATCAATCCAGAATTTCCACTTGAGGCATAAATGACCAGGCTCAAACTATCATACTTTGGACACATGCGAAGATCCAGCTCACTTGAGAAGTCCATAATGATGGGAAAAGTTGAAGGAAAGCGAAGAGGACGACCAGCAGCAAGGTGGATGGACTCGATTATGACAGCAATGAATGTACCACTGAGGGACCTTAAAGGCCAAGTTGAAGACAGATCGTCTTGGAGATAATCTATCTATGTGGTCACTAAGAGTCGACACCAACTTCACAGCACTTAATCAATCAAGTAATCAAAGAAATGAACACATTTATTTTCAGGACTTTTGAAAAAGCAACCATATGAATCACAGCTACTCATTCTCTGCCATGAAAAAGTGCCTT
Source organism: Hemicordylus capensis (assembly GCF_027244095.1). Lineage (NCBI taxonomy): Eukaryota > Metazoa > Chordata > Lepidosauria > Squamata > Cordylidae > Hemicordylus > Hemicordylus capensis. The sequence continues at coordinate 383,886,969 of NC_069658.1, forward strand.
GCCAACCTGGTAAGGTAACTACAGGGGAAAGAATGGGAGAGTAAGAGGGGAAAGCTTTAGAGGCCAAACTATTCCAAATTAATTGGGCTGGCTATAGCTTCAGTTTGGCTCCAATTCCACCTGAACTTTACAGTGATTTAGTTCAGGTTGAATTGTGCCAATTTGATTTGGAACCACTGTGGCTTCCAAAGCTCCTCACAGTCTAGCTTTGGTATAGCAATAGAGTATTTTCAAAATAATTTCAAATGAAATTTTTATTTATAATTTGCATATTTCTAAAAATTGTATACTTAATCTATTTTTTATTTTAAAAAATAAAATAAAAGGATGGTACTGAGAACAGAGTTTCTGAGAAGGGCATCTAGATTACTAATAAACCACTAATGTATTGTTTGTGGACCAGTTTAAATACATTCTTTGTTTGTTTTTGTTTTTTAATTATGCAGGCTTTTGAACAGTGTTTCTTGATATCTCATAAGCACAGTTTAAACCTTAATGCTATCTGTCATATTGTACTCCACAAAACCTCACTGTTAAAGGCTAAAATCTTGAACATTCAATATATAACTAAAAAGTTGCAAAAAGTAGTAACCACAGGTAGGCTTTATTGGGCAAGGAGATATAGATGATGGGATGTTGAAACATGGCTGTGCAGATTAAGGTAATTTTGAGTCTCTGATCTGCTGATTCAACCAGGGGCATAATGAGGTTGGCCTTGGGACAAAAAGCAAAGATGGGCCCTTGCCTGTCTCCCATCTCCCTGCCTCCTCCTTTGGAGAGGGGGGAGGGGAGATCAAAGAGCAAGCTGTCACTCAGCTGGTGTGCCCCTCTTCCTCTGCGGCCCAGGGACATTTGTGCCACCCCCTATTTAATTCTAGCTATGTCCATGGATTTAACACATCAGATCTGCACATGCCACATAATTATTGTACCATTTCCTTCTACATGGTAGACAAGGGAAATTCTGGTGTTGAGCAATGTAATAAAACAAACCAAACAATAACAACAACAAAAACTTTGTTAGCCAACTTTGTTAGGCATAACAAATTGTTCTCTGGGTGACTCATAACACAACATTAAGAAACATCCAATAAAACACATAAAATACAACTAACAAATCATGACATAAACAAAAAAATTACAAAATACAAAACAAAAATTTTAAATATTGTTTTTAAAAACTCAGTTTTAAAAATCATTTTTTTAAAAAGCCTGAGTGAACAGAAAGGTCTTCACCTGGCAACCTGGCATCTAAAAGAACAAAGTGACAATGCCAGGTGAGCCTCACTGGGGAGGCTATTCCATAAACAGGGTGCCACAACCAAAAGGGCCTTCTCCCTAGTAGCCACCCACCTCACCTCATTTGGCAGGGGCACTTGGACTAGGGCCTCCAAAGAAGATCTTAACGTCTGAGTCAGGACATATGGGTCAAGGCACTCTCTCAGGTAACCTGGTTGCAAGCCATTTAGGGCTTTAAAGGTTAAAGCCAGCACTTTGAATTGGGCCTGAAAACGCACTAGAGCCAGTGCAGTTAACGAAGCCCTGGCATGATATGACCAAAACAATCCATACGGGGGATTTCTATGCAAAACATATTTCTTCCAAGTATTATTTCCCATTCTGCTGGTTTCACAGTAGTACAAATTAGTAACATTTGGAACGTCTGTGTGGATATGCCTTGAATGTCAACAATGAACAATTCAGTATGTGTGTGTTCCTTTCTTCTCACCCTCTTGATCTGTGTTCTTTAGGATGTGGAATATCATCACTGGGGTATGTATCAAAATTTTTAATGGCCACTCAGGGACCATCAACTGCTTGCATTTGCACAAGAACAAATTTGTGTCTGGAGCCAAGGACTGCATGGTGAAAAGTGAGCAAGTAGAAACTTTATTTCTTCTAGGGGATTAGAGGAAAATCAACAACCTTTGGTTAAATCCATAGAATTATAGTAATCAAATTATAGGGCAATGGAATTCAAGGGCTGAAAAATGATGATGTAATAAATGAAGTTACTAATATGTCCACCATGTTCTCTAAAAAGGGACTATATAATCTCAAACAATTTGCCCTCCTCCTTGGATGTAAGGATCTTGCAACCAGTTATTTTTATGTTTAGATTATATTCCTACACTTACACATCCATGTACACTTCTGAGAGACTATACTCAGCAAAGCATAGATTACAAACAGAGGTGCTTTTACCCCTGGACTTCAGGGCTGAAGTCCAGGGTCTCCACAGCCCCTGGGGGCCCCCAAATCTTCTTTAGTCTGTCCTGGGTGGTGTGGTTGCCCAGCTGAGCATGATGATGCTTAATTTGCAGGGGCGGGGGGCTCCAAAGGCCCAGGCTCCAAACTTACCTAGGTGCACCTTTGATTACAAATGCAAAGAGGAAGAATAAAATTAAATTTTGGTTAAAAACAGCTAAAGAACAACAGTCCTTTCTAAATGTGCTGTGTGTATCCTTTTCTGGTTTAGAGACCTTTAACTAACTAACTGCATTTGTTTTTTCTGTTCCTGACAGTGTGGGATATAGAAAGTGGGAAATGCTTGAAGACTTTGAAGCACAAAGGAACTGTTTGGGCTGCTAAAATGAATGGCACTCACATTGTGAGCGCTGATGACAAGGGTCAGGTGAAAGTGTGGCATGCTGGGACATGTGAACTAATCAAGGTATGACTTATAAGACGCTGGAGCCATTCAGATGACCAGGAGGGCACGGGGAAGGCTGTTCCTGTTCCTAACTCATTTCCCTCCCAGACGATCACTGAACTGTTGCTGGATGTGTGGACTATACTCCCAGATGTTCTGCGCCGCAGGGCGCAGCCCATAGCTCTGGAGGCCAGGATGTGTTGTCTCAGCCTCTGGATATCCAACAATGCACTGTGTGACATCAAATCAAGTTTGAATCGGCCCCAGATTTGAGACAGCAGATTCAAGCTTGGATCAAATCAGACTGATTCATTCTGAACTCAAATTGCAAAAATCGATTTGTGCATATTCCTATAAGGAAAGGTGAAAGATAGGGAGTGTTTCAAGTCTCTCCAGCATTTCCTGACTGTAAGGACAGCTGATGGAAGGGAGCCTTCAGCAGCAAAAATGGTCAGAAGAGGAAAGGCTTAAAGTTGCCCCCACCCCCTTTTAAAAATGGTGTTGGACTTCATCAAACTTTTTTGAAATTCCAAGTATATAAAGTTTAGTGCAGAAGTTCCCAACCTGTGGACCGCCAGATGTTGCTGAACTACAACTCCTGCGACCCCCCAGCCACAATAAATTGTCTCTGGGAATGATGGGAGTTATAGTTCAGCAGTATCTGGAGTACCACAGGTTGGGAACCCATGGTCCAATGGATCATTGCTATCTGCATATTTGGTGAAACACTTAAAGAATTCTAAACGTTTGAGGCAAAATTCTCTTTGCAAAATATATGCTGATTTTTCTTCAGCAAGGCTTGTTCTTCTGTCTGTTTAATAATTCTCGTTTCAATAATGCTTTCTACAAATTTTACTAGGGCAGATGTTAGGCAGACAAATCTGTAATTTGATTCTTTTGCTTGGATTCCTTAAATATTGCTCTGAGATCAGTTACCTTCCCAGTAAGGATGCTGACATTATGATAGCATTTATATCTTTGTTTGGGGTTCAACAGCAAAAGCCCAGGAAGACATTAATCCTGGATATGACACATAGGTAGACTTGAGAGAATAGGCACTGATATCGATGAGAGCAAAGCAAATATATGAGTAGATTTGAAACAGAGACATAACCAGAACTGAACAAGAGTGGGTGGGTAGACAAATGTCCCTGGGCGCCTGAGGGAGGAAGGCTCACCTGCTGGGTGACAGCTTGCTCTTTACTTTCCCCCTCACGCCTCTCTGAACACAGGGGACAGGGGCTCATCTTCACTGTTTATCCCAGGGCCCGCTTCAACCTTGCTATGCCCCTGCTTTGAAACCTGCAAGAGAAGTAAGAGAAGGCAAGAGTAGCAATTTTAAAGTAGAAAAGGTCAGAGCCAAACTGAACAATCCCCCCCACCCCCCAGAAAATTCTGAACTGCACAGTGATATATGGGTATAAATTTGTACACATACTGTGTGCTACTACAACACACACCAGTGCATTTTCCATGTCTGTGTATTCAGACTTTGAGGTTATATACACAACCCAAAACTGTGTTCTACCTGGGTTTGTGAGCTGTGTGTGCTCCCCATTTCTGGTTGTGTGGAAGCAAGGGGGGAGGAAAACCTGGGTAGCTTTTCCTCCTACCTTGTTTCCATGTAATCACTTCTACCCAAATTTTCCTCTTACCTTGCTTCCACACAACTGAAAATTGGGAGCACGCACAGCTCACAAACCCAGGTAGAACAAGATTTTTGATTGTGTGACTGACGTATTTGTTGCCTATTCTATGACAAGTTTGCATAGAGTGGGAGAACGTTCTCAGAACTGGAAAATTGACTGTACTATTGCAGAAGAGTGTTATAATCAGTGATGAAATCTCTGTGGGGAGTAGCTATGGCTTCTGTAGGGAGTGTCTTTGACAAGAGAAAGGAGAAGTTAGTATGCTTGACTAGGATCTGAGTTCTAGAGGAGCCTGAACTATTCACTATATTTTTCTTATTGTTATCAGTCACTTTATACATCTACTAACATAATGCAACTTTTGCATGACTTGAATTTTTAAACGGCACTAATACTCGTATGTAGCCACCTAATGGCACAGCGGGAAAATGACTTGATTATCAAGCCAGAGGTTGCCGATTCGAATCCCCACTGGTATGTTTCCCAGACTGTGGGAAACACCTATATCGGGCAGCAGAGATATAGGAAGATGCTGAAAGGCATCATCTCTTACTGCATGGGAGGAGGCAATGGTAAACCCCTCCTGTATTCTACCAAAGACAACCATAGGGCTCTGTGGTCGTCAGGAGTTGAAATCGAAACCAACTTGACGGCACACTTTACTTAAATACTCTTATAGAACTCCCCTTTTTTGGGGGTGGAGGTAGTGGGGGTGGAACTGCACATTTTGTTTCTGGTTGCACATTAAGAAAAGCCCTGTTTCCGGCAATAAAATGTATATACATAGCTCTTTTCAACAATTAAGTTCACAAAGCAGTATACATTGCAAAAGAAATGGAAACAAAAAAAATGATTTCCTGTCCCAAAGAGGCTTACAAAATAAAAGTCGTGGATACTTATTTTTGAAATTTTATCCTCAGAGTTTTCTTTTTCTGCTTTTAGTAATACAAAGTATTCACATATAGTACACAAAATGGAAATGACAGCAGCCCTGTTTAGACATTATGGTAAAATATGCTGTACACTCGCATACAGCATCTGAAGCGGGGCTGGAAGTCCCAGCCTGGCCCTGTCACTCATCCTCAGCAGTGTGCCATTCATGCCATTGTAAAAAGGCAAATGCCATAACCACGATGGAGGGCATTTCCACAGTTGGGAAGCTGGGGCATTCCAGCCTCCTCATCACAGAAATGCCAGCCATCATGGATATGGTCATGGACACCTCTTCAGACAAACGCCATTATAACCATGAGTGCTACACTGCTGGGAATGAATGACAGGGCCAAGATGGGGCTACTGGCCCTGCTTAGGTATTGTACCCGTGTAGCATTTTTACCATAATGTTTGAATAGAGCTAGCATCTTTTATTAAGACAAAGCAAATGGCTAACACATGGTCTTATATTTTGTCTTCTCAACTAGATTAAAGAGACTCCATTTGTGTGTTCATTGATTAAGTCTGTTCATACAACTAGCCCTGCCCTGGCTTGAGCAGCCCTACCTGGTCAGGGCTGCTCGTGTGAAGCTCCGGGATCAAGGCTGATCCCGGCGCTGCCTCCCCCGGTAGCCCGAGCTTTTTTTATCTGGGCTTTTACCTGGGTTAAAGGGTGTCAGCACACCCTTTACCACACCTCTGCGGTTGTCTATATGCTCAGGTATGTATACACAGAGCTGGGTGTCTAGAGCACCCGGCGTGAGGGGAAATCCCTCAATGCACCACGCTGCTTGCATGGTGCATCTTGGCGTTCCTGGAGGCCATTACTCATTTTCCCGGCCTCCAGAGATCCGCACTGCTCAGAGCAGCACAGATCGTGTGGGCACGCAGTCGTGCACCGAAAAGGTGATCCAACTAAATTGTCTGGGAGAAGGTAGGTTCATCCCTGCTTCTCCCCCCACCTTCCCTCCTTGCCCCTCTCATGGTCGTTGTGTACACGGCCTTATTGTCTTGCTGTCTCTCTCCACTGACACTCACTAAGTTAGTTTAGTAAATGGGCCACATCCCAGATCTTAATAAACATGATTGGTGGAGTAACAGTTGTCCAACTTTTATTAATAGCCAGCCTGCCAGCTATTAAATATATAATTTGTTGAAGATCTTCCAGTAGTACTATTAATTTTATGTTATGAAAAAGTATAGTTGGTGGATTGAGAAGTATGTTATAGCCAGTAGCATTAGTGTTGACTTCACAAAGTAATTAACCTGGTTTAATCATGTGATGCCTACAAATTCCAAAACAGCACAAAAATGTTTCTTTTTCCAGTCGTTAGGAGGACATTTAGGCCCTGTGAGGTGTCTGTCATTTGATGAATGGCATCTTGTGACAGGAAGCAATGATGGCTATATCCTGGGATGGAGCATGGTTGGAAATCACAAGAGATGCCTGATGGCTTTCAGGCACCCCAAGTAGGTATTGTTTATTGCATTCTAAAAGCTACAGGCAGTGATTCATTCATTAGATTTATATCTTGGTAAACCCCTCCTGTCCTGTATTCTGTCAGAGACAACCACAGGACTCTGTGATTGCCAGGAGTTGTCATCGACTTGACGGCACACTTTACCTTTACTTTTCAATCAAAAGATCCTCAAGGCAGCTCACAACCTATTTATGTATGTATGTATGTATATATGTATGTATGTATGTCATGTATATCCTGCTCTTCCTCCAAGGAGCCCAGAGCAGTGTACATGGTTTATGTTTTTCCTCACAACAACCCTGTGAGGTAGGTTAGGCTGAGAGATAAGTGACTGGTCCAGAGTCATGGCTGAATGGGGATTTGAACTCAGTTCTCCCCAATCCTAGTCCAGCATTCTAACCACTACACCAGCATGTGTAGAGGGGTGATTCAGATGATTACCCCTCACACAGAATTAAAGGATGTGCTGAGAATGCATCAGCATGTCCTTGAATGATGTTGGGGCCCCTTGTATGGGGAGCTGCTGGCTGGTGACAGCTTGCTCTTTGCTTTCTCTATCATGCCTCTCCAAAGATGAAAATGGGGACAGGGGCCCACACCACTTTTTTGTCCCTGGGCTCACTCCAACCTTTCTACACTTTTGCATCGATCCCTTTAAATACTAACCAATATGGTGTTTTGTTTTGTTTTGTTTTTAAGACATAGATCCTAAAGAGTCAGTGCTCTTGTAAATGAAAGTAGCATGCTTGCAGATTCAAATATCTAGTCCTTCAGTTTCACTTTCAGTGGTCCTTTAAGTTAATCTGGTTGAGCAGATCTACATCTTTACTGGCAGGCTCCTTATCCACGGTTCTCAAAGTATGTGCAAACTCATAGTAACAGAATACAAAAAGGAAGAATTTGCAATTGTCATGTGTGCTGGTATGAGCAAGATTGCATAAGAACATGAAATAATTTCTTTTCAGTATGGTATATACTAAGAAGCATTTCAAAAGAATTGACTATTGTTCTCTTACTTTAAAACTCCAATATTTGATCCACTTGCCTGGAAATAAATGCCATTGGATTCATAGGATCTTAATTCCAAGTAAGCATACTTTCTTTGGCTGTATTAAAACATAACGTAAACTATCATACTGGATCAGACCAGTAGTCAACTGAGTCTCAGATAAATTCACATGCAAAGCATGATGACAATATACATTTGTCCCCAGTATCTCTGATAGTCATGTTCTAGCTGTCATTTAACAGTTCTGTCCTTCACGGATTTACCTAATCTTCTGAAAAGTCATTTTTGCTGCTGTTTCTAATCCTGAATTCCCTAGGTTAATTACATGTGGCATGGGAAAAAAATCTCTTCTCTTAATCTTGTTTGTTCATTTATTCATTTTATATATTGCCGTTCCTAAAGTGGCTCAGGGTGGTTTACATTAAAATAAAACACACATAATAAAACAATTAAAATTAGAAAACATTTAAACCAGATTAAAACTCATTAAAATTCAAATTCAAACTAGATATCATTAAAAGCCAGGCTTAAAAAGTGGGCCTTTAAGGTTCTTCTGAAGGCCTCCAAGGAAGATGATCCTCTTATATCTAATCCACCTCACAGGGTTGTTGTGAGGAGAAATATAACTATGTACCCCGCTCTGGGCTCCTTAGAGGAAGAGCAGAATATAAATAAATAAATATCCACAGGAAGCACGTTCTACAACCTAGGGGCAACAACTGAGAAGGCCCAATCCCAGGACGCCACCAGATGAACTGGTGGCACCCCAAAACAGACCCCTCTTGATGATCTTAATGAGCAGTGGGGATCTTGTAGAGAAACCAGACCTAAGCCATTCAGGGCTTTAAAACCCTAGCACTTTGTACTTTGCCTGAAAATATAGTGGCAGCCAGTGCAACTGTTTAAGAACAGGCATAATGTGATCTCTCTGGGATAACCCAGAGACCAATCTGGCTGCCACATTTTGAACTAACTGCAGTAACAGAATAGAGCGTATTGCAGTAGTCCAACCTGGAGGTTACCAGCTAGTGTACCACTGTTTTCAGGTCATCCTCCTCAATGGGCAGAGTTGTCAAATAAATTGTAGCTGGTAAAAAGCACTCCTGGCCACAGCCTCAACCTGAGACAACAGGGTGAGATCTGGGTTAAGAGAACTCCCAAGCTGCAAATGTGTTCTCTCTGGGGAAGCATAACCTCATCCAGATCAGGAAATTCTATCCCATTTATGGCCCCCAACAATGAGCACCTCAGTCTCCATTTCAATGAGCACCTGAATTCACTTTATTATCCTTCAGTTTATTATCCTTCATCCCAGAGACCAATTCCTGGGCATCTTAACTGCTTAACATTGCTGCTTATCAATTTCATTGGCAGGATCCAACTTCTTGCAGTTTGAGGAATATTATAAACTCTTTTGTTTTCTAACTCTCTCTGTATTATGCATGATATAAACTTTATCATGATCAAGATTTATTATCATTATTTATTATATCATGCATAATACAGACCAGTTTTCTCAGTTAGAAGGCCCAAACTGTTTTAAGTTATTTTTGTTAATAGATATAAATAAATCAGATGGTCCATTCCTCTTGGCATTTAAGCTGCTTTTTTCTGTATCTTCTTTAGCTCTTTCATGTGCTCTTTGAAGCTGGAAAATCAAAGTATTCTAAATGTAACTGTATTCTAAATGTAACATCAGCGTAGTAGATTTATATTAAAGCTATATGATACTTGCTATTTCATCTTATTTCTGACAGTTTCTAACCTTCAGTTTGCCCTTTTCATTGTATTATGTTGGCCACTTTCAGGCCATAATTTACAAATGACACATTCAGAAATATTATGCAAATATCAGCTATGCTGGGACTGTATTGCTTCAGAAGACAGGTATGGGAATATGTATTTGAACACTCTCCAGGTTCCCTGCCTTCCTTGACAGCCTTTAAAACATAGGTGCACAACTTTGACCCTCTAGCTGTTGTTGGAGTACAACTCCCATCATCCCCAGTCACAGTGGTGAATGGTCAGGCATGAAATGGGCTGCAGTAAAACAGCAGCTGGAAGGCCAAAGCTGTGCTTTAAAACAATCAAGACACCTTTATTTTTGCCTCCTGTTACTGGTGTTGCTATCACCATTCCTGCTGGCAGAGCTAAGCAACACAATGGGCACCTCCTGCAGCCAATCAAATAACAGGTTTCTTTTATATGGGGTGGACTTCCTTGTGAGCTACGACTAAAAAATGGGGGAAGAAACAACTCCTGCCTCTTTGGCTGGGCTGGTAGAGGCTGTGGTGGGAGCCCTTTTGGGTGGCTTTGATCAAGATTAAAGATGGTGAGGGGCTCTAGAGGAGCAGTTGGATTTTGGTTGGGTTATTTGAGGAGTGGGTCTGGTCTGAGATGGTAAAAGAGGTAGCTGGGCTGGCTATGGAAAGCTGGGGCGCAGGGAATATGAGGAAAATTGAAATTAGCTGTATTTCTCAGGCAGCTGCACTGAACAGATTAGACCTCTGCACAAGTGGGGGCTAAAGAGAGCTACCCCCCTCACTACAGGACATCTACTAGAGCTATAGCTGACCCTGCTTATTTTCTACTGGTCTGTCATTTGTTGGGATAAGGGACAGACATTTGACAAAGGACACCCCCTAAAATGAGAGAGATACCTGGCATCCTCTCCACCCAAACTCCCAAAACAATGAAGAAACCTGAAGCATGATGGATGAGTAAAGTACCAAAATACAGGAAACAAGTATCTTCTATCTAGCGATATAATTCTCCTAAATGTATCCTTTGCTAATCCCATGCGTTGCAGCTCTTGCGAGAGTTTGCAAGCAGGTGCCTGGGGAATAGCGACAGGGAGAGGGAGACAGTGGTGGTGGCAGGCGGTTGGCTGGAGGTGGCAGTGGGCCGGCCCAGCCAGCAGGAGTAGGAGGCAGTGGCGGGCTGTCCAGCCGCCGGGAGGAGGAGGAGGCTGCTACCAGGAGTGGGCAGGAGGAGGTGGCGGGCCAGCTTTCCAGCCGGCTGGCCCACCAGCCAGAAACTGCGGGGTGGGGACAAGAAGTGGGCGGGGTGGGGGGGGAGAGAGGAAGTGGGCCATCCGGCTGGCCAGCCTGCCAGAAAGCGTGGACGGGTGGGTGGGGTAAGAAGCGGGGGGGGGGGAAGTGGGCGGTTGGTCAGAAAACCGGCCGTGCCGGTGGTGGTGGTGAGCGATGTTGGGTGGGCTGGCTGGAGGCGCAGATGCTCTGTGCCCAGCCCAGCTAGTATTGAACATTTCTAATAATAAGACAGGGCATATAAATAGTTTAATACATACCTGCTAACTGGGCAAAGAGGCGCCTTTATCTTTATTTAGCAGGGGGAGAGTAACTAGCCCTCTCCACCCCCAGCACAGTACCTCCAGTGACTGTTGCTGGTGTCTATCTTATGTTTCTTTTTAGATTGTGAGCCCTTTGGGGATAGGGAGCCATCTTATTTGTTATTTCTCTATGTAAACCGCTTTGGAAATGTTTGTTGAAAAGCGGTATATAAATATTTTTTGTTGTTGGTTTCTAGGAAGATAGGACCTTGAGAACCACTGATGGCTCTGTGTAGTTCATTTGCTGCAAGAGGTGCCCTTTGGCAGAAACAACAGGAGGCAAAGCCGAACGGGACACTTTTCCTAGGGTAGCCATTACTTTACTGGTTTGACCAGTAAAACTGTTATTATTTTTAAAAATAAAACATTTTTATCTCACCCTTCTTGCAAGGAGCTCAGAGTGGTGTGTCGCTTTTATCCTCACAACAGCCCTGTGGAGTTGCAAGAAAGTGGCTGACCCAAAGTCACCCAATAAGAGGATTTTGAACTGGGTGGGTCAGTGAGGTGGAAAGGATATTTTCCTTGCTCTTCCTAATGTTTTCTGTGCATGTGTGTGTAAGGGATTAATAGAAGCTATTCCCTTGTAATAAGGACAAAAATTGTTGTTTGAAAAGTCATAACAACCGACTGTGCTTCTACTTTCCCTCAGCCATGCATGTTTCTTGTAGAACTCCAGCCTCCATTCTGTCCTGCTTGCCTGAGGGAAATTTCTTTATCATGTCATAGCGGGACACAGGGGCGTAACTAGGTTGGAGAGGGCCCTGAGACAAGATTCTTAAATGGGCCTCCCCCCCCCCCCCGCCGTCACCGCTTACCTCTCCTTCCTCTGGCCTGATGTCTAAATAAAGTTTCAGTGTGTAACTATTTCGTATTAGAAACTGAAAGAAGGGAGTAGTTGTAAGCAAGCGGTAAAACCGCATTAATTTAAATGATGTAATTAACTCAGTTTATCTTCCAAACAAAAAAATATATGAGGTTGGTGGGGGGAGGCCAGGATGAAATTCCCAGGAAGAGCGAAAAGGTGCTGCTCAGAGGGACTGATACTGCCTGTTGGAGGATCGCGCCCCGACCCCCGTTTCTTTCACTTGGTGCCCCGGCGGCAGGCGGGCGCGGGTCACTGTTGGCAGATGGGGGCCAGCCGGTGGGTGGACAGCGAGTGAACGAGCTACTAAAGCGTGTCCGACCTCTGAGGAGGAAATGCTTTTGTCATACACGCAAAACAACAAAACGCCTCTCCTTTTTCTACACCAGCCACCTTTCGGCCAACTCTGTCATTCCTCGGACTGGGGTGTTTCTAGCTGTGACACCACTGCGGCTGTGGCTGCTGCCGAACGTCGGGGTTTTTGCTTTTGTTTTGTAAGGAGGGCACTGAAAGCCAGCAGTTGGAGCCCCCACTTTGAGACTTGGGTGGAGTCATCACACACCCGGAGACTCTTTCTCCTTCTTGGACTGGGAAGTGCCTCTGGCTCCCCACTTCCTCACTTCTCCCCCATGGATCAGCATCCTGGAGACGCTGCCGAGTTTTCCCGTGCAAACGAGAAAAACCCACCGCAATAAAATTAAAGAAAAATACAACCAACCCGCCACCTAATCCAGAGTGCTTGCAGAGGAGTGGTAGGAGCAGGTTTAAGCGGGCGCTCCGGTGTATATGGCTAAGTACCCGCAGACCGTCATTTTGCGTCTTCCTATCCTTGAATCCACAAAGATTATCAGTGCGTGTCTTTTTCTAAAATGCAGTCGAATTCAGGCTGCACTCTTAAACCGGCAACGCAATCCCTGTGCAGAGATTTACTTAAAAGTAAACTCCACTGTGTTCGATAAACTTACTTGCAGGCGCCAGAACAAGGAGGAGAAATTTTTTTTAAAATGAATTCACAAGGAAGATCGGGTAGGTGCTGGGTGAGGGAGAGCCTCTGAGGGGGCCCCCCAAGGCGGGGGCCCCGAGACAACGGCCTTCCCCTGCCTAATTGTAGTTACGCCCCTGGCGGGACAACCCAAACTGTCTCAATATTGTGTAAGAAGAGGTATTATAGTTAAACCACTAATTTTGCTTGTAGGGAGGTACTGTACCTGGAATTCCTCTATCTGAGGGTCATCAGTGGCTGTGCTGATGGGAAGATACGCATATTTAACTTCCTGACAGGAACCTGCCTGAGGGTGATGAGAGCCAATAGCAGAGGTGACCCAGTGGTGTCCTTCTGTGTTGTAGAAAACCGGTAAGTTGGGGCTATTATTTCCCAGTATTGCGCACACTTTTAAAGGGAGAAGGCACATAGCCTTCTTAGGACATTTTGGATTATCCTGAGAAACACAGTATGTAATTATAAACATGCTTACTTCAGTGAGAAGTCTCATGGAACTTAAGGCTTATTCCTGAGTAACTGACATGCTTAGGATCGTGGTGTTAGTGACATATCAAACCTTCTAAATATGATAAATAAATATTTACTTCAGATTCATAACTGAATAAGGCAGGACAAAGTCCTTGGTCTTATGAGGGAGGGGCCCCACTGGTTGGGAAACCCTCTGCTCTTTGCACTCCCCTCCTGCCTCCCTGACTCCGTGGCAAGCTTCATGGAGAGTGTGTGATAATATTAGCAAAGGAGTGAGAGAAACGGCATGCTCAGGATATTCTGTTTGGGGGCCCATCTTCACCTTGTACCTGGGCCTATTTCAACCTTGTTATGCCCCTGCCTAAGCCACCTAATGGCACAGCGGGGAAAAGACTTGCCTAGCAAGCCAGAGGTTGCCGGTTCAAATCCCCACTGGTGTGTTTCCCAGGATATGGGAAAGGATATGGAAACACCTATAAAGGTGTTGGATATGGGAAAGGATATGGGAAACACCTATATCAGGTAGCAGCGATATAGGAAGGTGCTGAAAGCCATCATCTCAGACTGTGCGGGAGGAGGCAATGGTCAACCCCTCCTGTATTCTACCAAAGAAAACCACAAGGCTCTGTGGTCGCCAGGAGTCGACACCGACTCAACGGCACACTTTACCTTTATGCCCCTGCCTACTACCTTTCTCTCTTCTCATATCTGGAAATGAATCTACCTGCTGTAATGCTTTGTAATACTGTGCCTCTTTCTTCTTAATTGCTGCTGTTGACCATAGCGTGTGTTTTCATGATTCCTACTTCTTCTAGCCTGCTGATCAATGCAAAGGGCAGTGTTGTTTTGTTCCAGTTTGATGAGGTGCAGTGGGACTATACACACTCCACTGAGCGACTAATGCAAAGAAAGGAAAAGGGCAAATCTGATGACCCACCTTTCATAATAAAGCCATCTCCGCATTCACATTCTGAGCGACAAAAACGGGCGAAGAAGAAAAACTGGAAGCTTTACAGGACAGAGGACGTTCAGAAGCATGCCATGATTCCGTATGTTACCCGCCGGTCCACCAGAGGATCCACAGCCACACCAGGTACAACATTCTGCCTCTCTTCCCTAATTATAATTTTATGTTGTTGAATGAAGACTTTTATAGAGGCTATTCGCACGGGCCCCACTGGGATAAAGTCCAATCCTGGCAGTGCCTCGGCCCAAGCCCTGGGATTTACCCCAGGCTTTAATCTGGGTTCAAGGGCACGAGTGCACCCTTAACCCCAGGTTTGGGGTTCTGTGTGTGCAGGCAGCCTGTGCACACACACAGCCCAGCGGCAAGAGGGAGCTGAGGGAGGATCCCTCAATATACCAATATACCGCACTCCTGGCACAGTACATTCAGAGATGCCAGAGGACTTCCTCCTCCAGCTCCCTGCTCAGCAGAGTCTGGATGGGAATGGAGATCATGTGTGGGGAGTCAGGCAGGAGCGGGCCTCCTCGCCAGCAAAAATGGCCATGTGAACAAAAATATATATATATATATTATTTATTATTTACGTTTATATACTGCCCTTTGTCCTGGAACCCCAGGAGCACAACAATTTAAAAATAAACTAAAAAGACACAATCATACAATGTCATGTAAAACACAGCTACAAACAGCTCAAAGGCAATCAGAGTCTCTATTTAAGTATTTATATGAGTGTGTAGGACAGTAAGTAAGATGTTGAATGGAAAGGAACAGTTGGATAAAGTCTTCTCCTTTTCTGAAGTTTTCCCATGGCATTTGAAGGCTTGTAATATTATGGCAGGCAGTCTTTTCTTTAGAGTACTAATGATGTGCACTGATATGTTGATTGCATTTGATCCACACACACTGCATTTGGCATGCAATTAAATGATGGTCTGATCCCCCAACATTCCATTCAGGGCATACAGAAGTGAGTGAAAAATTAACCCAGCTCATTACATAAACATTGAGCTGTGCAAAATGGTCAGAAATTAGATTATTCCTTTCACTATTACTACAGTATAAACTGAACTTGGTCCACATTTTGACATGTTTAGAGAACTGAGTGAATTGGCTCTGAAGACTCTAGAGAACTTTTAGGCAGTTGCTGGATAGAGATAGATAGATTTGAAATGCCCCACCATTTATATTGAATATCAAGGGAGTTGATAATCTAATGCAGGGGCTCCCAACCTGTAGTACTCCAGATCAGGGATTCTCAACGTTGGGTCCTCAGATATTATTGGACTTCAACTCCCATAATCCCCAACAGAAGGCCACTAGGGCTGGGGATTATGGGAGTTGAAGTCCAATAACATCTGGGGACCCAACGTTGAGAATCCCTGCTCCAGATGATGCTGAACTACAACTCCCATAATCCCCAGCCACAATAAATTGTAGCTGGGGGTGATAGGAGTTGTAGTTCAGCAGCAACTGGAGTAAAACAGGTTGGGATCCCCTGATCTAATGGAAGGATTTGACAGGTAGTTTGATGGATTGATGGCAATAGAATTGTAGTGACAAAACATAGGCTCTCTTATCTGTCCAGATGAGAAAAATGTTGCCAACATACTTGTAATATGTTGTAAAGGAATTTGGTGCATTGGTCCTAGGGATGGGCCATGACCGGTCCGGAGGCCATTAAAAAGGCCTCCGGACCAGTCCTGACCTGGGCGGTCCGGCACTGGGGTGGGGTGGGGGTACCTTTAAGAGCGGCGGGAGGGTTTACTTACCCCTCCCGCCGCTTTCCCGCTTGCCGCCATAATCTTAAGAGTAATTGGGGCGGCAGGACACCTCCCTGCCGCCCTTTCCCCGACGTTGCTGGAAAAAACTCCCAGCAGTCCTTTGCGCGTGTGCGCAAAGTGCAAAGTGCAAACGTGCGCGCGCAAAGGACTGCTGGGAGATTTTTCCAGCAACGTCAGGGAAGGGGCGGCAGGGAGGTGTCCTGCCGCCCCAATTACTCTTAAGATTACGGCGGCAAGCGGGAAAGCGGCGGGAGGGGTAAGTAAACCCTCCCGCCGCTCTTAAAGGTACCCCCCCCCCCAGTGCCAGACCGCAGTTGGCGGTTCCGTGCACACCCCTAATGGGTCCCGCAGCAATCAGGGACATATTCCTAGCAGCCAAATAGCACATTCAAAGAGAAGGGGAGAGCAGCGAAAAACACTCCCCTTCCCCCTCTTTGTGCATTCGGCTCCTCAGCAGTGCTCTGGGCTGAGCTCCAAAGCAGC
This sequence comes from Hemicordylus capensis, assembly GCF_027244095.1. Lineage (NCBI taxonomy): Eukaryota > Metazoa > Chordata > Lepidosauria > Squamata > Cordylidae > Hemicordylus > Hemicordylus capensis. The sequence continues at coordinate 383,903,610 of NC_069658.1, forward strand.
CTCTTTGTGAGCATGCAACTCCTGTTCTGCCCTTCTAATACTGCGGAACATGTGAGCCAAAAACTACAACACTAAAATCCAAGGCAGGAATAAAAACAACCTTTCTCTTGATAAAAATACAGATTTCACAACAGACATTAAGTTTCAGCAAGGCAAATAACCCTTCAAAACAAGAGCTTGCCATAAAGGCAGCAGCGGATACATGGGCCTGTCTGGACAGGAAACTCTGTCTCTGGTGCCACCTAGAGTTATAAAACTTCCTCACATTTTGGAACCATGGGGCAGGGGGGTACACATTTTTTGGTTCTCTTTTTCTTCTGGGGGCAGGGAAATGGAAATTAGGAGAGGGTAATCTAAATATATGAAAAATGTATTTCTTCATCAGTTCAAAACTTACTGTAGTACTTTTGGAACATATAATGAATTATATATAGCACATAGTGTATTTACTTGAATAAAAGATGACTATGAATTTAAGATGCCCCCCTTAAAAAATACAGGATATACATACATACAGGTTATATTCAGGCATTTACCTGAAAGGAAGAGGACTCTAAATTTTGGTTTCTGAGCTGCCTCCAAATGGTTGCTGTCCTTCTCTCCCTCATTCTTTCCCAATATTCCTGGTTCCAGCCCCACACCCTTCCCTCTCTGCCCGCATATCCTAAATCAGCCCCACTACTGCATTTCCCTAAAATCCTGGTAGCAATCTTTGCATGTGCAGCTATGTGCTGTGTTGTCTGAGCTGCCATTGCCCCATCTGTGTTGTCTTGAGTCCCAGCCCCCTCCAGTGGGTCATCATCTCAGGCATTATCTCTCCAGGTATGATAGCATCCATCACATTAGAAGGGCCTTGGCTGGGCATGGGGGTGGGTGGAAACCCCAACAGTGTGTGTATATTAAAAGTGGGGACACAATAGGGGAACACAGAAGCAAAAATATCACTTGGGTGTTGACCCTGAGTAGAAGGAATGGATGCTGCAACTACATTTGATTGCCCTCACCTCATTCCCTGATGCTTCAGCATCTGCTATAATGGGAAATCACTGATTGTTTTCTTGTCAGAACAGAATAGAAACTGGATGCATGGTAGATCTTTGTGAGGCCATAACGACATATCGGTTTCAGCTGGATAAGGCCTTTGGTTGTCTGCACACACAGTGGTCATTCAACATCTCTGCTGAGATCTCCATGATCTCAGAGCAGTGAGAGGAAACCATGTAGTTAGTTAATGCCTTTGTGGTTGCAGTGTCTCTACTCTTGATTAAGTCGTTTGGAGAGGCATGAGGAAAAATAGCGAGAGAAAGACTGTGTAGTCTTTCCCTAAAGGTTAATGAAGAATGCAATTGTGAAAGAATGGTAATAAAATTTAAAAATAATAAGGGCAGGGGAAGATCATAATATTAAAACACTGGCTTCTGCTTTAAAAAAAAGATTGCACAAGGTGAAAAGTGTTGGACCTTGGAAGCATCAGCTCTCGGCTGCAATGTCTCATAGTGACTAAGGGGTGGGGTTGGGGGGTTGGGGTCATGGATAAAAGTGCTGGACTCTTCCCCTCTTTGTTCTTCCAGTGTTAGTCTCCATGTTGTCTCTCCAGAGATGGCTGTTTGTTTTGGTCTCTCTCTTCAGCCATGAGCTTCAGCTGAAATTAAGCTGCAGGCTTTTTCACAATTATTTGTAACCTTTTCTTTAAATAAATCCTTGTTCTTCAATATGAAAGAATTGTCTCAAAGCCTCTTGCTTTGCTGCATTGTCACCAAGCTGGTTTTGCTTTTCTATTTGGGGAATGAACTGCCATTCTTCCCCTACAAAAAGAACTGGAAGAAAAGTGTGCTGAGATGTGGAAACAAGGGTGTGTGTTGATGTATCATTGGGAGTCAGCCCTCCCATACATCACCACCAACACAGGTAACCACGCTTCTACAGATTTTGCTATGGCCCTTCCAAACCATTTCCTCATGCAAAATCTTTCCTTTCCATATTCAAGTTAGGAAAAAACTAGTAATTAAACACTGGTATTCCATGGAGTGGCACACAAATTGTGATAGGTAAATATGTGATTGGCAAAACATCATCATGACTGCCAGCAATATTGCCTGTAGGAATCAGCAATGAAGATGGAATAAAGCACTAGGGATGTGCACGGAACCGGGCGGGGGTAGCTCGAAGGGGTCGGAGGTAGGATTTTAAGGGCGTGGGAGGGTGCACTTACCCCTCCTCCCGCTTTCCCCCCGCTGGTGCTGGAGTTTTGTAAAATCCTTTGGGGCGGCAGCATACTTCCCTGCCGCCCCTTCCACTTCCGGCTGAAGAGGAAGAAGGGGCAGCAGGGAGGCATGCTACCGCCCAGAGGGATTTTTAAAAACTCCGGCACTGGCGGGGGGAAAGTCAGGGGATGGGTAAGTGCACTCTCCCCCGCCCTGAAAGCCCTACCCCCCACCCCCGCCGAACGTTTGAACCGGCCAGTGTTTGAACCTGTTCGGAGGCCTGTAAAAAGGCCTCCAAACAGGTTCGTGCACATCCCTACAAAGCACCATCTAGAAAGGTTTTTTAAAATTCATTTAAGTAAGCTAGATGATTACGATTGCAGCCTAAAGTGATCTTTTCTCTTTCAGCCCTACGTTATGAAATGGTGCAGGAACCTCCTCCTAGGACTAGCCAGAATATGCGAACATCCCTAGACTTAAGGCCAAGTGAAAGACAGAAACTCTCTTTTCTTTTCAGAAGAAAGGAGCAGAAAATTGATTCAGATGCTGAAAAAGGCGATTCTGGTATGGAGCCTTGGTGTATTGTTTAGCTGTGTTAAAAGATGCGGATCCTTGTATCTGACTTTAGGCCCATGGAGAGGATTAGTATAGTTTAATAAAGCTGAATAAAATAGAATGAGCTCAGGTAGGAGATGGGGGGAAATTGATTACAACACAGCAGTGAAAGAATGTGAAGCTGGAAACAAAACAGAGCCCAGAGGCTGTAAGCAATGTTGTAGGTCACACAGATATCAAATCCACGTTCTACAATCAGTCTTCTTCATCCCCTCATCACACTCCTGCTTTACATAGAAACTATCTGGAATAGTTATTGCCTTGCTACATCCCTTCTCCACTTAAAGGTGGGAGGCAGCTTATTGGTAGTCAGTACTTTTGATTTTATCAGCAACAATGAATTTGCCTCATCGGAGCTTCTCCAAGGTACTTACTCTCTCTCTCTCTCACTTGTCTTTCTGAAAATAGATGATGAATCAGGATACGAATCTCCATCCTCTGCCTCCTCATTTGGCCAGACTTCTGAGACTTTTGTAAACTACATAAAGAAGAAACCTTTTGATGCCATCACTAATGACCAGATACTGCTTAGCGTCAGCACAATACATCATGCCTACAAGATGGACCAAGTCAGTGTCAACACGGCATACAACATGAAGATCAAAGATGCTTGGGGGCCTCTCCACATCCAGCAAGATCAGCCCAAAATGATTCAGGCTTCCCAAAGTCCAAAGCATCAGCAGACGAATCCATCAACCCAGCTGACACAACTGAAGACTGTCGGTGGCACTCTAGGAATGGAAAGGCTTTCTGCACCCTATGAAACCAAAACCCTACAGCTCAACTTAAAGAATTCCCTGCTTGGGGATAATGTGACATCTTTCATTCCTGCCCCCACTCTTACCCGTTCCAAGTCATGTAGCAGCTTATCAGGAGAGAAGAACATTCAAACCTGCAAGACAAAAATCCCATCTCCACCTAAGAGCGGGAGACAGCTTGTTGGTCTCTTTACGACCTCCACTGAATCTCTCAAAGCACCCCGAATGAAGATTGCACAACCTGATATAGAAGCCCGACGAACAAAACTATTTTTTGCCCACACCCCAAACCCATACCGGCTCAATTCTGGGTTCAAGCTCTTGACAACACACCAAATGAAAGAGTATGAAGAAGCAAAGGTAACTGAGTATCAGGTAAACAAGACAAAAGATAGAGCAAACCGACAAAAAGAATGTAAGAATGCCTGGTTAAGGAAAATTAAAGGCCTTCCTATAGATGATTTCACCAAGGAGGGCAAGGTCTTTGCCCCTGAACTTGGAGAAAATGTTTATATCTGAGCTTAGCTTTTCAGAGCCACCTATTAGCCCTTTCAAATAAATAAACACAAACCACAGAGTTGGCATTGGTGGGTTTAGGGGCTCTTTGAATTTTTGACCTCCACTGCATCCCCTTTTGGAAGACTTTGGCAAATGCTATCCAGTTATTTAGACCTTGATAGTGCTGAGAAGGTGAGTCTGTGCTTCTGGACTGCATTCAGCAGGAGTGGGCTGGCCTTGCTTTCATCTTCAAGCAAAAATGCAATACAATTTTAAAATGCTCCCAGTTTCTGGAGAAAGGCTTATAAGCATGACACTGCAATGATTCTGCTTGTAAGATTTTCTCCAAAGACTTGGTATACACTCATAGTTCAACCCAAAGATGTCTAAACGTGGCAGTTTTGAGGACGATTTCCAGGTATCTGAAAGCCACTACTGACTGATACATATTCACAGAATAAAGAAACCCTGCAATAACAGCCCCTTAAAATGATATCTGCTTTGTACTGAACCCGATTCTTGAGTGAGTTGCTTTACATGTGGGTCTTGTTCACGCCTGACAAATACACACAGAGAGGCGCTTCACATGATTAGTATGATGCGCTGTCAGGGTTTGTGCGGGGAGAGTGGGCTTAGCCCGCTCTCCCCGCATGGCAGGGAGCCATCTGTGGGCGGCTGGATTGGCTACCCACACGGTTGCCGGCTCCATCACGGAGCCGGCAGGGGCGGCGGGGATCAGGGGCTGCGTGGCTCCTGGAAGTCCCAGGATGCCCCGTGCAAATGCAAGCGCTCCATTAACCTCATTTAAGGGCAGGGTTTCCTAGGTGGGCTAGTCCCCACAGAACCACCGGGTTCATGGATGCTTTCCAGTGATTGTAGGAATAGCCTCATGGTGTAGCCATGTGTTAGCAGGTAATTACTTATATAACAGAGTATTTCAGGAGGTAACTCACTCCCATTATAGCAGAAGTTATCAGTCTCAGGGGCAACATCTTGTAAATTATAAGCATGGAGATTCATGTAAGGTTAAACTAATCTACTTTATTCAGAAGTCCATGATGTAAAGAAAGACCTATATCTAGCCACTGGCTACATGGTGGTCAGAGAGAGACTTAGAGAAGCATGGTGCTCAGAGAGAGAGCCAGAAGCATTGTGGGAAGAAGGAAGTCACTCCCAGGAAGTTCCATCCTGAGTCCATTCTATCCATAGAGGGGTCATACAGGCAGAGATAAACAGGAAAGAGAAGGAGACCTTAACTAGCTCTACTCCCAATGCCCCTAGTGGTCATTAGGGTTACTGGTACAAAAGCTTGATGCCATCTGGAGCTGGATCTCCAACACAATGGACCTTGCACATTTGCTCCTCTGCAATTACTACACTGAAATCCCGAAATTCACCCTTTAAAAAGAGGCTTGCCAACTTCTGGCTGTTAAAATCTCCTTGGCAGGAAGTTCAGCCGATCCATCTTATCCTAGTGCAGAATAGCAGTGATTTAGCGTGTCCACCATTGTCACCTTCCTTGTGTGGCACAGCCAGTACAAATCATACAGGATGGCAGACCATGGGATAACACAGTAAATTTCCTTCAGAGAATTTATGTCCATTCATAGAAGAGTGAACCATTTTGAAGAAGACAGACCAAATGACCTTCAGCTTCCCACAAAGCTTTAAAGAAATGGAAGCCCCCTCTGTTCAGTAATATGTAATGCTAGTTACCCCTGTTGTGTGTGCTTATGCCATCCTGACATTGATATAGTGACTTAAACTATGCATAGGCCAAATTACACACATTAAGCCCATTCGCACTACTGGCTATACCCAGGTAGGGCAACCCTACCTGGATACAGCCTGGTCGCTCTCGATCCTAGCCCTTTGCGAAAGGGTAGCCTGGGTTTTTTTACCTGGTCTAATAGTGGAGTAGAAGGGCACAAGTGGGCTGCCTGCAGCCTGAGAATTCGCAAAGCTGAGCGGCAAGAGCATAGCATAGCATAGCAGTGAGGCCCCCCCCACTCTGGATTGGGGCCATGGCAGGACAAGGCTTAAAGCCTCCCTCTTCCCACACCATGATCCCAATCCTGATCAGCAGTTTCCGATGCATGTTATTTATCAAGGGATAGATGAACACTTTGGGCCTAATAGTGGGCTTAATATAAGGTGCTGTTTGGACCGTAGTTAAGACTGTATATCGATCAAGAATCACAGCCTTGTGGTGATTCTACTGAATCCATTTCATGATCCAGGCCAGATCTGGAACAATACTTAAGAATAGTTACAACTCAGTCCAGTTCTAGACCAGGGTGGTTCCCAGAGAGCGAGTCTTATAATGCAAAAAGTGGAGTAGACGGCAATGTTTTGTTTGCCAAATTCAAACCGCAGTTGAAATCTATTGTAAGCAACAATGGGGAAATACATCTGTTTTTCTGCAACACATAAGCAGTGCTATAGGACTACAACACAGCAACAAAATCTGAAAGAAGGCATAGGAAATGTGAAGGGCATTTTGCTTACAGCACAGGGACAGTGTAGGCAGTGCAGAAGCACACTTAAGGGATATGTTGTAACACTGTAGTAGTGTGCAATCTGGAAAGTGCACAGGAGGCTTTACACACAGGGCTTTTATTTTGAATATCCTCTGGCATGGAGTGTGCTAGTCCACATATTAGCTGTATTTCCCCCGAAGTCCCTGTGGGCTATCAGGGAGCAGTGCAGACAGGACTCTGTTTCCCCCCGAATCAAGGCTGCGCCTTCTGGCTTAACCTAAAGTATGTCCAACTTTAAAAAATCCTCTAGTTTCAGTGGCTTTTGGTGGGGGGAAACCCGAGGCTTCTATTTTGCCCTGCTGCTTTCTCTTTTGATGGGTGGAATGGCCATGCCAGTAATTCGGAGTATTCAAAACTCAATGAAGAGGAGTTTACATAGGCTTTAGATATGCAGAATGGATGCAACCTGAGCCTTTTTGTCTGAGTTGATTCCATTAGCCTGCATTTTCTTCATGACACAGAGAAAGCAAAGCTCTGATTTCTGCTTTAAACTTCCCTCCCTGATTCTTAAATCATCTGGGGGTGGGGGTGGGGGTGGGGGCAGGGAGGAACATGAGTTGATGAAGGCAGTCACTCACAAAGGCAAGGGTTAAGCGTTCTGCTGTTTGATCCAGCTTTTGGCAACTTGTCATGCCATCTTCCACTGTAGCTGTCAAACTAACAGCAACAAAGCTCTCTCACTCTCCTCTCTGATGTGATTTGTGATTGGTTGGAGGAAAAACCCAGAGTAAGCCAGTGAGAACACAGGAAAAAGATCACAGGGAATGCGGGGAGGAGCCGATGGCTCTATGGATGGTCCATCTAATCCCCCGAATTAAATTGCCTCGAATCTGCTCCAAAGCAGATTTGCTCTTTGGATACCCCAGGGCATAAAGCCATGTGTGAATAAATTCCTGGTGAGACAAATAGAAAATCAGCAGGAGAACAGGAAAGCAGGCTGGATTGCTTTGCTGTGCTAAACAACAAAAAGACTTTCATCATTAAATTCTTGATGTTGTTGATTGTACTTCACTGCCTAATCTTTGTGGGCCACAACCCTTCATTCTTTGGATTCAGCAAGCCTTAGGCTGCAACACCATCATACAAGATTCATAAGCCCAAGTGTTGCCTCAAACTCTTTATTTCATTGTTGCTCATCATGGGTATTTTGTCAACTGATTGTTTTGGCTACACTCCTCAGAATGAAGATAACCACCTCAGTGGAGAAAATATATTTGCCCAGCCACGTGTAGTAGACATTTCCACCTCTTTTGCTCAAATATGAAACTGATAAAAACCAGCTGGGTGTTTTCCAGATTAGACCCTACAACAGAGTTACTACGGAGCTGCTAAGTGTACTTCCGTACTTGTTCCAGTGTTGTGACACCGCAGTCAGCAGGGTGCCATTCACATTTCCAATGCCTCCTTTTGGATTTTATTGCTGTGGTTTAGTACTGTAGCGTTGTATGTCTGTTGCAAAAAAGCAACTGTATTTCTCCGTTTTCGGGTGGGTACAGCGCTGTTTTGGTGTTGTAAGTGGTGTGGTGTGGACAGAGTAATCGATGTGGATGTAACCGTCGCCACTGCAACCACCCTCGCTGCTGCCCATGCAGCAGCAGCTTTTGCCCCCCTCCCGGCTTCCCTTAAGAAAAGCAGCCACACGGGCTGTGGCAGGGATACTGCTCTGTCTGCGGTGACGAACGTCCTGAGCTCCCTTCTCTGCCTGCCAGTTCGCCAGAGAAGCCCTGCAGAAGCTTGATGGAGGGAGTGTGAGGTGGGGGAGCTGGGGTCCCACAGCCCGGCACAGCCTGGCTCCACCGAGCTTCCCTGGAGCTGACGGGCCAATGGCTGGGCCCTTTGCAAGCCCTCTCCTCCTTTCAGGCCATAAGGGCGCTTCGTTCAGCAGCTGGAGCGCGAGTCCTCAGGTCTGCCTTTTGGCTACCAAAATGGGACAAAGACTGGCCCGCAGGAGGAAGAGGAGGAGGAGGCCATATCCCCCCAGTTTGATGGGGCATGCAAAAAGGAATGAGGGGCCAGTCGTGTCCAGATGGCTGCGAGAGGTGCAGGAGGAGGATACCGGTGGCCACTAGGAAACTCTCCCGCCTGCTGCAGGGACTGACCCCTGCTGGACGGTTAAGATGCACACCCAAAACAGGGTGTGCAGGGGTGGGGATTGACCTCACCACTCCTTTCCTCCTCACGAGGAGGAGCGGCGTCTGGAGAAAGGCATCCGCGCGTGGATTCCAGCAACCTGCTCCTTCCTCAGAAGCTGCTCAGTGCAGCAGGGGGCGGCCACCTGTCTGGCAAGTGCCTGTGGGGCTGCCACCTGCCTGCCACCAAGCCTCACTACTGGGGTGCCTCCAAGCTGCACACGTCTGGGACCTCACAGGGGGCTGAGGCGGAAGGGAAGGTGGGCTTCCCCTCCTCTACACAGTCCCTCCGACTGTTTGCGGTGTGGGGGGGATTCCTCAGGATTTTTTTTTTTAAATTGTTCGCTGGGGTTTGCGCAATTCTCAGCTTTCATTTGCTCCCTACGTCATCATCCCCCGCCTTCTCTGCAACTTCATTGGCCCAAAATGGGGCATGAAGAGCACACAGCATGGATGGTTTCTGCTGGGAAAACACATTGTTCCATGGACTATGCAACAAATGGCTTCCACTGCTTTCTTTACGTTTCCAATGCGATCCTGCCAAGCTGAAGCATTCTACACTGCCCCAAACCCTGTAGAGCGTGTAATCTGGAAAATGCCCTGCAGTCAGCCATGAGTGAACAGAAAAAGCAGACTGTACAGCTAGATTACATTACAGTGGCACTTAATAACATATACAAATAAATAACTAATTAGGTAATAGGATTTCCCCCCTCCTTAGATGCACCATGAGAAGTGAGTGCTGATTATCACAGAACTGATGCTATGACATCATACAGGAACGCCCTATAAAGAATAAAACATTAGAGAGCTTTATATTGCCTCACTCTGTGTGTGTTTGTGTACTCACACAATTATCAGCATACACCCCGATAGGAAGCGCTGCATATTCTGAAGGCTCAATCTCCACAGTACATCCACTTAGAGTAACTACCCTGGTTGCGTAAATTATTTCCCACATTCATCCTACATGTGAAAAATTGAAAGCATTAGTGAATGTAGGAGATCCCACTGGAATCTTCTAAGAGAGCAATATATGATAATCTTGCAGACAGTGTAGCTCCCCACGCCCCCACCCGCATTAGTGTTTAGCAACATCTAATGGCGGAGCGGGGAAGCAATTTCCTAGGGAGCAAGAAGCTGTCAGTTCGAATCCCCTATGGGAAAAACCTTTATCGGGCAACAGCGATAGAGGAAGGTGCGGAAAGCCATCGTCTCATACTGCGCGGGAGATAGCAATGGTAAACCCCTCGTGTTCTCTACCAAGAAAAACACATGGCTTTGTGGTCGCCAGGAGTCGACACCTACTGGACGTCACAATCTTTCCTTTGTAATGCACCACCACGCTTCTGGATACAATTAGGCGCAAACGACTTATGAGAGCAGTCGATCAATTACTGATCTCCCAGCGTAGGTTTCTTTTGAAAGGGAGGGTGGGGCAGGCTGATGGGTGGGGGTCTAGAAAGATGATCACAGCAGCCGCGATTGGGATGCGTTGATCAACCCGTTTCCAGTAGATCTTTCTTAGTTGCAAACAAAATTGTCTCTGCCCCTCAAACTGACTTCCTCCGTGTGCCTCCGTATTTCCCGTCTACGGGTGGGAAAGCCAACTGGGGGATGATTTTGACGACAAAAAATGGCCCACTGGAAGAGTTTTAATCACCCCAGTGCCGCTGTTGTAATAATGCTGGACTGGGGGCTATAAACGCCCTAAAGCAAGCATTCAGTTGAAAGCAAACCCTGCTCCGCGGATTTCCAAACGGGCGTTCTGCGTTTGCATTCTATAGTTTTTCTATTAGAGAAGATGAGAATGGCAATACAATTGTCTGGAAACTGAAATTCCTTGTCGTTTTTGATGCTATTTTCTCCCAATCAAACCTGGGAATAGAGGAAAAGATGGAAGTGCGGTTGGACAGCGGTGTGTCCACACACAAACAAGAGGTACACAGATGTTCGTGCTAACTTTTACATTTTTTAAAAAAGCGTTTTTAAAAATTGCTCTGCCAATGCCGATACATTCATTTATCCCCATATTGTAAAGGGCTAAAATAAGGTGTTGAAACAGCCCTGCAATATATGCCACTGTTATGATTACAGAGAAAGCTGTGGCTGGTTTGGATTTCCGAATCCAGCCAAACATGTGAGGACAAAGTGGACAATGTTACTAGATCTTTTGCTGAACCTGAAGAGGTTTTGCATGGGGCATTTGCGGCTGGACATTCAGACCAGTCCCCCTTTAGTCTGCAACCGAATATTACAGGATCTGCAACAACCCTCTCTCCTGCAATATGAGAACATTGAATAGTATTGACACTGTCTGGCAGAGAAACTTTTGAAAATGTTTAAGAACACACACAAAATCAATTTTTGCTTAAAACGTAGAAAAAACTAGAAGCCTCTGTATTTGCTGCTACCTTTTGTACGTGGGGAGGAACACGCCGTTGGCCAAACACACCTTCACTAAAATCCACAATTACAGCATCGATTTCTATGAGAATCTTTAATTTCCAGCGCGATGCAGAACAGAAGAGTTCAAACGGACCCGGAAGTACGGGCTGAATGTTGTGAGATGAGTTACTCTAGACTTTTGTTTCCCTATGAGCTTCGCAGTCCTTTTTGGATTTCCGGTCTACCATCCAACGATTTTTGCCATTTTAACTTTACCGGAAATAGAATAGTGTGTCACTCTACTATTTTTCTACCACGCTATACCTTCAGCGCCGCGGCTGTCGCCCGGTGATGACGCAAAAAATTTTGCGTGGTGGTGTGACGTGGCGGGAGGCGGAAGCGATGTTACGGCAGGTGAGAATCAGGGGAGGGGGCACTGCTGTTGTTTCTTCTTCCGCGGGGTATACGAGGGGAGTGGGGCAACGCTGGCAGGGTGTTTTGGTGTTGGGGGTCTGATGGGGTCACAATTGGCTCTTGTCAAGGGGTGACAGAACTTGGCTGGCTGCTTTGCTGCTGAGTAGAAGGGTGGAAGAATCTGCCCCCCTCCCCCAATTGTTTTTCCTATAGACAAAGTCTAGAGAGGGCATTGTTTTTGTTTTTATGGTTTTTATTATTATGGTTTTAGTGCACTTTGGGGGGGAGGGGCTTTGTTTCCCCCCCTTTGATTTAGATAGCATATATCTTTAAGATCTCCAGAGAACTAAAAGTTAGCACTGATTGGAATTAAATCCTCTATGACCAAATAAAGACTATTGATGGCTATGAAAGTTTGTACCACCATAAACTAGTAACTCTCTAAGGCACCAGTTTGGCTACAATGCCATGTGCAGTCATTTGGGAGTGAGCCCCCTTGGATTCACTAAACTGAGGTCTTGCAGTAAACTTTCTCTAGTGCTACCTGCTAACACTCATATACTTCTGGCCTCTGTGGGGCCTTCCTCCAGACTTACTTGGTTCTTGCTGAGCTAATGGCTTTTCCAGAGTAAAATAATTAACGCAACTGAAACGAGCTGCAGCAGCCTTCTGACATGCCAAAGTGTAAAGGACTAGAAAAGACTTCTTAGATTGTCTTTTAAAATGCCTACAGGCAGCAATGGACTGGATGAGGGATAACAAATTGAAGCTGAATCCAAGCAAGACGGAGGTGCTCATTGTAGGGGCTCAGAATCTGAGGGATTAGTTCGATCTCCCTGTGCTGGATGGGGTTACACTCCCCCGGAAGAAGCAGGTATGCAGCTTGGGGGTACTCCTGGATCCAGGCCTCACTCTGCTATTTCAGGTGGAGGCTGTGGCCCGGAGTGCTTTTTATCAGCTTAGGCTGATTCGACAGCTGCGGCCATTCTTAGAGGAGGATGACCTCAGAACAGTGGTGCACTAGCAGGTAACCTCCAGGCTTGACTACTGTAATGTGCTCTACATGGGGCTGCCTTTGTACATAGTTCGGAAACTTCAGTAGTTCAAAATGCGGCAGCAAGGCTGGTCTCTGGGGCAACCCGGAGAGACCATATTATGCCTGTTTTGAAACAGCTGCACTGGCTGCCGATATGTTTCCAAGCAAAATACAAAGTGCTGGTTATTATCTTTAAAGCCCTGAACGGCTTAGGTCCAGGTTACCATAGAGAGCGCCTTCTTCGGTCTGATCCCCACCGCACATTAAGATCATCTGAGGAGGTCCGGCTCCAGTTGCCACCAGTTCGTCTGTTGGTGACCCATAGGCGGGCCTTCTCTGTAGCCGCTCATGGACTGTGGAATGTGCTCCCTGCAGACATACATAATTTGAATTCTTTATTGGAATTTAGGAGAGCCCTAAAGACCTACCTGTTCGGCCTAGCCTTCCAGTGCTCCTAAATTGTTTTAAAGGGCCTTTGATGTTTGTGAACCGCCCTGAGCTATTTTGTAAGGGTGGTCTATAAATCGAACAAATAAATAAATATTAAATAATAAATAAAATGACAAAATATTAAAATACCATTTTAACAGCATTCTGTTATGTTATTTCACCTGACCCCCGCTCACCCACTCTTCTGTGGGTCCTCAAAGCTTTCTGCTTCCACTATTCTTTCTGGAAGGGGCATTGTTACACTCAGAATCGCCTGCTCAACAACTGAATTGGTGGAAAGATATCAAAGTTTTGAGGAGTAAAATTTGAAAACCAGACATAAAACTTCATGACCACAGTTGGGTCTTCCCCCTGCCCGCCCCCCATCATTATAATAGGAATCTTTAGGTTTGACTGGGGAAGCACAGACTGACTCAATTGCTTCAGGAAAGGTCTCTTCAGGTATGATGTGATTTCATGGGTTAGTCAAAATAAAAATGTTTGGAATTGCTACAAATTAAGAACAAAGAGCAGCCCTGTCCATGCGGAGAAAAGGGGAGGGGCAAGGCAGTGGGCAGAGGAGGGAGGGGCAAGTACGCAGCTTCTGCCCTGGTTGCCCAGAAAACAGCTGTGAAAGGAGCCTTTGCTCCTGCTCCAAAGAAAGAAAGGTCTTGAAAGGGTGACCATTATAGTTGAACAGTAGAACTCGTGCCTATGAGGCAAACAGGAAAACAGGCCTTGCTGTTTGGTTCATTTGACCTCAGAATTGGTAGGCCTTAGTACTTCTGCGAGGCTTTAGACACCTTTCAGTCTTGTTCCTCATAAGAGGGAAGGGCGGCTGAGTTCCTTGTAAGGGCCGGGTGGGGGGGAGGACGTTTGTTGTGTGACAGGCAGAAACGGCATGTGCCACTTTGGCTAGCACCTGCTGATAATCTGCCTGTACTTCAGCTGCTTGACAGCCAGAACTGAAGTGAACCAGTCTGCATGCCCATAAGAAGCAGAAGGGCCTCTTTACTCTCTGGAACCGAAAAAAGAACTGGGAGGGGGCAATGCTCATTTATTGAACACAGGCCCTTCTGACCTTTTTATGCCACTATGGCATCCTCCATTTGAAAAAGCAGGGAAATCCAATTAAAGCCAAAACCCTCCATTTTACAGGATAATTATGGGTGTGGCAGCTCCAACTGAACGCCAGAAAAACGAGGAGATTCAGTGACCCATGATGTGTAAGCCATTGGGGCATGAGATCTGATGTCCAGTCTGAGATATTGTACTGGCTTACAAAAATCATCACCATGGAAATACTATTTGACTAGGTCTTCCGCTCTCCAGTTTACTACCTGTCTAGGCTGCGTAGGTAACAGCACTCACCATATGCTCAGAGGCACACATTACCAAATTCTTCCTAAACATTGCTGTCCCATGAATCTACTGGTTTTTCTTTTGCCGTAAGCCTATGCAGAAAGTGCGCTAGCCAAAGGTACACCAATTTATTTATTTTTTGTTTTAATTGCGTATAGAAGAGAAAGTGTTTAAAGCAGGATTGTTTTCTGAGTCTGTTCTGTCTTTAGAATTTTGAGTTGATTAATCATTTGTCTTTTGACTAATTAACTGGTTGATGGATTACATTTAGTTCAAAGTTCTTTATTTGCGACCCAAGGCCAGCATAACATAACATAAACAAAACATCTCATAGAATAGAAAAATACAATAAGGAAATGAAATATTTAAATATATAGATGAATATCCACAAACAAATGATCAATAAAAATGTGTGAGTGCATGCACGCCTTAGAAGGAACACTGCTGCCTAGCCCAGCTTTTCCCGCTCATGTGTGAGCTCAGGCTGCTTCCAGCCTGGCCACACACAGAGAATGGGCACCTAGAGTGCCCAATACCTGGGGGAATCCCCCAATGCACTGTGCTTGGCGTGCAGTGCATTGTGGGATACCCAGAGGCTGGAACATGTCCTGGCTCTCCAAAAATGGACCATGTGGGAGTGCGGATGGCCCTCCTACCAACAGTTTGCCAGTTGTCTTGGGGGAAGGTGAGTGAAGTGAAGCCTTTCCCCTGCCTGCCTGGTCATGTGAATGACCCCATTGTCTCGCTAAATACCTTTGTTTTCCCCCAAGGTTTCCCAACTGGAACTTCCTTGGTTTAATACTTGCTGTGCGTAATTCTTAAATTGTCCTGATTTTATTTATTTATTTTATTTATTAAAACATTTTTATACTGCCCAAAACTTACGTCTCTGGGCAGTTTACAACAGAAACTGTCTTCTGTAACCCTTGCCCACTTCCTTCTTCAGGATAGTATTGATGACACAGAAGATGTGTCACTCTTTGATGCTGATGATGAAATGTCCAGAAGGCCCAAGAAATCAAAGATAAAGTAAGTGATTGTTGAAGTGAGTGATTGTATGCTATAGCACCATGACATCAAACTGACATATCTGAAATACAACAAGCTGTCATTTCTTGTGTTTCGTGTCTCCCTCTTGTTTTAGTAGGAATGGATTTGGGGAAATGGGTGTTCTGATTTTGGCCATCTCTTTTGGCACTTCTGGGACAGAATACACATTTACATACACTATATAGTTTACATGTATTGTATTGATCAAAATAAAAGTATATTGGTCTCTGGGTGGGTTGGTGAGCCAATAAGAAACATGTGCAGTTAATATGAACCAGTAAGAAATTTGTTGAGGGAGTCAAATGCAGATGAATCAATTGAAGATAAAGTGAGGATTCTATTCTTAGGATTCTGGAAAACTTACTTTCAGATGTTATTTAGATGGAAATGCCATTGCAGTGCTTGTCTGATAATTGAATGGGAAAATATGAAATAGTGGAGGAGGAAAACCAAGCTCTGTCTTGAAACCTTGAAACTTCATCTCTTTCTTCATATAGCTCTAAATCATTTTAGCACCACCTTTGCCTATATAGCTATCACATAAGGTGCACAGTCAACAACAGCTTGGCCCTAAACAGGTGGTACATCACGCAGCTCCGTGCACAGAGCCCTAACTGCCAAGCACTGCAGTCCTGCAGTGTAGCTCCAGCACAGCCTTTTATATGTGTGCAGGCAGTGCTCAAGCTGCCTTTTTCCCTTGTGCAGTATGTCAGCCACTGTTTTTGTGTCTGAAAGTATTTGATAAAACTCTGGCTTAGGACTGCCTGAATGACTTGCCTGCGCAACTTATTATGTCAGAAGAAAAGAGATGTATGTGGTTGATGCTTATACTGTGTCTGTTCTTTCAGCCAATTGCTGTGTCTGTTCTTTCAGCCAATTTTGCAAGGAAGTGCATGCTCAAAAATTATCTTTTCTGCCTAGACACATGGATGGAACTAGATAGATAGATAGATAGATTCATAATGATGATAATGATGAAGTGTTCTGGTCTCTGTCAAGTGCTATAGTAATTACAATAGGGACTTATGGCTGAAATGGTAAACTGCTCTAAGCCTTTGGACTGAGTAAACATGTAAGTGAATAATTACATTTCTGTCTTGCTGTGTCTTTCACAGACATCCAGTAGCCTCCTTTTTCCACTTGTTCTTCCGGATCAGTGCAATAATAGTCTACTTACTCTGCGAATTGTTGAGCAGCAGTTATATTGCCTGTATGGTGATGATCATCTTGCTTCTCTCATGCGACTTCTGGGCAGTGAAGGTAGGTCATTCATCTTTGGCTTGACTGCACTTTAATTTGCTTTTTGCAAAGAAGGGGGCCTAATCAGGCCCTGTTGAGATGTACATTTCTGCATTTAAACTGAGATTCACTTTTCCTTTTTAATGGTGAGAGGAAGGGAAAATAATTTCTTGTACATACTTTTGGTCTTGGTTGTAGATATGGTTGCTTGCGCTTTTCATCTACTTAGCTGTGTTTGCAGATGCTCTTTTATGTTCTCTCTCACTCCAGATCTCTTCTATGACTGAAAATCCCAATAGTTTTCCTATTTTGTCAATATGTTTGACAGGTTGGAAGGAAGGAGACTGGATAGTGAGATGAAAATTTCATGATGTGCACGAACCTTGGTTTGTGCAGTGGTTCGAAATTGAACCGGTTTGGCAATTCGAGATAGGCTCCAGGGAGTAGGTCGGTGAGCAGCACATTAATAACTGAATAGAACAGGTCCTTACCTGGTGTTGCTGACCACGCACATGGCTTCTGCGTATGCTTGCAGGCCTTGTGCGTGCTGGCAAGTAGCAGCCAGTGTGGGCAGCACCGGGGGGCGGGGGAGGGTGCGAGAGGCACCATTAAGCATACATTAGAGGGTGCTTACCTAGCTTCACAAATCACTGTGTGATCCAAGGTGGAAGGGATTCCTTGGAAACTATTCTTCTGACATTTGACATGGCTTCTGTGGAAAGAAATAGCTCACTTGATCACTGTACCAGTCTCCCTTGTGCGAATGTGCCTCCACATCACTGATAACATACGAGGCTGTCCTGTGCTAACACGTGCTTCAGACCAAGTTGTTCTTGTCCGGCCAATCAGTTGCTGTAAATCCAATGGGATTGCCAAGAATGTGGCCCAAAGGCATTGCATTACAAGTTGAGCAGCTGACATAAGCACAGTAACAGGTGCACTGACAGCTGCCTTTGGGCTGTGTCATGGGCCAGCACAAAAGAAATGGGATCATTGTTCCTTTTGTGTTACATGCCCAAAGCAGAAATGGGGCAGTCTTAGGATTTGACTTTAAGAAACTATATGGCTGCTTCTGCCAGGTGTCCACTTTCATGCTTTATCCTAACTCTTTCTAGAATGTCACAGGGAGGTTGATGGTTGGCCTCCGTTGGTGGAACCAGGTTGATGATGATGGCAAGAGCCAATGGGTGTTTGAATCCAGGAAGGTAAGCATCTCACTGCTTTGTAGGGAAGAATGGAGTTGGTGGTGGTGTATATTGGGGCTAAGGCTGTCTTCCATTCCAGGGTTCTTAGGACACACAAGATAACCAGCTCCAGAGTAATTGTTTGTTGATGTGGTGTGTGTGTGTGTGTGTGTGTGTGTGTGTGTGTGTGTGTGTATACACACACACACACACACACACACACACACATGCATCTCTTCTTGTGACCAAAGGCAAATGCCTAGCTTGTCCCACCCCCTGATTAAGAGATTGCACTACAAAGCCATGTGTGCCCTTTGATGTGAAATGATTGGCATTAACTCATACTTGAGAGTACATTAGAATTGCTGTTAGGCATGTTATGACAAAGCTAATTTTAACCATACAAGGACAGGTTTTTGTTTTTTAAGAGTTGTACTCTCCTGGTTTTTTTGGTGAGCATTTCTGAGCTTGTGGCTCGGTAAAGCCTGAATAATATGATGGCACAGCTTGCTTGAGCACAAACCTACAATGGTGATTCAGACAAGAGCTCCTTTGCAATTTAACATGGAATCTTATACATAATTTGGGCCAATGTAGATCAAACATTGCCTGGCCCTTTGCCATGGAGACTGGTAGCCCGCTGCAAGATTGTGCCCTCCCGTGCTCCCAGCCACTCCCCTCTCACATAGAAATATCCCCTTTTCTCCACTGACCTTCAAGCTGGCTAAAGATTGTGTCAGTAGTGATGTTAGTGGTTTTACACAAACTAGGCTTCATGCACCTGGTTTCAGATCCCTGTTAGGACTGGGGTAAACTCTAGTTAATCATTGGCTATCACTGGTGCCAATGTAACTCCTAACTATGGTGAAAGCTAGCAAAGGGAATTGGTATGAGAGAGGAGTGGGCATAGAGTGTGCCCTTGCACTGAATCCCTTGACCATGTTTGATGCTGTACTGCAGCTCCATCAGCCCTTTTATATTAAAGGACTGTCCAACTGATGAGTACTCATCAGTTACATTGGCACCCCTTCTCATGCCTGAGAGCAAAAGAGTCTTTCCTCTCCAAATGCTCATGGAAGAAATATCCCCTTTGATCCTAGTTGGCCAATAGCGGGACACCAGGTCCTCATTCATCCTGCAAAAGTTGCTGTATAGAAATAAAATGCTATACTACGTTATTCCAAAGATTGCTCTGTGGTGGTAATCAGTAAGGCTGTTCTCATGAGCAGCATACCCAAGTTTGCAGAGCCCTACCTGGGTGGGGCTGCTTATGTAAAGTGCCAGGATCGAGGCTAATTCTGGCACTGCCCTTCTGGGTAGTTCAGAGTTTCTCCCTGGGCTTTTACTGAGATAAGAGGGCGCTTGCGTGTCTTCTTATCTCAGTCCCCGGTTGTTTGTCTGCTCGGGCTGCCTGCAGCCCGAGTAGACACAGCCGGGTGCCTAGAGTGCCCAGCTCCTGGGGAAATGCCCCAATGCACGTGGTGCATTGTGGGATTTCTGGAGGCTGAGCGGCATTTCCCCGGCTGTACGGCTCATGGCAGCACCACTCATGTGGGCGCACGAGCTGCATGGCCTCAGGACCAGACCAAATAATCTGGGGGAAAGTTAGGTGCTATCCTGCCTTCTGCCCTCCCCACCCCAAATAAAGATCATACTGAGGCACAACCTCAGTATGTGTTAGTAAAGTCACCTGGGTACTGTTCTTCACCATTATATGTGCAGTATCAGTGGCCCAACTTCTAGAAGCTGTATTAACAGGGTGTAATTGTATTTATGCCATGTTCGGAAATGATGGGCATTCATTCATTCATTCATTCATTTGAAACATTTAATATACCGCCCACTCCGAAGACTCTGGGCGGTGTACATTTGGCCTAAGTGATCAATATTCCTTGCATTAGGTGACTCCAAGATATTTTTAGTCCTTAGGTACAAGGAAGCATTTGTCCCTGTTTCAGTGGTAGTGGGTGGTCGGGTGTCGGGTCATGAAAATCTTGAGACATGCAATATGCCTATCCATTGAATTACTGGATCCTGCTGATTCAGGCATGGAGTATTATGATTAATAAATTCCAAAGCTACATTTCTTCTTCTTTGCATTCTTAGGCATCTGCTAAAGGCAAGAAAGCCACATCCGAAGCAGAGTCCAGAATCTTCTGGTTAGGACTGATCACATGCCCTTTGCTCTGGGTGATCTTTGCCTTCAGCGCCTTGTTTTCCTTCAAAGTGAAGTGGCTGGTGAGTTAAGCACCTGATTGTTGGGCTGACCTGACTAAACTCATCCCTGCAGGTTACATTGAGGCCTTTATTGTGTCATGTGTCCTCTTCCTTCATAGGCAGTGGTTATTATGGGCTTGACACTGCAGGGAGCAAATCTTTATGGCTATATCCGGTGCAAAGTGGGCAGCAGGAAGAACTTGACCAGCATGGCAACCTCTTATCTCGGCAGGCAGTTCTTGCGGCAGGTATTTCAGATTTTGATCATACTATCCTCTCTATTGCTCCCAGTGTAGGTGTTTGTACTGATTCAGTTCACTTTGTATTCTCTGAATTTTCTGGAGCAATTTCATTTGGCCCAGGGAGTGGAAAGTCCTTTAGAATGCAAGATCCAGTGTTTTCACATCTGTCCTTACCATACTTGGTTGTTCCAGGCCAAAAATGGATATTTCTGCACAATCTCTACTCTGCCTTGGTCTGCTGAGAGGGCATAGCATGGACCTTGAATATATCCTGTTCTATACTTTCCCAGCTACCTGACTACTTATTGAGAGACTATGATATTACTGGGAGGCCTGCAATGTAAAGGTTACCTTCAGAAAGGCAACATCATGTCTATTTATCAGCTCTCCCTGTGTAGACATGATTGTACTCATGCACATGCGCAGACACCCACCCCGCACCTAACTGTCAACAGCAGGGTGCAGACATGCATTTTATTACTGGCTTCTTGTTGGGCAAGGGACATGTATACCAAAGTCACACAAATGGACTCTGAATAGTATTCCTTTGTGTACATGTGTGTGCTCTCTCTCACCCCTTCTCTCTTCCTGTACCTCCTTTCCTGTTCCATGGGGTTTATTTATTTTCTCATTCTCTCTGAAGCCTAATTACTTATTTCTTCCATGTCCTACACTTAGAACATTATTTCTGTTTTTTATATTAGTCATCTAGAGATGTGGGTTTTTATAAATGAAGACCAAGTATGGTGTATTGGATAGAATCTTGGGCTTGGATTTGAGAGACCTGGATTCAAATCTCCACTCAGCAGCAAAATCCACTGCATGATCTTGGGCTGGTCCCTTTCTCCCAGCCTGACCTAATTCACAAGGTGGTTGTGAAGATAAGAGATCATTCCCATATAGCTTCTTGGAGAAAAGGAAAGATGCAAATATGACTGATATAACCCACTGTTTGTAACTTAGGAAGCTGTCTTATACCGAGTTGGTCCATTGGTCTACCTAGCTCAGTATTGTCTGCACTGACTGGCAGCAGCTTTTCCAAGGTTTCAGGCAGGAGTTTTTCTACCTGGAGATGCCAGGGATTGAACCAGGAGCATGCAAAGCAGGTGCTCTGCCACTGAACTATAGTTCCATCCCCAAAGGTAGCATATATGGGTCTCCCATCCAGGCACTGACCATACCAAGACCTGCTTAGCTTCAGAAAGCTGGCTGTATAGTGTGCTCTTAGACCATGTTCTGGGACTTGGCCAATTCCCCTGTCTTTGTACTTAGATCCTTCATTCCTGATGCCTGAAATGTTTAAAAATATAGCATATCACTATCTTTTTCTGAAAACATATGACATCCATAGTTTGGAGCCTTTCTCTAAGACAGTGAAGCCACGTGGCTCCCGGTGGCAGCATGGCAGTGGGTTTTAACCTGAGTTTTGGGTACGAGCGCGTCAAAAAAACAGGCTAATTGATCATGTGTTGCTGCTGTGTGGCTTTACAGAACACCGACACATGAGTAGCCTCCTGACCAGCGTCTGGAGGCTCCCCATTATGCACCACACACTCACCTGGTGCATTATGGAACTTCCAGGAGCCAGGAGGCCTCCAAAATTCTCAGCTGCCAACCATCACCGAGATGGAGCCAGTAATAGTCTGGGCTGGGTGATCATCTGTGGGGAGAGGTAAGTTAACCTGCTCTCCCCGCAGGTCCTCCTGAAGCTCTTCACATGGATTGTGTGAAGAGCTTCAGTGCTTGCTGAGATCTTGGCTCTCCTACCAGCCAGGCTTTTAATGGTTTTTGGCTGTTGTAGAAAATAGAAAGAGCTGTTTCAGATTTATTAGCCTGGCTTTTAAGATCCACATCAGTATCACTTCTGAATAGTTACAGGACACTTGAGGTCAATTGTTCTTTCCATATAGGTGGGGCTTCCAGGTTTAACTGGAATGAAATTGACACATAGCTAATCACATGTAAGTGATGATGGTGGGGATCTTAATACCTTATTCCTGCCAATAAGTTCTAAATAATACCTTCTGGCCAGACAACTCCACATATAGGAGCTGTTCTGAGCAGGATGATCATATCCCTCTGCCCCCTTAATTATATTGTTTGAATTTTTTCTTGGTCTTTGGTGTCAGTAGGCTGCCTACAGTTTTTTTTTTTTTAGCCTGCTGCTACTATGGCAATGTGCCCTGTGCTTATTTGGATTGCCTCTTTGGTAGACCATTTCACATCATAATACAGTGAGCATTATATTTCAGATAGGAACTTCAGCTTCCTGATTCGCCCCCATGCCCCCCCCCCGAATCTAGCTGCCTTCTGTTTAGTTCTGATCTGATGCGACTTTCTTTTCTTTTACAGACTGTGTCCAAAGAGGACCAGGGAGTATCCTGAAGATGACAAAGAGACCCCAATTTTTGCTTTGGTTAATTCTAGAGAATGAGAAATATTACCTTGGCCCCCTGTACAGGAGACTTATAATCTCTGTGTGGATTTTTGTAATTAAATACATCTTCTAGAAACTAATGTTATTTCTCATTACTTACAACATATTTTGCAGAGCCCTTCCTGTTACTTAACTAGCTGCTGGACTCCTTGGGTGATATAGCTATCTTTTACCCTTCAATAGAATATCTAGATGGCAGATAATGACTACTTATGCACTGCATTCCTTAAGTACCATGGGCCATTTCCATGAGTGTTACTGTGAAATCCTGGGCAGTTCCTGAATCTGTTTTGCCCAGGAAACACCAGAATCAAGACTTGAGTAACCTTTATACAAAATTCAAAATCTGATATCTTATCTGCAGAATTGTAATAGTTTTTGGTTTAATTTTTTAAAAGCAAGTTTCTAGCCTTCTGGACAGAGAAGAAAATTTGAAAAACGATTGGGTAACTTTGCCTAAAGGAAAGGAGGCTTGGTAAAGTTTCCAGTTTGCATGGGGAACAATAGGACCAAAGTATTTCCTACTTGCAAAACCAATTCCAACTAAAGATTTTTGGTTTCTTGTTTACTGCCTAGAGACTGCCTAAGCTGGTTGTAAATATTTCCTGACTATGGAGATCTATATTCCTGATATCTGTCAAATACCCATCCTTCAGATTTGCTTTCTGAAGAAGTTCTACTGATTTAGTTAGAGTAGCCCACTGGGATTTCATAGGAACCATCCTTAAATGTGTTTTACCTAAATGGTCAGAATGGGCTAAGCAATGTATCTGCACACCAATGAAGTTGAGTAGCATCTTAGTGGGATCTGTGGAAGATTGAATGTATTTGACCATCCTTTGAGAGAGCCATTTCCTGGATTATGAGTGAAAATGGGTAAAACTTACTCTGGGTTATCTGGGAAGCGAAGCACAGTGATGCAGATGTGCTAATGGCAGTATTTTAGAGTGTGGCCTCTGTTCTTGCCACTGGGAATGACTGACCTATGTGATGATCTGCACTTTGCTATAATATATTTGCAAGCATGACCTAGAAACCTTTCTTCCTTCTCTTGAGATACAGAATGTCACAAATGTTCAGTTCACAGACTTCTCCAGTGTGAGTAATCTACACACATACTGGGGGTTGGGAGAAAGCCTGGGGCCTGCATGTGCACAGAAACACACACCTTATTGCACATGTAAAACATTTTATAAGCTAAAGGCTTGTACATCAGCCCTCAGATTTCTGCCTTGGCCTTGCAATCTAGCCCTACCTTTTCAGCAGTGAATAGATTGGGTGGGTGGGGTGTGGTTATGTACAAATGCACATACATAGGCATGGTTCATACAAAATATTCTACCTTCACAGAGGAGGAACATACAAGCTGAAGGCTTACTCCTGTGCCTTGCCACTTGCAGAGCAAATGCACCGGGGCCATATGAGAACTGATCCTAAACTGCTAGTAAAATGAACACTGGACTTTTTTCTTTTTCTTAATTTAGAGCAACATGAGTGGGAGGTTTTAGACTTCCAGACTGATTCACACACCTTTATCTCAGTCCATGGGAACAAACTAGACGAAACTGAACCAGTCGTGCATGTATACTTACAAGCTCATTTTGACATACTGGGATAATAGCACTTGGCTGCAAACTTACCATAAAAAGCTAACCCCCCCCCTCCCTTTCCTGTAACAGACTGAGATGGGTTGTGGATCAGCTTTTTCACGTTGTGGCTGACTGGGTTACTTTCAGACTCAGTATTAAATGAATTAACATTAATACTTTCTGGATGCAGTCCTCTAATCAAGCTCTCCTTTTTCATTATATGAGCAATTTGCATATTTCTCAAGGTGTTTAAATTGGAGTCTCAGCTGCACTATTCAATTACTATTAAGATGGCAAGATAGCTGCAAAGAAGGATTGATTGTAAAGTAGAATTAATAACATGTTGCCTAACTGTGGCTACACTTCTTTATTGGAAGGAAGAATCTGTTAGTTGGCAAGACTCTTATGTGGGAATATATTTCTAGTTAATAGTTGGGAGGAGGGTTGTTTTTATCTGAATAATATAAGCTTGAGTGTGTGTTTTTTCTGGAGATACAACAGCGATGTATTTAAACTGAAAGATCTGACCTGCATTTTGCATGTTTGTGAAACACTTGAGTTTTTCAGAGGAATATATTTTTTTAAAGTTGTATAAATGGTTAGATTTGTGTGCAGACATCATTTGTCTGCAGTGCTGATGTGTAATGTCTGTTGAAAATATTAATAAGTTATGGTTTTAACCAGGTCTGTAGCCCTCTTTCTTTGTCTGTTTTGCTTGTGGAACTGTTTAACATGAGAAGTTTTTTGATTTGTTTCTAGAATTCCCTAGCGAAATATAAATTGTCCAAGGTTATCTTAAGCTCCCAACTCCTCGGCACTTGATAGCTTTCCCTGCCTTAATTTTCATGAGCCTGCTCTTAGCTAATAGCTATACCTAGGGCTGGTTTATTCAATGACTGCAACATCAGCAGATGACTTGCTTTGTATGAAATGAGCCACTAGATCTAATACTAGCAAGAGATCTTTCATATTGCTTCAACTGCATTGTCTGGTGCAACTGGTGGCGCAGTGGTAAAACTGCCGCCCTGTAACCAGAAGGTTACAAGTTCGATCCTGACCAGGGGCTCAAGGTTGACTCAGCCTTCCATCCTTCCGAGGTCGGTAAAATGAGTACCCAGAATGTTGGGGGCAATATGCTAAATCATTGTAAACCGCTTAGAGAGCTTCGGCTATAGAGCGGTATATAAATGTAAGTGCTATTGCTATTGCTATTGCTATTGTCTCTCAATGGAGTCTGTTTGCACAACTAATTGTATAGAGTTGAAAGTGATGTATTTATATGTATGAACCTGACTTTTGATCTGTTAGTGTTCTCTGCCATCACTGGGTTTCTCACCATATTCTCCTCACCCATAAACTGACTTTCTAGTCTTGGCATTTCTGATCTTCTTCTGAAAATCTACAGAATTTGATCCACAAACCTTGCAGGGGTCACTAGGTCTTTTTTAACCTCATTCCTGGTCACATGCCTGGCCACCTAACAACCACAGATGTATATATTCATTAATTTGATTCATATGCTGCCCTTCCTGAAGTGGCTCAGGGTAGTTTACATTAAAAAGATAGGTCTTTAAGGCTCTCCTGAAGGCCTGCTAGGCAGATAACCCTCTCATATCCATGAGGAGTGCGTTCCGCAACCTAGGGTGACAATTGAGAAGGCCCAATCCCAGGTCGCCACCAGATGAACCGGTGGCATCCAAAGACGGACCCCTCCTGATGATCTTAATAAGCAGTTGGGATCTTGTAGAGAAAGGCACCTCGGGTAACCTGGGCGTAAGTCATTCAGGGCTTTAAATGTAATAACCAGCGCTTTGTACTTTGCCTGAAAACATAGCGCCAGCCAGTGCCAACTGTTTAAGAACAGGCATAATGTGGTGTCTCGAGGATACCCCAGGGACCAATCTGGCTGCCGCATTTTGAACTAACTTACAAACTACAGAAATATTCCTTTTAGGTTGGCAGGCAGAGAAAGTGAAGACAATGGTATCGTTCATATCTGCACAATCTGTAACTGAAAACCCCAAAGAGAACTGCCCTGTACCTATGTATTTACCCTCAGTGTTGTGAATCATTGGATCCATTTTTTCCATAATCCATGTTTTGCATGGATTTTGAATTAAGGGAGAGGACTTCTCTTTTGAGAATAGAACTGTCTAAACCCAGTTACATGCTCTTTACTCTCATCCAGGAATTTTTTCACACGGGGCTTTTAAAGCCCTTTAACTCACATCTCCTCCGGAATGGAGGGGGTGTGTCCACTTATCCACCAGAATTACTCTGAAGCCCCTGCAAGTTATCGGGAAGCAGTTCACACACAATTTGGGTTTTTCACTGTGTGTTAGAGTGAAACTGTAACTGTAGCCTGATTTATATCCGGGGTAACAAAATCCACTATTTGTGTCAGGTTTTTTGGAGACAACTTCAAATTCACAGTAAAGCTTCCCAGTAAACTCACATAACTCCTGCTGTGTGTAAATGTCCCTGTTGATGTAACCTCAGTTCCAGGGGATAAGCTCATTTACACAAATAAAATGACAGGTGATGGTGATGTCATCCTTAGTACTACTTTTGTAAATGCCTTTGTATAGCTTATATTCCACTTCAGTTGTTATATTTGATGAAATCACTTTTCATCAGTTTTGGGAGCTGTGGTTTTGAAGATAGAAGACTACAGCACCCGCCAATTGCAGAAGAAGGGATGTGGGCACAATCCTACTATACAGGATAAAACCAAAGTGACTCCATCAAAAGTACTGAGTTCCACAATACTGGGTCATTTAGGTTCTGTATGCAAATACTTTGCAGAAAAGTGGCTGCTTTTCTCAAGCAGACACTCCCACTCATTCATTTGGTGAACAGACTGCATGCTAATGTTATCCATGCACTCCATCATTTTGGTGGTGACGATGACTTTTGGGGAATATATTCCTACTTGCTAAATACACCCACATTCTTTGGCAAACGGCTATACAGTATTCTAAATGTGGTGGTGTTACCACCATAGAAAGCTTTACCTCAAAGATCCACTAGGTGACAGTGTGCTGTTACAAGTGCAGTAGAATTTAGTTTCCTGCAACATTTAGTTTTCTGAATATTTGAAATAAGAGCTTGATGCTGCTTATTCTATTCAGTGGAATCTGTCACATAAAAATATTCTTTAGCCCTGTGTTCTGAAGAATATGTCCTAATGTACAATCAGTGCACCAAACTGGTACAAAGGCATATATAGCGAGAGGTATTATAGGTGGCTGCCTCATAGTTGTAGCATAAGCATATTGGGGAAGAGCCATAAAGCCTTGCCTTAGGAAGGTTGGTGACCCTGGTAAAGACAGAGTGTAAGTCTGGGGTTTTGAAGCATGCTGTGTCCCAGGACATGATCTGAAAGCACATGCTGCAGCCATTTCCGGATGCCCTGCCAGCTCGTTGACCTTGGGGAGCAGTGCCAATCTCTCACAGACTCTCACCTTGCTCCTCTGTAATGCCAGGTCTGTCCAGAATAAGTCGGAAACCATCCATGATCTGATTCTGGATGAAGGGGCAGACCTGGTATGTATTACAGAGACTTGGTTGGGGCAGGCTGGTGGCCCAGTCTGGTCCCAGCTTCTCCCTCCAGGGTACTCTGTTGAGGAGCAGGTGCATGGATGTGGGTGGGGATGTGGAGTGGCTGTGGTCTATAAGGATAACCTTTCCCTGACCAGGATCCCTGTCGAAGTGTCTGACCATCTTGGATGTGTGTACCTAAGTTTGGTGACCAGGGATAGACTGGGACTTCTCTTGGTGTACCGATTGCTCCGCTGCTCAATGGAGTCCCTAACTGAGCTGACGGACTTGGTCTCGGGTTTGGCATTGGAGTCCCCCTGGCTTGTGGTGCGGGGGACTTCAATGTCCACTTTGGGACCGATTTGTCTGGGGCAGCTCAGGAGTTCATAGCAGACATGACGACTATGGGCCTATCCCAAAGGGTCTAGGGGCCAACAGACATTGCAGGTCACACGCTTGATTTGGTCTTTCACTCTGATCAGGGTGGTGTTCTGTGGGTGGGGACTCCTGTGATTTCCCCATTGTCATGGATGAACCACCATCTGGTTAAGGTTGGACTCACAGTCACACCCTACCTTTGCAGGGGTGAGGGGCCCATTAGAATGGTCTGCCCAAGAAGATTATTGGATCCAATAGGCTTCCAAGAAGCCATGGAGGGATTTAGTGTTGGCTCTGCCGGTGATCCTGTTGATGCCCTGGTGGCGAACAGCAAGTTCACCAGGGCAGTAGTCATGATCGCACCTAAGCATCCTCTCCGACCCACTTCAAAATTGGCCCCTTGGTATATGGAAGCCACGAGGTAGACGACTGGAGCGTAAGTGGAGGAAGACTCGACTCGAATCTGACAGATTACAACATAGAGCACATTTGGAGATCTATGCTCTGGCAATACGGGTGGCAAAGAAACAATTCTTTTCGGCCCGTATTGTGTCCGCAAGTTCATGTCCGGTAGAGTTGTCCAGGGTTGTGAGAGGGCTAGTGAGTGCCCCTCCTCCCTTGAATCAGAATTTAGAACCATCTATTACCTGCTGTGATGTGTTTAATGATTTTTGTTTGGATAACATCTCTCATATTCAGGCATTCTTGGATTTAGACCCCACAATTACTGCAGTGTCTAAATTGGAGGTGTCCAGCAACTCCTCTTATGTGGTTAGGTTGAATCAGTTTCAGTTTGTGACTACTGAGGATGTGGACAAGCTGATTGGAGCGATGCGGCCTACCACCTGTTCTCTTGACCCTTGCCCGACGTGGCTAATACTATCTGGCAGGGAGGTTGTTGTAGAAGGCCTGGTAGAGATAATAAATGCTTCTCTGAGGGAGAGCAGGATGCCTCCTTGTCTTAAGAAGGCAATTATTAGACCACTTCTGAAGAAGCCTGCCCTGAATTCCTCAGAGTTGAGCAACTACAGGCCTGTCTCCAAACTTCCGTGGCTGAGCAAGGTAACTGAGAGGGTGGTGACCTCTCAACTCCAGGCAGTGTTGGAGGAAACGGATTATCTAGACCCGTTTCAGACTGGCTTTCGGGTGGGCTATGGGATGGAGACTGCCTTGGTCAGCCTGATGGATGATCTCCAATTGGGAATTGACAGAGGAAGTGTGACTCTGGTCCTTTTGGACTTCTCTGTGGCTTTCGATACTATCAACCATAGTATCCTTCTGGAGCGTCTGACAGGGTTGGGGGTGGGAGGCACTGCTTTGCAGTGGTTCCACTCTTACCTCTCAGGCAGATTCCAGATGGTGTCTCTCGGGAACTGTTCTTCAAAAACTGAACTTTGGTATGGTGTCTCTCAGGGCTCCGTATTGTCTCCGATGTTGTTTAACAACTACATGAAACCGCTGAGAGAGATCATCAGGAGATTTGGTTCAGGGTGCTATCAGTATGCTGATGACACCCAAATCTATTTCTCCATGTCAACATCATCAGGAGAAGGCATAACCTCCCTAAATGCCTGCCTGGAGGCAGTGATGGGCTGGATGAGAGGTAACAGGCTGAGGCTGAATCCAGATAAGATGGAGGTATTTATTGTGTGGGACTGGAACTCGGGAGATGATTTTGATCTACCAGTACTGGATGGGGTCACACTTCACCAGAAGGAACAGGTACGCAGTCTGGAGGTGCTTCTGGACACAAACCTCTCCCTGGTGTCCCAGGCTGAGGCAGTGGCTAGAGGTGCCTTTTATCAGCTTCGGCTGATATACCAGCTGCGTCCATTTCTTGAGATAAATGACCTCAGAACAGTAGTACATCTGCTGATCACCTCCAGACTTGACTACTGCAGTGCTCTATATGTGGGGCTGCCTTTGTATGTAGTCTAGAAACTGCCTTTGTACGTAGTCCAGAAACTGCAAAAACGTAGTCCAGAATGTGGCAGCCAAGTTGGTCTCTGGGTCATCTTGGAGAGACCATATCACTCCTATCTTAAAAGATCTACACTGGCTGCCAATAAGTTTCCGGGCAAAGTACAAGCTTTTGGTTATAACCTATAAAGCCCTAAACTGCTTGGGCAAATGTCTTATTTGCTATGAACCACACCACCCATTGAGATCATCTGGAGAGGTCCGTCTGCATTTGCCACCAGCTCGTCCAGTGGCTACTCAGGGATGGGTCTTCTCCATTGCTGCCCCGAGGCTTTGGAACACACTTCCTGCTGAAATAAGAGCCTCCCCATCTCTTACAACTTTTAAAAGGTCAGTCAAGATGCATTTGTTCACCCAGGCTTTTAATGAGATATTTTAATTGTGTTTTAATAGTGTTTTAATAGGTTTTTTAATTGTTAAATTTATACCCCGCCTTTCATTAAGAAAATCCCAAGGCGATTAGTTTAAACTCTTTTTAAATTTTAATTGTTGAAACGCGTCAATCTTTTTTTTTGGTTGTTTTTATTGTTTTGTAACCTACCCAGAGAACTTGTGTTTTGGGCGGTATAAAAATAATAAATAAATTTTGCTGAATCAGATCTGGATCTGAATGGAGGACCAGGTTCATCACCATGAGATCCATCATAAAAGAAAAGTGAGATATAAACATGTGGAGGATGGAGCTAATCCTTCAGTTTGTATGTTTGCTTGATTTTGTGTTATGTTTTTAAATGGGTGCCCAACTCCATTTTGTGTATTGCTTCAGTTCAGATACACAAGTTCAAGGTTGCTGTTCTAAAAGTTCTGTCTAGAGATCATTATTTTTTGTCTGGTTTATGTTTGCCCTGATTGGTTAATTCAAAAGAAGTGGACAGAGTTTAAATGTCTAAAACGGGCTACGGCTAGAACAGGAATTAGTGGAAGCTGAAACTCACCAGCTGAAATCACTTGCTGCTAACTAAAGTGTTGAGGGGACACCAGAGAGGGAAGTGAAATAATCCTTAAGAGTCCAGAGCTGAGAAATTGGGAAGCTAAGACCTTTGAAATCACTCTGAGCACTGAATCTTCCAGGGCTAGGTGGAAAGCTGAAGACAGAGGCCTACTGCAGGATAAAGAAAGAGAGCTGACTGCAAGAGCTACTTGGTTAGGGCACAGTATAGTGCAGGATACCTGGATGTGTGTATTCCAACTTTGATTTGTTCCTTATGCTCATATGGTTATTATGTTAGTTTACTAATATTTTGCAAAGGTCTGAACTGGAATGGTGTTTTTGTTTAGTTTTTAGTAAAATTTTCACTGTTTTGATCAAATACTTGTGTCTGTGTCTGTATTCCCCACCCCATGCTTGCTTGCCTCACCACTCTACCCAGTGTAAGTGTGGAGAGACACAGGTCCAGAGAGGTGTTTGGCAGAGAGTCAGTAAAATATAGAGATCTACCTGATGGCTGTGGTAATCATGTTTGTTAAATCATGGAGCTGGTTGAGTTGGTTGTGATAACATCTACAAAAAGTTATAACAAGGAGGTGGGTGTTGGCTTTTATGCATTATAGGTTACACTTTAGAGTACAAGTGATGCTTCTGCGGGGCAACCCTTTTGTGAGGTGGTCACCTCAGACAAAGGATTATTGGAGCACAACAGGGAAGGGAGTTGCATCCTGCCCACCTCCACTGGAGCAGCTCTTCGGGACTGATCTGACCTTTGCATGGAGCACCTCTCCTCACACTCCTTGCAAAGCTTGAAAGAAACATGAAGAGAGAAGAGAAGGCTTCTGGAAACCTCTTTGCCCCTCCTGCCATGTTGATAGCTTGCAAGGGCCAGTTCTAAAAGGAGGCTGGCCCCTATCAGAGCCAAAGGCAGCATCTGGTGCCCCACAGGTGCCAAAATGGGTTGCCCCCATGCTTCTAACTTTTTCGTTGTCACAAACTGATCTCTCAAATTAAGGTAAAACATAGAAAAATAAAATCAATGGCTGGCCATCCGCACAGTGTTAGGAGGGCAGAGCAAGATCTGTGCCTTTGCAGTGAGATGTGCTCCAAGCTGAGCTCAGTCAAAGATTTGTCAGGCAGCCGAGCATCCACACAAAGGGAAAGGGGGTGGGGTTTGATGCTCTTCCCTCTCTCCAAAAGTGCTCTTTGGCTTCCAGGAATATGTCCTTGAGAGTCTTGCTCTGTGAGGTGAGTGAGAGAATGAACAAGTAAACAAACCCTGGCCGTGCTGCAGGGCACTGTCTCCTGCTATAGGCTTCCAGATGTGTGTATGGCGAAATGGAGGAGAACTGATGAAGCCTCCCTAAAATGAAAACGCCTGTGTGGCATTTGCCGAGATGCAAGCATTTCCTTCTTGGTACTGGATGTGAGTTCTTATAAAATGAAACACTTAGTTGACTTCCTCTCTGTTATTAACTGGAAGCAGAGGCTGGTTCCTCTCAGTGATCATTGCTGCCTCCCTTGCGGCACCTTTTATTCTTGACAGGATCAGCTTTCATTAGCACCCCCTTCCCATCTGTAGTCTGTTTCCTTTTCCTGCAGTTCCTCACACCTTTCACTAATTGGGGATAGCTTTTTCTTTGTATCCTTTGTTTGCACTATTATAGGCAGGGCTGCAAGGTTTCCTATTCCCCCACCCCCACCCCCACCCACATTTTCTTTGCTTAATAAGTGACCAGTTAACGTCTCAAACTACTTCCAGGGCATACACGGTATAAAATGTTTTGGGTTTGCTGCAGTTTATCATTGTAATAGTTCTTTCCCAAAGAATCTTGGGAATCTTAGTCACAAGGGGCATGTGCCCCCAGTGTTTGCCTGGGAGCCCCCAACCCTTTGCCTGCCTGTCCCTCATGCCCCCCATGACCAACTTTGCTTGGATGAAGCAGCAGGCCATATTACAGGGGTATGTATGCTCTGGGCCCAGTGCCAGGCATACCCTCCCTGTCCTTCTGTTCACTGAGCCTCTGTAATGGAAAAGGAGGAGCTAACTAAGCATCTTCTCCCCGTTTCATCTTTCATTCTCTTTATCCCTCCCCTTTCTGTTTGCATGCAAAGGGAAAGGAAAGGCACTTGCTCTGGGGGTTGGCTCTTCTGGAGCATAGGGCCCTTGGCCTCAAGCCCAGTGGCAGCACAGCTGCCAACCTCCATGGGAGAAAGTGGTGCATGGTCCTCATGTCCAACAGCAACCTAGCTGTTGGGCTCAACAGAAGAGACTGCAGGTGGCCTTTGTGACCAGCAGCAACCCAGCTCACTCAAAGGGGTGGCAGGCAGCTCAGCTCAGTGGAGGAGGTGGTAGGGACAGCCCAGAAAGAAGGAGGTAACCCATTCCCTCAGATAACCTTCCTCCAAAACCTCTGTTTTTTTTTTTTTTTTAAGTGTGGCAACAAAGCTGCTGCCACAGAAAAAAGTAAAGGTTGAGCGGTGAGATACTAATGCACAGTAAACGCCCCCTCATATCACAAAGTGGAAAGGTCACCACAAGTGACTGGAAAGGGGAAGGAAATTTGAATCCAAATAGGACCCTAGCAACAAGTCAGAGATAACAAGGATGTACTGGTGATTAATGGCTTCAAGAAATGGAAGAGAGGATTGGATTCCTTTAGAAAGCATAAAAAGGTTTAATTCTCAAAAAGAGGGGACTATGTGGGCCTGAGTACTGAATCTTTTAAGAGTTTAGAGAGACCCTTATTGAAGGTGCTAAGAATTCCATCAGAGTACCTTTTGCATAACTACAATTCCCATTGAATCCCACTCCTCCTACATATCTACAGTCACTATGATTCCCTGCAGTTGTTATTGAAGTAGTTAGGCTGAGAGAAGAAACTGAGCTGTAAATCAGGAGGTCCCTGGTTTAAATGTACCTCTTTAATGAATTCATGAGATAAGTCACAGCATATTAGCCCCCACATGTGCAATATATGGGGCTGGTTCATATTATACGTCCCCTAGACCCACCTCCCCATCACACGTGGAAGGAGTGTATATGTCTCTCTTTCCATCCAGCATGCTGTCCTGCTACCATATAATCCCATTATTATAGTCATCTTCAAATGTTATGAGCACCAGCCATGCTCACAAGTACAACTGCAAAGTGTGTGTGTGTGGGGGTGTCCGCTCCGCCCCGCCCTGTCATTCACACCCTTCAGCCTGCCTGTTCACACTTATGTCCCTATTTCTCCAAAGGCAGAGGTGCTGTAAGCGTGGTGGCCAGCATATCTGTGAGCTGCAACTTCCAGCAATCCAGGTTGCAGGCAGCTCATAGAAGCGTTGGCCATCATGCTTACGGTGTCTCCCCCATCAGACAAATAGGGCCAAAAGCATGAACTGGCTGGTTGGAGGGGGTGATTGACAGTGTGGGTAGGACTTCCTCCCCACTTTGTAGTTGTAAGCGTGAGCAGCGTGGATAAGGGAAGAGGGAACATCTTGGCAGGGCAGTGACTGTGTTTGGGCTTCTGCCCCACCTCTTTCTCCAGGTGTGTGCCATCTACCCTCAGCCTCTGTGGCTTTAAAGCTGGGGCTGGGCCAGGGACTGAGGAAGGGAAGAGGGAACATCTTGGCAGGGCAGTGACTGTGTTTGGGCTTCTGCCCCACCTCTTTCTCCAGGTGTGTGCCATCTACCCTCAGCCTCTGTGGCTTTAAAGCTGGGGCTGGGCCAGGGACTGAGGAAGGGAAGAGGGAACATCTTGGCAGGGCAGTGACTGTGTTTGGGCTTCTGCCCCACCTCTTTCTCCAGGTGTGTGCCATCTACCCTCAGCCTCTGTGGCTTTAAAGCTGGGGCTGGGCCAGGGGCGTGAGCCTCTTGGTGAGAGCACAAGGGCTCTCGTCCTTGTGGCTCTCAGCCATGGGGCGAACTGCCTGGAGCCCTGAAGACCTTCTCCTCCTGCCTTGACGATCCATCTTCCACCAAGCAAGAAGTCAGCAGGGACTGTATGAGTCTGGTCTTGGTTTTAAATTAAGCCAAGTAGCCGTGGTGGAATAGTCTGGGGAGATGTGTCTGGGAGAGCAAAAAAGTGGGTCTGGAGTGGGGGCGGCAATATCACGGGTAGCGGGCAGAGGGAGGTATGGCGGTGGGAGTTGGGCAGGCCGTTACAGGGGAAAACGGTCTAGGCAATTGAGGCCTGTTCCTTTTTCCGGCCCTTCCCCCAACCCTCTGACCCTAGGGAGCTCTGAGAACACTCCTTCGAGGATTAGGGTGCTGCTGCTAAATGCCAGGTCAGTTAACGCAAAAACATCTCTCATCCACGATTTGATTGTGGATGAGCATGCTGACCTGGTATGCGTGACGGAGACCTGGTTGGATGCGCTGGGTGGGGTTGGTCTCTCTCAGCTTTGTCCTCCAGGTTTCCAGATCGTGCAGCAGCCCCGCCTCGAGGGTCGGGGAGGAGGCGTTGCGGTCATCTTTCGAGAGACCCTCCCTGTTTCCAGGTGCCCGGTCAGGCAATCTCAGAATTTCGAGCGTTTGTCCTTGAGGGTAGGCCTCCGAGATAGGCTGGGGATTCTGCTGGTGTACCGACCACCCCGCTGCACTTCAGTCTCCCTACCTGAGCTGGCGGGGGTGGTCTCGGAGGTGGCCTTAGGTTCCCCCAGGCTTATTTTCTTGGGGGACTTCAATGTCCACGCTGAGGTCCCCTTAGTGGGTGCAGCTCAGGATTTCATGGCCTCCATGGCAACCATGGGCCTGTCTCAGTTGGTATCGGGCCCTACCCACGTGGCGGGACACACTCTGGATCTGGTTTTTGTCGATCGGGAAATAAATGATCTGGAGGTGGGGGAATTTGAGATCACTCCCTTGTCATGGACAGATCATCACCTGGTGGGGTTTAGTTTGACTGCTCCGTCTGCCCTCTGCAGGGGTGGTGGGCCGATTAAGATGGTCCGCCCCCGGAGGCTTATGGATCCGCTTGGATTTCAGACGGCCCTCAGGGAGTTTCCAGT
The DNA here is from genome assembly GCF_027244095.1 of Hemicordylus capensis. Classification (NCBI taxonomy): domain Eukaryota; kingdom Metazoa; phylum Chordata; class Lepidosauria; order Squamata; family Cordylidae; genus Hemicordylus; species Hemicordylus capensis. The sequence continues at coordinate 383,939,762 of NC_069658.1, forward strand.
GTCCAGAGCTGGTGACCCTGTCGAGGCCTTGGTTGATCTCTGGAATGGAGAGATGGCCAGGGCTGTTGACACGGTTGCCCCCAAGCGCCCTCTCCGGCTTGGTGGAGCCCGTTCTGCTCCTTGGTTTTCCTCGGAGCTTAGGGCGATGAAGCAACTCGGGCGACGGCTGGAGCGACGCTGGAGGAAGAGTCGTCACGAATCCGATCGAACACGGGCTAGAGCCCATTTTAGGGACTATGCCGTGGCGGTGGGGGCGGCGAAGAAATGTTTTTTCTCCGCCTCCATTGTGTCTGCTCAGTGCAGGCAAACAGAGCTGTTTCGTGTGGTGAAAACATTGCTCCACACATCCCCCCGGACAATGGGGGAGGAGTCATCTACGGCTCTTTGTGATCGGTTTGCCTGTCGCTTTGCAGATAAAGTTGCTTGCATCCGTGCTGACCTGGACTCCAGAGTTTTGGCAGTTCCGGCAGACGTGCCTCTGGTACCATCTGGTCCCGTTGTGTTGGATTCTTTTCGGTTGCTGCGGCCTGAGGATGTGGACAAGATCCTGGGCAGTGTGCGGGTGACTTCGTGCGCTCTTGACCCTTGCCCTTCATGGCTAATAAAAGCTGCCAGGGAGGGGACAGGTAGATGGCTGGAGGTGATCGTTAATGCTTCGTTAAGGGAGGGCAGGATGCCATCGTGCCTCAAGGAGGCGGTGGTAAGACCTCTATTAAAAAAGCCCTCCCTTGATCCCTCCAACCTGGACAACTATAGACCTGTGTCTAACCTCCCCTTTTTGGGCAAGGTGATGGAGCGTGTGGTGGCGTCCCAGCTGCAGAGGGTCTTGGATGATACGGATTATCTGGACCCTTTTCAATCTGGCTTCCGCCCCGGATATGGGACTGAGACTGCCTTGGTCGCTCTAGTGGATGACCTACGCCGGGAACTAGACAGGGGGAGTGCGTCCCTGTTGGTTCTGCTGGACCTCTCGGCGGCGTTCGATACCATCGACCATGGTATCCTTCTGGGCCGCCTCTCGAGTATGGGAATCGGAGGCACTGCGTTGCAGTGGTTCCGGTCCTTTCTTGAGGGGAGGGTTCAGAAGGTGGTGCTGGGGGACTACTGCTCGGCCCCGTGGCCGTTGGCCTGTGGGGTCCCGCAGGGATCGGTCTTGTCCCCCATGCTGTTTAACATCTACATGAAGCCGCTGGGAGAGGTCATCCGGAGATTTGGACTGAGTTGTCAGCAATATGCGGATGACACTCAGCTCTATCTCTCCTTGTCATCTGATCCTAGGGAGGCGGTGGATGTCCTGAATCGGGGGTTGGAGGCCGTGATGGGTTGGATGTGGGCTAACAGACTGAAACTGAATCCGGATAAGACGGAGGTACTGTTGGTCAGTAGGAGAGCCAATCGGGATGAAGAGATTTTACCGGTTCTGGATGGGGTTGCACTCCCCTTGAAGGAGCAAGTACGCAGCTTGGGGGTACTACTGGACCCGGCTCTGCTTTTGGAGGCTCAGGTGGAGGCGGTGGCCAGGGGTGCCTTTGCACGGCTTCGGCTGGTGCGCCAGCTGCGTCCCTTTCTTGAGAAGGCAGATCTGGCCACGGTTACCCACGCCTTAGTCACGTCGCGGCTGGATTACTGTAACGCGCTCTACGTGGGGCTGCCCTTGAAGAATATCCGGAAACTGCAGCTAGTGCAAAACGCGGCAGCGAGGGTTTTATCCAGAGCTGCCCGTTGGGAACATATCACTCCCATTTTGAATGAGCTGCACTGGCTGCCGGTTCGTTTCTGGGTCCAATTCAAGGTGCTGGTTTTGACCTTTAAAGCCCTAAACGGTTTGGGCCCAGGGTATTTGAGGGACCGCCTGCTCCCAAGGGTTGCTGCCCACTGGACGAGGACATCTGAGGGGGCCCTGCTCCGGGTGCCGACAATGAGGGAGGCCCGGTTGTCGTGCACTCGGGACAGGGCCTTCTCTGTTGCTGCCCCCAGACTCTGGAATGCTCTCCCAGTGGCCATTCGTTCCTCGGACTCCATCACGGCTTTTAGAAAGCTTTTAAAGACTTGGCTTTTTACCCAGGCTTTTACATGATTGTTTTCTACTGCGGCTTCTCTGTGTTTCTATTTGTTGTATTGGTTGTGTTGTTTTTATGCCTGTTTTTATATGTTTTTGTACTTTTAACATGATGTTTTTATTGTGTTTTTATTGTATGTTTTTAACTTTTGTAAACCGCCTTGGGGTTATCTTTTTAATGAAAGGCGGTATATAAATGCAAAAATAAATAAATAAAAATAAATAAATAGTGTTCATAATGTCTTGAGAGGGCTTATGTGGTGGTGGGGTAGATGGTGGCAGGATCGATGTGCACACACATGCTTCTTATGTGGTGTGATAGTGGGGGCAGCAGACGTTCCATCCGAACCGATTCAAGGATAATAGCACTGACATATCTTATAGACTGGTTGTAAGTTTTATTGAGACAATATGAACAAAGCACTTTGAATACTCTGAAACAGCTACACCAATGCTTAGTAATTGTTGTTCAGTAGATCTCCATGCAACTGAAGCTGGCAGTGCTCAATTGAAAGAAGTTTCAAGATGATGCAACGTTTACAATCTTCCACAATCCCTCAGGAGGTTTGAAGGTAGTTATTGTTTTGGTGTTGGTGAGCTCCTCTAATGGGGTAATAATAATGCTAACAAAATGCCTGTTGTTTAAGTGGAGAGGTTTTGTCCTTTCTGCAGCAGTTTACCTTACTGCAGTGTTTTACTTAAGGATCTACAGATATTGTCTGACCTTGGTAGACAGTGAAAAATTATGGTTGCCAAAACTCTGCTTGATGTGTGTATGTGGTTTTTGGTGGGTGCTTTTTATTTTATTTTATTTTATTTTATTTTATTTTATTTTATTTTATAGCGGGGGAACTATTACATTCCTCTTCCCTGAAATTCAAACTAATACTTCTTGGAAGGGCAATTAATTTCCTCAAGGTTGGGGAAAAACATATAAATAAACCAGCTAAATATAGGTTTTTCTGGAGCTTTTTATAACTTTGTTGTACATCTAGGTTCCTGGCTATTGGGGAAGCACACACCTTCCCCATTGTGACTCTACAATGAGTCATAACTAAGACCTTTATCTTGTTTCCACTAGAGTAGCTCTTGAAATTTTTGCAGTTTGGATTGGCCTTCCTGTGTAACAGAAATAGAAGTAGTCAGGGTTTCACAGGGAAGCAATGCTGCCTCCCCCCCCCTGCATGCTTGTTTTATAACCTCTTCCCTCATAAACACAAAGTAATCTTAGGTAGATTTAGCTAGGACTTTATTCAGAACAACTCCAGGTACTCCTTCCCCTCCCTTTTCCTTCTGACTCCTCCCACCCACCCCCATACACTCTCTACAGGATCCCTACTGGGACAAACTTCTAAATGACAAAACATAGAAGATTATTAGACAGAATACAACACATCCCACCAGAACTGAATTGATTAAAAATTCACTGACAAAGCCTTGAAGTCTTTTAGGTGGTTTCCTGTCATGCACATGTCTCCTAATCCTTGAGTTTTCTGGCAAAGGTGCTCTTTGTGATTGTTCTTTTGGTACTGAGAATTGTCCGCCACGTTCATTTGCCTCATCTGTGAGGTCAAAATTGGAGGCAAGAACAAATTTATCTCCAGTTCCTCTCCTGACATCAGACTCCCTTCCCTCTTGTCTCATAGTATGCATGCTTGAAAGACTTGAACTGTCCCATTTATTTTCATCATCCATATGAGAGAATCTCCTTAGATTCTGATTATTTGTTTTGGTCCAGAATATCGGGAACATCCTGTTTTCACTTTATAAGGCAACCGTACTCGAACTAAGTCCCCCACCTGAAATGACTTCTTTGCACCCTCTTTCTGATCCACATACAATTTATATTTTTGTTGCTTCTCCCTTACTTAATCATGAATCTCTGCATCCTCAGAGTGAAATGGCAATGGAAAGCCCTATCAGTTGTTGCCATTGGGTAAGTTTGGTGGTAGCTTTGTGTCCTCTTAGCAGTTCAAATAGTGATATTCCTGTAATAGAATCAGGAGTAGTTAGATAAGGAAATAGTTTAATGGATTGCCTCTTTCCAGGGTTGTTGTTGCATACTAAAGGTAAAGTGTGCTGTCAAGTCGGTTTCGACTCCTGGCAACCACAGAGCCCTGTGGTTGTCTTTGGTAGAATACAGGAGGGGTTTACCATTGCCTCCTCCCACACAGTAGGAGATGATGCTTTTCAGCATCTTCCTATATCACTGCTGCCCGATATAGGTGTTGTCTGGGAAACAGACCAGCGGGGATTTGAACTGGCAACCTCTGGCTTGATAATAAAGTCATTTCCTCGGTGTTGTAAACTTCTCTTCAATAACCTGTTCATTGTCTCCAATAAGCTATTTCCTCAAGGAGGGTACAAGGAAATAGTCTTGTGCAATGTTGAATGTTCCCTCTAACAGGGATTCCCAGATGTTGTTGACTACAACTCCCATAATCCCCAAGCAAAGGCTATTGCAGCTGGGGATACAGGGAGTTGTAGTTAACAACAACTGGGAATCCCTGTTAGAGAGAATACTGGCTCTTGTGTTTTATCCCATGGTTATGCAAATATTGCTGCATTTCAAATGAGGTGAGCTGTGCCCCATTATCAGTCACCAGTTCTTTAGGAAGACCTTATCACACAAAAACTGCAGCCATGAACTAGATCATGTTTGTAGTTAGGTTGTCAGCAAATGAAACTTCTGGCACCTGGAATAGTAATCCACCATCACTATAACAAATCTTTGTTTTTTCGGTTGGTTCTCAAAAGGCCCTATTATATCCAGAACAAATGCTCCACGGGGACAATTGGGATAATTGTCAAGGGGGTATTAAAAGTATTCTGTGATGAGTCACATATAGAACAAGCCATACAGGGCCTGTTTGTCCATACCTGAGGGTTGACAACACCAAACGATCAGTCCTCAGCACCAGCTCATTGAGAAGGGACAGCTCACTTGCTACATGCATGTATGGTTGAAGATATACCTTGTTTTTTTCCATGGCCACCCAATAGTTATGTAATGTTTCAGTTCAGTAAGCACTTGATCAGCACTGAGGGCCACTTCCCATTCAGAAGTTCTGATTACTCAGTGAGTGGATAAAAATATTTTAATACTCATTTTAATAATTTTATGTATTCAGTTACATCACATATTATGTATCATGTATTATTTATGTGTATGTCCCCCTGCATCCATTTTCTCTGACTGAAATAAAGTTTGTTGTTGTTTTAAAACAAATTTAGAGTAATACTCACAGAGTCCTATAAATGATTGAAGTGTGTTCTTGTTGAGTGGCTCTGGTACTTCCCAAATAGCTTTCACCAACTCTGTTTTGGGATGTACAGCACTCTCAGATATGGAGGCTACTCACAAGATGGGACAGAATTGGGCTAGCCTCCGCTAGCCCAATTTCATCCCATCGTGAGAACCACCGGGCTTGGCTGCAAGCCCGGTGGTTCTTAAGAGGATCACCTGCTTAAGTAGCTCTCCCCTAAGCCCGGGTTAGCAGAGCGAGCGCTCCGCTAACCTGGGCTTCCCAATTGTGAGTTGCTGCAGCACGGCTCCGCGCCGTGGCTACTCATGAGTAGACCCCCGGCCAGGAGGCTGAAAAGCAGCCTCCTGGCTCGGGGGTCTCTGCAGCATGCCCTGCGTGCTCAGCCAGGGCATGCTGGAGCTTTGGGGGGCTGCACAGCCTTGGCCAGCTCCTCAGCCTTGGCCAGCTCCGTGATGGAGCCGGCAGTTGTGTGGGCGGCCGCTACGGCCACCCAGAGCAGACTGCTGCCTGTTCTCCCTGCAAACCCCCTATAGTGTGTCTCAAGTGTGTCACAGAGTATGTGCAAAACTGAAAATTCTCTGCAGATAGTAAGTCCGCGTTGTCAGAGTTTTCTTAAGACTTCTGTCAGTTCAGCATCATGCTCCTCAATGGTTTTGCCATACACTAAAGTGTCATCCTGAAAGTCAGTTCTTCCATCCATAGTCCCAAAAATTGCATGCATCATTCGCTGAAATACTGAAGCTGCAGAGATTAATGCAAAGGGCAGTCTTCTGTATTGAAAAAGACCCTCTGGGGTAATGAAGACTGTATATTGTTTAGAACTTTTGAACAGAGGAATTTGATGATAGGCCAAAGACAAGTCCAAAGTTATGAACACTGATGTCTCTTTCAGAGTAAGCACTGTTTCACTGATTTTGGGTAATGGATGACAATCCACTATCATGTTGGAGTTCACATCTCTTAGATCTATGCACATTTGAAGTGTACGGTTTGATTTCCATACAAGAACAATGGGGGAGGTCCATTCTGATGAATCAACAGGCTTTATGATGTCATCATGCTGTAGTCTTAAAAGCTTCTCTTTATGTGGTGGGTGCAATGCTATGGGTATGTTTGTTTTGTACAGGTATTGATTGATTTGATTTGATTTGAATTATATACTGCCCCTCAAAAAATGGCTCAGGGCAGTTTACAACAAACCGTATTGCATTTGCTGTCATCTGAATTTTTTGTTTGAAATGCTCTTTCTTTCATGTGCTGCCACTTCCTTGGACAGTGTCATATGAGAAGACTGAGTTTGGAAGAAGTTAGACTGAACAGCCTGGATTTCAGGAGCAGACGTGCTCTTACCCGTGGACTTGGGGGCTGAAGTCCAGAGCCTCCACAGCCCCTGCCCCCCCACAATCCTCTTTAATCTGTCCTGGGTGGTGTGGTTGCTTTGCCACACTGCCAGATCATGTTGCGCCAGGTGGCTGAGTGTGACTGTGACCTGTGCCAGGTAGCTGAGCATGACCTCTGCTTTAGAGGCAGAGGGGGGAGTGGGGAAAGAAATATGTGGGATGGGAATAGGTTAAGTTGCGTGTTGAAATGTTTCTGCTAATGCATATTTGCAGGGGCGGAGCCACCATTGGGAGAAAGGGTTCAAAGAACCCAGGCCACCAATGGGGAAAGGCCGTGGCTCAAGCTCCATAGGAGCCCAGAGCGAACTCCCCGTTCCCACGCCCGGGCCGCCGAGAGCCCGGGCGAACCCTTTGCCAGTTATTTCAGGCAGCTCTGACTGCCCAATACAACATATTTCCCTTCCTCTCCCTCTCTGGAGGGAGAGAAAAGGGAAGATGTCCTGTAACTTAGGCAGCCGACCCTGCCTGAAATGAAGAGCTGAGAGCCCATTCCAGCTCTCGGCAGCACAGGCCATGCCCCCTTGTCATGTGCCTTGTCATGTGTGAGGGGGCGTGGCCTGGGCTGCCGAGAGCTGGAACGGCCCTCTGCTTTGGACTTAGTTCATTGGCCCACCTCGGAGGACTGGTCTACCCAGGTAGACCAGTCCTCTGAAGTGGGTTGATGTGCTAAGTCTGGAGCAGAGGGCTGGTCTACCCACTGACCCCAACTGGTAGGCTAGTTGTTTGTTTATTATTGATTTATTTATTATTTTTTACATTTTATATCCTGCTCTTCCTCCAAGGAGCCCAGAGCGATGTACTACATACTCACATTTCTCCTCACAACAACCCTGTGAAGTAGGTTAGGCTGAGAGAGAAGTGACTGGCCCAGAGTCACCCAGCTAGTATCATGGCTGAATGGGGATTTGAACTCGGGTCTCCCTGGTCCTAGTCCAGCACTCTAACCACTACACCACGCTGTTTGGCAAACAACCTTTTGCAAATTGATTTGGGTGATTCGAGGATGATTGGCTGAGGCAGCTGGCCATGCTGGCTGTTTTTGATGAATCAGTTCAAGGGGTCTGCAATTCAATTTGACCTTGAATTGAATTTATTTATTTATTTTTTATTTATTTATTATTAAAACTTTTATACCGCCCTTCCAAAAGGCTCAGGGCGGTTTACATTAAAACACCATTAAAATCAATTAATAATTAAAACAAAAATTATAAAGCATAAAATATAATTAACAATTAAAAACATCGTAAAACAACAATTAAATAACCAGAAGAATTTAAAAACAAGTTTTAAAAAGCTGAGAAAGCCTGGTTGCAGAGATGTGTTTTCAGGTGTTTTTTGAAAAATGCCAGAGATGGCGAGAATTGTATCTTAGTAGGGAGCGCATTCCACAATCTCGGGGCAGCAGCCGAGAAGGCCCGTCTCTGTGTAGCCACCAAATGAGTTGGCGGCAACTGGAGATGGACCTCCTCAAGTGACCTCAATGGGTGGTGGGGCTCATAGTGAAGAAGACGCTCTCTTAAATACCCAGGACCTAAGCTGTTTAGGGCTTTATATGTTACTAGTGATTTTAAGCCCGTTAAATTAACGGGCGCTAGTAGACCTTTGGGGCCAGCTTTCTCCGCCTCCTGTGGTTGGACGGCGTCCTCCTACTCCCGGCCGGGCCCTCTGCCTCCTCTGCTGAGAGTGGGGGTTCTTTTCTGAGAGTTGTGTTCTTTCTGCTCTGTGTGCCCTCATTTATTTTATTTCTGTTTGTGTTGGTTTCCGGGTGTTTTGGCGGGCGGGGGGTATTGTGCTTAGTGCAAACCTTTTTGTGTGTGTGTGTGTGTGTGCGTGCATTGCAACCTTTTCTTTATTTTCGGGCTGGTTCTCCCTCGCCCGCTCTGGACCCACCCTCGATGTTTCTCCCCTCCCTATGGGCCCCGGTCCCCGCTTCTGCTCCTCCTTCTGCCCTCCCCGTCCCCGCTTCTGCTCCTGTGGCCATTTCTCACTCAGCTGGCCGCCGCCTCTGCCCTCCCCAGTCTTTGCTTCTGTTCCTGCGCCCATTTCTCCCTCAGCTGTCCGCCTCTGCCTTCCCCGGTCCCTGCTTCTGCCCCTCCTTCTGTCCTCCCCGGTCCCCGCTTCTGCTCCTGCGGCTGTTTCTCCCTCAGCTGGCCGCCTCTGCCCTCCCCGGTCCCCACTTCTGCTCAACATGGCCGCCTGGTGCCTGCGGCCGTATCTTCCTCGGACGTTTTGGGCATGCGCTACGTGCATGCCCAGAACGGCCGAGGAAGACACGGGCGCAGAGACACGGGCGCAGAGACACGGGCGCACACCCTGGCTCTTTATTATAGAGGATAACTAGCACTTTGTATTTTGCCCGGAAAACTATTGGCAGCCAGTGTAACTCCATCAACAAAGGAGTAATGTGGTCTTTCCAAGATGACCCAGAGACCAATCTGGCTGCCGCATTCTGAACCAATTGAAGTTTCCGGACTACGTACAAAGGCAGCCCCACGTAGAGCGCATTACAGAAGTCCAGTCTGGAGGTTACCAACAAATGTACCACTGTTTTGAGGTCATTGATCTCGAGAAACAGGCACAGCTGGCGTATCAGCCGGAGCTGATAAAAAGCACCCCTGGCCACCACCTCAACCTGAGAAACCAAGGAGAGACATTGATCCAGAAGTACTCCCAGACTGCAAACCTGTTCCTTTGGGGGAAGTGTGACCTTGTCTAGAACACGCAGATCAAAATCGTCTCTAGAGTTCCAACCCCGCACAATAAGTACCTCCGTCTTATCTGGATTCAGCTTCAGTTTATTCTCTCTCATCCAGCCCATTACTGCTTCCAGACAGGCATTTAGGGAAGATATGCCAGCTCCTGAAGAAGTAGATCTGGGTGTCATCAGCATACTGGTAACACCCAGCTCCAAATCCCCTGATGATCTCTCCCAGCAGTTTCATGTAGATGTTAAAAAGCATTGGAGAAAGTATGGAGCCTTGAGGGACACCATACTTAAGCTCAGATTTTGAAGAGCAACAATACCAATCGACACCATCTGGAATCTGTCCGAGAGGTAGGAGCGGAACCACTGTAAAACAGTGCCTCCCGCCCCCAACACCCTCAGACGTTTCAGAAGGATACTATGGTTGATAGTATCGAAAGCTGCCGAGAGATCCAAGAGGACCTACAGAGTCAGACTTCCTCTTTCCATTGCCAATTGGAGATCATCCATCAGGCTGACCAAGGCAGTCTCCACCCCATAGCCTGCTCAAAAGCCAGTTTGAAATGGGTCCAGATAATCAGTTTCCTCCAAGACCGCCGGGAGCTGAGAGGCCACCACCCTCTCAATTACCTTGCCAGAATTGCAGAATTGCAGAATTTGATTTGTGCACACCCATATTGTATACTGCCTCTTTAGGAGGGAATTGTAGAAAGCCCCAGGATGAGAAGGCCATAGGAGAAAACTGGGGAAACCATTTCAGTTTTTCAGCAGAAGTCTGTGTGAATGTTTGGGCTGTACACTCTCTTCAGTGGTTTGAACCGTCCTAGGCCCAGATGGACTTAGAAAGTGGGGACAATTTGCAGATAAGCTGTGTTTCATTAATTTTGGTTTTTTAATATGCTGAGCTAAGTTTTTATGCACTGAGCTTTTCCAGTGGGTTTTTAACTCAACTATTTATTCCTGTTCAGTTTAAAGCAAAACCCCATTGGTTAATAGTGATATTTATGGGTGTGGCCACTCCAACTGAACTCCCCAAAGTGAGGAGATTCAATGGCCCATGATGTTCATGCCATGGGCCCATGAGACCCGATGTCCAGTCTGAGATATTGTACTGGCTTACAAAATTATAACCATGGAAACACAATTTGGCTAGGTCCTCTATGCTCCAGTCCACTACCTGTGTAGGCTGATGGCAACAGCAAAAGCTGGGGGTTAAGTTTACAGCAATGTTTAAGAAGAATTTGGCAACATGTGTCTTTGAGTATACGATGAGTGCTGTTACTTTAGCAGGCAATGACTACAATCAGCATAATTAGTAAAAGAAAACTCAAAATGGAATTTTATGTTTTGAGGAAAAAGTAAGAGTCAGAAAAGTGGTCCACACAGCTATAATCAACCAGCACCTTTTTGTAATCTTAGCAGAAGAGGGCGCCATAATCCTATATTTCCTTTGCAGCTGCAGGAGGCGCAAGCTAGAAAATGGCGACTTTTGGCAGAGAGAGGCTTTTTGAAAGGACTTTTTCCTTCTTTGAAATGGCTCTAGGAATCAATTTAAGTATGAGAAGTATAAGAAGCCAAGAACCTGCCATTCAGACCTTCATTTGACTGGGAGGAGCAAAAAAAGAGATGGGACACAAGGGTGCACGTTCTTCTGAGAGAAGGGAGTAACTTTGATACGAGCAGTACTTGGCCTGTGTTAACATTTCCCTCCTGCTTGTCTGCTGCAGAACGTCATAGGGAATTTATGACAAGCAGAGCAAGAGATTCCCACCACCGCCATCTCCCACTTACTGCCCCCCTTAGGTCATCCATGCTGATCTGGAGGATATAGTAGGAATATGATTTCACTGTTGCTAGAGGGTTGGAGCCCCTAGCTGAATGGGAAGAAGCAAATTGGAACCAGACACTCCTGCAGAGGAGAGTGTATGTGTGTGAGACCCACAGCCTGGCTCTACTTAGGAGGTGTTTTGAACTCAGTTTAGGCTTGAAGTCTCCAGTTTCAGGAAGGAGCACTACTCTTTGCTTAATGTGCCTTATTAAAAATTTCAGACTGGAGTCCTGTTTGGCTGGGTTTCACAGCCCCCGTTTGTCATAGACTGAGTTGCGAGTAAGGGGCCCCCTTCCACCCAAATTCCTCTGTATTTCCAAGTGTTGCTTGGTTATCGTCCAGGGGCTGCTCCATAAAAACCATCTAGCTCAGCAGAAACAGATGGAAACTTGCTGTTGCACACATAAGTGTCCCACACTCTTCTACAGTTTTCATCGTGAGATGAACACTGTGCTGCGACTTCCCCTTTGTCATGCTCAAATCTGCCTATTCTCTGTATACCAACATACTTATACAGGCAGTCCTTGACTTAAAACACTCTAGATTAAGACGAATGGCACTTCATGTTGGATATGGAGTTCCTGTGCATCGACCTTTTTGCATCAACTATCCTAATGATCACTAGGGGCATTGGGAGTAGAGACAGTGAGTAAGGGTCTCCCTATCTATCCCTACTCTGACCCCTGATCTGACTCTTCAGCACTTGCTGTGCTGAGTCACAGTCTTTACTTTCCTCTTAGAGAGTAGATGGAAATCTCTCTCTCTTTCTCTCCTTACCTATTCATTATGTAGTTCTTTAGATTAGGATTAAGCCTTTCCTATCCAAGTGTACTTAACCAATACATAATTAGTATTTAGTCCTACGAGAATCTCCATGTGTTTTCTCTAAATAGCTGCAACAACTAAGCCAAAACTGGAGTGTTTGCTCTCTTCCTTAGTGCTCTGCTGTTTACCTACTGGGGGTAAAATGAACAACCTCCAACACTTAAGATGTTTGGAAATTACCGCCTTGTTTCAACTTTACAATACTTGCCACAGGAGAAAGGCTCCACTAGATGGCTACTGGTGTGTGGTCTAGAGGGGGAGGAGGTGCCAATGGCAACCCAGGCCCATGTTGTCATCAAGATTAGCAGTCTTAGCAGCTGCTGCTGCATCTGAGGCTACAGATGGTTTGGCCGCAGCCTGTTGAAAAGGCTTCCAGTGCCGCCACCACTGCTGCTTCAGTTCCTCCTCCTGCTCCAGACTCAGCTGCCGTGCTATGATGACAAGGGAAAGGCAGTCCTGCTCGTTCCCAGCCCACATGCTGCTTCCTGCCCATCCTCCTTCCTTCCTGTCTAACCGTTGTCGAGGAGGAGGAGATGGAAGTGGTGGCGGCGAGCTATGCAGATGACTCCTCCTTCCACAGAATAGCAAGAAAGAACCAGGGATAGGAAAGGAGTGGATGGCAAGGGTGAGGAACTTCTGACTCCCTACCATCAACTTCTCTGCTGTATGTCTGCACGCCTGTGACTGATACACCACCAGCTTTGACAGGAGCAGAACACATTAGGGTATCCAGCCTTGGTTGAGCCATTCATAACATTGTTTCCTTTAAGAAAATAGGCACCAACACTTCAACACAAGGCAGTTTCCAAGAACCAATTGTGTCATAAGTCTGAGGACTTCCTGTATGCCCCCATTTGCTGCTGGGTGCAAACGCAGGAGCTGTCGAGGTGTTTCCCCCCTTGAGACAGCAGGATCTAAGACAAGAGTGGCTGTTTTTAAATTGTTTCTCCCCTATAGCCTAGTAGAAATGATGGGATTGTGGCTGTAGCTCAGTGATGGATCACATGCTTTGTCTGCAGAAGGGCCCAGGTTCAATCCGTGGCATCTCCAGGCAATACTAGGAAAGAGCCCTGTCTGAAATCGTGGAGAGCCACTGCCAGTCAGACCACAGGCAGTACTGAAGGAAATGGAGCAAGGGTCTCACTCCATATAAGGCAGATTCATATTGTAATGAGTCTCGAGTTGTGGGTATGAATGCCAACTGGCCAGTTCTTTTTGCTAGGCAGATCACTGACTTGTAGTCCAGGAGACGAGTTGATGTTTCTTAATGTGAACTAATAGCTGAGAGGATCATTTTGGACGGGGAAGCCATATGAACTTTGTAAAGTGACATGCACCCACCACCACTTGATGGGAGGGGCTGTGTGTGTGTGTGTGTAAAGAACAAAAGAAGCCACTTGGCATGGATTGGGTCTTGTGAGAGAGACAGAGAACATGCTATGTTTTGGATACACTGTAATGGAGAACCTGAGCAGAGGGCTGAAACACCTTAGGGTGCTGGGTTCTCTCTGATACAACCTGTTGCCATGGGCATCTGTAGGAGAGGGGCAAGAGGAGTCTCCCCCCCCCACCTGGATTGAGCCAGTTCCCATTGAATTCAATGGGGCATACTCCCAGGAAGTGGGGTATTGGATTGCTGGCTCCCCGCACCCAGCAAAAAATAAAAATAAAAAATCCTGTGGATGTCCATGCCTGTTGCTGCTTGGAGGAGAACTCTGTTCTTTCAACTCCATCCAAGACTCAACTTGTCCATTTGTAAGTAATCCAGATACTACAAAGGCAGCATAAGACTCCAGTGATCTATTCTCCAAAGGAAGCCAGAATCCAAGTAGTGTTGCACCCCTGGAACTCCTCTCTGCATGGGGAAGTGGGAAGTATATAGAACAATAGGTTCATATAGCTCAGAGTGAAGTGGCATCAGAAAGGCCAAAAATCTGTTGGGAGATGTAGTTTGCTGAAGCAAATTATAGGCCCCAAATTTGTGCCCCCTCCTTTCACATGTGATTTTATTGTGAAACTGAAATAGGAGATTTAGTTTGTAGGCAGCGCTGAAACCACAGTGAAGTTCAAAAATGTGAAATGTTGCCAGACAGTCAGAATTTGAACAGGATGGGGGAAGCATTATGATAAATTCTTTTCCTCTGGAATTAAAAGGAACTAGCAAGCTTTTTGAAATGGCTAAAAATGTCCCATCTCTAGATGGAAGTAATGTGATAGCACAACATATACATGCACAGCCTTGCAAAATGACCCATCTGATGATTTCTAAAATAAATTTGATTGCCTTTTTGCTAGACTCCAGGGGTGCAGAGGAGCCTCACTTAATTTTCTGGGGAGGAGGGGAGAAGGGAAGACACTTTTGTGGGGGAGATATGGGTTATTAGCTTTGGCAGGGGGGAGTTCAATAAAATGGGGGGGGGTGTCCTGAGATTCTTAGGGGGGATCTGCACAGTGTTCCCTCTAACATCATCATCATCATCATCATCATCATTATTAACAGGGATTCCCAGACGTTGTTGACTACAACTCCTAGAATCCCCAGCCAAAGGCCATTGCAGCTGGGGATGTTGGGAGTTGTAGTCAACAACGTCTGGGAATCCCCGTTAGAGCAAACACTGATCTCCACCCCCTCCTACACTCAGCCTAGTTTCAATGAATGTTGAGCTGGAAATCTGAATATATTTAAATGAATGTGCAGTCCATAATTACCTTTGCAGGAGTGTGATAATCCCATACACATGTGCATGCATTGTAGACATGCCCAGATGTTTTCCACAACCAAGCAGTCATTTTTGTACCAGCTCCAGAGTGATCAAGGCATATCCCTGAACTGCAGGCAAGCTTTAGGCTGTGGCCTCTCTGTGTCTCCATGGGGAGATGAAACAGCTGCAGCTGCAGAGATCAAGGCCAGCCTCAGGATGGAGCCTCTTCCTCAAGCAAGGCAGAAGAAAGAAAGAAAGAAAGAAAGAAAGAAAGAAAGAAAGAAAGAAAGAAAGAAAGAAAGAAAGAAGGCTCTCTATGCTTCATAGTTGCTGGCTGTGTATCTCAAAGATGACACATCTCTTGGCTGAAGGAATCTGGCATCTTTTTTTTTTTTTTTGCAGACAACCCAGAAGGACTATAGTTTTGGAAATGAACAAGGGGGTGTTTGCTCGCAAGTCAGCTCTCTCTCTTTCTCTGGAACCATGGGCTGCCCAGCCACACAAAGCCCTTCTAGCCATTCTGACTTTATGGCATTCCAGGTGTAAACCGAGTGCTCAGGTATCTGGCTTTCTTCAACATGTGTTTTGCAGCCATTCCTATGAATAGCACACTTACGAGGACAGTGAGGTCTCAAAACCTGCAGAACCCTAGCAGCATTTTTACACAAGGCTTAAAGTGGGCTTTATTTGCACAAATCATTTTGTGTGAATGAAAGACCTACATTGGCCAGAGGGCTCATTTGGATTAGGAATGCTTTCCACTTTCTGTCCACTTGCACAATGACCAGACACATTCACATAAATAGTGTGGATGAAACTCAAAGGCTATTTATACCTTATGCATGAAAACACTTAGTGAAAATGGGACACTGGATTCTTGGGAATTTTCCTTGCTTCTGACTAAGGCAGTGACACAGCTGCATGACCTTCCCATAGGGTCAGAAACAAGCTGTTACTTTTTCCCTGTGTAATCCTGAACAGAAAGGATAAGGGCTGGCTGCTGCCCAAAGTGCTGGGAGAAATCTGTATGTCTTCCTGCATGAGATATATTAGAAAGGCTCTAAGGCTCTTTTTAACTTTTGAGTGGTCTCCAAAGGTGTTTTGCGTTGATGGTCTTTGGCTCTGGCCAGCAGGCAGATCAGTCCTGATAAATAATGGCAAAAAGAAAATTAAGAACAAGTGTGTTAATATATATATGTTAGTTGTCTATGCATATGTTTATGTTATTATTACTAAGAATACAAGAATGGACCTGTGACAAAAGGTTGCAGTATATCTCAGGTGTGCAAGTGTTACCTGAGCTTGTGGAGCTGAGCATAATGAAAAACCAAAAGTTTACAGCAAAAACAGGAGTGCCTGCTCTACCCTGAGGCTATTCACATGATGGGACAAAATCAGGCTAGCGGAGGCTAGCCCAATTTTGTCCCATTGCGTGACCCATCAGGCTTGGCTGCGAGCCCAGTGGTTCCTAAGCGGGTAACCCGTCTAACTGCCCCTGCCTTTAAACCAGGTTTGCGGAGTGAGCGCTCCGCAAACCTGGTTTTAAAAATTGCGAGTAGCCGCGGTGCGGCTCCGTGCTGTGGCTACTCATGAGGGGAGGCAAAAAGCTGCCTCCAGGCTCTGGGGGTCTCACCAGCATGCCCTGCGTGCTCGCGCAGGGCATGCTGGAGCTTCTGGGGGCCGATCAGCCCCCGCTACCCCCAGCACCCGCCGGCTCTGTTACGGAGCTGGCGGTCGTGTGGGCGGTTGCTTTGGTTGCCCAGAGCAGACTGTCTGCTCGTGTGCAGGGAGAGCGGGCTAAGCTTGCTCTCCCCGCTCACCCTTAGAAACCAGGTCTCACTGATCGTGAGACCCAGCTCCCTGGGTCTTACTTCCTAGGCAGCTTTTATTTTCTGATTTCTGGGTGTGTTTGTTGGGGACTGGTGCTCAGTCTCAGCTCATTATTTTAGATCAGCTACAAAAAGTATTTCTGTATGGAGTCTTATAACAGAGTGGTATAATGTTAGAGTTGGAGGTGTGGTGTTTTTGGTTAACCCATTCCTTGATCCAGGCCAGCTTTTGAATGGGGCTTGTATTCCAGTCCTAGAGTAAAGGCGGGGCTAACAAAGAGCCAGCAGCAAGAGCACTGAACAGTAGTCTGCACTTGTCTCTCTGCACATAATGAGCCTCTTCTCACAATCTGTGATAATTCATTGACCTTCCCCACAGACAATCAAGGCACCATTGCTGGGCGCGCTCCCCGCACGCCCAGACAATTGCCCACAAAATGATGGGAGGATTGGGGGCCAGAAAGAAATGATGCACTGTGTGAGTGCGTGGTGTATCCTGGGGCTCCCCCCTGCCCTCCCCAGGCTCCCTGCAGTGTGAGCAAGCAGCTGCGCCTGCTACACAACAACAACAAAAAATGGTGTTGAGGGGGTGCTCAACCTCATTTCCAGGAGTGGCTGTTTAGGCAGGTTTGCCACCGTGTTGCTGCCGGGATCGTGCAAAACTGAGCTGGGCTCCCTCAGCTCAGTTCTGTGTGCCCGTGCGAATAGCCTCATTATCTCTTTCATTAAGCTATGAATGTTCTTGATTCCACTCCACTGCCTTGCCCTTGCATACGACCACCCCTCTTTTGCTTGGATTCTACTGGAGGGAACTTGGGGGGGTCTTCTAGTCTAGTCCCTTGCTCAGTGCAGGCATCTGCTACAATCCATCTGACAGATGGCTGTCCAGCCTTTACCAGCCTCTCTCCAGGGTCCAACATTACAATTAGGACATTCCTCCTGGTGTTACTCAGGAATTTAGGAAATTCCAACTCTAAACTTGCTTCCTTATTATTGCTTCCACTGGTTCTAGTCCTGCCTTAGGAACAACAGAGAAAAAGTCTGCTCCTTTCTGAGTGTGCTCAGTCAACAACACACACCCCAAATACAGTGAGCATGTCGTACTTTTGTACAGCCTCTTCTGAACTGCGTGTGAGCTGCCTGATCCCAAAAGAGGCGACCAAGGTCACAAAAGCTTGTGTGAACAAGAAACTAGCAACAAATGTAAGTGCAAGCCAGCAGTTGCCATGAAGCCTTATTGAAGAGAGAATGATCATTTGGCCCCGCTGCTTGGTTATTAAGTTGACAAAAACACTGGGCAGAAAAATAGATTCTCGAATCCTGCTCCTTGTCAAGATATGGCTAAGGAGGATATTTTTATATGAGCTATTTATCATGATGCATTCTTTAAATACGTTTCCATCCCAGAGGTGAATCATGCTTCCTGGAGATGAATTTATCTCATCCTGGCCAGAAACAACATTGCAGACCTTCCAAAGTGTGAACCTCGCCTTTTCACACAGGGCAGTGCTTCTACTTTCCCCCTGTTTCCTGATGGTCAGATTCCCTCACCAAACGACACATACTTCTTTGCCCTCATCATTCTTGTCTGGGTTGGAACTCAAGGAAGTGATGCATTACTGTCAGCCTTGAACTCTCATTTGAAACAGTGTTGTTAAGGCTCTTTTATAGTGAAGAAAACAAACAGAAATCAGAAATATTTTAGAAAGCTAATCATAGAATAGCCATAGTACTCCCTGAACTGTACATCTGCAGGTCCTAGATGACACACAGACCATGATCCCAAAGCTTGAAAATTCTATTGCCTGCCCTCTGTATTGCTAATGTTGAGGTTCCTTTCTGGTTGCTCCCAGAAGAAAGTGTGTCCAGCACCACAAAGGGAATGGAAGGATTCTCTCTCCATCTTTCGGCCCTGGCTTGATAGATTCCAAGGGTAAGTGGTTTGACAGATCATGTGCCCAAATCGAAATTGTTATTCTTTCAGTTAGTCGTAGCCAATTTTTTGTGAATGAACAATCTTGTTGAGGGTGAAATGTCCTCTGACCCAGGCCCCCACCCCCCACTCCCCAGCATACATTTTAGAGATGTATAGGAATCAATTTTTGCAATACAATTCAACCTCAAATCAAACAGCAAAAATTCAAATCAATTTTTTGAACTAGCTAGCCATAGCTGGCCAAACCGCCATGGGATCCTATGGGTGGTGGTAGTGGTCTACATTAGAAAGACTAGCCCACTAGCCCATATCTTTTGTGATTTTGGTGGTAGGTAGCACCCATCATACCATACTACCCAATCTACTTTAGTGTTCCTAGGACCTACCCATGGGGAACAGTGGGGTGATTTGAGTTCCCCATTGTTCCCTATGGGTGAAACAAGCCCAGTCAGTGCACACATTTTGCAACCCTGCCTTGAAAAACAACACTGCAGAACAGAAGCACACACACTCCCTCCCAACACAGAATACCACATTTTGCCAAACACCATCCAAAGATGACTGATCCAGAAGCCATTGCCAGCCACAGTGCCTGCACTGCAGTAACTTCATTGGCACAAATTGCTCTCATAATTGATACAATTATGACTTCGTCCTCGCTTGCAAAAGCTGCCTTAGCAGCCACTGTAAGCTCAACTACAGCAACATCTTCAGCCACACTTTGACTGAGTATACCTTGCAATGCAGAATGCAGAATGTAGACTGCAGACCAGACCAGAGCAGTGAGTGAAGCACAAGTTACTTTCAAGGCCAGACATGGAGCTCATATTTTAACATAAGAAGTCTTTGTTCTTCTCCAGGATAAGCGTGCATCCCTGCCTGCCTGCCTGCCTGCGTCTGGATAACACACCCATGTCCTCAGATTGGTGCAGGGCCTCAGTTGACAGCTTGACACATGATCTGCCTGATACATGGTCAGCACCAGTCCATATCTCATGGCAGGGGTGTGGTTGGTGGACACAAGAGGAACAGTTGGGCAACCATCGCCAATCTTTGATCTTTAAAGTGGTAAATAACCACTTGTCATCAGTTACCAGACAACTGGTGCCTAAAGACCCACTCTTCATCTGATCCAATAGGACACTGAACAATTCACAATGGTTGCAGAGAAATTAAATAATCTAATATTCTAGGGGATGTCCATATGAGCAATTATACACAATGAATTATCACCACAGGGGTGGCATTATTGATGTATGGAATGGGAAATGCAGTGTAATAGAGAGAAAGAGTTATAGGCAGATTAAAAGCTCAGGGAAATTCCTGGTGTTGGTCCCATAATGATCTCGGAATAAGAATTATTCATTAATATCTCTAATTGGAGGCTTTGATATTGATTAATATATCTAATTGGAAAATGTGTCTCTATATGCTTCCCCCAACCCCAATCGCTTCAAAATAAAATAGAATATCCCCATTTCAGTAGATTAGCAGTTCAATACATCTGGGAGGATACTTTCCCCAGTTTCTTTTGCTTTTTCAAAGTTGTGCTTTCCATGTGTAAGATATTAAACATCATACAGCATTAGGCTCTCCTGAGCCCAGTTATGTATGAGGGCATCACTTCCAAGAAGTGTGAAGAATAGGCAGCCTTTCCTTGGCAAAAATCCTGTGTGAATAACTTTCCTTTAAAAATGAATTAAAAGGCAATAAAATAGAATCAAGAGTAAGCAAGACCTAGAGAGTATTTTCTTTTGTGTTTTATTTATATGCAAACCTTTGGATATTCAGTCTTTCTCTATCTGGTGTTAGCTGGCAATGAGATACTGAAGGGATGCCAGCATGAGCACAGCTAAGTCCTGGCACCACTGCAGCCCTCGGAGTTTGTCAAAAAGGCATTCTCCAGAGACCCCCCTAGGCAATGATGTGGACGACGGGTACTGAAGACGGCTGCAGGGGAACTGGGTGAGCCTGGAAACTGGGTGAAGGAACCTTCTGCTAGCGGAGCTTCATGCAGCTTCCAGACGAGATGAAAATGGATCCCCAAAGCCCCAAAGCTATTTGCCCCAGGAAGAACACTACTATGGGAAGAAACTTTGTGGAGGCTGAGCTGAATGTGGACTGCAGCCCAGGGGGAAAGGGTTAACCTCCTGCTTATCATGGTCCAAATCATATCTACTCCCCTGTGGTTGCTATCTTTGAGAGAGAGAGAGAGAGAGAGAGAGAGATGTAGGATTAGTTTGGATGATATTGTCAGACAGTCCCTCTACCTCTCAGTTAGGGTTATTAGTATGTTGTGGGCTTGCATGTCCTGCTCCCCTGCCCCTCTCCCTTGTGTCATTGCTTACTCCCATTGGCAGATGGTTCACCTCAACCTCCCCTCCCCACACCATTTCAATACTACTCTAGACTGCATGGAGGCCATTTGGACAACCCGCCCATATGTGATTAGGTAGCACCAGGAGGGGAGCAGGACATGCACACTTATGCACACACATCCCTAATCACATGGGTGTGAGGCTAGTCAGACCGTAGACAAGTCCAATATGTCATGTGTGCTTTAAGCCTCACAGATCACAGAATCCCAAGTCCAACTGCCGCATGGAGGGCCTGTTGTCTGTAGTTCTTGGTCACACAGTGAACCTACCATCACCATGCTCCTGCAACTGTTCAGCAATCCAGTGTTTGACCCTAAGCTAAAACCAAGCCATAAGCGAAGAATAACTGACTTGACTCTCAGTTAGAGTTGCTGCACAGGAAGCTGATGCAGCCACCACACCTTAATCCATGATTCTCCTCTACAACTAGTCCTTGCTCACCAGGCATCTTGAGCAAGATACCTGCTCCTTGCTCTTGTTCTCTTCTTGTGACAGATGCATAAAGAAGCTTCTGCATGACTCTTGTCTTTGGCCAAAGGGAGCTTCTTCCTTTTTAATCGCTGGTGTTGCATTGGGGTGTTTTTTGGCTGTTTGTGGCATGTAAACTTCAAGAGCCACCTAATGGTGCAGCAGGGAAATGACTTGAAAAGCAAGCTTGAGGTTGCCGGTCTGAATCCCCGCTGGTATGTTGCCCAGACTATGGGAAACACCTATATTGGAAAGCAACGATATAGGAAGATGCTGAAAGGCATCATCTCATCCTGTGTGGGAGATGGCAATGGTCAACCCCTCCTGTATTCTACCAAAGACAACCACAGGGCTCTCTGGTCACCAGGAGTCGACACCGACTTGATGGCACATTTTACCTTTAAACTTTCTTCATTCTCTTGAGCCAGGTTTCCTAGATGTATTTAAGTTCCCAGTTCCCTCAATGATGCTGTTGGATGGCTGAAGTCATCAGTGTGGCAGTCATCATCCACATTCAAGTGGCACACAGTGTTGGGAGAGAGCCAGCGTGGTGTAGTGGTTAGAGTGCTGGACTAGGACTGGGGAGACCCGAGTTCAAATCCCCATTCAGCCATGAAACTAGCTGGGTGACTCTGGGCCAGTCACTTCTCTCTCAGCCTAACCTACTTCACAGGGTTGTTGTGAAAGAGAAACTCAAGTATGTAGTACACCGCTCTGGGCTCCTTGGAGGCGGAAGAGTGGGATATAAATGTAAAATAATAACAATAATAATAATAATAAATAATAATAGTCTGAAAGGAAACCACTGGATATGCTCATGTTCCACTGCTCTCCACAGCTGATTGGCAACTTAGCTGAGCAGGACACACTACCCCTCCAACCTTGCCTTATCTGTCCACCAGTCTTCAGTATCAGCCAATGAATGAAAAACAGCCCCTTGCTGCTTCAATATGCTGAACATCGCATTGGGGGAAGGGTGTGTGAAAATGTTTGTAGCATGAGCTCATGGAAAGAGGAGTGTTGGCAAGGATCTGGGCTACAGAGCAAGTGCCAGAGGAATGTCAGTGTCCCAGCAGACACAGGCCAGCAGAAAGTGCACCATTGCTTTAAGCGAGTCCTGAAGTGCTATTCATGTCAATATTCTGATTCTGTGAGAGGGATTATTGGGGAATGCAATAAAATTGACATCATGCTTCTCAGCTGAGACAACGCTGCATCTGTTGAAAACATCACCCTCTGCTTTGCCCATAATTCTAAAAATATCTCTGTACTGAATGAAGAACTTCATCCACTTCACCCTCAGCCAAGAGAGAGGCTTCCAACACAGGCAGACAGGAATTGTCAATCCCAAGCATTGTCTTCTAACTATTTCTTACCTTTGACACCCAAAGGAGCCCCAACAGCCAAGCTTAATACAGATTACTACCACGCCAGGGTCATTCCCAGATGGCAACTTTACTTTGCTTCACCACGGGAGGGGCAACTGTGTGTACACACATCAGGCAGATGTAAGTTGAAGTCTGTGCAAGAGATCAGAGAGCACTCCATACATGATTTGGGTTTCCCCCTCTAAACTGGAGCTTAGCCTACATTATCTCCATGCTAAAAAGTTCCACTTTTTACCATGGCTTTTGCGATATTTTGATACATCCAACATACACCAACATTTCTTCTGAGATGTATGGAGGGGCCATGCTGATAGAATGCCTTTTCTTAAAGCCGTGCCTTCCTAAAAAAAAAGGTGTTTTTGAACATTTGCTTGGTCATCACCAAGCAAATAGATTGCAGAACATCAATCTATGCACTCACACCGGGTGCATTTTTTTTTTTTTTGAGAAAGTGAACAAACTCTGCATGGACATGGCCAGTCAAGAAGTTGGCCTTCTGAAAAGCTGAATAAATGAGGGAGAAGAAACAGAGATAAATCCAGAAGGGATCAGAGAAAGACCCGGGAGTAAGTGATATGAAGGGGGCACGGGAAAGTTTCAGAAGGAACCAAGAGGAACTCTATTAAAGCAGCCCTATGCAAATGGTCCCCAGGTTTCTTTGAATTACTTTTATTGAGCTTATATGCAGCTAATATATTGCCTCATAACCCACTCTACTTTACCCCGCTTAATCCCCTGATTAAGAACACTTTCTGGGAAAGGCCCAGGAGAGATTTTTTTAAATGCAAATGTGCCTTCATGCTGAAAGTGCAACCTAAATAAACAATCACATACAAAAGTGCTCAGGATATTCACTTCTTGAAATAAGCAGATTTCTGTAGTATGTAGGACTGATGGCTCATCCAACACCAAATCCCTGGATGGCTTCTCTCAGCAGTCTTCATTCTTGTGAAGACAATATAGCTGCTGGAGGCCAGCCACTAGACTTCCAGCCAAATGATGCAATTCTGCTTTTGGCCACCCTACAAAGACAAGCTATGCCAGGATAAGCAGTGCAGCAATCCAGCAGTTGACCCTTGTCCTGGGACAATGCAATGTGGAGTCTCTGTTGCCTGAGTGATGGGGATGCTGCCTCAAAGAGTGAGACCTGGATGTCTTGTGAGGGAAGGAGCCATTGCAAAGTTTGCTGGCATGTAAAGGTCAACCAAGGTAGGGCTGAGGATGAGATGCCCAAATCCCTAGGCCCAGAGAGAGACACACACAGAAGGAAAGTCCAGAGTAAAAGAAAGGAGGGGAAACAAGGATGCCTTTAGAGCCTTTTCTCTGGCACTGACACTGTGGTAATGTAGGAGCAAAGTAGTCAGGTATCCTTGATAAGTGTGGCTACTGCCAACAGAACATCCTTTGACAACAGAGCAAACAGCAGAGACCTCAAAGCAGGTAAGCCTCTCTGTTATTAGTCAGAAGTCTTTTTGGCCACACTTGGTCATTATTTTATTGAAAGTAAAAGGTTCCACACATGAACATCCAGCTCTTAAGGAAGAAGCTTTCTTTCTTCAGGATTTCATTAGCATCTTTGCTTTGTCAAACCATTGCCCTCTTTGTTTCCAGAATATCACATTACTGCCTAAACTTGCTGCCTCCTTGCAAAAAGCCACTGTGACCATTTCTGACAGCTCTTGTTGCGGCGGGGGGGGGGGGGAGGGGAGATGGTAAAATATACCAGGTAAACAGTCACAGTCTAATGCTTTGTGTTGCATACCAGCCATAGCTGGACCCTCCGCCCTGTTACCAAGTTGTTTATGTTGAATTCCATTAGGACTGAGCATGTTGGGTTCCAATGGAATTCACAAATATTTGCAGAAGAATGTCAAGCCATTTGAGAGCCTGTGTTTGCTTTTGGGCCACCTGTCTTGGGCGCTTGGCATGCCCACATTATGCAATGTATATATATATGCATGTATATTTCAGAGGTCCTCCTATATTAGAAATGCAGAGAGTTCAGTTGTTGGGACAGTGGTTACTGCAAACTGAATTAACTGATCTATATTTGGGTGATAATGGGTAATGTTTCACAATTTTGTGCAGCAGTTTAGAAGAGAACTGAACAAAAATTTCATGCAGCATGTCAAAATCTGATGAACATCCACATTCTGTATTTCAGAATTTGATGGTGAAATTTGAATGCAGAATTCCACATCCAGAATGGATTCTCCAAATGGAAAACCACCTTCCAGAAAATATTTGCGATGAGATCATGCTATGATTTCCACCATGCTGTTAGGTGGATTCAGAATATCTCAGTAAGCCAATAACTGAATCTGTACTTAGAGACTTCTTAAGAACACATCAAATGGATGCTCTTCAAATGCAGAACATATAAGGAAGTTGGAGCACATACACAGAGATGCACCTAGTTAATTTTGGAGCCTGGACCTAAAGGCCTTTGGAGCCCCCACCCCTCCTCGCCCTGAAAATTAATTAAGTATAATCATGCTTGGCCGGGCAACCACACCACCCAGGACAGACTAAAGAGGATTTGGGAGCCCCCAGGTGCTGTGGAGGTCCTGGACTGTGGCCCGGAAATCCAGGGGTAAGAGCGCCTCTGCACATACATCTAAATTTGTGTATCTTCGGTTTCATGGGTTTGGTGTTATCACTGGTGTTCATGAATGTTTAATCCATAGGAACTATGTCTCCTCCTATATAGAGTTAATATATATACTTTATATACTGTATTTAAAGTTGTGGCATTTTGCTGGTTCTGATTCTTTCTTTTATTTAATGATCATAGGTGCAGCTTGGTAATTTTGGACCTTGGACCTAATGAGCGTATGTCCCTCCCACTTCAAAATAAACCTCCTTTTTTATATATACATTTCACCACGAACCCACAGGTCTGGGCCAGAGTGCATTTGGTGGGTGGGGGGAAGAACGACACAACCCCCAAAGGACCCATATATATCATTCACTGCAGACCCACTGATCCGGGCCAGAGTGCATTTGAGCGCATGCACACACACACACACACACACACACACACACACACAACCACTACACAAGCCCCAATGGATCCACACAGCTTCTAGAACCATAGACAGAGATAACTCTAACAGCTTTACTGCAGTAGAGAACATCATTAAAAATCACAGGACTGACCGATTTCCTTGAAATAAAAATACACAGAATCCTGCCATCTTGGACTACATGTTTGCCCAATTTCAGAACTTTAAGCCCAGCCATTCTGGAAATGTAATGGGTTGGGCAAAAGGGTGGGCATGTTGCAGTTTTAACGCAGCACATAGGTTGTATTGCTATGCGTTGTTTTTTTAAATAATGGATTTTCTTGGAAGAAAAAGCATATCCAGAGCATAGACTTCCTTACATGAGAAGGAATTAATACTGCATAGTCACCCATTAAGGGTGTGCACAGAACCACTCTGGGCAGTTCAGTTTGAATTTGAACCAAACTCAAACCGAACTGCCAGGTCTGTGAACTGGTTTTTTTATAACCGACTGGCAGTTTGGTTTGTGCCTAGAACTGTGTTGAACCGACCCAGTTCTAGTGCTTGCAAATGGGAATCCGGTAAGGATTCCCCTTTACAAGCATCGGGGGAATTGTATGGGGTTGAAAAAGGGGGGCAGGGCAGGTGGGAGGTTAATTTACGTACCATGGTGGCGGCCTCCCAATCAGTGAGGGCCGGCAAGGCCCGGTTTGGGGCTCTGCGGAAGCACAGAGGCCATTAGAGTAAACTCTGTGCATACACAGAGGCTATTTGCATAACCATTCAAATTCATGACAAATTTGCGAGGTGACACAAATGGCCTCCACATATGTGCAGAGTTCACTCCAATGGCCTCCACACTTGCGCAGAGGCCCAAAGTGGGCCCCCACCAGCCCACATTGATGGGGGGATACTGTTAGAACAGGCCTGCACAACTCAAATGACCTGGTGGGCCGAAACCACCCGTGACTTGGTTCATGGGGGCCAAGGTCAATTCTTAGGGTGCTGATTATTAGAGTAACAATATCAATCAATCAAATTATTATTCAATTATAATAGCATGCTATTTGTTTACACACACACACTCACACTCACATACATATAATCCCACAAGGAATCATCACAAAGATGCCACAATGCCAGCAAAGTTTAGGTTGTTTATAGGAATGTGAATTCCTTCGCAGTCCTGCTCTAAGTTCCAATGAAAATTCACCCCTTGCATCTTTTTTCCCAGCACAGAAGAAACTGCAACATTTGGGGCAGCAGGTGTTTGTAATGATTTGACACAGCAGCTCACGATACATACATGCATTCAGTCATTCTTGGTACACTGATTTTAACGTACAGTTCTCTTGCAAGGCAAACATATCTGTATGAGGAAGATGGGAAGAAAAGGGGAGGAAATTGGCCAGAACTGGCAAAACCACGCCACCCATCCAAAACAACCAGCCCTGTCCTCAGGGCTTTTTATCCTCTCCAGAAGCCATATACAAATTCTAGGTCCTGCTGCCCACACTGACCTGCCCCAGAACTGAACACTAGCTGCCTCCAGCACCCTTTCCATTAAAATCAAGCCCTTTAACTCTGGAGGAGCTAACCCGGAGTAACAGCTACCTCCTGTTCTTGTCCTCACAATCAGTCGCATGGATCCGAAAGCCCTACGCCAGCCACGCGCTGAAGAGGGGGAAATCCACCCTTTCACCACTCTGTTTGCAAGGACAGAAGGGCAGATCGCTCGGGCTGAGAACTACCCAAAGTCCTTCACAAGTCTGCAGGCAATTCACTGGCACTAAAGCGAATTCTCGGAGAGGTGGCGAAGGAAACTTGAGGCAATTGTGCTAGAGACCGAGACTTCCACCACCACTCTCCTCGGGAAGGGAACTCCAAGAGACTGGGAAGATTGGAAAAGAGGCACCACCGTTCGCCTCCTTTTCTCAGGTGGGGTACCTGCCGGGAGGGAGCCCAGAAAAGCGTCTCCCTCCCCCGTCGCCCTCCTCATCTGCAACTGCAACAGAAGCAGACGCCGTCGCCAGAGTGGCCGTTGGCAACAGCACCCCGGTGGGCGGCCGCGAAGAGGCGAGAGGGCAGCCGCGTGCCGCTCTGCGCATGCACGTGAGAGAGGCCCGCCTGCTGTCGCCGGGCCCTCCTGTGTGAGGTAAAGACGGAAGAGGAGCCAGGCGGCCTGCCGTGAGGGGAGGACGACGACGACGCGGGAGGCCGGCGCCACCCAACCAGGAAGAGGAGGAGGACGACGAGCAGGGCAGGGGCTAAGAAAAAAGGCCTCGTGGGCCGCATGTTGTGCAGGCCTGTGTTAGAACATAAGAACAGCCCTGCTGGATCAGACCCAAGGCCCATCTAGTCCAGCATCCCATTTCGCACAGTGGCCCACCAGATGCCACTGGAAGCCACAGGCAGGAGTTGAGGTCATGCCCTCTCTCCTGCTGTTACTCCCCTGCAACTGGTACTCAGAGGCACCCTGCCCCCGAGGCTGGAGGTGGCCTACAGCCCTCCGACTAGTAGCCGTCAATAGACCTCTCCTCCATGAAGTTATCCAAACCCCTCTTAAAGCCATCCAGGTTGTTGGCTGTCACCACATCTCGTGGCAGAGAATTCCACAAGTTGATTATGCCCCTGCTAACTTGGCACAGAGGCACCTTTTAACTTGGTGATTCTCTTTATTTAGCAGGGGGAGAGTAACTGGCCCTATTCACCCCCAGCACAGTACTTCCAGTGACTGTTTCTGGTGTGTATCTGATGTTTCTTTTTAGATTGTGAGCCCTTTGGGGACAGGGAGCCATCTTATTTATTTATTATTTCTCTGTGTAAACCGCCCTGAGCCATTTTTGGAAGGGCAGTATAGAAATCTAATAAATAATAATAATATGCGTTGTGTGAAAAAGTACTTCTGTTTGCTGGTCCTACATTTCCTGGAAATCAATATCATGGGATGACCGCTGGTTCTAGTGTTATGGGAGAGGGAGAAGAATTTCTTTCTAGCCACTTTCTCCACACCATGCATGATTTTATAGACCTCTATCATGTCTCCCCGAAGTCGTCTTTTTTCTAAACTAAATAGCCCCAGGTGTTGTAGCCTTGCCTCATAAGAAAGGTGCTCTAGGCCCTTGATCATCTTGGTTGCCTTCTTCTGCAACTTTTCCAGTTCAACAATGTCCTTTTTTAGATGTGGTGACCAGAATTGTACGCAGTATTCCAGGTGTGGCCACACCATCGTTTTGTATAAGGGCATTATAATATTAGCAGTTTTATTTTCAATCCCCTTCCTAATGATCCCTAGCATGGAATTGGCCTTTTTCACAGCTGCCGGACATTGAGTCGACACTTTCAATGAGCTGTCCACCACGACCCCAAGATCCCTCTCTTGTTCAGTCACCGACAGCTCAGATCCCATCAGCATATACTTGAAGTTGGGGTTCTTCGTCCCAATGTGCATCACTTCACACTTGCCAACATTGAACCGCATTTGCCACTTTGTTGTCCACTCCCCCAGTTTGGAGAGATCCTTTTGGAGCTCTTCACAATCAGTTATGGATTTCACTAGCTAAAAGTGTTTGGTATCATCTGCAAATTTGGCCACATCGCTGCTTACCCCTGCTTCTAGATCATTTATGAATAAATTAAAACGCACCGGCCCCAGTATAGATCCCTGGGGAACCCCACTTCTTACTTCCCTCTATTGTGAAAACTCTCCATTTATATCTACCCTCTGTTTCCTGTCTTTCAACCAGTTAGCAATCCACACATGTACTTGTCCCCTTATCCCATGACCGCTAAGTTTCCTCAGGAGTCTTTGATGAGGAACTTTGTCGAAAGCTTTTTGGAAGTCCAGGTATACTATGTCAACTGGATCACCTTTATCCACACACTTGTTGACACTCTCAAAGAAGTCCAAAAGGTTTGTGAGGCAAGATTTACCTTTGCAGAAGCTCTGCTGGTTCACTCCCAGCAGGTCCTGTTCTTCTATGTGCTTTACAATTTATCCTTGAGGATGCTTTCCATCAATTTGCCTGGAACAGATTTTAAGCTAACCAGCCTGTAATTTCCCGGATCACCTCTGGATCCCTTCTTGAAAATCAGTGTTACATTTGCTACTCTCCAGTCCTCTGGTTCAGAACCTGATTTCAGGAATAAGTTATATATTTTAAGAAGGAAGTCAACAATTTCACATTTGAGTTATTTGAGGACTCTTGGATGGATGCCATCTGGCCCTAGTGATTTGTTAGTTTTCAGTTTTTCCAGACAGTTTAGAACATCATCTCTCGTCACTTCTATCTGGCTCAGTTCTTTAGCCGCCATCCCCGAAAAGCCTGGTTCAGGAACAGGTATATGCTCAGTATCCTCTGCCGTGAAGACGGATGCAAAGAACTTATTTAGCTTCTCTGCAACCTCCATATCCTCCTTAATAATCCCTTTCACTCCCTCAATGTCTAATGGTCCAACTGCCTCCCTGGCAGGTTTCTTGCTTCTGATGTATTTAAAGAAGTTTTTGTTATTCCCCTTGATGCTTTTAGCTAAATGTTCCTCAAACTCTCTTTTCGCCTCCCTTATTGTTGCCTTGCATTTCTTTTGCCAGAGTTTGTGTTCCTTTCTGTTCTCTTCATTTGGACAGGCCTTCCAATTTCGGAAGGAAGTCTTCTTCCCTTTTATGGCTTCCTTGACAGTACCCATTAGCCATACTGGCATCTTCCTGGACTTAGTGGGTATACAATCTAACTGGGCTTCTAGTACTGTGGTTTTGAGTAAACTCCATGCACTCTGGAGCGAAGTGACTCTCCTGATTTTCCCTTTCAGCTTCCTTTTCACCATACTCCTCATTTTAGAGAAGTTTCCTCTTCTGAAATTCAAAATGTCTGTGTTAGACTTCCTTGGTGATTCTCTCCCCACATGTATGCTGAATTCGATGGCACTATGGTCACTGTTCCCTAAAGGGTCGATGACACTGACATCTCGCACCAGATCCTGGGTGCCACTCAGAATTAAGTCCAAGGTTGCCTTCTCTCTGGTTGGTTCCAAGATCAACTGTCCTAGGGCACAATCATTTAGCGTATTTAGAAATTTGACCTCTTTGTCATGACCTGACTGTGAATTTTCCCAGTCTATGTGTGGGAAATTGAAGTCACCCATAATTACAGCCCTGCCTCTCCTTGACGCCTTCCTGATTTCCTGCTGCAACTCCCAGTCACTGTCAGTGTTTTGATCAGGAGGGCGACAGCACGTCCCCAGTAGCACGTTCCCTTTGAGGCCTTGTATTGTCACCCACAGGGTTTCTATGGAGGACTCCAGTCCACCCAGGTTTTCTAGCTTGTTAGATTCTATGCCTTCTTTAACATACAGTGCTACTCCACCTCCAAGGCACCCCTCCCTGTCCTTTCCATAGAGTATATATCCAGGGATAACAGTGTCTTACTGGTTCTCACTGTTCTACCATGTTTCTGTTATGCCCATTATATCTATTTCTGCGTTAGCTACCAAGCACTCCAGCTCACCCATTTTGGCTCGGAGGCTTCTGGCATTGGCATATAAGTACCTATACGCTGAATCTCTTACTTGGTATATGCTATCTTTCTTTTGACTGACCAGCTGGCACAGTCTCCCGTCTGCTCTTTATGTGGTACTATTCTGTCCCCTTCTGTTTTATCTGAATCCTTTGCAACCTCACACTTTAAAGCATGGCTTTTGCCAAACGGGATACTGCCCAGCTCCCATCGGCTGTTCCCCAGGCGTCATTTTAAAAGCTGCTCTGCAACGTTTTGGTTTTAAGCGCCAGCAGTCTGGTTCCATCTTGGTTCAAGTGCAGCCCATCCCTTTTGTACAGGCCTTGCTTACTCCAAAATGTATCCCAGTGCCTAACAAATCTAAACACCTCCTCCCAGCACCAACGTCTCATCCATACACTGAAACCCCTCAGCTCTGCCTGTCTCACTGTACCAGTGCGTGGAACAGGTAGCATTTCTGAGAATGCTACCTTGTGGGTCCTGGATTTGAATATGCTACCTATCAGCCTAAATTTGGCTTCTAGGACCTCCCGACTACATTTTCCCATATCGTTGGTGCCGACATGCACCATGACAGCTGTCTCCTCCCCAGCACTGCCTAAGAGCCTACCTAGACGCTGCGTGATGTCCGCAAACTTTGCACCAGGCAGGCAAGTCACAGTGCGGTCAACACGCAGGTCACAAACCCATCTCTCTATACCTCTAATGACTGAATCATGTAGGAACATAGGAACATAGGAAACTGCCATATACTGAGTCAGACCATTGGTCTATCTAGCTCAGTATTGTCCACAGACTGGCAGCGGCTTCTCCAAGGTTGCAGGCAGGAATCTCTCTCAGCCCTATCTTGGAGAAGCCAGGGAGGGAACTTGAAACCTTCTGCTCTTCCCAGAGCAGCTTCATCCCCTGAGGGAATATCTCTCACACATCAAGTCTCCTATTCAGATGCCACGAGGGCAGACCCTGCTTAGCTATGGGGACAAGTCATGTTTGCTACCACAAGACCAGCTCTCCTCTCCTAACTACAAGGAGGCCCCCACCCCCCAGAGGAATATCCCCTGTGTGAGAGGATATGGGCTCATCATCCATGAAAGGGGTCCCTTCTAAAGGAGCATTTCCCTCTTCCTCAGACCGATGTCCTCCTTGCCCAAGACCCTCATTCTCCCTGACAGCAGAGGAGTTATCAGCCCTGGAGTGCGATGTCTCTATCACGTCCCTGAAGGTCTCGCCCACATGCCTCTCTGTCTCTCTGAGCTTCTCCAGATCTGCCACCTTGGTCTCAAGGGAATGGATTTGTTCCCTGAGAGCCAGGAGCTCCTTGCACCAAGCACACAACTATGACTTCTGCCCACAGGGAAAATAGTCATACATGTGGCACTCTGTGCAATACACTGGGAAGTGCCCCCTCCTTTGCTGGCCTTCTATCTTTATTTGTTTTTGTTGGCTGTTTACAGTATTTAGAGATAGCTTATTAGAAGGATAGGTCTCAGCTGTAATGGTCAGGTATTTACTGTCCAAGCAGCCTTTCCCAAGAATATGAGGCAGGGATTTGTATTTACGTTCTCTTCTCCACCAGTCTGCTTGTGATCACTGAGGCTTGTTCCAGCCCCCGCCCCCCCCCCCCGTACACTTCTGGCTAAACTCCTGCAAAGCTCCTGTATGCTATTCCTGTTCACTATGCTCTGTTTGCTATGCTCTCAGCCCTAAACCTCTTATGTGGAGAATAGTCTTCCAACTGACACAGGATGTGAGTCAAAGGAATGTGGGGCCTCTCCCAGCCCTAGCTGACTCCACCCCCTCCAGGCAGAGACAATCAACAAACACTGGAGTTAGCTAACCCTTGCAAATTCTAACCCTTGCAGGGACAAACACCGGAATTAACTAACCCTTGCAAATTCTAACCGTTGCAGGGACAAACAACAAACACTGGAGTTAGCTAACCCTTGCAAATTCTAACCCTTGCAGGGACAAACAACAAACACCAGAGTTACCTAACCCTTGCAAATTCTAACCCTTGCAGAGACAAACAACAAACACTGGAGCTATCTAACCCTTTCAGATTCTAACCCTTGCAGTTACAAACACACACAGAGAGACTAGGACTTATCCCTTAAAGAGAAACCAGTCCCTGAAAATCTCCCCTCTTCCTGTTAGTTGGTTTTTGTTTGTTTTTTTGAATGGGTTTGAATGGGGGCAGGGCTAGATACTTAGAAAAGCTTGCTCACCTCCCCAAGATATGTCTGCTTTTCACAGAGTAGTCTTGTTGGGCCTGGGGGAACTGCTGCCAGCCCACTGCCACCAGCCCACCACCGCTGAGGAGCCACACAGCTGCAGTGGCATGTAAGGTAAACTTCTGCCCCCCACCTGCCCTTTTGCAACCCCATAGGATTCCCCCAATGCTTGTAAAGGGTAATACTGCCCCAATTTGAACCAGTTTGGGGCAATGCTTGTAAAGGGGAATCCACTGATTATTCACCTTTACAAGCAAAGGAGGATTCCCAAAGGGTGGGGAGGAGAGGGGGTCAAGAGGGGAACTTACCTTCCTGCCGGCAGCAGGACAGCAGTGGTGGGATGGTGGCAGCAGGGCCTCCTCTAAACTCCCCAGTGGCCTCCCCAATAGCAGCCTGGGCTGGGTTGTTCAAGAGCAGCAGTCCCACTGTGTGCTCTGCAGTTACCCCACGGAGGCCCAGGCAGCTACCAGCAGGGGTATTGCGGAGCACCCACTACCACCCTGCCACTTTGGGGAAGGTAAGTTCCCCTCTCCCCCTCACCCTTAGGGAATCCCGCTTTTCTTGTAAAGGGGAATCCCCAGAAGATTCTCCTTTACAAGCATTGCCCCAAACCAGTCCGCAAACTGTTTTGGCCTGGTTCAGTGGTCAAACTGCTCCGGACTCAGTTTGGCCGGAACTGGACCAGGCTTGGCCGGTTCAATTTCAGTTCAGATTCAAATCCAACTGGCCATACCGGTTCCGTGCACATCTCTACCTATCACCCATGATACCCAAGACACATCCCTTCCACACTCCCACAAACACTACTCTTTTCTCCATCTATTTCAGAATTAGTGGTGAGCAGAGCCTCATATTACTCTTCTGCCCCTTTTATTTTGGGCCTGCTCTTCCAAGTCTTGAAATGTGACTAAGATGACATTTGAGATATTAGTATAACCAGTAAGGCATGTGCATGAAATGGGTTTTGTGTTTTGTGCTTGAAATGAAACACAGACCAGACTACAGAAACATTTTGTTGAAACAGTGGTCAAACAAAACTCAAAATGTTTTGCTTGTTTTGGCCATAGGGAACAATGGGGAAATCAAAACATTCCATTGTCCCCCATGGGTACCTCCTAGGTACACCAAAGTGGGTTGTGTGGTAGGACATGATGGGTGCTACCTACCACTCAACTTACAAAAGAGATGAGCAAGCGGGCGATTTTAAACAACATTTTAACCTTTTCCCCAAACCTCCACAGGATCCCCTACTAACTGAGCAGATCCCCTGCTAACTGAGCAAAGAGGCACTTTTTAAAAGTGATGATTCTCTTTATTTAGCAGGGGGAGAGCAACTGGCGCTATCCATCCCCAGCACAGCATCCCTTCAGTGGCTGTAGCTGGTATCTATCTTATGTTTCATTTTTGTGTGAGCCCATTGGGGACAGGGAGCCATTAATTAATTAATTAATTAATTATCTATGCAAGCCAGAAGTTGCCGGTTTGAATCCCCACTGGTATGTTTCACAGACCATGGGAAACACCTATATTGGGCAGCAGTGATATAGGAAGATGCTGAAAGGCATAATCTCATACTGCACAGGACATGGCAATGGTAAACCCCTCCTGTATTCTACCAAAGACAACCACAGGGCTCTGTGGTCGCCAGGAGTTGACACCGACTCAATGGCACACTTTACTTTTAACCACTTTGGGGACTTCTGTTGAAAAGCAGTATATAAATATTCATCGTATTTGTTAAAACCAGCAAGAGAAAACAGGCCTCCAAAATGGTGCTCAAAACATCAAAATATTTTGATGTCAAAACGTTTTCAACATCCCTACAACCAAATGGTTATCAGCTTTCTTGGCTGCTTAGGACCTTCCCACAGTCTTATCATTCCTCAAATGCTGCACATGCTTCACTTGAAAAAGACCCCCCCCCGCTTTCTTGTTAGTATCAAGACTATGAGAGAGAAAGACTCAGATCTGCCCCTCAGTATCTCTGTGTTAGAGGCAATCCCCTTGAGTCCATCATCTCCAACATGGTGAACAATCCAGTGGAGAAGACAGAGGTCAACACATACAGTAGCAAGTAAATTCTTCGGACAATTTAAATTTTAAATGGTCACTGGTTCCTTCTGTGATGGAAAGAGATGAATAGTTTCAATAGACATTTTAGCCAGATTAGTATTGCTAGATTGTACATATATAGTTCCAACTATTTTTTTTACATTTTGGATGGGTTACCCCCCCCCCGGGGGTGGGGCATTGTCTGCCTTGTTTCCTGTTTCACAGATTATGCAATTAATCTATAGATTCTATTTCCACCATTTTAACAAGAAGAACTCTCGCAGAAATTACATGAAAGATATATCCAGAAGGCAGCATCTCATGTCCCCACTCTGATGGTAGCACACAATCAGGGGAACAGGAAGTATCCTAGGGAAAAGTAGGCCTCTTTCCCCTTGGGTCATCATTAGGGTTGCACGTTTTGCATTTTTTCTGTTTTGATTTGTACCAAATCCGAATCAACCCCATTTTGTATTTTGTCCGAAATTAAGCCTTCCGAATCACCCCAGTTTTGTTTTGTATCCAAATTAATCCAAATCTGAATCTGAATTAATTTGGATTAAAAATGGGTCACATGGCTAAAAGAGTGGGTGGGGGTTATAGTGCCCAATGAGTGGAAGCTACCACAAAAATTTCAAAGGAATTGGGCAAATGGCTAATTTTTGGTGAATTTTTTGAAGTTTGTGCATCTTTCAGTTTTCCCCCAAAGGGTATAATGGAGGTTTCAGGAAACGTATAGCTTCACACGGGGGGGAAGGGGTAGCCCAGAGTGGAGAGTGGTTGGTGGTAGTGCCCAGTAGGTACAAGGAAGCTACCACAATTTTTTCAGAGAAATTTGGTAAAGGGCTGATTTTTAAAGAATTAATGAAGTTACGCATCTTTCAGATTTTCCTCACAGGGTATAATGGAGGTTTCTGTAGTCCCATAACTCCACTTGAGGGGCACTGGGATGGCCCAGAGCAAGTGGTGGTGTTGTGCACATAGGATACCAACCACACACGGGTTGCAAACCATGAAGTACAAGGTTTTATTGTTCTAGAGGTGTTCTGAGAGTAGATTCTCTAGCAGCATATGAGAGTGGATTCATGGTTTTTCATTAAAAAATCTCAGTTGCTGCCAGAGAATCTAAACTCAACACCTCAGAAACAACAAAGCCCAGTACCCCAATGGGTTAGCAATCCAGGGGGGTGGTTGGCACCCTCTGTGCACTACACCACCACTCGCTCAGCACCACACCACTGCCCCCCAAGTGCAGTTATGGGGCTGCTGAAATCACCATTATTCCCTATGGGGGGAAAGCTTAAAGACACTCAAACTTCCCCAAATCTCACACACACACACTCAACCCTTTGATCAATTCCTTTGAAATCTGGGTGGTGGCAGGCGCCCCTTGGGGCACTTCCACCCAACCCACTGTTTTGCCCCAGCAGACCTCTTTCTGCCCCAAATCTGCCCCAAAGGCACACACTTAAAAATCACCCCTTAGGCCAATTCCATGGGAGTCGGGATTGTGGCAGGCACCCCTTGGGGCACTTCCACCCAACCCACTGTTCTGCCCCAGCAGACTCCTTTCTGCCCCAAATCTGCCCCAAAGACACTCCAGCTTTGACAATTCTTAAGAAAGCAGTCCTTAGGCCAATTCCATGGGAGTCTGGGTTGTGGCAGGCACCCCTTGGGGCACTTCCACCCAACCCACTGTTTTGCCCTGGCAGACCTCTTTCTGCCCCAAATCTACCACAAAGACATGCAGACTTCAGCAATTACTTAAAAATCAGCCCTTTGGCCAATTCCATGCCAAATGGAATTCAGCAATTCCATTGCTGAAGTCCCGGTTGTGGCAGGCACCCCTTGGGGCACTTCCACCCAACCCACTGTTCTGCCCCAAATCTGCCCCAAAGACACAGAGTCTCCAACTATTACTTAAAAATCACCCCTTTGCACATTTCCCTTTCTTTCCCTCCTACCGTATGGAGAGGTTGCTATGGGAGGCAGGAGGCTTGCTTGCAGTGCAGGCCAGGAAGAAAGAAATATTATGTTCAAATATCAAAATTAAATAGAATCCTCCTCTCTCCCAAGCTTTTTTTTTTTTTAAATAATGAATACTTTGGAGAAGACTAAGTCTCTTCTCTTCTCTGGTGGGCCAAAAGACACAAACACAGCCTTGAAAGGAATAACACCTCAGGATTGTATCTAAGGAAAGGTGGGATATAATGAATAATAAGTACAAGTACAATGTGTTATGGCAAAATAAATCATTAAGGAAAGGTGAGATATTATTTATTTATTGTTAAATTTATATACCACCTTTCATTAAAACAACCCCAAGGTGGTTTACAGCAAAATTTAAAAACAAGATTATAAATATGATACAGTTAAAATATTAAACTAAAAATATGAGACAAATCTGATTTAAAAAATTTAAGACATAAGTATAAAAACAATAAATACAAAGTACAAAGAGCAGCAGCAGAGACAATCATATAAATATAAATATATAAATATAAACTCACTCAACAATAAATAAACATTTAAAAAGTCTGGGGGAATTCAACAAGTAGAGGCTACTGTGCAGGCAGGCTGGCATACAAGCATGGATGAAATATATTTTACACATAAAAGTAGATATAATCCCCTTCTCTCCCAAGCCTATCTTTCTAAAAACATGAAAAATTGGAATGCAGTATAAAAGTCTATTTAAAGTATAATAGCAATAGCAATAGCACTTACATTTATATACCGCTCTATAGCTGGAAGCTCTCTAAGAGGTTTACAATGATTTAGCATATAAATAAAAGTAAATCACCTTCACACGCCTTTTTTTTTTTTAAGGCTGAAAATACAGGAGAAGCAGAGAGAGAAAGGGGGTGGGGAGGGCTTTTGCTAGCTCCAGACAGAGTAGAAGCTCTGGATATTGTTACTTAGAGTTGGCACTGTATTGGCTACTCTTCAGGTTAATCACTACATTCTTAGTACACAATTGAAATACAATACAACACATTCTCAACTAAATCATTCATGGCCAAGGAAATGTCTTCAAAGAAGATGTGCCCCTTTTTGCATATCTTATTTTCTGCTATGCTAATTGCTAATCCTTTTGACAAACACTCAGTTGCTGAGTGGAGAGATCAACAGGACAAAATGCAATGCTGAAAAGCAAAATGGAGCTCCCAAATGTTTTTTCCGAAGTACACAGACTTCGGATCCGAGAGGAGGCCATTTCGGTTTGTAAACAAAAATTATCGGAGGTCTAATTCTGGTTTTGATTTGTAGACAAATCATCCGAAATTGCCATTTTCGGGCACAAATCGATTTGTGCCCGAATCAAAATGCACAAGCCTAGTCATCATCTCCAGAGTCACATGGGGAAGTGTGGATTGTCGAGTTTGTTCTAGTCCTGGTCAACTGGAGTAGGAACTTATCTTAGTGGAAGGTCCCAGGTTCAATCCTAGGCATCTTCAGGTAGGGCTGGGAAAGACCTTTGCCTGAAATCCTGGAGAATTGCTAAGCAATGCAGGCAATACTGTGCTAGATGAATCCATGATCTACCACTAAAATTGTGTATGGCTGGCCGGTATAGCCCCAATGTTAGGTACACATCAGCATACACACCAGCAACCTATATACACAATGAAAGAACTATAGATGCATTCCAAGGGAAAGCTAAACTGTGGGAAAATATCTCACTTCTTGCTCATTTTAGGCCATTGTTCAATATTTGTACAGTGGGTGAAATATGCATAAAATACCTAAGGGAATAGAGCATGTACAAAGACTGTCTACCCACCCAAGTTTCTCCTCCTCCACCAGATTCCTATTTCTTTGCTCACCAGACAGGTGCCTTTGGATTCACACACACACCCTGCCATAGTTCAGTACTGAGATGGTCAAACTCCATGGGATAACTCTGAGTTAAGATGAGAGTCAGACATCCCTACTGTGCTTCACATTTAGGAATTTCCTCTGGAAAAGCACACACACTGAGCTTTTATGGCTGACTGATTCATGAGGCAATTGTTGCTTCTCAGTGAATATAGCCTTGAGGCATTTGGAAAAAGGTGACACTACCAAGGAAAGTAGTGAGGGCATGTCCTCTCTCCTGTTGTTGCTCCCTTGCAACTGGTATTTAGAGGAATCCTGCCTTTGAGGAGGTGGAAAGGAAGGAAGGAAGAGAGAGCAGGCGAGGCTCCAGGCCTGATCTGCCAGCAGCCACACACCAGTGTATTCAGCCTGAGGTCCTCCTGGCTGCGTAGGTAGTGATCTCAGGACAAATCACTCACGGACATATCTTTGAAACATACAAACAGTTTGCCGAATAGCCCAGCACATGGGAGTGCCCCCCTTCCTGGAACAGTAGTCACACATGTCCGTATCCCCACCCTGCCCCAAGCCAGCAGTTCACAGTAATGGATGTATTGTCTTCCACTAATTTCTTTTCTTCAGCCTAGAACAAAGGAAGGAAAAAATGTCTCTGCAGCTCATGGCAGTAAAGAGGAGGAAAAGCTTATTCATTTCCAAGAATGTTGGAAGTCAAGAGAGCACTTGGCTGTGCTTCAGCACTGAATGACACTGCCTCTCTCCATATATTTCACATCCAAAAGAATAGATGGGTGAGTAATGTTGGTTTACAGCATGTGGGTTCCTCATTGTCATGAAATGGTTTTATTCCCGGAATTAATCAGTGCCTTCTGACAAAGTTAATCTTTGCTACAAAATCCACTAAATCCTGGTCTTACAACTGTGATTACTCCACTCTACATAAATATCTAGCAGAAGAAAAGCTGGCATAAGGAATCAACAGTTTCACTCAGTGGCCCTATTTGCACGTAGCGGCAAACCATGGGTAGATGAACCCGAGGTTAATTTTTTTAATGGTGAATTGCATCACAGACGTTCTTCCAACCACAGTCCAGCGACCAACAGTTTCAGGGCAGAGGAGTCACTCCCTTTTCCTGGTCTGCTGAGGCCATATTCCAGAAAGCTCCGTGGCGCTCATGTCGCCTGACTGTGGGCAAGGCATCAATCAGACTGTCTGCAGGATGGCAGCATTGGCCATGATCTTCAAGGGGGTGTGCTGAGCAAGATTGTGCCTTTTTGGAATGGACTGCCTGCCCTCAGCAGGGAAAGTGCATTTAAATCCCTTTAAATTGCATTCAAGCCCTTCTCCTGACAGCTATTGCACTGTCGCTGGGGATGTGCTGAAACGTGATTCAGTGTCCAAATCGCAGGCACAATCCCTTTAAAACCAAGGGCTTACACAGCCCCTTTAAAGCAGAGGAGAGCATGTCCATACCTGCTCCTCCTCTGTTCGCCACTACTTCCTCAGCTATGACTGCACACCCCTATTAAAAAAGGACCTGTTTTGAGCTCAGAACAAAACAACCCCATTTTAAGTTGAAACATTTTGGTGTTTCAAGCACCATTTTGGAGGGCTGTTTTCCCCTGCTGATTGGTTTTCTGGCACTGGCTTCTGATTGGCTTGCAATCTCCTTCCTTCTTGATTGGCTTGTTATCATATAAATTAAGTGTTGTCATGGGCAACTGTGCCCCCATTGGTCGGGGGGAGGGCACAACCTCTGCCCCATTCAACTCTGGTTTGGCATTATGTGCAAATGGGGTCAGTAAAACATAATTGCTTCCCTACCAGCACAGCTCATCACTCATGGAAGAGTGGAGCACACACACTAGCTTTGTGTGAGTCCAAAGCACATTCTCACGGCTATCAAGCTTTTAGAGGCTGCTTCATTACAATAGATTGTGTCATCACTACAGTGTGTCATCACTGTAAATTGTGCCATTACTACTCCCCTTGGGAATAACGGGAAGCTTGTAACTACAGCAATGATTCCATCGTTAGTAGCAATGAAGACTCTGCAAGCTTGGTAGGATGTGGTTTGAACTCATATGGAGCCAGTACAAATACCCCATTCTTCACCAGCCAATCATTGCACACTGTAAGTCACCAACCTGAAGCTTAGGAAAGCGGGATTTTCAAAAACTTTTCCTGATGCAAAATATCATCTATTATTATTATTATTATTATTATTCATATTTTTATACCGCTCAAACCTTACATCTCTGGGTGGTTTACAACAAAATAAAAACAGAAAGTAAAACATTAGTTAAAAACAACAACAAAAAGTTTAAAACATTACAACAATTTTAACATTTTAAAAGAATACTTTAAAACAGCATTAAAACAATTAAAACAATATTAATTAAAAGCCTGGGTGAACAGATGCGTCTTTAAATACTTTTTAAAAGCTGTCAGAGATGGGGAGGCTCTTATTTCACTAGGGAGCGCATTCCAAAGCCTCAGGGCAGTAGTGGAGAAGGCCCATCCCTGAGTGGCCACCAGACGAGATGGTGGCAAATGCAGACAGACCTCTCCAGATGATCTCAGTGGGTGGTGGGGTTCATGACGAAGAAGACATTATATTAAATACCCAAGGCACAAGCTGTTTAGCGCTTTATAGGTTATAACTAACACCTTGTATTTTGCCCGGAAACATATCAGCAACCAGTGAAGCTCCTTCAATACAGGAGTTATATGGTCTCTCTGAGATGACCCAGAGACCAACCTGGCTGCTGCATTCTGGACCAACTGTAGTTTCCAGACTACATACAAGGGCAGCCCCATATAGAGCGCATTGCAGTAATCCAGTCTGGAGGTTACCAGCAGATGTACTACTGTTTTGAGGTTGTTCATCTCAAGCAACGGGCGCAGCTGGCGTATCAGCCGAAGCTGATAAAAGGCACTTCTGGCCACTGCCTCAACC
Organism: Hemicordylus capensis; assembly: GCF_027244095.1. NCBI lineage: Eukaryota > Metazoa > Chordata > Lepidosauria > Squamata > Cordylidae > Hemicordylus > Hemicordylus capensis. The sequence continues at coordinate 383,982,122 of NC_069658.1, forward strand.
TGGGAGACCAGGGAGAGGCTTGGATCCAGTAGCCCCCCAGACTGTGTAACTGTTCCTTCTGTGGAAGTGTGACCCCATCCAGAACAGGCAGATCAAAATCGTCTCTCGATTTCCGACCCCGCACAATGAGTACCTCTGTCTTATCTGGATTCAGTCTCAGTTTGTTATCCCTCATCCAACCCGTCACTGACTCCAGGCAGGCATTTAGGGAGGTTATGCCCTCTCCTGATGATGCTGATATGGAGAAATAGATTTGGGTGTCATCAGGATTCTGATAGCACCTTGCACCAAATCTCCTGATGATCTCTCCAAGTAGTTTCATGTAGATGTTAAACAACATTGGAGACAATATGGAGCCCTGAGGCAGACCATACAAAAGTTCGGATTTTGAAGAACAGCAGTCTCCAAGGGACACCATCTGGAACTTGCCCGAGAGGTAGGAGTGGAACCACCGCAAAGCAGTGCCTCCAACTCCCAACTCCCTCAGATGCTCCAGAAGGATACTATGGTCGATAGTATCAAAAGCCGCTGAGAGATCCATAAGGACCAACAAAGTCACACTTCCTCTGTCTATTTCCAATTGGAGATCATCCATCAGGCCGACTAAGGCAGTCTCCACCCCATAGCCAGCCCGAAAGCCAGTTTGAAATGGGCCAAGATAATCAGTTTCCTCCAAGACTGTCTGGAGCTGGGAGGCCACCACCTCTCAATTACCTTGTCCAGCCATGGAAGGTTGGAGACAAGCCTGAAGTTGCTCAACTTTGAGGGATCCAAGGTAGGCTTCTTCAGAAGCGGTCTAATAATTGCCTCCTTAAGACAAGGAGGCATCCTTTCAGGTAACATTCCACACACCCCTTCCCTATTCTCCCATCTAAATTTGGACATTCAGAAGAGCTGTCTCTCTGCAGTCATTGAGACTGCAGAGAGGCGTGGGAGCTGGCTGTGAAGGCTTTCTTCTTGACAGAAGGACAGCTCTCACAGCCAATTGGGCCAGAGTGAGGGAGGAGCTTCCTTCCTCAACTCCGGTTCCATGGTGCTGAAACTGCAGCGCCAGTGTTTGGATGTGATGCTGGCACCGCAAAACCAGAGTTAAAGGCAGTTCAATTAGGGAAACCTGGGTCCCTTTTTGTCCATAACACCAGTTTCCAGCATTTGAATGGAAACTGGAGGTGAAGGGACCTCCAGTTTCCTCTTATGTCCGAATTCGGCCTGTCACTTCTCCAGATAAGTATCTGCAACCTTTATGTTTGGTTTCATTACAGTTACAGGTTTCCATTTGGCCTGGAGTTGATCTGAGGTCTCTTTCTTTTCATTGGTTCTCCTCCCATTTCTGATGTTCCCAAGGGTGCTGTTTTCACATAGAGTGTTCCATAAATATTAATGTACACAGGTTCAGACACTGATACTGGCTTGCAGTGTTTCCTATTTCTGTACAGATTCCAGGGTCATAGAGCTAGAACGGACTGACAGACCATATAGCTCAACCCCTTGTGGCATGGAAGAAGGTAAATTTGGTGAGCAGTAAACAAAGACAGACCTCTTTAGTAACCCCAGCTCCAACCAGGGGAGCTCCAACCACTCATTGATTCTGGGCCAGTCATGTATCTCTCAGCCTAACCTACCTCACAGGATAGTTGTGAGGATAAAAATAACCATGTACACTGCTCTGAGCTCCTCAGAGGAAGAGGGGGATACAAGCACAAAAACAAATAAATAAACCACCACCAACACTATGCATTGTATTGTCCAGAGAGACCAGCTTTTAAAGGAATGATTTGAATGAATTTTTAAAAAGCGTTTATACTGTTAATTAATATGTAGCACTGAAGAATGTGTAATTACCTGGTTTTCAGTTTAAAATGTGCAAATGTGGGGGGGTTATTTGCATTTTCTTCTCATTTTATTGCTGTGTGATATTTTACTGGTCTGGTCTAGTCCCTTTGATGTTGTATTTTAAGTGTTGTCAGTTACTTTGTGCTTTTTGATTAGATGGGACATCTATCTATCTATATTATTAATTATCCAAGACGGGCCATGCGTGGGGACGTGGTAGAAAGGAGGCAATTGGCTGGCAGAGGGGGAGGAAGTGATTGGCTGATAGAGTTTGCAAGCAGAAGCACCTGATTGGGCAGTGGGGATTCCATATGCAGATAGGGAGAAGGAGCCTGTGAGAGCAGAAGCACCATGGTGATTGGGCAGTGGGGATTCTATATGCAGATAGGGAGGAGCCTGTGGCACTGTGATAATTGGGCAATGGGGATTCCATATGCAGATAAGGAGGAGGAGCCTGTGATGGTTAAGGTCAGTTGGAATGCAACTGTTACTGGTTGTCAGATGTTCTGTCAGCAGCCTGAGCGGAATGAGCGGCCATGGCATCACTGGCAGCAAGGAAGGGCCCAGTCAACCACTGCTGCTGTTTGGGGCTACCATGGCCATTGTCAGAGGGAGGCAGGCAGGCAGGCAAGGGATGGGCCTGGGCCTGTCAGCAGCCTCAGGGGAACGAGCGACCATGGTGGTGGCAGCAGCAGCAAGGGACGGCCCAGTCAACCACTGCTGCTGCTCCTGTGATGAGGGTGTGAAAGTCTCTGTGGCTGCTGCTTGGCCAATAGGCAGCAGCAGTGCTGGAGTCATGACCAAGAGGGGTGAGGGGGATGGAAGCAACGGGATGGAGGAGGATGGCCTGCGCAGTTGGGAAGCGATGCCGGGCCGGAAGGCAGGCTTGGTGTCGCTCTGCCTGCACTCCTCGGCGGGCGATCTGCCGCTGCTGCTTGGGCCGCGCTACAGCTCGCCGCCAGCCACCAGCCACCGCCACACTCGGCGGGCGACCCGCTGCCGCCGCCTGCCACCGCCGAATCGCCGCCACTGCAGGCGATCTGCCGCCTGGGGGGGCGCCGCCGCGCCCTCACAGGTATGTGGGGGCTGGAGGGGCCGGGGGGCGCTATTTCAGGGCCAGAGCTTGCCCTGGGCGCCGTTTCCCCCCGATACGCCACTGTTGGGGAGAGACTCAATGACCCTGACCTTTGGTGTCCCTTCCTCTGCATCTTCCCTGGTAAGCTCCCTGCCAGTTGATTGTAACTCCTGTAGTACACTGTGCAGCATTACATACACAGTTCCTGAGTGAGCAATGAGCCTGCCAAGAGTATGATGTAATCTGGATCTACAAAAGGCATCTGGGTCTTTTTTCTGAGGAGGCCAAATGCACACAGTTGTTTGCTTTGACAGCCTGATTTTACTTCAGGGAAACTTCCCCCACAATGTGTCTTCCAATAATTTTGTTAGGAAATCATTTCTGTCCTCTCACGTTGCTCTCAGCCATTCAGTAACATTAGCAGAACTGTCTCTGCAGAAACTTAGAACTGACAGTACACAGTCTAATGCAATTTCAAGGGGGGATTTTAAGGGCACATATACGTTAGGGTTGTGGTGTTAAGAAATTGAATCCTTGAGTCTTCTACACTGCAATATCCATGCTTTTCATATTATAATATAATATACAGAGGCTATTCTCACGGTCAAGCAAAATCGGGCTAAGGGAGCCTAGCCCGATTTTGCAGGAACATGAGAACCACTGGGCTTGCAGCCAATCCCGGTCTCACGAAAGTGGGTCACTCGCTTAAGCAACCCTCCCCTAAGCCCAGGTTAGTGGAGCGAGTGCTATGCTAACCTGGGCTTTCTGATCATGAGTTGCCGCAGTGTGGCTCCGTGGCAACTCACGAGTAGACCCCCGACCAGGAGGCAAAAAGCAGCCTACTGGCTTGGGGGTCTCACCAGCATGCCCTGTGTGCTTGCACAGGACATGCTGGAGCTTCCAGGGGACACATGGCCTCCAATCCTCCCAGTCCTCGCCGGCTCCGTAATGGAGCCTGCAGTTGTGTGGGCAGCGGCTTCTGCCACCCGGAGCAGATTGCCTGCTCGTGTGCGGAGAGAGCGGGCTAAGCCTGCTTTCCCCGCAAACCCCATCCAGGCTCTTCTCACCAATCATGAGAAGAGCCTCACAGTCTTTTTGTTTTTTGTAAAGCACTCTAAGGACCTTGATCAGCTGAACAGTATACAAATTTAATCAAGAAATAGGTTGCATAATATTTTAACATATAAAAATGAGCAACATTCTGGTAGTTAAAGCCTTTGAGGACAAGGTTTTGAGCTACACTGCAGTTTCCCCATGGGATTTCTTTGGAATGATGATTCACACTGAGGCGAGTCTCATGATCAGTGAGACTCGCCTTTAGGGGGTTTGCGGAGAGAGCGGGCTTAGTCGGCTCCCCCCACAGGCAACCGGAAGGGAAGCCATACCGTGGCAATACACAATCAAAAAGACAGGGTTAGCGGAGCACTCGCTCCGCTAACCTTGGCTAAGGGGAGGGGGAATTAGGAGGGTTTGCGGCCGGGAGCCGTGTGGCTCCTGTGGCAGTAGACAATCAGCAAAAAGCGGGCTAGGCTCCCTTAGCCCACTTTTTGCTGATCGTGAGAATCTCCTCACTATTTGTTATCATTATAATGACTATTGCATGACTTGTTTTTGCCCCTTTGATGTTGAGGTTGCTTGCTGCTTGGAATAGGAATCCTATAGATATAGCAGGGCTTTTCCAATGCCAGTACTGAATCACAACCACACCATCATATAGCTGAATATAGTAATGTGTCTTGTTTCAGTAGCCCTGAAACAACAGCCTTGAATGGCATGAATTTCTCTTGTTCAGTATGTTGTCTCTCCAAAGCCAAACAGAAAATCTATGCTAGAAATGTATGTAGGTTTTCTCTCAGATTTTATCACATGGTGTCAGACTTCCAGGGGATGAGGTGGGCTCCTAGCCCTTCTTGAACTCTGGAATGACTGGAGCACCCCCAAAAGGCCAGCCTCAGAAACAGCCGGGTGAGGAGGTTAGCTTGTCACCTGAGTCCTCCTCCTGGTTTACTGCATTCAGCCAGTTCCCTCTCCCGGAGAACTCCTGGCTCCCATACTCAGAAGCAACTTCTCCTTATCAGCTGCCTTGCCTTTAAGTACCCCAGTGCAGAGCTGACAGGTCTTCAAGCCAACTTCCAGCCCCGCCCCCTTCCTGACCTTGCTTCCTGTTTCCTGCCACACCCAACTTAGCTGTCTCCCTAGAGCTGTTTCCTGCAGCTCTCCCTGCCTTGCCCTCTCAACCCCACTGGGATCCAACCAGCCTGGGCCCTTCTCATCCCCACTGCCCCCTAAAGGGCACGAAAGCCTCAGAGGAGGGATGCCACACCCTTCTCCAGCCTCCATAGGGCCACCCAAGTGACCAGGTAACATGGCATCCCGACACATGGCTTTCCATCAAAGAATCTTGGGTGTTATGGTCTGATGAATCTGTCGAAAACTCTCTACCAGAGATCCTCAGTCCTCCCTTAAAGATTTGTCTCTGGGTTTCTTTTCTTCCTCCTGTAGAGTGGAGAAAGAAAATGTTATGTGTTTTGCTACAAATCATTTGCTGATCACACAGCACTGCAGTTTTACAGGTCTAGTTAGGCTCATTTTCTGGGCATTCCATTCCACACTGGAGCTGGGTGAATATTCACTCAGAATATTGTTTTACATACAGCATAGTCTCATGGACTATTTATGTATCAGATTTTTATACTGCCTGATAGGTGCATCTCAAGGCAGTGTGCAGAATTTAAAACACAACAAATCTAAAACGGAGTAAAAACAGTGAAAATGTTTGTAACTGTGGACTATGACTGGATTCCCCACAGGCCACAAGACAAGAGAGCCATTCCTCAGTAGTCTACTAGGCAGAAACTGGGCATTTGCAGGATCTGCAGGGACAGCATGGCCCACACAACATATCATTGTGGAGAACAAGAAATTTAGTTGTTCAAATGATGCTTTCCACACTTAAACTGGCAGATTTCATGCTGATACTCCTGTATTCTAGCAAAAACAACCACAGGGCTCTGTGGTTGCCAGGAGTCAAAACCGACTTGATGGCACACTTTACCTTTACTTTACATCCTTAGAAAGCATAATCTAACCCCAACTGAAGTTCACACCTGCCCAGCTGATCCATGCCTCCACACTGCATTTGCTTATTACCTGATGACATGTTCTCAGTTCCTAATCTTTTAATTCCAGCATGCCTAGAAGACAACCTAGCTAGCAGACTGCAGGATGCAAATCTCCTAAAATGGAATAATTGAACTGAACTACTGTGCCACCTATGTCACAATCCCAGCTCCTAGCAATAATCTGCAATGCCTTGTTAGACAGATGCCACAATAATCCACAGCAGGGGGGTTTCAAGGAGCAGAGCAAAGAATAACAGCGGCTCATATCTGTGTTGATCTCACAACTAACCAGGGCAATAGAATGGGAGAGTTTCTTCAAAAGGGAGGGACTTGAGATTTCTATTGTATCATCTGATAGTTCCTGATGGTCAGGAAAGAAGAAGAGGACTTTACCAGGTACAATATACACCAGAATGCCAGGGAATAGCTATGAATGGGTGTGGAATCTTGCAAGGGCAGATTCACTGGTGGGCTGGAAAAAGAAAATAGGAAAAAGAAAAGAAAAAGAGACTTCAAAGGAGAGATCATTAATTGCCTAATGCATTTTGAGTATTTATGCCATCCTTTTGTTTCCAAGAAGCACATGAAGAAGCTCTTCTCACGATCAGTGAGAAGAGCTTTTTCTGGGTCTGTGGAGTCTGCTTAGCCCGCTCTCCCCACGGACGATCAAAAGGCAGCCCTGGGCGGCCGGATCAGCTGCTCACACGACTGCCGGCTCCATCACGTGCAGGGGCTGTGGGGATTGGGGGCTGTGCAGCCCCTGGAAGTTCCAGGATGCCCTGCGCGAGTGTGCGGGGCAACCTGGAGAGATCTCCAGGCTTGGGAGGCTCTTTGGAGCCTCCCGGTCGGGGGTCTACTTGTGTGTTGCTGTGTGCCGCGATGACACACAAGCAACCAAATGAGGTTAACGGAGCACTCGCTCAGTTAACCTCATTTAAGGGGAAGGGGAATCAGGCGGGCTAGCCGCCTTGGGAGCACCAAGCTCGCCTTCAAGCCCGGTGGTTCCCATGATCCCTGGCAGCAGTTTCTCCAAGAATGCAGGCAGGAGTCTCTCCCAGCCCTATCCTGGAGCTGCCAGGGAGGGAACCTTGCCCCCTTTGCTAAGCAGTTTCTACCCTGGTTGCATTTGAATGGGATACTACATGTGTGAGCACTGTAAGAGATTCCCCTTAGGGCATCTGGTGCTCTAGGAAGAGCGCTTGCATGCTTGCATGCAGAAGGTTCCAAGTTCCCTCCCTGGCATCTCCAAGACAGAATTGAGAGAGACTAATACGTACAATCTTGGAGAAGCCACTGTCAGTCTGTGTAATCAATACTGAGCTAGATGGACCAATGGTCTGACTCAGTATATGGCAACTTCCTATGTTCCTACCATATCGGAAATCCTTCCGATAATGCCCAGTCATGAGTATTGGTCCGATATTCCTAACGGACCGATATGATTTCACAGCCTGAGTGCTTGGGCACATGCTTAGTGCTGCTGATTTCAGTAGCCCTGAGCTAACTGACAGTACAATGTTAGGGACACAATTTTGAATGACTGTTTGGTGGACAGGGGATTCTGGAGTGTTCTGTAAAGACTTTTCTTGCACTCACCTGATGTAAGAGTTTCATAATGTGACCCCTGACTAGCAATTTCTATTTAGTAACTATTATGTGTCCATTGGTGCATTAATGAATACTGGAACTGAGCTTAATAATAATAATAATAATAATAATAATAATAATAATAAAATAAATAAATATATAAATATATATATATATATATATATATATATATATATCTGGTGGGGGGAAGGGACTAGAGAAGTCTAAAGTCCAGTCAGTATAAAATGGGCCAAGTACTTATCCCTGCAAGACACTGGTTCCAAAGGGCTGCGTGATTAGTTATTGTGGAGTGAACAGACATTTGTCCCGCAATTATGGCATTTATAAAGAGGCAGAATCTATAGTTGTTTCTACCCAATCTGTCACAGGAAAGAGGTTCAGGTTGTCTCACTGCCTTATGTTAGATGGATAATACATTGCAATGGAATTCACAATTACTGAAATGAATGCAAAGATCCTCATTAATTTAGATGGTCTGTGAAATTAGCAATGTGCAATGTGAGGTTTTCTCTTCTCAGGCAAGGCTTCAGCACAGCAACTCTATAGCAACACTGTTTACTAGCAGGCACATGCGACACTCATTCTCCAAACTGCACCTAGCAGCATCTGAAGGTTCAGGGGTGGGGGCAGGGAGAGAGAGAGAAAGAGAGAGGGGGCAGGATATCATGTTTGCTGTGTGCTAACCAGTATGTTATTAAGACAGACAAATGGATATTTTCTTAAAGGATATCTTGGAGCCTTTTCAGAAGTCTGAGAACTGCTTAACCAGTTGACACGGATGAAAACAACCATGGCATTCTCCTCTAAGCATTCACTGAAAGGTAAGACAGCTATCCTGGGATGGTGTCTTGATATCACCATGGCAGCATCAATGACCTGCTGCCAAATTGCAGTGGGAATAACATTTATTGGAGGATGTGGGACAGGCTGAAGTTTGTTGTTGCTGAAAAATGCTGAGGGAAAGGCCTTTGCTTTCTAAGGGTGCCTCTAGACCATTTCATTTCTGTTAATTCCCTCCATGTTTTGGTACTAGTTTTCCATTTGTTTTTCCTACATATACACATCCTTGAATAATTGGTTTGGGGTTTTTCTTAATGCCTGCTGAATTTTCACAACTGCACCCAAATATGCTCCAATATATTTGATGAAGTGTCATGAAATAAAAAGGTGGGTTTGCGGAAAGGAGAGGAGGAAGGGGTCCTTCAGGTGGGATTATGAAACAACCAGATTTAGCTAATGCAAAATCAAATTAGTAGACCAAAACAACACAGTGTCTCAATTTATGGGTGCAAAGGCATAATTCTCATTTATGAAAGACTGTGATGTTGAAGAAGGAAGGACAGACCCATGGCCAGGAAGAGATTAAATACAAGATTTCTGTGACTGCAGAAGGTTCAACTATTGACTGATCACAGACAATACTGTAGGCAGCACCTTTGCCTTGCATGATTGTCTGTGGCAGATCACTGCCAATCTTTCAATTTGTAATATGAATGTAAAGTCTACATTGGCTAGAATGCTCATTCATATTACAAATGCCTCTTCTCTACTTTCTCTCCCACATGAACAACCTTCAGGCATTAATTTAATACATGGGAGAACCTCAAAGGCTATTTAAGTCTTCATGCATAAAAACACCACAAGTGGTTATGTTTACTAGCTTTCTAACAATCAGGATATTCTAGCAGGAATATCCACAGAATGCAATATAGGCTAAGCTTAAACAATAGTATTCACCAACGGTGGTATTCATTGGCTGCGAATCTCAGAACAATCTGGGGGGATTGAGAATTGGACCCAAAGGACACCCTACCCACCAGCAAGCACCGTGAAATGCATGCTGGTTTGTCCAAGTACATCCATAGTTACTCGATCTGGAAACTAAAACAATGCTGATGGTATGTGCATAACAAACCAACTAACCAATATAGCACAAAGCTTCAGTAATCAAATCCAGCTATTTGATTTACATAACTGAATATTTGTTGGAAGAAGATGGGAGGACTGAGAGTTAATTCTCATGGGTGGCCTCTTGCCATAGAGCATAGGAAAAGATTATGTTTAGGCTTAAAACTGGAGGAAAGGACCCATAATTTTTTCTTCTGATGATAATAGGAATAATTGAGCAATGGAACTATTTCCTTTGAAAGGTTTGCAGGCTCTGTCATTGAGAATGTTTAAAAACTAGTGGGCAGCATGAAGACCAGTCCTCAACCAATGTTAAGGACCCACTGGGTGCACAACTTAAAGGCCAGCCGCCCTGACAGTGTAGTGTGAGGGGGTAGCTGTGGAACAACTTTAAAACATTTCCAGGCAGTCATGCTGCACTACTTCCATTGCTTAAACACTCATTCTGCAACTGCCCCATTGTGCGACACTGTTGGGACTGTCTTTCAAGTTGTGCAGCAGCCCTGACAAGTCCCTAACATTGATGTAGGGCTGGCCTTCATGTCAGCCAATGAGAATAAACTCTGTTACAGATAGTTTGTTTCTTATTGGTTCTTCCTCAAGGCCAAGCAGCTTGACTAGAGCACTTAGAGTGGAAGTAAATGTTTCATTTCCCACAGGGATACTTCCAAAATGAGGATCACCATAGTTAATTCTCCACAGGGGCGTAGCAAGGTTGGAGTGGGCCCAGAGACGAGATTTTAAAATGGGCCCCCCCACTCAAAGTCCAGGGCCTCCGCACACCCCAGGCCCCCAAGGATTTAAGTCTGATATTCCAAAATAAGTATGCTGCCTGGAAATACATTTCACTGAATACACACACGCACACATCACAATATATAGTGATATACATTGAGTACTATACATTTGTTTTACTTTTAATGCCTAGAACACACTAGAAAGATGAATGATTAAAATGGCCCCCTCGCTGCAGATTAGCAAAGGAGACTTTCAACCATGCAGGGTGAGCCTATGTTTGTTTTCTCAGAATTCTGAACAAATTCAGTCAAGTTCGATTCCAGGAGGTTTTTCACAGGAGGCTTTTAAAGCCCTTTAACACACATCTCCTCTGGAATGGAGGTGCTGCATTCACATGTTGGCCAGATTTACCCTGAAGTCCCTGCAAGTTATTGGGGAGCAGTTCACACACAAGAAAAATAAAATAAAATAAAAGCAGAAGACATGCTTCACAGTTCTCACTCAGACCTTCTGGGTTGCAAAACAACTTGAACATAAGTGCATTTATGAATGAATGAATGAATAAAATAAATATAATACTGTTTCTTCCAGAAGTTTTTGTAATTTTTTGCCATGAAACAAGCCACTTATAGGACTTTTTAGATAGTTTTTTTAAAGCCAACAAATTTTCCAAGCTGTTTAAAAATAAATATTCAGAGACTTCTCAGTCCCTCCCCCCCCCCCCATATCAAAGCCCTATGGCAAGCAGATGCCTATATATGGGGGGGGGGGGAAGGTAACCACAAAAAGGAGTTCACACTCTACCTGGCAGCAGGGGATCTTCTGCTGCAGAGAACAGTGGAGGCCTCTCTGGCTGCCTCCTCCTTCCTGGCTGGCTCGGGCCCTACTGCAGTTCAGGCTTCACAGAGGCCTACACCAGGCCTCCGTGGAAGCCCCGCCCACCCGCCGATCAGCTGAGAGGCGGGAGAAAAGGAGCTCTTTGCAGCTTGTCTGCTGCTCGATTGCCGGCCAGGAGAACAAGCTGGAGAGACGGGGAACAGGGCAAGTGGCTGAGGGGCCTTGGGGCTGGGCAGGGGGCAATGGGGAGTCACATGAGGTGCCTCTGGGGGGCCCCCCAAGGCAGTGGGGCCCCCAGACAACTGTCTCCCCCTGCCCTATCGTTGTTATGCGCCTGATTCTCCACCACCCCTGTTATTACCTCTTGCTCGTACCTCATGGAATATGGCCATCCTGTTGTGGCTTATTTCACTATTCATGTTTCTAGTGACTGTTAGTGGGGGTGGCGTACTACATTGCTGGCTGCATCCTATGAAGAAAGAGTTGCAGCTAAGTGTTACAGCTGGGATGAGGCAGTGAATTCTCCATACAGATACTGTATAGTTTGGTGGTAACCCTGTGGTGAATGTAACCTCCACTCAGGACACTTCAAAACATTGCATTCTGTGATTGATTGCTCCTCTGGCTTAACAGAGAACGTATGAAGATATTATATAGTGGATCATACCACTGGTCCATCTAGCTCAGAATTGTCTACACTAACTGGCAGTGGCTTGCCAGAATTTCAAAAATAGATCTTTTTCTGGCCTACCTGGAAATGCCAGGGATTGACCCCGAGACCTTCTGTGTTAAATAAAGTGCTCAACCACTGTGCTGCAACTCCTTTCCTATGTGCCAGTTACACCCACTGAGACGCTATCTGCACCTAAAGGGTTGATCCCTATGCCAAATGTGGCTTTTCTACATGGAAAAGCAGATTTATTATGCTGTCAAAACAGCAATGTTAGCTTTAAAACCCTGCAACAGGAAGTACTTCTTCAATGAGTCACTTCCTGTTTTGTATCTTTTCTCCATGGTACTGTTGCCACTGGGGGTGACATGTGGAAATGCCCTTAGTAAGTCCCTTTCCAACCCTAACTTTGTTTGAAAATAATCATTAAATGAGCAGCCTTTAAGACTGTGCTGCTCTGCTAGCCAGATCCATGTTCTGTCAATGGGATCTCTGGACTAAACATTAATTTGGTCGCCGTAAGCAGCATAATCTTAATGGCTGCTCAACCTGTGATGATTGTCAAGCATAGCTGTCATTTCAGTAGAGGAAACTGCATCAGCTGTCCATGTCTATGTCCATGTAATATATGAAGTATATATCTATTTATTCTGGCAGATGTACACACAATGCAAAACTGTGATTGGCTGCCACTTCCCAACATGTTCATCTTTTATGTGTGGAACTTCTATCATGGAAGATGCTTGCAACAGATGCTTGGGGACTTTGACTCCTCTTGCCACATCCCATGCCATTCCTAACAGTCTCTCAAATCTCAAGAGCAGCTTTTCTTGGGTATTCGGAGATCCTTAGGAGCTTTAGAGGGTAGGATTTTAAGTGGGGGTAAAGATTTTGACATCTCCTACCTCAGCATCACAAGCCCGATTCAGTCATTATGCTGTACGAGTGCACAAATGTCTGTACACTTGTACATGTGTCTGTCTGAACGACTGTGCTTGTGTTCATTTTAAAAGTGAACCTGGATACAGGTCCTTCAGATGCATGGTGCAGATAGGAAGTGTACTTTTGTACTTATGTTCAACATAACATGTGAATGACTGTACCTGTGTATAAATCTGTAACTATGTACACTGTACACTCGCTGTACACGTGTTGAACATAATGTGTGAATGCCTACAGTCCCAATCTGAATTGGACCCCATGCAGCTAATATTTTACTTTGAAAATAAACCTCTAACTAGACAATGATACATTTAACACCACATCCAATTTTGCCCTGAGAGAAAAAAGAAGGATGCAGGTAGGGGCTACGATTGAAAATACACACACACACACACACACACACACACACACACACACACACGGAGAGTTTTGAACAAATCCTGGGAATGTTAAGGCTAGGGTAAAGATTTTAAATTGATCATCTGGCAGGACTGGTTTATTTTACTTAATCTAAAGCAGCCATAGCCCTTGCAGCCAGAATCAATTGTGTTCTTTCTTTGCATTTAGTGGAAAGGGCAAAGGTCTGTTTAAGAAAAAATGATAGTATGATTGCACAGGTTGTTAAAACACAAATGTTAAATCCTCCTAATTCGCATAATAAAGCATTATTTTTCTTTTAGCTGAGGTTTTGAACACAAACCAGGAGCAAGCTGTGTGTTTTGGATAAAGTTACTGGCAGTGTTTTAACTTGAAATAGGGGGTTTTTTTTAGTAAACAATATTACCTCAGGATTTATTCATTTTTTCAATTCTCCCCCCACCCCCCCAATTTTTATTTATTTTTTGCCTCTGAGATGTCTTGGTGTTATTTTTCAGTAGATGACAGAAAAGTTGTTGGAATCGAAGTTCTACTATTGTTGCCCTAATACCAAATGCAATGCTAATAGTACCATAGGCTCAGCTGGGTTGCTTGAGAAAATCTGGCTCTCTTTAGGTGGGCACAAGGCTGCATTGATAAAAGCCCAGTGAAGTGAGTGGGATAGAAAGGGAGTCATCCAAGATTTCTCCAAAAAGGTCACCAACTAGCAGTTTTCCATAAGTTTATGAACTAGCCAGGCCCTGTTACAGTGATGCTAAATTCCATAAAATTGGCCAGTTTAATTCAGAGCCCATGCATCATCTCTCTAGGACCAGTACAAAAACTTGTAAGACAGATCCTCTTGCCCCCATCAAAACACTCTTGTCAATTTTGGGGAAACTGGAGGACTGACTGGTGACCTTTAGCTTCTTTAGTTCCTTTTGTTTAAGCTCTGTTTGTTTCCGACTTCTTAAATATTCAGACATGGCAGTGGCAAACATCGTTCAAACATAGTCCCTAGTCACTGGGATCTAGACTCAGTTTTTCTATGTCCAATTCATTATTCATACATGTTTTGGCCTTCCACGGACGGCTCAACATCTCTGAACACCTGAGGCAGTGTGTCAAACCCCTTTGTGCTCACTCTCCTTCCAGTCTTTCCGTTTTTCCTGTGGGCTTCTCCTGTCTATGAACAAGAAATACCAGCAGACACTAAGGAATTCTGGGACTTTTCATTCTCAAGAGAGAAGGGGCTGGTTCAGATGTGGCCACAACGTATAATCAGGACAGGGTTGTGCCAAGAGCCTGCCTACCCTGACATCACTGGAAGACATCACAATGTGCTGTCAGAGCATCCTTTAATCACATCTGAATTGCCCCTCTATATGTGCTCTAAACCCCCTATTTAAACAGCATTTTGGAGCTTGTGTAGGAAAGAGATTTGCATGAACATCCCCTCACACAGTTAAATGACATCCTGACGGCACTTCAGGACATCCTCCATTGACATCTGGATGGATGTGCTCTTGGCATGATCCCATTTTGATCACATGTTGCACTTGGTGTTCATCTGAACCGGCCCAAGGTCACATAAGTTTGCTCATATCTCTCTGCCTCTCAAAATACAAGTCCTAGAGTTTCCTGTACAAGTTATTTCTCTCCCCTGCCACCACTCTCTTTCTGCTTGGGGAGGATCTAGGCAACTCAGAATGTCGGTTCAAAGAGCTAACACCGCTTCTGATTGAGTCCAGCAACTCTTACAAAATCAGGACACTCCATTCAGGAAGTAGGTTTATATAAACATCCTTGAGAATGATCTGTGATTTATACTCAGTTCTTTTAGATATAGCAATGGCCTTGCAGCCCAAGATCCTGCCCCCCCCCCGGCAAGTTTAGGCCCAAGTAAAGTGGAAGGATGGTGAGCTAAGTTGGCAGTTTCTATCCTCCCTTCAGTAGCCTCCTTACCCATCCTCTCCCAGCTTGTCACAGTGAAGAAATAGTCCATGCAAGTACCATGTGGAAAAGTACAATCAGGATTCACTGCTGTTCTCCTCCTTGTCTGGGAGGGCTGCTGTGGCAGAACGGGGGTGACTACGTTTCCCTGGGATCTACCCTCAGTAGAGAGATTGCTCTGATCCCAAATCTAGGAGCACGCTGCTCCTTCAAGGTAGGCTGCCACCAGTTGAAGACTGACATCTGACCAGGCTTAGATACGGCTTCAACAACCTAGAACTGTCCGGCTTGGGAATTACAGGCACTGTACAGCCAGAGTCCACACAACCCAGCTCTAGACAACAAGAGTTTATTCTGAAATCAACTCAAGAGTAGCAAATGACCTGACGAGACACATGACGAAGAGTTTTGCAAGTAACCCTCAGAACCTGTTAAATCAGACTGAAGCCACCACTTATATGAACTTTATTAAGAAACAATAGTTGCACACAGAATAAGGAATTGGGAGAAAATAGGGTGAAACTGGGAGTAAAGAAAGGAATACAGGAATTCAAAAGAAAATACAAAAAACATTTACTAACTGACTAGCACTGAATTTTACCTTAGTCTATCAGTAGGCAGGTCCTTGGCTGAGGGAGCATTAATCTCTCCAGCTTCTCCCATGGAACATCCATTTGCTGATGGAAAAGGGTGAACACTGGCCAGGCCTTTGTCCTCTAGCTTTAAAGCCATGAGTGAGGGGGTGAGCTGGGCTCAGGCGACAGTGGGTCTCACCCCAGTCCGAGTTCAAAGAGTATTATAATTTCCTCCCCTCTGGGTAGTGTGAGGCCATATCTCCTGTGTCAGATAAGATTAGGGAATTGGTGGAGGGAGGGTCTGTTAGATATTGGGGAGTGATGCTCTCACTTCTTCAAGATGGTGGAGGTCTGCATTTGTCACAGCTGCCTTATAGGCAGAGCCGAGGTCCAGGTCCTCCACACCCCCTTGGGCCTCCACACCCCCAAATCCTCTTTAATTTATCCCGGGTGGTGTGGTTACTGTCCCGGGCAGCTGGGCGTGACTGTGACTTGCTCCAGGTGGTTGATCATGACATCTGCTTTAGAGAAAAAAAGTGGGAGTGGGGAAAGAAATTTGTTGGATGGGAATATGTTAAGTTGGGTATTGAAATGTTTCTGCTAATGCATATTTGCATAAATATACCTGCTTTATATTCTTACATTCTTGTGAGTTCAGTTGCTGTTTGTGCCCTCAAGAACCCACATGTTAAAAATACTGGGTGTGTCATGGTGTCTGTGTGTAGGGAGATGATGCTTAACTTGAGTAGGAGGGGCCCCCTCCAAAAGCCTTTAGGTCCAGGCTCCAAAATGACCTAGGTGCACCTCTGCTTACAGGCTGGGAGACCACGATATGCCTGGAATTCTGTCTCTTCTGTTACTTATTAGACAGAAGAGTCTGATCTGAAGTGACTTCACTGTGCTGTGTGCTTTCTCTCCTTGTAGAAAACTCTGTGGGTACTGGGCTTCTTGCAGGAGGAAGCAAGTAGATTGCTGTGAAATCCAATGCACCGCTCTACCTTCCCCCTGTGGCAGCAATCAAGGCAGCCTCCTGCAGAGTAGGACGGAGGGTCTAACTCCGTAGTTCATTCAGGCAGCAGATGTGTTGGTTGCCACCCAGGTAGTGGGGGTTACCATAATACTGTCTGCGGCCCTTGGGCTTGGCAGCTGTGGGCTGCGGAAGTGCTGCCTCTGCCTCCGGGAGAGGATACTCTCCAAAGCCAGCAAAGCCATTAGCTTTCACTTAAGAGCAGCAGCCTCGTTTTATGGGCAGGGGCAGGCCTTGCTGCAAGTGGCCCTCTGGAGACGAAGCAGGGCAGGGCAGGATGGCTGTTGCTTGCAGGGCCTCCAAATACTCAGTTGGAACCGTTGCTGTCTGAGAGATGCAGCAGCAAATAAGACATCCTGAGGAGAGAGAGAGAGAGAGAGAGAGAGAGAGAGAGAGAGAGAGAGAGAGAGAGAGAGAGATCTATCAAGCTGCATATTGTTAGAAGCTTGGAGTTGTGCCCAGGAAGACACAGAAAACAGATGGTGGTAGGATTGTGATCAGATGGATAAACCCTACGTGAATGCTGCCAGCTCTGATGTCGGTTTCCTTCTCACTCTTAAGGGTCTGAGGCGTTTGGCTCTGAGCTGACTGGGGAGGCCGAGTTAGTTGAGTAACTCCCACTTAGCCTGAGCTGGCCTTGCAGTGAGAAAAAAGGCAAGATCTTGAATCGCAGGACTCGGGTAGTTCAGAAAAGCTCTTCACAAACTTCTGGGACTTTCCCAAAGTAAGCATTGCTAGAATTTTGCTGAGCGGATGTGTTTTCCTCTGGAATGTTTATTTATTTGTCACACTTGTATCCCACCCTTCCCAGGATTGCTCACACATTTCCCTAAGTGGGGAAATAGCAGCTGTGGCAGCAGGGGGTGGGGTGGGGTGGGGGATTCGAACCAGGGAATCGGCACAAGAGCAAAGATTTAAAACCACCTCCCCCAAAACACACCCCTGATCTGGATCACCCCTTCAGCCAGTGACGGCTGGTGAGGGCGGCGCCTGGGGGGGAGGGCATGGCGAGAGGCACCTTTAAAAGTAAATTAGAAGGTGCTTACCAGTGGTACAGCCATACCTGCAAGTTGCCTGGAGGAGCAGCACTCCGCCCAGCATGCCACGCACGCAGTCTCTGGCACTTCGCTGGCCTCTGCACATGCATGGAGGCCAGGTGAGTGCCAGAGCTGTGCTGCTGCTGCGTGGGATACCAGGCACAGCGCCGTTGCTTGAGGCAGCTTGCAGATGTGGCAGTACCGTAAGCACCTTCTGGTTTTCTTTTAAAGGTGCCTCTCACCTCCGCTCCCGGTGCCACACTCACCGGCCACCACTGCCTTCAGCACTGAACTCTGGGTCACATTTAGTTTGTCCTTGAGATTCATGACTGAGTGGGGGTTTGAACTCACTCTGTAATTAGATAGTCAAAAAACCCACCAGTTTAAGACCGTATTTAAGGCTATCTCATTTTGGTTCAGGCTCCACAAAGTCAGAAAATTGGAACCTAAGGCTAATGCCTTAACAGACGTGCCACATGATCAGTAACGAAGTTGTGCAATGTCATAAATTGTGCTCGATTACAACTCATCCTCTGTGAACTTGCACTTTTCCTTGGTCTTTGAGGCCGAGCTCCAGATGGGGAGGATGGAGTGCCTGGCACTAGCAAAGATGCCCCATGTGGGTGCATTGAAGTATGACAGCAAACAGTCAACTCCCCTCACTTGGGAGTGGCAGACCTTGGTACCTCCTTCCATCCCATGGGTTTCTCCGCAGCTCATGCCCTGCTGCAGTCCAGCCCACATCCCTCTCAGCAAGAGTTGCTGAGCTCAAAGCCATGCTGGTTCTGCATTCCTGTCTGATGAGTGAGGAGTTGCAGTGTTTACTTTGAACACTGCGCTCTGTGTCTAAATCTGCTAGGCATTAAATTCTTTCAGATTTCTGGCTCCAAGCTGCAGTTGGGGGAAGGGGAAGGAAAGCCCTGAATCTGTGCTTCAAGCATGGATAAATCACGTTCTCTGCTACCTTGCAGCACCTGAAGCAATGTACATATGGAAACAAAAAATCTATCTGGAAAATCAATGGAAGGAAGGAAGGAAGGAAGGAACCAACCCTCTGCCCCAATCTAAAGCAAATCACAATACATAAAATCAATTTGGAGGGATTTTTGTATACATTGGTAGGGTTTTGTGGGGGAGGGGGCAACTTTATGCTTCCTGATGATATCTCTTTGTCTTTAGCTAACAGAGTACAATTGAGAAGGGATTTGCTCCATTCTGTGATGTGCATATGCTCCGATGACCATTATGTTTCTATGGCTTGTTGAAAACTCACTTCATAGCCAGAAAGAAACTCCCTACAAAACATAAAGAGGCTTGCATATTGCCAGCTTTGTGAATCACAGGACTGAGAAACAGGGGTGGACAAAGATGATGGTGATGATTTTTTGTAGGAAGGACTATATGAAAAAGTAGCAGGGCTGTTTTCTTTGTTCATAAACCTGCTTGTAGTCCTCTGGTAAAAAAAACCTTGTAGGAGGCAGTCAAGCTGTGGACAATACTATTCTATTTCCTGTTGTCCATGCTCACTTAGTATGTCAGTCAGAGTAGTTCTCCTAGAAAAGTTAATCTAGAAAAAATCTGTACATTGGGAGCGTTTGCCATATGTGGCTTTTGAAGAAGACAAGAAGAAGAGATTCAGGTCATCATTCCAGTCTTGGGTTCAGTGGGTAGAGTAGAGGAAGAGACAGGTTATCATCTAGGGACAAACATTCCACACTTTGGGCTGTTTACACGACCATGTACGCTGGGCCAGGCAATAGGGATGTGCGAATGGGCTCACTTCAAGCTGGGCTCGAGACTGAGTCAGCCTGATTCAAGCCGTCCGAGTTTGAACCAGCTCATGGGTATACTTGTATTATTGTTTCTTGTTTACACAGTCAGACAGGTGCTATTAACTGGTTTGTTTCATACAGACATCGAGTCCTTCCCAAGGACCTGGGATGGCTGAATTTTATTATCAATGTTGCTGTTATTATAGATATTGTTGCAGAATATAGGCTGTTCCCAGTAAAGTTGCTTTTTGTAATTGGCTGATGGTGATTTCTGTGGCCCCCATGGTGTTGAGGTGTTCTTCAAGTTGTTTTGGAATTGCACCTAGGGTGCCAATTACCACTGGGATTATTTTGGTCTTTTGCTGCCACAACCTTTCAATTTCAATTTGTAGATCTTTGTATTTGGTGATTTTTTCTATTTCTTTTTCTTCTATTCTGTTATCCCCTGGTATTGCTATGTCGATTATTTTAACTTGTTTTTCTTTCTTCTTGACTACAGTTATATCTGGTGTATTGTGTGGCAGATGTTTGTCTGTTTGTAGTCGGAAGTCCCATAATATTTTCACATCTTCATTTTCTACAACTTTTTCAATTTTATGGTCCCACCAATTTTTGGCTACAGGTAGCTTGTATTTTTTTTTGCAGATGTTCCAGTGTATCATCCCTGCTACCTTGTCTTGCCTTTGTTTGTAGTCAGTGTGTGTAATCTTTTTACAACAGCTGATTAGGTGGTCCACTGTTTCATCTGCTTCTTTACAAAGGCGGCACTTGCTGTTTGTGGTTGACTTTTCGACTTTTGCTCTTATTGCATTTGTTCTTAGTGCCTGTTCTTGTGCAGCCAGTATTAAACCCTCTGTTTCTTTCTTCAAGTTGCCATTCTTAAGTCATTGCCAGGTCTTGGTGATGTCTGATTTTCCACTTATATTGTGCAAATATTGACCATGCAGTGGCTTATTTTTCCATTTTTCTGCTCGGTTCTTGGCTTGTTCTTTCTTGTAGGCCTGCTTTATTTCATTGGTGTTGTATAGTTTCTCGTTATTGACCATTTGAAGTGCATCTTCTTCACTGTCCTTTCTATATTTTTCAAAGCCTCTTTTCTCCTCCTCTACTGTTTGATGGACTTGCAGCATTCCTCTTCCACCTGAGCTGCGAGGGAGGCATAGCCTATCTACATCACTGCGGGGTGCAGAGCATGATTGATGGTCATTATTTTCCTGGTCTTATGATCTAGTGTCTCTAGCTCTGCCTGGGTCCAGTCTATTATTCCTGCAGTGTATCTGATAACAGGTATAGCCCAGGTGTTTATGGCTTGTATGGTGTTCCCGCCATTGAGTTTGGACTTGAGGATTTTTCTAACTCTCCTGATGTATTCACTTCCAATTTTTCTTTTAACTTCAGCGTGTGCAATGTTATCAGCCTGGAGAATGCCCAAGTATTTGTAATGTTTTTTCTCTTCCAGGTTCTTGATGTTGCTTACATTGGGCAGTTCTATTCCTTCTGCTTTTGTTATTTTCCCTCTGTTCATTGTTAATGCAGCACACTTGTCTAGTCCAAACTCCATTGCTATATTGCTACTGAATATACGGACAGTGTTTAGCAGTGGTTCGATTTCTGACTGGGACTTTCCATACAACTTCAGATCGTCCATGTACAGCAGATGGTTGATTTTATTTGATGTTTTAGATGTTTGGTATCCGAGGCCTGTTTTGTTTAGTATTTGTGAAAGTGGAGTCATGCCGATTACAAACAACAGAGGGGATAGTGAGTCCCCTTGGAAAATGCCTCTTCTAATGCTAACCTGTCCAAGTGTTTCACCATTGATTGTTAACTGTGTACTCCACATGCTCATTGCTTTTTAAAATAAATATCTGAATGTTTTTGCTGACACCAGTTGTTTCTAAACAGTTCAGTATCCACGTGTGAGGCAATGAATCGAAGGCTTTCCTGTAGTCAATCCTTGCAACACTTAGATTTGTTTTTCTTCTCTTGCAATTTTCTAAAATCATTTTGTCAATCAGCAGCTGGTCTTTTGTGCCTCTGGTTTTCGGGCAATTTCCTTTCTGTTCAACTGGAAGCTGTTTGTTAGTTAATAAGTGTTGTATCACTTCATCTGCTATTATTCCAGTTAATAATTTGAACATGGTTGGCAGGCAGGTTATCGGTCTATTATTACTTGGAACTGCACCTTTCCTGGGTCTTTCATTATGAGATGAGTTTTCCCAGTTGTTAGCCATTGTTCTATATCACCGCCTTGCAAAATGTGATTGAACTGTTTTGATAGTTGTTTATGAAGGCTTCTTAGGTGTTTAAGCCAAAAGCCATGCAGTTCATCGTCGCCTGGTGCAGTCCAATTTTTAATTTTCTTTGCTCTTTCACTTATTAATTCTGGTGTTATTATTAGATCTTGCATTTGTTGGTTACATTTTTCGACCTCTTTCATCCAGCCTGCTTTTTTATTATAATCTATTGGATTGTCCCATAATTTCCCCCAGAATTGCACTGTTTCTTCTTTATTTGGTGTTTCTAGGTTTCTTGCAGTTTCTCCTTCTATGCTTTGGTAGAAACGTCTCTGATTCTACTGGAATTGGAGATTCTGCCTGTGTTGTGTAGTTCTGGCTTCATATCTGCTAATCTTCTTTGACACTGCTGTTATTTGCTGCTTTATTATTTCCAGGACTTCTCTAATTTTCCTTGAATCTAGGTGGTATTTTTGGATCAGATACTGTTTGGTGTTTTCATTCTTCAGCTTCTTGTCTTTCATATCTTTTAATTTACTAGCATCTGATCTAAGCCTGTCGATTTTATTTTCTAATCTAATCTTCCGTTTAGGTGATGTACTACTTTCTTTTTTGACAGGTCCAATGATCTTATGTCCGAGCTCTTGTGTTGTTATTGTTGCTGCACTGTACATTAGTTGGTTTGTTTTTTGCAAATTTTTGGTTGTTATTTCTGCAAGTGCAGCATTGACATCTTTTAATGCCTGAGCGAGTTGTTTTTTGACAACTGTTTTTTGAGCTGGAAGTCGAACCCTGGTGGTTGTTTGGTTCATGTGCTCAGTTATTTTTTGCTTTAGTTCTTGTTGCTTTTCTGTTAAAGGGCATTTGGGTTTTTGAGGTGAAGGCAAAGGGGAGGTTGCCTGGTTTTGATTTTGGAACAGTTCAGCAACAGTGGCATCCTCAATTTCCAACACCTCCTGCACCTGCGCCTGAGCAACTGCTTCAGTTGGTGGTAATTCTTCTTCCATATCTTGAGCCTGTGTTGCTCTTTGCAGTTCTTCCAGCTCAACTTCTGTGAATACTTTATTTCTTATTATGAATCTTCTCTGGTCTGCTAGCCTTTGTTCTGTTATTTCTGTGTCTGGATGCTTCTCTTTCCAAATTTGGTACATTCTTTTTAAATAACCTCTTCTAGTTGGACTAGATTTGTAATAGCAGATCATTATTTCCTTGTTGGTGGTTTTCGTATTATTATTAATAATAATAATAATAATTTATATCCCGCTCTTCCTCCAAGGAGCCCAGAGTGGTGTACTACATACTTAAGTTTCCCCTCACAACAACCTTGTGAAGTAGGTTAGACTGAGAGGGAAGTGGCCAGCCCAGAGTCACCCAGCTTGTATCATGGCTGAAGGCGGATTTGAACTTGGGTCTCCCCAGTCCTAGTCCAGCACTCTAACCACTACACCACACTGGTTCTCATCTGTAAAGAGGAATTCGGTGAGGATTCCCTTTTACAAGTGTAGGGCATTCCCTGGAGTAAATGCAGGGCAGGGAGAGAAAAGGTAGTTTTTACCTTTAAAATTCAGGCACCAGGATGGTGGAGGTGTCCACGGCATCGGCAGAGACATTGGAGGTGGTGACAGGGGCTCCTCCAACCCTTCAGCAGCCTCCCAAATGTCAGCCCAGGCTGCCTGCCTGGGCCCCTGCGCCCATGCAGAGGCCAGTTTCACGAGCTCCACACGGTGGGGGCAGGAGGAGGTTGGGTTCAACCTACCTTATCTCAGATGACCACATGCAGCCCTGAAAGTGCACAAGGCACATGACCCACATGACCAGCACTGCAGGAGCACTGCAGATGAATCTCTGTGCTGCTCCCAACAGTGTGGGTACACCGAGGCCATTGGCCCAGCCTTCGGAGTTGCCACAATGCATCGCACAACATGCGTGATACAGTATTTATTTATTTATTCTTTTGATTTGCATACCCCCTTTCCAAAATGGCTCAGGGCTGTTTACAATTAAAACACACCACTAAAACAGTAAAGAGCTAAAACAAATTAAAAAACAATATAAAAATTAACAATTTAAAAACATTTTAAAGCAACAATAAAACAATTTCAGTGATTAAAAACCCGGAAATTGGGTTCTGAATTTTAAAATAAACCAGAAATTAAAACCCCCACAATTTAGGAAGCTGAGAAAGAATGGGTGAAAAGAAGGGTTTTCAGGTGTTTTTTGAAAATTGCCAGAGATTGGGAGGATCGTATCTGAGCAGGGAGCGCATTTCACAATCTTAGGGCAGGGACCGAGAAGACCCGTCTCTATGTAGCCACCAAACGGGTTGGCGGTAACTGGAGACGGACCTCCTCAGATGACCTCAATTGGCGGTGGGGCTTATAATGAAGAAGACACTCTCTTAGGTACCCAGGGCTTAAGCCGTTTAGGGCTTTGTAAGTTATAACTAGCACTTTGTATTTTGTCCGGAAACCTATTGGCAGCCAGTGTAACTCCATGAGTAAAGGAGTGACATGGTCTCTCCGAGATGACCCAGAGACCAATCTGGCTGCCGCGTTCTGAACCAATTGAAATTTCTGGACTACGTACAAAGGCAGCCCCACGTAGAGCGCATTACAGAAGTCCAGTCTGGAGGTTACCAACAGATATACCACAGTTTTGAGGTCATTGATCTCAAGAAACGGGCGCAGCTGGCTTATCAGCCAGAGCTGATAGAAAGCACCCCTGGCCACCGCCTCAACCTGAGAAACCAGGGAAAGGTGTGAATCCAGAAGTACTCCCAGACTGCGAACCTGTTCCTTTTGGGGAAGTGTGACCCCATCTAGAACAGGCAGATGAAAATTGTCTCTAGAGTTCTGTCCCCGCTCAAGAAATATCTCTGTCTTATCTGGATTCAGCTTCAGTTTATTCTCTCTCATCCAGCCCATTACTGCTTCCAGGTAGGCATTTAGGGAGGATATGCCAGCTCCTGAAGAAGTTGACATGGAGAAGTAGATTTGGGTGTCATCAACATACTGGTAACACCCAGCTCCAAATCCCCTGATGATCTCTCCCAGCGGTTTCATGTAGATGTTAAAAAGCATTGGAGATGGTACGGAGCCTTGAGGGACACCATACTTAAGCTCAGATTTTGAAGAGCAACAGTCTCCAATCGACACCATCTGGAATATATCTGAGAGGTAGGAGCGGATCCACTGTAAAACAGTGCCTCCCACCCCCAACACCCTCAGACGTTCCAGAAGGATGCTATGGTCAATAGTATCGAAAGCCGCCGAGAGATGCAAAAGGACCAACAGAGTCACATTTCCTCTGTCAATTGCCAATTGGAGATCATCCATCAAGCCAACTAAGGTAGTCTCCACCCTATAGCCCTCCTGAAAACCAGTTTGAAATGGGTCTAGATAATCAGTTTCCTCCAAGACCGCATGGAGCTGAGAGGCCACCACCCTCTCAATTACCTTGCCCAGCCATGGGAGGTTGGAAACAGGCCTATAATTGCTCAACTCCGAGGGATCTAATGCAGGCTTCTTTAGAAGAAGGCATCCTGCCCTCCCTCAGAGAAGAATTTATGATATCCACCAGGCTTTTTACAACAACCTCCCTGCTAGATCGAACAAACCATGTTGGACAAGGGTCAAGAGAACAAGTGGTAGGCCTCACCGATCCAAGCAGCTTGTCCACATCCTCAGGAGTCACAAACTGAAACCAATCCAGTTGAATCACATAAGAGGAGTCGTTGGGCACCTCCAGCTCAGACATCAAAATAATTGTGGAGTCTCCATCTAGGTTGGCCTGAATCCGAGAGATTTTATCTGCGAAAAACTCTTTAAACACATCACAGCGGGTAACTGATGACTCCAAATTCTGGTTCAAGGGAGACGGGGCAGATACTAATCCCCTCACAACCCTGAACAACTCCGCTGGACGTGAATTCGCAGAGGCAATACGGGCAGAAAAGAACCGCCTCTTTGCTGCACGTATTGCCAGAGCATAGATCTTTAGATGAGCTCTATGTCGCAATCTGTCAGATTCGAGTCGAGTCTTCCTCCACTTGCGCTCCAGTCACCTACCTTGCCGTTTCAGCCCCTGTAGATCTTCTGTATACCAAGGGGCCAATTTTGAAGTGGGTCGGGAGGGGATTCTTGGGAGCAATCGAGTCTACTGCCCTGGTGAGCAAGATGTTCCAATTCTTAACCAGGGCATCAACAGGATCACCAGCAAAGCCAGCATTAAATTCCTCCAAGGCTTCTTGGAATCTTAATGGATCCAATAACCTCTTCGGGCGGACCATTCTAATGGGCCCCTCACCCCTGCGGAAGTGGGAAGTGGTCATAAGTCCAACTTAACCAGATGGTGGTTAACCAGTCTTAACCAGTCTTCCTCCACTAGTGCTCCAGTTGCCTACCTTGCCGCTTCAGCTCCCATAGATCTTACGTATACCAAGGGGCCAATTTTGAAGCAGGTCAGTCCCAGCACATTGTGGGATTCCTCCATGAAACAGGCGCTCTATACACCCGTCTCTTTTATTTTGGGGTGGCCGGGCTGGAAACAGCTCAGCTCACACACAAGCAAGTAGCCTGGGTTAAGGGAGTGCTTGCTTGTTTAACCTTGGCTAGCAACTGGGCAAAAAAGCTGTGCTAGGAGGTGCTGGCCTTCTGGGATCAGACCTGATCCCAGCAGTTATCACGCACAACCTAACCCAGGCTGGGTGTCTCTAGCCTGAGTTAGGCTGCGTGTGAGAACAGCCTCTTTTTCTAACATGTGTTTTGGGTCTTCACAGAGAACTGGGAGGTTCTTCCCAGTGTAGACCTAAAACTTTCAGAATGCTACCAACATTTTCTCACCTGAGTTTCTCCCTGTATTTTTGAGATCCAAATTATCTATACATTTCTGAAGTGGTACTCATAGAACATTGGGAAGCCTCCACTGTCAAATGTTTCATTTCCAAATGCCCTTTTGGTTTCTTCAGTATATTGGTGTCTTCCCTTTCTTACATTATCAAGATTGCTAAAACTGCATATTGTTTAAAAAACAACAACAACAACAAAATATCCAAGACTGATATTACTCTACATATGATCAGTTCTTTTGTGTGGACTGGTAAAATAACAAAGAAATGTTGATGTGACAGTGCATCTGTTTGTATTAAAACATTTATTTCTGTTCTGTTTTACCAATGCAAAGGAGTATATGTGTGCATCTTTAAAAGACAACAACAGAAAGAATTTTTGATGCAAAAACTATGATCTCATCAAGCTAGTGCTGTATTCTGTCTAGTAATCTTTTGTGTTTTGTTGATTGGAACCTTCTCCCAGTGAGGATCCTATAGAGCAGGGATGTCAAACTGTGGCCCTTCTGCAGATGTTGGCCTACAACTCCCATCATCCCTGGCTATTGGCCACTGTGGCTGGGGATTATGGGAGTTGTAGTCCAAAAACAGCTGGAGGGCCACAGTTTGACATCCCTGCTATAGAGAGTGTTGGTAGGGAGGAGTCAGAAAGAAAAGGGAGGAAAGAGAGGAGAAAAATGGAATTGTTTCTGGAATAAAGTTTTAGTTAAATCCTCATAAGATTGTTTTGTGCTTACCAAGGAAGCAGTTACTGTATAAAACATTTGGTGACAAGATTTTGAACCAGCTATGCGTGTGAGCCTGCAAAGCTTGTGAATGTTCATTTCATTACATTACTGGGCCTAAATTCTTGAACTGCTTCCAGCTATTGCTGATCATGAGGTTTCTCCAGCTCCCTGACCCACACAACTCCTGAATGTACTTTCCCCTTCTCAATCCTGGACTCTGTTGTTCACTGGATGCCCATTGCAGCATGGTTCAAATCCCACCACTACCTTTTTTCTTTTCCACCTGCTCTTCCCTGGTAAGAATGAAGGTCCTATTTCTGCACTTACTTCCTATACAGACCCCTGATTTTACTCCAGCAAAGCAGAAGGCTATATTGCTTCATTGCCTGGGCCCTGAAGGTCAAAGCATATATACTCATTTTCCATTTACTAGCAACTTGGAAGGGGATCCTGACCCTTATTAAGCTGCTCTTCAAGCCCTAGATTATCATTTTGACCCTACTTTGAATGTGATTGCTGAACGTTACTAGTTCTATTCTAGATCCCAGCTGTCTGGTGAATCTATCGATCAATATGTCACAGCATTGCGTGCTTTAAGTGTATCCTGAAAGTTTGCCAGCTTTACTGATGAACTGCTCAGGGATCAGATTGTTATGAAAACAAACTGCTCCAAACTCCATGAAAAATTGCTACTGGAAAGGAAACAACTTGGATAAAGTTATAGAGATGGCTAAGAGGGTGGAAAATGCTCTTCACTTTGCCAAATTACTCTCTTTGGTACCCTCAAACCCAATTTTTGAAATCCAGGCTGTTCAGTCTAAATCCTTCCAAGTCCAATCTTTTCTATGGCACTGCCCCAGAAAGTGGCAGCACATGAAAGGAAGAGCTGCCAATGCTACCCATGTGGAGACTCTGCCCACAAAGTCGATTTTGCTCACTGTCCTGCACGGAGGGTAACTAGCAACAGGTGCAAATAAAGGGTTCACTTTGCTAAGATTTGCAAGTCTGCTGTTCACTCCATTACTGCTTTACTATATGATTAGGATGAATCAGATGAACTGCTTCCTGATAGCATTTTAAGTAGGACAGACTCAGAGCCTACTTTTTCACATTGTCAAGTAAAATTTAATGGCCATGAAGTGCAGATGATGGCTGATTCTGGTTCTCCGAACACTTTCGTTTCCCATCTGATTAACAAGGAACTCCTTACTACATTAGATTTGCACCTGCAGCATTCAGCTGTCTACCTACGGGGATATGGAAGTTCCTCTATTGCCATAAATCATTATCTGGCTTCCCCAAGCTGCGGCCCTCCAGATGTTGCTGAACTACGATTCCCATCATCCCAGCCACAATAAGTTGTAGCTGCTGGGGGTGATGGGAATTGTAGTTTGGCAACATCTGGAGGACCGCAGCTTGGGGAAGCCTGCCATAAATGGATACTTCACTGCTGTCCTGGAATATGAAGGATGTACTGCAGAAGTGAAAGTGTACATATCACAAAAAGGAGTCTCAATATTGGAATGGAAACATAAGAAAGATCTACAGATAGTGTTAGACCCAAATAGCATAGAATCCTTACTACAGATGATGGAGAATTCATATGCTGATATGATTTCTCGGACATTTTTGCTGATGCTCCTGGCACTGCCATACATTTCAAACATAAGGCCAATGCAATACCTATACAGGTCATATGAGTGCAAGGCAAGAGCCATAGAGTTATGGCAGGGAGTAGCAAGGCTAGAGCATCAACACAGAGTGAGGCAGCAGTGGCAGTGAGGTGAGGTGAGAGAGTATACCAGGATGCCAAGAAAGAGCCACATGGTGGGTGAGGTTCCTCCTCCTCCACCTCGTTCCCTGGACAAAGCCACCATGGTCACCACCCTCCCTCACCCCCTCCCTGCATCCCCTCCCTCACAGCTCAGCTCACTTCACAATGCCACAATTGGGAGCCCTGTCATCCAGCAGCCTCCTGAAGAAGAGACCCAAGGGCCAAGGCACCAAGTGCAAAATGGATCTGCACATCAGAAAGATGGATAAAATTATGATGATATTGAACCTTACTTGGGTCCTTGGGCCACATTGAACAATGCATACACTGTGTCCGACTCCTACATGACAAATGGCTAAAGTCCATCCATTGGATACTCCTGCTCCTTGGGTGAAGCTGCGGGTCTACTGGGGGGTGCTCCACCCATGCCCTTCTTAACATAGTATGGACAGCTAAGCAATAGGAAGCCTCAGTTCCTCCTGTTCATGTTTGGATAGCCAGGGGCCCTTGGCAGCACACCATTTCTGGGACAGCATGGCTTTAACGTTTTCCAAGTGGGATTGATTCGGCTTTTGCCAGTGAGACACTGAATCAGGCTCCTGGCATGAATACCATAGACCAGGGGATGGCAGACTTGAAGCTGGGAAGCACCCAAATAAAACAACAATTTGTACAACAACAATTTGAGGAAATTACCCATAGCATTGTGCCAACCACTTAAAGAGGAGCTTTTGAGGCTACAGCATGCTGACATCATAAAGTCTGTTGATTCATCAGAATGGGTCTCCCCCATTGTTCTTGTATGGAAACCAAAAGGTACACTTCAAATGAGCGTAGATTTAAGAGATGTGAACTCCAACATGATAACAGATTGTCATCCATTACCAAATATCAATGAAACAGTGCTTACTCTGAAAGACACCTCAGTGTTCACAACTTTGGACTTGTCTTTGGCCTGTCATCAAATTCCTCTGCTCAAAGGTTCTCGACGATACAGTCTTCATTTCCCCATAGGGTCTTCTCTTTTTTTAATAATAATAATAATAATAATAATAATAATAATAATAATAATAATAATAATATAGCAGAATAGAAGAAAAAGAAATAGAAAAAATCACCAAATACAAAGATCTACAAATTGAAATTGAAAGGCTGTGGCAGAAAAAGACCAAAATAATCCCAGTGGTCATTGGCGCCCTGGGTGCAGTTCCAAAAGACCTTGAAGAGCACCTCAACACCATAGGGGCCACAGAAATCACCATCGGCCAATTACAAAAAGCAGCTTTACTGGGAACAGCCTATATTCTGCGACAATATCTATAACAACTGACAATAAAATTCTGGCATCCCAGGTCCTTGGGAAGGACTCGATGTCTGGATAAAACAAACCAGTCAATAACACCTTTCTGACTGTATAAACAAGAGATAATAATAATAATAATAATAATAATAATAATAATAATAAGAAGAAGAAGAAGAGTGCCCTTTGGATTAGCTTCTGCAGCTTTATTATTTCAAAGAACAATGCATGCAAGTGTTGGCACTACAGATAGCATCACTTGCTTTCAGGATGACATTTTGTTGTATGGTAAAACCATTGAGGAGCATGATGCTAAACTGACAGAAGTCTTAAGAAAATTCTGACAACATGGACTTACTATCTACAGAGAAATGTCAATTTTGCACATACCCGTTGATGTACTTGTGACACACAACTTCTGAGAGTGGCATATATCCTGCCAAAAACATGGTGAAAGCTATTTGGGAAGCACCAGAGCCACACAACAAGGATGCACTTTGATCATTTTTAGGACTCTGTGACTATTACTCTAACTTTGATAGACAATTTGCCCCCCAAGTTGCTCTAATGCATCTTCTTTTAAAAAAGAATGTAGCATTTAACTGGGATGCATCCTGCAAAGCTAGTTTTCACAATAGCAAATCAGCCATTTCTGTAATCGCTGCTGTCACTTCTTTTGACACCAACGGGCACACTATTGTTACCACTGATGTTTCTGAATATAGTTTGGGTGCTGTCTTGACCTAGCAAAAGGGGGACAGGGTTACAGTTGCATTTGCTTCTAGAGTGCTTACTGCTTCAAAGAAGATGTATTCTGTCATTGAAAAAGAAGCTCTAGCACGTTTCTGAGCTGTGAGGCACTTCAGGATTTACTTGTGGGGCAAATAATTCATTTTACTGTCAGACCATAAACCCTTTTCTGATTTATTTACTACTCGGGGATCAAATAGAACAACCCTAAGAATAGCCAAATGGATCACCAGACATGGACTCAGATTTCCAGGTGGAATATCTTCCAGGTCTTTGGAATACAACAGCAGATTGTTTGTCTTGACTTCCACTTCCAGACCAAGAGGAGACCTCAGAAGATGAGGATGAAGGAGTAGCAATTGCGCAAACAGCTTCATACACTCATGGAGTGATCTCATCTTCTGAATGGAAAGTTACTCTCAATGCTGATCAAGTGCTTACTGAACTTAAACCTCACATAACTAATCGAGGGCCATGCAAAAACAAGGTACCTGAACATCTTCAACCATACATGCACGTAGCAAGTGAGCTGTCCCTTCTCAATGAACTAGTGCTGAGGACTGATATTTGCTGGTGATCCTTACAAGCAAAAGTGATCAAATTTGCCCACAAAGGTAATCTGGGCATGAGCTTGACTAAAAGGCAAATCAGAGAAAGTGAGGCGGGTCTCACGATCCGTGAGACCTGCTTTTGCTGAAACTGCGGGGAGAGCAGGCTAAGCCCACTCTCTCCACAGACGATCTCTGCAAAAGCCCTAGGCGGCCATATCGGTCGCCGGCACGATTGCTGGCTCCATGACGGAGCCGGCGGGAGCTGGGGAGCTCGGGGACCCTGGGGAGCTCGGGGGCTCTGGGGCGCTCGGGGGCCCTGCGCAACCACGCAGGGCATACTGGGGAGACCCCCGGAGCTGGGAGGTGGCTTTTCGCCTCCTGGTCGGGGGTCTACTCACGAGTAGCCATGGTGCAGAGCCGCACCTCAGCTACTCAGGATCAGAGAGACCAGTTTTGCAGAGCGCTCACTCTGCAAACCCAGGCTAAGGGCAGGGGCACTTAGGCAGGTTACCCACCTAGGAACCACCAGGGTCGCAGCCGAGTGCAGTGGTTCCCACAACTGGGGAAAATCGGGCTAGGCTATGTTTTTGTACATAGGACAGTTAATTTGTACAAAACCATGTGGTATCATGTTAGGAAACCCCACCATATTTACCCATTATAGAAATCTGTAGTTGCCATAATTACCAACATTACCACCAAGTATTTGATAACCCCTCTAAAGCTTTTGAACTCAAACAGAAAGGGCATTCATACATGCAGCCTAACCCAGGCTAGAACAGCCCATCTTGGGCTAGTCCGTGCATGTGAAGAACCGGGATCGAGCCTGATCCCGGCACTGCTCCCGTGCCAAGCCCAAGATTTTAACCTCGGCTGGTGATCATCTGGGCAACTGAGGCCAGGTTAAATGGCTTCCCCCACCCGGCACGCCACCCTTTCCAGAAGTGAGCTGGGGGAGAAGGAATGGCCACACTTGTGCCCTGGGGCACCCTGGTAAGCAAGAGGGGGGAAGTCATCCCACTCCCAGCCTCTCTCTCCTCTGCACCGTCACTCATGTGGGTGTGCAGTGTGGTGGAGGGGAAGATGGTGGCTGCCCGTCTGTCAAGAAAGGCAGGCGCATTCTTGCCTGCCCGCAGCCTGCCCGCCGACCCTCCCCAGTGAGGTCATGTGCATGACCTCAGAGGCTGGATGGCTGTCTGTCAGGGATGCTGTAGCAAATTTATCCCCTGAGCATGATGTGGGACTAAAAGACTTCCAAGGTCCTTTCTTTTCTAACATTCTATGATTCTATGGAACAAATTGTAAATCCTCCCAGTGGCATCTCACCATCTGTTTTCCATGTTTACATCTTGCAAAAATCACTTTTCCAGCCTGGGCTGTATTTTTATACTGAAAACTTTTAAACATTGATGAAAGAGAAAAATTAGATTGGTGATTAAAGAGCAGAACACCCAGCAGAGAAGCTTATTTTCCATTTCTAGCCCTCAAAGTAATGTTGAGGATCCTTTTCTGTTTTCCCTTTAAGCTTCCCTGTTTTTTGCAAAGGTGAGAATAGTACTGCATATTATGTGTGTGAATCCTGGTTGGCAAAGGTCTAAGGAAAGGTCCAGGGGAAGACCAAAAGGTTATTGTTCTTGACAGAGGCCTTGGCTAGATTGAGGGAGGGCTGTAGAAAAATGTAATACTAAACTTTTAAAGTGGATTGTTTGGCTACTATTTGCTTCTTTTTTGTTTTCAGTATATAGGTAACACACCGCACACACACAAACACCCCCCCCTTCCCAGTAGGAATTATAGCATGAACAATCTATCTGAAGCGGCCCCTGCAGCAGGCTGCTTTAGCATTGGCAGATATGTTGGCTTGAAATTCACCATCTAAAGGCCTAATTAGATGGGACATGGGAATTCTGTGGACTGGGATTCCCAATGTCATTTTGTTCTCCAAAATGCAGGCATGGGAGACCCTGATTTGGATCAGGGGGCTACAAAGGGAGGGGGAAATCACCCTTTGCCCCTTCATTGATTCCCTTACTTGTATTGCCCGCCCTGCCCCCACTCAAAGCTGCTGTCAGCTGTAGAGGAGCAAACCTATAGGCCTAATTTATGCTCAGCGTCAAAGACGAGCGCGCGCGCCGAGGAGGGTGCATGCGCGCCGCTAGCGCTAGTCTCTTTTAAGTCATAAGGAACAATGACGGGGGCAGGGGCGGCAGGGAGGAACTCTGCCGCCCCAAGAAGATGTTTAAAACGACCAGCGCCGGAGGGGGAAGAGTGGCGGGAGGGGGGTAAGTACTACCACCCCCCCGCTTAAAGCTACATGCCCCCACCAAGCCGAACCTCTGGACCACCAGACTGCCGAACCGGTCTGGAGGTCTGTAACAGTGTTCCCGGACCGAACCATGCACACTACTAACAGACTCTTGGTGCTGGGGAACTTCAGTGTTCATTTCGGGACCAATCTGTCCAGGGCAGCTCGGGAGTTCATAGCAGCCATGACAACTATGGGCCTATCCTAAGTGGTCTCTGGACCACTTGCAAGTCACATGCTTGATTTGATATTTTACTCTGATCAGGGTGGTGTTCCATGGGTGGGGACTCCTGTGATTTATCCATTGTCATGGACAGACCACCATCTGGTTAAGGTTGGACTTACGACCACTTCCCACCTCCGCAGGGGCGAGGGGCCCATTAGAATGGTCTGCCCGAAGAGGTTATTGGATCCATTAAGATTCCAAGAAGCCTTGGAGGGATTTAATGTTGGCTTTGCTGGTGATCCTGTTGATGCCCTGGTTGAGAATTGGAACAACTTGCTCACCAGGGCAGTAGACATGATTGCTCCCAAGAATCCCCTCCCGACCCACTTCAAAATTGGCCCCTTGGTATACAGAAGATCTGCGGGGGCTGAAACGGCAAGGTAGGCGACTGGAGCGCAAATGGAGGAAGACTTGACTCGAATCTGACAGATTGCGACATAGAGCACATCTAAAGATCTATGCTCAGGCAATATGTGCGGCAAAGGGGCGGTTCTTTTCTGCCCGTATTGCCTCTGTGAATTCACGTCCAGCGGAGTTGTTCAGGGTTGTGAGGGGATTAGTATCTGCCCCGTCTCCCTTGAACCAGAATTTGGAGTCATCACTTACCCGCTGTGATGTGTTTAAAGAGTTTTTCGCAGATAAAATCTCTCAGATTCAGGCCGACCTAGATGGAGACTTCACAATTATTTTGATGTCTGAGCTGGAGGTGCCCAACGACTCCTCTTATGTGATTCAACTGGATCGGTTTCAGTTTGTGACTCCTGAGGATGTGGACAAGCTGCTTGGATTGGGGAGGCCTACCACTTGTTCTCTTGACCCTTGTCCAACATGGCTTGTTTGATCTAGCAGGTAAAAAGCCTGGTGGATATCATGAATGCTTCTCTGAGGAAGGGCAGGATGCCTCCTTGTCTTAAGGAGGCAATCATTAGACCTCTTCTAAAGAAGCCTGCATTAGATCCCTCGGAGTTGAGCAATAATAGGCCTGTTTCCAACCTCCCATGGCTGGGCAAGGTAATTGAGAGGGTGGTGGCCTCTCAGCTCCATGCGGTCTTGGAGGAAACTGATTATCTGGACCCATTTCAAACTGGCTTTCGAGCGGGCTATGGGGTGGAGACTGCCTTGGTCAGCCTGATGGATGATCTCCAATTGGCAATGGAAAGAGGAAGTGTGACTCTGTAGGTCCTCTTGGATCTCTTGGCAGCTGTTGATACTATAGACCATAGTATCCTTCTGGAATGTCTGAGGGTGCTGAAGGTGGGGGGCACTGTTTTACAGTGGCTCCACTCCTACCTCTCGGATAGATTCCAGATGGTGTCGATTGGAGACTGTTGCTCTTTGAGATCTGAGCTTAAGTATGGTGTCCCTCAAGGCTCCATACTTTCTCCAATGCTTTTTAACATCTACATGAAACCGCTGGGAGAGATCATCAAGGGATTTGGAGCTGGGTGTTACCAGTATGCTGATGACACCCAAATCTACTTCTCCATGTCAACTTCTTCAGGAGCTGGCATATCTTCCCTAAATGCTTGCCTGGAAGCAGTAATGGGCTGGATGAGGGAGAATAAACTGAAGCTGAATCCAGATAAGACGGAGGTACTTCTTGTGCAGGGTCAGAACTCTAGAGAGAATTTTGATCTGCCTGTTCTAGATGGGGTCACACTTCCCCAAAAGGCCAGCTGCACTTGTTTCTCGAGATCAATGACCTCAAAACTGTGGTACATCTGCTGGTAACCTACATGGGGCTGCCTTTGTACGTAGTCCGGAAACTTCAGTTGGTTCAAAACGCGGCAGCCAGATTGGTCTCTGGGTCATCTCGGAGAGACCATGTTACTCCTTTACTGATGAAGTTACACTGGCTGCCAATAGGAGGTCCATCTCCAGTTACCGCCAACTCATTTGGTGGCTACTCAGAGACGGGCCTTCTTGTTTGCTGCCCCAAGATTGTGGAATGTGCATTCATATGAAGTGGAAACAAAATTAGGTTGCAAAGTCTGTTGAATTTATAATAAATTCACATGAAGATACTGTTTTATAATTTTTTAACAGCACTTTTAAGTGAAAGGAGCCTTCATTAACTATTACATCAGTTTTGACTTGCCAGATGTGTTTCAACTATATGGTCTTTCTTAGAGACCTCTATTTATTAAGAAATTCAATAGGGCTAGACACAACAAGCACAGAATCAGAAGTGGGAGTGGAGGGGTGGGTTACTGTGGGGTGAACCCTGCTTCTCCACTTGTGAGCTTGTACTGACATGTAGCTGGCTAAGTAGTGG
Source organism: Hemicordylus capensis (assembly GCF_027244095.1). Taxonomy (NCBI): domain Eukaryota; kingdom Metazoa; phylum Chordata; class Lepidosauria; order Squamata; family Cordylidae; genus Hemicordylus; species Hemicordylus capensis. The sequence continues at coordinate 384,018,568 of NC_069658.1, forward strand.
AAACTGGCAAAACATGGGCTCCCATGTAATGTAGGACTGCAGGTCCAATGGACCTGTGGTTCCGCTCCCCTCCCCATCCCTGCTCTCCTGTCCACATTCGGACAAAATGGAGAGCGGAGTCTCTGCAGTCAGAGAGGCTGTGTGGGCTTCCTTATTGCTTGAAGGACGGCCTTCACAGCCTATCACGGCCACAGAGAAGGAGGAGCCTCCTCCCTCAACTCTGGTTAGACCATATGCAGTCTCCTGTGCTGCATTTGGATGTCATGCTCCCAGTTATGAGCAGTGAAAACCCCAGTTATGAGCAGTGAAACTCACTACAAACCAAGGCTTCAAACTGGAGACTGTGGAGCACAGCCTCGGGTCACTTTACAAATGTGGAGTTGCATGCAGTCACGGATTGGCAACTTTTGGCCCCTGCAACTCCGGTTCCACATTACGTGCGAATCTGGCCATGGAAAGCGTGATAAGTGGGCTTTCTGCTCTGCTTTGAGGTCCCCACCCCCATTACCTGACATGATTATCTGATTAGTATTTTGTTGAGTGCTTTAAGGCTTTATTTCACCCTTTTGTCACTTTGAAATTGAGTCAGAGGGAAGATGAGGCTTCCTGACAAAAGTACAGCTAAGTGGTGCTATCACAGTCTTATTCTGAGAACAGAGGGAAAGTTGCTCTTTGATTGACACACAGGCTGGCCAATTGTTTCTGATCAAATCAGGCTTCTTCTGAATCAGAAGAAAATGATTTCTTTGAACCTGATCCTGGTTAGAAGGGCATATGTGTGTTGCAATTTCATGGTGTGTACGTTCCCTCCCCCCACAAACCCAGTTCATTTTGGGGACTTTGTGCTTCCTTTCTGGCCCATCTGTTTGTTTTATTTCCTTCCTTCCAAAGTGAAAAAGGGAGGTATTTCCCCCCATACTCATGTGATACATATCATCATGCAGACTGCATATCTTCTGCAGTCTTCTTGATGACATGTATTGTCTCTGATGCTGTGTGGATAAATAGGAAACCAGCACTGGCTAAGAATGCCTAGTGCAGGGATTCTCAAACTTGGGTCCTCAGGTGTTATTGGACTTCAACTCCCATAATCCCCAGCCTCAGTGGCCTTTGGTTGGGTATTATGGGAGTTGAAGTCCAATAACACCTGAGGACCCAAGTTTGAGAATCACTGGCCTAGTGCATGTGGATTGCAGAGGTTAAAGTTGCCCTGGATGGACACATGCAAAATCTCCATGCAGAGCAAATGCATCTTATGTGAATTGAAGAGGCTGGCTCAATTGCTATTCCACTGGCTCCCCCCATCCCCCAATAAGTACAGCTGTGGAGGTGAACTGAAAAAGGAAAAATGTCTTAGATGGAATTGTGTGGGGCGGGGAGGGAGATCACCAATGGGAATTAATATTGAAAGCAGTGGTCAAACCCAATGGATTTCAAGCATTCCAAAATCTGGATTCTCAACAAAGACAAGAACACTGATACAAAGCTGTTAAGTTTTTTTTTTTAAATTAGCCTTAGTTCACTATTAGTTTGTAAATTGACTGGAAGTTTTGATTCATTTGCTCCCCTGAATTTATTGTGCCAACACATTTTAACCACTCTGTATATTTTTTTGTGGTGCCAGTGACTCTTGAATTGAAATGATAGCTCTGAAAGTTGGAATATCAAAGACATTTCAAAATATGCAACCTCATAATCAAAGTTCATCTGGGTTTTTTAAGACAGTGATTGGGACAGTTAAAAGAGAGCCCAAAGACTATTCTGTTGTTGAATCTGGGCCTATTTGTCCCAAACTATCTTTTCCAAATCACAGACCCCAAAGAAACAAGCTGAGCTTTGCTGGGACAGTATTTCAATGGCCACTGAAGCATTCAGCACATGTCAGGATTTGAGCTCATGTAAGCACGTTTTATTTGAATGAAGTCAGCCAGAACAGGATGCTTCAATAATGTTATCAGTCCAAGTTGGACCCTTGGCTGTAGCCCACCACATATGAACACTGGAGAATACCAGCCTCACCAGCCCCATTCATTAGTTGCGTTTGCTACAGAACTTCATGCTGTGTTTTTATGAGCTTCAGGGAGGGATGATTTAAAGCCATGCTTGCTGCTGGCTCAGTGGGAGATAGGGCTGCAATTCCTGGCATCTGGGACTATGAAACAGAGCAAGAAAGAGAAACAGAGACGGGGAGCCCAAAGCTGCTAGCTTGGTTCTTGTGGGGAGTCCGGGCAGGAAGGAAAAGCTGCTGTGTTTGTTTATCTGGTTTTTGCCATGAAGGGTAACAAATTTACACAAAACCTCAGTGCATAAGGCAGCGGCCAGTGCTTAAAACAGATTTATTGTTTCATTAAACAGTAAAAACAAGCATTGCGCCAAAGACAGCAGTGTGCTTTCACAACAGTGTAGCCAACATGGCCAAAGCTGCCCAGAGAAGTTATTTTGCTGGGTGCCACCTTTTTTGTTTTGCATTCCTTTGGGGCTTAATCCTCCTTTCTCAGGTCGGGGCTTGCAGATGTCATCAGTGTCTTAGCCAAATCTATTTTTGGGAAGGCAGTGGTCTTCATTTCACAAGACAGTTAGAGCCAATCTCACGTCCGGCTTCGAGTGGAGTACAGAGACACCTGGAGCCCCTTGATAGGGAAAGCAGCTGGAGGCTAAACTTTTCAGTGAAAGTGAGGAACGTCATGGGGGGGGGGCACGGGTGGAGGGTTCAGTACCATTTCCCCCTGCCACTTCTCTGTTCCAAACGTCGTCCTCTTAAAACTGCTTTGCCCTTCAGAAAGTGACTATGAGGGTTTGGGTACATACACTTGTGTGTAAAATATAATTCTACCCTCATTTTGCAGAGTACTTGAAGCAGACAGAGTGACTAATCGCTTATGCAAAACATGAGCCAAATAATGTGCAGTGCCATGACCTGCTTGCAGAGCCCAGCTATTCCTCTAATACCGAGGTTCCCAACTTTGGGTCTACAGATGTTGTTGTTGGACTACAGTTCTCAACCCAAGGCACAATATCTTTCATTTGTAGTGCAACAGCAACTGGAGGCCCAAGGCTGGGAACCCTGGCATTAATATGACGGCAAAAGAGAAATAGATCCATGGCTTCTTTGGAGAGGTGCTAGGAAATGAAGTGAGTGGTATCTGTTTTTCAAATTTTATTTTAGGACCAACTAATACATAGGTACTGAGGGTGTGCTGTGGGCATGGATGATCGTTTAAAAGCACCATTGTATGATCAACATTCCAGAAGGGGAGCCATATTATTAACCTGTGGTTGCACAAATTACCAGACGCCTTGTGGACTGCCGACATATTTATTGTTGTCCACAGTAGAAATTGTCAGTTGTGGAAATGCTAAGGGGATAGAGTGCACTTTTAGAGTAGGATAAATGTGTGTGTGTGTGTGTGTGAGAGAGAGAGAGAGAGAGAGAGAGAGAGAGAAAGAGTGAGAGAGAGTGTGTGTTTGTTTTTATGCTATGGCTGGAGTGTAAGGAGAACAGACTGGTATACATGCAGAGGTATACACTCCAAGTTTCTCTGCAATCCCTTACAGGTGAAACTCGGAAAATTAGAATATTGTGCAAAAGTCCATTAATTTCAGTAATGCAAATTAAAAGGTGAAACTGATATATGAGACAGACGCATTACATGCAAAGCGAGATAAGTCAAGCCTTAATTTGTTATAATTGTGATGATCATGGCGTACAGCTCATGAAAACCCCCAAATCCACAATCTCAGAAAATTAGAATATTACATGGAACCAAGAAGACAAGGATTGAAGAAAAGAACAATATCGGACCTCTGAAAAGTATACAGTATACTGTGCTTGATTGGCCAGCAAACCCGCCTGACCTGACCCCATAGAGAATCTATGGGGCATTGCCGAGAGAAGGATGAGAGACATGAGACCAAACAATGCAGAATTGCTGAAGGCCGCTAATGAAGCATCCTGGTCTTCCATAATACCTCATCAGTGCCACAGGCTGATAGCATCCATGCCACGCTGCATTGAGGCAGTAATTGCTGCAAAAGGGGCCCAAACCAAGTACTGAATACACATGCATGCGTATACTTTTCAGAGGTCCGATATTGTTCTATTCTTCAATCCTTGTCTTCTTGGTTCCATGTAATATTCTAATTTTCTGAGATTGTGGATTTGGGGTTTTCATGAGCTGTATGCCATGATCATCACAATTATAACAAATTAAGGCTTGACTTATCTCGCTTTGCATGTAATGCGTCTGTCTCATATATCAGTTTCACCTTTTAATTTGCATTACTGAAATTAATGGACTTTTGCACGATATTCTAATTTTCCGAGTTTCACCTGTATAACATTCACCATGAGTTTTGTGATGCCTTGGTATAGAATGTTCACTGAGATTGGCTACATTAGCATGTAATGCAGAACTAATGCACCCACAATTCTGTGCCCCTAGTCCTCACTCTCCCATCCGGATGTCACGGAGAGCATCCTTTCTGCAGTCAGCGAGATTGCAGAGAGGAGGGGGAGCTGGCTGTGTGGGCTTCCTTCCTGATTTGTTGAAAGTGCCCACTCAATGTGCGGCAACTGTGAAAAAGGCCAATCCCATGCTAGGGATCATTAGGAAGTGGATTGAAGATAAAACTGCTAATATTATAATGCCCTTATACAGAATGATGTTGCAGCCACACCTGGATTAGTGTGTACAATTCTGGTCACCACATCTTAAGAAGGACATTGTCGAACTGGAAAAAGTGCAGAAGAGGGCAACCAAGATGATCAGGGGCCTAGAGCACCTTTCTTATGAGGCTAGGCAACAACACCTGGGGCTATTTAGTTTAGGAAAAAGACAACTGCGGGGAGACATGATAGAGGTCTATAAAATTATGCATGGTGTGGAGAAAGTAGATAGAGAGAAATTCTTCTCCCTGTCACATAACAATAGGACCAGCAGTCATCACATGAAATTGATTGCCAGGAAGTCTAGGACCAACAAACGGAAGTACTTTTTCACACAACACATAATCAACTTGTGGAATTCTCTGCCATGAGATGCGGTGACAGCCAACAACCTGGATGGCTTTAAGAGGGGTTTGGATAACTTAATGGAGGAGAGGTCTATCATTGGCTACTAGTTAGAGGGCACCATTTTACTGGTGTTTTGCTACTGACTTAAGACAGTTCTTTTTCGTTTGTTTTTAGTCCTGCTTCTTCTCAGTGCTAGTGAGAAGTGAGAATACCCAGTGCTAGTATTTTGAATTGCTGTCTTCATTGATTTTGAATGAATGTATTCGAATGTATATGTGAATGTATTCGCATGTATATGTGAATGGTGATTTTAGTTTTATTGTTGCCTTTTGATGTTTATGTAAGTTGCATTGAGCGCCTCTATTTTTGACAGTGGAAAGGTGGTGTAGAAGTACCTCATGTAAGTAGCTATGAGATGTGCAGCACAGTTGTAAATAGGTTTACTCAGAAATAAGCTGAGTTGTCTTCCATGGGAGTTAAGTCCAAGTAAGTTTGTATAAGATGCAGCCCAAATCACCCCTATAACACTAGGCTTCATTGCCAACTTTTTGAAATATGAAAGTACCTTTGAGCACTGTGAAAGTATTGGTCCACATTATAAATACATAACACATACATAAAGACTAGTTGTGGGACTAGTTTGGATGATACATCCACCAGCTCTCTCAAAAGTATGGAGGAAAAATTTGGGTAAACATGTCATTCCATCCTGTGCATCATCTCACCACTGGCTAATTGTGTGGTGGAGGGGTGGTTCATCTGAATTGGTCCTCAATGTATGGATGAAATGCTGCTTTAAAATTTGGAAGACCTGTGTCCTTTCCCATATGATTAAGTGGTGGCAAGATGGTGCACCAGTTGAGAGGAAGATGTGTGTAACCACACTTGCCCACGTGTTTGTGATAGAGATGTGCATGAATCACAGTTCAAACAGCAATTCACAGCACAGCCCAGGCACCTTTAAAAGGGAGGGACCAGGCCTATACCTGCTCCCCTGCCACTCTTTGCAGCTTCCTGTCATGGCGGCAATCCCCTGCCCCCAGCTACCACCATCATGCTCCGATGACTCTCCCCCCAGTTGCAATGATGGCATGCACATGCATGGTCATGGTTGTTGACTACGCAAATGTGCATGCCATTGTTGTGCAAGGGCAGCTGGGGGCGGGGAGTGCTGCCCGTCTGCAATGGTAGCTGGGGGGTGAACTGCTGAGACAGGAAGCTGCGGTGAGTGGTAGAGGAGCAGGTCCTGCTCTCCCCCCACCCTTTTAAAGGTGCCCAGGCTGTGCTGCAAATCACAGTTCAAATCACAATTTGTGTGCATGCTGAGGGCTGGCCAATGTATCATTCAAACCTCCTTCCTTCCTTCCTTCTTCCTTCCTTCGCAAACCGGGCTACGATGTCCATCAGGAGGCCAGAATGGGAGAGAGGGGCACCTTAACACTTTCCTCTTTGCTGGCTTTCCATTTCCAAATCTCCCCTTGATCTATTTTATTGGTGAAAAGATACAGGCAACATATCTTTTGTGCCATAAGACTAAAAGCAGCAGGAAGAGGAGGGTAATTTGAAAAGAAAGAGTCAGAAAGGATTGGGAGAGACTATACATAATTAACATATGTAGTTTCACTTTGAGTCAAACAAGGCCGGTTTCACAACAGTGCCACCTGGTGATTTCTGCCATAACATCGACCTGCCATTTCCTCACAGGTAATTTCAGGGCAGATAAAATTAACCACCATCTAATTTCTATAGCAGGGTCCTTGGTCTCCTAAGCCTGTGCCTTTTGCAAGTTCTGCATGCCCTCCTAAAAAATTTCAGAAGAAAGTTAACAACAACCAGATTTCATAAACTTTCAAACCTGGAATACATTAGGACACTTGAGCTGGGAACGAAGGCCATATACGAGCTCCAGGATTCGTGATGCCTTTGTTAGAACAGTGAGAACTCAAATGTCTTCAGCCTTTGCTCTGCTTTGAAGCAGCAGTGCTGGAATTTTTAGCTGGAGCCCGGGGAAAACACAGTCTGGATCTGCTGATCCCTCTCTGAACGATCCTGCCAGCCTAGCATGTAATTTTTAATGCCATGTTGTGTTTTCCCTGCTTGTTCTCCAAGCTCACAAAGCATCCTTTGTTCAGGGCTGCTGCAGCACTTCCTCTCTCTGACTGGAAATTGTGCAGTCACTTATTTTCAAGGTTTCACTGTCTGATGGGCATGGAGGAGAGCTGATGCTGTAGTAGCAGCAGCGGCGGCGGCGGCAGGAGGAGGAGGAGAAGGATACGACTTCAGGAACTAATGAGCAAGCAGCTGTTGGATGAGGGGATGGTGCCAGCTTCCAGCTGAAAGCCTGTGAGGAGTTGTTTCCTGACAAATGGGGCTTCTTGGCATGGCTGCCTTGACCCTATAGGCACGCTAGGAAACTGCTGGGGAAGCACATTTTAGGAAATGCCCACTGCTGCTGCTCAAATCATGCAAGTCTGGGTTCGGCATGCAAACTCCATGGATCCCAGAATTTTCTACTGAATCACTGAGGATGTTGAAGCATGCTGTCAGTTGACACTGGACACCCTTTTATTTTTTATTTTTATTGTTAAATTTATATACCGCCTTTGATTAAAATAATCCCAAGGCAGTTTATTCTATCTCATGACATGGAGGGCAGTAAAAACCCTTGGCAAGCTGGAGGGTGAACTGCTAGACTTTTCTGACTTCTCCTGGCTTAAGAAAGCATTCCAAAGCACCATGCTAAAGGCACATAGTATGGTGGTACGTAGTTAGCTCCTTTATACTGAGCCAGATCACTGGTGGCCTATCTTCAGGGCTGCTCAACTTTGGCCCTCCTGCAGATGTTGGCCTACAATTCCCATAGTCCCTGGCTATTGGTGACTGTGGCTGGGGATTATGGGAGTTGTAGTCCAAAAACAGCTACGGGGGGGGGCTTGGTTGAGCAGGCCTGGCTCAGTATTGTTTACTCTGGCTAGCAGCAACTCTGCAGGGTTTCGGAGAGGAGTCTTTCCCAGCCATACCTGGAGATGTAACCAAGGTTGAGCCTGGGACCTTCTGCCTGCAAAGCAGATACTCTCCCACTGAGCTCAGGCCCCATCCCTGAGCAACCTAGTAATAGGAACAATGAGCTCAGCTCCCATCCACTTTTTGACAGAACCGACAGTCCATGACTCAATTCTCCTAATTTTAAAATATGGTTCAGTCAGCTGTTCTCACACAGAGATGCAAAGGCGAATTAATGTGGGGGGCTGACATATTGTGCAGCATAATGCGGGTGGTTCAGAACTACCTGCGCTGCTGTGGGTGTCTAAAATACTGTCTGTACTGTTGTGGAATAGTCCTGTTCTGCTGCTACATAAACTTATGGAATCGCATTTGTGTGACACTATGCCCATTATTTCCAATGTATGTTGTGTCGTTCAATGGCAATCGTGCAGTTTTAAGCAGTAGATGAATAGGGCTGTTCTACAACAGTGTGGACAGTGTTTTAGATCCCACAGCAATAGGGATGGTTCTGAACTGCCCATATTGGCCTGCACTTAATGTGAAAGTGAGACACTTTTAGTCCCTGGCGGTGGCACAGAAGATACTATGGAGGGCCACTAAATGGAGTGGGAGGGATGCCTAGCCTAGGATGTGACATCCTGGTAACTGGTGGATTTATTTTATTTATTTATTTAACATATTTTTATACTGCTCAAAACTTACGTCTCTGGGCAGTTTACAACAAAAAACAGAAAAATTAAAAAATTAATTAAAATAGACAAATGACAACAGCGAAATAAAAACATTGCTTAAAATAAATGACAACAAAAAGTTAAAAACATTACAACAATTTAAAACCTTAAAACAATATTTTAAAACATTGTTAAAACTATTAAAACGGTATTTAATTAAAAGCCTGGGTGAACAAATGTGTCTTTACATGTGTCTTTTTTTTAATGTTCAGAGATGGGGAGGCTCTTATGCAGAGAATAAAAATTAATATTGATTAGTGCAATTAATTCATTAACGGAGCATTAGAAATATCACTTTTAACTTCTAGTTGTCCGTTTAGGTCAGGCCTGCTCAACTTTGGCTTCCCAGCCAGGAGGGAGCCCCCCTGACCCCACTCCCTGCGTCTGATGTCAGGTGCAGGAGTGTGGTCTCCCTCCCAAATGGGGAGAGTCACTCCGGCTGCACTGCTAATGCAGCGCGGGCCGATTTCAGTCCCGAACAGGGCCACTTGGCTCCATTTGGGAGTGAAATAATGCCCCCCCCCATCTGACATCAGATGCGGGGTGTGTGTCTGGGGCCGCGAGGCACGGCCCCTGGGAGTGGCAGCCCAGATTCTTTGAACCTGTTTGCCCAATGGTAGCTCTGCCCCTGCTCCCAGCTGTTTTTTTGGACTACAACTTCCATAATCCACAGCTTCAGTGGCCCTGAAGCTTATGGGAGTTGTAGGCCAACATCTGCATTAGGGCCAAAGTTGAGCAGCCCTGGTCTAAGTGAATACTTCAGTGCAGACAGCATTGCTGTAAATCAGCTACATGCACAAGAACATAAGAATCATGATGGTCCAGACAACTCCAAGTGTCCCTCCAGATGTTCGTTTGTTTCATTTATATACTGTCCTTCCAAAAATGGCTCAGGGCGGTTCACAATAATAATAAAAATAATTTAAAACCATTGTGTGTTTAGGAAACATACAAGAAAAGCATGCTGGAGATCCCCGTTCCCTGCTGTTTATGGTCCAGCACTTGGTCATCAGAGGCATGCTGCCATTATATGTGGGCTATCTTTGCCAGAAGCCCTAAGAATTCTACAGCTGTCAAGAAACTTGACACCCTTATCTCCTGATTCTACCAGTACTATTTCATCAGGCCTACATAGAATTGCTGGCCTGCACATAACCACTAGAGGTTGCCACATTTGCATCTGGCAGGGCTTCTGTGTCTAACAGCTAGATGATAGGCAAAACTTCAGCACTGTAACCATTTCCTGCATTTGCTTCCTGCAGGATGGTCTGTTATGCAAGTGTTAAGGGCACAGAAGCTCTGCCAGAGGCAAAAAGCTGGCAACCGTACCACTCACTGTGCTATGCTGTTATGTGCCTCCTTAACTTCCATTCCACAATGCCTGCTATTGTCTGTGGTATCTAGAATCCCTGTGTGGGTCATGTTGAAGCAAATGGCTAACTTTTGTCCTTGGCACCAGAGCGGAGATGGGAAGCTCTTTCGAATAAGGAATGCAGGAGAAGTGAGTGTGCTGCATGCTGTGCAAATGTGTGGCTTTATCCTAGACTGACCCATTCATTTTTATTTCCCTCTGCATGTACTTGCCATGGAAACAGTTGCAAAGTTTAAAGGGCTCTGAGAAGTGCCCTCACATTCCCCCTACAAAGTGGGAGGGTGGCAGAACTCCTTGTCAGTGGCTTCTGCAGTCAAGTCAATAATCAGTTGCCCATATAGGCAGCAACATTGGTTGAGCAGAAGAAATCCAAAAAGCCACAGAAGGTAATAGCTTTGTTTGGACCAATTGAAATCTCAGAGTAGTGAGTAAGCTTTTAACTCTCCAGCGCTCTTCTTCAGGCTGGATCCTGAAGAAGAGTTCTGGAAAACTTGAAAGTTTGCTCACTGCTTTGCAACATTATAATTGCTCCTAATAAAGGTATTATTCTACAGTGGTTTACCCTACAGTGGTTTTTTTTTTTTTTTTTTAAATTGTGCCTATGTTAAGTAGGGTTGTGCGTTTTGTATTCTTTCTGTTTCGATTTGTACCAAATCCAAATCAACCCCATTTTGTATTTTGCCCAAAATTAAGCCTTCCGAATCACCCCAGTTTTGTTTTGTATCCAAATTAATCCGAATCTGAATCTGAATTAATTCAGATTAAAAAATGGGTCACGTGGTCAGAAGAGTGGGTGCGGGTTATAGTGCCCAATGAGTGGAAGCTACCACAAAAATTTCAAAGGAATTGGGCAAACTGCTGATTTTGCACCTATTTTAGACTTCCCCATAGGGTATGATGGAGGTTTCAGGAAAAGTATAGTTTCACATTGGGGCGGGAGGCAGGGGTGGCCCAGAGTGGATTGTGGTTGGTGGTAGTGTCCAGTTGATACAAGGAAGCTACCATGATTTTTTCAGAGGAATTTGGCAAAGGGCTGATTTTTAAAGAATTAATAAATTTACACGTCTTTCAGATTTTCCTCGTAGGGTATAATTGAGGTTTCTGCAGTCCCATAACTCCACTTGAGGGGCACTGGGGTTGCCCAGAGCAAGTGGCGGTGTAGTGCACATAGGGTGCCACCCACCCACATGGGTTGCCAACCCATGAAGTACAGGGTTTTGTTGTTCTAGTTCTAAGAGAAGATTCTCTAGTAGCATATGAGGGTGGATTCATGGTTTTTCATTAAAAATCTCAGTTGCTACCAGAGAATCTAAACTCAACACCTCAGAAACAACAAAGCCCAGTACCCCAATGGGTTAGCAATCCAGGGGGGTGATTGGCACCCTCTGTGCACTACACCACCACGGGCCATCCCAGTGCCCCCCAGGTGGAGTTATGGGGCTGCTGAAACCTCCATTATTCCCTATGGGGGAAAATCTTAAAGACGCGTAAACCTTAAAAATTCCTAAGAAACCAGTCCTTTGCCCTATTTGGAATCTGGGTGCACCACCCTTGGGGCACTGCCACCCAACCCACTGTTGTGTCCCTGAAGCCCCACATAAACAAGTTGAAAGAGTGAAGAAGAGAATGATGAACAACAACGACACTTAATTTTTTGGCACAATTATTTGAGAATTTTGCAGCAGGTGTGAGCCTGTCCCTGTGGCACTAGCACAGCAGCACAACCCATTTGTGGATTCAAGCAATCATTCAATAAAAACACTCCCTCCCCATGGAACAGTGACCACAGGTCATTTGAGATAGCAAGATAGACCAATGAGCCAGTGTGGTGTAATGGTTAGAGTGCTGGACTTGGACTGGGGAGACCCATGTTCAAATCCTCATTCAGCCATGATACTAGCTGGGTGACTCTGGGCCAGCCATTTCTCTCAGCCTAACCTACAACACATGGTTGTTGTGAAGAGAAACCTAAGTATGTAGTACACCGCTCTGGGCTCCTTGGAGGAAAAGCGGGATATAAAATGTAATAAAATAAATAAAAATAAAATAAAACTACCTTTGTACTATCGAACAGCTTCAAATAACTGAAGTGGAGTGAGCCGTAGCCCAAACAAATCAGCCTACTGTGCAGAATTGTTGAGATTTATCATCACTGCATTTAAGAAAGTGCAAAACCATGGATCATGGTTACAAGAAAGAGAGAAGCAACTAAGATTCCTGGGGATGTCAATAAATTGACAGGGATATTCCCCACCCCTCTCCTTTTGTCTCCTGTAGTCCCATGTGGATGACCTGTCCCTGCAATGGCAAAAGTTGTGAACCACTGGCTTAGACATTATGTCCCACCAAATTACCTTGTGGCCTAAATTACATTAGACTGCTCAACTTGGGCAACAAAACTTAGGCACCACTATAACTCATAAAAATCATAAGAAAAACTTAATAGCTCTTCAAAAGACCCCTGAACAAGTCAAGAGATTCTTTCTAAACCTTTGGAAACTAAAACCTGTGTAATTTCAGAACTTTCCTAACCAGCTTCTCAAAAGGCTTCCCCACACAATTTATACCATGGCTTTTAGCAAGAGCTTTGGAATTGCATTGAGCTCCCAAAGATATTTGGGTATTTCAGTCTCAAAATGCTGCCTTCCAAATCCCTTTGCAAGGTCAGTTTGCGTTTCAATCACACTGAATACAACACATACTTAACTAAACCATTCAAGCTCAAAAGCTTTTTGCATATCTTATCTTCTGCTAATCACTCAGTGCCTCAGCTGGAGTGGAGAGAGTCAGAGAAGTCAATTTCAATTGCAATGCTTTTCCAAAGAACAAAGCATTCTGTCCGAAACACAGTCATTTTGATTCGGAAACAAAAATCTCTGTTTTTAAATTCTTGATTTTGTTTTGGTTACAAAACCTCCAAAATTGCCATTTTCGGGCACAAAATGTTTTGTACCCAAATCGAAATGCACAAGCCTAATGTTAAGTACCTTCAGCTTTCATTCATGCATTTAGTACAAGTTTTACTTATTTTGACTGTTCTGTCTCATGACTCAGAATGCTTTTCCTGAATGTAACAAATTGTTGTCTTTTCCTAGATTTCTCTCTGGAACCTAGGGTGTTTTGGGACCCTACTAGCCAAGGGAACAATAAAAATGCAATGTTAGAGATATGATGATTGGACTTGCCACCAACTGTAAACATGATTACTCAGTCCTCAGGACTGCAGCCTCAGACTCATGGTATATACCCTTCTTCATGGCTTCCTCTTAGCAGTCAACCTGGTCCACTATTCTAGCAGATATCTAGCAGGAGTCATAGACTGATTAGCATTCATCCATCTCACCCTGCTTTGCTCCCTTCTTTCTGGTGCCCTTCATGTGTGAGCTGCATTCAGCAGGCAGAAGGCAGTGCAAGCAGGACTTCTTCAACAGCAGCACTGGAATCTGGGAGCAGAGGTGGCAGCAGCACAAATGAAGAAGCCAGCTCCGAAGTTCCTGGAACCTGGGATTTTCCTGAAGCCTTTCAAAACAAGCTCTTGAGGGAGGTGGGGAGGAGGCAGGAAAATTGGGAGAAAGGAAATATCACTCTGGCTTGGCTCATTGTTTTTATAGGTACTCTTTAATTAGCATAAATTACCTTTGTCAGAAAAAATGCCTGGCAGAGTTTTACAACAGAGAATGTGGGGAGGAACAATGCACACCTGCAATGGACTGGTTCCACCCACCATTGTTGTTGTTGTTATTGTGTTTTGTTGTTAATTTTACATACAGCACAGCAACAAGGGTGGCACCAGAGGGGGAGAAGCTCCCCCCCCAATTAGTGGCTTTGCTCCTTCTCCCCCATTTGTGTTTCAGAAAACTAATATGTGGGATGTAGTTCACCCCCCCATACATGATCTTGTCCATTCTGCACCCCCTCAATTATATTTCTTGTTCTACCACTGCACAGCAAACCACCCACCCAAGCGGAATGTGGGCTCACTGGCTACATGTTACTTATCACCCCATCCCCACTCCTAGCAAAGGCGTGGGAGGCTCCATGCTATGGAAAAGGCTCTGCATCATTGCTTCTGTACCTGACTCCATTCCAAGAAAAACTCTGCACCATTGCTGCTATGCATTGGGAACCTGTTTTTACTAGGAGCAGCCTCCAAGTGGGGAGTAACGTGCAACCATTAAGCCTGCATCTTGCTTGGGGGTGTGGCTTGCTGTGCTGCATGTAAGCCACTATAATTATTATATTCAGTAATATGAAAACCTTCAGTTTAAAGTGAGAGTTATGCTGCTTTACATTTCCACTCGTGCCCTAAAAAGAATGGAAATTGCAAGATAAGGTGCCCATCTTAACTTCCACGCCATATAAGCTGTAAAGACTTTGTACAGTCTGGTATATGATGATGGCTTTAGAATTGAGGCTCCTTGCGCCCACACTTTGCCTTGATCAGAGATGCACCAGGCACCTGTTAAATGTCTGCCTGGGTGTATCCTTCCTCAGCCCAATGTCCAGCTGAAAGACCAAGGCAAAGTGTGGGTGCAGGGAATGCTGCCTTTCAGGGACCAGGGGCAAGGGAGGCATGTGCCCAAACGGGTGAGGGGTGCATGCTGGAATGGAGCAGCAGGTGGGAGCATTCCCTGCCAGCCCCCCTGGCCCCAGGGCTCAGATGGCCTCTAAGTTTATTGTGGGCAGCACTGTGGACACCTTTAAACCCCTTTCAAAAGAGAAAAACTTTAAACTTCTCTATCTAAGGCATTTTCCAATGGATCTTCACCAAATTTGAAGGGATATACTAACTATCTATCTATCTATCTATCTATCTATCTATCTATCTATCTATCTAGAGAAAATTTGAAGGAGAGGTGTCTCTTGTCACCTAGTGAATGTGTGCTGGCCAGGCAGATCAGACAAATGGTTTTGATTTTTTAAGCAATAGAATGTCCAAGGCTTATAATGGTGGAACGCTGAAAACACTCTCTAGCTTAACTATCATGCCAGTATAACTCCAGCTTTCTGCAATGTATTTAAGGCCATTTACAAAGGTAAAATTGACATAGAGCCAGCATGGTGTAGTGGTTAGAGTGCTGGACTAGGACTAGGACCAGGATCAGAGAGACCCAAGTTCAAATCTCCATTCAGCCATGGTACTTGCTGGGTGACTCTGGGCCAGTCACTTCCCTCTCAGCCTAACCTACTTCACAGGGTTGTTGTGAGGAGAAACTCAAGTATGTAGTACGCCGCTCTGGGCTCCTTGGAGGAAGAGCAGGATATAAAATGAAAATAATACCACATGTAATAAATAAGAAATATAGTCAAAACACATAAAAATCAGTGCTTATAATGTGGATGGGCATTGTGGGAAAGGCCCAGACAAATAGCACTAGATCTACCACAGTGTGGAATCTGAGATGTAATTCCACATATAACTGACCTGTGGGAAATCAATCATTGGGTGGTGCTAAAAGGCCCTGGTATGGAAGCAACCTACATCTGCTCCATGACCCCAGAACACCACCAATAAGCAAAGCCTCTGTATAAGACATGGTTTTATTATTGTTGCAGACCAAGCCACCCTATTACCTGAAGTGATGTGGTGAGATTTTCTGGAGGACTTGGCTGTTTTCTAGATAACATTTTTAAAGTTTTTTTCTTTTAATACTGTATTAGGATTAGTGTGCATGCAGCAAAAGCATTTAGCAAAAGGACTGCTGTATATTGTTCGAGTGCTGGGAAAATCTTATACAGTATGTCTGCAACAGAACCTGCCACCTAATGGTGCAGTGGTGAAGCAACTTGCCTAGAGAGCAGGAGGCTGCTGGTGTGTTTCCCAGAATATGGGAAACTCCTATATTGGGCAGCAGCGATATCATCATCTCATACTGCGCAGGAGATGGCAATGGCATACCCCTCCTGTATTCTGCCAAAAAACCCCACATGGCTCTGTGGTTGCCAGGAGTCGACACTGACTCAATGGCACAACCTTTCTTTTCCTTTTCCTGCAACAGATGCACTAGCTGTAAGAAAGACACCTGAATCCCACTCAACAAATGAGTAACAACTGTGCTTTCATTTCATGTTTTTAAAAGGCCAGACCTGCAGATAGGTGCACATCACTTTTCCTGCCCCTGGCTGCTGGTTCTCTTCTGCACTGGAGAAATGGAATAGAAACTCCAGCTCGGGGGAAGGTTCTGGGGGAGAGATGTTAACAGGAGAAAGCAGCACAGAGAGAGAGAGGTTTAAGCAGACCCCTCCCACTGCTTCTTCCCTGCAAATTATAATAAATAAATAATTGCCCCCACCCAATGCTGCCCTGCAGAGTTGGGATCTGAAAATGTGATGTGCTCCACCCAATGTGCCATTTCCTCATGGACCACACTGAAGCAGTGGAATATCAAGTGTTACTGCCATACTGTGCACAGCTGAGCCACTTAAATGTGTGCAGAATTGCAGCCATGGACTTTTTTGAGAGCCTCAAGAACTCCAACCAAGTTCTGGGTGAGGGGGCACCACTGGGTGGGCTGGAAAGGCAGTCATAAAGGCAAATTCACAGTCACATGTGGACTCTTTGGCCTTTGCATCCTACGTGGTCTATCATTTCAAAGTACAGGCCATTGTGTCTCTAGGATAGCAAGCCGTCCCCAGAAATTCCACAGGCCTTTCCCTAGTCATCAATATAGGTTCTGTTATGGCTTGTTCTGTTGCTTGTCCTCCACAGTGACATGAAAAGGGCCCTTTGTGTGAGGCCTGAAAGGAATAGCCCAGTCCCACAGCCTGCCTGCAATCCTAATGTCAACTATTTGTTGCCTTGGCATTTCACATAAACAGGCTCTCCCCCCAGCCCCCAGTTATCTGTCCTCCTCCTGCTTGCTCTTCCGAGAGCTTTCTTTAGCTGTGCTCGTCCACTGCACCATACGTGTAGCGCCAGGCAGAAAGTCTGTTGATACCTACAGCCATAACGCACACAGGGGAAGTTTGGGACTAGGTCACTTATCTTGTTTGGCCTTCGCGGTAGAAATCTTAAACAGGATTTCCATAGCTGGCTCAAAGTATTCCTGGGTCTATGCAAATCCTTGTCTAAGGGTCCTTACATCAGATTACCCCTCCCCCCACTTCTGAGCAATGGGCACAATTTCACTCTTAGTGCTGCAGTGGTACTAACCCAATTCCTGCAGTAGTAGTACCGTAGGACTGTTGTACATACAGTGGAAGAAAGAGTTTGTTTTGAATGGTGGCTGTTTGCTCCCAACAAACAAAAACCCAAGATGTGTTTTATTGCAGGAGAAGGGGAGTGTGCATTCTTGACAGAAAAATAGATTTAAAACAAGAAAAGCTAGGAAATGGCAGGACAACCAGGGAAGATGTCGCGATGGGTGTGCTCTCAGCCAGTCCCCCTTCTTAATCACATGAGTTGGTTTGAGGATGGAAAGCATCACCAAACTGGTCTCATGTCTGTCTTTGAAGACATCTGGAAACACTTCTAGAGTTTAAATGGGTTTTTGTATATCTTTCAAAGTATTGTAAGGAGCCTCTTAGCTGGAGACCCAAGTTATGAGGTTCTATATCCCTTCACAAAAAATACCTAACTTTTTTTCCCCCAAGATAAAATGATTCTGTCAACCACAGAGATGCCCAGTCTCCCAGATGTAGCAAAGCTGAAGTGGCCATGGCACTAGAAGTGAAGATGGGCCCTGAGCCCCCTGAGTTCTTCATCTCTTCCTCCATGCAGAAAGTCTATATGGACCTGGTGAAAAACAAAACATTCCCAGCATGCCCTTTCTCTCACTCCTATGCAAGTGATGCCACACACTCCTCACACTCCGGTTAGGAGCAAGCAATGAGTTGGGGGGGGGCAAGAGCAGAGAGCAAAGAGCAGGGTGTTTCCCAGCCAGTGGGTATGGACCCAGCATCATTTGACCCCCCACCCCTTGTCCAATTATAGCTATATCCCTGATCCTGAACAGCATCCCAGAGAAGTGAGTTCCAGTATCCATTAGTTATATGAAAATGATCATAACATCTCTGAACGAAGTGACTTTCTGTATTTGACCATAAGAACAGCCCTGCTGGATCAGGCCCAAGGCACATCTAGTCCAGCATCCTGTTTCACACGGTGGCCCACCAGATGCTGCTGGAAGCCTACAGGCAGGAGTTGAGGGCATGCCCTCTCTCCTGCTGTTACTCCCCTGCAACTAGTACTCAGGGGCCTTCTGTCTTTGAGGCTGGAGGTGGCCTATAGCCGTCTGACTAGTAGGTGTTGATAGACCTCTCCTCCATGAAGTTATCCAAACTCCTCTTAAAGCCATCCAGGTTGTTGGCTGTCACCACATCTTGTGGCAGATAATTCCACAAATTCATTATGTGTTGTGTGAAAAAGTACCTCCGTTTGCTGGTCCTCAATTTCCTGGCAATCAATTTCATGAGATGACGGCTGGTTCTAGTGTTATGTGAGAGGGAGAAGAATTTCCCTCTGTCCACTTTCTCCATGCCATGCATGATTTTATAAACTCCTATCATGTCTCCCTGCAGTCATCTTTTTTCTAAACTAAATAGCCCCAGGTGTTGTAGCCTTGCCTCATAAGCAAGGTGCTCTAGACACCTGATCATCTTGGTTGCCCTCTTCTGCACTTTTTCCAGTTCGACAATGTCCTTCTTAAGATATGGTGACCAGAACTGCATGCAGTACTCCAGGTGTGGTCGCACCATAGTTTTGTATAAGGGCATTATCATATTAGCTGTTTTATTTTCAATCCCCTTCCTAATGATCCCTAGCATGGAATTGGCCTTTTTCACAGCTGCCGCACATTGAGTCGACACTTTCAATGAGCTGTCTACCACAACCCCAAGATCCCTCTCCTGGTCAGTCACTGACAGCTCAGATCCCATCAAGGTATACTTGAAGTTGGTTTTTTGTCCCAGTGTGCATCACTTTACACTTGCCAACACTGAAGTGCATTTTCCATTTTGTTGCCCACTCACCCAGTTTGGAGAAATCCTTTCGGAACTCCTCACAATTGGTTTTGGATTTCACTACGCAAAAGAGTTTGGTATCATCTGCAAATCTGGCCACCTCACTGCTTACCCCTACTTCTAGATAATTTATGAATAAATTAAAAAGCACCGGCCCCAGTACAGATCCCTGGGGGACCCCACTTCTTACTTCCCTCTATTGTGAAAACTCTCCATTTATACCTACCCTCTGTTTCTTGTCTTTCAACTAGTTAGCAATCCACACATATACTTGTCCCCTTATCCCATGACTGCTAAATTTTTTCAGAAGTCTCTAATGAGGAACTTTGTCAAAAGCTTTTTGGAAGTCCAGGTATTCAATGTCAACTGCATCACCTTGATCCACACACCTGTTGACACTCTCAAAGAACTCCAAAAGCTTTATGAGGCAAAACCATCCTCCAGGCCTAGTGAGAACATGAACTGCTTTTCCATTAACAATACAGAGTCTTTATTATAGAGATTTTAAAAATATGAACTATATTTAAGTTCCTCCTTTTAAAACACCATGATAATCATTATAACAATTGGTTGGGCTATGCTTGCTCTACACTGGGTTATATTTATTTATTTTATTTATTTGTTAACGTATTTTTATACCACCCAAAAGTTGCATCTCTGGGCGGTTTACAACAAAATAAAAACAGAAAGTAAAACATTAGTTAAAACAAAAACAAAAAGTTAAAAACATTACAACAATTTAAAACTTTTAAAAGAATCTGCCATTCAGATGTATCCAGCCTGCCATTCAAATGTATGTGTGTAGGTTAACTATTATGCCCACTCAAGGACAAATGTTTTGCATTAGTCTGGCTCTTGGTTCCAAAGTGAACTGAAGTATTTGCCACTCCTCCTCCTCCTACCCTCACTAGTGTCTGGAGACAGGAGCGCCTTCCGATTAGGGGGCCCAGAGTGAGTGAATATGGAAACCACATGGCAAAATAAATAGAAGACCAGCATTGGGGCCCTGCAGTCTTTTGCTGGAGAGGGGGGAAGAACACACAGCTTTTGAACAAGAAGGAGAGAGAGAAAGAAATAGGAAGAGAGCAAAAGTCACTGTAAATTTTCCAAAAAATCAAAGAAGCCTATCAATTTGCAAAGTTCTCCCTTTCAGTGTATAATTTCATTTCCCCTCATTTGCTTTTACTGCTTGTTCTGTGCACTGTCAGAGAACGTGCTGACTTGTAGCCAACCACTTTAACCCCCCCCCCAAATTGCCTTTCAGTAGAAAAGTGTGAACATTTGCCTCTGTGCCAGTCTTTCCTCAGAATTAGCAGCCAGCCATTATCCATATTAGCATGTAATGTTAGTCAGGTTGCTGTAACATTTGCCTGGGTCCTTTCCTCTTTAATAAAATGCAAAGCTTGGGGCTGTGGGGAACTTTCTTTTTCTCTCTTGTTTCCTGCTATGTTACAAAATCTCTTGGAATATTGATTCAAACTTGAATAGGCCAACCCAAACTGATTTGACTGTAGCAAACTCTTCAGCAAAGGCTGTCCAGTCATATGGGAAAGTCTTTAAAAGTTGCTAAGATTTTTATCTGCTGAATTTTCTTTCAAGGGATTTATTCCTATCAAATGGTTTCCCCACATCCCTTGTAAATTTAATCAGCCTAATAGACAAAAACAAAGTGTTTCTTGGTGGGAGTAACCATAGAGAAGAGTGGGGAAAGTACAGAAAGCTAGCCAAGTGTTAAAATTTTATAGGCACAGTGTTAAAGGTCTCAAGGCAGGATGGGGCTTTGTTCAGTAAAATATCAACAGGGGCCAAGAAAGATTTGGAACTGGACAGATATTTTGTCAAATATGGAACTACTGAACTGCTGAAGTGGAAAAAACAACAACCACCAAACCAAATGATATTTTCAGATAAAGGTACAGGCAGGTTTCTAATGATGGCTATGAAAAAGTTCATTGTTCTATAGTTGATATCACTGAGTCTCTTCTGTGGTCACCTCTTTTTTGCATGGAGTGGAGAAAGAATGAGTTTTGATTCCTTTGAGTAGGACACAGAAATGTTTCATCCACTTGAACACCCATCTCAAGGTGAGATATTACCATTCCAGGGAGTTTCTCCACCTCCACACATATACAAATAAGTGATTTTCATGTCACCATAACTGGAGTGAAGAGGTTTGGCTCCATACAAAGGAATTGTTTATTTCAACTGTTTTTTGTTGTTGTTTTGTTTTAAATTTACAAGCCCAGACAGATTTGGCTTAACCCTCCTGCCCACTGGAGATTGGAAAGTGAGAAATTGGGAAGGTTATCAGATTCATCCCTTTCCCTTAAACAAACCACATTCCTGCCTAAACCATCTCTGCCATGTTTCCCTGTCCTATTTTTTGTTTATTTGATATCTTAAAATGATGGCAATTACGCAGCCTCCTTTGTTGCAATGCACAATCATCCTTCAGGAATAAGCACTCCATCCTTCCCAGTAATAGATACAATGGATGGCCAATGAGTTGCGACCACTCGGCTTACTGTTAATCCATCCCCTTACAGCAGCACCCAGGGGCAATTGTGTACTCCTAAGGCAGCCCCAAAGCTGGTAAGAATGGATGGTGGTAGTGCAAAGAGCACTAGTCCCCCCCCCCTTGTTGCGAATGGAGGAAACAGCGGAAGTGCTACTTGTGCCAACACCGATTGTTACTAGCATCAAGGCTGCCTTTAGAGACCACAACAGCCCCAGGGTGCAGCATCACAGCTCCGTCATGCTGTGCATCATGTGGGCCACTTTTAGCATCTTCCCAGCTGACTTGCAAGAGGCTGAGGAAATTGCCAGATGAGCGAGATATTTCTTGTAGTCCCCTCCCCCTTCCCCCTCTCCTTCTTGTTCCCAGGGTTAGAAACACTTAATTTTTTTTAAACTGGCCTTGCTCCTGGGCCTTTCTGTGTGCCAACAGCCTCACATATAGAACTGTCTTTGCTGAAGCTTTCTCCATCCCTTCAACTCCATGCGAAGAAAAGTGTCACTTGCCACATGTTGGTGAGTCAGACAGCTGTTAAAGGTATTGAAGCAGGGCCAATAGGAAGTGGAAACTTACACTGACTGAAGCTATTCTTGGAGAATATGGAGAACCCCCATGGTTTTTTTTCCCAATGTTGCGCACACCCCCCCACCCCAATTCAAGTCATGAACACCTATAAGGTTGTTTTTAATAGTCAGGAGATGGAAGCCGATTCCTGGAGACTCCAGGCTAATCCTGGAGGGTTGGCAACCCTATCTAGGGCTTTAGGTCACTGCCAGATACGAGTAACTTGGTGGCAGCAAATGAGAGAGACAGGGAAATGGGGAGCAGGGTGCCCCTCACCTCTGGGCTCTGCTCCAGATTGGCCTGATAGCAAATGTAATTGCCAACCACTGGCTTAGAGCAGCTCTTTCTTGCCTCAGCCTCTGTGACCATGTAGCACAATCACGGACTTCCTGTCCTCTGGATTCTTTAAATCTCTGTGGCTTTCCAAAACTGAGGCCATGTTATGCATTTTTTGCTCGTTTGTTTTGGCAATTTTTTGGATATTGGATTAGCACAGATAATTTGCTCTCCACAAACCCACCCAGGAGCTTCCTATTGCAACATCTAGATGTCTAAGTGATTGGCTCCTCTTGGTCTTCCTTATTTGCATATCACTGCCCAGAACACTCTGGAATTAATCTTCCAGCTGTTTCACAGTATCCCTGATGGAGGCCTGGGAATATGCTGTGAAGTTTGACTATGCAATGGGATGCATTCTATTCCCCCCCCCCCCGATCTTTGTTGTCATTGTGTTTAATGAACAGTTCAACCATCTGCATGTTTAGATCACTCAGTGAGGATCCCAACTCTTTAAGGCCCTTAAACCTATATGTTATGCAGTGTACCGAACAGCTTATTTCTTTCCAGCACAAGGAAAGGAAAACTTTATGAGTTTGCCCCTCCTTTGCCCTGGGAAATATTTGATCTGCTCTTTGTATGTGAATAGTCCACATCCAGAAAGAGCAGCACAGGGCAATTATTCCCAAGTTGATCTGCTGGAAGGAAAGGATTCCAGTCTGCCGCTTCAGGAGACAGGGAGGAGAGTCTCACGATCAGTCACCAAGCCGGCGGGGGCTGCGGAGATCCGGGGCCGCATGGCCCCCAGAAGGCCAGGGGTCTCCTAGTGTGTTGCCACGGCATGGAGCCATGCCACAGCACTACATGATCAGGTTAGTGGAGCACTCACTCCGCTAACCTGGGCTAAGGGGAGGGCTGATTTGGTGGGCTAACTGCCAGGGAACCACCAAGCTCGCCTGCGAGCCCGCTAGTTCTCACGATGACTGGAAAGTGGGCTAAGGTTCCTTAGCTCGCTTTCCAATGATCATGAGAATACCCTCTGGGTGTAACTGCAAATAATTTTGTAAGGATGGATCAGATGCGAAATGGCCAACTGAAACCCATTACCCCATGGAGAGGAGAGCAGGTCTTGTGGTAGCAAGCATGACTTGTCTCCATAGCTAAGCAGGGTCTGCCCTGGTTGTATATGAATGGGAGACTTGATGTGTGGGCACAGTCAGATTTTCCCCTTAGGGGATGGAGCCACTCTGGGAAGAACAGAAGGTTTCAAGTTCCCTCCCTGGCTTCTCCAAGATAGGGCTGAGAGAGATTCCTGCCTGCAACCTTGGAGAAGCCACTGCCAGTCTGTGAAGACAATACTGAGCTAGATAGACCAATGGTCTGACTCAGTATACAGTATATGGCAGCTTCCTATGTTCCTATGTTACCCCAAGCAGAAGATCTTCTCAGGAGATGGGAGGCTCCAGCTTCCTGCTTCAGATGGCTTCCTTCCACTCTAATCTGCTGGTTGTGTGTGGAAACATCTGCAGGTCTTCCTCAAATTGATCTGTTGCTAGTCATATCATATGTAGTGGATCTGCTAGTGCATGGAGAGGGTGTGTGGCTGCGGCAGCTTCTTCCTAAGCAGATCTTCTAGTGGGGATGTGAGCAGTGTTCCTCCTGTCTGCCCAGATAATGCAGGGCGATCATTGCAGGGTGATCTTGCCTCTTCTGAGTGATGGAAACGTCAGAGTTGCTCCAAGTTCTACTGAAGTTATACAAAAGCAAGAGCTGTGAGAGATGTATGTATCAAGAGTGCTTGGGACTGGAACGGCATTGAATGTTCTCCTGTTTCTAGTCTTGGGGACAAAATTAGGGCTGGTTGGGGAAGAAACCAGCTTTAGCAGCTTTTTGCTTCCAAAAAGCCTGTCGGGATGCCATGTTACCTGGTCACTTGGGTGGCCCTGTGGAGGCTGGAGAAGGGTGTGGCATCCCTCCTCTGAGGCTTTCGTGCCCTTTAGGGGGCAGTGGGGATGAGAAGGGCCCAGGCTGGTCGGATCCCAGTGGGGTTGAGAGGGCAAGGCAGGAAGAGCTGCAGGAAACAGCTCTAGGGAGACAGCTAAGTTGGGTGTGGCAGGAAACAGGAAGCAAGGTCAGGAAGGGGGTGGGGCAGGAAGTAGGCTTGAATCCCTGTCAGCTCTGCACTGGGGTATTTAAAGACAAGGCAGCTGATGAGGAGGAGCTCCTTATGAATATGGGAGCCAGGAGTTCTCCAGGAGAGGGAACTGGCTGAATGCAGCAAGCCAGGAGGAGGACTCAGGTGACAAGCTAACCTCCTCCCCTGCCTGTTCCTGAGGCTGGCCTTTTTGGGGTGTGGGGGGGTCCTCCTGTCATTCTGGAGTTCAAGAAGGGCTAGGAGCCCACCTCGTCCCCTGGGAGTCTCATAAGCCTTTAAATTTTAAGAATACCCACTGCTTTGGTCCTATTTGCTGCCATTTGTTTTCCCTATCTGTTGTTGCTTTTACACATATTTTTGCTTCTCATAATTGTGTCTGTTTCTACATTGATTACTAACACAAATGATGCTTGCCAATCAGAGATCTCATAGTGAGCAGGATGGATTCACAACTCTACATAGCCAGTCCCATTTAGCTATGTGCTGATGTCACCGAGAGCAAAAGAGAGTCCAATTCAGAGTGAGGGCAATGCAACTTGAATAAGAGAGCATTTTCAACCATTTTCAAAGCAACCAAAAAATCACCTTAAAATAACTTTTTGCATAACTGCTGAAAATATTTATAAACTCTGCTCTCCTTTCAGTGCATCCCTACTCAGGACATTAATATGAAATTGATGAAACTATTCCAGAACTGATATGAAACATACCAACCCTATCCCCCCTGGAAATCATCCCTCAAAGTAATTTTCCTTCTTTAAGACATTTAGATATATTTTGCTATATTTTAGATTTTATTTATAGTATTTAATGATCTACATGGTATTTTAGATAATTATATGTTGGTTGTCCATCAGTGGCCTTCACTCTGACCTGCAAAAACACTGGTGCATCTGGGTGCATCTACACTGTTCTTTCATTGATGCCAATTTGTCAGTTCACAAGGCTGCCTTTTTTTACACGCTCCCCTTTCAGCTTACAGAAGGACTGGAGAGAATCCTTCTCTGACATTTTCAGGAAAGCTATTTTATCATAATTGCTTCCCTGAAAATTTGATGAGTAAAATTGTCTCTGAGAGCAAGCAGCTACTTGTATGTGAAACAAAAGCTTTAGCAACAAAGCTTTTGGTTTTGTTTCTAGATCTGTTTTTAATAAATAAATAAATGAGATTAGGGATGTGCGAACCAATTCAAATTCGAACCGGTTTGAATTCAAAGCAGGGTGGTTTGAAGGTTCGAATTCGAACCGAACCAGCCATCAGGTTCAAGCTGCAGGTTCGAATTCAAACCGAACCAGGGGGTGGTTCAATTTTTACTGGTTAGAACCAGTTTGGACATCCAAAAATTGGTAGGATGGTAGCTGTCACCCAGGGGTACCTGCCATCCAAACCCCAAAGCAATCAGACTCTCGTACGATGTTTTATGAATTTTTGAAAATTATTTCTATTTTTTCCTCATAGGATATAATGGGACTCCAACCAGCCCATGGGTGCCAACAACCATGCAAACCCTGAAGCAATCAGGCACCCCTATGATTTTTTTATGAATATTTGAAATATTTTTAATTATTTTTCTCATAGGGTATAATAGGATCCGAACCAGCCCATATCCCCTTCTGTGGAGCACCAAGGGGCACAAAAGTGGGTTAGGTGGTAGACAACCAGGGGTGCCTACTATCCACAAAGTTTCAAGGCAATCGGACACTCCTCTGATTATTGGTGAATTTTAAAATTATTTTGGAATTCCTCATAGAGAATAATGAGGATTGCAGCAAATGTATAGCTTCATGTAGGGGAGAAAGGGGTGTCCTAGAGTGGAGTGTGGTGGGTGGTAGTTCCCAAGGTGGGCAAGGAAGCTTTCAGAATTATTTGAAAGGAATTGGGCAAAAGGCTTATTTTTAAGTGATTTTTGAAGTTTACGCGACTTTAAGGTTTTTCTCCATAAAGAAGCATGGAGGTGTCAGCAAATGTATAGCTTCATGTCGGGGGGAAAGGGGTGTCCAAGAGCAGAGTGTGGTGGGTGGTAGTGCCCAAGGGGGCCCAGGTAGCTATCAGAATTATTTGAAAGGAATTGGGCAAAGGGCTGATTTTTAAGTGATTTTTGAAGTTTATGTGTCTTTAAGGTTAGCAATGAGAGTGAATGCATGGTTTGTCATTGAAAATCTTATATGCTACCAAAGAATCTACACTCAGAACACTTCAGAAACGACAAAACCCAGTACCCCATGGGTTAGCAACACATGGAGGTGGTTGGCACCCTTGCTCTGGGCCACCCCAGCACCCCCCAAGTGCAGTTATGGGGCTGCTGAAACCTCCATTCTTCCCTATGGAGAAAAACCTTAAAGCCACTTGTGGGGTGCTGGGGTGGCCCAGAGTGAGTGGTGGTCTAGTGCAAAGAGGGTGCCAACCACCCCCATTCAAACCGAACCAAGGGGAGGTTCGAGCAAAACCAAAACCAAACCACCCCCTCCTGGTTCGAACCTAGTTTGAATTCGAACCGAACCGGGCAAACTGGTTTTGTGCACATCCCTAAATGAGATGTCACATTTGGAAGTCAAAATTTTCTCGTGATGAAGAATCCTATGAATATCATACAAAAGTAGAATCTCTTGATTGGTCCATTAGAATCAGGCTCCACAGAGTCCATATCAGCTTAACACTGGGATGGAACTACTGCTTAAGGGATCAGACACTCAGGCTGCATTTACATGTAACGGCAAACCGTGGGTAGATGAACCCAAGGTTAATTTTTGTAACTGTGAATCTCCTTGCAGACATTCATCCAACTGTAGCCCAGCCACCCCAGGTTTCAGGGAAGGGAAGCCTGGTCCACCGAGTCTGCATTACAGCAAGCTCTGTAGTGCTCGGGTCTCCAGACTATGGGCAAGGCGTCCGAACGTCTGCAGGGCTGCAGCCATTGGCCCCCATATTCAAAAGGATGTGCCGGGTGCAATCGTGCCTTTTTGGAATAGACAACCCACCCTTGGCAGAGAAAGGGCATTTAAATTCTTGTGTCTATGTGTTTTTATGCTTGTATTTTATAGTTTTTAAATTAGATTTGTTTTCTATTTTTAGCTTAATATTTTAATTGTCATTTTTATTGTATGTTTTTAACTTTTGTAAACTGCTTTGGGGTTGTTTTTAATGAAAGGCGGTATAGAAATTCAACAATAAACAAAATAAATAAATAAATTCCTTTAAATGTATTGCAAAATGTACATGGCATTTAAGCCCTTATTCTGACACTAAATAGCCTGTACTCTTTTACAAGAGCACTGGGCTATCTATTCTAATGGCTTCCATGTGTACGCAGAGGTCCGCTGCATGCTCTGCAGTTACTGCATGGAAGCCCAAATTGGATCACAGCCATCAGCCCAAGCTGCGATTGAGGAGACTGATGGGGTTTAGAGGAGCCCCCCCACCTTATGGGAACCTCCCTTTTCTTGTAAAGGGGCATCCTCAGTGGATTCCCCTTTACAAGCATTACCCTGAACCAGTCCGGACCAGTTCTGTTTGAACCGAGGTAGTTCCAGTTTGAACTCAGGCCGGCACCCTGTTGGTGGGGGGGCAGACTGGTTTGAAATTGGATTGGATTGGCCGAACCAGTTTGAACACCGCTACCAGGTGGCATCTGCCATCCAGCCTACATGAGTGTCTTCATGGCCTTTCACTCCCATGAGAGAGCAGTCCTTGAGAGAAGGGGTATCATTTCACATTAGGAGTGTGCACAAAACCAGCTGACCCAGTTCGGTTTGGGTCCAAATTGGATCAGTCCAGTTCGGTTCGGCACACTCCCCCCCAACCCCCCAGTTTGGTTTGGTCTGGAGGGATTCATGATCTTTTTCAAATATTTTTTGTAAAAAAAAATTGTACTCACCCCCTCTGGGGGGCTTCTCCAAGGCCATAGAGGGATGTCCATAGGAAGGCCATAGGGGGATGTTCGAGGTTTCCCCTCCCCCCGCCAGCCTCCATTATGTTTCAAATTGCCTTCTTCAGGCGGTCTTCAGCCTGTTCCGGGCCTCACTCCCGTGGAGGGTCATTTTGCTGGCCTCTGTGTGGCTGGATCATGGCTGCCAATGTCCTCCCCCAGGGGGGTAAGGCCCAGAATGGAGACCCCCACCGTGGCCTTGGAGAAGCCCCCCCAGAGAGGGTAAGTACTTTTTTTTAAAAATCACAAACCTCTCCCCCCAGATGGCCAGAGGGGCTTCTGTCCAGTGCTGATGCGAACTGGTTGGTTCAACATTGGGCCATCGGACCAAACAGGTTTGATATTGAACCTGTTCGACATCAAATCTGTCCACATATCCCAATTGCACAATAATAGCTATTCAGCCCCATCCATGGGTACCCTAGGACAGTTTTTCTCTTGCGTTGTGTATGGGTGTCTCCATGGCCTTTCACTCTCATGAGAGAGCAGTCCTTGGAAGCAGGGGCACCTCACAAATTATTAATGATTCAGCTTGATCCCTGTGTACCCCAGGATGGTTCTTCTCATGAGTAATGCAATAGAGTGCATTCTTGAACCCAAGGGGAAGGGGCTGCCCCCACCATTCTCCAACTTTATTATACAAAAAATAGACCAGACACATTCAGTAATTCCTGGGTGGGGCTGTCTTTTAAAGCAGACACTGGGTATCGCTGTACTGCCATATGTTATATTTGCAGTGGTCTAATCAAGTTGCCCAATTTATGGTGCCACTGAAACTTCATGTGCTTGTGGACAACTGTTTTATCAATTTATTTCTGATTACTAAAACACATAGTACCTGTACTTCCATCCTGCCCCCTTCTCTTCTAGTCTCCAGAGCGGGGGGCGGGAAGAGACACACTGGAAAGCAGGCATCCCTACAATGTGACTTTTCCCTTTGACAGGCTTAAAACCTAGGGATGGGATATGGCAGCTTCCCTGTTGTTGGGCAACGGCTTGAGGAGCATGGAGATGTCGGCTTGAGGAGCATGGAGATGTCAGCTCAACCTTGAACTGAACCTGACCTAGTTTGTTTGAGCATGAACCAAGCTGGCCTGGCCTTGAAGCCCTACTGGCAAAGGGGGATCCAGTGGATCCCCCTTTACCTGTAAAGGGGTGGGGGTTAAGTAAAGTAAAGGGGTTGAGTAACGTTAATACAGAGTACTTACAAGTCATTCTGGTAGCGGCCGTGATGGTGGTAGCAGATCCCCAGACCCCTCCGGCTTCCCCTAGAGTCTTCTGGGCTGGCGCCTGTTCTGGTCTGGTTTTGGCTGTTTGGGGGCCTCTGCACAGGCTAGGGATGTGTGAATGGATTCAAATTTGAAAACTTTCTACATAGAAAATGCCTGGTTCGATACCGAACCACACTCAAACCAAACCGGCCCCTGTTCAGCCCAATCTTGGGCCGAATAAGCCCTGGTTTCGGTTTGGGAGTTTGTGTATTACAAATTTTAAAACACATACACTTGTTTTTACTGTAATAAAATCCACTGCCTCCCACTTGGGGGGCTTCTCCACGGCTGGGGTGTGTGTGTCTCCAGAGGTTCCCCTCCCCTTGCCGGGCTCCAGTTTTTCACAAATACTCCTCGTTTGGGCAGTTTTCAGCCCTTTCCAGGCCTGTCCTCCATGGCGGTGGGCATTTTGGAGGCTGCTGTGCATGCCCAATGGGCCCCTGCTTGGCTGGGTCATGACTCAGGCCATGCGGAAGCCCATTGGGCATGCACAGCAGCCTCCAAAATGACCACCGCCACAAAGGAGAGGCCTGGAACTGGCCCCAAACTGCCTGAATGAGGCATATTTGTGAAAATCCAGAGGTCAGTGAGGGAGGGGGAACCTCTGGAACACAACACCACCCGTGGCCTTGGATAAGCCCCCTGAGTGGGAGGCAGTGAGTTTTATTACAGTTTTTAAAAGCTTATTTTTTAAAAAATAAAATATTAAAGTGGGGGGTGTTCAGGGGTACACAAAACCAAACATGCTCAGTTCAGTTCAAGTCCAATCCAGACTCATACCAACCCTGGCAACCCAGTTTTGTGCACACCCCTAGCTCATGCATGGAGGCAATGTTTTTTTTTTAACCTCCACGCATGCACATGGGCCATTTGCATCACCACACATTTGCGTTATGATGCAAATGGCCTGTGCACATGCACTGAGGTAAAAAAATTTGCCTCCACACCGGTGCAGAGCCGAAAGGCCGAGCTGAGCCCGAACCGGGCCCAGGAGACCCTGGGGGAGGTTTTTGGGGTCAGAGGAGCCGCCGCGGGAGCGACTCTTAAGTACTCCATATTAACTTTACTTAATAGTTAGAGCTGCCCCACTGCCCCTTTACACATTCAGGGGGATCCTCACCACATCCCCCTTTGCCAGTAGGGCTTCAAGCCAGTTCCGAATGGGTTTGAGATCAAAATGAAGCAGGAGGTGGCTCAAAGGTGCCAAAACCAAGCCAGCCTCGTCCAGTTTGAATCTGGTTCAGATGTAAACCGAACCAGGAATACTGGTGTTGTGCACATCCCTACTATGATCATGGTGACATCTGTGTTTAGACATAATGCTGTCGCCTTCAAACTTGAGGTTGGAGCAGCAAAACTCACTACAACTGAAGGTTCAAACTGCAGTTTGGCAAGGGAAACAGCACATTGCTTTTGCTGTGAAACTATGGTTTCACACATCTGGACATACACACATTCCAAACTCTGTCCCATTGAACTCTGGTTTGATGTTCTATGCGAATGGGGCCTCAGTGTAAAGCTTAGATTCTTTTCTCGTCTTTGTCTGTTGCATTTACTCTCTCTGTCTACTGTAAACTGACAACTTCTATTGTCATTTTTTCTCAAGTGGAACCTTGTTATCTGGCAAAAACAGCTGCTAGAATAAAATAATGCAGGGAATCAGAGTTACACTTTCATGCAGAGGAAGTCTGCCGTGCAGTTTGGGCAGCTTAATATGTTGGATGGTGCAAGAAACCTCAAACATGCTGTTTTGCAATGTAACTAAAACTCTTACTAGATTTTGATCAAGTAATGTGAATTAGGTTCAGTTTTCCTTCTGCAGTGAGAGTGGAACAGCAGACTATTTCTGAGTGGGCCAAAGAAGGGGAAGGTGGAAAGAAACACAATAGGGAAACAAACTATCACATCAGTGGCCAATTATTTCTCTGCCTTTAATTACCTTTCAGGCAAAGCATGCATGCAACTTACATAAGAATAAATTCCACAGTGCTTGCACTCTGTGGGAAGCAATGTGTCACGGGTAGTTGCCCAGCAGTTGAGCCAAGGAGCCCACAAATTGCAAGAATCATTGTTAAAGCATTCTAGGGAGGTGTCATCGTGTACAGATATCACAAAGCTCCTGGCCAAGTCCAGGTCACTCTGATGTCTACCAAAGTGGATTCATACACAGCCTGAGTAGCAATGTGAAGAGACATTGCTGCTGGGATATGATGTTGTTCAGACTATGGACATGTTGCCTTTTATGGACTGCCACTCCAGTCTGAAGTAGCTGGTTCTTGAATTGAGAATTTTTCAGTCCATAAACATTGCATTGTCAGCATGTGATGATAACAATTCTTTTCCTGTTTAGAGCTTGAGACAAAACAATTACATTACACACAAACCAGGAAAAAGCCTTCTGAAGTGAATAATTGTACCTGGGCAAGAAGCAACTGGTGGTATTACCAGTTTCGTATCCAGCATAACAAAAGTCCCCCCTGAGCTATGAGATCTCCGAGCCTTATTGATGCTTCTTTAATTTGAGCTTCTCTGCCCTTTGGGTTTCCTGCTTACATTCATTAGGGAATCTCCCTTTCAGGTATTCCTGGATTCTTAAGAAGCCTTCACTGGATCCCTTAGCAATGGATAGTTATAGGCCAATCTCCAATCTCCCTTGGTTGGGCAAGGTGATTGAGAGGATGCTAGCCAACCAGCTCCAGGCGGTTTTGGAGGAAACTGATTATCTAGACCCATTTCAAACTGGCTTTAGAGCTGGCTATGGGGTTGAGTCTGCCTTGGTCGGCCTGATGGATGATCTCTACTGGAGAATCAATGTGTGTGTGTGTGTGTGTGTGTGTGTGTGTGTGTGTGTGACTCTTGGTTCTTTTGGATCTCTTGGCGACATTTGATACCATCGACCATGGTATCCTTCTGGATCACCTGAGGGAGTTGTGGTTAGGGGGCACTGCTTTTTAGTGGTTGTGCTCCTATTTCTCGGTTAGATTCCAGATGGTGGAGCTTAGTGACAGTTGCTCTTCAAACAGGAGCTGTTATATGAAGTCCCCCAGGGCTCCATTCTGTCACCAATGCTTTTTAATAGCTACATGAAACCGCTGGGTGAGGTCATCTGGAGGTTTGGTGCTGGGTGATCAGTATGCTGATGACACCCAAATCTACTTCTCCTTGTCATCTGCATAATCAGGAAATGGTGTTCATTCCCCAAATTCCTGCCTACAGACAGTAATGGGCTGGATGAGGGATAACAAATTGAGACTGAATCCATGCAAGATGGAGGTGCTCATTGTAGGGGCTCAGAACTTGAGGGATGAATTAGATCTCCCTGTGCTGGGTGGAGTTACACTCCCCCGGAAGGAGCAGGTGCACAGCTTGGGAGTACTCCTGGACCCAGACCTCATCCTGGTATTTCAGATGGAGGCTATGGCCAGGAGTGCTTTCTATCAGCTTCGGCTGATTTGACAGCTGCATCCATTCCTTGAGGAGGATGACCTCAAAACAGTGGTGCACCAGCTGGTAACCTCCAGGCTTGATTACTGCAATGTGCTCTACATGGGGCTGTCTTTGTATGTAGTTCAGAAACTTCAGTTAGTTCAAAATGTGGCAGCCAGATTGGTCTCTGGGACAACCCAGAGAGACCATATTATGCCTGTTTTGAAACAGTTGCACTGGCTGCTGATATGTTTCCGGGCAAAATACAAAATCCTGGTTATTACTAGGCTTGTGCATTTCGATTTGGGGACAAAACATTTTGTGCCCCCAAATGGCAATTTCGGAAGTTTTGTAACCAAAACAAAATCAAGAATTAAAAAAAAGAAGATTTTTGTTTCCAAATTGAAATGACTGTGTTTTGGACAGAATGCTTGGTTCTTTGGAAAAACATTGCAATTGAAATTGACTTCTCTGACTCTCTCCACTCCAGCTGAGGCACTGAGTGATTAGCAGAAGATAAGATATGCAAAAAGCTTTTGAGCTTGAATGGTTTAGTTAAGTATGTGTTGATTCAGTGTGATTCAGTGATTCAGTGTTAAGTATTCAGTGTGATTGAAATGCAAACTGACCTTGCAAAGGGATTTGGAAGGCAGCATTTTGAGACTGAAATACCCAAAAAATTTTGGGAGCTCAATGCAGTTCCAAAGCTCTTGCTAAAAGCCATGGTATAAATTGTTTGGGGAAGCCTTTTGAGAAGCTGGTTAGGAAAGTTCTGAAATTACACAGGTTTTTCTTTCCAAAGGTTTAGAAAGAATCTCTTGACTTGTTCAGGGGTCTTTTGAAGAGCTATTTTCTTCTTCTTCTGAGTTGTATGACTTATAGTGGTGTCTAAGTTTTGTTGCCCAAGTTGAGCAGTCTAATGTAATTTAGGCCACAATGTAATTTGGTGGGACATGATGTCTAAGCCAGTGGTTCACAACTTTTGCCATTGCAGGGACAGGTCATCCACATGGGACTACAGGAGACAAAAGGAGGGTGGTGGGGAATATCCCTGTCAATTTATTGACATCCCCAGGAATCTTAGTTGCTTCTCTCTTTCTTGTAACCATGATCCATGGTTTTGCACTTTCTTAAATGCAGTGATGATAAATCTCAACAATTCTGCATAGTAGGCTGATTTGTTTGGGCTACAGCTCACTCCACTTCAGTTATTTGAAGCTGTTCGATAGTACCAAGGTAGTTTTATTTTTATTTTTATTTTTTTATTACATTTTATATCCCGCTTTTCCTCCAAGGAGCACAGAGCGGTGTACTACATACTTAGGTTTCTCCTCACAACAACCCTGTGAAGTAGGTTAGGCTGAGAGAAATGACTGGCCCAGAGTCACCCAGCTAGTATCACGGCTGAAAGGGGATTAGAACTCAGGTCTCCCCAGTCCTAGTCCAGCACTCTAAGCATTACACCACGCTGGCTTATTGGTCTGTCTTGCTATCTCAAATGACCTGTAGTCACTGTTCCAAAGGATGGAGATGGAGGCTATGGCTCTGTTCCATGGCCCTGTTCCATGGGGAGGGAGTGTTTTTATTGAAAGATTGCTTGAATCCACAAATGGGTTGTGCTGCTGTGCTAGTGCCACAGGGACAGGCTCACACCCGATGCAAAATTCTCAAATAACTGCCAAAAAATTAAGTGTCGTTATTCATCATTCTCTTCACCCCTTCAACTTGTGTATGTGGGGCTTCAGGGGCACAACAGTGGGTTGGGTGGCAGTGCCCCAAGGTTGGTGAACCAAGATTCCAAACAGGGCAAAGGATTGATTTTTTAAGAATTTTTGAAGTTTATGCATCTTTAAGATTTTCCTCATAGGGAATAATGAAGGTTTAGCAGCCCTATAACTCCACCTGGGTGGCACTGGGATGGCCCGAAGTGAGTGGTGGTGTAGTGCACAGAGGGTGCCAACCACCCCCCTGGATTGCTAACCCATTGGGGTACTGGGCTTTGTTGTTTCTGAGGTGTTGAGTTTAGATTCTCTGGCAGCAACTGAGATTTTTAATGAAAAACCATGAATCCACTCTCATATGCTACTAGAGAATCTACTCTTAGAACACCTCTAGAACAACAAAACCCTGTACTTCATGGGTTGGCAACCCATGTGGGTGGTTGGCACCCTATGTGCACTACACCACCACTTGCTCTGGGCCACCCCATTGCCCCTCAAGTAGAGTTATGGGACTGCAGAAACTTCCATTATACCCTACGAGGAAAATCTGAAAGACGTGTAACTTCATTAATTCTTTAAAAATCTGCCCTTTGCCAAATTCCTCTGGAAAAAAATTGTGGTAGCTTCCTTGTACCAACTGGGCACTACCACCAACCACACTCCACTCTGGGCCACCCCTTGCCCACCCACCCCTGGTGTGAAACTATACTTTTCCTGATAGTAATCATACCCTATGGGGAAGTCTGAAATAGGTGCAAACTTCAAAAATTCACCAAAAATCAGCAGTTTGCCCAATTCCTTTCAAATTTTTGTGGTAGCTTC
The DNA here is from genome assembly GCF_027244095.1 of Hemicordylus capensis. Taxonomy (NCBI): domain Eukaryota; kingdom Metazoa; phylum Chordata; class Lepidosauria; order Squamata; family Cordylidae; genus Hemicordylus; species Hemicordylus capensis. Next base: position 384,054,328 of record NC_069658.1, read on the forward strand.
CACTCATTGGGCACTATAACCCCCACCCACTCTTTTGACCATGTGACCCATTTTTAAATCTGAATTACTTCGGATTCAGATTTGGATTAATTTGGATACAAAACAAAACTGGGGTGATTCGGAAGGCTTAATTTCAGACAAAATACAAAATGGGGTTGTTTTGGATTTGGTACAAATCAAAACAGAAAAAATACAAAACACGCAACCCTAGTTATTACCTTTAAAGCCCTGAATGGCTTTGGTCCAGGTTACCTCAGAGAGCATCTTCTTCTGTGTGATCCCAACCGCACGGTAAGATCATCTGAAGAGGTCCGTCTCCAGTTACCACCAGTTCGTGTAACCCATTTTGGAAGGGCAGTATAAAAATTGAATGAATGAATGAATGAATGGTCGCCTTCTGTGGATGTGCAGATATGGAGCTGCTCTCTGCTGTTCCTTTTCTAAACTGTTCTCTGTCTTTTGGGTTTTAGATCGGATGTTGGTATCAGGAAATATTGGCCTCTTACCCCATTTGATCCACCGCTCTTGCCACTGGCCAGCCTACACAACTCACACATCTCCCATGGTCCAGACATTTGTTGAGCAAAAAAAGGCAAAGATAGCCAATATCCTGGCAGCACCCTGGGTGAGCAGTCAAGGAACACACAGCACTGAGAACATCCAGGGGAAGGACAGCTGTGGGCCTCAGGAAGTAGCTCTTCCTCAACCAAACCCAGTCATTTCTGGCTTTATCACAATCATCAGTCCTCCTTCATCTCATGAGGAGTCACCTGTTTTCCAGAGGGTGAAGAGCAGCTTCTCACATCAGCAGGGAAGCTCAGTTACAGGTAACTTGGTCATTTTTTCCAGAAGAAGAGCCCCTCTCCGTGTGCTGCCAATGAAGCTGCCAGATGCCTCCAGTCCCAAGAAAGGCAAGCAGGTGCAACTGCAGAAGTAACTCCTGTGCCTTTGACTGCTCTTCACTGCATTAAAATTCCTCAGCAACTAATGTTTACTTTTGGACAATTTTTCTTTGGAAACCAAACAAGAGGACACATGTAAGTGGGCATATTTAGGATGGAAGAGAAGAAAAAAATGAGAGTATGTGGAAAACTGGATTTCCCATATTAGATAGCTTTTTACATTCACAAGAATGAGTAAGGAGCACAATGTACAGCAGGGCAGCACAATCACACCTGATCATTACAGGTCCTTGGCTGCACCACCCCTTCAAGGGCATAGATATAATTGAGCTGGGGAGGGGGCACCACTGTCTCTGTGTCCTTCAGGGACAGCGGGCTTCTAACTGGGTGATAGCTCCCTCTTCTGTAACAAAGATCGTAGGGGAGATGAAGAAGGCAGGGAGCCCAGGGGGCCCATCTTCACTCTTTGTCTCAGGGCCCATTCTACACCCCTGCACCCTTGCCCCAGAGTTGCCTTCATGTAATATCTGAACAGCCCATTTATGCACAGAGTCTTATATGCTTATGCTTGGTACAGCAAGATCTCCCACCCTTGATTTTGAGGAGTAAGGATCCCATGTCAGGCAAACACACATACAAATCTATGCATTCTCACACAATAAGGACATTGGATCAGATGTCTTTTGTAGAGTTTAGAGATTGTCGCAAGCCCGTGACATCACGGGCTTGCGACGATCACAACTGCGCAGGCACGCCTCGCAGTTGCTTAAAGACACTGGCCCGAGCAGATGGGGTCAGCATCTCTCCTGCTCTTACCCCACTGCCACCAGGGGAGGGGGGGAGAAGGGGAAAGGGCTGCTCTGCTCCCCCCCCCCGCAGCCACCGCTTGGCTGCGGTAAGACTTAAAAAACAACAACGACGCTTTGGTGGGGTGCGGGTGGGGTGGCTCAGCTGCTGGAGGATCCCGCCCCAGCCATTTCAAGGCTCCTCCAGACCTTGAACGGGTCCCCAGGTTCCAGGGGTCAGTGCGCTTCTGACTGCTACTCCCCTGCAACATGCGCAGCTCTCACTTACTTTCATGGGGCTTGGACAGAAAAAGCTTCCTGTGGACTGTTCCCTGAGATGCTTCACTAGAGGTTGAGGCGAGGGTATGGGGAAGGGAAAAGGAGAACAAGGGAAAGAATACACTGCCAGCCTTAACCTTCCTTTTTTGTATATAAGGATTTTTAGTTTCTACAACCAATGCATCTTAAGTTACGAGACTGTTAACTTTAATTTATTTTTTCAAAAGGAAACATCTGGTCTTTGTATTTGTGAAGGAAAACTTTAAAATGGGGTTTTCCCTGCCTTCTCTCAAAGGCGCTAGAAAGCAACTTTCCTAAAAAGCCTTTTACAATCTTAAAATTATCCTACTATACTTTTGGTTTTGATACCTTTCCTTTAATAAAAATAGTAGATACAGCAGTGTTGGTCAACTAGAAAAAAAATGCAAAAGCCACAATCCAGTAATACCATTTTTAGGATCAACCAAAATGACACAAAATCTTAAGCAAGCTTTCCAGCTCTCTAGAACTTTTGATCAGGCTGGATGTTAAGAAAAGTAAAGGTGGGGAAGAAGAGAGTTGGGCATGGTGCAATAGCCATAAAAGTCTGTTGTTTGTAACAATGTTAAATGGAGTGCAGGGGGAGTTCAGCAGACTCATGCTGATTAGCCTCACTGGGTACTAGAAGATATCTCAGGCTACACTCAGGGCCGCTGAAACGAAGAAGAGACAATCATGGCTTCAGAAGTGGGATTTAGGGGTGTGAAAGCCAGCTCAGCTCGATGGGTTTGGGGTCGAATCAGACTAGCCTTGGCCGGTCCGAGCCAAACCAGACCCAGTTTGAACCGAGCTGGCTGGGAGCCACACTGGTAAAGGGGAATTGGGTGAAGATTCTCCTTTACCACTACAGGCAGGGATAGTGGGGATTTCCTAAACAGGAGGGGAATAAATTAGGGAGGTGCAACAACAACCACCACCAATATCTATATACTGTTTTCCCACAAAAGTTTCCAAAGCATACATAGAGAAATAATAAATAAATAAGATGGATTTATTCTGCCATCTTATTTAATAAATAAATAAGATGGCAGATACAACAGGAAGCATTTCATGCGCATCCGGGGGGCGGGGAGGGAGCGGGCACATTAGAAGGAGGATGGCACCCATCCCTCCCACGTCCCTACCATGGCGCTGTCAGTATTAAAAAGCCAAACTGTCTGTTGTGAAAAGCTGAACTGCGCAGCTGCTTCCTGATTGAGAACAGGAAGTTTCCTGTTCCCAGCAGTGCCCACACGGTGTTGGCATGAATTCATGCATGCGCGGGTGCAATTTATGTGGTCAGCAACACCATGCTGACCATGCAAATATTTAACCACTAAGTTTACTGAATTATCTTTATATATGATTACTGCAGCTAGTATTCTTTATGCTACCAACTGGTTTCTTAAATTATGGGATTACGCTTCTATTTCTAAAGTTACTTCTGATATGAATAACTCCTTTACAGAGTCATTTATGCTGGTTTGGGAGTCATTTATGCTGATTTGGGAACCCTTTATTAACTTTAATACTCAACAAGGCCAGGATTTGTTTTTGAGATCTGGGTTTGATCTGTAGTCTATCCTGTATATCCATTGTAATCATACCTGGACTTAGCCCAGCAGACGGTGTAAATTCATTTCTTTCTCTTTTGATCTCCGACTTGCTTTAAAGGCCTTACCTTACATAATGTTTCAAGAGTTGTAACTATGCTTTGCTTTTTTATTATTTTAATAAACTAATAAAAATTTTAAACAACAACAAATATTTAACCTTTCACAGAACCATCTTTGTGCCCTGAAGCAATAGGATTTTACAAATTTGAATGTTGACTGTCTTTGAGAATACCTGTGGTTGAGAATTTACTGATGCAGTTTTATTATTTTAGCAGTTCTTTCCAGCTGCAGGTGCAGAATATTCAAGGGGTGGGCGTGGGAAGGGGTGCAAATCAAATTGTAGAATATTATTTTCCAGCGAACCAGTTTGAGTGGGTTTGGTTGGAAGAACCGGACCAGCCAGCTGCTGCAACCGAACTGGTTTGCGGACAACAGTCAGGTCCAAATTTGATTTGAACTCAGACCAAACCATGAAAATTGGTGCCGCGCACACTCTTACCTCAGAGGCAAGATGCCTCTGATTACCAGTTGCAGGGGGGAAACAGCAGGAGAGAGGGCATGACCTCAGCTCTTGCCTGTGGGCTTCTCAGTGTGAATCTGGTGGGCCACTGTGTGAAACAGGATGCTGGACTAGATGGGCCACATTGGGCCTGATCCAGCTGGGCTGTTCTTATGTAATTAGCCAGGAGAAATCCTTTTATTTCAGCAGGATCTGGGATTAGTGCTACATGAACAGTGGAGGGAGAGCGAAGAGTTAAATAAAGACAAAATAAAGTCAGCACCCTGACACTGCCTATAGATGCAGACCCCACGGTTATTACAACATGAAATCCTGACACCCCACCTAACATAAGGCCCCCACCTAATTGCTGCTCTAAATGCGCTTTATTGTGTTGTGGCTGGTGTAGATTGAATCCAGGTGTTGCTGTTGCTGGACCAACATAATCCAGATGCTGGCTGCCTTGTTCCAGTGATATATTAACTAACCCCACACCCACCACAGCGTGGTCAGATTTATGTACAAAGAGGCAAACAAAAATGATCTGTGGAGAGGGGTGAAAATGCTGTATTTTTAGCAGCCCAATTGAGTTGTTCATATTTTGCATTTTGAATGGATAGATATTGTAAGTGGGATCCAAATGAACTTTTTTTTTTTTTTTGCTTCTTTGTACAGAACAAAATTAACTTTAGCTGTATTTAAAGGCTGGTTTGTTTTACTAGAAAAATTATGTATGGCTCTAATCCAGTTATTTTTCTTCTTCCTGATATTAGAGATGAGCTAGATCAATAGCTAAAGACAAGAGAGCCAATGGAGTATACCATGTTTGAAGGCTTAGATCTAAAGTTGTCAGATGTTGAGGCGAGTCTCATGATCAGTGAAACTCGTTGAGAGTGGGTTAGCGGGGAGAGGGGACTTAGCAGATGATCTGCAGATGATCAGGCAGGATGCCCTGGGTGGCTGGATCGGGTGCCCACACAACTGCTGGCTCCGTCACGGAGCCAGCGGGGGCTGTGGGGATCGGGGTCCACGAAGTTCCAGGATGCCCAACGTGAGCATCCTGGAGAGATGCCTAGGTCTGGGAGGCTTGTTTCAGCCTCCTGGCGGGGGTCTCCTCGTGCACTGCTGTGGCGCAGAGCCACGCCGCAGCAATACACGATCAAATAGACGGGGTTAGTGGAGTGCTCACTCCACTAACCTCGTCTAAGGGGAGGGCTCTGTAAGCGGGTTACCTGCTTTGAGGACATCGGGCTCGCCTGCCAGCCCGGTGGTTCTCACGCTTGCCAGAAAGCAGGCTAGGCTCCCTTAGACCACCTTTTGGCGATTGTGAGGATCACCTCATTGCGTTTGAAATTATGATTTTAATTTTAGAAGGCCTGGTGCATGGAACACAACCAGTGGTGAACCATGGTATTTGGACCCCACCTTGCTAATGAACCCTCCCACCAGAGCTAGCTCCACTCACTTGGCCAGTGCCCATTGCCACCATCCCTCTTCCCTGCTCTTCTGCCCCACCTAGGCCCTAGCAGGAACACAGGAATAGAGGAACATAGGATGCTTCCTTTACTGAGTCAGACCATTGATCCATCTAGCTCAGTGTCATCTACACTGACTGGCAGCAGCTCTCCAAGGTTTCCCAGCTGTTCCTGGAGATGCCAGGGATTGAACCTGGGACCTTCTGCATGCAAAACAGATGCTCTACCACTGAGCTACAGTTCCACCCCCAAAGGTGGCATACATGGGTCTCCCATCCAGGCACTGACCAGACCAAGACCAGCTTAACTTCAGCAAGGTAGCCACGGTGCCCTTCGACCAGGGGTGGGCAAACCCGGCCCTCCAGCTGTTGTTGAACTACAACTCCCATCTTCTCCAGTCACCATTTATTTATGGGAGATGGGAGTTGTAATTCAACAATAGTTGGAGGACCAGGTTTGCCCACCCCTGCCTTAGACCATGCTCTGGGACCTGCCCACCCACTGCCACTGCTGCCACTGCTCCTGCAGTAGCATCCAGCTTCTCCTACCCATTGAGAACATTCTCATGACCTCATGCCACTGCTGTGGTCTACGGGGAAGGTGGGATGAGCACTGTGGTCTCTGCCTTCTCCATGCTGTGCACTCATGTTTCTCAAGGAACCTGACATCTGTAACATGATTATTGGCTATGCCGAGATTGGTAGGTTCCAATGACATGACCTATCTCAGTGTATCAGAAACTGGAGCAGAGTAGAGGCTCACGTGAGGAATCAGCACTCCTGAAGAACCGACGGCTTACTCCAGTCCCAGATGCTGCTGTATGTGTGAACCCACTCTAAGTCACAGCTAACTGCAGCTAGACTGAAGCCATAGCATGCAGAAATGAAGTGTGCCTTTCCACATGATTTGACTTTTCAAACCATGTGGAACCTTTCCACATGCTTTGACTTTTATTCTGTAAATTATGGATTGGATCCTAACTGTAAGGGGAGTGCTGCTCCATTGCTGGAAACTTTTTTCAGGAACAAAAAGAGAGTTGTGCTTATGCAAGAGGTATACAAATTAGGGTCTAATGAAATTTTGAGATCAAAGATTTCCCCAAAGTTAGGATCCAACACTGTATTTCTTGGGCACAGTATGTGTTAGGGGTGTGCACAAAACCAGGTTGCCCAGTTGGTTCAAGTACGGACTGGACTCGAACTGGACTGGGCGTGTTTGGTTTTGCCATTCCCAAATGCTACCCCACCCCCAGTTCAGCGCCATGCAGAGGCCCATTGGGCATGTGTGGCAATCTCCAAAATGGCTGCTGCCACAGAAGATAGGCCCGGAATGGGCCAAAGACTGCTGTAACTGGGCTATTTGGAATTAAATGGAGGCCAGCGGGGGGGGACCTCTGGAGACACACACCCCTGCAGCCGCATAGAAGACCCCAGACCAGGTGGCGGTGAGTTTAATTACATTTTTTAAAATGTGGGTTTGAAAAAAAAATTAACGAACCCCCAAACATGAACCATGGGTTGTTCAGTCCAAGACTAGGCTGAACAGGGGCTGATTCAGTTCAGGGATGGTTCTACATAGAATCATTGAACCTGCAAATCAATGGGTTCAAATTCAAACCCATTCACACATCCCTAGTATCTGTGTCTCTCTTCAAATTAGTGTGTGTTGGGTTATATTTTCTGTGTAGACACTGTGCAACTGGGAATTTGTATCTTTTCCCTGATAGAATTTTCATGACTGTTGTGATTGCTGTGCAGACAGTGGCTATCGAAGTGTCATAGATACCTATGGGGTATATTTATTTATTTATTTATTTATTTATTTATTTATTTATTTAGTGCATTTTTATACAGCCCTAGCCCAAGGTCTCAGGTGATTTATGACTGTGTGTTCCCCCAGTGTAAAGCATTTCCTCCACACTCTTAAGTCCCTCCCAGGACTGTATAGGCAGGGTTATAAAACAGTCAGTTTCCAAAGAAAGTCATAATCACAGATTTAAAAGTCCAAATAAGGATATATTTTATTGAATACAAAGTGGAGGCTTGACTATTGTTTGACACAGGGATATTCTGGGCATCCCCACATTACATAGAACATGCAAGATGTGCAGACGTCTGGGCAGAATCTAATAATAATAATAATAATAATAATAATAATAATAATAATAATAATAATATAACCCCCAGTGAGTCACTACCTTGGCGTGGTTGTGGGGCTTGTGTGCTCTGATGAAGGTGAGAGCTATGCCAGAGGTCCAACCATACTGGACAGGTCTCACCAGAAGTGCCAGACAAAGAGTGCCTCTCCCATCAACAATATGGTGAGACGTAACTTTAATAAATCTATACCGGATTGGTCGTTGCCCGGGTCAACAAGGACCGCGCCAGATGCTATAGTCCCTGGACATCTGGTGGCAAGTGGGCAACAGGACTCAGGATCTTCAGTTGAGCAACCAGGGCTGGAGACTGCAAAGTTACTGGAAGAAACGCCGCTTAACCGAAAAAAAATATACGAAAAATGCCAACAAGGAAATAATGATCTGCTATTACAAGTCTAGTCCAACTAGAAGAGGTTATTTAAAAAGAATGTACCAAATTTGGAAAGAGAAGCATCCAGACACAGAAATAACAGAACAAAGGCTAGCAGACCAGAGAAGATTCATAATAAGAAATAAAGTATTCACAAGAGTTGAGCTGGAAAAACTGCAAAGAGCAACACAGGCTCAAGTTATGGAAGAAGAATTATCACCAATTGAAGAAGTTGCTCAGGCGCAGGTGGAGGAGGTGTTGGAAACAGAGGATACCACCATTGCTGAACTGTTTCAAAATCAAAACCAGGCAACCTCCCCTTTGCCTTCACCTCAAAAACCCGAATGCCGTTTAACAGAAAAGCAACAAGAACTAAAGCAAAAAATAACTGAGCACATGAACCAAACAACCACCAGGGTTCGACTTCCAGCTCAAAAAACAGTTGCCAAAAAACAACTTGCTCAGGCATTAAAAGATGTCAATGCTGCACTTGCAGAAATAACAACCAATAATTTGCAAGAAACAAACCAACTAATGTACACTGCAGCAACAATAACAACACAAAAGCTCAGATATAAGATCAGTGGACCTGTCAAAAAAGAAAGCAGTACATCACCTAAATGGAAGATTAGATTAGAAAATAAAATCTCCAGGCTTAGATCAGATGCTAGTAAATTGAAAAATATGAAAGACAAGAAGCTGAAGAATGAAAACACCAAACAGTATCTGATCCAAAAATACCACCTAGATTCAAGGAAAATTAGAGAAGTCCTGGAAATAATAAAGCAGCAAATAACAGCAGTGTCAAAGAAGATTAGCAGATATGAAGCCAGAATTACACAACACAGGCAGAATCTCCAATTCCAGTCAAATCAGAGATGTTTCTACCAAAGCATAGAAGGAGAAACTGCAAGAAACCTAGAAACACCAAATAAAGAAGAAACAGTGCAATTCTGGGGAAAAGTATGGGACAATCCAATAGATTATAATAAAAAAGCAGGCTGGATGAAAGAGGTCAAAAATGTAACCAACAAATGCAAGATCTAATAATAACACCAGAATTAATAAGTGAAAGAGCAAAGAAAATTAAAAATTGGACTGCGCCAGGCGACGATGAACTGCATGGCTTTTGGCTTAAACACCTAACAAACCTTCATAAACAACTATCAAAACAGTTCAATTACATTATAAAAGGCGGTGATATTGAACAATGGCTAACAACTGGGAAAACTCATCTCATAATGAAAGACCCAGCAAAAGGTGCCGTTCCAAGTAATTATAGACCGATAACCTGCCTGCCAACCATGTTCAAATTATTAACTGGAATAATAGCAGATGAAGTGATGCAACACTTATTAACTAACAAACAGCTTCCAGTTGAACAGAAAGGAAATTGTCCGAACACCAGAGGCACAAAAGACCAGCTGCTGATTGACAAAATGATTTTAGAAAATTGCAAGAGAAGAAAAACAAATCTAAGTGTTGCATGGATTGACTACAAGAAAGCCTTCGATTCATTGCCTCACACATGGATACTAAAATGTTTAGAAACAACTGGTGTCAGCAAAAACATTCAGATATTTATTTTTAAAAAAGCCATGAGCATGTGGAATACACAGTTAAAAATCAATGGCGAGGCACTTGGACAGGTTAGCATTAGAAGAGGCATTTTCCAAGGGGACTCACTATCCCCTCTATTGTTTGTAATCGCCATGACCCCACTTTCACAAATACTCAACAAAACAGGCCTCGGATACCAAACATCTAAAACATCAAGTCAAATGAACCATCTGCTGTACATGGACGATCTGAAGTTGTATGGAAAGTCCCAGTCAGAAATCGAATCACTGCTAAACACTGTCCGTATATTCAGTAGCCATATAGCAATGGAGTTTGGACTAGACAAGTGTGCTGCATTAATAATGAAAAGAGGAAAAATAACAAAAACAGAAGGATAGAACTGCCCAATGGAAGCAACATCAAGAACCTGGAAGAGAAAGAACCTTACAAATACTTGGGCATTCTCCAGGCTGATAACATCGCACACGCTGAAGTTAAAAGAAAATTTGGAAGTGAATACATCAGGAGAGTTAGAAAAATCCTCAAGTCCAAACTCAATGGCGGGAACACCATACAAGCCATAAACACCTGGGCTATACCTGTTATCAGATACACTGCAGGAATAATAGACTGGACCCAGGCAGAGCTAGAGACGATAGATCTTAAGACCAGGAAAATCATGACCATCAATCATGCTCTGCACCCCCGCAGTGATGTAGATAGGCTCTACCTCCCTCGCAGCTCAGGTGGAAGAGGAATGCTGCAAGTCCATCAAACAGTAGAGGAGGAGAAAAGAGGCCTTGAAGAATATATCAAGGACAGTGAAGAAGATGCACTTAAAATGGTCAAGAACGAGAAACTATTCAACACCAATGAAACAAAGCAGGCCTACAAGAAAGAACAAGTCAAGAATCGAGCAGAAAAATGGAGAAATAAGCCCCTGCATGGTCAATATTTGCACAATATAAGTGGAAAATCAGACATCACCAAGACCTGGCAATGGCTTAAGAATGGCAACTTGAAGAAAGAAACAGAGGGTTTAATACTGGCTGCACAAGAACAGGCACGAAGAACAAATGCAATAAGAGCAAAAGTAGAAAAATCCACAACAAACAGCAAGTGCCGCCTTTGTAAAGAAGCAGATGAAACAGTGGACCACCTAATCAGCTGTTGTCAAAAGATCGCACAGACTGACTACAAACAAAGGCATGACAAGGTAGCAAGGATGATACACTGGAACGTCTGCAAAAAATACAAGCTACCTGTAGCCAAAAATTGGTGGGACCATAAAATTGAAAAAGTTGAAGAAAATGAAGATGTAAAAATATTATGGGACTTCCAACTACAAACAGACAAACATCTTCCACACAATACACCAGATATAGCTGTAGTCGAGAAGAAAGAAAAACAAGTGAAAATAATCGGCATAGCAATACCAGGGGATAGCAGAATAGAAGAAAAAGAAATAGAAAAAAATCACCAAATACAAAGATCTACAAATGGAATTTGAAAGGCTGTGGCAGAAGAAGACCAAAATAATCCCAGTGGTAATTGGTGCCCTGGGTGCAGTTCCAAAAGACCTTGAAGAGCACCTCAACACCATAGGGGCCACAGAAATCACCATCTGCCAATTACAAAAAGCAGCTTTACTGGGAACAGCCTATATTTTGCGACGATATCTATAACAACAGCAACAAAATTGACAATAAAATTCAGCCATCCCAGGTCCTTGGGAAGGACTCGATGTCTGTATGAAACAAACCAGTCAATAACACCTGTCTGACTGTGTAAATAAATAAATAAATAAATAATAATTATTATTATTTACCTCTGCTCTATGTTTGCTGAATGAATGAAAAAGATGGGAAGGAGAAGGTGGGTATGTAATGAGAGTGGGAGAGATGGAGGAACAGATCCGGGTGAGCGCAAGTAGTGACAAAGAGATGAGTCTGTTAAGAACTCTGTCAGGGGACAGGGAGGAAGGAGAAAGAGACCCAAATGAGTTTGGGTAGAGCCAGCAAGTAGAACCAGTCAACATAACTTTGCAAATGAGAGAGAGAGAGAGAGAGAGAGAGTAGGGAAAAGACCTGAATGACTTTGAGTCAGGAGAGCAAGCAGGGCCAGTCAAAAGAACTGGCAGGTGAGCAGGAGAGACAGAGAAAGAAGCCTGAACTGATTTGGGCAAAGAGAGCAGGAGAAAGAAAAGGGAAGGGTGGGGGTGAAATTGATGAGGGAATTGACTAGCCAAGGAACGGCTTCTCTTACTTAGGGGCTTTATGCAAATGATGAGGGAATGTTTGGAACCAAGCAGTGGGAATGGGGAATGAGGTGGCTCATGTGCTGTTGGAAGCTGCCAAGAACAGGGGATGATTGGGGTTTTGAAGCTGCTAGGGTCCAGTGGCAGAGAAGGGAAGAAGCAAACGGGGCTGTGTGAGCAAGTTTAGTGAGGACACCCAATGAATGTTCCTGGTTGGGGGATTCAGCTAAAGGTTGTCAGGCTGTCTTCCTTGGACTTTGCCACCCATGGGACTCCCCATGGGAGATCCTTTAGAGCTAATGAATCCTCTTAGCCTAGCCTGGCCAGTCACACACACAGAGAGACACAGAGAGGAGAAGGGAGCGGGAAATTCCCAGGAGCAGAGGAAGTGGGGGGAACCTCCCTGAACAGCCTGTCTGACATGAAGGCTAGGTACTCTGTGATGAAGCAAAGGTGCGGTGGAAGAAGCAGAGGGATAACAACCTTGGGACAAATCCCAGAAGCTGCACAAGTCAAGGTTTCTTGGTGAGTAAATGACACTGAGGCGGTTCCTACGATCAGTGGGAGCCGCCTGGAGAGGGTTTGCGTGGAGAGCAGGCTAAGCTTGCTCTCCCCGCATATGAGCAGTCAGTCTGCTCCGGATGGCCGCAGTGGCCGCCCACACAACAGCTGACTCCATCACGGAGCTGGCTGGGGCTTCGGAGTTCAGGGGCCACTCAGCCCCCAGAAGCTCCAGCATGCGCTGTGCAAGCACACAGGGTGTGCTGGAGAGACCCCTAAGCTGGGAGGCGGCTTTTTGCCTCTTGTGAGTTGCTGCGGCTCAGAGCCGTGCCACGGCAACGCATGATCAGAAAAACTGGTTTTGCAGAGTGCTCACTCTGCAAACCCGGTTTAAGTGCCAGGCTACTTAAGCTGGAAGCACCACACAATAAGAACATAAGAACAGCCCTGCTGGATCAGGCCCAAGGCCCATCTAGTCCAGCATCCTGTTACGCACAGTGGCCCACCAGATGCTGCTGGAAGCCACAGACAGGAGTTGAGGACGTGCCTTCTCTCCTGCTGTTACTCCCCCACAACTGATACTCAGAGGCATCCTGCCTTTGAGGCTGGAGGTGGCCTGTAGCCCTCCGACTAGTAGCCATTGATATCTCTCCTCCATGAAGTTATCCAAACCCCTCTTAATGCCATCAAGGTTGTTGGCTGTCACCACATCCTGTGGCAGAGAGGTCCACAGTGGATCATGCGTTGTGTGAAATAATACTTCCATTTGTTGGTCCTAGACCTCCTGGCAATTTCATGGGATGACCCCTGGTTCTAGTGTTGTGTGAGAGGGAAAAGAATTTCTCTCTCTCCACTTTCTCCACACCATGCATGATTTTATAGACCTCTATAATGTCTCCCTGCAGTCTTCTTTTTTCTAAACTAAAATGCCCCAGGTGTTGTAGTCCTGCCTCATAAGAAAGGTGCTCTAGGCCCCTGATCATCTTGGTTGCCCTCTTCTGTACCTTCTCCAGTTCAACAATGTCCTTTTTAAGATGTGGTGACCAGAATTGTACGCAGTACTCCAAGTGTGGTCGCACCATAGTTTTGTATAAGGGCATTATAATATTAGCAGTTTTATTTTCAATCTCCTTCCTAATGATCCCTAGCATGGAATTGTCCTTTTTCACAGCAGCTGCACATTGAGTTGACACTTTCAACGAGCTGTCCACCATGACCCCAAGATCCCTCTCCTGGTCAGTCACCGACAGCTCAGCTCCCATCAGCATATACTTGAAGTTGGGGTTCTTCGTCCCAATGTGCATCACCTTACACTTGCTAACATTGAACCGCATTTGCCATGCACCATGCTTCTGGTGCGGTGCAATGTAAGATGCCCGAGGACTTCCTGCTCCGGATCCCTGCTCTGCTACTTGCTGCAGTGCCACTCATGTGGGCACATGAGCGGCAGAGGGACTGGGAGTGGCAGGAGGAAGGCCCTCCCCAGGCCCAGGTAAATGGGTTGGGTGAATGACCTTAGGGTCTCTTCAGGTTAAAAATTCATGGGTATGGCCTTTAATGGAATGCAATAGAACAATGGATTCAAAGGGGCTAAGCTGGATGATGAGATTATCTGGGAAGCCAAGTGCTGAATTTAAAGATTTGAGGGGCTTGTTGACTCTAAGGCTAAGGAAGAAGAACTGGGTGGTTTTAAGCCCTGGGTGGAAAAAAATGAGGACTGGCTGACAAACAAGTGAAATCATGGATACCTGGTCTGAATCCCAAGAATGCTTCAGAGAGCCTGTTTTTGGTTGTCGAGGAGCCATGCGCAGACTCCTATAGGGACAGAACGCGGCCGTCGTGCCTCTTTCCTTCCTAGGCTGCCCTTCGCTTCAGTGTTGAACACAGTTCTCTTTGCTGGACTCTTTCTCTCTAAATACAGGTCAGCCCAGACCAGGCACCTTTGTAGGGGTGCCGAGGGAGTTGTTAGATGGTCCCATTTCTGGACTCCCAAACAATGGAATCTATCCACCTGAAGTAAAACTATTTTTCCCTTTGTTACATGCAGATACTGGGTGTTGCTTTATTGTTTCTGACAAGTCACTTGTACTGGTATCATGTAATCACCTAAGCATTTCCTTTTGTGGTATGTCTGATGAGATGTTACAGAAAGCCCCTTAGTTCCAGCTTATAGGCCTCATTGCACCACAAACAGCCCATCTGCTTCCTGAACTGCTATCTGAATGCTCCAGCCACAGCAACCACCCTGCTTTCTAGGACTCAAAGTTCTTTTAAGTGGTAATGAAAAGAGATGGAAAAGTCAGCGCTGGTCAGCAGGTGGCGCTCCAGAAATAGTGGGAGGGTGATGCTCTCTGTCTGGCTGCAGCCCCGAAAATAACAAAGGGGGACAACACGTTCTCTGGAAGCAGATGCAGGCATCTGGAGCCTGCATGAGAGCCCATTGTTAATGAAGATGGGAGCTTTTAAAAAGATGAAATAAATCAACGTGTGGAAATGCCCCCAGTGGCTTTACTCCTTTTCCAGGCTTGGGACCATTTCAGACATCAATGAGTTTTTTTAAAAGTCTTGAGGCCCATTCAAACACCTGCTTTGCATAGTTCTATGCTGGCCTGTTCCACATGTTTCAGAAGAGACCCCCTTTCATCAGAAAGAAAAGAAAGCATAAAGAAAGCATGTACGCGAAATGTCTCTGTGGAGTGAATCTGATATGCAACAATCCTGCGTCCACCCAATCAGACCTGACACTGATGTGAAGGTGAGTCTTTAGATCCGTATTACTTAAAAACAATATATCTCAATTCGCTCTGAGGCTGGAGTTGTCCTCCTCATCCTCAAAGTCCCTACTGGCCAGCCACAGTTCCACATCTTGGGGACAGCGTTGCCTCAGTAGGAGATTGGTATGATGTCAATGCTTGGAGTGGGAGCTGCGGAGGAGGCAGAAATAGATCTTTACACATTTTTCTGGCTCCACCAGTGTGAAAGGGAGTGTTTATGGCTTCTTGCATAGACATAAGTGCTTTGTGTATGCCCAGCACTATATGCTAGGCATTTTGTGCACTTTGCAGCAATGTCCCTCAACCAGCCTGTTGCCAAACATGCCTGAGCTCAGATCTGAGACAGCCAACAGCTCTGATCCTAAATGTGTTTACTCAAAAACAAGTCTCGGTGTGCCAAACAGAACTCATTTCCTTGGACGTGTGCTCAGGGTGGCAGCCATGGTCTTCTTTTGGAGGAAGAGAAACAGTGCGGGTCCGTATTATAGCCCTGTTTCCCAGAGGATCTTTTTTGAACTTTTTGCACCAAGGAAACGTCTCTTTCAGATTTGCAAGAGTATTTTAACTGAGGACCTGGATTTGCTTCACGTATATTTCTCTACATATTGGAGTATCAACCAGCTCTGCTCACTTTCAGTCCTCAGAAGTGACTCATGTTAAATGTTCTACTTTTCTGCCCTTTTAGCAGCTGATCTACTTGTGTGAGCAGTGTGACATGGCAAGGAAGAGATCATACGACACTGTGGCAAGCAACAGCTTCCAGAAGCAGGATTCCTCTTGGAACATGGACATCCTGGTTCAGGAAATGGCCGTAGCAGTATTGCCTGAGTAATATTGTTACACCACTCGTGCAAGGACATGACTCAACAGGAACAATTGAATACATGAAAATGTGGAAAAACGTTATTTATGGACAGGACTTGAATTGACTTCAGTGACATCTCTCACAACCATATTTGATCGTGGCCACTAGCAGGATGTTGAGGGCTTGCACATTGACACCAAGCAGTAGATTAATTTGTGACATTGAGGCATGACTCTGTACCGCCTGTAACCCTCATTGCACCTACGCACATCCTCCCCCCCAGCCCCCACCTCAAACCATACCATTGCTTCACGTCCGGTGACTACAACCTTTTTACCTCATCTTTTCCCCTTGCTTAGTGGGGAAGGCAGCAACTGCCTGTTATTGCCCAAGTCAAGGCAAATGCTTTATCCATACATGTGACTTAGCCTTTAGGCTTTTTAAAAAAATGGTCCCGACACACTCCAAAGGAAATACTCTGGAGTTCAAAACATTCTGAAATGAGGGACAATGTGAAGAGCAAGGATCTTTCTATAAAGCAGGTCCTAAGCTCACATTCTATGAAGTGTTGTGACTGATGGGGACAATGGCATGGGTGGAGCAGAACATCTCTGGAAGAACTAGATGCTCTAAAGCATTAAATATCTGATTCCTGACACATGATGCTGAGATGTGATCACATTTAACGAAACAGACAACATCCTGAAAAAAGAATTGTCTAGAGAATATTTAACAGCTGGAAGTTTGTAGAGCTGGAAATTTGTGGGACCCTTTTGAGAGCCATAGTTTTAACCAAGGAGAGGGCTGGCTGAATCACAGCGAAATGAGGAGTCAGCACCAAGCATTTGCACTGTGCATGTCTGTACACAGGAAGCACATCAGACACCCCCTGGTGCACATCGGAATGCATGTGCTCCCCACTGCATACAGCCAATGTCTGTGGGAGCCAGAACAGATAACACCATCTCAGCACATGCAATTAGGAAAACAGTCATACTTCAGTCCAAATACTCATTTAAACTGGTATTTGGAGTGCATGTAGAGGGACAATTCAGGACCCGTATGGATTATACTGTTTTGGCACATGTGATTAGGGAAGGGTTTGTGCTAAGAGCACGATTTAGTGTGTTGGTTGAGGATGTCCCAATGTGCTCTCAGCATGTCCCCTTAATGTGTGGGAGGGTGGCTGTTCATCTGAATTGCTCCTCTACATGTGTACTCTGCAGGGTGATGCTCTTCTCACTGATGGTGAGAAGAGCTTCATTGTCTTGCATTTCTGTGATGTTGTTTACTAGGTGAACTATTTGGGCTTCTTTTGGAAGGAAAAGCAATGTATACTTTTTGCAAATCAAAAAATCTGCCTGAAAATTCTTGTCTTTAACAATTGTGAGGTAATGGAATTGCCCTTCTGTTGCAGCTTTGCTTTATGGATTACATCTAAGCAAAGCTTTTTAACTTTTCATCCCCCCACCCCCACCGCCACTCATCTGGCTGATGACAATTTTCTACCGGTGTCAGTGACAAAACCATATGGACAGTGGTGCTCTAACCTCTGGACTTCAGGGCTGAAGTCCAGGGCCTCCACACCCCTTGGGGGCCCCCAAATCCTCTTTAGTCTGTCCTGCGTGGTGTGGTCATGGCTGGCCTGCACTGTACTGGGCGGTCGAGTGTGATTGTGACCTGTGCTGGGTGCTCTAGAGACAGAGGGAGGAGTGGGGAAAGAAATATGTGGGATGGGAACAGGTTAAGTTATGTGTTGAATGTTTTTGCTAAAGCATATTTGCATAAAGAGACTTGCATTTTGGGCAGTATATACATATGTCAAATAAATAAATAAATAAATAAAAACTATACATACATACATACACAAATCTGTTTTATATTCTTACATTCTTGTGAGTTCAGTTGTTTGTGCCCTCAAGAACCCACGTGTTAAAAATACTACATGTGCCATGGTGTGTGTGTGTGTGTGTGTGTGTGTGTGTGTGTGTGTGTGTGTGTGTGTGTGGGCGGGGGGGGGGGGGGAAGGATGCTTAACTTCCAGTGGGGAGGTCTCCAGAGGCCTTTAGGTCCAGGCTCCAAAATTACCTAGGTGCACCTCTGCAAACAGAACTGCAGAATCAAGCCTCCAATTCTGTGCAAGATTTTCCTTTAGCAGCTGCCCATTTGAGCACAGAGTAAGGGATGCTGGAGGATCAATTCATCAGGCAGACCCACAGCAGTCTTTCTGCTGGCCTGGATGCACCTGTAGAAGTTTGAACTGTTACAGAGTGGTGTGTTGTCGTTTTCCGAAGTGGAAAGATGTTGTATCCAGCCAGTAAGCGCACTGCAGGTAGAGTTCAGAATCAGCAGGCGAGAGCTGAGTGGCTTATGGGGGAGTGGAGTGCAGATTCCGGAGTGGGCTCGGCCAGCACCAGGAGGCGAGCCTTGCCTTCTTTGGAGGAGTGCATATGATACTGCTTCTCAAGGCACAACTAAAAAAGGGCTGACTTGCCTGTGCTCCCTCCCTCTGCTCTGTTTACTATGGTTGTAACATCTGATCCACTCAGAGGATTCTCAGTAGTGGCAAAGCTGGAATGACAAGACTGTTTTGGTCAAAAGATGTGTGTCATTCTGAGGTCAAAGCAGCACTGCACGCCCAAATAAAGGCGGCTGCTGCAACCGCCTCACCAGGCCTTCACTGATCGCCTGAATGTCAAGGCTTCCATTACAGCAGGCACAGTGGCATGAGCAGGAGGGAAGAGAGGGAGCAGGCAGGCAGGCAGGCAGGCAGACTGAGAGATATTTGGCATGCCTCCGCCTCCTGAACTGAGGAGAGAGGGGAGAAGCCGCGCACGTGCTGTCCTGTCCTGCAGCCGAACTCTGTTCTCTGGCTGCAGGAATTTAGGATTGGCAGCATCCCACTGAGGAAAGGAATAGAGACAAAACTGCATGGAGCCGGGGATGTGGATAGGAGTAGTGGAAAACAATACCAGGAGCCTGCCTAAGGGGCAGCTCCTGTTAAGAGGAGGCAGCATGGAATTTTGCAGAGTTTTTAGTTTGAGGGTTTTTTTAAATAAAAAATAAAAATCCTAGGTTTTCCATCAGCCATGAGGTGCATTGCAAGTCAGTTGAGTTTTGCCATTTCACACTCTGTCTGCCTCGCTGCCTTGTGATTCTTCCATTCTCCCCCTTTCTTTACAGGCTCCAAGAATGGCAAATCTCCCAGAAGAAGGGTTGGCTGGCTTTGCATTTGTTTCCTCCTCTTCAAATGCTGCTTGGATTAAGCACAGAGAAGCAGAAGTTCCCCACAGCTTACCAGCTGGGCATGGCTCGGCTCTGCCTCAACCATGCACAGATGCACAACAAAGGCACATTCACACAGCAGCCTGGCCCAGTCTCTTGTGCGATCGTTATCCTGGGATTTGCACAAGTTCAGGAAGAGTTTCAGCCCTGGATTGTCTCATGCTATACCAGGATCACAATCTCACAAGAGGGCACACCAGGCTGCTGTGTGAGTTTTGTGCCTTTGTTGTGCATCTGTACATTATTGATGCTGAGTCAAGCCATGCACAGCAGGCAAGAGGAGGAAGCAAATGCAAGACCAACCAGAATGGGAGATGTGCCATTCCTGGAGCCTGTAAAGAAAGAAGGAGAATGGAAGAGTCCTGGGCAATTATAACCGTTATAAAAGAAAGGAGCAGATGGTACTAAAGACCAATGGAACTGGGAGAGTAAATACGGGAGTTGATCTCATGCAAGCAAGCAGGTGTCCTTAAGTCACCCACACAAGGATTGATCGGAGATGGGATGCAGAGAGCATGCAGGCACTAGAGATCTTCTCCTTTACACTGACTGTGTGTGTGTGTGTGTGTGTGTGTGTGAAATGCTGCAGAGAAAAAGGCTTGAGTGCTCCTACCCAGTACTGTCACCCAAACCTCATCCTCATCTTTTAAGCAAAGGGAATTGAATGCCAAGCTGATCTAAGTTTCTGCTGCCATCCAAAGAATTTCACTCTCTGGGTTAAAAACCTGGGTTGGATTTTAGCAACCTCAGGAGATGGATGGCATACCAACAACCCACATTTAGCTAATCTGTCAGCTAAAAACAGCCAGAAGCCTGGGCAGTGAATAAATAAGTTCTGTATTGGACGCTCCTACACTCAGCTCTGAAACACAGCAGGTTTTCTAAAGTGCTTCTAGTTTTGTCCTGTGAAACAACACCATAGAACTGCCATTTTCCTCCTAACCAGCTCTCTAAGGAGAGCCCCAGTTAATGATAAATTGGTCCTAAATCCAGATTACTAAGGCAGTTTAAGGCTTTTCATTTTATTTGGTTACTCTTCATTGTATTGGCTGTTCATTTTTCAATGTATATTATACACCAGTTTCTTTTTTGTACTGTTCAATTTCCAAGAAATACTAGCAAATATTTTTAGTTTCTAGGCGTTCCCAGTGAGTTGAGAGGCTGTATTAGGTCCCAGATCCAATTGTTGGGCAAATCTCTTTAAGTGATTGGAAGTAGCTGGACTGAAGCCATACACATGTACAGGTGCTCATATCTCATTCTGTATACCAGGGCCACAAATGGGCATTCTGTGTTTGGGCCAAATGGTCTTGTCACCAATTGCCCATGATTATGGAAAAGGAAATAAGTAAGGGATTCATGCTGTGCCTATTAGGAGTGACCAAAGAGACATTTCAGTACAACAAGAAGAAATAAAAATGTGAAAAAGACATTCCCAAATAGGGGTGTGCATGGAACCGGCACTGGCGGTTCAGTTTGAATTCAAACCAAATTCAAACCCAACCTGCTAGTCCATGAACTGGTTCATTAGAATTGGCCCAGTGGTTTGGTTTGTGCTATCGAATCGGGTTGAACCGGTTCAAGTGCCTTACTTGTAAAGGGGGATCTGATAAGGATTCCCCTTTATAAACAAAGTGGGGTTCCCTACATAAAAAGGGCTTCAGGGGACAAGTATCACAGGCTGGCGGGGTGGCCTGGTTCTGGCCTCCATGCATGATTGTCTGCAACTGCTTGTCTACTTGCTGTGCACTGCCCAGAGTCTTTGGATGGGGCGATAGAGATAGATAGATAGATAGATAGATAGATAGATAGATAGATAGATAGATAGATAGATTGATAGATACTGTAGATAGATAAATAGATAGATAGACTGGCTTTTTTCTTCACTTTTTTGATGCACTTTTTGCCATCATTAGTTAGACTCAAGTTGGATGTGCAGAAAGACACACACACACACACACACACACACACACACACACACAATGTACATAATCTAAATTACCATAGAAAGTTAAATAAAAACAAAACACTTGCACAGAATAAAAACAATTAAAAATAATTCACAGAATAAAACAATTAAAACAATTCCGCAGACTAAAACAAATAAACAGTTTAAAATTAGTTTTAATAAAAGCATGGGGAAACAGCTGTGTCTTAAGGGTCTTAAAAGCAAGCAGAGATGGATAAGCTCTTATTTTGTCAGGGAGAGTATTCCAAAGCCCCGGGGTAGCCACATAGAAGGCCCAGCCCCAAGTCACCACCAGATGAGCCTGCAGGAACTGTAACCAGACCTCCCCAGATGATCTGAATAGGCAGCAGCGTTCATGACAAAGGAGGCACAGGGAGCTCTCATGCTAAGATTTTATCAATTTTAGGGAACTTCTACACTTCTGATATAGTACCTTAGCTGTCTTTTGGGTGCAGCTGGAACTCTTATGCAGATGTACCTTTTGGCAAAGCTTCTAGCACAAGATCTATCCAATTAGTATTGATTGTCTGCAAATGAGTTTTTTCCTCACTTTGTTGATGCACTTATTGCCATCATTCATAAGGTTTAGTTGGCTGTGCAGGAAAATTCATCTGTAAGATAGAATCTTTCTGTGGTTCTGAAGATCTGTCCTGGGCTGGTTGCCGTCCAGCCAACCTTCTTAATCTTCCCAAGTGACAACACACAATGAATATAATGTAGACTTTGGTTTTCAAAGCAAAGCTAATGAATCAAAAGCAAAGTAAAGATTGCTGAGTCACTCTTTAATGGATAATAGGAATACATACAGCTCATATCAGTAGGCAAATAAACTCCTGGTGAAGGTACCACCATTTTGGCTTCATAAATATTTGCTAGTTTTATCATCAAAACAACCCAAAAAGTTTAGAATATATTCACTGTACTGTTTTGTTGTGTTGGTGCTCTTCTGAAGCACTTTATATCTGAGTAGAAATGGAGTGGCCTGTGGAATAATTGATTCCCACCAATTGCTATGATTTGTTCTCGTGCCTAGAGATGTTGTAAAGTGTCATCAGTTCCACCCTGGGCAAGGATAACCCTTTATCCCATAAGATGCAGCAGCTCTTCTTTCTCTCCAAGAGACTTGATGGTTCCATTGTTGCTGTTGTTGCTTGAATGATGCAGGTAGTCTCTGTAAAGATGCTCTGTGTTTCTAACAGCCTCCCATGAAGAGAGTAGGGAGACCTGAAGGTATCTGCATGAGAACAAACAACTTATGGATTGATCTGCAGAGAAAGAGAGGAGTGAGTAAAGCTTCAGTGTCTGTACTTACCCTGGGTGGAGATAGTAGGGGAAGGGAATCTGAAAGAAAGGCAAATGATTGAGTTGCTGCTTGGGGTTGATGAAGGGAAGGGGCTATGAGCATCCCAAGGTTTTCATAGTTCTGTGAAATTACATGGGAGGAGAAAATATGAGCGATGAATTGCCCTAGAGTCCCCTGAGCACAGATTGGCAGCCTCTTTCTACAGTGTCTAGAGTGAGTCAGCTCCCATCTAGAAGCCACATGTGGCTGGCACCTCAGAAAAAAAAGAAATGTTAGCAAATAGTTATAATGAGTTTTCTCACTTCTGCTGGAACACTTGCAAGTTCCAGCAGAATCATTCACCTTTGTTCATGCATAGAGATGCTAGGATAGAACCTGGATTGGGAGCTAGGCTCCATGGTTGCTGCTAGGGATGTGCACAAATCAATGTTTTCAATTCAATTTGTACCCAAATCAAATCACCTTCGATTTGTTTTTGGTCCAAATCTGCCCCCTGCCCCCGATCAGCCCAGATTCTATCTGTACCCCAATTTTATTAATCTGAATCGATTCAGGGCAAAAAAAGGGGTTACGGGGCAAAAGAGTGGGGTGGATGGTAGTGCCCAATGGGTGGAAGCTACCACCCAAATTTCAAAGAAATTGTGCAAAGGGGTGATTTTTAAAGAATTTTTGAAATTGATGCATCTTTAAGCTTCCCCCCATAGGGAATAATGGGGAATTTCAGCAGCCCCATAACTCCACTTGAAGGGCACCAGAGTGGCCCAGAGTGGGCTATGGTGTAGTGCATATAGGGTGCCAACCACCCCCAAAACGACAAACCCATGGGGCACTGGGTTTGGTTGTTTTCAGCAGTGTTTCTCAACCTTTTTGGAGTCAAGGACCAGTAAATTCTTCATTCATGGATTCAAGGACCGGTACATTCTTTGTATGCAGTTAGTAAAGGGGTTTCAAGTTTAAGTTTATGTATTTACTTAACAGACTACTATACCTCCCAAAACTTGCATCTCTGGGCAGTTTACAATTAAAATAATATTATAATGTTAAGCTCTTTCACATATCACATCTCCCATTACCTTGCCCCTCCTTTCTGTTTGCGCTTCTCTGGGCTGCTTCTGCCTCCCTTCCCTGTCTCTCTCTAGTTTGGTTGGCTCCCCTGCTCTCTCGCTCCTTTCCCAATCTCCTCTCTTCTCCTCCTCCCGCAGACACCCCTCCCCTTTCTGCTTACTGCACTCGCTCCTCCTGTCTGTCTTATCTGCTTTGGCTCTTTCTCCCTATCTCCCTCATTCTTTTTTTTTTTTTTTTTGCAACTGCAATATCTCTCCCCCCACCGCCACTTTTGCACTGAGCCTTGTTTACCCAGCAGGTGGTTGTGATGTCAGGGACTCATAATAGCAAAAAATAACAAAATCTCCCCCCATGGGTGCTATTTTTCCTCATTCTTTTCTTTTCTTTTCTTTCTTTCTTTTTTTTTTTTGGAAGGCTGTTTTTAAAAAGGCCAACTCCAAAGTGGTTGCAACGCACAATGTGCCCCAAACAGAGCCAAGAGCAGCTAGTTTAGGGTGGAGGTCGAGAAGTGGGGAACGTGTTGCGGAGGAAGACTGCCCTCTCTTGCCTGCTGCTACTGGGTGGGTTGCTTGGCTAGCCTGGTTGTTGCTGCTGCTCTGCTCTCTCTCTCTTTCGGGAAGCTAGTTCCCGACTCGAGCGCGGAGGGCTCTATCGTTATTTATTGTGTGGTTGTGTTGCGCGCTGTGCTTGCTGGATGGGGCTGGCTGGCTAGAAAGGGAGAGAGGGAATGCGTGAGTAAGGGAGGGAAAGACAGGCAGGCAGGCAGACTCACTCACCCGGCCGCCTGCAGTGGGCTTTCCTTTCCCTCCCTCCCCACCTGCCGGAGGCGGTTACCCTCACTGGCCGGCATGGCTGGCGCTTTCCTTCCCCGCCTGCCAGGCTGGGCTGCGAGAGCTTCCCCTTCCCGCCCGCCAGTAGCGCTTTCCTTCCCTCTCTCTCTCTCACCTTCTTGGGCATTCTTTGCTCTTCCCCTCTATCCTTCTTTTCACCCAGCACAGCAGACAGTTAGCCAGCACGGCGGCTGGAGACTAAGGGTACCCAGCGCTCTCTCTTCCCGCCTGCTGCCGCTTCTCCTCCCCATCACCATGAAATGCCTTGTAAAGCATGAACTCTTTGCTGCTGCCTTGCCCCGGCAGGCCAACCTTGGCCGCCACTCTCCCCGCTGGTCCATCTGGCCCCTGCGCTGTTTGCCAACCTGACGTGGGGTTTTTTTGTCCCTTCCTTGTGCTTCTTCCTTTGCCTGCCTATTCGCCGGGTGGCTTATTCCAGTGAATTCTTCGTCCCCTCCGGGCTTCTTCCTCCCCACCCGCCCTTCAAGAAGGCTTCAAATCCAGGCACTGCGGGTGACCCAGCGTAAATCCCAGCAGCAGCACATGGAGAAGGGTGAAGACGAGGCAGGAAGGACTCTCCTCCTCCTCTTGCTTTGCGCTGTGAAGAACTTGGACTGGCTTACCGGTCACAATTGTTAGGCAGTTTGATACCCAGGCGGACCGGCACTCAACCCTCTGTGGACCAGCACTGGTCCCCGGACCGGCGGTTGAGAAACTGTGGTTTTCAGTATCTGAGGTCTTCTGAGAATAGATTCTCTGGTAAGAAATGAGTGAATCCACTTAAAATCACCCCTTTGCACAATTTCTTTGAAACTTGGGTGGTAGCTTACACCCATTGGGCACTACCACCCAAACCACTTTGGCCACAAAATGGAGGTTCAAATCTCTGCATTTTTTGGGTCCGAGTCTGGGATGATTTGTTTTGTACCTGAATCTGGGCAACTGAGCACAGGGCTGATTGTTCTGTCTACAAATCACCCAAATCAGCCAGATTCGGGTACAAATTGCTTTGTACCTGAATCGATTCACACATCCCTAGTTGCTGGACCGGTTTCATGGCAGACTGAATGGTCAGGTTCTCTTTGTTTGTTGAGTGGGTGTTGAGAAGCTTTGTGTGGACACAAATGTCAGCAGCATCAAGGCACACATTCACTGTATGTCTGCCTGTTTCCTGTAGAAAGGACAGAGGCTAACTGTTGCTATCCATTATCCATTACTACCTTCCCACAACTACAGCTCAATGAGAGTTCTAGAATGATCTAAAGACTTCTACAATTGGAATATCTTATGTAAATCAGACAAATGTTGTTATTTATTTATTTATTTATTTATTACATTTTATATCCTGCTCTTCCTCCAAGGAGCCCAGAGCGGTGTACTACATACTTATGTTTCTCCTCACATCAACCCTGTGAAGTAGGTTAGGCTGAGAGAGAAGTGACTGGCTGAGAGTCCTAGTATCATGGCTGAATGGGGATTTGAACTCGTGTTACCCTGGTCCTAGTCCAGCACTCTAACCCCTGCACCACGCTGGCTCTTTTAGTCTTATTAGTCTTTGCTACTGCTTGTGCATTAAATCTAATTAGACTACAAGCATTTGGGTTTTACTGGTTGGAGCAGTCCTGGCCATCTGGAAATCCTACTTTTTATTATATTTTATTCCAACTTCTGTTCCACCCTTATCCCATAGGGATAGTTTAAACGTTGTCTAGGCTTTTTTGGGGCCTCCACCCTAAGGGGAATATGATCCTGTCTTTATTTACACAGCCATAACAATAAAACAAACATCCCACAGACTGATCGATGCCAGATCTGAAGAGTCTTTCCCCACCCATCCTCAGCTGAAGTCATCCGAGCCCCCACCCATTCAGGCAGCTGATTCAATAAAATAAAAAGAAAGATCACACAAAGTCCCGGCTGAGACAGTGCAGTGTTGCTTTCATATTATGCTATAGGAGAGCAGAGGGGAAGCTTTCCTGACAGACTCTTTCCTAGTTACATGAACTGTCTTGCTGTTCAGCATAGCAGCAGCTGAAAATTCACACCCACAAGTATTTCTCAAGATACTTAAGGAGCATTACACACAGAGAGACACACACACACACTATCCACACACACTATGTCACATTTAGAAATGAGGAATCCTTAGATCCCGGCATTCTTTTTCAACGTTTTTGAATGAATGAAAAAAACAAACAGTTCATTTTAGATGAACTTTGCATGTCTGCATGATAGAGGAATTGTGAAAAGAAGACTTCCTTGTCACTGTGTTCCCTTGATATTCCTTCCTTTTCCTCAGAATTTGAGAACAGCAAAATTCAGCTACTGGAAGGCAGAGGTACAGGATTCCCTCCAACACATCTGAGGAGTTCCACCCCATTGTACTGAACTACCATACCTCATAACCCATAGCTTCCTGCCAAAAGTGTCTTTTCCCCCCTAACCGCCCCCCACCCCCTGCAAAGGAGTGTAGAGTTGCTCCTCAGAATGTCCAGTTCCTAGATATAAAGGCTTGAGACAAATGGTCATTTATTTTTTAGTGAATCAAAGGTGGCCTTATGAAGCAGATGAGCCTGTGTAGAGTCATCCCTTTGTCATCTCTGGTTAACAGGTTTTGCTGGATTTTGGAGTGCTTCAGAAACCTACAAAACCTGGTTGATTATAAACAGCACTTGGACAAAAGACATGATCATGTACACCATGGAAATTATGTTTGCCAAACCCCCTTCAACTCCCTTAACAACTATTACTTCTCTTCAGCTTCAGAAAGATGCAGCTTGTGGCTGCCAATTTGTGGCAAGTGTGTTATTGGAAGATGTGTGTTTTTGGAAGATGTGTGCTTTTTGGAGATTTTGGAAGATGTGGAAGATTTCACAAGTAAGTGAAAAGTATGGTATAACACTATTATACAATATACAATGATGCTATTATACAATATAAAGAGTAAAAACAATAAAAAGCATCCACAAAACACAATAAAAGCAGTCTCATAAAATAAAACAAGTTATTAAAATTAATTTCAGTTCAAAGCCTGGGAAAACAGGAACATCTTGAGGGTCTTCCTGAAAGCAAACAGAGAAGCAATAGCAATAGCACTTACATTTATATACCGCTCTATAGCCGGAGCTCTCTAAGCGGTTTACAATGATTTTTAGCATATTGCCCCCAACATTCTGGGT
Organism: Hemicordylus capensis; assembly: GCF_027244095.1. Taxonomy (NCBI): domain Eukaryota; kingdom Metazoa; phylum Chordata; class Lepidosauria; order Squamata; family Cordylidae; genus Hemicordylus; species Hemicordylus capensis. Next base: position 384,081,958 of record NC_069658.1, read on the forward strand.
ACTCATTTTACCGACCTTGGAAGGATGGAAGGCTGAGTCAACCTTGAGCCCCTGGTCAGGATCGAACTTGTAACCTTCTGGTTACAGGGCGGCAGTTTTACCACTGCGCCACCAGGGGCTCTGGTGGCGCAGGAGATACTCTTAGTTCAGCAGGGAGCATATCTCAATGCCCTGGGGTAGCCACAGAGAAAGCTCGGTCCTGGGTCACCACCAAACGAGCTGGTGGGAACCATAACCGGACCTCTCCAGAAGATCATCGTAGGCGGCAGGGTTCATGACAAAGAAGGCACTCTCTTAAAAACCCTGGGACCAAGCTACTGAGGGCTTCATAAGTAATAACCAGCACTTTGTATTTCACCTAGAAACATACTGGCAGCCAGTGCAGTTCTTTTAAAATCAGTGTTATGTGGTCCCTTCAGGTTGTCCTAGAGACCAATGGCTGCCACATTCTGTACCAATCGCATTCTGCACCAATTACATGTACTAAAATGCAGAGTAAATCAGATGAAAATTCCCCTCCCTCCACCACTTTGTTTTACTTTTGGCCTACTGATCCATGGAGCAGGCAGCAGTACACTATGAGAGCAATGGAAAGGAGAACAGGCCTCAGTATATGTCAGAGATGAGCAGGAAGTAGATCTCTGGAGGATTTGCAGTAGATCAGAAAGGTTTTGCCTATCTACTTGATCAACCCTTGTAGTTGCTCAATGGCAATAACAGAAAGGCTCCTCTCTCCCCATTACTAGGCTACTGATACAAAAACAGCTTGGATGGGTGAGAACCAGGAGTGGATCTTGTGTGAAAAGACTGTGAGCTCATTTTGGGTATTGAGCATACATTCAGGAGCATGATCCTATTTAATTCTGAGTGCTGGTCTGCCCTGCTGAGCATTATTTTGAGCTTCATTCTGATTGGAGAATCTTGGCATTCTGGTAAAAACCAGAATAGATGATCCCGTAAATCTGAATTCTGCCCACCTCTGGTCTATGTGATAGCTGGTGCTATGGGCCCTTCTCTCCCCCCACCCCGCGCCTGATTTTTTCACAAACAGTCAATGCTCTTTCACTTGTGGTACCCATGCTGCAGGATGGCTATGTTTAGTGGGGGGAGGGGGGCAATTTTTGCTGCTCTTAAGTCATTCTCATTCCATGGGCAAAAAGGGTATTTGCCTAATGTTGATAAGTTGTTATGTATATATGCCCTTTGAGCAGGTCAAAAGCATTCAGTGCTCTGTTACGACAGCCTGCTGTAGTTATGAGATGTGATTTCATGATTGTGCTAGGTGTGTCAAGACTAACATCATTAAACATTCATGCAAACCCCAATGAGCAAGTCAGCTTTTTGATGCCTGAGAGAAGTCACATTGTTGAGGGCTGACTCAGAGGGATTCAGTGCATCACACTTGAAGTTGCATTTACCAAGGCATCAACATCTAGGCTGGCACTGTGGACTCAATATATAGTGACAACAAAGCATGGTTGTGTGAATCAGGTCTTGGACAGAGAATTTTGCAGCCTAATGAGTGAAAAAGCTTCTCATAATCTTGTCTTTTGCAGATTATTATCCCAGAACAAAAACAGTGCTGTTTCCATCTGTTTAAAGATCAGAGCTGTCCCTACCTAGTATTTATTATGTCAAAGCTACTTCACATGTGAAGGTTGTCCTACATGAATATCACTAAGTGGCTTAGATACTACACAGCCCCCCACTTTTCCGTCAGTGGGGCCTACTGACTCCATGAGTGTGGAGAGCCCATTGACATTCCTGGCAAATTATGCAGAGCTTTTGAGGCTCTTTACAATCCCGTCTGCACTGTAGGATACTTCTCCCATAATTCCCAATGGGGAAAGCAACCAATAGTGCAGACACAGTTCTTAAGAGCCACAGAGATTCTGCACATTTGCAAAGAATGTTGATGGGTGCTGCACCCTCACAGAGCCAGAGTGTGTGCCCCACTGATGGAAGAAGAATGGGGGGCTGTGCAGGAGCTAAGCCACTGTAGGTAAAAACATCTACAATACTAATACAGTTCTGTGTGAAAAACACACACCTATTTATTTCATCAAATTGGCTGGGAATTGTAGTTCAACAACACCCGGGGATCCAAGTTTGAGAAGCTCTGCTATAAACCATTCATCCAGAGCTAAAACTCTCTCTTGTTTCTGGGTGTCTTGTGGAGGCAGTTGAATTTCCAAATGATTCTCCACCATAGCTGGAGCTATGGGGTTGGTACAGGGCAGGTGGCACCCAACTAGTATTTACAGAAGGCAATGTGACAACAATGCACATATTCACTGCACTGTTGGTATATATGTGCCAGCCTTTCTGTTTCGGAGAAAACTCTTAGAAAGACAAGCTTCTCCAAGAATTCTGTGAGAAAGCTGTAAATACCAAATGGATCCCAAAATGAGCCAAGGGGAGCTAACCTGGCAAGGAACACCATTGCAATTCAGTCATCAGAAGCCTTCAGTTTAAGATGAGAGTTAAGTTGCTTTCAGTTTTTACTCATGCTCTAAAAAGTGTGGAAATTACAAATTAAGGTGCCCACTTAACTTCTACACTACTGCAGCTATTGGGTCCAAATGTTCCAATTGGCCATCTTTATAAGAGACAGTCCCTATAGTATTTATTACTGATAAAGTACTGCCTCTAATTTGTCCCTGTTGCAGCCTCTCAGAGGGATTCGGGGGTTGCTTTCATTTTTAAAAAGTGTGCACGTGTGTACATTAGAGTTATTCAGATTTCAACCCACTCCCAAGCCTTCAGGTAAATCTCTCTGGCTAGCATCTAGATTAATACAGCATGCTAACCTGGATCAATGAATGGATTTCTTACAAACATGACAACATGTAGCAATGCTGTGCATGTACTCCAAGAGAGGGGCAATATTTATCTATCTACCCTTTCTTCTGAAGCTAACTATGCCCCCCCCCCAAATATGTCCCTGAAGGCCATGCAACCTGAGGGACATATTTTCAGGAATTATAATTAGCTTCAGAGGGAAGGGGAAATTGACAAAAATGTCCCATCTCCCGGCGCGTTCATATTAATACATGCTTTATTAGTTTAGATGCTGTTTGTGTAGGAGGATTATGCATCTGGACTCAAATGAACAAGTATGGAAAGTCACACGCATGGACTCCTTCCCTTCTATCTATTTTGCCTCCCACCATAACTACCTATCCATTTAGTACATGTGTTTGAGTTGCGGTTGTCCTGTGTGAGTACAAAAAGATCCATTATAGCAATAGCAATAGCAATAGCACTTACATTTATATACCGCTCTATAGCCGGAGCTCTCTAAGCGGTTTACAATGATTTAGCATATGATTATGACAGTAAACATCCTATTAAACTCTGTTCCCAAATGTACATTGTTATGGTTAGTCTAATGTAGAATGGGTGAAGAAAACCCTATTCTAGCAATGTATAATGAGGGGATCCAGCAATAATCCTCCATGTGAAAGTGGGGTGTTACAAGAATATCCCATTCTTTGAACTGCTGGCATCTAGAGAATACCCCATAAACAGCAGGTCTGAAGATATTTCTTCTCCAAGAACTAGTTTAAAAAACCCTAGCTGAAATGAGAGACTACCCTCTAGTGAATCACTTGGGACACCCAGCATATATTTCTGTGGAGGCCAATAATGCAAATAAGCACCTCTTCCCCATCCTTGCACAGGTAAAATATGTGAAATTCAGAACATTTTGCATAATGAAATGCTCTATAAGTTAATAACAAAATAACAACAACAACAACAACAAAATAAAGGGGAGTGGGCTAATCCAGGCATGACATGGAAAAGAATGAAAGCAAAGTGGGAGAAGGAAAGACAATATGGCCAGAAGCAGGATGATATTGTGAGATAGGAGGTTTGAAAGCTGGTAACATTTCTCTCACACAGCTGAAAATTACAAAATAATTAGTCAATAAGGCTAGGCAGGATGCCAATTACTGAATGTGAAAAGGGAAGTAATGAATCAACAGATAAAAATGTCAGCAATGCAGAAAGAATATATCTCCTCAGTTTCATGTTTCTGGCATTTATGTTTCCCTCCTCTGGGGCCTCAGGCCCATTCTGTATCCTTCTGGGGTCTGGACCAATGAGAATGGCCCTTCATTTCAGGACAGTAAAAGAAGAGCTGGGGAACAGTGAAGAGAACCGCAAAAGCCGTTAAGATTCACGAGCAGCCTTGTCAACGGTTTCCTTAGCTAGCTAATAGGGGATGTTCTCTGCAACCACATGGCGGAAATGCAGTTCCCATTCCAGCTCCTCTTTTATTCTTTCCACCCGCTTATAGTACAAATGAAGGTAAAGTGCTGATATACGATCTGTTGCCAGGAGCAATGCTGAGCTTTGCATATGGATACGTGGAATTTCCCCAAAGTTATCCTAACATACTTCAAAATAAAGGTAAAGTTGTGCCGTCAGGTCGGTGTCAACTCCTGGCGACCACAGAGCCATGTGATTTTCTTTGGTAGAATACAGGAGGGGTTAGGTAGGCAATATTTTGTAGCTCAGAATTATTCATCTTAGTGCTGGGATTAAGCTCCATAAGCCAAGAAGAAACTGCTCTTCAAGCTACTTCAAGGATAATTAACTTGACTAAAGCCAGACTCAAGTAGTAGCTCATTATTTTCCTCTTAAGAGCCAGGCAAATTTAAAAGAGAGTGAGCGAAAACATGTTACATCTATAAAGTTTCCAGGGAAGGCCCATAAAAACTGGGGGGGAGGGTTCACACTGCTCCCTACCACTGATATACATAATAACATAGGTGATCGTAGCTGCTTGTGTTGCAATGTGGAGCGAAGGGGAGAGCTACTCTGCCTCCCAGTCAAGTTACCTGCTGTGACTCATGCCTTCAAGGTTAACTAAGCACCCTCTTCAAATGGTTCTCTTTATCACTGAGACATTAGCAAAGCAAGTTCCCCAGTCTTTTGCTAGGGGGTGCTGTACTCCTAATGGTCATGGTCATTCAAGATTCTACAGGTGAGGATTATAGCTTGCAGACAGCTTTTTCAAAACAGAAGATGAAGACATCTTTGCAAGCATTAAAGCTTGTGCTGTCCTAAGAATTTCAGACACATCACCTTTCCTTTTTTCCATCAAGCTCTTTTTGGGCTGAGAGTTGACCTCATGCTATACAGATAGGTGCTCTCACTTCTTTTGAATAGCTCATCACATTTACACTACCTGTTTCTAGCTGACCATGGCTACAGCACAGAAAGTAAAAAAGTTCGTTTCACAAGTGAAAGAAATGTTGCTAACCTAAAGTTCATGCATGTCTGATGAAAACATAGATATAGCGGCATAACGGAAACATGGTGGAATAGTGAGAACCAGTGGGACACTGTTATTCCTGGATATAAACTCTATAGAAAGGACAGGGAGGGGCACATTGGAGGTGGAGTAACACTGTATGTTAAAGAAGGCATAGAATCTAACAAGCTAGAAAACCTAGGAGGACCGGAGTCCTCCACAGAAACCCTGTGGGTGATAATACAAGGCCTGAAAGGAAATGTGCTACTGGGGATGTGCTATCGCTCTCTGGATCAAAACGTTGACAGTGACTGGGAGTTGCAGGAGGAAATCAGGGAGGCATCAAAGAGAGGCAGGGCTGTAATAATGGGTGTCTTCAATTACCTACACATAGACTGGGTAAATTCACCGTCAGGTAATGACAAAGAGGTCAAATGTTTAAATATGCTGAATAACTTTGCTATAGAACAGTTGGTCACGGAACCAACCAGAGAGAAGGCAACTTTGGACTTAATCCTGAGAGGCACCCAGGACCTGGTGCATGATGTCAGTTTCATAGACTCTTTAGGCAACAGTGACCATAATGTGATCAAATTCAGCATACATGAGAGGAGAGAATCACCAAGGAAGTCTCACAGTCACTTTGAATTTCAGAAGAGGAAACTTCTCTAAAATGAGGAGTTTGGTGAAAAGAAAACAGAAGGAGAAAATTAGGAGAGCCACTTCACCCCAGAATGCATGGAGTTTACTCAAAACCACAATACTAGAAGCCCAGTTAGATTGTATACCCCAAAGGAGGAAAGGTACCACCAAGTCTGGGAGGATGCCAGCATGGCTAACAAGTAAAGTCAAGGAAGCTATACAGGGGAATAAAACTTCCTTTAGAAATTGGATGGTGTGTCCAAATGAAGAAAACAGAAAGGAACACGCTGGCAAGATAAATGCAAGGAGACAATAAATGATGTGAAAAGAGAATACGAGGGACATATAGCTAAAAGCATCAAGGGGAATAACAAAAACTTCTTTAAATACATCAGATGCAGGAAACCTGCCCGGGAGGTGATTGGTCCATTAGATGATGAAGGAGTGAAAGGAATTAGTCAGTCAGTCAGTCATGTTTATTTACGGTCATAGACCAAAATTTAAAGCATACATAATAATACACATGATATAATAATAATATATACATGATATATACATGAAAGGAATTATATATTAAGTAGGATATGGAGAATGCAGAGAAGTTGAATGAGTTATTTGCATTTGCCTTCATGGCAGAGGATACTGAGTGTATACCTATGCCTGAACCAAGCTTCTCAGGGACAGAGGCTAAAGAACTAAGTCAGATAGAGGTGATGAGAGATGACATTTTAAACTGTCTGGTAAAATTAAAAATTAACAAATCACCAGGGCCAGTTGGCATCCACCCAAGAGTCACAAAAATGTGAAGTTGCCAACCTCCTTACAAAAATATATAACTTATCCCTACAATCAGGCTCTGTATCAAAGGACTGAAAAGTAGACCAATTTTCAAAAAGGGATCCAGGGGGATCTGGGAAATTACAGGCTGGTTACCTTAAAGTCTGTTGCCGGCAAATTGATGGAAAGCATTATCAAGGATAAAATTGCTAAACATATAGAATAGAGGTGTGCATGGAATCACCAGTGGTAAAGGGATTCTCCTTTACAAGCATCCCCAAATGGTCAAACCAGGCCAAACCATCTGATCCAACTGGGTCTGATCCAGTTTGAGCTCATACTGGTTCTGCACACTCTTAATATAGAAGAACAGGCCCTGCTGGAGGAGAACCAGCATGCCTTCTGTAAAGGTAAATCTTGCCTCACAAAACATTTGAAGTTCTTTGAGAATGTCAACAGGTGTGTGGATAAAGGTAATCCAGTGGACATAGTATACCAGGGATGTGCGGACTGGTCCAGCAGTCCAGTGGTTCGGTTGAGGGGTTTGTGGGTTCGTGATCAAACCGAACCACCTCCCCCTGGTTCCGTTGGACTGGAACCGGACCACTAGGTCTGGCCCAGCAGGTCCACAATTTTTTTTTTAATTTTAAAGTCAAGAAGAAGTACCTGTAGCCCCTTCGAGGGGCTTGCTGAAGCTGCGGGGGGGGGGGATGGTCCGTGCGGGTTCCCTCTCCCCCCACCGGCCTTCCTCATCACTGCTGCGGCCACCACGGCCGGGTAACTGAAGCATTTTCGGCCCTTTCAGGCCTCTGTAAGGGTGAGCGGCCGCCATTTTTGTGGCCACCATGCATGCGCAAATGCCCTCTGCGAGGCTGTGGGAGGTGGGTGGGTCTGTGAGGGTTCCCTCTCCCCCTGCTGGCCTCCCTCATCACTGCCGCGGCTGGGTAAATGTAGTATTTTGGGCCCTTTTGGGCCTCCGTAAAGGCAAGCGGCGGCCATTTTGGCTGCTGCCGTGCATGCACAAATGCCCTCTGTGAGGCCATCGGCCATGCCAGGCTGCGGCAGTGATGAAGGACGCTGGCGGGGGGGAGAGGGAACCCTTGCAGACCCCGCCCCCCGCAGCCTACAGCAAGCCCCCCAAAGGGGCTACAGGTATTTCACTTTAATTTTAACTTTAAAAAAAAAAATTCTCAAAAATTCATGGGTCCAGTGGTTCGGTTCCAGTCCAGATGGAACTGGGGTGGGGTCGGTTTTAATCTAAACCCCCGAACCTCCTGACTGAACCGCCGGACTGCCAGACTGTGGACCGGTTTTGCACATCCTGAACTGGGGACCAGTGATTTTCAATATATTTATAAATTGATCTAGAAGTTGGGATAAGCAACAACATGGCCAAATCTGCAGGTGACACCAAACGTTTTAGGGCAGTAAAATCCAAAAGAGATTGCGATGAGCTCCAAAAGGTCTCTTTCCAAACTGGGGGAATGGGCAACAAAATGGCAGATGCGGTTTTGTTGGGGCGATAAACCCCAACTGCATCTAGAAAAAAGATGACTGAAGGGCAACATGATTGAGGTATATACAATCAGATATGGTGTGGACACAATTGATAGAAAGAATTTTTTCCATCTCGCATAACACTGGAAGCAGGAGACATCCCATGAAACTGATTGCCATGAAATTTAGGACCGAAAAAAGGAAGTATTCCCCCCCCCCACAAATGCATAATTAATCTATGGAATTCTCTGCCACAAGATGTGGTGACAGCCTAAAGCCTGGATGTCTTTAAGAGGGGTTTGATAAATTCATGGAGGACAGGTCTATCGATAGCTACTAGTCTGAGGGCTATAGGCTACCTCCAGCCTCAGAGACAAGATGCCCCTAATTACGAGTTGCAGGGGAGTAATAGCAGAAGAGAGGGCATTCCCTCAGCTCTTGCCTGTGGGCTTTCCAGAGGCATCTGGTGGGCCACTGTGTGGAACAGGATGCTGGACTAGATGGGCCTTGGGCCTGATCCAGCAGGGCTGTTCTTATGTCCGTATGACATGACAAGTACACAGATAATGATCATTTTTATTGTAGCTCTTCCTGTTTCTAATTCCCTTAACTGCCAGCTTTTAGATCATCATGATGGATAACTTTCCCAACAGGCGGAAGGGGGCCAAATACTTCATTGACTATAATGACACTAACACTGCTATTTCAGACCAGTTCATTCACAAGTGGAAGAAAGAGTGTATCAAGATTACACAAAAATGAAACCTAGCCTCACAACGTCGAACATTTTACAGACAAAAATAGGGATGTGCTTATATAATGCCCTGTGTGTGTGTGTGTGTGTGTGTGTGTGTGTGTGTGTGCTGAGTGTATTGTGTGTGTATGTGTATTGTGTGTATGTGTAGGGGTTGACTTAGGCAGTGCAAGCCTTGGTAGGACAATACCAAGGCTTGCACTTCCTAAGTAACCTCACACACACACACACACACACACACACACACACAGTCCATCCACATTTGTTCTTTTATTAGAAGATATGTTTGAAAAATATAATCACTCTACAAGATATTATAAGTGGTTCCAAAGTTAATTCTGCAGTTGCACAGTGTTAAATGTCACACTGCACACTGCTTGGTGCCCTAGTATCCATGCATTTGCACTTGTCTGCATGTGCACTAGAATCAAGATTCACTAGAATCAAGAAGTCAACCCATGGTTATGGATTATTTTATGGTGGTGGAGCAGTCAGTTGGCGTAGCTGCAAGCAATCAATCGTTGCTCTCTCACCTACTGAGGCAGAATATGTACCTGCCACTCAGGCGCGGGCCATGAATGCCCTCTGGGTGGGCGGCAGGCGGCTTCTTTAAGTGTAAACAGAGCCGGTGCTCCATGCCGCCCAGCAGCCCCCGCAGCGGGGAATCGCCTCCCCCACTCACCTGGCCGCTGGCAGGGGCTCGCCTCCATGGGAGCCAGATGAGTGGCGGAGGTTATTCCCCACCGCGGGGGCTTCTGGGTGGTACGGAGCACCGGCTCCGTTTACACTTAAAGAAGGTGCCTGCCACCACCCCGGAGGCGCGTTCAGGGCCCGTGCCTGCTGCCACTCAAGCATGTCAAGAAGTGGCGTGGCTACACAAGCTAATGTCGGATTTCATCACAGATGAACCAAAACCCGCTGAAATGTTTGAAGATAATCAAAGCTGCACCCAGATCTCACAAATTGAGAAAAATAAATTTAGGGAAAAAACAAATTGAAACAAAGTATTACCATGTGCAGGGTGCACAAGAAAAGGGACTTGTAAAATTGATGTATTGTCCAAGTGAAGAAATGGTAGCAGATGTGCTAACTAAGCCATTGCCCAGGGATCATTTCAAAACCTTGAGAAAGAAGTTGGGACTTATAGACAGCAGCATGAGCCAATGAGAAATAGTGTTGGAGCTAGGACCCTGGCAGCATCAGTTCTCAGCTGCAATGTCTCATATTGACCGCTGCGGGGGGTAGGCGGAATAGAGTCATGGGTAAAAGTGCTGGGCTCCTCCCCTCTTTGTCCTTCCAGTGTTAGTCTCCATTTTATCTCTCCAGTGACGGCTATTTGTTTAGTCTCTCTCCCCTTTCAGCCTTAAGCTCAGCTTTCCCATCCTTTTGTAACTTCTAAATAAATCCTAGCTGTTCTTCAAACTTAAAGAACTGCCTCCAGACCTTTTGCTTGGCTGAATTCTCCCCCAAACTGGTTTTGCTCTGCTAATGGGAGTTGAACTGCCATTTTTCTCCTACAGTAAAGGCATGGGATATATGTCTGTTAACTAAAGAAAGAATGGTGACATGGGGGCCTTCAAAAAACATGAACCTCTACCTAATAGTCTGAAATGGTACAGCCAGTTCTCAGGGTTCTATGACCTCATTCTGCTGCATCTGTAGACCAGACACTCTCAAGTTTTCCTATCCATGTAAGAGAACTCACAGTCTGGCTCCCACGGCTGACTCAAGCTACCTCTTTGAGAGTAGAAATGTTTGCACTTCCCAGCTCACTTTCCTCCAGCAGTGGTGGCACCAGAAAACACAGAAGAGGCCAAGTGTATTTCTGGGTGGGCGAGCTGTGTTAGATTTCTGAAACTGAAATGGGGGCAGGTGGGAGCAAACTACTAATCTGAAGGGGTGCTTGGTCCCCTTGCCCCCTCCTCTTTGGAGCCACTCTTGTCCTCCAGAGCCTGGCCACCTAGCCCTCATAATCACTTAGGGAACACCCCTAATAAAGATAGCATGTTTCTTTGTCACAAAGTATGATATAGAAGACTTGATAGAGTGGCAAAGAGGACACAATATGCTGATTTATTTTCCCTCAGACAATCTTATCTTACTCTTTATATTTTACCTTGCTTTATCTTCTGGAGCTCATAGCATTTTTTAAAAAAACCATCCTTATTGCTGAAAAATATCTCTTCAAACCCTTTTGTTGTCACAGGTGAGAGTTTCTCAGACATTACAGTACAGTGCTCAAGCACCACAACTTTGATGCTTCTGTTTGAATCTGGCATAAAATATCCCAGCTACGTTTTTCCTCCCCTCAGCAGATTAGCACAACGAGCCTTTTCTCTGCTTAATGCAAACAGGAGTTTCTCCAATGAAGTGAGGCCTGTGGATAGAATTACTTTCTCTCCACTGTCTGTGGCATACATCTTTCATCGTGGCTGGTTTGTTTCTGCTGAATGCCACAGGTTATAAACCAGCTGTGTTGCAGCTTGAGAGATGCCAGTCAACCCATTTTTAGGTGTGTCATACCTAAAGATGCAGGGACGTTTGTCAATGTGGCTCAAGCCCCAGTACCATTGAAAGATATTCTAGTGACATATGGGCTTGAGGAGCCAGAGTTTGCCGGAGACTTTGGTTATATCAATGCAGTGAAAGGGAGGATTATGCAATGACCTGTTATCAAACTATTCACACTCAAACCTTTGGTCTTAGCCACATTCAGCCATTTTATGCATAAAGTAAAGTGTGCCATTGAGTCGGCCACAGAGCCCAGTAGTTATCTCTGGTAGAATACAGGAGGGGTTTACCATTGCCTCCTCCTGCACAATATGAGATGATGCCTTTCAGCATCTTCCTATATCGCTGCTGCTCAATATAGGTGTTTCCCATAATCTGTGAAACATACCAGCGGGGATTTGAACCAGTAACCTCTGGCTTGCTAGTCAAGTCATTTCCCACTGCACCATTACTAAGCCCTTAAGTCATCCTGGAACCAATACTGGTTTCAATGAGAGAAAAACTGAACAAGATATCACATAGCTAAGCTGTAGCCAGATTCTTCATCATCATCATCATCAACAACAAATATTTATATACCACTTTTGAACAGAAGTTTCCAAAGCAGTTTACATAGAGAAATAATAAATAAATGGATCCCTGTCTCCCAAAGGGCTCACAATCTAAAAAGAAACATGATAGACACCAGCAGCAACCACTGGAGGTATGTTCACTGACTTAGCCACAGATATGACAGACATAGCTGCATCCAGCATTTCTCCCTTTGAGGTAAAAAGGTAGAAAGGACAGAGGCATCAAGAGCAATTTTCCTCGGACTTCCCAATACCAGTTTGTCACAGTTGAATATTCGCATATGTGGCCAGATATTGGAAGTTGGAAATCATACCTTGTTAAAATTTTCAAGCTAATCCAAATTGAGATAAATAAATTTGTGCTATCTTTATTTTCTCTTTATTGGTTCTAGCATTTGATTTTGGAAATCCTAAATGAATTTGAAATTTGTAAATTAAAAATATGACAAGTTCTTTCACATTAGTCCACCTATTCAAATCTGAGTTTGTCAAAAGCAAATTGACATGCAGTCTGTGATACCCGAACTTGTTAATGTAAAGAGAAATTTGAGTACAAACTCATTATGGTTAGATACATTCAGAACTGTCTGAAGATGTGTGTGTCAGCATTGTCTGAATTTATGGAAGATGTGTGTGTCTGTGTCTTGGGTGGATGCTCTTCTGGTGCACAAATGGAACACCATGTGTTCCTCATAATTAGTTTTCTTTATTAATTTCAATAGGAGGCAGCTCTGGAAATACATCCTTAAAATTAAAATTGATCTTGGGTTGCTTTCACACGATATTGTCTGGAATTGCAACTCTATAAGGTCATTCTCATGACTATAATAGGGGCAGGGAGGAAGGGCAGCGGGGATGGGAGGAGAAGGCAGGAATCAGGAAGGAATGGACCTTCTTTCCCCCCACATAATCACCGATGTCTGCTTCGACACACCGTTATGCAGCCACACGATCTGTGTTGCTCCGTGCAGCATGGATCTTTGGAGGCCAGGACGCATTTTCCTGGCTGCCGGGAATCCCACAATGCACTGCACAACAAGCATGGTGCATTGGGGGATTCCTCTGGGAGTCGGGCACTCTGGGCGCCTGACTCTGTGTATGAATCCATTTCATTTTTTAAACCTATAAATTGTACTTATAGAGACTCAATATAAGTAAAAGTTACAGATTTTTGAAAGTGGTACATTTCACTTTTAGAGTATGCATTGCATGAACAAAAAGGGTTTCTCCAGAGGCTCAGCCTGCCTATCTAGCAGGAGCAGCACAAGCATACAGCTGAGGAGCAGGTGGCCAGCAACTCTGGCAATGAGTGTGTCCTAGGTCTTGTCAGGTCTTGTCCCTCCCTCACTGTTTTGGGGAGGAGTCTCTGGGTTGTTGGTGGCTAAGGCATCCTCAGGTGGCTTGACTGGTGCCAGTTCAGGATCTTTCATCTAGCTACCCACATACAGCTTCTTCTGAATGAATGGAGGATGTTGGCAAAACTCCTCCTCCAACCAGGTCCCCAAGGCACTAGTGAATTTAGGGGCTTTATCTTAATGTAAAGCATAATTCTTTTCTGGTTTTTTTAGAAGTGCAAATGTAAAACAAAAGAATGAAATGAAAATGGGAAGTAATTAAAGAATCAAATGCAAGGAGGTGGGAGGATACCAGTCCAAATTGTTAAAAGGCCAATTATAACAACATTAGGATCCACATCAGGAACTGAGCAATTGGAGCCTCCTTAAAGCAATACAGTTGGGGAGATGTTTGCTTATCGAAGGCAACAATCTTGTTCTAGAAAGTAAATCCCATTCAAGCAGTTGGGACTTAACTTCTAAGAAACCATGCTTACAGTCTTTTTTGTGGGGACATGAATTGCACAGTTGTGATGGGAAATATAGCACTTTTTGTAAGTCTAGTTTGGAACCAGCATCATAGTTATGCTTACAGGCTGACATACTGTGCAGAGTTGCATGTGTGTTTTAATGTAACATGCATGCAGTTACGCAAATGAGCTCTTTCACAAATGCAAACATTGTGCAAATGCAGTTGCACAATAGTACAGCCATTATTTCCAGTGGCCATACTATCACACAACTCTGTGCAACTTTGGAGTTTGTGCAAGAGCACACTTGCACACCTTTGAGCACGTTATATTACAATGTGCACGGAACTTTGCATAGTATGTCAGCCACAGTCAATTGTGGATTGGCAATGCTGGTTCATGGTCCATTGGAGATGAAGGAGCAGTGACTCACATATTATTATGTTTCTGCTGTAATCTGTGAAGTGTGATTTTTCAGATCCCACATGTATTTACATGATTAGTAAACTCCAGAGATAATCTGAGTATCATAAGATCTGCTCTCTCCTGCTCCCACACAACCCAGTATGAACCTGTTCTTAGAACTCAGATATTCTGCTTGAGACAATTGAGTACAGCTCTCAAAACCGCCCTGAGCCATTTTGGAAGATCAAATAATAAATCAAATAAATAAATAAATAAAATCAGTCATATCTCAAATATCATAAAGCTGGAATTGCCGTATCACTCCATTGTTCTCTTTATTGGTAATAAGAGCTTTCTCCGCCACATCTTTGAATTACGATCCTTACAGCAATTATACTCTGCTCTTAGAATGTTGGTGGCTATGGGAGCCCTTTAAATAGGTGCATGTCATATTCCAAGCTGCATCTCAGTCCAAGATTGTGTTTCATCAAGCAGTGTGGAGTTGGGTGAATAAAAATCTGCTCAGTGATGAACTGACCCTGCTGCATTTACCTATAGCTAGACTGCCAAAATATCATTTCAACAGTAATTGCACTCGTGTTAGCAATTGGCAGTATATCGCTGGCGGCACTGGGTTCATGATGGATTGCAAAGTGAAAGTAAACGAATTAGGAAATGCAGCAGCATAATCAAATAAAATAGAAAGGACAATTAGATCCACATTACATCAACAGTGTTATTGGATATAGGCCCACAGTTCTAAGACTAAGATTACAAGCAAGATCTTATCTTTATGAGCATGAAATGGCCTCACTCAAAATTACAAAATAAGGTTGATTTCTAGGCAACTGGGGCTAGGAGCAAGAAGCCCTAATATGGATCTGGTTGCCAGCCAAAGAAGATCCCTTTGGTGATTCAGGAAGGCATGAATTAGCTGAGAGTGAAAAGATGAAAAGGACAAAATGGACTCCTCCCTCTTCCAAAATGAGGCCAGGGAAGTACTGTTTTATAGCTGTTTCCCTCATAAATACAAAGTAATATTTTGTTTGTTTAACTAAGACAAAATTTGTTTAACTTTAGGGAGAGGAGAGCTGGTCTTGTAGTAGCAAGCATGACTTGTCCTCATAGCTAAGCAGGGTCTGCCCTGGTTGCATATGAATGGGAGACTTGATGTGTGAGCACTGCTCTGGGAAGAGCAGAAGGTTTCAAGGTCATTCCCTGGCTTCCCCAAGATAGGGCTGAGAGAGATTCCTGCCTGCAACCTTGGAGAAGCCGCTGCCATTCTGTGAAGACAATACTGAGCTAGATAGACCAATGGTCTGACTTTATTCCAGGAACAACTCCATTTTCTTCTTCTCCTTTCCCTCCCTTTTCTTTCTGACTCTACCCCCCCACCCACCCCACACTCGCTACAGGATCCCCACTGGGACAAACTTATAATCAACAAAACATAAAAGACTACTAGACAGAAAACAACAAATACTTAATGGATAAATCTTCACACCCACCAAAGAGTAGGACTACCAACTGTTCATTATTTTATTGACCTAGCAAGTAAAAATGTATTCTAATTGATCACCAGAATCAGGATCTGAAAATAGTTAACTTTAGAGCCAGCTCAGCAAATATATTATGCTATTGGCTGCACACACACACACATTTCACTTTAGCCCTTTTCAGGGGAGTGGGTGACAAAATGGCAAATGCAGTTCAATGTAAGCAAGTGTAGAGTGATGCACATTGGAGCAAAAACACCAACTTCACATATATGCTGATGGGATATGAGCTGTCGGTAACTAACCAGGAGAGAGATCTTGGGGTCATGATGGACAGCTCACTGAAAGTGTCTTCTCAGTGTGTGGCAGCTGTGAAACAGGCTAATTACATGCTAGGAATCATTAGGAAGGGGGTTGAAAATAAAAATGCTAATATTATCATGCCCTTATATAAATCTATGGTGCGACCACATCTGGAGTACTACTTACAGCTTTGGTTACCGTATCTTAAGAAAGATATTGTAAAACTGGAAAAGGTACAGAAGAGGGCAACCAAAATGATCAAGGGCCCGGAACACCTTCCTTATGAGGCTAGGCTAAAGCATCTGGGCCTCTTTACCTTGGAAAAGAGGTGACTAAGGAGGAAAAGCACTGACGCTTTTGAACTTTGGTGCCGGAGAAGAGCATACCATGGACAGCCAGAAAAAAAACCTGATGGATCATAGAACAAATCAATCCAGAATTTTCACTCGAGGCACAAATTACCAGGCTCAAACTATCATACTTCGGACATATTATGCGAAGACCCAGCTCCCTTGAGAAGTCTACAATGCTGGGGAAAGTTGAAGGAAAGAGAAGAGGACAACCAGCAGCAAGGTGGATGGACTCACTTGATTGCAACAGCAATGAATGCACCACTAAGAGACCTTAAAGGCCAAGCTGAAGACAGATCATCCTGGAGAGAATCTATCTATATGGTCGCTAAGAGTTGACACCGACTTGACAGCACTTAATCAATCAATCAATCAATCAATCAAGGGGAGACATGATTGAGGTGTATAAAATTATGCATGGAGTTGAGAGGGTAGACAGAGAGAAATGTTTCTCCCTCTCTCACAACACTAGAACCAGGGGTCAACCCATGAAACTGAAGAATGGGAAATTTAGGACCGACAAGAGGAAGCACTTTTTCACACAGCACATAATTAATCTATGGAATTCCTTGACATGGGATGTGGTGATGGCCACCAGCTTGGATGGCTTTAAAAGGGACTTAGACAGATTCATGGTGGACAGGTCTATCAATGGCTACTAGTCTGGTGGCTGTGGACCATCTCCAGCCTCAGAGGCATAATACTTCTCAATACCAGTTGCAGGGGAGCAAAAGCAGGAGAGAGGGTATGCACATCCCTTTTGCCTGTGGGCTCCGCAGAGGCATCTGGTGGGCTACTGGCCCAGCACTGACATGTCATAGGAACATAGGAACATAGGAAACTGCCATATACTGAGTCAGACCATTGGCCTATCTAGCTCAGTATTGTCTTCACAGACTGGCAGCGGCTTCTCCAAGGTTGCAGGCAGGAATCTCTCTCAGCCCTATCTTGGAGAAGCCAGGGAGGGAACTTGGAGCCTTCTGCTCTTCCCAGAGCAGCTTCATCCCCTGAGGGGAATATCTTGCAGTGCTCACACATCAAGTCTCCCATTCATATGCAACCAGGGCAGACCCTGCTTAGCTATGAGGACAAGTCATGTTTGCTACCACAAGACCAGCTCTCCTCTCCTGTCTAGACACCTTGCCCCCACAAGGAACACGCTTGTAGCATTTGTCTGCGGAGACAAACTCTATAAACTCTTTCTGTGATAGGAAGTCCAGGCTGCCTCAGCTTCAGTTCATGGAAATAATGATCACACAGATAATCATTATGCTTGTTGTTGTTATTACCTGAGATAGATATTATTATTACCACAGATAATGATGATGATGAGAAGAAGAAGAACATATATTACTGTTTTATTTGTTTCTAAAATACTTTCACAGCAAAGCACTGTACAGTAAATGAAATTTAAAATATGCCCTGCCCTCAGGCTTTCAATCTAATAGATTCCAAATATCATTTGTCTTTCAGCTGCTATGCAATGCATAGATAGAGCTGAATTGAATTTGCTCCTCAATGTTATCCTCAAAAATCTGTTTTGATGTTGAATATTGTCTGAACATTTGGATTCTTTCTAAACACTCTCCACAGTCTGGATAGCTGTATGTGACACCACAATGATACACAATTTCAACATATGATATCTGACAGTTGACATTTGACAATATTGATGGTTGCAGTGATATTTGCATGTGACAGGATTGATAGCTGATACTCAATGGCGTATCACAGTGGCTTTTAAATTTTCTGCCTTCGGGGAACACTTTCCACACTGGTGCCTGCCAATGAGTATCTGAGAGTCTTCCACAGAGCCCCTGTGCTGTGCAAAGGATTCTGGGGCATGTTCTAAGGTGTATACTGCATTCACACAGGGCAATGTGAGTCTCGCCATTACTCGTTATGAATGGAGAGTGCGTCCTAGAACATTCCCCTGTGTCTACACGGCACAGAGAAAGATGAGTTGTGGTGGACAAGTGGTCTTTCAGCTGTTACTTCCATTAAGGAACCCCTGATAAGCTTCCCTGAAAATGTAGATGGTAATTTTCAAAAGCACATGTATCATCTTAAACAGTATTTTATGGTTAGCATTAGCATGCAGAAGCATTTAACTTTCAATATTATTTGACAGCTGATATGTGATGATATTTTTATTTTAATCTGACAGGCTTGCCCAAAAGACACCCAGTCAGCTGAATGAATGAGCAAGGCTTGAAGCTTGGTTTTCCACATCACGTCCTGCACTCTTGTCACTACACCATGGAGTCTCATTAGACAGCACTGAGGCAACTCTCTCTCTCTCTCTCTCTCTCTATCTCTCTCTCTCTCTCACTCAGTTCAGACTTAGCACAGAACTATGAGTCCAATAGACTCACAATTCTGCCCCCGCTCCCATCTGCATTTGGGAGACAGTGAGACTGCAGAAAGGCGGGGGAGCTGGCTGTTTGGCCTTCCTTCTTGACAAAAGGACAGCCTGCACAGCCAATTGGGCCAGAGTGAGGGAGGAGCTTCCTCCTCAACTCTGGCTTGGTGAGCCCCTAACTGGGCTGACAGCATCCATACATAACACTGGTACCACAACACCGGAGTTAAGGGTGGCAAAACTTCACTCTGATTGGAGATTCAGAGTGGAGTTTGGTGAGGGAAAATGCAGGTCCCTTTTTGCCCTTAACTCCAGTTTTCCCGAGTTCGGACGACTGGCTTTGGAAACTGGAGGTGAGGGAAGGCGCTCTCTCTCTCTCTCTCTCTCTCTCTCTCTCTCTCTCTCTCTCTCTCTCACACACACACTCCCTTACCTCCCCACCCATTTTCCTCCCCACCCATTGTTACTATTTTGTGCTTTTAAATAGCCAACCCACTCCAAACATTGATGTCAGCTTTATATACAAGCCTTGTTCTCTGCGCTCCAGACAGCCCTCCCTCCCATCCCTTGTCCTCTTCTAGGAACATTACTCCCTCTTGGTTGTAAAACATCGGTGGTGGCTTAATCTGAAGCCCTCTGTGCATTCTCAGCATAGTTTTGCTGGCACAGAAAGTAGGCAGGGCCTCTCAGCTGAGCAGCCTGCTTTCTGGACTGTGTCTGGAGGAACTCCCACCAGCTTGGAGCTCTCTCTGACCAAAGCTATTATGAGGGAGCCTCTTCTCTCCTTCTGCAGGCTGCCCAGTGGCTCAGATGGAATGTGCTAATTACTCCTGGAACAAAACAAGCTACTTATGCTCCTCTGGAGCCACATGGCCCCATGCCACTGCATGGAAAGCACTGGGCATCTTCACTCTGTGTGGTGCCTTTAAGTGCATTAATCAGAGAGCCATCTTGGGTTTATCTTTTTGTCCTATCAGGGTTTTGCCTTGAGTGGAATGAATCTCTCTCTTAGCTACTGGAATCTGCTAATAGAGGGTGTGTGGGGGGCAGGTGGGAAACAACATTTTTATTCTCCAAAACATTAGCCTTCCCCTGTGTGTATACATTTATCACTAAAAAGCCTTATCCACATTTGTACCTGCACTGATTTACTGACTTATGCACATATGCATGTACTTAACCCAACCTTCCTTATCCCATCTAAAATAAACAGGGCAGCTTATAACAAGAGAATTCAAACAGCAACAGAATTAGCAACAAATCAAAACAAAAAAAAAAACCTACAGGACTTTGTCATATCCAGTGGAACTCCTGTGATAATCCTGCAATCTGTGAAATTATAAGGGAGCTGAATTTTGTATGTATGCCACTCAAGTGGTGGGCAGAAAATGAGATTTCCTTTGAGAAAGTAGATTCCCAGATAACTACTGCCTCTGCTTAGCAAACCCTTTCCACCAAGGACAAGGGCAGTCACAGTGAGATAGATGGGCTTTCTGTCTGGTCTACTCAAGCTTTCTGTTTGGCCTGCACAACTTTGAGCTGCTTTGAGCGGTAATCAACCTACAGGCAGAGGAGGAAAGAGAGGCGGGGACTTTTTCTGGGGAAAGGGCCTTTGCTAGCCATGCCCAGCCCACAAAACCTTTGTTGCCTATTCCTTATCTAGACCAGGCATTCCCAACCTTGGGCTCCCAGCTGTGGTTAAATTACAACCTTGGGAACCAAGCATGAGATCGCCTGGTCTAGAAAATGAATGGTGTATACTTTTTTTGGCAGCAGCGGGGCGGGGGGGGGGATCTGTATTTGTGTCTCTAGTATCTCACTGCTTGATCAACAAAGAATGCAGTTATCTTCTGGATGGGATAAACCTGAACTGAAATCTAGATCAGGGAGGATTACTAAGCTTGTTTCAGGAAGAATGTTTGGAAGAGCTTGGTGTAGATCTATGGCTCCATCATTGTGAATTTTCTCATCTCTTGAAGTTTTGTCATTAGACAAAATTTGTTACTTTTTGAAATATATCCCATTCTTACACCGATACTGGTGCTGCCCTGCTTGGTAGCCCAAGGTTCCCCCCTGGGCTATTACCCAGGTAGTAGGGTCTAGTGCGCCCAGCTTGTGGAAAAATCCCCCAATGCACCACACTCCTCAAATGGTGCATTGTGGGATTAATGCAGGCTGGGCTGTGTTTCCCGGGCCTCCAGAATGCTGCACTATTCACTGCAGTGGCAATCATATGTCTGGTCATGTGGTGTAGCATGAGGATCGCCACGGTTATACAGGGGAAAGTAGTTATATTACTGCCTTCCCACAGCCCTCCCTAGCCACCAGGGATTTTGGTCGTGTGAATGACCTTAATGACTGGCTAGGGCTATAGTTTTGCAACAATCAACAAGAGCTTCATTGAGAATTATTGCCTTTGAATTCCTGGTCTGATGATCGCACATGCACAGACATGAGCGTCCAAAAGACTTTTTCTGCAGAGTGGAGGAAGGCTGCAATCCTATACCTATTAACCCCTGCTAACTTGACAAAGAGGCACCTTTTTAACATGGTGATTCTCTTATTTAGCAGGGGGAGAGCAACTGGCCCTATCCACCCCCAGCACAGTATCTTCAGTGACTGTTGCTGGTGTCTATTTTATGTTTCTTTTTAGATTGTGAGCCCTTTGGGTACAGGGATCCATCTTATTTATTTATTATTTCTCTGTGTAAACCGCCCTGAACCATTTTTGGAAGGGCGGTATAGAAATTGAATAAAATCAATCATCATCATCATCATCTGGGGACAAGCCCCATTGCATTCAATGGGACCAACTCAGTCTGGGTGAGGGGGAGCTCCTCTTGCTCTCCTTTCCAGATGCCCATGTGCTCAGAATATTCTGAGCCAGCGAAGAACTTTTGGAGAAAATGGTACTCAGTTTGTAATAAAGTGAAGCACTAAGAACTGGCTAAATTCATACAAATTGTGATTTGGGGTGAAATTACTAGATATAAGGGTCAGAGTATCTAATGTTGACAAAATATTGTAGGTTCTAAAAGAAAATGGGGGAAAACAGCACAGCATAAGGATAGGACAGAAGAACAGATTTTTGCTTGACTAGTAGAGATTTGAATGTCATTCCTGGAAAATGCATCCCATTGTCTAATTTCTAGCCAGATGTTTGTATTTGGTCTGGGAGTAGGAGTCAGGCAGGTGGATGGAAGAAGAACACACCCTGCTTTATACTGGCAGGAAAAAACATCTAAAAAAGGAAGTGGTTGTTGATGCCTATACATGATTCCTCTTATCTCCCAGGCTGCATATTGCATTAAGAGATTGTTGGTGGTGGAGGAGGATCGGTATGTTTGGTTCTGCCCTTGACAAATATACTTGAAGAGTCAACAGTCAAATTTTATAGTTTGTCCTTAAATTCAAATCCTGAATCCTGATCATTGCAGCCTGTAAGACAGAGCTAATGGCTCCACTTGTTCTGTGTGCAAGACGGAAAGAACATGAACAATATACAAGATGACAGTAACACAATCCCCCAGATGTTAAAGAGTGGTATATTGATACATAATAGAGAAATTAATCCGATAGGAATAGCTCCAGCTATTAAAAAATGAATTATATCCTGGAAATATGGAGCTGCCTTATTAACCACAATGAACATGGAGAAGGGCTGGTAATTTATATAGGTGATGCATTTCCAGAGGAAATTGTAGCAATGGACAATGTTCAAGCTACTAGCTAAATAAGAACTTTTGTTGTAAAGTGGAATATAAATAGGAGCCGTAATAATAGTAGTAGGAGCAATAGTGGAATGGTAATTACAGCTAATGTATGGAAAGTAGTTCAAATTACACCATTAAACTACTTTTGTTGGTAGTTAAAACTATCGTAGTTTAACTACTAACAATTTCTGACATGATGTGCGGCCTAATGGAGCTGGAATGCTCCATGATGGGGTTGTAGTGGAGCCAGATAGCAGCCCCAACACTTAAAAAAACTGGCAGCTGTGCAAGCAGCACTACCGTATTTCTCCCCGTTGTCATAAATGGGGATAAATGTAGTAACGCTGCTTATGCAGCCACCAGTTTTTAAAAGCATTGGGCTTTCTCCTGGCTCTGCTGCAGCCCCAACACAGAGTGTTCCACCTCCATTAGCCTGTGCATCAAGTAAACCAATAATAGCTACTTTCATCATTTAAATCATTATTTATTATCGTACTGAAAACTCCATATGGATACCAAGAGAAATACCAGATTTGTCACTAAGAAGTGTATAGGCACGTCTGCAGTTGCCAGCAGAGAGAGTGCAACTCCCTTCCATTACCAAAGTTAGCAGCGAGAAGAATTCTTAGCATATAGCATTCCTCAGGGAGCTGGCTGCACTCAACATATTTTAGCAGTTCTGTCTGGCCCGCGAAGAGAGCAATTGCACCAGATTGGGGAAGGACTGCATCATATTTGCTGTTTAGAGACCTGCTTTGAATACTGCTATGAATCAAGTGCCCAGGAAAGAAGACTATGCTTCGAGTAAATTTTTCGAGTATGGATTATTTGCATAATGTAAATGTCCACATTTCCTAAACTCCAATAAAATGTTTTACTTGAACTATTTAAAATTGTTTGGGGGGTAATGTTTAAAATTTCAAGTCAGTGGGAAGGGAAAGAAGTTGTATCAAAAAGTGGTTGAAACGACAATATTTCAAAGTAGTTGCAAAAGTAGCTCCAGTAACTTTTAATAAAATGTAATTAATTAGTAATTAAAATGACTTTATAGGTAATAGCTAGTAGTTGAAGTTAAATGATTTTTAAAGTTCTTAACTTATTTAACTAATAACTGAAACTACACAAACCTTTTGAAGTATTAAGCTTTATCAGTGAGGAACTGGAAAATATACTCATGACCAATGGGGTGGGCGGACTGGCGGCGGGTGGGGAGGCAGGGTTTCACCTACCTCCCACCGCAGATGATCAAAAATTGCTGCTGGGAGCACAGACCATGCTCACACACGCGATCCACACTGCTGCACGCAGTACGGAACTCGGGAGACCGAGATGATACATCCTGGCCTCTGGGTATCCCTCAATGCACTACACGAAAAACGTGGTTGCTCTAGGCTAAATCCCGGCTAATGGCCAGCTAATGGCTGGGCTTGGAAGTTGGGTTTGGCTGGGCAGGAGCACCGGGATCCATGCTAGGCTGCCCATGAGAACAGCCTCATATTGTCACAGTGTATTTAATTATTTAATTAATTAATAAACGCCTAAGCAGTGCAGCGGGGAAATGCTTGACTAATAAGCAGATGGTTGCCGGTTCGAATCCCTGCTGGCATGTTTCTCAGACCATGGGGAAAAACCTATATCGGGCAGTAGTGATATAGGAAGATGCTGAAAGTCATCATCTCACACTGTGTGGGAGGAGGCAATGGTAAACCCCTCCTGTATTCTACCAAAGAAAACCACAGGGCTCTGTGGGCGCCAGGAGTTGAAATTGACTTAATGGCACACTTTACTTTTACTAAAACTCATGTTTGGACAATGTACAATATCAATTCAGATCAAAACAAAAATTAAAACATTAAAACAATTTAGAACCATAACAAATTCTATAAGTCTAATTAAAAGATTGGATGACTAATTCATAACAATGGCTTGGGACAATGCTGTAATATATGCTAAGATGTGCTGTGTTTTTAGTGCTTTTTGGATCTCTCCCTCTCATGTAGAGTTTGGAACTGTGCCTGTTGGATGGGGCTTCTGCTGATCCTGAGTTGTAACAATAAAGAGAAGTTGTGCATTGAGACCTGTGTAATGAAAATGAAAGAAAGGCAGCTAAGGGTTGAACCTGGCTTGTAGTTTTCCAACAGGCAAAAGACCCAGGGCCACCCCTTTTCTGATCACTGGCATTTACTCAGAACATTAAAACAAATATCCCTTGAGTTTGGTGAATGCTAAGAACATTTGTTTGAACCTCTTGTCAGACCTCACAGAGTGTAAGCCTTGTCATAACTATTTGGTAAATGTTGTGCTAACAAGTTAATTTGTATTATTACATGGTCAGAATAAATGCCTTTTTAGCTGAGGCCACAGAAGGGAAGATTTCTAAATATCCTCATGATTGTTTTCTTTACAGGAAGGAAAGTTATTAATTCCAATCTCCTGACCAAAATCACCCCTAAATATAGGTTATAACCTGATTCAGGAAGCTGCCTGAAGGGAAAGGAGTTTAGGGAAGCCACAAGTATGTATTCCAATAGCTAATGGCTAATTGTTAGTAGTTGGGTTTCAACCCTGGTCCTGCAGCAAAGCCTCCAGGTGCCAAAAGGCATCATAGGGGAACATATCAACGGCAAGCCTGCCTTTTCATTTGACTGTTTGCACACTTGAGTGGTAAAACAACCTGAAATTTGACTTCACCAAAGCACCTCCTCAATTCCAGGATGAGAAAAACAGTTACATGGAACCAGTTCTTATTTAATGGACATATTAAGGCACAACGTTGTTACAAAATGATGGGTCACTAGCTGGCTTGCCATTCGTTTGTGAGTTTCTATCCTGTTCTAGGCTGAAGCAGGATCTGGAAGGGGTGCAGACCTCCAAGAGCTTCAGGGAGAATGGGATCAGGACCTTGTCTAGCTCCAAGCAGGAACCCACAAGAGCTGGATGAGAGATGTTGTGCCAGCAGTTACTTGGAGCAGGCTGCTGGTTTTTATGACTGCTACCCAGGTAAAGTGAATTGTCCCCACCCCTTGCCCAGGGAAGGCTCTGTTGTTTAAAAGGGCCTTTTCTGATTTTCTAAATGCTGGTTTCATTGGTTCTTGGAACCTCTGTTAGAGCTGGCAGTTCCTTAGGGCAACTCCTCTGAGTCAGAGGATGAAGGCAGGACTGTTTCTTCAGGTTGTGGTGGAGGTTTTTGCTTGGGTTGCCCTCGTTCTTTTGATATTGGGATCCTGGCAGCATGGGGCACCTGGGATATGATCTGCTGTCTTCCCAACATCCACCCAAGGCTCAAACAGTAAATTTGTGTAAATAAGCCAAATATTACAGAGATATCCTAAGTCTGCAGTGACCCTCCTTCCAGGGGAACTTCTCACTATTCAGGGAAGTGGGGCAACTGAAGCAGTGTAACACTAGTGTCAGAAGAGGGGTAGTGTTTTCTTGGAAAGAAAAACTATGAATTTTTATGGTTAAGCCAAGATGGATGAAGACACAGCAGAAGCAGGTGAAATCATTTGGTCAATGCAGCAAATCATGTGGGGAGCAACTGAATTTGTAGAAACACTCAGGGCAAAAAGCAAGCATCCCAACAGGAGATAAACAGGCATCTAACAGAAAATATTTGAGAAAGATAAATCCCTCATATGCTTGGTGATTTCTCACGAGACAAACTCCCACGAGTCAGCTGACACTGATAACTCTTCTGATCTGGACCTATATAGGTACGTCTGCCAACCCCACTCTTGCAGGCATCAGCCCCCACTACTGAGTTGCAGGTATGTTGGATGTTCTTAGGGAATGCTACAGTGCCTGCCTGGTTCTAGTGCCTGGTTGCTGATGATTGCCAAAGCTTAGCCTGCACGCACACACACACACACACACACACACACACAAGCACAGTAGCTCAGGCATTCTGATCCACTGCAGCACAGGGCTCTCAATGATCTTACACTTCCAGCCCATCATGGTTTATGCTGCAGATCTGCCTCTGATTAGTTCCTTTGAGTGTCCAAAATACAGCCACAAACCAAGAAATGAGAGAGGATATGAAATGAGGGATGAAGGAGCAAAGGAGGAAAGCTGCAGCAGGATCAGGAAGCACAAAGAGTACCTTTAGTGGAAGATCAACACTTTCTTCATTTCATGGACCTTGGGGATAAAGGCATCTGAAATGCGGGGTGGGGGGTGGGGCAGTTCTCCCTAAGTGTTTTTTATTACTTTCATCTGTCTCCATAAAAATCAATTGTATGTTTCTTCCATCAATATGTATGGAGAAAGATGAATGGTCTGTAACTGAAGAATCATTAATGTGCAGGTAGGGATGTATGAGCCAGCTCGAGTTCAAACCAGCTCGGTTTGATGGCTTGCCCTTGAGCCAGACTGGGCCCAGTTTGGCCTGAGGTTGAACTGAATCCCCCGGGCTGGATTAGGGCAGTTCAGGGGTATTCGTGGGTATAATTTTTTTTAAAAAGTCATACTCAATGCTACCAGCACATAGCCGGGTATGGGTTCGGCGGCCCCAAAGGGGTGCTGCTGCAGCCGTGATATGTGTGTGTCTCCAGCAGCTTCCCCTCCCCCCGCTGGCCTCCCCAGTCTCTGAAGGGCCATTTTGGCCCATTTTGAGGCTGTTTCAGCCCTTTCAGAGTGCACAACACCCACATAAATGGCCAGTGTGCACGTGCAGCAACCATGCAAATTGTCAGCATGCATGCATATCGGCCTCAAAAATGGCCACCGTGCACTCTCAAAGTGCCAAAACAGCCTAGAAACAGGCTGAACCAGCCCTTCGGAGACTGGGGGAGGCCAGTGGGGGTGGGGAAGCCACCAGAGACCCACACACACGGCTGCAGCAGAACCCCCCAGGGTCGTCAAACCTGGCGGCAGTGGTAAGTACAGCTTTAAAAAAATTATGCCTGCTAACACCCCCAAAGAGGCCCCGAACCAGTTCTAATTTGAACCGAGCTTGGCCCTCATTTGGGGGTGCAAGAACCAAACATGCCCAGCAGGGGCGTAACGAGGCTGGAGTGGGCCCAGAGACAAAATTTTAAAATGGGCCCCTCGCTGATACACACACACATACACACACTTCACATGTGACTTGCCTCTGGGGGGCCCCTCGAGGCGTGGGGGCCCCCAGGCAGCCACCTCCTCTTGCCTAATGGTAGTTACGCCCCTGATGCCCAGTCTGGTTCAAATCTGATTCAGATTCGAACCAAACTGGGCAAATCGGTTCTGTGCATATCCCTATTTGCAGGTCTCCCGTGTTTGATTAGGAACTCACCTCTGCCTCCCCAGAGCAGTTTTTCCAATTCTTAAAACATTGAGCGTGCTTTTAAAATAGATGGGAATAAATCTATATTTAATTGCATACATGTATATGTAGCATTGTTTAAAGGTGGGCAGCTCCCCTGAAGCTGGTGAAGTTCATTTGTAAAACACATTGCAAAGGTAGGAGGAAACCTGGACCACCCTGGGCCAGGAAACACGATGGCCGAGTTCAGATGAAATAGGTAACTGGATGTCCCTTCACCTCCAGTTTCTGAAGCCACATGTCCAAACTTGGCAAACCAGAGGTAAGGGTGAAAAGGGACCTGAAGATCCCCTCGCCAAACTCCACTCTTTACCTTCAGTCAGAGTGGAGTGTCGCCATGCCTAACTCTGGTTTTGCGGTGCCAGCGTTATATTTGAACACTGGCATGGCAGTTTGGGCCCGAGTTTGGCCCAGAAGCTCCTCTGTCACTCTGGCCCAATTGGCTGTGCGGGCTGTCTTTCTGTCAAGAAGGAAGCCAACACAGCCAGCAACTCTGCCTCTCTGCAGTCTCACTGACTGTAGAGAGACCCTTCTCCTCAGTGTCTGAACACAGATGGGACAGTGGGGGGAGGGGTGCAGAACCGCTGGCCCATTGGATGCATGGTTCAGTGCTATATCCGAACCCAGGCAATGAGTCCTATTTCTAAGCTACGTTTATACACACCTTAGAGTATTCAGATTTCACAAAAGTAATTGAGTTCCAGTGGGTCTGGACTATACCTGTTTTACCAAGACCACTTTTCTTTGATTCTGGGCTGCATACCTAGCTTGATGCTGTCCTGGATATCCTTCCTAAAGAGGGCATTAGGAAGGATACCCTTCCTGAGAATTGCAGAATTTACAAAACTCCCCAGATCAGGAATGCATTTGAAATCTGTACCAAGCATAATCAACTGTATAATCTATCCTCTCCACGATAGATGCCTCTGTGAACATTCGTATACGGTTCACTAACACAAACAACACTGCTGTACATCACATGCTTTACATCACATTCCTCTAGCTCCATCCAATACCTGTAAGGAGTTCTTATCTTATCCTCTCTTGTTGCAAATTCTCTGCATTTTCTGAGCTTCTCCAGTTCACATGGGTGGGTGGGGGACACACACACTGAGATCCATGTAGAATAGGAAGACCGGGGGAGAGGAGAAAGCAACAACCTTAAACATGAAACAGAAAGAGAAGCATTTGGCTTTTCATTCTCATGTGCCCATCTCTTTTATTTCTCTGGACACAGCTTGTGCTAATGAAGAGAGAAACTGTCTCCAGGGAAACACCTGTCAACAGTCATCTGGGTGGCCAGGAGCTGGACACACATTTTGAATGTTTAATGAGCCCAGTGTAATCCTAACCAGGTGCCTGGTTCCTCAAGCAAAACAGAGAGCTTTTCCAGGATCTGAGCAGGAAAGATTCATCTTGGAGATAGAAGAGCCAATTTTTTCACTCACGCAGCTGGACATTGTGAGGATGATTACATTCACTCTGAATCCCTGTTACAGTAGAGGACAAGATGGGAGCTTTGGCTTGCAGAAACATGGCTCCAGGCATCATAACATCTCGGGCCAGTGCCAGCTTCAGGTTTTGTGGAGCTCTTGAGCAAAATGGGGCCCCTTCCATGAATTGTCCCAACTCCTTATCACCACTGTCACCTCTGTCCATTCAGTTGCATTCTCCCTCAGGGCCTAGTCAAGGTTCACTTAACCCCAGCCAGTGATCACTTAACCCCGGCCCCGCTGGGTCCAGTGGCCTCCCCCGAACCCCAAACCACTTCCAGCAGCGAGGCAGGGGGAAGAGGCAGCTGCGCTAAGCACGGAGGCTGGGGGGATGCAGGATGAGGAATGAGGTTGTGGGAGGGGGAAGTCCTCCTGCTCCCAGCTCTTGCCTTCATCACCATGCCACCACTCATGTGGGCATGTGACACGATGAAGGCATGAATGGCCACTGAGCATCTGATGGGGAAGGCAGGGGAGTGCCTGCCTTCCCTGCAGCCATTGAAAGTGGTGGCCAAAGGTTGTGTGCATGACCTTCCTGTCTGGCAGGCATCTCATCTATTTTGGTTTCAGGTTTTAGTTTAATTTTTTTTTTCATATTATTTAATATTACTTGCTTATTGCCTTGAGCACTTGTGGGAGGATAGTAAGTAGGGATGTGCACAGAACCGGTTTTGCCGGTTCGGTCTGAATCCAGACTAGATTCGAACTGACCCGGCCCGATCCGGCTTCTGGCTCGGATGAACTGAGTCTGGTGCACTTGTGATGTTTTTGGTTAATCCATTCCTTGATCCAGGCCAGCTTTTGAATGGGGCTTTAGTCATTTGTATTCCAGTCCTGGAGCAGAGGCAGGGCTAACAAACAGCCAGCAGCAGGAGCACTGAAAAGCAGTCTGCACTTGCCTCTCTGTACATAATATCTATTTCATTAAACTATTAATATTCCACTCCACTGCCTTGTCCTTGTTTACCACAACTCTTTCCCTTGGATTCTACGAGGTCTGGCCATTGAATTGGGTTGAACCGGTTCACGGGAAGGTTCCGGGGTAAACTTGCAAATGGGAATCTGGTGAGGATTCCCTTTTACAAGTAAAAGAAAATTCCCTAACATAATGTGGGTGGGGCGAGCAAAAGGCCCTTGCACCTTTTATTTCAAGCCTGCAGCAGTGCAGCTGCAGCAGAGAGTCTCCAGAGGGGGCGGGAGCTTCTCCAAGCCCTCCACCAGCCTCCCAAATGACTGCCTGGGCTGGCTGTGGCCTGGTTTGGGCCTCTGCACATGAGTGGAGGTCTATTTTTTGTGACCTCTGTGCAGGCACAGAGGTCATGAAAATGGCTTCCACACATGTGCAGTGCCTGAACCAGGCCACAGCTGGCCCAGGCTGTCATTTGGGAGACCAGTGAGAGGTTTGGAGGAGCCCTCGCCACTCACCACCACCTCTGGAGACTGTCCACTGCCGCTGCAGACTTGAAATAAAAGGTACAAGTGCTGTTTCACTTGCCCCCTGCCACCTTATGTTAGGGAATCTCCTTGTGCTCGTAAAGGGAGATCCTCACCAGATTCCCCTTTACAAGTACACTCAAACACCAGTCCGCAGATCACTTCTTATAACCTGGGGCTGGTCTGGTTTGAACTCGGACCACCTGAACTGGGACAGTTCAATGTTGAGCCCGGCTCAAATCAAGCCGGCTTGCACATCCCGAATGGTAGGCCACAAATCCAGCAAGTGTGTTGGAGCTCTACACTCTTAGTTTTCATGCCCATGTCGGTGTGATATCTGTGGTAGCTTATGGTTTTCAAGGGCTCTGGGCCAGGGCCTGAGACCTTGAAGGATACCTATCAAATTAATCCAGCCCTAATTCACTGGCACAAACTAAGGCCCTTCTTGATTGGACCTGCTAAAGTGGGCCTTTTCATTACGTAGTACAGCTGAGAGCTGTCAGTAGTTCCTCAGTCAGCAGTGATGGGTTGAGGCTCTGGGTGTCCGCAGATGATCGGTGGATGCATGATGCCGCTTGATCCTATGCTTTGCAAAATAGTCATGCATTTCCAGTCGATATATAACAGATCTGCACAAAACAGTTGCAGTGGGGCAGCTTTAAAAAATACTGAAATATCATTCATACATTACAAACATTCTCATAGCTTCGAGAATGAAGCTGACTTATTATAGTTTAACTAGTATTTTTAAGCCCGTTATACTAACGGGCACTAGCCTTCTCTTCCTTGGTTTTTTTGTTTTTTGTTTTTGTGTTTCTTTTTCTGGTTTTTGCTCATTGTCTCTTGATCTGTCTTTTCTGCATTCCCCCCCCCCCTCTTTCCGCTCTCTTGTCCTTGTTTATTTTCCTTTTTGCCCCTGTTTGCTTTCCTCTCCCTTGGCTCTTTCTCTCCCTTGGCCCCCCCTTTTTTTAAAGATTCTTTTCTGGCTTCTGGTTTCTGTAGTAATTTACTGTAGGGCAGTCTTCCCTTCAGAGTTTTATTTTTATTATTGGTTTGGTGTACTCAGCACAGCAGCATCAATTTTTTTCTGCTTGGTGATGGGCTTTTTTTGTTTATTATTATTTAGATTATTTAGACAGTTGGGGGGGGTTGGCTGGCAGAGTCAGTTGGGATGTAGGGGAGGTCCGTCTATGCTCTCTTTTGGCTCACCTGAGCATGTTAAGACTGCCTTTTTCTCTGCCCTGCCTGCTCTATGCTGTTCTGTAGAGTAGGGCTATTAGAGTATCTGTCTTTCCTTTTTTTATTGGTTATCTTGCTCAGCTGCTTTAGTGCTAATGGCACTGCAGGAGTCCACTGCTGACGACCGTTAGGCTGGCAGTCTATGGGTGCGAGCGCAAATAACGGTTCCCCCCCCCTCCGCCTTTGGCTGTGGGTGGGGGACTCTCTTGGTTTTTTTGGGGGGGGGAATGTGGGGCACGCCACTGGTCGCTGCTCTAGTCTGTGTTATTTTTTTGTGTAGTTTTGTCTTCTGGGTGTGTGTGGTGCTTCGTGTTACTTTTTGTGTTTTGGGATTTAGTGTAGTGCTTAGTGTAATTTTTTTGGTGTGTGTCTCGTCGGCGTCTCTAATCTCCCCATAGCTGGGAAGTGTGCTGAATCTGCTGACGGAGGAAAAGCAAGTGGATGTGTGGAGCACTCAAAAAGAGCTCCTCCCTGAGCTATGCTGCTGCCCATACTGTTTCAATGAACGTTAAGTATGCATTAGGCGTCCGTTTCGTTCATAGCGGCAGTTTGGGCAGTGGTTTAGCACAGGGAGGAGCTCTTTTTGTGTGCTCCTCTCTTCTTTAATGGTTTTTTTTCTTGTGACTACCATGGGCTGGTGTGAGTAAGGTGGGTTTGGGCAGTTGGTTGGGCAGGAGTCCGACACGCGGGGGCGACGTGCAAATGTTTAATGGTGGGGGGTGGGGAAGGTGATTCTGGACAGCTGGGAGGGCGGGTGGGTGTTTTTGGCTTCGCTGCCAACTCGGCCAGCGTTCCTGTCTTCCGTTTAGTGTTTTGGTCCTCCTGTTTTCAAAGCATTCCCCGCTCCTTTTTTCCCTCTTTTTACTTTTGTTGTTGTTTTTTCCGCCGCCATTGGCCCCGGTTTTTTTTGGTTCTGCTGGGGCCGAGTTTCTCCCCTTCGTTGCTGCTCATGGCAGAGGCGGCGGCTGTGCCGCCGCCTCGCTCAGTTTCCCCCTCCTCCGCTTCTCCGGGTTCTCATGGCTGCCGGGTGCTGGGTGTTCTTGTCTCCCTCTGGCTCCGCGCATGCCCAGAACGTCCGAGCGAGGCACGGACACACGCTTGGTGTCCGTCCACGGACGGACACCAAGCCTTTTATTAGATAGGATTCTCGAAGCTATAACACACAGTGAGCCGAGTCTCACGATCAGTGAGACCCGGTTCGAGAAGCTTAGTGGGGAGAGCGGGCTAAGCCTGCTCTCCCCACAGACGATCAGGGCAGGAGCCCTGGGTGGCCAGATCGGCCGGCCACACAATTGCCGGCTCTGTGACGGAGCCGGCAGGGGCTGGGGAGTTCGGGGCTGTGCAGCCCCCGGAAGCTCCAGTATGTCCTGCGCAAGCGTTCAGGGCATACTGGGGAGACCCCTGAGCTGGGAGGCGCCACAGCTACTCACGATTTAAAAAACCGGGTTAGCAGAGCACTTGCTTCGCAAACCTGGTTTTATGGGCGGGCTGAACCACCAGGCTCGCAGCCGAGCCCAGTGGTTCTCACGATTGTAGAAAACCGGGCTAACGGAGGCTAACCTGATTTTCTACAATCATGTGAATAGCCTCAATTTTTGTGAATGACCCCAAAGGTTTACATGAATCTTGACAAAAACTCCTATGTCCCAAGCTTCCCACTGCTCTGTACATAAGAAGGAGCTAATAATGCAGGCATCTCCAAAATCCACCAAGCTGTAAAGTTTAAAAGCATTTGGTGGTTTGAAAAAGAACATGAGTTGATCCTTAGCTCTTGTGGAAGCTTTTGTATGCTGCTGACAGGGAAGATAATAAGATTATCAAAGCCAGAAGCATTGAGTATTTGTTGTCATCTCTTTTTGCTGTTTACCTCCACTCCAGCTCCAGCTCCAGTGATAAGGAAAGAACAAATCCCAAATAAATCAGTTCACAGTAAGTATTATTCTACCATGTTTGGTGAAACACATAATCAAGGGGAAGCGTCGGTTTCATTTGCCCTGTGTGTACTGATGAGGCTTTCTTTCCAAAATGCCTCCTGCAGGAGCGTAACAATGATAGGGCAAGGGGAGACAGTTGTCTGGGGGCCCCACTGCCTGGAGGGGCACCCCAGGGGCACCTCACGTGACTCCCCATTGCCCCCTGCCCAGCCCCATAGCCTCTCAGCCACTTGCCCTCTTCGCCGTCTCTCCTGCTTGTTCTGCTGGCCCGCAATCGAAGCAGCAGGCAAGCGGCAAAGAGCTCCTTTTCTCCCGCCTCTCAGCTGATCGGCGGGTGGGTGGGGCTTCCACAGAGGCCTCCGTGTAGGCCGCAGTGAAGCCTGAACTCGAGTAGGGCCCAAGCCAGCCAGGAAGGAGGAGGCAGCCAGAGTGTTCTCTGCAGCAGAAGACCCCCTGCTGCCCTGCTTAACCCAGACCAGCATTTGCCAGGTAGAGTGTGAACTCCTTTTTGTGGTTACCGTTCCCGCCCGCCCCCCCCCCATATATAGGGATCTGCTTGCCATAGGGCTTGGATATGGGGGGGGGAGGGACCGAGAAGTCTCTGAATATTTATTTTGAAACAGCTTGGGAAATTTGCTGACTTAAAAAAAACTATCTAAAAAGTCCTATAAGTGGCTTGTTTCATGGCAGAAAATTGCAAAAACTTCTGGAACAGTATTTTATTAATTTTATTTATTCATTCATTCATTTATAAATGCACTTATGTTCAAGTTGTTTTGCAACCCAGAAGGTCTGAGTGAGAACTGTGAAGCATGTGTGGTGCTTTTATTTTATTTTTCTTGTGTGTGAACTGCTCTCCAATAACTTGCAGGGACTTCAGGGTAAATCTGGCCAACATGTGAATGCAGCACCTCCATTCCAGAGGAGATGTGTGTTCAAGGGCTTTAAAAGCCTCCTGTGAAAAACCTCCTGCAATCAAACTTGACTGAATTTGTTCAGAATTCTGAGAAAACAAACATAGGCTCACCCTGCATGGTTGAAAGTCTCCTTTGCTAATCTGCAGCGAGGGGCCCATTTTAATAATTCATCTTTCTAGTGTGTTCTAGGCATTAAAAGTAATACAAATGTATAGTACTCAATGTATATCACTATATATTGTGATGTGTGTGTGTGTATTCAGTGAAATGTATTTGCAGGCAGCATACTTATTTTGGAATATCAGACTTAAATCCTTGGGGGCCTGGGGTTTGCAGAGGCCCTAGACTTTGGGGGGGGGGGCCCATTTTAAAATCTTGTCTCTGGGCCCACTCCAACCTTGCTACGCCCCTGGCCTCCTGTACAATTAGTGATCATGACATGCTCCAGGAAAGTCTAGAAAATGTCTTGGTTATTAAAAATACAAAGGTCTGGAATTCCACCTAAGTAATGAAAGGTTTGCTCCATTATTTTCAGAGTTAGCTTCCAGAACAGGCAAGGGAGCACTCTCTCTCCCTCTCTCTCTCACACACACCATAGCACACATGCTTCATTAAAAAAACCACACACACACAACTCCAGAGAACAGGCTGCATTGCCCACTATGTTGTTTATGGAGACCTACCAGACGGTATAATAAGGCATACACTGTATTCAAAGGGTACTGATAGAATTAGTATACATAAGGAGGAAGCTGCATATTTTCTTGATCAATTACTTTTCTCCATAGTAGCCTTCTCCAAATAACAGAAGGCCTTGTAGCACACTTGTGGCATTATTTAGAAAGGTGTGTGTGTCGGGGCAGGGCTGTTAAACTAAAAATGGCAGCATGGAAAAAGGTCTAATGAAATTGCCATACCCTTTGACAGACTGGTAATCTAACAAGCTGATTTTATTATATCCTTGTAATAATTAACAAAGCATGGTCATCTAGTAGCATCTAAACATCCTGTAGAAAGGAAGAATGATCAGTAACAAAGGTTTTATATATTATTAACTTGGTGTGCCATTTCCTACATACCACATAAGGTCCTTGGAACATTTCACCAGAATTGCACCTCACCGGCACAAATGCAAGTGGTGTGTGTGTGGAAATCTGCATGGAGCAAGGAGGAGCCAGATGCTTCATGCTCCCCACCTCTTGTGTTGCTTTGTGAGACATGATAATTTGGGGGGTATTTATGGGCTGCACCTCAGACAGCATCTCGCTCCTAAAAGCCAGCATTTGCATCATGTTCTGGTGCACCAAACCTCTCTCCAGTGGTGCTCCAGTGACTGCTGCTGAGGCTTTGGACCCTGAAACCAGGACCGACTATGGACAACCCACCTTGGAAGTTGCCCTTATCATCGACGAGAGCCTGGTTCACATTGCTCAGCAACTGCCTTCCCCCGTAGCAGTATTGTCAGTCAGAGAGGGTTAGGATGCTTTGCTCTGCGCTTGCACCCCACTTTGCTTATGAGGGGGTGCATGTGGGTGGGGGTGCAGGTCCAGCGGAAGTGACATGGACTAAGGGATGGCTGGCTAGAGTAGTTAGAGGGCAAGGGGTTTGTATGCCATCTAGCCTCTTTGAATTCAGCTTGCAGCGCCTGAGCAGTCTGGATGTTGCCTCCCAGGGGCTTGCTACTTTACCACACCCTGTATAGGGCTGGGCTGCCAATCACTGAGTGGTGGAGTCATGTCAAAGGGAGAGTTGTTGGGTGACCCTTATGATCCTAGGGCACTGCTGGCATGCCACTTTGGGACATGGTCACACTCCGACTGACAGGTAGCTCCCAGGTGGGGTTTCCTTTTTACTCCTCTGCCTACCTCACCTTTCACCAGGTGTCCAGTGCAAAGCCCAACCTCGCAAGGGCCATCATTCAGTGGCCATTGTAGTGAGGTTCTGTCTCAGGGCAGTAGCCTTGGCTTGGAGGGTGGTGGAAATAAATCTTTAGTGTGCCACTTGATGATTCCTGTTGGCAAGGCTGCAAGGAAGAAGGCTCTCTGCCCATTCTTAGGTCATCTTCTTTTGGTTGCCACAGATGGCTGCATGAACCCCTCCCTATTATCATCGGTCCCATCTCTTTGGTGGTTGGACACCCATTGCTGTTGGGCTCTGGTGCCCTTTGAGGGCTGTCACCCATGACCTTGGACCATGGTCTACTTTCGGAGGGGACACATGCAGAAGGGGATGGGTGGAATCAACCGGATGTTCGGCGTGAGGCCAGGCCTCATCAGGGCCATTGGGGAGTGGTCACTGTAGCAGGCTTCTTTTCTCAGAGCAATGGCCTTGGTTTGGAGAGTGGTGGGCCAAAGTATTTATTTAGAGTGCACCACTTGTTGATAATTGTTAAATTATCTGTGGGCTCTGCAAAGTTTGTCCAGGTTGTTGCCTGTGCCCCTTATCCTTTACTTCTGTGACTGGTCTCCTCATTGTCTCCATGCAAGTGATCTTTCCTTGGAATAGCCGGCTTTGCAGGTAGGGTTGCCAACTCTGATTGAAGCTATTCCTGGAAATGTTCCCTCCCCCACCATATTTTCCCAATGTTTTTCCCAATATCAAGCCATTAAAACTTCCAGGATTGCTTTCAATAGTCTCCTGGAGATTGGCACCAGTTTCTGAGAACTCCAGGCCAATCCTAGGAAGCTGGCCACACTGTTGACCACACAGATGTGGTGCAGAGCTCCATGAGCTCAGGAAAAACCATGGGTGGGTTAGATATGGTCTGCAAGTCTTCATAAGGCACAGTGCATAGTTTATGAAGCAATATCAAGCATTAAATCAAATAAGCTATTGTTGCACACTCCCCCAGTTCCTTGGGTGATGAGATGTGTTCAGCAGCAATCAGCACTAGCTGGGTTTGGTGTTGCTCTGGAGCACTGGAGACTGAAAGCATTATCTATCTATCTATCTATCTATCTATCTATCTATCTATCTATCTATCTATCAATCATATTTTTATACCACCTGATATGTACATCTCCAGGCAGTGTACAAAATTTAAAATATTTAAAAGTCACAAATTAAAATACATGACAATAAAAACAATAGAATACAATAATTAGTAAAACAAGTTTTAAAAATTATTAAAATTCTAATTAAAAGCCTGAGAAAACAGGAGAGTCTTGAGGGTCTTCCTGAAAACAAATGAAATAGGAGATGCTCTTATTTCAGCAGGGAGCATATTCCAAAGCCCGGGGGCAGCCACAGAGAAAACCCAGTTCTAGGTTGCCACCGAAAGAAATGGTGGCAACCGTAACCAGACCTCTCCAGAAGATCATAGTAGGCAGCAGGGTTTATGACAAAGAAGGCACTCTCTTAAATACCCTGGGCCCAAGCCATTGAGGGCTTCATTGTACCTGATCTTTCAGGGGAGTGTAACCCCATCCAGAACAGGCAGATCTAAACCATCTCTTGGGTTCCATTCCACACACACCCCCCCCCCCAGTCAGTACCTCTGTTCTATTGGGATTCAGCTTCAGTTTGTTATTCCTTATCCAGCCCGTTACTGCCTCCAGGGGGCATTTAGGGAAGATATTTTATTTATGTATTTATTTATTTGATTTTTATACCGCCCTTCTGAGCTGGCTCAGGGCGGTTTACAATTAAAAATTAAAGATATGCCATTTCCTGATTAGGTTGGCATGGAGAAGTAGATCTGGGTGTCATCGGCATATTGATACCACCCATCACCAAAACTCCTGATGATCTCTCCCAGTGGTAGCAATATTAGTTTTTTTTACAAATATACAAGCAGAGCATAAATGTGGCAAATATGCTGGCCTTGGGCCGAAATAAACAAATACAAACATAAATGTGGCAAGCAACATGCACACTTCTGCTAAGCAGCATATCCTAGAAGTACACATCAAATCCTCAGAAAGAGGTACCCTGCACTAGGGATGTGCCCGGACCGGTCCGGACCTGGGTGGTTCAGTTCGGGTGGGGGGGTTGCTTTAAGAGTGGGGGGAGGGTTTACTTACCCCTCCCGCTGCTTTCCCGCTCTGGTGCCCGTAATTTTAGTAGTAATTGGGGCGGCAGGATACCTCCCTGCCGCCCCTTCCCCGCTTTCGCTATGAAAAGCTCCCAGGAGTCCTCTGCACGCGCGTGCACGTCACAGAGACGTGAAGCGTGCGCACGTTGTGCGTGCAGAGGACTCCTGGGAGCTTTTCATAGCGAAAGCGGGGAAGGGGCGGCAGGGAGGTATCCTGCCGCCCCAATTACTACTAAAATTACGGGTGCCAGAGCGGGAAAGTGGCGGGAGGGGTAAGTAAACCCTCCCCCCGCTCTTAAAGCAAACCCCCCACCCCAGTGTCGGGCCGCAGTTTGGCGGTTCCGTGCACACCCCTACCCTGCACCCAGTGAGGTGTCTTCAGCTCCCTACTTCCTCTCTTTCTGTTTCTGACTCTGTCTTTGGATTGGTATGGACAATACTGTCCTGGCACACTTTGAGGCTCTTCTCACGATTAGTAAGAAGAGCCTCTAGTGGGTTTGTGGGAAGAGCAGGCTTAGCCTGCTCTCCCCGCACATGAGCAGCAGTCTGCTCTGGGCGGCCGCAGCAGCCGCCCACACGACTTCCGGCTCTGTCACAGAGCTGGCCAGGGCTGGGGAGTTTGGGGGCCGTGCAGCCCCCAGAAGCTCTAGCCCTGCACGAGCGCATAGGACATGCTGGAGAGATCCCCGAGCCAGGAGGCTGCTTTTGAGCCTTCCAGTTGAGGGTCTACTTGTGAGTTGCCGTGGTGTGGAGCCATGGCAACACATGAGTTAAAAAAACATGTTTTGTGGAGTGCTCGCTCCGCAAACCTGGTTTAAGGGCAGAGGCACTCTTGCAGGTTACCTGCTTAGGAACCACCAAGCTCGCAGCTGAGCCCGGTGGTTCACACCATGGGAGAAAATCCCATCGGCTAGCCCGATTTTCTCCCATTCGTGTGAATAGCCTCATTATTAGGGAAGGGACATGCCAACTGTGCACACATTGTTATGTCAGTGGAAGACATCTCCGTGCATCCCTTTATCACGTGGTGTGTGTGTGTAGAAAGAGTTACTTGCAGTTAGAGACAAAGGGCCATATGGACAATACCATTCCAACACACACAGTTAGGAAGGGGTTGTGCTGAGAGTGCACCCATCATGACATCAGTTGTGGAATACATCCAATATGCTCTCAGTGAGTCCTTAACCATGTGGCGAGGTTGAGTTGCCCCTCTAAACGCTAAATTTCAACATGACAATGTTCACTTATTAGTACAAAACGCATCCCATCCAATATCTGAACAGTGCTGGCGTTCACCTTTGAGTTAAGCACGTTCTGCCTGTGTATTGTATAGAACAGATTTAGAAAGCTACAACTTAGTTCATTAAAATGGCACAAGCAAAAGTCAAAATGGTTGTTTAATCTTTCCTAAGATTTTTTTTTTGCGAACCAGGAGGAACCCACACTGTTTCCACATTCATAATTTACCCAAGCTTGATGGTAATAATGACATGAAACACGTTTGCTTTAACTAATAACATACTAAGAACTAGGGCTTGCATACTCAGCAAAAAAATACTTCCTGTCCATGATACTTGCAGCATGGTTTAAGCAGACCACCACCCTACTTCACGGTGCTTTCAGTATCTCAGGAGGTCTGTCTCCATGCAATGTTAGTTTATTGTATGCTAGCAGCAGCTGTGGTAGGGACTTGAGGTAACCCCGACATCAAAAAACATTCTGAGAATAATTT
Organism: Hemicordylus capensis; assembly: GCF_027244095.1. Taxonomy (NCBI): domain Eukaryota; kingdom Metazoa; phylum Chordata; class Lepidosauria; order Squamata; family Cordylidae; genus Hemicordylus; species Hemicordylus capensis. The sequence goes on from NC_069658.1 coordinate 384,122,491, forward strand.
ACGAGGAGTTCATAGTCCCTGTGGGAGTAGTAAGAGTTGCCCTGTCTCTGAGAGCTCGCCTGAGTCTTTGAAAAGCTTCTCCCTTTATCAGGAAAACATCTGCTCTGAAGAGGGGACAGCTCTGGTGCTGGCTGTTAGCCAAGCACATGTGTATAATCACTCAGGCTCCAGATAGCTGAAGCAGGCAGCAGCCGACACAACTACAAGGCTTTACAAGTTCTCTTAACTGGGTGGTGGGGGGCTATGACAGAAATTTATGCTTGCTTCAAAACTAAAATGTTGAGATTCAGAGTCTCTCAAATTGTTTCTGATTCTTATAATTTCTATTTGAAGAAGATGGACCAGAGTCTGCTGTTATTCAAACCAATGCCTGCTACTGGCATGGGCAGGCCATATCACCAAATAAGCTAGAAGATAATGGCCTAGTTGAGACATTTATCTGAGCAGTGACAAGTGTTCACATGGTGGCTGGCTGGCTGGGTGGCTGGGTATGCACCCTGCCCCTCCACTTTGCCTCTGAAATAATGTGTGCATCCCAAGGAAACCTCAAGGCATGAAAATCTGGTTTGCACAGCCCCTCCTGCTCCTTTGAAGGGAAGGAGAAATTGTACAGATTCCACAGCCACAAAACAGACACATGAGCATGTTTAATGCATAGGGGAAGTGAGCATGTGAAGACCATCACCACCTGATGAGTGTCTGAACTGGGCCTTTGTCTTCATTGGCTCTACCTCCACAGTCAGTGAAGACCAGTGCTGGTAGAGGACATGGAGAAGCGCTTTCAGTGGTCAGAGTCTGGAGGAATCTTTTTACTGCTCAGAATTCTCTTTCTCCCTATGGCATAGCTTCTTGCCTGGCCCAGTGAGGCACGGTGCTGGAGGCTTTCATTCCCTTTCTCCCCATCAATAGCAAGACCGCCCTAGCCTTGGCCTATGCTGAGTCATATTTTCTGATCCCTAAACTACATTTCCCACCTCAAAAGAAGGCCCACTATAATACAGACACTTCGCACACAGCTTCTACCATTCCTGATTACTTACAGACACTTCACACACAGCTTCACACACAGAATACAGACACTTTCACACACAGCTTCTACCATTCCTGGTTGTTGTGGTTGTTGTTATTATTATTATAATATAATTAATTATAATTCATACACCACGTGGAGCCAGCGTGGTGTAGTGGTTAGAGTGCTGGACTAGGGCCGGGGAGACCCGAGTTCAAATCCCCATTCAGCCATAATACTAGCTGGGTGACTCTGGGCCAGTCTCTTCTCTCTCAGCCTAACCTACTTCACAGGGTTGTTGTGAAAAAGAAACTCAAGAATGTAGTACACCGCTCTGGGCTCTTTGGAGGAAGAGAGGGATAGAAATGTAAAAATGATGATGATGATGATGTCACATGGAGCTGGGCAGCTGTTCCTGATACTTGAGGGACTTCCAGTCATCAGAATGCCACATCACAGCCTTTTGTTTGGAAACATACTTCACTCTGTAGCACTCTGAAGCATACTTAGAACCATGGTTAATCACTTTTGACTAGTGTTCCCTATAACAGGGATTCCCAGATGTTGTTGACTGCAGCTCCCAGCATCCCCAGCTGCAGTGGTCTCTGGCTGAGAATTATGAGAGTTGTAGTAAACATCTGGGAATCCCTGTTACAGGGAGCACAGCTATTGACTAAATATGCCCCCTCAGTTATACTCACATAGTTTATTATTTTGCATGGTCTTGTGTCCATCTGGGGATAAGAGAAATGGAACATCTCCCATGAACTGTGAAGGTGTCATTTTTACATCTTCACTTCCTTGTTTAAGATCCGCACCTCATGCAGGTCTCGAATACCCTAACCTTAAAGCTTCAGCACAAAATCAGGAAGGATGGAGGTGCAAAGAACTGCCACATAAGGAGAGCAGCAGAGACCCCAGTTCCAAGTGATACTGAAGACCACACAGGGGAGCGATTCAGGCTCCAGCTGTGCAACACTGGGTATTATGTTGTAATACTGGTTTAACAGGAGGACTTTATGATGGGCCTGCGATTCTTCAGGCCGTTCATCACACAGACATCATTTTGGAGGGAACTCTCTCAGAGTAACAATAACAGAACAGAACAACTAAGACAAAATACAGAAGCTTACTAAACAGTAAAACATGGAACAGCACCACCTAATGGTTGGTGGTGTTACTTATGCAATCATTACAATATCCCCATAGCAGAAAGAACGGTATCAAGTATCCCTATGATTCAGTGTGGATAGTCTCGATCCTCAGATTTTAGAAGCGAGCTTTAATCCTCTTTCAGATATTATTTGCTCTCATTTAATACAATTGCCTCATGTTTATCTCTCTGTGTGTGTTCATTAGACCATTTATTCTATGCAATCTTTTACTTTTCCAGAAGCGTGGATTCTCTGCCAAACATTTTTGTTCAGCTGAATGACTTCGTGGCCTCAAATGGCTTTGTGGCTCTGGAATACTTATTGCCTTTTTACAAATAACCTTCCCAAAGTGTCTGCCTTTATGTACTGGTAAGAGGGCCAGGTGACCTCCAGCAATTGAATCACTGCTTGCAAGGGCATACATTGCAAGGGCAATGCTTGAGGATGGCCTGGAGTTGCTTATGACGTAAAGCACACTCACAGACAGTGTGGACAGAAATTTAGAGTGCTTCAAACATATGGAGAACTGTCATCACTCATATCCGTTATTTCTGGAGATGCTTTAACTCGTAGTGGTTAGAGTGCTGGACTAGGACCGGGGAGACCCGAGTTCAAATCCCCATTCAGCCAGGATACTAGCTGGGTGACTCTGGGCCAGTCATGTCTCTCTCAGCCTAACCTACTTCACAGGGTTATTGTGAGGAGAAAACGCAAGTATGTAGTACACCACTCTGGGCTCCTTGGAGGAAAAGCGGGATATAAATGTAATAATAATAATGATGATGATGATGATGATGATGATGTGTGTGCCCCCCACCCCCCAACAAACACATGTATGAGAAAGAGAGAGCGAGAGCGAGAACATGCATTAACAGAAGCATTTGACCATGCAAATTTAGTGACTGGGGCTTCTCAAATGATTGGTTGTGACAGGCAGAAATAATTTTTAGTCCATTCTAAACTATCTCAGTATGAATCACCAAACCACAGCCTTACATTTCGCTTGGCCATGTTTGACAGTGATATGATTAAGATCATGTTAAATGGTTTGGAAACAGAACATCAAGATGGTCAACCCTCCCTCTGAAAACCATTTTTAAAAAAGTAAATGTTAACTGAAGTCTAGTGAAGAGATCTGGAGATCTGGATAGTATACCCATTCATGAGATTTAGGACCACTTTTCGGAAGGAAAACTACCAGTGTTATTGCTACTGGAAGTTAATTTCATGCCAATAGCGTGCTCAGTTTGTTACAAAACATACTACTGGCATATTCTCTTTCAAAATGATTTGTAATGTGCTCTGATGTAGCACAGAGAAGTGGTGGAGTAGAGGACGGCTGAGTGGGAAGGGAAAGTGCAGAAAAGGTGAGGTTTATGTCAGCCTAGCAAAACTGTTAAGCCTGCTATCCTCTTGAGCGCAATTGCCTCTGTCTCCCATAAACAACAGGCTAAATTATCCCAGGATGAGCATCCTCATCTGAGGATAGCTTTCTAATCTGTATCATCCTGCTAAGTGGTGAAGATTTTACCACACACATCTCATTCTATTACATATCTCCGGTGTTGAGATATGTAAATGAATGTGTGATAAAACTGATAGCTGTCTGGGCTCTGATTGCAAACTTCTTGGGGGCAGAAGTCTGTCTGCCTTTTCTGCTTCTGTCATTTTCATCTGGTTCAGTGCCATGAACAATGTTCATGGCAGAACTTTCTCCTTCTCCTTTTTCTGTCCATAATAGGAGAATTGAGAACAGGCTTCACAGAATTTCCATGACTGTAATTTTATTGCATCTCACAGTGTAGAAATCTAAAAGAAGGGTTGGAAGTGATTGTTGCTACTTATAACACCCAAAATGGCTTGGGCCTGCTTATCTGAGGGAATTCCTGTTTCCACATGAGCTTCCTGGTCTTTGAAATATTTGAAAGGAAGCCCTCTAAAACTAAACTCTGAGCAAGTGCAGAGTAAATTATTTTTCTGCGTTTACCTCCAATGATGGAATGCCTTACCAAGAGAAATCTATTTTATGTCACTACTCAGTGGGCTGAAGAGGGCTGTGAAGACATATTTTTTTTGCCAGGCATATGGTAAGACATGAATCTTGGTGCTGCCTGATGCTATAGCATTTGTTTATAGAGAGCTGGCTATCACTCTTGGTTGCTGTTTACTTCCAGGCAATTATGACTGTTTGGGAATCTAGTGTTGTTTGTTTTATTTTGATGGTTTTTTATTTATTCATTGGATGTTATTACTGTTGCACCCAGACTAATGAAGACACGAGACACAACTTATGGTATTAAAGGGCCACAACTTCATTGTAATAATTTTAAAGTGGAAGGGGATAGGCTCTCCACCCCCATTCAGTGTGGTAACCCACACTGCAAGCCCCAACTAAAATACCACGGGCGACAGACCTTGGCTACAGGCAGCCCCTTTGCTCTGCGGTGGAGGCTGCCCTCCCTAGCTGACCTAAGATCAGGCATCTGTCCAAACCGTCACCCCCCACCCCCACACACACACACTGCTGAAGCTGCCAAGCCATTCAGAGAAGTGATGCTTCAACAGATGAGAGTCAAGTCAGAGCTCCCTGAGCTGTGAAAGGTCTAGGGACTGACCAGGGCCCCTCTTTGGCCAAACACGTGCCTAAGGTGCTCACCAGCCCTACATTATTGTTGTAATCCACACTGTGCCTTCCGCTGTGACCAGGAAAACCTAGACTAACTAAGGGAACAGTATGAGGCAGGCAAAAAAAGGCATGCACTATAGTCCAATCAGGTGAGAAGCCCAAAAAATTTCTGTCCGGCTCCAATAGGCAACCTGCTTAAGCCCATACTGTACACAAGGGATGGGTGGGAGGGGTTCCCTCTCAGATTGAACTGAGGGGGTTGGAGACACCAAAGGCTCATGGGCCCCCTAATATCTGCCCTCTCTAGTTCAGGAGCCAGTCAGCCCCCCGATGCCTTGTTCTACATTCAAAAGAGCTGGGACAAACAGGCCACGCCATGGAGGTGCCATGGTGAGCAGCTGGATTCTTGAGTATTTGCAGGATATAAATTTTCACACACACAGTGAAACTTAACAATAACTTTCTTGGCATCATCAGTCTCTTCCTGGAAAATCATGACAAACCACTGCAGAAGATCTTAAAGAATCAAACGTGGGTGTGTAAGTGTGTTGTACATATTTATGTATGCATGCATGTGTATATAGATAGGTAAGTAGGCAAGCAGACTGGCAGGCAAATAGATAGAAAGCTACAGAAATATATACAACAAATACATGAATAAAACAATGCAATAAAAACCTTTATGTCAAGCTCATATTTGGGGGGTTGATCTATTCCTTCTAAAGCTCCCTCCCTTCCCCATTAGCACCGCTTACACCAAGCTGCACATGTCCAGCCAAGATGAAATTTCCATGACAACATAAATATTTTTCTTAGTGGTATTTAATGAAGAATGTTGCATACATACATGTGAGACCTCCTGATCTATTTGCTGCTGTCAAAAATTAATATAGCATCTCTGTTGCCTTGGCCATTGTCATTTGATAGAGTTCAGAGGGAGAACGGTCTGACAGAAGAAAAGAACATTGTGTTAAGATGGAATTGCACAGATTAGTACAATGCCAATGTCCCATATGTTTATTTCTAAACAAATAACTGAACAGTTGTCTTAACAGTATTTTGAGAAACCAAATAATCCCCATCTCAAGCCAAGTCTAGTTTGTTACACCAGTACTGCATCATCTGCATAAAATAATATAGGATGTTGCCTAGCTAGTAATTTTGGAGGGTGTGAGTCAATTGAACTCAATAACTGGGGAAGATCTGTTAACAATGGATTGAACAGCATAAGGGTATGAGCACAATCTTGTCTAACACAGACATATGCACAGGCATATGGGCAAGGTAGCCATTCCCAATTGTTCTAGTAAATGCATAGTCATACACTGAACTGAAAACCTTCCACAAGACTGCTTTCAGTAAGCTGGTCAAGTTTATAAAGGAAAGCCTCTCATCAAATAGTGCAAACGTCTATATTTTGACCATGATAAATTCCCCAATAGACACTTCAGCATTGCATTTAAAATGAATAGTAATAAAATAATAAAATAATGATGATGATAATAATTGTATTGATGCCCTTATTCAGGTGTGGAATAATTTTTCCTGCTCCCTCCTTCCCTCTACTGCCCCAGATGTATGGATCCCCGGCCCTCAGGGACATATTTTCAGGGGGTGAGGCATTAGAGGCATCAGAAGTAAGGGGGGCATCGTGAAAAATTGTTAATGTTCTAACATCAGGGCTGTGTTAGTCTAGATGCTTAATAATAATAATAACAACAACAACAACAACAACAACATCACACACACTGAAGTGAAAAGAAAAATTGGAAGTGAATACATCAGGAGAGTTAGAAAAATCCTCAAGTCCAAACTCAATGGCGGGAACACCATACAAGCCATAAACACCTGGGCTATACCTGTTATCAGATACACTGCAGGAATAATAGACTGGACCCAGGCAGAGCTAGAGACGCTAGATCGTAAGACCAGGAAAATCATCACCATCAATCATGCTCTGCACCCCCGCAGTGATGTCGATAGGCTATACCTCCCTCACAGCTCAGGTGGAAGAGGAATGCTGCAAGTCCATCAAACAGTAGAGGAGGAGAAAAGAGGCCTTGAAGAATATAGAAAGGACAGTGAAGAAGGTGCACTTCAAATGGTCAATAACCAGCTGTTGTAAAAAGATCGCACAGACTGACTACAAACAAAGGCATGACAAGGTAGCAGGGATGATACACTGGAACAAGTGCATCAGTGGATACACTGAAATACAAGCTACCTGTAGCCAAGAATTGGTGCGACCATAAAATTGAAAAAGTTGAAGAAAATGAAGATGTAAAAATATTATGGGACTTCCGACTACAAACAGACAAACATCTGCCACACAATACACCAGATATAACTGTAGTCGAGAAGAAAGAAAAACAAGTCAAAATAATCGACATAGCAATACCAGGGGATAGCAGAATAGAAGAAAAAGAAATAGAAAAAAATCACCAAATACAAAGATCTACAAATTGAAATTGAAAGGCTGTGGCAGAAAAAGACCAAAATAATCCCAGTGGTAATTGGCGCCCTGGGTGCAGTTCCAAAAGACCTTGAAGAGCACCTCAACACCACAGAAATCACCATCAGCCAGTTACAAAAAGCAGCTTTACTGGGAACAGCCTATATTCTGCGACGATATCTATGACAATTGACAATAAAATTCAGCCATCCCAGGTCGTTGGAAAAGGACTCTATGTCTGGATAAAACAAACCAGTCAATAACACCTGTCTGACTGTGTAAACAAGATAATAATAATAATATCACTTTTTGAAAGGATCTCTGAGGACATCTAACTTCTCACAACTGTACACAGAAATCAAATTAAAATGTTATGGCCAATATGCTGGGGCCACTGAAAAATGCTTCCACATGGCAGGAACTCCATACACAAGCAAATTGTATGGAACCTGCTTACTCTGTGGATTGATCCAATCAAAAGGAGTAGAGGTGGGCAAACTTTGGGCATGTCTGCCACAAGAAGTGGCACGTGCAGCAGGAGTTTGTAGCATCTTGAACAGGCTACACACTGTGTAGAGGTATGTCATTCAGTCATATCCTAGATTAGACTCACAATCTTGCATCCTCCCCCATGCTAGCCATGATTGCCTGATCAGGCCCTACTTTGTGTATTCACTTCTGGTGAGAGAAGAACTACTGCTGTGGCTGGAAGTAAGGCCGTTACACCAGGCCGTACTCTAGACAATGCCTGCCGGGTTCTGTGCTTCTCTGTCCTTTTTGGCCATTTAGGAGGCCAAAAACGTTTAGTTTGCCTTGCTTTTAATTGGAATGGCTAGTTCTACTTTTCTGCAGTGGGGGGATAATTTGGTTAAAACTGGAAGGAGTAAGAGGGGTGAGGCTGTGGAATTAATCCCCCCCTCTACTTTCTCCCACATAATCCCAGCATTGGTCAGACAGGCCTACACTCCTGCTTCTTCAATACTGTGCAGCTGACTGCTCCCTGACTCAGTAGCCTAAAGGAAAAATCACACCAAAAGCCAGTGAGGTTCATGACCCCTGCTCACTGAGCAAAGGCACCTTTTAAAGTGGTGATTCTCATATATTTAGCAGGGGGAGAGCAATTGCCCATATCCAACCCCAGCACAGCATCCCTTCAGTGGCTGTTGCTGGTGTCTAACTTGCATTTCTTTTTAGATTGTGAGGTGTTTGGGGACGGGGGAGCTTATCTATCTATCTATCTATCTATCTATCTATCTATCTATCTATCTATCTATCTAAACTGCTTTGAGAACTTTTGCTGAAAATACATATTTGTAGTAGCCGTAGTAGAAGTAGGACTGCATATGTGTAACAGCACACATTCTAGAGTGGTCCTAAATCCAAAAGGAGTGGTGCTTTTGGACAAATGTGCCACTTTGGACTGTGATAGCACATTTGTCCAAAAGATTAGCTACCACTGGCATGGTGCATCTTCACATCAGTGTCTGCTTCCACAGAGAGCAACTGACATATGATGTATCTTGTCCTTTGAGGACATTAGGATGATGTGATAGGCAAGTTTTCTTCCCTCCTGCTCTGCAGTTCAGGATGACAAACAACTTGGTACAGAGGGCTGCTGTAGGTCCTAAGATAATTTACTTCGAAAAGACAGCTTGGCTTTCTATGAAAGTAGGGTATTTTCGGCTAATTAAGGCTTACAAAAAGCAAACATACCGTGTCCAATGCTATGAAACCGATGCTTTTAAAAGTGTTTTGGCTCAAAACTCTGCAATGTATGTTGTTACTGTACATGTTTGGAAATGCAACACAGCTGTATTTTCCTAATTAGGGTCCTGTGTCTGTTGTCCGTTCAAGGTGGCAGGAAACAGAATCAGAGAAGTCAGTCTTGGTGTTCTGTGGGAGGCTAGCCTGCCATGCCCACACTAATACTTCACGGAGCTGTTTAAATGTTGGTGGAAAGTACTGTTGAAAGGAAGAGGCCTGAGGCAGAACATAACCTTTGATTCTACTCATCATCCCATGGGAGGGCTGGTTGGGGCATGCAGATGTTATATTGGAGAGCTCCAGTCAAGGGTTTGAGTTGAAGTGTTTTTAGTGGAAACATATGGGGGAACCAAAGGAGCTGATGCTGGGAAAGGGGGATGTTTATGTAAAGCAAAGTATCTTTTATAAAATTCACTGTAAAATTCTACACCCCTGTGGCAATCTTGAAAGGCTGAATCCTTGGCCTTCTAACATGCTTAGTTCTTCTTAAGCATTACAGCCAAGTACAGAAGTGTGATGGAAGTTAACCCATTTTCAGGTATGGCATCAGGGGCTGGCCAAGTTGGGCACTGGCCCTAGGGCCTATGGACAACTGGAAAACACCCATGACCCATATTGGTGGCGGGGGGATGTCAGGAAGAGGAAATTGCATCACAGGTTTCTCATGCTGACTCTGCCTTCTCCCATTCATCTCCCCATCCTCCGATGGGAATGTCCCTGCCTCTGGAGGTCATACCCATTTGCAGATGGGGAGACAGTGGCAGCATGACAAACTGGAGGTGTTGCTGCTGCCACCTCCTTCCTCTCCAAATGAGCTTCCTCCCAGAGTTCCCCCGTGATGACACAGAAAAGACCAGTTGCTGATGGGGAGGTACGTGGAAGAGGCGTTGCCACCAAGGGACTTAGCAGTAGCTCTTCCCCCTCCTCACTGGTGAATGTGGGGGATGTAATGTTGGAAGCTCCTTCACCTTCTCCCAGCCTTCCCAAGGGTGAGGAGGAGGAGCTACTACTGCCATCACTGCATCTTCCCACCAAGTTCCTTAGCAGCAGCTGGTCTCTCAGGCACCCTCCCCATCAATGAATGGGGGGATGTGGCAGTAACTCATCTCCTCCTCCTCTCCCTCTCCCTCTCAAAGAGTGGGAGAAGCAGGAGCTGCTGCTCTCATCACATAGCCCCATTTGCTGATGATCAGGGAGAGGAGTTGCTGCAGCATTACCCCCTCATCAGGGGCGTGGCTATAATTGAGCGAAAGGGTTCAAAGAACACGGGCCCCGAGCTCCTGAGGGCCCTCCAGCTCCACCCCTCCTTATTTTCTTCATTATCTCCTTCACTCTGGGGGGCTGCCAGAGAGAGGGATGAACAAGGGCCCCCTCTCCCCTAGCTACACCCCTGCCCCTCATAACTAACTAACTAACCCCCCCCCCAATCATGGAAGAGAGGCTTGTAGGCATGAATGAAACAAAATACAAAGTTATCATTTTTGATAAAAGGTTAATTGCTTTTGCCTTTTAAAAACATATTTTTCCATTGGATATTGTCGGGGAACTAAGGTCGGGGCGTGTGACAAAGAGGAGAGTGGCGACAAACTCACCCTGCCTGACTGGGCACCACCACCCCTCCTGAACTTGCTGCTGATAGGTCCACTGCATGGAAGCGATATATATAATTGAATATATGTTTTCATTGGTTTCCCCCCTAAAAGCCAGATGAGCTCTAGATGAGGCTAAATTTAAGAAAAAGGAAATGTGGAGATACAGAAATACAGGTCTGTTGGTGGGCTGAGTCTGGATCCTTTCTCATTATAAGAAAGTAATAGCTATCATTCCATTCTGTCTGCTGAACAATTTTGTTTAGCTTAAAAGCCCTCATATATATATTTACAAGCAACAGTTGGTCCACCAATGAAAGATCGCTACGTACTTACCTTTCTCTTTGATTGAAACCATAAGAAAAAAGATTCCACGAAAAGAAGAAAATGCCCACGAATTGTATATGAGTGGCATCAGAAAGACTGGTCCAAATAAACCTCACCCAGTTCATTTTCTGGAAAAGAAGTGACTCCTCCCAGTAGATATAATTCAGTTGTGATATCAGGGGAAATGTGCAGACAGGTTTTAACACAGTTGCTGAGCAAGATGAAAACTGGCTTCTGGCTTCCATTGTTTCAGCCAACAAGTACAGAAGTAGTGGACAACTGATAAGTGTTTGTACATCTGGCACTTATTTCAAAATTATTACCATTATATTCTGCTACGGTTATTGCATATAAATATATTGGATTTATGTTTTTGCTGCTTTACATTGATTAATCGTGCCTTCTGTTGTTCCTGTAAGCCCCCCCACACCATCACACGTAGGCCAGGCCATCTGGAGTCACTCAGCTACTGTTGTTTCCTGCTCTGCTCAATGAGCTCTGCTTAATTTCTGAGGTGAAGGAGGCTGGGGCTCTCAGACCTACTAGGAAGTCACGGCTTGTGACTTAGAAGTCTTTGCCTCCCATTCCCAGGTGTGTGTGCTGGCTGGGATTACTTCTTAGGGAGTATAATGCCCGCCACCCTCCACATTTGCTCAAATCCACTTTTTATTATTACGTCACATGATGTGACGTACATCTGGATTGACTGACATTGAGGGCCCTGGATAACCTTTTACTTTCATTTCTCTGCATTTTTTTATCTTCACTGTTGTTTTCCTGTGTGGTAATGATTTATGTGGTTTTCTTAATTCACTGATAGTGTTCTATTTTTTTAAAAAGTGGCTGATACTGAGTATTTGTAATGAGTGTGAAATATTGTTTTAATTTCATTATTATATCACCAGCCACCGGCTCATTATTATATCACCAGCCACCGGCTCGTCTGGTGGCAATTCAGGGACGGACCTTCTCCATTGCTGTCCTGAGGCTTTGGAACACACTTCCTGGTGAAATAAGAGCCTCTCTATCTCTTACAACTTTTCAAAGGATAGTCAAGATGCATTTGTTCACCCAGTCTTTTAATTAGATATTGTTTTAATTGTGTTTTAATTGTGTTTTAATAGTTTTAACTTTTTAAATTTTAATTGTTGAAATGTGTTAATCTTTTCATTGGTTGCTTTTATTGTCTTTTAAACCACCCAGAGAACTTGCGTTTTGGGCGGTATAAAAATATGGTGTATATATATATGATATTATCAAAATAAACTTGCTATTGCATTTTTAGTGCTTATGCTGTATCAGATGATATTTTGTTAGTTAATCTCAGCATCTCTGCTACTGGAATATTATCTATTATTGGATTATTTTATGTTATTTTTTGATACATTCAATTTTTTTTTTGCATTGCTTTTGTTATTTTGACTTAAATAGGATTTATATGCTAGATCAGGGGTGGGGAACCTTGGCCCTCCAGCTGTTTTTGAACTATAACTCCCATCATCCCCAGCAATTGTGGCTGGGGATGGTGGGAGTTTTAGTTCAAAAACACATGGAGGGCCAAGGTTCCCCACCCTTGTGCTAGATGATATATTTGTCATTGTTGTAAACTACTTTGAGTGCAAATCTGTCTGTGGAAGAATGGCATCCAAACCGTTGAAAAAGCATCCAATTGATGTGAAATGAAATGAAATGAAAATCTTCCAGGGATTAGCAAAGTTAGAAAGCAGACAAATGTATGGCGAATGAGTCTATAAGCCACACACCAGGAGAATGAAGCCTTCCTATTAAGCAACATAATAAAAAAGATATGTAGTGCCACATGAGCTTTAAAATGCAATATAATTATACATCTAATGAGCCATTGATCTGCCTCATATGGCTCACACATGTGACTTGAAGCTAGATGGTAGGTTTTGTTGGATATATTTTTGGGTTTTTAAAATAGTTATGTTGAGACTATTGTGGTCTGTTGTGGGCGACCTTGAGTACCCCATATTGGGACAGAAGGGCTGGATAAAGGTCCTTTTAACACATAAATTAAAACGATACTTTTGAGTTCAGTATCACATCATGAAGACAGTGGGACTGGCTATCACCTTCATGCCCTTCAAGTAGGATTTTAGAGGCCCCTGAGCTGCCATATGAACCTTGGGTTTGAGAGCTGATTTACACACATTGCAAAAACGTGCAGTGCAGTTTTTCCTGGAGTGTGCCATTTAGACTGTATGTTTAAGAGAGTGTCTTCTTCTTCATCAACCCTGCCGCCTAGCAAGATCATCTGAGGATGTCCAGTTGCGGTTGCCACCAGCTCGGTTGGTAGTGACTTGTAACCGGGCCTTTCCTAGAGTTGCCCTGGGACTCTGAAACGCACTTCATAGTGAAATCAGAATTTACCCTTCTCTGGATATTTCAAAGAAGGACTTGAAAACAGGCTTTTAGTTTATAGTTTTAGAGCTTCGGGGTTTAGTGTTTTTATCTGTATTTTTAACGTTGTTTTAATTGTGTCAATGTTTTAATAGTTTTTTCAATTGTGAACCACCCAAGGACTTTTTTGTATGGAGCGGTATAGAAATGTAAGAAATAAATTTGGTCCACCCCAACAACCCCTCCCCCTTCCTGCATATAAAAAAACATGACAAAAGTTTTAGGCTGTTTTGCCCAGTATGAATCTGGTCATATACAAGAATGGCTGAAAAAAGACAGACAGACAGACAGACACACAGACACATTACTATGACTACAGACCTGATTGAGGGCATGCTTTGATTGATGATATGGAGAATATGATAGTGGCGTTCTATTTAGGCCTGAACTGGAGTGCAATAATGTGGCAAAGGTATTGGCTTCATGTCCTGCTGCTACTGCCTGGGTGGTTTTCTGCTCTGTGGATGAAACTGAGCAGTTTGTTGGGCTCACTCCAGCTGCAAATTCGCGTTTGGAAATGATGGTCTTTAATGTTCAAACACAGCACAGCAAGAGGTGCTGCTATGCTGCTACACTGGAGGCAGGAGGCTCTGCAGGGCAGTGTAGAAAAGGGAAAGTCTGCAGTTCTCTGGTTTCCTGAAATGTTGGAAATAACAGAGCTATGTCTGAGACTGCACTATACCTGAAGAGCTGGTCTTGTGGTAGCAAGCATGACTTGTCCCCTTAGCTAAGCAGGGTCTGCCTTGGTTGCATATGAAAGGGAGACTAGAAATGTGAGCACTACAAGATATTCCCCTCAGGGGATGGAGCCGCTTTAGGAAGAACATCTGGGCGCCAAGTTCTTTTCCTGGCATCTCCAAGGTAGGGCTGAGAGAGACTCCTGCCTGCAACCTGGGAGAAGCCACTGCCAGTCTGTGAAGATAATACTGAGCTAGATGGACCTATGGTCTGACTCAGTATATGGCAGCTTCCTTTGTTCCTATGTTCATAAGTCATATCAATGCTGAACGGGGAGAGGATACACAGGTTACCTCATGCCAGTCTCTCCACCATTCTAATGTATTTCCTGGGGGGCGGGGAGGGGACACAGATTCAAACTGGCACTCTTTGACTCTTTGGCTGCAGTATCAGGGGGTCACATAAGACTCTAGTCACTGCATCTGATATACCAAAACCCTGTCCAGATGAGTTTTTTTGGTATGATGTCAGCTGCTTTAGTGTACTGGAAGTTAGCGAAAGGCTATTAACAAGCCCTGTCACAAGCGAGAGGTGATTTCTGCTCAGTTTTCAGACCTGTTAATATACCATTACAATGCTGGTCCCAAAATCTGCACAAGAATGATGACAGTTCAGTGAGTGCATATGTAATAGGCAGGCTGATCTGAAATGCTCCTCTCATTTTCTCCACCACATTTCCAAGGAGAGAATATTGGAGGTGGGGGGAATTTCTGAACTTTTTTGAGAGAGGAGGCTGAGAAATGGGGCTGAATTTCTCACCCCATTGGCAACCACAATTCTTTCCCCAGGAGCCCCCTGGAATAACACTACAAGCCAGTTCTAGCATACTATCCAAGTAGCAACTCAACATGTATAAAGAAGTTAGAGTCCCTGACATATTGTCCCCGGCCCTTTATAAACTACACAAGGCCAGAATGTCCGAACCAGCTCCACATTGTGTGGTTTAACTTCACAACCCTGGTTTAAGTAGTCTGAACTGGCTCTGCTTCATGACAAGTGCTGATCCATTCTGATGTGGCAAAATGGGGGGGCATTTGAGGTTTTCAGGGGATATTCTTCAAGGAAGAACAACATCCCACTGGTTAGTGGTGGGCATATGTGTATATATTTACCTTTGAAGGGGGAGGTTACTTTAAGGGGCAGGAAAGGTGCCTCCTACCTGCCCATCCCTGCCCTTCTGCTTTCCCCCCGCCGGCGCTCTCCCCAAAACTGTGGGTGAGGGTCTTCTGGTGGGGCCATGGGCTCCACGTGCGCAAGGGTACTTGATTACTGCCCTGGCATGCCAACTGGTTAAGGTTAAGGTTGGTTTCACATCCACAACTCAGCCCTGCAGGGGTGGAGGACCTTTTAAGATGGTCCGCCCGAGACGGCTGCTCGACCCAGTAGGATTCCAAAAAGTCTTGGAGGGTTTTAGTGTTGGTCCTGCCAGTGATTCTGTCGATGCCCTGATGGGAACCTTCAATAGGGAGCTCACCAGGGCAGTAGACATGATAACTCCTAAGCATCCCTTCCAGCCTGCTTTTAAGAGTGGCCTCTTGGTATACAGAGGAGTTGCGGGGTCTGAAGCAGCAAGGGAGGCGACTGGAGTGTAACTGGAGGAAAACCCGGCTTGAAATGGACAGGACACAGTATAGAACCCATTTGAAGGTTTATGCGGAAACGGTTCATGCAGCAAAAAAACAATTCTGGTCTGCACGCATTGTGTCTGCAGGTTCGCATTCAGCAGAGCTTTAGGAGTCCCAGGTTTAGTCCCAGGTTGTGAGGAGCTTGATTCAGGCTCCTTCGATTTGAAATCAGTCCCCTCATACTTTGTTCTGCTGTGAGGCTTTTAATGGGTTCTTTGTGGACAAAATCTCCTGTATTCAGACTGACTTGGACTCCACTATTTCTGCAGAGTCTATTAAGGAGGTGTCCAGCAATCCCTCTTGCAGTATTAGGTTGGATCAGTTTCATTCTGTGATGCCAGCATTGAAGGTGCCCATTCCCCTTTGACAGAGAGGACTAGGACAAGCTGCTTGGGGCAGTGCAGCCTACCACTTGTTCTCTGGATCCTTGCCTGACTTGGCTGCTTCTATCCATTCCCCTTTGACAGTGGGGATGTGGACAAGCTGCTTGGGGCAGTGCGGCCTACCACTTGTTCTCTGGATCCTTGCCTGACTTGGCTGCTTCTATCTAGCAGGGAGATTGTTGGAGATGGCCTAGTTAATATCATTAACTCATCACTGAGGGAGGGTAGGATGCCTCCTTGTTCGAAGGAGGCAATGATGAGACCACTTCTTAAGAAGAGTTCCCTAGATCCCTTAGTGATAGATAGTTATAGGCTGGTCTCCAATCTCCCAGGTTGGGCAAGGTGATTGAGAGAGTGAGCAGCAGGCAGTTTTGGAGGAAAATGATTATCTAGATTCATTCCAAACTGGCTTTAGAGCGGGCTTTGGGATTGATTCTGCCTAGGTCGGCCTGATGGATGACCTTTACCAGGGAATCAACAGAGGGAGTGTGACTCTGTTGGTTCCTTTGGATCTCTCGGTAGCATTCAATACCATTGACCATGGTATCCTTCCGGATCGCCTGAGGGAATTGGGGATAGGAGGCACTGCTTTGCAGTGGTTCCGCTTCTATCTCTCAGGCAGATTCCAGATGATGGAGCTTGGTAATTGTTCCTCTGCAAAATGGGAGCTATTATATGGAGTCCCTCAGGGCTCATTCTGTCACCAATGCTTTTTAAACATTTACATGAAACCGCTGGGTGAGGTCATCAGGAGATTTGGTGCAGGGTGTTATCAGTATCTGATGACACCCAAATCTATTTTTCATCATCATCATCATCATCATCATCATCATCAGGAAATGGAATTCACTCCCTAAATGCCTGCCTACAGGCAGTAATGGGCTGGGTGAGGGATAACAAATTGAAGCTGAATCCAAGCAATATGGAGGTACTCATTGTGGTGGATTGGAATTTGAGGGATGAGTTAGATCTTCCTGTGCTGGATGGGGTTACACTCCCCCAGGAGGAACAGTTACACAGATTGGGAGTGCTTTTGGATCCTAGTCTCACCCTGGTATCTCAAGTGGAGGTTATGGCCAGGAGCACTTTCTATCAGCTTCAGCTGATTCGACAGCTGCGTCCATTCCATGAAGAGAACAATCTCAAAACAGTGGTGTATCAGCTGCTAACCTCTAGGCTCGACTATTGCAATGTGCTCTATGTGGGGCTACCTTTGTACATAGTTCAGAAACTTCAGTTAGTTCAAAATGCTGCAGCCAGACTGGTCTCTGGAGTGACACATAGAGACCATATTATCCCAGTTTTAAAACAGTTGCACTGGCTGCCAATATGTTTCCAGGCGAAATACAAAGTGCTGGTTATTACCTTTAAAGTCCTGAATGGCTTGGGTCCAGGCTACCTAAGAGAGCACCTTCTTCTGTATGTTCCCCACCGCACGTTGAGGTCATCTGGAGAGGTCCATCTCCAGTTACCACCAGTACATCTGGTGGCGACTTGGAACCAGGCCTTTTCTGTAGCTTCGCCTGGCCTATGGAATGCACTCCCGGCAGATATCCGCAGTTTAGGCTCACTGTTGGCCTTTAATAGAGCCCTTAAAACCTATCTGTTTGGCCTGGCCTTCCAAGGTTTTAAAATTGTTTTTTAAAGTATTTTAATTGGTTTTAAATTGTTTTTATATTGTTTTTATATTGTTTTGAGCACTGTTTTTTTAAAAATGGTGTGTGTTTATGTGTCTATTTAAATTTGTTGTATACCACCCAGATCCTTTGGATGGGGTGGTTTATAAATGTAATAAATAAATAAATGTAATAAATAAATAACTGGGCTGACACCTAAAGGCTCTGCATGTGGATCCACAGGGGGAGGTCTTAGGGGCATATCAGGCATGGATGGCAAATGGCCAGCCTGCAGCACCCTGAAGGTCCCTTTCGGTGGACTAGGGGAAGAAAGAACGGCCCCTGCACTCCTTGGGATGCCAGAGTGGCTTGGGAATGGCTGGCTGGTGCAGGCAGGTAGGGCCCTGGCATCAGCAGCTGTAGTTGGTAGAGTGACTGCTGAGGGGCAATGGGTGGGGGCTGGTTGATGAGCCGTCCTATAGAGCCCACCATGCATTTGAGGTAGCTGGTGTGGGACAGCATCTTGCTGGTCATGGGCATGGCATGCACAGCTGACATGGCCGGTTCTTCCTGCACAGGTTGTGGCTAGCCAGGATCCTCTTTCTCTGGTGATGCTACAGGGAGGATGCATGGAGAGAGAGATCAGCATAAAGATGTAATTGAAACAGATCCTGTGGCATTACCTGCCTTGGTGCACTGTCGGATCACAGAGTTCCATCCAACGGGGCGTATCTCATCACCACATGACTACCACCTGCCCCAAGGACAGTAAAAGCACCAAGGCTTTGGTACTGGGGGCTGCAGATTCCAAGTCCTGCCTCCTGCAGGATCTGACATGCTCAGGGAGGACTGGCAGGGAGGACTGGCTCTCCTCCTCAGAGAGGTGGTTTGGGGACAATGGATGCAGTCCTGGTATTCTCATGATCGTCATTGATTGAGTCAATGGCATATAAACCAGATTGCAGAGGATCTCCAGCAGGATCCACGGACTGGACAATCATGGGTTCTCCGCAGCCCCTGTCATCCCTTGATGTTTACCCTGTCCTTGGCACTCCTGCCTGCTGTTGGGTGGCTGTAGGTGTGCATGAGGGGTCAGGGAAAGCAGAGCTTGCAGCCACCTCGGGCATCCTGGAGAGTGTTGTGGGCATGTGGGGCTGGCAGGGCACCGCAGTTGTAGCCATTAGACCACCAGACCAGGAAGAGAAGGATGCACTGTGGCTCCCAGGATGCCATTCCTCCTTTCCAGCAGGACGGATGCCAGCATATTGTAGTGGGCCATAGTCCTGTGCTCCACTCTGGAGAATTTGTTGTGCGAGGTTACCTTTCTTTTTTGAGGTGCTGCAGCCTCTCCTTGCACTGGTTGGCAGTGCGCTGGTACCCACAGAGAGCCATCTGGTTGAAAATCCAGCCATAGGTGGCCTCATTGAGGAACTGGTTCTGCAGTTGGGCCTGCACCCCCTTGCTTGTCCACAGTTCCATAAAGACCCTGGTCTCTGCATCCATCCAGAGCTTTGCTCAGACCTTTCTCAGGGCATCCCCACCTTGACCACTCCAGGTGGCACTGGCAGTGACAGTGCCACCAGTTGGATGTTGTGACAGCAAAAGATTGCTGGCACTGCATGGCTGTTTGGTGCAGCTAGGTGTCTGCACAAAACTAGAGGTTGTGGGCCACCAAACACCTGTGGTCACAAGACTGGCAGTCAGGGCAGGTGTATACAATGGGCCATCTGCTGCATGCACGCTCATGCAGGACAGGACGTGTGTGGGCTAGGCAACCACTTTCCCCATAGTGGGATAGGGCCAAGCGCAGGGATATTGCCCTCATGCCCTCAAGGCCCCATCAACAGTATCTACTTCACACATTCCCTGATAGCGTAATAGAGCACATCAAACAGAGGGGCAGCTGCAGGATAGTAGATACTGCTAAGCACAACTGAGATGAGTACTGATGACAGATTCATTGAGTGCTCATAGGGAGGAACGAGGCAGGGGCATGAGCATGGCAAAGAGAGGCCTTGGAGGGCCCCTGGATGAACCCATATTTGGAA
Organism: Hemicordylus capensis; assembly: GCF_027244095.1. Lineage (NCBI taxonomy): Eukaryota > Metazoa > Chordata > Lepidosauria > Squamata > Cordylidae > Hemicordylus > Hemicordylus capensis. The sequence continues at coordinate 384,142,246 of NC_069658.1, forward strand.
CAGGACAAGGTTTCTCACATAGAGCAAGCCCCTTATCCCAGCATCGCTGCTGGTTCAGAATTTTAAAAAACAACAACCTTCTAAACATTTGTTAGAGACATGCATGGGGAGAACACTGAGAGGTGTGGCGGCTGGGTGAAGAGGGCCTTCTCCCCCATCACAGTCTTTACACCAATGCCCAGATACACTCCAATGTGGAGGGAACCCTGGGTGTGTGTGTTTAAAACAAACTGTGCACCCCCACAGTGGCAGCCCACTGGAATGCAGCTGCCTCATATTGGCCAGGTAGCACTTCAACAGCAGGGAACTAACTTTGAGATGCTTCAGAGGGGGAGCACTGTACTGGCCACCTGTGCCCCCAGCTTTTAATATCAGCCCCTCCACCTTCAATCTGGCCTGGACCCCAACAATGGTGATGGCTGCTGGTGCAGACCTGGTAACACCTTTCCTCTGCCAGGCCGCCTATGTTGGTCGTGGGCGGGACAACGGAATGAGTTGCTCTGTGAGGGGGATGGAGTGTTTGGAACAAAACCACAAAGGAATTGAAGTGGAGTGCTGCAATCCATTTGAGGGGGAGCTGCTGGGGTGCAGTGCAATGCTGTGTTGTGTGGACCCGTGTATCTGCATAGATGGCCGCCAGCTTGGCTGGAATGGTGAGACGCGTACAACCGTTCAGCCAATACACTGTTCGCCATCACCGTCTTTCTTCTCTCCCCCCACCATCGGTGGTGGTGGGTGGGGGTGCCCAATCCCCTTTGACAGTGGCAGAAAGCCAGAAATAGCTGAAAGGATAGTGTCTCTTTAAAAACTCTATACACATCACTGTTGCCAGGCAAAATGGGGAAAGGAGGATGGTGGGGGGCGTGGCACTTTAGCCAAGAGGCGGCCATTGAGAGCTGCAGCTACTGTGTTCCTGGGCAGGTCTGTGCCACCCTCTGTTATTGCGGTTCCAGAAACAGTGCAAAACTGCAGTTATGGCGGTGTCTGCTTCTGGACACAATGCTTTTGGGGGCCAAACCTCAAGTCTCAATGGTGAAACTTATTGCAAAACCAGGGTTCAAACTGGAGTTTGGCAAGGCAAACTGCTTGTTGCTTTTGGCTCGAAACCATGGTTGCACAAATTTGGATGTAATGGAGTTCCAAATTCTGCCCCGTTTAACTCTGGTTTCGCGTTACATTCATAAATTTAGTCATTGAGTCTATAGAATTGTGGGGGTTAGCTTCCCAGACTTTTTTTAAAAAATTGCCAAAAGTGTTTAGTAACCATGGAAATGGGCCAAATAAAGTACCCTACCAGGCTGCAAGGGCCTTCAGGAGTCCAATGATGTGCTCCCCAAGTACCTGAAATTTGGTGGATACGCAAAACCGTGGATGCCAAGTTTGCCAATAGTGAGGTATGCCTGTATAAGCGATTATGGTATATTACAAATGGAATTCCTTTTCTACCTGAATGTTGTCAATAAAAAGGGTTAGTTTAGTCATGTCTATGCTTCTTCTTCTTTTAAGATCAAAGGTCCCCCATCATGGCTAAGCATACCCCACTTTATACATTATAGCCACCTAATCGATTGTGTCGATTGGAGATTGTTGCTCTTCAAAATCTGAGCTTAAGTATGGTGTCCCTCAAGGCTCCGTACTTTCTCCAATGCTTTTTAACATCTACATGAAACCGCTGGGAGAGATCATCAGGGGAGCTGGATGTTACCAGTATGCTGATGACACCCAGATCTACTTCTCCATGTCAACTTCTTCAGGAGCTGGCATATCCTCCCTAAATGCCTGCCTGGAAGCAGTAATGGGCTGGATGAGGGAGAATAAACTAAGGCTGAATCCAGATAAGGCGGAGGTACTTATTGTGAGGGGTCAGAACTCTAGACACAATTTTGATCTACCTGTTCTAGACGGGGTCACACTTCCCCAAAAGGAACAGGTTCGCAGTCTGGGAGTACTTCTGGATCAACGCCTCTCCTTGGTTTCTCAGGTTGAGGTGGTGGCCAGGGGTACTTTCTATCAGCTTCGGCTGATACGCCAGCTGCACCCGTTTCTTGAGATCAATGACCTCAAAAAATAATGATATATTTGTTGGTAACCTCCAGAACGGATTACTGCAACGCGCTCTATGTGGGGCTGCCTTTGTACGTAGTCTGGAAACTTCAGTTGGTTCAGAATGCAGCAGCCAGGTTGGTCTCTGGGTCATCTCGAAGAGACCACATTACTCCTCTGTTGATGGAGTTACACTGGTTGCCAATAGGTTTCCAGGCAAAATACAAAGTGCTAGTTATAACTTACAAAGCCCTAAACGGCTTAGGCCCTGGGTATTTAAGAGAGCATCTTCTTCGCTATGAGCCCCACCGCCCATTAAGGTCATTTGAGGAGGTCTGTCTCCAGTTGCTGCCAACTCGTTTGGTGGCTACACAGAGACGGGTCTTCTCAGCTGCTGCCCTGAGATTGTGGGATGCACTCCCTACTAAGATACGAGCCTCCCCATCTCTGGCAATTTTTTAAAAAACTTCTGAAAACACATCTCTTCAACCAGGCTTTCTCAGCTTTTAAAAACTTTTTAAAAAATTGTTCTGACTATTTAATTGTTGTTTTATGATGTTTTTAATTGTTAATCATTGTTTTATGCCTTTATAATTTTTGTTCTAATTATTAACTGATTTTAATAGTGTTTTAATGTAAACCGCCCTGAGCCTTTTGGAAGGGCGGGATAAAAGTTTTAATATAGATAGATAGATAGATAGATAGATAGATAGATAGATATCAAAAGAGACAGATGAAGCATATATGTTTGGAGTGGCCATTATTTCCACCACCATTATTCTTTGGATTCGGAGCAACTAGCTTAAAGAGTCTTGATTTTCATCTACTGTGTCCTCTATAAACTATATTTCTCCCACTGGTATATATTCATATCAGAGCAAATGTGTCTCTAGTGCATATGTTTAAAGGACCAGCCATATGTGTTTTATAACATCCCAATAAAATCTCATTCAAGGTAAGAAAGCCCAATAAACCTTTGGAACACCGTAGCTGCACGTCTAGCTCATCGCTGAAAGTTAGCTTTGATTTCATCCCCAAATAGCATAAATAAATAAAAACCCTGAAGCTCTTTATTAATAATAAAGCAGTATTGAAACAGGGAGCTGAACATTCTCTGTCTAAAGGTTCCAATGTAGCAACAGGAGATCATAATGCATTGCTTGAGTCAGTCTGCCTGCCTGAGAGATAGTAGGTCTCATGGAAGAGAAGAGCAAAGAAGGGATGCTGAATAGTTGAGGCAAAGTGTGAAATGGTAATGTCTTTTGTTTTTGGTTTGGTTTTTGTCTTTTTGAGAGCAAAGAAAAGCAATCAATTTGAAATATACATATCAAACTGTTGAATTTCATTATTAGAAACCAGCCCTATTGAAATCCACATAACGTGTATTTTGGTGGGGGTACTAAATGGATACATTTAAAAGGGTTAATGTATTGGAATCTCCTCCAAAAGACATGTATTATATTAGCCCTATTCAGAAGTTACATTCAATGGATGACATGCATAGCAAGGAAGCACCAGGGCAGCGAGAAAAGCAAACTAACAGCACTTCCTAACTCTCTGCACCAGTGCCCTGGGGGAAGGGCAATTTTTACGACTTCCCCTCCCCCAGGAAGACCTCTGTGCCACTCAAGAATATGTCCTTGAGGGCTGCACGTGGAAATTCCTGATGCCGGGTCGCTCCTCCCCCTGGCCCCTTTGGTTTTAATGGCTGCCAGCAGCCCGTTTGCCTACACGATTGGGCAGTGAGGTAGGTGGCACGCACGTGTCCTCCTGCCCCACTTTTAGCCTGGATTTCAAACCCAGGAAACCTGGCAGAGGAGCATGGGGATCAAGAGCAATCCCAGTGCTTCTCATAACCAATCCTACCTGGGCTAGCACTGTCCTACCCAGGCAGGGCTAATTGTGAGAATAACCTCACTGTGTATGAAATATATACACTGCTCATATCCAGTGTTCATGGGTATTATTTCAGGAATCCATACAACAGCCTTGTAAGGTAAACCAGTTATTCTTATCATCCCCGTGTTGGAGCCTCTGGCTGAAAGAGTGATGGATTCTCTGAGGCTATTGAAAACATTGGTGGCCAAAGCGAGATTTGATCTAGGGACTCAACACATTATTTAAAGGGTGTTTCCTGCAGTGTACCAGTAACAGGTGAGAACATTTGTATAACCTGCCACAAATTTTCAATTGGCAAACACAAATCAAGCTAAACCCTACTTGTAGTTTTAATAATAATATCTAATCTGATTGCCAGCGCTCATTCTAGGTCTCAGGAATAGGTCTTCCCAGCCCCGCTTCATGATCTTCATGGTGGAGATGTCAGGGATTGAACCCGGGACCTTGTACATACGAAGCACATGCATTAATATTCAAATCAAATCCCTTTCCCATTGTCTGCAGGCTAGATGTACTCTATCTGCAGTGCTGCAGAGCATTTTTCATCTTTCTTTTCTAAAAAAAGAGAAGAAAATGTTACAAAGGTTTTCCTCTGCAACAAAACTATAACTATTCTCCCAACAACAGCAAAGCTCCCTCCTTTGCCAAGGGGTGGGATATCATACTACTGACCCTGGAATGTGTATGGTGTGAGCAGAGTGCTAAAGATAAAATATCTGAAAAAGCTATTCAAGTTTTCCCACCAATGCTGTATGATCAGATGCAAAGCAGCACAGCATTTGTTAATAATGCAGAAGTGAGATTTGGGGCATCTGCAGCTCACTCCTTCAATATTAAAAGACAGGGCTGCTGCCCTCCTTTGTATTTGGATACTCTAGCAGACATAGGCTGCATACGCATGTAACACAAGAATGCAGTTAAACGGGGCAGAAGTTTGAATTTGTGAATATCTGAATGCATGCAACTGCAGTTTCATGGCAAAAGCAACCTGTGGTTTGCCTCGCCAAACTCCACTTTTAACCTGCAGTTTGTAGTGAGTTTTGCTGCTGCAAGCTGAGGGTTTTTGGCGGAAGCGTTACGTCCAAATGCAGATGCCACCATAAATGCAATTTTGTGCAGTTTCTGGAACCATCATAATAGAGAGGGCTGCATGCTTGAAGCACTTCTCGCTGGCCACCTCTCCGAGTACTTGCCCCTCCCCCACTGTCTCTGATCCAATAAAGCAGTTCCCCCAAAACAGGGACGCTACCATGTCCCATCCCAAGCTTCAAAGCCTGTCAAATGGGAAAGTCACATGGGGGCATGCCCTCTTCCCATTCTGTCCCTTATTCCCCCTTTTGACAGAGAAAGGAGATGGGATGGCAAGATGGGCACTACGTGTATAGTTCTCAGGAAATGATGTGATCAAGATATATGTTCACAAGCACATGCAGTTGCGTTGGCAGCATAAACAGGGCAACCACATTAGATCGCTGGGATGGGAACATATGGCAGGGTGGTGATATCAGGGGTCAGGTTTAAAGGGCAGCCCCAACTGGTAATTATTGAATGGCTCTGCTCTATTTTTTCCACAATAATGTTGGGGAAGGGAGGCCCAGCCCTTTCCCCTTAAGGGAAACATGTGTATTCCCTAGGCTTATTCATGAGAAGGGCCGGGCAGCAGGATCAGCATTGCCTCAAATGACAGGGGAGATTCCTCCTCTGTGATGGTGATGGATGCTGTTCCTGAGCAGACCACTCACTCATGTGAGTGTGAGGCCATGAGGCCATCAAGATACCCCTTCTCAACTCATGAGAAGAACCGTCTGTGGGGACTGTGCAATAACATCCCTTCTCCCACAGACTGCTCTGTCATGAGAGTGTCAGACCATGGGGACACACATGTGAGCTGGATGGCAGTTGCCATCCAAGTTTACAAGCAAGCCACGGGGATGGGTACCCCAGCAACACCTCTCCCTGTCTTGCCAACTGCTGTGAAGGAGCAGTCAAAGTATGCCCATCTGCCTATTTGAACGTGTCTAATTTTGCCTGGAATGGTGACCCCACTCTCTTGGGGTCACAGACAACCAGGGCTCCCTTCTCCTCTGATTCCTCATGGTGGCAGATCTGCATATGGCACAATACCGGGCCAAACCTGGGAAATTTGAATGGGAGTTAAGATCTGTTCCCGGTCCCAGTGTTTCCCCAGTCTGCTCACCCAACTACGCCCGGACAAATGGCTTCTTGGCCTTTTGGTTATGGTCAAGTATTCTCTAATCATAGTCAATCTGTTCTTATCAGTTTAATGGAGCATCAAAATCTCCTTTGGGTGTGTCAAAGGCTTCCCTGGAGAAGAGGGGGCCACTGTGCAAATGTTCTATCATTAACCAGAGAGAACAGGGGCCCCATGCAAGTGGGGGGCCCTTTTTTTGGATAGCTCAACTCATGAGCATGGAGGATGACAGAAGACCAAAGGTTTTCAACCTAAGATCCTCCCCAGTAGACTGGACCTCTCATGAGAGTGTTAGTCTCCTGGCAGTAAGCCACCATGTTTGCAGGAGTGAGGTTTGGTCTCTTTTGATAGCTTTTCCGGGGTGAACCATCACAAGGGCATCCTTGGTCACAGCGGGCCAGACCCCAGGATCCTTTGCCCTCCCTCATATACATATCCCCTCCTAGGAAGTCGTCATGTTTCCTTCTCTTTCATGAATAACTGCAAGTAACTATGTTACTTCCCTGGGGGGCAGTTACTTCACTGGTGTGCTCCGCTCAGCTTCTGCCCCTCCCCACTAGAAATTGTACGGTGCAGTTGCTGTCAGAAGAAGGGATTGTGTGGCATAGCATTTAAAGGGATTTAAATGCCCTATCCCTGCTGAGAGCAGGTGGACCATTCCAAAATGGCACAGTTGCTCTCAGCACACCCCCTTGAAGATCATGGTCGGTGGCTGCCACCCTGGATAAATCCTGACATTTTGCCCACAGTCTGGTGATGCAAGCGCTATGGAGTTTGCTGGGATGTGGCCTCAGTGGACCAGGAAGAGGGAGGGGTTCCCCTGCCCTCAATACAGCAGTTGCTGAATTACAGTTGGACGAACATCTGCAATGTGATTCACGATTTGAAAAATTAACTGTGGGTTAGGCAACCTCCAGTTTCATGTTATGTGTGAATGTGGCCATAGTCAGAGAGACGGACAGATATCCTCTGCATCTTCTGAACACACAGTGCTGACTACTTTGCAAGCCATTATAGCACAAACTTGTATGGTGCTCATCTGGAGGACTACTTGCATCACTTTTATAGCTAAATGAATATACTCCACACTGCTGCCAAATTATCAATGGTTATTTGTTTGCACAGCACTTAGTGACCTCATGCTCCAAAAGCTTTCCTCAGGCTTTGCCAAGGCTACTTTCTTCTCCTTCAGGCATCTCTGTTTGCCCATTACCACATTGTGTTTCTCAATTACTTGTACAAACTTACAAGAAATCATTTGGTTGTGTTACATCTATAGAGAAATGTGCAATTGTAAAATGCAAAGGAAGTGAGAGGAGAAGAAACCCACCACACAGATAATGGGCCCGCTTAGAGGAGCAGCCATAGCTCAGAGGTAGGGGACCTGATTTGCATGCAGAAGGTCCCAGGTTCAATCCTTGGCATCTCTGGGTAGGGCTGGGAAGACTCGCATGTGAAACACTGCAGAGTCAGGGCTGGTCAATGTACACAATAGTGAGCTAGACAGACCAGTGATCTGATTTGATGTAAGACAGCTTCTTATGTTCATATATATACCCAGTTGCCATGAGGGGGAGATGCTAAAGGCAACAGTGAGGAAAGGAAGGTGCAAAGACCTACATCATTCTTGATGAAGATATTGGTCCAAATTGGTTAGGCAGTTCACAAGTTGACAAGTTCACAAGTTAGCCCACTTGCACCTAAAACATCCATGCATCCACCATCTTGAATTGAGGTAGATGACATCATCACAAACTATGCCTTTGAGGTGTTCCTATGTCTCCCTACAACTGTACCAAACTTAGGCCAAATTGGTTCCCACTTGCACCTCAAATGTTCACACATCTGCCATCTTGAATTGGGGTGGATAACATCATCACAAACTATGCCATTGACGTGTGCCTATATGTCCCTACAGCGGTATTTGGCCCAAATTTGGTCCAAATAGGTTACACAGTTCACAAGTTAGCCCTCTTGTGCCTCAAACATTCATGTGTCCACCATCTTGAACTGGGGTAGATGACATCATCACAAGCTGCGCTGTTGGGGTGCCCCTACCACTGTTCCAAATTTGGTTCAAATCATTCCCAGTCCCAGTGGCCTTTAGTTGGGGATTATGGGAGTTGAAGTTCAAAAACATCTGAGGACCCAATGTTGAGAATCCCTGTGTCAGATGGTCTACAAGTTAGCCCACCTATGCCTCAAACATTCACATGTCCGCCATCTTGAATCAGGGTTGATGACATCAATACAAACTATGTCATTGTGGTGTGACTATGTATCCAACTGTGCCCAATTTGGTTTATTTTGTTTCAGGCACTGTGAAGTTGATAGGGGGAACACATGGGGACACACACACACACACTGCTGGGTGTCTCATAAATTTACTTTCCTTAAGAAAAGTAGGCTAAAAATCAAATGTGCAAGTACAGGATGGGGTTGACCTGCTTGACAGCAATACACGTTAAAGGAGTTTAGGTGTTTTAGTGAACAAAAAGATATGAGCCAGCAGTGTGATGCAACTGCTAGAAAAGCTAATGCAATCCTAGGCTGCAATAACAGTTGCATAGTGTTCAGATCACAAGAAGTAATCCTTCCACTCTATTTTGCACTGGTCATACCTCACTTGGAATACTGTGTCCAGTCCTGGACACCACATCTTAAGGACACTGATAAACTGGAAGGGGTTTAGAGGAGGGCAACAAAGATGGTAAGGGGGTGGGGTGTCTGAAATCCAAGTCCGATAATAAGTGGTTGAGGGAACTGAGTATGTTTAGCCTGGAGAAAAGAAAACAAAGGAGCATTGTGATCACCATCTTCAAATATGAAGAGCTGGGAAAGGGGTGGGCTGGTTCTCTCCTGCTCCTGAAGGCAAGACTATAACAAATGGGTTGGAATTGTAAGAAAGCAGATTTAGGCTAGACATTAGCGGGGGGGGGGGGGATCCTAACTATCTAACAGTGGAACAATCTGCCTTGTGCAGTGATGGGCTCTCCTTATGTCTCTGTTCTCAAAAAGAGTCAGGCATCTGTCAGAGATGCTAGCAGTTTCCTGCACTGAGCAGGAAGGAAGTTGGACTAAAAGATCTCTAAAATCCATTCCAATTCTAAAATTCTATGATTTACTTATACATTTGTTTAACTAGAAATGCACACTGCTTTATGGAATCTTTATGGAAAAGTCAAATGTAATGCCAGATTATACATAGCTAAAACATACATTAGGCAGAATGAAAACAGTGTTAAAAATAGAAGAGTCACACAAACAAATGATTTAATGTATTTAAAAATGACAAGCCATCTCTAACTGCAACCATGTTGTCCAAATCTGGGTGTACCTTGATTTCCCCCCCACCTGCACATATATTGTACTTTGTTAAGTTTTCCCAGGAACATTTGCCTTTATGAGCACTTACACCCTGCCACAATATGGCAAGCTGCAGCACCTTTAGCTGGCCTCGACTCCCTTGCTGTGCAATGTTCAGTCATATGGAGGAGACAGTCAGCAAACACAACTACTTTCATCCACGGCATTAGTGTGCAGCAGCATGACTTCTTGGAGGGAATGACAGCAGTTTTGAGTGTGTATGTTCATGGCTAGTGCAATGTAAGGAGACACACACTTTCCTCAGCCTCCGAGGTGCCACCGGTGTGTGCCTACAGCTGCACACCAAAGTTCTTCACTCCCTCATTCTTTCCCTCCTCCCCACCCAACCCCCCTTTCAGCAGTCAGGGAATAGAGTTACTAAGCAGCTAGTGAGTCCTTAACAACGCTCTCTCCTCCTTCTGCCCCTCCCTTCTCTTCCACCCACCTTTTGACCAATGACAAGTATTGGAAGGGTGTGTGTCACAAAGGGTGAGGGCGGGATAGAAGCCTTGTGTAGGAGGAAGATGTTGCTACTGGGCACTGAGTGAACAGCAGCCTGTGGATACAGGAAGCTCCTTCCATCCATCCCTCTTCTCTTTCTCAGCACCAACCCTCAAACAGGTGAGTGGCAGCAGTCACCTTGGCTTTCCAGGAGCCTGCTCCTGACAGCTGAGGGGCAAAAGGCTAGTAAGGATCTGCCAGTTTCACACAACATACCCAGTGCCTGGGGTAGGGCACCTTATCCCATTGTCTCCTGGACAATGCATCCTAGGGGAATCAAAAGCCATTCATCTTAGTACAGGTTCAGGACTAAATGCATGTATGCTTGTGCTGATTGGAATGAGACAAAGGGTCACAAGCAATGTTGACAAGCAGTCAGAAGAAGGTAATTTTGCACCTCTTCAGCATAATCCACTGCACAACTCCAAAGTGAGCCACTTTTATAGAACAGAGTTAAAGGGGGGAAGGAGCTGTGAGCTATCTGGAATATTAGGAGAGGAGTGGAAAAGTAATATGTGGAAAAAAGAAGGCAGAGAAAACAGGATTCCCCACCCCCCTGGAAGTAGTAGGAAGTAATGGGCAGTAGTCCTTCGTTGTTACCTTTAGTTTCTCCCATAGCTAAGTGCAAACAGGTGGGAGGATTTAAATAGCAAAAAGAGACTTATTTGCCTGTTAGAAGAGATACCGTGTGAAACCCTTGCTCCCTCTGCTTCAAGTCCTAAATAGGCACTGAATGTTAACATGGATATATCTTAGGGGACAGCAGATGTCACAAGTGTATGTTATAAGCATGTACATTAATCCTGGGCACATGGGGGAAGGGCTTGGAGAGGCTGGAGTTCTCAGTTTGTAGGATTGTCCCAGAAGGGACCCAGCTCTTGGAGATCTTCTTGAACCTTTTATCAAGCTTTTGGCACTTGGCATCCTAGTGACAGGTATGTGAAGTGTGGATGCTGGCACCTGCACACCAGCCTGAAATTAGAGGGTGCTTCTGAGAATTTAGAGATAATTCATTTCTCTATTTCAGGAAATAGCTTCCACTATTATTATTTTCCCCCATTTCATTTCATTGATTTGCCATACTTTGTAATGAAGATTTTTTTGGACAAAGCAAACAGAGATAAATAAAATAATCACATATGCCTTATCACTGAGTAACTAATAATACCATGCATTCCTAAAACACAGTTTGTTCATGATACAAATGAAGGAGCTCATTTGTAGGTGTAGCAGCCTTAGTACAATTATTATTTAGATGTTTTAAAGTAATTCTATTCCAAAAAATCATACAAATCATCATCATCATCATCTTCCTTGGAGGCCTTCAGAAGAGCCTTAAAGACCCATCTTTTTAGCCTGGCTTTTAATGATATCTAGTATTAATTTCAACTTTAATCTAGTTCAAATGCTTTTTTAAAATTTTAATTGTTTTATTAAGTGTTTTTTTAAAAGTCTAAACTACCCTGAGCCACTTTAGGAAGGGTGGTATATAAATCAAATAAATAAAAATAAAAATAAATAAATAAATTGAAATTTAAAAAATTAAGGCTGCAATCCTATATGCATTTACTTTGGAGTAAGCTCTATTGAACACAGTGGATGCACTTTGAGTAAATATTCATAGATAGGCTTGTGCTGTAAATGTTTATTGATTTACATTTCTTTAGCAACACATACAAGTCCTTGCCCAGCAGGCAAACAACGTAGAGTGGACAAGACCAAGAGTAGGAAGAATACAGAGTTTGAAAAAAGACTAGCAAGCATCGAAAGGTTAAAGGGTGGCAGACTGAGAAATCTCAATTATGTCTGAGGCTGCTATAAGCAGGTTAGGCCTATTTGCCCTTCATGGGTCAGGAAGGTAACCAAGAAAGAATAAAGAAGAAGTTTAAGTTGAACATAAGGAATATGCTAAATATATATTTAATATAAGGAAGATCGTAATTGCCAAACTAAGCACATTAAGGGCTTATTCACATGATTAGAATGCTCTCTAGTAAACCTTAAATCCTAGATTCACGATCCTAGGTCAACACTGGGTCAGCACGGTGTCAACCTGAAACTGCTGAAAATGGTTCACATGACCAGAAATCAGGAGAATGCACGCACCACACAAATCAAGAATTTACATTGATTGGAAATTGTTCTAATCATGTGAAGTGAGCCAAATAAATAGGGGTTGTGAGCCGTCTGTTCTTTTTTCATATTTTAAGATGCTTTCATCAAGAGCACACCTTGGTGTTGCCATATAGAGAATATGAAGGGAAGTCCATATCATCACCCGGTAGTTCGTAGCCAGTGCGGGTGCCACTGGGGGAGGGGGATGGCAAGAGGCACCTAAGAGTAAATTAGTAGTTGCTTATCTCTACTACCACTGCACCTGAAAACTGCTTGGAGCAGTGGCAGGGGATTTGCTCCGCCACTCAGCTGGCAGAGGCATCTGCGGAGGCCAGGTGAGTGGTGGAGCTGATTCCTCGCTGCAGGAAGTGCAGCATGCTACTGCTCCAAGTAGCTTTCTGGTGTGTTGGTAGCACCTACTAATTTACTCTTAAAGGTGCCTCTTGCCACTGCCCCAGCAGCACAAGCACCAGCTGCTTCTGTCATCACCTTTAAAGTTTTAAGTGTTTGGTTCTAGGGAATCTGAAGGACTGCCTGCTCACTCCAGAGATCAGGCAGAGAAGCCCTGCCCTGCATCTCTCTTCTGTCTGAAATATGTTTGATGGGCACATAGGACAGGGCCTTCTTGGTGGTGGTGCCCAGACTTTTTTGGAATTCCCTTCCTCAGTAAGCCTGCCTAGCCTCTTCCCTCTTGGAGTTTTGGGGACGGGTGAAGACTGCCTTGTTTAGATGAGTCCAGTGTGGATTACTTCTGCACTCTCAAAAAAGGTTGCATTTTGGTTCCTGCTGCTGAAGTTTTATTGTGCTATTTACTGCTCTTTTTATGACCTTGCATTGTCTTGATTGTTTTTTATTTGAGTTGTATGCTACTTTGGGGCCTTGCCCAAAAACTACCTTTCTAAATTAAACAAACAAACATGTTCAAAATCACTTCACCAGCTGGAGCACTAGATTCTTAAGAAGTTCAATGTGCATGCTCCGCTAACCTCATTTAAGGGGGCAGTATTTTCAGAGGCTTGCTGCCATTGCAGCACACTACAGGGACAAACCGGGCTAGGCTCCCTTAACCCAATTTCTCCTGATTGCAGGAATAGCCTCAGTATCTGGACCCATGATAGTCTGGTTTTCAGCTTGATTGACAGAAACTGCCTTCGTTGCTTTGACGGATTATCTACTCTTGGAACTAGACAGGAGTCTAGAGTGCTGTCTAGTTGCTTCTGCTAGACTCGTCGGTTCTGCTGGACCTCCCAGCAGCTTTTATTACATTTGACCAGGGTATCCTTCTGGTCTACTTCTCTGAGTTGGGGCTGAGTTGGTCAGTCTTGGACTGGTTCCAGTCCTAATTGGAAGGTCAGGTCCAGAAGGTGCTATTGGGGACATTTGCTTGGCTTCATGGGGTCCCTCAGGCCTGTGGGGTCCCTCAGAGCTCGATTGTATCCCCCATGTTGTTTAACATCTATATGAAACCATTGTGGGAGATCATCCAGAAATTTGGGCTATGGTGTCAGCAAGATGCAGGTGACACCCAGCTCTCTCACTATGTCATCTGTCCCAGGGAAGCAGCAGAGGAGGTTCTGAGCCATGGTTTGGAAGCCATGATGGGCTGGGTGGGGTCTAACAAGCTGAAACATAATCCTGATAAGATGGAGGTGGGGGTGGGTAGTTTAAGATCTGACCAGGGTATGGGGTTTCAGTTCTAGATGGGGTTGTTGTGAAGGACTATGTCTGCAGCTTGGGGATTCTCCTGGATCCAGGACTGATCCTAGAAAAGCAGGTTGAAGCTGTGGCCAGGAGTACCTTTGCTCAGCTTCAGCTGGTGTGCCAGTGTGACCCTTCCTCAAAAAAGCTGATTTGGCCTTTGTCAGTCATGCCTTAGTCACATCACCTTGGACTGCTGCAACGTGCTCTACATGGGGCTGCTGTTGAAAAGTATTCTAGAAACTACAGATGGTGCAGAATTCAGCGGCCAGATTGATTTCTGGGACTGCACACTGTGCTCAAATTACACCGATTCTGAGGGCAACTGCACTGGCTGTCTATTTGTTTCCAGATACAATTCAAGGTGCTGGTTATTACCTTTAAAACCCTAAATGGCTTGTGCCCCAGGTATTTTAGGGACTGCTTGCTCCCAGCTGAATTTCCCCACCTGACTAGATCGACTGTGAGGACTCTGCTTCATGGGCTGACACCTGCAGAGGCTGGTTTGTCAAGCACATGGAACAGGGCCTTCTCAGTGATTGCCCCCAGGCTGTGGAACTCACTTGTGGTTGAGATCCACATCTTCCTGCCTTTTGGAGGAATCTGAAGACTGCCTTTTCTATATAGGCTTTGGGCCAATGAGTGGCCCCCGGCTCTTTTTTAAAATGTAGTTGTGCTTTTGTTTTGTTTCATCAGTATGTTTTTATTGAAGTTTTATTAGTGGTTTTATACTGTTAACTGTCCTGGGGTCCTTCGATGAAGGGCGGTATAAAAATATAAATAATAAACAAGCAAACATATGAGGCAGCATCACAATGCTGCGGCAACAAAGGCAAATACCAATTAGGGTGACAGGAAAGAAAACGATATGTAAGATGTGTGATATAATTCTGTTCTGTTTTGATACTGTACTGTGCCCACATTTAGCCACCACCTTTTCTGTCTTTGTCTAATACATCCAAGAGGTTCTGTTTGATCATCAGTGATCTGCTCTTGTAACCCAAGTGAAGTTCTCCTCAGCACAATGGTCTCTGTGTGTATTTGTCCCTGAATTGTGTGTTATGTACACCTAGGTATTTACATTAGATTGCCATGAATATTAGATTTCCAGCATACAATTACCTAAGTGAAAAGGACAATGGATTGCAAGTCAGCTTGTGGTTACTTGAACCAATAATCTCTCTGTGTGTCAAGGTGAGTTTATTAAGCTAACTTCAACAATGTTATTGTGTTTAAAAAAAGAAACTGTCAAACAGCTGACCTTGGGTGATATTCTGCTCTAAGTGGATTTACTCTATATCCACACAATGACTTTTCTATTTTTTTATTTATTTAATTTACTTAGCATATTTCTATACTGCCCAATATGTGTGTCTCTAGGCAGTGTACACAATTTAAAACACAACAGATATAAAACAGTTAAAACAAAATAATTTCACTGAATAAAAAATTAAAACAATTTCATAGGATTAAAACAAATAGTTTTAAATTAAATTCAGTTAAAAGCCTGAGGGAACAGGTATGTCTTGAGGGTCTTCCTAAAAGCAAACAAAGAAGGAGATGCTCTTATTTCAGCGGGGAACATATTCCAAAGCCCTGGGGCAGCCACAGAGTTGGTGGCAACCATAACCGGACCTCTCCAGATGATCTTAATAGGCGGCTGGGTTCATGACAAATAAGGCACTCTATTAAGTACCCTGGACCCAAGCTATTGAAGACTTTATAGGTCATAACCAGCACTTTGTATATTTTGCTCTGAAAATATCGGTAGCCTGTGCAGTTATTTTAAAATCAGTGTTAAAACTGTCCCTTTGGGTTGTCCCAGAAACCTGTCTGGTTGCTGCATTCTGTACCAATTGTAGTTTCTGGACTACATACAAGGGAGCCCCACATAGAGTGCATAACAATAGTCAAGCCTGGAGGTTTCCAACATATGCATCACAGTTTTAAGGCCATCTACCTCCAGTTTTAAGGCCATCTACCTCATCCAGCCCATTGCCTCCAAACAGGCATTTAGGGAAGTTATGCCATTTCCTGATGAGGCTGATATGGAAAAATAGATGTGGGTAATCAGTATATGGATAACACCCTGCACCGAACCTCCTGATGATCTCTCCCAGTGGTTTCATGTAGATGTTAAAGAGCACTGGAGACAGTATGGAGCCTCGTGGAACTCCATATTTTAGTTCTCACTTTGCTGAGCAGTGGTCTCTAAGCAGCACAATCTGGAATCTACCAGAGAGGTAGGAACATAACCACTGTAAAACAGTGCTACCCAATCCCACCTCAGGAAACCCAGGATACCATGGCTAATGGTATTGAAAGCCGCCAACAGATACAAAAGGATCAGCAGAATCACACTCCTTCTGTCAATAGCCAATTGGAGATCATCCATCAGGCCAATCAAGATAGTCTCAACCCCATAGCCTGCTTGAAAGCCAGTTTGAAATGGGTCCAAATAATCTGTATCATCCATTACATTATCTGTATTATACAGATAATCTGTATAACAGTTCCTTTGTTAAAAGGCCAAGCTTTAACTTCTTGGATTGTGCAGATACTGACACAAGTGCTTTATTGTGTGTGGAGCATGAATTGGCCTAGGATCTGAATGTATACGGAACCATTCTCATTATCAAGACTGTATACACAAGCACATGCATATATTTTTTTAAAGGTCCTGTGCAGCTACAGGATGTTGTCTCACAGGAATTCCATGAGATGTTTCCTACTTGACAACTTTGCATCCCATAGGAAATTTCTGTTATTGCCTAGGAATTTTCAGTCACTACAGCTAAGCATATGATGTGGACATGCACTGACTTGAAGAATGCAAGAACTGTCTTGCTGGATCAGAACAAGAGCCTCTGCCCCAGCAATCTGTTTCCAATAGTAAGCAGTCGTCCGATTTTATTTAGGCAACTCATAAACTGTACATGATGGCGATGGTCTCCCCCTGATGTTTTGAGATTGTACAGGTTTTGTAGCTATACTGTACAGATACCTTGCTAGAGAAATGATTCCAGGACAAGAATGGGCAGGACAATGGTACTAAATGCAATTCCAGAATGGTAATTTGGTAACTAATTTAAAACTGTACTGTGACCTAGAACCCGTTCTGTTTTTCCATGTCCACATTTCTCTTGTCCACAGTAGCTACTTGCTTTTCAAACATTGTTGAATATTGTCAGTTATCAGTCAATGGATAATTGACCTATGATCTGAAGTGGTCAAGTATTGCTGAATACAAATGACCCTGGTATTCCAGGATAAATGCAAAGCGAAGAATTGTTCAGGAAATCATTCAAACTTGTTGAAATAGTACAGAAATATTTCTTACAAAAATGGTAATAGGATATTATAACTTTTAACATTAATTAATTACTGTTTTAAAAAGTAATATTCATTGTTTCACAATGACAATTAATGTATTTGTTTTTATAATTAGCATGAGTATCAAGCCTGTTAATTATTAAAGCACCTTTTGTTGTTGTTCCTATAAAGCTAATGCTTTTAAAATACTTTCCCATCATTTGACCAATGTGTGACTGGTCAGTTGATCAAATTTTTTTTGGCTGATTAAAGGCCTTATTGATGGAATCACAGAGATTTAGTCTGATGAAGCCATGTACCCTAGGGGAAAATGGTTTGTGTCATATAGGAATATAGGAAGTTGCCATATACTGAGTCTATTAGTCCATCTATTAGTCCATCTATAATCTATTAGTCCATCTAGCTCAATATTGTCTATACAGACTGGCAGCTGCTTCTCCAAGGTTGCAAGCAGGAATCCCTCTCAGCCCTCTCTTGGAGATGCCGGGGAAGGAACCTGGAACCTAGATTATTTTCCCAGAGCAGCTCCATTCCCTAAGGGGAATATTTTACAGTGCTTACACATGCATTTCCCCATTTGTATGCAACCGAGATAGACCCTGCTTAGCTAAGGGAACAAGTCATGCTTGCTACCACAAGGCCAGCTCTCATCCCTGTATAATAATATATATAATTGTATAATGTAATATAATAAAATTATAGTCCTTCCTGTATAATATACGTATAATAAGCCTTTGTTCTTCTTTTATATCAGGCAAAATCCTGAGCTACTTGCTAAAAGTGGGTTGTACAGTATTAAAGCATGTGGGACAGGAGTTGCTTTGGCAGACACATGTTTGAAACCTCAATACCACCCGCACGATGTAAAGTATTTTATGTGAGTTAGTAAAAGACAATGCAAGGCATTTTGATACATGAAACAGGCAATTCAAATGGTGACTCTTATGGTGATAATTTCATTCAATATTTGATCACATTCTGCTTTTTAAAATGACATTCAAATATCTGGTGCCTGAAGAGGGCTGCTTTTCACACTGCTCAGAGGTAGGACCAGCCTTGGCATCCGACTTCTCTGTCAATTAGTTCTGTTCTTTGTGAGCAGGACTTCACTAATTGTGTCCTTGTTCTTGCTCCTCCTTGGCATAGGAAACGTGACTGAATAGACATTTGCAATCATGGAGCTTGTAGGCTCTACTCTGACGTCAACATATGCTCATCCAAGACCGACACCCTCAAATTTTCTGCCAGCCATCAGTACCATGGCATCAAGTTACAGGAACCGATTCCCTCACTATGCCCTGACCCACAGCTTAAGCCTTCCTTGGAGACCCAGTGCCTATTACAAAGTGGCCGCCATCACTCCAACTTTGGCGCCCTTCTCCAAGAGCTCTCAGGGGCTCACTCCAAGCAAGATGCTGCCCTTTGTTTCCAACAGAACAGCACTGTTTACTAGGTACACACCGGATGACTGGTATAGATGTAATCTGTCAAACTACAAGGAATCAGAGATGTCACGGCATGGTGCTGAGAGGCTGAGGGTGGACACCTCCCGGATGATCCAGGAAAAGGAGCAGCAGACGAGGAAAACCCAAACAGAAACAACAAAAAATCTGGGCGAACGAGTCAATGACATTGTATTTTGGAAAACAGAGCTCAACCATGAGACAGATGAAATGATTGGGGAGACAAATGCTCTTGCAGATATGAAGAAGAGACTGGATAGGGCACTAGCAGAAACAGAAGGGCCACTCCAGGTAAATTGATCTCTTCCACTGGTATGCAATGATTCCAGCTGTAGTTCAGCCAATCAGATGTCAGTATGCAGCCTTTGAAATATCTTATTAGGTTTCACCTGAACTCAGTTCTGTGCATGTCTACTGGAAATTCTGCCCCCTAGAAGAATGTTTTCACAACCAGGAGGTTTAGAAAAGTGACAGTTGCACAAAATTCCATAATTGTGTCAGGGCAACATACTGAGTATGCAGAACTTTGTTTATTATCAGTAATACAGTTGTCTATTCCAATCTTCTTTATTAGGAATAAATATGGCCCATATGCCATAAGTGAAGTCATAAGTCCAAAAGGAACTAACTTGTTGAAAATGGCACATTATACTGTGCAAATTTA
This sequence comes from Hemicordylus capensis, assembly GCF_027244095.1. Lineage (NCBI taxonomy): Eukaryota > Metazoa > Chordata > Lepidosauria > Squamata > Cordylidae > Hemicordylus > Hemicordylus capensis. Next base: position 384,161,540 of record NC_069658.1, read on the forward strand.
TCACTGTAAGGACTCTTGAGTAACAGAGTGGAGTACATATACCGTATATATATTAATGTGATGAGTATTTTATAAAAGAATCTTTTAAATATATAATACAGCACTTTGAAAAAATGCAAACATTTCACCAGTTTTTCTGTGATATCAAACAGGTAGCCCAAGAATGCCTGCTTCACCGAGAGAAGAGGATGGGCATTGATCTTGTTCATGATGATGTGGAAAAACAACTCCTGACGGTGAGTTCATGGAGCAACCTGAGTAGGAAATGTGGAGTTCTTGAACCTTCTGCGCTGGCTAGCGGTATGCTGTGTAGTAGCTTTGAATACATATTAATAATAGTAATAGTAATAAACAACTTTATCTGTCAACCGCCCCATAACAAATTTTTCTCTGGGCAGCACATAACAGAGGATTAATACATAGAATAAAAACACATACCACATTACATCATAACCGACAAAAAAGGTGAAAACAAAATACATAATACAATACAAAGCAGCATTAATGCTCATTTTAAAATTTGTTAAAAATCAGATCAAATTTGAAAAGCTGAATTTAAAACCCTGAATTTAAAAGGCCTGGGTGAACAAAAAGGTCTTTAACTGGCATCTAAAAGAACAAAGTGATGAAGTGAGGTGAACTTCACTGGGGAGGCTATTCCATAAACGGGGTGCAACCACCAAAAAGGCCCTCTCCCTGGTAGCTGCCCGCCTCACCTTGTTTGGCAGTGCCACCCAGAGAAGGGCCTCTGAAGACGATCTTAAGGTAAGGGTAAGGACATATGGGTCAAGGCGCTATCTCAAGTAACCCAGTCCCAAGCCATTTAAGGCTTTAAATTGGGCCCGGACCAGCACTTTGAATTGGGCCCGGAAATTGACTGGGAGCCAGTGCAGCTGGCTGGATCAGATGTTTTGCATGATGATATTATCTCATCACTCTCTTTGTGGAGCTATAAATGGGAAATATGGTGAAGGAAAAGGCATTGTAGTAAACTTCATTTCAATGCCTGCCTTCGTGTCTGGAAGCACAAATAGAGGAAACATCATTTTGAGACTATCAGCAGACATACCACCAAGTAGTGTTCAATAACTCCTAGACCTTTGGCTGAAAAGTGGGGCAAAATAACGATAGATAGATAAATAGATATATGATAGATATCACAAATAGATAAACAGATAGATGACAAACAGACACATACATACATACATACATACACTATAAAGAGCCATCCTCTATAATAAAAGGCTTGATCATGATCCCGTGTCATTTCTTGGCCCGTGTCTTTCTTGGCCGTTCTGGGCATGCGTGGAACGCATGCCCAGAACGTCCGTGAAAGATACGGCCGCCCAGACACGGGCGGCCATGTTCAGCGACAGCAGGAGGACCGGGAGGACAGAGGCAGCAGCGGGAACCTTGCCAGATGGGAGGAGGCGGGGGAAGCCGGCCGAGGTGGCGGCTCTGCCGCCGCCTCGGCCAGAGAACACAGTACGGCCGAGCGGCCACGAGACTGGACCCACTGGCGGCGGGGGAACTGAGCCCACTGGCGGCCGCCGGCGGGGAGAGTGGCCCGCTGGTGGCGGTGGCCGCTGCAGGGCGACTGGGGTCAATGGCGGCGGAGGCGGGGAGAGGACTGGGCCTGGCCTGCTGGCGGCGGCGGCTGCTGCGGCGGGCTGGGCCCACTGGCAGCGGCGGCCACACTCGGCCCCGCCAGAGACGGAGGGAACGGGAGGTGGGGGGAGGGGAAACACTAGCGCCCATTATTTTAACGCGCTAAAAAACACTAGTAAGAAATAAATGCAAAGCATTTACGACATTGCATGTTTCTTGTGAATGGGATTAGATGAGGAAACCAGCTGGTCAGGAAATGGAGGATAGCAGGAAATGCATGACAGCAACAAGTCATGAAGTACTGACCAATGACCCACTGTACCATCCACGTGAATGACCCACTGCACCATCCACCAAACTTCATGATAGATTCCAGTTGAAGGTCCAGTTATGGTGCAGACAGATGAGAATCAACAGTGACCAGCAGCAGAGGGTGGTGGTCAGGACAGGCTGGAATCAAGTTCTGGATTGGGTACACTAGGATCACAAGGGCCAGAGGCAGCAGACATGGCCGATGACAGGCTGATGGTCAGATAACAGATACCAAGTCCAAGTTCATGTTGCTACTCAGTAGGATGATTGCTTAGACTGAGCAGCTGACATGAATGCAAGGGTTTTGCAAAGGCTGGCTTACTATTAGTTTGTAAGTCAGCTGAGCTGACTGTATTCCATCTGTGAGGTCACCTGACAATGTCCAGGTTGCTACTGCAGCCTTAACTCACAGAGAATAATCTGCCCAGCTTGCTGAGGTTCCATTGAGTGCTGGTGGCCCCGGAAGTAAAGTGCCTGTGGTTTGCTGGAATGCCTGATTTAAGACCCTTCCTGGTCCTTATTCCTTTGTGAGGAAAAACAGTTCTGGAGAAAAAAATATGTTTTAGGAATTCATTAAAATGAGGGGGGGGGAACTCCTCAAATACTGTGGGGCGGGGGCGGGGGAGGTGAGATCTATACCCCTGCAGGACAGGAAATTTCCAAGAAACAATTTTATGTTTTTAAGTGCTGCGGAGTGTGGCTCCTGGCTTTGCCTTCCTCTGTACATCCTGCTTTCTAGTTCTACCTACCTTATTTGTTCTTCATTCTCTCAAGTGTTTACTTCTTCAGCAACCTAGCTTCACCACCACCAGGGTCTTTTTACGTCTTTTGGACATAAATGCATGTGTTTTCCCCAGTTCTGTCTTTCCTTCCGATATGTGATGAGTGCGACAACTTCCAAAGAACTGCCTGGACCTTATCTGGTCTAATAAAGATTTGTGCTTTAATTACTGATCCTGTTAAAAATGCACTATCCTGGGCTCCTAGAAGCTAATGAGCCTGGATTCTTACTATAACTTGTCAGTGCACTCTCTTTGCTGCCATTTAATTAAATACCACATTTACCCAAGAGAATGGCAACTGGACAACTCAGAACCCTTTCCAAAAATTTTATCTTAAATAAAGCTTAGTTCTTCAGCTTCCATGATAGTCAGTGGAAAGTTTCATACTGATGTCAATAAGAGCTGGCCCAACCCATTCCAGTGTCTATTTCCAAGCCATTGCTAGTTCCTGCCACTCAGTCCAGAGCACAAATCCTGTTCCCTGTGCTACAGCATTGTGTTGGCCAAACCCTACTGTCATTTGTTCCAAGGTGCTTATTAGCTCATGAAGGCAAGGGGCAAACAGCTCAGCTGGATGCCAGAAGCTATCTGGAGAATGCTTTCATCCAAAGGAAATAAGGAGTTTCCAACAGGGAAGTGCCACATGGAAAAATCCAGTCCTCAAGAGCCTGAGTTCCTTTATTTTGCCAGAGCCAAAGGCTTGTGAGTCTCAGAATAGCTTCAAGCATTAAAAATGTTTCTAGAAACCAAAGCTAAACAAAACACACACATGACTGACAAGTAGATAGAAAAAGAATGAGCATGCTGGCCAGATTATCCACTTCATACAAATCAGCATTGCTCAGCAATGGATCTAGACAGTATGAGTTTTCCTTTGCATAACAATCACTTAAACTTAGGATTTCTTCACACAATCAAGAAATTGAATATTTTAAGTGAGGTAAGAGAGAGAAAAAGAGTCCCTTTCTTCAAACCTGTTTTTATGATGAGGACGCCTCCTTTGCTCTTCATACAAACTGGTAGCAAATTGTCCAACTGTTCTCTCACAGAGTTAAATGACAATTGGGTTATTCACATGACCTACTGGGCGGGCAGCGGGGATGCTGCGCAATCTTCACCTCCGCCCCCAGATGATCATGGAAAGGTTTCTGGAAGTGCAGCATGTACTCCCACACAAGCAGTGCTGCGCTGAGCAGTGTGCAGCTCCAGCGGCCAGGACAACGCATCTCGGCCTCCAGGTATCCTACAATGCACCACATACCGAGTGTGGTGCATTGGGGGATTTCCACAAGAGATGGGTGCTCTAGGCAAGTGCCCAGGATCATCTGGGGGGAAGGTGAGGATTGTGCAGCCTTCCCCCCACCCTCCCACCTGGTAGGTCATGTGATTAATCAAATTGTCATTTAACTCTGAGAAGAGTTGGACAATTTGCTGCCTGTTTGTATGAAGAGCAAAGGAGGTGTCCTCATCATAAAAACAGGTTTGAAGAAAGGGACTCTCTTTCTCTCTCCTACCTCACTTAAAATATTCAATTTCTTGATTGTGTGAAGAAATCCTAAGTTTAAGTGATTGTTATGCAAAGGAAAACACATACTGTCTAGATCCATTGCTGAGCAATGCTGATTTGTCTCTGTCTCCTTGAGCAGAACACAGCCCGAGGACACACGCAACCAGGAACCCTGGGATAGAGGAGCGCTCGCTCCCTTAACCCCAACTAGGAACTGGGCTAAAAAGCTGGGCTAGATGGTGCTGCCTCACTGGGATTGGGCCTGATCCCAGTGGCTCTCATGTGCAACCTAACCCAGGCTAGATTTCCCTAGCCTGGGTTAGGCTTTGAGTGAGAACAGCCTCAATGTATATGTTAAAGATGTGCAGAATATTTCGAGCTCAAAATGTTCTGACTCAAAATAATCAATTTCCATTGCTTCGAGCTTTAAACAGAACACCCTTCAAATGAAGGGCCTGTTTTGAGCTTGGAACGAGATGACCCCATTCCAAGTCAAAACGTTTTGAGTGTCCCATGCACCATTTTGAAGGTCTTGCTGATTGGTTTTGGCACTGGCTTTTGACTGGCTTGCGATGTCCTTGCTTCTTGGTTGGCTTGTTATCATACAAATCAGTTTTATTTATTTGTTTGTTTGTTTGTTTGTTTGTTTATTTATTTATTCATTTATTTATTTTACATTTATATCCCGCTCCTCCTCCAAGGAGCCCAGAGCGGTGTACTACATACTTGAGTTTATCCTCACAACAACCCTGTGAAGTAGGTTAGGCTGAGAGAGAAGTGACTGGCCCAGAGTCACCCAGCTAGTATCATGGCTGAATGGGGATTTGAACTCGGGTCTCCCCGGTCCTAGCCCAGCACTCTAACCACTGCACCACACTGCTTCAGTTCATACAAATCAATTCAACCGGTGGTTCTGATGGGACATTCTGGGCATTTGCGTTCCGTTTCAAGCTCGGAATGGAATGCAAACCCTGTTCTGTGCACAACCCTAGTATATGAGCCGGTTCTCATGATCCGTGAGACCTGGTTTTGACAGAACTTCGGGGAGAGCGGGCTAAGCCCGTTCTCCCCGCAGACGAGCATGCAGGGAGCCCTGGGTGGCCGGATCGGCCGCCCACACGATGGCCGGCTCCAAGACGGAGCTGGAGGGGGGTGGGGGGAGCAGGGCCTGCGCGGCCCCCGGAAGCCCCAGTATGCCCTGCTCGAGCGCGCAGGGCATACTGGGGAGACCCCCGAGCTGGGAGGCTGCTTTTAAGCCTCCTGCCCGGGGGTCTACTTGTGAGTAGGCATGGCGTGAAGGCACGAGCTCGGCTGCGAGCCCGGTGGTTCTGACGGTCAACAAAAATTGGGCTAGCCTCTGCTGGCCTGATTTTTGTTGATCGTGAGAAGCATCCCTATGTTAATGTTCTACTAAGCTACTCAAAATGACTTATAATATGTATACTGAGTACAAGCAACATATAATACAATTATTATAAAATGCAGAAGATTTTTTAAAAATACATTAAAATTAGCAGCCAACAGTTGCATAAATCCAGAATGAGAGGGATCTACCCTTCTGAAGAATAAAGTAACATTAAACTTCTTTCTAGAAACACTTCTAATGCCTGAAGCTATTCTGACGACACACAGAGGTTTTAGGGAGGCCTTGTATTGCCAATCTGCAGACAGGGGCATTGTGAGGCTCTTGAGGGATGGAATTCTAGTGCTTTAAAGCCACCAGCATGAAACCCTGCTATGTCTCCCCACCCACTTTTACCCCCCAAATGGAGCCGACTCTCAGCAGGGCCTCTAAAAGAAGTACTAAAAGACAGGACACTAATTATTATGCTCGAGGGACAGAGAGCTACTCCTGACTTGCCACACCAAGTTGCATGTTTGGTCGTAGTGCTTGCAGAGGCCACCAAGGGGTAGTTTTCATTATGATTCTTGTTACCTTCACGAATCAAGGGAAATGTTGACAAGAGTTTTGCTTTTCTAACTTGACCAGGAGGTTGATGTCATCCACTCGTGCCAAGAACGAATGAGAAGACACTTGGATAAGGCGATAGCCCAGCTTGCGTAAGAAAACATTTGGTCTTCACTTCCCTCAAGAGGGCTTTAAACATAAATTCAGATGTGAACACCTCATCCATTTTCCCCATAGTGAAGCTTGAGAGGGAGAAATGTCTCTAGCTATGCCTTTGGCCTTCTCATTGAATAAGGGTATATGAGATGGACCAGAAAGAAACCCCGAGGCTGTTCACACACGCAGCAAAGATCGGGCTTGGCTGCCTTAGCTTGATCTTTGCTGTGCGTGTGAACCATTGGGAGCCATGCGGTGTCCAGCGCCAAACCTGCTACTGGAGCCCACCTCCAAAATGAGGTTAAGGGAGCATGCACCCCGTTTTGTTGATCATCTTCCAGGCAGCGTCAGCGGGGGGTCCCCATAATGCACTGTGCACTCACACGGTGCATTATGGGATTTCCGGGGGGGGGGACACATCCCAGCCCCAACTCTCTGCCACTGCCTGCTGGGGAGAGCTGGAGTCCATGTGGGCACGCAATCTGTGCACCCAGCACAGACTGGGCAATTGTCTGCAGGGGAGGTAAGGTTTTACAGCCTTCCTCTCCACATTCCCCAACCCTTTCTCATGCATTGTGAGAAAGGGCTCCCTGTGTCCATGGGAGTTACCAAACTGTCTTCTATCCATATTTGTTAGAGCACCTGGAAGTCAGCCTTTCACCTAGCCTTGGGATAATAGCAATTCCTTATGGGTGAGCAGCTTGCCAAACTCATATCCATGCCAGCTTGTAGCACATATGTGCAGAGAGAGAGAGAGAGAGAGAGAGAGAGAGAGAGAGAGAGATTGTGATAGTTCATACTGTTACAGGTAAGATAGTTCTTACCTGTTACGGGTCCTTTGAACATAAATTGCAGACTATCATCTTGCCAAGACATCCTTACTGTCTTGGTAATTTAGACAGTTTGAAAATGTCTTTTCAAGTTGGATTTTAAATTTTTCAAAATGTTCAAAATAAAATAAAAACCAGGTTCTGTATCATTGCAAACTTTCAGTTGTGTATGAATTTTCATTTTAACTTTGACATCGACCTGGAGGATCAGCAGTTGATTAAATCAAGTCCATTTAAGTTGTATACAAACCCTGAATTGCAGGAGGAAATGGTATTTCCCTAAAGTTGCAGTCCAGTATTAGACTGGGGAGACTGTTTGTCATATTTATAAACTGCCTGACATAGGAATCTCCAGGTGGTGTACAAACTATTTTAAACACAGCAAAAATAAAACAGTTAAAATTAAAGCTTAGTTTAAATTTAATTAAACGAAATAACTAAAAATCATTTAACCCAGGGCTCCCAGATGTTGTTGGACTACAACTCCCAGAATCCCCAGACATGGCCTTTGTGGCTGGGAATTCTGGGAGTTGTAGTCCAACAACATGGTTGTTAAGAAACCCTGGTTTAACCCATTCTTTAAAAATAGCAGAAGGGGGCATGAGGGAGGAAAGAGCCCCTTCAGGAGAAGGAGGCTGCCGTTGTGTGAATTAGATGAGGAAACAAGATGAACAAGATCTGTTAACTCAGGAAGGGAGAAAGGAAGGAAGGAAGAAGGAAGGAAGGGAGGGAAGAAAGACAGAGGGGAAGAGTGAGTGGAGGAGAGAGAAAGAGAGAAAAAGAAGGGAGGGGAAGAGAGAAAGAAGGAAGGGTGAGGGACAGGCCCGAGCCTGTCAGTGGTCTGAGAGGAATGAGTGGCCATGGTGGTGGTGGCAGCAGCAAGGAAAGGCCCAGTCAACCACTGCTGCTGTTCGGGGCTACCAAGGCCATTGACAGATGCAGGCAGGCAGGCAGGCAGGGACGGGTCTGGGTCTGTAAGTGGCCTGAACAGAACAATCAGCCGTGGTGGCAGCAGCAAGGAAGGGCATGGTCAACTGCTGCTTATGCTCCTGTGGGGAGGAGCAGGAGTGGGTCTCAGGTGAGGGTGGAGAGATCTCTTAGGTGAGAGGGGCTGTGGCAAGAGGTGAGGGGAGCAATCAAATACTAGCATGCAGATGCTCTGCGTGGGTTAAGCTAGTTACAAGTATTATGAGCAACATCTTGTTGCACTAGTGTTTCTTGCAACCAATGTATTAGATATGGACATCATTTTTAAACACTCATGTACACAAGTCTGAGGAAATTGTCTGGGCCAGGCTTCCAAGATGTGTTGCACAGTGTTCATGATGACTACAGCTATACATGCATAGACTTTCCTTTCAGATGTGGTGCTGAATGCACAGATGGGGCAGCAGGCACAGCAATGTCAGGGATGGGACCAGCAAATACTGTCCCTCTTCCCCCCTCTACACATATCATAAAACATATGGAGGGAACAAGTAAACAGGGATTATAAAGAAGCCATATCTGTGTTTGAATTGCAAATGTGCCATTTCAGCAGGAGAAGTGAGCTTACCCCAAGGCCAGCACGATAAGACCAACTGTCTTCTGGCCACTCCCCCTGAGGAGAACCAAGTCCTCCTCTACAGCCATTGTCATCAGGCTGCAGCAGAGGGTGAGGCAAGCAGCAAGGCCCCTCCATTAGCCTGAGGAGAACTAAGTACCTTCTGGACTCTCCCCTCTGACAACTCTCCACATCTTTGTTTGATTTTTTTTTAAAGACTAGCTTAACCCATGCAGAGCATCTGTAGACTAGTACTTGATTGCTCCCCTCACCCCTGCCACAGCCTCCCTCACCTCAGAGATCTCCCCACCCTTACCTGAGCCGCACTCCTCTCCTCCTTCTTTTCTTCCATCCCATTGCTTCCATCTCCCTCACTGCTCTTGGCTGTGTTTGCAGCATTGCTGGTGACTATTGGCCAAGCTGCAGCCCCCTATCCCCAGAGTCCTCCCCACCCTCACCCAAGCCCTGCTCCTGCTCCTCCCCACAGTAGCAGCAGCAGTTGACCAGCCCCTTCCTCACTGCCACCACCACCATTTCCCTCAGGCCGCTGACTGTCCATCCCAGGCCTGTCCCTTGCCCACCTGCCTGCCTCCGCCAATGACCTCAGTAGCCCTAAACAGCAGCAGTAGTTGATTGGGCCCTTCCTTGCTGCTGCCACCACCATGGCTGCTTGTTCCCCTCAGGCTGCTGACAGGCTCAGGCCCGTCCCTTGCCCTTCCTTCTTTCTCTCTTCCCCTCCCTTCTTTTTCTATTTCTCTCCTCCACTTGCTTGACCCCTCTTTCTTCCCCTCTCTTCTTCTCTCTCTCTCTCCCTTCCTGAGTTAACAGATCTTGTTCATGTTGTTTCCTTATCTAATTCACACAACAGCAGCCTCCTTCTCCTGAAGGGGCTCTTTCCTCCCTCATGACCCCTCTCTTTGCAGACATCTATCTATCTATCTATCTATCTATACAACTCTCCTTTGCAATCAAGAACATCTTCCAAAGAGTAAGAGTTGCATTCCAACTGACCTTAACCATCACAGGCTCCTCCTTCCTATCTGCATATGGAATCCCCACTGCCCAATTACCATGGTGCCTTAGGCTCCTCCTCCCTATCTGCATATGAAATCCCCACTACCCAATCACCATGGTGCTTCTGCTCTCACAGGCTCCTCCTCCCTATCTGCATATGGAATCCACACTGCCCAATCAGGTGCTTCTTTTTGCGAACCCTCGAGAGCTGCCACACATGGGATTAGCCACGGGTATGCCTTAGAGAATCATATATATAGATTGTGAGCCCTTTTTGGGACATAATTATTAATTCCCCACCGCCCACTGAGATCTGCTGGAGAGGTCCGTCTGCAGCTGCCACCGGCTCGTCTGGTGGCCACTCAGGGACGGGCCTTCTCCGCTGCTGGCTTGAGGCTTTGGAATGTGCTCCCTAGTGAAATAAGAGCCTCCCCATCTCTGACAGCTTTTTAAAAGTCTTTAAAAACACATTTCTTCACCCAGGCTTTTAATGAATGTGGTTTTAATGGTTTTAATGCTGTTTAAAATATTATTTTTAAATTTTTAAATTGTTGTAATGTGTGTGTGGTCCCCCCACCTTTTGTCTTAACAAATGTTTTACTTTGTTTTTATTCTGTTGTAAACCGCCCAGAGATGTAAGTTTTGGTTGGTATAAAAATGTTTCAATAAATAAATAAATAAATAAATAAATAAATAAATAAATAAATAAATAAATAAATTCTAAAGAATGCTATAAGCTGCTCTGAGCCTTTCAGGAAAAGCGGGATATAAATGTGACAAATAAAATAAATAAATACTAAATAAAACATGTCCCTACAAGATATTTGCAATCCATGGAATCCACGGGCATCTGCAAGACTTTTTGTGGGTGTGGGAGTGGGGAGTGGGCAAAGGTTGCAGTCCTGTACCCACTTGCCTGGGAACAAGCCCCATTGAATTCAATGGGACTGGATCGATACGGGGGCGGGGCAGTAACTGCCCCCTCTTGCCTTCCCTCTCTAGATGCCTATGATGGAATCACATCTGCCAGTGGACTTAATCATTATTGAAAAGCCGTAAAAATGAAATTAAGTTGATAACTTAACACCCATTTGTCATAATGAAGGGGAGATAGAAAACTCTATAATAAGGGGTCTAAAGAGGGTTAGGGTTTGCTTTTTTAATGAGCCATGATCATGCCTCACTGCTTGACTGCATTTGGCCTTTTTGACTACAGATCTGATAGGGCAGCTCAACATGAGCTAGAGAAAGACCTGAGTGACAAGCAGACAGCTCACCGGATTGATGACAAATGTCACCATCTCAGGAACACATCTGATGGCATCAGCTACTACCGAGGTGTGGAGCGAGTTGATGCTACGTAAGTGTTGTCTGGATCCTTGTGCTTACGTGCCCTTGGAGTGAGAACTGTAGCTCTAGTTGCAAAAAATATGACTACTATTGATGTAACATGCCACCTAATGGTGCAGTGGGGAAGTGACTTGATTATCAAGCCATCGGCTGCCAGTTCAAATCCCCTCTGTTATGTTTCCCAGACTATGGAAAACACCTATATCGGGCAGCAGTGATATAGGAAGATGCTGAAAGGCATCATCTTATACTGCGCAGGAGGAGGCAATGGTAAACGCCTCCTGTATTCTACCAAAGACCACCACAGAGCTTTGTGGTTGCCAGGAGTCGAAACCGACTCAACAGCACTTTACCTTTACCTAATGATGTAACAGCCCAGAAGGATCATCCTTTGAGCCTGCTATGGGAAACTGTGTGCCTGTTCCTGAAGTAAGCATACAGACTTCAATTTGGCCTCCGTTGAATCACTCTACTGATGTAAGGCTAAAATCTTCCTGTCTTTTTTTATAGATATGTCTAGATGCAAATATATCCCAAAGTCCAAAAGTATTTTTCTAGAGCAGCATAAAGGTCCAATTTCCTTTCCATCCTAGAGACTTAATAGTGGTTTGTACTTGACTGTTCATGACTTGGGTTGCAATCTTATGCATACCCTAACCTGAGAGCCTTTCCTAGTGAACTCAACAGGACTGTCTTCTGAGCAGACTAGCATAGGGCTGTGTTGTTGGTTTCTCATATTATGATTACTCATCAGTACATATTGTTTGGGTTCTTCAGATGATCATCCAAGCCATGGTTTAGATTATCATAAATGAGCCCCAGGGAGCTATAGGCTTGTGTGCTCCCCTTCCCCTCCATCTTAGCATGCTGAAGTAGAAGACTGAAAGCTTCTGGTCTTGATTTTAAATGAACCATGGCTCTGTGTGTTGTCCATACTCAGGGAGCTGAGGTTAGTTTTAACTGTGGCTGGCTTTTTCATATACCAGGATCTACCACAGTGTGATCCTGTTTTGTTTGAACCTTAAGTTGAAATAATAAGTTAACTCAACCTTGCTTCCTGAATTTGGATGACACAAGAAGCTGTAATTAGTTTAGAATCAGAAGTGGAAGCTATGGTGACTCATCTCTGATTACTGTGATTCACACATACAAGGAAACACCCAATGCTTCATTCATATGTGCACCAACCCTAAACTAGTGTATTGTTGCATAAGCTTTTCTAGGCAATAGCCGAAGCTGCACAAAATACTTAAAACTCCTTTGCATCTGGAAAGGTAGAGCAGTGACATGGGGCAACCTCATTTATGAAGAGCTATATGTATATTGTGGCACCTTTATAAATATATAGGATGATTGTTGAGTTATGCCTCCACTAACCCTTGCCTTCCCTCCCATTCTATATTCATAATTACCCCAAACATATTTTAAAGGGGGGAGTAAACAATATAGAACAGAGTTACGTGGCTACAGATGTTCCAGTTTTCAATGGAAATGCATGTTTTAGCTTTAAAAGATTTTTACTGCAATAATGTGGACTAGGGTTTGTTTGTTTTTAAAGGGAAAGCATACATTCTTTTTACTTCTTAAGAATCAAGAGGACATGGTGCTTAAATTAATGTGAGTGGTGAAGATAAGAGTCTACATATGGGCAGACTTGGATACAAACTCAAAATTTCTGGCTACTTATTTCCTTTCTTTCCCTTTTGTTAAATCTCTTTTTGTCTCCCTCCCTCATTCCCACCCTAAATTCCATATATATATATATTTCAGGAAGATGCTCCAAGACTATCATCCAGAAAATATGCATATAAATTGTTAGACTAAAAAAAAAAGTATGTCAAAATAGAGCAAATGCAAATGTTAAGTATGTAATTAAGCTGCAAAAGTAGCTGTATTGTTATCAATCAATGCAGAGCTTTTGGAATGTTTACTGGATGCATTAGCAACTGAAGCAGCTTTTAGGAAGGGCCACACAAACGTTCTTGTTTGTCTCTTGCTGTGCTTTCCCAGGATTTCCGTGCCAGAATCTTGGGCCAAGTTTACTGATGATAACATTCTACGCTCCCAGAGTGAGCGGGCTGCCTCTTCCAAGCTCAGGGATGATATTGAAACGCTGCTTGTGGTGACTGCCAATGAGATGTGGAACCAGTTTAACAAAGCAAATGTTGCCTTTACCAACCGCATCTCTGAAACAGCTGATGCCAAGAACAAGATTCAGACCTATCTGGCTAAGGTGAACTCAACTTCTTGTCTTCTTGTTTGGGGTTAGCTGCCTTCTTGGGCATGTGAGTCATATGGAGTTTTATGTGCTGCAGTGCATCTGCTTTCCGCCTGTGGCACACCCTGTAGATTGCTGTGTGGATCTGTGTGCAGCAATGATCTTGCCTGTGGGCATTAGACTAGCTCATCTTTGATCCCAGAACATAGTTGGAGAGCACATGATGCATCCATCTGGTTGGAGCTAAGCAGGTCTGTGTCTGGATACCACTTTGGAACCCTATCTATGCTTCTTTGAGCCCTACCATGGACGAAAGATGGGATGCACATGTAAAATAAACAAATCCCCTACAAACCTATAATTCTATGAACCCAGCATGAAAGAAAGCACAATAACATAGATACCAACTCCACAACATCTTGCAAAGACTTTTGCCTTAACCCAACAGCTTTGGAAATGCAGACCTGATGTGGGAGTAAAATAAGCTAGCTCAGAGTCAATGTTCATAAGACAATGTCCAGTGTCTCTGTTTCTTTTCTTCTTTTTGGATGAAAAACTCTCTGCGAATTCCCATAACAGCAATCGTTCTCAAATTCCACAGACTTATTTAGCCCTGCACTAAAATATTCTGCTATTCTTTTGTTAGCCACCCAGAGAACAATTCATTATGGGGCAGCTAACAAATAAAGTTGTTGTTGTCATCGTCATTGTCATCCTCCTCCTCCTTAGTGTAAAATGAATTGAATGTAAGGTATTGGTACAGACAATGCACTTCTGACAGCTACTCATTGTCAAAGGTACACTCTGAAGTTGCAGAGAGACAGCTAGATTTTGCAAAGGTCTCTTCTTCTTCTGAATGAGCCATTTGAAATGATGCATTGAGGAGGATACTTTTCTACAGTCATTAGAAGATGGTTTAGAAGGATCATAGAAACCAGGGCTGGCCCACTAATGAGTCACAGGAAGGCAATGGCATTGCTAAGATCAGATAAGACAGAGGCAGTGAGGCCAAGGGTGAGGAAAGGCCAGGGGTGAGGAATGAAGCAGAAGGCAATGTGAGTCCACATTTCATGTTGCTTAGGTCCCTGCCCTGTTCCCCTTTCAAAAAGGAGGGAGAATGGGCAGACCAGTGACTGACCAAGAAACAGCAGTTGCACTTGGAGCTTCTGCCAAAAAGTATGAAGGAGAAAAGATGAGAGTTGTGGAGGAAGGGTAGTAGTAGGAGTGTGAAAAAGAAAACTGTCCAACTGGGAGAAGGGGAGGGGTGGGGCTGTGTTTGGGCAAAATGAGGAGTGAGGTCCAGTTTGTGAGGGGGAAGAAGGAGGCTCTGTGTGACTGGGGAAGAGGAAATGAGTATGGAAATGGGGCAGTGTGGCTCACCAAGTTGCCTCAGGCACCAATGGGGCTTGGGCAAGCCTGACCAGAACAGAGAACAGGAAGAGGTTAACCAAGAAGTCAGCCCATGTCCTGAAGCAGGAAGGCCTCTTCATGAAGCATCCCAATGAGGCTATTTAGAATATTCCTTAAAGCTCTACAAGTAGAGATTCCGCAGCTTCTCTAGACAACTTTCCCCTTTAATTTCTATTGTTCTTACATTTAAGAGGTTATTCTTGAACTCTCAACATAAGTTTTCTCTTTTATCCTTCCCTGAGGGACAGAAAAGAATATTTGGGGTTTCCCCCTCTCTCCTTTCTCTGTCTTCTTTTTGGTAAGCAAAACATGCCCTGCTCTGTTACTCTTTCCTCGAAAGAATTATCACCCAAACCCAGGCCTCTGTTCTAACAGAAGTAACTTAATTGAGCAGCATAATATAGATCTGCCCCTTTTGCTGCTGGGGGTCATATGCCTCTGGCATCTGTCTTCAAAATGTCTCTGTGCCACAAAGTGATCATAATGAGAAGTTCTATACTGAGATACAGCCACATCTAACTTTTCCCTTTCTAGACATTTTGTTGAAAATAGTCATGGTCTGCAGAATGGTTATAGCCAAAGGCACAGCTACACAAGTAGATTTACATGGGGTGGGTGGGAAGACTGAGACATCTAAACTTTTCAGTGCACCAGTCTCGTGACTATGTTGGCTTCTCACCATCCTCAACAGCAATGGGGTTGATAGCGAGACCTGTGTGATGGGCACCATTGGCATGATGGTAGGAATTATGTCACTACCAGATTCCCAAATGCTACTCTTACATAAATCAATTTCGGTGCTCCATCTTCTCCAGTAAGAAAATGGAGATGTGCCCTGAAGCAGCCAGCAAAGCTTCAACCTCCACCCCCGCTCTCTCGCTCTCTTGTATGTGCTTTGGTGACTCACTTGTCAAAAACCAAAGCACTCACAATGGCAGGTGTAGAGCTGTACCTTGCTTGAGATAAGGTCTGTCGTGGTACTCAGCTGTCTACAATCATATGCCCATCTACTCAGAAGTAAGTTGCACTGAGTTCAGTGGGGCTTACACCAAAGTAAGTGTGGATAAAACTGCAGTCTAATTCATTTACGGCCCATTCAGACTGAAGATAATTGTGTCAGTGAATTTTGAATGGAAGAAAATTAGGA
The DNA here is from genome assembly GCF_027244095.1 of Hemicordylus capensis. Taxonomy (NCBI): domain Eukaryota; kingdom Metazoa; phylum Chordata; class Lepidosauria; order Squamata; family Cordylidae; genus Hemicordylus; species Hemicordylus capensis. Next base: position 384,177,326 of record NC_069658.1, read on the forward strand.
ACTATAGGTGAACATACTAGATTTTGAATGGATCGAAGTCCTTTTACAGAAGCACAGTAAAGAAAACTGTAATATATTGGGGTCATTCACATGACCGGGCGGGCAGGGAAGTGGGCAGGTGGGGAGAAGACTGGTCCAACTCACCTTCCTCCTAGGTGATCATTAGAGTGTTGCTGGGAGTGCGCATTACGCTCCCAGACGGTCCTTACTGTATTGTGCAAAACGGAGCTGTGAAGGGACCACGCATCCCGGCCTCCGGATATCCCACAATGCAATAGATATCCCGTGTGACATGTGTGGTGCCCCTGTCTGCCCATATCTAAGCACCCATATCTGTGTCCGCTGGAACTGAATGCAGCCACAACAAATACATGATCCTGGAGTCTGGGTTAAGGGCTCACTCGAGCTTTTAACTCCGACTAAGAGCTACGTTGAAAAGCTGGGCTAGATGGAGCTTCACTGCCAGGATCAGGCCAAGAGCGCTTTTTATTAGCTTCAGCTGATAGGTCAGCTACACCCATTTCTGGAGGTAAATGACCTTAAAACAGTGGTGTATATGCTGGTAACATCCAAGCTTGACTACTCGTTTGGGAGGTGACTTGGTACTGGGCCCTCTCTGTGGCTGCCTCGGGGCTTTGGAATATGCTGCCTATCAAAAGAGCCTCTCCATCTCTGTTTGCTTTTAGGATGACCCTCAGTAAACACCTGTTTTCTCAGGCTTTTAACCGAAATTAATTTTGAACTGTTTAATTATTTTTATCCCATGAAATTGTTTTAAACTTTTATTCTGGGATAGTGTTTTAATTGTTTTTACTCTGTTTTATATTTGTTGTGGCTTAAATTGTGTATACCACTTAGACACATATCATATAAATATGATAGATGAATGAATGAATGAAAGAATGAAAGAATGAAGCAAGCTTGGATCATCAGACATGGTTGGACTACAACTTCCATAATCCATTCAGCTATTGTGGTTAGGGATAATGGGAGTTTTAGTCCAACAGCATTTATAGATACAAGTTTAAGAACCCCAGTACTAAAGCATATTCTTTATTAAAGACATGTATCAATTTGTTGATGGCATTTCTACTTTCTTATTCCCCTCAAACTGCAGACTCTACAAGAAATCTTCCAGACAGAGATGACCATAGAAGCCATTCGAAAGTCCATCAGGGACAAAGGGCCTGCTCTGAAGGTGGCCCACACACGTCTGGATGAGCGCACTCGTAGACCCAATGTTGAACTCTGCCGAGACTCTGCCCAGTTACGGTAAGCAAAAAACAGCAAAAAACAGCATACTTGCTTCCAGGTTGGGAAAATGTGATTCTGTGCATTCCAGGCTGGCCCAAGGATTGGTGGCACCCCAGGTGAAGCCTGGCTTTGGCATCCTCCACTCCCTTTGCCCATGGGGGTGAGTGTCTCACATCATCCAAGTGGGTGGTTGGGCAGGCCCCATCATCTGAGTGGATCAGTGGGCATTTCCCATCATGTGGGTAGATGGTCTCCATCACCCCCCACCCACTCACCCACTTGCTGTTTTTTTTCCCATTCTGTTGCCCTTGACCACTGCTCCTGCAGGGAGAGCCTGAATGGTAGAAAGGGCAGGGATGCAACAGCATACCCCACAGGTTGCTGCCCCAGACAGCCGCCTAGGTCTGCATTGCTGGCAGGCCAGCCCACTTGGGGCTCACCAGGTGGCATGTGACCTAGGCCATCAGTGTCCCTCCCTGCTTGGTGCCCTAGGCACCCAATGGATGGGCCGGACCTGTGTGCAATGGTTCTTATAAACAGCTATGGCCTTGCACGTCTTTGGGAATTACTTGCCTTCCATTCCTGTCCAGCTCAGCTTCATCATCCACAGTTTTACATGCTTAGAACATAAATTGCTCAACCAGAGTCTTGATAAAGTTATCTGAAGTGCATCCGTAAATCATCTGGGAAAATGATAGCTTCCTAGATGTCTGATAATACTGTGGTCACTTCCCACAAGGCCTTTGTGACTTGGAAAGGCTTATTCCCCTGTCAAAAATAACACAGATTCTGAAACAAATCATCCATCCGCTACATTGTGACCTCAGGCCCTATATGTGTTTCCTTCATTGCTCACCAAGTTCAATTGGCATTTCAGCTACCCAGCTCCTCAAAGGAGCACAGTCCTACAATTAGATTTAAAATGCTTGTTTGTTTGTTTGTTTGTTTGTTTGTTTGTTTGATGGAAATAAGGAATCCTTTTGGTAAAAAGAGTTTCACTGAGCATATTTACTCATATTTCTGCAGAAGACAGCTGGAGGGCAAACACCATGTTACACAGATTTTCACATGTTATCCCAACAGTCCTTTTAAACAGGAAATGCTGTTTCTGGAGGGAGAGGTGACTGGAACTGGAGAAATGGTGGGCAGGAGCACTTAATGGTTTTCCTGCCTGCCACATGCAGGCCAGATTATGACATGCTGTGGCCCTAAGTTATATCAAGCTTCTAAGGCTCCATAACATTCCAAAAAGGGTTGGAAGTCCAACCCCGGCACGTCACTCCCCCCACCCCCTCCACTGCACTGCATACAGTTACAGCAGGGTTTGTCTGAAGAGGTGAATGCTACCTGTAACTGTGATGGTGGGCATTGGTCTAAACTGGTCCCTGATCTAATAAAAGTTTGCTACCATTTACAGATATTTCTCTACATTTTTATAAAGTCAATATGATAAACAACTGTGTAGCCACATACCCAGACTGCTGGTGGCCATTTTAATCATAGAGCTGAGTGGGAAGATGGGCCAGGCAGAGCAGAGCTGCTGCAATAGTATGGGCTGCCTCTCTACTGTTCCTCCACTGCATTTTGGTATATCTGGAGGCCCCAACTCCTGATTTCAGTAATGGAGATTGCTGCTGTGACATTCGTGTGGGTGCGTGAGCAGCAGAGACCAGAGCATAGGGATATGCCTGAACCACTGTTCAAAGTGTGGTTCAGACACTTTTAGGGAAATTAAAAAGGGGACTTGAAGAAAAAGGAGAGCAGGTGCTTAGCTGCTCTCCCCTGTCCCTTCCCGCTGGGGTGGCGCTGGCACCAAAAAGCCGCCCATGCACCATTTGCGTGGTCAGCATGGTGTTGCTGACCACACAATTGGCACCTGCACAGATGCCATCTGCATGCTGATGGTGCATGGGGGGCTTTTTGGGACCAGTGCTGCCCCAGCAGGAAGCTGAAAGGGGCTGTGGGGAGCAGGTAAGCACCTGCTCTCCTTTTTCTTTAAGTCCCCTTTTTAATTTCCTTCAAAGTGCCTGAACCGCGATTCAAATTGCGGTTTGGGCACATCCTTACCAGAGCAGGCTCTGGTTGCCTGGGAACAGGCAGGTGGGATCCTGCCTTCCCTCCAACTCCCCAATTTGGTTGTGATAACAAGTTTCTTGTCTTTTAAATCCCAGAACATAATGATGTGCCTATTTTCTGATTTTAATTACATATTTTTGCAGAAATTAATCAGGCACCAAGAAGGGAGACACATACTGTAGTCAGGGGATGCAACCTTATATTCATGTTATCCTGAAACTTTGAGAGCTTAGCTGTGAGTGAATTATTGGACAGCTGGCTCCAGCAAAGAATAGCTGTACACATTTCCTCTGAACTCCTCGTACAGGCCACAGTGGGAGACAGGAAACAAGGCTAAATAGATTGTTGGTCTTATCCCGCATCGGTATTCAAGAGTTCACTTTTTAACTTGGTTCACAAACTGGAAACAAATAGGTATCACCTTAGAATGCCCTCTTGCCACCTTTACTGTTTTTATCCACCTTTCATTTATTCACCACCCTGCAATTCATGAATTCTGCTGTGTTTTGCCTACTCACATGAGTTGACAGAGGAATGTGAAGCCCAGGGGAAAAAAACCTGACCAACCAGAATACCAAAATGAGAACAGGAAACCACAACTTTCCATCCTTTTTCTCTCAGTGGTGTTGCCTGTCGAATGGACTTTTTCCATCACTCTAAAGTTTTGTCCTACTGATTTCATGGGGAAAGGGGCTGCTTCCTACTCTGCTGGGAAGCCATGATATTTTTGCTAGTCTCCTTATAGCAAGCCAGCATGTTGAACACTCACCAAAGCACAAGATAATTGGTGTCTGTAGCATTCAGAGCTGTTTCCTTACTAAGCCTGCAGAGGCTTCACCAGAAATTTGACAACTGGAAGGCAAAAATGCCTTTCCTATGCAGAGTCAGCTAACTCATTCTTTGTTGCTGTGTTCCACCCAGCCTTGTTAATGAAGTGTATGAAATTGATGACACAATCCAGACCCTTCAGCAGCGGCTGAGAGATGCAGAAGATACACTCCAGACACTGGTCCACACCAAAGCCAACCTGGAACATGACCTAGCTGTCAAAGCAAATACGCTCTTCATTGACCAGGAGAAATGCATGGGGATGAGGAAGACCTTCCCCAACACACTGAGGCTGGTGGGATACACATAGACCGGTGCTAACCTCAAAGATGTTTTTTCCCTTCTTTTTCTTTTTTGCAAGGGGTGGGGTGGGAGGAGTTAGGAACCGATGAATTAATAAAGGTTTGTCCAGGGGAGGTTTGCTCTGTAGCAATTTTATGAGGATTTTGTTTTTGAAGATATGGTTATATTTTCATTTATTAAAGGATGCTCTGCACAGGAATTCATCCATCTCCTCTTTATGTCTAGAATATTTCTTTCTCTTCTAGCTGGATATTCTCCTTTATGGGAGAGGCACAAACACCTGTGCATACACACACAGTGTTTGTTGTAGACAGCCAACTGGCATGCAGCCCAATCCTGTGCACACCTTATGGAAGTAAGTCCCATTTAATTCACTGAGACTGACTCCAAGGGTGCATAGGATTGCATCTCATGCCTTGATCCAATAGAGCCAAGAGCTAATGAGATAGTGAGGTAATTCACATGACCAGGTGGGCAGGCAGGGTGGGGGGAGGCTGGTAAAACTCACCTTCCCAGATGAGTGCTTGTCTGTTGCTTCAAGTGTGAACCATGATCCCATACAATATGCTGTATGCCGCAGCGTGGAGCTCCTGAGATGATGTGATGTATTGGAGGATTCCCCCAGGAGACAGGCATTCTAGGAGCCCATCTCTGTGTGGCTGGGGCTAAACATAACCCCAGAACACATGATCCCGAGGCCCACTCAAGCTCTTAAACCTGGCTAAGAGCTGGGTTTGAACGTGGGGCTAGGTGACGCTGCCCCACTGGGATTGATCCCGATCCCGGCGGTTCTCATTCACAGCTCAACCCAGGCTGGGCTTCCCTGGGTTAGGGTGCACGTGAGAATAGCTTCAGTGTTTGGTACCATCAATCATCTGTTCATGGAGAGGGCTGAGGACTGAACCCAACCCCCTTCTCCCCGCTCCTACTCAAACAAATGATTGGTTCTGAATGCTCTCTGATCCTGGCTGTGTGTAGCCCCAGATCCTGGATCAGCCTCTCAGACTGGTAATTTATTCTTGCTGTCTCAACCTATAATTTTAGGCTTCTCAAATTGCAGAGCCTTCCGTTCCTCTGTTTTATTCTAATGGGGGGGGGGAATGGCACAAAAGAATCTGAAAATACTTGGCAATGAGTGTAATTAGGTGCTGATATGTATTGTGTACTTCTGACAACATGGAAGGATAAACATGAATTATTTGGCATCAAATAAAACTTCCCAGTTCCCTGTTCCAAGCTATCAGACATTTTGGTCTATGGTTGTTCTTTTCTGATTGCTTTGAAGAATAGACTAGTTTCTGCAATATCTCGTTTGCTGGTGCATCACACAACACAGCAGGAGAATGTACTTCAATGGCCCCAGTCTGCTGATGATACCTAGCAGCTCATCAGCAGAGGCACCAAGGTAAATTTAGCAAAACATCAGCTTGGTTCCTCATCGAAACATTTGCACTCAGTATGTTGGTGTAAACAATGAGGCACCTTAGAAGGGAGCTGAAGATATAACAAACTGGTCAGTCCTATTTTAAATAAACCCTTTCTATAAAGGCCTGCGTGCTTGGCTCATTTGGAGAGCATAGAGTTATTTTTGTGGATCTGCACAGATAAATTTGAAACACGAAGGCTTCCACTTATAAAACTGCCCTCTGTAATTAGAAATCATAACCAACAAATACCCATGATTCCCAAACTAGCCTATAATTAGAATATCACTCTCCATTATGTATCTGATGTCATAGGTTGCTGTCATGAGCACAGCTAAGAGATGTAGCAAACTCACTCTCTGACTCTAGATTAATTAACAGTTCACACTCCTGTTAATATTTCACTGGGTTTTATGAATCTGGGACTTGTGCACATTCTCTTAAGTTCTCATTCTCTGCTAGGAGGAATTTCCTCCTACCTTAACTTGGAAGAGAAGCTGGCAGTTCATATAAATCAGAAGTACTTTCAAATCAGTTTTTACACAATACTGCCTAGCAGGTGTCACCTTAACTGGAGCAGCAGGGAAATGCTTGACTAACAAGCAGAAGGTTGCCGGTTTGAATTCCCGCTGGTACTATATCGGGCAGCAGTGATAGAGGAAGATACTGAAAAGCATCATCTCATACTGCAAGGGAGGAGGCAATGGTAAACCCCTCCTGTATTCTACCAAAGAAAACCACAGGGCTCTGTGGGCACCAGGAGTTGAAATTGACTTGACAGCACACTTTACCTTTACCTAGCAGGTAGTGACAGGATCATGTGCTAGCTTGCTCCCTACAGTGTGCAAAGAAATTCCATATCTACAAACATGTGAACTCATCCTTAGCCACATGTACACCAGAAGCTAGAAGACAATGGGATTTCATGCAGCCCGTTTCATTGGGAGAAGTAACGCAACTTAAGCTGGCAGCAGGTGATGCAGTTTCTAAACTCTGCCAGTTCAGTCTGTCTGTGACTGTGTCTGGCTTCTAGCACTACCTATCACATAAAGGTTGTGCCATTGACATGGCATCAACTCCTGGTGACCACAGAGCCATGTGATTTTCTTGGTAGAATACAGGAGGGGTTTACCATTGCCATCTCTATGAGATGATGCCTTTCAGCACCTTCCTATATTGCTGCTGCCCGATATAGGAGTTTCCCATATTCTGGAAAACACACCAGCAGGGATTCAAACCAACAGCCTCATGCTCTCTAGTCGTGCTGCTTCCCCGCTGTGCCATTAGGTGGCTACCTATCACATACATGGGTTAAATAAATTGCCATCAATATATTACCTTGTTTCTTAATCCAAATTTATCTGAGGGATATTAATTTCTTCTCTTGGCAGAGGGTGCTGATTTGATTTAGGGCAGAGGATGGAATTGATACCTTAGATACATGTAAGTTATATTATGACCACATGATTTTTGAACCCACCATTCAACTTTTCAATCCATATCAGCCTCAGTTAATCAGGGTTTTTGTTTTTGTTTTGATCCTTCCTCAAAAACAGTAACAATAATATCCACTCATTCATTCTTCCCACCACCTGGGTTTTTTTTACCAGTTAATAATGGATTGATTGATTTGCCCCATCCCCAAAAGAACACATCCACTTTTATCAAAATAATAAACAGGATCAATCCAATCATTTCCCCTCACTCTCAGATACAATGCAGCTTTCTACCAACACAATCCTATGCATATGTACTCAGAACGAAAGCCCACTGTGTTTTATGCAGTTTATTCCCAGGAAAGTGTGTATAGCATTGCAGTATCACTCTCTTCTTCCCTCCTGTCCCCTAAACGGTGGACCAGGTCTCACGATCCGTGAGACCCGGTTTGTTGCAGTGAGCGGGACGGGAGCCCTGGGTGTCCAGATTGGCCGCTCACATGATTGCTGGCTCCATGACGGAGCCGGCGGGGCCTGGGGGAGAGTGCTCAGGGCATGCTGGCAAGACCCCCCGGAGCCGGGAGGCAGCTTTTCGCCTCCCCTCCGGGGGTCTCCTCGTGAGCAGGTGCGGTGCGAAGCCACGCCGCGGCTACTCACGATAATTAAAACCAGGTTTGCTGAGCGCTTGCTCCGCAAACCTGGTTTTAGGCCAGGGGTTCTTGAGCGGGTTACCCGATCTAGAACCACCGGGCTCGCAGTCAAGCCCGGTGGTTCTGACGATCGGGGAAAATCAGGCTAGGCTTTCCTAGCCCAATTTTTCCCAATCGTCAGAATAGCCCCTATGTGGTTCAAAGGGTCACCTGGCAAGGAGACCACTATCTTATTGGTCCCTGGTAAACTGAAGAGAAGCTGGAATAGTTTTGTATAAGGAGGAATGTGTGTCAACAGAAATTCAGCACAGTGCCATGAAAAAATTATATGGGGGAAAGGGAGTTCTTAATATCTGCAGTGGCAGAGGGAGAGGAACAGGAGGCTAAGATCTTTGTGACTATAATGATGGTAACTGGAAACGGGGGTTGAATATGGAACAGCTGAAATTATCCCCACCACCATGCTATATTAAGGCGTGGATATTCTCCCTCTTATGGTTACAGATTACACACACTGGAGCCTCAACAGTTGGAATGGGCAAGGCATGATGGGGTGTGTGGGGAAGGTGACCAGGCTAAGCTGAATTAAGGTCCCGGTTTTGGTCCCAGACAGTGCTTTGTTTTCAATCTGTATACTCGGAACTTTGCCTCCACACCAAGAAGACACAAGGCAATAAATACACTGAGAACTGGTTGTGGGTCAAAAGGTCACAACTTTATTAATAACTTTAACAATTCAGGTACCTGAGTCAATTCTAACTCTCCACCACCATCATGAGAGTATGGGCCCTACATTTAGGCCAGAGTCAGACACTTGCATCCTTCCCCCAAGACTGTTTGGTAATCATACCCTGGCTTAGAACAGTGGATCAGAGCTATTCAGAGCTTTGCTGCTACTTCTTACTACTGCTACTACTTATGTATTGCTTTTCAACAAAAGTTCTCAAAGCAGTTTACAGCAGTTTATAAGATGGATAGGGCCAGTTGCTCTTCCCTGGCTAAATATAAGAATCACCACTTTGAAAGGTGCGTCTTTGCTCAGTTAGCACTGTCAGCCCCTAAGGAGAGGGTTGACCTGTATCTTCATAGGCCTACTCCTCCCCCCAAGCTATTTAGTCTTGATGCTGGTGATACCCCCAAAGTGGGGAGGAGTCCCAATCCTAGCCCTTGTGCCACTAAACCTTGAAGAGTGATTGACGACTCTCCCCTTGCTCAAACATGCCAAGGGTACTCACTGATCATACATCCCTACTCCTATCCCCTGCCCACATGGACCCTGCCAGTTGTGATTTAAAAGCTAATTAACAGGGACAGAATAGAATAAGTGAATTCCCTCCCCCCACATCTAGACTAACTTGTCAGAAGGCAAACAATTCCTTCTTGCCCCCCAATAGGATGACTAGCAAAGCCAATTCTGTGCCTTGGGAGAGAGGGAGGGAGGGAGTGAAGACAAAGATTGTGTCAAATGAGATGCCATGTGCAAAGTGCATCAATGACTAGGGCAAAGTACTGCTCCAGAGAAGCACTTACCCTAAGCTGTCCTGGGTGTCGTGCACTTCTCTGGGTGTCGTGCACTGTCCTGGGTGTCGTGCACTGGGTGTCGTGCACTTCTTTACCAGGTGGGGCAAAGCTGCCCCCTCCAGCATTAGCCTGGAGGTGTCGTGATATTCCAACAGCAAAGAAACCAAGTGTATCAGTGGCTGGGAAGTATCTCAAAAGGTGACTCAAATTGCATTAGGTGTGCATGATTTGAAACAGAATATTTGTATTCTTTTCATATTCCCCTGCATTCCTTTTGTGTCCCGACTTAGTCAACTGATATCTCCTGACCTGAACTTCTGGAACCATGGTATGATTAAAGTAGGGGAGGACCACATCTACTGCTCTGGTATTGTCATCTGTCCAGAATTAGTTTGATCATTTATCGAACCCATTCTCAGAATTAAATGAGAGGGCTTGAGGGCAGGCGGTGGGGAAGGCAGCAGAAGCTCGCCTTCCCGGCAGATGATCCCTGGAGAGTCTTTGGGTGCGTGAATTGTGCACCCAGATGGTCCAGGCTGCCATGGGCAGTGCAGAGGTGTGGGGTCGGGATGCATCATTCTGGCCCCCAGAAATCCCATAATGCACCACGTGAGCATGTAGTGCATTGATTGTGGCAATTCCCCTGGTGATGCCAGCACCAGCTGGAAGCAGCCAGCGCTAGCGCACAAGCAGTTCATCTGAGCTGGGCTGCTAAGGTGCTGCTGGGATCTGTGTGGATCCCAGTGATTCTCAAGGGCAGCCAAGCCCAGGCTTGGCTGCTCATGAGAACAGCCTCATTACGTAACAGTCCTCAGGTCCCATACATAAGGATTCTGACAGGTCTTTAAAAACACCAACATTAATTTAAAATTTGGGGCGGGGGGAAAGAGAGAGAGAGAGGGAGGGAGGAAGCATTTACTTAAACAAGGTGGAGCATCTGGTTCACTTCCACTCATTTATCCCCCAGTTGCCTATGTGTACCAGACATATCACATACTAATTCAGAGTATAATACAAGTAGGCCTGACTACATGGTCCTCACCCAACAAAATCCAGGGAAAGGGAAAGGATCATGGATTGTTAAGCTTACACACATTGGACTCTACATACATAGGGACCTGTTATCTATTATGTTCATCATTTATATGTGACTTCAGGCCCAGGACATGGCAGTTCAGATCCCAGACCCTCACTGTGCATTGCATAAAGACATTATCAGCTACATGCTTCTGTTTTACCACTGGGGTGGTTTTCTTTTCAGTGAGAAAAAGTTCAAGCCCTGTAACAGCCACAAATGTTTATTTAATTGTCTGCTTTATGCGGATGCCTTTGTTGTTCTTGTTCTGGCAATCTGCCGTCGTACAACCCTGGGCAAGATCTTGTCCCACAATTTTTGCATCTTGGCAGAGCCTCCTATCAGGACAGTGGGTCCAAACAGGAAGTAATTATTTTTGATGACCTTTTGCACAAGCAGTTGGGAGACTAAAAGTCACCTTTTGGTCTTAGCTGTAGACTAAAAATAGCCTGTCTGTTTTGAACCAGCTTCAGGGAATGTGCACATTGGTGGCAGATTTTTTTTTTTTTAAGCATAAACAAAAACAGCAGGTTGTCTGCTTTCCAAATTTTTGATTCAAATGAAAAATGACTTAGATAGATGGGCTACAATTCCATGAGTATCTGGGGTAAAATAAATATGATTAAGATCTAGCACCAAGGATCATATATATTTTAAGAGGTCTTCCAATTCTTGTGCCTTCACCATATTTTAAGCAAGCCTATAAATTAGTCAATGAGGCGGGTCTCATGATCAAGGAGACCTGCCTTGCCTGGGTTTGTGGGGAGAGCAGGCTAAGCCCGCTCTCCCCGCAGACGATCAGGGCGGGAGCCCTGGGTGGCCTGATCAGCTGCCCACATGATAGCTGGCTCCCTGACGGAGCCGGCGGGGGCTGGGGAGTTTGGGGGGCGTGTGGCCCCCGGAAGCTCCAGTATGCCCTGCGCAAGTGCGTAGGGCATACTGGGGAGACCCCTGAGCCGGGAGGCTGATTTTCAGCCTCCCTCTGGGGGTCTACTCATGAGTAACTGCAGCTACTCATGATTTTAAAAAAAGGGTTTGCGGAGCGCTTGCTCGGCAAACCCAGTTTTAGGGGTGGGCTACTTGAGTGTGTTACCCGCTCAAGAACCACCGGGCTCGCAGCCAAGTCTGGTGGTTCTCACGATTGTAGAAAATCAGGCTAGCGGAGGCTAGCCCCATTTTCTACAATCATGTGAATAACCTCAATGACTTCTTACTGTTGGAAATTCTCTTGTGGTGAGAGAATTCCTTTCTCAATATAGCAGAGTGCACAGAGGCACAACACACAGCGGATTGGGTTAGGCATGCGTATGTGCTGAGAGTAAAGTAACTTGGAGCCAATTCATAGTTTCAAATCAATATAAAAGGCATTTATTAAGGAACTCCATTCTAGATAGGAAAGTGAGGATTTAGGATCTCTAATCTATCTATCTAACTAGATGCAGTTGGATTCTGCATCCTCTCTGCACATTTGGTGCAGGGAGAGGAACTTGCCATGTTGCAAGGTAGGCGGGCAGGTAGCAAGAGAGAGAAGGAGGAAGGAAGTTGAATCCCTGAGATTAGCAATCTACATTTCAAAGGGATAGCATCAGAGCAGTGGAGAAGTGATGACAGATGTCTTGACCCTCTTGCCCTCTGACTTACTAGTCTGTCCTCCACTGTCTGAGGCAAGAGACAGCGCAAAGTCCTTTAACTTTCCAACACTTACAGCAAAGACACCCGCCCAGATTTTCACTTCATAAACTTCAACTACCTGTTGAAGAAGGCAGGTTACTTTCTGCATTTTCAAGCTTATCTTTGGGCATTTATTTATTCTGTCTTCACTCTTAAGGTGGAACAATGAGTTTCAGGTTTTGGTCATGCCTTGGGCAAAGTTTGAAAACTCTCCCCCACCTATGCCCAGGCTCTGGAGAGCCCCAAGCAAGCTCTCCCCAGTCCATTTCAGGTAGCGCTTGCTGCCTAAAATGGATTGGGGGGGGGGAGAGCTCACTCTGACTCTCCGGAGCCTGAGCCACGCCCCCATGTGCATGACATCACACACACGGGACATCACTAGAGGGGCCTCCAGGCACGGCCAGACACAGGCCGCCATTCGGCTGGCTCTGCGCCTGCCCAAAATGTCATTACACTAGATCAATTGATATCTTCTGAAGCTGTTTTAAAATCTTTTGATACTTTGAGGGCTGAGCTTGATTTATCTTTAAATGCTAGCTGGCAGTTTATTCAGCTAAAACATTTACTGTCATGGCTTTTTGGTCCTGATGCAATTGCAGCTTCTGAAACTCCATTTCTATTATTGTACCTAGAACATCTATTGGGTACACCTAAGCCTGTAACCTTGCTTTATCAGAAGCTTAAAGACATTGATAAAATCAATATTGATTATATCTGAGATCTTTGGAACAATGAACTTGAATACCCTATTTTATTAAATCAATGGTGAGTTGCTTTGAAGGCAGTGAAACATGCTTTTTTGTATTTCAAAATGAGGCTAAGATGGAAGAAATTTTTATTCCATGTTTATTGGACACCTCAGAGAATGTTTAACAAGGGATAGATGTTGGAGGTATAATCTGTATGAGGGTACACTTACGCATATGGTTTGGTCGTGACCAGTTATTGTGCCATTTTGGCTTGAAATCCATAAGGTTGTTGACATGACGTTGCAGCAATCATTGGCTGTCAAGGATGTTCATGTTTTGTTGGGGTACATCCCCAGCATATGGAATCCAGCATTACATCAAGAATTGTGGATTCTTCATGCTTGGGAGTTTGCCCAATGGATTATAATACAGCTCTGGAAGGACAAATTTACTCCTGAACTGCAATTTTGAATAACTGACATGTGTTCCTTGTCAGCATTTGAACATGGTCCCCCCCTCCCCCGCCAACAGAAAGGTAAAAAGAGGAATTTTCAGCTATTTGGTCAAATTTTAATGAATTGTGTATGCTTTTTTGGGGCGGGGGGAGATATATATAAAGATATAAAGATATATAAGACCTTAGAAGATGGTCTTTTTTCTTTTCTTTCTTCCCTTTCATTTTTCCTAGGTAGCTTGTATTTTATTATGTCAAAGTTATGCTTAAGGGATCCCCCCCCCTTTTCTTTTCTTTTCTTTTCTTTTCTTTTCTTTTCTTTTCTTTTCTTTTCCAGTTATACTCACATATATAATTGCTATCCTTGTTTATGTTATATGCACTGTTGTGGTCTTATTGGGGGGGAGTGGGGAAAGGTTGTCGGTTTCAATACACTTGTCCTTCCTTGGGATTAAGTTCCTCCTACTATCTGTTTATTTCCAGCACCTTTAAAAATTTCTTGCCTATCCAGAAATAAATCTTATGATATGCTGAAGGCATTTAGAACTTTTGCTTCCCTGGCAGCTAATATCACATCAGCTGTACGTTTCTTTTTCTTTTCATTTTCTTTTTTGGTTTTCCTTCACTTTATTGGTCAGATGTTATTTTGATTTAAGTTTCCTTAGTTTGGGAATTTCAGATGTTACTTATCTGGGACTAGGATTCTTATTGTGATACAGTAGACAGGGATTTCAGTTTTCTTGGGACTAGGGCTCCCAAATTTAGTGGGCAAGGTTTCTTATTGTGGCAGCAGGGGCATGCTAATCCTGGCACATGGGGCAGGGAGAAGAGGAGGGGGGAATGGTGTACCCCAGTGGCATGAGGAAGGATGGTGACAAGAGAGGGCAGGAAAGTCTGTGGGGTGGTGCCCATAGGAGCAGAAGTCCCCTGTGCTGTTCCTCACAATTGTGCCTGAGGTAACAACCTCACCCTTCCTCAGAAGGGTCATCCCTGCTGCCCTGGTAAATGGATTTCAGTGAACCATTTTTTAAAACATTATTAAATCAATGAGGCTGTTCTTTCAACCAGCCAAAACCAGGCTAAGGAGCCAAGCCTGGTCTTGGCAGAACCACTGGGATCGCACCCGAGCCTGGTGGTGCTTCGGTGGCAAAATTGCCTGCAGAGCCAGCCTCTTAAATGCAGTTAAGGGAGTGAGTGCTCCCTTAGCCCTGTTTTCTGGATCATCTGCCAGCACCAGCTGCTTGCAGCCGGGACTGGGAGACTGTGGGGCTCCTTCCTGTCGTCAGGGGGATAACCACAATGCAGTGTGCACTTACAGGATTTCTGGGATTTCTGGGAGCCAGGATTACCTGTCCTGGCCCCTGACCCTCTGCACGGCCAGAGGAGGCAGCTGAACATCTGGGCACATAATCTCTGCATCCAGACCCAGAAAACCAATCATTTGCAGGGGAGGTAAGCTTTTCCAAACTTTCTTCTTGTGTGCCCTCAAGCCCTTCTCACTGATCGTGAGAAAGGGCTCAATCGATCAATACTTTATTTTGGTCTTTGACCAGCTGACTTCGTTAACTCAAAAAACATTGTAGTTATATAGTTATAAACATATTCTGCCCATTTTTTCAGGGAAGACAAAGGCTTCCTTCAGTTTTGATGGTGCTAGCACCAGATCAAAATGGTTCTGTTCTTGGCTTTGATTGTTAGTATGTGTAGTTTTCAAACTGGTAACATCTGTTTTTCATACCTGTTTAAATAGTTTGTGTTGTATTGCTCCCATATTCACTAATGCTTCTTTTGCAGCCACTCCTGAAAACATATGCTTCTATCATATATTTTCTACCTCCTTTCTCCAGCAGATGTCTCAGATGTTATTTTTTAAAAACCCTATATTCCTTGGAGTATTTCACATTCTTTCCAAGTCTAATATCTCATTCTTTTAAAACAAACAAAAAAACGCTATTATCTCCCAATCCTTTAATTTTCCTTGAATTCGTGCTTAGGATCAATTCATATGATGTACCACCGTACAAGCTGAACAGCTGAGCTGGAGTGGTGGCAATTATGCTTCACCACATGCCCTGCTTAAGATGTAGCCCACATTTACTGCACTACCAGAATGGAGCACATCCTTAACTGGACTGATGGTGGCATAGTAAATGTGGATTTGGTTTCAGGTGGGTAGTGCAGTCAGTCAGCCACATGGTTGTAGGAGGCTTGTAAGCTATCAACTAGGGTTCACACAGTTTTTGAAGGTGTAGAATCTGCTTGCCACACCACTGGAAAGGGTGTGTGAGTTCTCCATCCACAGGGTTGGGGCCAATCACATGGGTCTTTCCTACTCAATTGACATCTTCCCTTCTTACACTCCTTCCAAGACACGAAGGCTGTTCTGGGCTAGGCTGCTCATGTGGAGCGCTGGGATCCATGCGGATTGCGGCGCTCCTGCCCAGCCAAACCCAACTTCTATGCCGGGCCTTTAGCCGAGGTTAAGGGTGTGAACCAGGCTGCCAGGATTGTGTGCAAGTTGCTTATGCTGAAACTGAAAGCAGGAGGACTAGCAGCAGCAGAATGGTTAAATGTTAGAGGAATAACCCTAAAGCAAAAAATACATATGGGAGGAAGGAAGGGAACATCTCCTTCCTGTGCCCAACATTATCTTTATTCTCTGTGTGGCACGATGAACAATCTGCATAAGTACATAGGAACATAGGAAGCTGCCATATACTGGAACATAGGAACACAGGAAGCTGCCATATACTGAGTCAGACCATTGGTCCATCTAGCTCAGTATTGTCTTCACAGACTGGCAGTGGCTTCTCCAGGGTTGCAGGCAGGAATCTCTCTCAGTCCTATCTTGGAGAAGCCAGGGAGGGAACTTGAAACCTTCTGCTCTTCCCAGAGTGGCTCCATCCCCTGAGGCGGATATCTTGCAGTGCTCACACATCAAGTCTCCCATTCAGATGCAACCAGGGCAGACCCTGCTTAGCTATGGGGACAAGTCATGCTTGCTACCACAAGACCAGCTCTCCTCTTCCTCACTCTGCTGAGTTGATTCGGTATTCCTTGTTTACACCTACCTCAATTTCCCAAATCTTCTAAATTCTCTCTCAAATCCAAATTCTTTTCTTGAACATTTCCTGTTCTTCTTCCTGCCCAAATTCCTGGAATTACCTGACTATTTTGATTACTGTCAGGATAGCAAAATTTCTCAAATGCTAGGCTGTTATCATTCATTTGTGGAAATTCCCTTTCATTTTAGAACCATCTCCCCACCCTTCCTACTGACATATTTACTTACCTGACATCCTGGTAAAAACACAATGGAGCTTTTCCATAGTGACCTGAATACAGAAAACCCCTCCAATAAACCATTCGAAATATGTTGGGTTCATACATAGCAAGAGTTTGCCCAGCATTACAAAACCACAAGTCATGATAAAAATAAGTATTTGAAATAAACTATTTTGGATCCTGGGTGGGGCCTCTGGAGTTCAGCAGCTAGGCATGTTTGGGCAGATGTGGAGCTTGGGTTCAGAGGCTGAGAGCAAGACTTCCGGGGGTGGAGCCCTACAGAAAATACCCTGTTTGTCTAAGTTGCTTGAGTATTGCCTGTGTGTACAAGTTCCCTGCCACCGAGCGGGGAGGAGGAGGAAGAGGAGGCAGGAAAGCCCCGCAGTTAGGATCCAAGCTATTCTTATTAACAATAACAACAGGCACAACATTTGACAACTTTATAACCACAATTTTTGTTTGAGAGAGGATATAACAGGACCGTTTGGGCTTGAAAAATGTGCAGTCCTCTACATAATTCAAACTAAAAGCAAAGGTCCTCCATAACATCTGATAAACACATTTGTTTCCACCATGTGGCTTGATAGTAATTCCACCTACCTGGGAATCAGTCTGGACAACCAGAGAGCCTATTCAAGCTTAAAATACTCCCACCAGCATCTCTACAGACACAGGCACCTTAAAAACATGGAATAGTTCCAAAGCTTGCTTGCTTTTTTGAGACACTTCAAATGGTCCTAATAAAGGCATTATCCTACAGTGACTTTTGAGATTTTTTTGAATGGACTGACATGGCTACAGTTAGGATTTTTGTGTGCTTCAGAGAATACCAAATTTAGCCATCCAGGGGAGAGATCCTGTAACATTCAAAGGTGTGTGCGTGTGCACGTGCAAAATCCTTCCTCTAGTGGTGAGGAGTCCCTAGTAGGCTGCCATCACCCACTTATTTACATGAGCAGATTCACCCTTCGAAGGGAATATTCTGGGAGAGTAAAGTGTAAAACCCCTCCCTACATGAAAGGCTTGAGCAGTCTTAGGCCTTCAAGAGCGTGTGACTAGGGCAGGACCCAGTAAGGAGTGATGCTCTTTAACAACAAGGATTTATTTATAACTGGTTGATAAAGAAACCTATAGATGCATCAACAATCGCTGCTCCCATTCAAGTAACCCCTTCCCCAAGAACTACAAGAACTATGCAGTAAAATCCAAGCACTTAAACAGAAATAAATTCCCTGACACATCTAGCTAAACTGTTCCCTATCCTTCCTACTTACTTCCAGGTAAAGAACTTATGAATACGCATATGATGAAAAATTATACACCGCTTTTCAACAAAAGTTCCCAAAGCGATTTATATACAGAAATAAATAAATTAATTAAATGTCTCCTTGTCCCCAAAGGGCTCGCAGTCTGAAAAAGAAACGTATGAAAGACACCAGCAACAGCCACTGGCGGGATGCTGTGCTGGGGTTGGATAGGGTCAGTTGCTCTCCCCCTGCTAAATAAAGAGATTCACCACTTTTAAAGGGTGCCTCTTTGCTCAGTTAGCAGGGGACAACTTCCAGTTGATTGCCAGCCCAATGCTGTTAGTCTCCCTTTTTCCTACAGTAGTTACTGATAGGACCTCACTCTGAAGCTTCCAGAGAAGAACTGAACTCTAACATACCCCTCCTCTACTCCTCTATAGGCTGCTGTCCAGTAAACTCTGCCCCTCACTTTGCATTGGGCCACAGAGATGTGATTCTCCTGGGCTTTCTTCCTTTTTTTGGAAAAGCCCACTCTCCAAGCAGTTACTGTAACTGTTGAGGCCTATTCCTCCCTCAAGACTGACTATCACTATAGATCTCCAAAACTAGAGGAATTGACTCTTTACCTAGTGCACCATGGAAAATTAATCTTCGGCCTTGCTAAATACAGTATAAAGACTAGTACATTTCTTTTTATGTCTGCTCATTGCTTCACAAGGGACCTCTGTATTCTGCTGGGAGCTGGAGATAGATCCTAGTAATTGCTGGCACTTATCTTGGTTCACATGGGAGAACAGCAGTTCTTGATTCTGCGTTCCAGCATCTCTAGAAATTTTTTTTTTTAGCTAGCGTCCACTAATCTAATTAAGTCCCAAATCACACCTTCTCAACTGCATCTTGTTACAGACTTTGGGGGTTTTCTATCATGCTCTGCATTTTCTTCCCTTCCTCATTTTTGTTGTTTTGCTTAACCTGTATCAAAACCTTTTCTGGACTGGGATCACTCACCTCATCAAAATAGTGCTCAAGCCTAACCAAAACCTAATCACTCTAAACCTTAGTGAGGAATCTTTCCAGCCAGCATAGGTATCAATAAAATAAAAAGAAAAAATGTAATATGGAAGTCCAAGACTCTGATATGGGAAATACCTGGAAAGTGTTAACAGAGGAAACATGAATGTAGCCTCATCAATGAATTGTCTAAAGGCAAAAAACTGAAGACTTGCAATTCAAGATGATAGGTTGGATCCAAAGGTGCCCTTCTGCTCCCAGAAAGGCTATTTTACAACTTGGTCTAAAATGATACATGAGAAAGTGAAACTATATCTAAAGATGCTTATGCAGAATCATGAAATCTCCCAACAGAACTTTACTTGTTAAGCTCTTGCACAAGCATTTGCAGAACAGTGCTAGCTGCTATTTTCAATGGTTTTTCAGATGCAACTCCTGAAATTGCTATAATAAAATGTATATAATGATTATAGCTCACAGAAACCGACACTTGTAGGAAGTACATAGATGAACAGTTGCACATAAAAACTAGCTGGCTTCTCTATCTTAGCCAATTCATCTATTATTCTGCTAAAATAAGAGTGAAATAATTGAAGGTTACTAACTAATGTACATGTTATGTGACCCATTTTTCAGTGTGGCAGCCCACAGAATCCCTTTGATTGCATTCTACCATCCCTATACAGACACTTGTATAGTTGTATAGTCTTGTATAGTATAGTCTTGTATAGTTGTTTACATATGCACAGGTGTCTGTATGTGTACATGTTTTTATGTGAATGCATGTGCATTCATTTGAAAAATGAACCTGGGTACAGGCCACCTCAAATGCAGGCTACATATAGAAAGTATACTACTGTATGTATGTTGAACATAATGTATTAATGACCGTACATGTATGCAGATCTGTACATGTATATACTGTACAGATTGTGCATGCATTGAACATAATAGGCTGGCTCAGATGTTACATGGAACCTCAGTTAAAGCTGTGCTCTGTGTCTGTGTCTGAGCCTTGGGAGCATGCACTCCTTCCTCCATGTCCCTTTGAGCATCCACTGTCTGCTCCAGGTTTTAAAGTAAACTGAGATTGGTTATGACATCCAAACCCACTGATCTTGATTTATCCTAGCCTACTTGCTTCAAATAAGCTGAGATCTGTATCCAAGTTTTGAAGTAAGTTACAGATTTCGGCTTATTTGAAGTTTGATTGATTAAATGCTGTCAAGTTGGTGTCGACTCATAGCGACCACATGGATAGATTATCTCCAGGATGATCTGTCTTCAACTTGGCCTTTAAGGTTTCTCAGTGGTGCATTCATTGCTGTCGTAATTGAGTCCACCCACCTTGCTGCTGGTCTTCCTCTTCTTCTCTTTCCTTCAACATTTCCCAGCATTATATACTTCTCAAGGGAGCTGGGTCTCCACATAATGTGTCCGAAGTATGATAGTTTGAGCCTGGTCATTTTTGCCTCGAGTGAAAATTCTGGATTGGTTTGTTCTATGATCCATTTGTTTGTTTTCCTGGCTGTCCATGGTATCCTCAAAAGTCTTCTCTAGCACCAACGTTAAAAAGCGTCAATACTTTTCCTATCTTGCTTCTTCAGAGTCCAGCTCTCTCATCCATAGAGTGTCAAGGGAAAAACCATTGTCCGAACAATTCTAATCTTTGTAGGTATAGATACATCACGGCATCTAAATAGCCTTTCCAAGGCCTTCATTGCAACCCTACCAAGTGCTAGTCTGAGGCATATTTCTTGACTGTTGGATCCTTGACTGTTGATGGTTGATCCTAAAAGGCAGAAGCTATCCACCACTTCAGTGTCTTCATTGTCAATTCTGAGGCTGCTTGCTGTACCTGTTGTCATTAGTTTAGTCTTCTTTACATTTAGTCGTAGTCCCATTTTTTCACTGTGCTCCTTGACTTCCATTACTTGAGCTTGCAGATCATCTGCATTCTCAGCTATTAGAGTGGTGTCATCAGCATAGCACAGACTATTGATGTTTCTTCCTTCAACTTTAAAACCATGCTCAACTTCTTCCAATCCAGCTTCTCTCAGTATATGTTCAGCATATAAACTGAATAAAGAAGGAGAAAGTATACAGTCTCGTCTTACCCCTTTGCTGATCTGGAACCAGTCTGTTTCACCATGTTCTGTCTAGACTGTGGCTTCCTTTCCAGTGTATAGGTTTCTCATGAGAACAATGAGATGTTAGGGGATGCCCATTTTCCTAAGGATATTTCACAACTTCACGTGGTTGATGCAATCAAAGGCTTTTCGGTAGTCAATAAAGCACATATTGATTTCTTTCTTGTATTCTTTGGCTTTCTTAATTATCCAGCATGCATCAGCAATTATGTCTCTTGTTCCTCCACCTTTTCTGAAATCAGCTTGAACATCCGGCATTTCCCTTTCCACATAGGGCTCTAATCTGCATTGGATTATCCTGAGCATTATTTTACTAGCATGTGAAATTAAGGATATTGTGTGATGGTTTGTGCAATCTGTTAAGTCTCCTTTCTTTGGTATGGCTATGTAGACTGAACTCTTCCAAACTGTTGGCGATTGTGTCATTCTCCAAATTTGGTGGCATAGTTTGGTTACAGCCTTGACTGATTCTTCTTCTGTTGCCTGTCACAATTCTGTAGCTATTCCTGTAGCCTTCCGACTTGGTAATGACTGGAGTGCTGATCTGACTTCATCTTCCCATACTAGAGGTTCCTGCAGTTAGGGAATATCTTCTAGAGTATCTTGGATGTTGACATCCCTGCTATACAGATTTTCAGTATACTCCTTCCATCTAGAATAAATCAATATTGGTGAATTCAGATGTCATGATCTCTCTCCATTTACTTTAACCTAGAGTGGAAGAGGATGCTTGCACAGGCATGAGAGGGAGAAGCATGTGCTTCTGAGCCCAGAGATATTGCATAGATATCTGGCTTTAACCAAGGGTCTGTTTGACAACTGAAGCTGCCCTGAATATAAATAGGGCTTACATCCTTTTGCATTGTGCAGCCAACAAACCAAACTAGCTTGACTTGGAAGCACAGGAGTGGGAAGAAGATAGATCATAGTCTACTGATCAGTTTCTGGTAAGCTGCCTACTGCCTTCTGGTTGCTGGGATTCTTGCAAAAGTTATGCTGGGCTAGATAGACCTTCATCTAATCCAGCAAGTTATTTATGATGATCTTACACAATATTCAGGATCACTTAAGCCAAATCAATGATGCCTCAACTGTGAAGACATCCTGAGTATGAACTCTTGCTGAGCATGAACACAGCAGTGGACCATGGGGATTCTAGTAACAAAATAAAACAAAACAAAAAGCCAAAGAAGACTGGAGTCAACCCACTCCTGCTGCAACAAACCCACTTTGTACAGCAACCCACCATGTCTATGTATAGCAAGACTGCCCACATCAGAAATTATTGACTCATTATCACCTTCCATTATCCCAGCTGCAACCAAAATACTCAACCCACCTTCATACCAACAATAGATAACCTTACCACAGTATATTTCCATGTACTTCCAAATGGCACAGAATTTCCTGTTTTATTTTTATAAGTAGATTGAATTTGTTCTAGTCCAACAGTGTAGCCAAGAAGTCAGAGAAGGGACAGGGGATCAAAGGTTTCCCCTCACTTTAAGATCTCCCCTACTGTGCAACATATTACAAATATTTCAGGTGAGTTTCTTATGGCTTCACTTTATGAACCTTTTGGAATCCTATCATACCAGAACTCCACCTTTCTTTCAGCAGCTAGATAATACACAATGGGCTGGTTTGGATGATACTCCGACTGGTCCCCTTTAATTGTGCAGGGGAGGTACATGGGCACACACATCTCCCCCCTGCCCCCAACCAGACATATTGGCACTCAATCATGTAGGCTGGGTGGTTCATCCAGATTGCCCATCTATGCATGGTTCTAATACTACTTTAAAGTAATATTAAAAGTAGAAGGTTGTTTTAAAGTAGTATTGAAAGGAGAAGGTTGGTTCAAACAACCAGCCTTCCCATGTGATTACATGATGGCACAGTGAATGTGGGGGATGCCCACATCTATGCTCTTCCTAAAGTAAAATTGTGCCCTCAAGTTGATTTCGACACCTGGCGCCCACAGAGCCCTGTGGTTTTCTTTGGTAGAATACAGGAGGGGTTTACCTTTGCCTACTCCCGTGCAGCATGAGATACCTTTCAGCACCTTCCTATATTACGCTCTTCCTACATGTGATTAAAAGGAGCTGATTGGAATATTGTACAACCTGGCCCATTGATGGCCATTACCTTGCTGTTCTTCATCATTCTTCCTTCTCAAAAACACATATATTAATGCATGACTTGTATATAAATTTATTATTTATTTTATTTATTCAATTTCTATACCGCCCTTCCAAAAATGGCTCAGGGTGGTTTACACAGAGAAATAACAAATAAATAAGATGGACCCCTGTCCTCAAAGGGCTCACAATCTAAAAAGAAGCATAAGAGAGACACCAGCCACAGTCACTGGAGGGATGCTGTTCAGGGGATGGATATGGCCAGTTACTCTCCCCCTGCTAAATAACGAGAATCACCACGTTAAAAGGTGCTTCTTTGCCAAGTTAGCAGATAATTAAAGTTAATTATCAAACCATATGGGTATGATGGGAATAATATGAAAGTTCCAATATGACAGAAATGCCTTGTCTGCAAAGTAAATTGGGTGTTGTTCCAGAGGATGACAGAAATTAAATAGATGAAGTGGTTATGATGGACTCTGGGCCCTTTCAACAGAGTGTGGGAGGCAATTGAGACCAGGCACATTCTTGTCTTTGCAGTGCTATATCAGGAAACTAGAACAAGTTAGTACTAACAATGGGAGAGGCAAATGCCTGGTACTAGTGGTATCAAAGTAAAAGTGAAAGCTAATGCACAACAAATGGATACTGGTAACTGGCAATAGAAAGCCACGGCAGAGGAGCCAAAAAGGCTGGGCACAAACTAGATCATCAGAAGGTTGCAAAGGTATAGCTGATTCACATTAAATACATGAAGTATTTAATATGGGTTGGTTCCAGACTTCTAGATGTTGGATGTATAATTTGTATGAGGGTACACTTATGTATATGTTTTGGTCCTGTCTGGTTATTGTTCCATTTTGGTTTGAAATCCATAAGGTTGTTAATATGACTTTGCAGCAATCATTGCCTGTCAAAGACTTTCATGTTTGTTTGTTTGTTTGTTTGTTTGTTTGTTGTTTTTGGGGGGTACACCCCCAGCATATGGAATCTAGCTTTACATCAAAAATTGTGAATTCTTCATGCTTGAAGGGTTGCCACAAGGATTATAATACAGCACTGGAAGGACAAATGTACTCCCGAATTGCAACTTTGGATAACTGATATGTGTTCCTTATCAACATTTGAACAGGTTGTTGTTGTTTTAATCACATTTCAACGAATTCTTCAAGGTGTTTTAAGGGGGGGGGGGGAATCCTAAGAAGGTCTTTTGTTTGTTTCCACTTTTTTCTTTGGCAGGTTATATTTTATGATAAAGTTATTCTTAAGGGATCTTTTTATTATATATTTTTCTTCTTTCCTCCCCCGTTTTTCAGTAGTTACACACATATATAGTTGTTATCCTTGATTATGTTAAATGTACTGCTGTAATCTTACTTGAAATAAATAAATAAATAAATAAATAAATATATATATATATATATATATATATATATATATATATATAGTCTGATTGGATCAGATACAGGGGTAGCTCCCCCATGGGCAAGGTGAGGCAATGGCCTCAGGCAGTAAGTGCACTACAGGGCAGAGAGCATGGGCATCCTGCCACACCCCCTGCTGTAGGTGTCAGTCACCTGCCTGGTCCCACTCCAGCCTCCATATTACCACCACCCTTCTCCCTGTATGTTTTCTCCCTTGCTGGCCCTGGACCCCACCTGAAGCCAACACTGATGTAGCTCTACCCTCCTCAACTGCCTTCACCAGCTCAGATATCACCCCTCTTTCCCCTCCCCCAGACTCACCTTCTGGCATGTTCCACTCTCCAGGCAGCCCACACATCTGTTTAAAGCTCTAGCTCATAGCTTCAGAGTCCCAAACCCACTGGCCCACTTCAGCACCAAGTGGAGTGATAGCAGGATAGAGAGCAACCAGTGACAGAGAGCCCAGCAGGATGCTGTAGCCTGTGAACTGAAGCTGTAAACAGTGGAATGGGCCACCTGGAGGACAATACCTGCCAGAAAGTGGGTCAGGTGAAGTGGGGGTGGGGCCAGTAAGAATGACAGGGCAATGTCAGTGCCAGTTCCAGGCAAGGCTTATGAGGGAGGCTGGCCAACACATTGCCTTCTCCTCTAGTGGTGAAAGGCCACATGCCAGTCCTGCTCAGATAGACAGGTAAGCTTCATTCTAATAAGAGAAAGGATCTTGTGCATCTGTCATGGATTCTCTAAGACGACCAATAAGGCAAGACCTGAAAATGTTCTGTCTATAGGCTACATATGGCCTCTCAGGCACCTGGGCACTCTTGATGGAATCTTGAGAAACTCAGAAGAAATAAGTGAAGTTTAGTCCCTCAGTGGGCATCACAGAAATAAATGCAAAATTTGGAAACAATGAGGCATCTACAGTGAGTAAAGAGCATAGTCATTAGACTTTCCAGAGTCACTGTGGAATTTATTGAGCAAGTAACAGACATCTTCATCATGACTAAGAACTACTGAAATCAATACAAGAAGTTACTTAATTTAAATGGGATTTAGTCATGGCTAACTTAGACTGGAAGTTGACCATTGTTATTAAGGATATTTATGTACTACCTTTCAACAAAAAGTTCATAAAGCAATTTACATAGCAAAAGGATTAAGAATGAGAAAAAGGAATAAGCTCAGGGGCATAGCTAGGGCAACGTGGGGCCCATGTTTGCCCCTCTTCCCAGCAGCCCCTCAGAGTGGGTGGAGATGATGAAAAAATGGGGAGGGGGAGAGCTGGGGGGCCCTCAGGAGCTGGGTGGGGGGCCGGGTTCTTTGAACCTATCTGCTCAATTATAGCTACACTCATGAATAAGCTAGTTCCCTGTCTCAAAGGGGGTCAATCAACATCTAAAAAGAAACACAAGGGAGGTGCAAGCACAGCAAAGGACACAATGCTGTGCTCCATAGGGACTGGGGCTTTCCCCCTGCTAAATAGAAAAGCGCCACCAGTTTAAAAGGTGCCTTTTTGCCCAGTTAGTATAAGGATTAGTGTTGGACTTAAACAGGAGAGTTCCAGTTTCAAACTGAGTCATGCAACTCATTTGTTGACCTTGGGCCTCTATGGACCTGACTCACCCACCTGCTCCTTTCAGTGCTACAACCGCTGCAGTAGGTGAGCATCTTGGCCATGCACAGCCACACCTGGTGATGACATCACCCAGGATTGGATGAACAGCCTGGAAATGGCCATATTGGATGAACAGCCTGGAAATGGCTCAGGGAGGAATAGTAACTCTGGCAACGGTCCATAAGAAGATCTGGCAAGGTGGGAACCAGGAGCCAGAGAGAAGGAGGGTGGCCTGGTGGTGGATTATTATGAAGATTCAGCCATCTAGCATGAGATGGGACAATGCCCAAGAGGTGTTAAGATGAAGACCCCATCTAAGGCTACCAGGGAGGCATGTCTCAGCATGACCTCTACAGCCCAGGCCAGCTGAAGAGGGTGCAGTCAAGCAGGAAGTGGCTTGTCCACAATTGTTTGGGGGCTTCCCTCAATTAACACCCAAATCAGGAAAGAGGTATCCTGAAACAAAACCTTCCCCACCCTGGCCCACTTCTTAATGGAGAAGAGAAGAGTGGAAAGCCTTTGCATTACTATTTATTAAAAACAGGAGTTGTGGCAGACAGTTTAACTCTGGCCTGAGCCTCTTTATCTGGGAAGGAGTTCCTCACCCTTTACTACATAGAATTGCCCCATGGGGTGAAGATGACAACCATAATCCCCTTCCCCACCTCCAGCATTAGAGGTTAACACTTCTAGAATATATGCAACTCCCCAGATATGATATCCTCAACTTTAACAATGTGTAAAATGTTCTTTCATTGGTATATCACTTTAACGATGATTGCAATGATGGATAGTAAGTATCCCGGAAACTGCTGGAAATGTATGAATCAGCTGGGAACTTTTTATCATATATGGTGGACACGCAGAAAGCTCAGAAATTTTGGAAGACAATCCACCGTAGGATGCAACAAATTTTAAATATAGATTTTCATTTTTTACCAGACATTTTCATGTTAAATATCACCAAGCCTTATATACTGGTAGAATATATGGAGCTTTCTTTATATACGTTGACTCCCACTAGGATCCTTTATGCTTCTTACTGGAAAACACACTTAGTCTCAACGTTAGAGGAATGGCAACATAAACTCTGGGAATATGCCTCAATGGCAAGGATTACCTCATACAGTACATAAAGAATAAACCAGATGATAAATTTGAACTTACCTGGGAACCATTTATACTTTACAGTTTGTTACAGGGTCAGATACCTCATCCAAGATTTGGGTTTTCTCTGCAAATAAACTCGTGAGTGAATCGTATTTAATTTTAATATTAATTAACTTTGATCCCTAATTATATATTTAGATAACATATCTAAATATTTTATTTAGACATTTCTATTTGGAGGTCAACAGACCAAACTAAAATGAGAGTAGATAGAATAGGATGTTGATATGACAGAGAGTTGAAATCCAGGTTGATGTATAAGACATATGTGAGATGTTATCTGCAGTATTTGTGTAATTTTCTTCTTATCTTCTTCTTTTCTGTAGTTTTTCTTCTCAGTTAAATAAAAAAACCCACAATGTGCAAATAGTGTTAAAGTCAATTAAATATGGATAACAATATGCAAATTGTATGTTGTCACACTGCTAAATAAAAGACTACGGGGCTATTCTCACGACCATCAAAAACCGGGCTAGGTTCTCCTAGCCCGATTTTTGCTGGTCATGTAAACCACCGGGCTCGCAGGCAAGCCTGGTGGTTTACAAGCAGGTCACCCACTTAATTGCCGCTGCCCTTAGCCAAGGTTAGCGGAGTGAGCGCTCCGCTAACCTCGTCTTTGTGCTTGTGTGTTGCTGTGCCACGGCTCCGCACTACAGCAACTCACGAGTAGACCCCCGACTGGGATCTTTCCAGCATGCCCTGTGTGCTCACGCAGGGCATGCTGGAGCTTCCAGGGGCTGCACGGCCCCTGATCCTCCCAGCCCCCGCTGGCTCCGTAATGGAGCCGGCAGTCGTGTGGGTAGCTGCTTTGCCCTCCGCCCTGGAGCAGACTGCCTGCTCATGTGCAGGGAGAGCGGGCTAAGCCCACTCTCCCCGCTAACCCACTCCAGGCTATTCTCACTGATCGTGAGAAGAGCCTCTACTGCTTGTACTACTTCAAACTGATGCCATTTTCTGAACATTGAAAGTGAAATGTATGTATCTTTTCTAGCAGAGTGAAAAGATACACACCAGCTCAGACAAAGGAGACTGTGGCTCTCACAGTAATACCGGGCCAGTTCCCAAACAGACTTGTTACAATCCAGAGTCCTGACTGGCTAAAAGCATTCGTATTTCACAGCAACATTTCTGAAAGCACAAATAGTGGTACACATTTCTCCCCAGCCTGCTATCTAAACCAAAAGGGGGGGGGGAGACCTTCCACAGTTCCTCCATCTCCATCTGGACACCTCCCTTTTTCAGGCTTTTTGTGAATTCCACCCTTTCTGAACTCCATCTAGACTTCTGACTTCCCCCACCCTCATCCTCAAGCACATTCCATCTCCCCTCCCCCTACTTTGTATGGTTTCTTTTAATCCTCAACAGAGGAAATGAGAAAACCATTCCAAAAATTCTGGTGGCAGAACAAGACTGTTATATTAAAACATTTTCCATAGAAGACACAAGTTCCAATCCTTTGGACCAACTTCAAGACATGTCTGCATTGGGGCTTTTGGGAGGATCAGAGTGACTTGCTCATACACAAGTGCTTCTGCACAGGATCTTTCCTTAGTCCTTGCTCAGCATGTTACTTATAGCCAGCCTAGGATGGGAGGACCCCATGATTGCATTGCATTGAGTCATGCTGCAGTCACATTCTGCTGCGTAGAGATGGATCAGGAAATTGATCAGGTCATGTGTGGCTTACATTAATCTGATGTTCTAGTTCAGATCTCCACCCTGTGCAGATAAAATCTTAAATTGCCTGTAAGCACAATCATCAACATTCGAAAATGGACAGTGTTAAAAGGTTGCAATCCTGACTTCAGACTGAGGAGAGCATTGCCCTGAGGGGGAAAGTGGGGAGAACAGAAAACCATCATGATTTGTCTTCTGAACTGCATTTTACCTTTCTGCCAATAAAAAATAGAAGTCTGTAAAGGTACATACATATCGAAGGGAAATTTATGCCTTTGTTATCTAGACCGTGTATGCAATAGCCATGTGCCAAATAGGACTGCAGAAATTGATCTGTGTGGTGTAGACTTGTCATTAATTGGTTGTTGCACAGATATCACCCCTTTGGAAGTGTGTCTTTCCCCATATATGCCCATGAAAAACCTGAATAGCCAGGCCCTTAATGCATTTTTCTTTTTTCTTAATGCATTTTCTTTGCTGAAAGCAGGCAGAATAGCTTTCCTTGTGGCTTGTTCATATGATTAGACATATTTGGAAGCTACACAGTTTTAAAATCCCTGGATCAGTAATGGAAACCACATGCTCAATAAATATGTCCAGGGGCCCCAGTCTTTTTTTTTTTTTTTAAGACGAGACCTTTTCTAAGAGGATACTGGCAGGATTGGATCTCATGTATGCACTTCCTGCTCATTTCCTAATCTTATAGAATTGTGCCAGAAAAGTCTTCCTTAGCCGCAGGCTACTCTGATCTTGTGTTTGGGTTCTGCATAGTTCTCACTTTAAAAGCCATGTTTGGCATCAGTGGAACAAAATGGGTCTTACTCTGGCCCCATTCTGCTGGATAAAAGACAAGATGCAGCCTCTCTCTCTAGCTAAGCATCTTATCTGGAATTCCTCACATCAGGATCCAAATATTTCACAACCAGGACATTATTATTGGTGGTGTTTTAATTTGTCTGAGAACTAATTCTTCATTGAGATTCAGTTCAAAATGTGAAACTTCACCATGACAAAAATTCAGCAGTGAGCCCTGAACTCCAAAACACCCTTGCTAGGGAGAAAACTCCACTGAGCACAATGGAATTTATTTTTTAATGTAAATACACATACAATTGCCCTGTAAGCATATGAGACAGAGATCCACAGAATTCAGCTCACACTGATACAAAGAATCAGTCCATGTTAGAGGCATAGTTACTACAGAGCATGCTGGAACAAATGTTCCTGGACAGTGAGGGGAGATGAGGGCTGTGGGCTTGGCAACAACAATCCGCTCTTTGCTCTCCACTCCCACCTCCATAATCCACTAGCATGCTGTTCACTTCCCATCCCAGTACTCAACTTCAAGCTGACAAGTCCTCTCCAGGAGGGATGAGAAAGAATGTCAGATAGTGCCCCTTCCTCCTCTTCTCCTCCTGATTGGCTGGCTCGGTGCTCAGACTCAGCTCACCCCTTCCCTCAACTGGACTGACAGGCTCAGCAGCCAGGGAAGTGCTCCTGGCTGCTGAGCCTGTCAGGCTGAAGGAAGGGTGGGCTGAGCCTTAGCACCTTACCAGCCAATCACAAGGAGAAGAGGAGGGGGCGGGGCCAGGCCAGGGGTATGTTGTGGAGCCCTGGCCACAAGGCTCTAGAAGAAAAGGAATCCATGGGATGTGATCAGATTTACATGGCTTGTATTTTCTTGCCAATATTTACTTGTTGTGGGGTGGTGTCCAAATTATTGGGTGCTATGTCTTAAATTACAGCAACCAGCCTCAGAATTGACAATGAAGACACTGAAGTGGTGGATAGCTTCTGCCTTTTAGGATTGAACATCAACAGTAAAGGATCCAGTAGTCAAGAAATACGCCGCAGACTAGCACTTGGTAGGGTTGCACTGAAGGCCTTGGAAAGGCTATTTAGATGCCGTGATGTGTCTACATCTACAAAGATTAGAATAGTTCAGACAATGGTTTTTCTTTGACACTCTATGGATGCAAAAGCTGGACTTCGAAGAAGCAATATAGAAAAAGCATTGACGCTTTTGAACTTTGGTACTGGAGAAGACTTTTGAGGATACCATGGACAGCCAGGAAAACAAACAAATGGATCCTAGAACAAATCAATCCAGGATTTTCGCTCAAGGCACAAATGACCTGGGTCAAACTATCATACTTTGGACACATTATGTGAAGATCCAGATCCCTTGAGAAGTCCATAATGCTGGGAAAAGTTTGTTTGTTTGTTTTATTTTATTTAACACATTTTTATACCGCCCAAAACACAAGTTCTCTGGGCAGTTTACAAGACAATAAAACAACCAATAAAAAGATTAACACATTTCAACAATTAAAATTTAAAACATTATAACTACTAAAACACAATTAAAACACAATTATTTTATTTATTCATTATTTATTTATTTATTTGATTTCTATACCGCCCTTCCAAAAATGGCTCAGAGCAGTTTGCACAGAGAAATAATAAATAAATAAGAACCCTAACCATAACCCTAACCAGGATTTGAATTATAGTGAGGATGACAAGCAACTAGCCACACGCTGAGTGGTCATGTGAATTGGCAGTGTGTCTCAATGATACATCTTGAGGACATTTTTCTCCCATACAAACATACCAGGGTCTTGTGACTGGCCTTTAAGGCCCAGCTCATGGGCCTGTCTCTGACAGAAATTCGGTTGGTAAGCATCATAGTCAGGGCTTTCTTAGTAGTGGCACCTTCTTTGAGGTATTTCCTCCCCAGATTTTTTTTTTATTTTTACATTTCTATACTGCCTTTCGTTAAAAGAAAACCCCAAGGCAGATAGATAGATGTCTCTCTTTGGTCATTTTTAGGTAGAAAATTAAAACATTTCCTTTTCTGAGAGCTATTGGTTTATCTTATTCTGTGGTTAAACTTGTGTTATTGCTAACTTATGTTATTGTCTTGATTGTTTTGTGTTTTTATGTGTTTATTATTATAATGCAAATAACTATGTTGTTTTAATCTAAAAAGACTTTATCAATAATTTAAAAAATAAATAACACAGACCAAGGCAACCCCTACTCACTTCCTCTTCAGTAATTCCCTCCCTTAGCTTTTAGGCAGCTACTTAGGATTCCTAGCTAGAAGGCAATTACTCTACAGTCTACAGGACGCTAACTCCAAGAAAGTGGATATTGTTTGCAAGAAACAAAGTGCCTACTCATTCTTTGAGAGAAACTGTACTTTCTTTAGATATCGCCAGTGCTTGAGTACTTCCCCCTAGAGAGCAGATATCCAGGATTGGAATGCCTTAAAAAATACTTGCAGTGAAAGTGTGTGTGCTCTCATAAGCAGATTCAGAAAACTGGGAAGAGGAGGAGGAAAAGATTATTACAATATATATTGTAGAGACCAAAACAAATAAGACACCATTACAAATAAGATATTCCTCTTAGGTGATGTGGCCACTCTGGGAAGAGCACCAATATGCTTGTATGCAGAAGGTTCCAAGTTCCCTTGGTATCTCCAAGATAGGACTGAGAGAGACTCCTGCCTGCAACCTTGGAGAAGCCGCTGCCAATCTGTGTAGACAATACTGAGCTAGATGGACCTATGGTCTGATTCAGTATATTGCAGCTTCCTATGTTCCTATTAATAAAATCTGAACCTGATTTTATTTGGATGCATACTTCTTTCAAATATATGTCCTAGGAGAACCCTGGATTATGAATAAAACAACACAGAGATGAATTAATTTGACCTAATTTGCTGGGCCTGCATATATTCCCTGATAAGGGATATTGACAGCTGCACTGCCCCCTTTCAAAAATGGTGTTCTTTCTCAGGCCACCTTGATATAGCTGGGCACTTGGATTTAATTTCACTTGTCTCCACTACTCCAGTGGTGCCGAACAAATCAGCCTAACAAAGTGTGAGTTCACAAACATATAGTCAGATGGGATAAGAAAACATAACTGAGGGATCTGATTCTCTAATAAAATTCCCAGGGATCTGAAAGAAGAACAAAACCCAGCCACATCTGCTTTCCTAGGGTTGTTCACTGCACCGGCCATACCTGGACTATCTGGCATGCAGCCCAACCTCCTGTGCATGTTTCATTAGAAGTCGGTGTCCCTAGGTTCAATAGGACTTTCTCCCAAGCTAGCGCTTATAGGATTGTAGTCTCAGAGACTATGTGGCAGCATTATAGGTCAGAAAAGACTTGGTGGCTACCACACAGAGCAAAGCATGATCCTCCAGTCCATGCCAGAAAGATGTGCCTGAATCATCCTGTGACACACAGCAGGAGCAACTAAAGTGCACGTTGGGAGAGGGAGTGAAGAAATAATAGTAGAATGTTAGAGTTGGAGGGGACCACTGAGATCCTCAAGTCCAGCTCCTTGCTCAATACAGGAAACTACAGCATCCCTGACAGATGACTATCCAGCCTCTGCTTCAAAACCTCCAGCATCATCTGGCAAAATAATAGTCGCCTCAGCCTGCCTCACAATATTGTTGTGAGGATGAATAATGAGCTAAGGTTTCTAAAGTTCCAGGTACTATACATTTTGATTAATTGCTGAATGGAGAGGTGACAGGACCCAGACCTTGCTGGAACCCGTGTTTTCTAAACTAGAAGCCCTATTTGCTCCTCTTAACGGTGTGGGGAGGTTGTGGTTCTACAATGGCAAGTAGGGCCAGCTGCAGGTTTCAGGGAGTCCTCAGCAAACCGCCCTCCATCCATAAGCCCCAGGTGGACCCAGATACAGTCACTCTGCCATCACCCCATAATGGCTATGGGAACAGAGATGGTCTCAAGAACCAGCAGTGGGCTCATCTGAGCAGGGGCGTAGCTAGGGGAGAGGGGGCCCATGTTCACCCCCTCTCTGGCGGTCCCTCAGAGTGAGGGAGATAATGAAGAAAATAGGGAGGGCTGAAGCTGGGGGGCCGTCCGGAGCTGGGGCTCCTGGTCCTTTTGCTCATTTATAAATACACCCCTGCGTCTGAGGACCCAGGGCCCTTGGCAGCTGCCCAAGAGTGCCCCTCCGCTGACATTGGCCCTAGTGGTAAGTGAGTTGCATTTGGTACATGCTCAAAGGCACACTTACCAAGCTGAAATTTGGCACTGAGTACACTGCTTGGACAAATCAAATCTTAGCTATGGAAAGGTTGAATCATAAGAATTCCTCTGAGATGCTTTAGCTTTGGGATTTCCTGTCTTAAATAGTTTGGGGATACTAAACTAGATTTGCCCCCTTCCGCATGTCAGTGCCATATATAAAGCCACCACCTCTAATAGTGACATGCTATTCATTTATTCATTTTTTTATTCATTTAACACACTTCTATACCGCCAAAAACTCATGTGTCTGGGTGGTTTACAACAAGCAAACAAAAAGTTAAAACATTAGTTAAACTAAATGACAACAAAAATGAAAACAGTAGTTAAAACAAAATTAATGACATAGTAAAAGTTACATTACAACAATTAGAATTTTTAAAACAACATTTTAAAATGATGATAAAACTGTTAAAACAATATTTAATTAAAAGCTTGGGTGAATAGGCGCATCTTTAAAGACTTTTAAAAAGTTGTTAGAGATGGGGAGGCTCTTATTTCAGCAGGGAGCGTGTTCCAAAGCTCTGGGGTAGAGAGCTATCAAGGTTTCCCTGCATTTTAAGCCCTATCAATGTTTCCCAGCATTCCCTGCATGCTTCTACTACTTTCAAGCAGGGCTAATGTGGGGGGAGTCAGTATAAATTACCGGGGCCCAGTGGTCTGGAGGGTGGCCTGGGGCACAAGTATGTTGCATATGTTTTTGTCTTGCCTCCTGCTGCCACCCTGTGCCTGCCCCGCCGCCGCCGCCTCAAGGCTGAACTGCCAGGCTGGGGGTGGGGTGAGCAGAGTGTTGATGCTTGATCCAAACTGCGCTGGTGTGCTGGAGCACCTCACAGTTCTCAAGGGCTGCTGGGCCAGATGGTCAGGCTCAGCAGCCACTCCCACTCCCACTCGCCGCCGCCACAGGGGGGTGCTCAGCTCACCCCGCACCCCCAGCCACACACATGACAGCTAGAATCATTTTAGAGGTTGGAGGTTCGGCCTTGTGGTGGCGGCGGCAGTGGTAGTGGGCCCTCGCGGTGGCAGTGGTGGGGGCCTCATGGCAGGGGCCCGAATTTCTCTCTCTCACAGGGGCCCAAACCTGCTCTCAGCGGCCCTGCTTCCAAGATTCACACATATGCCTAAACATGTGCCTATGTGCCTAAACATATTGCATGAGAAAGGCTACACAACTAATACCCATCTGTATCTCCAACTTTACAGGAAAGTCAACTTTAGTTTAGGGTTAATTACAGTATAGCCTGGAGGAGCACCCCTTTGTGGTAAAAAAAAATGCAGCTTGAGGAAGGTCCCTTTGGTGCACCCTTTCTTTGGGCCAAGTGTATTAAACAGCTCTTGAAACCTTCAAAATGAAGCCTCAGAATTCCTGGGCATTAGGAGACAAGCAGAGGCCCTGTGGCTGCATCACTGTGTACCTGTGGGGTTAAGTGCCAAAGTATTTCTCAGCTCTTTTTGCTGCTTGCTTTGGTATCTGAATGACAGCTGTCAGAGAGTGATTGACACTTTTATTCCTTTAGCTGCTTCCGGGGGGTTTCCGTCAAACTTTCCCACCACTAAGATGTCAGCACGGCCACTCCCCCGCGGAGTAATCCTTTGCTCACCCTAAATAGGCCCTGCGTGTTCACTATGTTCCCTGCTGGGGGATAAAGATAGAGGCGCTGTCCCTTTAAATAGTAAGGGTGTTCTCTCTCAGACCACCATGACATATCTGGGCGTTGGAACTGGGGCTGAATAAACTGGGCAGGCACGAGACCTGCAGTTGCAGTAAAGGGTTTGCAACAGCGAGGGCTGACCCCACACGCAGACACACACGGGTGGTTTGGAGAGCAACTCTTCTTCTGCATAGGATCCAGCAACTGGAGTTTAAACCGCCTGGCTCTCTCTTTGTAGGGAATATCGTACAAAGAAGCGCACGCCCTTTGGCACTGGTAAGTCCACCTTGCGGGGCAAATGCCCATCAGGATTTTGTAGCTTTACCTCTCATAGGGCTCGGAGTGTCAGACCAGTCCAGATCATCATCCCAGCTTTATAGATCAGACTGGCTGTAAAAGATGATCCTCAACTCCCTAGGTCGGATACTCGTCTCAATTCTACCGCATCGTTTGTAGGGAGCGGGGCATGCCGGTCGAGCTTCAATACGAAAATCGTAAAGGGCTCTCAACCTTCCCCCCCCATCGGATTCGCGCGTGTGAATATTTGAACGAAAATGGAAGAGGAAGCCAATTCTGTAGTCGATTTTGCTTTAGAAAACAGATAGGTTAGCAACGTGGACATGTGTAGTAGCTGATGAGATGTTGTGAGGTTTCAGGGGTGAGGGAAGCGGCGCGAGACTTAGCCGCGTGAGCAGCTGGAGGCAGGGGCGTAAACAAGGCTGGAGTGGGCAGCTTTATTTTGTGCACATCAACCGAGGGAAAGAGCAGTTTAAAAAGCCACTGATATGAAACACACAGGTGGACAGGCCCCTTCCAAGATATCGGATCAAGAGCAGCCGTAGGGCAAAGATAAATTGACCTCTTGGTCGCTTTGGTCCATGCTAGAGTAGTTAAGCGAATGTCAAATCCAGGGGTGTAGTGCGGGGCGGCGGGGACGCGCAGGGACGGAGCGAGCGCCGGTACTTCTCGGCTTGGTGGTGGGCATGGCCATGGGGGCTGTCAAGGAGAGCGCCTGCACTTCTGAATTTGTAACTACACATCACTGGTCAGATCATAAATCGCACCCCCGGGAAAAGCTATGGAAAGAGGTACGTAAAGAGTGCAATTAATTTACTCTGTCTGGGCTAGCGTGGATCGTGCTGACGATCCACGTCATCCAGACCGGTTCCCATCTACCCTTTCTCGATCCGCCAGAGATGTCTCTTCTTTCTCCGGAGCAGCGATCGGAGTCCGTAGTAGGCAACTCCATCGCCGCCGTGTCTGCCTGCGGAGATTGTTTCCATACCCCTGCATTGGCTCCCAGGACTTGCATCCATTCCGCAGCCATTCCAGGACGAGAGACCGTAAGCGGAGATCTTCGGGGGCACCGTCGGGGCATCCGATCCGCATCCGCCTCGTGATCTTGCCTTGTTCTTCAACATTGCTTTCCCGAGACTAAGCAAGGAGAGGACTTATTCCGAAGAGGGTCTTGGGGAGCGCCGGGCATCCCCTTTGGAGAAATTGGGCTTGCTTTAACAGGCCATGATTTCTGGTTCCTCATTTTTCCACGTGGCTATGGCGGGGTGGGGGGCGGTTGGATGGCGAGACCCTTCTGGAGGAGGAAGTTCCCCTGGGTTCCAAGGAAGAAGCCTAGTTAGCGAATCGATCGCTCCCCCCGCCCCGTCTCCGGAAAATTATTTATAGACGGGGCTCAGGCAGGCCGCCTGCTTTCCTCCGTCTGCTAGACACACCCCGCTTGGCACTCAGTCACGATTGGGGCGTTGTTCTTGGTTGGAGGCGAAACTTTTCAGCTCCCGCCCCCTGCAGGCTCAATCGGTTTGAGTGCCGAGACACGCGGGCGTCTCGTCTTCGAATTGGACTCGCTTTCGACGGGGACACTTTGCAGCGGCAGGCAGAACCGCCCCGGGTCAGGGATCGAACTCTTGCAGGGCAGTAAGTAGCTTGCATCTTTCCCCAGCTGGGGAATCTTCACCCAAATGCCCTCTTCGAAAGCAGCCCCTTTGCCCTTACCTGCTCATCCTCGTTCAGAATACAGTCAGCCACAGCCTATTTACCGATTTCTTTCTTTCGCCCCTATCATCCCCCACAAGCCGGCAGAATTCTGTGGGACCTAGTAGGGATCCGATCGTCAGTTGAATTGCTTGGCTCTAATGGGACCTGCGGGACTTGCAGAGCCCCCATGGCTTCACGCATGGAGGAAAGTCAGCTACACCAGGCTGGGTTGGGTTTGATGTAATTAGAAACGGGCTGAAACATTTTAGCACGTAGATCTCTCCCCACCGCCCCGCCATGGAAATTCCGCTCTTTATAAAAGTCCCTTGGCAGATTTCGGAGTGTGTGTGGGGGGCGGGGTTCATGCTAATATATTTATATTGAAAATAGAGAGAGAGCATTTCTCCTCGGATCTCTGCCACCCAGTCTCAAAACTCAAAGGAGTTTTTTGATCCTTTACTGGGGTATTATTGCAAATATCTTCTTGTCCAGCGGCTCTGAATCATCTGCATGATTTGTCTTTTTGTGGGCCCTGTAGGCCCCCGCCCCAAAGCATTTCTCTTCACTTTCCATCTCATTGTGAATATCTGGGATATATTACCCCCACACACACACACACACACTCTAACAAATTCCACTGTGAAGGCCATCGCACCATTTGGGAATCTCTGTGTTTGTCCAAAGAGCTTTGTCATCTTGTACAGCAGCAGGGAGTTTAGCTAGGCTGGGTGAGTTTGCAAGGTTAGTGGTTTAATGGACTCCAAATGTTGATTATTCAATGAAGAATGGTGGCTTTGTGGCATAACGGTTTCCATTCCCCCGCCTCCTAAACCCCCTGAGCCAGTGGAGGTCTGGTTCAAGCGGGTGACTGTGTTTTCCTACTTTATTTTAGACTTTGCTTTATTTTTGCTTTGAAGCTGTTTCTTCAGCACCCCTTCAGAAAACAGATATTTGATTTTCGTCTGTTTCCAAGGAGAGCCCCTGGGCTAAATGGAAACTTTGAGGAATGTAAATGGCATTTGAGTTCCTTTTATATGCCAGGAGTCACCATAAACTTTCCAAATCTGGAAAAATGAAATTGTGCCTGAGAAGGAATAATCCACAGTCTAATATTTGGGGGGGGGACAGGTGGGGAGTTCTGCAACATTTATTATTACAAATATTTCACCTCTGTCTATCTGGGGTACATCCACTGCTCTTTCCCCAGCAGCGTCAATCTTCCTTGGTCTGGTTTATTTCAAATCTCACATTTTTCAAATTTGCCAGTTTGGCAGGAATTCTTCAGACATACAAGACGAATTTATTTAAAATTGGATTAGTGCTTTCCCCTTTTAGATCTCTGTGTTAACTCCCTGAAAACGTTCCCTCCCAAACTCACACTTAGCCACCTCCTGTTTATAAAGCAGAGGTATAGGCTTGTAAATTTTGCCTCCTTAAACTGAGCCTTATGGTGTGTGTATTTATTTTCTGTCTCAGAAGCCCCCTCTGCTGTTCACTCCTAGAGGATTGGCTTGCCTCATCGTTCCGCTATCTTACATACAAACAGGGCTGACCACAGGTAGATGGTTTCTCAAGCTCTACTTAAAGGTGTTTTTCTTTCTTTCCAGATCTAGCAGAGACTTTTGCCAAAATGCTCCTTTTGTTGTTGGGGATCATTGTGCTCCACGTTTCAGTGCTTGTCCTTCTCTTCGTTTC
The DNA here is from genome assembly GCF_027244095.1 of Hemicordylus capensis. Taxonomy (NCBI): domain Eukaryota; kingdom Metazoa; phylum Chordata; class Lepidosauria; order Squamata; family Cordylidae; genus Hemicordylus; species Hemicordylus capensis. The sequence goes on from NC_069658.1 coordinate 384,216,847, forward strand.
TACAATTGTCAGTGTAAGTATGCACCTCCATCCTTGTTTTTTTAGCTCCTCACATGCTAATAAAGTGCAGAATAACCCAGAAGCTTAGCAGAAGTTGGAATCTTTTCCGGTTTTCAATCCTTATTACGGTCAACGACCAGAAAAGCATAAGAAGTTTTGTTAAAAGATTAACAAAACAAAATAAGACAATTAGATAAGATGATAACCACTACCCAATAAGCTAAGACAAATTAACTAACTCTTAGTGAATTTTACAAACTATAAAACAAAATGGTGCAACATTTAAATAAATTAGATCATTCTGATCAGACAGTAAATGAATCTGAGTGGCCTGGAATTTTAACTAAAAAAGGTAATAAAACAAGAACGGATATCCTTGTAAAAAAAAGAGCGTATATAAGGGCATGAGCTGTTGATACAATGGCACCTGCACCACAAGGTCAGAGCCGGGCTACATATGGTATTTTCTTAAATTTTATTCTAAAACGGTTGTAGGGAGAGTTGGAATCTGATCCTAATAATGTTTACTGGGGCATAATTTCACTGGCATCCATAGGAGTTTGCTTCCAAGAAAGTACTCTTAAGGCTGCCAGCCTATTCACACTTACTTGGGAATAAATCCCATGAAATCCACTAGAATATCTAAGTTAGCATGCTTAGGGTTGGGTTGTTCGGGTTCTTAATGCAGTGCTCCTTTATGGAACAGATTAGTGTGAAAGCCCAGTCATTTCTCAAAGGAACAAACACTTGTGGAAGTTGCAGCCCAAACTGTGCTCCAAAATAGCTTCATTGTTACTATCCTAGGACATTTGATCCTCACCAAAGAAGCTTTGTGTTTGAGAGAGTGTATATCAAAATAGGTCAGTATTTTCAATTATATGATATCTTCAGATTTCTTTTTCAGTGGGTTAAATGAAAGGCAAAACTGAAAATCTAAAGCTTTGCTTAATTTACCACAACTTGTTTTGAATACCAGGAAAGAGTTCATCTGAGCATGTGCAGAGTGTATTCTCCTTTCGTGCATTCTCCAATCACAACCAGCTTCTGGGAGAAAGATTTCCAGGCAACAGCTCTGCAGTTACCTTAGGCAGAGATGTGGCTATGCCTAAATGAAATTCATTGTGTGAGCAGCTCGTTCACTCCTGGCATGCTTTATTTGCATGCTTTTCAAGCAAGTCTTATAAAAATACTTACAAAACTCTTAACAGATGTTGTAGGAGTGCATGCAGAACCATTCTCATAGCCCTGCTACTGAGAGGTGAGGGTTGAGGGGAACTGGTTTTCCCTTCCCTTGAAAGATTTGGCAAACACTAAAAGAGATGGTTTTTTATTTGAACTTTTTTTTGCTGCTGCAGTAGCAGCAGCAGCAGAATCAAAGGAATAAAAAGACACAAAGAGATTTTCTCTCCACAGTCAGTCTAAATAGCCATGTCTGCATTTGTGTATTCACTTTTGGAAAGAAGCCTTTTAATTTGTGCATTGCATGCATGTGTTGAAAAAGTGCTTCTTTTAAAGTTTTTCATAGCACATAATTGATTCATTTTGACACTTATAGATTCAAAATTAAGCAAGGATGAACATACCTGTGAAATTGCACTAGGAAATGTATTTATTTTAAAACAGGGTTTTCTTTGGTATTCAGTTTCAGCTTGATTTTGCCCCCTCTCATGAGTCTGCCTTTCTCTTTCAGCAATGGGTTGTTGTGAATGGGCACACGTCAGACCTCTGGCAGAACTGCAGCGCCACCCTGAGTCCATTTCACTGCTTGCCGTCATCCACAAATGGTGAGGATTCTGGTTGGAATTTTCTCAACTTGGTATAGAGCCCCCCGCCGCCCCCCCGCAAAAAAAAAACCTTTTAAAAAGAACTATCATCCTTTATCATGTCTTATACCCGGTGATACTTTTTTGAAACATACTTGATAGGAAGCTAGTCCTGGTAGCTTGTTTGTGCAAAATCTCACAATTTGGACAAAATTCTCGCAGCTTTGCCCTATTGATGTTTATACCTTGCACTGTTCCCTTCACCATTAAACAAGTGTTGCTTGAGTCAACAAGTGTGTCCAGCTTCTTGCCAAATCTTTTGGCAAACCCAGCCACCTAATCAGCAGCATGTTGGCCTATTTAATTTCTTGAGCCCCTTTCAGACATTATGTTATACCCTTATTTAGATATCGGCACACTCTTACATATTTTTGTCTGAATGACTGTGCCTGCACTAATTTTAAAAGTGAACCTGGGTACAGACCCCTCAAATGCATGATACACATAGGAGCTGTACAGCTGTACCTGTGTTCAGCATAACAAGGTTGACCTAATGGTGCAGGGATGGGGAGGGTGGGTGGGGGGAAAGGCAGGATTGCATCTAGCTTCCCCCTAAATGATCCTCATTGTTTTCTTGGCTGTGCTGCTCACTTGCCCACACAAGTTCCACTTCCGGAAGAAGTGTGGTGATCTGGAGGCCAGGGAAATCTCGGATTCATTCACATTTTGAGCAGGATAGCAAAAGGAATGATGCAGTAATACCTGTATAAGTGTGACCCCAAATGAGTAGTCCAGAGAACAAAGTCTTAAACATAATCAAGAGATCTAGGTTCAAATTTCTCCTTTTCCATGTACTTACTGTCTTTCAGTTTCACTTCCCCGTATATAAAAATTCTACAGGTTTGGGTCACAATGGTTTTGTGGAGATGTGGCATGGAACATAGGAAGCTGCCATATACTGAGTCAGACCATAGGTCCATCTAGCTCAGTATTGTCTACACCAGGCCTGCTCAACTTAGGCCCCCCAGCTGTTTTTGAACTACAACTCCCATAATCCCCAGCCACAGTGGCCAATAGCCAGGGATTATGGGAATTGTAGGCCAACATCTGCAGGAGGGCCGAAGTTGAGCAGCCCTGGTCTACACAGACTGGCAGTGGCTTCTCCAAGGCTGCAAGCAGGGATCTTTCTCAGCCCTATCTTGGAGATGCCAGGGAGGGAACTTGGAACCCCTGTGCTCTTCCCAGAGTGGCTCCGTTCCATGAGGGGAATATCTTACAGTGCTCACACATCAAGTCTCCCATTCATATGCAACCAGGGCAGACCCTGGTTAGCTAAGGGGACAAGTCATGATTGCTACCACAAGACCAGCTCTCCTCCATGGAAAACTTCCCACTTCTAAAATTACCACTTGACTACGAAAAACTTTAGAGGTACAGTGAGGGGAAACTAATAAGCTGGGTTTTAAAAAACTGTATAAATAGGTCAGGTGACATGCCAGATCAGATCACAACTTATCTACAGCAGCAGGAAAATGTGTATAGTAACTTTTTTTTGAGGAAAATAGTTATGCAAATGAGGGGGAAATTTTCATGGGGAAGTTTTCCAATTCAAAATTTATAGAAAACTGAGAATTTGATACATTTTCTATATGAAGGCTGCAAAACTATACATACTTACCTGGGTGTAGGTCCCACTGAAGTCACTAGGACTGTGCTATAAAAGTGTCATAGCCATGGTTTGTGAAACTAGGGCCTGTGTTGAAGGAAATACTCCTGGAAATGTTTTCCTTATCTGCAAAGCTTTTGTTTTCTGAGTGTCCCTTATTTCTGCTCGCTTTAACTATTGGTTGGTTAATCATAAGAACATAAGAACAGCCCTGCTGGACCAGGTCCAAGGCCCATCTAGTCCAGCATCCTGTTTCACACAGTGGCCCATCAGATGCCACTGGAAGCCACAGGCAGGAGTTGAGGGCATGCTCCCCTTCAACGGGTACTCAGAGGCATCCTGCCTTTGAGGCTGGAGGTGGCCTATACTTGCAGTCTTTGTGAATATCATTGCATATGTCTTGTTCATGCATTCCACTTTGGCTATTTCAATAGCTTAATGCCCAGAGGTGTCTTATATTAACAACTCTGCAGTCAGATAATTCAGAAATCGGTGATTCCTACTTGGTGATCATAAATGATCTTTCTGCATTCAAGGATATTTGAACCACAAGCATTATTATACTCCGTAATGTCAGAATGCTATGAAGAAACCAAAAGGTTGATCAGGAGAATATCATGATTATTTTTACTGCATATGTAGCAGATGTATAAGTATATGGCTATTTCTGAATTTACAAAATGGTTTTGACAGAATTCCTCACCCAGTGTTCCTAAGGAAACTTGGCAGCTTTGGGATAAGAGGCTAATAACTAGTTAAAAGACAGGAAGCCAAGAGTATAAATAAATGGCCAATTTTCTCAATGGAGGGAAGTGAACAGCAGGTTCCCTCACTGATCTGTATTGAGATTAGTGCTATTTAGCTTAATTCATAAATGGTCTGAAGTGAATAGAACCACAGCCAAGTTGACAGATGACATTAAACTGTTCATGAAGGCAAAATTCCAAGCAGATTGGGAGAGATTTGTCCCGACTTCTTCAAAGCCAGTTTAAAGGACAAAAGAACGGCAGAAGAGACTGTGTAAGGCTATGCATGGCTCTCAGTCTGGTAATTCCATCTTAAAAAAATAATATTATTGTGCTGAGGGAGATACAGAAAAGGACTACAAAATAATCAGGGAGTGGACCATCTTCAGTTTGAAGAAAGACTAGAGAGGCAAAGTTAGGTGAGGGGGAAAAGCCAACAGAGAAAGAACTTGATAAAGGATTATAAATTATGGAAGATATGGAGAGATCGTATATGTAGAAATTGTTCTCTTTCTATTTTTTTTTTTAAACAACCTGCTAGAACTTGGGATTATCTAGTAACACTTATGACACCAGTTGCCACAGGATATTGTGATGACCACTAGGGTTCAGGGTGTGTGTGTGTGTGTGTGATTCTTCTGTCCAGGAGTGCAGAGAAGTGGAGCCAAGGGGGCAAACAGCCCCTGCACTATACTAGGAACATAGGGACATAGAAAACTGCCATATACTGAGTCAGACCATTGGTCCATCTAGCTCAGTATTGTCTTCACAGACTGGCAGCAGTGGCTTCTCCAAGGTTGCAGGCAGGAATCTCTCTCAGCCCTATCCTGGAGAAGCCAGGGAGGGAACTTGAAACCTTCTGCTCTTCCCAGAGTGGCTTCATCCTCTGAGGGGGCAGTGCTCACACATCAAGTCTCCCATTCAGATGCAACCACGGCAGACCCTGCTTAGCTATGGGGACAGGTCATGCTTGCTACCACAAGACCAGCTCTCTCCCAACCACTAGGCTGAGGGCCCCTCAACATGCTATTACTAATAACTGGCCACATTTGAAGGAAGGGTGGAGGAGGGCCCCTGGACCATGGTATTTTTCTCTACAGCCCTGGTTCCTTTCAGTGACTATTAGCTATGATAGCTAGTAGTGAAAGCTTTTAGTTCATCAGCATTATACAGTACTTCTGATTACTGGATGCTGGAAACAGACTGCAGAGGATAGCTGCCTCCACCATGACCTGTTTGTAAACTTTCTAAATACATCAGACTGGTTATTTATTTATACTTATTTATATGTTCCATTTTTATATTGCCTTTCTGCCTTGACCAAGGCACCCAAAGTAGTTTACTGGATTGAATAAAACCAACCAACCACTGGACTTGATAGAGGCAAGAGTACTCTTTATGTACTAGTAACTTGCTTCTGTGCAGGGCGGGGAGAAAAGCATTCTCCCAGCAATGTATACAGTTGGCATCCTTGCAGGCGTGTAACAGAAAGCAGGGTTTTGTCCATGAAAGGAGGTAAAAGAAATAACAAGGTCAGTGTAATGACCCTAGCTGAACTCTTTTTCAGTTTTCCCTTCACAAATGCTCAGTCGCTCTGGGTGGTTCTTTTTATCAACAACCACATGCTCCACCCAGATCAAGTTGTTGTACTTTTTGGCAGCTCTGGCAACTGCTTGAGACACGCATTTGGGTTTCTGAAAGAGAAGATCTTTCAGAGATGTTCGAATAGCCCTTCTAATTTGTTCACCAATCATCTTTCTATTTGTGGTTTGTTGCAGTTCTGAGAATGGTCTTAGAGGAACAAAGCCAAGTACTACAATCTATATTATGGACATTATTACCTTCCCCAGCTGTCATTCACATCTCCAAGGCTGTGCAGCTTTGAGGGCACTTAACTATTGCAATCATTCCTTTCTCCATCAGAGCCACACAGATAATGGAGTTATCTCATGCTGTATCTGGGCTGTTACTCGACTTGAGTAACTTCATGTTGAATCACCTTGAGATTCAGACCCGAAGCACTTCTGTTAACATGACACTTGGGCTGGGTTACACAGTAGGAATGGCCCCATTTTTAAATGCCTCCCAGCCCTATTTCTCTAAAACTGGAATCAAATTGATGATGACTCTTTCAAATCAAAGCTTGAAACTGAGTTTTTAGTCCTATTAATTACTAAGTAATTTGAAGTCCATGGCCTCAGATGTTCAGTGGCTCTAACTTATTTGGTATTTTGAAATATACAAATCTAACTTGAAATTCATGACTCTACAATAAGGCAGTTCACACAATCAGAAACAGGGTAGGACAAGCATCCTACCCAAGTTGGGGAACAGTGCACATTCCTGTGTTGTGATTGTGCGTGAGTGAAAAACAAGATAGGAGTTGCTGGCAGTGATAATCTGCAAGGTTTCTTCTGGGTAGGAGAGTTTTTCCTTCTATTTCATTCAGCAGCTGGGTAGAATCTAGTCTCCTACCCAGCAGGAGCCTTGCAGATAATCACTTCTGCCCACCTCCTATCTTGCTTTTTACAAGAACAGGATCGATCACAAAACAGGCACACATGGACGGTTCCCAAACTGGGCTAGTTTGGTCAGCAGCCAAGTTAACATAAAGCCAAGTCAAAGCCACACATTAGTGGGGACACATTCAAGTTGGATAGAACTCTTCCTCAGGCTGGGTTTCAACAACAGCAAAACAGAAGAGAAAAAGATATTGTTGATCAAGAGTCAGTAGAATCTCTGACTGCAATGTGACAGGCTTACATTTCAGATTCAGAAAGCTCTTTGCAGGCATACTGAGGGTCAAATTACAAGTGGCTCGCACAGACACTTGATTGCTTCCCTTGGTTATTGTTGTTTTTAAATGTTCAAAGCAGTTGTGGAAAGCTGCTTTCTAGATCAGAACTTTATGTGCAGAGGATCCTCTGATCGCCTTTCCTCCATGCTGTGTTCTTATAAATATTCCTTCCTAAACTAATTTTTGCACAGATATCAGAATTTGTTGAAGAGTTTATATCCTGCCTTTCCATTAAAAATGGCTTGATACCTGTATTCTCCCCTCCAACTGGGTGAAAAGCAGCTCAGAGGGAACAATTTTGATAGGCAAAATGTTCTCAGGGAAGGAGTTCCCTCTCCCAGTGAATTTTTGATCTAGATTGCCGCTTCCCACAGCTGCTTTTAAAAAAACAATCATTTTATTTTTAAAAACCTCTTGGGGAAAACATTCACGCAACTAAGCATCCCATGTAGTTTGACCCAAAGTTATTTTATTCCCAGTGTAAAAGATCTTGGATTGCCCCAAAGCATAAAGGACAAAGAAGCAATAGTCTTCTCCCTTTGAAAACATAAACACCAGCTGTTATTGCAATTTGCCTCTAGCAAATTAGAAGTTTGCTTAATACACTGTACTACTTGCAGAGTTTGGGGGTTTAATGGGCCTTCCGAGTTGAGCTTGGTTCTTGCCAATTTTTGGAAATGATTGAATTTGGCACTGTCAGTGGTGATTATCATTTCTGCACTAACTGAAACTCAAATCAAAGTACTTTAGGAAAGAAATCTCAAAAGCAAAATTCTAATTGGTTTTTTCCTAACTCATTAGTATTTTCTCCTGAGGTCTCTATCCTTAAATCATCTCACCTAGAATGATCCCACAGGCATCAAGAAGAATAGAAGACTAATCTTGAAAGGTGGTGGTGGTGGTGGGGAGATTTTGTCTTACTTGTTTGAGAGAGGCAAACCTGTGGTCATGTTGAGGGCCACTTCTTGCACCGAGTTGTCTGTGGATTTCTGGAATAACTCCACTGTCTTTGGTGTAGAGATAATCAGAGTCTGCATCAGGATCTGACAATCATCTCCTGCCCTCTTACATGAGTGAAAGCTCCTTAACACAAAATCAGTGGGATTGCTCATTTGATGTAAGTTCAGGAACAAGTCCTTGATAGCAGTTGGGGGTTGGTCATTACAGCATAGATGAGAGAGCCGAGGCTGCTGGGGATGAGGTTGCCTGGAGTTCGTTCAGGTTTTGGAAATGTGTCATCTTGGAACTGGCTAGTGACTCTGTAGAAGATGACAGTCAGGAACCTGAAACTGGTAGAATGGGACCAGATTCAACCCCTTCATAGATTTGGAGCAGTAGTTAGTTGGTTGCTTGTTTGCTTTTTAAAAAATGCACCTCAATTCTTCTTTTACTGCATTTGTATTTCCCTGTAGGTCTAGTTCTGTTTACCTTCTGCATAATGGGAGGCATTTTTCCAGTGGCAGCATATCTCCAGACAGCCCCTGGTTCCACAGGAACTAACTAGAGGGAACTTGGCTTCATAAAGCCAGTGAATTCCAGCATGCATGTGGTGATGCTGGAGTTACATTTGCCCTGCGAAAGAAAGGTCCCTGTTGGAGGTTTATGCAGGAACTTTGGCCAACAAAGAGCTGTTGTGTTTTTGCTGGTGGAGAGCTCTGTAATCCTTTAGGTTGAAAAGACTCCTAATCAGCCAGTTGTATGTTAATGGAATTGTGGGTGCTTCGCATCGGGAGGGTTCTTCAGCAGTTTGCTGTAATGCTAGTTTTAACTATGCTAAAAGCAGCAAGGCCAATGGCTTGTATTTCCCAGAAGAGGGAACTCTTTGCAAAATGGGTGTGTGTGCGCTTGTGTATGATGCTCTCTTCTTGTGCCTCTCTGCTGGCCCCTAGTGGTATCAGTTCCGACTAGACAGTCTGGATGCCCCTGTGTAACAATGTAACAGATTTACACACTATAGTTATGTCCTTATTCAGCAGTTGGTGGCATTAGTTTAGGCACGGCTATATATGCAGGCTGGGCATGCTATTTCAGAGTCACTCATGCACAGCACAATTTGGCTGTGCTTGTATTTCAAATATAAAAGGATGCACTTAGTGGCACCCTGGAAATTGGGGATGTTGTTTGCACAGCTAAGTAATTCTTGCTCTTAGCAGCGGATGTTTATATTAAAGGAAGATCCATATTTCACAAATGTATGGTGAAGGGATGCCTTCCTTATCCCAAAAGACAAGTCTTGGGTGTTCGGTATAAGTAAATTCTTTACAGCCAAGGATGGATTGAAGCAGAAGAGAACCTTGTGCTGAGCCATATTCTAGGATGACCCCTCCCCTCCCCTCCACCCCCCTGTCAGATCTCATGCACAGAGACAGGCCCACCTAGACTTCCCTACTGGCCACCATGACCACAGCTTCCTTGTCTTAAGATGAGAGCACCGCAACTATATTTTGAGCTCTGGATATCTTAGCCCTCTTTAGGTGAAATCGCCATGTGGTCAGTGAACACATGAAAGAGGAGGAGGAGTGAAGAGGGACCACTTTGCCTGGCTCTATTGACTGACATCTATGGGACTCTTGTACAGCTGTGTGCAAGTTGGGGCTTGCACACAGTGCAAGTGAGTGGAACTTTTGGTCTCACAAGGTTTCTGATCGCATGGAAGACCCTTAGTGTTTACAACTGTATATGCATAGAGACCTGCACAATGTGCGGACAGGCAGACGTGCCAATGTTTAGTGCATGGCCAGCCAGTGAAGAGGGAATAACAGGCATGGTGGGGCAGGGGACCAGGACCATGGCATGCAGGGTGGGGCAATTTAATCCTTTCCCCTCCCACCAGGTTCTGATGATAATCCCCTCTGCAGGTGCTATTAGCCCTGGAAAGAAAACTGCCATTGGCACCCTTGAGTGCTCCCTTGCAGGGCCTAATGGCAGTTTTTGGAGTCCCTTGTGGCTTTGTGGAGTCCCTTGCAGGGAATAATGACATCCTGTGCATGCTTACTGGGAAGTAAGTCTCATTGGCCAATGTTCTGTGCACTGGAATTAACGCAAAGCCCATGCACTGTTTTAAGGAGTTCCACAACAGCTTTGGGGCTGCCTTTCACCCGAGCTTCACTCCCAGCAGCTTGCTAACACTGAGGCTGCACTCTGCAGAATGTTGGCCACTATGTTCAGTGGGACTTGCTACCATGTAACTGAGCATGGGACTGCAGCCTGACTGAAACTGGGTTTCCTTTTGGCTGCTTAGTTCTGGCATGTTGTTGAACTCTTCTCTGCAACTGCAAAGGTGGCAATCTTTGTTTGAAAATACAAAAGCGACGAGTCTTAGGAATCTAACAAAAGCCATCCTGTTACAAACCTTAATGGGCTACATGTTTTCTCCTCCTGCTCTATAATAAGTACAGTATGTGCCCAGTCCAGTTGCAGACCAAGAGCATAGTGTTGAGAAGCTCCCCACAGAATGTATTTTAACCCTCTCCCCATCTTCACATGATATGCTGACCGCACACTGCATGACACCCATTCATTCCTGGTATTCCTCCTGCAGTTCACGATCATACATCAGTAGCTTGCTAATCCCCAAGCTTTTGAGCCTGACACTGCTCCTGCTTGGGAGTAACCTCTCACCAGGGGCCTGGGGAGGAGCTGTCTGCTGCCTATGGGGAGGTGCAGCTGGGCCTTGGCTTTCAAGGAATGTCTAGTCATGTTGCAGCATTCCCAGTGTAGGGCTGATGGGCAGGGTTACAGCACATATGGAGTGCCTCCACATTCTGCTGGATCGTGCGCAGTGCAAGTGAGCATGAGTCTGATGTAGTCAACAGCAAGGTAACCCCTCTAATACAAAACTGGCAACATTTCCAAGCATAATGGATTGCTGTGGTATCAGAAGACATTCTGCTACACTGTTAGAATAATAAGGGTGCCCCCCCTTTTCCAAGAAAATGCTGTAAACTGGGAATTGTTCCAGTTGATTTGTTTGAAGAATCACTACTGGGAAGCAGTTAAGATTTGATTGGTCAGCCATAAAACAAGCTTGCAAGAATGCATCAAGGGCTCCTCCTCTGCCCTGCTTCTCTAGCCTAAGACTTTTACTGTTGATTTCCAGAGATTATGGGTTTCACCAGTGGGGCTCTCTATTCACGGATAAGAGCTTTTGTCAAAGAAAGCACCATTGTATTTATTTTGTAGAAAGGGACACTAAGGCATTGAGCATGTAATGGTAACATTTTCAAAAGAATGTGTAGGTCACCATGGGTTTACTGTTCTTTAGTAAACCATGAGTGACCATGAGATCTTGGTTTGGTGTGAGAAACCTTTGACCCACAGGCCAAATCCAAGCGTTGGTATCTTTTTAAATTTTATTTTATGGCAATTGCCAAGTCCCAGCAGGTGTGCTGCAGCAACAAAAAGGTTCTACAGCCAGAAATAGCTGCCAGCAACAGCCTGTAACAGTACTGTTGGTCCATAGAAGGTTGCAGTTCTGTACCTGCTTGGCTGGAAGCAAGGTCTGCTGAACACAGTGGGACTTGTATCTACATAGGTCAGGCTGCAGAACAATTCCCTCTGTGACTTCCCCATGTCCCAGTTGGTTGGTCTCAACCTGACCTTGTCCTTGAGCCTCATCTCCACAGGTCATTCAGCTAGAGGAACTGGTCCTAAGGAAAAAACTGGCAAAGTCTGGTTCAGGGGAATATTCCAGATGAGGTACAAAGGTCCCTTTGGTAGCTGATGAACATATTCCTAGAGAGCTCTCTGGCAACTATAATTCCGGTTAGTCCCTCCTTTTCTCTCTTCTGGGAGAGGCATCTACAAACCAAACTGGTGCATTGGAGGGGGATTGTATGTGCCCCTCACCAGCTAAGACCACCCTTTGCCCTCTCTTATTGTATATCTTTATTTAGGATTTTCCTCTCAATTTCTTTTTCAAGGTCTGAGTGCAAGTTCAAGTCTTCTTGAACCTAGTGAGATGTTAGCCCTGCATGTTGTAGGAGTGTACAGGTACTGTACATGTTTTTGTATGGATGACTGTACCTGCTTTAAAAGTGAGCCTGGGTACAGCCCCCTCAAATGCATGGCACAGGTATGAAGTGACTGCTATACCTGTGACGTGTGAATAACTGCACCTATGTACACTCATTAAAGTGTTGAACGTAATGCGTAAATAGGACTTTATTTTCCAATTAAACATGAATACGATTGGACTGTATGGGAAGAAAGCAGTGTTTTAGCTAAGAGCCAAACCTTTTAGGACTTTTATCACATAGAATTGGACCCAGAAGGCACTTATATCAAGCCAAAGCACAGTTGCAATTCAGGTGACTTTGAAAATGTGGACTTTACTGATTTGTCTCATTTCACACAATATGGGTATTCACGCGATCTGCACGTGGGCAGCAGGGAGGGAACGCAGGGTCCAAATCGTCTCCCCGCCCCCAGACAGCAGTGTGCCTCTTCTTTGGGCGCTCTGCCGTGCCGCTCTCCAGAGGCCAGGATGGTGCGTCCCGGCCTCCGGGTAACCCACAGTCAACGAGTGCAGTGCATTGGAGAATGCCCCCATGGAGAATGCCCCCATGGAGAATAGAGTGCCCCCCATGAGATGGGCACTCTAGGTTCATGTCGCTGTGTGTGCTCAGGCTGCAAGTAGCTCAAGCTCACACATGATCCTGGCAGCTGCCTTAACCTTGGCTAAAAGCTGGGCTTAGAAGTTGGATTTGGCTGGACGGGAGCGCCAGGATTTGTGTGGATCCTGGTGCTCCACACGAGCAGCCTTAATGCATATTCTTGCTCTCTGTAGGATCCTGTTAGAAAACTCACCCCTGTGAGCATAGCTGAACAATAGAGTAGGATCAAATGCACAAGCCTACATGGCAGGCATCCGAGATGGTGGTGATGTGGGATGTACCTCTCCTGCCTTGTGTATGCAGTGTGAGATTAATTAGTCCCAAACTGTCCTCGTTGATTTTCAGTCTATAAAGGGCTTGTATCTACTGAAAGTCTTTTTGGATGACAACATCCCTGCTCACCAGAGAGCAGCCTCAGAGGCACGGTAACAGTGGGATTGATACCTAGTCTCCATGTCAGGAATGTGTTCTTTTCATTTGGGCACATTCTTCCCAGTTAGGATCACTCCTCAGTTAGCTGACCAGTATGCAACAATTACAAGTTTAAATGTTGTACTCAGAGTTTAGCTTGCACTGCCAGACATTCCTTGTGTAGGCTTATCTCAGGAATTCAGGACTGGATCCCACTTGTACATCAAAAGATTATCAGTCAGATCCTCGACTGAAGCAGCACCACTGAGGATGCCAAAGACCCCATGGAATTCCAAACTTTTGATCAAGACGAGATGGCATTCTTCAAATGACATTTGTGGGGGCTAAAATATATCTCGTCTTTCTCCCTTCCTCTACTTGATATTGATGCTATCACAGCACGGCATGCTTTTCATTCAACAAAACAGGATTTCTCTGGGTTGTTGAGAGTCGGGCATACTTTTTAAAGATGTATTGAGTAGGGTTGCCATTTTTGTTCTTCAGGAATGGTCTTGCTCTTGTGCTTTTGACAGCAGTCTGATGCATTGAAATGTAGCAGTGAACCTTTTCCTGTCATGGAGACAAGTGGCTTCATTTACCAAATTACTGTGTGCCCGACTGTTGTTAAAGGACTAGGAGCGAAGCCTGTAAGAAAGGCAGCAGTGCTACCTGGGACAAGCTGCAAAGACATGTGCAACACTTCAGAGCTGCTAGCTTTTTTCTGCCAGGGCTCCTGTGCCTTTAATAGCTGCATATTGGGAAGAAATCAGTAGGTGAAGCCTTTCCTAACAGCTCAGTGAGATAGAAAAGGCTTCACTTGCCATATTTGGCTCACGTGCTGCTATTCCAAGCAAAAGAGGCCTGCTGGTAGAAAGTTTAAAACTCTGTATCCATTTTTTCTTTTGATGACAAGCCCAGGGATGTTTTGTCACTGGCAGCTCTTTGAAGCTCACATGCACCTTAAAAAGAAGAATATACATGGTAGTATTATGAAACAGGTCAGTATTCTGAATGTATCGCACATTTCTGTTACGTTTGCCGACTGATTCCCTATTATTAGTGAAAACCAATGTGATCTAATTGCAGTAGGCTGGACTTGGAACTGGGAGACATGGGTTTGAATTGTGATTGCTTGCTACAGCTTTCCTGAAGGTGCCTTTAAACTGTTGTATAGCAGACAGACATGCAGTGTTCCAGCGCCCGACATCATTGAATATCTGTGCTAGTAAACACTGCATCTGTTGATCTTCTGCTTGTCAGGCCACTGTTAAATCACAGGACTCTGATCAAGCAAAAACGTGGCAATACCAGTTCAAATAACTGCTGGGTCATCAACTTACTGCGTGGCCCTGGCTTTGTTGTTATCTCAGCTCGAAGTTTCTGTCTATAAAAAGGGGTGATAGTGGCCTACTTCCGAGAGTTATTGTGATGAAAAAGAACCTAGGCATTTTAAAGCTTTTTGCACATCACCAGGGCTATATACATGTTCATGGACTGATTTCTGTATATCCTCTGGATGCACACTTGGTAGGATATGACTAGCTTCTGCTGAGCTTCTACTGAGATGACCTCTGCTAACCTGGCAAAGAGGCACCTTTTAATGTGGTGATTCTCTTTATTTAGCAGGGGGAGAGTAACTGGCCCTATCCATCCCAGCACAGTACCTCCAGTGACTGTACCTCCAGTGACCTATGCTTCTTTTTAGATTGTGAGCCCTGTGAGGACCTTTTCCCTGGTGGACTTCCTATGCTTTTCCCCCAACATGGTGGAGGTGAAGCATTATCTGTTGAATTTCTATCAGACAGCTGTTAAAGGCACAGGAACTCTGCCACAAATGTAGCAAATGTGCTCCCATAGTATTCTGCCATTCTCTTGCTATGCAGAGCTGGAGTCTTGCACATTACAGGGAGGAAAATGGGTAACTGTTAGGGCTGGGCAGTTGCATTGGTCTTATAGGAATGTTGGACTGATATGACCACTATTGGGCATTGTTGGGAGGATTTCTGTTAGGACAGCGGGGAGTCCCAATAGCTGGAATTCTGATTGAAATGCCTGCTCTCCTGTTCGAAATCCTTCCACTTTAAATAGTAATATTGGCGGTGGGTGGGTGGGTGGGGGGACTAGCCCATCTGCTTGGAGAGTCTTTTCCTCCAAGCCAGCTCAGGGCTGGTTTTTAAGGATTGCATCCCTGAGATCAAGGGTCCAATGGATGTTTCTTGGGGGTTACTTTGGTGGCTGACTCCCCCAGATTTTGGAGGTGCAGTGCTTAAAAAGCAGATCAGAATAGGAGGTGGCTTGGAGAGGCTTTATCTCCAAGCTGGTTTCCGATAAGTAGTATTGGGTCAATGCCGATGCAATATTGATAATGATAGTGTTGGGGAGGCCCTATCATTCTCCCCATTATTTCCCCCCATATCATTATGAGATTGGCATTGATCCAATATTTCTTCTGGCACCCAAGTCTAGTGGCTGTAGAGTCTAATATGAATTCTGAAATGTTTTACAGGGTTCAGAACTCCCCTTTGTTTTAGGAGATCATGGTAGTGATATTTCTTTCTTGTATATCTTTTGCATTATATGAGTAATTAACTGCAACATGTTTCACTAAGAATCTGCTGACTATGAGGTAATACTTTTTCAAATTAGGCACATGATTTATTTTATGTTATTTAGTACTTCCCCAAACTCGCATCTCTGGGTGGTTTACAATAAAATCACATGAATTAAAACAGAACATTGAAACAATTTAAAACAGTGACAGATTCTACATTTGATGTAGTACAACCAAAATGTTCTTAAGGTTGGGTTGCCACCTTTTGATTTGCTCTTGTACCTTTAGCAGCAACCTGACACAATGAAACTGAGCAGATAAAGTTTCCCCCAGCATTATGCCTCTGGTCCCAGAAAAGTTTCAGCTGGTTAATTGCTAGAAGCTAGGCTTCTAATAAATGCACAGAAGCAGGATCACTACAAAATAAAAGGGGAGCAGGGGCTTCATTCCAGCCAGATCCTTTAGAACAATTTGTTCAAACTCTTTGTCGAAGAGTTTGCTGTGTTGTTGTTCCATGAAGTACCATTTCTGAGTGCCAGTGGCAGCCCTGTAGGATTCTAGTAGAGCCTAAGGACTGGCTAGAAAAGCTGAGGAACGCCAAGCATCTCCTTGGGATCCTTCTCGCTCTTCTAGCAAAAGGGATCAGGCAGGGACATAGATGTGAGGCTTCTATACATGCATAATATCATTAGAAGGAATGTCTGTCCAACAAAACTTTGCAGCCCATTAGAAATGTTGTAGAGGCTGTTTGCATTTAAAAGTACACAGAGATGTCCACTTAAGAGGACCAAAGTGCATTCTTGGCATTCTTTTATTGGTACAGTTTTGATTTATAGCTTTCTGCTCCCCCACTGGTAAAGAATTCTTGACTATTCATTTCCAGTGTGGATGTTCAGCTAGATGAGCATGAAATCTGGTAGAGGGCCTGGTACCGCATGATATGAAATGGAACAAAAGATAGCACACTTATTTCATAACCTAAAAAACTGTGTATCCTTTTGGCTTGGAACTTATGAGAATAACATAAATATGTCTAGCTAAATAAAGTATGATGTAAAAAATACAGACCGAAAAGGATGCCTACAATACCTCTCACACCTATTTTTGGCCTGCTTATATAGCAACAGTCTAACACCACTGTTGGAATATACTTGGGCACAGACCTCTTAAAGAAAGGTGACTGAGCAGGGCTGCACAACTTTGCCACCCCCAGCTATTGTTGGACTACAATTCCCATCATCCCTGATCATTGTCCACTATGGCTGAGAATGATGGGAGTTGTAGTCCAGCAACAGCTGGACTACAGCATGGTGCAGTGGTTAGAGTGCTGGACAAGGACCGGGGAGACCCGAGTTCAAATCCCCATTCAGCCATGAAACTAGCTGGGTGATTCTGGGCCAGTCATTTCTCTCTCAGCCTAACCTATTTCACAGGGTTGTTGTGAAAGAGAAACTCAAGTATTTAGTACACCGCTCTGGGCTCCTTGGAGGAAGAGCAGGATATAAATGTTAAAATAATAATAATAATAACAACAACAGCTGGAGAGCCAAAGTTGTGCAGCCCTGACCTAGAGAAAGGCCAGTTGCTGCCGATGTATGATTTGGATATAGAAAGGCTCTCTTGTAAGAGCAAAGGGGTTGCATTGGCACACAAAGGAGATGGTGTTCTTTAGGACATGTAGGATCTCAATAGTTTTGAGTCCAAACTAAAGCCATGAATTGTCCCTCTAAGCCAATGATATCCTCATTTTCTTCATGCAGCATTTGTGGGGGAATCCTCAGAAGTGTGACTTCCTCTCTGAGGAAGTTCGAGAAATTGTACAGTTCAAGAAAAGCTGCATCATGCAGTTCTGTGGCATGTGTAAATTAGCTGTGAATGGTGATAGAAAGCTGGATGCCATCTGTGATGATGTCTTGGTAAGGCTTGGTTGCTGTTGTTATTGCAGCCTTATCTTGATGCACCTTGAATTCACCCTGAATTGACTCATCCACAACCAGTTGCCAACCATAGCCAGATGCTGTCATGAGCAAGATTAGCTCCAGGGCATTATTGTGAAGGTTCATGAAGCTGGTTCACATCCATTAGTTACAGAGAATGACTCTTCTGAGAGACTCCTATGACTTGACATAAACTATATTGGTGGTGGGGAATACATATACATATGACTTTCTGCCAGACAGTCTTGTGCATGGCAGGCTCCCTGCTGACTTGTGGCTTGTCCTCTAACACGTATGAGTCATTCAGATCATTGTATTTCCACTTGCATCCAGTCATGAGAATTTATGTTCTGCCTCAGTCTTGTCTGTTGGCTTCTAGAAGGTCTGTTATAAATAGCAGCTAAATAAGAGAATGTGTTCTCTTGCTGCTTTGGATGGGAAGGCGTAAACTTTAGTTTTACGGTGATAATGTTCCATGACTGGAGAAAGACATACAGGTGAACTAGAAGCCTTAACACATCTAGCTACATGAGTGATGGGGAAGTGGTCCTAGCCATTTCATTTAGGCAAACTACACATCATCACCCCAAGTGTTTGGGTCTCAGGCAAAGGCATTTCCCATCCCAGATGCGCACGGTCCCTTTTTAGCTGGGGATGCCCTCAGTTGAACTCCAAACCTTCTACCTGCAAAGGATCTGCACTCCCTCTGAGTTTATAGGTGCTCTCCTTCATGTTTGTCAATGTTGCATGTAGAGAGATTGGCATTAAGTGGAGCCTTGTGAAGTCTGTAGCTGTAGTGACCGTGCTGTTCCTGTAACAGCCTGCATTCTGGAGGAATAATGTTTTATGTATTGGTTGCTTACATTAGTGACACTCTTAACAGCCCTTATCTGCCTGAGACTGCACTGTTAAAAGCTTATATGGTGATGAAGAGCCTGGAGGAACATGCGTGGTGTATATATATTTTTTAACCCAAGGGTTCTGTGAGATAAGTAGGCATTTATAAGCTCTTTATGTGTACAGTATGTTGCTCTCAGTCTCTCACTGAACCACATAGTGATCTCAAAATGTTCTTTCCTCTCTGATTCATTCTTCTAAAAGATTGCCGTTTTGTTGTGTCTCGATCAGTGCTGGAGGCTGCTTTGGTCTGTGTGTTGCTGCCATGGGGATTCCGATGCCTTCCGTGTACTGCCTCTGCTTTCATGTGATGCGATCCCTCCTGGCTGGGGGACTGTGTGATGATGATGATGCAGCCTCATGGGTGGAGCAGATCATGTGGGTCTTCCCTTCCTATGCAGTTGGCACCTCACTAGAGGGTTCCAGGGATGTGGGAAAGTCCCATGTAGTGTGCTCCACCCATATGGTTGCATCATCTATATGCAGTCCCAGTCATGTGGCATCACATCATAGAAAAGCTGCTCCCACACAATGATATTGTGCCTCCCACACAGTCCTCTTTGAAAGGACTGCATCTCAACCCTTGTTAATGCTATCAGAAACCTCCCATCTCTCTCACTCACCCACGCAGTATGCCCACATTTGTGTGATTGGACTGATCAATAGGATGAGTACAGTTCTGTTCAATAAAAATGGCATCCCCTAGAAGACTTGAAATTGAATCATGCATCAAAAGAACGCATGATACATGAGAAAGGAATCAGAATGCTAAAAATGCCCCGTATGGAATCTTAACAGTTTCTGTCCTCAAAATAAGGTGAAAGAGATCTAGAAGTCCCTTGCCATTCATTTCTTATGTGAAATGTGAGAAATTCCCCACAAATGCACAAAGAAATATGCTATGATAGTTCTCAAGCTTGGGCTTGGTTTTAAGAAATGGAGAGAAGAATAGGAGAGTGAATTGTACTCAGGGGTGTTTGAATCTGTTTCCATTGACTTCAGTGAAAGCTTTTCATCATGTTAACGAACCTTCTCTGATGAATGACACCCAGCTGAGGTTCTAGGGAAGCAGGATGTATATGTGGGAGTTGGGATTTGGTCTGGACATTGGAATGACAGCTGGTCTTTGATCTGCAAAAGTATTTAAACTTCAGTTGTAGCAAAACTAAAAAAAAAAAAAAAAAGCTCCTCTAGGTAATACAAGTAGGATTCTAAGGAAGATGGATAGAAAGTTAAATGATTTAAGAGTAGGCTCAGTTCACCCATGCAATCAGCAGTGTTGCACTTGCTTGTAAACGCCCCAGGTATAGGTTTTTTTGATACAGCATGCAATCTGTGTATACAGCAGTCTCTCTCCATAGTTTTTCTCAGTCTGATTCTGAGAACATACTTAGAACCCCAATCACCAATTTGCAAGTATCTAGACCACTTGGCACTATAATAGTAAGAGCTGCAGTGACTGAAAGGATGCCTGTTATGTGTGCAAGTCAAATGACCTGCTAACTTTCAAGTAACTATAAATATTGAGAGCTGATCAGTTGAGTAACCTAGCCACATCATAATCCGCTTAAGCCCGAAGGAGTAAACTGTGCTTTCTAGAAATTGACAAACATTCCTGCATCCAAGCAGTGCTATTGTGGTATTTTGAGTGTTCGTTGTAGTATTTGTTTTGCAAGAGCACTTACCCAGCTCCAAGGCATGTAAATAGCTGGACTCTGACTTGGGCATCAGGGATGGCTTTGACTGAGCTCTTGTTGTCAGTGTCTTGACTGATAATCATGGTAGAGTGGCTTCTTCTAAGATTCTAGATGTGCACAGGATTATCACTTAGAATAGCTGCTTATTTCAGATTTTGTTTCATTTTTTGTTTGCAAACTGTTGTTTGCAAGCTGGTGACTACATAGCTGTCAGTAGACCATTTGAATAACATCGTAATCGTGTAGCAGGGTGCGAGAATTCTCATTTTTTCAGCACCTCCCAGTTTCTTTGGAACTGCAGTTCTTCCAGTAAGTGCAACTGCTTTAGATGAAGTGCTGTGAAGATGGTGGTCGTGCTTGTGTCATGGACACTTCATGGATGGTATCTATCATATCACTCGAAAGTGGGCCATTGTGGTTGGAGATTATAGGAGCTGTAATCCAACAACATTTGAGGACCCAGGTTTGAGAACCCCTACTCTAAAACATATCAAATTCCTCCCTGAATATTCTGCCATTTTAAACAAAATTTCCACAGTTTATTATCTTTCCCTTTCTCCCCCGCCAACATTTTATGATTGGATACTGTATCCTTCCTCCACCCCAGTATCCAATAGAATGCACTTCTCTAGCAATGTGGAAAGTCCAAGTTATCTCCCAAAAGCAACTCTAGGCTCTCCCTTCTTACAACAGAGGGTATCATTTCATGAGGTTTGTGTATACGGGGTGCTGTTAGGCATGGGCTTAGGGGCCCAGATCTGTGTGCCCACTCTCCTAGGGATCTGATGATTTTCCCCAAGGGAAAAGAGTTTCCCTTTTATATTTGTGGAATTGCTTGGGCTACAGTTCTGAAATTTATCACAGGTGTCGGGTAGATGATCGGGACTCTGTGTATTGATTTTGAAGCAGAACAGTTGATGCATTGATTTTTAATGATGTTTTTAAAATTAAAAAAAACTTCAAAGAAGTCCTATAAATAGCTTGTTTTAGGGCATAAAATTACAAAAACACTTGGAACTGAAGCCCTGCCCCCCCCCCCCCCCGGACCATCATCCCATCTCCATGTGGAGGAGTCTGCCCATTGCCTTCATTAAAAAGGATAACCCCCACTTTTCACCCCTTTTATATTTCTGGAATGGCTTGTCCTAGAGTTCTGAAATTGGGTTAATATGTAGTAAATAATAATAATAATGATGATGATTCGATTTCTATACCGCCCTTCCAAAAATGGCTCAGGGTGGTTTACAAAGAGAAATAACAAACAAATAAGGTGGCTCCCTGTCCCCAAAGGGCTCACATTCTAAAAGGAAACATAAGACACACACCAGCAACAGTCACTGGAAGTACTGTGCTGGGCGGGGGATAGGGCCAGTTACTCTCCCCCTTCTAAATAAAGAGAATCACCATGGTAAAAGGTGCCTCTTTGTCCAGCCACCCACACGACTGCCGGCTCCGTGACGGAGCCTGCAGGGATCGGGGGCTGCATGGCCCCCGGAAGTCTCAGGATGCCTCGTGTGAGTGCGCAGGGCATGCTGGAGAGAGCCCCGTGTGTTGCCGTGGTGCAGAGCTGCGCCACAGCAAAACACAATCAAAAGATCGCGGTTAATGGAGCGCTCACTCAGTTAACCTCATTTTAGGTGAGGGGTATTCAAGCGGGTTACTCGCTTTGGCTAAACCAGGCTTGCCTGCAAGCCCAGTTGTTCTCGTGCTCGCCCAAAAGTGGGCTAGGCTCCTTTAGCCTGCTTTTGGCTGATCGTGAGAATAGCCTCTGAGGCTATTCTCACGATTGCAGAAAATCGGGCTAGCCTCTGCTAGCCCGATTTTCTGCACTTGTGAGAACCACCGGGCTCGACTGTGAGCTTGATAGTTCTAGAGCGGATAACTTGCTCAGGTACCCCTCCCCTAAAAGCAGGTTTGTGGAGTCAGTGCTCCGCAAACCCGGGTTGGTGTGACTCATCACAAGGAGACCCCCGGAGGGGAGGCGAAAAGCTGCCTCCTGGCTCCGGGGGTCTCGCCAATCGGCTCCCGCTCCCCGCTGGCTCTATCACGGAGCTGGCAATTGTGTGGGCAGCCGATCCAGCTGCCCAGGGCTCCCACTTGCTCGTGTGCGGGGAGAGCGGGCTTAGCCCTGTAAATAGCAGTTACAGAGCAGTCTGATAATACACAGGTTGGGAATACTAACACACACACACCCCCAATTAACCCTCACAGTTGCTACTTAACCTTGGGAAGGAAGCTGTTATTGATGCCAATGTGCGCTTCCCTCCTGAGGCTAATAACAGATTGGGGAAGTTTGTTGTCAAGACAATGGTTAAATCCTCTTCCCTGCATGTTGTGCCTTGATCCTGATTCTCCCCCACCCCTGCCAGCTGCTATTTAACTGAAAACACAGACACACATACAGGGCCAAACTGTGCCTTTTACATAATGAAACTATTCACACACACAGAGAGACAAAACTGGGCTAAGAAGCCCAGCCTGGTTTTACCTGAGCATGTGTACCCCGGTAATCGGGCCCAATCCCAGCGGCACCTTGGCGGCAAACCTGCCTGTGGAGCCACCCTCCAAAATGAGGTTAGGAGAACGAGTGCTCTCCTAACCCCATTTCTGTGATCATCTGCCAGCCGTGGCTGCCAGCAACCACAGCTGGCAGACTGCGGGGGTCCTGGCCAGCTCCGGGGAGGTATGATCCCCACAATACACCACACACTCACATGGTGCAATATGTGAGTGCATTATGCATGCTCTGGGGGTGAGGCAATGCAGGGCAATGCATCCCAGCACCCCAACCCCCTCAAGCTACCAGCAGCAGTTGGTAATCGTCTAGGCGGGCACTCTGCTTGCTGAAGAGGGAGCCCTCGGTTGTCTTCAGGGAGGTAAGCTATTTAAGGCTTCCTCCCTGCTTATCTTCTTGTCCTTTCTCACAGCTCGTGAAAAAGGGCTCAATGTGTTCTTGGGTGCTTTGTAAGGCCTTTGTGTTAATACAAGTGCCTACTGCCATCTCTGCGCTTCACAGCTGAAGGAAAATGAATTGCTAACAGTGATGCCAGTGATGGAGGGCTGATTTGCTATAGCAGGTGAAGAGCAGGAGGGTCTGGAAATGAGTGCTGTAGCCCCATGCACAGATCACTATCTCTTGCTAACATTGCCCTAATGGTTCTCTTGTGTCCTGTTTCTTTTTCCAGAATGGCTGCAGTCTGTCCAGGCAATGATGATCCTGTCCATCATCTTCAGTGTTTTGTCTTTGTTCCTGTTCTTCTGCCAGCTCTTCACTCTCACTAAGGGTGGACGGTTCTACCTTACTGGCATTTTCCAAATCCTTGCTGGTAAGTAGAGCGGAATGGGAGGGAGTGTCTTGGAACACTCCAAAGATCAATGTCATGCTGGAAAGTCTGGTGACTAAACCCGCAAAGTGCTTACCGCATAGATGAGGATAGGCTTGGCATGAAGCCCGTTTTACAGAACTCTGTAAAAATCAGGAGCACCTCAGTGTCTCTGAATCCATGACTTCTGATTAGGGATATGCAAAAACAAAATGGGTTCATGTTTTGCTTTGTTTGACTCATTTTGTTGACTCATTGCAACATTTTTCTTCATTCTATGCCTAGCTTAGTTGGTTACTCTATTTACCTTTCCTTCACTAAATAATCGTTGATGAGCTTGTAAATCAAAGCTGTCTTAGGGCTCTGGACAGCATTTTGTCACCAGCCAACGTTCATTATTACCCCCAGCCATAAGCCAGGGGTCAGCTGCTGCTGTACCCCCATGCTTCAACAGGGAATATTTTGTATTCACCTCAAACAATAGCTTGAACTGAGGTTAAGTCTGGGGCCATTTTGAAGAAGAATCCCAACCGATGGAGCTGGTTAACTTTGGAACAATGCTGAGCTGCAGTATTTTTGGGTCCTGTTTCTCTGGGTCCACCAACAGAAAACAAAGCAATCAGTTCTAACAAATCATAGCATTGGAAAAATTTTTAGGAAGTTACTGGGATGCCTGTTTCCTTTGTGGCCCTTCCCATAATATGTGCCAAAAGCTGAAATTCCTCTGAATATGTGCCATCACTGGGTGCCAAGAGAGGCAGAGTTCAGATCCAGCAGCCAGTCTGAACTGTAATTATTACTGATTGTTGCCCAAATATATTGATTGCGTACCAACAACTTCCTGTTGAATATCCTGTTATGTATTCTCCACCCGGGATTGGGGCAGCTATTTGTGAAATAGGATTTCTGTGAGAAATGCAAATTCTATTAGTTCAGACTGCCATGATTGTAGACACAGAGATTGAAATATTTTGCAACCGGTGTAGACAGAAAGCATGAAATGATGCCTGGTATGCATTTTTTGTGGCCAATAGGTTTGTGCATTGCCAAAAATGTCAGAATTCGACCCAACCCACAGTGGGACTTGTGGAAGGGGCCATGCTGCCCCCCTCCCAACTATCATGACAGCTCTGCCGGACCCTCTCCACCTCACTGCCATCTCTCCCCTCCCCTGGCTCCTTTCCCTTTGAACAGATGGGGGCAGGGGGCAGGTTACATTGCTTCACCTTTGCTCCAGAGGAAGCATACGTGCACACAATCACACGGAGCTGCCTTCCTCAGCTTGGGATTTAAAAGTCGTGTTCCTGCTTGTCTTCAACTTTCCTTCTAGATTCAAGAGTAGCACTGGCACTTCTGGGATTGGTTGTGTCCCCCCCCCCCCCAGTTGTGACTGAGAAAGTTAAAGCAAGTGTGTGTATGTGTGTGGGGGGGGACTCATTTAAATCTGAAGCCACAGAAGTCAGCTCCTTGCATGTGCATGCTTCCTCGAGAGCATAGGTCTTAATTCTTTTAGTATGTTTGCATACCTCCCCAAGCTCATGTATCTGGGCAGTTTACAACACAAAATTAAAACAGTCTAAAAAGAAATTTGTAGTTCTCCAAATCGAATTAAAATCTTAGATGAACAAATGTCTCTCAAGAGGTTTTTTTGGAAGCTGTCAGAGATGGGGAGGCTCTGATCTTGTGTATAGGCATAAAGAGAAAGAGCGCATGCTGGGTAGCAGCTGCCTGCCTGCTCTCTACTGAGCCTGGGGAAGTGCCATTTTTAAAAATGAGTTGTAGACCCAAGGAAATGCCTTTCTGATGTACCTTGTTCTTCAGACCACACCTCTTCCTTGGGCCTAGTGTGGAGGAGAAGGCCTAGGGCTGTCTTTGGAGGATGTGTCTGTCCTGGAGGAGGTCCTTCTCTGGTTCTGGAGCTTGCTCTCAGTGGCTGTATCTGTCAGCCATGATGGGTGTTTGTGTGAGTCACATTGCACTTCTTAGCATTACTCCAAGGGTGTTCTACACAGCTATTTTTAAGGCCTCAAAAGTGCATTCAGTGTGCATCTAGACAACACTTGTTGGGACCTTTCTGTGAACCTTGCTTTGAAATGGCCATATGTCCCTGAAGAAGCGATAGCAGCATACCATTGGCTTTACAGACTATATCAGCAGTCCCACAGTTCACAAACTCATTTAGACTTACAGGTCTGGCCAGGGCTTAGTCTTCTGTCAGTCTTGGCTTCTTTCATCATGGAGGTGGGGGGCTGTCTGTGAGTCTAGACAAGAAGTGCGGCATCAAGGGCACTCTGTGTTATAGCCAATGGGACACCTGACCCACAGAACCTAGCACAGGAAGTTCTCATTTACCCAATAGTAAATGTTGGGGGATTATCCTGAATACATAGGTGGCCAACCTCTGGCATGGCTGCCACAAGTGGCACAGGTAATGGGAGTTGGGGCACACCTGGATTTAAAAAAGGATTGTGGCATACAATCAGGCCTCCACTCTTGTATGTCCCTCTAGCACTGTGCTGCTGCCTCCCCCTGCCGCATTTCAATAGACTAGAGGTACAGCTACCCCGAGTGTTCTTTAGGGAACATTGGAATGGCCCTGTCTCTTGACTTGTGTCCATGCTTGCCAACCACTGACATAATACATATCCAGGACTATCGATCAATGGCAGTTCACCGGCCCAGTCTCCCTCTCTGCTCTGAAGGGACCTGCCATGCACTTCTGAATAACCCTCATGCCAGTAGTAGCTCCTTCTCTGTTGCCCGTTCCTCTTCTCCCTGCATTCCAGACTAGCCGTTGGCGGATATTCCACGCCTCAGCTCCTAAAGAGAGAGTGAGTCTGTTTAAGAGTCTCCAGAGTGGGGGCCATCTTGGCTTGTGCCCAAATTAATTTGCATTCCTTAAAAAGGGGTTTCTTTTTTCAAGTCAAAGTTGCACACTTGCTCATAGCATTCCTTAGGCTTTGTGGACATTACACCATAGCCTGCATGTCATTGCTGGGAATGGCGAAGGCCCAGGAGTGTCTGCAGCTAGCATAAGGATAGTCCCTGTTCACATGTTTCCCATTAGACCTCTCTGGCAGGAGTGGCAATGTGGGAAAATGGAGGCTCTATTTCTGCTGGGTGGAGTCTTTGAAAACCACCCCTGCGGCAGTCCATGATAAAGCACGTTCCAAACCCATCAATCAAGCTGACACTTTCTGTGGAGAGGATTGTGCCCCCAAGGCAACCTTTTGCCCTGTGACTCAGCCTGGCATTGCCCAAGAGCTGCAGTAGAAATGCTGCTGGTCTTGCTGTGCAATTTGCCAGCAGCTTTGGCAGGGATAGGATGTCGAGTGCAGGAGCTCTCTGGCTAATCTTTCGTCCTCCTATTTCTGCTCAATGTAAGGTCTCCCAGCAGGAAGGAAATGCAGTTAAAATGGAATGCAATCTAATAGTCTGATGGTACATGATGATATAGTTAAGTGGGTTTCAGTCTGGTCTGGGCCTAGATGGAAAATGGCCTGCTGATGCAATGCAAACCACTCTGGAAAGGTGGCATATAAAGTGTGTGTGTGTGTGTGTGTGTGTGTGTGTGTGTGTGTGTTTTAATCAAGTATTTGGATGCCAGCAAATGTTTCAATTTCTCTCTCTTTAACATGCTGAAACTCAGATTTTTACAAAGTGGCTGGCATCAGCTTCGGAAGACAGGCTATATATATTTTATTTTACTTTATTTTACTTTATTTTACTTTATTTTACTTTATTTTACTTTATTTTACTTTATTTTACTTTATTTTACTTTATTTTACTTTATTTTACTTTATTTTACTTTATTTTACTTTATTTTACTTTACTTTATTTTACATTTTATGTCCCGCTCTTCCTCCAAGGAGCCCAGAGTGGTGTACTACATACTTAGGTTTCTCCTCACAACACCCCTGTGAAGTAGGCAGACTTCAACTCTGCCTACTTCAGACCTACTTGAGGCTGAGAGAGAAGTGACTGGCCCAGAGTCACCTGGCAAGCATCATGGCTGAATGGGGATTTGAACTCGGGTCTCCCCAGCACTCTAACCACTACACCACGCTGTCAGTGTGTGTTTTAATTAGAGGAGGGGTTCTGAGAACAGCATCTGTTTGCTGTAGCGGCCAGTGAAGGTGCCACCGGGGGGGAGGGCAGCGAGAGGCACCTTTTAGAAAGTGTTTCAAGCAGCAGTGCGCCACCCAGCACTCCCTGCAGCGGGGAATTGGCGCCTCCACTCACCTGGCCGCCACTGGGGGGATTGGCTCCACAGAAGCCGAGTGAGTGGCAGAGCCATGCTGGGTGGTGTGCTGCAGCTCAGAGAAGCTTGCAGGTGCTGCCGGAGCAGAGGTAAGCACCTACTAATTCATGCTTAAGGGTGCCCCTCGCTGCCCCGCCCACCTGTGGCACCTGCACTGGCTGCTACTGTCTGTTTGTGTGCAAGTCAGATATCGACCTTTCTAAAAGAGCACTGGAATGTTGGTCCCAAATACAGGATTTTGAGTACAGATGTTTTTAAAATAACAGGCTATAAGATTAATTATGCATTCACAACCTGTTTCATTGTTCCCTATGGCTCACAGAGCTGTGTGCTTGGGGTGACGTTTCATGTGGGTTTTCCCTACTTGTGTTCTGAAAACACAGAATATGGCTAATTTCAGCCATCATACAAAGATGTCAGACTTCTTTATTTTGCAGCTGGTTAGAATGGACCCTTGAGATCTGTAAATGGCAGAGAGCCCCGCCCCGCCCCAGAATTTTGTTGTTCATTCTGTTCACACTCATTACATCTCTCTCTGAAGTCCTTTTCTGGATGCTTCCATATATGCATACTCAGAATATAGACGGGGCCCTAAGCAGGGGTGGTGGTGGTGGAATGATTAGGGAGGAGCATCAGAGTTGAGGTCTGCTATCATATTCAGATTGGAACAGAATAGGGAATCATTACTTGAAGTTTTGCAGTAGCCTCCTTCAGCTAGATATGTACACAATTTCAACCCCTATTCTGGGCTCAAAGCTGATCCCTGTGGCCTTTGCTCCTGTAGTGGGTGTACACCCATGGGAATTGCAGACGATATGATCTGTAAGAACCAGCTTCAGGGTTTTAAAAAACAAAACAAAAAGGAACAGAAGCCATCTGTGTTAATTCTTCATCCTTTGAAGTGTTTTCTTCCCTGCAATCCCCATCGCCACTTTTGAGACCTAGTGAATCTTTTGGTATCTTCAAGAAGGAACAAAATCACCACCATCTCTTCTCTTCTGCCACCTCTTTACATACAGAGTCTATGCTCTCTTGTCTAGTGTCTGTAGGTGATTTGTGGTATGACCACAGCACTCTTTTCATCCCACCCAGATCAAGACACAATAGTTTTTGCTCCCAGCCTGTGGGCTGTTGCTGTTGCTGTGGGTGTCCTCTCCATGGCTCAGAGAATGGGAGCTGCATCAGCAGCTTGTGAATTCAACACATTCCCACTCCTGCACTTTCTGCAAACAAAGGGGGCAGTGTGGAGGGAAAGAACAGCTCAAATATCACTGTGGTTAGGTGTAGGTGGTCCTGAGGCACGTCGCAGGGATTTGGAACAGAGTCTCCTCTGGTGGCACATTGAGCAGGTTGTGGAATTGCTGGGATCAACGGAAAGGCCTTGTTCTGGGCACTGAATAGAAGAGTCATTGTGTAATCCTGGCAGTCTCTGATGCTGGACTAAAAAAAAAAAAGTCCTAGAGCTGGTATTGCTGATCTGGCAATACAAAGCAGCTGAGCTTAGTGGCATTACTGCACAAGGGGCCTGGGGTGACCTGTTCATGCTTTGATCACTGGGGCTTAGGGCGCTGGAGGCAGCAGGATGGAAAAAGAAAAAAAGTCAAACTCTGATTTGCAACTGGTAAAGCAGGATTAATCCATATGCTGAGTATGTTATGGAATAAGGCGCCAAATTGGGACCCCTGCTGAAATTATAATTATCTGAATATGCCTCAGTATGGTAAGAGTGCTTGTCAAAGTTTCACTGTCAGGTATCTTAAACTCTTGCCAAGCTAAACAAGAGGACTAGTGGCCATGTCTTTCCCCAGTTATGAGGCACTCCTAAATAATAGAAAACCCAATGCCATTTGGCTCTCATTCCAAAAGATTTAGAGGCTTGGCTCAACCACCCTTACCTTATGCACCATCTACATTTTGGTGCATACCTCTTCCACTTCCACATGGCCTTTGCATTCATCACTCCGTTAACATGGACAGGTGAAGGGAATGTGGCAAATCTGAGGTGTGGAGTTACTGGGACAAATGGTTAAGTTGGTCCTGATGGAAATTTAAAAGTTGGCTTTTGCAGAATATCCTTGCATCCCCCAAAATGCATGGGATGTTTCCCTAATCTCTTGAACATAGTTGCTAAAATGTCTCCTAGAACCTTTTGATAAAAGAATTGACAAAGGGAGTGGAGTGGGGAAGGACAGATATTTGTAACTAAGTGATACAGTGAATATTTCAGTCATGAATTTGCTTGCTAATGTTCTTTCCC
Organism: Hemicordylus capensis; assembly: GCF_027244095.1. Lineage (NCBI taxonomy): Eukaryota > Metazoa > Chordata > Lepidosauria > Squamata > Cordylidae > Hemicordylus > Hemicordylus capensis. Next base: position 384,246,768 of record NC_069658.1, read on the forward strand.
CCCCTCCATTTCCCCAGGCCTGTGTGTGATGAGCGGTGCTGCCATATTCACAGTGAGACATGAAGATTGGCATCCCCACGTGGATATCTCCTTCGGCTTCGCATACATCCTGGCTTGGGTAGCTTTCCCTCTGGCTGCCCTTAGTGGAGTGATCTACATCATTTTGAGGAAGCGCGAATGAAGTGTCAAGTGAGGCTGCTGAGACTAGAGCACTCGGGACAAAGGGGTGTCTAAGAGTTAGAGAGTTTTAAAAAAAGGAAGTTAACCCAAAAAAAGCAAAAAACCCAACAAGGAAAAACAAAAACCAAACCAAACTGAAGAAGGGTTATTGTGTTCATTGAAGATGTATATAGTATCTATGGTTTTAAAAACCTATTTATAACACTTTTTACATATATGTACATAGTATTGTTTGCTTTTGTTTGTTGACCTGCCGCCATGTTTAAAGCCTAAAGAAAGTGCCTAAGAATTCTTACTCCTAACCGTATAATTAGAGTGCTGTATTTCCTCCTCCTGCTGTGGAAGCCAATGGATCCCTCCTCCAAAGCTTTCCACTTCCAGCCCCACACCACATACAAGTCAGGAACCCAGGCTGAGCCCTCAGATGGTTAGGGTGTGCCACCACTGCACTGATGCTGGCCAATGCCCTCGTGTACCCATGTTAACCAAGTGATGGATATAAATGCCATGTGGAAAGGGGAAGGATGTGTGCCAAAATGTAGATGGTGCATAAGGTAAGGGTGAGTGAGCCAAGTTTCAAAACCTCTGATAGCCAATATGGAGTTGTATGTGAAGTATAGTCTCATCTGTGCATCCTGCAGCTGTGTAATTTTGCCATCTCCCCCATGTATAATCCCCATGTATGACAACCTGAGCTCCTTGGAGGAAGGGCAGGATAGAAATGTCATAATCAATACATCTCTTCCAGCGGGGTCTACTCGCAGCCAGTGCCTGTTTGTGTTATATTCAATCATATCAATATATACATATTGTGAAATGGCCAAGACTAGCACTGAGGCTGAAGGAAAGAACTGAGTGGGACAAGAAACAAAAATAAAGTTAGTCAGGTCAGTTAAGAACTAGCCAAGTGGGCTGTCCTTCCATTGAGACAATTGTGGGTGAGAAGATGGCCCTCCCCCCCCCAAAGGACTTTCCTCCCCTTTCTGTGAGAATAAGCTAAAGTGGAGAAAATGAATGAAACCCTCTAAGCTTCAGATCCCCATTCCTCTCCCTAATATATCTCTAGAAATTTGAATACCAAATCTGTGAAATGGTGCTATCTATTTACCATTCCTTGTATTGCTAAGCCATTTAACCTTACTCACTGGAAAGTCAGATAATGATTTTATGAGATAAACCAAGAAATAGGAATGATAAATAATTCTGTGTAATATATATACAGCTTATAACTGCTTTTGTACTTAGGAAAGTTGCTATTATTATTATTATTACTATTTTTTTTAATAAAGCATTTATAACCAAGGTATTCCCCCCCCCCTTATGGTCAGGAGGGAAATAAGCAAACCTTCTAGACCCCTCCACGCCTCTGTAACCCTTTTCTGTGCTTCTGAAGGTGTGTCTGGCAATGACCTGTACTGGCAGCCGCATGTAGATGTGTAAGCGGTGCCTTCTGATGCTAAGACTCCAGACATTATTATGCGATTATTTTGCTTTGCTTTTCTGATTTTATACCAACTGTGTGGACTAAGAAGCAACAAAATAAAAGTCAGAATAACTCAGATGTGTCTGTCCTCTCTTGCTTCTTCTATAGCAGCAAATGTATCACAGCCACAGCTGTTGAGAACTAGGGTAAAGAATTGTCCAGTAGTTGCCAGCAACACTCATTCTGCAGAAAGGTCTTTCTTCAAACCACTTTACATCAATTTCCCACTAATTTGCTAATCACAGCCTTCAGCAGGGGGTTAAAGACTATCATAGCTCTCTTGCTTATGAGATAACTGAGCTTAATGGGAAACTGATAGCATGTGACTGATAAAAGGAGTATTTCTGACCTCCCTGGGAATCAGGAGTGACTCTAGAATAAATAGTCTGGGGGAGCAAAGGGGTGGCAAAGAACCTTATAAGGGTAGCAAGGATTTTGCTATGCATTAAATAATAACAGAGGTAAGATAACTAACATAATTATAGAGGTAAGATAACTTCACATTTCCAAACTTACTCAGAAAATGGGACAGATTCCTCTTAGAAAATACAGAGGCTCTTTTCATGATGGGGACAAACTGGGCTAAAGGAGCCCAGCCTGGTTTTCTCCCATCGTGAAAACCACCGGGCTCGCCCGCGAGCCCAGTGTTTCTCTGCCGGCTAGCCTACCAAAGAGGCCCTCCACTTAAATGAGGTTAGCGGAGCGAGCGCTCCACTAACCTCATTTTGGCAATCGTGAGTCACCACAGTGCGGCTCTGTGCCATGGCGACGCATGAGGAGACCCCCACTAGGAGGCTAAAAAAAGTCTTCCGGTCTCAGGGGTCTCCTCAGGATGCCCTGCACACTCATGTGGGGCACCCTGGGACTGGGTGGCCCCCTGATCCCCACAGCCCCTACAGGCAACGTGATGGAGCCAGTAGTCTTGTGGCCAGAGATCCAGCCACCCAGGGCTAGGTGTTTGATCACGTGTGTGGAGAGTGGGCTAAGCCTGCTCTCCCCACACAAGCCCTGCAGGCTTTCCACACTGCTCATGTGGAGAGCCTCATAGTCTTTTTTGGATTAGGCCAAACCTTCCAGTCTGCTTTCCAGCTACTTCTTTGTTCCTGCCTAAAACCATGTGGCAGGAAAGACTGGAGTGGGGAGAGAGGTCAGTACAAGGACAGCTGAACTCCTGGTCTCACTCAGCCCAGTTCCCACCCCTTCCTTCACTAAGCGGGAGGCCTGGCTCCTAGGAGGCCGGAGGAGTCTCCTGGCTACCTGGCTGCACTGATTTCTGCTGCTTGTTCTGGGGTAGGGGAGTGAGTGAATTAGTCTTTTTAAAACAGGTGTTTTTTTTAAAAAAACAAAAAACCAAGCGATAGGACCGTAATATACGATGACTGTATTGTCTGCGTATCACTTTGTTGTCAAGCTCCAGTCTGGTGAGTGGGGGAGTGCCTGCTGGCCATGTTGGTAAGAAATCATGGCTTATATTCCACATGAGATTAGCCTTTTTAAAAAAATGCTTCTGAACAAGACAGCCAGTCACAATCTGAGAAACAAAAGGTTACTTTATGTTTTATTATTAACAACAATTATTTAACACCCCTTTCTCAATTTGAAGATTTTCTGAGGATTCTGCTCTTTGTTTCCAAGGAATTACTTCATTGACTGTTGTGATTGAGATAACTCAGTGAGAGCCCAACATGGAAAGCCTATTTCCCCACAGAAATCCCAGTATCCCCGAAGGGGTCTCTTTTAATGTGCACAGTCCAAAACACTACACCTGCGCTTAATACATTTTGGGTTCTGGCTGCCCCAGCCTTGGTAACTTCATTTTGCCATTGCTCTTTGTATCACCCTCACAGTGGCTAACAGACGTACACAATAAGATCATAAAAAGAGTTTTGCTGGATAAGGCCTGTCTAGTCTAGCCTGCTGTTTCCAACAATGCCCCACCAGGTACCTCTGGGAAGCCCACAACCAGGAGGTGAAGGCATGCCCCTTCTCCTGCTTTTACTCCCATGCAACTGGTATTCAGAGTCAGCAGGACATAGCAAGGTTGGAGTGCGCCCAGAGACAAGATTTTAAAATGCCCCCCCCCACCCACTCAAGCTCAGCTCATGCAGTAAAGAAATCTTAAATGAAGCTGAATAGTGGTAACAAAAAGCATGGTAAAATTCATCCTGTAAATTGTGGATGATGCAAGTCATTTAATGGTACTAGAGAAAGACATGCTGTTCTGGTAGCTCCAGGGCTTAACACACACATCAGTTTCGGAGGATGAAGACAACTGAAGGAAGCCTGGGCAGGTGTGCAGCTGGGGGAGTCAGTCATGTGAATTGCCTCTGGGGGGGGCCAAGGCAGTGGACCCCCAGACAACTGTCTCCCTTTGCCCTATTATAGTTACGCCCCTGTTCAGAGTAATTTGGACTTCACACTCCCAGAGGCTAGATGGTGTGAGCACAAGTTTGTTTATACATAAAATGAGATGTGTATGTTCTGAATCATATGGGTGAGCTAGAGGTCTTCAAGTCTCTTGTCTGTCTAAGGTGGACACAGTCATAATCGAGGACTTGGGGAATATTGGAGTTAGTCCAGCCAGTCTTGTTTAACTTCATGTCAAGATGAAATATTGATGGAATAGTGGTTGTGGTGGTGGTATCCATTCCTTTCTTTCCTCTCTTTCTTGAATCAATAGTCTTGGAGCATCCTAGAAAGACTAACATATCACCTTTGGGTAGTAAACCATTCCTAAGTGACTTGCATAAAAGATAGCGTGCACACAAGTCCAGCATATCAGTAATCGCCCTGCTGCTCAGTCCACTTCCAGTCACAAAACACTCCTTAGACTTCCTCTCTGCATTACCTTTCAGGGAGCAGATATTGCAATTTCAAAATGTCTGCTTCCATTTTTGAACTATGTATAGTAAACTTGGGGCCAAATGTCTTGGGTTCAGCAGGACAGTGCATGTCTAAAGTCTGCTGACATAAGGCAAGGAGTGATTTTCTTACAATGGGGAAGATAGCTTTCAAAATTTTGATTGATCTTGGAAGCCCTCCTGAAACTCCATCTTTCTCTCTCACAGTCTCTATCCCTATACATAATCTCACAACTTCTAAGGCATGAAAGATGAAAAATCTTGATCGTGTTCAGGTGACCTTTTCCCAATGCTCTTTTATATTCCATTGATTCAGAAATGTGATCTGTGAATTTGCACAAAGGAAAACCTTGGCTGACATTTGATAGACATTTTTCTGGAGTTCCGAAGTCCTAGATGGATTTACAGACACATTGCTGCATGAATAGGAGAGAACTGTATTTGGTACCTCTGAGCAAAAGAATGTGCATGCTTGATCATCTAGTTTTGTTACTGACAGCAATGAGAAACATGTTAGAAGCCCGCCCTCTTATGGTGAAACCTGGCATAATTTGAAATGTGGAGAAAATCTCCCATTTTTAAACTAACTTCAATGCTGCAGTCACTGGTTGAAAAACATTTTTCTCAGGAGTGGAGCACTGAAGATACAGGTCACAGGAGAGGTATCCATCCCTACCCTGCCAGAAAGTGATGGAAACAAAGAAGGAGATGATGGTGTAGTGACTAAGAGACTGAACTGTCCATGGATTGCTACAGAGGAGTTTGCTTGCCTCTGCTATCTATAGACTGCCGTAAGAGCCCTGCACACTACAACTATCAATGGAGAAGATAATTCTGTGAACTGCCATACCAATCTGCCTAAAGAAGCAGGTTTACCATGTTGAGTAGACTGCATGATTCAGATGCTGTAATAACTTTTGCTGGGATGGGTCCCGTGTCCAGTGATTGAGTCTCAATGATAACATGAACTCTCCCAAAAATCTCTGCAATTGCACCATGAGGAAGTCACTATTTGATCACTTAATACTGGTGGTGGTGGTGTGTGTGGCATTACACCTGAGATGCCTAATAGCTGTCTGTGTGTCACTGAAGGCAGGGTTCCCAGGTGGTCTTTCATCCAGGCACTGATCGGATCCAGATCTGCTCCTTTAGCAAGGCTGTTTCTTCATGTGCCTTCAGAGCAAGACCTAGGACCACCTTTTCTATCTAGGCAGCTGTCCTAGTGAAATATAATAAATATATCTATGTACTTATTTCTCTTAGATGTGCCGTTCCATCAGAAATCACATGCGTGGTGGAACTCTTGCGAGAGTTCTGGACACGCGGGCAGCAAGCAGTTTGGGTGGGTGGTGGAGCCACGCGAACGGCAAGAGGTGGTTGGCCAGCCGGTGGACTCGGCCTTGTATGAAATAACTGCCTTTCAAAGTACATTCATCATGTCACAAAGACCTCCTTGTTTTTGGAGCCTCATTCAGATGTTACTCACCACGTGGTGCTTACAGCTGGGAAAGCAGAGGAACTCCTGCTCAGGAGCTGTTCCTCAATAGCTCACCCCAACCCACCCCATTCAGCCGCCCACAGTGACAGCAGTGGTTGTCTGCAGCAGAGGGACATGCTGTAACCATGAGAGAAGGTGCTTTCTTGTTGGGATGTATGCTGGTGTATATTTATTGTTTGTTTGTTTGATTTGTATACCGCCCTTCGAAAATGGCTCAGGGCGGTTTACAATTAAAACAAACCACTAGAACAGCAAAGAGCTAAAACAAATTAAAAAACAACATAAGAAGTAACAATTTAAAAACATTTTTAAAACAACAATTAAACAATTACAGTGATTAAAAACCCCAAAATCGGGTTTTTAATTTTAAAATAAACCAGCTATTAAAACCCCCAAAATTTAGGAAGCTGAGAAAGCTTGGGTGAAAAGATGGGTTTTCAGGTGTTTTTTGAAAATTGCCAGAGATGGGGAGGATCGTATCTGAGCAGGCAGCGCATTCCACAATCTTAGGGCAGCGACCGAGAAGACCCGTCTCTATGTAGCCACCAAACGAGTTGGCGGTAACTGGAGACGGACCTCCTCAGATGACCTCAATTGGCGGTGGGGCTCATAACGAAGAAGACGCTCTCTTAGGTACCCAGGGCCTAAGCCATTTAGGGCTTTATTAGTTATAACTAGCACTTTGTATTTTGTCTGGGAACCTACTGGCAGCCAATGTAACTCCATCAGTAAAGGAGTAACATGGTCTCTCCAAGATGACCCAGAGACCAACCTGGCTGCTGCATTCTGAACCAACAGAAGTTTCCAGACTACGTACAAAGGCAGCCCCACGTAGAGCGCATTACAGAAGTCCAGTCTGGAGGTTACCAACAGATATACCACAGTTTTGAGGTCATTGATCTCAAGAAACGGGCGCAGCTGGTGTATCAGCCGGAGCTGATCGAAAGCACCCCTGGCCACTGCCTCAACCTGAAAAACCAGGGAGAGGTGTGAATCCAGAAATACTCCCAGACTGCGAACCTGTTCCTTTTGGGGAAGTGTGACCCCATCTAGAACAGGCAGATCAAAATCATCTCTGGAGTTCTGACTGCGCACAAGAAGTACCTCCGTCTTATCTGGATTCAGCTTCAGTTGATTCTCCCTCATCCAGACCATTACTGCTTCCAGACAGGCATTTAGGGAGGATATGCCATCTCCTGAAGAAGCTGACATGGAGAAGTAGATCTGGGCGTCATCAGCGTACTGGTAACACCCAGCTTCAAATCCCCTGATGATCTCTCCCAGCGGTTTCATGTAGATGTTAAAAAGCACTGGAGAAAGTATGGAGCCTTGAGGGACACCATACTTAAGCTCAGATTTTGAAGAGCAACAGTCTCCAATTGATACCATCTGGAATCTATCCGAGAGGTAGGAGCAGAGCCACTGTAAAACAGTGCCTCCCACCCCCAACCCCCTCAGATGTTCAAGGAGGATACTATGGCCGATAGTATCGAAAGCCACTGAGAGATCCAAAAGGACCAACAGAGTCAGACTTCCTCTGTCAATTGCCAATTGGAGATCATCCATCAGGCCAACCAAAGCTGTCTCCACCCCATAGCCCACTCGAAAACCAGTTTGAAATGGGTCTGGATAATCAGTTTCCTCCAAGATCACCTGGAGCTGAGAGGCCACCACCCTCTCAATTACCTTGCCCAGCCATGGGAGGTTGGAAACAGGCCTATAATTGCTCAACTCCAAGGGATCTAATGCAGGCTTCTTTAGAAGAGGTCTGATGAGTGCCTCCTTAAGACAAGGAGGCATCCTGTCCTCCCTCAGAGAAGCATTTATGATTTCCACCAGGCTGTTTACAACAATCATCAGTTCTGTAGGCTGACTGATCTATTTGTATTTCTTACTGGACACTTGAGACTGTTATTTTTCTCTTTGGATGATCTTTCACTCAGAGTAGGACTGCTGCTTATGATTTGGTAATCCTATATAATAAAAGGCTAAGTGAGTGGCCGTGGCTTTGGAATGTTGGGGATCTGCGTCCCTGCCTCCCTGGGCTGTTCTGGGCCTGCACGAAGCACAGGCCCAGAACAGCCCAAGGGAGTCCGGACCCCCAACGCCAGTGTTCCAAAGCCACCACACACTCGACCTCCTGCCGTCGCCCGCCCGCCCGCCCGCCTTCCAACACCGTTCCGGGCCCACCGGCGGCCATTTTGCCCCTATCCCCGGCCCAACATGTGGCCGGATCGCTGTCTGCCCACCATCACTGCCCCAGCCACCAAACACTAGACCTCCTGCCGCCGCGGCCATTACGGCCGGATCGCTGTCTGCCCGCCCGCCCTCCATCACTGCCCCAGACCCATCCACGGCCATTCCGGACCAATATCAGGTGGTCCTTGCACGGCCCCACTGGCAGCCATTCCCCCCCCAACAATGCTGTTGCCCGCCCCCCGCCCGCCCTCTCTCCCAACTGCCGAGCCCTCCTTACCCCGACCATGTCCATCGGGCGCAAAACACCAAAACTGCAGAGAAACAGAGGAGCTTGCAAGCAGAGCTCCTCTCTTTGGAACGGCTCTGCCCGAACTGACACTATGGCCGTAAAGGACGCAATAGGCGTCCTTTGCGTCCAAACTGACAGTACGGCCAGAGGCTCTGCAAGAGAGTGGAGCTCTGCTTGCGACCTCCTCTGTTCCTCTGCATTTAAGTCGTTTAAAGCTGAAATTGAGCAGTCCTTCGCCCGACGGACACGGCTGGGGCGAAGGACAGGCAGAACAAGAAATGTATTGCTGCTCGCACTATTGCTTGCTATCTCACTTCCCTAAAACCAGACTCTTTTCCAAAAAGGTGTGTACCAGTATGGTTGCCAAGATTTTTTTTAAGACTTAGACCTTTAAGGCTTAGTGTGAAGTTGGCCTCAAGCTTGGAAAGAAAGGATATTGGATCTGGGGTTGGGGGGCAGAGCTTGCAAACAAGTTTGTGTGTCTCATTTTAGAAATTAAACACTGCTTGATTCTTTCCCTGTGATAATGACTACATTGACTACTTGATTTCTGTCTCACCCCAGTGTAAGGATCCATTGACTTTTGTGTAATCATTTCTGTTTGTCCCTCTTTGCCTCAAGTGTGCTGAGGATGAAATAGCAAGGTTATCTACTCTAATGGCATGTGGAATACGTTATATTCCATATATATTTTATTAATGCTCTGCTTAATTATTTACTATTTGTGAAGATGACTGTAATTGTTCAAAATTATAGAACTTTCCAATACTACTTTGCATACTGCGCAGAGATCCACAGCTCTGAGATGTGCATGTACTGCTTGCAAGCCACTCCAAAGTGCAACCACTCTGGGGCCACTAAGCAGTGCATAATTCTAATTGTGATGGTACTCTCATTTTTCCCAATGGGTGTGCAAAACAAAGACAGAGAGAAAGAGAGAGACAGACAGACAGACAAAAAAATAGACAGACAGCAGAAGACAAAACAAGGAATGAGGGAGGGAGACAGAACAATAGAGAAAAGAAAAGAAATAAAGAAGGAAAAACAGAAAAAAGAGAGAGATGGGAAAGAAAAGAACAAAATAAACAAAGAGAGAGGAAGGGAAAATAAGAGAGGTAAAAGTGAAGAACAAAGGGAAAAAACAAAAGATAGAAAAAGAGAAAAAGGAAAACACACACACACACACACACAACCCCACAGAACACACCCATTATAGAAAGAAGAGAGAAAAAGATAACGAAGAGAATAAAACATATAAAAAACAAAACAAAAAAAAGATAGAAGGAAAAGGAGAACAAGAAAAGGAAGGAAAGGAGAGAAAGGAAAAGATACAGGGACAAAAAAAAGCAATAGAAAGGAAGAACACTTAAAGGGAGGGGAAAGCTAGCGCCCGTTATTATAACGGGCTTAAAAATACTAGTAGTTAAATAATAACCTTAGTAACTCTGTTCAATAAACTTAGCAAGCCTCAGTTTCCTCTCAGTTACAGTTCTGTGATTGACAGGGTTGCCCATCATGGAAGCTACCTTCCCTCACAGATAACTACTGCTGCAACTGTGAGTGGCTGAAGAGTGACAGCTCTGGGGCAACTCCTGGGTGGGACTTCCTCCCTGCTTTCCCAGTGGTAAGCATGAGCAACGCCGGAGTGAGTAATATCTGAATGAGGCTTGGGACTCATGGTGAAGCTGAAAATGAAATGGCACTTGTGGTTACCACTGATACCAGTGGAAGAGCTGCTATAATTGGGTGGATGTGTTCAAAGAACACAAGCCAGCCATCCCCAGGAGCCACCAGGCTCAGCCCTTGCCCCTCCCCTGAGCTCTGGCTGGCCTCTCGCCTCCTTGCTCATTCACAAGCCGGTGCTTCATTGCTGGCTGGGTGATTTTTTTTAACTTCCACTCCCTTGTTCAAAGCGAGGGAAAGGAAAATGAAACACATAGCTGCAACAAAGCTTTGGCTGGAAATGAGCAGCAGGCTGCTGTCACACACGGGGCATGGCCAGCAGCCAGAAGGGCCCATGCAGACTTCTGCAGCTCATTCCGTAGTTGGAGCTTCATTGCCAGCTGGGTGTTTTCTTCTCCCTTTTCCTTGCTCCGGGTGAGAGAGAGAAATTAAAAAACACCCAGCCGGCAACAAATTGCCCATTGGGAATGAGCTGCAGACCACCATGGGCCCTTCTGGCTGCTGGCCATGCCCCTTGTGTGTGATGTCACATACATGTGTGTCTGGTACACAAGAATCTGCCCACAGAGCTGCTGGGGAGGGGGGAACACAGGCCCACCCTCCCCTAGCTATGCCTCTGGCAGAGTGTTTTGAAAAGTGACATTCTCTGAGGGTGTTGACACGACCAAAGATCACTGGATAAGAGAGGGTGAAACCAGGGATCCCTGGTTATCTAGGGAACTGGGAGCCTTCCTGACCCAGCCGTGCTGAACCTGGGTAGCTCAGATTTGTTATCCAGGTTAAAAATGACATAGGAGGACAACCAAGCCTGTCCTACTTTCTTCTAGGCCTGTAACCAGCCTCAAATTTGGGGGAGGGGGGCAGGGATTGCAGAAGTCAGGGGAGGCAGGTTATAAAATGTTCAGTGAAATGTTCAGTCAGTGAGGCTGGGGAGGAAAGAGAATTTTTTGGAGTGGCACGTACACACCATGCCACCAGTTGGCTACGGGTCTGCTTTCTTCTGTGCAGCTATGTTGTTTAAAGCTTCTGCCAACCATGCTGGCAGCTCCTGGGCTGCCAGTGGATATTTTAACCATAGATCTGGGTGGAAAGAGGGACTAGTTAGAACAAAGCTGCTGCAATAGTTCAGGCTGCCTCTCTGCTGCTCCTGCACTGCATTTTGGTAAGGCTGGAGGCCCCAGCTCCTGATTTCAGTAATGGAGAGTACCACTGTGCTGTTTGTGTGGATGCGTGAGCAGCAGAGGTAAGAGCAGACTATGTCATCTGGGAGTAGGCGGGTAGGGTACTGCCTTCTCTCCAACTCCCCTCCTTCCCTCACCATTTGGTCATGAGAACAAGCTCAATGAGCTCATTCAGTATCTGCCCCTGTGTGTGTAGATGTAAGTTCTAATAAGACATCATATAACGACAATGACCAGTCCATTTTCTTCTCCATTTCCAGCTACAAAGAGCTAAATGTTGACATTCTTGGTGAATGAAAGTTCTTTTCGAAAATTCTACTGAAGAGCGACCCATTTCTCTGTGATATCCGGACTGTATCAGTGCCCTGTTCCCCCCACAGAACTTGATTCTGTCATTTACAAGCAACACAGGTGGCGTATCATCTTCCTCTTCTAAAAGTAACTTAGAGCCTGTTCTCAACAGACAACCCTTCCATGCAGAAGCATGAGGTTGTTGCCTCAGGCATGGGCATGAGGAGGGGCATTCTAAAGCCCAGGGGCAGTAACAGAGAAGGCCCATCTCTGAGTAGCCACCAGACGGGCCGGTGGCATCCATAGATGTACCTCTCTAGATGATCTCACCTGGAGGTTCATGGCGAAGATGATGTGCTCTTAAATAACCAGGGCCTAAGCTGTTTAGGACTTCCCGTGACTGGACATACTGTTCCTTCCATTTGGCACCAAATGCAACCTATGACATTGGTCCACTGTGTGGAAGCCTGTTTCAATTCTTCCCCCTGAAAAGTGGGGGTGGGGGTTGGCAGGGGGAAGGAGACTATGCCTATGAGGGCAAAAGCCAGGAGAAAGGCAAAAGCCATCTGCAAAGCCAGAGAAAGGTGACCCAAATCCAGCTGAGAACAGGAAAAGCGTGTTGGAATTGCAATGCCCACCCACTCAGTCCATCTTTATAATCACATTTCCATATACGTGCCAGATGCATCTCACTACTAAATAAAAACAAAACAAAATGTGCTGCTTCTGGCTTTTTGCCTCAAGTCGATTCTTCCACTTATTTCATGATAATGCCACTGATGGAATCAATCATCTGAACAGGTTTTGGACCTGCAGGCCCGTGCAATAGAGGAGGAGTTCCAAAACACTTTGGTGACTGTAAAATCATATTAAAAATCCCTAGTAGAACAGCTGGATATCAGAGTAGCAATATGTTGAAGAGCTATGTGCAGGGGAAGAACGAACACCTATTGGGAAAAACTCTTTAATAATATTGTGTCAGAAACAAATGCCATTTAATGTCTCCTTCCTGTACTCAACAGTAAACCCTTTTGCAAACTGTGTTGGGCAAAAATATTTTTCTTCCACGTATTGCCTTTAAATGCCTACATGTAATTGTAAACTTTAAAAATTTTAATCTAGCTTTCACTTACACTGCAAATCATTTCTTATTACTTGGCCACATGGTGGCATGGTTTAGCTGTCTGTAGCTGCTTCTACCAGGCTTGAAAGCACTGCAGATTTTGCAGAGGTCTATTGAATGACTTTCTGCTAGCTGTGTACAGCAGAGAGGTGAGTGCTCCATAGCCAGCAGGGGGCACACTTGACCATGCACCTTTGTTGCCATCAAGAAGAAACCAGGTAAGGAGACATATGAATGTGGCAATAACAGGCCTGATGCTCCTTTTAGTAGTGTATCCAGAAGAGAATGTGCTAGCTTTGAGGTTTTTGGTTTTTTTAAGTACTGTTTTTTAAATCTGAGTCAAGTTTTAACCATCCTTATTTCAGTCAGGCTCAACACACACACACACACACACACACACACACACACACACACACACACGATAAATCATTAATATTTTCCTTTTTGCAGATGAATGAAATGAACCAAGACTGAGATAATGGGCTGGCTCCAAAGAAGTGTGAGCAGAAAGAAACTAGCCACTTGTGTTCATCTGTAAACGCTCTTCTGTGATCTGAAGACACTAGAGTAGAACATGGGAAGAATGATGTGCTCGCTGGTCAAAGAGATCAAATGGTCACAAGAAAGATAGCACACACCGGGTAAGAGATTCAGTGTATCGGTGCTTATATGCCAATGCCAGAAGCCTCCGAGCCAAGATGGGCAAGCTGGAGTGCTTGGTTGCTAATGAAGAAATAGATATAGTGGGCATAACAGAAACACGGTGGAATAATGAGAACCAGTGGGACATTGTTATTCCTGGATATCGGGGAGACAGAGCTGTAATAACGGGTGACTTCAATTACCCACATACAGACTGGGTAAATTCACAGTCAGGTAATGACAAAGAGGTCAAATTTCTAGATACGCTGAGTGACTGTGCCCTAGAACAGAACAGTTGGTCTTGGAACCAACCAGAGAGAAAGCAACCTTGGACTTAATCCTGAGTGGCACCCAGGAGCTGGTGCGGGATGTCAGTGTCATGGACCCTTTGGACAACAGTGACCATAGTGTGATCAAATTCAGCATACATGTGAGGAGAGAATCACCAAGGATGTCTTACACAGACACTTTGAACTTCAGAAGAGGAAACTTCTCTAAAACGAGGAGTTGGGTGAAAAGAAAACTGAAAGGGAAAATCAGGAGAGTCACTTCACTCCAGAATGCATGGAGTGAATTTAAAACCACAATAATAGAAGCCCAGTTAGAATGTAAACCAAAAAGGAGGAAAGATACCACCAAATCCAGAAGGATGCCAGCATGGCTAACAAGTAAAAACAAGGAAGCAATAAAGGGGAAGAAAATGTCCTTCAGAAACTGGAAGGCATGCCCAATTGAAGAGAACAGAAAGGTACACAAAGAAGCTCTACAAATGATCTGTGTGTAGAGTCTGCAGGGCTTCTGCGAGGAGAACAGGCTTGACCTGTTCTCCCCGCAGATGATCCAGCGCGGAGCCCCGGGTGACTGGATTGGTCGCCCACACGACTACCAGCTCTGTTGTGGGGGTGGCATGTATCAGCAGCTGCTCAGCCCCCAGAAGCCCCAACATGCCCAGCGCAAGTGCATGGGGCATGCTGGGAAGATCCCCATGCCGGGAGGTTTGTTGTAGCCTGCAGTCATGAGAATCGCCTCAAACTATGGCAAAAGAAATGCAAGGAGACAATAAGGGAGGCAAAAAGAGCGATGAGGAACATTTTGCTAAAAGCATCAAGGGGAATTTTAAAAAGTCCTTTAAATACATCAGAAGCAGGAAGCTTGCCAGGGAGTTGGTTGGTTCATTAGATGATGAGGAAGTTAAAGGGATTATTAAGGAGGATATGGTGATTGCAGAGAAGCTAAATGAGTTTTTTGCATCTGTCTTTATTTATTATTTATTTATTTATTTATTTACACAGTCAGATAGGTGTTATTGACTGGTTTGTTTTATCCAGACATTGAGTCGTTCCCAAGGACCTGGGATGGCTGAATTTTATTGTCAATGTTGTTGCTGTTGTTATAGATATCGTCACAGAATATAGGCTGTTCCCAGTAAAGTTACTTTTTGTGATTGGCTGATGGTGATTTCTGTGGCCCCTATGGTGTTGAGGTGCTCTTCAAGGTCTTTTGGAACTGCACCCAGGGCGCCAATTACCACTGGGATTACTTTGGTTTTTTTCTGCCACAGCCTTTCAATTTCAATTTGTAGATTTTTGTTTTTTGTGATTATTATTACTATTACTATTACTATTATTATTATTATTATTATTATTATTTTACATTTATATCCCGCTCTTCCTCCAAGGAGCCCAGAGCAGTGTACTACATACTTAGGTTTCTCATCACAACAACCCTGTGAAGTAGGCTAGGCTAAGAGAGAAGTGACTGGCTCAGAGTCACCCAGCAAGTATCATGGCTGAATGGGGATTTGAACTCAGGTCTCCCCGGTCCTAGTCCAGCACTCTAACCACTACACCATGCTGGCTGTCATGGCAGAGGATACTGAGCCTGAACTGAGCTTTTCAGGACAGAGGCAAAAGAACTGAGTCAGACAGTGATGACAAGAGATGATGTTCTAAACTGCCTGGAAAAATTCAAAAAATAACAAATTGCCAGGGCCAGATTGTCCTAAAAAAACTCAAACGTGAAATTGCCGACCTCCTTGCAAAAATATGTAACTGATCTCTACAATCAGGCTCTGTATTGGAGGACTAGATAGTAACACCGATTTTTAAAAAGGGATCCAGAGGAGATATGGCAAATTACAGGCTGGTTAACTTAATATCTGTGCCAAACAAATCAATGGAAAGCATTCTCAAAGATAAAGTTGTTAAGCATATAGAAGAACAGACCCTGCTGAAGGAGTAGGGGGGTGCACAAAACTGGTTTGCCTGACTCGAACCAGACCTGGCATGTTTGGTTTTCTGTACCCCCGAGGCCCTCACCCCAGTTCATCTCGAGTTTCAGCTGGTCTGGGGTTCAAAGCATTTAAAATCTATATCTATATCTCTATCTCTCACCAACAGGGCCCGGGGTAAATTTTAGGTGCTGCCTTGGAGGAGTCTCTGGAGCTTCCCCTCCCCCATGCTCCTCCACCTGGTCTTTTTCAGGCTATTGCGTCCTGTTTTGAGGCCTTTCCAGCCCTCTCCCAGCTTGTGGCGAGCATTTTGAAGGCTATTGCACATACACATGGGCTAATTGCGGGCCCAGTTCTGTCAAAATGGACACTGTCTGCTGGGAGAGGGTCAGAAAGGCCTGAAAACAGGACGAAAGACTGTGGGAGGCTAGCAGGTGGGGGGGGGGAGAGCTTCAGAGACTCCTTCGTGGTTATGGCAGCAACCCCCAGAGGCGGCAAAATTACCTCTGGCCCGGCAGTGAGTTATAATTTAAAAAAAAAAAAAATTCGAACCCCGAACTGGCTCTTAGCCATCCTGAAGTGTTCGGCTCAACTTTGAGTCAGTTTGTACATCCCTATGGAGAACCAGCATGGCTTCTGCAACAGTAAATCAAATTGCCTCACTTTTGGAGTTCTTTGAGATTGTCAACAGGTGCGTGGATAAAAGTGATCCAGTTGACATAATATACTGGGACATTCAAAAAGCTTTCTTCAAAGTTCCTCATCAAAGACTCTTGAGAAAACCTAGCAGTCATGGGATAAGGGGACAAATTCATGTGTGAATTGGTGACTGGTTGGAGGACAGGAAACAGAGGGTAGGTATAAATGGAAAGCTCTCTAAATGGAGGCAAGTAAGAAGTGGGATCGCCCGGGGATCTGTACTGGGACCAGTGTTTTTAAATTTATTAATAAATGATCCAGAAGTTGGGGTAAGCAGCAAGGTGGCCAAATTTGCTGATGACACCAAAATATTTACTGTAACGAAATCCAAAACAGATGGTGAGTTGCTCCAAGAGGATCCTTCTAAACTTGGGGAGGGGTGGGCAACAAAATGGTAGATGCAGTCCAATATTAGCAAGTTAAAGGGATGCATATTGGGGCAACCACCCCCCACCCCCACAAAAAAACGCAACCCAAGGTTTGATTTTGTGATTTGCTTTTCTCAGCACCGAGTTTAATATGTTGTGCTATTGTTGCTATAACTATCTGGTTTTGATGGGTCTCAGATTGACAAAGGTAGAACTTAGGTGCCTGCCTTCCTTGAGTTGTGGTTTGTTCTATCTGTAATATCCCTTGGTGATTGCTGTGATGAGCTTTCTGTCTGGCCTTGAGACTAACTTGTGTTTCACTCACTGATGGTCTGCTCTGCATTCTGCTGAGTACAACCAGGTGTACTCAATCAATCAATCAATCAATCTATCAATTGGTTTTTATTACAGCCGTTGGCCAGGCAAGAGATAAAAATCAAAATAACAAATATAATTAATATACGCAAATAATGACTGAAAATTACACACAATAAAACAGTATACAAACATCCAGGATAGATTACTTTAAAAATGGTTAAACAACTCCTAAAATTGAGACCTTAATCTCATAGCAATATAAAAAATTTGGCCACCACTTTTGTGATCTCACAGCTTGTATCCGCAAGGCAATATTGTGTATAAAAAAGCTCACACCTTCCAGGAAATCTAACTAACGGGGGGGGGGAGGGAATAAGTTCTTCTCTAACACCTTGATACAAAGAGCAATATAACAAAACATGGGTAACAGTCTCCAGGAGGCCAGAGCTACAAGGGCAGAAAAACGTAGCTGAAGAATCCTTAGCAAACCTCCTTTCCAAAAGAGAGGAGGGCAGCACATTTAAGCGAGCCCAAGCAAACACCACCCGAAACTTGGAGAAGTGAAGTGTTGTTAGCTAATTTGCACCTCTATCTCCCGTAGGGGGGGAAATCCCAAAGTGTAGGGGAGAGCAGGTCCTGTTAGCCGAAGACGTAATTTCCTGACATTCAATGTCATGCAACTGTAGAAATAGTATTTCCTTCACCTTATTATTCTCCAGAGTAAGTAGTTCAGAAGGAGAGAGTCCCAATTGCATTATTTTGTTGTTTACATAAGATAGCCAGGGGTTTGGATAAGAGTCCAACCATAATTAACGTGAAAAAGAAAATTCCCGAATCTCTAAACAGAGTATAATCCATCTAGCAAAAGTAGATTCCCAAGCTTTACAGACTATAGGAAAAGACCCAGATTCCAGGCAAAGGACAGAATATGGCACACACCTAGGCACTGCAAAGATTGCTCTTAGGAATATAGACTGTACTCTCTCCAATTCAGTTGTTACCCCCTGTATCCATAATGAGGCTCCAAAAAGTAATTGAGCCACAATCTTAGCCTGAAATACCTGGAGTGCCATAGGTATATACTGGCCTCCTTTAGAATAGTAGAAGCGCAAAAAGGCACTAAGAGTTTTACGGGCTATATGGATGGAGGACAGCCTGTGGGTATTCCAGTTAAGATTGTATTGGTGGGGGGGATGCCTAAATATTTGTATTTGTAAACCTCCTCAATACAATTCTGGTTTCCTACCCATTTGTATACTTTCCTGGATTTAGAAAAAACCAGGACCTTTGATTTTTTATAATTGATAACTAACTTGTTATCGTTGCAGTAGCAGGCAAAAGCGTACAGCAATCTTTGCAAGCCCAGTCTAGTCTGAGATAATACAGCCGCGTCATCCGCATATAACAACACTGGCACTCGTTTATCAGACAGCTTTGGTGCATGTGAATCCACCTTTTCCAGACATTGGGCCAAATCTTTAATAAAAAGATTAAACAATGCAGGGGCCAAGACACAACCCTGTCTGACCCCATGAGTAGAAGGAATTGAATCAGTTAGAGCCCCATTAGTGGCATACCTAACCCGTAATGAAGATGTGGAATAGAGCTGCATCATCAGGAATAACAAATCTTCTGTCTATTGTAGTTTTTTCAAGTTTGGACCATACTAAGTATCTGGCAATGGAATCAAACACAGATTTTAAATCTATAAAAGCAACAAAAAGTTTGCCTTTAGGGCCACTAGAATATTTCTTCGCTAGCTGATACAAGATCATACAATGATCTAGAGTAGAGCGGCCTGCTCTAAAACCTGCTTGCTCAATCCCAAGAATCTGGTTCTCTGAGATCCATGCCTCAAGCTTATCCAATAGATAAAGAGCATATAACTTACCAACCACAGACAGCAAGCTTATGGGCCTATAATTAGATGGATACAAATGAGAATCATTATTAAATATGGGAACAACTATTGCTGTTTTCCATTGCTCTGGTATAATTCCTGTGCTGTTAATAGATGTAAATAAATTAGCTAAAACTAAGGCCCACCATTCTATATTAGCTTTTAATAGTTCAGGAAGAATAAGGTCTGGACCAGGGGCTTTTCCAGTTTTTAAACGTCCTACTAAATTCGTTATTTCTGCAGGAGTAACGGGGGGCTAACGGGGTAACACATTGATCAGAGGTGGTACAAAAACCTGGCTGGGCTGTGCATCATTATAAACGGTAAAAAAGTGCATTTCTCACGATCTAGCCAAAATCCTACAAGGCATGTTAACTCGGCTTGTTACAGAAACAATTCTCCAAAAAGTGTGGCTATCTTTATTATTAGAAGCCATTATAAGCTTATTCCAGGCATTTCGTGAGGCTTGATGTTTAGCAAATTTGAGACTGCTTTTGTATGCCTTCTTTATCTGAAAATAGATTGGTGGGAGAGTTTGTTCTGAATCAGATCTATACTATCTGTAAATACTCTTCAGTTGTTTGCATAGTGTCCTGCAGCATGAGTCAAACCAATTAATAGTTGCTTTCTTGCAGTGAGCATACGAAGACTGTAACTTGCTCAGGCATGGAAACTTTTGGATAAGAGCACCTTCTAATTTTACATAAGCAGTAATGGTTTGCAGGCCCAAATGTGCTTGCACAATAGAGTTATATAGATTTCTACCTTCGGGAGAATCATAGAACATAGATATCTTACTTTCTACTTCCTTTGACCATTTTATTTTGCAGCTTGAATTGGTAGAGCTATCATCAAAAACACAGGGAAAAAGATTATCCCTCCTTTCCTGGGGAAGATCTAGATAAATGAACATGGGAAAATGATCACTAAAAATTAGCTCCCCCACCTCAAAAGAAGTGACATAAGGAAGAATAGATCTAGAAACCATAACATAATCCACAACACTACTCCCCCGTGAGGAAAGAAACATGTATTCCCCAGGAACATCCAGGGGTATAGTACCATTTAATATTGTCAACTCAGATATGCTAGATAGATAGACCAGTTGGACTCCTGATGAATTGATGGCTTTATCTTTAGAAAAACAATTGGAAACAGGGGCACCATCTATACAGTCGCCCCATTTCCAAAAATGGGAGGCCAACAAAGTTGTATCATCAGTACCACATCTAGAGTTAAAATCCCCCATAAGGATTATAGAAGCATGGGGATAGTTCAATATTGCTTCAGTTATGTAGAAATCCAATTGTTGCCAAATAGTAGCAGAAGAATTGAGTGTTTGACCTGGAGGCAGGTAAACATCAAACAATAACAAATCTCCACTCTTAGCCTTAATCAGAATTGCCATAGCATAAAGGGGAAAGTCAGATAATCCAATGAATTCTACATTCAAAGCTAACGATATGCAGCATACTAATCTGGCCATCAGCCTTCCCCTGTTAGTATCCAAATGAGCTTTCAATGAGTAAATAGTATAGCCACTGATATTAATCTCTCCTTTTGTCCATGTCTCCTGAAACACTAAGATATCCCACTGTTGTATGAAGGTAATAAACTCTATATCATATCTCTTCCCATTCCACCCAGCAATATTCTAACCAAGAATTTTCCAGGTTGACTGTTTACAGCTCGCATTACAAATCTCCGATTGATCAGGAATAGATTGTTCAAGTGAAGATTCTGAAAATAAAGGTCCAGTGCCATTTCCCATCAGTAACGTTAGCACAGGGGATTTCACCTCTGAAAAACTTTCCATATTCCCTTCAGATGGTGCAAAACCGGACATAGGCATCAAATAATCCTGCTTATCAAAAACAGACTGAAACTGTCATTTCTGCAAAAGAGGACTTGATAATTTTTCCAAGCTACCTAAGGTCTTTTCCAAGGGAGGAAAAAAAATTGAGATTTTAGTCTGTCTCAGGTGGTGTAAATCAGCAGTGGGCAAGCTGTACAGTTGATCCTTCATGCAGGAGGAGTTAAATTTACCATTCTCCTGTAAATAAGAAGGTGCAATAATATCTTTTACACTTTCCTCCTGTAGTGTCTTCTTCCTTTGATTTTGAAAACGAGGAACCGGCAAATTAGATTCTATACTGGAACAAATAGTCCCACAAGGGAGCAAGGCTGAAGACCTTTCCAAAGCAGAGCTTGGGAAAGAAGTTGGACTCTCAGGAGATACAATGAGAAGATTTTTCCTAAATTTATGGTTATTGGCCAAGATGGATTCAAGGCAGGATAATTTGGCAATATTCGGCCAAAGGCCGTCCTAAGGAGGGAGGGAGGATTGCAGGTCATATCATCCTCCACTGCAGATGGCTCCAAGATGTCAGACAAGGTAGGTGACTGATAGAATCTCCGAAGGCCCTGGTTGGCAGCAGGTGGCACTATCGAAGGCATGTCCAGCAGATTTTCTATAAGATCAGACAGATCAGGGATAAACGGATCCAAAGTCGGGCCAACTTCCGAAACAGTCAATGGGATGAAATCCTTGGACTCCCCCAGTGGAAGTAAGGCAGGGTCAAAAGATATAGAGAAGACAGACGCAGGGGACACCAGGAGACTATCATCCAAAGAGCAGACTGGAAGATCAGATGTTAAGCAGCACAGCCGGGCTTCTTTATGGGTGGGAGAGGATCCCCTTGGAGCACTTGACCGAGAAGAATCGGCGGGCCCCTGAGAGACCCTGTTCCTAACCTCCCCAGAATTGATGAATTCTGTAAAAACCCATCTAGGGGAGATATTCCACTTTGCCAAGTGGTCCCTCATATGTAACAAAGACAAAGGAATCAAATCTCCAGTAAAAATCAGCTGTAATTTTAATAGATAAGGTGATGCAGAATCCAGCAGAGAAAAGTCCTCCAGATCAACCACGTGAGGATGAAATGCTAGCAGGGAAGCAAGTGAGCTAACAATTTGGTCCTTAGATTTGGTCCATCTGTCACTATTATAAGAGTTTGAAATTTTTCCCAAAAACAGTTGGTTAGATTGATAAATTAGAGAATAAGAAGATTTCTCATCAGCACATACCCTTCCCTTGTCAGCCAAAAAAGTTCGTAAGGTGGTTCCTCTATGTTGGTGGCGAGGGCTCTGGGCCAGAGTAGTTGGGAGAGAGTAAGAAGACGCCTCTGTCTGGATCCCTGCTTCAATAATAATGGAGAAGCCCTTGTTAGGCTTATTAAGCGAATTGCCATCAAGACGATAACACCTAAAGGCTCTCCTCGGCTCAGATAGCAGGTGTTCCAACAGCTCAGTAACAGCTGTGATATGATGGAAGAGCAGCTTCAGGGACTCTTGAACCAAAAGAGCCATACTGGACGCAGATCCCTCCGCAAGTTCAAATGAAGGCTTTCGACTTGTGGCCGATCCTTGCTTGGGGAGAGGAGAGGTAACAGGAGTTTCCTGCCAAAAAAAAAGGGGGGGAAAAAGAGGTGGTTCCTCAACTCCACTCTCCCTCTGGGCAGCAGGCAGAGCTGAAGAATTCTTATGAGCCACACAGTGTGCAGAAGAGTACATACAACAACAAACATTAGGCTCAGAAGTGTGGCTAGGTCAAAGAAAATTGCCCTCCTCCATAATATCCTTTGAATTACCAGGTGTACTCCATCAGAGTTGCTCAGGTTTATGGCTATGCTTACTGCTAAGTAAGGGTGCTGCTGTGGCAGTTGTTGTAATGCTAGGAAGTAAGGTAAGGAGTCATAATTGTGTGCGAGAGAGTAACTTGTGCCAGTGATGTTACTGCAGTGCAGGTACTGCAGCTGGCAGTGGATGCTGGGTCAGTGATTCTTTTTTGGCCATTTTAAAAACTTTGTTTGAAATGTGTGTGCAGGAGCAAACAGCTGAGTCATTTGAGGGAGATAAAAAGCCTTTTGAAGAGCTGGTGGTGATGATGAGTGAAGGTGTCAGGATAACCCTGGCTAAATGGGCAAAGAGGCACCTTTTAAAGTTGTGGCTTTCTTATATATAGCAGGGGGAGAGCAACAGTCCTTTTCATCGCAGCAGTGTCTCTCAGTGGCTGCTGGTGGTGTGTCTGAGTAGTGTATGAATATAGTCTGTCAGGCCTCTTGGGATGGGGAACCATCGTCTCACACCTTTGCTATATAATTTTTTTTCTGTTGAAAAGCAGTCTGTAATGCAAAAATAATATAAGAGCAGAGGGAGAAGAGAGTGGCAAAATCACAAAGGCACTGGCTAACATGTCCCACAGAGCAATGTGGGTACTGCAGAACCACCCACGCCACTGCAGGGCTCTAATACACAGAACGTTGCTGCGCAAGCAGGCAGTACCAGAACTACTGACCTTTTGTGTGACCGCACCTTGTGCATTTCCATGCTTCCCAATGGAAGCAGTGTATTACATGTGATCCCACAAGGTCAGTATTTCCAGTACTGCCCTCTTGTGCAGCGCCGTCACCTCATCTGTTGCAGCCCTGCATGGCACAGGCAGTTCTGCAACACCTTCATTATACTGCAGGACATGTACGCCACTATTTTTGAACAGAGTCATTATTATTATTATTATTATTACATTTATATCCCGCTCTTCCTCCAAGGAGCCCAGAGCGGTGTACTACATCCTTGAGTTTCTCTTTCACAACCACCCTATGAAGTAGGTTAGGCTGAGAGAGAAATGACTGGCCCAGAGTCACCCAGCAAATATAATGGCTGAATGGGGATTTGAACTCAGGTCTCCCTGGTCCTAGTCCAGCACTCTAACCACTACACCACACTGGCTCTCATTGTTATCTCATTGTTATCTCTTTACTTGTCCAACTTCTGGCATATATGCAGACATTTCATAATGCATTTTTGTGTGACAGTGCTCCTGTAATGGATTTATATAATGCATTCTTTAACTTCCTTTTAAAGAAGCATGGCCATAAAAAAAAGTTTGACACTGAAGCAATAGAAATAAAATTTTTAAAAATGGAAGGTGGTTCTAACAGCTTGCCCAAAATTTATTTAGAAAAACTGAAAATCTTAACCCCATTCAGACACAGAACGATTGTACAGATGTCTGTACACTCGTACATGTGTTTGTGTGAATGACTGTACCTGTGTTCATTTTAAAAGTGCACCTGGATACAGGCTCTTCAAATGCATGGTACAAATAGGAAGTGTACTTCTGTACCTGCATTCAGCATAACATGTGAATGACTGTTTCTGGGTAGAGATCTGTACCTGTGTGCACTGTACACTTGATGTACAAGTGTTAAACATAATGTGTGAAAGGAGCTATTGTCCACAATAGGGGAGCTTCTCCCTCCACTCTGCAAAAATAACAAGAATAAGAAAAGGACCACAACACAAAGACACAAGAGTTTAAAAGTAGTAATTTATTGCTAAATGTTAATTGCCCAATAGATTTCAATAACCATCTTTCTCATGGAAACTGTAGAGCATGGCATATGTGAAATAGACAGATATAAAATGACATGATGCCATATCATTTATATCTTCCATTTGTAGTTAGACATTTATTGTCTTGTTTTAGTAGTTTGCAGTCATTTTAATGTCTGTTTCATGTATGTTATTCATTTACAATTTCCCTGAGGAAGATGGTTAATGAAATGCATTGGGCAATTACCATCTAACAATAAGTTACTACTCTGAAGTATCAGTTTGAGAGTCTGTACCTCTCATTTTGTGTGTGCTTGTTCTATGCTTGTGCTGCTTTTCAGTAAGGCTGTTCTCATGACCAGCCCTATCTGCTCCTGGCGTTCCTCCAGGTAGCCCAGGTTTCAAACACAGGTAAAAGTGAGGTAGGAGGGTGCACACATGATTCCTTCCTCACACCTGTGTCATGTGGAAACTTGGGCTGCTGGCAGCCCAAGCTTCTGTAGAGCCGGGGGGAGAAGGTTCAGCCGGGCAGTGCAGAGAAGACTCATTGAGGGATACTGGAGGCTGCAACCAGGTTTCCCTGATCCAGGATAGCTACTGCAGCAAAAGCAGTCTCGGATCATGTGTGGGAATTGTAAGGAGGCTCCTGCCTATCATACTGGGCCGCAGGGATGTCTTAACCATATTCATTTAAGACACCATAAGCAGCCAACAGTAGGGATGTGCAAACAGGTTTGAATTCAAACTGGTTTGGTTCGAAGGTTTGAACTCAAACCAAACAGGGCATTGAATTGGCAACGCCGGTCTGAGTTCAAGCCAAACAGAGCCTGGTCCTATTTGAACCGGTTTGAACCAGTTCAAAGGTTCAAGCCTCCAAAACTGGGTTGGGGTGGTAGGCACCCATGGTTTCTAACTACCACCCAAACCCCAAAGCAAATTGGACACTCCTGTGATTTTTAATGATTTTAAGGGGGGGGGGATTGCATTTTCCCCATAGGGTATAATGAGGACTCAAACTGATACATCATTCCTTATGCAGAGTACCTAGGGGCACAAAACTGGAGTGAGTGGTAAGCCAGGGGTGCCTACCACCCACTGAACCCCAAAACAATCAGACACTCCTGCAATTCTAGATTATTTTTTGACGATTTTTCAATTTTTTTATTTTTTTGCATTTTAAAAAAGATTTTAGCCTGTTTCAATGCAATGAAAAGGAGCCCCTCCCCATTCATAACCAGAACAGTATGTGTCCTTAATTACTGTGAACTCTGAACTTAGAGTTCACAGCAGTTAAGGCCACACACCGTTCATTGTATTGAAAAAGGCTAAAAGCTTTTTTAAAATTATAAAAAATAAACCATGAACCCCACAGGCTTGGGGCACCTGGGGGGAGTTATGGCCATACCTGCCTTGCACCCAAACCCCGTTTGGTGCCCAGGCACCCCCAGGGGGCAGTTGGGGCATCCTGAAATCCTCACTATTTCCTATGGGGAAAATGCAAAAAATTGAAAAATCTTCAAAAAATCATTAAAAATTGCAGGAGTGTCCAATTGCTTTGGAGTTCCAGTTTTGTGCCCCTAGGTGCTTTGCATAAAGAATAATGGGCTGGTTCGAGTCCCCTTTATACCCTATGTGGAACCTTTTAGAACCAATTTGAGTTGGGTTTGAATTTGAACCAAACCAAGGGCGGGGGCGGGGGGGGTTCCGAGCAAAGCCAAAACCGAACCAAACCTACCCAACCTGGTTCAAACTGGATTCGAATTTGAACCAAACAGGCCAAACTGGTTTTGTGCACATCCCTAGCCAACAGGTGCCATCTCTAGAGAAGGTGAGGTTTTCAAATAGAAGCTGGGTGCCATTTGTCAGGGAAGCAGTCATGGTTTCCTGCTCTGAGCAGAGGATTGGACTAGGAGACCTCTGTCTTTTCCAACTCTACGATTCTATTTTGCATACAGTTCTATCCAGGGGAGGGGCTGTTGGTAGAATTTTCAAGTTCAGCAAGTTTTTGTGAAGACTCACACTGTATGTCTGAGGCAGCTTTACCTGAGAATCTCTGGAGACTGAGAGATGTCTACTCTGCTGTAGTATGCTGTGGGATATATGCCACCATACCTTCCTCTGCTCAAGATCCACTCAATTATGGTGCCATTCCCCCTGATTATTGCATAACCACCTTCATGCCCCCCAAACACAATAAAAGCAACTATCGGGGGGGGGGGGACACAAGCTGTTCTAGTAAGAACAAATCTACCTACTTTCCTTACACTATAATCTTAATTGATAATTACCATCCTCACAAGTTAGCCCATTTCAGTCTTAAATGTCCGCATGTCCACCATCTTGAATTGGGTTGGATAACATCATCACAAACTGTGCCATCAAGGTGTCCCTATGTGTCACTCACTACAGTTGTACCAAATTTGATTAAATCAGTTAGGGAGTCCACAAGTTAGCTCACTTGTGCCTCAAGTGTTCATGTATCTGCCATTTTGAATCAAGGTGGATAACATCATTACAGACTAGGCCCTTGTGCTGTCCCTATGTGTCCTTATACCTGTAGCAAATTTGGTTCAAATCAGTTAGGTTGTTTACAAGTTAACTCACTTGCACCTCAAACATTCACACATCTGCCATCTTCAGTTGGGGTGGATGACATAATTACAAACTACACAATTGAGTTGTCCATAATATGTCCCTATAGATGTAGCAAATTTGATTCAAATTGGTTAGGAGGTTCACCAGTTAGCTCACTTGCACCTCAAATGTTGACACGTCTCATATCTTGAATTGGGGTGGATGACATAATCACAAACAACGCTGTTGAAGTGTCCCTGTCTGTCCCTACAATTGTACCAAATTTGGTCCAAATTGGTTCCCACTTGTGCCTCAAACGTTCCCGTGACTACCATCTTGAATTAGGGTGGATGACATCATCACAAACTATGCCATTGAGGTGCCCCTATGTGCCACTCACTACAACTGTACCAAATTTGAATAAAATCAGTTAGACAATCCACAAGTTAGCCCACTTGCATCTCAAACCTTTATGCATCTGCCATCTTGAATTGGGGTCATTACAAACTATGTTTCCTACAGCTGTAGCAAATTTGGTTCACAACAGCCTTCATCTGAAGTGGTGAAGGTTGTGAGTGTGATGGAAGGCACTTGTGTGATTGGGAGAATTGGACTTTGGACTGCGTATGTGTGAGTATACTGTTCTTTAAGAATAATGTCTGGATGAGACTCCTCTGGCAAGCAGCAGCATTTGGCAGAGGCTGGGGCAGATGTCAACTGGAAAGTTTCTCCCAGCCTTCTGGATGACCCAGCTGCTGCTTGTTCTGCTGCTGCTGCCGCCTCTGCTGCCTTATGACAGGCCCAAGGGAAGTACCCCTCCCACAGGAAATGGTTATTGGGTTTCCCCAACCAGCAGCTGTTGTTCATGTCTCTGGAGAGCAGAGCTTCTCCTCACCTGAACCAACAGTCAACCAACTGTAATTAGTGTGAGCTCATGGTTGGGCGAATCCACACCTCCTGGGGTTCTTTGGTGCATGAGTCACACACCCACATGATCACTGTCTGTGCTACCTCCCAGCAGCGTGAATCAACAGAGGCCAGGACTCGTTTTCCCAACCTCCAGATATTCTACAAGGCACCCTATGATGAGCACAGTGCCTTGGGGAATTCCCCTGTCAAATGGGTGCTCTAGGCACTTGTCTCTGTCTCTGACTGCCTGAGGAGGCTGCCTAAGGAGACGCACAATCCCGGCAGCCGGGTTAAGGGAATGCTCACTCCCTTAACCTTGGCTAAGAGCTGGGCTGGGAAGTGGGATTAGGCTGGATTAGTGGGAGGAACACTAGGATCTGTGTAGATCCCAGTGCTCCACACAAGCAGCCTAGCCCAGACCAGCCTCCATGTGTTTCCTCTTAGTTGAAAAATATATGTGAGTGGGAGCAGATAGCAGGGCTGTGAGAAGCTTTGGACTGCTATTTGATTTGGCTGAGATTCAGGATGAATAGGACATTGGATAGCTAAATCCAAATCAAATATCTAGACAGCAATGTTCAAATAGATTCAGAGAGACTGGATATTTGGAAGCTTTTTCTCTGCTGCTAGTGCTTTTCAGTGGCAAACGTTGTAACATTGAAACTGGCAAAAGGAAGAGAATGAGGTGATCTTTCACATATGGAAAACACGGAGGGGAGAGAGTCTGTTGGGTCTCACTTCACCTGTCAGGGGAGGCAGGATTGGCCTCAGAGATTTGGCCCCCGGGGTGGCAGTGTTCACTTCTGCATGCAGCCTGTTAACTCCACAACCTGCTCTTTTATACAGCCACCCCAGGTAGTCTGAAGGAACTCCTTTCTCCTGGCAGCCTTCCTCCTGGACTGGCCCCTCATCATCAGCCACTGCCAGTCCCTTCTTATATAGCCCCTGACATGTGGGGTGATTCTCGTGAGATTCCGCAGTCTCACAAGATTTCGGTGTGAGATCTTGCGAGAACTGCCCCCAGCCTTGCGAGACAGTGTTGTCTTGGCACCCTGCAGGGGGCCAAGCAGAAGCTCCCAGGCCAGAAGAGATGGCCACATCAGGAGCCATGGTGCTGGGAGAGAGCGACGCCGCCCCTCTGAGAGGGTAAGCTCTCAGACATCGCTCTTGTCCCGTGCCCGGACCTGCAGTTCCCCAGAGGATCCTTCTCAAGCTGGCTAGTGACTTTGCTCAGCCTTTCTGTTTCCTTCCAATCACAGTGCTTTGGGTGGGAAGGTTATAGAAGTAATATATAAAACTCTGCTCAGCCAGAGAGCCTTCTGCAAGTTGCTGTGTGGGGCTACCAGTTCTCTGCTATTTTCTCAGCTCACTGTTGACTAACACTGGTCTTGTTCACACAATTGTTTGGATCGAGGTATAATGTGAGTTACTGACATTAGAATGATTGTGTGAACTTACACCCAGGTGTAAAATCTCAGTTACATTTTGGGTCATAAACCACCTTGGCATGGGTTTGCACAATCATGCTAATGTTGGTAACCCACGTTAAACCTAGATTTGAAGAATTGTGTGAACCAGGCCAAAAGAAAAGAAAAGAAAAGAAAATTTCCTCCAAAATGTTGAAGTTTGGTTTTTTTAGGAAATCCCTGCTCCTATTTATTTGGAATTTTGCAGGCTCCATGCCTGCTTACGGGCCTACTGCATTGTTTTCATCCCAAAGTAATGAAGACAATATAGGCATTTTAGTTATTCTCTCCATTCTATCCTATGGACAAATATCCAAATGAACCAAATATTCAGATCTAAATCACCAAATCTGAATTGGAGGGATCTGAAGTTCTGAGTTGAATAGTATATGCTCTGAATACCTAATCTAATACTTGCCTATTCACACAAGCCTAGCAGATAGTCTAACCCCACTATCCTCCACTGTAGTGTTCAGCAGGTCTTATTATGTACAATACAAACATCATGTTGTGAGTTTTCTCATTCCTGCTTCATTCTGCTTGCAGCTACTGAAGAGGCAGAGTGAGCTACTCCTTATGTAATGGCTGCTTTTCAAAAGGAAAGAGCTGATAATATTACCAACGCATTCTACTTTGGATGTAATAGGTAAGTTCCCACCCAGACAAGGGGTGAACTTCTGATATTCACCTTCGGCCACCTTTGGATGTAATGTGGAAGTACGGGTCCAATGAACTGCAGTTCCATGCCCCCTCCCCCATCCAAATTTGGTTGTGCAGGGCTCCCTCTCTGTAGTCTCACTGACTGCAGAGAGCAGGGGGAACTGACTGCTGAGACTTCCTTCTTTAATGAAGGACAGCCCTGGCAGCCAACAGCAGCTGGAGTGAGGGAGGAGCTTCCTCCTTCAACTCCAATTGCAGAAGGGGGAGACTGTGGTGCCAGTATTTGCATGTAATGCTGGCACCATGGATGGAGGTCCAGGTGACAGACCTTACTACAAACCAAAGGTACAAAACACTTCAGGGAGGGAAACTGTGGGTCTGTTTTTTAACAAAACTGTGGTTGCCCACATTCAGCCAGTACAGTTTCTAAAACTGGAAGTCCCTTCACATCCAGTTTTGTGTTACATGTGAATGTGGCCTGTGAGGGATGTGCATGAACAGCCCAGGCAGCTGCTGGTGGGGAGGTGAGCAGTTCCCTTTTAAAAGCAGGTAAGCAGCTCCTTACCTGCTTGTTCCCCACCTCACCGCTTTTCCATTGGCGGCTCCCACTCTCCAAAAGGCTGCATGCAGCTGTGGTGCTGTTCCCTGCAGCCTCCACATGGCACTAGCACTAGGGTCGCTACATTCAAGCTTCCCAAATCCGGGTGGCCCAATTTGCATATCATTCAAATTAAGCAGCAACTAATTTGCATTTTATTTATTTATTTATTTATTTGAGAGATTTGTATACTGCCTGCCACTTCTCAAGTCTCTAAGTGGTTTAGAACACTAAAACAAACCAATGACTGCAGAGCCAATGGCAGGAGGCAAAGCCGCAGAGCCTTCCTTCCTTTCTCCTCATCTTCCCTCCCATGTGATCGGATCCAGAGTAAAATCCAGGCAAACTGGGTGGTGCATTTGAAATCTAGGTAAATCTGGGTGGAATTTAGCAGCTGGGTGGAGGAGCCAAAATCCAGGGGCTACCCTAAATTCTGGGGGACATGGCAAGGCTAATTGGCATGCACATGGCTGGTGAGCAGGAGGCTGTAGGAAAAAGTGGTGCAGCCATGTGTGGCCTTTTGCAGAGTGGGTACCATCACCAGAAAAGTGTGGGGTGGTGGACGAGGAGGTAAAGAGCTGCTTATCTGCTTTTAAAAGGGAACCTTTTAAAAATCTGCCCCACCAAACTGGTTCAAACACTGGCACCCAAGCCAATTTGGCGCTTCCCAGAGGAGGCTCCAAACATGCTCGTGTACTTCCCTAGTCCCTGTGCATCCTAACTGGTGAGGTTGGAGAGTTAATATGGAATACTGACAAACTGTAATGTTCATGTAAGAGGAATGTAAAGTAATTTGGGGTGGTTGGGCTGGGTGTGTGCCTTGAACAGTGCTCTCAGCTCTGGTGACAAAATGGGTTGTGTGTTCTTGGTAGCAAAACTGGAGGAGGTCAGAGAGAATAAGAGCTAGGGAGCTGGGAAAATACAGAGGAGCCTAGGTGGGGCAAGTGAGGGACTAAACTACACATATTAAAGCAAAACCCACCACCAAATCATTGGTTAATACACAGTTGATTAATCTTTGGTTAACATTCAGATCATTCCCTTTCCCCAGAGAACCTCAGATATTGCAGTTCTGGGGCTGGGGAGCTAGAAATCTCTTTTTGTAATTAAAAATAAGAGTTTAGTAGTCTATGATACTAAGCCCAATATTTTCAAAATTATAGGGTGGTATTCTTTGAGCCCACATAAAAGAGAATCATGATAGTCACCTTGGGATTTATATGCACAAGTGAGGTGTAAAAGCAAACCAGGATGGTATTAAACACCCCCACCCCCCAATTCTCTGGTTGCATGAAGCTTTGTCAGTTTGATTTGTCCACAAAAGCAGCTGTTTTTGACAATCTTGCCCTTGCTCTCTCATTGCTCCTTCATAAACTCATCCAGCAACTGCTATGTTACATTCCATCCCAAGTTCTTTTCATAAACCTTGCCACAGTTTGCACTGCTGATAGTTCACCACCACACAAGATTTATTACATTCAATTAGCAAAGCAACCAAGTTGTTAGCCACAAATAATTAATCTTCTAAACAAAATCAGAATGGACGAAGTGTGACAAGTCAACAGCTCCTGTATCCCAAACGATACATTTTCTTGACTGTGTTGGTTACAGCTTACTCAAGTTTTTATTAGGCAAATAAAATGAGCTGCAACGATGCACAATTTTATCACTATCTTTTAGCGGGATGTTTTTCTCACCCTTGTTGTTTCATGTGGCATAAAATTTTATTGTGGCACTTCCACTGATAGAGTTTATTGCCAGTGAAAATCAACCACAGCCTCTGCGATATAGGAAGGAAGAAAAAGGTGTGGAGTTTTTCTTCTCTATCCAGTTTCTTGATCTCAATGGGATCACAAACACTGCTACAAAGATAATCAATAAGGGCCAGAAAATTAAGGAAAATAAGAGAGAGGAGAAAGGAAATGGTATGTCTGCATGTGGCCATCCCTCACAGAAGTTTCAGAGGCACTTAGCATGGTCTTATTATGCTCTTGTTTCTCAATATCAGCTCCCATAGGATCAGAGATAGATGCCTATGTATGAGATCCAGAAAGCAGTAGACTCTTCACTTCTTTCCTTTAGGCATTTTTCAAGCCCTGGCTGCTTCATATTCTTGCAACTACTTGAGTCAGGTTCTAGACATCCCATTTAAGGAGCATCTATTGGCAGACTTAAACTGGCATAAGAAACATTCCTTTCCCTTTTGCCTTGAATATTGTTTTTCTGGGGTGAGGGGGCTAGGGATCTCTGACAGATAATTCTCAGCATCTTCCCCAAGCAACAGCTCCTGAGATTCTTTGGAGGAGGCTATGGAATTAAACTGGTACAAACCTAATAACAATAATAATAATTAAGAATTCTCCAGGCTGATAACATTGCATACACTGAAGTTAAAAGAAAAATTGGAAGTGAATACATCAGGAGAGTTAGAAAAATCCTCAAGTCCAAACTCAATGGTGGGAACACCATACAAGCCATAAACACCTGGGCTATACCTGTTATCAGATACACTGCAGGAATAATAGACTGGACCCAGACAGAGCTAGAGACGCTAGATCGTAAGACCAGGAAAATCATGACCATCAATCATGCTCTGCACCCCCGCAGTGATGTAGATAGGCTCTACCTCCCTCGCAGCTCAGGTGGAAGAGGAATGCTGCAAGTCCATCAAACAGTAGAGGAGGAGAAAAGAGGCCTTGAAGAATATATCAAGGACAGTGAAGAAGATGCACTTCAAATGGTCAATAGCAAGAAACTATTCAACACCAATGAAAGAAAGCAGGCCTACAAGAAAGAACAAGTCAGGAACTGAGCAGAAAAATGGAGAAATAAGCCCCTGCATGGTCAATATTTGCACAATATAAGTGGAAAATCAGACATCAGCAAGACCTGGCAATGGCTTAAGAATGGCAACTTGAAGAAAGAAACAGAGGGTTTAATACTGGCTGCACAAGAACAGGCACTAAGAACAAATGCAATAAGAGCAAAAGTAGAAAAATCCACAACAAACAGCAAGTGCCGCCTTTGTAAAGAAGCAGATGAAACCGTGGCCCACCTGATCAGCTGTTGTCAAAAGATCACACAGACTGTCTGCAAACAAACAAAGGCATGACAAGGTAGCAGGGATGATACACTGGAACATCTGCAAAAAATACAAGCTACCTGTAGCCAAAAATTGGTGGGACCATAAAATTGAAAAAGTTGAAGAAAATGGTGATGTAAAAATATGATGGGACTTCCGACTACAAACAGACAAACATCTGCCACACAATACACCAGATATAACTGTAGTTGAGAAGAAAGAAAAACAAGTCAAAATAATCGACATAGCAATACCAGGGGATAGCAGAATAGAAGAAAAAGAAATAGAAAAAATCACCAAATACAAAGATCTACAAATTGAAATGGAAAGGCTGTGGCAGAAAAAGACCAAAATAATCCCAGTGGTAATTGGCGCCCTGGGTGCAGTTCCAAAAGACCTTGAAGAGCACCTCAACACCATAGGGGCCACAGAAATCACCATCAGCCAATTACAAAAAGCAACTTTACTGGGAACAGCCTATATTCTGCAACGATATCTATAACAACAGCAACAACATTGAGAATAAAATTCTGGCATCCCAGGTCCTTGGGAAGGACTCGATGTCTGGATAAAACAAACCAGTCAATAACACCTGTCTGACTGTGTAAATAAATAAATAAATACTACTACTACTACTACTACTACTACTACTACTACTACTGCTGCTACTACTACTACTGCTACTACTACTACTACTACTACTACTACTAATAGAAGTCTGGACTCTCTGGAGATTATATATCACCTGTGAACTGCTGCCAGCAAGTCAGGACTTTCATTCCTAGATCCCCTTAACTCTTCTTCTCCTATCTTCAGCTTCTATCCCTCTTTGCTGACACACTGTGCACTACTGTACATTGTTTCCTTGGTCACTGTCTCATTCTCTAACTTATATGGCTATGGTAATTGTCTCATTGATGGCAATATTAATCCAACCAACCCAACTGTGATGGATTTCCACATCAAAGTGAGTGGCAGATGCTTACACAATTGGAATGTGCACGGAACTGGATTGCCCGAATCAGCTCAAATCTGGGCTCAACGGCTATACTTGACTAGTACATAATGAGGCTATTCTCATGACCTCCAAAAACTGGGCTAGGGCAGCCCAGCCCGGTTTCTGGAGATTGTGTGCTGCAACGGGAGCTGCGTGGCTCCTGGCCGCAAACCTCACTAAGTACCCCCACCCTTAAATGAGTTTAGTGGAGTGAGTGCTCTGCTAACCCCATTTTGGTGATCGTGAGTTGCCACAGTGTGGCTCCATGCTGCAGCAACTCATAGGAGACCCCCGACCAGGAGGCTCCAACAAGCCTCCTAGCCTCGGGGGTCTCCCCAGAATGCCCCACACACTTGTGCAGGGTGTTCTGGGACTGCCGGGGAGCAGGCAGCCTCAGATCACTGCTGCCCTTACTAGCTCCATGACAGAGCAGGTAGTCGTGTGGATGGCCGATCTGTCCACCCAAGACAAGTTCCCTGCTTGTCTGTAGGGAGAGTGGGCTAAGTCCACACGGATTGCGTGTAGAGCCTCAATGACTAGCAGCCATTGATAGACTTGTCCTCTATAAATTTGTCTAAGCCTTCTTTAAAGCCACACAAGCTAGTGGCCATCACCACTTCCCATAGCAGAGAATTCCATAATTAATTATGTGCTATGTGAAAAAGTACTTCCTTTTGTTGGTCCTGGCCTTCAGTTTCATGGGATGACCCTTGGTTCTAGTGTTGTGAGAGAGGGAGAAAAATTTATCTGTGTCCACTCTCTCTACTTCATGCATAATTTTATACATCTCTATCATGTCTCACTGTAGATGCCTCTTTTGCAAACTAAAAAGCCCCAGATGAGGTAGTGTTGCCTGATAAGGAAGGTGCTCCAGGCCCCAGATCATCTTGGGTTTATTTTACTTTATTTTACATTTCTATACTGCTCTTCCTTCAAGGAGCCCAGAGCAGCGCACATGGTTATGTTTACCCTCACAACAATCCTATGAAGTCGGTTAGGATGAGAGATATGCAGCTGGCCCAGAGTCACCCAGTGAGTGCACCTTCTCCCGTTCTACAATGTCCTTCTTAAGATACAGTGACAAGAACTGTATGCAGTACTCCAAATGTGGCTGCACCATGGATTTGTATAAGAGCATTATAATATCACCATTTTTATTTTCAATCCCCTTTCTAATGATCTATTTGAGAGGAGAACTGATCTTGTGCTAGCAAGCATGACTTGTCCCCTTAGCTAAGCAGGGTCTACCCTGGTTGCATATGAATGGGAGACTAGAAGTGTGAGCACTGTAAGATATTCCCTCAGGGGATGGAGCCACTCTGGGAAGAGCAGAAGGTTTCAGGGTCCCTCCCTGGCTTCTCCAAAATAGGGCTGTGAGAGATTCCTGCCGGCAAACTTGGAGAAGCCGCTGCCAGTCTGTGAAGACAATACTGAACTAGATAGATCAATGGTCTGACTCAGTATATCGCGGTATATGGCAGCTTCCTATGTTCCTATGTTTCTATCCCTAGCGGGGAATTTGCCTTTTTCACAGCTGCCATGCACTGAGTTGACATTTTCAATTAGCTGTCCACCATGATCCCAAGATCTGGTCAGTCACTGACAGCTCAGAGTTCATCAGTGTATATGTGAAGTTGGGGGGCGGGGGGTTGCCCAAATATGCATCACTTTATACTTGCTTACCTTAAACCACATTTGCCATTCTGTTGACCACTCACCCAGTTTGGAGATATCCATTTGGAGCTCCTCACAATCTGTTTTGTATTTCACTACCCAAAATAGTTTTGTGTCATTTGCACATTTGGCAAATATGCATTAGCAGAAACATTTCAACACACAACTTAACATATTCCTATCCCACATGTTTCTTTCCCCGCTCCCCCGCTGTCTACTGTGAGCAAGAGCTGATATCAGTATTCTAATACAGCTATTTAACTCACTTTCAAAGCAGTTCGGTTCAAATTCCAGTGGTTCGGTTCGAATTTGAGCCAAATTTGAATTGGACCACCAGACCATCAGCTGGTTTGAGTTGAACTGGCTTCTGGTTTGGTCCAAGGATCGAAATGGACTGAACCAGTTTGGAACCAGTTCGATTCGGCTCCTGGGGCATGCTTGTAAAGCATGGTGAGGATTCCCCTTTACAAACAATGCGGGGAAACTTGCCTGCCTTTAAACCTTGCCTTTAACCTTGCCTGACTCCTAATGGGGGTAGTGAGAGGGCACTGAGAGGAAGGTGGCTGCGGTGGTGGTGTGGCTCCTCCAAACTCCATCTTCCTGAACTTGGTGGTACCTTTCTTTCTTCTTGGTATGCATTCCAACTGAGCTTCTATTATTGTGGTTTTAAATACATTGCATGCTTTCTGGAGTGAAAGCCTCCCGACTTCCCCTTTCAGCTTCCATTTTACCAGTCCCCTCATTTTTGAGATGTTTCCTATTCTGAAGTTCATGTTGGACTTCTGTGGCAATGGTCCACTTGCACATAAGTTGTATTGGATCACACAATGGTCACTGTCCCCCAATGATTCTACAACTCTGACATCTTGCACCAGGTCCTGGGCACCATTCGGGATTAAGTCCAAGGTCACCTTCTCTCTGTTTGGTTCTGTGATTAACTGTTCTAAGTCATTTAGCATGTCTAGAAATTTGCCCAGTCTAAGTGAGGGTAATTGAAGCCCTCCATTATTACAGCCCTGTCTCTTTATGACACCTCTCTGATTTGCTTCTCCAAGTCCAGGTCACTCTCAGCATTTTGATCCAAATGGCAATAGCACGTCCCTAGTAACACATTTGCTTTTAGTCTTCGTATTGACACCCATAATGATTCTGTGGTGGTCTCCAGTCCTCCTAGGTTTTCTAGCTTGTTGGATTCTATCCCTTCTTTAACATACAGTGCTACTCTACCCCCAATCTGCTCTATGTATTTTGCCCTCCAGCCCAAGCAGCTGACCATCCAAGCCATGCATACAGGAAGGTTGACAGAGTAGACTGGGTGCTCTTATAAAGAGCCTGGCCATGCTGCTTTAGCTGTTGCATCCCACCAGCAGGAGGTCATACAGCCCTCTTGGCTTTGATCTCTGCTTCCCATTTTACATCCATCAATGTCACTTGCTATCTATAGCTGCATTTGCCCCTTTCGTTATTTTTTTCTCTTATCTGTAAAGACCTGATTCCAGTATTGCAGGGGAGTGGGTGTGAATAGCCAAGGTGGAAATAAAAAAAAGGCAGCCCCCAGCACCCAGAGATGACTTAATTACAGCACATGTGGGTAAATATCTAAAGAAAACTCTGATACAGCCCCTGCCTGCCTCCCCCACCCTTCCAGCAATCTCTCTGCTTGAAATTCACTCATTTTCACAGCTTCATCCATCAAAGAACACTTTTCATCTTTAGAAACAGGGTCAAAAGAAAAATCTCAGGGAACTTAATAGGATTTCAGACCACCCCAAAACACAGCACCCCCACGCGACACTGCTGGCAAACTGGTGACTTAACCTATTTACTTATTCAATCCTTCATCCAAATTGCTGTGTTTAGGAACCCTTTAAAAAAGAAGTTCATAGAAATTGCTCAGTGGCAGGATCTATCCTACAGAGTTCTCTAGGCGCTAAAAAAAACCCCATCCAAATATGGTTGTATCCGAGCTGCTTTTCTAGGAATTAATGGAGCCATCACATGCAGTCACCCATCTTGTTTCTTTTTATTCTAAAGAAACATCAGCATTTTTTTAAAAAGAAAAATACTTTTTCTGTGGAAGATCCAAACAAAATGTACCTAGGGCTGCCCCAACTGCACAAGAAACCAAATGTAGTCATTTGGTGCAACAACATTTTCCAAGGGTGCCAATGAAGCGGCACAAATTTCAAGAGGTGCCCCGGGGATCCCTCACAATGTCACAGGGATGGCAAGACTTTTGGATCACACGATGTAGCTGTTTTTGTTGGTAAAAGTGTCTCCCACCTGCTGACCCTGAATAAACCAACTGTTTCCTGGAAAACCGAGGGACAGGAGAGTACAAATGCTGCTGGCTGAGCCACAATGCACAGGCTAAATTACGATGAGGCTCCTTCACTACGTGCATTGCAGAAACTGGTACAGCCCTGCTTAACTCACATTTTGAACATGCCATTTTGAACATGTGGGTTGTCTTACTCTACAGCAGCTAACATGAGCAGTGAATCACTAGCTTTTGGTAGGCAAGGGTCTTCTTCAGCAGATGTATGAAGAGAGTCCTCCATCCCCTTCATAGTATATTATAATAAATGCCCTTTAAAAATATTTAAAGTTGTCCTCTGGTCCTAAAACTCTGGGCATCTCTGTCCTGATATAGTCTTGTCTCCAAACACTTATTGTGAAAGCTGCTAACCTTATGATGCTGGAATTGCATTTGCAGTCTCCTTTTATTCCTTGTGGGGTCCCCAACCCTCCCCCCCCCGCATAGTGTCCTTTCCCCATTTGGGAGCCATGGCTTATGTATCTCCCCACCCCCTGGCCTTTTCCAAAGAGAAAAGAACTGATCCATTCCCTTCAGCATTCAGGGAGGCCTTTGAAGTAAATTAAACTAAATTAGTGTCTGTGATACAGATGAACTTCAGAGCCTCCTGCTGTGGCCTAGCCTCAGCCCTTTGAGGAATCTTCAGCCTCACTCCCTTGCTTTTGTCATTGCCACTAATGCACCGCGAAGCACCTGGGGGGTGATTTGGACGTGATCCCATCTGCCCTGGCACAACATCCCCCAGCACCTATTCCCCTGCCAAGCAAAGGGGAGCATTTAATGGACCAGAGAACGAGCCAGGATAATGAATTATTTTTCCTCTTCCATTCTGTGTCTAATCTTTTTTTTTCTTTTCTTGCCCTTCCTCCCCTTTAATGAGAGACCCCCTGAGTCCTGCCATGACCCATGCCTCAAGCGCTGGTGTCCTTGACTGCATGGGGCAGGCCTGGAGCTGCACCTGACCCTTCAGCCATGCAGAAGCAGGTGGAACAGCAAGGGGATTTCATACAGATAAGCTCAGCAGTTGATCATTAATGCTCCATAGGTTACATTTCCCCAATAGGCCAGCCACTCGTTGGGCTTTTGTGTATGACTAAGCCACCTGGGAATTTAAGGGGGTGGGGAGCCTGAATGGGAAAGAAAGGGGAACTGAGTAGAACATGATTCTTAAAATGACTGCAAGGAAACAGGTTGGTGACACATTTCTGTCGGAGGGATTAGCAAGGAGCTTAACTAATATTTACAATTGTGAAGAGGGATTTTTTTTTTTAAGTTAACCCTTTCCTGAGGATTTAGGCTACCACCCTCCAGGCCATCCATAAACCTCAATGGAACAACCCATGGGGTGTAAGGGAATTTAGGACCATAGTCTTACGGCAATTGCCTCTTTCAAACAGAAATACCTAAAACATGCGGCTGTGCTATTTGTGCTGTATCAATTATATGGGAGTAGGGTTGTGCGTTTCCCCCCCTGTTTTGTTTTTGGTATGAATCCGAAACACCCCAATTTTGTTCTTTGTTCAAAATTGCAAAATCCAAATACAAAATGTTTTGGATTTTAAAAAATGCCCCCGGGGCAAAACTAGTGGGTGGGGCTGGTAGTGCCCAATGGATGGAAGCTGCCACCCAAATTTCAGAGGAATTGGACAAAGGGATGATTTTGGGTGAATTTTTGAAGTTTAAGATTTTCCCCTTAGGGAATAATGGAAGTTTCAGCAAAAGTATAGCTTCACGTTGTGGGGAAAGGGTTGGCCCAGAGCAGAGCAGGGTGGGTGGTAGTGCCCAGTGGGGGCAAGGGAGCTGCCAGAATTCTTTCAAAGGAATTGGGCTGAGGGCTGATTTTTAAAGATTTAATGGAGTTTACGTGTCTTTAAAGTTCTTCCCCATAGGGAATGATGGAGGTTTCAGCAGCTCCATAACAGCACTTGGGGGGCACCAGGGTGACCCAGAGCGAGTGGTAGTATAGAGCACATAGGGTGCCAACCACCCTCATGGGTTGCTAACCCATGGGGTACTGGGTTCTGTTGTTCCTGAGCTGTTTTGAGTGTAGATTATGTATATGAGTGTAGATTTTCTGGTAGCATATGAGAATGGATTCATGGCTTTTCATTGAAAATTTCATTTGCTACCAGAGAATCTACACTCAGAACACCTCAGAAACAAAAGAACCCAGCACCTCATGTGTTAGCAGCCCATGTGGGTGGTTGGCACCCTATGTGCATTACACCACCACTCTCTCTGGGCCACCCCAGTGCCCCCCAAGTGGAGTTATGGGCTGCTGAAACTGCCATTATTCCCTATTGTGAAAAATCTTAAAGACGCATAAACTTCAACAAATCACAAATAATCAGTCCTTTGCCCAGTTCCTTTGGAATCTAGGTTGTGGCAGCCTGGCAGGCACTTATTGGGGCACTACAACCCAACCCACTCTTCTGCCCCGGGTCCATTCCAAGGCTGGCATGCAGTAGCCATAGCAGACTGGCAGGCTGGGCTCAGGCTGGCAACAAGGCAAGCATAGGCAATGGCATGGCATCATGGCAACTTGAGGCATGCAATGCTGCAAACTAGTTCTTTCTCTCTCTCTTCAATGAGGCAGAAAGGCAGCAATACTAAATTGCTGAATGAATTGAAAAGTTCTCCTTGAACTCCCCCCCGCCCCCTCTTTGACCCTTCCCCTGGTCAGTAAATAGTGGGAAGAGGCAAAAGAGCCAATGAGTAACAAGGAGGGAATCGTCAGCAGGTCAGCCCATGCTTTAGGTCACCAATTGGAAGGCTGGAAGGGCGGGAAATTCAAAGAGATGTCAAACACAAAATGGAGACAGACTCAGAGATCGCCACAAAATGGAGGTCCGAAACAACAAAACGTTTTGTAGCCAAAACAGGGACATTTTGTTTTGTATACAAAACTTTTGTATCTGGAAAATGGGTGTTTTGTTTTGTCTACAAAACAGCCAAAATGGGCTCTTTTGGGTACAAAACATTTTGTTTTCGAAACGTTTCGCACATCCCTATATGGGA
The DNA here is from genome assembly GCF_027244095.1 of Hemicordylus capensis. Taxonomy (NCBI): domain Eukaryota; kingdom Metazoa; phylum Chordata; class Lepidosauria; order Squamata; family Cordylidae; genus Hemicordylus; species Hemicordylus capensis. The sequence goes on from NC_069658.1 coordinate 384,288,405, forward strand.
GGGGCAGAACAGATGATGGACATACACAGACATACTTGCTTACATTTTAAGGCAGTGAAAGGCAGACCTGGGAATGCAGTCTAATGTAAAATATCCACTTCTAAATTCTCAGAAAAAGAAGAGCATCTGATTTAGATGGGTGATTAAGGTCTATATTACATATTATGGCCACTACATGGAGGCCAGTATAAATTGTACCACATGGAGCTTGCACTGCATGCCAAGCCATTGAGGCTGTGCATGATCATTGAGGTCATGCACATGACTAAAACAGAGGTGGGGAGGGTGAATGGGGGAGAAGGTAGGGATGGACCTACCTTCCCCCCAGACTGGTCTTGTGGGGATTGATTGATTGATTAAGTGCCGTCAAGTCAGTATCGACTCTTAGCAACCACATAGATTCTCTCCAGGATGGTCTGTCTTCAACTTGGCCTTTAAGGTCTCTCTGTGGTGCATTCACTGCTGTCATAATCATCCACATTGCTGCTGGTGGTCTTCTTCTTCTCCTTCCTGCAACCTTTCCCAGCATTATGGACTTTTCAAGGGAGCTGGGTCTTCTCATAATGAATCCGAAGTATGATAGTTTGAGCCTGGTCATTTATGCCTCGAGTGAAAATTCTGAATATTGATTTATTCTATGATCCATTTGTTTGTTTTCCTGGCTGATTATGGTATCCTCAAAAGTCTTGTGGTAGCAAGCAAGAATTGCCCCCTTTGCTAAGCAGGCTCCACCCTGGTTTGCATTTGAATGGGAGACTCTATGTGTGAGCACTGTAAGATATTCCCCTTAGGGGATGGAGCCACTCTGGGAAGAGCAGTTGGTTCCAAGTTGCCTCTCTGGCAGCATCTCCAAGATAGGGCTGAGAGAGATTCCTGCCTGCAGCCCAGGAGAAGCCGCTGCCAGTCTATGTAGACAATACTGAGCTAGATGGACCAGTGATCTGACTCAGTATAAGGCAGCTTCCTATGTTCTTATGTTCCTATGATGAGCGACAGTTTCCTCTTGGGCACACTGCTGCGTGCTCACACGATCCATGCTGCTCCATGCAATGCAGCTCTCTGGAGGCTGGGACTCATTTTTTGCGATCTCCAGGAATCCCACAATGCACCATCTGATGAGTGAGGTACATTGGGGGATTCCTGCAGGAGTTGGGTGCTCTAGGCACCTGTGTATGTTCGGGCTGTGTGCAGCCCAAGCATACTCACAACTTCTGCCCCAGGGTTAAGGGCATGTTTGCACCCTTAAACCCTGGCTAAAGGCTGAGGTTAAAAGTTGAGCTGCCCAAGCCTGGGTTGGGTGGCTTGTATGCACAGGTTCAGTTGAAATATGAATCTGGAGGTCCCTTCACCTCCAGTTTCGCTAACCAAATGTCCGAACCCAGGGAACAACAGTTAAAGGAAAAAATGGACCCACAGTTTTCCTCCCCAAACTCCATGGACCTATTCTCACGACCAGCAAAAATAGGGCTAGGAAAGCCTAGCCTGATTTTTGCTGGTTGTGTAAACCACCGGGCTCGCAGGCGAGCCCGGTGGTCGACAAGCGGGTCACCCACTAAATTGCCCCTGCCCTTAGCCGAGGTTAGTGGAGCGAGCGCTCCACTAACCGCGTCTTTGTGCTTGTGTGTTGCTGCAGCATGGCTCAACGCCGTGGCAACTCACAAGTAGACCCCTGACCGGGAGGCTAAAAAGCAGCCTCCCAGCTCGGGGGTCTTTCCAGCATGCCCTGCACACTTGCACAGGGCATGCTGGAGCTTCCATGGGCCGTCCGGCCCCCGATCCTCCCAGCCCCTGCCAGCTCCATAACATTGCCGGCAGTTGTGTGGGCGGCTGCTTTGGCCACCCGGAGCAGACTGCCTGTTCGTGTGTGGGGAGAGCAGGCTAAGTCCGCTCTCCCCGTTAACCTTCCCCAGGCTCTTCTCACTGATAGTTGAGAATGCAGCATTCGAACGCAGCACCACAGCTAGCCTTCTCCCAAGCTCCTCCCTTGCTCTGGCTGCTATTGGCTCGGTTGGCTGTCCTCAGGAAAGAAAGAAGTCTGCACAGCCTGCTCCCCCACCTCTCTGCAGTCTCGTTGACCGTAGAGAGGCCCCTCTCCCCAATATCTGAACGCAGATGGGAGAGTGGGGGGAGGAGGCATGGAATCCCAGTTCCCTATTACATCTGAATGTTATGTATCTATAGTGGTCCGCCACCACTGAGCTATTTGCATGGAAGAAGGATTCACACCTTGAGGGGCTTCACACGACTCGTGTGAAGCACCAGACGGGGTTTGGTGGGGAGAGTGGGCTTAGCCCACTCTCCCCGCAGACGATCAAACTCCTAGCCCTGGGCGGTCAGATCGGCCCCCCCACATGACACTGGCTCTCTCACGGAGCAGGTAGGGGCTTTGGGGATCAGGGGCCGCCTGGCCCCCGGAAGTCCCAGGATGCCTCACGTCGGTACATGGGGCATTCTAGGGGGGCCCCCAACACTGGGAGGCTGCTTGTAGCCTCCCAGTTGGGGGTCTACTTGTTGTGTGTTGGCATGCACCATGGCAGCAAGAATCACGAAAACCAGGTTAACGGAGCGCTCACTCCATTAACCTCATTTAAGGGGAGGGGGAATTAGGCAGGCTAGCTGCCTTGAAACCACTGGGCTTGCCCATGGGCCTGGTGGCTCCGACAATCACTAGAAAGTGGGCTAGGCTCCCTTAGCCCGCTTTCTGGTGATCATCAGAATAGCCTCCTTGTTGGGCCACAGAAACTCACCCTTTAGGCCAGGCCGTTCAGGTGGATGTGTGCTAGGACAGCAGCAGATATAGTAGGGAATGAAGTGACATTCCTTTAACGAAAACAAGAAACACTTATATGGATGCATCAGTTGCGGTGGCGCAGTGGGGAAGCAGCTTGCCTAGGGAGCAAGAGGCTGTTCGTTCGAATCCCCGCCGGTGTGCTTCCCAGACTGTGCCTAGTAAATATATATTTGTAGTCACCTATATCAGGCAGCAGCGATATAGGAAGGTGCTGGAGGTGGATGCTCACTTCAGTGTCAACGGCAAAGGCATCATCTCATATTGTGAAGGAGGAAAGCAATGGTAACCCCCTCCTGTATTCTACCAAGAAAACCACATGGCTCTGTGGTCACCAGGAGTCGACACTGACTCGACGGCACAATCTTTCTTTTATGGATGAAGTTCTGGGGAAGCATAGAGGATAAGCAGTTGTGCCTGGCCTATGTTGAAGAAGCAGAAGTAAAGATTAGCTGAGGATCCTTGAATGTCCAAAGATGGGAGGATTCTGTGTCCTCCCTATGGGGATAGACTGGAGGTTGTGATTAGAGTTGTGGATGCTGTATACACAGTCCCCACCCAAAGTTTCCAGGCAACGTTTCCAGAGTTCCTGCTGCTGCTCCTTGGACCCAACCCCAGTGGCAGAGGAAGGGCATCATATCATGTGGAGAAATAGTTCAGTTCCTGAGTTTTACATGTTGTCCTTTCCAATCCTGCAGATAGGATCCATGAGATCTGGAAGGTGGCAAGGCAGACGGCAGCACCACAGATTGGTGTGACAAGTTGCTCCAACAACAGTCAGAGGTAAGCAGAGCTTTTAAATACCTTTGAGCTGAGATTTCTGGGCTAGTTAGAGAGTAGAAGCCTTAATTGACTGGCATGGCCTCTTCTCTGTCTGATACTGCCAGACTGTTACCAGCACTGATATGCAGTTGGGAATGTAACAGTGTGGAAGGAGCTGGCTCGGCTCTTGCAGGGCTCAGATTCAGGGGTGCCATTCCAAGAGTGCCACTTTGGGGGGTTTCAGGCTCTGGGATGCTGTTTCACAGGCTTATGCCTAGAGTAGAACCAATCTATGAAGAGGATGAGAAAAAGGGAAAAGGAGGCTCTGAAGAAAAGAGCAGAAACAGAAATGTTCCAGACCCCCCCCCCCATAGCTCCTGGGTCAGTGTGGTGAGATGTCACATCCCAGGCTTCCACCCTTGGTTCTTCCTCTCTTTCCCTGGCAGCGCACCGTGCACCACTCTCCCCACACGTACCCTCCCTACCCTGGCTCTTCTCCCCATCCAGGCCATCCCCCCATCCTCCCAACAGCACGCAAAGCAGTAATCATACCACTCTTCTCATCAGCCCCAGCTTTTTCTCCAACCACCACTAATCTCTAGCTCTTCTGCTCCCACATATGGCTTTTCAAAAGCCAAGCAGAAGAGGAAGCATGAAAGAGAAGAGTAGGGGGCTAGCTTTTGGAAAGTCAGATGCAAAAGTCGCCATGGAGGAGGAGGAGGAGGAGGTGGAGGAGGAGGAGAGGAGAGGGGCGGTGCATGGCTGGCATTCTGCCACTTGATATGGTTTTTGGGAGGCAACAGGCTGGCTGAGGTGCAATCCCCCACGAGATCACCTCACCTGGCCTCATTAGTGGGTCAGCCATTAGTGGAAACAAATGGAACTGTGTATGCTGGACCTATAGAATCAACAAAACTCTCACATACCACTACAACAAATTTTGCCTGAAGTTGTTTTCTTGGCATTAGAACATGTACAACTAAACATGGATTGCCATTTTCCTTGCATGACAAGTAGCAGTTCTTGGGTGCAAGCTTGCAGCTTCCCCTAGAATGGAAATATAATGAAAGGGAAAGCTTAACCTGTGGAATTTCCCACTGTTGCATATTCCTTAAAGGACTAAGAGTCCCACCAACAAACAGGATTTGATACAAGTCTAAAACTGCATTTGGAAAATGCTTTTATTGAACCCATAGGAGAAAGGAATTCTATAGCAGTGAAGCCACCACTGATAATGCCTATTCAAACATAGTGCACAGAGACAGAAAAATGGTGCATCATCTCAGGAACCTGCTGCCCAAAGCTTTATTTCACTTCAGGGTAAGGCCTGCTTTAATGATTAATGCCATTAGAAGGTGCTCTTAGTTGCAAATGCATGAATGTATGTAGGCCCTGTACTAAAGATCCGATGAATGCGTGAAGGTTGACAATGGGACAACAGATGTGATCCCAACCACCACTATGACCTCACATGATCACTGGTCATCTTAACAGGGCTACAGTTATGTAAATATGGGACTGTTTGGGATGAGAAGTCATCAAGCCCAGTCCCTGTGCCCCAAGGATAGATCCTACCAAGATCAAACTCCCAGTCAGTGCCTGATCTGCTTGAGGCAACACCAAAATGCGCCTGGCCACACTCCCTGACATTAGCCCATCCCAATGACACCAACACCAGCCATGCCTCCTTCACCCATACTGCCCTTCCCATCTCCTGGTTGTGTTACATTCTGGGCAAACCAGGGTTTTCAATTACAAGTCTGTTGCAGAGGCAAGGGAAGTGAGGATGAAGCTTCTGGCATGGAGCAGCAGCCTCTGCTCATTGCTGTTGCTTAGCTAGCTGGACCATTTTCTCTCTCACTCTCTTCTTCCACCAAAAAGGCTTGTGCACTGTGCTTTGCTTCCAAGGTGGAGCAGAGGAAGCAACAGCAGCAACAAGCAGAAGCAGGCACTCCATGCTTGGAACTTCATCCAACCCCAGCATGACCAGAAGGTAAGGCAGCCCAGCGATGGGGCAGGGTGGCATGGAAGGGAGGCAGGGCTGGCATCAGTGGCAGGGGGCTGGGTTGGGACACAAGGTGGGAGGACAGAAAGGGAGGGCAGCAGTGTGGCAAGGAGCTGGGAAGCAGCAGTGGCACTAGCTAGTTGGGGATGGAACGCCTGGGGCGGGAAGGGATGCCTGCACTCGCCATCCTGAGGTCGTCACCTCCACCTGGCTCATGGGTGAACTGCCTCTCGCCCCAGTTAATCCATCAATGGGTCACAGACCAGGAGCAGGAAAAAAGCAAGATGCACTTCACCTGGAAACCAGCCAGTTGAATCATACCATTGTTATTGGGATCCTGGGACAAAGAGCGAGACTACTGGGGGTCGGTTTGGCTTGTGGGGCTTTATTTTTCCAATTTTTTTTAGTGCAGTACTACTATTTCATACGTACAAAATAAACCTGGAAGTAAAAGGAGAGAGAAAAGGCTGCAATAAGATCTTTGGGTCCAAAAAGAATAAATAAAGCCAAAACAAACAAATGCAAATGGGGAATATTGGCAGGTAGCAAAGGGGATTTTTAAAAGGAGGGATGAGCAGCAAGCCAAAGGCCTAAGCATTCCAATCATTATATCTTCTGGGAGATAATACTTTTAATTTTTGTCACACAAAGGCTATGTCCTGAACCAGAAGGGGTTTACCTCATTCATCATGCTTCCTTGCCACACAATGCCAGGCCTGACAACCATAACACTTGAAAATGAGAGGAGTGGACATAATTAATGCTCATGAATTGCAAACGCTCCTTTATTAAAGGGCTCCTGCATGCCCTGGACCATCTGCTTGGTATCACTAGGCCTGGAGCATCCTGAGGCTATAATAATTTGTGGCTTTAATAATTTTACCTCTTAATTAAAGCTTGGCTTGCAGTGTAGTGAACACAGGCCAGTGGGCCTTGTCCAAGTTGGATTTAAATGAGACTAACCTTGATGATGGATGAATAATAAAGCGAGAGGCTATCAGATAAAATTAACTGGCCTGATGAGTGGATTATTTCCAGGTTACAGGGGATCCTCAGCCTCACCTTCTGCTGTAGTCTGATGAAAGCAATGGGCCTTTCATTGAGCATCAAGATATGGCAGCTCCTTCAAGGCAACTGGAAGAAATAAGACTAAAAGAGTCCACTCCTTCCTTCCTGTGTATTGTCTCATCTATATCTTGCACACAGCCTATGACTCAGCAGAGGAAGAAGCATCAAGAAAGCCATCATTAATATATATTAGGGTTGTGCGAACAGGTTCGGAAATGAACCTGTTGGACGTAGAATTGGTTTGGTTTGATGGCTTGATATCAGACTGAAACCCCTCCCCACTCCAGTTCAGTTCGATATTGAGCTGAACCCCCCCCCCGGCCTCTTCGGGGGGTGGGGTTTCTATGTTTTTAAAAAACACATTTTTAACAGAAATAGAACTCACTGCCACTGCTCTGGGAACTTCTCCAAGGCTGTGGGGGTGGGGGTCTCCAGAAGCCCCTCCCCCCAGCGTCCATCATATTCCAAATCACCAGTTTGGGTGGTCTTTGGCCCGTTCCAGGTCTCACTCCCGTGTTGGTGGCCATTTTGGAGACCGCCATGCATGCCCAATGGGCTCTGCGTGGCCAGGTGCGGGCAACCCAGGCAACCCGGTTTTGTGCACCCCCCCAATATAGACTCCAAATGTCCCTTTTGACCTGCGGTAGTCCCTGAGGCAGGTCTCAGGATCACAGAGACCCGCATCCATAGGGTTTGCAGGGAGAGCGGGCTAAGCTCTCCAACTGTCGGCTCCGTGACGACTGTCAGCTCCATGACGAAGCTGGCAGGGGCTGGGAGGATCGGGGTCATGTGGCCCCTGGAAGCTCCAGTATAGTAAGGCATACTGGAGAGTACCCTGAGCTGGGAGGCTGCTTTTAAGCCTCTCGGCTGGGGGTCTACTCATGAGTATCCGCGGCGCGGAGCTGCGGCGTGGCTACGCACGATTAAAAAAAACTGTGTTTGCAGAGCACTCGCTCTGCAAACCCAGTTTAAGGGGGGGGGGTAGTTTGGCGGGTTAACTGCCAAGAAGGCACCGGTCTCGCCTGCGAGCCCAGTGGCTCCCACAATCAGGTGAAATCGGGCTAGGCTCCCCTAGCCCGATTTTGCCAGATCGAGGGAATAGCCCTCCCCTATTTTCTGGCACCTGTTCTTGCTAAAGCATTATTCCTATGATTGCCTTTTAGGGAAGATGTTGGGGATGCCTTTTTAAATGATATTCATCCACACAGATGTGCATTGGAATTTCTTGGGTGTCAGCCCCTCCCTTGGGTCCCTAGACATAATATATGGGGATGGAGGGTGATCTTGACTTTGCACATGAATACATATGCACACAAATACAAACCATTAGGGCACAACATCCCCTTCCTACCACCCCTGCACTTAACACAGACAGCAAATGTTGTTGAATGTGTTCAAGTGGTGGGTTTTGTATAAGCAACACCAGAGATGAACCATTCTACCAGACATTCCTAAGGGTTTTAAAAAAAATTTTTTTGAACTTTTCTGTTCACTTTACTGACCCAATAAACCAATGCAGGACAATGTATCATAAATGTGTACAAGAAGAGGATAAGGCAGTTAAAAGGGTTCAGGTAGTGAAATTAGGGATGTGCGAACCGGCCTCAAGCTGGTTCACTATCAAACTAGTCCAAGTAGAGGGCTCACTATCGAGCCGAACCCTCCTCCCATCCACCCGGCTTGGGGCTGGTTTGGAGGTTTTAACATTAACTTAAAAAACAACAACAACAAAAACTAACTGCATCCAGGAGGGGTGCTGCCGTGGCCATGGAGGGAGTCTCTGGTGGTTCCCCCTCCCCTCACTGGCCTCCCACAATCACAAATGGCCTGGTTTGGGCCAGGACACGCAGATGCCAGTGTGCATACGCAGCAGCCTCCAAAATGGCTGCTGCCAGTGCAGAGAGGCCCAGAATGGTCTGGAAATGACCCACACTGAGCCATTTGTGACCAGGTGAGGCCAGCAGGTGGAGGGGGGACCTCCAGAGACAACCCCTCCCTGCGGCCACTGCCTCACCCCACAGAGGCAGTGAGTTTTTAATTGTTTTTTAGAACCCCTGAACCAGCTCAAATTCAAGCCAAGATGGGGGAGGGGTCTGTTCAGGGGGGCAAAACTGAACATGCCTAGTTTGAATTGAGTCTGGTTCAGACTCGAATGAAACCAGGCAAACCAGTTTTGTGCACACCCCTAAGTGAAACTTGGTGTGAAAATAGGAGTTACAATTACACAGTTGTCCCTATATTCTTCCATCTGCAGCATGCAATTTTGAAGGGCCTACCCTAATGGGTACCCTAAAAACACCCTAAAAAACACAAGACGCAGCTCTCGGATATCGCACAACACTCCTGAAAACAGAAATGTCTCTCTTTAGTATAGTTTCATCTGGTAATTTTTCAAGGGAATGGGGGGGGGGGGCGCGTTTGCCCTCTGGTACTTCTGCATAATCACCTTCAACTTGTGATTGGAGCTTTACCATGAATTGTGCAAAGACACTGCGTGATATTTGTGTGGTACCAATCCTATAGTCCCAAGTTTTCAGGGAGGGAGATGCTGTGCTAGCATACAATATACAAATATATTGGCAGCAGAGTCTTCCTGTAGGAGTTTTGCAGTTGACTTCGAGGGTTCCGATGATGACATTAAACCAAAGCCAGCACATCATATTACCAAATGGCCTGTCTTTACAGTAGACAAAACCCTATAAAGAAAGATACAAGAAACAGAGTGATGGAATAAGATGCTGCCTTTACTCCCAGACTGCCTCCCCTCCCCACTTTGAGTCTGTCCATGACCTTTCAGGGGGAAAAGAAGCTGCACAATATTTAAATAAGGAGTGACCGTGCATGAAATAGAGGAGGAATCAATTCACACCACACTGTTGCTAGGCACGAGGCCAAAGGCCGAGGCCCATTAAGAAAACTAGTTATGAATTAATACCCCATAATTCACATGTCTGAGGGCCTTGTATAGACAGAACATTTTATCCTGAAATGTTATTTTAATTATTAATGTGTTAATTGATTGATATAGGGCCAGAATAAGCAGGAGGATCATTAACAAAGTGAACATCAGCAACCACTTTTTAAATCACATTCTGTTTGTTGAGATGTAGAAGTTAATTGGTAATCTAAGGTCTAGGGTTGGCATTGTGAACTGTCTAACTGTTGATCTGTTTGGAACAGAAATGGTCAAAAATGACTTAGAGAAATATTGAATTTTAAATAGTTCCTAAATAAATGGCAGAAGCCTAAAACACACACACACACACACTCACACACACACACACACACACACACACTTTCAATATTTGTGAACAGATGAATAAAGAAGATTTTAAAAATCGCCCCTCCTCCAGAGTGTGTGCTATGCTATCATTGCACACATGCTTTGAAAGTCTAGAAGTTGACCAGTATGTTCTATTAATTTATATCCCACCTTTACACCAGAGAATTCAAAGTGATATACATAGATTCCTCAGATACCCTCCCATTCAGACTCAAACCTGCTTAACGTCAACAGCTAAAAATAAAAAAAGAATGATAAAGAATTATTAGATGATAAATTATGAGGCTGTTCTCACACACAGGCAAAACTGGGCTAGGGATGCCCAGCCCGTTTTTGCCTGCTCAAAAGAACCACTGGGAGCCATGTGGTGGCACAGCAGCAAACAGCAAGGGAGCTCCAGCTGTTAGCCCAGGTTAAGGACGCAGTCACGCCATTAGCCCAGGCTAACTGATTGTGTATCACTGCCACATGGCTGCTCCGCGTGGCACCTACAGACCAGCAGCCCCTCAGCTAGCGTTGCATTATGGGAATTCCAGGGGAATGCCTCCTGGCCCCCAAACCTCCCTGCTGCTGGCAGAAGCTGGCAATCATTTGGGCAGGCAATCTACCTGCCCAGCTGCAAGGAGAGGATCGTCTGCGGGGGAGGTAAGCTGGGGGAGGTAAACTTTTCAAGGCTTCCTCCCCTCACCCCTTCAAGCCCTTCTCATGGATTATAAGAAAAGGCTTGATGTGTTATACCTGCTGAATTATTAGATGATCAATGAGGTGTCACATCTGCTGGAGGAAGCTACGGGTGTGAGGCGTGGCTTTTCCCTCCAGCTATTTGAGGGGAGGCAAACAGCCATCAGTGCAGGGAGCAAGAGGAGGCGAGGCTGGGCATTTTGCCATTCAGCTGTCTGTCCATTCTGGCTGTGTGGAGACGATTTACCCTTTTGGGGGGTAAACCCCATTTAGCTGCCTGACTTTTGTTGCCTCCCTTTAATTGGACATGAAGTCTTACACCTGCTGGAGGAAGCTATGGGTCTGGGGTGTGGCTTTTTCTCCAGCTTTGAAGGAAGGCAAACAGCCATTGGCATAGAGAGCAAGAAAGTCCTGTAGCTTTTGTTAGTTGGTGCTGGTCTGGTTATAATTATGTGTTTGGTACAAATGAGGGAGTAGAGGGTGCCTGTTGGGGGGTCAGGAGCAGCTATTTCAGTCATGGTGGGAAACAGGAGATTTAGTGTTGGCAGGATGGCAGGCTATTTCAGGGGAAGGGACATCAGGAAGTGAATAGCTGTTTCCCCTTCTAGCTGTCCTGTCAGATCCCAGGCCTCAGTGAGTAGTTCCAACTACCCACAGAACGTGACCATGCTCCTCTGCAGTGTCAGATGGGCTCAAAAGGAGACTGGAACAATCCATTATTTGATCGTGGATGAGGCAGCTGACCTGGCTTGTATAATGGAGACCTGGCTGGGGGCGACTAGTGGCTCAGTTTGGGCTCAGCTTCTCCTTGCTGGGTACTCAGTTTTGGAGCAGGCTAGGGGAAGTGGGCAGGGGGTGGAGTCAGGGGCATGGAACAAGGGGGGATGATCGTCCACTGGCTGCCAGTTTGGGAGGGGTGCCAAGGCACCCCTCACCCTCAGTCAGGGTGCCCCCTTGCCTACTCCTGCACCCAGCTAGCAAATGAAATGCTCGCTGGCTGCTGGGAGTGTGAAACATGCTCCTCTCCTCCCCAGCCAGTGTTTCACCAGCCAGCCAGAGGGATGGAAGAGGGTCCAAACAGACTCTCTCATTGGCCCCACCCCCTGCATCTGATGTTAGATGCAAAGGGGCAGGGCCAATGCCAAGGACGGGCCCTATCAGCCCCGGCAGAGTTTCCTTTCGCCAATCAGCTATTTCATGAACCACTGGCTGGGGAAGGGAAGCTCTGTTGGAGCTGATGGGCCTCGGCATTGACCCTGCCCCCTTGCATCTGACATCAGATATAGGGGGTGTGGCTTGGGGGGCATGCTTAGGGGCCATGGCCAAGCTTCCTACACACCTGGAAGTGGTCTGGCTGTGATCCATAGGAATAACATCTCCCTTACCAGAATGAATCCCTGTGAAAGAGCTGGCCTATATTGAGTGTGTGGCCTGGGGACTAGGGATAGAATGGGGATTCTGTTGGTGTACCGAGCACCCTGCTGCCCAACTGACTCCCTAACTGAGCTGACAAAGCTGGTGGCAGAGTTGATGTTGGAGTAGCCCAGGCTTTTGGTGTTGAGGGACTTCAATGTTCACTTTGGGACTAGTTTATGGGCCTATCCCAATTGATCATAGGGCCAACACATTAGAGATGTACAAATAGATTTGAGTTGAATCAATATGAGTTCAGTAGGAAGTATCCTTTTCAGACAATCCCCCACTCTCACAAATAAATACAGAAATAAAGTTTCCAGCGTTCCCTGAGCATATTCTGGTATTAAAGACAGTGCATTGCAACTTATCTTGTGGCAGTGGCAGTGGGGGGGGGGAGGCCTTTAGGTCTCCAAAATTACCTAGGTGCACCTCTGCACCAGTGTGCACTTCACTGCAGATCTGTGGAGCAGTCCCAGTGGGAGGCACACAGCTTTCCTGTCCCTCACGGTGTGGGCAGGAGAGGGAGGATACATCTGCTGGTGGTGGTGTAGCTAGCCCAGGTGTGCTGTGCTGCATGTGTAGGTGCTGGACACTGATCACATGGCAGATGAGCTATCATGGCAGATGAGCAGAGGGTTCATGGACACTGACAATGCTGCCAGCATAACTAAGGTAGTTGAGCAGGGTCAGTTTGTGTCCATCCATTGTTTGTAGCCACCCAAACAATCAGAACTTTGGTTGACACTATATCTACATCTGTTTCTTGAAGAAAATGATTTCAAAACTGTGGTGCACTCACTGGTAACTTCTAGGCTTGACTACTGCAATGCGCTCTATGTAAGGCTGCCTTTGTATGTCATTCAGAAACTTCAGTTAGTTCAAAATGCAGCAGCCATATTGGTCTCTGGGGATTCTTGAAAACACCATACTATACCTGTTTTAAAACAGTTGCACTGGCTGCCAATATGTTTCCAGGCAAAATACAAAGTGCTGGTAATTATCCTTAAAACCCTAAACGGCTTAGGACTCAGTTACCTGGGAAAGCGCCTTCTTCAGACCCCCACCACACTTTAAGGTCATCAGGAGAGATCCGTCTCTGTGGTGAATCAGGATTGGGCCTTCTCTGTAGCTGTTTCTGGGCTCTGGAATGTGCTCCCTGTGGATATTAGGGGCTTAAGAGTTTTAGCAGACTTAAAGAGAGCCCTGAAAACATATCATTTTAGCATGGCCTTTAGTGAGTACTGAAATGGTTTTAAACTGGCTTTAGTGAGTTATTTATTTGTTTTGTATCTGTTTTTTATATTTGTGAACCACCTAGAGCTATCTGGGTGAGGCGGTATAAAAATCAGATAGATAGATAGATAGATAGATAGATAGATAGATAGAATGATGAATTATTAGAGCAGATGGGTCTCAAATGAGTGAGGGGGTTAGCAAATGACTGCAATTGATACCCCTCCTCCTGAGCCCATGTCAAATCAGACCCAACCTCTCTGGAGTTTAGGCCCGGCTTGACAAGAGTTCTTTTTAGCCATCCACCACTGGAAGCCCTCAATACTGCTGCCCACTTCCCTTTCTCTGCCCCAAACAGTGGGGCTTCCATTAGGTCCTGGACAGCTGCTGAAAGTATGCACAGCAGTGGCTGGGGCTGCCTGGAACCAAGGGGAATTAGTTCCTGCCATTTGTAATGCCACTAGATGCTGCTGCTTGGTACAGCACAATAAATCATGGTAACTGTAGCCCCAGTAGCTCTGGACAGTACTCCGCGTGGTTGCAACAGCATCTTGGGTCTTATGGAGCCCACCTAACAGCACCGTTTGGGAAGGGGAGGGGATAGCATGAGGGCTTACAGCTGCAGTTGGGTTCAGAAGCAGACCCCAAACATGCCACAGGCAGCATGGCAAGGCACTGTTCTCCCTGCCCCTCTCCACTGAGAAGAGGAGCTCCTCCTCCAATCTGCAGAGAGAAGAGAGCTGGTCTTGTGGTAGCAAGCATGACTTGTCCCCTTAGCTAAGCAGGGTCCACCCTGGTCACATATGAATGGGAGACTTGATGTGTGAGCACTGTAAGAGATTCCCCTCAGGGGATGGAGCCACTCTGGGAAGAACAGAAGGTTCCAAGTTTCCTCCCTGGCTTCTCCAAGATAGGGCTGAGAGAGATTCCTGCCTGCAACCTTGGAGAAGCCGCTGCCAGTCTGTGTAGTCAATACTGAGTGAGATGGACCAATGCTCTGCCTCAGTATATGGCAGCTTCCTATGTCCCTATGTTGCAGCTGCCAGCACTCTGCCTCCTCTTGCTCCTGCTTCCTGGCTTTTGAAAAGGCAAAGGGCAGGGAATAGGAAGTGGAAGGAAGTATGGAGGGTGGTGGGAACTAAAGTGGTGGAGTAGAGTGCTGACAATGATGCAGACACTTCTGGAGGAAGCAGTACAACTCTATAGTCTGAGAGAGTCACTCCACTGCTGTCTCTTCTCATCACCCTTATTCAGAAATGTGAACCTTTCCCATAGGTTCTGCGAGAAAGCAGCATTAGTGCAACTCTCCCAGCTGAGAGAGTTGCACCACTGTTGTCATTGCACAAAGGGCCTCAGAGGCTGGCCAAGGGTCTTCTGGTGTTCCTAGACCCCAGCAAGTGCCCAATGTGGCTGATTCCTGATGCAAGGCCTGATCTCAATGTCTTTCCACCATGGCTTGACTATAATTTTCCCACAAGGTTTGAAGTATATCTCCGTGAAAGCATGTGTCCCGGAGCTTTGACCAACCTTGTTTATCTCTATACCTCCATTCTGTCACTCACTCAAGGCAATCTATAGTTTAAAATAATGGCATGCAAGCTAGTAAACACAAAGGGAAGATGGGACAGAGAAGAAAACAAGCAAATACTTAGCTCATTTCATGGCCAGAAAGACTGGCCACCAAGGGAGAGATTTCTGGTAGGAAAGGGGCCAAGAGCAGTTGGTCCCAGTCAAGTTGATGAAGTGGGCTGGTGGGCCCCTCCCTTGGATGCAGCCAGGTGGAACGGCTGCTGGCAGAGACAGTTCTAGGGGAGGAGCCCAATGGCAGCTGGTCTTAGACAAGTTGATGGAGCATGCCTTACTGAGTCTCCCCTCCATCAGATGTAGCCAGGAATCATGTGCCATGCTCAGATTGTGGGGGAAAGTGAGCGGGCCATTAATGAAACCCCAAAGCCCCTTTCCTGACTCATCCCAGTTTTAGCCAAATCATGCCCTGCAGAGGCTTCTAAAGGCATTCAGCACAAGGGGCCTGGGAGGCGCTTCTGTCTCCCATAATTCAAGCACTGATCATATAGTACATCCCTTTCTGCAACTGTGGATCTGTGGATCTGTGAAAGAAACAGAACAGACACTGCTTTTGAGTTGTGATCTGGCAACCCTAGCTGCTGGTGCATGACACCCTCCCCTCTTGTAAAGAATGCACACTGCCAGCACTGCGTATCCTCCGAAAGGAGATTTCTATGACAGAAGTAAATGGAGGCTGCAATCAATTAGAGGTTTGGGGAGGTTTGACATGTTGCTCTTATGAATAGAAGAAAGGATAAAGCTTTGCCCCACCCCCAAAGGGGCTAGCTCAACAGTGTCCTTCATTGCAGTTCCCTTACTTTCATCCACAGGTCCCACAAACCTCTGTGGAAGAGATGTATAAGGGCCCAGTCAGGAAGATGGCAAGCGGAGGGCGGGGGGTGGGGAGCAAAACTGGTACTGTGAAGTCTTGTGTGTTGCATACAGATGCATCACAAAAACTAGGTTATTCATTTCAAAAAATATATAAGTGAACAGAGTCAAAAATCTAAACACATTTATTCTTGTAGTGGCACTATTTAAACTCGTTGCTCGTGAACTGTACATATTGAACAAGTTGGGGAGTGGGGGCTTATAAACTGGCTTGTGTTTTTCCTTCTTACCACTAGAGGGAAGCTTTGAGCTTTGTGCCTTGATTCTTTGCTAAGAAAGATGTTGATCTTTAACAGAGCTGCTGCTTTCCTCTTGCTGACCACCTCCTGAGTCCTGAAGTCATGGCCATAGAAAAGCAACACACAGACACAGACACAACCCCCCCCCCAAGTCTTACTCCATTTAAGCAACTACCTACGCCATTTAAGTCAAGAACAGATTCTATTCGGAATATTCTTTCATATAGAGAATTCTCACACAGAAGGGTGCCACTGAATTCCACACCAAGTGGATTTCAGAACAGATGCTCTGGTTCTGTTTGAGCAGATCAAGGATCTATTGGTGAGTTTCAAGGCTAATTCAGCAATTGCATGCCAGCTGAGGCTTGCCTCCCAGGACAAATGCCAAGGTCCATAGGGCATTCAGGAGTCAATTATATCACTGAACCTCAACCCCACTTTCGGCTTATGTCCTCCAATGTTTATTTATTTATTTATTTATTTTTATTATTACTTTTATATCCCGCTCTTCCTCCAAGGAGCCCAGAGCAGTGTGCTACATACTTGACTTCCTCTTTCACAACAACCCTGTGAAGTAGGTTAGGCTGAGAGAGAAGTGACTGGCCCAGAGTCACCCAGTTAGTATCATGGCTGAATGGGGATTTGAACTCGGGTCTCCCCGGTCCTAGCCCAGCACTCTAACCACTAGACAGCTGCATCTGGGAAAGAAGTGCTTTCACCTCGTGAACGGCCCTGGGTTCACCCAGGGTTGCTGTCTCTGACTCAAATTATTCTTGCAGATCTCTCCCACCCCCACCACAACATTTTGCACAATGTAAAGCCATTATTGTCTCCAGTGTTGGTTTTAATAGTCACCCGCGCACTTTCCAGATAACAGGCTAAAACAGCTGTGAAATACTTTGGCTTGGTAGGATCAAACTGAAAATGTAATTAAAGGGAGTTGTGCAAAGCCAGCAGCAGGGGGAGCAGTCTTTTCTAGCTTGCGCAAAACTTTATAAGGGGAAAATATACAGCTTTTTTTTTTTTTGCGCCACACATGAGACGTTATAGGACTGTAACGCAGCAATAAAATCCAAAAGAAGGCATTGGAAATGTGAATGGCACCTTGCTGACAGTGCAGAGACTGTGATGTCAAAATACAGGTAGTTTGGAAGCACACTTAACGGATATGTAGTGATCTCTACTCCTAGAGACTCTAGACCACTCATGTAGGGTTGGCAACTCTAGGTTTAACTGATCAATGTAGTTTAGGAAATATTTTGACACAACAGTTTCATTGACTAGTATGTGGCATTACTATCTTGAACTATTTAGAGTTGTTTTAAAATTTACTCTATACCCTGCAGGCACCTTTGCCATGGATCATCTTGCTTGCTTGCTCTTGATGAAAGCTGGAGGCACATCTGTCTGATGTAAAGTGTGTGATCTGCTTGAAATGTTTTGATTTAGAAAGATTGCTTCACTGCAGGAGTCATTAGTACTCCCACGTTATAGACAAGCGTTCTGACACTGAGAGGCATGGCTGGCTGAAGACCACCAGTGAATCCATGACTGAGCTAGAAAAATGAGCTTTCCTAGATCCCAGTGCAATAATCTATTCACTACAACATGGGTGGGCATTAGGAAGCTCTAGAGCTCCTGGTAGCTCTCAGATGTATCTGAAGTACCTCTCTAGGCATTTGGGCTTGCTCCTTCCTCCCTCTCCTTCAAGTCAATACTACAAATTTGATTGGCTGGCTAAGTGGGGGCATGGCCACGCCACTTCCCCCTGCTCTCTTCCTCCCTCCCCCAGGTGCTCGGGGTTGCTTTTAATTCCTCTTCCACTCATTTCTCTCCAGTTTATTCTCCCACAAAGCAGCCTTTCATGCTTCCCTCCAGTCCTGCAACAAAATTGTCTCAGAATTCAGGGGGTTTGATGTTAAAATCCCTTATTCTGTCAATTTTCTTTTTGTACAAGCTGCCATTTTGTGGCTAGCCCTGCTTCCACAAGCTGCCATTTTGTAACTGTCTCCATCTCCCCAAGCTGCTAATTTGTCTGTGTACCTCCCAAGGCTCTGGTTGCGGGGGAGGGGAGGGGAAGCTCACAGAATAGGGGTATGCACGGACCAAAAAACGTCATTCGGTTCCAGTTCAAACAAATTCAGATTGAACTGCATTGCTCCGAACCGGGTCAGTTGAACTGACTGGCTGCTCTAGTCCGTTTGATTGAACTGGTTCGGCAGTTCACACAATATACTTGTGAAGGGGAATCTGGTGAGGATTCCTCTTTACAAGTACAGGGCTGGGAGACTCTGGTAAAGGTAAGGGGCAGCTGGCTGGGGGTGGTGAGAGAGGTAAAAAGCTGCTTACCTGGCTAGCAGCTGGTGGAGCTGGCACTCGCCCTCCGGGCATGGCCCCAAGCATGCTCCCCTGTTCCTTTTCCAAGCTGCTGCTGAGCTGGTGGCTTGGAAAAGGAGGGGGAGCACGCTTGGGGCTGTGCCAGGAGGGCAAGCAGTGGCACTGGCCACTGCATCAGTTGGATAAGGAGCTTTTTACCTCTCTCACCACCCCTGCCTGCCCGCCCGCCCCTTACCGTTGCAGAACCAGTTCACCCAAAATGGGCCTTGATCGAACCCATGAACTGGTTCCACTACGAACCATTCATGTGCACCCCTGCACTACAACACTAGCTGCTTTGACTCTGCTTTGACTCTGCATCTCTTGTTCTGGTATATTGGCGCATGTGTCCATTTCTGGGAACTGCTAAAGAATATGTCTCCTTTTCTGAACTGCTAGCACAGTCCAGATGCATGTATCCATGGTGTATCAAATGTGGCATTTTTCACTAGGAATAAAGCAGTGGTGAGGCCTCTTCTAAAATGACGGATTCATGTTTGGTTACTAATATTCAGAAGAGAAGGATTCCAGCTGGAATATGTGCTGGAATATGTAGTCTCACTGATGGAATAAGTGAGAGTGACTAAATTGATCAAAGGGATGGAGACTCCTACCCTAGTTTGGGTTTAGTGTACACTCCAGATATTTGATCATCTATGAGGGGAAAACAAGGCCAGAGGCTCCTTTTCCTTTCGTTATCGTATGGTAAGTAGCAGCTAGGTAAGAGGGCTTTTCCTCCTACCTCATTTAGCTGCTGAGTAGAAGGGAGGGAGCCCTCCGACCCAGCTGCTGCTTATGTCACAAGCACGGAAGGCACCTCTGACCTTGTTTTCCTCTCACAGATGATCAAATATCAGGAGCACACAGAGGCAAGAGTAGTTGGCACCTCCTACCCTAGTAATCATTGTGTGTGTGAACTGCCCTAAAGTATAGCAAAATCCTCACTCCCCTAATAACATTCTTTGCCAACCCTTGCTCACTGAAACTAGTAGTTCTAGAGTTGCCCCTGCAGATGCTGCAAAAACTGGAGTTAAGGTTTGGAAACCTCTCCCTCTCTGCAACACCATTGGGTACTATGGCTTTCCTTCCTGTGTCAGAGGAAGTTTGCACAGCCAGTTCCGCCCACTTTGTGGTCTCCAGAATGCAGATTGTTATTGTCTCGGAGCATACTGGGGGACTGGAGGCAAAATGTGGGTCTGTTGAACCCTCAGTTAAACATTACATCCGAAGGCACCCCATGCCTCATAAGAAATGGAATACGTATTTTGCAAATTAAATTTACTCCTGCTACTTGTCTTTTCTCCAAATGAGCTATTAACCTTGACTGATTTGCAAAATCACTACCATTGGAATAGGAGAGATTTCATTGGGCTCATTGGGAAATAGTTACAAGCCACTGGTTCTCTTCATCCCCTGACACACTCCCAGATGAGCTGGAGCTGCACTCACCAAGCCTAGAAGGAGGCGGAAACTGGCTGCACAGGCTTTCTGGGACTCAGGAAGGAAAGCCATGCCAGCCAATGAAATTTAAGCAGCGGGAGGAGCTTCCTCCCTTAACTCCGGTTTGGGCAAAATCCGAGGGTTCATCTGGAGGCTGGGGGAAGAAATTGGAGCCGCAGTTGTGTCCCGTAACTGCAGCTCTGACTATTCAGATGTCATAAGGGGCCAACCTGAGGTGAGTTTGCCTCACATTTCTTGTGATGTCCAGATGCAGCCTTTGTGTTAGGGGAAGGGATAGAGCTCTATGACAGACACATGCTTTGCATGAGGAGGTCCCATGAATCTCATCCCCCAACATCTCCAGGAAGGGGTGGGAAAGACTTCCACCTGAAACACTGGAGAGCCACTGCCATCCTCTCTAATAAAACGCTTGGTGTCCGTCCGTGGACGGACACCAAGCGTGTGTCCGTGCCTCCATGCCCTGTTCTGCGCCTGCGCGAAGCGCAGGCGCAGAACAGGGCAAGGGATACACGCTCGCCGGCACCCGGCAGCCATCTTGGGCGGCCAGAAGCGGCCGCCCTGAAGAAGCCGGAGAGGAGGCGGCGGGAAAGTGACGCCGCCGCCTCGGCCAAAATAGGTGGAGGCCGAGGGCGGAGCGGAGGCCATGTAACCTTAAAAAAAAATTTACTCCCGCGGCCGCCGCCGCCGACCGCCCACCCTCCCTCCCAGCTGCCAAGTCCCCCTTACCCTGGCCGACTGCTGTCGGCCGAAGACAGCCCTTAATCTAAGAGGCAGAGAGGAGCTCGCAAGCAGAGCTCCTCTCTGTGCAAAGCCTCTTGCCGAACTGCCGCTTTGGGCGCTTGCGTCCCTTGCGCCCAAAGCGGCAGTTCGGCAAGAGGCTTTGCACAGAGAGGAGCTCTGCTTGCGAGCTCTTCTCTGCCTCTTAGATTAAGGGCTGTCTTCGGCCGACAGCAGTCGGCCAGGGTAAGGGGGACTTGGCAGCTGGGAGGGAGGGTGGGCGGTCGGCGGCGGCGGCCGCGGGAGTAAATTTTTTTTTAAGGTTACATGGCCTCCGCTCCGCCCCCGGTCTCCGTCTCCCCGGCCTGGCGGGGGCAAGTGCCTGGGCCGATTTGGCCCTTAAAGGTAGGGGGGGAACGGCGGAGGGAGGGGGAATGGCGGCGGGGGGCCAGGAGCGCTGTTACTAGCGCCCGTTATTCAACGGGCCAAAATTCACTTGTTGTAGATAATACTGAGCTAGATGGACCAATGGTCTGGTTCAGCAGAAGGCTGAACCTTCTTAGGTTCCATGGGCATATATGATACCTCCAGCAGGTTACAACAGCCAGTTGCGTAGCAATGGCCTAAAATACTCCTAAAGCAGATTGGTGGCATTTTTCTGGATTCTAAGCAGTGATAAAGTGCATCACTCCACTTGAACTGGAATAAAACCAGCAGAATGGGAAAAGCATCCCCCAGAATGTAAGTATCCTTGGTAAATGTGATCCCTCACCGGAACACAATTTACAATGGCAGATTATACCACTGGCTTTGATTCCTCAAATCCAGTCTGGGACAAACTAATTTGACACACCCACAGATAAAAGTTCCATTTGAGATGGATTGTCAAACAAGGACAATGAGTTTGTAACAATAAATAAATAAATAAATAACTCTCCACATATTTTTAATTTTTTTAAAAAAAGAAAAATGAAAATTTCACTAATATATCAACGAATGGACAAACCTCTTGGCATTTTCTGAAAATGAGATGAAATTGTAATATTTCATTTTAAAAAATGCATTTTGCCGGGAGGGAAAATAAAATGTCATGCTGAATCAAAGCCTATGCAGGCCATTTGATTTTGGGAATTAAATTCCCCTGAAGCATACAATAGTGGTTTCACACTGCCCAGTTCCCCTTGACAGTTTGCAATAATTTAGGATATGTTCCATTTACTTGTTAGCAGGCAAAATACCATGGAAAGTTTGCGGTTTTAAATGGGTTTTGAAAGTCCCTGCTTGGTATGTTTATTCTCCTTTATTAATGATATTTTCTTCAGACTTCTGTTCCTCCATTCTAAAGTTTACATTCCTCCCCCTCTTTATTATTATGATTTCTGCACAGAAAAAAAACTTTTCTGGTGTTAACGTATGCCGGAATTGCATTAGAAGCAGACGGTATAACCTCAGTTTCCGTTCACTCATGTCAAATCGCATATGAAAACCAGGTGCTCAAAGGGAAAAAATAATATCTAAATAAATAAATCTGAGGACTGGAGGGACATTTGAAAACCACATGAAGGGAAATATAGTTCAGAATCTGAGGGAGGAAAAAGACTTCAATAAGTCAAGAATAAGACTTCAAGTCATCCTTAATTCTGAATTCACCTGTATAGATGAAGAGTTCTTCTCTGCTGCTAGCAGGTTAACAAGGATGATGCTAAAGCACAAGCAAGATTACAGGACTAATATCAATTAATCCTTAAAGCTGGATTCTTGGTTCCATTTATATATTTAGACCTTTTGAAAGAAAATCAAAATTCACATACTATGTGATATAGTATGTATGTGATATAGTATAGTATGTGATATAGTATAGAGGATGTGTTTAAAGCAGGGCTGCTCAACCTTTGTCCTCCTGGGCGTTTTCCGAACTATGAGATCTGTAGTGGTTAATGCAAGTGCTGAGCCAGCCGAGCGGCAGCCTGGGTCCAGCCCCGCCCGGTGGCATCTGTCCAGTGCATCCCAAACGAACACCCCCAGCCTGAACTACTGGGAGTCCCGAGAGCTTGCCAATCTTTTTCAGGCAGTGTTTGCTGCCTGAAAGTGTCTATTCCCCTTTCTCTCCCTCAGAGAGGGAGAGAAAGGGACAATAGATGCTTTCAGGCAGCAATCACTGCCTGAAATGAAAGGGAAGGGTGTGTCTGATGGAGAGAAAGGGAAATATAAGCTTTCAGGCAGAAAATGCTGCCTGAAAAAGATCAGCAAGCACTCAGGACTCCCGGTAGCCTGGGCAGGGGGGGGCATTCGTTCGGGGCTCTTCCGGAGCCCGAACCACGCCCCCGGGGCCTTCTCGGTGGCTCCTACCATTGGCAGACTGGGTTCTTTGAACCCTTTCACACAGTGGTGGCTACGCCCCTGGGTTAATGCATTGCAAATGGTGACAGAATAGTGCAACAGTTTCAGAACAAAAGTAAAGGGTTGTTTAATGCATAGTTGTAAGCTGGTGGTCATTCATATTTTCCATCCACTGAAAAGTATTTTCCAAGCAGGAATGTCCATATTCTCATGGAAACACATTTATCGGCCCCTCCTCCTGCTCCATTTGGGCCAATGGAGCCGTGAGCAAAATGGAATCCTGTGGTGAGCCTGGAAGGGGGGAAGAGAGGAACTGGCACACCCGGGTGGGTGCGCTCTTCCATGGTGGCAGTGGCCAGCAGCCCCTCAGCTCCCTCACCTGGGCTGCTGGGGGCAGCTGTAGCAGCAGCAGCAGCAGCATCATGGCCCAGACCTCTGAGTCAGAAGAGTCAGAGGAGGAGAAGGAGGATTTGGTTGGGAGAGCAGGCTCAGAAGCACAGCAGGAGGATTTGGCTGTGAGAACAGACTCTGAAGCTGAGGTGGAACGGCAGCAGACAGGGGAATCTGAACAGCTGGCAGAGATGAGGGCTGAGGAGACTGATCAGGAGGAAGCTGGAATTTCACTTGTGTTAAGAAGACGTCTCAAGAGAAAGGCTCAGTGGGAGACACGCAGGCACAAGATCTCGCAGGAGAGGGAATAGAAATGCTGAGTCAGGAAAGCCTGATTGGCTGCCGGTTATCTTGAGCCCTATATCAAGCAAACACTGTTCCTGAGACGGTACTGTCAGCAACTTTGCCTACCGCAGACAGTGTTCTTTGTGCTTATAATTGTTCAGCCTTTCTTGTTCCAGCCTGTCCTTGTTCTGTTCCTTCCTTGCCCCTTTATTTCAGTTATTGCTCAGATATCGTGTGTGTGGGGGTACCTAGTTTAGTTTCAAGGGGACTTTATTTTTGTTTTTACTACTTTATCTTTGAGAGTCCGCCTTCGCTTTCGTCCATGCAGCTAAGCTGCTACTTTCTTATCTACAGAATTTCTATCTTGACTCACAGAAGTGAAGCTGGAGGGACCATAAATCTTGTCAGGCCAACTGTACCAACATATTTACAACAAGGAGCCTCTACCACTCATCCTCAGTCAGTGCTCCAGGCAGAGCCTCATTAGGGCTGGGGAGCCTTGCAGTGGGTTGGGGTGCCTTTCTCCTCTCCGTCATCGCCTTCGCTGCTTCCCTCCTGCCAGGCCTTCTCCCGAGGAGGTGCACCTCCAGAGAAATAAATACATGAATAAATAAATAGGAGGGATGAGGTGGAGGGGAGGCGAGCGCTCCTCCATTGAGGGCTGTGGGATTGCACAGAGGTAACTGAATCATGATTCAGTTCAATAGGCTTCCTTTTAAGTAAATGACTGTTCTCTCTCCCTGCCCTTTGCCTTGCAGTATTTATGATTTATTTATTTAACATATTTGTATACCACCCAAAATGCAAGTCTCTGGGAGGTTTACAACAAAACAATAAAAACAACAAATAAAAAGTTTAGAACATTACAACAATTTAAAATTCAAAACATTAAAACTATTAAAAATCATCAAACGTTTAAAACAGTATCTAATAAAAAGCCTGGATGAACAAATGTGTTTTGACTGCCTTTTAAAAACTTGCAAGAGATGGGGAGGCTCTTAAGCAAATGGGATTGCACAGAAGTAAATGATATCTACTTTTAATAGTAATATTAATTTGGTTTAAACATTTTCTGATTTAAATTGTTTTATTATATGTTTTTTATTTTAATGTAAACCAATCTGAGCCACTTTAGGAAGGGCAGTATATAAATTGAATAAATAAATAATAACATCTGGGGATTGAAGTTTGAGAATCCCTGATTTAAACCTTTCATTCATTCCATTTATTGCTTTTATCTCCCTCTGCTTTCCTGAAAAAGGTGCCAAAGGATATTATAGCCTTGCTGAAAACCAAATAAGCCCACTTTTGCCCAGTTCTGAAATGGCACCCCTGCCTCTTAGAGCCCTCTTATTTCATGGCAAATCAGGAACAAGGCCATCACAGCGCTCCATTCATGCTTTTGCTGTGGTGCACTCTTGGTTTTCTGTGCTAACCTGGGGTTAATTTTTTGGCACATGAACAAATTCTGGAAAAGGGTTTTTCCCCCTTTCTTTCATTAAAATAAATAAGAGCTTGCTCTTGAATTCTTAACGAGCTGTTGGCCTTTTGATGTTTACTTCACTTGGACTTTTGAAAACTGCTTACTGTGCATTACAGTCAGCACTAAAGAACAAATGATTTTTTGTATTGTTTGAGCCAAAGAGATAACATAGTCCCTTAAGCAAAGGAAGAAAAATAAAAGGTTGAAATGCAGTTCAGAGGAAATGTACCCTAATTCAGGTGCTAAGAGAGAATTCAGGGCTCTTTGCCCTGAACTTTTTCTTCCTCTAGCTCCTCAATATCCAGACTGGGTACAAATGCAGAGCTTTCCAGAAAGAAAGCCTCTTATAATGCTTATGATTATGAATGCTAGCTGGTCAGTCATCTCTTTGTTTGAGAAATCACTGAATGATAGTCCAGGAAGCCAATAGATGTTCCAGAATGTAGTATTAATGATTACGTCACACCCTAAAGGGAAAGCCATTCACAAAACCTACCAGGCATGCAGGTGGGTGGAGGGAGGCTTCCCAAAATTTGCCTTCCCTCCAGACGATTCATTGTTGTTTAGTGGGAGTATGAAGTGCACTGCCACACAATCAGCCCTGATCCATGCAGTGCGGAGCAGGGTGTATTGATTTGAGGCCATTTTCTGCCATCTTCCCGTGCCTGCCTGCCCAAACATGCACTTATTTAGCCAATGTTAAATTTAAATCTTAACACTTAAAACAGAAAGTGGGGGGCATTATCAGATGTGACATCACTGTTTGCTGTGATTCTTGGATGCGAGTACAATTTCTGATTCATTTTTTAAAAAATTAAAAATCAATGGATGCCCAATTTATCTGAAATTAAATACACAAATACTTGCCATCCTCTGCTATTACTGTGCCAAGTTTCAGAGCTATCTATAACAAGCCTTCCCCCCCACCGCCTCTCTCTCTCTGTGTCCCCATAGAAATGTATGGGGATTTTAACTGATAATGTCAGAAATCAGATCAGAAATCTGATTCCGATACTGATTCCAATATTCTGAAGGGTTCAAAACCCAATGCCAGCATCTATTGTATTGGAATCAGATTGGGTCTAAAATTTCCAATTGTGCACACCCCTAATAAATAGTTAAAAGGTTCCAAGATGATCCCTGCTACTGAGCTAAGCAACCTGAGAGTGCTGATTTTTATTCCATTAATCACATGTAGCTTTTGGAGAGGAACACCTTCTTCCCAGTGTGTTTACAGTCCTGTCTTCATGGGCGTACCATCCATTAGGCAAGGGGAGACAGTTGTCTCCCAGCCCGCTGCCTCGAGCCCCCCCCCCCAGAGGCTGACTCTCCAGCACCTACCTGGCTTGTGACTTCCCCATAGTGCGGCAAGACCTGAGGAGCTGAGCCTGCATGCCCTTTCTCTCCTGGTCTAGGTGCATCCCCAACTTGGCCCCGTCCAGCTGGCCTTCTCTGGCATCAGGGTTCACACCTCACAGAGGCTCTCATTGGCTGGTGGGTGGATGAGTCAGCCAACGCGTCGGCATCAAGGCGCCTTTCCCACCCAAACCAGAGAGAGGTCAGTAACGCCCTTGCTCGTGTGCATTTCGTGCTTAGGTGGCCTCATGCGCCCTCCCGCCGCCCGCGACAAGGCAAGGACAGTCCAGCCACTGGCCTCTCTTTGTCCGTTCCTTCCTCTGTGGCTGCCACAGGCAGGGCGGCCGAGTTCATATGTGGGGCAGCTGGGAGTGCCTCGCCTCCAGAGGGCAGGCCGCTGCTCAGTCCAGACATGCCCCGTACCTCTGTGCTGTCTGCTCATTGGAATAGCTTCACTTTGGCGTTGTTCTTGGCTATGGGCAAAATGACTCCCATGAGGCGGGTGAGCTCTGACTCTGATGGGCTCCTTCCTCCTTTTTCTTGGCGGGTGGGAGAGTTGAGGGGGCTTGGTGCTGCCACAGCCAAAAGGGACACCTTGTAGGGCTGCAGGTTCCTCGGGGCTCAGCTAGTTGCGGGGTTTCATGTTCCTCCTCCACAAAGTATTTGCAGAGCCACTTGTCTGACTCCCCCCATGCAGGTGACCTAGAGGAGGAATTCCTCCCCCGCCCACCTCCAAGAACTACATGTGCCAGAGTTTGATGATTGGTAAGTGGCTTCCTATCACGAGCAAGGCCTGGGCCCTGCCTTCTTGGTAGCACGAGCTGCTCCTCTTTCTGTACACCCCCACCCCACAACTCCCCTTTCTTCATCCCCCCCATTATTGCCAGTCCTGCAAACAGAAGGGAGGAGGCTATTCCCTCGTGCTAGGGTATTGGTGCTTTTTTTTTTACACGTGCCCCCTAATTTTTTCTCCCCCAGCACCCTCCTTTAAGGCCTTTAAAACCATGTCTTGGGCAGCCTGACCCCATGCTTGTTTATTTGGGAGTAAATATTGCATACAGCTTTATTGGGAGTCCATAAGGCTTTATTGTATGCATAAGGCTTTTGGGGGAGTAAATATGCATAAGGCTTTTAAAACGATGCATCGATCCCATGCTTGTTTATTTGGGACTAAATAATTCATAGAAATTTACTAATGTAGCTGTGCAGTTCCCGTGCTGCTTGAGGCAGCATAGAAAGGAAAGTGGGCACGTAGATCATGGAAGACGGTGTGCTCTGCATGTACAGATTGTAGAACTGCATGTAACAGGCAAACAATTTTGATATGTTCATTTAAACAAATCCTGTGCATGCAGACATCTGTAATTTCTGCTTGAATATTTGGATGAATGCAATCTGTGCATGGACGCATAGGGTTGTGTTTTTTTTAAAAGATTAAAACCAGCCCCTTTCATCCAGGAAGTAAATGAGACGTCGGGGTCAATGGAGCCAAATGCAAAGCCCTGAGTCGGGGGCAGGGCAGGGAAGGAGGAAGTGAAAGAAAGAGGCCATTGAGGAGGAGATTTAGGAAGCAATCAGTGACAGTGCAAGGGGGTTTGGTAATCAGTTTGTTTCTCCAGTGGCTGCGATGTGCATAGGCAATGAATGACTTGGCTGCTGCAATTACTGCATGTGTCCATAACCCTGCCTGGGCAGCACCTCCGTTCAGCCATAAATCTCCATCGGGGGCTGCTGCTGCCACTGCTTCTTCTATTTAGTGGTGGTGCAGGGAAGAGGACATGCCACAATTATATTTGGGGGCTTTGGCCACTGCTGCTGTATCATATCCTCAATAAATACAGAGTGGTTGAAAACCTAAATTATGAGTGGTTGCTACTGAAAATAATGGTTGATTAGTATTTCTTGCAGTTTGAATTAGTGGAGGCAAGACAATGTATGGAGTATGCCCCGATACTGACTAGAAAACCATGGAAGGATTTTGTAAGTAGTAGGTACTTCATTCAGTAGGATTTTTAAAAATAATCATCATTGGAAAAATTGAATAATGTTGATATGTTAGCACTTGTCCTATTTTTCAGTCCTATTCTTCCACCCAAATTTAGGGTGCCCCTTTTGAGGTTCTCATTATTGGACCCAGTACCTGTTTATATATATCCACAGATTGCAATTACAATTCATAAGCTATACAAAATATTGAACAATGCTGAAGTTGCTAGAATGCGTAGTGGGGTAGTTTAAAATAGACTGTGGCATTAAAAATAGACTGTATTTCTTAGTGATTTAGGGTAAAAAGATAATCCCTTAACAACAAATAACCTTCTGGGTATATCTGGGTCCTAATGTATACATGAGGATGCATAGAAGTTGTAGTCTTGGAGGTTCTTGTGAGCTTAGAACTCTTATTGAAATAATTAGAAATTCAGTTCATAAGCTTTGTAAAATGATTGTGCTTCCATAATAAGCTTATGATTGTCCTTCCATAAGTGACTTGTAACAAGAGCATACACTTATACAAAAGTTGTACAGTGGAATAAGAGACATAAACTAAGATTGTGAAGACTAAAGTCCTTTATTAAATCAAGTGTATATTTATTGCTTGTTTATTGAAGCAAGAGCTATACATTTTATTTTTAGAAAGAATATAGAGGACTGAGCAGTAGGGAGATGCGCAGGAAGTTAAATTCTTTAAATTCCCTTTGCTATCTCATATAAATTTTCTTTAACCTATCCCAATACTATCTCTTTAAATTAGTTGGTTCTGCTGTTATTTACACCTTGTAACTAGTTGGGATAGTTAGCAGAGACATGGGGCCAGGAGAAGGAGAGGAAGGCAGTGAGGGGCCCATTTTAAAATCTCATCTCTGGGCCCACTCCATCCTTGGTACGCCCCTGCCTGTCTTATATGCTTTCAGGGAAAGCATATTTCCATTAAATCTGTTTCCATTAAACTAGCACCGCAATCCTCTTGATATCAATGTACGGAAATTATCTTAAGTGCAAAAACTCTTTTACGTGGTTTGTCAACTGCATCATAAACGTTCAGCCACAAATACTGACACAGTGTAGTATGTTTCACACACACATTGAGGCTATTCACACAATGTTAGAAAATTGGGCTAGCCTCTGCTAGCCCGATTTTCTACCATCATGAGAACCACCTGGCTCGCAGCTGAGCCTGGTGGTTCTTAAGTGGGTCACCTGCTTAAGTAGCCTGCTGCTTAAACCAGGTTTGCGGACCGAGTGCTCCGCAAACCTGGTTTTTGCAATCGTGAGTTGCCACGCCACGCCACGGCACCACAACATGGCATCTCACGAGTAGACCCCTGACCAGGAGGCTGAAAAGCAGCAGGGCATGCTGGAGCTTCCGGGGGCCGCGCGGCCCCCGAACTCCCCAGCCCCCGCTGGCTCCATGACAGAGCCGGCAGTTGTGTGGGCGGCCACTGCAGCTGCCCGGAGCAGACTGCTTGGTCATCTGCAGGGAGAGTGGGCTATGCCCGCTCTCCCCACAAACCCTCCCCAGGCGGCTCCCACTGATCGTGGGAACAGCTTCATTCTTTTTGAGAATCTAGGAACCAGATTTTGCAAAACTAGGAACCAGATTTTTGATGCATTTGAAAGTAT
Source organism: Hemicordylus capensis (assembly GCF_027244095.1). Lineage (NCBI taxonomy): Eukaryota > Metazoa > Chordata > Lepidosauria > Squamata > Cordylidae > Hemicordylus > Hemicordylus capensis. Next base: position 384,318,366 of record NC_069658.1, read on the forward strand.
TACCTGTAAAATGAAGTTCTATTCTTCCAAAAATTGCACTGGTAATCGTTAGTGCCATTGCTTGCAACCAATATTTTGTTGCATTATATTGTGTAAATTGGTTCTGGTCAACAGTTGAGGATATTTCTCTTTGCTTGGCCTGGAAGTTATTTTTAGTTTAAATACCAAATTTGGTTCTGTCCTAGAATTTTATAAAACAGCCATAGGCTTAGTTCATGGGTGAACATTGCATAGTCCATCCACACACTGCCACCAGATAGCGATGCCTGCCTTCATTTCCTAGCATATCTGAAGTTTGCTGTGGTTGTGTGTCATCCAGAGTCTGTCCAAACCCCTCCAGCACTCCCCACCCCGCTTGTAGCCACAAGCTACTGGGCAATGTGTGCTTGTCCCCTTACCTGACACTGTATCAGCATCATCCCTCCTGTCCCCTTATCCAGTGGCCCACCATCACTGCTGCTGCTGCGGCTGATCTATCAGCTCTTCCTCCCACTATTTGAAGAGAAAGGAACAGAAAGTAGAGTATAGGCTAGCTAGAGCACTAGGATTCTCTAACCCATACTCTCTATCTTTTTAAAATAGCAGGAGTGGGAGGAAGGGAAGGAGTTGTACCAGCAACAGTACTGCTGACACCATTGGTAACAGGGTGGTGCCAAGGGAAAGGTTGGGCAGAGGAGATTGCAGCTCAAGGCCAGTCAAGGTGGATGTGGGTGCCCCCTCCACTCAAGCTTGAGGCAACCACCTCAGTTGGCCTCACGAGTGAGCCAGCTGTACTGTCATTACTGACAAGTGGGGTCTTGTCAAGAAAATATATGAAAGAAAAGAAATGCTGTGTGTGTGTGTGTGCCGGGTTTGCTCGCAAATGAATCCTACATCAGGCATGGAATGAGATTTGGCATTCATACTGAGCAAAGTCTAGGGCTGATATTTGTGGGATGTAAAATAATCATAAGCTTTAAGGTTATGAGTGTAACCCTTATGTGCGTTTACACTGGGGGTTACCATATCTTACTCTATATGCCTGGAGGTTGCCCTTTAAATCTCCAGTTGAAGTGGTGAGGTGGGGACTCGAGGTAGCTGTGGCTCCTCTGACCCATCCCCTCTGTGATTCTGTCATCCACTTCCCTCCCTCCCTCCCCTGGTGTATTCCTGCCAGAGCAGGTAAAGAATGAGGTTAGATAGTCAGACTGCAGAGGGAATGGCCAGGACGAGGCATGCGGCCTCATCTTCCACTTTAACTAGAGATTTAAAGGGTAATAATGTCTGGAGTCCAGCATAAGAGTTGGAAACCCTGTTTTACAGGTGTGTCAGTGATGTAGCCTTTCATCATCTGGTCTGGCTGGAGAAAGGTTAATTCATCCTATAGCTGGATTAAGAGCCACTGGTGAGATTTAGCCATTTTGGGCTGTGCTAATTCATATTCAGTTGATTATTCAGATTATGTAGGGTTTTCCTTATGTCTTTAATTACTAGGCAAAGGAAACAAACAAAATGGATTGGTCTATCTATATCATGCCCTAATATGAGCCTGCCATCTGATGTGCCTGAGACTTGATGATAAATCCATAAGGGAGTCATTTTCTGGAAACAAGGGTAGGAGTTGTGATAAGGAATTTAGCTTCATCTGCCTTCCTCCTGACCTACTGAGAATCTGTGGGCAGGAATCAGCACACAGATTATTTAGGAAAAACATAATGTTCATTAGCTAAGCTTGTGTGCAGAAACTTAGGAGGCATCATCTGTCCTTTTAAACACAGATCCTTACATTCTGGTGGTTATAATTTTTTTTAAAAAAACCTCTACTCTCATGCCCGCTGGAGACAAACACTGATGCCATTTCATAGCCATGGTTTTGAAAAGTGTGCTGTTTCTGTTGCTTCAGGCCTCTGATATATGTTCTGATTATCACTTACAGAGCAAGGCTATCAGTGAAACCAATACACAAGCAGTTAGGTGTGTACTAGGGAAGCATCTTCTTTAAATTAACAAAGTCAAGCACTGAAGGGCTGAAGTGTATTTGGATGCCATTCCTGTTTAATCTCTTGCTAGAGTGTGTTAGGATCCTCAACACGCAAATATATGCAACAGACTGAACCATCTCATCCTGATCACAGAATGGCCCCAAATCCAGAACAAGATTGGAAAAAAGAAGCATTTTGCAGATGCTGGGACGGCAAGTCTAGAGCAAAAAAGCAATGCATGCCAAGCGCTATTGAATTGCAGGGTGCTTCCAGCCTAGCAGTTGCCACCCTTTGTTCACACTCATTTGACGGGGCATTTCTATGTTGTCCTTTCCTAATTGTTTACTTACAGTGTTTCGCACATTCCCCTCCTGTATTTCCCCCCCCCCCAGTCTTTGTGACACACAAAAATGAGTAACAAACGAATGCAGCATGTCCAGTGCAGCAGGGCCAGTTCTAGATTTGTTGAGGCCTACTGCAAAATTAGGGGGTTTGGGGGGGGATATCCTATGTACAGCTAATTTCCTTTGGGCTAAAGAGTGGAGAGGCTGTTGGCACCTTGATCCCTCAGCTGCTCCTCTGTCTCAGCTCAGTTGGCAACAATCTAGAACAAAAGAAAGAGAACCAACAACAGCCTCCAAGCAACTTCTCCTTTCCTCATTTTTATTTGCCTCATTTCCATTGCAGGGGTCATCCAATGAAGCTGACTGGCAGGAGATTTCTGTTGGAGAAAAAGAAGGATTTTATACTGTGTATTGCTAATCTAAGGAATACAGTGTGCAGAAATACACGTTGCATTCAGAAGGTGCCAGGTTCAATTTCTAGCTGCAAGGTTCTCAGGTAGCAGAGCTAGGGAGGAGCTTCAAGAACTGCTGCCAGTTAGGGTACACAATACTGGGCTAGGTGTACCAAAGTCCTGACTTAGTGCAAGGCATCTTCCTATGTCCATGGAAAACTCATGGGATAGAGGCCCTTCATTGCATGCAGAAAGTTCCAGGTCCTTCAGCTCTCCATGGCTGGCATCATCCTCAGCTGCCTTGTGGCTCCTGTCTCTCCTCCTCTCTCAGTATCAGTGGAAGGCCAGCCTGTCCGAAATCCCATCTTGCAAGAGGACAGCTTCTGAGACTCTCTCTCTCCCCCCTCCTGTTGCTTTTCTCCAGCACAGACCTCAGCCCAGCATAAGCCCACCACCAAATGCTGTGGGCCCCTGCAGTTGCAGTAGGCTTAAACTGGCCCTGCAGTGCAAAGTGCTACTCAAATTGCACATGACTACGGCAATGCATTCTACATAGGGCTGCCCCTGAAAGGTGCTCATAAACTTCAGCTAATCAGAACACAGCAGCTAGGCTGCTAACTGGAGCACATTACAAGGGCTGACCTTTCATCCTTCCCCAGTGCATTTCAGGAAGTAAAGTTGTGGCTGGGAGACAAGCAAGCAATCCGTTTAAATACTGCTGGCTTTGACTGCAAAGGGGGTGGCATTTTCAGGTTTAAAGAGCAAGAGATGCACTGTGCACCCCCTTAGGAAAGCCCCCCTAATTCTGATGAACCTTTGTGGTCCTCTGATGAACTGTCCTGCCCTCCCCCAGGTCCCCCCATATGTTTGGCTGCAGCCCAGAAACTTGGTATTAGCAATGAGGTTTTGAAAGACACTTCTGAATGAAAACACCATTAAGTTCTCTGCCCTGACTATATCAGCCCTTTGAACAGAAGGCTCAGAACTCTAATTTTGTAAGAGGAACTTGAACATTCAGAGAATATGGCCCCAGCTGAAGTGGAGGTTGAGTACATGCAAAATAATGTGTGTATATTTCCAAGGCTGACAAGTTCAGTCCCAGATCATACAGCCCCAGTCAGAGGGTCTTTGATAGCGATAATGTTGTATTTAGAGGGAAGGGTAGGGAGTGGAGGTCTGGATTCTTTCCCCCTTTCCTGCCCCCAGTGCTATTGGTGCTATTCAGGGCAAGCTGATCAGGACTGCACATTCTTTGATCAGACTTTTTAGCCCTGGGTAATGCAAGCACAGCACCTATTGGACTATGCAAAGCTCACTGTATAGCCCTCCCCTCAAAAGTAACCAATGCCTGTCCCTGAATTTGTGGTATATGCATCTGTGAAATTTGAATGCATCATTATTTAATTACTTTAGCACTTATTACAGCAGGTAGTAAGAGAGATAGTCTAATCTATTGCCTGGCTAATATTTTGTATACAGATAGGAACAAAGGAGAATAGGAAGCTTCCATATACCGAGTCAGACCATTGGTCTATCTAGCTCAGTATTGTCTACACAGACTGGCAGCAGCTTCTCCAAGGTTGCAGGAAGGAGTCCCTCTCACTCAACCCTATCTTGGAGATGCCAGAGAGAGAATTTGGATCCTAAATGCTCTTCCCAGAGTGGCTCCATCCCCTGAGGGGAATATCTTACAGTGCTCACATGTAGTCTCCCATTCAAATGCAACCAGGGCAGGCCCTGCAGCCAAAGAGTCAAGTTAGTAATGACTAACTTAAGTGGGACTTAGTCTGCATCTTGCCCAGTAATACCTTGAAGTAGTTTGTCAGATGCAGCACCTGGTTTCCTGTACCAGCCAAGGAAAGGCATGTGAACGTAGAACTATTTTCAACAGTCTCTACCACGGGATGTTGTTGTCAGGTAAGCAGTGTGCTCTCTGCAAAGAGCCTTGTAATTTACGGCTGAGATCAGCTCCACACCTTGGCTTAGTTTCAACAAATGCTTCTGCTAGAACGATAATGCCAAATTGTCCTCCACCCCATCTGCTTGCAATATCCACTTCCAAGCATATAAAACCTATTAACATCCCCACAAACCAGCCTATTTTATCAAGCTCCATATGAATGACTTCAGAACAATTACAAGGGAATTGGGGAGGGGGAATTACTAAAACACATAGCACTCATCATTAATAGCTTGTTATATACACAACTGATGTATTTAGCTATCATATACTACACTTGCTCTACTACATAAATGTTTTCTTTAGCATATTTCTAATGTTGTTAATTTATCTGTTGCTGTCACACTGGGGCTGTTAGCTTTGAACAAATGGCTAGTATTAATCACCAGAGAGCCATTATGCACCACCACCATGGTGTTAAATCAGCACCAGAGTGGCACTTGGCACTTGAGGAATATTCATGGAGAAATTAAAATTTGCTTGGATGATGGGTATCCTGTGGGTAATGCCTTGGAGAGGGGAGTCATGTTGTGCTTCTGAATGCAGAGCCTTCATACAGAACATGTTGAGTCCAGAAACTATTGGCAGCCCATACTGTATAATGCAAAAACCCAAATCTAAACACCTAATTTTGCAATACCATATTTTAAAAGAGAGGAACATTAGAACATTTCTCTCAGTTACTCAGGGTTTTAAAAACACAAATATTAATGCAATTCCATTACACAATGCAAACTAATTATAATGTTTATGACAACAGAAACAATCATAGGGGCTTTCACTAAGTGGTGTGCTGAGTCTTTTCTTTACATAACAATAATACAATAAACATAATATTATCACCACTATTAATATAGCCTTTAAATATTAGCTACAAACACCCTTGGAAATGCATCTTAAAAGCATTTTGAGAGCTAATAAGGAATGGAAAGAAGCAGCGAAAGGGTAGAAAGTGAAGAGAACAAGTCCAGACAATTTACCCGGAAAATCTTACCATCCAACCCAATGTCTCCCCCAAATCAAAGAACCATATGTTCCATTCTTCCCAACTCCCTGGAAGCATGATCTGAAGTCATATGATATGGCAGCCTTTCCGGAGAAAACACATTTAGGTCTGGTGAGTGCCTGGATGGGAGGTTACCCTATGCATGCCACCCTGAGCTCCATCATAGAAGGTGATTGATTGATTGATTGATTGATTGATTAAGTGCTGTCAAGTCAGTGTTTACTCTTAGTGACCACATAGATAGATTCTCTCCAGGATGACCTGTCTTCAACTTGGCCTTTAAGGTCTCTCAGTGGTGCATTCATTGCTTTTGTAATCGAGTCCATCCACTTTGCTGCTGGTCATCCTCTTCTTCTCTTTCCTTCAACTTTCCCTACTATTATGGACTTCTCAAGGGAGCTGGGTCTTCGCATAATGTGTCCAAAATATGATTGTTTGAGCCTGGTCATTTGTGCCTCAAGTGAAAATTCTGGGTTGATTTGTTCTATGATCCATTTGTTTGTTTTCCTGGCTGTCCATGGTCTCCTCAAAAGTCTTCTCCAGCACCAAAGTTCAAAAGCGCCAATGCTTTTTCTATCTTGCATCTTCAAAGTCCAGCTTTCGCATCCATAGAGTGTCACGGGAAACATCATTGTCCTAATGATTCTAATCTTTGTAGGTGTAGACACATCACGGCATTTAAATATCTTCCCCAAGACCTTCATTGCAACCCTACCAAGTGCTAGTCTACTGAGTATTTCTTGATGGCTGGATCCTTTACTGTTGATGGCCGATCCTAAAAGGCAGAAGCTATCCACCACTTCAGTGTCTTCATTGTCAATTCTGAGGCTGATTGCTTCAGAATAGTCCCATTTTTAGTCCCAGAGCAGTCCAATTTTTTCTCCATGATCCTTGACTTAGATTTCTAGAGCTTGCAGATCATCCACATTCTCAGCTATCAGAGTGGTGTTGTGAGTGTGGTGCAGTTATTGATGTTTCTTCCTCCAACTTTAAAAACATGCTCATCTTCTTCCATTCCAGCTTCTCTCAGTATATGTTCAGCATATAAACTGAATAAAAAAGGAGAAAGTAGGTAGAAGGTAGGTTGGAAATAAATCTAATAAACAAGTAAATAGAACAAATATTTAAAAGAGCACGGAAACTGGGAATCAGTTATGTGTCCTTGAAAAACACTTGGAATATATACAAGTATCTTCAGATGATTTTTTTCAAGATGAGAAGGGAGAGTAAGAGACCGATATATGGAGGGAGAAAGTTCCGCATGGACAGCAGGTCCATTTAGTTCCATCAGGATCAATAGCTGGTGTCTTCCATGTAATGGAATCTCTATAGATAGAATGGACTGATGATATGGAAAAATTTATCATCTAATCCCCAAAGAGATGAAGCATGTGAGTAACCTCCCACATGGACCATGTATCCAATATGAGCCTGTCATTCAGAGATCTCCTACAGTGTTATAATACCCAGTGGCATGCCAAGGTCTGAAGGGGCCCATGATCAACAACTGAATATTGGGCTTTTGTGGTGGTGGTGGGGGGGACCATAGGCACCCCCAATTTTTTTTAGAAGACCTTTTCCTCTCTCTGGAGGCAGCAGGCAAAAATATCCCCCAACCCAATTCAAGGCAGTACTCACAGGCAGGCAGGCTCTGCTGAATCACTTTGCTGCCACCTGCCTACCAAACCGTTTAGTTAGGCTCCTGGACCTAATTAATTCAGGTCTTCTCACTGCCACCCACCAAAACCTTGCTGCCCACCTGCCGAACAGTAGGAGGCATGTGCAGTACAGACAATGCGGGGCAATAAATTGTTTGGTGGGGGTAGGTGGTGGCCAAAGTGGCAGTGGCACACTTTGAAGTCTGTATGCCCAACCGTGGGGAAGTGGCAACCATGCTTCTTTGGTAACGCATGAAAACATGCACAGGAATAGGAGGAGAGCTGGTCTTGTGGTAGCAAAGATGAATCGTCCCCTTAGCTAAGCAGGGTCTGCCCTGGTTGCATATGAATGGGGGACTAGAAGTGTGAGCACCGTAAGGTATTACCCTCAGAGGATGGAGCCACTCTGGGAAGAGCATCTAGGTTCCAAGTTCCCTCCCTGGCTTTTCCAAGATAGGATTGAGAGAGACTCCTGCCTGCAACCTTAGAGAAGCCGCTGCCACTCTGTGTAGACAATCCTGAGCTGCATGGAGCAATGATGTGACTCAGTATAAGGCTGCTTCCTATGTAACTGGGCCTCAGGACACATGGTTCAGCATTTGGCTGTTAGCTGAAGAAGCACCTCAGTGTCAGCAGCTGCATAGTAAAAAAAAAAAAAAAAAACTAGACAGCCAGAGATTATAGTGGGAGTATGCCTCAGAAACAAAAGAGAGGTAAGTCCCAAGGTCAGGCCTGCACAAACTGTGACAACCAAGCTAAACAGAGCCCACCAGGCACTCAATAAATCTCCTGCTTTTGCTGACTGCCCTGGAGCTTGCAAACACTGATGGATTGTCAAGCACCAGGCAAGCTACAACGCATGGCTGGTGAGCTGCATTCAGCTTGGTGGGCCTCAAGGTGTATGGGTCTGTTCAAGGTGGCACAAAATTATGATTTATTTTTGGTGATCTAATATTAAGTCCAGCCCATTCCAAGGTGAGCCTTCCTCAGAAGGCAACTCTAAAATATGAGTGTATGTACAAATGCATTTTAAACTTACTAATAAATAGAGTTTTATCAGATCACTTATACATTTTTGTAGAGTGTCATGATGCTTTGGATATACAGCTTAGGATCACTGAAGATATACCATAAACAAGGCAAGAGACAAACATCACCCTGGCTGCAATGACTAGGGTCCCATCGATCTTATGCCACTTATACAACTTTTCAACAACTGCATATTTATCCATTACTAGTATTTTTAAGCCTGTTAAAATAACGGGCGCTAGTACCTTTTTGTTGTTGTTGTTTCCTTGTTCCCCCCTCCCCCACTCCCTCTTGCCCCACTCCCTCTTGCCCTCCCCACTCCCTCCTGCCCAGAAGACTCTTGGGCTCCACCCACCACCCACCCACCCGGCAACTTCACTCACTTGACGAAAGTGGGCCCGGGCCCAGTCTTCCCCTCGCCACCGCCTCCATGGCCACGCTGCCGGTCCGGTCCGGTCCGCCCCCGCCTCATATTCCCAGCCGGTCTCCCTGGCCGGGCAAGGGCCCTAAGGTCTCTCAGCCACCCAGCTTCGGTAGTGGCGCCAGGCCTCGGCGGCGGCTCCGCCACCACCTCGGCCGGTTTCCCCCACCGCCTCCTCCCCCCGCCCGGCTTCGGTGGCATGGCCAGACCTCGGCCATGGTTCCACCGCCGCCTCAGTCGCGCCTCGGCCAGTGTCCCCCGCCGCTGCTTACCCGGCTTCTTCGGGGCGGCCGCTTCTGGCCGCCGGGTGCTGGCGGTCGTGTCTCCCTTGCTCTGTTCTGGGCATGCGCTTCACGCATGCCCAGAACAGGCCAGGGAGGCACGGACGGACACCAAGCGTTTTATTAGAGAGGATAATTGTATGTGATGGCAAGCAAAATGCATTATACTTCCTATATAAATTAAACTATTTCCAAACGGTTCTGATTTTTAAAAATTAGATGTATAAAAAAGGGTGAGATATCTCCATTGTTATAATCTGAACTGAAAATCAGGCACAGCTGGTAAGACTGTTTGCTAGAGAAAACTGCCACCTGCCACTATGCAGCCATCAAATGGAGAGCAGAGTTCCCACCCTTACCTAGAGTGACAGGAGATAGCTGAGGAGGTGGGTATTGCTGCCGTCACTGCAGGATAGGGATACGCGGACTGGTTCTGGTTTGAACCGGGGCAGTTTGAGCGGTCTGAGTTTGAACCAGACCAGGCAACAAAAAGAGGTGTGTGGGTTTGAGTTTGAATTGGACCGGCCCTGGTTTGCATCGGACTGGTTCGAACCAGTTCAGGGTTCTGCTCGTAAAAGGAAATCCTGTTAAGATTCCCCTTTATGAGCAAAGAGGCAGAGAGCTTCTCTCAGGTTAAAAGAAAGAGATAGGGGAGCCAGAGGACCTTACCCTGAGCAAGCAGTAGGGGTGGCATCGATGGTGGTGGGGGTGGCTCCCCTCAACCCCTGCTGGCCTCCGCCAGGACAGCTCAGGCCTGTTGTGGCCTAGTTCAGGTCTTCTGTGGTCCAGTTTGCACCTCTGCGCATGCACAGAGGCACAAACTGGTCTCAGAAGGCCCGGGCTGTCTTGGGTAAGTCTGGCCGTGGTTGGGAGAGCCGTTGCTCTCCCTGCCACTGCCTACACTGCCACTGCCACTTGCTTAGGGTAAAGACCCCTGGCTCCTCTATCTCTTAACCTTAGGGAAGCCCCCTGCCCCTTTGCTTCCCCCTTAGCAGATTCCCCTTTATGAGCAGAACCCCTAATCAGTCCATGAACCAGTTCAAACCCATCCAGCGGTCAAACCAGACTGGGCCCAGTTTGACTGGAACTAGAACTGGACCAGGTTGGGTTGGTTCAATTTCGGTTTGAATTTGAACCAAACCAGCCTGAACAGTTCCATGCATACCCTATTCCTGGGCAAGTGCCCAGTTGCTGAGTGGGTGGCCCCAGATGACTGTCCACTGAGCAACCATATGCTTGCACAATGCTGCTTGCAGCACCTCCTCCTTTGCCACTTCTCTGAGCCTGAAGGTAAAGGCAGGATTTCCCCTCCTTCTCAGCGGCAGGTGAGGTCTAACAAACCGGTCTAGCAAACCCTTCTGCCAGGTGAGGTCTAGCAAACAGCTTTTCCATCTACCACGGCTGAGACACTTATGCACTAGGTGCCACAAAATAGCCAAGCTCTAAACAAAAAGGTATGTCATATAACCTTATTGTTGATTATCATCTCCTTCAATAGCAGCAGCACCTCCACTTGCAGCAAACGAGAGAGCTGGGCTGTGTCAGGTTGAGGAGGTGAGTAAAGTAAAGTTGTGCCAGTGTTGACTTCTGGCGCCTACAGAGCCCTGTGGTTGTCTTTGGTAGAAGACAGGAGGGGTTTACCATTGTCATCTCCTGCACAGTATGAGATGATGCCTTTCAGCATCTTCCTATATCTCTGCTGCCCGATATAGGTGTTTCCCATACCACGCCACATGGTATGTGGTATAGGTGTTTTCCATACCACATACCAGCAGGGATTCGAACCGGCAACCTCTTGCTCCCAAGGCAAGTTACTTCCCCACTGCACCATTAGGTGGTTATGAGGATATGGGTACTCATGCCCAAATCAGACGCAGAGTGTGTATTTTCCATAGAAGAGTTCCCGAGGTCAATTGTAGAAGCTGGAGGTCTGAACCGGAGCCAGAGTGAGGTCTTGGTTTTGGGCTGGGGCTTGGAGTACAGCAGACAGAAGGCACTCTTCCATGAAACAAATCATAGATGGCTGGGCTCCCAGTATTCACACCAGGTCCAGTACAACTTTGCTTGCTTGCTTGCTTGTTTGCTTGCTTGCGTGTCGTCAAGATTAATTGACTCTTAGTGACCACGTAGATAGATTTTCTCTGGGATGATCTGTCTTCAACTTGGCCTTTAAGGTCTCTCAGTGGTGCATTCATTGTTGTTGTAATCGAGTCCATCCACCTTGCTGCTGGTCGTCCTCTTCTTCTCTTTCCTTCAACTTTTCCCAGCATTATGGACTGGGTTTATAATGGGTTTTCACATAATGTATCTGATGTATGATAGTTTGAGCCTAGTCATTTGTGCCTTGAGCTCAGATTCTGGACTGATTTGTTCTATTGCCTGCCAGTTCCAGTGTTGTGTCTCTGGTGATTAAAGAGGGTTATGTGGCCAGAGCACACAGAGCCCCAGGTAGCTCACGAGGCTAGGGCTCAACCTTAACGTATGGGCCCTGGAGTCCCTGACAGGCTAAAGTTTCACTCAGTTAGCCTCCTCCTCTCCCTGACAACATGTGTGCCTCCTGATCCCAGGAAACTGCTTTAGTATCTCACCCTGCTTTATCCATCCCCTTTGCATGTCTGGTCACTCTCCAGCCCCAATCCCTATAGTATTTGCTGCCAAAGGATAAAGACCACTAGCATTCATGGATTTTAAAGGGGATTGTATAAATTCAAGATGTCTGCAATGGCTGAATATGATACATAAATTATATTAGTCATGATAAGTATGTAGAACCTCCATGTTCAGAGGCAGTATACCTCTGAATACCAGTGATTGGCGGGGGAACAGCAGAGCAGGCTATTGCCTTCATGTGCTGCTTGGAGGCTTTTGAGAGATGTCTGGCTGGCCACTGCGGGAAGAAATGCTGAACTTACTTATTACGTTTAGAGACCTCCCTATCCAAAGGCTCTGGGTAGTGCACAACAAGTATGAACTTCATGGACCTTTGGTCTGATCCAGCAGGGGGTCTTCTTAGAAGTCCTTCCTGCTTTAGCATCTGAATAGCAAAGCATTTTGTGGATGTTGCTCTAAGACCATGCTAGACTGTTCTCTCAGCCTTTGCCTGCTTTCTCTTTTTGCTTGCTCTTCATACTCTTCTCGCCATTCTTGTTTGAACCACTTTCATGGAAATGACCTCTGCTTGTCTTCTGGAGCACACATTTGCCAAGCACCTCGATGACACCCCCACTTCACCATCTCATCTGTGCATATCCGGCTGTCTGATTCTCAAGAGACCAACCCAGTAAAGATTTAAACCACTCTTCTTAAAGGAATGCACAAGATGTATCAAAACCATGACATTTGCATAGCATCCTAAAGGCACATGAGCTTCTAAGAAGCAGCTGCATTCACTCCACTTTAGCCAGAGGACATTTTGCAGGAACCTTTTTATGGTGAGATTTCAGTGCTCAGGCAACACAGCCTGTTGGACTATCTGCTCTTGAAACAATGGCTGCATTTGCATGTAATGCCAAACCTGAGTTGAATGGGGTAGAGGTTGGAATTTGTGTACATCTGAATCAGTTGCCTGGCAGCAGGGATTCTGCTGCATCCCATCCCAAGTTTTCAAGCTTATCAAATGGGGAAGTCACATGGGGACATGCCCTCTTCCCACTCTGCCCCTTGTTCCCCCCTCCTGGAAGTCAGGAGAGAAAGGGGATGGGATGGCAAGATGGGCATTATGTGTTTAGCTCTACGAAAATGAAGTGATCAAGATGTATGTTCACAAGCACATGCTGTTACAATGGCAACACAAATGGAGCAACCCCATTAGATCGCTGGGATGGGGACATATGCCAGGGCGTCAATACAGGGGGTTGAGTTTAAAGGGCAATCCCAGGAATTCTTGAATGTCTCAGGTCTATTTTTTTTACCATGTTGTTGGGTAAGGGGGGCCCAGCCCTTCCGCTCTGGGGAACATGTGCAGCCCCTAGGCTTATTCATGAGAAAGGCTGGGCAGCAGGATCAACATTGCCTCCAGTGAAAGGAGAGATTCCTCACATGTGATGAGGATGGATGCTGCTCCTGAGCAGACTGCTCACTCATGAAAGTGTCAGGCCATGGAGATACCCCATCACAAATCATGAGAAGAACCATCTGGGGAACAGGGGGACAGGCAGAATCACTAATAATGTGTGATGACATCCCTTCTCCCACCGACCACTCTCTCATGAGTGTGTCAGGCCATGGGGACACACATGTGGGCTGGATTGCAGATGCCACCCAGCCTAGTTGCTCTATACAAGCAAGCTGCAGGGACAGGTAACCCAGCAACACCTCTCCCTGTGTTGGTGACTGCCACGAAGAACCAGTCAAAGTGGGCCTTCTGCCAGCCCATCCACCCAGTTGAACATATCCATCATTATTTGTGCCTGGAATGGCAAGCCTACTCTACTGGGGTCGCAGAAAACCAGGGCTCCCCTCTCCCATGATTCCCTGCAGTGGCAGATATGCATATGCCACAATACTGGTCCAAACCCGGGAAATCTGAATGAGAGTTAAAATCTGTCCCCATTCCTGGTGTTTCCCCAGTCTGTGTAGACATGGAGCATCAAAATCTCTTTTAAGTGCATCAAAGGCTTCCCTAGAGAGGTGAGGGTCACTACACAAAAGAACTATCATCAACCAGAAAGAGGGGGGCATGCAAGTGGGCCCCCCCTTTTTGGATAGTTCAACTCATGAGTGTGCAGTCCATTGGAAGACCAAAGGTCGCTGAGCCTAAGGTCCTCACCAGTAGACTGGCCCTCTCAAAAGAGTGCTAGTCCCCTGGCAGCAAGCCGCCATGGGGGCAGGAGTGTTGTTTGGTCTCCATGGACTGCTTTTCTAGGATGAGGCCTTGCAAAAGCACCCTTGGTCGCAGCAGGCCAGATCCCAGGATCCTTTGTCCTTCCTCATATACATACCCCCACCTAGGAAGGCATCATGTTCCCTTCCCTTTCCTGAGTAACAGAAAAATAGTGCCCCTCAGCATCCCCCCCCCCCCATTGCCAGAAATTGTGCTTGTGTGAGATTGTTTTGTTGAGGGCTCTTACGAAGGCAACGGGTGTAATCACTGTCAGATGGAAGGCTTGTATGGTATTTAAAGAGATGTAAATGTCCTTTCCCTGCCGAGGGTGGGCAGACCATTTCAAAAAGGCACAATCGCGCTCAGCCTGCCCCCTTGAAGATCGTGGTCAATAGCTGCCGCCTTGGAGGTGTACTGATGCCTTGCCCACAGTCTGGCAACACCAGCGCTGTGGAGCTTGCTGGATGCTGCCTCGGGGTGAACCAGGAAGAGGGATGGGTTCTGCTGCCCTGAAAATGGAGGTTGCCGGGCTGTGGTTGGACAAACGTCTGTGATGCAATTTACAGTTAGAAAAATTAACCACAGGTTCGGCAACCTCCAGTTTCGCATACGTGTGAATGTGGCCCATCACCCATGTGTCACCTGGCAATGTGATTCCAATCCCTCCACCCTCCCTTTTATGTGGTTTGTGGCACTTCTTTTCCTAAAATCTCTCATTCTAACATCTTCCATATGGAGGATAGCAAAAAGACCCCAAACCATCCCACTGAGGACAATGGAAACTTGAGTTTTCGCAAGCAATTTCAAATTAGAAAAATGTGTATATGAATTCCCACTCACCCCGAGTTGGGTTTATTTACTTCACTTAGAACTTTATCATTACTGTTTCCCCAAGCTTAGTGCTTCGTTCCTAGAGATCCTATAATCTGTGTATGCCTGGCAGAGAAGCTGCAAGAATATTATTATTATTTTTAAAATTACATTTATATCCCGCTCTTCCTCCAAGGAGCCCAGAGTGGTGTACTACATACTTTAGTTTCTCTTTCACAACAACCCTGTGAAGTAGGCTAGGCTGAGAGAGATGTGACTGGCCCAGAGTCACCCAGCTAGTATTATGGCTGAATGGGGATTTGAACTCGGGTCTCCCCGGTCCTAGTCCAGCACTCTAACCACTACACCACGCTGGCTCTCAATACTCGTAAGGCAGGGCACACCACAAGCACATTTCATCCTTTTGCAATCTACTCCATTGCAATCTACTCCATTGCTGTGTGATGGCAAGGAAGGGCGATCTCCCCCCCACACCTCTCCCCCTTTTAAGTCTGAGCTAAACGGTAGCTGTTCCAAAGCATTACGCTGGCCCATGAATACTGTGTAAAAGATGAAGAGCGGTGGTGGTGGTGGTGGGGAAGCAATGATGTATTTTAAAAGCAATGGTCGCAAGTCCCAACTTAAATGCATTAGTGTAAATTCTTTGCAAGTAATGTGTTCTTAATTATTCATTTTCCTTGGCACTGGTTAAAGACTCAAGTAACGGCTTCTGTCTCTTCATATTTAGTGTATTATTGTTTGAAAAAGGCCAGGAGAAGGCCAGGGGAAGGCCAGAGTGGTACAAAAATGATATTCACTCTTCTTAAAATATATATGTGCGTTAGCAAGAGCCAGACTAAAGGGGAACATAATCACCAGCAGCTGAGAGACAATGACGTTTTTATAGACCTCCTGGCAAAAGCCCAGTGTGAGAGGCTGACAGGTATTTGGCTCTGCTTTCTGGGCTCTTAGTGGAATTCTGCCACAGGGGCTAACTGCTGAGAGGGCCCACTAATAGGGAACCACAGGGGTGGGTTGGTTGGTCTCTCTCTCTCTCTTTCTCTTGCTCCAAAGATGTCTCTCGCAGCAGCCGTATGTTTAATTTCCATCATTTTGCTGTTCTTCACTCTGGGAAAACTTACATAAAAGGTTGAAGTGAGCCTGGCTGCAGGCAAACTCCTTTAAAGCACTGGTGTGTGACATTTATTTGTTTGAACTTCTCAAAGCTGGCTGACAACATAAAATAAATGTGGCACAGCTGAGTAGCAAAAGGCCGTAGCTGAAACCAGCAAGGCTCTTCTAATGGTCCATCTAGCCCAGTATGATCCTGTCCTGATAACAGCCAGTCCTCAGTGGCGCAGCAGATGATGATGATTATTATGGTTCTTGTTCATCATTTCAAGCTTCTGGCAGTTTTAGATTTACATGCAATGATAACAACAGGATGGATGCATCGCCTGGACTATCTTGGTTAATGGCCACTGGAATTTCAGGCTTCTGGGAATTTAACTAGCATGTCTTTGAACTCTGTGGCACTCTTGGCTATTGCTAGTTTTACCACATGCTGTGGCAAAGACTGATTTTGAACTTCCTGCAGAAATGTTTCCTTTGGTTTGTTTTAAAATTATTGAACTTTAATGACATCAGTGTGTCTTTTGTTCCTATGAATATGAATAGTAGTAAGCAACTATCTCTTATGCAAGGGTTGTACAACTCTGGCACTCAAGCTGCTGTTGGACAACAATTATCATTCCGTCAAAGTGGTCAATAGTCGGGGATTATGGGAGTTGTTGCCCAACAACAGCTGGAGGGCTGAAGTTGTACAATCCTATCTTAACCCTGCCTGATCCATTGACCTGAATGGACTTACTCCTAAATTAAGTATGCTTAGGAATGCAGCTGAAAGGCTGATTCACACTACATTTTCTTCCTACATCTGACCAACAGAGCTGCCCTTGACCACTAGACTTGCATAAGTAAAGATCAATGTGTATGTTCCTGTGATTCAAGTAGGTGGAACAAATACTGTCATGATTATAGGACCCAATGTTTACTGTATCCATTTGCAGCTTGCTTCTGTCCTGTCCTGGTTGCCAGTGAGGTAAGGCCAATCTGTAGGACCTTGGAGAGCTCCAAGGGAGGAAGTTGATCCAACAACAATCAGAAGTAGACTGAGCTCTTGAGTGCCTCTCTGAGCTCAAGCTATCCCTCTTGGGCGCCACCTCCCTGCCTGAAGAGTGGAAACCTTAGGGACAGTCTTCTGGAGTCTGGTGCTCCATCGTCTTCTCTCTATCCCACCTAGCTTGTTGCCACCACTGGCAAGAAGATATCAGGGAGTGCAACATGGAGAGATGAGCTGGCTCTTCAGGGGCTTGGGTTCTGAGGGTGCCATTTCTGGGAGTTCCAGTTACATAATGCTTGTCCTGCCTCCTCTGGGACTGACTCAACGTCACTACTCCAGGCAGGGGTCATGATAGTCTGCGGGTGTAGTGGTTAGGCCAGTGTGGTGTAGTGGTTAGAGTGCTGCACTAGGACCAGGGAGACCCAAGTTCAAATCCCCATTCAGCCATGATACTTGCAGGGTGACTCTGGGCCAGTCACTTCTCTCTCAGCCTAACCTACTTTACAGGGTTGTTGTGAAAGAAAAACTTAAGTATGTAGTACATCGCTCTGGGCTCCTTGGAGCAAGAGCGGAATATAAATGTATAATAATAATAATAATAATAGTAATAGTAATAGTAATAATAATAATAATAGCAATACCAGGGGATAGCAGAATAGAAGAAAAAGAAATAGAAAAAAATCACAAAATACAAAAATCTACAAATTGAAATTGAAAGGCTGTGGCAGAAAAAGACCAAAATAATCCCAGTGGTAATTGGCGCCCTGGGTGCAGTTCCAAAAGACCTTGAAGAGCACCTCAACACCATAGGGGCCACAGAAATCACCATCATCCAATTACAAAAAGCAGCTTTACTGGGAACAGCCTATATTCTGCGACGATATCTATAATAACAGCAACAACATTGACAATAAAATTCAGCCATCCCAGGTCTTTGGGAAGGACTCGATGTCTGGATAAAACAAACCAGTCAATTACACCTGTCTGACTGTGTAAAATAAATAATAAATAATAATAATAAATAATAATAATAATAGTCTGGGCCATGACAGGTTCACACTGACTTTCCTCCTTGTGATTGAGGACACATGCATGACTCATTGAGGATGGTTTCAGGCTGTACAGATTTAGGTGTATTAAAAAGCCTAAGCCATGTCTTCTAAACCATTCATGGTTTTATGCATTGCTCTAGAGGATTCTCTTTAGCTGCTTCATTAAATCCATCTTTGCAGCAGGGCTGTTGTGAAGGCCTAGCAATGTTTTAGATATGCTCAGATACACATCTGATCTATGGGATCAACACTGTCTTGCACACTTGTACTACATTTGTCGATGCACTGTGATTGGGGCCAGTTCAGTACTAGGCTGCCAGAGACAGCCTGGGTAGTGTTGTGTTAGAGTGATGGGAAGACCCAGGTTCAAATCCCTACTCATTCATGAAGCTCATTGTGTGGCCTTGACCAGTCATTTTCTCTCAGCCTAACCTACTTCACAGGACTGTTGTGAGAGAGAAAAAATAGTGGTGTAAATGGAGAATAATTTATGTTGTCTGAGCTCCTTGGAGGAAAGGCAGGAGAAAAATGTAATAAGAGATGAGAGCAAGCAATCATGTCTATTGGCATGGGGTAGCATGCCTCTGAAGCTAATCCCACAATCAGTAGAAAGCAGGCTAATGGAGCCTAGCCCGCTTTCTACTGATTGTGGCAACCACTGGGCCCGCGGGCAAGCCCGGTGGTTCCAAGGCGGCTAGCCCGCCTGATTCCCCCTCCCCATAAATGAGGTTAACGAAGCGGGCACTTTGTTAACCTCATCTTTTTGCTTGTGTCCCTCTGTGGCATGTGGCAACACATGAGTAGAGCCCTGACTGGGAAGCTGCACCCAGCCTCCCAGCCTTGGGGGTCTCTCCAGAATGCCCCCTGCACTTGCATGGGGCATCCTGGAACTTCCAGGGGCCACGCAGCCCCCAATCCCTGCATCCCCCTCCAGCTCCGTGATGGAGTCAGTACTCATGTGGTCTGCCCAGGGCTGTAGGCATGATTGTCTGAAGGGAGAGCTAAGCCCGCTCTCCCTGCAGAGCCTGGTGTGAAGCACCTCTCTGTGTTCTTGTTTGAATAAGAACTCAGTAAGGTTGTTCTCATGAGCCGTCAAGCCTAGGCTAAGGCAGCCTAGCCTGGGCTAGGCTGCTTATGTGGAATGCTGGGATTTGCGCAGATCCCAATGCTCCCGTTCAGCCTGACCCCACTTCTGAGCTCGGCTCTTAGCCAAAGTTAAGGATGCAAGTGCAGCATGCAGCCCAAAGAGACACAGTCCGGCACCTAAAGTGCCCTTCTGGTGGGGGAATCCCTGAAGTCACCACATTTGTCATGCAGTGCCTTGTAGGGGTGTGTACAAAGCTGGCTGGCCCAGTTCAGTTTGAGTCTAAACTAGACCCGAACCAGACCCAGCCAGTTCGGTTCTGCACCCCTCGAACACCCCCACCCCAGTTCGGTTTGGGATTTGTTTGTTTGCTTTTTTAAAAAAAGTTTTTACTCACCCCCTCCAGGGAGTGCTTCTCTGAGGCCACGGGGGTCTCCAGAGGTTCACTCTCCCCCTGCTGGCCTCCATTATGCACCAAATCACCCAGTTTGGGCAGTCTTTGGCCCATTCCAGGCCTCACCCCCATAGCAGTGGCCATTTGGAGGCCGCTGCACATGCCCAATGGGCCTCTGCATAGCCAGGTCATGGCCCAGGGCTTATAATGGTGGAATGTTGAAAACACTCTCCAGCTTAACTCTACTGGCACAGTCATGCCAGTATAATGGATTGTGCTTGACTGACACAGCACCCATGGCCACCAATGCCACTGTGCCCCAAAAGGTGTTTGTATTCTTCACATTTTATTATTATTATTTTTACATTTATATCCCGCTCTTCCTCCAAGGAGCCCAGAGCGGTGTACTACATACTTGAGTTTCTCTTTCACAACAACCCTGTGAAGTAGGTTAGGCTGAGAGAGAAGTGACTGGCCCAGAGTCACCCAGCAAGTATCATGGCTGAATGGGGATTTGAACTCGGGTCTCCCCGGTCATAGTCCAGCACTCTAACCACTATACCACACTGGCTCTCATATAATGAGAAACCACAAACCAAAGTGGTTTCCTCCCTACTTTCTGAAACATAGAAATGATCATTGTATAGTTTTCAACTACACTAAACATCATCACCCCAAGATTTTAGATTTCATTGATACCAATAACCGTTTTTAGCAGATCTCTTCTCTTTGTCCAAAAAAGACAATTACGCTCCATCTATATGCACATAGCAGCACAAAGCTGACCATAGCACATCACTGCATATGAGGTTGCTTCTCCAAGTATTTTCAGGAAGCTGAGGGGATTCTGGCACTGGCTAGTAAATCTCACTTGTCTCCTTTGCTTCTTCCCTTCAGGGCAGGGGGCTGGTTTCAGATAACATCTCCAAATGGCTAGAAGCAATTTGCAGAACACATTAATTGCAGTCTTCTGCCCAACGCCTCTGAGCGCTTAATAACTTTGTAATTAAAGTGCAATTAACAAATTAACTTGTATACATCAAAAGGAATGATGCTGTTGTTGTTAATGAGGAGTTAATTAGCCTGTGTCACTGAGAGACCCTTGGGGGCATCTTCAAGAGTGAGAACACTTTCTACACATGTACGAGGTTAATGGTGTCAGCAGTGTGTGAATGAATCAATTGTCCTTTGACGTCCTGCCATACTCGGTGTGCGGAGATGGGCCAGGTAGTGATTTGCACTAGTTATCTCACTGTCAGGAAATACTGGCTTCTCTTTCACAAACTTTCAACCACTGATCAGTCCCCTTAACGAAGAATTCTTACATCTATATAATATTCCAAATATATATATTCCATATAAAATAATATTTAGAATAAATTGGGGAGAAGAGTATATTTATTTGTATTTTCTTTTCCTTGCTTTTTTACAGGTTCTGTAGGTCAGTTTGGGTGAATTATATTTTTGTGTCTTTTTAAGGCTGCAACCCCATGCACAACAAGCAGTGAGCAAGTCCCACTGAAAACGGGGATTTACCTCTGAGGAAATATGCATAGGGTTGTGCTATAAAATGAAGTATGTATTAATATTGCACTAGCTGACCCCGCAAAGCGCATCTGTGCAGTTGTGAGCCTGAGCCTGTGGCATCCCCCTGCAGCGCTCTCGCTCGCTCCCCCGCAGCACTCTCGCTCGCTCTCCCCCTTCTTGGTTGTGGCTGCAGCATTGCTGCCGCCTACTGGCCAAGCTACAGCCCCCATCCCCAGAGACCTCCCCACTCTCACCCGAGCCCCGCACCTGCTCCTCCCCCCAGGAGCAGCAGCAGTGGTTGACCGGGCCAGTCCTCGCTGCTGCCACCACCATGGCTGCTCATAACAATTGCATTCCAACTGACCTTAACCATCACAGGCTCCTCCTCCCTATCTGCATATGCAATCCCCACTGCCCAGTCACCATGGCTCCTTCTCCCTATCTGCCTATGGAATCCACACTGCTCAATCAGGTTCTTCTGCTTGCAAACTCTGTCAGCCAGTCGCCTCCTTTCTACCACGTCCCCACACATGGCCCATCTTGGAGAATTAATAATATAGATATATTTTTTTAAAACATTTCAAGCTTTATATGTCTTTATACTTTCTTTGCTATGATTTCAGCACATATTTGGAGCTCTTGGCTTAGTTGCCACTATGCTATAAATGCAATAATCTTGCCTACAAGAATAAAGAATACAAATCAACTAACTGTGTGCAAATTATTAGCTCCTCAGTTGCAACATTTTGTATTTTATAACTACAGGATTTGAGTTTCCTCTTTATAGATTATAATATGCCCCCCCACGCCCTCTCATAATATATAATATTGTCATTCTTGTCCAACATTAATCACATTAATTACTTTCTGGATGGGCTCCATTCAGAAAAGGCATTTTTAAGATTATTGCTATTTTAAAATATATAATAGAGTATTTTTAATCAAGCCAAATGAAGCTTAAAAGTGTTGGAAACAGCTGCTTTCCTTTCATTCATTGCTTGTTGAAAGTCTGCCTAATGGTAGTACACAGGAAAAGGGGATTCTGTGTTTCCAAAGAGAGAGAGAGAGAGAGAGAGAGAGAGAGAGAGAGAGAGATGGAACAAAATGGTTTCAAGACTTCTCACAGTGTTTAATTTCCTGTTTCCAGCTAAAGTAACAATGCAATTCAGATGTTGTTGTTTTTTTTTACTTTATCACCAATTTCCTAGTAGCCCACATTTCCCATTTGTCATCATGTTCAATGAAATCCTAGTCAAGGGCTACCACACACACACACACACACACACACACATACCCCCTCATAGATGGTTGTTTCAGAGCCGATAATTCCTGTTTCCTTCAAAATATCTTCTGCCCTCTATTTCTGCCCCTCACATGTTCAGCCTCCCACTTACTGAAGGCTTGATTAATCAGTATAGGTGGCCAAGGCTGAGAGCCCTTTCACAAGCAAAGCTAAAATGACTTTGCATCTGAAAATAAAGCACCACTTGTGAGTATTGTTAATATTGTATAGGAGAACAACTTTGAAACCAAACATACCTTTTGTCTATAGATTTTTCATTTGTTTTACAGTGGAGGGTGGGGGAGAATGAGAAAAAGAAAAGATACCACTTATTCAAAACACTGCAGATCCTCCCAGAGGAAAATCCTCCCATTCAGATTCACTGCCTGAATTTTGGAAATAGCTGATCTAAGTTGGTTTCCCATCTTCTGGCCAGAAGAACTCTGCTGCAATTGTCAGTTGCCCTAGGACTGCAGAAGTGAGGGGAAATAACTCCAACTTCTTTCACTGGCCAGAAGAACAAGGGCCAATGGGAGGCTTCATCAAGGGCATAGCTAGGGGAGAAGGGGCCCGTGTTCACCCCTCTTCTCTGGCGGCCCCTCTGAGTGAAGAGATAGTGAAGAAAATAGGGAGGGGTGGAACTGAGGGCACTCAGGAGCTGGGGACCCCGGGTTCTTTGAACCCTTAATTATAGCTACACCTCTGGGCTTCTTCCCATCCCTGCCAGAACAGACACTATGGGCCCCTTTGCACATGGCAGCAAACTGTTTGTTTCCATTTCCACCCCACCCCACCCCCTGTGCGTGCTCCCAGGTAATCACAATCCCAGTCTAGGAGCCGGCAATGGGGGCGGGACTGGCTGTGCATGCTTCCTCCGACTCTGGAAAGGCAGCCCATGCCAGCCAATAGTGTGGCAGCCGGCAATAATGTGGCAGCCGGCTTCTCCCCTTAGTTCCGTTCATTGTGAATAAGAATGCCATGCTGCAGAGAGGCTACAGGGGCTACCACGCTGCAGGGATTCACCCTTGGTTGTGTGAATGAAACTCACTACAAACCAAGGGTACATTCTAAGTTTTGGCGACAAGAGCAGAACCATGGTTGGGTCCAGCAACTGTAGTTCCGCTCATTTGGACAACTCTGCGGGCAAACCTGAGGTGAGTTTGCCTCAGGTTCCCCATTATGTCCGAAGGCAGCCATAGTCAACAACAGCCTAGCCCCACCCATCAGCCGGAGAAATAATAAAATGGGGGGGCTTGCTTCCCACCTCCCTGCCAGAAAGAAATCTGCTCCAATTGCCAATTTCCAGCAACTGCAGAGGTGAACAGAAGTACTGTACATCTTGGCGTCTGCCATTGGATGGAGGACTGAGGGCTGCAGGGTTGTTTTGGCATTGCCCCAGCACCCAAGCAGACACGAGACACAGAGTATAGGTGTAAACAAGGGCCACAATTTTATTTAACTTCTTATTAACTTTTAAAGAGAGCAGGAATTGGCTCACCACCCCATCCAGTGCGGTATCCCAAGGCACGCACCAGTAAGGCGTGCCTGGCCTATGGCATAGGGTGACACACCTTGGCTCGAAGCAGCCCCGTTGCGCTAGAGCAGGGGCTGCCTGTCCTAGCTGGCCTAATGCCAGGCCTCAGCCATAACAGCACCACCCGGTAGCCATTCAGCAATTCCGGGGAGCTTAGCCTGACCGAGTAGATCATCCAGAGCAGATCTCCCTGAGCCATGCAACCTCTAGAGAGTTGCCCTGTCTGACTTGTAGCCAAAAGCTTACCTGAAGGTGCTCACCAGCCTCAAATGTTATTCCAAACCTCACTGAATCTGGTTGTGACCAGCAAGATTGAATCCTAACAATCTAACTAGTGTCAGTACAGTCCAGAGCAGGTGAAAAAGGACGCGCACCACACGCCAAAAAAATTCCTGCCCGGCCACAAGTGGCGACCAGCACAAACCCAGACTGTATTTCAGGGAGGGAGGGCGGGTGCCTGAATGGAGCAAACGGCCAATCAGGGCCCCCGAAGCCTCATGCTTCTTCAAAGGGGGCTGCAGCAAACCGGCCGTGCCACCCAGTCGGGCGGCGAGCAGCCCGATTGTTATCTGTTGGGGATCTCATTTTTTATCAAAAGACTGGGCATCAGTATTCAAAATGAAATAACTAATGCATAGAGCAAATGTGCATTAGTAAGCAACTTGGGCTACTAATTTTTTTCTATTCCCCCCCGCCCCCCCCCCCCACTACATTTCAATAGCTGCTGCTTTCTCTGTGTTGATGAGGATGGGGCATTTTTCTAGATCCAGAGACAGCTCAGCTGTTTAGTCTAGTCCTAATGTGTGGGACTGCCCCTGTTGATCCGGGTCACTGATCTGACTGTGTAGAGAGGTGCAGCAAAGATTCCTTAACAGTTCAAAAATTACCAAAATGTCTAATTTTATCAATCAGATATTGCAAGCAACATTTTAAATGAGAAACATGTTAGCATTGTTTTCTCACTCTGTTCACATGCTTTGTACTTGTTCGCAACTCTCAATTGTTTTGGTTTGGGCAGGTTTTAAAGATGTCACCTGTCAAAAATTGTTCTTTGACTTCTATCAAATATTGTCAAAATAATTGACATGATTATATACCAGCTATCCAATACTAAATACCATTGAATGCTAGCTATCAAATGCTATAGATACTAGGCTAGCAACTGAATCCCAAAAGTGCCATCACATTGCAAATACTGATATCAAATAAATCACTTTGAGAAAAGCCGGCTTTAATGATCTTAAATGTATATCACTAGGTGCTGAATAGCAATATCAAATCTTCTGTGAATCTGCAAGATTCAATAGGCTGGCTCTCATGATCTTTGAAATGTCCGGAGAAGCGAAATTTAAGGCTTCCAGAGCTGCACACACTCCTGTTTTGCGATTATGAGAACTCAGAAAAGATCACTGCTGCCAAGTTGGCAACACACTAGCCCAAGCTCCTTCTCCCTACATCAGATCTGAAATTACCAATGTTGGGAGGAGCTCAGGCTGATTTGCTGCCAACCTGGCCGCAGCTATTATTTCTGAGTTATCATGATCACAAAATGGGAGCATATGTGCCTCTGGAATCCTTCGATTCCACTCCTCCCAACATTTTATAGATTGTGAGACTCAACCCATAGTTTTGTCTTTTTCAAATCTTCTGGGTGTTTTTTTTTGGGTTTTTTTAATACAAATTGGTTTCAACTGTTATTTTAAAACGGACCTCAAAATAAAATATGGAAGATCCAAAGGCACGTCTTGAGCACCATCAGGGTCAGAGCTCAAGACAGCTTGGTTGTCTAGATGCTGACCTTGACATAGCCTGTATAGACAATGGGGATCTGCTGAGCAATTTAATGACATGGAATGGCATTTGGAAAATAAGGGCCTTTAGTGGCTGTTAGTGGCCCAGGATTCATCCTATTGCCTGGCTGTGACCTCACCTAGGGGTTTCAGTTACCTGACGCATTTGAGAAAATTGGGAAATGATTAACAGTGGGTGGGCATAAATAAAGTAATTCTTCAGCTTGCTTGCCAAATCACTTTGGCAAGCAAAAATACTGTAATATTTTGGACTTTTCCACTGCCATAAAATCCCAAAGCCCTTACAACCACAATACTACTTGCCTTCCTTTCTTTGTGAATCAAAAGGAATGTATTACTTGCTTCTTGCTTCATAAATGTAATGGTGGAAAGCTGCAAACTATCTAAATTATTTTGGAAAATGGGTTTCAAAATGCTTCAAAGGGGCCATCAAAGCCCATTGTTCCAACAATCAGATCAGTCTTTCAGAATTGTGGATCTACTCTATTAGTTCAAAGGGCAAAAGCTGAAGCTGAAACAATTACTTCAGTGCTTTTCAAATTTTCAAATCAAGTATTCATTTCCTCTGATGAATACTGATGTTAAAACAGTCACCCTCTGAGAAACTTCCTTGTCATTTAATTTACTCTGTCAACTTCCACTAATATTAGATGAGACATTTTGTCACCACTGGAGCCCACGTGATGAACCGTCAGCCAACTGTGATTTCTTCTCCATAATCCTCAAAGTCACAGTATTGGTCTGCTAAGTATTTACACACTTAATCAAAAAAATACAAATGTAAAGTGCCTGAAAGCAAAACACAAAGAACATAATGGTAAGCAGCTTTGTGATGTGAAATCTGAACATTACGAAAAGTTGTTGGAAATTCTCTGTGGTGAGAGAATCCTTTTCTCATTATAGCAGAGTGCACAGAGGCACAACACAGCGGTAGTTTAGTTAGGCATGCGTGTGTGCTGAGAGTAAAGTAACTTGGAGCCAATTCATAGTTTCAAATCAATATATAAGGCATTTATTAAGGAACTCCATTCTAGATAGGAAAGTGAGGAGTTAGGATCTCTAATCTATCTATCTAGCTGGATGCAGATGGATTCTGCATCTTCTCTGCACACATGGTGCAGGGAGAGAGGCTCGCCATGTTGCAAGGTAGAAGGGCAGGTAGGGAAGAGAGAGAGAGGAAGGAAATTAATCCCTGAGATTAGCAATTTACATATCCAAAGGGACAGTGTCAGAGCAGTGAAGAAGGGATGACCAATGTCTTGACCCTTTAGCCCTCTGACTCACTAGTCTGTCCTCCACTGTCTGAGACAAGAGACAGCGATTTTGCACTATACAAGTCTGTAAAATTCTCACATTTTAAAGTTTGCTCCAGGTATTCCATTTATGCACTTCACTTGCCCTGCATGTTTAAAAGTCTATAAGTTTTGAAACGAGCAATCTGAGTTTCTTCCTGTGCTGATAATTCCATGCCCAGTCTAGACTGCTGAATCTTTTAATGTTTGTGTTCTGTTTCAGTATCAGATGTTCCTGTCAAGCCTATAAAAGATGCTTATAGAAGCATTACACTAGCCAACATTGTTGCCAAGTGCAGAGGCCTAGATTGATTGTTTCACTCCATTTAAAAATGGAATTGTGTCAGGAGAGCGAGACCAATTCTCATTAACAACAACAACAACAACAACAATTCAATTTCTATACTGCCCTTCAAAAAATGGCTCAGGGCGGTTTACACAGAAAAACAACAACCAAGATGGCTCCCTGTCCCCAAAGGGCTCACATTCTAAAAAGAAACATAAGATAGACACCAGCAACAGTCACTGGAGGTACTGTGCTGTGGATGGATAGGGCCAGTTAACTGCCTTCATTTTACAGAGCCAGTGTGGTACTTTTACATTTGAGGGAGACTAGGGCTCTGCACAATTGCAAATTTTGGATTGGAGCTGATCTGATCTGGAAACACAGATGTCACTTTTGGTTCCTTTGGACCCTTCAGAATGTTGTGACTGGCTTCACAACCCGATTTTTTATTGGTGAAAATCCTCACAGAAGTCTATGGGGAATGACAAATAAATCACTGAGGGGGAAACCTGGTTAGACATGGACTGCTGAAAGTTGCTCCACAAGTACATAAGGATGGCTGGACTCTGTGTATCTAATTACAAAAGAATCTGGCCATCCATTGTTCTTAAATTAATTTTTTTCAAGTAATCCAGAAAGTATACTCACAGAGAATCACAGAAGAAAAGTCATGACACATCTGAGAATAGCAGAAGAAGTGATGTAACATCAGAGAATCTTCCACTTTCATTTTAAAATATAAAATAACTGGCTAAAAACAAACAAACAAATGCATTATCAGGCAGACAGATAGGCAGCACTGTTCCCTCTAAGGTGTGTGCATGTCCATGCACACACAAGTTTTTTGATGTCTGCTCAGTTAATTTTAGATCCCACTCTGGTTGAATCAGAAAGTCCCCACTCTGAATGCACATCATGTGATCACACTGCCTTGATAGTGTTGCAGAACAAAACTCATTCTGCAAATAGATGGGGGGGCGGGAACGGAGTGAACACTGGTGGACGTATAGATGGTAGAAGATGTCTCTTTCCCCCCAACCATGATTGGGGGCAATTGGGGGGGGGATGCAGGCTCCCACTGCCATTTGGAACTCTGAAATGCTTTGGGATTTCCCGAATGGTGTCAGGTAACTCTAGCCCAAAATAGGCTTCCTGACTTTTAGATCGGAACTATCTCCAATACCTTCTGAAATGGCCAGTGTGGGGCCAGATCCAAAATTTATGATCCAACCCTACACAGACCTATATTTGAAACCCTGCTCAACCAAGATTTTCATTAGGTGACCTTGAAATCTCTATCAGTCTAATTTCATAAAATTAGTAACTCCCACATATATGTTGCCTTACCTCCTTGAAGGGGAGGCAGGATACAAATGTGATGTTAGATAAACACAAGTGATTAAAATTAGCTTAGTCCATGTCCACTTGATCTTTCCATTTGGGGGGTGAAGTAAATCAGTGTCCATTTTGTGATATGGGTGCTTCTCTGCCACTGACTGACCAAACTCCTACTCAGCTTCATTCATACACGGCCCAATGGCTGACAGACAAGAACAACTATTGACCTGGTTCAAATTCAGATGAACGACCTAGCGGTCAAAGGCCACTTATCTCATTATCGGTCACCTCAGACATCTGCTCCCTGGAGACTGGGAATGCATCCATAATAACAGCAAACAGTTTACTTAGTGGCTTGTGGACTGATTTCTTCCTAACACACGTTGATTAGGACTAGTATGTTCTACCTATTCATGTATTCACAGATACAACGTTGCGTGTGTTTGGGAGACATGTGTGTCCAAAACAAGGACACCTTATTTCTGCGGCTGTGAATGACCCAGATAACCTGGTGAGTATTTCATTTGTCCTGTACCGCTGGGCTGTATCTATAATCTGCAATTTCCCCTAGCATTTAGCATCTATTTCAGAACTCCATTTCCATAAGTGATTTTCCAATGCAAATATGTATTAGTACCGCTTTAGGCCTTCCTTGTCCTTTGTTTCTCATCATCGCCCTTCCACATCCAATGGGATTATGCTCCGTAACTGCTTCACTACTGAGTGTGCAGCCTTTGTTCTTTATAGTTCCACCCTCAAGGCTTTGCCATGTTAACCATCTACTGCAAATTGCACACCCACACTGCTTCCTGCTCTAGGAGCAAATTACTAAAAGGACCTTCCACAGCCACAAAATTAGCTCTGCTACGAATAATTCCTCTCCAAGCCCTACAGCTCCAAGCAAAGCAAGAGGTAGCATTTAGGAAAACAAAGGCCTGGTTAGAAACATGTAGGAATGGCAGAGATTCAGCTCTGCCTTTATCCTAAGGGGTAGAAAAGTGTCTCTGGAGAGTACCTTGGTGGGTTTCACAACCGCCCTTTTCTCTGGAATGAGTACCATTCACTCAGTTATTAGGAAGACTCCAGTGATGTTGCTACCAACCAGGTCTGTTGTTTTCTGGGTTGGCCTTGTCTTTTTCCTGACCTGATTTGTTGCTTTAAAAAAAAAAGTAAACCTCAATTGCAGCTCCAACCCCTGCTCTCTCCCCCTGCCTCCCAATTCTACTAAAAAATGACAGTGCAGCAATTCTCCCCCCGCCCCCAACACACACATTCAGGGCAAATCTGTGGAGCAGGGATTCATTACCCCATACCTGAAGTCATGCCATTAGTAAAAACATAAGATTGCTGTACTGAATGAAAGGGTCACAATTTTATTAAGCAGATTTAATTGGCTCAGAACAAACTCCAGTCCCATGCAGTGCAGTCCTAACTTAAGTTTGTGGTCAGACAACAGTTTTCTTCCCCTAAACCTTGTGAGGAACACACCCTGGCTCTGAGCACTAAATCAGGTTGCAGCTGGTTCCTGCTTCTACTCTATAAGGGTAGTGTGCTTTCATGGGGCTTAAACTTCCTTAGAGCTGAAAAGCCTCTAAGGACCAAGTGACTGCTCCTCATTTCTAAACCAGCTCAAGGGTGCTCACTCAAACTTCCTTAAGCCTATTCTCATCCTGCACTGAACCTGCCCAGTTGTGACCCATAGCTAACTAACTACATGAGAAAAAAAGGAAACAGTAGGGGAGGGGGGAACCCTTTCCTAACTTGGCCAATCTGTCAGGAAGCATTACCGCAATTTGTGTGGTGATGCAAATGGCCTCTGCACATGCACAGAGGTCACTCTAATAGCCCCCGCACATGCACAGAGGCCCAAACTGGGCGACAGCCAGCCAAGGTTCTCATTTGGGAGGCTGGGGTTTTTTTTGGAAGAGCCCCTGGTATAGCCTCAAATTTTTCCATCACTGCTGCCCCTGCCACCCCACCACACCCAGCGCCTTAATTAACTTTTCTCTCCCCACCCATTTTCCGTAGGGAATTCCCCCGTAACTCCTGTAAAGGGGAATCCTCACTGAGCCAGTCCATGAGTTGGTTATTTGAACTGGGGGTCTGTATGGTTCAAATTCAAACCAGCACCCTGCTCTTTGGGGGCCAATTTGGTTTGAACATGAATTGTCTGAACTGGGCCAGCTCGATGTCGAACCTGGCTCGAAGTGAGCTCACTCACACATCCCTAATTATTAGTAAAGGGAATCCTCACCGGATTCCCCTTTACCAGTAGATCCCGAACTGGTCTGAATCAGTCTGGTTCGAACTCAGACCGGCTGAACCGGTCCAGTTTGATATGAACCACAGTTTGAATCGAGCCGACTTGCACATTCCTACAGACAGACAAACCGTGACTCCGCCCCCAAGCCAGTATATAGAGACATTCACATAGAGAAGCATGCCCCATACAAAGAACTGAGACAAAGTCTATGGCAAAACCCCAACACTTCATAGCCTCACTCTCTTGCTGCAGATAGTGGAGACAAACTACTTTGTATTGGGGATGGGGATGTAGCTCTGTCGAAATGCATCTGCTTTCTATGCAGAAGGTCTCAAGTTCAATCCCTGGCATCCCCAGGTAGGGCTAAGAAAGACACTTACCTGAAATCCTGAAGAGCCGCTGCCAGTCAGTGTAGAGACAATACTGAACTCAGGCATCCAGACTAAGTTAGTCATGATTGAGTCACACTGACATCCAGGCTAAAAAATCATGGGTGCTACATGAGAAGCTCAGCTAACTAAAACAAGACCAGTGCTTGCACAGGAGGGGAAATTTCAATGACCTCCCCTTCCCCCTGAAAGCATTCTGTGCCACCTGGAAATATGTCCCTGAGAGCTTCATGACCAAAGGAAGGCCACTGAAATTCCCCCTGCCACATGACTGCCAGTGTAGCATTAGTTGCAGCCATCAGCAGCACTGGCACTTCTCATGTAGCGCCCATGTTTTGTCAATCTGGATGTCAACCACTGAAATTAATGGAACTTCAGTTAATCATTGCTGACTTGTCACATTGACTTTAGTGGTGCCTAGTTGTAACTAAGTAGTCTGAATCCTGCCCAGTGTCAATAATTTGGGGAGAATTCAGCAATTTCCCTGTGAATCTTTGCTTTCCAAATCCGCAGATGAGAGGCACATTGTGACTCTGAATTTCTATACCACAACTATGGGAAGAAATAATAACTTAGGAATGATTACATCTGCAGAAGAAATTTACAAAAGGCTTGCAAGTAGCTTCACAGAAGTTAGCTGACTCTTTGCTTGGCAAAGGTAGTGGGGAAACATAAGTTAGCAGTGCTTTTCTGTTCCCTGTCTCCTCTTCAGTACTTGCTGAGTATATTACAGAGTATACCGGGATTTATGTTGGGACATGCTGATATCAAGAACATGAACTTGATTTGTGCCACCAAAGGATGTCATTCAGGGTATCCAGAATGTGTCAAAAGGTAATAACTTGCAAGCATTATTTAGTGTCACTTGAGGCTGAATATGTGACCTATGGGTGAAAGTCTCTATATTGTATTACTAAACCTTCTGCCCCACTTAGGACATTTTTTCTTTCTGTAATGAGAGTGCAGGCATGCAATTCCACCTAGACAATTCCACCCAGAATCTTTGATGAGGTATTCATTCAAGGGATTTAAGCCTCGAAATATGGAGTCCTGGTGCTTAGCTTTGCTGGCAAAACTGCTGGAGAGGTTTTTTTTTGACTGAGAGGCTCAGATAAAGTGTTGGGACAAGCTTCCTATAACTGGATAGAAAGGACAATCATCCATCAATTGTGACCTCTAAACTAATCAGTATGAAAAATATACTTAGCTTTGCAGGCATTATATAATAGGAATGGACGATTATGGAAAATACAGTTAGGGCGTCTTCTGTGTATTTGGAAATGTTATGAATGCTATGAACTTTTACCATACAATTAGCATAAAATAATCTGAAACCAAGAATTCAAATCACAGTCCAACAGATCCAATGATACAGTAAAGTCATTCACACAATCAAAAACTATGTTCTGTCCAGGTTTGGGAGCTGTGTGTGATCCCGGTTTTTGGCTGTGTGGAAGCAAGGTAAGAGGAAAACCTGGATAGAAGAGATTGTGTGAAAGCAAGGTAAGAATAAAACCTGGTAGCTTTTCATTTCTACCCAAGTTTCCCTCCTAGCTTGCTTTTACATAACCCAAACTTGGGAGCACACACAGCTCCCAAACCGGGATAGAACACAGTTTTTGATTGTGTGAATGACCTCAATAAATGCAAAAAATATGTAAGAAATGAAATATATTAACTTGACTGTATCACAGAATAATATATAAACAGTGGTAGTAATTGATCATACAAAGTAAAAATACTAATGAAACATGAGATACACTAAACAACATCAAATAAGAAACCAACTATATCGTCCATAATATATGCTAAACTGACAGCAAGATGGTGATAAGCTGTTTCATACTGTGTTATCAAGTGTCCATGTATAAGTTCATATTGTTTCTCGTTAACACCAACCATCTTCACAGAGACTCCTGAACCATGTGAACCCATGCTAACTGGGCAAAGAGGCACCTTTTACCATGGTGATTCTCTTTATTTAGCAGGGGGAGAGTAATTGGCCCTATCCACCCCCAGCACTGTACCTCCAGTGACCATTGCTGGTGTCTATCTTGTGTTTTTTTTAGAATGTGAGCCCTTTGGGGACAGGGAGCCATCTTATTTATTTATTATTTCTCTGTGTAAACTGCCCTGAGCCATTTTTGGAAGGGTAGTATAGAAATCGAATTGATGATGATGATGATGATGATGATGATGATGATGTTGTTGCAAAAACATTTGAGGACATGGAATAAATCCTCTTCATAAGGAACTTCAAAATCTTCTCTTATGATGTCATATATCCAGATTCTTTTGTAATCTTGTCCCAGAGGCTTTTCAGGAGTAAGGTTACAAAAGAATCTGGATATATTGAGTCTTTTCTCATGACCAGTGAGAAAGGGCAAGAGGGCTAGCGAGGAGGAAGCCTTAAAAAGCTGACCTCCCCACAGACAACTGAGGGCTCCCTCTTGATCATGCCCACCCACACGATTACCAGCTGCTGCCAGTAGCTCAGAGGGTCAGGGGCTGGGATGTGTTGCCCCGCTCCCCCAGAACTCCCAAAATGTACCACACAAGTGTGCATTATGGGGATCCCCCTCCCCGAAGCTGGCTGGTGATCACAAAAATGGTGTTAGGAGAGCGCTCATTCTCCTAACCTCATTTCAGAGGGTGGCCATGGAGGCGGGTTTGCCACCGAGGTACCACCGGATTGGACCCGATCTCAGTGGTACACACACACACAGGCAAAACTGGGCTTCCTTAGCCCGGTTTTGCCTGTATGTATGGATAGTTTCATTGCATCATAAGAGCAGATTTTGAAGTTCTTTATGAAGAGGAAGTGTCCCCCTCCCTCTCTGTGCCTGCTTGGCTGTGCAAGAAGCCTTCACCACAGGGATGCCAAAGGCTTTTGTGAGTGCTCAGCCCTTCTTCCATCCACCTACTGCTGTGCACAAAGTGAGCCAGTATACCCAGCACAACATGATAATTAGTGCTGGGTGAACTCTTCCTAATCCAACTCAAAACCTGAGTAAGAAAGAACACACCCTTTCTCCTCAGAAATAGAGCACTCGGAAAATAATTCATTTTCAATCCTACTTCCTAGTCTGTTCAGAACCTGTCTCACTCCCAATAATTTCACTGGGTGTATGACAAGGTCCAGTCTGATCCCTCCCACAACCCCCTGTTCCCAGCACCTCTCCTCTCACCCACCTGCCTCTCTAGACCTGCCTTTCTCTCACTAGAAAGACTACAATCCTCAGCACTCTCTGCATTTCGCATGCACTGGCTGACATCCCAGCTAAGGACCAGTGCTCCATACTGGTGCTGTGGGTGGCATCGACTAACTCCAGTGATCACGCTGGGGTGTGTATGTTTGTATTTTGCCAGCCTCCCTTTTGCCTGGAGGTGCTGTATGCCACCTGAAAAGATGGCCCTGCAAGCTGTACAACCCTCAGGAATATATTTTTGGGTGACAGAGCACTTCTGGAGGAAGGGGGGGTTCTTCAAAAGTCACACACCCATGTGAGTGTCATTGCTGTATTAGTCTGGAACTTATTTGCAACATTGGCATATTGCACAGAGCCCTGGGATTTCCCCAGTTAGGAAGTTGGCCATGGATAACAGCATGCCAAGTATGAGGGATGGAGGGCAGGAGAAAGAAGTCTATCCATTCTCCTGCTGGAGCCACAAGGAAAGTACACTGGGGAAGA
This sequence comes from Hemicordylus capensis, assembly GCF_027244095.1. Lineage (NCBI taxonomy): Eukaryota > Metazoa > Chordata > Lepidosauria > Squamata > Cordylidae > Hemicordylus > Hemicordylus capensis. The sequence continues at coordinate 384,353,116 of NC_069658.1, forward strand.
ACTGACTTGGTGGTAGGGAGCAGGAGGAAGGGAGCAGGTTAAAACATGAGCTGAGGAAGAACTATCTATGTTTCAACACTTTCCTCACATGACGAAGTTAGCAGATCCAAGTCCTGAGCTGTGGAAATCTTTCTGTGGAAAGCTGTGGGAACCCTGTGGAATCACTGATACTACTGTTGTAATAACTGCTGGCTGAGCATTTCTTTTATTAGATTGATGCCTGGTGAATAGTTCAGGATGCCTAGGATATATTTCCTTAATGGGTAGGAATGGTGGGGAAATATCTGCATTTCCTTAATGTGACTGCATGATTAGGATATACAGTATCTGGAAGGATCTCTTGAGTGTTAGACATCAAAGCTTGGAAGACTTCCCCACAAGGTAAGGGGAGGAGCTGATGCGAGGGGCATATGTGTGAAGGAACAAAAGAATCAAGGCAGATAGTCAGTCTTGGGACAGAAAGAGGGAGGGGAGGCCGCTGAAAGCTGAAGACACTGTAGGGTTCAGGGTCTCTGTCTGGGCCTGTTATGAAGTAGCAAGAGTGCACATATGGTGCCTACATACTGCTTGCCTTTCCCTGTGCTCTATTTGCATAATGTAAATGTATATTACAAATGCACCATAAGCTCTGTGCTCCAAAGGAAATCAAACTCCAGTAGTAGTGCCCCTGGAGCTTTTCTCTGTTCAGAGAAAACCAAAGAATATGCTGAACATATAAAAGGCTAGACTTGAGCTTGGCTTTTGAGTGGCAAGAGGTAACCTAGTACTGAAACTGTATTATTTATTTGTGTAATGCTTATTTGTGATTTATCCTAGTGATGGAATACAACTGCAAGAGGATATTTGCTGCCCAGCTTAAGGACTACTTCAGGGACCAGACAAAGCCACCTGGGGATAATTTGACACATTTCACCTTCTCCCTATCCAAAGTCTTCTGCAAATATTTAAATGTAGTGCAGCTCAAACAGTCCTCCTGCAATCTATAAAAGGGCCAGTCTTTACTACAGGATGGACGTACAGAGCATTACTTCCTTACTCACAATTCCATCGCTTTCTCTTTATGAGTTCAAATCCCATCTATTCTGAAATCGATCCTATTCTGGGGTTTGCCAGTTTCACGTCCCTAGTTCATCAGTTTAAATTGCATTTTAGTGTAAATTGGTCATATTGCAGCAGCCCTTGTTTCCATCTGCCTCCTCAGCTTTATCTATACAATGTATCTGCCCTAACTCCATCTAATGTTTACCTTTGGGTACCTCCTTGTTAACTCTTCAATTGCAATGGCGTTGCAGCTCTTCCAAACCCTCTTTCTCCATCAATATGCTTCACTTGCAGCCTTTTATTTTGAAAGAGGCCTTATTCCCTCTTCTGAATTCTAGTCTGCTTAACATATTTCAGATCCTTGTAGGGATGTGCACGGAACTGTTGGGCAGTCCATTCTAGGAGCGCCAAACCGGTTCCATGGACCAGTGTTTGAGCTGGTTCGAAGGTGGAGGTGGATAACTTTAAGGGTGGAGGAGGGTGCCCTTACCCCTCCCACTGCATTTCCCCCACCGGCGCTGTGTATTCAAACAGTCCAGCAGGGCGGCAGTGTACCTCCCTGCCACCCCATTGCTTCCTTGGACCAGATGTGACTAGAAGTTCCCAGGGCATGTGTGCATGTCATACGTACGTGCACATGCAAGCATGAGCATGTACAATGTGTGCATGTACGCCGGGAACCTCCGGTCACTTCCTGTCCAAGGAAGTAACATCTGAGGAAGCAACAGGGCGGCAGGGAGATACGCTCGCCAGACCGTTTGAATACACAGCGCCGGTGGGGGAAACACTGCGGGAGGGGTAAGAACACCCTCCCCCACCCTTAAAGTTATCCACCACCCCACCTTTGGACCGGCAAGTGCTGGTTCCATGCATATCCCTAGATCCATGCTGCATGAAGCAGGATGGAGAGCTGAATGCACCACATATAGGGCACCCAGGATCTTCAGTGCTAACTGAAAACCATGCAGGGTAGGCTAGGGGCTTTTTGCCCACCCTATCCCTGGCTGTCATTCTTCCTTGTCACAGAGATGGGGCTTGGGTGCCTCTGACTAGGCCTAGCAATGCCATAGCATGCTCTTATGGTGTTCTTATGGGAAGAGCATCTGCATGTGAGCACTGTAAGATATTCCCTTTAGAGGATGGAGCCGCTCTGAAGATAGGGCTGGGAGAGACTCCTGCCTGCAATCTTGGAGAAGCTGCTGCCAGTCTGTGTAGACAATACTGAGCTAGATGGACCAGTGGTCTGACTCAGTATAAGACAGCTTCCTATGCTTTTATGTTCCTGTTGAGGAGACTTTCCAGAAATCACAGTGAGGGCATGCACACAAGCAGCCCTACCTAGTCCTGCGCAGGACTGCTTGTGTATAGGAGGCCACAACTTGCTTTATCCCTGCCCCGTCACTGCTTGTCGATCATTCACACCCCGGTGTGGGGAGCAATCACAGAGCAACATGGATCATGCGGGGGTAGGTAGGTTGTGTCCTGCCTTTTCCCACCACCCCCCACTCTTCCCAGCCATAACTGGAATGGTCATGAGAATGACATTTATGTATCTCAGGCAGTAAGCATCCCTCAATATATTCCAACACCACTTCAAGAACTGAACTAAATTCTTGCCTCTGCAGAAGAATCCTTGGCCTTTAGGAGTCGAAGCCAAGTATGAAGGCAAAGGAAGAAGAGGCATCCTTCTTCCACTGGCATGCCTGGCCTCCATCTTACCTCATCCTTGCTTGTGTAGGCCATGCAGGTGGAAAGCCATGCAGTGGCTCCCCTCCATAGAGTCCCTGAGACAGATACTTACTGCCACTATCACCTCAGGCCAGGTGAGGGGAGCAAGCAGCCATCCCTCATCAAGCTGCCACTCATCCCACAGCTGTGGTCTGGCAGTGCCCCAGCCCTCTCCTCTGAACTCACCCCACCTTTGCTTGGCTTGTGGAGGCCTTGTTATATTAAATGTCATATTGATTGACAATTCATTACTTTTAAACAAAATACACTGAATCTGGGGCTCTAAACTTACCAATGATTTTTGGATCTAGGGGTCTAGCTATAATTGAGTGGATGGGTTCAAAGAACCTGGGGGCCCCAGCTCCTGAGGGCCCCCCAGCTGCAATCCTCCCTATTTTCTTCATTATCTCCTCATAGAGAGGGGCAAATATGGCCCCCCTCTCCCCTAGCTACACCCCTGCTAGGATCTTGAGCACCCCCTCTCCCTCATTGTGCAAATAAACTTTATTTGGGAGCTTGGTGTTGGAGATCTTCTTGATATAGAAAGCAAGGGGCTCACCATCAGGGCAGGCCTAACTAGTTCTGAAAGTGTATCAACAGGGATGATGGTCTGGCATTGGACAATGATGTCATCTCTGACTTATTTTTCAGGGGTTACCAGAGAGCTAGCTGGGGCAGAAATGACTTTTTGGCCACCATTGACCTGAACTAGTGACCTGGAGGTCTAAAGGGTGATGTCTCATGACCCAGAGATGACTCTATCTTTTCTCCACGACAAAACTTTCTACTCTTGCTAGAGAATGAAGTATTGTCTCTCTAACAAGTTCTGTTGCCACTGGAATTCAGACCAGCCACATTTGCAAACTGATAGCCTCACCCCTTCACCTTCTTTTGTAGGCATCTATGCATTCTAAAGGAAGATGCTCCTATATCAGAGGGGTGCAGGGGATAAGATCCTATCTTATTGCCTAAGTGGCTCCTCAAATAATAGAAGTAACCAAGCCAGATTTATTAAGAAAAACGACTCACTCCTGAGAAACAGTTCCTGAACTTCTGTGCATACCAACAGAAGCATTTCAGGGAATGGGATAGTCATAGAATAAGAACATTGTGGCTGCGAGTTATTAAAGTCAAGTACAGCCTGAGTGTTCAAAAAGAAGATACATTTCTGAGAAACGACCAGTATGGGTATGATTATTTGCAGACCAGAGGCATATTCAGTTATAGTTAATAGGAATCTTATTGTCATTTTTTTCGGAAACAAATGCGAACTTATTGACTTTTTTGAACTAGTAGAAAACAGAGATTGTTAAAAGACTGCACGAATATCCCCATGCTTGAGTGGCAATCTGGAGATTACTCTATAGAAGTCAAATAACAAGTCAAATACAAGAGCACTCTATATCGGTGCTAGCAGTTGAACAGGGGGAGTCATGTCACAGGCACCACATAGTAGCTGTCTGTGACTCTCACATAACCAACATCCTACACAGTACACTATGATGACTTCAGTGAAAGTGTTATTCCATGAAAGACATCAGGATACCCCACAACACCTGAGCAACGGCTTTGCATATATTGTGCAAGATTCTTAGATCCTGCTAACACATAACTGAAGTGGCATGATTGCTACCACTTTGGGGACCCCTTCCACGCGACTCTGGGCAACGTCTGCATTCTGCACCTTCTGATTAGAGCAAATAATATGGTTATTACTCAGCCAACACTTCTCGATTAGGTGTGTCACCACCATGGTAAATAATCATGGAATCTACCATGACCAGATGGGCAGAAAAAGATTGCATTTAATTGTGTTCTCATTGTGTTTTATTGTTTTAAGGATATATATATTTTTTTGCTTTTTAATATCTACTATTTTGCTTGTATATCCCCTTGGTATGTGCTTTTATAAAAGGCGGTATACCAATATAGCAATCAATCAATGAATCAAGGAACAAATAAAAATAGATGTTAGTATGAGAGCAGCCACAGAAGCAGCTATTCCTGTTATATGTGCACAACCCCCCAAAAATGTGATTCAGTTTGAATTTGAATAAATTCATTTTGAACCGTGTTGCTCTGAACTGACTGTCCGGTCCAATCCATTTGATCAAACAGGTTCGGTGGTTCAGGCGGCCAATATACTTATAAAGGGGAATCTGGTGATGATTCCCTTTTACAAGTAAAGGGATGGGGGACTCTCCTAAAGATAAGGAGCGAGGGCGGCAAGAGAGGTAGTAAGTCCCTTACCCAGCTGGCGTGGCTGATGGCACTGCCACTCACCCTCCCAGTGTGGCCCAAAGGACACTCCTCTCTCCTTTACCAAGCCACCACCGAGCTGGCAGCTTGGCAAGGCAGGGAGGAGTGTGCTATGCCAGGAGAGAGAGTGGCAGCACCAGCAACCACACTGGCTGGGTAAGGAGCTTTTTACCTCTTTTGCCACCCCCGCCTGGCTGCCCCTTACCGTTGTGAACTGGTTCACCTGAAACAGGATTGGTTTGGTTCAGTCGTGGTCCAAACCATCCTCAGTTCAGTCTGCAATTGAACCTCCAAACACATTTGTGCACATCCCTAGCTATAGGTGACACGTAAATGGGGCTGCAGACTAAATATCTCTGCAGTCGACACAATGGATCCCTGTGACAAAGACTCCCACCCACAAATACCACATAAACCTTGCTCCTCTGACACTGTGTAGCAAGGAGCCAAATTGGTCATCTTTGAGTCTGGGATGATTTCTGAGAGCTTAAACTATACAATTGACTGTTTTGTAATAATCTGCTCCTAGAAAGCTGTGTTTAGCCCCTCTAACCCCAAATGAGTTCCACGCACTTCATTTGCAGTGTGGTGCTCAAGCTAGATGACAGTTCTGTTGGCTAAATCTTTGAGTCAGTTCAATTATCTTGTTTTCATTACACTTAGTCATTTAGAAGGGTTTAAAGACCCAGTAGCTGACTGAATAAATCCAGGGGGAGGGGGAGGAAGTTTGTGCATATTTTAGGAATGATTAAGGGGATTTGGCTCAATGACACAACAGTGCCCTTAAATGCTTTAATTCCCACAAGATGTTATTTAATTAATTCTTCGGTGTAGCTCTCCTTTAGCAAGTTATTTGATTCACTATAGCTCCACAGTAGGACATTTCCTAAATGTACAGTTATTTGTTAGAAAAATAATACCTTCTCCCACATCTGGTTCAAATATTCTTTATTTCCCCACTCCACCCCATACCTCCCATATTTTTCATTTATGTTGTAGACCTTTGTTGAGCTTTAAAAAGAGAATGCCATTACTTAAATCTGATTTCATTTGTTTACTATAAATTTAGGGCATGATCCAACCAAAGGAAAACTTTAAAGCCCCAGTGATGTCAAGGGCAGTATTATGCAAATTTCACTCTCTTACTTGGAAACCAGTGGCACTTAAAAGTGTGTGGCCTTGTCTGGATTATGCCCATAATGTATTACAGTGGTTCTCAACTTTGTGTTCCCAGATGTTGTTAGACTACAATTCCATCATCCACAGCCATAATGGCTGGTGGTGGCCAAACAACCTCTGGGAACCCAGGCGAACCCCTGATACATAACATCAGTTGTGTCTCTTTATAGTAAGGGTTCCCAACCTGGGTTCCCAAGGAACCCAGGTTGGGAACCACTGCTTTATAGTGATATTGGGCGCGCTGGAGGGTTAAAGAAGAGGCAGTAGAGGCAACTGTCTATGGTGGCAAATTCCTCCAGTGGCAAATTTTGGTCTTATGGGGGAAAAAAATTAAACATTAAAACGGAGGGGGAGTAGATATCTATTTTTTAACTTTAAAACCACCACCACACTGCATTGTGGCAGTGTGGTGGTGAAGATGGTGGCGATACATGTGCACAAAAAAGCCTGAAATTGGGTGATAGCTGTCATTTGGGAGGTAGGGGGGCTTGGATAAGGAGGGGTATCGCCGCCCTCTCTGACGCCAATGCAGCGGAAAGGGCAGTGATATCCCTACTTACCAAAGCCTGCCTACCTCCCAAATGATAGCGTGCGCAGAAAGGCCCCAAATCAGGCAATAGCTATCATTTGGGAGGTAGGCGGGCTTGGGTAAGGAGGAGTATCACCGCCCTCTCTGCTGCCACGCCACTGCACTCCTGCGCGGCAGCAGTTTTAACATTTAAAAAATAGATTTCACCCCCGCTTCTCCCTTGCTGCTGGGGCGGCAAGTCTTTGGCCACCTACGGGCAGCAAAGAGCTTAATCCGCCCCTGATTGGGCGAGCTCCTCAGCCAAGCATAGATGAGTGAAGTATGTTCAGAACAAGAGGATAATTCTGGTGAAAGTCTGGCTCCTGCTGTTGTCCAGTCCAGCAAGCAAAAGAGACACACAGGAGCCTACTTCTACACTGAAGCTGCTGGATCAGGAACCACACATACAGAATCAACTGCAAAACTGATGCATATTTGCATCATGATCAGATCTGAAGGCAAGGCACTCAGTATGATGCTTATCCACACTGTGTTGTGTGGAATGGAATACACTCTCACCCACCCACCTTACTTTGCAGATTAGAGTGTGCATCCCCATCCACTCTCTCGGCTACTAAGTGTCTACAAAATCTTGTTACACATGACCCTCTGGAATAGGGCCTCTGTCTATTGGTCATTTGTTGTGTTTGTGCTACCAAAATGGATAGACTTTTCCGTGTGTGTTTAACCGTTTGTTCCTGGAATAATCTCTCCCTGGCTGAGTAAAACCATACCTTGTACAGTCCAGGGATTGATTGAGTGAATTTTGTGTTCGGTAGCTGACTAAATGGAATTTGGATGAACTCAACAATTGCCATCTTGCTGCCCTTCTAGGGTACCTTCCAATCAAATTCCTTAAATGGACTCTCCTGTACAACTTATGGTAGCCTTCTCTTCCTTTAGCTTCCTCCCAACTTAGCTGATACTAGGCTGAAAAAGCTACAGAGATGAGAGAAGCCCCCTTATTTCTGTTGCCGATATTGGCCCCTACCTTATTTAGTGTGTGCGTGTATGTTTGTGTGTGAAACACAAGTGGCAACAAGGTGCAGGTTTTGTGTCAAAACCAGGTACACATGGTACAAGAAGGGCAGGAGGCACAGCTACTCCCACGACACTGATTCTCACAATCAGCATCAAGAGACAAAGCTGGACTGCATACCACAGGCGCCATTGTTATTACATTTCATAATGGTGTACAACACAATATTTCACAGTTTGCATTACAGCACATCTGAAACGGTGTGAAAGGAAGTGATAGTTCTGGAGTTAGTCTGGGAACCTCCCCAGGTGCTGTGGAGGAGCCACTGAGGCCTAACATAGGCCAGTAACTGAACTAGGAGAATACAGCTATGCTGCTGCTAGTGATATCTCCAGGAGACGCAGGGTCCTTTCCTGCCTGTCCATGTGGGACCTGGTTTCTGTATTATTCCATAAGCAATAACTGTGAAAAACTAGCTGAAGAATATGGTGGTGTAGGTGTTATGTGCTCTCAGTCACTCCAAGCCAAGCCAATTCTTTATGGAGGTTTGCTTCTCCAGGGGACGTGGTAACTGGTGGATTAGCCTTGATTTACAGCATTACTCTGCATGTTCTCAGCTATGCCTGTTTATTTCAATATTTTTTTTGGTTATTAAACGCCCATTATGCACCCTAATCCCTATAAAGAGAGGCCTCTTTAGAAGTGCAGCACATATACTACATCTTTGCACATAGTAAGTGGATTCATGGGAATGAGCCACTAAAAATAAATTACCTCTTTCCCCCCACTTTTTGAAGCAGCCTATCTATAGTGTGCTTGAAGGCAGCACAGCTCTGATTTACTGTTGGGTTTCCCAGAGATCAAATAAAAGCCAAATGGGGAATGATGGAAATTCCTCAAGGGAGAAACCAAGTCTAGGTAATCGGCTTTCACACTTCCCTTTCCAATGAGACTAGTAGAAGTCATGCTCACTGACGCTTGGTGAAATGGCGGAAGAAATCCTCAACAGCAGCATTCTTTTCTCAGATTTTACAATATAAGCATACAAATACTTCTTCCCCTCTGCATGGCTTCATTACATGTTTTCCATTTTGAAATATATCAGCCAAAGCCTGCTGAGCACCCAAGCATTTCCATCATCCAAGCATCATCATGCTGAGAAGAGTTTGGATAAATGGGAGTCCTCTACAAAGGGCTACACGGACTGACTAGGGCAGGGTTTCTTAACCTTGGGCCCCCAGATGTTGCACTAAAACTCCCATAATCCCCAAGCAAAAGCCATTGCAGCTGAGGATTCTGGGAGTTGTAGTCCAACAACTACTGGGGGCCCAAGGTTAAGAAACCCTGGACTAGTGAACAAAATCTCTTAGTGGAACATAGGAAGCTGCCTTATACCAAATCAGACCATTTGTCCAATTAGCTCCATATTGTTTACACTGACTGGCACTGGCAGTACAGTAGCTTCTCCAAAGTTGCAGGCAGGAGTCTTTCTCAGCCCTATCTGGAGATGCTGCCAGGGACTGAACCTGGGACCTTCTACATGCAAAGCAGATGCTCTGCCTCTTCTGAGCTATGACCTCATCCACTAATGCATGCATATGGGTGTTGTGTGTGCAGGCCTCAATACATTTTCTTTAGAGCCAACCCCAAAATTTAGGGACCAGACAATGGACATTTGGCAACATTACCAGACTTAGTTACATTATTGGGGTGGTAGCAAATGGGCTCCTCTTTATAAGTAACTTACTTATAAAACAAATAGGGCTGTCTGGGACACATGGAGATGGGACACACAGAGATGTTATAAAATAACTGTACCTCTGAATATCCTAATCTAGGCACCACAGTTACATTTTTAGGAGTGATGGCTCCCTGGTGCCTGGCATTTGTGAATGTTTGGTGTAGTGAATGTTGAATTCCATCAGTTTGTCCCATGGAGTCAGGGATGTCACTGTTGTTCATAACCTTCACCTGATGGTTGTTTTGTTTCCCGCCTTTTGTTGGTGTAGAGCAGGGGTGCACAGCTCCGGCCCTGCAGCTGTTGCTGGATTACATCTACAGCCACAGTGGCCAATAGTGAGGGATGATGGGAGTTCAGCTGGAAGGCCAAACCTGTGCATCCCTGGTGTAGAGCAGTGTAGACCAGATGACAGAAACTGAATTTTGGATTCAGTTTGTTCATTCAAATATCATTTCTGATCAGCATTTCCAGAGCTCGTCCATTTGGAAAATTCCAAGAGAACTCTGAAACTGGCACCTGCCTATCTTATATCACCATCTCTTGTAAGGCATAAATATCTTAGGCGAGGCCAATAGTCCTAATAGCCCATTTTCTGGAGAGACCATTGATAGAATAAAGGGAAGAGCAAATGGCAATAACAAAAGTAATACTTCCTTGCTTAGTGCAGGAATGCTATCAACTTGAACTGAAGACATTCCAAAAAATGAGAGAATTTTTATTAGGAATGAACAAAATCATGCCAACTTTCCTCATAGATGTGGTCATTTTGGAAATACTGTAATTGCATAGGCATGTTGGCTGTTATATGCATTTGCACTACATCCAATATGGTGGCCATTAAACAACTTCCTTCTGTTAATAGCTTCTGGAGCGCCATTTAATATTCCTGTTCCTTTTAGTAATGGGCACAGTCTACTGTGAACATTTCCTGCACATGCCCCATTTCAGTGAACTGAAGCTATACAAGGTCATTACTCTGAGTACTTTTCATGCTAGCCCCAGCGGCTTTGATGGAGAGGTATGCTAGCATGAGATGGACCCATATGATGGGTCCCCTTTGATGGAGGGGTATGCTAGCATGGGATGGACCCTTTGATGGAGGGGTATGCTAGCATGGGATGGACCCATATGATTCAGCCTCACCAGAAGAAAATATTCCTGGGTGACCAGTGCAGCATCCAAGATAAGCAAAGGGTAGCAGTTTCACAATGGCAGCAGTGCTCAGCATGCCAATTCTAAAAACCATTTATTGCTAACACCACACCAGAAAAGACTAATCCATAAGATTGGTGAAGAAAGGATGAAGTAGTAGTAATAATAATAATAATAATAATAATAATAAGAAGAAGAAGAAGAAGAAGAAGAAGAAGAAGAAATTGCCCGAACACCAGAGGCACAAAAGACCAGCTGCTGATTGACAAAATGATTTTAGAAAATTGCAAGAGAAGAAAAACAAATCTGTGTTGCATGGATTGACTACAAGAAAGCCTTCAACTCATTGCCTCACACATGGATACTAAAATGTTTAGAAACAACTGGTGTCAGCAAAAACATTCAGATATTTATTTTAAAAAAGCAATGAGCATGTGGATTACACAGCTAACAATCAATGGCGAGACACTTGGACAGGTTAGCATTAGAAGAGGTGTTTTCCAAGGGGACTCACTATCCCTTCCATTGTTTGTAATCGCCATGACTCCACTTTCACAAACACTAAACAAAACAGGCCTCGGATACCAAACATCTAAAACATCAAGTAAAATAAACCATCTGCTGCACATGGACGATCTGAAGTTGTATGGAAAGTCCCAGTCAGAAATCGAATCACTGCTAAACACTTTTCGTATATTCAGTAGCGATACAGCAATGGAATTTGGACTAGACAAGTGTGCTGCATTAATAATGAACAGAGGGAAAATAAGAAAAACAGAAGGAATAGAACTGCCCAATGGAAGCAAGATCAAGAACCTGGAAGAGAAAGAACATTACAAATACTTGGGCATTCTCCAGGCTGATAACATTGCACACACTGAAGTTAAAAGAAAAATGGGAAGTGAATACATCAGGAGAGTTAGAAAAATCCTCAAGTCCAAACTCAATGGCGGGAACACCATACAAGCCATAAACACCTGGGCTATACCTGTTATCAGATACACTGCAGGAATAATAGACTGGACCCAGGCAGAGCTAGAGACGCTAGATCATAAGACCAGGAAAATAATGACCATCAATCATGCTCTGCACCCCCACAGAGATGTAGATAGGCTATGCCTCCCACACAACTCAGGTGGAAGAGGAATGCTGCAAGTCCATCAAACAGTAGCGGAGGAGAAAAGTGTCCTTGAAGAATATATCAAGGACAGTGAAGAAGATGCACCTCAGATGGTCAATAATGAGAAACTATTCAACACCAATGAAAGAAAGCAGGCCTACAAGAAAGAACAAGTCAAGAACCGAACAAAAAAAATGGAAAAATAAGCCATTGCATGGTCAATATTTGCACAATATAAGTGGAAAATCAGACAGAATAGAAGAAAAAGAAATAGAAAAAATAACAAAATACAAATGCCCCCTCCCCTGGCCTCGTGCTGAGGGGAGGGCGATTTGTCTCTGCCCCTAGTATGGGCCCTAGGAAGCCCTTGATTTGGCCTCAGCTTTTGGTGGGGCGGGACTAAGGTTGCTGCTCTTGTGGCTCCCTGCCCCAAATGCTCAGTGCAGAGTTTGGTTCCCCCACCCTCCCTTTCCTAGGATCAGAGTGGGTCTAGAGGCTGGTCACCCTCCTGAGGGGCCGAATAGGAATTTTTGGCTCCCAATTCATTGGCCATGTTGGGGTTTTTTCCGCCTACTCAATTCTGCTACCCTAGCATTAACGGTTAGTTAGTTAGGTCACGGCTTGGCAGGGACAGTGTGGGATGGGTGGTAAGTAGATGGGATGGAACATCGGTGAGCACCCTTTGACAGTTAAAACAGGTGATTGGTCAATCACTTCCTTGTGGTTTGTGCAGCCCAAGGAGGACAATTTGCCATGAAACCTGCTTCAGGCTCTTCACATACCCATGGGCTGCGCAGTCTGGGGTGTGCGAAGTCCTAGAAGGCTCCAGGCCCCCTTGGGGTTTGGCCGTGAAGGGGAGGGAGCAGGTTTTCCACCTGCTGCCTTCCTGAGCCAGGGTGTGTTGCCCAAGCAAGGCGCGGGGGAGGACGCGGTAGTCTGAACCCAGTCTTTGCTAGGCCCCACACTGTCTTGGGGAGGTGGGCTTAACCCTACCCAGTCCGCTAATCCGATTATAGTTTATCAATAAAGCTGTGGCCCTTTTTACCCACTACATTGTTGTCTGTGTCTTCCTGAGGCCATGGTCTGGGGACAAGATCTACAAATTGAAATTGAAAGGCTGTGGCAGAAAAAGACCAAAATAACCCCAATGGTAATTGATGCCCTGGGCGCAATTCCAAAACAACTCGAAGAGCACCTCAACACCATAGGGGCCACAGAAATCACCATCGGCCAGTTACAAAAAGCAACTTTACTGGGAACAGCCTATATTCTGAGATGATATCTATAACAACAGCAACAACATTGACAATAAAATTCAGCCATCCCAGGTCCTTGGGAAGGACTCGATGTCTGGATAAAACAAACCAGTCAATAACACCTGTCTGACTGTGTAAACAACAATAATACTATGGACTGTCTCTAGTGTCTAGTCCATCTGGTCCTAGAACTGTTTGGGCCACTGAGGAGATCACAGAGACCTAACCACATACACGGGCTTCTGCTGCATAAGTGTACTATTTCCCCAGATCTCTCTCACATGACCTTCTAATCCTGAGGTCTTCTGGGCTCACCTTTTAAAGAGGTAACATGCAAATGCAACAATGCTTCAGACTTAGCACAGATGTGCTCTCTACAGCACTTTATTGTGCAGAATGTGCAGATTGGCTCTCTCATCTTACGTGAAAAGTTAAACTGTTCACCAATTCAGTTAAAAAACAACAACACACAACTTCTTGAAAAGGTTCATGGAAGTGACCCTGATCACTTAAAACGTTTCACTCTTTCTATCTATGCATTAGAGTTCGGCATCATGTTGGTCCAGTAGGCATGTTGCATACTATGTGCTCTCTCTTGAGCATTATCAAATGGAGTTCTGTTACAACAGCCGGGAGACCCAACAGTTAGAACCAACTGAGATCGCTGCTGTCATGATGGAACTCCACTGGAGTTCCAACATGCCTGTCAAACTCCCTCCATGGCCTGCCCTCTACTTGCTGCTCCCTTATCTGGGACTGAGTAGGGTCAGAAGTAGGGATGTGCACAAAACCAGTTTGCCCTGTTTAATTCGAGTCTGAACCAGACTCAAACTGGACGAGGCATATACGGTTTGGGCACCCCTGAACTTTGGGCCCGGTTTGGTTCAAATTTGAAATGGTTTGGGCCTGGTTTGGGGTAGCAGACATGTTAGAATTAGTTTTTTAAAAAACGGGTCAAGCCGGCTTGCATATCCCTAGTCAGGAGACAGCATACACAGTGTGCTCTTCATTCCATACAAAGCCCTAAGCCAACAGCCTAACTGCTTGCCTTCCAGCATAGCTTCTGTGCAAAAGGTATTCCCCCCCCCCCGGGGTGGGGTGGGGCGTTAATGAGATTTGTAGCTTTTTTTAAGGGTGTCCCACAAAGTCCTATGTCACTTGGGGATCTAAAAAGAAATTAAAAGGCTATAAACCCACTCCATTTTAAACATACCTTTTACACAGAAGCTGTGCCAGAAGGCAAGCAGCAAGGCTGCTGGCTTAATACTCCGTATGGAGTAAAGAGAACATCACTTTTGCTATCTCCTAGCCCCCACCCAGTCTCAGGTAAAAGTGGTATATACCGCTTTGTTGAAAAGCAGTATATGAATATTCTGTGTCATCATATAGGTAGGAGCGGGCAGGGTGGGGTGGGGTGAGGCTCTGACAACAATGTCAGAATTCCCACCTAATCCACCCAACCCAGCAGCTGGAAAGGCAACGCTGGTGCCTTCTGACAATTTCCGTGTTGGATTGGGTCAGATCAGAATCCAACATTTTGGGCTCTGCACAGGACTTCATCTACATCACTGAAATAACTGGTTGCACTGAGATTTCCAGGCTTTCATTCTCCTTTTATGAGAGTTCTGAAATTGTATTTGTCTTGTCTCTTTAATGGTTGCAGCATGAAGGACTGATAGCTTTCATTGGCTACAGTTACAGTAACATCAAACTCTCACATCACTGCTACATTTGGTCACACTTGTCGTAGAGGCACATAAAAGACATCCTTTGTCTTTTACATAACACAAAACTGGAGGCTGACAAACCCACAGTTTTGGAATCAATTTGGAACTGTAAATTGCATGGCAGATGTTGTTAAAACCATGATCAGCCAAACTCCAGTTGCAGGAGAAGGTAGCCCCTTTCTGCTGCTTGGCCGTCGAGGCTGATCTGAGCAAACACCATGGATGGATTGTGGGCTGCAATTGGCCGCAATCTCGAAGGGGGGGTGCTCAGCACGATCATGCATTTTCGGAGCACACCACCTTCCCACGCCAGGGAAAGGGCATTTAAATCCCTTTAAATGCCCTGCCCTGCCATGACATGGCAGTGCTTCTTCTGGAAGTGATGGCATCAGCATCCCACAAAAAGCCCTGCACACTTATGGTCCCAACTCTGGGATGGGAGGGGAACACTGAGACTTCCTAGGAGGGGATATGTGTAGGGTTGTGTGGGGTCCCAAATTGTGTGAACCCCAGAACTCTTCATGGTAAAAAATAGAACAGATTCTCCACAACCTCCCCACCTCAATTCCCTGTAAATACTTGCATGCACCCAAAGGAGATCTAGGCACTCCCCTGTGCCATAGCCTGTCCATGTGCACAGAGGAGAGGGGGCAGACACTGGGATGGATTTTTAATGGGAGTCACCAAGACAAGGAAAGCAGTCTCTAGGGTACCCCTCCCCACATCTTTCATCCACACAGCCATTTTGCTCCATATAGAGCCCCAGTGGCCTATCACTTCTGTGACGGGGTGGTCAGTGGGAGAAGGAGATGTTTTGCCATCAGGCGTCATGACTGAATTTGCTTGGCAATTCTCCCTTTTCCCCCCTGAGGTTTCTCCCCATGAGTTGTAAGGGGGTGTCCCCATGCCCTTTCACTCTCATTATTGAGCAGTGTGCCTCGGATCGGGTGACTCAGTCAGCCATTTGGTGCAGTTCCCAAATACTGGAGCACCACGGACCCTGGTGATTGGCCTTGCTCATGAGTAAGCCTAGGGAGCACAAACCCCCGAAGGAAGTTGCCCCCCTTCCCCAACCATTCAGTAAGAAAAATGTAACTTGGCTGCTCCTAGTTCCCTGCTTGGGCCTGCACTTTTCACCTGGCCAAGAGCTGCCAGCCCCAAAGCACTTGCGCCAATGGGGAGACTCTGGTTGGGTTCTGTGATGGACCTTTAAACCCATTCAAAATTTCTGGCTCAGGCCTGGCATTGCACCATATGCAGATCTGCCAGTGCATGGATTCGTGGAAGAGGGGAGCCCCAGTTCCCTGCTGCCCCTGGACAGCAGGGTTACCCTTCAGGAGCACTGGCAACAGTGCATATTTCTACATGGGGACAGAATGGCAGTGGGCATGCTCTGACAGCTACTTGGTGGCAGTCGCCAGGCCTAGGAAAGCAGTCTCCCGGGTACCTGTCCCTGCAGCGGTACCTGACCCCCTGCTCCCAAGGGTTGCTGCCCGCTTGACGAGGTCATCTGAGGGGGCTCTGTTCCGGGTGCTGACAATGAGGGAGGCTCGGTTATCATGCACATGGGACAGGGCCTTCTCTGTTGCTGCCCCCAGAATCTGGAATGCTCTCCCAGTGGCTATTCACTCCTTGGTCTCCATCACAGTTTTTAGAAAGCATGTTAAATCTTGGCTTTTTACCCAGGCTTTTATATGATTGTCTCTGCAGCTGCTTCTTTGTATTTTGTACTGTTTTTATGCCTGTGTTTAAAATTTTTAATCAGATTTGTTCTATATTTTTAGCTTAATATTTTAATTGTGTCATTTTTCCAATCTTGTTTTTAAATTCTGTGTAAACCCCCTTGGGATTGTTTTAATGAAAGGTGGTATATAAATTTAACAATAAAATAAATAAATAAATAAAATAGAGCACCCTTTCTCATTCTCAAGCCCCTGGTTGCCTGGCACTCTTGTGAGAGAGCGGTCTATGGGATAATGGGTGGTGAGCACTCAAGTACCACCTTGAACTTTTTACATTTGTACTCCCAGATGACACTTCTTATGAGCACATACCCCCTAAAGGGGAAACGGTTGGGGCCCCTGTCCTCAACCTTCCAGTGGGGAAAACTGAATTTTGATGCTCAAGAATCTCTGCTTGGGGCTGCCTTTTCTCCCGGCGAGGCACCCTACCCCAAGCATTTGTGCTGGCGGGGAACACACGTTATGCCATATGCAAATCTGCCAGTGTGGGGATTTGTGGGAGAGGGGAGCCCCAGGTCCCCACTGTCCCAGGACAGCGGGTTTACTCTTTGGGGGTGTAGGCAAGGGTGGATATGTCCACACGGGTAGGCAAGCTGGCAGGGGGCATGCTCCAAAAGGTATTCAGCAGCATTTGCCAGGACCAGGAAAGTAGTCTCCAGGGTACCTATCCCTGCAGCTTTCCTCCATAGAGCATCTGGGCTTGATCTTAAGTACTACTACTACTACTACTACTACTACTAACAACAACAACAACAACAACATTATTTATATACCGGTCTTCAACTAAAGTTCACAAAGTGGTTTACAAAGAAAAATACATAAATAAAATGGTCTCCTGTCCCCAAAGGGCTCACAATCTAAAAGAAACATAAGGCAGATACCAGCAACAGCCACGGGAAGGATGCTGTGCTGAGGCTGGATAGGGCGTGTTGCTCTCCTCCTGCTAAATATAAGAGAATCACCACTTTAAAAGGTGTCTCTTTGCTCAGTTAGCACGAGGACCTGGTGGCCTTGCATTCCATGAGAGAGCGGTCCGTGGGATAATGGGTGGCATGTGCTTGAGTATCATCTAATAAATTATAAATTAGTGCTCACATACAAACAGTGTTGTGGGATGCAACAGGAACACCTCAGAGTGCCCCCACCTACTCCTCACTGACAGTTCTTCTCATGAGTAAGCCTAGAGATCAATAACCCCCAAGGGGAAGGGGCTGGGCCTCCCTTCCCCAATCTTTGTGGGGGGAAAAACAAGAACGTGGCATTTCCAGGATCCCTGCTTGGGGCTGCTTTTAAACCCGACTGCAGGAATCCCTCCACATGCCAAATGTTCCCCTCCCGGTGTCCTGCTGATGTTGCCGCCTGGAATGCTTGAGCTTGTGAACAAGCATCACTGTCACTTGCCTCTTGGGGAGCTGTCCTGTCATCCCATCCCCTTTCGCTCCTGCTTGCCAGGTGGGGCAAGCAAGGGATAGAGTTGGACTAGGGAATGCCCATTAAAAGGATGGCAAGGCTGCAATGGGGCATGGCGGCATCCCTGTTGCCATGCAACTCGATAGCAGCATAGGCGACTTGAGGGGTGGGGTTGGTTCTCTGAGAGGTGGCCAAAGAAAAGCACTGCTGGCATAGAGCAGCTGAGTCCCTGGGCAGATCAGCACAGCCTCTATGATTGTGGTTTGGAAACTGGCACGGAATCATGGTTAGGGTGGCGTCTGGAGTCAGACATAATGCCTTGGTGGCCACATCTCAGGTCTTGGCGGCAAAGCTTTGTGCAAACTGAAGGTTCAAATTAGAGTTTGTTGAGGCAAACTGGAGGTCACTTTTGGTGTAAAACCACGGTTCGGACATACTGGAGTTCCAACCTCTGCCACGTTTAAGCTCGGTTTTACTTTACGTATGAACTGGGACTTTATTTCTACACCTGGTAATGATCTGAAGGATTCTTCTACCTTCTATCTGATTCCAGAACAGAGACTGAAGGTAAAAGAAATCAAAGAAATATCTGAGATGAAAAACAAGCTTTTAGTGTGGAAGCAGGAATAAAACAGCAAATAAAAACATACTATAGAATAGATTTCCATTTACTGAAAATCTAATATTAGGGCTGTGCAATATCTGATCTGAAATTCAAAAAATGGTCCTATATGGGCCATTTCAGAGGGTATTGGAGGTGTTCCGGATCCAAAATAGGGAAGCCTTTTTCCTGATCACAGCTGGGGTGCAGGGGATCTTCTGCCATCTATCTGCTTGCCTGTCCATGCATTTCTATCTTTCTTTTTTATTTTTAATGGATTGTTTTACTTCAGTTTAAAAGATAAAGAGATTCTCTGATGTTACATCACTTCCCCTGAGATTCTTGGATGTTACATTACTTTCCCCTCCCCTGTGATTCTCTGTGAGTACAATTTTCAGGTTACTTAAAAAAAAAAAATTAAGAACAATGGATGGCCGGATTCACTTGTAATTAAATACACAGAGTCTGACTATCCTTACCTACTTCTGTGCCAACTTTCAGAGCTCCCTTGCTGTCCCCCACCCCGGTGATTTCCCCCACTTTCCCAATAGACTTCTATGAGGATTTTCACCAATAAAAAATCAGGTTCCAAAGGTGATACTGGAATCCTGAAGTGTCCAAAGGACATGGACTAGGTATCTGTGGTTCTGGATCAGATTAGATCTGATCTGCAATTTGCAACCATGAACAATCCTACTAAATGTAGCCCTGCTGACTTGGAGGTTGCTTTTTATATTGTCACTGAATAAATTCTACCTGGCATTATGCTGCTCCCAATGCATTAGAGAAGCATGTACAGAATCCCATCATTCTAGCCATTGCCTTCCTAAGCAGAGTAATGTGCAGTCCTAACATTCCTATAACTATGATGCAGTGAAGCGTTTCAGGCTGGGAGGAAGTCAGAAAAGGCCTATAGCTTTGGCATGTGTGTTGCTCCATTTCCTCATGAGCAACGCATGGACTAAGGTTCAAGAGAATGTCCCCATGCATCACCCAGATAGGCAACATCACAGTCCTGACCATGGGGAATGAACCCACCTCCTCTTTCCTGCAGTATCCACTGTCCATGCATAGGGAAGATAAAATGAAATTCTTTTGGGACCCAAGGGAAGGGGTTCATGAAATGGGAGCTTTGGAAGGTGGGGGTGAAGGCTGGCACAGGGAACAGGAAGAATCCTGGGAGTTCTGACTGAAAAAATGAAACCCCAAATTTTACTAGAGCCCTCCCATGGAGACATCTGATGAGTATGAACTTTGCTGGAAGTTATGCATACATCACAAGGAGCAAAATACATCCCTTTCCAAGTTTTCCAAGGCACACTTATATGATTTATGGGCAGAGAAAGAAAGAAAAGAAGAATAAAGGAAATGTCAATATTTGAAGAAAAAATATTTCAGAATAGAAATGACAAGGTTAAATCTGAGAATTTAATTACTGTAACATTTGATGTGGTCTGTTTGGGGAATGGCAACTTTTGCCCAGCTTCAGGAGCAAAAGAATTTGTTCATGGGTCAGAATGTTCATCTCAATGTTGACAGGGTGATAACTCAGACCCATAAACCAGCATATTATCGCTGACTTCTTAGCATTAATTCCCTCCTTTCGCCACAACAGACATTTTTTAAAAATATGAATGCCTTATCCTCAGAACACAGAGAAATTCACATATATGAGAATGAATTATGGGTTTATCTCTGAAGGTACTCTATAAATAACACCTGGGGATTTGAACTCATAAAATAACTCTCATAACTTACTCAGATCCATAATGTGCAATATCTACCCTGTCCTATATAAATGTCTTCTCCCCATCCTCTTTAATTGCATTTATTTGCCACTTACATGTGCGGCAGATGTGTATATATATTATTGAACTGAGCAGGATACATGCAAATGCCTTCTCTATTCAAAAGCAGGCAATGCATAGGAGAGTTTAAATACTTGAAGTTTGTGCTGGAACATGGCTGTAATTGTTATGGAGCCTTTGTCCTGACAGGTCTGTTAAAAGCTGCAGTTTCATATTCCAATTGGCTGCCTCACAAAACAAATGCATACATCATATTGCCCACAGACTGAATCTGACCCTTCAAAGTAAAGTGTAGCAAAAATGTGCTGATTATCTTCCATGGATTTCTTCTAGAAATATTGCTATTCTTTTCTTTCTATTTGCCTTTTTAGAATGTACCAAAACTGGTTGCTTGTGACATATTCTTCAAGTAAACCATGCAAATTTTCATAAGGATTATAGGGAGCCCAGCCCGAAAGGAAACTTTGCATAGTTACTAATGCTGATTTCAGGTTTAAAAAAAAAATCCTAGTGAGAGTAGTGCATTCGAAAGCCACTAGGAAGGAAATACTAATCTCACACTGTACTCTATCATATTTTCCAAGTACATGATTTTGAAATCTGTTATATAGGTAAGGGTCCAAATTATGATATCTGAATATTTTGGGATAGCATCACCACAGCAGTTTGGATGGCACGGCAAGTACAGCATCTCAGATCTACTACCACTAGCAGAGGCGTAACTATAATAGGGCAAGGGGAGACAGTTGTCTGGGGGCCCACTGCCTTGGAGGCCCCCCCCCAGAGGCAAGTCACATGATTGACTCACCCAGCCGCACACCCGCCCAGGCTTCCTTCAGTTGTATTCATCTTCCGAAACTGATGTGAGAGTTAAGACCTGGAGCTACCAGAACAGCATGTTTTTCTCTAGTACCATCAAATGACTTGCATCGTCCACAATTTACAAAACCTTTTAAAACCACTATTCAGGCTCATTTAAGATTTCTTTACTTCATGAGCTGAGCTTCAGTGAGGGGGGGGGGGCATTTTAAAATCTTGTCTCTGGGCCCACTCCAACCTTGCTACGTCCCTGACCACTAGTTCAATATTCACAACATTTTGTAATTCTTGTGAAGATGGTTAAATAACACTGCAGGTTGGTTTTATTCCTGGGTTCTTTCCTCGAGTTATTCTTTCTGTTTCTGTGCCTTCAACTAACCAATAAGTGGTACAAAAAGGCAGTCAGCTATATCCTAATGCCTTGATCTAAACACAGTGGCTGGTACACTGCACAGGCTTACGAATGGCAAGAAAACAAATTGTGCAAAAGAAGCAATTTTCTCTCCTCCCCTCCTCGCAAAATCTCTTTTTGTGTTCAGGAATATGTCTGTGAGGTCTGCACAAAAAGGGCTTTTGCAGGGAAAGGAGAAAAGTGAAAATTGTGTTCCCTTCCCCCTCCCCGCATGCTGCATTGTGAGGCAAGCCTCCTCGCACACAGTTAGTTTCCTGACAACTTGTGATGACAGAGTTCTGGCTCCACCTTCATAAGCCTGCCTGTCAGCCACTGTTTAAAAACATGCCCAACAGATTGGGCAACATAGGAACACAGGAAGCTGCCTTATACCAAATCAGACTATTGGTCCATCTAGCTCAGTATGGTCTATACTGACGGCAGCAGCTCTCCCTGGGTGCTTTCCAGATTAGACCCTGCAATGGAGACACGGCGTATCTCGGAAGTGTGCTTCCACACTTCCTGCATTGTGACACCGCAATCCCTACATGGACAGCAGGGTGCTGTTCACATTTCCAATGCATTACTTCGAATTTAACGGCTGTGACATAGTGCTAGAATGTCGTATATCCAACATAAAAAGGTTGCTGTTTTTTGGGATTGTTAGTTTCTGCGAGACTGCTCACCCTGCTGTTTATGTTTCGAATACGACTTGCCTGAACATTTTGATGCTGTTGAGCAGCTAGTCTGGAAAGTGCCCTGGAGATGCCAGGTATTGAATGTGGGATCTTGCATGTGCAAAGCAGATGCTCTACCACTGAGCTACAGCCCCGTCCCCTGGGGTCATGCACCCTGGTCCAGCAGGATGAAATGTGCCTGAAGATGGATTCAGGGGACATGTTTTATAGGGCTGCAAAGTCTGATTCAGGAACTTGGGTTAGGAAACCAGCTTTCTGCTCCCTGCTTCTTCTCTCCAAATAGCCAGTCAGCATCAGGGCATTCTCTGAGGGTACCTGATGCAGCACTCTTGCTGATACTAAGCAGGCTCTTATACTGAAGAGTGCCTGGGAACTGTGTTGCCTTGAGATTCATGATGGAAGAAAGGCTGCACATGTACCGCCTTGGCCAGAATGCTTTCATTTTGATCTTATTACAAGTAGATCTTAAGACTTCCTGACTGGGCTGGGAATGTGTGGGCCTAGTTCCTGGACTGATCTTTACAGGCATGGAAAATGCAAATGCAGCACCTGCTTGTGCATACACATTGACCTCAGTTGGACTGGTGCCATGTGTTTAAGAACAGGGAATAAGTGTCCTTTCTCATTTCCCCCGCTCTTGGTTCCTAAGTACAAACCAACCAACTATACATTTTGTAAACACACATTTGAAATTTAGATTCAGAAGCGGAAGAAGGGAGGGAGGGACACATTCTCGCTTCAGTTCTCCACCATAAGACCCCTTGAGAAAGTACAATTATAAATGTTTTGAATAAACAGACCAATAAATTATTGTAAAGCCACCAAACGCTAGAGGTTATACTGAAAATGAGGTCAAATCTGCCAAAATAAGGGCCAAACTAGGCGATAGGCCTTTTGCATGATTAGGGTCTTCTTGACTGATTTTTCTAATGTAAGTAGTGATGCAGAATAAATATATTTACTTACTTAGTTACTTAGTTACTTACTTGATTTATATACTGCCCGTCCTAAAGTGGCTAAAGTGATTTACGCTAAAATAAAAAATACTTAACAATTAAAATAAAAAACCAATTAAAAGCAGATTAAAATTACAATTTAAACTAAATATCATTAAAAGCCAGGCTAAAAAGATGGGTCTTTAAGGCTCTCCTGAAGGCCTCCAAGGAAGACAATCCTCTTATACCCACAGGGAGTAGGGTTGTACACGGAACCAGCTGGTCCAGTTCGGTGCGGTGGTGGCAAGGGGCACTTTAAGAGTAAAGCAGTCGGTGCTTATCTCTTCTCTCACCACACCTGAATGCTATTCGGAGCATCAGCGTGCCTCCCAGCACCCCCTGCACTGCTCCAAGAGGTGCACAGGTGCAGTGAGAGTGCAGGTAAGCACAGATTGCTCTACTCTTAAAGGTGCCGCTCCCAGCGGCGCCCACACCAACCGCTACTGGGTGAAAGAATGGATGCCCTGGAAGACTCCATATAGTAGCTCTTGTTCTGAAAATCAACTATCACCATGCATCACCATCTGAAATCTACCCAAGACATAGGAGCGGAACCACTGTAAAAAGTGCCTCCTATCCCCAACCCCTCAAGCTATCCAGAAGGATACCATGGCTGATACCATGGATCTCTCAGTATCGAAAGCTGCTGAGAGATCCAAAAGAACCAGCAGAGTCACACTCCCTCTGTAAATTCCCTGGCGCAGGTCATCTATCAGGCTTACCAAGGCAGTCCCAACCCCTTAGCCCGCTCTAAAGCCAGTTTGAAATGGGCCCAGATAATCAGTTTCCTCCAAGATTGCCTGGAGCAGGTCAGCCGCCACCCTCTCAATTGTCTTACTCAACCCTGGGAGGTTGGAGACTGGCCTATAATTATCCATCACCAAGGGATCTAAAGTGGGCTTCTTAAGAAGGGGTCTGACCACAGCTTCCTTCAAACAAGATGGCATCCTGCCCTCCCACAATTGATATTAATCATATCAACTAGGCCAGCTCCAACAACCTCCCTCAAAGATGAAATCAGCCATGTTGGGCAAGGATAAAAAGAACAGTAGGTCATGCTGCTCCAAGCAGCTTGTCCACATCCTCAGGAGTCACAGACTGAAACTGATCCAATCTAATCTTGCAAGAAGGATTGCTGGACATCCCCTAACTGGCCCTGCAGAAATATTGGAGTCCAGATGAGCCCGAATATGAGAAAATTTATTTGCAAAGAACTCACTGAATGCATCACAGTGAGACATTGTTTCCAGAAATGGATTTGAAACGGAATGAGTTTGAGTTAAACTCCTACCAATCTGGAACAGCTCCGCTGGTTGAGAAATTGAAGATGCAATATGTGAAGAATAAAATCGCTTCCTTGCTGCACAGATTGCCACAGCATATGTCTTCAGTTGTGCTCTATGCTGTGTCTTATCGAATTCAAGATGAGTCCTCCTCCATTTGTGCTACAGTCGTCTGCCTTGCCACTTCAGCTCCTGTAACTCTTCTGTATACCATGGAAATAATTTTGAAGTGGGTCAGAGAGGACGCTTAGGAGTGATCATGTCTCAGAATCACTGGCAGAACCAACTCCAAAATCCTCCAAGGCCCTTTGGAATAGGAATGTGCAGAACCGGTCTGGTGGTCTGTGGTCTGGCAGTTTGGTATCAAACTGAACCTGCCCCCCCCCCAGTTCTGTCCAGACCAGAACCGAACCGTCGGACAGGACCACAAATTTGGTCCACAATTTTTAATTTTTTTAAAAAAATTGATGTTAAATACCTGTAGCCCCTTCGAGGGGCTTGCTGTAGGCTGTGTGTGTGTGTGTATGTGTGTGTCCACGAGGGTTCCCCCTCCCCCTGCTGGCCTCCCTCATCACTGCCGCAGCCAGGTAAATGTAGTATTTTGGGCCATTTCGGGCCTCCGTAAAGGTGAGTGGCGGCCATTTTGGCCACCACCACACATAGGCAAATGCCCTCTGTGAGGCCCTCGCAGAGGGCATTTGCGCATGTGCGGTGGTGGCCAAAATGGCCACCACTCACCTTTATGGAGGCCCAAAAGGGCCCAAAATACTACATGTACCCGGCCACAGCGGTGATGAGGGAGGCCAGTGGGGGGAGGGAGAACCCTCGCTGGCCCCTTCCCCACCTCAGCTTACAGCAAGCCTCCCCGAAGGGGCTACGGGTATTTAACATTGATATTAATTTTTTTAAAAAAAAATTCCCATAATTGTCATGGTTGCTATGAACTCTTGAGAAGCACTAGACAAGCCAGTCCCAAAGTGGATGTTGAAGGAGCTACACTGGCTGCTAATATGTTTCTGGGCGAAATGCAAGGTGCTGGTTATCCTCTATAATAAAGTGCCTGGGTGTGCTCCCATGTCCTCCGGTGTCTGTGGTCGTGTCTCCCTCGGCTGTTATTCCATTCCCAGAACGGCCGAGGGAGAAACAGCCGCAGGCACCAGGCTTGGGCCGCAGGCACCAGGTTGGTTGGCCCAGCCGAGGGGAGGACGGAGGCGGCCACGGGGAGGGCAGAGGCAGCAGCGGCGGGTCCAGCCCAGCCGTGGGGAGAGGAGAGGCGGCGGCGGGTCTGGCCTGCCCACCGAAAAGGACAGAGGCGGCGGTGGGTCCGGTGGGTTGGCAGGCGGCACTCTTGGCGGCGGCGGAACTCACCACCCGCCCAGAAGTCCAAAGGCGGCGGCGGTGGGTGGCACCACCGCAGAGGCCCCCCCCAACCACTGCGGAAGGCGGAAGGTCCGGCCGGGAGGAGGCGGCGGGGGAGGGCGGAGAAGGCAACTAGCGCCCGTTATTCCAACGGGCTGAAATATACTAGTAACCTATAAAGCCCTAACAGTTTAGGGAATGCCTTCTTCAGCATGATCCCCACCGCCTACTGAGATCTGCTGGAGAGGTCCGTCGGCAGCTGCCACCAGCTTGTCTGGTGGCCACTCAGGGACGGGCTTTCTCCGCTGCTGCCCCGAGGCTTTGGAATGTGCTCCCTATTGAAATAAGAGCTTCCCCATCTCTGACAGCTTTTTAAAAGCCTTTTAAAACACATTTCTTCACCCAGGCTTTTAATTAATGTTGTTTTAATGCTTTTAATGCTGTTTTAAAATATTATTTAAAAAATTTTACATTGTTGTAATGTGCGTGTGTCCCCCCCCCCACCACATTTTTGTCTTAATGAATGTTTGACTTTTTAAAAAATTCTGTTGTAAACTGCCCAGAGATGTAAGTTTTGGGCGGTATAAAAATGTTTTAATAAATAATAATAAAGCACCCAGCACCAAAAGTCTGGGCAACTCCTAGGTGGCTCTGGCTTGCCCCAGACCTTTAAAGTCAAAATGCCCCAGACTCCACCTCTCACGTGGACTCTGGAGCCCAGCTGCTGAAACTAGCTCCCATGCAGCTGCAGCTTATCAGAGCAATCAGGGTGGTGGCTCAAGCCGGCAGCAAGAATCCCAGCAGCCGATGTTCTCCGCTGGTCAAGGTTGAAGGGACAAGGCAGGGCTGGCAAATCTCCCAGCTCAAGCCAGGGAGATTCAGATGGAAAAAAAGTGTCCCCAGCCTCTCAGCTAGCTGCCCCCCTCCATTACTTATCCTCTATAAGTAATTGAACAAGAAGCCGACTTTAACTGAGAAACAAGAGTTTGACATTTATTACGAACTAAACATAGGCTAAGAAAACAATAAACAGACTAACACAGCCTCTTATGCAGAGAGAGGGAAAAGCTCTCAGTTTGAATTCTGATCAGCAAGTTAAAAAAGCTAACAGGAGGGAGAAGCTTCGTCTGCAACCCCCAACCCAAACATGGACACAAAACACACGGACAAGCATGTCTAGGGCAAGAACGGAAACCCTGCTACACAGTAAATTCCAACAAGTAGCACACATGGAACAGCTCAATCCAGACTAGAACCGGGGGGGGGCAAGGGGGGTTCAGTACTACTGTGAGGCAAAGCCCTCTCCCACTCACCATGGCCCCAAGTTGGAGTGAACTCTGCTATGCTATGCTGTGTTAGAAAAATCAAGCACACTGGTCCCAACCATATAGCAGCAGCAGTACTGGTAAAGCTTCTGAAATTTCTGACAGACTCAAAATACTTTACACATGGGCAGAAAAGGGGCTCAGTAAGAGAGCAGTTTTATCATTCTGTTATGGAATCCCGGTACGGATTCAAGGAACTCTTTTCGTTGAGTATGTTAGTAGTAGAGTAGACCCTAAGGGCAATATGTCATTTCCTTTCCCTGCAGAGTTTGGGAACAACTTTGCCTTTCAAAGAGATGCAACAAAAAGCCAAGTGAACCCTTTCTGAGCCGCATCAAATCGGTGATAATCTTCATAATTAGCGCTAGTAATGAAGCAAGTAATAAGAGTAAATTCTCTCACTAGCTAGGAGGGGAAGTTTTGTCCGAGCTGTTTACCTACTGCTGAGACCAAGTGCCCTCCAAATCCCTGGGAACCGGTAGCCACCAGGGCCTGGAACACCACAAGACTTCCAGCCCTCAATTAGCCTGACAATTCAGATTGAAAACAATTCTCCATTTTCTCATTAAAAGATGAAATGGGGAGGGGGGTGTCTTAAAAATCCACACGGAATGACTATACTGCTGCTCCAAGAAAGAAGTTGCTTTTCTTCCAAGGCCCCTGATTACGAAAGACAATGGGATTAGTTCAAACTAGGCTGAGAGCCCTTGGTGACTCCTTTTGCTGGCTAAATTGCAGGAGAGGGTGGATAATGGGAGATTGATTAGGGTTAATAGACTTATTTTTACAGGTCACGCCGCACAGCACTCTGGGTTGTGGTGCTCCAAAACATATTATCACAAGCCATAAATCAAGGGCCTTGGAGGGGATTCAGGCCTCCCTCTCTCCATCTGAATGGCTGGTTAACAATTCACTTTTGTCTCCACATTGCTACTAGCCAATGCCTCTTGGCTGGTATCTTCCTTCCAAGGGCCTGACTCATAAAGGGGTCTGAGCATGTACTGGAAAAGCACTGCATATTCTCAGTCACTAACTGAAATTTGTCTGGGAAGGGTATAGATGGATTGGTTTGTCTCCATACTTGGTGTTCAGCACCTCAACACATTTGGCTGTTCAGTGTTTGCATTCAGGTGATTCTGAAAGACGAGAAAGTGAGGCTGGTGGAAGCAAAGGCCGGGTGCACTTCTAAGCTTGCTTGATTGTGAAAAGAAAGCTGAACAGAGAATTTATTGCATCCCCACCTCTGTTTCCCTTTCCCTTTCATAAATTACCCAAGTGTATCCCAGAAGCTGGAACTGCTTTGGAAGGGTGAGAGTTATTCCTGCATTTGGTGATCAAAATGAAAGCTTTTTGGTGCACAGATTTTGTAAGAGTGGTCAGGGAAACCCTCTCCTTTCCCACCTTGCCCCTTCCCTCTGCCACATCCCATTTAGCAATATAGTAGTGCTAGTTGATCTGTGACATAGACAAAATAAAGCTGAAGGTACTACTACTTAGGCAAGATTCTGTGGGAAGAACTCACATTCATAAGAAGGATAGCAAAAGCATTTGGGCAGTTTTCAAATCATTCACTTTCATGAATTAAACATTTGAAATTCAAAAAGGAAATGCCCCAATGGGTGGGGGACCAGTAGCAAACAATCTACAAATAATACCTTTTAAAAAAGGCTTTCTGCTTTTTGTCAGAAACAGAAAATGATTAACAGAGTCATGTATTAGGAATAAGTAGGTTCCACATGGTAGGGTCCACCCACTACCAAGGAATCCTTGTCAGTCAACCTGTGATGCAAGTGAGGACACGTCAAACATCTTAACATTCATTGTAAAGAATCAAACATAAAAAAGCTTCACATGTACAGACTAGTTTTGCTGTCCTTTCCAATAAAAGCAAATCAAAGGATGAGACAGTTTTCATGGCATGAGCAGATGTGCAGATCTACACCTTTCATTGCTGCACAGCAGGAAGAAGGAAATGTTTCTTTTGGTTATTGGCCCAACATCAGCTCACATAAGGTTGACAGTCATTAATATGGAATCACAAGTCCACTGGTTACATTGTGCACAAACTGCTAAAAATCCAGAAGAACACCTGACCCTGATCTAGAAGATACTTTACTGCGAATCCTAATCTAAAATACAGTTAGGTTGTTTACATGACCAGTCCTACCCAGGCAGGGCTGGTTGCATGGAGTTCCAAGATTGGTCCTGAACCCAGCACTCTGCAACTGGGTAGCCTGGATTTCCCCACCCCCAAGCTAAAAGTAGGTAGAAGGGCATGCACACCCTTCTGCCTCCCTCCTTTCCAGTCGTGTGGACTCTTGGGCTACCTGCAGCTTGAGCATCCATAGAGTTGGGTGGCAGGAGCACCCGCCAGTGGGGAAATCCCCCAATGCGCCACACAGGGAGTACAGTGCATTGTGGGATGGTGGAGGCTGCAGACTGCTTTCCCCCACCCCCTTACCATTCATGAATCATCCGTACGCTTGTCACGTGGGTGTGCAGCAGGAGCGATCCCAGAATAGAGAGTATTTTGTGTGTGTGAGGGGGGAGGTAGGTTGTGTCCTGCCCTCCCCAGCCCTGCCCTGCTCGAAATGGTCATGCGAACAACCTTAGTGAATCATCACTGTAGGTGGCAAAAGCATTTGTTCGAATAGGTATACCTTAGCTAAGGAATACCTTAGTGGTATTGGTGATGAGTCTGAGTTGCCATGTGAGGGGTGGATTGGACTGGCTTCTGCTTGTTGCACAATAATGTAAGAGAAGCCAATGGGTGAGGCACTATTGGGCAGTTTTGAAACATTGTTGTATGTTATCCCTGCTAACTGGGCAAAGAGGCACCTTTTTAACTCGGTGATTCTCTTTATTTAGCAGGGGCAGAGTAACTGGCCCTATCCACCCCCAGCACAGGACCTCCAGTAACTGTTGCTGGTGTCTATCTTGTGTTTCGTTTTAGATTGTGAGCCCTTCGGGGACAGGGATCCATCTTATTTATTTATTTGTTATTTCTCTATGTATACTGCTTTGGAAACTTTTGTTGAAAAGCGGTATATAAATATTTGTTGTTGTTAATGGAGAAGGCATACAATTTGGTTTTAAAATGTTGTATATAGAAAATGTTTAATGTAAGGCTTAATTTGAGTTGGGAAACAGCCTCAGAACCTGTTTTAAAGTGGGGGACATGGACCATATGAAGTCATTCTATAGAGATGTGCATGAGCATGTGCAGAATGCCTTTATCTCGTAACTGAGCCCATCTGCTTACATCTCGGACTGAAAGGAATGGTTTTTATCCAGAGGATATGGCTCTCTGGCTGGCTTGAGCCAATGATTACTCTCTCTTCAGAAACTAAACGCTGGTTGCATTGCATTGCATGACATGACATAAGAAGGTAGAAACTTTATTGTTGTCAGACATATCTCAGTTCTACTGCAGACTTCAGACATCTCAGATCAAAGAAGACTCTTCTTGGTCAGAGTCCCTTCAGGAAGAAGAGAGAACGAGAAGTCTCAGTTTCAGATTAAGGATCAGAGAATGAAATGAACTAATGAAAGCGTGTGAGAAGCCTCAAACACTTCAATCACTGTCCTTCATTAATATCTTCAATAAACAAACATCCGCAGCTGGGTATTACTCCCCCTTAGGAGTCCACTGTTAGCACTTAAGTAAATTCCACATGAAAGCACACTTGTCATAAAACATTTCAACTCCTATCCAAAGTTAATATATTAGCACTCATTTCATTTGCATTTTAATGGCAAGGCTACACTTTTCAAATAAATGACTGCACTTTATCAAAGGATTATTTCATTTTGTCTGTAATGGTTCTTTGCCATGGGGGAATCACACAGATGCAGAGATTGGATGTAACCACTCCAGTGGCTCAAACAGAACAGCCAAGTTCCAGATTAAAATAGCTCCACTCCTTCCTTTTTTTTTTTTCCCAATAAGAGGAGGGTGCAAAGCCCAACAACTTAAAAAATATGGTTTATGTCTCTCTTTAACTCAGAAAACAACATTGATTTTGCAGTTCCAGTTCCCCTCCATTATTAACTGTATTGACATCACTGTTTCTTGAAAAATAACGTAAACATGAGCTCTGGAGTAAATTCATCAGCACCTTACAAGGAAGAATTTGTTCTGAACGAGGGGAGTTAATTTCAGTTGACTTTGTATATTTGTTCTAGCTAAAGTTAGAGTAAATTTGCTGAATTTCTTATGTTACATTTGTGATCTCTTTGTGTGTGTGGGGGGGAGGGGGATTCTCAAAGGAGTAGCCAAACATTGCTGTTATTGTATGTTCTTTTTTGGAAAATTCTCAACTCCAATATGAATGCCTAATTAGTGCTTAGCAAATCATAAATATTTCCAGTCCATAAATAACCATGGTGAGGGGCATCCATCTTGTTAGCAATTTGTAATTCACACAATTCCCAAATGATCAACTGTAACATTGCAATCGATCTAAATAATTACATAACTCCTTATTGGATGATTTCTCTCTCTCTCTCATCCTTTCTCTCCCCACACCTCTCTCTCACACACACACCCATATCACAGACATGGTGAATATGTAAAACAACAATTGTAGCGCAATAATTGTGTTGGAGGTTTTAAGGTTAAGGCTGATAGGATGGGAGAGACTTGAGGGAGAAAGGGTGTTGTTACAGTATATGGTGAAGGAGGCCTAGCAGGCATGAAGGCCAATTGTTAGCCTGAAGTTAATAAAGCTACTTCTGTATGGGGGGGGGGGTCCTTCCAGGATCCTGGTTTTCACATCTTCAGACGTTAGTATGAGAAGCACTCACAGTGGGGAAAGTAGGGAGGAAGTTAAGGATGTGCACAAAACTGCTTTGCCCAGTTCAGTTTGAATCCAAACCAGATTAGAACCAGACCAGGCATATTCGGTTTTGGCACCCCCTTGAGCTGGGCCAGGTTCAGTTTTAATTCGAGCCCGTTTGGGCCCAGTTTGAGGGTGGTGGGGCGGGGTGATAACATTGAGTTTTAAAAGTAATGACTGACTGCTGCCCAAGGAGGCTCAGGGGTGGTCTCCAGCGGCTCCCCCTCCCCCCACTCCTGAGTCTCCCTGGGCTGGTTTGGTCCATTTCAGGGCCATTTTGGCCCTCTCCACACATAGTGGCCATTTTGGGGTTGCCACAAAATGCCACCACTCGTGCAGAGGACCCAAACGGTCCTGAAACAGGCCAAATCAGTTCAGGGAGACTCGGGGGAGGCCAGTGGGGGGAGGGGAGCTGCCAGACCCCCTGAGACCACTGCAGCGCACACACACCCAAGGCTGCTGCAGCCCTCAAACTCAATTACTTTTCGAACTTGATGATATCACCCCCGCAACACCCTTGGACCTGGCCAGAACCAGCTTCACCAGTTTGGCTTGATCTCAAACTGAACTGGGCCTGGCTGAGGCTGAGGTTGAAACTTGATCCAGCTCGCACACCCCTAGAGGAAGACCCACTGCCTTGCTGTCACATCTTCCCAAAAGGCGCACACACTTACGGTGCTATTTGTCTGAAGGGGGACGTGCCATAAGCAATAGATTGAGGTTTCAGCTTATGGAATTGCCAGTGAACCTGCTTAAGACGTCTCCCCCTTCAGACAAATGGTGCCATAGGCGTGTGCGCCCTGTGAGAGGAGATGAGACACAGCAAGGCAGCGGGACCTCCTCCCCACTTCCTCCTCTGTAAGCACGAGTGCTGCTAGCACTGATAATGTCTGAAGAGGACTACTAACACCACAATAACCAGGTCAATCAGGACATACTAGAGGAGACAGATGCCACTGGCAGAAGCTAAACAGGAAGACACTAAACTGGAGCAGATACTGGGAACTGGTTAGCTAAAAGATCAAATGAAGGGTGCAGTAGAGCAGGAAATGGAGAAAGAGTAGGTATAATATTGCCAGGGGAAGTCAAGAAGGTAGGCGCAGGGAGCAAAGGCTAGCAGTTACTCTTGGGAATTTTGGAATGAGGCATCCCTTCATTGTCTATTGCTCAGTGTTGCTTCCTTGCAGTGCAATTCAGTTTCTATGAGCTTTTGTTAACATCCCATGGTAAACATAGCAGGTGCTCTATCTTCAAGCCTGTTTTAAATACTTTGGATTGTGACATGTTTCAAATATGAATGTGCATTTGCTTTTGGGGGGAAATGGAAACTAAATTGAATGGAGCCTGTTCAATTGTGGCCCATCTATTAACATCACCATGTAGCAATAGCAATAGCAATAGCACTTACATTTATATACCGCTCTATAGCTGGAGCTCTCTAAGCAGTTTACAATGATTTTTAGCATATTGCCCCCAACATTCTGGGTACTCAGAATGTAGGAATAGGGGTGAATAGAATAGAATTCATAGGTATGTAGGAATAGGGGTGAATAGAATTCATTTTTGGAAACTCTTTGGTTACCCATTCATTTTTTTTTTTAAAGAATAATTTTTAAATGTTCACCTTGACTTCCCTCCATTTTCCCTCACCACCGGTCTTTGCGGCAGCAGGAGCTACAATATGCAGCTGTCCCCTAATGGGTGCCATCTTGAATACCCCTAGTGGCTCAGGACAAGATGGAGGGGGGAAAGGCTGCCATTGTGAAAAACAGTGTTTTCTGGTCTAGCAGCCACCATTTTATCATGGTGGAAGCCATGAAGGCTGCTGCATTCCAGAACAGGGTTTGCATTCAAGATGGTATTTGCAAGAGGGGGCTGCACATTGCAACTCCTGACACTGCTGACACAGGTGGAGGCAAATGAAACAAGTGAGGATGTTTACATTAAAAGAAATGAATGAATGAATGAGTGGCTTAAAATGAAACAGGGCCTTCCATATGGGGGCGGGGGCGGGGGAAACAGCACGGGAAATGGATATGATGCAGCTATAATGGGAACCATTCCAACACTCTTTTCTTTTTGCATGCATTGCACACTCATCTTTTCCACAGAACCGCAGGCCCTGTTTGCAGTCCACTATATGGCAAACACAATCCTGCTGGGTATCAGAGAGATGTGAAGGCTGTCACCAAATCAGCAGACCATTTTGGATGAAGTTCTTCTTGCTGCCACCACTGAATACTTCTAACTTATCATGCTTCATGGCAGTTTGAAAACTAACTAAGCCAATCCTCAAGCAGGCAGCATACCATACCAACTGGGTTATGTGGCATTCATTTATTTAATACAGCTCACCTTTCATTTCTTAAAGAAATGTGCATGTGTATAAGATGGGTAAGACAAAAAGCTCTGTCCTGAGTGCTGTGGATATTCCACATATCCAGGTTTTGCTGGCTGGCTGGCTAGCTAGGGAATCTGACACAGGCATACGTAGTGTGCAGCTTGCTGTGCTGTGTTTGGTGATTGATGAGTGCCGAGGCTCCCCTGGGGGGATAGTCGCAGGGCTCTGCTCTCATTCCCTCTTTGTTCAGTGGATGTTCCCAGTCAGCAACAGATGGCCCTTGCTTCCCCTCTTTGACCAGTGATCTGCAGATGTCATCCATCTTCCCCTGTGCCTGACAGAAGAGAGGACGGATGGGTTTGGTGGGGACAGAGGGAAGGCAGGCTGACTGTGGTTGTTTGCACTCCTTGCAAGGTTACTCTCAAAGGAGGACACACACGGCTGTCTCTGAAATGGGGCGGGTGGGATTTAACAGCAACATCATGGCAAAGGGACCAGGCTTTGTGACCTTTTCCGAAGCCCCACCCTCCTACTCTGCATGCACATCCTGCCTTTTTGTTTGGATTTCTTTGGGATGCATTTGCCCAGTTGTCCTGGGAGTGGAAGGAGCATCAATTAAGGGCCTCAGTACAATAGCAACTGAGCAGTGTTCAAAGCAACGATGTAAATGCACAGGGCACAATACTTCTCCATATGAGGGAAGGTGCAGTGGGATCCCCCCACCCCAAACACACACCAGCGCCCTCTTTCTCCTTTCTCTATGTTCAGGGGCATGCAGAGAGAGAGCCTGCAGAACTCTTACAGGGAATAGGAGGTCTGTGCTTGTGCTCCAGGGCCCGTCCATCAGGACTCGATGGTAACATGAGCCACAGATTCTTTACACTGCCCTTGCATGATGCTTGTGCATCTGCCCATCTCAAAATTTTATTTTAAAGCTGTGTCCCCTGCCTTTTGATCCTATGAGCTCCAAGGCAACTTCCAACTGTTTAAAGCAATGCCATAGAAGCTCAGTGGCAAAAGACCAGCATGTCCATCCTACCCCTCACTTCTGAACTCTCTGGGCACTTGGCACTTGGAGCAGTTTTAATTTTGGACAGGGAGAAGAGAAGCAAGGACGAGGACCCTCCAGTCAATGGCTGGGACCAGGCTGGTTGTCCCCTTGTTGTGGCGCTCTCCCTGGGAGGGAGGGTGGGTGTGCAACCTCCCAGTGGTCTAATTCATCTATTGGCAGTGGCCAGAGTCCCAGGGCAACTCTGTGTTGCATATATGCATGCCAGGTTAAAAAAGAGACAGAAAGAAAGAGAGACACCAGGCTGTGCTCAACCCTCTGAAGGTCCCTCTGCACACAAGCACTGCACTTCAGAGCCACAGTTTGTCCTGCACCTGTGTGAAGGGGGCCAATAGCTACTGAGAGAATTCATGGCTGATATAAGATCTGAGCTACCTTAAGTGGCACGGCAGGGAAATGCTTGACTAACAAGTAGAGAAGGTTGCTGGTTTGAATCCCCACTGGTATGTTTCCTAGACTATGGGAAACACCTATATCAGGCAGCAGTGATATAGGAAGATGCTGAAAGGCATCATCTCATTCTGCGTGGGAGGAGGCAATAGTAAACCCCTCCTGAATTCTACCAAAGACAACCACAGGGCTCGGTGGATGCCAAGAGTCGAAATTGACTTGATGGCACACTTTATAAGATCTGAACTGGGAATTCCTGCACAAAGTTTATTCTCTTTGCCCCCATGCTCTGAAACATATCTAGATTCAACAGTAAACCTACAATTAAAACACTTTGGGACATGTCTGCATTGTACTCCGTAGCAAATTAAGTTGTGTGTGTGTTTTTTTAAAAAAGACCCACACAAAACTCTCTGCTTCATTGACCAACACACATGCACACAGACATAGTGAGAGATAGTAGTTCAATGTGTTTCTGCAGTCTCAATCAGCCTTAGAATAACTGAAATGAATGCAAAGGGGCAGAGACTGTGTTCTGGATTTGTGCTTGCGCAGTGTCTATGTTCTGCAGGAAGCACCAAACATCCACATTCTGGGTAGAAATGACATGCATCAAAGAACTTGCAGCTGGTGGAAGAGCCAGATCGAAAGCCTATTTCACCATTATTAATTGCAGAATGGAAGGCAGACAAAAGGACCAAGAGAGGAACAGGTGGGAGCAGCTGCAGCTACGTCTTCTCCTGCTTCAGCAGTGAGTACAAAGATAAACATGCACTCTCCAGATTGTAACCTTGCTACCCCAACAAACACCCACATGCATCTTAGATGTTAGTTCAGTTCTCCGCTGTAATCATTTCAACAGTACCTCCAGTGACTGTTGCTGGTGTCTGTCTTATGTTTCTTTTCGACTGTGAGCCCGATGGAGACAGGGATGCATCTTATATATTTATTATTTCTCTGTGTAAACCGCCCTGAGCCATTTTTGGAAGGGCGGTATTGAAATTGAATTCTTCTTCTTCTTCTTCTTCTTCCTCTTCCTCTTCCTCTTCCTCTTCTTCTTCCTCTTCCTCCTCCACGCAGTTGCCAATGACTATTCTGGGCCATATATCGGCCTGTAGATTTGATATAATGAATGCTGCCTATTGGGAGACCTGCATCAGTGTGGCATCTGCTTGCAGCGGGAAAATACCACAATAAATTTTTCACTCTTCAAGCTAACATTATTCTAAGTATCTCCCCTTTTGATTTTATTACCACTGTTTAGTCCAGCCCTGTATGATCTGCACAACCTTTTGTACCAGCTCCACAGAAGAATTGCCATGGAGGGAAACTCACAGAAAAGGTTACATTGGGATGTGACATGTTCATCCCCAAGCATTCCATTTAGCATTTGTATACAGCCATGGAGGAAAACTGTTATGTCCCCCCTCTCTACCTATAAAAAGCTGATCTCTCAGATTTTATGGGTCACTTTAGGGTAGCTTTCTTCCCATTTTTAACTTGTAAGTATTCAATAGTTGTCTGTTTTGCAGGTCCCTGGAGATAGCTTTCCAAGCAATAGCTGTTGTTTTTATTTTAAATGTAAGAGTAGTTAAGGAACTGTCTGCCTGCTGATGACAAATTATTCCAATCTGAACAAGAAATGGGGCAGTAAAGATCACAATGGCTGTAAATGTAAAGAAGTTACAGATGGAGAAATATAAGGATAGCTTTAGGAGGGGAAACCTGCCCTATTTTCTTAGTTCCCTAAGTGCAGCAATGTGACTAATTAGTACAAATCAGAGAAGCTTTGAAAAGGACCCAAAGATTAATTGCCAAGGTTTCATGGCCCCATTATTTGTTCCAGTAGCTGCACAGTGTGTCTTGCTAAGAATCCATCACTCTTTGTCTTAAAAGCATGGCAAATAAGCAAGCTGTGCTATCAGCTACAGGTGAAGGTGAAAACTACCCCAAAGCCCAATCATGCTCTCCAACCATCCGGACTAGAGAAGGTCAGTTTTTACAAAACAAAGTTCTATTGTGCAAGCCCCTTTAAATAAATAGGAACTGTGCAAGAGAGGTTCTTTTGCACAGCTCTCTTGCATTTAAATGGAGTATGCACAGGAAAACTTCCCACTGAATTGTACCCCATTTCCAGTATATTGCTCTGTTAAGGCAATATACTGGAAACTACACATTAATTTAAGTACGTGCTTTGCAAGTGCATGCTTGTTTTTTAATGTTAAATAGCGGCTGGATCAGACACCCACAGATTGGAATTGTGACAAGGGATGGACTTTAATCCTTTGCACACACCCCATGGACCCCCCCATGGTTGCTATTCTTTTTTTTTTTTTTTAAGTTTCTATTGGCACTGATGGGAGCTTTTATCGCTTGGCAAATAGCAGCCACAGGGGGCACAGATCCAAACTGGAACCATGGTGCAGAGGAGTAAAGTCCTCCTTGCCCCTGTTGTGATTCCATTGCCTGTGAACTGTGTGTGATCTGGCTGCTATTTAATGTTAAAAAGCAAAATGTACTTGCAAAGCAACTAGGTGTTAGTTGGACCCTAACATGATCTGGTTAGAAATTTAAGTGAGTCTTCCATTCTTATAAATCTATCCCTATTTTTGTCAAATGAGGGCCAGCGTGGTGTAGTGGTTAGAGTGCTGGACAAGGACCGGGGAGACCCGAGTTCAAATCCCCATTCAGCCATGAAACTAGCTGGGTGACTCTGGGCCAGTCACTTCTCTCTCTCTGCTTAACCTACTTCACAGGGTTGTTATGAGGAGAAACTCGAGTATGTAGTACACCGCTCTGGGCTCCTTGGAGGAAGAGCAGGATATAAATGTAAAAATAAATAAAAAATTTAGAAAATGGATATCCAGCAGCCAAGGAGCTGGAATCTGTGGCTGGATCTATTTTTCATTCAATAATAAATGCTAGAATGGAGGCAGGATTTTCAAGCTGTGCTTTGTTGTAATAGGAAAGGATGTACGTACCTTTGTGCACTAACAAGTAGCTCATCTCCCAGCCATGAGCTCCCTCATCAATTTCTGCCCCATTCCTCAGTCACCTGCCTGATCCACAAACATTCAATGGATTATCCATTATCCACAGACATTCAATGGATACACAGTGGCTCCAGTACCACCCCTAGCACTCCACTCTACTCTGAATGGTTATCACCCTGAT
Source organism: Hemicordylus capensis (assembly GCF_027244095.1). Classification (NCBI taxonomy): domain Eukaryota; kingdom Metazoa; phylum Chordata; class Lepidosauria; order Squamata; family Cordylidae; genus Hemicordylus; species Hemicordylus capensis. The sequence continues at coordinate 384,392,109 of NC_069658.1, forward strand.
TTAAATCTTGGGCCACAGAGATAATGGTTATTTTGAGCCTAGCAGCACACCATGATTTGGCCACACATAAATGAACCTTGGGCTTGTATACTCCCTAATCCCAATTCCCCTCCCTCCTTCCTTCTCTCACTTACACATTTGTATTTTCTTTCAGAGAAACATAATTCTGGGGGAGACATGAGATGATCAATAGATGTTTGTCTTAGAAGTACAGGACTCAAAGAAGCCTCAAGGGTTTGGTTCACTAGTCTGCAAAAGGTGGGCAATTGGTATGCCGACTTAAATCCATTCTGGCTGTGTGCATGGCAGCTGCTCCACACAAACATGCAGTAACTTTTAGAGTGGCCCATATACTCCTGGGATTCATCTGTGTGAGCCATTATTCTCACAATATACTCATGAGATGGGCTATTATCCCCTGAGGCCATGAAAGTAATTTAGGTAGTTAAAGAGTCCATGAATGAGCTGGGATTTGAGCTCCAAATTACTAGGCCAAAGCTAACATCCATTGAGCCTTGGTGACTTCCTTTAAGCCTAGAACATTTGCTTCTCATCTTCTTCTAAGTGCTTTAATAATGAACTAGCTTAACCCATGCAGAGCATCTGTGCTCTAGTACTTGATTGCTCCCCTCACCCCACAGCCCCCTTCACCTCAGAGATCTCTCCAGCCTCATCTGAGCTGCACTCCTGCTCCTCTTTCTCCATCCTGTTGCTTCCATGCCCCTCACCCCTCTTGGTCACTCCTCCATTCCCTCACCCCTCTTTGTCGCGGCTGCAGTGTTGCTGGTCCCTATTGGCCAAGCTGCAGCCCCCTATCCCCAGAGACCTCCCCACCCCACTCCTGCTCCTCCCCGCAGGAGCAGCAGCAGCAGCAGCAGCAGCAGGGGCTGACTAGGCCCTTCCTTGCTGCTGCCGCCATGGCCACTCGTTCCACTCAGGCCACTGACAGGCTTGGCCCGTCCCTCACCCTTCCTTCTTTCTCTCTTTTCCTGTCTTCTCTCTTTTTCTCCCTCTCCCTTCCTGAATTAACAGAACTTGTTCATCTTGTTTCCTTATCTAATTCACTCAACGGCAGCCTCCTTCTCCTGGAAGGGCTCTCCTTCCTCATGACCCCTCTCTTCACAGACCCCTGCCCACTATCTTTTTATATAGATAGATAGATTCCTCTCCTCTACAATCAAGAACATCTTCCGACCGGTAACAGTTGCATTCCAACTGACCTTAACCATCACAGACTCCTCCTCCCTATCTGCATATGCCATCCCCACTGCCCAATCACCATGGTGCTTCTGCTCTCACAGGCTCCTCTTCCCTATCTGCATATGGAATCCCCACTGCCCAATCAGGTGCTTCTGCTTGCAAACTCTTGCAAGAGCTGCTACACATGGGATTAGCCACGGGTGTGTGTGTGTGTGTGTGTGTGTGTGTGTATATATATATAGTATGATATCATTCTTTCCCCCCACAAGTCCTGCTATGCTGCCTCATTGTGGTAGTGATTTGGATAACCCTCCCAGTAGGGTTATCCAAATCACGAATGTCATCCCAGCTGCCCAGTTAAAGCAAGCAGGCACCCATATTGGGCAGCAGCAATATAGGGAGGTGCTGGAGATGGACGATCACTTCAATGACAATGACAAAGCATTCATTTCATTCTGCACGGGAGAAGGCAATGGTACATCACTGCTGTATTTTACCAACCACATGGATAGACAAAATAGAATGATTGTCGATGTAGTACCAGATGATGGGCTCCTCAGGTCAGATGGTTCTTAACATACTACTGAGGAAGAGCTGAGGATCTCTCAGAGTACCGATAGTATTACGCAGTTATATTGAAGACTTTTGGACATCTAGTGGCTGATGTTGCCATGTGGGAAAAGAAAATCTGAAGCTGCAAAGACAGAATTACAATGGGAACGTGGAACATAAGAAGTATGAATATGGGAAAGTTCGACACAGTGAAAGGTGAAATGAATCAACTAGAGATTGACACCTTGGGCATTGGTGAATTAAAATGGACTGGAATAGGACAATTTCAGTCAGGAATTCATACCATTTACTACTTAGGACACAAAAAACAAAGAATCAATGGTGTTGCTTTCATAGTCAGGAAGGATATAGCAATGACAGTAACAGGGTACAATGTGGTCAGTGACCGGCTAATACCAATTAGATTTTGTGGACAACCCTACAGTTTTTCAAGTCTATGCCCCAACGATGGATGCAGAAAAAGAGGAAGCTGATTAATTTTATGCTCAAATTCAGTCTGAAATTGACAGAACATGCAAGCAAGATGTGCTGCTCGTAGTTGGAGACTGGAATGCCAAAGCTGGAAATGGTAAGGAGCAAAACACAGTTGGACTGTATGACCTAGGGAACAGAAATGTTTCTGCCAATCCAATGATCTCTTCATTGCTAACACATTCTTCAAACAACCAAAGCAGTGCCTATACACATGGACATCACCAGATGGAGTACACAGAAATCAAATTGATTACATTAATGGTGCAAGGAGGTGGAAGGGCTCAGTTATACGACGTGGCCAGAGGCTGATTGTGGAACAGATAACAAACTGCTAATGTACAAGTTCCAAGTCAAGCTAAAGCAGAAAAACAAAGCTGTCCAGTTTCCACAATATGATCTTGATAATGTATCCACCATTTTCAAGGAGAACACCAGGAACTACTTTGAAGTTCTGAACCTCATTGATAGGGAACCAGAAGAACTATGGAATGAAATCAAAAAAGTTGTTAAGGACAAATGTGAAAAGAGACTGTCAAAGACCAAGAAACAGAAGAAAGCAAAATGGATGTCTAAACAGATGGTGGAAATTGCCAAGAAGAGGAGAGAAGCCAAAGACAAGGAAGATGAAGACAGCAGGAAGGAACTTAATAGGGAATTTCAGAAAGCTGTTAGAAGAGAAAAGGAGCAGTACTACAATGACATCAGTAAAAACCTTGAGGATGGAAATAGACATGGAAAAACAAGGAAAGTTTTCCAAAATATCTCTGAACTCAGAAGGAGGTTCCAACTAGGCTTGTGCATTTCGATTCAGCAACAAAATGTTTTGTATAGAAATCGAAATGAAAAAATTAAAAAAAAAATTGTATACAAATCGAAATGACCCTATTTCGGAGCCTAAGTTTTGTTATTCATAAAACATTTTGGACCTTTGGTCTCCTGACTGCAGCAACTAGTGAGGCAGTGAGTGTTTGCCAAGAAGATTAGCAGAAGGTAAGAAGATAAGATATGCAAAAAGCAGGCACAGCATCCCCGAGGAAGCTCATTTACTTAGAATGTGTTGTATTGTAATGCAATTGTGTGCTAAGAAATTCTGATTAACCATTGCCAGCTCTAACAAACAATACCCTGTTTCCACTCTGTCTGGGCTGATTGCTTTGAGGGTAGGGGGGAGTTTGGTTCAATTCATTCAACAAGTTAGTCGCTTCTGCCTTTCTGACTACCTCATTCAAGAGAGAGAGAAAGAACTGTTTTGCATTGCATGTCTAAACTGAAGTTTCCATGATGCCATGCTTGCCTTGCTGCCAGCCTGAGCCCAGAATGCAAGCCTGCTATGCTACTGCATGCTACGGCATGTCAGCCTGGGAATGGATTAATCTGCTGCTGCATTGCTTGCTTTTTTGTTCCAGAAGACTTTTTCCCCACCCCCTTGAGAGAATCACTGCCTGACTGTGCCCTGTGCCAGCAGCCACCAGTGTCCTGAGTGAGTGGGGAGGCAAGTTGGAAGGAGGTTTGGGGTTGCAATTGAATTTGGGGAGGCAAAATGGAGGGAGGTTTGGGGTTGCAATTGAATTTTAAAAGTTCTGTGTTGTGGTTTAGTTTAGAGGAAGTTTAAACAGGGGCTCTGTGGGGGAGAATTTAGCTATTGTGTAGCTATAGTTATATTGTATCTCTCTGTTCCCTTACTGCTCCCTATTTAGTTACAGTGTGTGTGTGTGTGTGTGTGTGTGTGTGTGTGTGTGTGTGTGTGCAATTCAAATGCCTGCCTGCCTAGGATGGTTTGTTGTTCTGCTGCATCTGTGTGTTCTTGCTTTGGAAACCTGGTCTGCTGTTCTCTGTTGTTGTGTGTGCTGCCTGGCAAGGATTTTCTATGCACTGTTGAAGTTTGTGTGTCTTTGTTTGGGGCAGAAAGGGGGTAGAGCAGTGAGTTGGGCATTAGCACCCCAAGGGGTGCCTGCCCACCACCCAGATTGCAAAGGAGTTAGCCAAAGACCTGATTTTACATTGATTTCTGAAGTTCACACATCTTTAAGGTTTTATTCCATAGGGACCAATGGAGGTTTCATCAGCCCCATAACTGCACTGTGGGGGGCGTGCTGGGGTGGCCCAGAGTGAGTGGTGGTGTACTGCACAGAGGGTGCCAACTACCCCCATGGGTTGCTAACCCATGGGGTACTGGGTTTTGTTGTTTCTGAGGTATTCTGAGTGTAGATTCTCTGGTAGCATATGAGATTTTCAATGACAAACCCATCCCATATGCTACCAGAGAATCTACATTCAGAACATCTCAGAAACAACCAAACCCTGTACCCCATGGGCTTATGGGTATGGGGGTGGTTGGCTCCCTATGTGCTCTACACCACCACTTGCTCTGGGCCCCCCCAGTGCCCCCCCAGCTGGAGTTATGGGGCTACTGAAACCTCCATTATTTCCTATGGGGAAAAACCTTAAAGACACGTGAACTTCAAAAAATCACCAAAAATCAGCCCTTTGCCCAATTCCTCTGAAATTTGGGTGGTAGATTCCACCCATTGGGCACTATCACCCCACCCCCTAGTTTTGCCCCAGGGCCATTTTTTAAAAATACAAAACATTTTGGATTTGGATTTTGCAATTTTGAACAAAGAACAAAATTGGGGTGTTTTTGGATTGGCTGATTTCAAACAAAGAACAAAATGGGGGTGTTTCAGATTCAGGCCAAAACAAAACAGGAAAAAACCGCACAACCCTAGTTCCAACCTTGAATTGGTATGTTAAGGGATGCCAGCCAAAGGACGGATAGTAACTGATTCAGAGAAGATCAATCAGAGATGGAAGGAGTATACTGAAAATCTGTACAGCAGGAACATCAATATCCAAGATACTCTATAAGATATTCCCTACTTGCAAGAACCTCTAGTATAGGAAGATGAAGTTAGATCAGCACTCCGGTCATTACCAAGTCAGAAAGCTACTGGAATTGATGGAATAGCTACAGAAATATGGCAGGCAACAGAAGAAGAATCAGTCAAGGCTCTAACCAAGCTATGCCAGCAAATTTGAAGAATGACACAGTGGCCACAGATTGGAAGAGGTCAGTCTACATAGCCATACCAAAGAAAGGAGACTTAACAGATTGCACAAACCATTGCACAATATCCTTAATTTCACATGCTAGTAAAATAATACGCAGGATCATCCAATGCAGATTAGAGCCCTACGTGGAAAGGGAAATGCCAGATGTTCAAGCTGGTTTCAGAAAAGGCCGAGCAACAAGAGACATTATTGCTGATGCACGCTGGATAATTGAGAAAGCCAAAGAATACCAAAAAGAAGTCAATATGTGCTTCAATATGTGCTTCAAAGCCTTCAGTTGCATTAACCATGTCAAGCTGTGGAATATTCTTAGGAAAATGGGAATCCCAGAACATCTCATTGTTCTCATGAGAAACCTATACAAAGGACAGGAAGCAACAGTCCAGATGAAATATGGTGAAACAGACTGGTTCCAGATTGGCAAAGGAGTAAGACAAGGCTGTATACTTTCTCCTTCTTTATTCAATTTATATGCTGAACATATACTGAGAGAAGCTGGATTGGAAGAAGATGAGCATGGTTTTAAATTTGGAGGAAGAAACATCAATAACTGATGACACCACTCTGATAGCTGAGAATGCAGATGATCTGCAAGCTCAAGTAATGAAAGTCAAGGAGCACAGTGAGAAAATGGGACTATGATTAAATGTAAAGACTAAACTAATGACAACGGGTACAGCAACCAGCCTCAGAATTGATAATGAAGACATTGAAGTGGTGGATAGCTTCAGCCTTTTAGGATCGACCATTAACAGTAAAGGATCCAGCAGTCAAGAAATATGCCGCAGGCTAGCACTTGGTAGGGTTGCAATGAAGGCCTTGGAAAGGATATTTAGATGCCATGACGTGTCTATACTTACAAAGATTAGAATCGTACGGACAATTGTTTTTCCCCATGACATTCTATGGATGCGAAAGCTGAACTTTGAAGAAGCAAGATAGAAAAAGCATTGATGCTTTTGAACTTTGGTGCTGGAGAAGACTTTTGAGGATACTATGGACAGCCAGGAAAACAAACAAATGGACCATAGAACAAATCAATCCAGAATTTTCACTCGAGGCACAAATGACCAGGCTCAGACTATCATACTTCAGACACATTATGTGAAAACCCAGCTCTGGTGAGAAGTCCATAATGCTGGGAAAAGTTGAAGGAAAGAGAAGAAGAGGATGACCAGCAGCAAGTTGGATAGACTCGATTACAACAGCAATAAATCTCCACTTAAAGGCCAAGTTGAAGACAGATCATCCTGGAGAGAATCTATCTATGTGGTCACTAAGAGTCAACACTGACTTGATGGCACTTAATCAATCAATCAATCAATCAATCAATCAATCAATCATTCTTTAGATCTTTCTTTTTTCCTTGGGGCTAAACATGTCCAGTTCTTTCAACTTATCCTCAAATCAAATGCCTTCCTTCAAATCAGCAGAGGAAAGAGGAAGGGAGAGTTCCACCTGCCCTGTTCCTGCCCTGTAATATGGTAAGTAGAGCTTGTGGTAAGTGCCAGCAGCTGACCCCCTGATTTCCTGAGGCACTCTCTCTTTGAGAGCAACCTTGCTGTAGCCCTCTGTTGGTGGTAGAGCTGTAGCTTCAGGACCCAGAGAGTGCTGACACAGCAGTTCCTGCTGGGTCCTGCATCATTTCCTGGGCTGGCAGTAAAAAAAACCAGCACACTGCACAAGGGCAAGGTCTCCTCTCTGCTGGCTGGGAGTAATTTTTTAAAAGTTGTTTTAATTATGTGCCTGAGTGAGGATTCATTGAAAGTTATTATGGATAGGGGAAGGTATGGTATGGGGTCTCACTTGCATCAGAAGAAGGACAGAGTGGTTCAATATCTTATTCCTAACCCTTCTTCTGGTTGTTCCCATTATGGGAGCGTTCCTCCTGGCTGCTTTACCAGCTTATCCTTTGGCCGCTGGTTTTGCTGTTTAATGCCAGGTCAGTCCAGAATAAGATCTCTATTATCCGTGATTTAATTGTGGAGGGAGGGGCTGGCTTGGTTTGTATTACAGAGACCTGGGTAGGGGATCTGGGAGAGATTAGTCTTCTCATTCTAAATATTTGTAACTCTTCCCCACAGGAGTTTGTAATCAGTGAAACATTCACATAGACAAAGAGTTCATTTGACAAAAGTCTTGTCATTCTACTACATTAACATTTTACTTTATGCTCTTTTGTTCCAGTGCCTTCAGATAACTGGTCTGCGTCCTTGTGCCACCAATCCACAGCCAGTTAAAACAAAGTGAGATCATTCACACAACTGAAAACTGAGTAGGACAAGTGTCCTACCTAGGTTTGGGAGCTGTGTGTGCTCCCAATTTTTGGTTGTGTGGATGCAAACAACTAGGTAGGAAGAGGGGGAAGTGATTGTGTAGAATCAAGGTAGGAGGAAATTCTGTTCACTATGGGACCGAGTTGTCACGAGCAGCTCAGGAGTTCATAGTGACCATGAAAACTATGGAGCTATCCCAAGTGGTCTGTGGACTAATGCATATTGCTGGTCACAATCTTGATTTGGAATTTTACTCCAGTCAGGGTGGTGTTCCATGGGTGGGGACTCCTGTGATTTCCCCATTGTCATGGACAGACCACCATCTGGTTAAGGTAGGGCTTCCAACCACAACCGCCTCTGCAGGGATGAAGGACCCATTAGGTTGGTCCACCTGAGAAAATTATGGGATCCAATAGGATTCCAAGAAGCCTTGGAAGGATTTTGAGATGGCTCTGCCATCTCAACTTGGAATAATGAACTCCCTAAAGCAGTAGACACAATCTCTCCTAAACATCCTCTCTGACCTGCCTCTTCCTTCACAGAGCAGTTCCCATCTGTCCAGAGGCAATTCATGAGACCTGGGTCAGTTCAACTGAATTCAGACATTAATTGATTCCTTAATAAAACTGAATCAGACTAAGGCCTGGATTCCATATAACTCTGGGTTGGTGACTCTGGGTTTAATGTTGGGGTCAGGGTGTCCCCAACACTATGGTTGGGCAAGGTGATTGAGAGGTAGAGGTTGGTGGCCTCTCATCTCCAGAGAGTCTGGAGTCTCAGCCATTTTTAAATGGCTTACAAGCGGGCTATGGAGTTGAGACTGCCTTGGTCAGCCCGATGGATCATCTCCAATTAGGCAGAGATAGAGGGAGTATGACCCGACTGATACTTTTGTATCTCTTGGCGGCTTTCGATACCATTGACAATGTTATCCTTTTGGGTCATCTGAGAGAGGTGAGATTAGGTGGCACTGTTCTACAGTGTTTGCATTCCTGCCTCTCTGGTAGATTCAATTGTCAAGACCTGAGAAATTGTTTAGATCTGCCTGTTCTCAATGGGATTACACTCCCCCTGAAAGATCATGTGTGCAGTTTGGGAGTACTCCTGGATCCAGAACTCCCTCTGGTTTCTCAGGTTGAGGTGGTGACCAGGAGTGCTTTTTATCAGCTTTGGCTGATACATCAGCCATGCACATTTCTGGAAATAAATGAACTTTAGAACAGATGACTTTAGTAGAAAATGCTTTCTTAGCCAAAAGGCTGAGAATATATGCTGGTAACCCCCAGGCTTCACTACTATAATGCAATCTATGTGGGGGCTGTCTTTGTAGATAGTCCGGAAACTACAACTGGTACAGAATGCAGCAGCTCCGTTGGTTTCTGGTACAGCCCAAAGTGACTATATAACACCAATTCTGAAAGAACTGCATTGGCTGCTATGTTTCTGAGCGAAATACAAAGTGCTGGTCATTACCTATAAAGTCTTGAACAACTGAGGTCCAGGGTACTTAAGAGAGTGCCTCCTTTGTCATGATCCCTGCTGCCTATTAAGATAATCTGGAGAGGTCTGGTTACAGTTGTTTTCGGCTCATCTGGTGGTGACTTGGGGCTGGGCCTTCTCTGTGGTTGCCCCAGGGCTTTGGTATGCACTCCCTGTCAAAATAAGAGCTTTTCCATCTCTTCTTGCTTTTAAAGAGACCCTTAAGACACATCTGTTTCCTCAGGCTTTTAATTAAAACTAATTTTAACCTGTTTAATTGTTTTACTCTCTGAAATTGTTTTAATTTTTTATTCTGTGTATTGTTTTTATTGTTTTTATTTTGTAAAAGTGTTTTAATTGTTGCAACTTGGATTATGTACACCCCCCTCTATCTATCTATCTATCTATCTATCTATCTATCTATCTATCTATCTATCTATCTGGTGGTATATAAATATGATAGCTAGGTAGAGAGATGATAGCTTTTGCTCCTACCTTGATTCCACACAATCACTTTTCCCTCCTCCTACCTAGTTTTTTGCATCCACACAACCGAAAATTGCAAGCACACACAGCTCCCAAACCTAGATGGGACATAGTTTCCAGTTATGTGAATGACCTCAGTAACTTATTTTTCATTTCCTATTCCTTTAAAGATATAGGCATAATCCTATGCATACCTACTAAACAGTAAGTTTCACTGAACATTAGGTCTTACTTCTGAGTAAACATGCAATGTATCAGACTAAAAGGCTGCAAACCTACATATTTTTATAGAGGATTCCCATTGAAATAAATAGCTCTCACTTTCAAGAAATGGAACCACCTTCAAGAAAATATGTTTAGAATCAAACTGCGGTCCTTTGCACATTTGCTTAGAAAAATCCATGTTGAATTCAGTGGGACTTACTTCTGAGTTAATAAGCATAGGATTGCAAGCTTCCAAGTGCTTCCGTTCAACAGGAACAGGAATTAAGCTGTAAATGCAGTTCTATAAAATGTGTTCTAGACATGTCTGGCTATAGCCTGGAGGGCTTTTGGAGGTAAGAAAAAAGATCTCTCTGTAACAATGGCATCAGCAAACACATAAAGCCATAAAGCTACTGAATCAATATCCCAAGCACTTGCTGTGTTTGCACAATGACAAAATGGCCACTAAAAGCAAAACTCTAATCCTAAACAGGATTTTTCATCCTGGAGCTCCATACTGGAAAGGAAAAAATAAATATTTCCTGCCATCAAAGCTGGGCGGCTATTGAACAAGATGCAATGTTCAACATAACTAGTTAGCCACCGGAAAATTGCCACAAGCCATCAATCCACCACCCCTAGTTTCTCATTTAATATCATAGCACACAAGTAAGGACTCTTGAATGAACACCTGATTTGGCACCTAAGCAATATGTCCCAATGAAAAACAATTATTAATAAGAAGTTGGTACAGTCACAACAGAATGTATGACTGAGCTGTAAATCCCATTTCTGCCTAAAATGCACGTTCATTTCTTAACAAATGAGGGGGGGAAACTAAATGGGGCCCATTTGGTTCATTTCATATTCATTACCAAACAAATGGGAGCCCTAAGCAATGAGTACAAATGAGGTTTATTTTCTGGGTTCTCAAAAATATTCTTAGTAGCGGCAAGTTTTTTTTAACTGAACTATTTTGATTAGTAAAAACCTTTAATGTGCTTGTTCCTATTCAAAACCAACTCAGTGCCTTGTCTGGAAATGAGTTTTACTGGAATACTTTAAAAGCGTAAAGACAATGTACAATCATTTTTAATACATCACACAACAGTGGCAGATATCCAGAGACTATAGGTGTGCATGAATCAAAATCTGTTATTTAAGTTTCGATTGAAATGCAGACTTGCCGAATTTATGTATTCAATATATGTATTGAATTGAATACTTGAATTGAATGGTGAAAGCAACCGGCTTGGCCAGCTGCCTTGACGAATCAGCCCCGAATCACCCAAATTGATTCTGATGATTCACACAACCTTTTGAGGCCTGTTTTGCTGGAAGAATGAGTCTCAAAAAATTGAGCTTTGCGGTGGGGGGATGCTGATCTGCCAATTGGGATCAGCAGGTAGACCAGACCCCCCACTCCAGACTTGGCACTTCAGCCCACCTCCAAGGTCTGCGCTAAGTCTGAGGCAGAGGGCTGGTCTACCCACTGACTCCAATTGATAGACCTGCTCTCCTGTTTCTTCTGCAGAGAGCTGGTTCAGTAGGTAAAGTAAAATGTCCCGTCAAGTCGCTTTCGACTCCTGGCGCCTACAGAGCCCTGTGGTTTTCTTTTGGTAGAATACAGGAGGGGTTTACCATTGCCTCCTCCTGTGCAGTATGAGAGGATGCCTTTCAACATTTTCCTATATCACTACTGCCCAATATAGTACCAGTGGGGATTCGGTAGGTAGACTGAACAAATTCGGTTTGGCGGGTAGACTAGCCCTACACACCAGACTTAACATGTCAGCCCGCCTTGGAGGACAGGTCTACATGGGTAGACCTATCCTCCGAGGTGGGCTGACACACTAAGTCCGGAGTGGAGGGCTGGTGTACCCACCAATACCAACTGGTAGAACAGCAATCAGAGGAGGAAAGTGCTATTTTGAGGCTCATTTTCCCAACAAAATGGACCTCAAAATGGCACTTGAATTGCCTGAATCAATTTGGGTTGAATCGGGGGTGATTCTCCTAGATTTCTCCTATATTTTGAGGGTGATTTGATTGGGGGTCAAATTTGTGAATCACCCCCAATTTGACCTGAATCGATTCAACAGTGACTCAAACTGCACACCCCTAATCCAGACTAATGCCACACTGGCAGAACAGCTTTTTCCATCACAAACTAAGAAGGAGCATCTTTTTGTGGTCCCCCACAGGGGTGCAAAGAGAGGGAGAGGACCTGAGGAGAACTTTTTACTTATTTTTTTCAGGGGGGAGAAAGAAACTTTTGCGTGAGAGATATGGGTAATTAGGTTTGATTGGGGAGTTAAGTAAAATGAAGAGGGAAATTCTTCACATGCTGAGAGGGGAGATTGCACCTCAATCTCCTGTTCCCTCTGTAGCTCATTGTGTGTCCTGAAAATATGTTCCTGAGGGTCCCACAACACTCAGGGACATATTTTTGAGAGGCAAAGTGAGCTGCAGAGGGAAGAGGTGATTGCTGAAAACCCCTCTTCTTCCCTCAGACCACTGAAAATGTTCTACCATTATGGCATTAGTGCGGATGTTGACCAGTGTTTTCTACAAACATTTCTAACTTCCTCAGCTCAACAAAAACAGTGAGACACTACTGTGTGTTTGCCACCACTCTTAACATTTTGTGGTGCTAGTGTTACATCCAAACACTGGCACCACAGTTTCAGCCCCATGGAACTGGAATTGAGGGAGGAAGCTCCTCCCTCACTCTGACCCGATTAGCGGTATGGGCTGCCCTTCTGTCAAGAAGGAAGTACACACAGTCAGCTCCCCAACCTTTCTGTAGTCTCTCTGACTGCAGAGAGATAGCTCTCCTGAACATCCAAATTAGGACAGGAGAGCAGGGGGAGCAGGGGACGGGACGGATCTGCAGTTCTGAGTTATATGTGAATCCGGCCATAGAAAAGCAACTCCTATGTTTCATCAATAAATACCACAAAAATACATATTGCCACCCATTTTGCTAGGTGACATTTTTCCCAAGGCTATACAGGTATAAACAAGAGTCCCCCCCCCACCCCAAGAGTTTTTTGTAGCCTATTTTGGAAGTCTGTTTCATTTGCTTAAATCCTCTTTTAGAGTGTTCTTCACCCTACAGTGGTTATTTCTAGTTCCAGATGGCTGATGGGATGTGTTTTTTCTGTTCTCTTGAACCGTGATGCAAAACTATCCACCTGCTTCCTAATCACCAGATCTGTAATAATTCTACAGACACTTAGTCAAAGAAGGTGGGAATTTATTGGGAGCTGAAGCAAGGTCTCTCTTGGCTCCTGCATGGACAAAACTTAAACTACTACCACAAAGCGGAATGGAAAGTGAAACTGGTCAAGAGTATCAACTTTGCCACTAAGGGTATATCTCAGAATTCCTACACACTTCCGCAGGGGAACATCACCAAATTCCCAATTGCCCACAATAGATACTCTCTGCAATATAACAAAATGAATTTCTCTTCATGCTGTCAGTGGGATGAAGGGTTGGCACACCATAAATCCCTGCTACAAAAGCACTCAATCTGCTCACAGTTCTTTGGCCAATGCTTTGGATCACCAGTCAGCTTCACCCAGGTTTTTCCACCCTGTATTTTTCTTCCCCCTTCAACCAACAGCTTTGGTGTTTGCTGAAGTGCTGAGAATGAAGGGAAGAACTAAGTCTTTCTCCTTTGGCTAACCACTTAACCATTAAGCTAATAGAAAAGTTTGAAACTAATGCACCGAACACTGGTAGGATTGTTTCATTCATGACTGCAAAAATGCTCCTAATCCCCTGCTTTTGGAGACTCGACACAAAATGATGGATGTCTTTTCATTTGTCCTCTAGGGCTGACTCACACATGCAAACTGCTGCTTTTCTTCTACATGAGGTCCCTCCTCTGGATGGGATTGCATCCCCTGCTGATTAGGCAAGAGGCACCTTTCAAATGGGCGATTCTCTGATTTTTAAGCAGGGGGAGAGCAACTGGCTCTATCCAACCCCAGCACAGCATTCCTCCAGCGGCTGTTGCAGGTGGCTCCCTTGTGTTTCTCTTCAGGGACAGAGAACTATGTAGCAGAAGTAGTAGTGGTGGTGGTGGTGGTGGTGGTATTTATTTATTTATTTATTTGATTTATATACCACCCTTCCAAAAGTGACGCAGGGCGGTTTACACCAAAATAAAATCAAAACAACACAATTAAAATCAAAACTAAATCAATAAAACAATTAAAATCATTTAAATATTAAAACCATTAACATTAAAATCATTTAAAACCAACATTAAAAATTTAAAACCATAAATCTAATCAAAAGTCTGGGCGAATAAATACGGTAGTAGTAGTAGTAGCAGCAGCCAGCAGTAGTATGTAAAACATTTTGACAATTTTTAATTGAAAAGTTATATATATATATAAATAGCAGCAGCAGTAGTACTACCACTACTAGCAGTACTAGTAATACTAGCAGTACTACTAGTAGTAATAGTGGTATTAATAGTATGGGGTGAGTGTCTCTGCCATTTCCCTCCCCCTGCTCTTCCAAGGGCCATTTGGGGGCCGTTTTGGGGCCGTTCCGGCCCTTTCTCCAGTGGTGGTGGCCATTTTGGAGGCCACCGCACATGCACCCTGGCTATTTGCATGGCGCATGCATGGCAGGGGGAGGGGGAAATGGCAGAGAGAGAGACACAGCCCTGCAGCTATAGAAACACCTCCTGAGGCTGCAAGGCCCCACAGAGTTTTTAATTTTCTCTTTAAAAAACGATTTAGAACTCTGGTACCAGCCCCGAGACGGCCTGGGATGGGTGGGTTTGGCTCAAGGTTGAGCTGGACCGATTCAATGGTTCACACATCCCTATTTGCAGGTATGAAGTGGCCCATAGAATCTACCTGGTACAGGATTATCAGATCCCTCTGATTGGGCAGGAATTTGTTTGTTTGTTTATCTGAAATAAAATAGGATTTCTATAATTAAATCACCTGCCTTTTATTCCAAGATAACATACAGTAGCCACATAGAGCATAATGATCATTTCTTATATCAGAATCCTGTGACTCTCTGGAGGTTGTTAAATCCTTTGTCCTAATAATTCAAGAATAACATATTATTAAAGAAGGCCTTAGTGAATGAGGAACGCAAAATTGGGAAAGTGGTGCATTTACGGAGACAGCTCTGGTTGAAAATAAAGTTGCCGGCCCTATTCCTGAGAGCCTAGCATGCAAAAGGTCATCTCCATGACTTCTTATCATGGAGATGATGGAGTGGTAGGAAAAGGTTTTCTGCAACTCCCATCTGGAGGTAGGGCATATTCTTCAACATTTGAGTGATTCCATTGGTAAGAACTGGTGCGGGGTAAAGGGCTATGACTCCCCCCATGCTATGGACCCAGAGGCGGTCCTTTCATGAGCTAAAGTGAGGTGGTTGCCTCAAGTGGTGGACTATGAGGGGTGCCTGTGGGCTGGCAAAATGCTCCTTCCCACTTCTGCTGCGTCACCTGCCACCATGTGAGCAGCTCAGTGGCACCAAATGGAGCTGGGGGGGGGGGCAGGGTTAAGGGGAATGATCGATGGAGGCAGGCCTGTGAATTCTTTGAAAGGTATTGTGGAAAGATGGAACTGTGAGACAGCAAGAAAAATGAAAGTGCTGGGCATTTGTAGAATGCATGCCTGGGTGTGTCTGAAAAGGGAGGAGAAAGAAAGGGCGGGGGTGGGGAGCGATAAGAAGTGGTTTATACAGTGTCTCACGTACTCTACTGCTCTTTCTACATTTCCTCTTTCTGTTTGGTCCCCACTTCCTTAACTACACCGGTGGTGTGGTGGGGGGGAGCACACGAGAGTGTGCACTAAGTCAGACAATGGCAGGTACTGCTACACAAAGGAAGCGGAGGCAAAGGTGGGGGTGCACAAGTTGGGGGGCGGCATTTGGCACCCTGCCTCTGATGCATGCACATCTTGGGCCACCGACATAGGAACACAGAAAGCTGCCATATACTGAGTCAAACCATTGGTCCATCTAGCTCAGTACTGTCTACAGAGACTGCTTCTCCAAGGTTGCAGGGAGGAGTCTCTCTCAGCCCTAGTTTGGAGATGCCAGGGAGGGTACTTGGAGCCTTCTGCATGCAAGTCTCCCATTCAAATGAAAACCAGGTAGACCCTGCTTAGCAAAGGGGACCATTCATGCTTGCTACCTACCATAAGACCAGCTCCCCCCAATAACCCTATGCCAGATTGCGCCCCCCCCACCCCTGCAACTGGTTTTTGAGGAAAATCTTGTGGACTTCCAGTCACAGAACTCCACATAACACACCCTAAGCTGCTGTTAACAGGACAAGAGCGGGTCAGGGTTTTTTCTGACCAGTTGGTAACCCTGTCTTGTATGCCCTGACAGAAAAGGTAGCACTCCCAGGAAAAGGTCACTCCAAAGTATCCTTACTCCAGCTGTTCCTCTTCTTGCAAAATGTTTGCACAGAAAGAAGAGAAAGATGCTTTGCAGGAGGAAATGATCTTAATTCCCTGCTTTCAAAGGCTTATTCTGAACAATGTGTGTCTATATTTGGGGGCTGAAAAACCATTTTTAAATGACGACAAAAACCTTGATGTCCATTTCAAATGCAGGCTGTGGTGTAAGGAAAATGGACGTGTGCTTTTTATATCAAAGCACAGTAGCATGAAGAAGTTAAGAAGTTAATGGGGGAAGCAGGCATTAAACAGTGAGATCAAATGCATCAGATCATAGCCAAGAGGAGTAAAATGATCCTGCACCTGAAAGTTGCAATAAATGTAGAGTGCTTATCTTCCGTTTCAGATGGATGATTAACTGTTTCTAAATTCTCCTTCTCTGGTGGACTGGACAAGAAAGGAGAAAAGGGAATGAAGGCAAAATGTAACAGGAACTCTGACGGAATCAAGCAGAAACTTCAGGATGCAGAGCCAAGAAGATCATATTTATCTTTTAGGTTAGGATGAGGTGAAGGGTAGGCATGGGGAGCATCATGATTTACAGGTGAGGTATAAATCATGTGGTAACAGTATTTCTTTACTGTACAAGTAATAGAGCCTTACTGTAGCAATTGCAGAATGGTGGACTGGACAGCTGTGGCACAAAAATGTCTTGAGTTCCTCCAAAAGGTTTGGCGAAGGACTTCATTTTCCTATCCTGTTTTGCTCTTGTGTGATTTGCCAAGATTTGTCAAGCCCTTTCCAGGGGCTGCTGCTGGCTTCTCGTTTTTCTTTTCGACTGTGAGCCCTTTAGGGAACAGGAAATCATATTATTATTACTGTTGTTCTGGTGGTTTGTTATTGTTATCTATCTATCTGTCTGTCTGTCTGTCTGTCTATCTATCTATCTGTCTATCTATCTATCTATTTATTTATCAATCACATTTTTATACCGCCCAAATTGTGAGTTCTCTGATTATATACTGACAGAAGTCAAGAGCTACCACCACCAATTCTTTCCAGGTACAATACAAACTATGACAATCACAAAAATTTAAAAACAATGAATCTTTCTTGTTTGTTTTTCTGTTGGGTTAAGTCCCAAATAACTGAGATGAAGATGCTCCATAATTAAATCCTAATACGTATTAGGTCACTTGAATTCTGCAGTATGGCTTTAAAGCAACATACGCCTTGTATCAAATCTTATCCCTAAAAATGTACACAACTTAAAAATGAAGTTTAGCATTTGAAAGCTACTCAGATGATAAGTATAATTTCAAAAAGGATTATTTTGAATGGTAGAAGACTCCAAAAGCCTTATTAATTTTTACACAGTCAGACAGGTGTTATTGACTGGTTTGTTTTATCCAGACATCGAGTCCTTCCCAAGGACCTGGGATGCCAGAATTTTATTGTCAATGTTGTTGCTGTTGTTATAGATATCGTCGCAGAATATAGGCAGTTCCCAGTAAAGCTGCTTTTTTTAACTGGCTGATGGTGATTTCTGTGGCCCCTATGGTGTTGAGGTGCTCTTCAAGGTCTTTTGGAACTGCACGCAGGGCGCCAATTACCACTGGGATTACTTTGGTCTTTTTCTGCCACAGCCTTTCAATTTCAATTTGTAGATCTTTGTATTTGGTGATTTTTTCTATTTCTTTTTCTTCTATTCTGCTATCCCCTGGTATTGCTATGTCGATTATTTTAACTTGTTTTTCTTTCTTCTCGACTACAGTTATATCTGGTGATTATTATTATTATTATTTATTCACATAGTCAGACAGATGTTATTGACTGGTTTGTTTTATTTGTAGTAGTAGTAGTAGTAGTAGTAGAAGAAGAAGAAGAAGAAGAAGCAGCAGCTTTATTTTTATAAGCTTTATTATTATTATTATTATTATTATTATTAGTTTCATTGTTATGAGGAGGAGTCGGAGTCAACTGCTTTAAAAACTTGTAAGTGGTAAACAAATAGTAGTAGTAGTAGTAGTAGTAGTAGTAGTATATAAATAGTAGTATTCGTAGTCAACCTTTAAACAGGCTACTGTTCTCCCTGCCCACCCTCTACACATGTACATGCCATATGAAGTGACCAGGAACAGAGTTTGCATTAAGCTCAGAGAGGATGGAGATGAAAACTTCTTTGGATAAGAAACCTGTTGTTAGTTTTCTTCCTGATATGCCTCAAGGAGTAAACTCTAAGCTAAGATGAGACTCATGTGCCTTACTCTAAATGGAAAATCCTCTTTTATTAATGGTTCACTCTTTGGAAT
Organism: Hemicordylus capensis; assembly: GCF_027244095.1. Taxonomy (NCBI): domain Eukaryota; kingdom Metazoa; phylum Chordata; class Lepidosauria; order Squamata; family Cordylidae; genus Hemicordylus; species Hemicordylus capensis. The sequence continues at coordinate 384,410,577 of NC_069658.1, forward strand.
TTAACTTTCAATGACAAAAATATTTTTCTTTAACTTTTCTCCAGCTACAGTGCCATTAGAAATCTTGGCTGCAATCCTAAGCACACTTATTAGGGAGCAGGACCAAGTCTCATTGAACTCTGTGGGAATTATTTCTGAGTAAACATGTTGGAGATCACACTGTTGTATCTGAACATATTCCAGGGCATAATAATTTATCTTTTTTGCTCAGTACCCTTTCACAACATTAGCATTTTTTTTAAATATTGAAGAGCTGTGTGCCTAAGTCACTGTGTTATAGTAGTGTTTCTTTCACTCAAGAACAAGAGAATGTCCTGTGATGTGCAGAAGGGAACCATGAGGCACTGCTCTGCTGGGGTCTTGCCTGTGTTTTCTCCACACAGCCAGCAAATGACTCCGGCCTAGCAGAAATGCTGCTCCAAGAACTCATAGCTTTATCTTCCTGTATACTGTGTTATCTTGTAATGTCTTTGCAACAGGAATTCTGGGAAACTCCCATTTCTGCACTGACTGGTTCTGGTGTAAGTTTTGTGCACCCCCCTTTTGTACTGAAAGTTCTCCCATACAAAACTGGATGTCACTTCCACACAAAACTGGGTGTTATTTGAGGGGGGAAAGATTTATATTTCCATTGCAGGGAGATTTATAAACAGCAGTCCTGTTGTTGTTCTCTTCAGTCCAGCTGCAGGCATCACGTGTGTCAGTGCCTGCTTCCTTCCTGGCCTCTGGGCACTGCTGCTGCTGCAGTGCACCTCCCTTTTCTCCATGCAGCTGGCAGCAGCTTGGGAAGCTCTGGAGTGAGTCAGCCTCAAGTCGAGCCTCCACCCGGGAGTCAGTGGCTCATGGTAGGCAGCTGCTTGGTTCGAGTTGACCACAGATCCTGCTGGTTGCTGCTGCCTCTCCCTCGTTCTCCCGAGTCGTGTGTGTGTGTGTGTGTGTCACACAAAGCTCAAGGACAATAATGTCGGGGAGACGGCATGACATGTGCAAGTGCACACACAGTGCAGCACAAACACTGAATGGCCAGGCAGAAGAGGCTGCCTGTCCAGCAGCCCTCTCATCCAGCCCAGCTTGGCCCCACCACCACTGCACGTGCTGAGTCTGACTCGATAGATTGAGCCAGCAGGCAGCAGCCCTCAGCTCTCACTGCCTGGCTGTCACTCCTGTGAGTTGCGCTGGCACACTCAGCTGCCTGGCGTGGCGTGAGCCAGCCAGCGGCATCCGTGAGAACTTTGCTTAGAATTTGGGGGCTCCCCAGGCCTGCAGGAGCCCGGACGGTGCAGTCCAAATGGCACCATTGTCTAGTAATCTTCTCTGTTGTGTTACTTTCGAAGTTTGTCCCAGGAGCAAATCTGCAGGGAGTGTGGGGGTGGAGTGAGAAAGAAAAAGGAAGGAAAGGAAGAGAAAATGAAGTTGTTTCTGAATAAGGTCTTAGTTAAACCAACATAAGACGACTACGTGTTTACAAGGGAAGCAGCTATAAAGCATTTGGCGGTGAGATTTTGAACCAGCTATGTGTGCGGGCCTGCAAAGCTTGTGAAAGTTCCTGTATCTTCATTTCATTGCATTCCTGGGCCAACATTCCCGAACTGCTCCATTGTAGGGTGGTATACATCTCAAAACAGACTCGGTGGAAGCTGTTTGGGAAGTACTGGAGTCACACAGCAAGGATGCATTGCACTCATTTTTAGGACTCTGTATTTTTCTAAATTTGTTAGACAACTTGCCTCCAAAGTTGTTTCATCTTCTTTTTTAAAAGAATGTAGCATTTAACTGGGGTGCATCCTGCAAGGCTAGTTCTCACCAGACTCTCAAATCGGCCATTGCTGAAAGCCCTGCTCTCACTTCTACACCAACAGGCACACTATTGTAACCACTGATGCATCTGAATATGGTTTGGGTGCTGTCTTGTCCCAGCAAAAAAAGGAAAGGGCTACAGTTGCCTTTGCTTCCAGAGTGCTTGCTGCATCAGAGAAGATGTATTCTGTAACTGAAAAAGAAGCTCCATGTTTCTGGGTGGTGAGGCACTTCAGGACTTACTTGTGGGGCAGAAAATTCACTTTACAGTCAGATCATAAACCCCTTTCTGCTTTATTTACTACTCAGGGATTGAGTTGAGCAACCCCAAGAATAGCCAAATGATTCACCAGACTTATGGATATTAATTTTCAGGTGGAATATCTTCCAGGTCTTTGGAATACAATTGCAGATTGTTTATCTTGACTTCCACTGCCAGGCCAAGAGGAGATGCCAGAAGGAGAGAATGAAGGAGTCATAATTGCACAAATAGCTTCATCCACTCATGGAGTTATCATGTCTTTTAAATGGAAAGCGTCCCTCAGTGCTGAGCCTTAAGCCTTACCTAACTAATGGATGACCATGCAAAAACAGGATACCTGAACATCTTCACCCATACATGCACAAAATGAGTGAGCTGTCCCTTCTCAATGAGTTGGTGCTGAGGACTGATTGTTTAGTAGTGCCACCCTACTTACAAGCAAAAGTTATTAAAATTACCCTCGAAAGTCACCTGGGCATGAGCTTGACTAAAAGGTGAATAACATAAAGTTTTTGGTGGCCTGGTATGGACAAACACATTGAAAATGTAATCAGGCACTGTGTGGGTGGGGTTTTTGTGGTTTATCGCAGAAGACTTTTACCACCTCCTTGACTCCAGCAGAGTATCCCAATGGTCCCAGGGAAAAACTTCTCTGAATATGATGGGGCCTTTTGATAACCAACCCACAAAAAATGGATTTGTTATTGTGATGGTGGATTACTTTTCCAGGAGGTCCAGTAGTTTCATTTGCAGACAACATTACTACAAACATGGTGATCCAGTTCATGGCTGCAGTTCTTGCAAGAGAAGGTCTTCCTAAAGAACAAGTGACTGACAATGGGACACAGCTCACCTCATTTGAAATGAAGCAATACTTACATAACCATGGGATAAAACACAAGACTCTTTCCATGTACCATCTTCGAAGGAATGACTTAGTGGAAAGAATGAACAGGTTAGTGAAGGAAAGTTTATAACTGCCTACTACGGAACAACAAGCCTGGAAAGAGGCAATCCTGAAACTCTGTTTGCTTATCAAACTACTTCTCATTCTGCTACAGGAAAATCACTATTTGAAAAGCTGAGAGGATGCAAAGCTAATCAAACTTACTCAATGGCAACTGATAGGGCTTTCTGTGCCATCTCATCTTCAGGAGGCAGAGATCTGTGATCAGAGAATGAAGAAGCAACAAAAATTTGAATTGAATGTGGATCCAAAATGGGATGCGAAACAGCAAACATTTCAGGTGGGGGACTTTTTTTGAGTACAGTTGCCTTATAAAGTGAAAAGGGGATGTTCCCAGTATTCTGTACCAAAACAAATAATCAAAATCTGAGGAGATTCTGTCATATTGGATGATGTAAAGAAATGGAACAGTTTGAGATTTTCCAGCATGCAGCAAGAGGGAAAGGGTCCAGTAAGAGGGAAGGGAGTCCCTCTCCAGCAAGAGGGAACGAAGTCTGATCTTAAGAGTGGTACTGGAAAGTTTGATCTTGCCTCTAATTTGACCTCACAGATGAGGCTGATGAAAGTGATGGATAATCCTCAGTACCAGAAGAAAAATCACAAACAGTTCCTGTGTCAGAGACCCCAATAATTAGGAGAAGGGTGCATGACAGGAGACCACTTAAAAGGCTTCAAGACTTTGTCACTAAATTTTATATTACTTCAGTTCTTGTTGTTATAAAGGGGAGGGATGTATTGTATGATATCTAGTAATCTTCTATGTTTTGTTATTGTAGAAGTTTGTCCTAGGGGGGATCCCATAGAGAGTATGGGGGATGGAGTGTGAAAGAAGAGGGAGGGAAAGGAGAAGGAGAAAATGAAGTTGTTTCTGAATAAAGTCTCAGTTAAATCAACATAAGACTACTTGGTGTTTACAAAGAAAGCGGATATAATACAGATAGCAATGTAATGAAAGGATTTTCCCCACTCCCCTCACAAATCTCCCTCATCCAGATGCAGAGGATCAACTGTATGCCCCAACCACACTCCCAATTGCTTGTTGAGGAAGACTTCAAGTGTTCCCTCCTTGAGATTCTTGTGCCAATGAGAGGTCTATTAGTATCCTGCTGATATGTCTAGGTATCTCAGTAATAGGAAGAGAGGTGGTCTTGAATGGGGTGAGAACTGGGTTTGTGGTAGCAAGCATGAATTGCCCCCTCTGCTAAGCAAGGTCTTCCTTGGTTTGCATTTGGATGGGAGACAACATATGAGCACTGTGAAATATTTCCCTTAGATGATGAGGCCACTCTGGGAAAAGCACCTGCATGTTTGTATGCAGAAGGTTTCAAGTTCCCTCCCTGGCATCTCCAAGATAGGGCTGAGAGAGACTCCTGCCTGTAACCTTGGAGAAGCTGCTGCTGCCGGTCTGTGTAGACAATACTGAGCTAGATGGCCCAATGGTCTGACTCGGTATAAGGCAGCTTCCTATGTTCATATTACTTTTACATCAAACCAGAGCCACATCCTCTGAGGTACAGCCTCCAGCATGACAGGGATATATTGATTTTTCATCATACTTAGCATTACTGTCATGCCAAAAGAAAGGATGACATTTGCACTTTGGATGTTGGCTTCAAGCACATCTAAAGACCAACTTTGTCCACTTTCCAGTCTCTCCTATAGCATGGATGGGGAAAAAAAAAGAGGCAGTGAAGAATGTCTTTTCATGACTGCCTTCTTGTTTTGTTTTTTGGAAGCAGAACCCAGCTGCATCTGTTACTATTTACCACTTATCAGGCTTCCTTTGTGGGTCTTTAGACGATCTCTCAGAGCAAAAGGGGTGTGGGGGGAGAAAAGTCTGTTCATCAGTCTGTGTCTCACTTTGATGGGCTCCCTGTTCTTTGAGTAGATGAGAAACATTCCAAACCACAGTGAGATCCATTCTGAAGCCAGACTGACTTCTCCCAAGGCTTAATGCCACACAATATAAATTACAGACCACTCACGCCATGAACCTGTCCTCTTATCTCCAAAAGCTCAAAGCTCAGACTATAGCACAGCACCACTTCACTTAATCTTCTCCCAAGCGTCTTCAATCAAGCACATTAAAAATAAAAATAATTTCAAAAAGCCTTCTGCTTATTAGGGATAATATATAGCAATAACTTTTTTTTACAGGCACGAAGCTTTGAGGTCTTGAAGGGGCTGCCAGAGAATGAGACACTTTTAGAGCAGAGGGGGGCTAGACTGAGAGAGGTAAAACAAGGTTATTGATGTGACTGCCTTGATATTTAAAGAACATGAAATTATCTGGGTCTGAAGAATTGGACACAGAGGCCAATTCAGCAGACTGGAAATAGGACCCAGGCTTGTTGCCAAATGAATTGGCCCCACATTGCCTCTTCCCATTGCCTGCTAGGACTTTGGTTCTTTTTGAGGAGACCTTGCCTTACTTGCCAGCATTAGGGAGTGGCTGCTTTAGCCAAGGTGGATCAAATCACCTTGACAGGATAGCGTGGCTGATAATGCTACAGTAGTGTCGTGTTGTACTGATGGGCACCATTTCTCAATGCAGCACAAATTGCTCAGAGATTCCTATTCCTAGGCTGATTGACAGCCAAACCTGATGTGCCATCAAATGGGTCATTATCCAGTTTGAGAAGATTTTTTTAAATAGCAGTTTCATGGGGACCTAATTTGTATTAGGACCATGGTGTGGCAGTAGAGAGTGTTTAACCCTTTAAGTCCATTTCCCCAATGAACCTCCTCCCCTCCACAAACTGCTATGGGCCCCCTCAAGTGCCATTTGCTGAGACTGGGATCTTTGGAGACCTATAGCAACCTGGTAGTCAGGTGCGGGGAGGATTTTTGATAGGAAAATTGTGTGGACTGAAGGGATTAGATGCCATCTACATTTGTGGTCTTGATCCACACTTGGCCCCCATGTGGGTGCTATTTTAAGATTAAAAGACTGGACCATGAGGCATTTAATGTCACTTCTAATTTGGCCCTTAGAAACAGGGGGTGCATCCCGGGATATTCAGCATGTTACTATGATGCCCCTTTTCATCCTGGAAAATAATGTGAGAGGTCTGCAGATGTCACTCGCCGCTTTAGATGGTTTTACGATAACTTTCCTTCCATCGAACTTTTTTCATTCTTTCAAGGAAGAGTAATGTCAGTGGGGAGATATGTATATTACAAAGGGGATTAAAGACTTATTTTGATCATGTATATATTTTTATGAATATGTATACATACAGATAGAAATTAAGGATGTATATAGCAGATTTTCTTTTTAATTGTGTTGCTAGTCCTTGTATTTGTAAACCCAGGCCCAAATAATGACAGGACATGCGTAGCTGTAAAAAACTAGGGCCACTTTATTGAATATTTTAAAAACCTGCAATGAGGAATCTTAACTAAAGTGCGGGTATCCCCTATGTGCGTCAGTCTCATAGGAGGTATGCCCACAGGAGGGCAAAGGTCTGGGCTTTGATTTGGCTTGGTACCCAGTCCAAATCTCTTTTCTACCATGAACTTACCCCCATCGAGGTGATGCATGCCAGCCCACCTCAACCCAGGTCGCGAGGCCCTGAGCAGTGTTGGTTGGCATGCATTCGAGTGGGAGTGGATCCAGCCTGAGAGTTGCGAGATCGCCAAGCCTTACTCAATATTCCCACTCACCATAAAAGCCCTCCACCCAACAACAATGTAAATTAACCTACCCTGACCCACACTCATCCGCAAAGTTACCAGTTAACCCCAGGACTACCTTAATGAAATCAGTGAGAAGTAGACAACAACAACAAAAAGGCCCCAACATTAGCCAATCAGTTGAGACCCAAAAAACTCCTACTTGGCCCCAATGGCAACTGGAATATCCCTCACTGAGTCCAGGGGTGGGTAGGAGGGTGTCTGCCCATGGAGCAACTGAAAGACAGAGCAAAGGAACTGACTGCTTATGCAGCCACTCCTTACATGTGATTCATCCACTGGTGTAATGTGCTGGGGGACTAAAATGGCAGCCTGCATGCCCGTCTCTCGGGCTGGGCCCGCAACTCCACCCCCTGCTTATCCCATATCCCTGCTAACACAGCAAAAGGGGTGGAGAGCAGCTTTGCAGGGTTTTTTCTGCCCCAGAAGCAAGGCCCAATCTCAGCTCCATAGGAGACCTATGAAACTCCTCACCGAATGCTCAGCTTGGAAGGCTGATGGAGAGCCAATACTTCTTTGCCCTGCTTCCTCCTGCCTCCCAAGCCTGATATTCAGCAGAGAGGCAGGCAGGCTTTGCAGATGAGCATCAAGATCAGGAAGTTGGGCTGGCACATCTGTGCAACTGCCACAACTTCATAGAAACCAACACTCAGCTAAGAAGCATCTATGCATTTGCCAGCTGAGCAGCCTCATGAGGAACCGGATGGGGGAAATGGCTCTGGAGCACTACATGTGCTTTAGGAAGGAGCCTGAAGCAACCTAATAATATGAGCTGCTGTGGGTCTTACCCCAAGACCCTGAAGCATTATCCATGTTCATGTTGCCATGCAGCATAACATAACAGGCTGAACAGCATATTGCTATGTAGCCAAACAGCAAGCACGGCAGGACTCCTCCTCAGTCCTGGCTCTGTGCCTACCATTCCTCACTTCTTCATAGTTCAGTTCTTGAATTATTGCTGGGATATTACCCTTTCCTTGGAAAGGGACTCTGCAAACAGCCAGCTGTGCATAGCACAGAGGGAGAAATCTGCAAGGGTGTCATTAAGGTCACTCAGAGAGTCCCATGCTGGGGCTAAAGAACAATTCCTGACAAAATGAGGTGGTTAGAGCAGTTCAGAGATAAAGACCTGCCTGTCATTCTGTTACATGAACCTATATTCCAATTTTATCTGGCGAATGTGATTCTCTCTTATCCAGTTTGCTGTTTGAAGGGATTTGGAGCAGAATAGATAATCCTAACTTTGAACATAAATCACTGAGCTGTGTGGCTGATAGATGCCTTGCACTTTCTTATGATAATGCCTGATTGGAGGCCTGGAGGAAAAATGCCAGAGGCTTATCTCTGGGAAGCAGCATTCAGAGGGGATGTGGAAACAGCTCCAGTCCAGGAGGGGAGGGCATGAGATGGGGCCCTCAGTTACCTATTTATTTACTTATTTTTGAGATCTAAACTTCACTGGAAATGCCACGAGGGATGTCACAGAGAAAGCAGAGCCTGAGGCCAACGGTGAGTGAGAAGCATCATGTTACCAAGACCTGAAAAGCCGTGATCAGAAGAAGATGTTACTGAAGAAATTAGACTCTTGGTTTGAATGCCCTCAGGGAAGTACTTCCCTTATAATTCAACTTACTCTACCTTTATAAGCAGGTACCTGTTCCTTTTTACAATTTGCTTTTTACAGAGGCAAGCTGGAAATGTGTTAATGTGGGAATAAAACTACTAGTAGTAGTAGTACTACTAGTACTACTACTATTAGAAGTAGTAGTAGTAGTAGTACTACTACTACTGGCCTGACACTTCTCATTTCAAAAAATCCAATACTGGCTTTCCAAGAACCATGTCAGTTTCCATGTGACAGTCTGAGAACACCAGAAATACAAAGGCCCAGATCTGCCAGAGCCTCGTGGTCACTTTGTAGACTCCTTCTACATGTTCCCTTCACTTCTGTTTTATTCTGGGTATAAAATGGCCTTAAATACGACTTTTTAAAAGGTCCAGCCTCCTACATGTTAAGGATTTGGGGAAGGGCTCCAAGGGCAGGAGGTATATGACACTCAACCACATTTGACCCCCAATTGTGTCCAGTTTAAACATTAAGTACTCTCTGGGATGCACAAGGATCCACAGTCTAAGCATTGCAATTCATTAATGTCTCATGTTGCATGGTCTTTGAAACAAGGAAATGGCAGCAACAACAAAGGCTTTAAAGAGTGGCCTAACAATGTCACAGTAGCATAAACCTTTGTGGACTAGAGCCCACTTCATGAGCAGCATAAAGTGTTCTTCTCAGCCAGCAGGTATATGTGTGTGTATGTGTACAAATATACATAGATACATGTATGCCCTTGCTCTCTCATGCATGTGCATGCTCTCTCTCTCTCTCTCTCTCTCTCTCTCTCTCTCTAACACACACACACACACACACACACACACACTAGCAAAGTCCATTAACCTAACCATTTAGGGTGCCCCATTGTTCCTGGCAGCAACACAGTTACAGAAAAGACATCTCTATATACTTACTCATATTTACAAAATATGGTTCAAAAGCTTCCATCATATATCAAAGGCACTAATGATTTTCTGCTAAAAATTGAGGTCTTAAATAAGCAATAGCAACAATGTGATAATAGCAATGTGATAATAGCAACAATGTGAGAGCCCCTGGTGGCGCAGTGGTAAAACTGCCGCCCTGTAACCAGAAGGTTACAAGTTCGATCCTGACCAAGGGGCTCAAGGCTGACTCAGCCTTCCATCCTTCTGAGGTTGGTAAAATGAGTACCCAGAATGTTGGGGGCAATATGCTAAATCATTGTAAACCGCTTAGAGAGCTCCGGCTATAGAGCGGTATATAAATGTAAGTGCTATTGCTATTGTAAGTGCTATAATAACAGTGGCTTCATCCCGACTAATGAAGAGCATACATTGGTAGGGTCTGTGGGGACTCAGCGGAAACCCTCGTACAACTCTCCCAGTCCTCTTGCACACGTGCTGTTGCACATAAGCATTGCTGATGCTCCAGAATCATCTGTAAAAGCAGAAACACATCACCGAGGGTCAATGACATGTTTCTGATCTTCCAGAGCACTTCCAGAGCATGGGCGGCACTCCGAAGTATTACTGGTAGTACTCTTGGGCAATGGGGCAAACACATAGGACAGGGGGAGTTGTGCGAGGGCTCTTGCTGTGTCCCTGCAATGCAGACCCTAGGAATGCACACACTTGGTTAGTCAGAATGTCAGCCAGCCACTATATGCATAGCATTTGATGTCACCTCACTTTACATGAATATACCAGCTAACAATGGGATTCAAACTCTAAACATGTTTCTAAACATCATAATTTCCAATGAACCTCCAACAGAAGTTAGCATCATTTTAGCTAGACTGCTCTTTCCTTGCAACAGCTTTCCTTTTCACCAAAAACATTACCTACCAATACAAGATATAACTTCAGCACTCGAATAACTTCTTATGCCATTCTATTTATGGGCAAACTTAAACAAGCTATCCTTAATATTCCAAATACAGACCCCTTATACGGTGGCATTATATTGATTATATTTTTGTAATCTAGACTAGTGGCAAAGGAATTTGGAAGTATGTCAAGATTGGCTGACATGTTACACAGCATAACACAGGTGGTTCAGACCCACCTGCACTGCTGCAGGGATCATCTGGTGACAGTGGTGTACAAGAGGGCAGTACCGGTACTGCTGATCCTTGTGCGATAGCAAGTTGTGCTTATTATGTACTATTTCCATTATTCCCAATGGAAAGAATGCATTATGTGATCGCACAAGAGTCAGCAGTACTTGTGCTATTGCGCTCTTGTGTGCCACTGTCACTGGGTGATTCACAACTCTGCAGTGGCACAGGTAGGTCTGTACTGCTTATGTTACATGGCATAACATGTCAGCCACTGTCCATCTGGTGATCCAATTCATTTGTAACATTATGAGGTCATTCTCATGACCAGAAAAGCTGGGCTGTAGAGAGAAAGCCCAGCTCTTCATGGTTGTCTGGGCACATGGAAAGCCCTCACACTCACCCCATTGACCTGCGAAAGTTGACTTTGTTACTCAGGCCCAAGCCAAGGCAGAATAAAATCAGCTCTTCTCCTACCTCAACAGCTGGTCTGTGTTGTCATTCTGGTCTTAAAGCAGCTCTGGCTGCCAGTGACTGTCGGGACTGTAGAGTCCTGTGGGAAGCAGGGCCAGGTAGAGCAGAGCTGCCGCATTGCTCAGAGCTGCAGATCCACTGCTGGTACATTGCATTAAGGCTCCCAGAGGACTCCTCCTGTCTGAGCTCTGGAGTTGCCACCACGCTGCTCGTGTGGGCATATAAGTGGCAGAGCCCAGAGGAGGCCCGAGTTGTCTGTGAGGAAGCAGGTAGGTCTCTGCCTTCTCTTCTTCTCCCCTCTGGCCATGAGAACATCCTCTTTGCAGGAGAACTCACAAATGCCTTTCCTGCTGTTCTCCTCCTGACTATTGAAGATGGCAAGATTATCATAGATCTACTAGTAACTTTCAGCCCGTTAAATTAACGGGCGCTAGAAGCAGCAATGGGGGGGAGGCTCCCCTAAGCGCCAGTTTCCAGGGCAATGGGGCTGCAACCCTCCCCCTGGCGACACCCCCAGTCTCCCCCCGTCCTCACCTCCTCTATCTCTCCGGCCATGTGTTGGAGCTGCTTCTCATCCTCCAGCAGCTCGTTCAGCTGGTGGAGGCTGAGGTCCTCCAGCCGCCTCGCGTCCACCTCCATGGTGGGTGGGGTGGGGGGGAAGGCAAGAGAAGGAGCCCGACGACACCCGCAGCAGCAGCCTTTGGTGCCAGCTCTCTCCACCTCCTCTTTCTTATATCTCCGCCGCCGCTGGTTTTTTTCTTCCGTTTCCTCCACTGCCGCCTCTGCCCTCCCCGATCCTCGGTTCTCCTCCTCCCGGTGCCCATGGCTGGTTTTGCGGCTGGGCTGGTCCCGCCGCCGCCGCCTCTGCCCTCCCCGATCCTTGGGTCTCCTCCTCCCGGTCCCCATGTCCTTTTTAAAGGCAGGGCTTCTTCCACCGCTGCCGTCTCTTCCCTCCCTGTTCCCCTCTTCTCCTCCTCCCGGTTGCGAAGTTTGTTTTAATGGCAGGGCTCCTTCCGCCGCTGCCGCCTCTTCCCTCCTGCTTCTTCTTCGTCTGGTGCACCACTGCCGTCTCTTCCCTCCCCATTCCCCTCTTCTCCTCCTCCCGGTTCCGAACTTTGTTTTAATGGCAGGGCTCCTTCCGCCGCTGCATCTTCCCTCCTGCTTCTTTTTCGTCTGGCCTGGCCCCAACATGGCCGCCTGTGTCTGGGCGGCCGTATCTTTCTCGGTCGTTCTGGGCATGTGCTCTGCACATGCCCAGAACAGCCAAGAAAGACACGGGCCGAAGAAAGACACGGGATCATGCTTTACCTTTTTATTATAGAGGATATACCAAACCAGCTAATGCTCATGTTTACTGGGTCTGGAGTTCCTGCTACCCAGGGCACATAAAAAGAAACACCACCTATAGTTTGGCCCTCAGAATTAAGTGCATATGCAACAATTTTATTTTATCTTTATTTATTTAACATATTTTATACCACCCAAAACTCAAGTTCTCTGGGCCGTTTACAAAACAATAAAAACAACCAATAAAAATATTAACGCATTTCAACAATTAAAATTTAAAATTTAAAACTATTAGAACACAAAACACAATTAAAACAGTATCTAATTAAAAGCCTGGGTGAACAAATGTGTCTTTTGCCCTTTTAAAAGTTGAAAGAGATGGGGAGGCTCTTATTTCAGCAGGAAGTGTGTTCCAAAGCCTCGGGGCAGCAGTGGAGAAGGCCCGTCCCTGAGTAGCCACCAGATGAGCCAGTGGCAAATGCAGACGGATCTCTCCAGATGATCTCAATGGGTGGTGCAGTTCATAGCAAAGAAGACATTCTCTTAAATTCCTTATGGCCCAAGCTGTTTAGGGCTTTATAGGTTATAATCAAAAGCTTGTACTTTGCCCAGAAACTTATTGGCAGCCAGTATAGCTCTTTTAAGATAGGAATGATATGGTCTCTCCGAGATGACCCAGAGACCAACGCGGCTGCCACATTCTGGACTAACTGCAGTTTCTGGACTACGTACAAAGGCAGCTCCACATAGAGCACATTGCAGTAGTCAAGTCTGGAGGTGACCAGCAGATGTACTACTGTTCTGAGGTCATTTATCTCAAGAAATGGATGCAGCTGGCGTATCAGCCAAAGCTGATAAAAGGCACCTCTGGCCACTGCCTCAACCTGGGACACCAGGGAGAGGTTTGTGTCCAGAAGCACCTCCAGACTGCATGCCTGTTCCTTCTGGGGAAGTGTGACCCCATTCAGAACAGGCAGATCAAAAGCATCTCCCGAGTTCCGACCCCACACAATAAGTACCTCCGTCTTATCTGGATTCACTTTCAGTTTGTTACCTCTCATCCAGCCCATCACTGCCTCTAGGCAGGCATTCAGGGAGGATATGCCTTCTCCTGATGATGTTGACATGGAGAAATAGATTTGGGTGTCATCAGCATACTGATAACACCCTGCACCGAATCTCCTGATGATCTCTCCCACCGGTTTCATATAGATGTTAAACAACATCGGAGACAATATGGAGCCCTGAGGGACACCATACCGAAGTTCAGTTTTTGAAGAACAACATTCCCAAGAGACATCATCTGGAATCTGCTTGAGAGGTAAGAGTGGAACCACTGCAAAGCAGTGCCTCCCACCCCCAACCCTGTCAGACGCTCCAGAAGGATACTATGGTCGATAGTATCTAAAGCCACCGAGAGGTCCAAAAGGACCAACAGAGCCACACTGCCTCTGTCAATTCCCAATTGTAGGTCATCCATCATCCAATAAATACTGCAAAAGAACAAATGAACTAAAAGTGCATTTTCTACTGAGGGGATATTCTCTGCATGTTAATGACTGCAGCATCCGCAGAACATCCATATTTGAAAAACAGTCTCCCCCTCCACACACACACACACACATACACACACACACACACACACACACAAACAACACCCAGGGAAAACAAATTTGCACAACCAAAATCCCTGGGGCTGCAGGGGGTGGGGAGCAGGATTATACCTACCTTCCCCCACATAACCTCAGCTCCTTTTCTGCTTCGCCATACCACTCACCCACACAATCGCCAGTGCAGCAAGTGGCACAGCAATCTGGAGTCGATGAGAGAGAGGCCTGGTCTCCAGAAATCCCCCAGTGCACTGCGCTGCTTGTGCAATGCATTGGGGGAAGACTGGATGCCATGACGCTCCTTTGTCCAAACTCTGTGGTACAGCTGGCTGCTGGTTGCTGCCAGCAGCTTGCTCACCAGCCAGGTGGTGGGTTTGGAGGACATTCAAGCCCTCACTTTTAGCCCAGGTAGAAAGCCTGAGCTACCCAAATGGAGCATGCTGGGATTGGGACCAATTCTGGTGCTCCACGCGACCAGCCCTACCTGGGGAGGGCTGTGCAAACTCAGGTAGGGCTGGTCGTGTGAACAAACTTGGATAATGTCAATAAAAAACATATCCTCCCTTTTGTGGTTGGCGTCCATCCAGCATCTCTGAATGATTACTAGGTCATTGAAAGTGGCTGCTCCTGGGCAGCCAACTCACCACACTCATGGATCCCAGAATATGGTCTAAGGGCACACAATACAGTCACTTTGCTGAAGCTGTTTTGCTGTGGTCAGTGCCTGGATGGGAGACCCGGGTATATCACCTTTGGGAATGGGGCCATAGCTCAGTGGAAGACCATCTGCTGTGCATGCAGAAGGTCCCAGATTCAATCCCTGGTGTTTTCATCTAGGGCTGGACAAGACTCCTCTGAATTATTGGAAAAGCTGTAGTTAGTGAGTGAAGACAATACTGAGTTAGACGGACCAATGGTCAGACTCAATATAAGCCTATATTCCTATGTTCACACCTTGCTGAAGCCATCAGCAGGCTTCCTATCATTGCCTTCTGTCAGCCTCCTAATCTATGTACATAATTTGAGAAAGCTGAAATAAACCACCCACAGTCAACCACCTGGATCATATAACTGTGATCATTGTATCACCTGCACTTACCTTAGGGAAACAGTCCCATTCAAAAACAGAGTAACTGCTCAAACCTTTTTTAAATTAAATAGAACATCACCTGCAAGCCCAACAATGTGATATATATGCCATAGAATGCAAGCACCCTGGATGCAACAATCAGTATGTTGGCAAAAGAACAAACCAGATAAAAATTTCCACTTTGGGTACTTAAAATAAAGGAAGAAATTATAAAGTGGTGATGTGTCAGAATGACAGACAATCCTCTGGAATAAAGGATGAGAAAACTAAGCAAATGTATGCAAAATATTCTTCAGACCAGTTTGCCTTGGATACCCCATGAAGCTCAAAAGAAAACTCCAAATCAGTACCAACCTGCTCATCTTCATTGGCACTGAATTGCAAGAGTCTGGTACAACTAAGTGGTGTGTAGATCCCAGCACTGGTATATGATTACTATCTTACAGCATTTCACTCCAGCACTTAGCAAACACCATTTCTTAAAACAACAAAAGCCATTCTCTGTTATGTCATCGTTTTTATATATATATATATATATATATATATATATATATATATATATATATATATATATATAAAATTTCCCATTGGAATGCAGTAGTTTCAAGGTAGGTTTTGAGGCCTGGAAGTGTCATTTGTTTTCCTTTGTCCTTTTTAATTAGCGGCAAAATTCCCAATTGTTTCCACCTAGGTATGAATGTTATAACAGAAACAAAATCCCATAGAAAAGGGCAAAGAAAGTCTCAAAAGATCAAGTCTCCCAGATAGTTTGTTATGCTGACATGCAGGAGATGGGGCTTTGAAGTAGGCATTGATAGACACCAGGTGCCTAAATACCTTGCAAACTTCTGTTAGAAAAGTAGACGTCATGCTAGAAGCTAGGCTGTTTGGAGAGGTTTTACCAGCCTGGTTAGACACATGCCTCTTTCTTGTTTCATTTTTAATTGGAGTGGGAAAACACACTACACCCCAAATCAGGACTTACCCAACATCAGGATGCTATGCATATACAAATGTGATCATCTTACGAGAAGAGAATTAGCTTGGCTTAGAACTAAGGCCATGGCGGAGCTTGTCCTTCCTGGTGATATGAGGGCCTCACCCCCCTCCATCAGATTGGATAGACAGCTGCTCCCGGTTGCCTTCAGACTGGCTGGCGTCCAAAGAAGGGCCTGTTGGAATGCAGAATCAGGCACCTGCTGCAAATCTGGCTGGAACAGCAGGGAAGGGAGTGATGAATACAGCCTTCCTTAATCCTAGGTGTTGCCACGGCTTCTCCTAATGATATACCATTACTGGAAAGAAAAACAGAGTGCCTCTAGAGACAGATTGTGCTGGAAATTTCTCAGGAGTCTGATTGTAATGTGATAGGTTGGTCTGTCCCATCCTTTTGTCTGGGCAAAAAGAAGATTGGGTGGGTGTGCTTCCCGACCATTGTGCTTCAAAGGAAGGTGGCAGGTAACATCATGTCTTTAAGGAAGTAAAGTATTGCTAGAGACCCAATCATGTCTCCGTGTGTTATAGATGATGTGCAGATTCAGGAGCACCAAAGCTAAGAGTTCACTAGCTCAAAGCATAAATATGCATCCGGAGCTCCCCAAGCAACCAGAGAAGGTGGTTTTGATCTGGAAAATGGCTTCTGGGGAAAGGGTTAAAGACCCTTTCCTCTGTCATTCTTCTGCCCCAAACCTCTCCTGAGGCTTTTTTCATTTTAAATACCAGTCTTTGGGGCTTTGTTATCTTCCTTTGCATGTAATGTGTAGCAGCATAAAGCAAAGTATGAAAACTGCCGGTTTTTCAGCTTGTTGGGCCATTTCAGCATTTATAGAACATGCATATTGATCCCATTGATACCAATGTATTTGTTAAGGATGTAGAAGTTGCTAATCCTGGTGAAATAACATCAGTGGGCAACAGTTAAACTACCTAGTTGTAACTAGACACTAATGTAACTGAAATAACTGTAACAAGTTAGTCATGAATAAATGACTAACTTGTGACAGTTAGTCTGTGACAATTTTCACAGTGGAGGGAAGTAAGAAGTAGGGTCCCCCAAGGATCTGTACTAGGACCAGTGCTCTTTAATGTGTTCATAAATTATTTAGAAATTGGGGTAAGCAGAAATTGGGGTAAGTGGCCCGATTTGCAGATGACATTAAACTATTTAGGATAGTGAAATCCAAAACAGATTGTGAGTAGCTCCCAAAAGATCACTCCAAACTGGATGAATGGGAGACAAAATGGCAAATGCAGTTCAACGTAAGCAAGTGTAAAATGCTGTATATTGAGGCAAAAAACAACCACCACCAATTTCACATATACATTGATGGGTTCTGAGCTGTCAGTGACTGACCAGGAGAGAGATTTTGAGGTCATGGTGGACAGCTTGTTGAAAGTGTTGACTCAGTGTGTGGCAGCTGTGAAAACGGCAAATTCCATGCTAGGGAAGGGGATTGAAAAGAAAAATGCTAATATTATAATGCCCTTATTATAATGCATGCAGTTCTGGTCACTGTATCTTAAGAAGGACATTTTTAGAATGGGGAAAGGTAATGAAGAGGGCAACCAAGATGAGGGCCTTCCTTATTAGGCAAGGCTACAACACCTGGGGCTCTTTAGTTTGGAAAAGACATGACTGGGGGGCATAGGCGGAACTTGGGGGGGGGTAGGCAGGGCACATGCCCTAGGCACCGCTGAGGTGAGGGTGCCACACCAGTTCCTGCCACCCCCACCCCATTGCCCACCAGCCCAGCCCCAGGGCCCCTCAGCCACTTGCCTCTAGCTCCGGCCTAGGATCAGCAAGGCCTAGGATCGGAGCAGCCTGCAAACTGCAGAGCTCTTCTCTCCCCACCTCTCAGCTGATCGGCGGGTGGGCAGGGCTTCCAGAGAGGCCTCCGAGTAGGCCTCCCTGAAGCCTGAACTCGTCAGGCCCCAAGGGAGGCAGGAAGCCAGGAAGGAGGCTGGCAGAGTGCCCTGCAGCAGACCCTCTGCCCAGACCATCCAGTACAGCCTTTGCCAGGTAGGCTGTGAATTCCTTTTTGTGGTTCCCCCCCCCCCGCCCACACACACAATATAAGGATCTGTTTGCCATAGGGCTTTGATATGGGGGGTGGGGCGAGACTGAGTAGTCTCTGAATATTTAATTTAAAACAGACTGGAAAATGTGCTGGCTTTAAAAACAAAAACTATCTAAAAAGGCCTATAAGTGGCTTGTTTAATGTCAGAAAATTACAAAAACTTCTGGAACAAGTATATTTTATTTATTTATTTATTCATTCATTCATAAATGCACTTATGTTCAAGTTGTTTTGCAACCCAGAAGGTCTGAGTGAGAACTGTGAAGCATGTGCTGTGCTTTTATTTTATTTTATTTTTCTTGTGTGTGAACTGCTCCCCAGTAACTTGCAGGGACTTCAGGGTAAATCTGGCCAACATGTGAATGCAGCACCTCCATTCCAGAGGAGATGTTAAAGGGCTTTAAAAGCCTCCTGTGAAAAACCTCCTGGAATCAAACTTTACTAAATTAGTTTAGAATTCTGAGGAAACAAACATAGGCTCACACTGCATGGTTGAAAGTCTCCTTTGCTAATCTGCAGCGAGGGGCCCATTTTAATAATTAGTGTTTCTAGTGTGTTCTAGGCATTAAAAGTAGCACAAATATATAGTACTCAATGTATATCACTATATACTGTGAAGTGTGCATGTGTGTATTCAGTGAAATGTATTTCCCGGCAGCATACTTATTTTGAAATATCAGACTTAAATCCTTGGGGGCCTGGGGTGTGTGGAGGCCCTGGACTATGAGGGGCTGGAGGCCCATTTTAAAATCTCATCTTGGCCCATTCCAACCTTGCTATGCCCCTGGCGGTCACTACACATGAGTTTCTGTACAACACCTGCACAGAAGAAACTTCCATGTAGAAAATGTGTCTCTTGTAAATTGACCCTGAATTTTCCATCCATGACTGGGATATTTGAGAGTTAGAGTCAATAATAAAAGAACAGCACACTGCTTGTGACAGGAAGGGGCAAATTACAATGATTTCTTAGTCTGGCAGGGGCTGGTTTTGGCCCTGGCAGAACTTGGCTGTCTCCTCCTGTTGCAAATGCCTCTGTCTAGTGTGGCAAACTAATGTATCCTCCTCCCCCTTGGTGTCAAAGTAAGCACTGGTGTGGTGAATGCACATATACCCCATCATGAGCCAACAGTCATCATAAGACAAAGGCTGGCAGGAATCATTCACTGGTTTATATACCCCCACCACCACCACCTTCTACTTCCCCTATTTTGCTAGTGGCTATTTGGGCAGGTGATTCTCTAGGACAAAGTCATGTTTTTTTTAAAAAGAATGAGATGAGATAGAGAAAATGACACTTGGAATCCTCACATAACTCCTGACTGTTGTACTAAGTCTTTTACAGAGATGGCTCATGTTTTCAGGTTTTGATCAACAACCATGTCTAGATGGTACAGTGTTCCTTTTAACAGGGATTTCCAGATATTGTTGACTACAATTCCCATCATTCCTGTTTGGACAGGGGCGCAATTTCAGTGCTTGCCCTAGGCGCTATTTTCCCTAGTTATGCCTCTGCTGGTGGCGGGGGGGAGAGAGATGATAGAGGTGTATAGAATTATTCATAGAGTAGACACAGTGGACAGAGAGAATTTTTTCTGCTTCTCTCACAACACTAGAACCAGGGATCATCCCATGAAACTGAAGGCCAGGAAATTTAGGACCAACAAAAGGAAGCACTTTTTAACACAGCATGTAATTAATCTATGGAATCCTCCATCTTGGGATGTGGTGAAGGTCACTAGCTTAGATGGCTTTAAAAGGGGCTTAGACAAATTAATGGAGGACAGGTCTATCAATAGCTACTAGTCTGGTGGCTATAGGCCACCTCCAGCCTCAGAGGCAAGATGTCTCTAAATAGCAGTTGCAGGGGAGCAACAGCAAGAGAGAGGAGATGCCCTCACCTCCTGCCTGTGGGCTTCTCAGAGGCATCTGGTAGGCCACTGTGTGAAATAGGGTGCTGGACTGGAGGGGCCTTGGGCCTGATCCAGCAGGGCTGTTCTTATGTTCTTAACTTAAGACTCAATAATTTCAATGGGACTTAATCATGACTAATTTGGTCTAGATGTTGCCCAGTGTGAGTTCAGATCCATTGACTGTGTGAAGGATGACCACCACCAACAACCCTCTCAAGCATAAATTCATACATTACTGTCTTGGCCACTATTTCCCATGCACTATAATAACTTTTACCAGTGGCTGACAAGTTGTGCAAGGCAATGTGGGCTGTTTGAAACCACAAACACTGCTGCAGACATTTAAAGTACCCACAATGTTGCAGAAAAGGGCTTATTTGCTGCTATTTAAAATTGTGCAATCACACTTCCACAGTGCTATGTACAATGTGAGTAGCACTGCAGAAGTGTGATTGCGTAGTTTTAAGTGGCAGCAGATAAGAGCCCTTTTCTGCCACACCATGGGTGTTGCTGTATGCTGTAAACTACTGCGGTTGCATGGGTGGTTCAGAACTATCCCACTGCCTTATGCAACATGTCAGCCACTGATTCCATTTCTTGTGACAGTTGGTCATTGGATGGTAACTAATCATGCCAGGAGTATACCACAATCAAATAATGGCTGTGTGTAAAAGAATGTTTACAAGAGCTTAGGTGTTAGCTTCTTACAATAATACATAAAGCATTTCAAAATGAAGTGTGATTGTGTAAGATGTTGGAGACGACCTGAACTTAAAAGCAGACCTTCAAAGCATGAAAGTAACCACTCATCTCTACAAGATCTGAAGCCTTTTGCTCTAGACAAAATCATGTTTGTGGGCATTTTACCAAAGGTATCCTTCCTATGAGTTTTGATCATATAATCTTGGGATATTAGAAATGGCATCCTTTAGTATTTTGTGTCATCCGTTCCCAGCCGGAGCCAATGGCTATATTTACATAAAGCATGTCCTTCCCGTGCCCTCACACCCCACAGGATTTAAAACAGCATTTGATCTCCGAGATAGAAGCTGTAATTGACTTCATTTAAAGATTAACTTAATGTGATGCCTTATTAAAAGAAAGAAGTTATTACGGAAGTTGTCAATCAAAGAGTTAAAGCCTCTTTATAAAAGCCCAGCCACAAAATGTTTCCATTTTAATATCCCAAAGGCCAAAAACAAATTACTAAACTGCAACGAGAGATTAGCAATTTCCAGCCTCTTTTGCATCTGTTACTTCACATCTTCCACCTTGCGCATAAAAGATGTCTCCCTGGTACAGCAGGGAAAACCTAATTCCTTGGAAGGGTTTATGTTTTGATCCTGAATTTAGGACTCCTGTGTGAGAAGAGGGTAGAGAAACATTATGTTTCTGGCTGATCATTAGTAGCTGATGAGGAAAGACCAGAGTTATTGAGAGAAACAAAGCTGGTAAACAGGGAGTGTGCCAGTTTCTAGGTTCAAAGCCAACTGAACACATCACACTTGCTTCTGTTTGACATTATGAGTTAAGTATCAGAGAAAAACAGATACATATTTTAAATCAGGCTTAAATGCTTTACTGCCTAAGGAACATATTGAGCCCCTTAGGCAGTAATGCACTTAAATATAATTTAAAATATGTCTCTGGATTTCTCTGATTCTTGAAAGAGGTGCATAAGAAAGCTCTTGGGTGATAGCTTCTTTCAGAAGCTATAGCTTAGAATTGACTATAATAAGTGATTTTTGCATATGTGTAATTGACTTGAAAGGCCAAAATCTGGACATGATTGTGTGTTACTCGATGTATTCATTTGTTCAGCAAGGCATAAACAAGCTTTCGCAAGGTTGGAATGGGCCCTGGGACAACAAGTGAAAATGGGCTAATCCCCCCCCGCTCCTCCTCCTCCTCCTTCTTCAGAGAGGTTTGATGGGAAGAGTGAAAAACAAGCTGTCACCCAGCTGGCAGCCCCTCCAGGGACATTTGCCCATCCCCTGTATTTCTCTTGCAGGCACCCTTGACATGGCTTCTCTTCTTCAGTCTCCTTTGCTGGTGGCACACTCCAATGTACACATCCACAAAATGAGTGAAAATTGTGAGCAAAGGTATTAGGAATATTTCAGCTGGATGCATCCTGCTTCAGAAAAGAGGCTGAATTAGACTACTCCAGCAATACAGTTCTATGAATCATCTCCATTTGTGATTAAACATGCAACAAGCCCATTTTGTTCAGGCTTTCTCAAACTGATCAGAACAACTAAATAAATCAAAACAGCACAAAAAGAAGAACAAGGTATTACTTTGGATTACTTGATTGTAAGATCTAGTAATCAAGTAGCTTAGTAATAAATTAAATAAGACAGAAAAAATATTGACTATTAAAAAATATCAAGAAAGAGGACAAATAAAAGACTGGGGATGGCACCCAGGGCTCCAGCACCACCAAAATACCACCTCAGGATAGTCTCTGGCCCCAATCCACTCAGAGGAGCAATACTAATCATAGTACAGGAGCAGAAGTGCCATGTTAACAGACCAGAGCACCTGTTGTCATTTTCCTGATGCACAAACCTTATTCCTAGAAGCTAGACCTGCTTGGGGCCAACAGATCTTGGAGCCAGGCCTGGGAGCACACTTTATGAATTCCCTCTCAACCAAAATAGCCCAAGGAAAATAAATTAAATACATCTATTACTATTAGCACTCAGTACTTTCAGCAGCCTATGGAAATCTGTGAGTTAGTCCAATAATTGGGAGCCCAGTCTTGTTTTCTTCTCATTTGCCCAAGAATGGAAATAGGTCATCGGCAAAGCTCTAGCCGTGGTGCTGAAGTGTCCCACCCATCAGGAGAGAGTATATTCATGGACATTTTTGGCCTCTTCTCCCCTATACACAAATGTAGGCTTTGGGAACATCTTCCCATTAGTTTTCTAAATATCCATGAATTAAGTCTAAGCCATGAAGAACGTTTAGGAACAGAACAATGACTTTAAGATAGAAGTCTAGCTTTCATTTCTATATATCTAAAAGATCACTACTCCTCTGGAACCTCTCTGGGGTAGATTGAGATGGCTTTATTAGCTTCAGGGGATTGACCTTGATTGATGACAGCTCAAGGTCTCCTGGAGCTGAAAGAAAGGATTATTAATAAAGTTTGAATGACAGAATCATGAATTTGAAAAGGATTTGGGAATTTTACATACAAAATTTAAAATCTTACAGTCTGCACAAATGTAGGACTTATGGAAATGCAAATTATGGCTTCACATCAGTGACTTCTTCAAGCCATTTAGTTTGTTAGGACTGATATGTGTAAGGCACCTTAAAGTCTCTGGCATACGAGGGGATTATGTCGGGTGGCATGAAATGGGGTGGCATGAAATATCTCTTTGAGGTGGATTCAGCTGTCTCTAAGAATTCCCATTCATATACGAAACTAAGCTTGTCTTGAGTGACTCTCTTCTCAAGGCTCCATAGATATGTTTGTTTATCTGTACTCATGTTTTTAATATTAGGGCTGTTTTTAAATAGGTATGCTTACTGACTTAGTTATCTGATTTATGTCATGTTCTATCCCTTGGGCTCAGAGTGGCTTACAGGATTTTTAAAAAGTGCTAATACTTTAATTTTTATTGTCATCACGTAAACTATCTTGAAGGCACTTTGAGAGTTGGGGGCATAAGCCAGGCCATCATTTAAACAGAGAGAGAGAGAGAGAGAGAGAGAGAGAGAGAGAGAGAGAGAGAGAGAGAGAGAGAGAGAGAGAGAGAGGATACCATGCATTGGACTGCAGCACTTATTTTCCACTTCTCCATCATTATTGGCAGGGAAAGAAACTCCTGCCATATTTCTAGCCAACACAACATCCCCAAATCCTGCCCCCTCAACTTAGTAAATTAGATAGTCATTTGGAAGGAAGGAAGATAATAAATAGTGCTCTGATGCAACCTTCAAGGACACAGCAAACTGTCTTGTCTACTTATTACGACGACGACAACTCATAATTATGAAAAGCAAATTACAGGTCTTCAGCCAGGCAAATTCATTATAGTTTCTATTTTTCTTTTTGTTGGAAGTGGGAATTTACTAAGTTACTAAATTCCCAACACTTTTGAAGTTTGCTGCAGTTTCAACTTGAATTTCAGCATAGGGCCCCATTTTAAAGTCTGACTGATAATTTGAAAAGCTTTGCTTCAAGTGTATTCAGTCTGAATGACTGAATACAACAGAAAAGGGAAGCCCAGGTTGCACACAAGTTCTGAAATGAAACCCATGGAGGAAGTGGATAATCTGATGCATAGCTCAGTGGTTAGAGTATCTGCATGCAGAAGGTCCTCCCAGGTTCAATCCCTGGCATCTCCAGGAATTGCTGGGAAAGACTCCTGCCTGCAACTTTGGAGAGCTGCCGCCAGTCAGTGTATAGCCAATACTGAGCTAGATGGAGCAATGGTCTGACTCAGTATATGGCAGCTCCCTATGCTCCTATGAGTAGGAAGTACAGCAGGCCGGCCTGTCTTGTGATCCAAGAAGCCAAACACAGCCCACATTTTGTGCCCTGCCAAAAACAGGAAGCTTACCAAGCCTCTGGTGGACCACCATCCAGAACTGACAGTCTGTGTTCGACTTGGTGAGTTACAAATTGCATCACCCCGGTGGGCAGTCATATGCCTCTCATTAGCTGGACCCCACTAGTCTTACAAAAACATCAAACTACTGGAAATGAATGTGATAGCTTTGGTCCATAAGCTGTGAATAGAATACATTATATATACTATAGTTGTTGCAAACCAGTGTTGCTGGAAGGCATTTTGGGGGTGCACTTTGAGTTTTCAATCCACACTGCATCAACAACATACTTAGTTCCCTAAGGTAGTCTCACTAGGACAGCTTCAACAACATATGGAGAAAGTTGTACCACACCCACACATGCAGCATCTTTTAAAGAGACAGCTACTTCTTTTGCCCTGGCATCTTTTAAATGGCATTCATGCATCAGGAAGGAAGCAAAACTACATTTCTGGAAGGCATGGAACTATGCCCTGAGCCAGCTAGAAGTAACTACCATTTTATGGCTTAAAGATTGATTGATTGATTGATTGATTGCTAAATTTCATGCTGCCCTTCATTAAAACAATCTCAAGGCAGTTTACAAAACATTTAAAACAATATAAGACTATAAAAATTAAACAATAAAATATTAAAATGGAATATAAAAATACAAATCTAATTAAAAGTTTTAAAAACATACACAATATAGCCATAAAATACAAAGCGGCAACAACAAAAAACAACACGCATCTAAAAGCTTGGGTAAAAAGCCAAAGGGGCACTTCACAAGGGGAGAGCTTAGCCCGCTCTCCCTGCACATGAGTAGCCTCTAAGCCCTGGGCGGCTGGATTGGCCACCCACACGACTACCAACTCGGTTACGCAGCTGGTGGGAGCTGCGAGGATCGGGGACCACGTAGACCATGGAAGTCCCAGGATGCCCCACAATTGTGCGGGGCATCCTGGGGAGACCCCCCCCAAGACTGGGAGGGTTGTTTGAGTCTCCTGATGGGGGTCTGTTCGTGTGCTGCCACAGCTCAGAGCTGCACTGACACATGATCAACTAAACAGGGTTAGCAGAGAGCTTACTCTGCTAACCTCAATTAAGGAGAGGGGTAGTTTGGGTGGTTTGCTGCTGGGAGCTGTGGCAGCAGACGACCAGGTTAAATCAGGCTAGGCTCCCTTAGCCCGATTTCTCCTGGTCATGAGAATAGCCCCAAGATCTCATTTGCTTTCTTCTGTTGTACTTTTGTGTACTTAATGCGTACTTCTGTAGCTTAAATACGTAATTAAATATAAGGTCTAATAGTTCACTTGATGGAGGAACTGGAGTGCATGAAGCAAGCGATTCAAGTCTGCCAGGAATATGCATAGATAGGAAGGCTATAAAGAAGAACATGGGTTCGTTTGCTACTTTTGCCAGTCCTCTTCTTTCCCAGTTTTCATATGCCTGTGTCCTTCATTCATCCTGAAACCTCAGATTCTGAACCTGGGAGTTTATTGGGTAAAAGAATACATAAAATTGTCTATAGTCTGACTATATGTCATTTTTATTTCACTATTCATCATTTTGTCACTGTCAATGTTAACCAGCATTTTCCAGATTTTTTTTATAGCATACTGTAATGTCTTGCTTTTTTCCTTCTTGTTTAGCATTTCTAAGTATACTTCATGCAACTTCCATTTGACTTTGGGCATATCTAACTGTACCTTGTATTCTATAAATTCTGATTGGCATGATAAGGAAAATTACCAGACACACACCTCAATCTTTGTAACCATAAAGTTTAACATCTAGATATTTTGTTCAATGGATCTAATTGACTGAACCCAACTGAGCTCAAATAAATATCGATCGCCATGAAGCTCATTTCACTGTTTGGCAAGGTGCAAAAATCTTGATATCCTAATCTGTTGCAGGCATGAGAGATGAGAGGCGCATACTCCACTTTTATGCTCCAAGCAGAGGAAAGTACAAACTTAAAACAACACGCTAGTAGTGTGGTGTTGGGTGTGATATGGAAGGGAAGTGTTGAGAGAGAAAAGATCAGTATCTGTTGCTGGCAATGGAAGATGCCTCCAGAACTATAATGAAGTTCTGCAAAAGGAACTTCAGTAAGTCAGGCCTGGTTCTCACTGAGATGGTCAACTCGGATACCATTAAGTTCAGACAGTACATGACTGAATGCTTCTCGACTTGAAAACATTTCATAGAACATTAGATGCCAGAGAGAAGAGTTCTAACTTAGCCACTTCCCTGATGTGCCTGTTTTCTATGTGGGTGTTGTTGTTTTTTGTTTTGCATGGAGGAATATTCACCTTCTCCAATCTCACAAGCCCCCATCTTTCAGTTTGAAGTAGCATGACACAAACAGTAGTTGACCACCTCAGTATCCTCAGTTTCTGCACTTCAGTGTAATCAGTTATTTTGATTACAATGTGTTGTAATTAAAATTAATTTTAATTGATTTTATATCATAATTGTTTTAATCATTTTATCCTGTTTATATATTGTGTTTTGACTTATGTACATTTCCTAGGGATGCACATGTCAGGTGGTATAGAAGTATGATTGATAAATGAATGAATGAATGAATGAATGAATGAATGAATAGTAACCTTCCCTGGGCGTATCATTTCAGATTTCATTGGGGGATGAGGATAAGATTCTCTACAAGCTCCAATACTGAGGATTAAATAGCAAAAATGGTAGTATAGTAAATTTAAAAGTATTAGTTGAAGGTACTTTTTGCTATCTCATAATAACTACAGCAACATAAATATTCTCAAATCATAAGGACATGAGGGCATAAGAACAGCCCTGCTGGATCAGGCCCAAGGCCCATCTAGTCCAGCATCCTGTTTCGCAGTGGCTCACCAGATGCCTCTGAGAGGCCCACAGGTCACCTTAGAATTAGGGATGTGTACAGAACCAGTCCGTGCACTCCCGGGAGGGTGGGGGGAGTTGCTTTAAATGACAGAGTTGTGTGTGACATGCGTGTACGCACCAGTCAGGAGTGTGGCAACGCTGCTGGGGCTGCAAGCAGGAACACGGCAGCCCAGCACACCCACTTTTCTGGAGACCACCAGCGGGGGGTGGGGGGAGCTGCGGGATGGGGGCTGACATGTTGGCAGTGCCTTCCCCCCACCTGCTGAACCAGTTCGAAAGTTGGTAGACAGAACCGGTTCAGCGCTCCAAAAAGGGAGCACTGAGCCAGTTCTGTGCATATCCCTACACAGGATTTGGGTTGCCTCCAGGCATACCTAGCACATAGGTACATTTATTTTCAGTTTGAGGAGAAGAGCTCATCGTGTGGTAATGAGCATGGATTTGTTAAGCAGGATCTGCCCTGGTTTGCATTTGGATGGGTGAAAACGTGAACACTGCCTGCTGAAAGATATTCTGGGAATGGGGCTGGAGCTCAGTGGTAGAGCATCTGCTTGCATGCAGAAGGTCCCAGGCTCATTCAGGTAGGAGGGACTCCTGCTTAAAACCTTAGAGAGCCGCTGCCAGTCAATTCAGATCATTCTGAACTACATGAATCAATGGTCTGACAGCTTGCTATGTTCCAATTTGTTGTCTTCATACGCCTAGAGGCTTTACATATGGAGCAACAGGCTTCCATATGCATAGCCATTAACCATGTGGGATTTACCCTATGATTCGGGAAAGAAAATTTGATTTCCAGCATGTGTAGCCCAAGAAGCTGAAATCCTGCCAAGGGACAAAGAGGAACCCTAACCCTTTCCAGCCAGATTGGCAGGGTTTGGGCTATTTTTAAAGGCCTGTGTGTGGGTAGCTCTTCAGCTCTTCACTGCTCTCTGGAGCCAGGGTGCTTAACCAGTGAGTTGGCCAAGAAATGATAGAGGTGCTCTTGAAGAATAATCGCATATGGTCTGAAACAAGGGGGCCACCCTGCCCTTTGTTCTCCCTCTGCCTTGCTCATGGTTTTTAGAACATCTGTTCCCTTAATATGTTCCTTTCCTTTCCTTTCCTTTCCTTTCCTTTCCTTTCCTTTCCTTTCCTTTCCTTTCCTTTCCTTTCCTTTCCTTTCACAAAGTGTCTTTATCATTCTTATATTCTGAAGCTATCGCCATTACTCAATGGACAACAAGAACAATGGGTGTTTCATGATGCAGTTTTTCACATTCCCCTGCGTGGTGGGAAGTTCAGACAGGCACTTTCCTTTGGAGGAGAGGACTGCAGATAAATGGTGTCATTGTAATAATGTTTGTTTCAAACCGTACATGCTTCACAGACATGATATGCAGAAGCAAGCATGCATGCATGCAAGCAAGCAAGCGATATTGGCTTCAATGCAACATTAACGCTCTCTCCTCACATCCCATTCTCCAAACCGTCCCTTTTTCAGCTCTCTT
Organism: Hemicordylus capensis; assembly: GCF_027244095.1. Classification (NCBI taxonomy): domain Eukaryota; kingdom Metazoa; phylum Chordata; class Lepidosauria; order Squamata; family Cordylidae; genus Hemicordylus; species Hemicordylus capensis. Next base: position 384,439,327 of record NC_069658.1, read on the forward strand.
AAAGACGCTGGGCAAAAAGGTTCCAGCTTCTGCTCTTCCATCCTGCAGGTTGCTATGAGAGATGTTTTTGCATTTACTGACCTGGCATTCAACAGCAGAACCTGAATTCTCTTTGACGGAGAATTCCCAGAACTCTCTGGAGCTGCAGGATTGGGAGAAGATCTAGAAAAAGGAATAGGCCTCCATTGCCTGGACTGTTTCGCCTGTAAGGGCCTGCCCAGCTCCCACTGCCATATTAATTAATATTGTTGTAATGGTTTAAAATACTGTCTTAAAATTTTGTTTTAAAATTTTGTTTTAAAATTTCTAAATTGTTGTAATGTTTTAAACTTGAGTTCTTCAATGCAGGGGTGTAGCAAGGTTGGAGTGGATCCTGGGACAAAAGTGAAGGTGGGCTCTGCCACCCTTCTGACGGTCTCCTCCCCGCTGGGTGTCTTTGCTGTATATGGTGAAAAGTGGAGACTTTTCAGCATGCCCTTTCTCTCACTCCTATGCAAATAATGTCACACACACCCCAAGCACACAGTTAGTTTCAGACACATACACTTGCACATGTGAATTCCCGTGGCTCTGAAATATCTAACATATATACCTACTACCTACATATATGCCCGCTGGAGATGAGGGCTTGTCTTTTTTTGAAACCAAGATACGTCATCCAATATGGAGCCAACAGTGTGCCAGTGAGTTTGGGAGGGGAGGAAGGGATGAGCGAGCTGCCAACCAGGCAATAGCCCCCACCCCCTGGAGGGGGCCAGGGACATTCGTTTTGCCTCTTTGTTTAGTTATAGCTATGCCCCTTTTTCAATGCTATGCCCAAGACCACATGTATCAGGTCAGACAGGGAGAATGAGAGGCAGTGGGATCACTCATCTTACTCAATTTACGTACTTCTCTTTTTCAGTGAATAAACAAAATCTGTACATTCCCACTGAATAATTTTAGCCTACTTTCCTTAAGAAAAGTAAGCTATTTGATCTGGCATTGTGTGTGTGTGTGTGTGCGCGCGCACGCGCGCATGTGTGCATGTGTGTGCACACATGATTGGGTCTCTCTGTGCGTATGTGTGTGTCCCACTATCAACTTCACAATGCCTGGACCAATATGTACCAAATTTGCTGCAGCTGTAGGGACACATAGGGATACTTCAGCAGCACAGTTTAAGATAATGTCATCCACCCCAATTCAAGATGGCAGATGCATGAACATTTGAGGCATAAGTGGGCTAACTTGCAGACTGTCTAACCGATTTGAACCAAATTTGGTGCAGTTGTAGTGAGTGACACAAAGGGGCACCTCAATGGCATAGTTTGTGATTATATCATCCAACCCAGTTCAAGATGGTAGACATGTGAATGTTTAAGTCTGAAGTGGGCTAACTTGTGAGGATGGTAATGATCAATTAAGATTATAGTGAAAGAAAGTAAGCAGATTAGTTCTTACCAGAACAACTTGTTAGAAGTCTATTAAGCCCTTACATAATTAAATGAGAAATATGCAGATGTTGGATGCTTCAAACCTTGCATGTCAATTGTTTTAAGTTTACTTGAAACCACTTGGAAAATAGAGCTAAATAATAGATTGGGCGTGGGGGGCGTGGGCGGACCTTTCAGATTGTAGCAGTGCCATGTCAGAGCTATGCAAACCTGGGTGCCTATTAATTCGCTTTCTATACCGCCCTTCCAAAAATGGCTCAGGGTGGTTTACAAAGAGAAATAACAAACAAATAAGATGGCTCCCTGTCCCCAAAGGGCTCACATTCTAAAATGAAACATAAGACACACACCAGCAACAGTCACTGAAGGGGTACTGTGCTGGGGGTGGATAGGGCCAGTTACTCTCCCCCTGCTAAATAAAGAGAATCACCACGGTAAAAGGTGTCTCTTTGCCCAGTTAGCAGGGTTTTAATTAAATAATTAATTTAATTATTTTAATTAACTGAACAAATACACTAATTAGTTTTCATTTGTTTCACTCTAGGTGAGTGCAGCCGGTCTACATGAAGCCTGTGAAACAGCAAAGAGCCTGGTCTTCTACCGGAGGCCCCACAAGCTAATTGCACTTCATGATTATGGTTCTCTGGTGGGAGATAAATCTAAACAGAGGACTGCATGCATGTGATAGAAAGCCTTGTGTGACAGTGCCGTGGACTGTGTCTTTGTTCCATCTTGTGCAGAATGTCCAAAGATATAAGCAGAAAGAAGGGGAGTGAGAGAGCTTTAATAAAACCCTGATTAAGCAGTCAATTTAGCAAAGAGCCATCCATAAAAAATAGCTTCTTCAAAGGTCTCCCTAATGGCCCTATGTGTTATGTCAGAGCTGGGTAATAGAAAGCATATTTGCAAGAGCTATAAAACAGAGTTGGTGAGTGCCTGATAATAGTATGTGTTATATGTTTAATTAGCCAGACTAATCAACTGAGCCCAAAAGAAATACAGCCCAAACCAAGGCCTGATATGGGTTCTTGTACTAACGGTTGCTTGGGTTTAGCTGCAGTCTTCTGTAATACTTTCTAATAACAAATTCACAGGTTTAGTTAGGTTTTAACAGTTGAGAAATTTGTGCAAAGATTTATCACCATGCATATTTAGATGGGATGCTCAAGACTCCCTGAGGATATGGTTGGATTCTTGCATGACAGATGCAACTCATATACTACAGTTGAGTACTCTAAACTTCAGCCATTGATCAGCCATGGGTAAAATCCTTTTAATGTCCAGGTACCCCCACAAAAGAGTAGAAAATAAGTTATAGATCACTAATTAGTTAGTCTGATTTTTCACAAAGACTCTGGGTGGGTGTCAGATTCCAAAACATATAAAATATCATGTGAAGCAACTCACTGGAAGTAACAGTCAAAGCTACAAGAATTAATAATCATGGAGTGCAACCTGGGCAGCAGTCCTAAACAGGAATAGAATCTTTGGACCCTCTAAACTAGAAATTTCAACTAGGGCAGCCATTACTTGTTCAGCAGGAAACAGGATGCACTCGGGGCCAGCCCTGGGATATATAGTCCTCTGGCTGAGGAGGAGTGCCTTGGGTGCCAACCCATCCCCGCGCCACATGGTTACTTTATCAGTGTTGCCACTTTTTTCCTCCCTAGCTCAGTGCACATGATGCACTTCACAAATGTTGAACCGTCAAGCCTAGCTTGGCACCCAAGATGACTGCCCAGCTTGTTCCCCCTTAAGGCCTGCCCTGGCTGCACATTATCCAATGTTGTGATGTAATCATGAGGGCTAGAATCTTTCTCCCTCTACCTCCCACCCTATCCCTGTCTTAATAAAAGAGAATTTGGTGCTAAGTGGCACACACAAAGTGCCTGGATTTTCATATTCCCCAGCACAGCTACTGGCATGCCAGTATTTCGAGACAGAGTTGTTTAGCTAACGTAGTCGGCATTATGCACGGCGAGAGAAACTCAGTCCTATCTCTTTCGATCAAAAGTGCTTTTTCCTGCCACTAAGTGGCTCCAGATGTTAAAATATTCAACAGGGTTGCTTTCTCTCTAGCCACCATTGCTGCTGCTGGAGTTTAAAATATTTACTCCCCTTGATGCTGAATTCCAGATTGAAACATAAAATATTTACAACATTGGTCATCTCCCACCCCTCCATTTCTCTGAATCTTGAGCTTATTTTTAGTTTAGGGTTTGTTTCTGGAGAAAAGGAGTTAATTTTCAGCCAGAGATCTGGGGTACCAAAAGGGCCAAAGAGGAAGGTGTGGGTAGCTGTGGGGAAATGGAATGCATGGTCCTGTTTTCCCCATTCCCATCTCTCCCCTCACAACAACTGTGAGGTAGGTTACCCTGAGAAATAATGACTAGCCCTGAGCAGGGTTGCACATTTTGATTCGGGTACAAAATGTTTTGTGCCCGGAAATGGCACTTTTGGACATTTTATAAACCTACCAAAAATTGAAAGTGACACAACAAAGAATTTTGTGCCAGAATTGAAACGACCCCATTTTGGAAATGAAGTGTTGTCATTTCCGGACCTGTTTTGCAATCGCTCCTTTAGTTCCGTTAGTTCCGATGTCTCTTAGTTCTGATGCCTGTTCTGATGTTTCTTTGAATTTCCCGCCCTTCAGGCCTAGGCACAGGTGGATGCAGGGCTGAATGCAGCAGTTTCCAGAGTGGCAGAGACAGGGAGCTTGCTGGTCTGAGAGCTCCTTACTCTTGCAGGAGGCGGGGGTGGCCACAGCCACGGCAGAGGAGGCAGATGGCGGGGTATGGAGGTGGCGTTGGCATTGGCAGGCCCTATCGGAGGAGGCGGGCGGGCAAAAATGGTGGGGAGGGAAGGTGGGACCCCGGCGCTGGGGAGAGAAAATGCTGCCAGGGGAGGGAAAGCTGCTGGTGGTGGGAGGAGGATGGGGACGGACTGGGAAGGAGGACATAACAACGGGAATGGACTGAGGTGGAAGGGAGGGGGGAAGCAGCAGGCAGATGTAGCCTGCAATTCGGATTTGGTTTTGGAGCACTTTGGCTCCAAAAGCAAAAATTGGGGGCTTCGAGAGGGTCGATTTCGGACCCTCTCCAAATTGGGGGGGCTTTGGATTCGGTCAAAGCCGAATGCAAAAAACCTGAAATGCACAACCCTAGCCCTGAGTCACCCAGTGAGTTTTATGGCTGAACACAGGTCTTCCCTCCCAGGCCTGGCTCAGCACTCTAACCACTACACCACATGGCTCTACACCCAGGGGTGTAGCTAGGGGAAGGGGGTCTGTGTTAACCCCTCTTCCCAGCCGCCCCTCAGAGTCAGGGAGATAGATAGATAGATAGATAGATATAATGAAGAAAAGAGAGAGAAGTGTAGCTGGGGGACCCTCAGGAGTAGGGGGGTCCGGGTTCTTTGAACTCATCTGTTCAATTATAGCACTACACCCCTGTCTACACCACATGAGTGGTGTAGAAATAAATAAAAACTATTCAATAAAATGGATGAAAGTTTTATCCACAAAAGAGGAACAATAAATCAGACCAGTCGATAGAACTAAAGGCAAAGCAGAAGAGACGTGTTTTGTACCCTGGAAAGCCAAAGGAGAAGAGGAATTGCAGTGCACAGGGAATCACTGCATAGCTTTAGAGCCATTGATGAGAAGGCCTTGCTGACAGATTTTATATCATGGAGTTGGAACCCAAAGTAGGGCCTATGACTGCTGTTGGCATGGGGGAGAGCTGGTCTTGTGCCATCAAGTTGATTTTGACTCCTGGCACCCACAGAGCCCTGTGATTTTCTTTGGTAGAATACAGGAGGAGTTTACCATTGCCTCCTCCTGTGCAGTATTAGATGATGCCTTTCAGCACCTTCCTATATCGCTGTTGCCTGATATAGTACCAGTTGGGATTTGAACTGGCAACCTTCTGCTTGTTAGTCAAGCATTTCCCCGTTGCGCCACTGGTAGCAAAAATGAATTGTCCCCTTTGCTAAGCAGGGTCCACCCTGGTTTGAATATGAATGGGAGACTACATTTAAGCACTGTGAGATATTCCCCTTAGGGGATGGGGCTGCTCTGGGAAGAGCATCTGCATGCTTGCATGCAGAAGATCCCAGGTTCCCTCCCTGGCATCTCCCTTCTGCTTACTTGCTTGCTCACTCGCCCCTCCCCGCTCGCTCATTCGCCTGCTTGCTCACTCACCCCTTCCCTGCTGCTTGTTCACTCCCTCACCTTCTTCCCACTCACTTGCTCACCTCTGCCTGCCACTCGCTTATTTACTCGCCCCCTCTCCATCCACTTGCTCACCCCCTCCCCACCACTCACTCACTTGCTTGCTCCCACCCCGCTGCTCACTCACTCACTTGCCCCTCCCTATCCACTCACATGCCCCCTTCCCACCTGCTCACTCACCCCCTTCCCACTGTTCACTCACCCTCTCCCTGCTCGCTTGCCCCCCTCCCCGCTCACTCACCTAATTCCCACTTGCTCGCTCATCCACTTGCCCCCTCTCCACTCACTCACTTTCCCCCTCTCTGCTCACTCACTCGCTCCTTGCTACTCATTTGATCGCCCCTCCCAATCACCCCCTCCACCCGTTCCCTCCCCACCACCTGGTCACCCCTCCCCACCTCTCACTCGCCTACTCCCCACTGCTTGCTCACCCACTTACATCCTCCCCGCTGCTTGCTCACTCACCCCCTCCCCACTGCTCGCCCACCCACTCACCACTGATCACCACCTCCCTGCTGCTCACCCACTTGCCCCCTCCCCGCTGCTCACTCACCCCCTCGCCTCCACCCCGCTGCTCACTCACTCACTTGCCCCGTCCCTGCCGCTTGCTCATTCACTTGCCCTCTATCCATTCCTCTTCCCTATCTGCCTATGGAATCTCCACTGCCCAATTACCACGGTGCTTCTGCTCTGTTACCTCCGATTGGTAAAGAACTGTGTGGGCCAGGCTTGCCACGCAGCATTTGCCATGGACTACCTAAGTGTTTTATCTTGATACAACATTGACATTTGCAGCAAATAACCACAAATTTAGCCACTTCAGCAGCACACAAAAACAGCTGGGGCGAAATATTAACTCTCTTTGAGGCTATTCACACGATGAGGAGAAATCGAGCTAGCAGAGGCTAGCCCGATTTTGCCCCATCGTGTGAACCACTGGGCTTGGCTGCAAGCCTGGTGGTTCCTAGGCGGGTAGCCCGCCTAAGTACCCTTCCCCTAAAACCAGGTTTGCGGAGCGAGCGCTCTGCAACCCTGTTTTTAAAGATCGTGAGTAGCTGCGGTGCAGCTCTGCTCCATGGTTACTCATGAGTAGACCCCCGAAGGGGAAGCGAAAAGTCGCCTCCCAGCTCCAGGGGTCTCCCCAGTATGCCCTGCGCACTCTCCCTGCTCACCCTTCTAAACCGGGTCTCACTGATCGTGAGACCCGGCTCTTTGTGTTTCATGCCACAGTTCTGGGCTAGACTGGGGCTTGTTTTTTCCCCCCAGGTAAAAACATCCATTTCCAGTCCATTTTCTTGTTAAGCCCCTTGATCAATGGCAGGTTTAACATCATTGTGTCATTTGACCCTTAGTCAGCAGGCCATAGCTGAGCTGGGAGCTGAACTCAGATCTGCTAGGTCCAGTCAAGAACTGTTAGGCACCAGATGACACAGTTGCTTTGTCTTTTTATTGGTGCTAGGAGATTGCACAAGAGAACAAGTTAACCTCCATTCAAGATCACTCATGGGAAGGCAAGAACAAGCAACTGTCACCAGCAAAATGAGTGTCTGAGAATATACACACAACTCGTATTGGCTTGTTGTACTCAGTTTCATTTGTTTTTTCCCAAATAAGTATTCACACTCCTGTTGAAAAGTACCATGTGAAGTCACATGGGAAGCTTCCCTCAGGGCCAGGGCACTGCCAGTCACATGTATTGATTATGTATCGATCACTAAACAGCTACCAGTGAGAGCCATCGCTACCATGCAAAATGCGTACTTTAGTAAAGTAGGCCTGCAGTTGTGGCAGCCTCATTTCTTCCATTATTCCACCAGCAATGTAATACGTTGGTGTAACACAGTCCAAAATGGAATGATAACACTCCACTCTGCTGCCTTGATGGTTTTCATCACCGTGATGGGTATTTGTATTGGAAAATGCTGGCATGCTCCCCAGGGCTCCGTGCCCTTTGCTACCTCAGCAAGTTGGATCCATATGGAGAGGAGTTCCCTGGGTTAAATATTTACCAGACGAGGCTTGGTGTTTCCCATCAAACAGGAGATCTTCCGTCTAGGCTGTTTTGAATCTTTGTGCCTTAATGCCTGCTGGGCTCTCTGGGGAGAGGCACTGAATGAGCTGCCCGAGGCCAAACACCAACAGAGAAAAAGCACATTGTCTTTCTCTGTGGCCTTTACTGTCTGCGCATCAGATCTGTGGGCCTTGGTGTAACACAGACCCATCCAAATGCAGCTCACTGAGAAGAATCAGCCCCAGCCCCTGTGTTTGTGTTTATGTGTGTTGCCATTCAAGAAAGAGAGCTCTGAGAGCTAGCTGGAAAACATCACCTCAGTATGCTGCAGCTGTCAAAAACAGGGCAAACAACATGTTAGCAACCATTCAGACCGGGATGGAAAGCAAAACAGAGGACATTGTAATATCCCTATACAAATCAATATTGCATCATTTTCTGAGTACTGTATACAGTTCCGCTAAACTCCCTTCAAAAAGGCCAATTATTTTGTTGTAAAGATCTGGAATGTTGTCTCTGTGACAGGAGATCAACGTGGTTAAAGCTGGGAGGGGGCAGGTTAGAGGGGGTTTGGTCAGGGGTACAGACAGGGGGGAAACTTGAGGAGCAACTCCTCTCAGTTTTTTGGGGAAAGAAGAAATACACTTTGGGCAGTTATTAAAATTGGTCAAAATAGATGAAAAATCTCAAGTTTGGAGACTGAAGGTATGGGTTATTAAGTGTGGCAGGGGGGAGTTTAGTAAAATGAAGTGAGAATTCCTCAAATGCTTAGGTGGGAACTGCACCCCTGAGTGGGGTTTGGAAGAAGAGGGTTCAGAAGAGCCAGTTCTGTTGATCCAAAGCCTGCAATCTACAAAATAACTCTGCCGTTTCCTGGATTGATGCCCATAAGTCTGTGTGGCAGACAGGGGAACTTGTATGATCAACACAAGTGACCCAATCCACGTTGATGAATGTTCAGCAAAATCCCACATGATGAGCTAACTTACTTTGTCAGACCTAACACACACTTCAGTGTGCAACTGCTGTGTGAGATACCTCCTGCAGAATCATGGTTGTACTGTCTCTGGAGCACAATGAACAGCAAACCATGTGGCTACTAATTAAAAACGGAGAACTTTTCTACATTAATCTTTGTTACTACACACACACACACACACACACACACACACACACACACACACACACTACCCAAACTAATCTTCACTCATACCTAACAGTCATACTACCTCTCTTACAACATAATTAAATCACAATTCAGCAAAGCAAACCAAGAAAGTCATCTGGGGTTACACTCCCCTGGAAGGAACAGGTACGTATCGTGGGAGTACTCTTAGACCCAGGCCTCACCCTGGTATCTCAGATGGAGGCTATGGTCAGGAGTGTTTTCTACTAGCTCTGTTTGATTTGACAGCTGTGTCCATTCCTTGAAGAGGACAACCTCAAAACAGTAGTGCAGGCTTCCCCAAACTGTGGCCCTCCAGATGTTGCTGAATTACAACTCCCAGCATCCCTAGCCATAATTTATAGCAACATCTGGAGGACCGCAGTTTGGGGAAGCCTGCAGTAGTGTATCAGCTGGTAACCTCAAGGCTTGACTACTGTAATGCACTCTACGTGGGGCTGCCTTTGTACATAGTTGGGAAAATTCAGTTAGTTCAAAAAGCGGCAGCCAGACTGGTCTTTGAGGACACCCAGAGAGAACATATTATGCCTGTTTTATAACAGTTGCACTGGCTGCCAATATGTTTCCAGGCAAAATACAAAGTGCTGGTTATTATCTTTAAAGGTCTGAACAGTTTAGGTCTCAATTACCTTAGAGAGTGCCTTCTTCTGCATGATCCCCACTGCACGTTAAGGTCAAGGTCCATCTCAAGTTACCACTGGTATGTCTGGTGGCGACTCTGAGGTGGGCCTTCTCTGTTGCTGCCTCTAGGCTGTGGAACGCACTCCTGGCAGAAATTCATAGCTTGAATTCATTGTTGGCCCTCAGGAGAGCCCATAAAACCTATCAGTTTGGCCTGGCCTACCAGGGTTTTTTAACTGTTTAAAATGTTTTAATTGTTAATGGTTTTATGCTGTTTTTAAATTATTCTGTAATGATTGTTTTTAAAAGACTGATTTGTGGGTTTTACTTTTGTTGTTGTGCACTGCCCAGAGCCTTTGGATGGGGCGGTATATAAATGTAATAAATAAATGTAACAAAGGTAATAAATAATAAATAAAGGACCCAGCCATGCAGGGGCCCATTGTGCCCATGCAGTGGTCTCCAAAATGACTGCTGCAACAGGGGAAAGGCCCGGAAAGGGCAGAAGACTGCCCCAAATGGGCAATTTAAGCCAAACCTCCAGGGACACACACACCCCACAGCCTCAGAGAACCTCCCAAGAGGAGGTAAGTACAAAAAATGTGTGTGTGTGTGTGTGTGTGTGTGTGTGTGTGTTTTAAAAAAATAAAACTCATGACCTCCACAAACTGAACTGGGGGGCTGGGTTCGAGGGGGGCAAAACCAAACTGGCCTGGTCCAGTTTGGACTTGAACCGAACCGGGCCAGCCAATTCAATGCACTCCCCTATATCCTGCCTGTCTTCCTTCACGGAACTATCCCCCATGCAAGCACTAACCAGACCCAGACCTGCTGAGCTTCAGTAAGATGGCTGCCTTGTGCACCCTTAGACCATACCCGTGGGCCTTTTAAAAATCAATTTTATTTATGCAAAATCAGGTATCTGATGTGTTTACTAGTTTTCTCCATTACTGATTGGTTTTCTGCACTGCCTTCTGATTGGCTTGCAATCTCCTCTGCTCTGGTTCGCTTGTTGTCATTCAAAATCAAGTGTTGTCGGGGCAACTCTGCCCTCACTGGCTCAGGGCGAGCAACGAGGGAGGGGGGAGCAAAAAGGAGGGAGTTCCAAATTGTATTCAAAGCCAGGCCGTGCTTCACTCTGCCTCTGGATCTCTGGAGGAAGAGCTGGCTACCATGCCCTGAATTGTTGCCTTCCTTGCCTTGTTGCCTTCCCTGCTGCTGGACCCCTTCCATGCTACTGTGCTGGACAAACTGGTTCAATGAACCAACCAGACCAGCTGGGCAGTTCTATCGAACAGGTTCACGAACTGGTGGTCAAGTTCAAATTCGTTCTGAATTTGAATTTGACCGCGGAAACTGGTCCCATGCACAGCCCTAGGTTCTACCCAAACCATTTGTGATTCCTTATTCTTAATATGGTGGCCAACATCCAGACTAACTCTCCGTTGACTTGAAAGTGCATTCTATTCCCCAACCCTCAGGATCATAGAAGGCACAGCAGCTACAGAGGAGAGGGGAGGAGGTTGAAAATTGTGCTGCCTGTGCAACAGAAAATCCTGGCTTGTTGCTGTTGGCAGATATTTCCACCTTTCATTGCCTAAGTGCATTTCATTTTGTACTTTCACCTTAAGTCATCTGGTGGTGGTGGTGATAGGGGACCATTGCAGTACATGGCTTGACTGACCAGACCTTCTTAGTATTCAACACCTCTAAAGATGGTTTCTTCAATGTAACCAGTTCTGTTTTGCTTTTGCCATTGTGGAGGCTGGTTGTGACACCAGAAATGAGGCTGGTAAAGCTGGCAAGCACAAAGAAACATCCAAACAGTTCACTGTGGCAGGTAAGCACTCAAACACATTTCATCTAAAGCAGGACAGGGAGGGGCATTGTTTATGATTGCCAAGAAGAGAACTAAGGAAATGTCTGAAATATGTAATGACCTTCGTTCTTAGCCCATCTGTCAGGAATGTCAGTGTTTACCACTAGAGGGCACTTCAAACTCAACAATGCCTTGAATGAAGGTCAGTAGCTACACATTTGATGCAGGTTTCTCCCTTGCAGTGCCTTTTGACTTAGCCAGCTATAGTGCCAAAACATTCCTGGCCATTTTCAGAGCACACTGCAAGTTCCTCAAAGCACAGCAGACTGGGTATGAAAAGCAGCATAAAATAAGAATGCAAGGAGAATCATGAATTGCCAGTGGAAATCAAAGAAGCATGTTTAACATGGAGAAAAATGAACCTCATGAAAGAATATTCCTATATTCTCACTCTTCAGAAGAATACCTGAGCAGACTCTGGCAGCATACCTGAGCAGGGGTGAATCTTGGCATGCCCAGGACTGAGTCTAGCAGAAAAGGAACAGAATCCACTAAAAATCCTCTGTTCATCTAATAGGAACATAGGAACACAGGAAGTTGCCATATACTGAGTCAGACCACTGGTCCATCTAGCTCAGTATTGTCTTCACAGACTGGCAGCAGCTTCTCGAAGGTTGCAGGCAGGAGTCTCTCTCAACCCTATCTTGGAGACGCCAGGGAGGGGACTTGAAACCCCCTGCTCTTCCCAGAGCGGCTCCATTCCCTGAGGGGAATATCTTACAGTGCTTACACAGTAAGTCTCTCATTCATATGCAACCAGGCGGACCCTGCTTAGCTAAGGGGACAAGTCATTTATGCTACCACAAGACCAGCTCTGTGTGTATGGTTATTCCCTTTACTTGCAAGTCTCCTACCGACAAGCAAAGTGAGGGCAGGATTACAGTCTTCCAACTCCTGTGTGATAGAAGTTAAAGGGTTAACTATGATCAGTGAGCCAGGTGCATGCCCACAAAGCATAGCTCGAGAACCTGCACTTTGGCACCAATCATCCCCGCCCCCCACCTCCTGGTGGTTATCTAGGATTAAACTGCAATTGATAACTGCGATTGTAAATGTATGCCAGGCTACATACTCCGATAATACATTATATGGTCAAAAGAAAACATTTAGCATTCAGAAACACTGATGCTGAAAGTCTGTCCTGACGACAATCTGTGAATCCCTTACAGGTATCTCAGAACACACACCAGAGGCAACTCTAGAACAACCAGTTGGAAGACCAAATCCGTGGCAAACAATGTTATTAGTGGAGTAAAGATTTGGCTATATTAAATACTGGTACTGATGGCTGCATCCATTAAAAGAACTATGATTCCCACAATGCACCACACAGCAGCTGGGTCCTTCTGAATACAGGTGCAGTTTTAACAGGTGCATTTTTGAATCAGTAGCCATAGTGAAAAAAGAGGAAGCGCCTTGTGGCTCCATAGGGAGCTAAGAGGATGTCGCGGATGCTGTCCCTGGAGCGGGAAGGGAAGGGAAGGTAGAGGGTGGGGGGAGGCAGGGCGAGGCAGGGCAAGTTAGGGAAAGGGTGGGGATGGGGAGAAGTTAGTGGCAGGGGGAGTTCCAACAGACATGTTGGAACTACAATAGAATTTTGTGCCTACAGGGAATTTTGTTGGAGTTCTTACTCACAGAGCTCTCCACTGTTGGTGTGGTATTGATATCAACAGTCCCCAACATGGGATCTTTTGAGTCTGAATATCTGACTGCACAACCCTAGTAAATTATCGCTTGGGTACCAAGTCATCGGTATCCATCCTTTGTTAGGACTCATCAGGCACGTAGAGACGGTCAGATCCAACTGTTCCCTTTAGATATTTTAGTCAGAAGCAAGTGAGATTCAGATGTTTTGGCCTGGTAAGGCTCGTACAGTTGGATGTTTATGCCTACTGTATCCAAAAATATTTAAACTTTGTTTCCTTCCAGGCCAGTATTTCTAGATGTACAGATAGGTTTCTCGAGAGAGTTTTGTTTCTTATTACTGAGCCATGCCCACTTCTGACTTAATTCTGAGTGTGGGGTGTGAAAATGTCCACATATGAGAATCTGATTCATAAATAAAAGCCGTGTGTGTGTGGTGAGGATTCAGTCAGGTTTTCCATTTCATTTCACCATAGTTTTTTTTAATGGAGCTTTCTTTCACAATATTTTAGACTTCAAAAATAAGAAATGGTATTGATTTTGTCAGATTTCATTGGAACTTTAGATAGCAACCTAGATATCAAAATTCCCTTGTCATCCATGCCAGAGTGTACCCTGGGAATCCTTACGTAAGTCCATGTTGTCCAAACCTCTGTTTATGTAGATCTTCTGGGAAACGGCAAACCTGGGTTAAGATTTTAAGGTGGAATCTTTGAGCACTTTCTCACAATCAAGTGAGAGGGCTTGAGGGCAGGCAGCGGAGAAGGCAGCAGGAGCTCGCTTTCCCCCAGACAATCCAAGTGATGTTGCTGGGCTCACAAATTGTGTGCCCAGATAGTCCATGGCTGCCATGGGCAATGCAGAGGTGCGGAGGTTGAGAGGTGTTATCCCATCCCAGAATCCCACAAGGCACTGTGCAAGTGTGCGGTGCATTTTGAGGATCCCCCCAGCAAAGGGCAGGCGCCTGTCAGTGTTTCAGTGCTGGCTGAAACTTGTAGCCGCCTCTGACACACGGTAAGTTGAAAGGCGTTAAGGGAGCACTCGCTCCCTTAACCTCATCGAATAGCCCTGCTTCTTAGCCGGGTTTGCTGCTGAGGCTCTCACTGCCAGGAGCAGCACGGCTCCTGGTGGTTCCTTCCTACGAGCAGCCACCAGGCTTAGCTACCCTAGCCCAGTCTTGGCTGCGCATGGAAGTTTTCCACACCTGGAACGGAGGGCGTGCATTCACATTTTGGCCAGATTTACCCCGAAGTCCCTGTGAGCTATCAGGGAGCACTTCACACACAATTTGGGTTTTTCACTGCACATTCAAATGTAGCCCAATTTATATCTGGGGACCAGGGTAAAAAAAATCCACTTTTTGCATCAAGTTTATTTGGGCAGCTTCAAACTCATATAAAAGCCATAGTAAAGCCTGCTGTCTGGGAAAGCTCATGAGAACAGCCTCTTTTTCTGGTGAATCTTGAGTTTGGGTTGCCAGTGATAAATGATGGAACTCAAACAAAAATGCTCAACGTTTTGAACCGTGCTTTGGAATTTAGATTCTGACATGGTTTTTTTTGAAAATTAATGCCAGACTTTGTCTTGCCTCTATGTGTGAATGAATGCATGTGTGTGTACATATAACTATAGTTGTGTCTCAGCATGTTACTGTATAATTCAGCAGTTTCCAACCTTGGGTATCCAGATGTTGATAGAGTACCATTTCCATCATCCCCAGCTAGAATAGCTGAAGCAGATTGGACTACAATAGGAGTTATGGTCCAACAACATTTGGAGATCCAAGGTTGAGAACCCCGGTACAATTTATTGGTTTAATATGCCAAATGAGTTGTTACTAAGATATCATAGAGTAGCTGAGGTGGATTCTGATACTGCAGGAACAAGGCCACTAGAATCTTCTGTTGTAGTTTTTAGAAATATTATTTTATGAGGGGTGTTTTTTTTAAATGTAATGTAATGTCTAAAGATGGTATTAAGCTGGTGATGGACCAAAATAAATAAATAAATAGCATGACTGAAACTTCTGTTTCAGCCTTGCACAATGGATGCTCCTCCAGCTCTTCCATCAATCATAATCACCATCATCATCATCACAACTTTATCCCTACCCCGTTCATCTAAGGAGCTCAGGACACTTCTACAACTCATGGTTCTCACCCAGTGAAGTAGGTTAGTCTGAGAGTGTGTGACAGAGAGCTTTATGACTAATTGGTGATTTGAACCTGAGACTCCTTGGTCCTAGTCTGACACTTTAACCACTATACCACATTGATTCACTTAAGAACCTGTAAAAGAGACACAGCCCTGAGTTGCACAGCACTGGCTTCCAGCTCTCTTGCATTGTTGAAACACTCTCTGTGTGGGGCTGCCCTCGTAGCATACCATGCACATATTATAACAGAGATACCTCACACCTCCATAAAGGAAATTCATATTCTTTCTTCACATTCCATATATTCTGAAATTTTGATTCAATAGCCTGCTAATTTCTTCTGATCTCTGTGATGCATTAAATTCTCAACTAAATATTCAGAGTGTATTTGAAACATACTGATTTATTTTTAAGGATTTGAGTTACCCACAAAAACAGATAATTTCTATGGAAATCAGACAAACTACAGGGTCACCAAGTAAGTTTGGTGGCTTAATACTCACAGGTCACTATCTACTGTGCCTTGAAATCTGAAGGCAGTTAAAAAGAAATTCAATACTGCTTTAAAAAAAAAAAATCTGGGCAAAGTTATCTTTTTTGCTTTCTATTGCATATCCTGCAGTTCTCCTTGGAAAGTAAGGCAAAATGGAAAGAACCCCCCTAGGATATTCAAAGAAACATGCCATAGTGGGGAAGTAGCCCCATTACCTTAGGCATTAGGACTAGTTGGAAAGCAGTGATTCTTTTTTTGAAAAGACCAACATTTTATATTTGCGACAAAGCCTTTTCAGAATGTGTGTGGCTAGACAAGATATCCTTTTGTCAATTTTATGTGAGTTGCTGGGCGTGACAAGGCATTACATGCAGTACCTTTGCATAGGTATGGACATAATGGAGGAGTGTAGATATGCTGTGATGTTCTAGAAAGATTCAAGCTGAGTTCTGGAAGCAACATGATGAGAACAGCTTTACACACAAGCCATCTTGTGAAATTAAATGAGAAAACAAGAAATTAAATGAGAAGATAAGATTATTTGCTTGAATGTATATCACGTTATTTACTCTGAGATGCATCTGCCATTTAGTTGCTAATGCACCCAGTCTGGCAAGATCCTTTTGGAGTTCTTTGCAGTCTGTTTATTTTTCACTACCCTGAATAGCTTAATATCCTCTGCAAACCTGGCCACCATGCTATTTAACTTTAATTCCAGATCATTTATGAACAAGTTGAAAATAAGTCCTTATGCAGATCCTTCTCCTTCTCCTTAAGGCTCTTAACTGGTTGGGAACATAGGAAACTGTCAGACCTTTGGTCCATCTAGTTCAGTATTGTCTACTCTGACTGACAGCAGGTCTACAAGGTTTCAGGCAGGAGTCTCTCCCAGGCCCAGCCAGAGATGCCAGGGATTGAACCTGGACCATCTGGATGCAAAGCAGGTGCTCTACCACTGAGCTCTGGTCCCATACTTATATCAGTATGGCATCATACTGACGCCATCCATGGTCTATAGGTATAGTACAGCAGTCTTGATGATGCTAAGCAGGTCTGAGTCTGGTCAATGCCTGGATGGAAGACTGATTGGAAACTCCATGTATGCCATATGTTCCATGATGGAGGAAAGATCAGACATGAATGCAATATATTATTAGAGGCTGTTCAAGACCTTTGCACATGAGATTCCCTCTCTATCTGTCTCAGTAAACTTGGCTCCCTGTAGGAAGCTTGATCTGCCCCAGTCCTATGTATGTTTACTCATAGGTTAGGCTCATTGAGCTTGGTGGGACTGATTCCCAAGTAAGGATTGCAACTTAAAGCTGTAATTAAACATGGATACTTGGTCCACTGAAAACAATGCAACTAACTTCCTAATAAAAATGGTTGGGAATTAGGTGTATGTCTGCCATCCTGCTGAGTTTACCAGGAGCATTTCCAGACAGGGCTTTTAGCTCGGAATGGAGGATGTGCACTCGCACAAAAGCCGGATTCATGCCAAAGTCTGTGCAAGATATTGGGGAGCACTTCACACATGATTGTGGGGTGTACCCCCACCCACTTCGAACTTGCAGTAAACCCACAGTAAAGTCTGCTGTCTGGCAATGCAAAATATACAAAATCCAGTGAAAATCAGTGGGACATATCTAAACAGAATTGCAGCCTAGATTTGAACTACAATGAGTGTCTAAAGTCACAAATGAGATCCTGTATGTAGAAAATTCTATAATAATTGATAGGTGCTTCCGTGTTGAACTCTTTGTGGCTTTGATTGTCATTTGAGAGAATGAAAGGGGTCTATGCTTGGGCACCAAAGAACAGAAAACACCCTTGAAAGACATTGGCAGCAGCATCTGAAGACTATGGAACCTTTTTAAGGTCAATGACTTCCATTTAGAGGGCAGGAATTGACTCAATAGCATATATACATGATCAACCTTGAATTCTTCCTGAGCTTTTAGGAGTTGAAGGCCATGGAATGTCATTAAGGAGGAAAAGGGTAATTTCTATGAGACTGCAATATGGTATCACAATGCAGCCTTGACATTATTGCCTTGCAAGAAAGCCAGGGCCAGATAACCATAGATTTTTAAGCATGTTATTAAACTTTATTGGAAAAGATTGATAATTTGTCAAATGTGTACTAATTTTGGGAACAGGATATAATGGAAATATTTATATTGTTGATGGAAGAAGAAGAAAAAAACCCACAGTGCTAATTATTACCATGAAGCTGTCATACATTTGATAGTTGTTTTCAGAGCTTTATTTGCAGTTGTAGTATAAGGCTACTGCATGCCAAGATAAAAATTTGTATAGTATAACATGTTGCTTGCCATCTAGATGTTCCACAACTGACCTTAAATTGTTTTATTAGTTTTTAACTATTACCTTGTCCCATTCATTGGGTCGATCTCATGGAAATCAATAATTATAACATGTACTGGGAAGTATCCAAAGTAAGTGAGTCAGGACAAAGCACCATTGAAATAAAGGAGATAAGTTAGCTTGTGCTGAGGAAAGAAATTGGGGAGTGTCAGAACTGACCACTCAAGATGGTGTCTGCACATGCTCAGATGCTATTTCCTGCTGGGAACAGGGAGGTTTTTGTTTGGAAGCAAATGCAGACGGACAAACAGAGAGCCTGGCTGCTTAATACAAATAACGCCGCTCTGGGGTGGGGGTGGGGCGGCAGCGAAGGTGTAATGGAGGAGCAGGTGAGACTTGCCTTCCTCCTTTTAAAGCATGAAATACTTTGTGCACACCCCAAGCATTTACTTCTTTGTAGCCACATAACATTGTTAGCTGTATTGTTCCTCTTAGTCTTACAGTGCTACTGTATCGCCAGTTGTCCCCCATTTCACATCCAAGCAATAGTTCCTGTGAACAATGTTTACATTTTAGAGATTTTTAATTGTATTTGTCAACAGTTAGTTTTGCCAAGTCTTTTGACCTACACCAGTTATTACCACCACTTAAGAGTTTTTCATTGGAATAATCACTGTGATTCAAATGGTAATGTCCATTGTGCATGCCTTCTTTCACAGTCCAGGTAGAGTCTGCTCTGGGCTGAATGCTAAAGACTTTAAGATATTATAGAGGCACAATAGAGCCCGTATAGTTAAGCTGGAGAGTGTTATCCACTATTATAAGCCCTTAACATTCTATTGCTTATAAAACCAAAGCCATTGGTCCAATCTGCCTGGCCATCAGCACATGTTCACAAGGTGACAAGAAATGCCTCCCCTGCAAATTTGGTTAAGATCCACTGGGAAATGGCTTAGACAGAGCAGTTAAATTTTTTCTCTTTTGAACAGGGGTTTAAAGAGTTGGCGACATTTTTTCAGACGGAGGAAGTGCTGCAATTTAAATGATTTTGTAGTCCATTTGCATAGTTTCAGCCTTTAGACAGCACACCAGAAAAGCATCTTTTGTATATCCTCCTGGGATGCAAATGATTGTTATTTTACAATTGATCCTCAAAGTTGGATTTTAAGAGGGAGAAAAATGAATTTCTAGTGCTAACAGAGACTGTGCAGTAGCAAGTTTGAGGTTACAGTGCCCACAGCGCTGCCCACAATAAACATGGTGGCTGACTTGCTGCCCCAACCCTGCGTCCCACTGCCGCCACTCCTGACCACCACTCCTGCCCGCCACTGCGTTCCAGTGCTTCAGCCCTGCTGCCTGCTGCTGTGCTCCTGTCCACTGCTCCTGCCTGCCACTTGCCCCGGCCCCAGCTCTGGCAAGCTGGCATTCCCTGCCGACTGCCCCAGCCTCCGCCTAGGGGGCTCAGATGGCCTCCATGCCTGTGCAGAGTCCGTACATGCGTGGAGGCCATGTGAGCCCTGGGGGTGAGGCAGGAGGCAGGGAACACTCCAGCCTGCCCCTCCATTCTGGCACACACCATTCACTTATCCGGGCACACACCTTGCCCCGGAACCTGGCAAGCTTGCGTTCCCTGCTGGCTGACCCAGCCTCTATCCAAAGGGCTCGTGTGGCCTGCATGTATCTGTGGACTCCGCACATGCCCAGAGGCTGTCGGAGTCCTGGGGGCGGGGCAGCTGGCAGGGAATGCCAGCTGGCTGGGTGCTGGGACATGTAGTGCACTGGAATGGGTGAGGAGTGTCTCTCTGTGTGTGTGTCTTTTTGTGTGTGTGTGCACCTATGTGTGTGTGTATGCACGCGTGCCTGTATGTGTGTGTGTCTGTGCATGTGTGTGTGTGTCTTTCTGTCTGTGTCTATCTGTCTGTCTGTGTTTGTATTTGTGTGTCCCTGTGAATGGCTACATCACTTGTGAACAACTTTTACACAATTTTGCTGATAACACCATCCTGAAGGAAGTTAAATCAAGCAGGAGAACAGTGAGGTCTGTGGGAAATTTCTGGGAAAACAATCCTGAGTTTTGGAGACGGTTGTTAAAGCATTTGTTATTTTTAATTATCATTGGGGTGTGTGTGTGTGTGTGTGTGTGTGTGTGTGTTTTAAAAAAATTACAAATGAAGTACAGATTTAAAGTGAACACAAATTACCTGCTTCTTCTTGTGTCCTTATTCACTGCTGAATAATCAGCAGATGGGATTACCCTGTCGTTATTACTGAATCCACTAATTTCATTTAATTGTGTTTCTTTCAGGTGCCAGGGGGAGTGCGACTTTATCTTAGTTGAACTTTACAAAGTTTTTGGTGTTCAACATCAGGAAGTTCTGCCTTGTGGTTTGGGTAAGCTCTTCCCCATAGTGTCTAATCAGGTTTCTCTTTTTAAAATGTCTGGAAATGCAGTAATCCAAAAACCTTCAGTTTAAAATGAGAATTAAGCTGCTTTATATTTCCACTCGTGCCCTAAAAAGGATGGAAATTGCAACTTCTGTGCCATATAAGCTGTAAAGACTTTTACAGTCTGGTATATGATGATGGCTTTAGAAATGAGACTCCATGCACCCACACTTACCCTTGATGAGAGATGCATCAGGCAGAAATTCATCAGGGGTATCTCTAGTGATGTGCCCGGACCGGTCCGGAGGCCATTCTACTGGCCTCTGGACCGGTCTGGACGTGGGCGGTTCGGGGTTTGGAGAGATTGAGGTGGGGGGCTCCTTTAAGGGCGGGGGAGGGTTTACTTACACCTCCCGCCACTTTCCCCCCTCCAGCGTGCATATTCTCTTTAGTAATTGGGGCGGCAGGATACCTCCCTGCCGCCCCTTCCCCCGCTTGACTGCAAAAGGCTGCAAAAAGCCTTTTGCGCATGTGCATGTCGTGCGCGCTTCACGTCTCCGCGATGTGTGTGTGTGTGTGGCTGCGCATGCACATCACGGAGACGTGAGGCATGCGCATGACATGCGCACGCACAAAAGGCTTTTTGCAGCCTTTTGCAGTCAAGCGGGGGAAGGGGTGGCAGGGAGGTATCCTGCCGCCCCAATTACTAAAGAGAATACGCGTGCTGGAGGGGGGAAAGCGGTGGGAGGGGTAAGTAAACCCTCCCCCACCCTTAAAGGAGCCCCCCTGCCAGACCGCAGCTCCGCGGTTCCGTGCACACCCCTAGGTATCTCTAGGAAGTGATTAGAGAAACTTCATCTGTTAAATGTCTGCTTGGATGCATCACTCCCCAGCCAAATGTCCAACTGAAAGTCCAAGGCAAAGTGTGGGTGAATCTAAACCCATCATCATATACCATAAAATCCTTACAGCTGTAAAGACTTTGAAGTCTTTACAGCTTATATGATGTGGAAGTTAAGATGAGCACCTTAACTTGCAATTTCCATTCTTTGTAGGGCCCAAGTGAAAATGTAAAGCAGCTTAACTCTCATTTTAAACTGGGTTTTTTTGGATTACTTAATTCTGTTATTGTCTCTGTACAGCAGCACTGTAAAGCAAGAATCACCACCCCACCCCGCCCCAAGAAGTGATGGAACTAATTAGGGTCCAGATTGTAGCATTTATAGAAAAGAAAAGATTAGGAAGGACAGTGGACAGATGAGTCAAGGCATCCAGAATAAATGGATCTTCAGAAGATCCAGAGAAGGCTTTCATTAGCAATGCTAAGATGGAAACATTCAAACACTCATTAGAGTGGTATCTTGGGCTCAGCTACAGATGACAGAGGATATCTGATCCAATCCCATAAGAAATGGACTAATCTAAAAAGCAAAAAGAGCACATACTTCTGAAACACCACTGCATCCCCTGAAACTGACATCCCCACAGCTCTTCACCCCCAGCGTTTTTCCTACAGCTGTGTTTGCATACAGTAGTGAAGCCTGGCTGATAGAGAGTCTCAAGTATTGTCACAGGCCAAGGCCTGTGAGATAACTCCCTTTGGGCTGTTTTGTCAGAATCACCACATTCTCCTTTTTATAGAACTGTGGCAGATGTTATGTGCTGTTTGAATCCCCACTTCTTAATCTAAAATCAGAGATTGCTATAAGAATCTGGAATTCTTATCCAGATGGCTCCAGAAATCACAACTTCCTACCTCAGACTAGCATTTACTTCTGTAAACAGAATGTGTAAACAGCCTTATCCATTTAATTGACCTAAGAGCCCCATCACCTGGCACTACATCAACAATCATTCTATTTTGTCTGTTTTTGTGGTTTTCTTGGTAATACACAGGACTGGTTTACCATTGCCTTCAGTGTGAAATGATGCCTTAGTTATTGTCACTGAAGTGATCATCTGCCTCCAGCACTTTCCTATATCACTGCTGCCCAATATAGGTGCCTGCTTACTTTAGCTGGGCAGCTGGGATGACCTTCATGCTTTGGGTGACCCTACTGGGAGTATACCTCCCGGCGTACTTCCATCATCTGTCCCAGGAACACTCCACCACCACCGTCACGATGAGGTAGGAGATGATAAAGTGGGTTGGGTGGTAGGGTACTACCTTCCGCCCAACCCACAAAAGAAATGGGCAAGCAGGTGATTTTTAACACATTTTTAATCTTTTCTCCAAACCCCATAGGATTGGAAGCCAGTGCCAGAAAACCAATCAGCAAGGGAAAAACAGGCCTCCAAAATGTCTCTCAAAGTGTTAAAACTTTCAAATTGAAACAGGGTTGCTTTGTTCCTTGAAACAGGTCCTTTATTTTAAAGGTTTTCCCCCCCAAGCTCAAAACACTCAAAATGGCCCGTTTCAAGTCAAAATGTTTTGACGTTGAAACATTTTGCACATCCTTATATCAACTTTTAGTTTACTATAGCTGAACTTTGGTTCATCATGTCCTCAACTCTTTGTGAAACAGAACTAAAATAAGGGTTAAACAGGGCTTTGGCAATGAATTATCAACCAGCTCAATGGCTTTCTGATGCTTTAGAAATTCTAGTTTATCTAAAAATCATCATTGTAAGGTTATGTAAAGTAGGGGTGTGCATGAAATGGATTTTGCATTTCATTTTGAGCTCAAAATGAAACAAAAAATGCTCAACGTTTCATCAAAACAGAGGCCAAGCTGGTAGGGATGTGCAAACTGGTTTGAGTTCAAACCAGTTCAGTTCGATGGTTCAAACTCGGAACAAACCTGGCATTGGTTTTGTTTTGCCAGTCTGAGTTCGAACCAAACTGGCCCTGGTTCAAACTGGTTCAAACCAGTTCGAAGTTCCTAGGGTCCATTTCAGGTCTGTCCTCCATTTTGTGACACTTTGTTTTGCTCAGTTCGGCTCATTGGGTGTCCTCCATTTTGTGAGACTTGTTTTGCTCAATTTGCTGACTTTGCATTGGTTGAGCTATTGATTCTGTAATTGGCTAGAGATGAGTCTGGCTTTCTGGTAGGCTGTGCACTGTGCCAGTGTTTGAGAGCTGGCACCCTGTTGGCCAAGGAGGGAAATGCAAAGGTGGAGGCTCCCAAGGGAGGGAGTTTCAAACCTATTTAAACCCAAGCCTCTGGTCTGGAAAATTCTCTCTGGCTGCAGTTGCTGCTTGGGTCTGGCCTGTGTGCTGCTCTCTTTAGCTGCCGGTGTGTGAATCCTTGTAGACTAGCTGTGCTTATTTGGTCCCATCCCCTGGTTGCCGTCTTTGCCTTCTCTCTCTGCCCTGTCCTCTGCTTTAAACCTTTTCCCAGTCTGTGTTTTTCCCCCCTGCTGCTTTTGTCTCTCTATTTTCTCTCTCTCTCTCAGTCCTTTGTTTGGCCAGGGCTACCTGGGGCCTGGCCCTCCCTCCCTGCCCACCCAAGCTGAATTGCAGGGTGACCAGAACCTAAGGGGTATACTCGTGGATCAAATGGGCCGTAAGCCAGAATTTGGCTTTTAAAAAGCCAAATCTGGCCACCTAGCTGCATTGCCCTGCATCTCTCCCTCGCTCTTCTCCTGTGCATTTTGCTTTGATCTTTAACTGTTTGTGTTTATTTTTCCCTGCATCCTAGAGCAAAGATGTGGTGGACCAGATACAGTCTGAGGCGTTTCTTTCCACACAGGCAAAAGGCATGCATTGCACACATGAAGAGAAGAGATGGAGAACCAGATGTCTGTTACTTTAAGTTCTCTCCTTCAGCAGCAGTGTGTTGGTATGTTGTTTTTGCCTTGCCCCTAAATTCTTTACAGTTTGTGTGCCGAGTTGGTTTTACTGCCTTGTGCCGTCTAGTTAGATCTTGTTGGTTTGTGGCTGTTGTTGTGTAGCTTAGTCTGTCCTGTTGTGGTGTTTGGTTTGGTCCCCTTGGCTTTGCAGTTCTTTCTGTGGTTGTTTTTTGGTTCCCAACCATTGCTAGATCTTTCACCTACTGACCTAGTTAATTTAAGGTCATATAGTACAGTGTGTTCTTATGAATGAAAAAGCCTCAGCAATGGTTTCCTATGGAGCCTGAAATTAATTCTTTAAAAATGCATAAATAAATAACAATAAATCCTATCGACTTGGGGGTGGCTTGGGAGAGTTGAGGCTGGCCCTGCCATGCCCCCAGACCCAATTTGGGGTGTCCTGGCACACCACCAAAGGGCTGGAGTGGGGCTGCCACAAAACCCCATTATTCCTTATGGAAAATAAAAAATATCTTCAAAAGTTCACCAATAATCAGAGAAGTGTCTGATTGCCTTGAGGTTTGGTGGGTGGTAGGAACCTATGGGTGCCTACCACCCACCCCACTTTTGTGCCTCTAGGTTCTCTACATAGGCTATAATGGGCTGGTTCAAATCCCCATTATAGCCTATGGTGAACCTTCCAAAATCGGTTTGAACTGGGTTCAAATTTGAACCAAACTAAAGGTGGGTTTGAGAAAAACCAAAACCAAACACCCCCACCCCAGTTCAAAGCCGGTTCAAATTCAAACCAAACAGGCCAAGCCGGTTTTTTGCACATCCCTACAAGCTGGCTGTTTCTTGTGTAGAACAGTCCTCTGAGACAGGCCAACATGCCAAGTCCGGGATGGCGGCCTGGTCTACCCACCTCACACAGTGGGTAAACCATTCCTCCTAGGTGGATCAATTCACTAAGTCCAGAGCAGAAACCTTGTTTACCCATTGCATGACACAGGTAGACCAGACCTCTGCTCTAGACATAGCGCATTGGCCTGCCTCGGAGGAATGGTCTACCCACTGACCCCAATCAGTAGACCATTTCTTCCCAGAAAAACAATTCTAAAATGGCACTCAAAACACTCAAAATGATTTGAGCTCAAAATGGGATGGTTTTGTTTTGAGTTCAAAGCAGGCCCTTTATTTTAAGGGTGTTTTTTTCGAGCTTCAAGTGGCCATTTTGAGCTCAAATCATTTCGAATCAAAAAATGAGCTTGAATCATTATGCATATCTCTAATGTAGAGCGGTATATAAATGTAAGTGCTAAGTGCTAATGTAACATGTACAAGGAAAATCTGTAACAGAGAGATATTGTGACTCGTAACAATTGTGAGGCAAAAATCAGTATTCTTGTTTTTAAATTGTGCATAAAAGGTAAAGTGTGATGTCAAGTCGGTGTTGACTCCTGGCGACCACAGAATCCTGTAGTTGTCTTTGGTAGAACACAAGAAGGGTTTACCATTGCCTCCTCCTGCACAGTATGAGATGATGCCTTTCAGCATCTTCCTATATCACTGCTGCCTGATATAAGTGTTTCCCATAGTCTGAGAAACATAATCCCCATAATTGGTTAAAGATCAAATAGAGTGAACAGGTGTATTTCATGAGGATTAGTAACTAGTGTGAACCACTCAAAAACATTTGGAAACCTTTACTTCAATATGGATATCTTCCTA
Source organism: Hemicordylus capensis (assembly GCF_027244095.1). Classification (NCBI taxonomy): domain Eukaryota; kingdom Metazoa; phylum Chordata; class Lepidosauria; order Squamata; family Cordylidae; genus Hemicordylus; species Hemicordylus capensis. The sequence continues at coordinate 384,465,162 of NC_069658.1, forward strand.
CTGCTGTCTTAGATACAAAGAAAAGCCATATATTTTTACATTGGCAGGCCAATATGAAAGGTCAGCTTTAACTGCAAGAGCTTAATAGAAAACTGTCTTACTTCGGATAAAAAGGCATTCAAATCATAGCATCTGAGTCACAACCACAGTTCTACCTCACTGTCATCCAAATGTCCTAGCAGCCCCTAACTACTAGAATCCCAAGTTCAAAACTGCAACCACACAATATATCCATTAGCTTTTGACAAAGTTTCTCATCAAAGGCTCTTGAGTAAACATAACCGTCATGGGATGAGGGGACAGGTTTATTTGTGGATTGGTAACTGGTTGAAGAAAACAGAGAAGCTATTCCCATGATCAGTAGAAATCAGTAGAGAAGCTATTCCTACAATCAGTTCTCACTTTCAACTGATCGTGAGAACCACCAGGCTTGGAGGCGAGCCCAATGGTTCCAAGGTGGCTAGTCCACCTAATTCCCCCTCCCCTTAAATGAGGTTAACGGAGTGAGCCTTCTGTTAACCTAATTTTTTTGCTCGTGGCAGCACACGAGTAGACCCCTGACCGGGAGGCTGCAGCAAGCCTCCTGGCCTCAGGAGTCTCTCCAGAATGCCTCATGCACTCATGCGTGGCATCCTGGAACTTCTGGGGCCACGTGTCCCCTAATCCCTGCAGTCCCCACCAGCTCCATGGCGGAGCCGGTAGTCGTGTCGGTGGCTGATCCAGCCACCCAGGGCTGCAGGCTTGATAGTCTACGGGGAGAGCGGGTTAAGCCTGCTCTCCCTGCAGACACGCCAGAAGCTCTTCTCATTGATCATGAGAAGAGCTTCAGAGAGTAGAAATAAGTGGATAGTTTTCACAATGGAGGGGAGTAAAAAGTGGGGTCCCCCAGGGATCTGTACTGGGATCAGCACTTTTTAATTTATGCAGGGTAAGCAGCAAGGTGGACAAATTTTCATATGGCACTAAACTATTTAGGGTAGTGAAATCTAAAACAAATTGTGAGGCCCTCCAAAAGAATGTCTCCAAACTGGGTGAGTGGGCAACAAAATGGCAAATGTGGTTCAATGTTAAGTAAGTGTAAACTTACATTGCAAACTGAGGCAAAACCCACCAACTTCTGATGGGGTCTGTGCATTTGGTGACCGATCAGGAAAGGGATCTTGGGGTCATGGTGAACAGCTCATTGAAACAGTTAAGTCAGTGTGTGGTAGCTACAAAAAAGGCAAATTCCACACTACAGATAATTAGGAAGGGGATTGAAAATAAAGCTGCTACTGTTATAATGCCCTGATACAAATCTACAATGCAGCCACGTTTGGAGTACTGCGCACAGCTCTGGTCACTGTATCTTAAGGACACTGTAGAACTGGAAAAGGTGCAGAAGAGGGAAACCAAGATGATCAGAGGCATGAAGCACCTTCCTTATGAGGCAAGACTGCAGCAGCTGGGGCTTTTTATTTTGGGGAAGAAGCAACTACAGGGAAACATGATAGAGATGTATAAAATCATGCATGGTGTGGAGAGAGTGGAGAGACACACATTTTTCTCCCCATCTCACAACACTAGAACCAGGGGTCATGTACGCACATGCAGTGGGTGAATCCAGAAAAGAGTCACAGTGCTTGATGGTCTCGGTGACAGAAAAAGGCAACATTTTGCCCTGGGACCCAATGTTAACTACACTTTTCTGCTGAAAAGGGTGACATCCATGCTGAAAAGGGTGACATCCATGCTGAACAAAAGAATGCATTTTGTCCTGTTCAATCTTGGGTGGGTGTGCTCTAAGCACAATGAAGGTCTCGGTGACAGAAAAAGGCAACATTTTGCCCTGGGACCCAATGTTAACTACACTTTTCTGCTGAAAAGGGTGACATTCATGCTGAACAAAAGAATGCATTTTGTCCTGTTCAATCTTTGGTGGGTGTGCTCTAAGCACAATGAAGGGGAAAGGTTTGAGAGACCTATATCAGATGCAATAAATGGGCGTGTTAAACCTTATCTTCATGGGTCAGGAAGACTTGGGTGTGATTGTAATTTTTCTCTTAAGGAGAAAAATTCCTGAGCCTCGAGCCAACCATTAACACTTCTGTTCAAGAGATGAACCTGTTATACCTTATCTACTCCTTCCTGAGAGGGTGATAAACTCAAAGGCTAATCCGATGTGCCAACATAGAGGGGCGTTCTAGGCTATTCCAGTTAGAAGAATAGTATTAATTAACTTGTGTCTACTTCGGTGTCCACATCTGTGCTGGGATCAGAGAGGAGAGCAGAAGGAATAGTCCTATTTCAGTCATGGGTTAGGCTTGACCAAGAGTTATTTTCCCCCATGCCGCTTGCTAAGCAACAGACCCTCGTGAGTTAGCTCATGTAAGCCAATGGTGAGCTCGTGATCCTGAGAGTTGAATCCAAAATGGAGACTAAAGCCTATAGTTCCAAATCATGTAAACAGGCTCTATTTGTAACAATGTGGTGATGACCACCAGCTTGGATGGCTTTAAAAGGGATTTAGACAAATCATTGAATTTGTCTATCAGGTCTATTAGTGGCTACTGGTCCTGACGCCTTTGATACATCATGATACAAGATGCCTCTGAATACCAGTTGCAGGGGATCAACAGTTGCAACAACAGGAAGGGGGCATGCCTCCATCTCTTGCCTGTGGACTTCCTAGAGGCATCTGGTGGGGCATTATAGGAAACAGAATGCTGGACTAGATGGGCCTGATCCAACAGGTTTGTTCTTATTTAAGGCAGCTACATAAGCACTCGAGACCAAAGGTCATTCACACGACCAAATGAGGGGGAACTTGAGGGAAGGCATGAACCTACCCGCCTTGCCCACACATAGTCAGAACCCAATCAGGACTCCACTGCCCATGTGCCCACATAAGTGGGGCAGCGATCGGGAGGTGGGGTGGGGGAGGAAGCCATGCCTCCAGGTATTCCACAATGCACTGTACGAGCATTGGGAATGCCCAGTATTGCCAGTCTACTCCTTTCTCTCAGCTCTATGATCAAGATGCCAGCCAGCAACCCAACAACCCACATGACTGGGGAGTGAAGTAGGAGGTGTGTGCCTATCCTCTTAACTCACTTCAAGCCCAGGCTCCAAACCAGGGCTACCTGGAAGAGGAGTGGTGGGATTGGAAGTGATCCTGGTGCCTCACATGACCAGCCCTACCAGGGCTGGCTCTGCCCTATATGCAGGTAGGGCTTGTCGTGTGAATGACCTTCTAGGGTAAGGTGCAGTCTTGCTCCTTCCTCAAACCCCTTGAGTAGTGCATGTGTTCCATCTTGATACTCAATCACCATTCTAATGGGGATTCTAGTGTCTGCTCCTCAGTACAGTGAGTCATAGGATAACTTTGTTATGGATTACAAATCATTTTTAGCCTACTTCCCAGTAGGCTTATAAGATCAACCAACATTCCGTGTGTGTGTGTGTGTGTGTGTGTGTGTGTGTTCATCAACTTCGCAATGCATGGACCAATAAGAACCAAATTGGGTACAGTTGTAGGGACACATAGGGACACCTCAATGGTGTTGTTTGTGATGATATCACCTACCATGATTCAAGATGGTGGAAGTGTATACTTTTAAGGAGAAAGTGGGCTAACTTGTGAACTGCCTATCCGATTTGAACCAAATTTCCTACAGCTGTAGGGACACATACACCTCAAGGGCGCAGTTTGTAATGATGTAACCCACCCTGATTCAAGATGGCAAGATGATGTAACCCATCCTGATTCAAGATGGCAGACACATTAAGGGTTGAGATGCAAGTAGGAACCAATTCGGACCAAATTTTGTAGTTGAAGGGACACATAGGGACACTTCAAGCACATAGTCTGTGATGATGTAATCCACCCCAATTCGAGATGGTGGATGCATGAAAATTTGAGGTGCAAATGGGCTAACTAGTTAACTGCCTAACTGATTTGGACCAAATCTAGTCCAGTTGTAGGGACAGTGGAAGGCAAGTAGGCAGATTTGTTCTTACTAGAACAACTTGTTTTCAATATGTTACCTCCCAAATACTATAAATGAACCCACCAAACAAACTCTCAGTATGTATACCAAGATCATTAGATCTAATCAAAGCTGGTGATACATTCTGGAAACAGATTATTATTCTATTCAAATGAGAACATCCTGCTTTCTTCATGTAAAAGGACAAAAAGTAGAATTGGAAGAATTATTATTCTGTCTGAAAACTGGGAATCATCCAGACCTGTCTCATAAGACTGCTGTGATGGTAAATGAAATAAGGATTGTAAAGCACTTGGCATTCAAAGATGCTTTGCTAAATTAATGATCATTCAGAAACAAAAGATGAGGTAAAATGAAAAAAACCTCTAAAGTGCACCGCATGGATTTCTGCATACATTCAGAAACAAGCGACAATGGGGAAACAGGACATGATCTTTTGGCAGCCAGGATCCCGATGTTAAGTTTCCTCATGCGTGAGATGTTGGGAATTTCTCCTTCCTCACCCTACTTGCATGCTCCTTTGGGGCCCTATTATCGTATGTAACTGTGGGGAAGCCAGTACCAATGTAGCGGTCACTTTCACTCCCATTGTGTCGCTTTTCCAGTTTGATTTCATGTTTGCCTGTCTCCGGCCTTCAAGCGCCCAAAGCTGCATTCCATTCACACTGACACCCCCTGCTCTCTCTCCCCCCCTCCCCGTACCCCCTGGGGCCCATGACACTTGTTTGGTGGAGGCAAACCAAAAGGGGCCTGTACATTTGCCATGGAAACAAAGGCCTGTTTTCAAACACTGCTAAAATAAACTGTTTCTGTCTTAGGCCCTTTAATGACCTGATCTATTTATCTGTGGAGCAAGGGATGTCCTTTTAAAAGCATTAACTTGCAGTTCTAATTAATCTTTAGGAAGATGTGTCACTGGATAAGCACAAGCACTTATATTTATTTACGATCTATAAATATGAGGGGTTTTGTGCCTCCCCAGGGGCAAGAGATGTTTCTCTTTACTGCAGCAGTTTATATTTTCCTTGCTAGTGGAGTCCTTATATTTCAGTGCTGAATAAATAGCCTCCCCGTGTTGTGTGCAGTGGCTCCAGGGCTCCCTGCTGAGAGCCTACCCTTAATACAAACAATACAACACATTTATTCCAAGCTGACCAAACTGACCTCCAAAAGTTTGTTCCCTCCACTGGGATTGCTCAGTCCTTTTCAGAGAACTGAATGGCCCACACAAAGCCCTGCTTGCATCTACTGTCCTGTTCTAAACAAAATTAGGGTGGGGAGGATTGGGCTGGGTGTGGGGGGGGGGGGGAGAGGAGGAGTGTGGAGAAGCAGGAAGAAATGGGTAAATCTTGACCCCTCTACCCCCCCCCAAAGGGGGGGAAATAAGGAATTTGCATTTTAACCCTTCAGTATCTATCTCATCCCCTTTTTAACGCTTTCTTTTCTACAGTTCTGAGAAGTTCTAGGCCTGCGTCAGGCTTGCTGAGCTGAGGGCCAAGCAAAGATCAGGATCCCTACTGTGAAGAAAAGCTTGTCTTTTCTTATCCTTGCATTCTTATTTGTCTAGAGCTTTCAAAAATGCTGTGAAATACTCTCTTTTTTTCACAGTCCCTATTCCCCCCTCCCACCCCTCCTTTTTCTGCCATAGATGTCTATCTTTAAAGATCTCTCTCACACACACACACTCCCCCCCCTCCCTTCACTTTCCAATTGTGTTGGGGTCTTTTTAAAACAGCAGATCTTCCCAGGCTAGAAAATGGAGGGATGAATGATCCAATATCCTGTGAGAACTGCTCACTCCTCCACTAGTTCTCTCCTGATGAATTCTGTGAGTCACCTCCTATGAATCCTGATGACTTTTAAAAAATCTTATTAAACAATCTGTCATTCTAGGCAGGAATGACCAGAGAGAGCACACCTTGAATGAACACACTTCTTCATGCTGCAAGAAGCAGGACATTTCAATATGTAGTCTTCTTGGGGCTTGCAGGTCACTGCGTATGAGGCATCTGTAGGACACAACTGACCTGCCAGGAATGCAATGCACTGTAATTTGCTTCTTCTGCCCTGCTTTTTGCCTAGGGTCATCTGCTATGACACAACATACAGGAACTGGCATGGGCACAGTGTTATCAGCCTATAAAGTGCACCCCTTTGAAGAGGAACAACAACAACAAAAACCCTGCTTCCCCAAAGATAGTATGACGGGCTCAGCATTTAACAAAATTCCCACTTAGCCAGGACTTGTGGAGATAGGGGGTGGGGTGGGGGAAGAGAGTTTGCTAATGTGGGACAGGGTTTCCTTTAGGAAGGAACTTATTCTTTCTTTTAAAGAGGGGTGGAGGAAAAGAGAACAGGCAATGGAAATCCATTTGCTGCACTACTGTCTCTTCTTTAGTTTCCCTTCAAATCTGACAGGCCTGGGATTAAAGGGTGGGTGACAATGGAGCCTGACAGTACATTACCCATTAATGGTGCTGAATGTCTTAACAACTCAGCTATTGGAGATGCATTCAGAAGAGCATGTGAACTGCCTTTCTCCTTCAAAGCTCCTGCTAGACCATGTTTTCTTTTGTAGTTTAACTTTTTGTGTTTGCAAAGAAGCCAACACAAATTGTGCTGCTCTGCCTTGCCTTAGCTTTGAGGGCTATTTTTCCTTCAGACACTTCAATTAAGAGAAGTCATGAGTTCTAGGAGAAGGGGGGGAAATCTCTTCTTTAAAAAAGAAGAAGAAATATTTTCACTGGCTAAAATGTCCCGTCAAAGCTCATCTTAATTTAAGCATGGCCTATAGGCTGCTGTTGTGAAGGCGCACCACTTGCTATGGTCAATATAAAGTTGTGATGCACACAGAATCACTTTAATCTGCTTTTAACATTCTCAGTCTGACACAGAAGAGGCCTGATATACAGTAAGATGGACAGGACACAACCATCCTATGTAAAACTAGGCAAACCCCAAAATAGCCACTCATAAGAATATAGTTAAGAGATTCCTCACTGCTTGGCCACCTACAAATACAAATCGTATGTCACATAGATCCATCAGGCTAATTTAGTTTAAAGCACCTAATATTTGTTCCTATAGCTTATAATATATGGCTGAAACAGTCAGCAATTTCCTCAGACTCATAGATTAGACCCCATTTCTGCTCAGTGAACTGATGGATATATGGGATGCTAGTAAATCTACCCTAAAGAGGAATTCATTTCTACAGGTCCAAAATGAGCAGTTCAGAATTTATTTTTGAAGATTGCAGTTTGGTTCGAAGGAGTATGATTTTATAACGTTATCATGTTGATCATTTATCACATTCTCTCAGCATAATTACAGTTTGACTGATCCTGCATCAAACAAGCTTGCTCATGAAGTGGTAGTTAGGCTGAAAAATAATGACTGTGCCCAAGAGACTGCACAACATTATGCACACGATCGAATGTAAGGTTTGCACTGTTGGGCAAGCACAAAAAGTGCACAGAGTTGCCCAACAGTGTAGCTGTTGTCTATAATGCCTGCATTGTCATGCAACTCCATTCACACAGGTTTTGGGCTTGCTCAGCAGTGCTCTTATATAACCACACAAATGTTACCTTAAGATCTTCTTCGGAGGCTTTGCTCTGAGTGCTACTGACAAACGAGGTGAAGCAGGTGTCTACTAGGGAGAGGGCCTTTTCGGTGGTGGCACCCTGTTTATGGAATAGCCTTCTCAGTGAGGCTCGCCTGGCACTATCACTTTGTTCTTTTAGATGACAGATCAAGACCTTTCTGTTCACTGAAGCTTTTTAAAATTAATTTTCTCCCCCACCTTTTTTAAAGTTTAAAAAAATGTTTTTAAAAATGTTTTGTACTGTACTCTGTATTTTTTTGTCTTTCTTTTGTGTTGAGATTTGTTGTGTTTTATGTGTGGGGTTTTTTTTTTTGGATGTTTTTAATGTTGTCTGGTGAGCCACCCTGAGAACAATTTGTTATGGGGTGGCTAACAAATAAAGTTGTTTATTGTTATTGTTACGCTCCACCACATGCATAACACTGCACAGTATGTCAGCCTGTATGATCATGTAGATGATTATTTTCAAACAATTTAATAAAGATAATTTCTCAAGTGAATAACACAAGGAAGTCATTTTTTTTGTTTGTAAAGGAAACTTAACTAAGGAATTCACATGGATTGTTTACAATTTTAAAGCAGTGCCATCAAGTAATGAAGAGAAGGACATTTTTTGGAGGGCAGCTCTGAATAAAAATCCACATTTTAAAAACTGCAGCCAATAAAATAACAACAGTACCTTTAACCGGCAAATGTTTGTCATATCAAATACAGACCATATAGAATGTCACTCTTTGAAATCAATGAAATCTTGGCTCTACATCTGGCCTAGGCAGGAGCCAGGTAGGGGGAAAGAGCGGGGCTTGTATCTGAAGTTCTTCCTTCTCCCTCTTTTGTGTTTGCACACTCAGCATGTTTGCATAAAGGCACCACCTAAAGGGAAGAATATGTTTGTTTGGACTTCATTGAGGGAAAAGCTCTCAGCCCCACGAGTGCTCCATTATTCTCTTGTCTAGTGGCTCTTCCATAGCTCCTAGCAAAAAGGGCACTGGCTGGGGGTGGGGTGGCTTCCTATTTGTGCAAGTGGCTCACTTGTTCAGGATTCTCTAGTGACTTAAGTTTATTGGTTTTTACTGAGCTCTAGGCATTTGAATTGCAAACAATGCCTCCTCCCAGAGGACAATGTCCTGGGCCCAAAGAGAACTAGGCAATGTGGGCTCTTGAAATGGAGTGTGATTTCTTTATGTCTGAAAAGGAGAGGGTGGGTGCTTGCTCTCCTTTCCGGTCTCTTGCATTGTTGCAAGGGATGTCTGTGAAAGGCGAGGGAGGAGAGAGGAGGCCAGCTCATGTATGATAATCAAAGATCTCCTCAATTTCATTTATTTTATTTCCCCCTACATGGAAGCTAGTCCCCCCCACCTGACACCAAAGGGGATTAACAATGATGGTGTTTTAAGCAGAGGAATCTCTGTAGCATGAAGGCGGATGTATTGGCGAGGTGGTATAAGTTTGTGTGTTTAAGATTCTGTGGCTAAGATAAACTGCATTTCTTCTTAGACATTTATTATTATTCTCAGTGAATTATTCTCAGTGAATTAGCTTTCAGGAGTTCTCAAACTTCAGTCCCCAGATGTTGTTGGACTACAGCTCCCATCATCCCTAACCACAATGGTCTTTGGCTACTGTAGCAGGGGGATGATCGGAGTTGTATGAATAAATGAATGCTTGATTATGGTCATGGACCCACCCAACATCACAGAAACAATACAAAGCACAATGAAAATAATACAGTATACAAAACACTGATAACTCAAATAAGCTCAGACCTGATCTTACATGTGGCCAGATGGGAGTTGTAGTCCAACAGCATTTGGGGACCCAAGTTTGATAACCCCAGGTAAGTAATCTACTAAAAGGTAACTGTCCATGTGGGTTTTTAATAAGCTACTCTCCTTCAGCCTCCTCATTGAAAACACTCTCTTGATACCATCTTAGCAACCTTAGTGCTAACTAGATAGCATGAGCCTGCAGGACAGGGCCTTTGTGGTTCTCTTTTTTATGTAGCACCTAGTGCATGGTTCAGAGTCAGTCCAGCACAAATTGCCACGCACCAGAACAAATGCAGCCACTAGACATGTATGGTGGCCAACCAAGGGCTCAGTACTTTCCTTCCTGCCCAGGACTGCCTACCCCCAGGACCTGGCAACAGAAGCTAATATTTGGGTCATTTGTAGTCTTGGAACTGTGAAGTTATAAGGGGCTCAGATATACAAAGGTTACTTACTGTGAAGCAATAATTATTATCCCACCACAAAGTAGCTCGGCTACAGTCCATTGTACACTTTGCTCTTTCAGCTCAGGCTACTTAATGGAGCCCATGCGGAGAGAGGGCAGATGGCCTGATAGCCCGAGCAAGTGAGATCCGCTCTGCAATCAACAGGATGGCATGCTCAGTAACCTCTGTCCAAATTTTCTCCCCCTGTAGGGCACTGGCTGCAACTCCAAGCTCGACAAACCTGGGGCCTGTTTATTCCAGTTGGTTTGCCAGCCAGAAAGTAATTTAAAGAACCATGAATATCTAAAAATGTTGATGGTTTGGGCAAGTGATCAAAATTTCAGGGGGCGGGGGGAAGGGAGATAGTGCTGTTAGAGATAAAAGAATCCAAAGTATAAGCAATGTCAATGAGGAACAGCTAAAAAGTGAAGAAACGTTGCTGGTGGTGTTTTCCCTGTAAAACTATGGAATAATACCGCTATACATGAGGAACAGAGGTGTGGTTGTCTAGTACAGTGTTTCACAACCACCGGTCCGTGGACCAGTGCCGGTCCATGAGGAGTTGAGTGCCAATCTGTGCTGGTCCATGAGGAATTAATCCCCCCACCAAACAATTTCAAGCCAGGGGGCACCGCCACTGGGAGCTCTCCAGAACTCATTTCTAGGCAGGCAGCCCTCACTGCTGGCATAACGTTCATTTCGAAGAAGCTAAATGAGTGTTATCCCAGCAGCGAGGGCTGCCTGCTTAGAAATGAGCTCTGGAGAGCTCCCAGCGGTGGTGCCCCCGCCAGCTTGAAATTGTTTTGGGGGTGCCTGGGGTGGGGTGAGGCGGAGGAGACCCCTTTACTAACTTCTGGTCCTGGAAACTGCTCACAAAGTATGTACCGGTCCATGACTCAAAAAATGTTGAGCAATACTGGTCTAGTGGTCTCTACTAAGCTCTGCTTTCCAACACAGAGAAGCAGCAAAAGAAGTATATTACTTACAGAAACTGCCTTGTGATTAATAACCTATTCTTTGATTCTTTGTTCCCTTCTGTAATCATTAAATTCTAGAGCAGTCAATAAGAAAATGGACTGGCTATAGCCAATCAAGAACCAGAGCAGGATCTGAAACCCGAAGCCAGATCTGATTGGGTACCTGCTGCAAAGCTTCTAAATAGCGATGTGGCCAGAGAGCACCTGCCCTTTGAATGGAGCACCTCGAAGCTTCAAATCCAAGCCTGAGGCTGCCCAAGGTCACATGATGAGTTCCACACATTGTACACTGACCAAAATCAATTTTAGCTGTCGCAGTATCAATTAAAATTTCCTCCTTGGGTTTCTGTATCACTCTCAGATGCTTGTGGGCATGACAGAGACATAATTAGGCCTGAAAATAGAAGCAGCCATGTCTTCTGGAAGTGAATGGAAGAGTGTGTTGTGCGTCAAAACCTTGCCGGGGAGGGGGGACAGCAACAACCCTTCCATCATGTACCCAGGATCACTTTGTTTAACCATGTAAAGTTATGCCAGGGCTCTTGGATGGGCTGCTTTGCTCTGCTCTGTTCTTTCTATTCCCTTGCCTCCATCTTAAGTTATCAGATCCCCACCCACCCCCCATATTTTTTGTGAAGGAGCAGTTTTCAACCAACTTTCTTGAACAAATGAAATATCTTTATGTTTTCACTCATAAATTCTGCTACTTGCTGGAAAAGCAAAACTAACATAGTCCATCATGATGTACTTTATCCTCCTTCATAGAGAGCTGCTTGCTCCACTACTGCTAGCCCTGATTCAATAGGATGTAACTTAAGCAGAGATCAGATAGGCTGCTTGTCTGGGGGAGGAATTTCGATTTATCTAATCTTGACACCCTTACTTCCCCATGGGCTGCTAGAATAACTGGGAAAGGACAGAGCTGGTCACATCCCTTGAGCTACAAATCACTGATTAAAAACCCTTCTGCTCAGTAGGGACACATAAAGCACGTTTCTGTGTGAGAGAAGGATCCACAGAGAGAGGTGTCCCTTATCTTAATAAGAGTCTGATGAATGGCAGAAGGCAGCCAGTTTTTGCTGCAAGATAGAGTCCAGCAAAACACTTTAAAGCATTTGTTCAAAGTCAAAGACATAGACTGAAGGTGAAAAAAATGTGCCTCTGCTCCAGTCTGTTGCTCATTTGGGGCTGAAGAGCTCGACAGCTTGCCAGCTGAAGCTTTATTCCGCTGTGCATCCTCAACTTAGAGGGTTGGTTGGTTCATACATTCAGGTTCATCACTTGGATTGCAACATCAAGCTGTGTTTTGCATGCCTGAACTGGTCATCCCAGATCTCACAGACAGAACTTACATCAACTTGTCACATCACCCTCATGTAATTTTTTTGTTCATCTGAGTCAGTACACACATTCAATTGTCAGCCATCAACTAAGTATAAAGAATTCAAGTGATGTACATGCATGTGTGAACCAGTCCATAATCAAAGGACTCAACCCACCAGAAGATAAAGCTTTTGTGCAAACCACCCTCCCATATGATGCACTCCAAGACACTAGCTTGCAGTCTGGTGCCCTTTCCACATGAGAATTCATGACATCAGAACATTTGAAGCTTTGGTTAATAGCAGCTTTTCTGATTGCAGTTTAAAATTCTCTTAAAATTCTCAGTTTATGCAGGTTAAAATAATGTATGTTGTTGAGCCTTCTAATGTGAAATTCTGCTTAAAGATTTACCACAGATTTAGACTAAGCAGGGACATAGTCCATCAGGGGCATCTTCTGCATAGACTCTATTGAAATTAATGGGAGTTGTGCAAGAGTACATTTTAATGGCTCCTGCAGAGAGGACGCTCTGGGTGCTTTTGTGCAAATCTTATTTATTTCAGTGGGGCTTGTGTAGAAGCAGTTCCTGCTGGCTTGTGCTGATGTTTTCTTCTGCTTCCAGTAATATGGGTGAAGGACTGCCTTTTGACCATTGCTTCTTACAAAAAACCAAAACAGTTAGCCTTAGTGGTTATCAGTAGAAATAACTATAATAAATAATGATAAAACATTATTTTATCGGACCTAAAGATTAAGTGCTGTCCAAAGGTTAAACAAAGAAACAATTTCTGCCATGCCAGCTTACAAGCTAATGGGCATTTTTAAACCTGCCTTCTTTAAAACAGATATATAAATAGCTGCACATAGATATTAACATAAAAATAGATTCATGCATAGATAATTTATTTGTTGAATGAGCAATGGCTTTCTCTTTCCCTCTCTCCCCATCCCGACCTCAGTCAGCAGAGGTAACAGCTTCCCGCATAGCATGTATTTTATTATTTTAGGACTGAATTGTGTGCAAAGAGCAAGCTAGCTGTATGTGATATGATAGGATATGATGGGTGAGCCATCAGGAAATGAATATGTAAACTGTGATATGATCCCCAAGGGATGGCTGCTTTTTTGGAAAATAGTCTTACCAGGAAAACCTAGGACATGACAGGTTTCATTAAGTTTTCAGTTTACATGAGCATGACTAGATAAATAGCTGACCTGATTTGGATGTTGGTAGATTTTGATTTGTGGAATTAATATAAAAGAAGCTCCTCTGTTTCTCTTTCATAATTAATTGCATCACTGTGCAGTTTCTTGTTAACTCGTTGAAGCTATAAGAGGTGATTGGCTTTGTTTCACTCAATGGAAAAAGCTCCTAGATTTGTCACCGAAGAGTTAACAGGACCCACTCACCAATAAGCTTATGTTGTGATCTTCCACATCTAAACACATTTAGCACTCACCCAAGGCACAAAATATCATATCAAGCTTTTAAAAGTATGAGATTTATTGAAAAAAAGGAGACTCAAATCTCATTAGTACTGCATCATAGCATTAACCATAATAGTGGCTGCCTTCTTTGAGCTTTCATCTTTAAACTAAGGTGATCATTTCAATATACTTAGTATTCATACAGCAAAGAAATATGCTCAAAGCAAATGTTGTACTTCTAGTGTTAGCAATTAGATCTGTAAGACACAAGCATCTTCTGTTTCATAAGTTGAGGTAACATTCTAAAAATCAACAATTCCCAGTTTTGTTTTCTTCCAGTATTTCCATATTTTCTCAAGGGGGAATAGCAATGCTGGTCAATTACATTCTTGCTGCCTCAAGCAAGGCAGAAAATGGTGCCCCCTTACTTCCTTTCCCTCACCTCATTTTTGTCTTTAAAATCACACCCCCAATTCCAATTTTAATAAGCTCAGAGTAACGCTAGGTAAGGTTCTGTAGCTACATTTATTAACAGGGAAAGGAGCACAAGATGGGTAGGAGTTCCTGAAGAAGAAGTTACTAAAAAAACAGTCACAAACAATTCCAAAGAGAAAAACAGGAGACATATTTTTTTAAAAACTAATCTGACTGTATGAAAAATTTAGTGATGAAAATGAGCATGTATACGAAATGAAAGAAAGGACAGGACACCAGGAATAAATACAGATGGGTGGCCCATACTTGTGTCAAGAGAGCTAAAGCTCAGAATGAGCTGGGACTTGCAAGAGATACTAAGAGCACCAAAAGGAGCTTTCCCAGGTATGTTCAAAGTAAGCAGCAGAAGAAAATGGTAGCTCTGATGTTCAGTAAAGATGGTGAAATGTTAATGGGTGACAAAGAAACAGTAGAACTGTTCAACTATTATTTTGCCTCCATCTTCGTTCAGAAGAGAAACTGAAGGGAAACCGCATGCAACTTCACAGAAGCAATGTGAATACTGAAGAGTCAAGACTGGTATTGCTAAAAAAAATCTTAAATGAGTTCACGTCTCCAAGTCTTAATGAATTGCCTCCTAGAGAATTAAAATAATTTGTTAGGTGCAGAACCTCTGTAGGAATGAGCACAAATCATTACCCCCACAAAATTGCACAGGGGAATGTGTTTTGTCCACAAATCTTCCAAAACAAATAAATAAAACAGATAGATTCGGGTACAAGTCATTTTATACCCAAATCAATTCACACAGACAGCAGGCGCAGGCAGTGATTCTCTCAGCAGCAGGAAGGGGATGAAAAAATTTATCTTCTCTTTTCCTCAGTCAGGAAAGCAGGAACAAAAAGCAGAGAATCCACTCCAGGCAGCAGGCAGGCAAGGCAAAGCAAAGCTCCTCTGGCTCTCCCGCTCTCTCTTCTCCCACGAGGCAGAAATGCAGAATGGTGCAGGGGCGTAACGATAGGGGGGACAGGCAGGGCATGTGCCCTGGACGCCACTCTGGTGGGTCACGTGGGGGGGGTGCCAAAAAGTGGCATGCCCCCTGATCCCCCCCTGGATCGCGCGTCGGTGGCGCGGGCGGTGGCGGGAGTGAGTGTGGAGGTGGCGGGTGGCGGCGGATCGCCGAGTGCGGCGGTGGCAGGCAGCGGCGGATCGCCGAGTGCGGCGGTGGTGGGCGGCGGTGGATCGCCGAGTGCAGCAGAGCGACGCCGAGGCCTGCCGTCTGGCCCGGCGTTGCTTCCCAACTGCACAGGTGTGCCTGCGCAGTTCAATGAACTGCACAGGCGCCTTGCAGTTGGGAAGCGATGCCGGGCCAGATGGCAGGCCTCGGTGTCGCTCTGCTGCACTCAGCGATCCGCCACCACCCGCCACCGCCGCACTTGGCGATCTGCCACTGCCCGCCACCGCCGCACTGGATCGCCGCCCGTCACCGCCACACTCGGTGATCCGCCGCCGCCCGCCGCCGCCACGCTCACTCCCGCGGCCGCCCGCCACCGCTGCGCTCACTCCCGCGCTCACTCCCGCCGCTGCCCGCCACCGCTGCACGATCTGCCGCCGCCCGCCACCGCCGCGCTCACTCCGGCCAGCCCAGGGGGGCGCAGGTATGTGGGGGGGTGGGGGGAGGGCGCAATTTCAGGGGCAGAGCTTGCCCTGGGTGCCGTTTCCCCCCGTTACGCCTCTGGAATGGTGGCAGGCTGCCTCCTTAAATACATTTGAAAATCCCTCTTTCGAACTCCCCCCAACCTTGTCCCTTCTTTGTTCCTTCTCCTAGTCAATGCAGGGTCAGTCACTCCTGGCAACACAAGGTTTGAATGGAAATGAGCCAATCTGGAACCGGGGGGAATCGCCAGCCACTCATTGCACACTGTAAGTCACCAATCTGAAGTTTGGGAGGGTGGGATTTTTTTAAAAAAAAATTGACACAAAATGGAGACAGCAAGAGAGATCATCACAAAATGGAGGTCTGAATCTACACATTTTTCAGGTCCAAAATCTGGGCAATTTGCTTTGGACCCGAATCTCGCCAGCTAGCACAGGGGCAATTTGTCTTGTCCACAAATCACCCAAAACAAACTTTTGGTACAAATTGTTTTGTACCCGAATTGATTTGCACATCCCTAAACCTCTGTCTACCATATCTGAGAATACTGAAAGAACGAGTGGGGTGCTGCCACATGGTTGGTGACAGGTTAATATTGTTGCAGTCTCTTAAAAAAAAAAAAAAAAGAGTGGGAAAGAGGATCCAAGAAACTACACTAGTCAGTCTGATGTCAGTACCAGCAAGTCCCATGGGGAAAGGTTGGGGGAACAGGGTATGTTTAACCTGGAAAAATTGAAGGCTGAGTGGGAAACATGATTTCAAATACTTGCACAGTTGCCATATAAAAGACGGCGAAGACTTGTTCTCTGCTGCCCCAGAGGGCAAGATTTAACCCAGTAGGATTAATTTACAGGAAGGCAGATTTTGATCGAACATTGGGGAAAATTTCTTAATGGTTTCTAGGGGAGTAGGGGCTCACTGGAGGTCTTCAAACAGAGGCTTTGTCTGGGTTTTCTGAATTAAGCAGGGGGTTGGACTAGATGGCCTACAAGGCGGGACAAGAGACACAAGTTTGGGGAGGTATAGAAATACAGTGGTCCCTCGACTTACGAAGCACTCGACATCCGAAGATTTCGACATACGAACGACAAAAAATACCAGAAGTCGTTGCCGGTTTAGATGCGGATTCCTCGACCTACAAATTTTTAGATGCGGTTTCCTCGACTTACGAGTGTTCCGGACCTCCGTGGATGCGCTTTTCGACTTACGAAAATTCCGACCTACGAACGTGCGTTCGGATCGGATTATCTTCGTAAGTCGAGGGACCACTGTAGTTTAAATAAATAAATAAAATAAAGATGGCCCTCTAACACTATGATTCTATGGTTCTAAACTATTCCATTAATTTCAAGGGCTGTTGTACATATCACTGTAATATACTGTTTCAGCTTATAGAAGTTTGCTGTTTTCTCCAAGATTACACAAAAAGCCCTGCTGGAAGTTTAGATCCATGCCATGATCTGTTTTTATTTGTGACTTAATCCACAGTTGGTCTGCAATAATACCCCTAAAACCTTTAGATGTGTTGACCTGAATACATGGAATTGCTCTTCGTACTGTTTTTCTGTTCAGATTTCTTTCCTTTCTAAATGCGACCTGGACATTTTGCACCAAGAGAATGTAACACTTTCACATTTAGATAAGTCTAGCATTCAAAGGTAGACAATTGAGAAAAATGTGGGGGGAAATATTTCTGATTCATTAACCCATCTGTGCTTAGAAGTAATATAATAGAAACTGAATTTTACTGTTGGAAGGGACCTTAGTGATCTCCTAGTCCTACCCCCTGCTCAGTACAGGAAACTGCTACAGCATCCTGGGCAGATGGCCCATCAGCCTCTGCTTGAAAACTGCTAGCCCACCACTGCACAGAAACAGATGGCTCCACTGCCAAACAGCTCTTACTATTACAAAACTCCTCCTCCTCCTCCTCCTCCTCCTCCTCATGTTTTGCCTTGAATCTACTTCCTTGTCATTTCTTCAACCCATTGCTTCTAGTGATGTTTACTAGTGCCACACAAAACAGAGTGAAGTCATGCATAGTATTCCAAAGAGGTTATCTGTTAACTTGGAAGTCATTCTTCTGGTTCCTTCCCCATGTTTTACTCAAACAGGGAGGCGGGTCTCACGATCCGTGAGACCCACTTTCTCTGAAACTGTGGGGAGACAGACGACTGGGCAGGGAGCCCTGGGCAGCCAGATCGGCCGCCCACACAGTTGCCAGCTCCGTGACAGAGCCGGCGGGGGCTGGGGGGAGTGGGGGCCACACGGCCCCTGTAAGCCCCAGTATGTCCTGCGCGAGTGTGCAGGGCATACTGGGGAGACCCCCGGAGCCGGGAGGCGGCTTTTCATCTCCCGGTTGGGGGTCTACTCGCGAGGAGCCATGGCTACTCATGAGCAGATAGGCCGGGTTTGCGGAGTGCTTGCTCTGCAAACCTGGGCTAAGGGGCAGGCTACTTGAGCGGGTTAGCCGCTCAAGAACCACCGGGCTCGCTTGCGAGCCTGGTGGTTCTTACGATTAACAAAAATCGGGCTAGGCTCTCCTAGCCCAATTTTTGTTAATCATGAGAATAGCCCCAGGAAGTTGGAAGAGTATGGAAGCTGTTCATCCCATAAAACAAATGCTGTCATTGCTAAAGAGAGTGCAGAATTACCTAGGAAGCTGCCTTATGTTGAGTCAGACTATTGGTAGACCTGGACCATTGGTAGCTCTGCATTTTTACACATTTTTACAGCTGTGGCTCTCCAGGGTTTCAGACAGAAGTCTTCCCCCACCCCCACCTGTTGATATCAGGTATTGAACCTGGGACCTTCTACCTGCAAAGCTGGTATTTCCTTACTGAGCCACAGTCCTTTTTTCTGATTCATGTTCTTTAGATTTGGAGACCACAGGCCTTTGTGGACTGTGGGTGGTGAAGTCACTGTTCCCAGCACTTTAGCTGAGATACTAGTATATGCTACATTCAGACAGAAAAAGCCCCGAGTATAAGATGAAAGGGAAAGCCGGCCTTGGGCATCTCTTGTGTGGCCTGATTTGAAGAGGGCCATAAGTGGTAGAAACAGAGATCGATCATATGCCAGTAAATGCTTTTATTGGTGCCAAAGTCTGAAAGAGAGTTGCCATTTTCTTAAACAGTTTCAGCCGCAGCCAGTGATTTAAGAAGAAAAAACACATTTTACAAGGGGGGAAACCTCCTTTGGAATCCCTTTTACTCCTCTCACTCTCTTATTTTTTCTCTCTCTCTCTCTCTTACCCTTTTCTTTCTTTCTTTCTTTTTCTTTCACCCCTCAAAAGCCAAAGTTGTTACTCTGAGTTCTTTTTGAGAAGAGAGAACCGTGATGAAATTCCTGTGTTGGCATGGCTGATGTTAATGGCTAACATTGGGGGCAAAGGTCCTTGAAGGCCCCCACATCTGCAGCTTTGTACAGGCCTCACCTCCGAAAGGCCTCAAAGTGTGTAGCCAGCCAAGGCCTAATGCGTATTAGCAAGACAAAGGCCTGAGGAGAGGAGGAGAGGGGATGAGCTTTAATTTACTGAAGATTTATTAGGGCATCATGAAATCGGCCTTAACCACCCATTTTCTATATCATCTGCACACATCTAAAGGGGGTGGCTTTGTTGTGGGGAGATGGTCATTTAGAATTATCTAGCAACAAATCTTGCCAGGATAAAAGCTACAGAGACAGGAGCAGGACATAGAGGCAAGTTCACATTCTGCACTCAGAGCCCCAAATCTGGAAATATGTAAATGTGGGAATTGCCATTCAGGCTAGCATTCTTTTCTCCCCCTCCAGTTTGATTTGCAGGATGCTGGCTGGCGCATTTTCTTTATATTAAACCTTATTTACTCAAGCATATGAAGAGGTTCAACAGATGTGGGGGGTGATGAGGAGATAGTGTTCAAGTATTGGAGGAATACATAGCAGGATCCATCTTGTGGAAGAGATTATCTGAACACTTTTTGTATCATTCGGTTGTTAACATGTTGTTCTACATAACTGCTACAATTATGAGCTGAAATGCTACTAGTTTGCCAAAAATACCCCAAAGGTAGTGTTAATGGAAAAGTTATTTAAGTCACATGACAATCCTCCTATGTCTGATTTTTAAAAATGAGAATGAAATGTGAAGGTTCAGTTTGGACTTGCCCTAACATGAAGCTGAATTCAGATCTAAATCTAGTAATTTATCACATTTCAGCGCTGCTTTATGCATTTTTCCTTCCTTGTGTTTCTGAGATTTGGATCTTAAAAGTACCAAATGACTGTTTTCATTGAAGACATGGTCCCCTGGAGGGTTATCAGTGATTTCAGTAGGTGGTCTGACTGGAAAGAGGAGGGTGGGGGGGGGGATCCTCACACTCATGCCAGTTTTCTCACAGAGCTGTTTCCTAGCCCTTTCCCAAGTAGAGTCCCTCTCTCTCTCTCTCTCACACACACACACACCCCTGATCTAAAAGTGGACCATTCCTACAGATGCCAGAAGAATAAGCTTGGTGGCCTGATATGCCTTGTCTATTGTGATCTAATTTTAGTTCACTGCTATTAGAAGTGCATGGGACGTCTCAGATAAATGTTATAACCTCAGGGTAGCCAATATTATTTCAGGTTCAGCTCATGTGTCTTTAAGAGCAGCTTTATATGAAGAAATTAAATGCACAATGTTTTTCCTTTCACTTCTATTTCCATGTCAGGAAAGAGTCACCTGCTTATATTTTGCATGTCAGGCTGCCCTTAAAGGCACAGTAGCAGAGCAAGTGAAAAAAATGTTGGCAGTTCTCCATACAGCTGATACAGCTAATACTTACGATCATACTGATTTCATTCTCGTTCATATGAGGATATCAAACATCCTAAAGTATATATATTTGTGCAGATCAATGTTTGTCTCCAACAGAACCAGTACACCAGGATCTCCAGGGGGGAAGGAAAGTTATTCAAATGAGAATATTGAAAGGCAGATGTTCTTGGAGAAAACTGTAAACTGGGGGAAAGAATGTGAAAGTAGCAATCAAACTGCACATTTCCATGGACTTAATGGTCCTCTTGCTTTGTGGGCTGTAAAGTCATGTCAGCCCTAATCTATCCTTAATGAGCTCTCTCCTTCTCTCTGTTGTGAAGGGACACTCACCAGTAAATGCAAATTAGCACACAATTGTCTTGTCAGTAATTGTCAAAGGCAATCTATCCCTCCTACTTCCTGAACAAATGCCTATCTCCATCTCCCCTTGAAAGCTCTGTAAGCATTATGTGCTACTTTTCTCTTTGTAGACTTTGCTCACATTCTGAGAAGCAAACAACACAGACACAGAAACAAACACACAAATACATATACATTTCATTAGCACAATCCCTCCTCTTAGATAGAAAGCCCAAATAGCTTCTTTATGCTTTAAATCTGGCCACACCTCTTCTGATGATGTACATCAGCATTAACAAATGGAATGTACTGCTGCTGCTAACAGAATGAATGTCAGAGGAGAATCGTGTATTTTTAACTTGCATACATTGAAACATGTTGGGTTAATGCCCTTTTCTCACCTGTACAGAGATGGATGCAGAAGCAGTCCAAGACATTTTGCTGCCTAAATCAATAGACAATATGGTGCTCCCCTCCACTGTGGCCATGCATTCTCAGGCCATGCTTCCAAGGCAGTAACAGTGAAATGCAAACACTCTCGGACTGTGCCACCAAGTCTGCATGGTTTCGGGGGGGGGGGGAGGATGGACAGTGTTTCCCAACAGGGCAAGGAAGGGCATTGGCTGTGGAAGGTGGATGTCTCCCATGGTGGCAGGGGCCCAGCCATTCCTGGAGACCCTTCCTGTGCCTGAGATGTCCACCTCACCATGCCTTATGGAAGGGCTGCCCTTGGGTGGATATTTTTATGTCTTCAAACCATTCTCCTCCCGTGTGTGTATACACACACACACACACACACACACACACACACACACACACACACCATTCTTATGCCTGACAAGCACTTGACATACATCCTGCCCACCTATCTGGCTTGATATGCTTCAGTTTTGCTTCTTCTATATATGTGGTGCACATCGATATGAGACCCAGCTTTTCATAAGATCTCTAATAGAGGCCCTGCTCCACGTACCATTATTACATGAAGTGAAATTGTCTTTTACATGGAGTAAAACATATACTCCTGTCAACCTAGAGCTATGGAATGTAGGGATGTGCGAAACGTTTCGGGTACAGAACGATCTGTACCTGAAACTGCCCATTTCAGGTGATTCATTGCTGAACCGAATCACCCTCTTGCCCTCCTGAAATGTTTTGGAGCCAAAATGAATCATCCCTGTTTCGGCTCCGAATTATTTGTAGTTTTGGCCCTCCATTTTGTGGCCGATAAAGTGCTTCTTCTTCCTCCTCCATTTTGAGTTCTGACATCTATTTGAATTTCCCACCTTTTTGCCTCCCATTGACTTCAATGCAAAAAGGTCCGATCTGATGTCTACTTGAATTTCAGGTCCCAGGGCCAAAAGAGTGAGGTGGGATGGTAGTGCCTAATGGGTGGAGTCTACCACCAAAATTGCAGAGGAATTGGGCAGAGGGCTGATTTTTGGTAAATTGTTGAAGTTTACGCTTCTTTAAGGTTTTCCCCCATAAGGTATAGTGGAGGTGTCAGCAGCCCCATAACTGCACTTGGGTGGTGCTGGGGTGCAAGAATCTCAGTACACCTCAGAAACAACACTCAGAACACCTGAGAAACAACAGAACCCTGTACTCCATGGGTTAGAAACCCATGGGGGTGGTTGGCAACCTATGTGCACTACACCACCACTCACTCTGGGCCACCCCAGCACCCCCCAAGTGCAGTTATGGGGCTGCTGAAAACTCAATTATACCTTATAGGGGAAAACCTTAAAGACAAGTAAATTTCAACAATCACCAAAAATCAGCCCTCTGCCCAAATCCTTTGAAAAAATTCTGGTAGCTTCCTTGCCCTCCTTGGGCACTACCACCAACCCCATACCATGCTAGGCCACCCCTTTCCCCCCGACATAAGCGATACACCTCCATTATACCTTATGGGGAAAAAACTTTAAAGACACATAAACTTCAACAATTCACCAAAAATCAGCCCTTTTCCCAATCCCTTTGCAATTGGGGTGGTAGCCTCCACCCATTAGGCACTACCACCCCACCCCATTATTCTGCCCCAGATCCCACTCTATGCCCAAATCTGCCCCAAAGACACTAAAACTTCAACAATTCACCAAAAATCAGCCCTTTGCCCAATTCCTCTGCAATTTGGGTGGTAGCCTCCACCCATTAGGCACTACCACTCCACCCCACTCTTTCGGCCCTGGGACCCAATTTGTTTATCCAAATCAATTTGGATTTGGATTTGGATTAATTTGGATCTGAATCGAATCTGTGGTGATTTGGATGGGTCAGATTCGGACCCAAAAATGAACTGAGGGTGTTTCAGTTTGGATCTGAATCGAAACACTGAAAATCTGAATTGCACACCCTTAATGGAATGATCTCCCAGTGGAGGCTGGTTGGAGCACATCTCTTCCTGTTTTTAGGAAAGGTGATAAACTGCATCTATTTAGAAAGGGATTTGGCTAGGAAATGGGGCTTAAAAGGTAAAGTGTGCTGTCAAGTCGATTTTGACTCTTGGAGCCCAAAGAGCCCTGTGGTTTTCTTTTGGTAGAATACAGGAGGGGTTTACCATTGCCTCCTCCCGTGCAGTATGAGATGATGCCTTTCAGCATCTTCCTATATCACTGCTGCCCGATATAGTACCAGCAGGGATTCAAACCGACAACCTTCTGCTTGTTAGTCAAGCATTTTCCTGCTGCTACTTTTTTGATGATTGTTTTAAATTTGTGTGTGTGTTAAGAGCTTGTTTTCAGACGTTATAAATGTTTTAAATAGATCTCCATTGATCAGCCCCCTCTCAGACCTTAACTCTCCTTCCACACCTCTCAGTAAATCTTTGCTTCCAGTCCTTGTTCAGATTCTGATGCTCAGCCACCCATCCCCTTTTCACCATTGGTCTCATTGGAGTACTGGATGCATTGCCTGCCCTATCATGTCCCACGAGTGGCATCCTTTGAACCAGACTTCCCATCTTGCATGTTGTGGTTCTTCTGGATAATGGATGGCTATGTAGAGAAGAGAAATTCTCATGTATCTGCACCTGTTGCAAATACCTTGCACCCTTACAAAATGTTGACATGGGTGGCCACTGTCAGTGGCCCAAGAATACTGCCAACCTTAATAGTATAATATAATGATTTTTATAGGAGAACGGGAAACTTCTGAAAATTCAGTCTCTTGTAGTAACACTTGCATTGAGAAACTAGATGGGGGAATATAATCAGTATAAGAACAACTAGAAATGGTGAATTTGTTCAAATTTTCATTCCGCTTATAGTGATCTATAATGCATATGAGAGCTTTATGACTCTCAAAAGCTAGCATGCTATTATGAACATGATTAATCCAAATCTCTTACAGTCTGTAACCTTTTCACAATATTATTGGAAGAAGTGAGCCTGATTTCTGTGTCATATGAACCTTCCCAATTTCTGAGGTCATCTGACCTTCATGCATGTCCCACTTTTATTGGAAGTACATTTGGTGGGAATCCAGGAGAGGGACTTCTCTGTGGTAGCATCCAAGTTATGGAACTCTCTGCCCAGGGATATCTGCCTAGCCTCCACTGTTTTGTGTTTCTCCTGCATCTTGAAAACACATTTGTATAGACAGACATGAATGGTTTTATCTTGGCTAACTGACTAAATTCTGTTGATTGTTTTCTGCCATTTCTGCTCTGACTTTGATTAATGTTATTTTGATTACTTTCAACTGATTATTTCATTGATATTGCGTTTCATTTTAAATGTTTGTTTGCATACCTTGCATATCTGAGCAGTATGTTTGTTAGCATCCCTTGCATATCTGAGCAGTATGTTTGTTAGCATACCTTGCATATCTGAGCAGTATGTTTGTTAGCATACCTTGCATACCTACGCAGAAAGGTGGGATATAAATTTATATAGAGATGAATAAAAGAGGGCGGGGGGACCCTTAATTTACACTGACTGACATCCTGACTACATTTGCTCAAGGAAGTTCAATTGAAATTAAAAGGACAAGTTAGGCATTACTCAGCTTCCTCAAGTAAATTTAGTCAGGATGTCAACCACTAAGAAGAGGAACTCTGTAGCCTAGTATTACCTAATATTCGAAGAACAAGTAATAAAACCATTATTTTAAAAAGCCCCTTATTTATTTATTCATTCATTCATTCATTCTACTCACCCCCACACTACTCACCCTTACAACTGCAAAAGTGGGGAGGAAGTCCCTTCCCAGCACTGTCACTCACCCTCTCCTGCCAGTTGCTCATGGTTATAGAGCTGTTTGTGTGAAGGAGAAGCACTGTAACTGTGGTGGCTGACACTTCCATGAGCAGCAATCTCGGGCAATGCAGGTTGTGCTCATGGAAACGCCGGCCATCATGGTTATGGTGCTTCCACCTTCACATAAACAGCTCCATAACCATGAGTGCATGATAGGAGGGGGTGGGTGACAGTTCTGTGTTGGGATTTCCTCCCTGCTTTTGCAGCTTTAAGTGCGAGTGGCCACAGAGTGAGTAACATCTGAAGAGGGCTATTGTGATTATATGATAGAACATTGTTTTAATCTTTTCGGGACATGCTGATACGGTGAGCTAATCACGAATGCTCCAACAGTTATTGAGACAATGCATTTAGTGAAAAGAACATGACAAACTGTCTTTCAGATGCTTTCAATCCTGGGGTGAGCCACAGTTTTTCTGACACACACTGAAACTTTCACAAGGTGGGATCAGCACCCAACAAACAGTCAACTCAAGGTGCCTGCACTAGGCAATTATGAGGTCCAGCTGATAGTGTGAACTGGACTTCAGTGGCCTCTTGTTCTGAAAACCACAACTCGGTTAGCACATGCTCTGGCCATAATACCACAGGAAGAGCAGCTGAATATGGCATCCACTAGCACTGCTGCCCTTTTCTTTATGAACAGGCATTATCAACTTGAGTGGCAGGGCAATGGGTTAGTCTATTCAGAAGGGATTAGCTAGCTCTTACTTGACTCTTTCTCCTGAGGGCAGTAAAGGGATCCTGGTAATTAGCTGCCAGTAGAGATTTGCTTGTGAAAATATTTGTAACATCTTTCTAAGATATTCTTTAGCTGCTGGATGCTAAAATAATCCACCTCCCCCACACATTTTGCCCATATCAGGTCTCCTCTCAGCTGGCTCCCCATCTCCTTTCACATCAGCTGGTCCTCACACTTAAAGACAATTATGTAGCCTTACCATGTCTTACCCCACCTTTCTACTCCCACAGCATTATAACTTGCAATTTCCCTTCTTCTGGTTTCACTGTCATCCGTCTCCAAACTCCCACTCCTTCAGCCGATTCATTCATTCTTCAGGATGTCTCTGGCATCATCATGCTCTCATTGGGGATATACAGTAGGTGACATCACTTTCCTGCCATCTTTCAAACTGAAATGAACATTCCCTCTCATGAGTGCATTTTCTAAACTCTGCTGCCCACCAGTGTGTTTAACAAAATATCTCAGCAAATCTAGGCATCTATGTCACTACATTTTTTCATTGTCATCTTGTACACTCTTTTCCTTCTGTCTTATCTCCACAGCAACAGCCACTGACTTTATGTTCTACAGGGCACAGCCCTAAAATTTGCCCCATGGAGCAAATGACCAGTTGGGAAGATAACTACTATGATTCATTGTTCAGATGAATCATAGAAGTCGTTATTGTCAGTAGTAAATAGTATGGTTCACTACTGTTAAAAGGTCTATGGGATGTGAAAAACATGAAAAATAATTATAAAAGGTATACTACACACACACACACACACACACACACACACACTAGTGTAGACACAAAGGGGTGGATCCCAAATCTCCACTGCTCTCACAGAAGCTCCTTCCATGAACAGAAGGGAAGTTGTACTCAAAGAAAGGGTCCTTCCACAAGCAGAAGGGATACTTGCATGAGTGCAACCCACCTTCTGCTCATGGAAGGCGCTTCCACAAGTACAGCAGCAGTTTGGATCCAACTCAATAACCACATGACCTAGACTGTCTGTTACCCACCAAAAAAGACACACTACAGTGTTGTTAAATGCCATCAGTTTAATCACTAAGCAAATACAGATTTTGAAAAGCTCTGATCAGTCTGGTGCAAATATCAGCTTCTTGAGGCACAATTACCTAATTTTATGACCACAGTGTTTCTTGTAAAAATATTCAGCATTTGAATAGTGCAATCTGAGTGTTTGGAGAGCTGTACATGTGCATTATCTCTGTCTTTACAAGAGCCTTCTAATAGGACAGTACTATTTAATATAGTAGGTGGGTGAGGCAGTGAGCACTAGCTTGTCTGTCACAGCAATCTCGTGGCAGTAGTGGGAACCAGCAACTTTGCCACTACACTATTCCAGCTCTTCTTCTGAGGCTGTAGCTCAGTAATGGAGCATATATTTTGCATGCACAAGGTCAAAGGTTCAGTTTCTGGCATATTCAATGAAAGGATCTCAAGTATCGAAGGAAGGAAAAACCTCTCTACCTGAGTCCTTGGAAAGCTGCTGTCAGTCAATGCAGACAATGTTGAGCTAGAAAGACCAATAGCTTGTATCTGCATAAGGCAGGTTCATACATATAAAAACATATTAAGAAGCACAGGCATGGTGGTTCATAGTCACCTGTTATCACATCTCAGAGAGTCCATCCACTCAAAACTGTCAAGTGGCTGAACAGCTTTAGGCTTAACTCTCTTTGAGCAGTGATTTGACTGAGGTATCAAATGATTGTCCTTGCTGCCTCTCAGCCCTCCAACACACTGGTTCAAATTTCATTTGGGCACTTCTGGATGCTTCTCCAGTTTTCTAGGCATTGACCTGGTTCATATTTAGGGGCCAAAGGAGACTTCCTCCTTGTTCTTAAGGCTATGAGGAACAGCAAGCAGAAAGGTAATGAATATAGACTGAACTGACCCAACATAGTGTGCTAGAAAGCCATCAAAACAACTTGGGGAAATGAGACATGTTAGATACAGAGCTGAACATTATTCACTCCGCCAAGTCAAAACAGATGGCTCAAGTGCCTCACTTCAAAGTCTTCAACACCATCCACTCCAAGTATCTCAGGAACAGCGATGCTTTTCTCATGGGAAGTGAGAAGGGTGGAGGAATTAGATTGCAGTTTCAATTCTCTTCTGTATTATATTGGAGAACTGCCCCATCTAAATAAAGTTTTATTGCAATTGCAGGATCAACTTTGATTTCAGTGGAAACTTGTAGTCTATCATCTTTCATTTAACAGAGCCCCAAATTCAGATATCCTCCCCCCATCCTTTCCAAAGTTAATCCTGAGCCTCAAGGTCAGCTCCAACAGGTGGGTCTTACACTTACAAAATGTGCTCAGGCTTGGACTCTGGTGAGTCTGCAGGAGGAGAAAGTGCCATAGTTCCACAGAGGACATTTATCTCTCTAGACCTTTAGTGACACACAGTTATAAAAATGTGTTAAATAAAAACGAACGAATGAATATTAAATAACCGTATACAAGCATATTTAAATGTGTTCATGGAGTTAGTGTTGACACCAGAATTGCTCTTGCTTATTTCATGTTTTGGATAACAAGATTAAGTGGTTGCTTTTAAGGGGTGTAACATTATGGACAGAGCTTGTCAACAGCAGTTATTGTTACAGGGAGCTGCCTTCCAAGGGTGATTTACTATCTCTGGAAAGAAGCCCACACTCAAATGTCTATAATTATTTTAGAAGCAAATTAAAACCATGTAGGGTGTGTTCCACTGTTAGGTTCAGAGTGTAAATGTTGTAGAAAGAAGTGGAGAAAAAGCAGAGCCATTTTCCCCGTACAGATGTCTGTGCAATTGTACAGGCGAAACTCGGAAAATTAGAATATCGTGCAAAAGTCCATTAATTTCAGTAATGCAAATTAAAAGGTAAAACTGATATATGAGACAGACGCATTACATGCAAAGCGAGATAAGTCAAGCCTTAATTTGTTATAATTGTGATGATCATGGTGTACAGCTCATGAAAACCCCAAATCCACAATCTCAGAAAATTAGAATATTACATGGAACCAAGAAGACAAGGATTGAAGAATAGAACAATATCGGACCTCTGAAAAGTATACAGTGTACTGTGCTTGACTGGCCAGCAAACTCGCCTGATCTGACCCCATAGAGAATCTATGGGGCATTGCCAAGAGAAGGATGAGAGACATGAGACCAAACAATGCATAATTGCTGAAGGCCGCTAATGAAGCATCCTGGTCTTCCATAATACCTCATCAGTGCCACAGGCTGATAGCATCCATGCCACGTCGCATTGAGGCAGTAATTGCTGCAAAAGGGGCCCAAACCAAGTACTGAATACATATGCATGCTTATACTTTTCAGAGGTCCGATATTGTTCTATTCTTCAATCCTTGTCTTCTTGGTTCCATGTAATATTCTAATTTTCTGGGATTGTGGATTTGGGGTTTTCATGAGCTGTACGCCATGATCATCACAATTATAACAAATTAAGGCTTGACTTATCTCGCTTTGCATGTAATGCGTCTGTCTCATATATCAGTTTCACCTTTTAATTTGCATTACTGAAATTAATGGACTTTTGCACGATATTCTAATTTTCCGAGTTTCACCTGTATTTAACAGGGAGCCACAAAATCACAGAGGAAATTTCACTCAGCTGGCTCTAACATGACATGGAGCTGCCTGTCCTGTGGTTGCAGTGTTTAGGTAATTGCACCCCCAAATCCCAATGAAGACAGGACACATTTAGTTGGAGTAAAATAGGGCCACTGTATTAATGTGCAGTGAATCAGACTTGCATCGAGGTACCTAACTAACCAGAGTGCAGGTATTACTCCTGTGTGGGGCCACCTCCTAGTGAGGACCATCCCCACACCAGGGTGAAGAGCTGGGTACTGATTCGGTCAAGCACCATGTCTTGACCTCCTCCCACCATGAAGCTCTACCTCAATGAGTGGGGAGCGGCCAGATCCACCCCCAACCCAAGGTGCCAAAGCTCTGAGTTGGTGAGTCAAGCTACCCCGCGAGCGGGGGCAATTCCC
The DNA here is from genome assembly GCF_027244095.1 of Hemicordylus capensis. Lineage (NCBI taxonomy): Eukaryota > Metazoa > Chordata > Lepidosauria > Squamata > Cordylidae > Hemicordylus > Hemicordylus capensis. Next base: position 384,494,957 of record NC_069658.1, read on the forward strand.
AGCCCTTTGGGCTGCAAAAGTCCTGAAGGGCTGTTCTTTGACTCCCAGCAACACCCCAAATGCTTGCTGTTCCTCCAGCCACACACCATTACTGAATCTACCTACCCAACACCCGCACTCTCCTGCCAAATGACTAGTTACCTACAGTGACTACCTATAACCCAACCCAAAGGTCTCAGTGAGAAGTAGTGGGGGGGGGGGGAGGCCGCACCTATATGCCAATCCAGCACGACCCCAAAAATTCCTACTTCGTCCCCACAGGCAACCGGCTATCCCTCACTGAGTACCAGGCGGGCGAGTGGGTGCCCAGCTGAGAAGCGACTGATCGGCGACCCAATCGGCCAGCCTCCTTCCCTCGATTGGCTGGTCCCAGCCACATGGAGGGGGAGCCAAGATGGTGGCTGGCGTGCCTGCCTCAGGTGATAGAGGCATGACCCTGCCCCCACCTCATCGTGCAGGCACAGCAGTGGGGACCAGCATTACACTCCCAGACCCCAATGAAGACAGGACACGCTTGGTTGGAGTAAAATAAGGCGACTTTATTAATGTACAGTGAATCAGACTTACAACAAAGTTCGCAGGGGAGGACTTCCATGGATCTTCACATAGCTGAGATTTTTAGCACATTAGCTCAAAATGATTTTATTGACTAAATCAGCCATTTCTTAAATATGTTTCCTAGATCAAGAGATTAATGGAGATTCTGCAAAATGCTGTCAGCACTGAATAGCCTTTCACAGGAAGTTGTTGCAATTAAGAATTCACATTTTCATTATTCGTTAATGAACTAGCTAAAAAAATTAATACCATTCAATTACTGTTGTCATTCTGCCTATTTGTCCTCATACAGATTGTTCTATGGACCCATTCAAGTAGCCAATGTAACACCGATTTTCAAAAAGAGATCCAGGGGGGATCCAGGAAATTACAGGCCAATTAATGTCTGTTGCAGGCAAATTGATAGAAAGCATTCTCAAGGATAAAATCATGAAGCATAAAGAAGAACAGGCCCTACTGAGGGAGAACCAGCATGGCTTCTGCAAAGGGAAATCTTGCCTCACAAACCTTTTGGAGTTCTTTGAGAGTGTCAAGAAGTTTGTGGATAAAGGTGATCCAGTTGACACAGTATACCTGGACTTTAAAATAGCTTTCAACAATGGCCCTGACCAAAACCTTTTGAGAAAAGGGGATAGGTTCATGTTTGAATTGGTAACTGGTTGAAGGACAGGAAACAGAGGGTAGGAATAAATGGACAGTTCTCTAAATGGAACATAGGAACATAGGAAACTGCCATATACTGAGTCAGACCATTGTTCTATCTAGCTCAGTATTGTCTTCACAGACTGGCAGCAGCTTCTCCAAGGTTGCAGGCAGGAATCTCTCTCAGCCCTATCTTGGAGAAGCCAGGGAGGGAACTTGAAACCTTCTGCTCTTCCCAGAGAGGCTCCATCCCCTGAGGGGAATATCTTGCAGTGCCCACACATCAAGTCTCCCATTCAGATGCAACCAGGGTAGACCCTGCTTAGCTATGGGGACAAGTCATGCTTGCTACCACAAGACCAGCTCTCCTCTCCTCAGGAGGGAAGTAAGAAGTGGGGTTCCCCTGGGATCAATAATCTCAGTGCTTTTTAATTTGTTCATAAATTATCTAGAAGTTGAGGTAAGAAGTTATGGTAAGTGGCCAAATTTGCAGATGACACAAAACTATTTAGGGTAGTGAAATCCAAAAGAGATTGCAAGGAACTCCAGAATGATCTCTCTATACTGAGGGAGTGGCCAACAAGATGGCAAATGCGATTCAGTTTAAACAAGCATAAAGTGATGCGTACTGGGGCAAAAAACCCCAGCTTCACATATACACTGATGGGATCTGAGTTGTCGGTGACTGACCAGGAGAGGGATCTTGGGGTCATGGTGGACAGCTCGCTGAAAGTGTTGACTCAATGTGCGGCAGCTGTGAAAAAGGCCAACTCCATGCTTGGAATCATTAGGAAGGGATTTGAAAATAAAACCGCTAGTATTATAATGCCCTTATACAAAACTATGGTGCAGCCACATTTGGAGTACTGCATGCAGTTCTGGTCACCGTATCTTAAGAAGGACATTGTAGAACCGCAAAAGGTGCAGAAGAGGGCAACAAAGATGTTCAGGGGCCTAGAGCACCTTATTTATGAGGCAAGGCTACAACACCTGGGGCTTTTTAATTTAGAAAAAAGACGACTGAGGGGGTGACATGAGAGAGGTCTATAAAATCATGCAGGGTATGGAGAAAGTTGACAGAGAAATTTTTTTCTCCCTCTTGCATAACACTAGAACCAGGGGTCATCCCATGAAACTGAAGGTTGGGAAATTTATAACTGACAAAGGGAGGTACTTTTCACACAACACATAATTAACCTATGGAATTCTCTGCCACAAGATGTGGTGACAGCCAACAACCTGGATGGATTAAAAAGGGATTTAGATAAATTCATGGAGGACAGGTCTATCAATAGCTACTAATCTGAGTGCGATAGGCCACCTCCAACCTCAGAGGCAAGATGCCTCTAAATACCAGTTGCAGGGGAGTAGCAGTAGGAGAGAGGGCATGACCTCAGCTCTTGCCTGTGGGCTTCCCAGAGGCATCTGGTAGGTCACTGTGTGAAGCAGGATGCTGATTAGATGAGCCTTGGGCCTGATCCAGCAGAGCTGTTCTAATGTTCTTTTCTTACGTTCTCTATTTACACATGAATGGACATGCATGAGTGCACACGCACACACACACACACACACACACACACACACACACACACACACACCCTTTTGCTCATATTCTATCTATTCCTGTCTGCATTTATGTGCATGCTGTCCTCCTAAACATGTAGCATCTCAAGATATACCTAGAATCCTAGTTCTTCACACATTCCAATATTAAATTTGATTCTGCATCTCAGGATTTGTGGGCTTGTCTTCAGGTTGACTGAATCCACACTCCCCTGCTAAAGTTCAGTTCCTCCAGGCATTGCCTGAAAAGCCACTATTCATACCTGGATTAACCCTCAAATACCAGCACGCATTTATCTGAGCTTTTAGAGCATTCCTTCTGGAATGGAGCACTTATAAGAAACACTGAAAAACTCAAACTTCCAGTACAAAAGAACTGCATTGCCTTTGATCTATCAGGTTTGGTCATTTGTAAACAGCTATTAATTGGCTTTGTCAGGCTGAGATCCTTATCATCTTTCAGCCTAATTTCCTCTGTTCGATACATTTCCTCCACTATAAAAATATTCATCACCTATCCCTGTCAGCACTGATTAAATCTAATGCTCCTCCTTTCAGCTTCTCTCCCAAGTGTGGTTGTAAAGCTGTCAGCCCAGCATTTGACAAGAGCCAGGCCCCTCTTCCTTCGTCTTTGTCTCCTGGAGGAGGGAAATATTTAGGTGTCATTGGGTGGATGGCTGCTGTGGAAGCCAACAGACCTCAACCAGCCTGTTGATTGGAGTCCATGATAAGAGGGAAGCCTTTCCATGGAGAACAGCTGTGATGTTCCTGGTGTGATGGGACTCCTGAAATCACTCCTCAGCCCATTTCCTGCCTCTGAAAAACTCCAATTCTCTTCATTTGTCTGCTTGCCAACACCTGCAGCCGTTAGGAGTGAGGAGATGACAGGAATATCAAACATCTTGAGGGAAGGCACCCACAGAAGGACAGCAACTGCTGCATCCATCAAGTGCCTCACAGCCACTTACCTAAATAGAATATCTAAGGCCTTGAAGATATTAGCTGATATAGGAGTAAAGGGAGGGTGCTTGGCTTAATGGTAAGCAATCTCTTTGATCTATCATACTTCAGTATCTCCAGTGGCCAGGCAGAAAGCCCCATGTGCCGTTCAAATCCTGATGGCTATAGGCCACCTCCATGTTCAGAGGCAGGATGCCTCCAAATACCAGTTGCAGAGGAGCAGTGGCAGGAGAGGGAGCATGCCTTCATCTCCTGGTTGTGTAGCTTTCACATCTTGTGGACCCCTGTGTGAAACTATATGCTGGGCTAGATAGCCCTTAGGCCTCTCTGAGACAGCAAGGCTGTTCATCAGCTCTTAACTATGTGTGCTGAGCATTCACTAGAGGTTGAGATTGGATGTGTTTTTTTATTCAGCACTTGTGAATGCTTAACCAGAGCTGTGCGTACCTTAGCAAGCACCTTCCTGTGTATGGCCTAAGTGGATCTGGTGAATAACACTGCTTGTAATGCCCTTTATACAGAAGAATAAATTATGGTGGGAACAGAACAGGGCTATTTCCCTAGTGGCCCTGACCCTTTGAAACCAGTAGCCCCATGAAACATGGCTCTTTTTCTGACAGCTTGCAACAAAGTTACAACCTGTCAGCAAAAAGTATATGATCCTCTAGTTTCAGGAAGGTTTTTAATGTGGAATACTATGGGTCAAACTACAGATGACACTAAACCCACTGCTGAAAATCAAAGTGAAGGAAATGGTGGCACCCAAACAGCAGCAATGGAAAAGAAGAGGCAGATTTCAACAAGCTGCAAAAGGATGTGTGGGGTTCATAATGATTTCTACATGCTTATGCATTTTGGCAATTTGCCAGGGTCATCCAATTTTTGTCGGAACTTATGCTATTACAAGAAATTATTGTTGGGGCCCTGAAGACAAATCACCATTTGAGCGCACAGAGATAAGAGAAAATAGGTTTCCAGGCAAAATACAAAGTGCTGGTTATTGCCTATAAAGCCCTAAACGGCTTGGGCCCAGGGTATTTAAGAGAACACCTTCATTATGAACCCTGCTGCCTATTAAGAACTTCAGGGGAGGTTCATTTGAGGGTGCTGCCAGCTCGTCTGGTGACAACTCAGAGGTGAGCCTTACAATAGGAAGCTGCCATATACTGAGTCAGACCATTGGTCTATCTAGCTCAGTATTGTCTACACAGACTGGCAGCAGCTACTCTAAGGTTGCAGGAAGGAAACTCTCTCAGCTCTATCTTGGAGATACCAGGGAGGGAACTTGGAAGGGATGCCAGGGAGGGAAGATAAGCATTGCCGTCTTTGTGGGATCCCATTGTCAGAAATAGAGGGCAAGTTTCTACCACACTGTAACACTAGCTGACATCCAGACTAAGAAAGTACCATTAAAGCTTTGCTGGAAGCACTGGTACTGGATTAATGCAGCATACACACACAATTCTCTCTCTCTCTCTCTCTCTCTCTCTCTCTCTCTCTCTCTCTCACATACACACACACACACACGGTGAGGCAATTTTTGCCATGCTCCCTTGACCTGGAAATGCTCCCTGCAACACAGAGTAGTTCCCTGAGGGTCATGCAGCCATCAGGGGCCTATTTTTGGATCACAAGGGGCACTTTTGAGGACAGGGAATTGCTGTGTTACTCTGCAATGTAGCAGCACCAGAACTTCACGAGAAGTGCTTTCTGCTTCTTTAGGATGTTTGCTATTTTCCCCAAGTGCAGTATTTTCCTATTGCCCCCATAAGTGAAATAATGCCCTTCCAGAGGCAGGGGAGAGCTGCAAAAATGCCCTTCCCATGTGAACAGTAGAGCTTGTTAGACTGCAGTGCAAAAGCAACACCAGCACTTCATCAGTAGTGCTGGTGTTTCCTTAATCTGGATGTCAGCTATTGTCCCCAAGTGCAGTACTTTCCTATCTCCCCCTGTAAGTGAAAGTCTGTGATGTACTCCTATGGAAAAAAGTAAATAGGTCCACTTTGGGGCATTCTGGGGAAGCGAATAAACCTGATTTATTTCCTTGGTGACTCCAGTCATGAAAAATCAAGCCCGTTCCTTCTACCTCCACTGTTTCTCCCCTTCATATGTATTGCCTAATTTTGGGTTCTAATTCTAGGTTCCATCCCTGGTAATTTGGCAAAGAGGTACAGTTAAAATTGTGGTTCTCTTATATTTAGCAGGGAGAGGGGTCCCTTTTCATCCCATCGCATGGTCTTTTCCAGTGGCTATTTGCTGAAATCTCCCAGCAAACTTTGTGTCTTTATCATTTGTTTGCTAGTTTTTGGACACTGAGTTCCTTGGGCACAGAAGTCAATTTTCTCATTTCTTTTGCAATGTTAACTAATTATTAGTAGTAGTCATTATACCAGAATGTGCTAGAATATTACAAACTGGCTTTTCTACATATAGATGGCTAGGAGTTACTTACTGCACCCCAAAGAATCCTTGCAATATAACCACCTTCTCCTCCCCACCACCAAACACACCCCACCTATCTTAATGATAGGCATTGTGCTAATTCAACTTAAGGGGCAGCTGTTCACTACAAGCACCAGCTCAGTTTTATGTACATGCCTTCAACCAAGCAAGCAAACATAGACCCTAAGCTTTGCTGTGCTGGTTTTTCTGCACATTTTCAATTGCAGTCCATTACACAAAAACCAAACGCAAGTTGCCCGAGAATCAAATTGAGCAAACTAACAATAACTCCTTGCCGTAGCAAGTGTATTTAGGACTGTAAGCAAAACCAAGTTCCATTATCTCACAGCAGTGAACCAGGTCCCTTGGCATATTTGTAAGTGCAACCCAGACAGATTTTGTAATAATTTTTTCACTCTAGGAAAAAAAGAGTACGTGGCTTAACAATAACATTAATGCACACAGCAAGGTGGCATGAAATATTGATGCATCCAAAAGAAATGATGCAGTCCAAACCCAAAGAACAAAAGTGCTTATTCTGAGAATAGCAAATGCCCCTCTTTTTGCCCTGGGCCATGATTTCCAACATCATCTTGTGCCTATGAGTTGGTGTGCACATTTCTTTTGCTAGCAGGCTGCTGGCGAAGGTAGCAGCCTGGTGAGGAGTTCTCATTTTCTGTGCCATAACTTCACCGTCATATAATGAGTATCTTCACCTCTGTTGGACAGGCTATTGACGGAGGTATGGTTATAATGGCTGCCCTAAAAGTGGTGGACACCTCTACACCGAGCATGCATATTGGGTGCCCAGTGCAGTTACATCGGACCTGAAAAGAAGCATTTAAACAGAACATCTATTTAGAAGAAGGAGAGATCTCAGTTCCAAGTGTGGTTATGGTGCTAGTGTCTCTAGGTCTCTGCCTAGGAAGGAGGTAAATGTTAACTGGCAGCTCCTGGAACGCTCCTTCTCCTTCTCCAGGAGCAGCACAAACAGCCAATGGCAACTGTTGCAAAAGGTGCTGCAGAGTGGGCTGGATGGGGCCAGAGCTCAGTGTGGTGAAGTCCTTGAGACTCTACTGGGAAGGGAGGTATACGTTAACTCACAAGTCCTGGGATGCAAAATTCTTCTCCAGAAAATCAATGTCAAGTCCTTTGAACACTTGAAAGTGTTATACAAATGTTAAGAATTATTATATTTGACAGGAGGCCTGGATGCAGTGTTCAAATTACAAGGTGCCAGAAAGGGTCCAGTCCCCTCACCTTGTGTGCTGTTCCCCTTAGCTACTCTTTCTTGAAGACTATGGGGGCATGATATGGCTCAGATTTGGAGAAAGTCAGGAACAGGGCTTGTAGATTTCATTAAAGGCTCTGTACCTTCTCTCCCCACCCCCCTGCCCCGTCATCTGAGCACTAGATAGATAGGAACAGTGATGGTCACTCCTGCCCATTCCACATGCACTACATCAGTGTTTCTCAACATTTTTGGAGTCATGGACTGGTACATTCTTTGTGCACAGTTTCCCAGACCAGCAGTTAGTAAAGGGGTCGCCCCCCTTTGCCCCCATTCCCAGGCACCCCCAAAACAATTTCAAGCCGGTAGGGTGCCGCCGCTGGGAGCTCTCCAGAGCTCATTTCTAGGCAGGCAGCCCTCGCTGCTGGGATAACACTCATTTAGATTCCTCAAAATGAACATTATCCCAGCAGCAAGGGCTGCCTGCCTAGAAATGAGCTCCGGAGAGCTCCCAGCAGTGGTGATCCTCACCAGCTCGAAATTGGTTTTTTGGGGGGGGGGGGTTGATTCCTCATGGACCAGCACAGACCAGCACTCAACTCCTCACAGACTGGCACCGGTCCATGGACCGGTGGTTGAGACACACTGCACTACATTCAAGCACTACATGGTGGGAGTTGCGTGTGAATTCAACAAACTTCCAAAGGTATTTTCACAGCATCCCTAATGTCAAGACACGACGATTAACCATTACACTTGCATCACACTCTGGCAGTGCAACCTTAAGCATGTCTTCTCAGAAGTAGGTCCCAATGTGTTAAAGCGGGCTCACTCACTAGTAGTAAACTCACTGTTTAGGATTTCACTAGTAAACTCACTGTTTAGGATTTCAGACTAACTCTTTCCCCATCCTTCTTTCTTAAATGGTTCCTACCAGCTAAGTTATTGCCTTCCAGTGGTACCTCTCTTGGTGCCTCTTACTCATTTCTTTCCCATACATATGCTCACTCCTCCTCCCCCCCTCCCAAACAATTGCATTCATCTCTTTCTACAAAAAGCTGTTTAAATAATGTATCATGTAAGGCTCTTTTGCACACTTTATTCCCATCAATTATGTATGCTTGATGCTGGAAGTATTTGTTAATATTTCTTTTTTGTTGTTACTGCCATTACTTTTCCTTCACCCTCTTTTAGTTGCTTATTGCATTTAGTGGGGGGTGGGGGGAAGGTGGAAGGAGCTTGCTCTAGCAACTGGAAGCTAGTGATGACAGCAGGCTGTAGATGTCGGATACATTTTCCATCTGTGAAAATATGGGTAAACAAACTCTTTTCTGGTGGCATGGAACGATACTTATAGAGAGCTGATCTACAGTTTCAGGGGGGAAAACATGATACAGCCGTTCTGGTACAGAACTTCTTCAGAATGAAGGTGGGAGATGTTTGAATGTTCTTCCACGCTAAGCAACAAACAAACAAAAAAAATTCCCATGTACATAGAAATCTAGCATGCCTAGACTAGAACTCTTCTCCCTGGCACACTAGCTTTCTACATGTGGGAAGCTTCTGATGTGGAGGAGCATTCAACCATGTGATCCCTCAACTGCATTCAGAAGTGGACTGCAGCACTTTGTTTTTAATTGTATAAAGAAGGGAGCAAATGTTCTCCTAGTACATTCCCCTGCTATGAAAAGGGGTCACCCACTTCTCAGCCCTCCTACAAATAAACATACTCAATCACACTCAGTTGACACTGCAGTGTCCTAGAAGCAGCGAGCAGACGGTGCCTGCAGACCAAAGAATGCCAGCTGTTTCAAGCAAGAGAGTCAACACATTTCAGGAAGAGAGGAAAAAACTCTTCCATATCCTCAGCCTGTGTGATGGAACTTCCTTCAAGTTCACACCCCTAACTAACTATGTTGAGTAATCAGATCTCAGGCATCAGCATCAGCAAGAGCCATCCACACAAAATCCTACTGAACATACTGAGGGCATGCACACGAGCAGCCCTGCCAGGACCTGCACAGCTCTAACCATGTAGACTTGCTCATTTGGAACACTGGGATCAGTCCCAATCTCTGCGCTCAGCTCCAGGGTAGCCCAAGTTTTTTACCTGGGCTTATTCTGTGAGTGTGCCCTTCTACCCCAGTCCACAGTAGTATGAAGCATTCATAGAGTTGGGAAGCTAGAGCGCCTGGGAGTGGGGAAATTCCCCCAACACTCCTTGCGGTGCTTTGTGGGATTTCTGGAGGCCAGACTTCATGTCCCTGGCCTCTAGATGGCCACGCTGCTCCCTGTGTGGGTGTACAAGTGGCACAGCCGAAGTCCAAGCAAGGATAAACGGTGCTGGGGGGAGGGGGGAGTGGTAGGTGTGTGATCCTGCCTTCCAGACCTTAATTCTTTATGTGTGAACATTACAGAGGAATCACAAGTTTTCTTAAGAGATGTCAAGAACAGGAAAGCTGGCAGTGGCAACATTTGGAAACACTTTTGATTGTTGGTATATCAGAGGTTGGTAATAAATAAAGACTGTCATGTGTCTCCCCAGTGCCCCAAGTGCCCTTACTCAGTTGACTCTGGCCTTTGTCCCAGAATCAAACAAGTTTGCAATGCAGCATCACTCCTCATAAGGATGGGGTAGCAGTGGTGGAGTCTCCAACTCATTCCTTTCCTATTCTCATGAGCACTAATTTACCAGACAGCATTTATTGTTTGGAAGATGCATGTTGCACTGACCACCGACTCTGATGTGTAGCCCACAGGTGAACTAAGGACTGACCAGCTGTTCTACTGGCTGGATCAGTGCCTGGCAGTGGTTTGGTTTTTGTTCCAGCTGATAGTGTTTTCCGGGATAATTAGTAGGCTTTTACAATTGACAATTAATATTTTTAATTGATTATTCACACCAATTAATCAATTAAAGCTTATAGACCTAATTGAAAGCCCCCATAATGGAAACACCTCCACATCCTCCATTCCTGATGTCTCAGAGTTTGGTCTTGCTGGTGTGAAAGTGGCAATCTTGGAGTCAATTAACCAGAACAGCCGATGTGAGGTTTTCTGATGCAGATACCTCCTAATTCCAAATGGAATGAACATGACACTCACTTAAACTACTTCACTGAGCAGTCATTGGAAAGTATTGGCATTCTGTCACTCTCAACTAAGGCTAAATTCTAATGAGTGACCTGAGGTGTGAAAGGTTTCTTACCTCATTAAAAAAAATCTCCTGAATTAGTCAGTTTTACAGAAAAACAGACTGTTAAGTAAGCATTATGTTTCGCTGAGATTTTTCCTCATGCTATAAACTTTTGACACCGCTCAGAGAACATCCCCAATGATCTTAGAATCTTTGATTTGTGAGTACCAGGCCATTTATATCACTAAAACACACACCCCTAAATGCAGAAATGGCATTGTCCATTAACTACTACATCCAGTAGTATAAGAACTGGACATAACAGAGCAGGCATCAGAAGGAATTCCCACTCACTTGTCAAACTAAACTAAACTAAACTAAACTAAACTACGTAGGGTTGATGGGGGAAATCAATTGACCCAAAATTTTGACCAGGACTTTGAATATCTTCTCTATAAATGGCCCTTCATTTCAGATGATCATAGCTCCTTTGTCCTGGCTCTGTGATCGATTCTCAATGCTCAGTGGTATGTAAGTGTGAATCACATGCATAGCATGCACTGCTACAACACATCTCTGCTTATGACACACTGTGCTCTGGATTTCAAAGTTTGTGAAATCACTCTGTTCTTCCCATTCACTAAAAACATGGGAAATGGGTCGGATATTGAATTAAATAGTATTGTTTGCTCACAGTACTTGAACATCACATTAGAATCATAGCGTTGGAGCGGGGAATCTTTGTAGGCCAAATAGTCCATCACCACCCCACCTCAAGCAGGAAATGCAGAGCTACAGCATCCTCAACGGATGGCTGTCCAGCTTCTGCAGACCCCCAGTGAGGGAGAGTCCACAACCCACCCCTGGCAATTGGCTCCATTGTTGAACTTCTCTTTACCATTAGGCAATGTCTCCTAATGTTCAACCAAAATCTACTTTCCTGCAACTTAACCCTAGTAGACCTAGTTATGCTCTCTGGGACAGAAGAGAACAATCTTTGCCATTTTCTATGTGAGAACCTTTCAGGAATAGGAATATTTTGCTATCATGTCTGCACCTCAGTATTCTCTCCACCGGACTAAACAGATCTAGTTCCTTCAACCTTTTCATCTTTCTTCACAGAGCTTGTTTTCCAGACCCCTGACCATCTTTCTTGCTCTCAAGATTGTTCTTTAATTCTGATTTGTTTCTCTCTCTGTGTGTCTCTCTCTCTCTCAAGCTGGGGGGTTGGCAAACAGCTCATGGAACCTAGTGCTCTCCTCTGGCTTCTCACTCTCTTTTTATTATACAGCAAGGAAATAGGCATATATTCTTTTTCTTCTAGGTGCAAATAAAAGCAATCTGGAACTTTGATTCTTTCCCCCCTCTGTTATTTGGTTTCTAATGAGAAAGGCCCAATAAAATCTGTGCAGCATGCCTCCCACTCCTACATTTAAAAGCTGCTTCCAGCTATAGTAGTGGTATAGAAGGAATCCAGCTCATAATCCACACTCCTTCATTGTTTCATACCACTGAGAACTGCCAAAATGGAAATTCCCAGGCTGTTAGTTTGTTAAGAAAAGCAGAGGAAGCTGCTGTGGTTTGCAGAAAAAACCAGCATGTCCACTTTGGGACAGATGTTTGATTATATAAAGTGCCTTATTTAAACTCCAATCTGGTTTTCTAGCTCTTGTGTTCTATTGCTATCAATGTGCTTAAATTCACATGGATCAGCTGATCTTTTTATCGCTGAATGCCATGCTTCAGAATATGTGCTGATTTTGCAGTGTGAGATGACTGAAAAAAGCAATACTTAGACTCACTGGTCTCCAAAATGTGCAAGAAAGAGAATACAAGTAGAATATTGTGGTGTCAATAATTCAGAATCTTGCTCGAAACATTTGGATGACATTAATAAAAGCTACACTTTTTTCAGGAAATTTGCCGCAGGTCCATTTTGGCATGGGATGTTTTCATTCTTGTCACACATACCTCAACAAGTCTTGCCTGTCCTCTCAGCAGAAGTGCAGCTAGGTAATTGATGAGCATATACCTCCCACCCACCCCGCAAAGTAAGCATCATTTCCATATATATACATTTCACCACAAATCTACAGACCTCAGCCAGAGTGCATTTGGGGAGGGGGGTGGGAAGACTACACAACCCCCAAAGGATCTATACATCTTCTTGATCATTCACCACAAACTGACAGATCTGCGCTGAAGTGCATTTGCCAAAAAGAAGAAGAAGAAGAAGAAGAAGAAGAAGAAGAAGAAGAAGAAGAAGAAGAAGAAGAAGAAGAAGAAGAACCACCCAAGCCCCAATGGATTCACACAGCTTCTTGGCCATCCACAAACTAACTGGGATACAACACATGTTTTTTGCTCCACAGTTCAAATACAAAACCAGCCTGGACATATAGTGCATTTGTAAGGCAAATAAATTAAAACCACAAGACATGCCCATTGCTTCACAGTTCTCATGCATACCTTTTGGACCTTATGGACTATGCAGCTTGATCATAGTACATTTGTAAAAAAAAAAAATTGTTTGTTTATTCAGATGTAACAGTTACTTCCACTTTCATTAGGTGTGAAGTACTCTATGGATAGAGATAACTCTTGCAGCTTTACTGCAGTAGGGAAAAATTCATTAAAAATTGCAGGATTGACCAATTTCCTTGAAATAAAAATAAACAGAGTCCTGCCATCTTGGGCTACAAGTGTGCCCAATTTCAGAACTTTAAGCCCAGCTATTCTAGAAATGTAAAGGGTTGGGGGGATGTTGCACTTTGAAGGCAAAGGGCAGAATCCTTCACATGGGGGTGGAGTGGTGATTGGTGGGTAGGGGGAAGGCTTCAGTTCCAGAAGTTTTTGTAATTCTCTGCCATGAAACAAACCACATATAGGCCTTTTTGGAAGTTTTTTTAATTCAAAAAATCATTAAAATGAACATATTGATCAATCAGCTTCAAAATCAACACACAGAGTCCTGATAATCCATCCTACATCAGTTCTAATTTCAGAACTCTAGTTCATATTGTTCCAGAAATATAAAAGAGGCCCTCTTTTCCCTTGGGGAACATCATGGAGTCCTCTAGGAGAGTGGGCACATGGACCTGGGCCCAGAGGTGCTCTTACCCCTGGACTTCCAGGCAGACGTCCAGGGTCTCCACACTCCCTGGGGCCCCCCAAATCCTCTTTATCCACATCCTCCACACATCCTGGGTGGTGTGGTCACTATGCTGCTGGCCCGTGCTCTGCTGGGTGGCCGGGTGTGACTGTGACCTGTGCTGGGTGGCCGAACATGACCTCTGCTTTAGAAATAGAGGGGGGAGTGGGGAAAGAAATATGTGGGACAAATATGTTGTTCCATGTTGTAATGTTTCTGCTAATGCATATTTGCATAAATACATCTGTTTTATTTTCTTACATTCTTGTGAGTTCGGTTGCTATTTGTGCCTTCAAATATTCACATGTTATATATATATAGTGTTATGGGGTGTGTGTGTGTGTGTGTGTGTGTGTGTGTGTGTGTAGGGGAATGATGCTTAACTTGCAGTGGGGAGTTGGGAGGGAGGGGGGCTCCAAAGGCATTTAGGTCCAGGCTCCAAAATAATCTAGGTGTATCGGAGGTTGATGAACCCGTGGTTTCCATTTCAAATTCAAACCATAAATCACATTGTAGATGCTCTTCTACAATATGGATGCCTGGCAACCTCCAGTTAAAGGACAGGACAGCCCCTCCCTCTGCCTGGTCTGCCACGGGTGATCCCAGCAAACTCTGTAATGTCAGCATTGCCAGACTGTGGGCAAGGCATCAACATGTCACCAGAGCAGCTGCCATTGGCCACAATCTTAAAGGGGACATGCCAAGCGTGATTGTGCATTTTCAAAATGGTCCACCCACCCTCAGCACGGAAAGGGCATTTAAATCCCGTTAAATGCCATGTCATGCCAGCAGTTCTTCTGACAGCGATTGCACGGCTGCCCTCCTAAGAGCAGCACAACAAAACTATCACACAAGCATGATGTATGGGGGGCGGGATCTTGGGGGAGCACTATTTCCCTGTTACTCAGGATGGGAAGGGACTTCCTAGGAGGGGATATGTATATGAGGGAGGGCAAAGGATCCTGGGGGAGTCTGCCCTACCATGAGCTAGGATGCTCTTGCAAGGACTCGCCCCAGCAAAGCCGTCTATGCAGATCAAATCTGCATTCCTGCTCCCCTGGCAGCTTGCTGCCGTTGGACTACTCCTTTCATGAGAGGGCCAGTCTACTGGGGAGGACAATTGGGTTGAACATCCTAGGTCTTCTGTAAGACTGCGCACTCAGGAATTGAGCTAACCCAACAAAGGGGGCCCCACTTGCATGGGGCTCCACTCTCTATGGTTAACAATAGACAATTTGCACTCCAATGCTCTCCTCCCCTGGGAAAGCTTGCATGGACCCAAAGGAGATTGTGGTGCTGCATGTGTCAGAGCCTAGCCGCATCTGCGGACGGGGGAACACCAACCTGACACTCTCTTGAGAGAGCTGTACATGGGAGAAGAGATTGCTTTGTCATCACCCGGCTCCACAGATGTTCTTCTCATGAGTTGTGAGGGGATGTCCTCATGGCCTTACACTCTCATGAGTGAGCAGTCCACTTGGGATCAGCATCCACAGGGCCGTCCCTAGTGGGGTGCGGGGCTGGGGGCGAATCAGCATGTGCAGGGCCTCCTTAACATTTCATATCATTACAGAATCATACTGATTGATGACATACAGTGTAAATAGTGTGAGTGAGGTTTCTGGACATGTCAAACCAGCTTGGACATATAATACATTTCTAAAGAAATAAAAATAAAAAGCACAACACATGCTTCACAATTCTCAAACCTTCTGGGTTGAAAATCAACTTGAACATACTGCATAAATAAATAAATAAATAAATATTATATATTGTTTGTTCCAGAATTTTTTGTAATTTTCTGCCATGAAACAAACCACTTATAGGGCTTTTTGGATGGGTTTTAAAAAACACACAAAAAAACCCAACAATTTGTCCAATCCACTTCAATTTAAATACACATATTCCTCCCACCCTGCTCTACATCTCTGCTCAATCCCAAAGCCCTATGGCAAGCCAATCCCTAAATATTTAAGTGGGGGTGGAATAACCACAAAAAGGAAATCACATCATACCTCCATTACTAAGGCTGGGCTGGACAGAGAGTCCGCAGAGAGCTCTGGTGCTGGACACTCCCTGCCTGCCTGCCTGCCTCCTTGCTTGCTTGCTTGCTTGCTCAGCTTCAGGGAGGCCTGCATGGAGACCTCTCTGGAAGCCCCGCCCACCCAACAAACAGCTGAGAGGTGGGAGAGGGAGCTCTAGCAGCTTGCCTGGGAGCCTTTCAAGCTGCACACAGACACAAAAGATGGGCTCCGGCTGGGTTGAGGGGCATGATAAGTGGCTGGGATTCGGGGAGAGAGGAGGGCAGGCTGCACAGCAGTGTGCCAAGATCGAGACCTGGCCAGTTCTGGGCAATTGCCCTGGTCGCCCTGCCCTAAGGACAGCCCTGAGTATGCATCGCTATCACATATGAAGAATCTGCCTTATCACTGTTGGCAATGCTGTTCCTGCTGCCAAACCCTTCTCATGAGTAAGCCTTGGGACCAAACAGGTATCCTCAAGGGGCTGCCCCCCCCTTCTTCAAGTTTTTTGTGCAAAAACATAGAAATTGGCTGTTGGGCCCTCCCTCCAGCTCCCAAAGGGTCAGAACACTTACTGGAGTGGGAGCTGCCCCCACCCCTGAGCTACAATGCTGCCTGATGATGCCTGCAGTGGTGGGAGAGCTCAGACAGATGGCAGCCCTAGAGGCAGCCTGGGGAGTGGGTAGAGAGACAGCATGGCCCGCAGGCAGGAGCCACATGGAAAGGCTCTGGATTGTCCTGAATGCAGGGCATTTCTTAAAGGGCATTTATCTGGAGATGAGTAGGTCAGCAGAGATGGGAGCTTGCAGACCCTGATGGCTCCATGGGGGAGCAGGGTAAGCCCTCTCCCTGATAGGTGGAGGAGGAACAGGGTGACTGACAATCCCCTCCCCACCCCTCTGAGGCCTATATACCCCTAACAGCAGGATAGCAATGATGGAGAAACTGCCATAGGCTGTTCAAGCATCCCTGGTTGGGACTGCCTTTTAAACCCAACACCCGGATACCTACTCCGCCATATGTTCCCACCCCGGCACTGTAATGGGGTGTCCTGCTTATGTTGCCAGCTGGATTGTTTGTGCTTGTGAACATACATCAACATTGTCGCTTCATTCTCAGGACCAAAGCACTTTAATGTCCTCCCTGTCAAGCCATCCCCATTCCCTGCTGCTTGCTGGGGTGGGGTGGGGACAGAGTGGAAAGAGGAAATGCCCCAATGTGACTTTGCTGCTTGACAGGCTGACAAGCTTGGGATGAGATGAGGTGGTGTCCCTGTTGCCGTCTGCATTGCTGCATCAGAGACAGGAGGGGCAGGGCTGATGCTTAGAGAAGTGGCCAGGGAGAAGCACCACAGGCATGGAGCCGGCACAACCACGGGCAGGTCTGCACCTCTGTCTCTGTTATTGCAGTTCCAAAAACTGCGCAGAACCATGGTTATGGTGCCATCCACATTTGGACATAATGCTTCAGTGGCCAAACCTCTGATCTTGGCAGCGAACCTTACTGCAAAGTGAACGTTCAAACTGGAGTTTGGCAAGGCAAACTGCAGGTCACTTTCACCATGAAACCACAGTTGCATGCATTCAGATGTGCAACCACCATTGCATGCATTCAGATGTAACAGAGTGCCAACCTCTGCCCTGTTTAACTCCAGTTTTTTGTTATGTCTGAATTTGGAGGGAGAGAGAGAGACGTTTGAGGGGCAAACATTACAAAAAACTCACAATCCTCTACTGCAGGGCATGTTTTGCCAGAAATGAACCCAAGGAAGACTCAAACTTCTCCAGGCTTTCCAACCAGAATTTTTTAGACATACCAGCTGCCCATGACAGTTGTAGTAGTATAAGAACAGTGGGAAGCCACAGAAAAATCTGCCATGTGTCATGGTGCTATGTGTTAATAAGTTGCAAAACTTTCTTAATTACTTCCTGCCCTTCCCCAAAATCAGTTTTACAAGATGTGGATTTTTTGCATAGGTGAAGCCAAACATTAGTGATGTTTAATATGCTGAAGGTAAAATTACTAGGTGATATCCATTCTTACATTTAATTCTCTGTAAAATTTCATTGGCCACACTATTCAAGATAAAGTGCCACTCCCGAGGCACTAATGGAGCTAAATTGCCAGTCAATATTTAAACACTAGCCACAGAAAAGATTTAAGTGGCTAGCCGTTTCTGGAAAGTACTCTCTTTGACCCAGACCCCCCCTTTTAAAAATGCTACATTACCCTCAGGGCTTTTTACCTTCCCACAACACTTGACTCTGTTATCTCCATTTCAGAACAAACAGAAAACATTTTATTCCTACCAGCCAAGTGTCATTCACA
Source organism: Hemicordylus capensis (assembly GCF_027244095.1). Lineage (NCBI taxonomy): Eukaryota > Metazoa > Chordata > Lepidosauria > Squamata > Cordylidae > Hemicordylus > Hemicordylus capensis. Next base: position 384,512,989 of record NC_069658.1, read on the forward strand.
CCAGCTGTTCCTGATACAAGGTCTTGGCTTGTTTGTGTGCAACTTTTCTGCACACGCACGCACGCGCACACACACACATACACACACACACACACACACAGCCTCCGGATGTGCACCTACCTGTGAGCCCTAATAAATCCATTCTTCTGGCTCCTTCCAATTGGCTGCTTTTCCTAAAGATCAAAGCAGATTTATTGTAATTCCTTCCCCTCAAGAATTTAACTTCTTGCTTTCCCGGATATCTTTCAATCAGTCATAAAGATAAATGAGAAGGCACAAATGAATGCAACATCAGATAACAGGCCCCTTGCCAACTTGCAGTAATGACAATTAGGACAGCTGTCAAACAATGTCTTGTATTTGTTTTCTCCCTTTCTGTTTGGTTTGAAGGATTGGGGGTGGGGTGAAGAAGAGAAAACACTTTATCCATCCACTCTAACTTCCAAGTCTAGCTCATTTAATCAATTCCAAATAGATTTACACGATATTCTTCAGTCTGTGTTAAAAACAAACAAAAAACTTCATTTTGGGCATCTGACCTATTACAAGCAGCCTTTCATCGGGAATTTAGAATCTTTTAAAAATCCAGTTTATGTATTGGACCGATTTTTGCTGATGAAACCTTTGAACTACTGAGTGTTAAGCCTATACAGCAGACAAGCTAAAAGAACAATGCTGGAGTGGCCTCAGAAGAGGAGGCACATGGCATTTGGTGGCAGCTCTGCCTCCAGGAACTATGATTAGGGGACAGACACCCAAGGGACAATTTGTTTTCTTCTGGGCACCTAGACAGTGGCAGAAACATCTTTGTATTCATAGCTTAATACTCAGCAAAAAATTGTTCCTCGCTGTCAGAGTAGCCGGTCTGAATCTCATGTTGGCATTCCTTTTTGTGTTTGAATATTTGTTTTGACACTGTTGTTCAGGCTTGTGAGTAGAAAAGGATTTGTCCTGTTGGGCATGCAAATAAAGACATGGATGGGGGTTTTAACCATGAAGTGTTGAAGGAGTCAAAGAGCCTCTTTGATATTGGAACTGACCCTTGTTGCTGTCTGCTGCACTGACATAAGGGTTACCCAGTACCCTTCTTGAATCTGAGCCAGAAGGAGTTAGTTCTGGCAGCCTGATGGCCCTACAGGGGAACCCTGCTGTACACGGGGGTTCCATTCCATGGGAGAACCACAGATATCAGTGCTCTGAAGTCAATGGAGTGGGGGTGGGGGTGGGGTTAGGTTCCTGGAGGCTGGCAAAAAGGGCAAAAAACAAAAACACACTCAAAAAGGAAAATAAAGTTTTCCAAGACTGTCTGGACCTTGGAAGCCACGACCCTCTCAATTACCTTGTCCAACCATGGAAGGTTGGAGACAGGCCTGTAGTTACCCAACTCTGAGGGTAACATTGAACATTATAGTGGCATTTCCAGAAATGAAATATTTTTCCACAGTTTTAGGAACATAGGAAGCTGCCTTTGGTCCATCTAGCTCAGTATGGTCTGCACTGAATGCAGCAGCTCTCTAAGGTTTCAGGAAGGAGTCTTTTCCAGCCCGACTTGGAGAGATGACAGAGAGGGAACCTGGGACCTTCTGCTGGCAAGCATGTTGATGCTCTTCCACTGAATTATTGTCCCATCCCCTAAGGGGAATATCTTACAGCACTCACACATAGAGGTGGGTCTCACAATCAGTGAGACCCGCTTTTGCCGGTTTTGCAGGTAGAGAGTGGGCTAAGCCCGCTCTGCCCGCAGATGAGCAGGGCAGGAGCCCTGGGCAGCCGGATTCGCCACCCACACGACTGCCGGCTCCATGACAGAGCTGGTGGGGGCCGGGGAGTTTGGGGGCCACGCAGCCCCCAGAAGTTCCAGTATGCCCTGCGCGCGCATGCAGGGCATACTGGGGAGACCCCTGAGCCAGGAGGCTGCTTTTCAGCCTTCCGCCGGGGGGGGGGGTGTCTACTGGTGAGTAGCTGCAGTGAGGAGCCACGCCACAGCTACTCATGATCCCCAAAACCAGGTTTGCAGAGTGCTTGCTCCACAAACCCAGTTTAAGGGGTGGGCTACTTGAGCGGGTTATCCGCTCAAGAACCACTGCGCTCGCAGCTGAGCCCGGTGATTCACATGGTTGTAGGAAATCGGGCTAGTGGAGGCTAGCCCTATTTTCTACAATCGTGTGAATAGCCTCATAGTCTCCTATCCCAGTGCAAACCTTGGCAGATCCTGCTTAGCAAAAGGGACAATTCAGATGCCTGCTTCAGGGGCGGGGTGTGCACTCATTTGCAAGGGAGGAGGGGATCTGGAAGGAGCTCTCCCTTGCTGTTCATGAGTTTGTCCATGCAGCGGAAGCTGCTTTAAGGAAAAGCGGTGAGGGAACTTCCTCCCCCACCACAACTCTTCCTCCCAGTCCCCGCTTTAAGCTGCTCCATTCTGCCACGCAGGCAGCAGGCGGGATTTTAATGAAAAAAGGGGACTTGCCTCTTATCCCCCGGTGTTCCCTGCAGGCAGCAGCCACTGTGCAGCCTTCTTCACTGGCTGCTCCGCCACTGCAGCGCCATTTAGAAGCAAAGGGGGGTTTCATCCTCACCACCCCTACCCTCCTCGCTGTGGCGGTGGTGCGGATCTCTTGCCGCCACCAGCAGTGGCAGTTTTAAACGTTTCAAAAAGAAACAACTTTTTCCCACCCCAAGATGTACCGCTCTCCCAGAATTCGCCACCATAGGCAATTGCCTCTATTGCCTCTGCAGTAATCCGCCTATGATCTCACCCATATCCTCTCTGTGATTTTTGACCGAAGAGTGCTCCCTCTCCTGCTCCCTTTCCTGGCATGTTTGTGCTCTGAGAGCATGCCTTAACCGTGTGGGGATCTGAGCAGAAACTGCTGTAAATCTGCTGCTGATAATAATAACGTGAAGATGAAACAGTCAGTTGTGAAAAAAGTCCCAGCCGACTCATACTAATGGCTTTGTCGTGTTAATGGAAAATTCTGTTTCAAAGATGAAAGAGAGATATTTTAAAAGTCCTTATGCAACACTGAAATTGTACTGCTCTGAACAAGATGGAGGGGAGGAGAGTGAGTCTTTTATCCACTAAATCTCACTCTTCCTTTCTTCTTGATTTCCTAATGGAGTGAAATTCTCAGAAATACCATTATAGTAAAAAGTATGGATTTTATAGTCATAATGTGACAACTTGTGTGACTCAACTTTCCTCCCCCTCAAATTGTCCCCGCTACGCCCAGGAAGAAATCAAGAAGAAATGGAATAATAAGACTCCTTATTCATTCACCTTCAATAATGTGGTAGTAGAAAAGAGAGTGATAAGATCAAATGCATAGGCTGTACAGGCACTTACCCTGATGGTTTGACTTAATTACATAACTACTTAATTAGGGTCCATACTCAATTCATTTTCCCTCCTTTTATTAGACAGCAGTCAATGGAGGCCTACAGATGGAGAATTTTATTCTCTGCCAGGCAGAATGCCTGTCGTGCTAGGCCCAGCAGTACATGTAAGTCCCAGACCAAAGGAAGTATTGTCTAGACAGGACTGCAGGATTCCATGCTACACAACCAGACAATGACCAAGGGGAGCGAAGGAGAGTATTCCTGGAATCTTGAAAGTCCCCCCCCCTTTTTTTTTAATAAGCACTAGATTGATCTGAGATCTCAAGAGAAGACTTAACACTCTGCTCAAAGGAAATCCCTCTTGGAAAGTGATGGGCAATAAAGATATAGTGAGCAGGTCACTAGGTATTTAGATGAAGTAGAGGCCTGTAAGATTCCATTGTAATAGAATGCTGGTCTTCAGAAAATTCGCTGCAAATTTCAGTAATTCTAGACAAGAAAAACATTTCAGAGTGGTACTTTTGCTGTTCTTCAAACAGGTGGAAAGTGTGATATTGCCACTGATTACTCTTCACATGGCAAAGATTCTGAACATGTTGATTGTATTCACACAAGCATGGAACTGAGCAGCATTCAATTTTTTTTTTAAAAAAATGTGTTATTTAATTTTAGTTATCTTAAATTATTTAGTTAATTTTAATATAATGTTATTTAGTTCTTACAAAAGAGAAAATAATGTGTTATCGTATATTATCTTGAAAATTAGTATTCTAATGTGCTCTCCCGGCTCCAGGAACATCTTGGAGGAAACTGATTATCTAGACCCGTTTCAGACTGGCTTTCGGGCAGGCTATGGGGTGGAGACTGCCTTGATTGGCCTGATGGATGATCTCCAGTTGGGAATTAAGTGTGACTCTGTTGGTCCTTTTGGACCTCTTGGCGGCTTTCTATACTATTGACCATAGTATCCTTTTGGAGCATCTGAGAGGGTTGGGAGTGGGAGGCACTGCCTTGCAGTGGTTCCGCTCCTACCTTTCAGGCAGGTTCCAGATGGTGTCCCTTGGAGACTGTTCTTCAAAATCTGAACTTTTATATGGTGTCCCTCAAGGCTCTGTATTATCTCCAATGTTGTTTAACATCTACATGAAACCACTGGGAGAAATCATCAGGAGATTTGGTGCAGGGTGCTATCAGTATGCTGATGACACCCAAATCTATTTCTCCATGTCAACCTCATTGGGAGAAGGCATAACCTCCCTAAATGCCTGCCTGGAGGTGGTGATGGGCTGGATGAGGGATAACAAACTGAATCCAGATAAGACAAAGGTACTTATTGTGCGGGGTCAAAACTCGGGAAAGTTGCTGATCTGCCTGTTCTGGATGTGGTCACTTCCCCAAAAAGAACAGGTGCGCAGTCTGGGGGTGCTTCTGGATCCGAGCCTCTCCCTGGTGTCCCAGGTTGAGGCGGTGGCCAGAGGTGCCTTTTATCAGCTTCAGCTGATACACGAGCTGCATCCGTTTCTTGAGATAAACAACCTCAGGACAGTGGTACAGTACATATGCTGGTAACCTCCAGACTGGATTACTGTAATGCACTTTATATGGGGCTGCCTTTATATGTGGAAACTACAGTTGGTACAAAATGTGGCAGCCAGATTGATCTCCAGGTCATTTTAGAGAGACCATATTACTCCTGTTCTGAAAGAGCTACACTGGCTGCCAACAAGTTTCTGGGGAAAATACAAGGTGCTGGTTATAACCTAAGTTAAGTGTGCCATCAAGTCGATTTCGACTCCTGGTGACCACAGAGTCCTGTGGTTGTCTTTGGTAGAATACAGGTGGGGGTTACCATTGCCTCCTCCTGTGCAGTATGAGATCATGCCTTTCAGCATCTTCCTATATTGCTGCTGCCCAACAGAGGTGTTTCCTATCATCTGGGAAACATACCAGTGGGAATTCAAACCAGCAAGCTTCTGCTTGTTAGTCAAGCATTTCCCTGCTGCACCACTTAAGGTGGGTGGTCATATCCGATAAAGCCCTAAACAGCTTAGGCCCTGTGTATTTAAAAGAACGGCTTCACCATGAGCCCCATGGCCAATTAAGGTCATCCAGAGAGATTTGTCTGCAGTTGCTACCCGCTTGTCTGGTGGCTACACAGGGACAGGGATGTACGAGCACATTTGGAATCGAACCAGTTTGATGTCGAACCGTGTGGAGGAACGAGGCTTAGACCTCTTGGGTTTCTGTAAATAAGCCCCTGCATTGTATCTTGTGTTAATATTCCCAAACATCTTGTAAAAGAAGCCCTGATAAATAAATTGTGTTATATTCTATTCATAAAAACTCTGCAGTATTGTAAATAGGATTTCTGTGATTGCAAATCCCTGTGCATGGAGAAGGATGGCAGCGTCAAAAGTTCAATCTTGTTTTTCTATAGTTTCACATTTGGTTCAGCATTTGACAGTAGGTTTTTGGAGGGAAAGGAGATTTTTAAAAAGAGAAGGCATTTTTTGTTTGTTCTGATTGGCTGGGCTGAGGAACTGATGGGCAGAGAAACGACCTATATTGGGAGTTTTTCAAGAGGGAAGGGAGAGTCCTAGGAGGGAAGTCGAGAGAGAGTCAGAGGCCTGGAAGATGGAGGAGTCAAGAGTCTGCTGGAGAGAGGACTAAGGAGTCCAAGAGAAAGTCTTGGAAGCCAGAGAAGTCAAGTCTGCTGGAGAGAATCAGAGCTGAAGTCAGGAGAGCCCTGGAGGAAAGCCCTGGAGGTGAGAACAGTGAGAGCCTTGGGAGCAGTAGCAGCAGAAAGGAGAGTTGAAGAAAGGCAGTCAAGAAAGGAGCCAAGAGAGCTGAAGTCTGCAAGTGTCTGCTGGCATCTGCTGGAGTCTGCTAGAGTTAGCCCACCCAGCAAGAAGTGGAAAGGACTGCGAGCTGAAATCACAGAGAAAGAGAGCCAGGCTGGATTGAGCCCCAGACCTGTGCTATCTTCTGTACAAAGAAGTCTGTCCTGCCAGCCAGCCAGAAGCTGAAAGAAAGGACTCTGAATAAGTACTTGTATAGAGCCAGGCAATGATTGCTACAGTTTTTTTAGTTATCCTGACCTGCTCTGTAAGTACTGCTTTGTGTTGTATTTTTCTGTAAAAGAAATGTTTTAATTGAGAAATTTTGTTTTTTCCTAAAAGTAAAAGCTTGTTGATTGTCTCCACCCCATACCTATAGGCCTTTCCACTCTAGTGAGGTTTGGTTTGGGTTTTTTTTAATTTTGGAAGGGCTGTTGCAATGGATTTAGCCATACCAAAAGCCCACTTGGTGGCACCAGTGAAGGAGTTAGGAGGATTAGAGGGCTGTTCCCCACACCTGGTAGCCAGGTGGGATAACTGGTCCTCTACAAACCGGACCTTTTATGGAAAGAATGTTTTATTTTATTTTTTTTAACTTTCCCGCTCAGGGCGGGGGGCTTCTGTTGGAGATGAACTTCCAGTGCATTGACCTTTTGCACCAACTGTCCTAATGACCACTAGGGGCATTGGGAGTAGAGACAGTGAGTGAGGGTCTCCCTATCTGTCCCTACTCTATGACCCCTGAACTGACTCCGCAGCACTTCCTGTGCTGAGTCACAATCCTTCCTTTCCTCCTAGAGAGCAGATGGAAACATATCTCTCTCTCTCCTTACCTATCCACTATGTAGTCCTTTAGATTAGATATAGGTCTTTCCTGTCTAAGTGTATTTAACCAATAAATGTTTAGTGTTTAGTCATACAAGGATCTCCATGTGTTTTCTCTAAATAGCTGTAATATCCAAACCATCCTCTGCTACCTACTCTGTAGCTGGAGTGTGTGCTCATTCCTTAGTGCTCTGCTGTTTTACCTATTGTGGGTAAAAATCAACAACCTCTAACAGCTTTTGGGGGGTGTCCATGAAGGTTCTCCCTCACCCCACTGGCCTGGGGGAGGGGAATTTTTTTTTTAAAAGAATGTTTTTTGTGAAAGGTTCACAAACCCCTCTGGACTGAACCGAACCGGGGGGGTGGGCGTTCAAGAGTATGCCAGACAGAACTGGCCTGGCCCGGTTCAGGTCCGGTTTGAACCCAAACCAGACCAGACCAGCCGGTTCCATGCACACCCCTACACAGGGATGGGCCTTCTCTGTTGCTGCTCCGAGACTCTGGAATGAGCTCCCTGCTGAGATAAGAGCCTTACCTTCTCTGACAACTTTTTAAAAGTCTCTAAAGACTCCCCCCCCCAGCTTTTTAACTTGACTGTGATTTTAAATTGTTTTAAGATTTTCATTTTTAATCTGTTTTATGTTGTTGTAAACCACCTAGAGACAGAAGTTTGGGGTGGTCTACGAATATGAAAAACAAAATACATCTTTCCATTAGCTTTTCCAATAACATTTCTTCTTTTTATATATAGTATTATGATTTAGAGGCCTATTCATTCTGAAATGAATAGGTCCAACTTGACAAATTTAGACTCAGTTCAGCCAGAAGCAATGGCCACTTTGGGTCCAATCAGGCCTGAGTTGAGGCCAGATTTGGTCAGATCACTTTGAGGTTGAATAGGCCTCAAAGTCCCTGAACTTATCAGGTGGGCCTCTTTATAATTTTTTTTTCTTGTGCCAGGGAAAGGGAGCAGTAATGTCCAGTTCCAGTCCATGGCGATAGATAGATAGATAGATAGATAGATAGATAGATAGATAGATAGATAGATAGATAGATAGATGCTCCCTGTCCCCAAAGGGCTCACAATCTAAAAAAAGGAACATAAAATAGACACCAGCAGCTGCCACTGGAGGGGTGCTATGCTGGGGATGGGTAGGGCTCTCCCCCTGCTAAATAAAGACAATCACAACCTTTAAAGGGTGCCTAATGAGGCAAGATAGCAAAGCAATAGCACCATGGATAGGTCCATGGGAAACATTGTTCCAATAACAGCCAGAGGCAGTTGTTGGAACAACAGAGTTCCATTATGGGAGCTCTCCCAAGCTCTGGCCTGGTGTCAGGGCCTGACTCTGGTGCTGGTCCTGCCTCTTTGGGGTCACTGTTCAGGGATGGGGTTATGACAAGCAGCTGCTCAGTGTAGGCTGGCTTCTACTTCAAAGGACTGTCAGAAGTCAACTACTACTACCACAATTTTTTGTTTGTTTCTTTGTTCCCTGAAGTCCTGGGGACAATTGAAAAGTAACAGAAAAGATCACATTGCCCAGGTGCACCTAAACTGTTCTCAGGAGTCCACAGCCTCACCTCAAGACTTCAGTCAGTCTCCCTTGCAGCTGGGAGCAAAAACGATTACACAGAGGCCTACCCCATAAATACAGGAATCAGGAGGGTTGACGGCGGTTGATACTTCAGCCCCAAATCAAAGCCAGACTTCAATTCAGGGCTGAATTTAATAGGGCCAGCCATCCAAACTACCACACTGAATCAGGGCAACCTCCAAAACTGCAAGGCAAGTTTCAGATTGATTATGGGGTGCTCCACACAGCCCTAAGTTTTGTTGTTTGGAGAGTAACAAAGCTACTGCTCACTTCCATTTATACCAACCCAGCAGGGATGATCTTCTTAGATCATCCCTCTAAAATGAAGCACTTTACATTCTAGCTGTTGTCAAGAAATACTTCAACATAATTCTCCAAAACCAAGTTTTTTAAAAACATCAAACATACAGTCAGTCATGTGTGCTCCCTGCTTTCTTGAGCAGCTCCAGGGGTACAATACTACATGGATTATGGCTTCCTCTAGGGGAGAAATTATGGTACCTTATGTAATATTTGTTTCATTCACAAATGCACAAGTTGAACTAATGATCAAGTTGCAATAGCAGTGTACTCCTATAAGCAACAACAGGTTACATCAGAAAATCAGAGAGAAAACCTTGCACTCTAAGGTGCTTCAGCTCTCTGCTCAGCTCTTTCATTCCAGTCTCCTCACAACCCAAGTTGTTTCTCTCTGTCATGCACAGAGCTGCCTATTTGTTTTCCAAACTGCTACTTTTGTCCCTTAACATATACATGGGGGGTAGCAATAGAGTCCCCTTACACTCCCACGTCAACCCTTCTCATCTGGTGAATATGGGTACATGCCATTTTAACAAGCTTTTATGGCTTCCGGAGTCAGGATGCTCCAGAGCCATTAACACCTCATTTGGAGACATCTACTGGCCTTCTGGTCCTGGATTATAAGCCCGTGATCTGCCTAAGAAAATAGTTGGCCAGCTAGCATTCAGAATAACAACCCCAAATCCATTACAATAGCTTTTGAAGGTTATAGGGAATACCATGCTATCATTGCCACCTTGAATATATATATATATTTTTTTAGAAAGGCAGGATATAGTTACATCCCCACCACCAAAGGAAGGAAGGAAGGAAGGAAGGAAGGAAGGAAGGAAGGAAGGAAGGAAGGAAGGAAGGAAGGAAGGAAGACCCACCAATAAGTCTCACTGTCTGGACAGGTTCAAAATATTTGGCAAATGTAGACATTTGCCATCTCCAGCAAGTATCACCATGTATATGTTGAACATATTTCAAATGCTAGGTACTAATGAAACTGGCTTTTATAGAAGCTTTAAAAAATGTATTTGCTGTATTTCTTTCTACATTCCTCCAGAGCTGAGCACCACTTCTCTACTAATCTCTTTTCAAATTATCATTACTTACTTACTAGTATGTATTTTGGGGATCTAACACAGTATGTTTATATCTGAGCCCTTATCAGGGGTGGCTCCTTCAGGAGGCCAGGTGAGGCGATGCTTTCAGGCTGCAGCTACTCCAGGAGGCAGCAAGTGCAGGCACCCTACCCTGATCTGTGCCATGGCTGTCACCTCACTGGTCTGCTGCCATCACTTCAACTGTGCTGCCACCACACCTTCCTACCATTGCACCCACCCGTTTGCTGGCCCACTCCCATCTGCTTCGCTAGCTCAGGCACAAGCTGCCACTCTTCCCCCTCATGCTGGCTTCAGTTTCTGGTTCATGTCACTGCTGATTGCTCTTTACACAGCTTAAGGCAGCATGGAGTGTGCCTTGGGCAGCCCCAGGTGGCCTTTCGTCTGTGCTAACCCCAGTGGTCTCCCTTTCTCCTGTCCCTTTCTTTCAGCATGAAACTTTGTCCAGTGTCAAAGCAGAAACGTTTTACTTAGAGGAAAGAGAGAGACCCCAGGGCATAGGGAGCTTGGCCACGGCTGAAGGACAAAGTCCTCTGGTGGCTCCCACACCCACTAGGCTTTACAATGCTGCAGACAGCAGTTCGATGCCTAGGACAGTGGATCATGAAATCACTGACTGGGAGCTCCTTTCCCTGCCTTCTCAACAAGCTCCCAGACAGGAATTCCAAGAACCCCTGACTGGGGAAGGGAAACTCTGCCGGGGTTGGTGGGCCCCGTCCTTGGCATTGGCCCAGCCCATTTGCATCTGATGTCAGATGCAGGGGTGTGGCCAATGCCCGGGAGAGGGACTGTTTGGACCTTCTGCCATCCCTCCCTAGTCAGCCTTTCATTGAAATGCTGACTGGCTGGGCTTTTCTAACCCTAGCAGACCCTGCATTTCAGTGAAACACTGACTGGGGAGGAGAGGGCTGTGCCTCATGCTCCCAGACAGTGAGCACTTTGTTCAACGGTTAGGTGTGGGAGTGGGCAAGAGGGTGCCCTGGCCTTGGTGACCCACCCAGACCCTGGCCACCGTGGGACAATCATTCCCCTTGCTCCATGGTCCCTACATCCCTGGGGCCAGCGAGCAAGTGAAGGGCAGCTCCTTGCTATTCATCTAGAGTGGCAACTAGCAACAAGCTGTTCTTCCACTCTTTTCTTTGTGTTACACACATCCTCATGCGGGTGAAGCAGGTAGTGTTGAGGGGCAGGAAGAGAAACACTGATGTCGGGATTTCCTACCCTCCTCCATGAGACAGAGTTGTTTACCCAGTCAAACGGTGGTGTGCCGAGAGAAGCAGAGGGCTCCAGTCGACAAGACAACCCCAGGAATTACCTTTCAGAAGTCAGGAAGGGCTCAGAGAGGCGGGCAACAGCTGCTGGAGGGTGGGTGGGTACAGCCCAAGAGGCAGAAGAATGGTGGAGATGGAATAGCGATGATATGTTCTGGTGGTAAAGAAGTTCAGCCCAAGAGATTATCTGGATACAGTAGGTTGAGTTCAAAAAAATAATAATAAAGTTTTATTAAGAAACTAAAACATAGCATACTGAGAGAGAGTCATTGAACAAAATACCCAAACATGCACTAGCCTTCAACAACTGAACAATTTTATCTGCCTGTTAGGCTGCTTTAGCACATTACATTGCCCCCATTCACCCCGCCACACTCTCAGGTGATCTGATCTGGGAGACTGGGACGGGGAGTGGCTACATGGGCTTTCTCCATCTAATGATGGACAGCCTCAGCAGCCAATTGGATATGGAGAAAGGGAGGAGCTTCCTACCCTCAACTCTGTTTAGAAACAACTGCAGTCTTCAGACGACGCACCACTGCTTTCTAACCAGTGTTATCTCCCATGAAACCAAAGAGCAACTCCAGAGAGTAGCAGGGAACGTGAGTGGGACGTGCACCGATTTCTCTGATACTGACAATATTAATCAGGACATCCCCAGTGCTAACATTATGGCTCAGTGTACCAGAATTGCAGTTGATGAGATTGTCAGTGAGAAATGGCCAACATGGGATTTAGGTACATTGCTATGTCAATGATGATATTTCCAATCAAGTCTTTTGTTCTGTTTGAGCTGGAAAAATTATTGATCCAGGTACTGGCTCTCCTCTTATCTCGTCTTATATCATAGAAAAATTTGCAGACACTGTTATTGGAAAGATACTAACCCCCATCCATACACATGAATGTTGCTCAGGATTATACCAATGCATTTTTAAAACCAATTTGTTCTTCAAGCAACAAATATTTGATTTGTTTTTTAAAACCATCTTTGATGCTTTCACAGATTGCTGGAGAATTAAAACTATGCTGCCATATATTATACCAATTTCACTAAACAAATGGGTCTTTGTAGTCCTAATGGTTCAGTACTCATATATCTTGGTAAAAAGTAGTGATGGTTGCTTCTGTTCAGTGAAATCCATCTGGCTAGTCAGGTGAAAGGCTGGGCTGGGCTGGGCCTGGCCTGCACACAATTTGTGATTGACCAAGCAGAATGCAAACCACTGGCATGTATTGCTGCCAAAAATATGACAAACCTCCTGTTGTTCAAGTTCCGGGCAGGCAGTACAGCCCCGGTAAGCTACCGTACATGGCTGGTGGGCTGGGTTAACTCATTGGTTGTGCAGCCCTAAACTATGCAAATAAGAGAGGGGCCAATTCTCCACAGCTCTCACAATAACCCACAAAGTAAGCTGGATGCTATCTGAGACATAAGGGCTAGGAGGACTAATCATCCCCTGCCCCAGACATGGTTGCCAGTGCTCTATGTAATATAATCCTCGGCAATACACCCTTTGTTAGCAATTAAGAATATCAATCTGCAGTACCCCATACAGAAAGATAACTTGTTCTTAAGAAGATAAACTTATGCTTAAGAAGCACACGACTCAGGCTTGGTTCTGGCTATTTTTCAGCTAGAAAAGCACAAGCCCAATTCTTTCCTCAGCTAGGCAACTGTAAATTGGAGGTCTCTTCATTGGTGTTATATTTTCCCCTCTTTCCGGTGTAACAAAAGCTGAGAAGTTTATACTTCTATTTAATTTCCAGATCTCCTTTTCCAATAACAAAAGGTTGGTTTCAGTTACAGAAAAAACAGTTGTGAACCCAAAGGAAAAACCTGAAACTTTCGTGCATGTTCATCCCTGCGTGGTGGAAAACCCTCAACTTCTTGACATTCTCCCCCTCTTCATTTTCTATAAATTTTACTTTGTTCTATTGGTTAGTCTGCACAGCTGTACAATCTCCTCCACCTCAACATAATTACATTAGACATATGGAGGCAGCCGAGTTGCCTATCAAGCTGGCATATAATGAATTTACTTGTCGTTCAGAGGTCATGATGTCACAAAAGGTTTTCTCATTATAAAGAGCCTTTAGTGGCTTATAGAAAGTCTCCAAAGTCTCTGTTTTCTCACCTCCAAAAAAATTTACCTATTTATGGTGCTGGGGCAGTCTCGCTTTTGATATTATTATTTTTTGTAGACAGCATGTTTCTAACATTCACTCCATTGTCTCTACCCCAAGGTGCTGATATGCATTTTTGAGAGCAGAAATTAATTTTCATAATGTTTCCTTCTGTATCAGTTGGAGAGCAGACAATGAGACATCAGGTGTTCTCACAAAGTCCTCCCCACATTCAGGAAATGCAGGGAGGGGGACCGTGCACTCTGGCCATGCCCCTGGGCAGCTTCAGACTTGGTGCTTTTCTGAAAGAGGCTGAGTTGAACATGTGGAGCAGGGCTGCACAACGTCTGCCCTCCAGTTTTTGAACTACAATTCCCATCACCTCAACTATTGGCCACTGTGGCTGAGGATGATGGGAGTTGTAGTCCAATAACAGCTGGAGAGGGGTGTGCATGGAACCACTCCGGTATGGTTCTAATTTGAACTGAATTCATACTGAACCGCTGGTCCGCAAACCAGTTTGTTAGAAATAGCTGGTGGTTTAGCCATGTGGCTACCATAGGTCCCATTAAGTTACCTGGAAAAAACCACCCTTTCTGTGATACAATGAAAATATTGCTATATGGATCCATACATGCAAACAATCATTTGTAAATTGCAAATGCTATCTTTTGCTAATTTTCTGCTGTTTTGACTGTGCTACCCATTTAACATATAGTACTTAATGTTTTCATCTGTCACATCATGGAGAGTTCTAAAACTAGAAGGCCATATCATATACCCAACTGTAGAAAGTCACAGAATTGCTAGCACTAGAAACATATATAGGTGGGCTCCTATTTTCTGAAATCGAGTAACAAAAAGCAGAATGGGTCAATGTACTCTGTGCCAGAAAAGACTATGAAACAAAGTATTGTGTTTTAATAAAGCACAATCCAGATGCCTAAAGCAAGCAAACTATGCAACATTCTATAGGACTTATGATATATACCTTACCTGTTACATCTAGTCTGCCGATGCATGTTGGTGGTCACTTAGAGGTAGGGGTGTGCACCAAACCAGTTTTGCTGGTTTGGTTTGAATTTGAACTGACCCAGTCCAGCTTGATTCTGGTTGAACCGAACCTGGTCCAACCTCTGGACTGGTTTGAACCAGTTCTTGGACTAGTTCAGGGGTATACTTGTAAAGAGGAATCCAATGAGAATTCCGCTTTACAGGTAAAGTGGCAGGGGGCTTCCCAAGGCCTAGAGGGGTTGGGAGGAGAGTCTGTAGTACTTACAAATAGCAGCTATGGGATGGGGCAGTGGGGGCAGCCTCCCCCATCCCTGCCAGCTTCTCCCAGAGTAGTTAGGGGTAGTGACGGCCCATAACAGGCCTTCTCCAGCCCAGTGGAGGCCAACTTAGTGATGTCACTAAATTTTTGGCATCACAGTTTAATGATCACACAAATGGCCTCTACATGTGTGCAGAAGCCAGAACTGGGCTGAAGACGGTCCAACCCCCCCCCCCGGCCACCTCCACTGCTATTTGTAAGTACTATAGACTCCCCTCCCACCCCCGCTAGGCTTAGGGAAGCCCCCCTGCCTCTTTTCTCATAAAGGGGAATACTCACTAGATTCTCCTTTACCATGAACCATAGCCAGGCCAGTCCGAACTTGGACTTGCACTCTCCTTTGGGGTGCCAGTCTGGTTCAAACTCAGACTGCCCAAATCAGGCCGGCTCTCTTCAAACCGTGGTTCAAATTGAGCCAGCTTGCACACCCCTACTTAGAGGTGTTGTGGAAGTACCTTGTATGGAGCCCATAAGATCATTAACTACGGCTTACCACCCTCATGACTCCATGGTCTTTGGCCTCGCCACTTGATGCACAATGGCCAAGTTTTGTTGTATAGGACATTTGGCTTGCATATGGCCAAATATGGAAAACTGGCTTGAACCATTTATGGAGTTTCTCATCCCTTCTCTAGGAGAAAATTGCAGAGCTACACCAGCCTATCAAATGCAATGGAAGTCTTTCCTGGGCCTGGCCCCCAGTGCCTCTTTATTTAAACAGGAGTACCTCTTTATTTAAACTTCTGCCATTCCCATCCCCAAAAGGATTGTGATGGAAATGGCCTGGAGACTGCTTCTAGCGAGGGGATGGAGGGGTCGTTTGAATATCTCTTGTTAACTACTGCTTTACTGATTTTTTTTCCTCCCCAAAGACTTCCGATGTTTGTTGTGATGTTCTCTGCATTCCCAGCACTGCATTACCTATGATATGTTTCGTTTCGTTTCATTTTTTTTATAATGCAGATACAGCTGGGAAGCTGGGGTATGGGTAAAGGAGGCCTAGTGTCTCACATGGATGAGATAAGAGAAGACAAAGCAAATGGGGAAGAAAGGAAGCTTGTAGCTTTTCAAGTTCAATGAGGCTTACCAGGCTTTGGGGGCCTCTCTGTATCAGAGGCCCTGTTAAAAGAACACACAGAAGTGAAAGCCTGTGCTTTTCCAGGCCCTCTGCTGCCTTTGAAAATCCTCCCAGTTCATGTTTACTCTTGTTTCGCTCTCTCCACCTCCCCACCTTCTCTACTACACACACATCCCTATTTGAAACTTGTGACTTCCCTTTCTGCCAATTCTTAAAAGCTGCCATATGGGAAAGTCAACAGAAGATGATTCTGCCCTGAAGAAGGAGCAGGTGTGATACTGCTTTCTCTACTCCCAGAATGAAAATGCAAGATATATGCAAATAGATTTAACAGTGGCAACATCAGAAATGAATACAATAGATCTGGTTAATCCTTCATCAGCAAATCCACATTTACCTCCTCCCTTGAACTGTCTCCAGTATGGCATGTAAACAGTTCTTCCATCATTTCCTCTCTCTGCCCAGCTCTGGCAGACGAGAGAGAGAGAGAGAGAGAGAGAGAGAGAGTTGAAAATATTGGCAATGGTGGTACACAGCAATATCCAAACCTTTCATAAAACAATTTACACTATAAGAGCAGCTTTCTTGGAAGAGCCTGAAAGATAGATGAGAGAAAGAAATGCTGCTCCTGCCATTTTATCCTTTTAGCAGATAATTCAAATAAGCAAACTATAGAATTATAGAGGGATTAGGATACAGCATGGTTGTGGGCCAGTTCCAGCTGAATATGTCCCTTTAGAAGGAAGCTCTGTGAAGAATCTGTGTGTGGGAATTGCATGTGAAAAATTTCAACATTAGGACTGAAGTGAAGACCTATGTGCAGTTTTTAGGAAACCACAGCTGCTGTTCATGTGATTTCCTGGAAACCCACTTGAACTTTTAAATCCCAACAAAATATTTCTCTAGGTATATCTGAATTAATCATCAAATCACTCCCATGACTGGGACCTACATAACATTTTTTGGCTCTCTAGATTGAGTGGGGCAAGGGCATCCACATGGGACCTAAGCACAAGCCCCAGAACTCCCTATATTGTTGCACATAATCCTAGGATGTGCTCTTACTTGGTGTGGAGAGAGCCAGCCATACTGAAAGCAGAGCAACAACTGACCTAGGCATTCTAACGTACCTTCAGTGACTGTTGCTAGTGACTGCCTTATGTTTCTTTTTAAATTGTGAGTCCTTTGGGGGCAGGGATCCATCTTATTTATTTATTATTTCTCTGTGTAAACCGCCCTGAGCCATTTTTGGAAGGGTGGTATAGAAATTGAATAAATAAATAATAAAATAATGGTGCTGTCCCTAGCCTGCCTAAGGAGAACATCACTTCAAAAGATAGCCAGTATTTGCAAAAGAGTAGTCAGCTCCTTTGACTGTGGACTGTTTTACAAATGCATGTTCATCATTTTATGACTCAGCAGTGGTTACCTGCATGTGTGAATGAGCCATCAAACATAGCAGAATTGTCATATCACTTCACGCACAAAGCTGGGCAGAACTGTCATATCACTTCACACACAAAGGTGGGCAGAACTGACATATCACTTCACACACAAAGCTTTTCAATTAAGCCAGTTCACACATTCAGCGGAGAGTTACCGAGGCCCAGTTCAGAATAATGGTGGCTCCATGTGACTTCTGTCTGGCTGCTGTGCATTCACTGCTATGAATGACATTATTATCACATCCAGACTAACAAAGCAGATGTGTAGCAAATGCCCAGCACATGCTATGGAGGGGCCATTTCCATTTATCTCCCCTTGCCTCTGAAGGTTGCATGACCCTCAGAGACATATTTCGGCAGTCACAGTGAACATGACTTCAGAGAGATCAATGAAAAGTATCCCTCTCCCATAACATGTGCTGTGTGTTCATTGCACCAGCACTTCATTAGTCTGGCTGTGAGCAGGTAACTCCAAAGAGGGTCACTGTGATTGCCTGGACATTACCCCTCCAAGTGCCTCCTTGCAAGTGATGCCAGTCCATAAGCTTCTGAGAGACTTCCACAGAGGTCAACATTTCTCTGAACCAGGCCTGCGTTGAGCAATCAAGTGCCGTACATGCATGCAGCAATTGACTCTGTGTTTGCTGCTACTACGGGTAAAGCTTTCATTGGCAAAAATGAAGCTATATGGAAACGAATTGGTAATGCAGGGCACAAGCAGCTCATAGTTACTGAGCATGACTAGTGCCAGCCTTGAGCTGGAATGAAAGGAATGCCATTGGGGGTGGGGGTGATCCATTTTGATTCTCAAATGTGCTTTTAAACTCATAACTACCTTTTCCAGCATTCACATTCCAACCCAAATCGATTGAGTTTGAATATTTGACCTCAGAGGCTACCTCCGCGAATTCCAAGAAAGGGCTTGAATGTTAAATTCATTTCAGCCCTAATCAGAATCCCACATTTATGATCAGCAATCTGAAACTTGGTTGAATCACATCACATTAAAAATAACTCTGGTGGAACCGACACCAGAGAAGGACTAATTTTGTATTCATTTCAGTATAAAATACACCCAGATGTTTTCTATTCATTTGCTTCTCAAACTGTATGGTGAACTTAAGGGGCTACCTCTAAAATTCAAAGAAACTAAGCAGTATCTTCATGAAAGTTCTCCTATTGATTTGCCTTTTGACTAGGAATACTATTTATTATTTACTTGTATTTGTATTCTGCCCTTCTTCCTAAGACCCCAGAGTAGTAAACAGCAAGTTAAAAACTAACCATCATAAAGCAGCAACCACAAACATTCTCAAAATAAGGCAGAACACCTATAACCTAAAGGAGAGCAAAGGGCAACTCATTAACCAAAAGCCTGGATAGAAACGGCAGTTTCTATGAAATATTTGGAGAGGGGGAGCCATGTGGATCTCAACTGAGAGTGAGTTTCATAACACTATGTGCTTATGTTTCTTTTAGCTCACATATCACACATCAAGTTGCTTGTCTAAACAACAGGTGAACTTGCTCCTTCTGAGCCCATTTGGAATAGTGGGAGTAGCCGCAGAAGAGGGAGGATGCACTCCTTAATAGCCACAGAGCATCCCCACCTTTGCAAGATGTGCCAATAGGGTTTAAAGGGCCTCAGAAGGTGTGAGCTCACCTGTCACATAAGCAGGTGGCTTGCTGCATGGTATGTGAGTGCCTATAACTACAATGGTTAACAAGCTGTTCTAGTAAGAACTAATAATCTGTCTACTTTCTTTCCACTATCTCTACAGCTGGACTAAATTTGGTTCAAATTGAGGTCCACAAGTTAGATCTCTTGCACCTCAAATGTTCACACGTTCGCCATTTTGGATCGGGGTGGATGACGTCATTACAAACTACACCATTGAAGTGTCCCTGTGTGTCACTCACTACAACTGCACCAAATTAGGTCCAAATTAGTTAGATAGTCCTCAAGTCAGTGTACTTACAACTCAAAAGTTCACATGTCTGCCATCTTGGATCGGGGTTGATGACATCATCACAAACTATGCATTGAGTTTTTGCCATGTGCTCCTGTAGCTGTAGCTGTAGCAAATTTGGTTCAAATCAGTTAAGCAGTTCACGTTAGCCCAAGTGCACCTCAAAAGTTTGTGTCTTCCATCTTGAAATGGGGTGGATGACATCATCACAAACTACGCCATTGAGGCATTCCTTTGTGTCACTCACTACAACTGTACCTCATTCAGTTCAAATAGGTTAGAAAGTCCACAAGTTAGCCTACTTGCGTCTCAAACATTCACGTGTCCACCATCTTGAATTGAGATGAATGATAACAACAACTATTTATATACCACTTTTCAACAAATATTTCCAAATGTTTCCAAAGTGGTTTACATAGAGAAGCAACAAATACATAAATAAGATGGATCCCTGTCCTCAAAGGGCTCACAATCTAAAAAGAGCATGCATAATTGCAAAATGAGCATGGTGCATTGGGGGATACCCCCAAATGAAGAGCACTCTAGGTACCCATCTCTGTGTCCACTCGGGCTGGAGGCAGCCCAAGTGGTCACACAACCTTGGAACCAGGGTTAAGGGCGTACTCATGCCCTGAACCTCAGTAAAGTGCTGGGGTAGAAATCTGGGTCCAATGGACAGGCAGCGCCAGGATCAATGCGCTAGCCTGCCCTAGCCTGGGTAAGATTGCTTGTGAGAACAGCCTTGTAGTCAACTGGATCATCTCTATGCACATGCTGCTGAATTCCAAAACGTTAGTGTGGCAAGACTTACCTTTGTAGAAGTCATACTGATAATCTCTATGATGATCTGATTCTGATTCTGCTTCAACAAGGCCTTTTCATCTATGTTTTTGATAATTATATCTTTAACTATGCCTTCCATCAATTTACCTGTTACATACATTAAGCTAACTGGCCTGTAACTGGCCTCAGTGTTACACCACAATGCAAGGAGATTGTGGCAAGGGGGGCAGGGTAGAATGAGACCTTTATTGCTTCACAGTTCAGCAGATATTTTTACAAGCTTGTTGCTCTCTATCTAGGTCAACGCTAGAACTATTGCCCGACACCCAAGAAGACACGAGACACAAGGTATTGGTATGAATTGGGGCCACAATTTATTTAAAACTTCAACAACAACTTAAAGAGCAGGGATTGGCTCTTCTCATCCTACAGTGTGGTACTATAGGCATGCGCCACCAGGGCATGCCTAACCTATGGCATAGGGCGATACACCTTGGCTCCAGGCAACCCCAAATGCCCCGAATCTGGGGCTGCCTATCCTAGCCAGCCTAGTGCCAGGCCCCTGAGCTAGCATCGCCCCCAGGTAGCCGTTCAGCCATTCCATGGGGCTTAGCCTTCCAGAGTAGGTTGACCAAGGGCAGATATCCCTGAGCCGTGCAGTCTCTAGGGAGTTGCCCTTCCCGACCCATAGCCAAACGCTTACCCGAAGGTCTTCACCAGCCTGATAAGATCTTCCCAACCGCACTGCACCTGCCATATTGTGACCGAAAATAACTACTGCCTAACTACGGGTTAGTACAGTCAGGAGCAGGAGAAAAAGGACTCGCACTACTGGTAAATCAAGTTAGCGCCCAAAAAATTCCTGCTCGGCCCCAATAGGCGACCAGCCAAAACCCAGACTGCACCTAGGGAAGGGAGGGTGGGTGCCTGCCGAGAGTGAAGTGAGCTCTCTCGGGCCTGGAGCAGGACACGCGGCTGAAGCCCCGCCCCCTGCATGGGCCCTTTGGCCAATCAGGCCAAGCCAAGCCTCGTGCTTCTCCATGGGGGCCAGGCAAGAGCGCTGCGCTGCTTATCCAAGCGGCGAGCAGCGGGATTATGGGGTTTCCCCCCTCCATTTCCCCCAAAGTTCAACTAGTCTTTCCTTTTTAAAGTGACAGTACCATATTAAGAATTAATGCCAACAAAGCCTTAAACAAACTAGATTGCATTTCAATTCCTTTCACACTCTCCCCGCCCCTCAAAGAAAAAAACACCCTGCATTTTACATTGGTACATATCAACCAGGATAAAATACTAGAACTAGGCAATAATATGGCAAATAATTTTGTGGATAACACCAATGAACAGCAATCTGTATAACAATTGAAGGAAGGTGCTGGTAGAAGGGCATTCCTAATTGGTCATAGTTCAATACATGCGGGCCCATTTCTCTCTCACTTGGCAACCTCCCACATTTGGATGACATCCAGTAGATTCAGTCACTGGCACCTCCCCACACTCAGGTGCAGGAGATGATTCCAACCTTTCTACACCGCTCTGAAAAGGCAGTCCGTTGTCACTTTTGAGAAGAGCTGGTATGCCATATGAAGAGAAAATCTCACCCAATTTGGGGATTACAGTATTAGCCAAAGTGCTGGTAAGCATTTCCACTTCTGAAAAATGGCTAAAGTCATCAATAACAACCCACAGATGCCCACATTGGGGAGATCATAAAAATCAACACTGACCTTCACCCATGGTAAGGAAGGAAGAGGAGAAAATTACAGTGGACCCAAGTGACTCTGAGGAACCACAGCATGGCATAGCATGGCACAGATTGCACACATTCAGTAAGAGCATCAATTCCAGAAACCATACTTTCTCTCTTAACAATGCTTTGGTTTTCACCACACCTTGGTGACCATCATGGGCCAAATCAATGGCACAGTTCCATAGAGCCCATGGAATAACTAGTCGAGTGCTCCAAAGGAGGAGATCATTGTCTGTGACATTAAGTTCATTGTGCAGATCAAATGGTGATTTGGATCAGGATCAAATGGTGACTTGTGCTCAGAAGTCAAATGTACTAAATCATTCAAAAGTGCTTTCTATTGACCACCATGAATTGTCTTAATGACAATCTGTAGGCAAGAGTCATCACGTGTAGCAACTCTATCTCCTGCCAAGAGAGAGCTTTGGGAACTGTGTGGAAGAGAAGAAAGTTGACATGTGCCTCTGCTTTGATTGTAGTGTCATGATCAGAAGCTGTGCTGGAGATAAGATGTCTGGAAAAGTAACCAGCTGGATTATCTTTCCCTTGGGTACAGAAGCATTGTGTATTGCCATTATCTTTTGGGGCTCAGCAGAGATACCATCTTTGGAAAAGATATAGCCAAAAGACTCCAAGGTGGGTTTTTTGAATGTGCATTTCCTCTGGTTAAGAGTCAAATTCTCCTCCTGCAGACACCGTAAGGTGATCCTTAAGAGGCATATTATTGATATGGAATGCTAGACAGATTTAAGGCAGGCACCAAGCCTTGCAAGACTTGGAGCCACCAAGCCATCACAAAAACCAGCTAAATACCTGTATGACTTGGTATATCCCGCACACAGAAGAGCCCTGACATTGGCTCAGCTGGACGTGCTGCCCTCTGCTGTACTAGAGGGTAGGTATAGGAGAGTTCCCTATTTGGAGAGACTGTGCTCTTGTGGAAGTGAGATGGTTGGCCATGTGCTTCTGTATTGTTCTTTTTATCATGAGTTGCATTCCAAATATATTGCTCCTCTCATTCTTAGATAGCCTGACAATTTGGATGAATTTTATATAAACTTATTTCTTTCTGATAAACACACTTATGTCTTGCACGCAGTAGCCAAATTCCTACAGCTGCAATTAAAATTCGCTTATGATGTGTCAGAAACAGTCAATTTTAATTGTCCCTCCTTTTTCTTTTTAATTTTTTTTTATCCTGTATTTTTTTATCTCAATCTTCTATGTAACTGATTCTACATGTGTATATGCATGTATGTGTTTATATTGATAAATACCCTCGGTAGATGTATTTGATCTGGATTGTGTATTTGAGCAAAGATCACAATAAACTAAACTAAACTGAACTGAACTGAACTGAACTGTAAGACTGCAGTAAGACAAGAGTCATGTTCCTCTTCTGTGGTGCCAAACAACAAAATATAATCACAGACATTGAGCACACCTGGGAGTCCAGCTAGCACTTCAGAATTGTATTCTGAAATATTTCTGCTGCAGAAGAAATGCCAAAACTGAGGCATTTGTAGTGGTGAAGGTCCACATGAGTTGAAAATGTCATGATATTTCTGGAATCAGGGTAGAATTGATGGTAACCAGCAGTAAGATCAAGCCTGGAGAAAACATTGGTTCCATTAAGATCAGCAATGATATTATCCACAGTGGGAGTAATGTGTCTCTCCTGCTTGGCTCAATTGGTGAGGTGCATGTCCACACGTATCCTGATTTTGTCCAGCTATTTAGGTTTTTGGGCAACAACTACGGGGAAGACCTAAGTGTGGATGGGGTAGGGCCATCCACATGCTCAATGATATCAAGTTCCTCCAAGTGTCTCATCTCTTCTTCAACCAATTTCCTAATATGGAATGGAATAAGTCTATGTGGCAGGGCAACTGGTTGAACAGTTTCATCAACGTTTTACTTGCTTCCTTTTCAACTTTCCGATGCCTTGAAACATGTGCTCATACTGGTGGAGGTTTAAAGGAAGTGGATCAGGGAGTATAGTCCAGTGCATTGTGATGAGTCCCAAGGCATTGGCCGTGTCATAGGTGATCGTGGTATCACCACTAGGTGCAACATACATGGGATGTATAACAGGTAAAGTTACCTCTGGAAGGTAAAATGTGTCTGGAACATACTACACAGAGGCAATGGAGCTGGAGTTACATAGGGGTACACTTTCATGGTTGAGTGCACCAGCTGCAGTTTCCGAGGAAGTGCATATAATCACACTGGGCCATCACATTTATAGTTGCACCTGTGTCAATTAAAACATGAACTTTGTGTCCTATGAAAATATAGTGATGAGGCAAACCCTTATGGACAGAAGAAGTTGGCACTGGAGAACAGACAGTATAGCTGTATGAGTTTTCTTCCTCAGGAAGATCAGCCTGAAGAGTAGGGGTATGCACAGAACCGGCTGGTCCAGTTCAGTTCGAGTTTGAATTGGACTCAAATCTGACCTGGCCAGTTCAGCCTGGCACCCCCTCAACCCCGCCCCCAGTTCAGTTTGTTCTGGGGTGGGGGTTGTAAGTGGGGGGGAAATAGAATTTTTTAAAACTTACCCCCTCTGGTGGGGGCGTTCTCCAAGACAATGTGTGTGTAGGTGTCTGTGGAGGTTCCCCCCTCCTCCGCCAGCCTCCCTTGCTTCTTCTGCCCGTTTGGCCTTTTCTCCCTAGCATGGTGGCCATTTTGGAGGCTGCTACGCCTGCACAATGGGCCTCTGTGTGGCCTGGCATAACCCATGACTCAGTTTCGAATGCATTTGCACATCCTTACTGAAGAACACTTGCCTGCCCATGACTCTGCTGGTGAGGACACAAAGTAATCTGTGAGAACCTGCAGAATACAGACTCTTGCACAGTGGTTCTTTTTCCCGCAGGCATGGCAAGTTGTTTCCTGGCAGGGCAAACACCCTTGCGGAGATAAAATCTACCACAGTTGTAACAAACACATTGGGACATCTGCTCAGGCACAGACTGCATGGTTGAAGATGTATGGGTAGCTCAAGAAAGTGTTCGCTGCTTACAACTAGGGTGTCTCTGAAGCTTTTGTGCAGTTTCCATTTGTGGGGCATTGCTGCCTTGGTCAATCAATTGGGCATGTTATTCAGACACTTCATTTGCTTGAGCAATGTCCAATATTTTGGCAAGAGTCATCGGGAGTTCACGTAGAATTTGTTGCTGAAGCTTGGCTGAGGAAAATCCTTGTATTATCTTCTTGTATTATCTTGGTGGTGGGGTCATTTTCCTTTATCACAAGAAATAGATTTTCCAGTCTTTCAATCCAGTGGTCCCATTTAGGTCCCAATGTAGAGCGGCAGTCATGAATAGCAAATTCAGGAAAAGCAGGAAGCATATGGATAACAACAAAAATCAGAAGCTCATAAAACTAGAAAAGGAACCAGTCACTGTTGGGAAAGTATGCTGTACCACTGAATAAAAGAAGCACTCAAAATGGCTGTCAGTCCACTCCTTCAGGGAGAGCTAAGATACTATACTATATAAGATGGCTGGTGCACTCAAATGCAGGCTACTATAAAAGTATTGTGTTACACAGTACTTTATCTCTATGAAGAAAAATTCAGAATTCCTAGTGAGGAAGAGACAAAAATACCTTGTTAGAAGAATGATGTGTCTTTGCTTTTGTCCCTTGCCTTCCTTTTGTCCTTTCTGTGTCTTGTAGGCCTTTTCTTCTCTCTTTTGCTTATTGAGAAGGGAGTTTTGTTGGTTGGTTGGTTTATAGAGAGGTTCTTAGTCACTCTCATTGCCAGTGTAGAATCCAGAGGAAAGAGCTGTGTTATGCAAGGACAAGGCAGGGGAGTAAAATCAGGAATATTAATGGTTTATTGAAATAGATATTATTTACTGAGAGGCAGGTGCAGTCTGCTTTTCAGTGCTCTTGCTGCTTGCTGTTTGTTAGCCCCACCTCCACTCCAGGACTGGAATACAAGTAACTAAAGCATCATTCAGGAAGACGGCTGTGGGGGTAAGGAGTTCTTATCTGTCTTCTACGCTCCACTCTCCTCTGGGTGGGGAAGGGTCTGGCCAAGGCTTTTTCTTTGCTCTTGTCCTCCTTGCTGTAGCCTGTTTGCTATCAGGAGCTGAACTCACTCTAATTGTGTTCAGATATACTCTGCCTGATTGGTGTGGGTGTGAGACACACCCATTGGCTTCTGAGATCTTGGCCTTTATTAGAGTGGGCTGCAGCCAGAGGCACAGCCACTGGTGCAGGCCACCTGTAGGTGGCCGCCAAAGCCGGCCAGCCTTTGGAGGCGGCCTTCGGAGGTGGGACTGAGGGCTGTGGCCAATGTACTAACTTGAACAGCTAGAGAAGATTCTTGCTCACTTCACTGTCGGTGAGATTGGGTAGAAGTAGTTACGTGTTTGGGTTCATCTAGAGATGAGGAGTCAGGGGGCGCCTTGGTTGAATGTGGGGCAGCTATTCTGGTGGTGGTGGGGAATAGAAGAAGTAACGTTGGAAGGTCAGCAGGCTGTTCCAGGGGAAGGCTAGTCAGAAATTTAATAGCGATCTCCCCTTCCGGCTTTCCTGCCAGCTCTATGACCTCGGGGAGCACTGCCAACAACCCACATAGCCTTACCTTGCTCCTCTGCAATGCCAGGTCAGTCCAAAATAAACCCAAGGTCATCCATGATTTGATTATGGATGAAGGGGCTGACCTGGTGTGTATCACCGAGACTTGGTTGAGGGAGGCTGGTGGCCCAGTCTGGTCCCAGCTTCTTCCTCCAGGATATTCTGTAGAGGAGAAGGTGAGGGGACGTGGGCGGGGAGGTGGAGTGGCTGTTGTCTATAAGGATAACATCTCCCTTACCAGGGTCCCTGTCGATGTATCTGACCATATTGAATGTGTGTACCTAAGTTTGGGGACCAGGGATAGATTGGGTCTTCTGTTGGTGTACCGATCACCCCGCTGCCTGACGGAATCCTTTACTGAGCTCACGGACTTGGTCGCAGAACTTGCATTGAGTCTCACAGACTTTTGGTGCTGGGGGACTTCAATGTTCACTTTGGGACCAATTTGTCAGGGGCAGCTCAGGAGTTCATAGCGGCCATGACAACTATGGGCCTATCCCAAGTGGTCTCCAGATCGACGCACATTGCAAGTCACACGCTTGATTTGGTCTTTTACTCTGATCAGGGTGGTGTTCCGTGGGTGGGTACTCCTATGATTTCCCCATTGTCATGGACGGACCACCATCTGATTAAGGTTAGGCTTACAAACACTTTCCATCTCTGCAGGGGCAAGGGGCCTATTAGAATGGTCCGCCCAAAGAGTTTATTGGATCCACTAAGATTTCAAGAAGCCTTGGAGGGATTTAATGTTGGCTCTGCTGCTGATCCTGTTGATGCCCTGGTGCAAAACTAGAATAATATGCTCACCAGGGCAGTAGACACGATTACTCCTAAGCATCCCCTCCGACCCACTTCAAAACAGGCCCCTTGGTATACAGAAGATCTATGGGGGCAGGAGCGGCAAGGCAGGCGATTGGAGCGCATGTGGAGAAAGACTCAACTCGAATCTGACAGATTACAACATAGAGCACATTTAAAGATCTATGCTCAGGCAATACATGCGGCAAAGAAGCGATTCTTTTCTGCCCGTATTGCATCTGCGAGTTCACGTCCAGTGGAGGGGTTCAGGGGTGTGAGGGGGCTAGTAAGTGCCCCCCCTTCCTTGAATCAGAATTTGGAGCCATCAGTTACCCGCTGAGATGTGTTTAAAGAGTTTTTTGCAGATAAAATCTCTTGGTTTCGGGCTGACTTAGACGGAGACTCCACAATTAATTCGATGTCTGAATTGGAGGTGTCCAACAACTCCTCTTATGTGGTTCGTCTGGATCGGTTTCAGTTTGTGACTCCTGAGGATGTGGACAAGCTGCTTGGAGCGGTGAGGCCTACCACTTGTTCTCTTGACCCTTGTCCAACATGGCTTGTTCTATCTAACAGGGAGGCTGTTGTAGGAGACCTGGTAGAAATCATAAATGCTTCTCTGAGGGAGGGCAGGATGCCTCCTTGTCTTAAGGAGGCAATTATTATACCTCTTCTTAAGAAGCCTGCATTAGATCCCTCAGAGTTGAGCAACTATAGGCCTGTTTCCAACCTCCCATGGCTGGGCAAGGTAATTGAGAAGGTGGTGGCCTCTCAGCTCCAGGCAGTCTTGGAGGAAACTGATTCCAGATGGTGTCGATTGGAGACTGTTGCTCTTCAAAATCTGAGCTTAAGTATGGTGTTCCCCAAGGCTCCATACTTTCTCCAATGCATCTACATAAAACCGCTGGGAGAGATCATCAGGGGATTTGAAGCCGGGTGTAATCAGTATGCTGATGACACCCAAATCTACTGCTCCAAGTCAGCTTCTTCAGGAGATGGCATAACTTCCCTAAATGCTTGCCTGGAAGCAGTAATGGGCTAGATGAGGGAGAATAAACTGAAACTGAATCCAGATATGACGGAGGTACTTATTGTGCGGGGTCAGAACTCTAGAGATGATTTTGATCTGCCTATTCTAGATGGGGGTCACACTTCCCCAAAAGGAACAGGTTCGCATTCTGGGTGTACTTCTGGATCCACACCGCTCCCTGGTTTCTCAGGTTGAGGCGGTGGCCAGGGGTGCTTTTTATCAGCTTCGGCTGATATGCTAGCTGCGTCTGTTTATTGAGATGAACGACCTCAAAAGAGTGGTACATCTGTTGGTAACCTCCAGACTTGTCTTCTGTAATGCACTCTATGTGGGGCTGCCTTTGTACATAGTCCGGAAGCTTCAGTTGGTACAGAACATGGTGGCCAGGTTGGTCTCTGGGTCATCTCAGAGAGACCACATCAATCCTTTGTTGATAGAGTTACACTGGCTGCCAATAGGTTTCCGGGCAAAATACAAAGTGCTTGTCATAACTTATAAAACCCTAAATGGCTTAGGCCCTGGGTATCTAAGAGAACATCTTCTTCATTATGATCCCCACCACCCATTGAGGTCGTCCAGAGAGATCTGTCTCCAGTTGCCACCAGCTCGGCTGGTGGCCACATGGGGATGGGCTTTCTCAGTTGCTGCCCCAAGACTGTGGAATGTGCTCCCTACTGCGATATGATCCTCCCCATCTCTGACAATTTTTAGAAAGCATTTGAAAACCCACCTCTTTTTAAAGGTTTTAATTCATGGTTGATTTTAAATTGTTAAATTGTTTTAAGTTTTTTTATATATTTTAACTTGTTTTTTGCTACTGTTAACCGCCCAGAGACGAAAGTTTGTGGTGGTGTACAAATGTAATAAATAAATAAAGAAATAAATAAATTCAGAAGCTGGCCTGGATCAAGGGATGGATTAACGAAAAAAACCACGACAAATTCATAGGCTGATCTGCAGTGTCGGAAAGATCATGGGTGCCGGAGTAAGCTCTGGTTCATCAGGAGGAGAAATTTGGGTCCAGAGTGCTACTTACCCTGTGTCCTGTATTTGGTAGAGGGGCATAATATAGATGATCTTCATCATCTTAAGAGTTGCAGTCAGTGTCCAACATACTACTGCACTTGTGGTGTTTTGATTTCTTGTGTGATTTATTGCTCACTTCCTGTGGTAAAAAGTGGTAAGGTAAAGTAAAGTGTGCCATCAAGTTGAGTTCAACTCCTGGCACCCACTGAGCCCTGTGATTTTCTTTGGTAGAATACAGGAGGCCTCCTCCAGTGCCTCCTCCTGTGCAGTATGATGACTTTCAGCATCTTCCTATATCACTGCTGTCTGATATAGGTGTTTTCCCATAGTCTGGGAAACATACCAGTGGGGATTCAAACCGGCAACCTTCTGCTTGTTAGTCCAGCATTTCCCTGATGTGCCACTTAAGGTGTAATAAATTACAATGAAGGACCCTAATGTCCCCATTGCCATTTCCCTCTCACACTGCATATATTGGGCCATCACCTTTCCTCTTTAGACAACATGTTTTGTCTTCCCAAGAAGCTCTCAGTTTGCCAGGGCCTCCTCTTCCAGATAGATTCTGAACTAGTACCCTGTCTCCAGGGCTAAGGGTAGTACCATGTACTCCCTGGTCATAACAGTGTTTTCCCCAGAGAGCAGATGTTTAGGAATTTTGTGATGCCAATTTGTATCCTTCCTTCATCTGTTGTTTCCATCTATCTATATAAGTAATGTGGTCTTTTGATGAGAATGCAGTGCTGGGCAAAAGCCCAAATGCAATGTCTACTGGTAAGCATGGTGATCTCCCAGACAACAAATAAAAGGGAGAGAATCCAATGGCTTCATTCTGTGTACAAATGTAGGCATGGACCACTTTCTTAAGGGAGTCTTTCTAATTGGCCTTTTGTTGCTCTAACAAAGTGCGCAACATAGTCAGCAGTGTACAATTCATTCTCTCTATTTGATCATTACCTTGAGGAT
Organism: Hemicordylus capensis; assembly: GCF_027244095.1. NCBI lineage: Eukaryota > Metazoa > Chordata > Lepidosauria > Squamata > Cordylidae > Hemicordylus > Hemicordylus capensis. The sequence goes on from NC_069658.1 coordinate 384,543,155, forward strand.
AATATGGTATAGTACAGGAGGAGCTGATGTTGCAATAATGCAGAAATCTTTTGAAAAGGTGGTTTTCAAACTCTGCATCTTGATCATGATGCAGTCTTGTTGCGGGCCGGGGGGAACAAATCTCAGAATAAAAAAAATGAAGATTTTGTCAGCTGCTATACTACCAGACTTATTGGTAGTAGGATGTGCCTGCACAAACCTCATAAAGTGATCCACCAGAACTATTTATATCCTCCTTTTCTTCTGTCTAAATTCAAGAAGCCAATAGACTCTGGACTGGGTCTCACGATCAGGGAGACCTGGTTCTAACGGGTGAGCAGGAAGAGTGGGCTAAGCCCGCTCTCCCTGCTCACGAGCGAGCAGGGAGCCCTGGGCGGCCGGATCGGCCACCCACACGATGGCCAGCTCTGAGAAGCTCGGGGGCTGCGTGGCCCGCGGAAGCCCCAGTATGCCCTGCGCGCAGGGCATACTGGGGAGACCCCCGAGCGGGGAGGCTGCTTTCAAGCCTCCTGGCCGGGGGTCTACTCACGAGTAGCTGTGCTGCAGAGCCGCACCGTGGCTACTCACGAGCAGATAGCCCGCATTTGCGGAGCACTCGCTCCGCAAACCCAGGCTAAGGGGCAGGCTACCGGAGCGGGTTAGCCGCTCCAGAACCATTGGGCTCAGCTGCAAGCCCGGTGGTTCTTATAATCACAAAAATTGGGCTAGGATTTTCCTAGCCCGATTTTTGTGATCGTAAGAATAGCCCCTCTAACTCAAAAGGCTCTGAAGTAACAATATTCATTAGTGGAGTTTTATCAGAGCAATGAGGTTTCTTTTGCTTGACATAGCTTCAAATGTTGATAATATAGTGTTTAATGTCTCTCTTCATGTGAGGCCAATAGAATTGTCCCCTAGCCAAGGCAAAGACCCATTTACCACCAAGATGTCTCATTTCCTCATGCAGTTCATGATATACTAGGGTCTATATTTTTGTGGTAACACAAATTGATTTCCTGAATTGCGCTTCTGAACAAAGTTCACATACAATCAGTGCCATTCCTGCAATAAAACAAGACCTTCCTTAGAGCAGAGTTCTGGTAATTTTGGTGGGCTTGTGCCCCCAAACCTTATACTGTAGGATGTAAGGAATGTCAGCATCTGCTCTGTTGGCTGCTCAGAGTTCCTCCCGCCAGATGGGATGCAGCGTACAGTCCACACATTCTCCAAACTCATCCACAACCACTGGATTGCAGGTCACAGCCATCACCCAAGATACCATGCCCTCTTCCTGCCTATCTGTGGCTTGTAAAATGCCATCCACAACATCAGTAGTTGTTTCTTTAGTACACTGTGTCATGTAAGTGTCCATATCAATAGGCATCAGCATCAACATTTGACTTCCCTGGAAGTTAGCTTTATGTTGAAATTAAAATGAGCCCATTCTTCACACAGAGACGGAGCCTCTCATCTTTCTGCTGAACATAGACCACTGGAGATTTTGATTTTGTAATGTATCCTTTGCTAAGGAGATCTTGCAGGAAGAGTAAAGGAAGGTCTTCCTTTACTTCTTTATATAATGGGTGTGAGATTGAAATGTATATCTTCTGAACTGGTTGTTGGTCATGCAGATTGATACGCATCTGCAGTGTGTGAGTCTTTCCTAGGTCTCGCTCATCTCTGGAAAATGCTCCTGATTATTCTTTCAACATATTTTGGGCCATTTCCCTGTTTAGGTCTAATTAAATCCACAGCTCACTCAAACAACATATTTTCCTCTTCTCCCTTCATCTGATGGGATTCAGAATGTGTAGGCCTGTTGCTACTGGCTCTTGAGTCTGATGTTACTTGAAATATTTTCAGTCCTGAATATCCACTGGGTTTTCAGACTTGATCTGATGAAGACTTCCCAATGGGGTTTGTTCTCTTAAGAGGATATCAGAAGAAATCTTTATTACGGTCAATGGCCAGCAAAACACAATAAACATAACAAACAATTTACAAAGCAAAACAAATCTATAAGATAGCAAAACAGTAAACTACTAACCAGTAAGCTAAGACAATTTAACAAACTCTTGGCATTTTTTATCATCTATAAAAAAAACTTTGCTGTATTTAAAGAAATTAAATCATTCTGGTTGGACAGTAAATATTGAAGGTAAAATTAATCTAAATGGTCTGGAAGTTTTTACTAAAAATGAGTAATAAAACAAGAACAAATATCCTTATAAAAGAGGTAGTATACAAGGACATGAACTGTTGATTCATTGACTCCTGAACCACAAGGGCACAGCCAGGCTACATATGGCATTTTCTTGATTTTTCCTTTTAATATGGCTGTTGGAAGCACATTAAAACACAGTAGAGTCAAAGCTTTTCTAAATTTACACACCTGTTTTTTTATTTAAATATCTTGGCTCCTTAAATATCTTGGAGGCCTTGAAATAGAGGGTTGGTTACTCATAAATACATCTTGTGGGAGGCAAAATTAGTCTAATTGCCCTTCCATATACATCACCCGTTATTTAAGTACTATCTTGGCCTGACTGAAAGCCATCATCATAAGGGCTTCCTGAGAGAAACCTTAATAATAATAGTTTAGCCTTAGCCAGTAAGAAAAGTCAGTTGACCATAACCCCATCTCCACCTTGGTCACACTAGCTTCCCAGTGGAGAACCATATTTGGAACACATCTAGGTACTTGAAAAATACTTCTTAGAAATTTGGATCACACAGCCTCCAATGGTAAAGAGAGGTCAAAACTGGAGTCCACCACTCCAGATTGCTGCATATGACTTCTACTGTAATAAAGTCATTGCCTGGGGCTTTGACAGGTTTGAGTTGAAACCGCTGGGAGAAATCATCAGGAGATCTGGTGCAGGGTGAATTCAGTATGCTGATGACACCCAACTCTACTTCTCCATGTCAAAATCATCAGGAGGGGGCATAAGCTCCCTAAATGCTTGTTTGGATGAGGTAATGGGCTGGATGAGGGATAACAAACTAAGAGTGAACTCAGATAAGATGGAGGTACTCATTGTGTGGGGTCAAAACTCGGGAGATGAGTTTGATCTGCCTGTTCTGGATGGGGTCACACTTAACCAGAAGGAACAGGTACTCAGTCTGTGGGTGCTTCTGGATCCAAGCCTCTCCCTGGTGTCCCAGGTTGAGGCAGTGGCCAGAGTTGCCTTCTATTAGCTTCAGCTGATACGACATCTGCATCTGTTTCTTGAGATAAACAACCACAGGACAGTGGTGCATCTGCTGGTAACCTCCAGACTGGATTACTGTAATGCGCCCTATATGGGGCTGCCCTTGTGTGTAGTCTGGAAACTACAGCTGGTTCAGAATGCGGCAGCCAGGCTGGTCTCTGGGTCATCTTGGAAAGACCATATTACTCCATTACTGAAAGATCTACACTGGTTGCCAATAAGTTTCCAGGCAAAATACAAGGTGCAGTTTATATCCTATAAAGCCCTAAACAGCTTGGGCCCTGGGTATTTAAGAGATCTTCTTTGTCATGAACCCCACTGCCCATTGGGATAATTGGGAGAGGTCCATCTGCAGTTGCCACCATCTCGTTTGGTGGCTACTCAGGGAAGGGCCTTCTTTGCTGCTGCCACAGAGCTTTGGAACATGCTCCCTGCTGAAATAAGGGCCTCCCCATCTCTGACAACTCTTAAAAAGTATTTAAAGGCTCACCTATTCAGCCAGGCTTTTAATTGAATATTGATTTAACAGTTTTATCATTATTTGCTCCACCATCAACATCTACTGAATGACTCTGACTATGTGGCTAAAACTAAGATAAAGTTTTAAGCACTTTCAGGCTTTCTCCCTGCAAAGGGTAGCCCTTCCCACTTGATCATGGGAAGAACTGCAATGAGTCCCCAGAAGATTATCACTATCAGGACAGCTGACAATAGAAAACTTCTGCAGAAATGGGATTAACTTCATGATAAAGGTCAAGGTAAAGTGTGCCATTGAGTCAGTTTCGACTCCTGGTGACCACAGAGCCCTGTGGTTTTCTTTTGTTAGAATACAGGAGGGGTTTACCATTGTCTCCTCTCATGCAGTTTGAGATGATGCCTTCCAGCATCTTCCTATGTTGCTGCTGCCCAATATAGGTGTTTCACATAGTCTGGGAAACATACCAGTGAGGATTCAAATCAGCAACCTCTGGCTTGATAATCAAGTCATTTCCCCACTGTGCCATTAGGTGGCTCAACTTCATGATACTGAAGTATAATCAATCAATGAAGGCTTCAAACCAACTTTGACCCCTGAGACTATTCTGCTGGATAATCCTCAATCATGGTTCCATTCAGAAGTAGAAAATCTAATCTGATGAAGGTCTGCACCAGACCCAACCCCCTAAAGTCTCCTACTACATCTTTGGACTGTTGAAGAAGGAGAGGGGAAACTACCTCCATATCAGGGGGATAGCGTTGGAATTTAGCAAACAACATCAAATCATTAGTACTTTAAAATCACCTGCCACAATTACATAATTATGAGGATGGAAATTCTGAAGTTCACTTATATAAAATTCTATCTTATTCTAAACATTTTAAATCTGTGAGTGGATATGCAAGGGAGGAATATACACATTAATCAGTAACAGGGAAACATTGTTGGATTTGAGTAAAGCCACCATTGCATAATGCTCCAGAGACTGTAAATGCAAAATTTTAACCTGAAGCATGGTAGAGATAAGGAGACTTAGTTCTCCACTAAGTCTGCCACAACCAACACCTGGAACTCTGCAAGGGAAAGAGACCTGTAACCATCAGAATTTAAATCAGCAGCAGACCAGGTTCCCTATAAAAATAAAATGTAAAATTTAGAAATATAATTCATAATGGTAATATATTTCGTTCTAGCTCTCCATCCTGCAATATTCCAAGTAATGAGCATCAATGGGCATGAAAGAATTGAATGTCATTTTTAATATTCAAGGGAGGGTGCTGCTAGATGTGACTCTACCTTAATGTCAATATTGCTAAGAGAAGCACCAGAAGTTCAATCATCAGCTGGTATAATAGTAGCAGTTCGGTCATCGGATGACACCTGTGATTTGGCAGCATCACAACTCCAGCATGGAGACACTGGGGACACAGGATCCTGAGTTCTCAGATGAGAACAAGGAGCTGCTAAGCCTCATGCTCAGGATCCACAGAGGAGGCAGGCTGTTCCCACAGCATCTCTGAAGAGTAGACTGAGGAAATCAGAGCAGTAATAGCATCAGATTGGAGGCCATTAGCAAATAACATTCCAGCCTCCAAGGCAGACAGGACAGAATCCTTGTGGCCAGAACGACGGGCTTTCTCTATGGCTTTGGAATATGCTCCTCACTGAAATAAGAGCATCTCCTTCTCTGTTTGTTTTAAGGAAGACCCTCAAGACTCACCTGTTCTTTCAGGCTTTTAATTAGAATTAATTTTAATAATTTGTTTTAATAAGTGTTTTATGCTATTGTTTTTATTGTGTTTCGTGGGTTTTTATCTGTGACTTTTTCGATTATGTTAAATTTTTACACCTCCTAGAGATATACATATCAGGTGGTATAAAAATATGATAGATAGATAGATAATGAAAATCCGAATCAGAACTTGCTACATGATGCATTTGCAGAGAATCAGGTTCATCCCAGCTCAAGGTGTGGGGGAATGAAAAGGGGCTTTTCCAGAGGATACAGGAGCCTGCTCAGTGAATTCTTCATAGCCTTTGAGTCTCTTTGCATATAATAATTAGATTTAGCAACACTGCCCACCTGGTGAACATTGTTTTTAATACACATAGAGTCTGTTCTCATGCTCAGCCTAACCCCAGGCTAGGGAAGCCCAGCTTGGGTTAGGCTGCGCATGAGAATCATCAGGATTGGGCCCAGTCCTGGCAGGGCAGCGCCGCCTAGCCCGGCTATTAGCCAAGGTTAAGGGTGCTATAACCCTTCTCTTGGGCTACCTGCTCATGTGCGAGCACGGGCGAGTCATGTGGTGCATTGTGGGCTTCCCAGAGGCTGGAGCTCTGGAGCTCTGACCTCTGGAGCTACGCACTGCACCACGCAGTGCTGCTTGTATGAGAGCAGGGTCCATGCTCCCAAAGCAACAACTTGCTCATCTGGGGGAAGGTGAGTAAAACAAGCCTTCCCTCCGCCACCCGCTCCCTGCCCTGACTGCCTGGTCATGTGAACAACCTCATAGTTGGCAAAGAATCTGCAACATTGCATAGAGAAGCAAAAGAACTTTCCAACTCATTAACTTTGCCAGGAAGAACCTCCATTAAATCACTCTGTGGAGAACCAAATGGGGTATTAAATTCTGTACCATAAACACTCTTATCTGCAGCTGCCTTCTTATTTATGCAGGGCTAAGGTACTTGCATTTGGCTGCTGTCCAGAGCAACAGATTTCACAAAGGAAGTTTTTTTTAACAGACTTTCTTGAAGGCCTTGAACACTGAAGCAAAACTACTTAAGGGTGTGTAGATAGCAGTGGTTGTATGAAGGGAGTGAAGAAGACTCTCTGTGGAAGAATTTCCAAACCACCCAGAAAATCTTTCATATGAAATAGAATTGCAGTAATTAAAGGCTGTTGGAAGCAGAGCAAAAGTCTGGTCTCAAAATGGTTCCTTGGCAATTTATTAAAGTGACATAAATCAACGGAGGTGGTTTTAAGTAGGGATGTGGACAGAACCAAGCTGGAGAAGTTCGAAGGCTGGTGGGGGTTAACTTTAAGAGCGGGGATGGTGCACTTACCCCTTCCTCTGCTTTCCATCTACCAGCACTCCATTTGCAAAGGGACCATCAGGGTGGCAGTGAACCTCCCTGCCACCCTGTTCCTCCCTGGTCCCTACATCACCAGAAGTACCTGACATGCCTGTGCGTGTCAGTGCACCTGTGTGGTAGGTGCATGCATGTGCCATGTGGCTGTACATGCACCAATGCACTTGTGCTCATGGGGTACTTCCAGTGACGTAGGGACCAGGCAGGCAATGGGGCAGCGGGGAGGTACACTGCTGCCCTGATGGTCAATTTGCAAACAGAGCACCAGTGGGGGGAAAGCAGAGGGAGGGATAAGTGCACCCTCCACCACCCTTGAAGTCAACCTCCCCCCCACCTTTGAACTGGAGGAACCACCTTTATGGGCCTCCGAACTGGTTCCATGCACATCCCTAATTTTAAAATGTAAAAGCTGGCTCAGAGAAAAACAAGATTACATCTGGTGTTCCAGTGACCCAAGTTCATGTGGTCCAGAACAATCTTAAGCATAATCTGTTTGGGTTGCAAAACTCTTTTAGAAGAGCTGGAATTGCAAGTGCTTTAGTGTGAGGCTTCTGCCTCAAGGTATTTGGAAGATTTGGCAGTGAGGCCCCAGTCATCAATTTAACTCGAGTTACATCTCACATTCTGGGTTACTAGCAGCAGCCTCCAACATAGATTTAACCTCATCTAACTTCCTGGAGAGGGAAGACAATTGTTTAAAGATACAGATAACTGTTTCTGCTGTTAAAAGTATGGAATTTATGATGGAATCAGGTACCAGATCAGTGAGGGTAGTAGAAGCATCCATTTCTTTGAACTTACTGGGCTGAGACTTTGACTGCCTAGGCATATTTTTTGTAATCAAGTCCTCCTGATGGACCAAGACACTCTCCCCTTCAACAAAAGGGGAGTATTGGTTTATCAGGGGGAGCATCTGAGTGGAGGGGATTATCCAAAGATGTAAATTCTGAACAGAGTCAGGTATAGCATCCGCAGAATTCATCAAGTACAAATAATCTTGTAGTAAATCATTATTCAAGACTGCAAACCTATTAGATAAACCAAGATCCATAGTATTTACAGACTCATGAGAAATCAGATATTTTTCACTCTTTTACCCCTTATTTTGTCGGAGAGAGATATTCACTAAGCACTAGGATAAATCACGGATCTGCTCATAAATAATCAAGGAAACATAATCCTGGTGTCAATTAAAAACAGATAAAAACAAAAGTCCAGGCAAGAAGAAGAAGAAGAAGAAGAAGAAGAAGAAGAAGAAGAAGAAGAAGAAGAAGAAGAAGAAGAAGAAGATCATCATCATCATCATCTAATTCCAAAGGGGAGCTTACGGAAGGAGCTGCTTTCACATAGCCATCTTGGCTCCTCCCCGCTAAGAAGATATCATGTTTCGTGTGGTTGCTAATTGGGATATTGACTTGGCAGGGTGCTCCTCTTGGTATCTGCACCAATGTTTCTGCAAGGTACAGGCACTCATGCCACAATGCAGTTGAGTCTGGTCCAAATATACAGTAGTAGTAGTCAGGCTTTTGTGGTGAGGCTGTACATTGGCCCAACACTTCATATATATGGTCTTTTCTTTAGGAGTCCATACATACCTTTTCCCTACCTTAAGGTCACATAATTGACCAGAACTGTTGCCTCTAATGAGGTTTACAAAGGTCTCCACTTTTCCAGTGTCAACATGTGGGAACGCATGCTTCATTCTGCTGAGGAAATTTGAGGTAGGTGCTTTTCTGGCTGAACTGCTACTATGACATTCTACCACCTCCTCAGTAACTTTGTAGCTTATGATCATGTGCTCCATTTCATGTGAACTGTCAAGCATAAGAACAGTCAAGACATCATCATTGAAAGATTACTGAAAATGGGCTTCGATCTATCCCTCATAGAGTATTGGAGTCTCATTTTCTGATTTCAGTTCCAGTTCACTATCTATTTCTAGCAGTTCTCCAAGCTTCCTCAGGGGGATTCCTATAAGATTATCCTTTGCCCATTGGCTAGACACCATGAACACTTGTACCCCCATATCCCACAAAGCTAGGGTCTTGACTTGGTTGAGAAAGCACCAAGTAATACATTTCTTTCTCACCAAGTAGACTATTCTGGCTTTCTGCTTAGGGGTTTGATGGCAGGCATAAGTAGCACCTGCCATATCCAGCTGTACAGGGAGGGTCCTGGCTGTGTGCTTGTTTTGATTCTGGGACCGTGCTGTCTGAGTGGTCACTCCCAGTCCCTTTGGAATGACCTTCTGCCATTTCCCACCTGAGTATTTTTCTGAAGTAACCTCCTGGCATGACACCCTGACTGGTAGTATTCCTCACTTCCACACTGAAAACAATTATTGCATGTGTCCCCCTTGTCCAGTCCATTGGCAGCTGCTGCAAACTCTTCTTTGATATTGGCTATCAGTAAGGTCATGCATACAACCAAAACAGCTGGCGGGGTGGAGGGCTGGTGGGCAGGCAGGCTCGCTCCTGCCTGCCTGCCTCCCTGCACACAATCAGTTTGTTTTACTGGCTCTGCTGCTTGCTGCCTGGGGTAAATTCCCTGGTTTGGTGCTGAGGCAGCTCCAGGATCAGGCTCGATCCCACCCACATGCTTACAGGCTCTGCTGCTGGCTCGAGTGGCACCACTGTGAGTGGCAGAGCAAGGGAATCTTCCCCCTTTAAAACTCTACTGATCCTGGTGCTTCACACGGGCAGCCAAGCCCAGAAAATGCATCAGTATTTGCTTACCTCCCACAGATCCGTAAGATTTTTTTTTTTTAATTACCCCATCTGGGAACAAAACAAAGCTATAAACCTACCTACCATTTCCCAGAAATCTGTGTACGTGTGTGCATATGCACACCATTTCTCTATCATGCTATCTATCTCTGTATCTATCTGGATGTGCTAAAGTCTTCCCCATGCATGTGCACACACGTGCATACACACACACACACACACACACACACACACTTCAGCCCAAGAGTGTGCCTTTCCACATGTAATCCAACCCAGCCACAATGAGACACCTGCTTCCTGGGGCAGGTAAGGGAGGTTTGTCTAGCAACAGTAGCAATCCATGCCTGGGCAAGTTACAATCTGGACACAGGACTTGGACACTGCCTAGCAGGCTATGCAATAACCTACTAGACGCGGAGTGTATAGGGCTTGCTGTCAACAACCACCATAATGTAATGCTACAAAAGGAGCTCGAGAGATACAAGGCAGTCAGAAATGCAAAGATTCTGATAGCTTTAGCACTTCAGGACAGTGTCAAACACCCCAACTAATACTGTGCATGTGAAACAAAATCAAGTATTCCCACAGTGGATGTGCTCATGCATCAGCACCACAGGCACTTATGTGCAGGAGGGGCAATTTTCACCAACCTCCCTTTCCCCAGAAGCACTCTTTATAACCCACTAATATGTCCCTGAGGATTACATAAATTCAGCGACATAATAGCGGGTTTCAAGAGGTCTTCCAGGAGAAGGGGAGTTGGTGAAAATTGCTCCTCCCCTCACATGCAAGTGCCTGCACCGCTGAAGTATGAGCACATGCACTGCACATGTGTTTCTTTTGGCTGAACATGTGCAGTGCAAGTCAGAATGCCAGCTACTGTTGCAAACACAACCAAACTCATTTTGAGCAGAGCTTCACTTTTTGCAAAAATCCATGAGAATTCTAGGCATATAATATGACCGATCCTTATTCCGCAGCAGCTCATTGATATATGGCATAGAATATATTCATGAACTCCAGATATACCATATGGCAAGCATAGATGTGTGAGCTCTTCCCCACTCATCTTGCATTAGCTCAGAAGTGATCCCAACTCTTCCCAAAAAAGGGAAAAACTAGACCATTTTATGAGCCAATTTGAGGTTCAGAAAACTACTCCTGCTGTCTACAAAATACCCTTCCTAGCATCCCACCCAGCTCTTTGCCAGCAGTATACATCCACAATGACAGCAATAAGGGAAGGAAACTGTTTTAACCCTCCCCCCACCACATAGGTGACAACATAGCTCAAGTGACATTAAAAAGAAAAAAGATTTGGTTTAAGGACCTCTGGAGAAGCCAAACAATTTTTCCAAATAAGAAAGAGAAGCCTATGCAACTCTAGCATTTGTGTAACCAAAGGGTGGGGAAAGTACTCTACCTAAAGATGTATCTAAGCTCCCTTGGCAATTTAAAATGCTTTACAGTTGCCCTGAGCTTCCAAACATATCTGGAAGAGAGAGTCTATTTTGGTTTTTCTCCCAGATCTCTTAGTGAGTTCAGTTTGCCTTTCCAGTCCTGACATTTGAACACCTAAAGTTCTTCTCCAAAATGAGGTTGGATTAGTTCACCAGCACCTCTACTGCAAAGGCAACATACTTTCTCCATGGTGCCCTCTGCTGAAATAACATTCAACTTGAATTCCAGCAGGAAGGAAGATCTGACACACCAAGATTCCAGTGCTGAAGTGTGCTTGATTAGCAGTCATTTGAAGAGCCAGTGCTGCCATACACCTGGAAGGAAGCCCAGCTGGAAAGGATTGCAACTCTGCGTCTTTTTGATTCATCTTAATTGGTGCTGTAAAACTGAATGTTCAACAAGAATGCCTTCAAAGGCTTTGTCAGATGACATGTAAGATTTGCAGTGGCAACTAATGACACTTCTTAAGGGTTTCTCAAGGGAGGCAGCTCTTGCTACCTCCAAGTTTCTCTCCTAATTTCCAGCTATATAAATTAGCAAAGAAGGAGCTGGCAGAGAGCAAATGAAATGTGACAGTATGCACAAGGTAGCCAAATAAAAGGAGAAGAAAAGTGAGAGGTTTGGCGTTACAATTGCCAAAAACGTGGTTAATACCTTTTGCTCCCTCATTTAAGGGTCTTACATTACCTACTTTGTAAAAGTCCAGATGTATCTTAAAAACAGAAGTCAGCGTATTGCCTACTGCACAGTGCACCCAGCTTCCCCCCATGTTTGCATGCTGTCTCCTTCTGTATGGATCTACCTGTGGACTACGGTCTTCTTTGGGAGAGGCCTTGCTGCATGTCTTGCCACCTTGTGAGGTGTAGAAGCAGGAACACAGGATTGGACCTTCTCGATAGCAGCACCTGGTCTATGGAATTTGCTCAGTGCTTCAGTTATGAGAGGAAAGATCCACACCCCCCCGCCCATTTTAGCCAGCTCATGATTCATTCGGTAGCCTTCTAAGATGATTGCTAAGGGGGCCAGCACAAAAGCTAGGAGGCTGGACCCCTTCTGCCCCTCTGTAGTTCAAGAAAGAAGTACAATGGGGGGGGGAATGCAGTGCCACTATTTTATTGTGCTGGACATATTTTGGAAAAACCCCTTGTCTATTGTTGAGCACAATAAAATAGTGGCATTTTGAGAAAGCATTTTCTATCATTTGTTCTTCATTCTTGATAGGGAGCCCCCCTGCCCCATTTGTGCCCCCTGTCATTTGAGTGCTGCTGCCCTGGCAATCCATTTAGGCAGCAGGTTAAAACTATACTTTACATAGCATAGTTTCTACCTCTTAATTTCTTTGCTATTGATTGATTTGCTGCTTTAAGATTCTGGAATGGTATTGTTGCTGCTGAATCCATTTTATTGCCGTATTGTTTATTGTCTTAGCATGAATTGTTGTTTCATATGTTTTCTCAGCCGCACTGAGGGCTGTTCTTAGGATCTGGAGGATATAAATCAACACAAACCAACCAACCAATAAATAAAATACCTGTCTTCACACTGAATGCGGGTTTTTCTTTCCCACTTTAGGTGGGCTGCCTGCCTTTTTTCTTTGTTTGAAGTGTTGCTTGTGCATGTATATATTTAAAAGCTTGTATGACACCTTAAAAACCATTTCTTCAGTGTGGAGGAAATGCCCAGGAGAGGTGGGGGTGGGGAGTGTGTGCATTACATCACAGGGCTCCAGCTAATCAGTGAAGTGCACAGACAGCTCCTGTTGCAAACGGGAATAAATTTCCCCCCGAGATCAATCCTAAAGAGAAGAGTGTCATGAGTATGCTTGCTTCTTGAACCTATGTTCAAAGACTCCTCATTTTTAAGTATGTCTGTACTCTCCCTTTAACCTTGTTCAGGCATTATGCCCAAACACACCATGCAGCTGCGCAAATATGAGCATATCGGCTAGCCATGCACCTTAGCCATGTGGATGTGCACACTACCTTAGCCTCTCACACCAGTGCACTTTGGATACATGAATGCAGAGAACAGCACTGACCACAGAGAGTGTTCCTCCATGTGATGTGGAACCCTCGTATCCCCACATCTCTTGGGGAACTCTTTCCATATTTTGGCCCTGCTCTCTACAAACAAGTGCCAAATCTGTACCAGCATTGGGTACATGGGTATCCAATGTGCTCCGACTTTCTCTTTTTCTTTGCAGTGAAAATTTGGAGGGAATGCTTGAATAGGGTTTTCTCTCTCAGATTTTGTAAGATCATTAAAGCATAACAATATCCTTTTAGCATCTGTGTATGTGTAGAGAGCGGCTGCATTTCTCTGACTCAGTGCAAGATGTGGGGCATAATCTTCAGCTCTTGACCTTACTGTACTAATTCCTTTCTCCAGATTGCTCAAAGGGTTTCTGATAGTCCCCAGGCAGCCAGGGGAAAGGCACAATATGATAGTATACATGTGCTCACTGGGCTGGCTCATGCACAGAGGTCATTTGCATGGTCAGCAGCACCATGCTGACCATGCACCAGGCCTATGTGCATGGGGGCTGCTGCGGGGGTGGAGGGTGGGGAGCACCATTACCATAGAAAGCTGCCTGGAGCAGCAGTCACGCAGGTAAGGAACTGCTTACTTACTTTTAAAGAAGCCGCTCACTGCCCCCCTGGTGCCACCCCCACCAGTGCCACTTGAACCGCCAAAACTGCCCAGAGATGTAAGTTTGGTCAGGGTATAAACGCAATAGATAGATAGATAGATAGATAGATAGATAGATAGATAGATAGATAAGATTTGTGGTTGGACCAGACCAGAACAAACCAGTTTGCAGAACCATGAGCTGATCCAAATTCGGACTGGGGCATGAACCACGGTTCATGTACATGTCTATTAAGCACCCGGTCATTGTCCATTGAATCAAACTATCTTCTGCTGTGCTGGGTCCCTTGTTGTACATACTTTGTGTGCTTTGCAGTGACACAGATCAAAGTCAAGGTTATCATTTGCTGTAAAGATACACTAGTAATGGACTGAAGAACGAAAGCTCACATTTTCAGGCAGCATTTTTGGTTGATGGGAAAAGAACTCGTTTCCTATTGGTTTCCTTGGCAGGTGTAATTTATCTTAGCCCTGCCAACTTCATCTGGGTCACTTCAGCAATCATTATAGCTCATCTACTCCCCTTCTGGTCCCGCCCCCCATCTGTGTTTAGGAAAAATAATTTCTAGGTTATACCTTTGGGGTGCAAGGTATAATTGTATGGGTATGTAATTAAATTGGTACAAATATTGCAGACTTTAATCATGCATATTGAAATCCTTATTGGTCCTCTTTCACAGATATGTTTCTTGCAAGCTGAAAATACTAATGAAGCATTCCAAGAAAAACTGGAGAGCCTGCCTCTCCCCTCCTCTGTGTGAGAGAAATGTTTGTTTGTTTGTCCATTGATGGATGGTGCTGATGCTCAGTTGGGCAGTTGGGTGTCCCTCCTGCCTAGCCATTTAGCAGCAGCAGTCCTCCCAGCCAATCCGATGGAGGGCTGGAGCCAGGGTGGGGGTATGGTGGAGCAGAAACCTACCTCTGGTCTGCTTCCCTCAGCCTTAAATTAGTGCCTGGTCTGGGATGCCAGATAGTGTTCCTTGCCTGTCCACTCACCCTGTTCCGATTTGCTATGGACAGTATCAGCTGCTGTTTAATGGGGTTAGGAAGGAATTTTGCCCAATTATCTAATTGGCCTATGGTTTCAGGGTTTTCAGCTTCCTTATAGCAAAATATCTTACTTCCATATTGTAACTTCTTCTTGCTTGTCACAACTGGCTCACCGATGCCAGGATATCAGGCAGGAATCATAGCCATAAAGCTATTACCCCTGCTTCTACCTCCCTTGCAAGGGTTCCTTAAAAAGCCTTGGGGTTATTTTCTGAGGAGTGGTCTACTCTTGGAAGCTGATTCATTGGCTTCATCCAAGACAGGCAGTTTTTGAGGTTGATTGGCCTATGCCAGTGTCCTTCCTGTGCCTCTGGCCTATCCAGATTCATTCCCAACAAGCAGGCTGAGCATGACACTGTCCAGAACGAAGGGGGCCCTGTTCTCAGGGACCTTGTTCTCACTGGAACTGGGGTCCCTGTTCTCACATATACTAATCTGTGTTTGCTTCTTGAAGTTCTATCAAGCAATAAAACTGTGGCTTTTTGTTACTTTTATATATGAGTGTTGCTTATCCTTTCCTTCCTTTCCCTACCCTTGTTTCAATCCCCACAGCATGGGGAGGGGCACCTTTTGTGAACACACATGCCCACTGTGGAAAGTGACACCCCCCCATTTCAGGCTCTCTTTCACAGGGCACTATACAAGGGGGAGTATAAGTGTTTACCCATTTTGCAGAGGTCAGTGTGAGTAGGGGCAGATTCGCCTTTTTGCCACCCATAGGCAGAAAGGATTTTTGCAAAAAATAAAATAAAAATAAAAAATAAATAAATAAAAAATGCTGCTATATGGCAGCAACAGTAGGCTGTGGGAAAGGGGGTTGAGGGGACACCTTCCCGCTTTGCCCAGGGTGCGGAGGTGGGGGCAGAAGCATGGGGGTGTTACCTTGCATTTCCTTTTAGATTGTGAGCCATTTGGGGACAGAGAAGCTTCTTCTTATTTATTTTTCTTTGAAAAGCACTGCGAACCCTTCTGTTGAAATGCAGTATATAAATGTCTGTAGCCACAAAGTACAGCAAGCGAGTGGGAGACCGTGCATGCACCGCTGTGCCAGCATGGAAAGAGGCTGGCTTGATAGCTAGCTGGCTGCCCTGCCTGGAGCCAAGAGGTGAAGTTGCTGGTCTGGCTGGGGAGAGCAGGCTGGGTGACCCAGGGGGGTAAGAGGACAGAGGACTCTGTGTGTGGCAAACCTAACCAGGAGATGAATTTATGGTTAAGAAACAGGGATCTTGGGAACTCTGCACCTAGACAGCAGACTTAGCAGACATACAGCTCACCTGGTCATCAGCTTGACAGCGGTGGGCTTAAATTATTCCCAAATTATCAATTTTAATCAAAATATGCATATATTAGCCTACTCACACAGAGCTTCTGTGCGGTATTAGGGGCTGGCTGTTCCCCCCTCCCTCCTGCCTCACTCTCTTGCCCCCTCCCCCTCCCTCCTGCTCCACTTTGCACTCTCTCTTTCCCACTCACCCCCTTTGCAGTCTCTCCGCTGCTTCCCCACCACTTTCTTGTTTTGCCAGCCTGGCACACCGTATCCCACCCCTGGTGGCCAGGCCAGGCTTCGCCGCCACCGCTGTCGCATTCCCTTTACCTGGGACTGCTGAGACGGTCGTCCCGCCACCACCTCCAGCCTTCCATGGGCAGTCCGGGCTTTGCCGCTGCCGCCTCCCCCGTACCTGGGATAGCAGTCCTGGCTGTTCCGCCGTGGCCTCCCACCTCCCTCAGGCAGGCCGGGCTTTGCCACCGCTGCTGCCACTTCCCCCCTTTACCTGGGACGGCATGGCCTGGCCAGGCCAGGTCGTCCCACCGCTGCCTCCTGGCAGCCACCATTTTTCCTTTGCCCCAAACTCTTGCCCAATGCTAGGAACTCTCACGAGAGTTCCACTGCCAAATCCAGGAGGACATGCATACCGGCTAAGAGAATTAAATATATAGATACTACCAATAAACACATGCAATTTTTATGAAAAGCATCTTCTATATCCACTTTTTTGGTGATGAATATCGACTTTTTTCACCATCTGGACTTGGCAACCTTAATCCAAGCAAAGTTAATCATAATTAAGCTCCACTGAAATCAATGAGACAAACTTAAGCCCCATCAAATTCAAATGGATTTAGTCATTACTAGCATGGCCTTTTAAAGACATAATGCAGAACCATGGGTCCAGTGGACCCATGGTTCTGCCCCCCCACCCGCTCTCCCATCCACATTTGGATGGCAGGGAGGGCTGCATCTCTGCAGTCAGCAAGACTGCAGAGAGGTGGGGAGTGGCTCTGTGGGCTTCCTTCTTGAGAGAAGGACAGCCCCACACTGCCAATTAGGCTGGAGTGAGGGAGAAGCTTCCTCCCTCAACTCCAGGCTGCTGAAACTGTGGCTCTAACATTCGGATGTAACACTGGCACTGCAAAACTGGAGTTAAGGGTGGCAAAATTCCACTCTGACCAAACGTTAAGAGTAGAGTTTGACGCGAGAAACTGCAGGACCCTTCTTGCCCTGAACTCCAGTTTGCTGAATTTTTTAATTTTATTTATTTATTTATTTATTCACATTTTATATCCCGCTCTTCCTCCAAGGAGCCCAGAGCGGTGTACTACATACTTAAGTTTCTCCTCACAACAACCCTGTGAAGTAGGTTAGGCTGAGAGAGAAGTGACTGGCCCAGAGTCACCCAGCTAGTATCATGGCTGAATGGGGATTTGAACTCGGGTCACCCCGGTCCTAGTCCAGCACTCTAACCACTATACCACGCTGACATGCGACTTCAGAAACCAGAAGTGAAGGAACCTCTGGTTACTTATTATGTCCGAATTCAGCTGCTTTCTTTGGATACAGCCCATTATAATTCATCTCCATATTATCAGCTGCAAAATTTCAGTCTAAACACTGGAATATTATATAGTCATATTTACACTCACTGATCAATCTTGTACTTCAGAGCTAATATTAATAACACCTTGTAACTGGCGTATAACAAGAAATCAATCGGTATCCTCCGTTACAAGGCAAAACTGTCCGCAGACCTGCTTCTCCCACCCTCCAGACGAATAGACCACATGTGCCAAAACCAGAAAGTAAGTGCATCAGAGAAAATTGCTGGCTGAGAACATAATTCTCAGACTCCAGAAATTAGTACAGAATAATTTTGAAGGTTTATGTTTTATAGCTGCTTCCGTCATAAACACAAAACAGTCTTATGTTTGTTTAACTATGCTTTATTCAGAAACAACTCCATTTTCCTCCTCTTTCCTCTCCTTTTCATTCTGACTCCACATACCCCCTCCCCCCACAGGATCCCCACAGGGAAAAACTTCTAACTAACAAAACATGTAGGTTGCTAGACAGAATACAACAGTTTCCTTCTGCATTTTTAAATACATGGCCAAAACAGAGGAACACTTTATCACATCAACAGATTCTGGTTAATTGGCAGAGCCATTGACTGCCTTTGCACATAATGGCAAACCGCAGGTCC
Source organism: Hemicordylus capensis (assembly GCF_027244095.1). Classification (NCBI taxonomy): domain Eukaryota; kingdom Metazoa; phylum Chordata; class Lepidosauria; order Squamata; family Cordylidae; genus Hemicordylus; species Hemicordylus capensis. Next base: position 384,561,282 of record NC_069658.1, read on the forward strand.
AATGATGAACCCACAGTTGGCCTCCATTTCCCCATACCCTTGTGCATGCTCCCAGATGATTCAATATGCAGTCTGTGAAACTGCAAAGGGGAAGGCACTGGCTGCCCATGCAGCATGAAGTACAGCTGTGACAGCCAATTCCTTAGGAGCGTGGGAGGAGCTTCCCACCCGCAAAGTTAGAACATGGCGGCGGAATGTGGATGCTGCCTTCAAATCTGAGGTCTCCGTGGCAAAATGCACTACAGACCTAAGGTGACTATTTAGGTTTGGGGGCTAAAACCCCTGGTTTGGCAACAAAATTGGTTTTCTGCATTTGGACTACTGTGATTTTTAACTTCTGTCATGTTTGTCTCTGGTTTGCCATTATGTGTGAAGGTGGCCATTGCTTGTCTCTTCTTCATTGGTCAGTTACACATAAATCATAACAGTGGCTTTCACTCACTGGCTAGAATAATGGAGGGCAGGAGCAGGTTTGCTTCTCACTGTAGAATGTGGCAAAATTTCTCCCTGATGACTCCAGATCTGTAACAGCTAAATATATAGCTAGAGAAAGATATGAAAACGAGGTCTTGAAGCTAATTCCCTAAACAGGCACATATGAGTAATATGGGAATCTGCTTGATTATTATAAAGGGGTTTTGAAATGGCTTAATTGGTTGATATTAAAGATGTCATTCAAAAGCCCATGTCTTGTAGACACCATGAACCTTAGAATTCCACTCCTAAGGTCTTCCCAGTCTCCCTTTGCACTTGGCTCCCTAGCTTGTAGTTGCTCTGTACCCCCACCCCCCATATTATAAGAGAACCAATCACAGAAACTGTGGCTCATCCATTTACCAAGGCCCACTGTGACACCAGAATAGATTTGGTCACTGACTGATGAATTACTGTCACAATTCATGACCTGCACATTAGTTAGATTCCTACATCTCAATCCTACAGCGTCAAAAAGCCTATGAAATATTCTGCCTGCTGCCATGCACAGAATCCAAGGCTTCTAAAGGTCTCAAGCTCTTCCTTGATGAATTTGCCTCCTGAAAATGAAGATGGAGCTGGACCAAATCTCACTGCTGTACAGAGGCCCAGGAGCCGAAGCATAGCCATCGTTTCAGTTAAATCTTGAGGCAATTTTTGCTAACATACTTGTGCTTCACACATAAGGGTTTTCTTGTGATAAAAAACAAATGCACATTTATAAGCTTTGGTATATGGAGCTGACTTCAATTCATATCAAGTATTAAGTTGGAGTTATTTCTAATTTGAGCAATTAAGAGAGAGAGAAGATCCGCTTATTTAATCTAATATAGAACCAAAAGCAATATCTTTCTTAAGCCTTATGGGTACTTTAAGGGGCACAAAATGAAGGACACTTTTGAGTAGAATCTCCCATGAAATAAGTTTTCAGTTTGCAAGCTTTACTGGCACTGCCACCTGTCAGCCTGGAAAAAATTACTTTATGCTCCTCTAATTCTCCATAATGATACTCTTATGCTTGAGCAACACGCCCTGACAAACTTGCTAATCTGTGTCTTTAAAAACTGGAAAATTAGTCCAGACAGCTGTGCTTTGGGGGTGAAATGAGCTTAAGTTCTCAGAAATTGTAGATGGTGTCTGAGTTGTATGCAGAGTGGTGAGTACTATATCCAACTGGCCTGTTGTATGACCTTGGCTCTTTTTAAAAAACAAATGCTCAAGTTTTTCCATCCTAAGTGGTAGAATAACAAAGTTGACATGCCACATATAACCAAAAAAAGAGGGATTGTTTACTTATAATAACCAAGATTATACAGGGAGATCATTTATTCAGTGTTCAACCATTTCCTCATTTTACACATTTAGTATTTATTACAGGCTCAGGATCACCATTGCTGGTAGGCCACTGTGGGAAACAGGATGCTGGACTAGATGGGCCTTGGGCCTGATCCAGCAGGGCTGTTCTTATGTGCAGAAGCATAGAAAGGTCTGCCATTGCTGGTGGTAGATGTTATACCAAAGAAAGAAATGGAAATGTGGTAGTACTCTAGTGTTTTCCACAGCAAAGGCATCAAAGATGGAAGTAAAATATGTGTGACTTGCATCTTCAGGCACCAATGTATCCATGTAATTGTGACTCTCCCTTTAGAACTCCACACAAAAAAAATTTGATATTTTTGTATAAGGCTCTTGCTATCTCTTGCCATTTGTAATAATATTATAAGTCAGACCATAAGGTTATTATCAAGTGCTAGAATGTATGAAGGAATTGTGTAAAATGTGGACAGAATTGCGCTGCCTTAGAGAAAGTTACTTGCCTTTAAATTCCATTACAGTTAATGGAACTTACAGTAAGTTACTTGTGACTAATGTGTCCTGTTGATTTTGAAAGGGCTAAAAACAATTCACTTTCTGTGGGTTGGAGCTCGTAGCTGTAGTATCAGACTATGAAATACAGAAAAGAGTCTAAAAAGTTTAGAGTGACCAAAGTTCAGAGTGACTAAATTGAAAGAAACATTTTCATATGTTGCCTCCCAAAATCCATTCCTTTAGGCCCAGATGCCTTTGGGCCTTGGGTCCAGCTTGGAATGGGCTCATTTTTGTGCATGCATCACATGTGAACACACGTGCACAGGTGTGCACACACACACGAACTGGGAATACTCATTGCCACTCAATTTCCTTGATTCAAACTTGTCAGAAACAATGGTGAGGACTCATGGTAGGGCCTCTATTGGGCCAATGAGGTTGTGATATGCATGGCAGTGTCTTATGGTTGCCAGGACTATGCAGCAGCTATGATTCCCACCCACCCACCCCACGGTTACTGGCAGCCACCAACACTCCTGTATTTGCTCACAACAGCAGCTACTGATTGCTAACTAGGACTCTAACAGAGACTCTAATGTTGCTATGACCTCACTACCACCTGGAAAAGTGAAAGTGTCAGCTGGGGGAAAGTTGGAGTGGTGGGGGATCCTAAGGAGCTTGGAAGTAGGAAGGCCTCTAGGCCCTGTCACACTTCTAATTAGAATTCTCTGCCACAAGGTGTGGTGACAGCCAACAACCTGGATGGCTTTAAGAGAGGTTTTGATGACTTCATGGAGGAGAGGTCTATCAACGGCTATCAGTCGGAGGGCTATAGGCCATCTCCAGCCTCAAAGGGAGGATGCCTCTGAGTACCAGTTGCAGGGGAGTAACAGCAGGAGAGAGGGCATGCCTTCAACTCCTGCCTGTAGGCTTCCCAGTGGCATCTGGTGGGCCACTGTGTGAAACAAGATGCTGGACTAGATGTACCTTGGGCTTGATCCAGCAGGGCTGTTCTTATGTTCTAAGCACACAGACCCAACTTCAGAATAAGTTTCCATTTTAAAATTATTTATTTTTAAAATAAATCATTTTACTTAAACCCATTCTGAATAGATCTGTGGGGTGGGAATTCACCTATACTGAACAGTGAATTTTGGAAGTTACAAATGTTTTAAGGATGGTACTACACATCATGGATTCTGACCCAGTTATCATCTAAGTATTTGGAGAGATTATTTAACACTAAAACTATTATTTCTAGAAGAAGAAAAAGGGGGTGAAGAACCCTGAGGTAATTTGTATAGAGATAGGGGGAAAAGTTTGGATAATTTGGATGGTTGGTAGAAGATTATTTTTCAAGCATTTTTACTCTCAAAGGTGGAATTGTAAGTTTTTGGAGATAGGTTTTTCTACATTATACAAATCCCTACTTCCATGTAAGTCAGTGTTGATACATTTTTTCTTGCATTTCAAAACCTATAGGCTGATATTGTATATAGGTTCCAAATGTCAGATCTTATTGTTTTCTAATGTTTGACAGAACCTGGGCAAAGGAGTGACTGAGTGTCTCCCAAAAAGTCAGCACCTAGTTGATTGGACTCATCTTGATTTTAGTCTTCCATCAAATGTAGCACAATTTCAAACAGCCTTTATGCTGAAAGTACAAAAAACTCAGTTTGGGATCAGATTCCAGCTTTAGGGATCAGCAGCTGACCTGCAACACTGGATTTTGACCCCAAAGCCAACATTCAGAGTTTGAAGCGGAAATCTAACCTCTAAAATCCACAGCAGAAGATTCCAACCTGTAATGTTCGTCTTAGCTATAGCCTGAATAGCATTTGTCATGGTGAGTCACCAGTTCCACTTCAAGCTCCATCACATCTGGCAAGTGAGAACTGCAAATATAATTTTCCTGTCTAGTGGTACAGCATGCACAGCTTCCAGAGATCGCCATCACCATCTGTTGGTGGCCATGATTGAACAAATATGTGGCTCTCAATTTCCTCTGACCAACTTTGTTTAAACAACCAGTACAAGTAGTTTTTATCCTGACTGTTGCTGGCCATCTCATTGGAGATGTCAACAACTTTGTCAGGTGAACTCATTTAGTGTCTTTTTCTTTTGGGATCTGAGTGGAGCCACAGTGTGAGGTAAAAAGCTTTGCGCCTCCTCTGGCCATAATGCACCCAGCCTGCACACAAACAGAATGTTAGGTTTATACTTCAATCCATCTGATTTTGCAAGTGCTGTAGTAAATGAGGCAAGTGAAAAAGGCTGCTGAGAAACAGAGAAGCCTTTAAATCCAGCTCTGTACATGGTATATTATTATAATGACATCATATTTTTATAGGCAACAAAATACATTAATTGTGTAAGCTAGAGGGCTTGATCGGCCACCAAGCCTGTTTTCTTTTACATGACTGTCAGTTAAAGTTAAGCAAAAGTCAGTATTTCCTTGATTTAAATGAACTTAAATTGTCCTGTGTTTATTGTCCAAAAAGAAAATGGAAGGTGTTTCCCCTGTGTGAAAAAGTAAAAACCAGTGACAAAGAATGAAAATTATTTCCATTTCCAAGTAATTGGGCATTTTCTACCATGGCACTGATTTGACACTAGCATCTCTCTTTACTCTCTCTCTCTCTCTCTCTCTCTCCTCATGATTTCACTGCTTTCTGCCAGATGGTCATTATATTTTACAGGACTGCAGGCAATTATACCTGTCAAGGGCATGCCAAAGTATTTAGCATTTATAGTTTGAGGGAGATTACCTCTTAAATGTTAATGGCAGACAGAGTCACACTAACCCTCCCATTTAAGATCTTCATTAGATCACCTCTTTGCAACACTAAAGGATGAGTTAAGGGCAGACAGAAGTGAAATGTAACCACCCCTTATACAAAGCGGGGGAGACTTGCTGAAGAGGCAAACAGAGCCTGATACTTTGCAACTTTGTGTAACTGTATCTTCCTGAGGAAAAACTGGGGGGTAATGTATCCTTCATTGGTTGAGGTGAATGGGGTGTGTGTGAGAGTCTCTCTCTCTCTCTCTCTCTCTCTCACTCTGGCTAAGACTTAGAGATGGACCATTTATTTAAAAGGATTTTGAAAGAAAAAAATCCAGTGCAAATAGTGTCCATATTTCCATATTTTCCATAACAGCAAAATGCATTTTCCTGTTGATGACCCAGGCCCCCTACGGCCTGAAACAGCATGGTGTCATCTCCCTAGCCCAAGCTTTTCGCCACTCCCACTCCCCTGGCCATGTTTTACCCCATCCCTACCCCAACTCTTCCCTCCCCACCTCCCAGGTGGCCCTCAGAGCGCAACCCTCTTTCCCCTCCATTAGCTTTCCCCCCACCCCGTGTAAGTCTCTTTCCTCCCCATCACCAACAGGATTGGCAGTCAGCCACTTCTACCAATGCACTGCCTGAAATAGTTTCCAGTCCTCACCCAGCCTCATTTTCAGGCAGGCCCTCAGGGCTCATTATGACATGCTGAGACCTAAGCTACAGCAAGTTTAAAAGGCCCCATAGCATTACAGAACTGGTCTGAAGTCCTGCCCCAGCATATCACCCACACACATCCTTGCCACACTGATCACAGTTACAACAGCATTTGCCTAAAGAGGCAAACTATGAAGAGGCCTGCAACTATGATGGTGATCATTGATGGTGGTCATTGGTCTAAACCTAGTCTAATGAAAATGTTGATATAATTTACAGTTATTTTTGCATAAACTAAAAATGATAACTAATTGTGTAGCTATAGAAATATACTTTTGTCATCAGAATGATAATGTCTGTTTAGAGTATTTTTTTCCCTTTTTCCTTTATTTTTCAACCAGTTATGTAAAACTTGAAATTAAGCGAGTAACAGAAGGCATAACAGTAGGAGAGAGGGCATTTGTTTGTAACCTTTCCTTTAAATAAATCCTTGTAGTTCTTCAATCTTAAAGAACTGTCTGCAGACCTCTTGCTTGGTTGAATTCTCCCCAAACTGGCTTTGCTCTGCTAATGGGAGCTGAACTGCCATTCTTCTCCTACATGCCCTCAGCTCTTTGACTGTGGGCTTCCCAGAGGCATCTAGTGAGCCATTGTGTGGAACAGGATGCTGGACTAGATAGGCCTTGGGTCTGATCCAGTGGGCTGTTCTTATATTCTTAAGCATTTTTTTTTAATTCAGAAGCTCCTCATAACAAGAGGCCCTAAGTTATAGCTAACTTAACTTGTGCCTAAATCCAGCACTTCTGGCCCTGTTGACAGCACAGAGGTCAAGTCTATACTACAGAATTAAACTGGTTTACAAATCATTCCCTCTCTCCAGAGAACTGTGGAACTATAGTTTAGGAGAGGAGAGCTGGTCTTGTAGTAGCAAGCATGACTTGTCCCCATAGCTAAGCAGAGTCTGCCCTGGTTGCATCTGAATGGGAGACTTGATGTGTGAGCACTGCAAGATATTCCCCTCAGGGGATGAAGCCCCTCTGGGAAGAGCAGAAGGTTTCAAGTTCCCTCTCTGGCTTCTCCAAGATAGGGCTGAGAGAGATTCCTGCCTGCAACCTTGGAGAAGCCACTGCCAGTCTGTGAAGACAATACTGAGCTAGATAGACCAATGGTCTGACTCAGTATATGGCAGTTTCCTAGGTTCCTATGTATAGTTATTTAAGAGGGGGTAGGGTTTCCCAAATGGAAAATTCTCAATACTTTCATCAAACTACAATTCTCAAGGTTGGCCTGGCAGGGGGAGCCATGAACGTTTAGGCATCTAAAGTCACTCCCTTACCATTGGTGGTATTTTAGTAATTTATATGGGGCTTAATTTTTGGTCCCTATGCTAACAGAATCCCAGCTATGTGTATGAGGTGATTTTTATCTAATCATCTGACTCCGATCTTGGTTCTCCATCAGTAAAATGGGAACAATAGTAAACTGTCTGAATAGATGAACATTTATTCCACTTTCTCCCAACCTTGCAAACCAGAATGAATTGGAGTGTGCTGCCAAATGGGTGAGTTAAAGCACAAACCCTCTGAATCTCTGAGGCAGCTCAAATCAAAGCTTTGTTCTTATGCACAGCCCTTTCAAATACAGGGTCAGAGGGTCCCCATGGCCCATCACCCCCTCCCTTTCTTTTTCAGGTGCAGCTTTTCAAAAGCAGCCAGGAGCCAAGCAGCAGCAAAAATTTCCACTGCCCATCTCCCAGGCTCCTTTTGAAGGGCTCTACCCTGGAAATCAAGGTGAGAGGCAAAAAGCATTCCCTCAGAGGTCCTGAGGCCTGCCTTTCTCAATTTCCAGGATGCAACTCTTCAAAAAGAACTGGAGATGAGAGGAGCAAGGAAAATCCCCACTCCTTGGCTCCCAGGTGGAATCTGGTCGAAGCAGATCCAAAGCAGAGTCAAAGCTCTGGACAGCTTTGCTTCATTTTAATCTGCTCTGGACGTACTTTGAGGGGCTTCATCTTTGTAGTGAAGCAAATATGTCTCAAGTGGCTACTTTGCTTTCAGTCCAAATAGCTGGATCCAAAGTGAAGCAAAGCCCTAGTATTTGACCTCCAGTAAAAATAAAAGCTCTTGCAATCATATGAAGGCTGCAGTTCTATGCACAGTTTCACAGGTGAAGGTCCCACTGAACTCAATGGGCACTTACTAAATGTGAATAAGACTGAGCTACATTACTCTGTGGTTAAATTTAAAAAATTGATTTCACTTGCTTTACTGTTGGACCAACACAAATACTAATGTTTTCATTAAGGAAGACCATGGAGCGAAAGGTACCATCACAATGGAGGCTTCCAAGGCAAAAGGACAAAAGAAAGCCCTGACACAATTGTGACTGCTAAATAACAGCACTGGTATTGAACAGAGTTGACTAAGTTAAACTAAACAGATGTCTTGCATAATTGTAAAATTAATATCCAACTTTGTTAATATAATTACATGTTTGCCTCATTTGTCCTATGCTTTACAGGGGAGATCCAAATGGAACAGAAAGTCTTCCTTCTCATTTATTATCATTTCATCTGTTGCTGTTCTGTTTTGATTTGCTGCATCATTTTCCTTTGGCGATTTTTGTGCTTTGAAAAGCTCAATCCTAAACCATATCAGTAAATAACTATTTGTAAAATGCATATCTGGGTTTATGCATTAGGCAAGAAAATATTTGCACTTAACGCACAAATGTGTATTGAAGCCCCCCTCTCTCTCCCTCCCCTCCCACCCGCCACACCCACATACATGCAGGATCAACCAGATAACTATGTGCTTGTATGTGCTTTATCTTCTAATATTTCTTCTGAAGAACTATGCCTTGTAAAGACCATGATCCTTTTCTCACAAGCAGTGAGAAAAGGCTACAGGGTTTGCGAGGAACTTATCTCCCTGCAGACAATCCACCGTCTTCCCTTAGGGAACCCGCCCAGACAAGTATGGGTTCCTGCTGGTAGCTCTGAGGGTCGGGCTGCCAGGACACACCGCCTCATGTTGCCCCACCCCCCCAGAGCTCGCTCGCTCTATCTATCTATCTATCTATCTATCTATCTATCTATCTATCTATCTATCTATCTATCTATCTGTTTTGACATATAAGTATACCACCCAAAACACAAGTTTCTGGGTGGTTTACAACAAAACAATACAACAACAAATAAAAAGGTTAAAACAGTAAAATAGTTTAAGATTTTAAACAATGTTAAAACTATTGAAAACCATCAAACTTTTTAAACAGTATCTAATTAAAAGTAGGGGTATGCACGGAACCGCGGAGCTGTGGTACGGCACTGGGGTGGGGGGGTCCCCTTAAGGGCGGGGAGGGTTTACTTACTCCTCCCGCCGCTTTCCCCCCTCCGGTGTCCATATTTCTTTGAGTAATTGGGGCGGCAGGATACCTCCCTGCCACCCCTTCCCCCGCTTGGCTGCAGTACTGTGCAAAAGGCTTTAAGTAAACGGAGCAGCAGAGAAGGGGCCAGATATCCTGCCGCTCCGTTTACTGAAGGAAATACTTGCATAAGGCTTCTTAAAGCCTTTTGCACAGTACTGCAGCCAAGCGGGGGAAGGGGCGGCAGGGAGGTATCCTGCCGCCCCAATTACTCAAAGCATTTCCAAAGCGCCCGAGAAGGGGCGGCAGGGAGGTATCCTGCTGCCCCAATTACTCAAAGAAATATGGGCACCAGAGGGGGGAAAGCAGCGGGAGGGGTAAGTAAACCCTCCCCGCCCTTAAGGGGACCCCCCCACCCCAAACCACCCGAATCCGAACCGCCCATGTCTGGACCGGTCTGGAGGCCTATAGAATGGCCTCCGTCCGGACACATCACTAATTAAAAGCCTAGGTGAACAAATGTGTCTTGGTTGCCTTTTTAAAAGTTGTATGAGATGGGGAGGCTCTTATTTCAGCAGGGAGTGCTTCCCAAAGCCTTTAGGCAGCAATGGAGAAGGCTCATCCCCAAGTAGCCACCAGATGAGCCGGTGGCAACTTCAGACGAACCTCTCCAGATGATCTTAATGGGAGATGGTGCTCATAGCAAAGAAGGTGATCTCTTAAATACCCAGAGGCTAAGCTGTTTAGGGCTTTATAGGTATAACCAAAACTTTGTATTTTGCCCAGAAACTTTTTGGCAGCCAGCGTAGATCTTTTAAGATAGAAGTGATATAGTATCTCTGAAACCACCCAGAGACCAACCTGGCTGCCGCATTCTGGACCAACTTCAGTTTTCAGACTGTACAAGGGCAGCCCCACATAGAGTGCATTGCAGTAGTCATGTCTGGAGGTGGCCAGCAGATGTACTAATGTTCTGAGGTCATTTATCTCAGGAAATGGACGTAGCTGGCGTATCAACTGAAGCTGATAGAAGGCACTTCTGGTCAATGCCTCAACTTGGGATACCAGGGAGAGGTTTGTGTCCAGAAGCACCCCCAGGTTGCATATGGACTCAAGAAGATATTCCCTACTTGCAAGAACCTTTCATATGGGAAGAGGAAGTAAGATCAGCACTCTGGTCATTACCAAGTCGGAAGGCTACAGGAATTGATGGAATAGCTACAGAACAGAAATATGGCAAGCAACAGAAGTATCAGTCAAGGCTCTAACCAAACTATGTCAGCAAATCTGGAGAACGACACAGTGGACAACAGATTGGAAGACAACAGTCTACATACACATACCAAATAAAGGAGACTTAACAGATTGCGCAAACCATCACACAATATCCTTAATTTCACATACTAGCAAAATAACGCTCAGGATCATCCAATGCAGATTAGAGCCCTACGTGGAATAGGAAATGCTGGATGTTCAAGCTGATTTCAGAAAAGCCGAGGAACAAGAGACATAATTGCTGATGCATGCTGGATAATTGAGAAAGCCAAAGATTACCAGAAAGAAGTCAATATGTGCTTTATTGACTACAGAAAAGCCTTTGATTGTGTCGACCGTGTCAAGTTGTGGAATATCCTTAGGAAAATGGGTGTCCCAGAACATTTCATTGTTCTCATGAGGAACCTATACACAGGACAGGAAGCAACAGTCTAGACCGAACATGGTGAAACAGACTGGTTCCAGATCGGCAAAGGAGTAAGGCAAGTCTGTATACTTATTTATTCAATTTATATGCGGAGAGAAGCTGGATTGGAAGAAGATGAGTGTGGTTTTAAAGTTGGAGGAAGAAACATCACTAGCTTGTGCTATGCTGATGACACCACTCTGATAGCTGAGAATGCGGATGATCTGCAAACTCTAGTAATGGAAGTTAAGGAGCACAGTGAAAAAATGGGACTATGGCTGAATGTAAAGGAGCCTAAACTAATGACAACGGGTACAGCAACCAGACTCAGAATTGATAATGAAGACACTGAAGTGGTGAATAGTTTCTGCCTTTTAGGATCGACCATCCTAAAGGATCCAGCAATCAAGAAATACACCGCAGACTAGTACTTGGTAGGGTTGCAATGAAAGCCTTGTAAAGAATATTTAGATGCCATGACATGTCTACACCTACAAAGATTAGAATCATTTGGACAATGGTTTTTCCCATGACACTTTATAGATGCGAATGCTGGAAGTATTGATACTTTTGGTGCTGAAGAAGACTTTTGAGGATACCATGGACAGCCAGGAAAACAAACAAATGGGTCACAGGAAAAATAAATCTAGAATTTTCACTCGAGGCACAAATGACCAGGCTCAAACTAACATACTTCAGACACATTATCTCTCCCAGCGGTTTCATGTAGATGTTAAACAACATGGGAGATAATAAGGAGCCCCGAGGGACACCATACTGAAGTTTAGATTTTGAAGAATGACAGTCCCCAAGCGACACCATCTGGAATCTGCCCGAGAGTTAGTAGTGGAACCACTGCAAAGCAGTGCCTCCCACCGCCAATCCCTTCACATGCTCCAGAAGGATACTATGCTCGATAGCATTGAAAGCCGCCAAGAGGTCCAAAAGGACCAACAGAGTCACACTTCCTCTGTCAATTCCTAATTGGAGATCATCCATTAGGCCAATCAAGGCAGTCTCCACCCCATAGCCCACCAAAAAGCCAGTCTGAAATGTCTAGATGATCAGTTTCATCCAAGACTGCCTGGATTTGGGAGGCCACCACCCTCTCAATTACCTTGCCCAACCATGGAATGTTGGAGACAGGCCTATAGTTGCTAACTCTGAGGAATCCAGGGCAGGCTTCTTCAAAAGAGGTCTAATTATTGACTCCTTAAGGCAAGGAGGCACCCTGCTCTCCCTCAGAGAAGCATTTATAATCTCTACTAGGCCTTCTACAATAATCTCCCTGCCAGATAGTATAAGCTATGCCGGGCAAGGGTCAAGAGAACAGGTGTTAGGCTGCAACACTCCAAGCAGCTTGTCCACATCCTCAGGAGTCACAAACTGGAACTGATCCAGCCTGAACACATAAGAGGAGTCGCTGGACACCTCTGATTCAGACACTGCAGTAATTGTGGGCTCTAAATCCAAGTTGGCCCAAAAACTCCACAAAAAACTCATTAAACACATCACAGCAGGTAATAAATGGTTCCAAGTTCTGATTCAAGGGAGGGGTGTGAGCACGTGGTGCATTATGGGAATCCCCCCCCCCAGTCTGTTAATCATGGATGACACATGATCAGATAAATGGTGTTAGGAGAATGCTCTCTCTCCTTACCCCATTTTGAGGGGAGGCTCCACATGCGGGTTTGCTGCTGTGGTGCCACTGGGATCGGGCCCGACCCTGGCGGTTCATACACTTGCAAAAGGGTTGTGTACATGTGTGTGAATAGCCTCCCAGTTTTTTTTAAAGACTTTGTAGTTTTCCCCCAATAAAATATATTGCTTGGCCTTTTTTTTTTTTTTTTTAAAGTAAACTCTACAAAAACCCTACTTTTATAGCTTGTATATGTGCCAGATTTGACCAGTGGACATTATTGAATTACTGAATGGAGAATAAAAATATACAGTTGACAGCCCCTCTTTTAATAGATATGAGATACTAACAATCAGCTCTTGCATTGCAGCTGTTCAATAATGAATAAGCAAATACATTATCAAGACAAGTCATGATACACTAGGCAAGACCAGCCATTGTGAAACCTGACTTCATCATACTCATTGCATGGAGGACTAATTCAGACTAGGGCTACAAAAACATTGGCTGGTGAAGTTGGTGATTCTAGGGTTTCCACGTATCTGTTTTTCACCTGGACTCTAAGGGAATTAAAGAGCTATGTCGAGTGATCAAATCTTGTGATGGATTGGGAAAGGGAGCAGATAAGTTAATATAGTGTTTACCCCTCTCTGCTGAGGACTCCTCTTCTGTTAGTTGATTCATCCCCAATGAACTTGTGCTTGCACTGCTTCCATGGAAAGGGAAAGGCCAGAATGGGCTCAAGTGGAGCTAGTGGAACTGAAACCATTAGAGGGCTGGGGAGCTCTGGGCTCCAGATATCTTAAACACCCTCATCACCAATCCCCTACAATACTAGCAGCCCAACATGCCTGGAAGGAACTGGCAAGACAACTAAACTTTGATCCCTATGCCCACATGGATATGACACTGTGGGGAAACCCATACATATTGATCGGCAAACAGCCAATTTTATGGAAACATTGGGTAGAAAATTGAATCAGCCAGTTATCACAGATGATAAATGAAGATGAGAACTACCAACCCTTCACACTCTTGCAAGAGGAATTCAATTTATCACTGGCAAGTGTCTGGCAGTATATGCAATTGAAACATAGCATGTTTGCTCAATTTGGTCTGGACGCCCTGGGAGCCCCAGCAACTCCAGTTATATTAGTGTATGCCATTAAGATAGCCTCTCTCCCAAAACTAAATAAATACCTATATGCCTGTGTGCATGGAGACATGGACCCTGGATTAGATTTACTTAGGGACAGATGGAACCTGGAACTTACAGATAAAGTGTCACCAGCGCAATGGCAAGATATTTCAGGTAGTGTTAAATTGCAATGATCATTGCTTAGGAGATAGTCTAAAGCTTCAAACATCAACGGAGCAATATCTTTTATATCTTTCCTAATTCTTGTACACTTATTCAAAAGGCCTTTGAATCATTCAGGAGGGAAGGCTAGGGGGAAATGGAGGCCTGTCCTTGATATTGGGCCTGATAAGACAGATTGCTGATAAGACAGGATATCTATCTATCTATCTATCTATCTATCTATCTATCTATCTATCTATCTATCTATCTATCTATCTATCTATCTATCCCCCTGGTGGCCTTTCTGCAGCTGACCTTGAGATACCTCATGATGGTAAACATATCAGACACAAGGAGAGAGGAGAGAGGTTAGAAAACCTTCTGAGAATACAACGCCTAAGAAACTAATTTCTCTGACACTAATACGATTACGTATAAGGATGCTCATTATTGATTCCTACATCTATTCCCCAGTCTCCTGATATCCTGATATCCCATGAAAATCTAGGTTCAACAAGTTGTACTGGGTTCATCCTTAGCCACAAGCTTCTTCTTTGGGGGTAAGGTTAATCAAATTTACTTTAGTATAGTGACATCCATCAGGACCTGTTCCACTGTAACATTTGTCAGAAACATCCAAAATTATTTTTATGTTGGAAGAGGCCCTTGTCAAGACTGTTCTGGCATACCCCATATGTTTATCACTCTAAAGTAGCTTTATAATAATATCCATGGTAAGACCAAAGCATCTAGACGACACTATGGAATCTACTTCTGCTGCCACCTGTCCAGTTTTTACACCAAGACTGCTAGAGATCTTCCTGGATATCCACAAATACAGTAGACAGTTCCAACTGACATGGCATCGATGTGTATGTATCCTGATAAAATGAGAAAAACTCTTTCTTACTGTGCCATTTGTTGTATTTTGAGTCCGGCAAAATACTGAAAACAGAATATAAATATGCTTTGAACTGGACTATTGTTTTTCAATATTTGTGAAATAATTCAGGCAGGCTGAAGCTAAATCCTACTTGCTATTGCTATGATCGCAATTGCAGTTTTCTAGAAAAGCTATCCAGTTGTTGTTTTATAAGCTAATCTAGGGGCTGTGGCTCTCTTATAGTGTCCTATGGCCATAGGAACTTCTGCATTCTCTTTTTCAAAATATTATTCGCATACATAAAAGGATCCCATGCTGCATGTACAAAGCATTTTTCTTCATAGAAGTGAACAGGGAACCACAGTTTATTGGGGAGCAATGTTACAACCCTACTACGCATTTATTGTAGTAGGATCATAAGATCATGATAAAGATTTTTTTAAAATTGGAGCAGGACTGAGTGCAGGTTTTGTACTGAGCCTAGAAAATTTTATAGTGCTGGCAGTCCTGGATGGAATCACAGTGCCCTTGAATAAGAAAACACTTTGCTGCTTCAGAAGACAACCTGCAGTTCTGTGCTCTGCACAGATTGAAATCTGGAACACATCAATAGCAGAGCCCTATAGAATTCTGAACCTTGAGAAATTGGAAATGGAACAAATGCCTGAGTTTGATTATGGGGGTGCCAGAACTCACCATTAAAAAACACACACATGCTCTCAGGGCAATCAACACGACAGCCTCAGACAGCATTACTGGTTTTCAAAATGACATACTGGCCAAGCAGGATTATTAAAAGGTAGTCCCTTTGCACTCTTTAATCCCCAGACATTTCTGATCAACAGGATAAACTAATGATATAACACAAATATAAATAATTATGTGAAGTGTTGCAGTGTCAGCAGGACTTGATTACATCAGCAAAAGACTGCACCTCAGCTCTGCCAGCTGAGGACCTTACAAAATGGCATCATGGTAAGAGGATCTCCAGTGTTTATAGACATTTATCACTGTCACCTGTTTCACACTTGCTATATAGTCAACAAATACAACACTAGTCACATGGGCTTTGTTGGAGCTCTCCATTCTCTAACACAGAAGCATCAGACCACCACAGAAGTGCTATTTGGTCAAGCAAATAGGCAGTCTAGCCCTGTCTTCTCTCACACTAGTCAGATAACATTTTAAAGATAACAAGGTGCTTACAACTTATATTACTATTACCTATCATCAGCTTTTGCTAGGTTCCCGTTTAGCATGAGGGTTTGTTGATCAAATGATGGCATTCATAGTCATAATTTTATACTAGCATCAAACACAACAAAACATGCTCCTCTTGGCTTCCTTCAGGATAGTAGTAGAACATCCCCATGTAATTTTGGTTGAGACTTGCAGGAGCAAAGCCTGTTGAATGTGTGATCTCTCTCCCAACATTTGAAGGAAAAAAGAGACATGCTTTGAATGAAAGTATGTCTTTGAATGCACAGCTGGCCTAGGCAAGGTTGGCTACAAAAATTGAGTAGCCCTCTAGGACATTTCTGGTCATTGAATATGTTAATAATATAATATGAATGCCAGTAATCTCATCAACAGTAGCCAAGTCAGCAGATATAAACCTCACTAGGGAATGAGTGGATCCTAGCAACTGCCAAGTACAAAGGTAATGTGTGTGGGAAGGTATTGGTTTCAAGATCTCTTGGCTTTTTGCTGACAGCCCCTATTGCAACAGGATCTGCCACTTCCTGTTAAAAAGTATTGGCATCACATCACCTGATTTGCAAATAAATCAAATCCCAGTAGAACTTTGTCCACTGGGAACATTTCCGTGCTACCTGGCCTAAATGGATTACATCCATTGACTAGCATAGACTTTGCAATGGGCAACATGATGATGCGTTCATTTTTGGACAAATTTTAGTCAAAATGGGGAAAAGGTTATTTTTTTTCTCCACAAAGGAAAAATAGTGTCTGGGACATGAGGAAAAAAAGACTTATTAACATGAACATTGATTAGGGAAGAGTTTTTATACTCAGGCTCTCAACAGCTAGTGAACACACATGCTACTAGATTCAAACCTAGGTTTTTATTTGGAAATTATTTGTTTTGTACTGTTAACTTCCTTTTTACAAATAAAGATACATAAGCAAATGAATATATCTGGATTATATTTATTTATTTTTATATCTATCTATCATATTGTTATACCACTTATGTACATCTCTAGGCACTGTACAAAATTTAAAACAATATAAAAAAGTAAAAAGAAATTAAAAGTCCACAAGACAATAAAAGCAATCTCTTAAAACAAGTTATTAAAACAAATTATTAAAATTAATTCCAGTTAAAAGCCTGCTAGAACAAGTTATCCTGAGGGTCTTCATGAAAACAAACAGAGAAGGAGATGCTCTTATTTTAGCTGGGAGCATATTCCAAAGCCATGGGGCAGTCACAGAAAAAGCCTGGTCCCAAGCCGCTACCAAACAAGCCAGCGACAACCATAACTGGACCTCTCCAGAAGATCGTAATAGGTGGCATGGTGCATGACAAAGAAGGCACTTTCTTAAATACCCTGGGCCCAAGCCATTAAGGGCTTTATAGGTAATAATCAGCACTTTGTATTTCTCCTGGAAACATATTGGCAGCCAGTGCAGTTCTTTTAAAATTGGTGCTATGTGGCCCCTTTGTGTTGTCCCAGAGACGGTCTTGTGATAGCAAGCACGACTTGTCCCCTTAGCCAAGCAGGGTCTGCCTTGGTTGCATTTGAAAGGAAGACTACATGTGAGGACGGTAAGATATTCCCCTCAGGGATGGAGCCGCTCTGGGAAGAGCACTTGGTTCCATGTTCCCTCCCTGGCAGCATCGCCAAGATAGGGCTGAGAGAGACTCCTGCCTGCAACCCAGGCGCGGCTCGTGAACGCGCCTCCGGGCAGCTTCTTTAACTGTAAACGGAGCCGGTGCTCCGTGCCACCCAGCAGCCCCCACAGTGGGGAATCGCCTCCACCACTCACCTGGCTCCCACGGAGGCAAGCCCTCACCAGCGGCCAGGTGAGTGGCGGAGGCAATTCCCCGCCACGGCTGCTGCTGGGCGGCATGGTGCACCGGCTCCGTTTACAGTTAAAGAAGCCGCCCCCCCCCCCCGAGGTGAGTTCATGAGCCGCCCTGCTGCAACCTTGGAGAACCAGCTGCCAATCTGTGTAGACAATACTGAGCTAGATAGATCAGTGGTCAGACTTGGTATAATATGGCAGCTGACACATTCTGTACCAAATGTAGTTTCCAGACAATGTACAAAGGCAGCCCCACATAGAGTGCATTACAGCAGTCAAGCCTGGCAGTTACCTGCAAATGCACCACTGTTCTAAGGTCATTTACCTCCAGGAATGGATGTAGTGGACATATCAGCCGAAGCTGATAAAAAGTGCTCCTGGCCACTGTCTCAACCTAAGAAACCAGAGAGCGTTTGGGATCCAGAAGCACTCCAAAGCTAATCTTACAGATGGGGGGGGGGAACCCCCGATCTTTCAGGGAGAATGTAACCCCATCCAGAACAGGCAGATCTATTTATTTATTATTTACATTTTATATTTACATTTTATATCCCACTCTTCCTCCAAGAAGCCCAGAGCAGTGTACTAAATACTTGAGTTTCTCCTCACAACAACCCTGTGAAGTAGGTTAGGCTGAGAGAGAAGTGACTGGCCCAGAGTCACGCAGCAAGTATCATGGCTGAATGGGGATTTGAACTCGGGTCTCCCCGGTCCTAGTCCAGCACTCTAACCACTACACTACACTGGCTAAGAGATCTATTTCAATATTTCATTCTCAGCCAGTTTAAGTTTAGTTTATTGTTGATGTTGGTGATTTGTCCTTACAAAATAACAGGAAGAAAAACAAACAACAAAACACCATTAGGCTTTTATGCAAGTGTTCAAATAGCCTCAGATTCTATCACGTGACAAGAAACTGTATTAATATTCAGGAAAACCACAAAAACTAACATGTATGGAACAGAATAATACTAATTAAAATATCTCTTCTTACTCTAGTTATGTGTATGATATGCTTTGAATGCTCACAAAGTGCTATATAAATGCTAAGTATTATTTGAATAAGACAGGAAGTTGTCATCACATTTAGTAACTTAAGGAGGGGCAAAGGCAGTTCACCAGGTGCTTTCACCTTTACCAGAAGTTTCCTTTCTGCATTTCCAAAGAATTGTTATAAACTGGTTACAGTATTTGAAATATTTGTACATTTCCCTTCAGTCAAATTATCGCTAAAGCAGTTTACAACAAATTAAAACAATAGAATAATAAAATACAGAGCAATTGTCCATCTCTGTGAGATGGAGCAACTAAGAGACACAGTGGTTGGGGAGCTAATCATAAAGCTTCACCCCACCTTTCTGGTGCTGGCTGCTGGTGCTGTCCTTATATGCAGAGCCTGTGGTGAGTCCTTGAGAAATAGACCCAGGAAGAGTGATGTGTTGTGAACTATACCTGGTTTCGCACTCTGTACATGCTCAGAGGGAAAGAGGCAAAGTCACATCATACACAAACTGAACTGGTTCTTGGAGATGGTGACCATGTAGGATCTGGGCGCGCAAACAGAGATAGAGAGAGACACACTCAGAAAGTTCAATGGGCTTTATTATAAAAAGTTGCTCATCAGGATAAAAATAATCCACATTAAAAACATGTTTCCGATTCAAGGTGTAGTGTAATGTGCCTAACTAACATATGTGTGTGCAATCAGTAATTACAGATATCTAATAATCTAACAATTCCTAAATAAAACATTTAGAGAGAAGCAGAGAAAGGAGGAGGGGGGGGCTTAGGAAGGGGGGGTAGCAGTGATTAGTACGGAGGAGGAAAGAAGGATCCAAGGCTTGTGAGGGCAGCATATTACCAGGATCAGAGGCTTGAGAGCAGTGGGGCTTTCAGCTGAAGGAGCGAGGCTTCTGGCTGGAGACAGGAATTTTTGGATCAAGCATGCAATTTGCTCAGAGCACGACTGAAAGTCAGAGCACCATGGCTGGGGAAGTCACTTCTCACTGCGCAGTAGAAGTCACAGACAGTTCCTTTCCATGGACAGAGTTCCTGCTTGTTGCCCCGTGGCTTAGCAGCAAACTCTGGGATTGCTAGTGAGCGGATCTTGCTTGTAGGCACAAGATTGCTAATCTGCCATGTCCAGAGACTCCTTCTGAGTTCCTGGTGAAAAGAAGGAGAAAAAAAGAGCCCCTGGTGGCGCAGTGGTAAAAACTGCCGCCCTGTAACCAGAAGGTTACAAGTTCGATCCTGACCAGGGGCTCAAGGTTGACTCAGCCTTCCATCCTTCCGAGGTCGGTAAAATGAGTACCCAGAATGTTGGAGGGCAATATGCTAAATCATTGTAAACCGCTTAGAGAGCTCCGGCTATAAAGCGGTATATAAATGTAAGTGCTATTGCTATTGCTGCTATTGCTATTCTTATAGTGGTTCCATCCTTTGATGTCCATTTGAGCCTCCTGGATGACAAAAGGAGTCTATTCCTGCTATCCTCTGAATATTGTCTTTTAATTTCCAAAATTAGCTCAGGATATTTGGTCAGTCCAGAGAGATCTTAATCCCATCTTCTGTTAGCTGCTATCTTGAGGAGGGGACATTGCCCAAAGCAAATCTGCATCTCTGAGTTGCAAATGGGCCCGTTCTCTTGTCCCAGATTTTGCTAGCCTGGTCCCAAAAGGTGTTAAAAGTCAGGAGTTAGTGAGAGAATTAATTCTATTTGTGTGAGACAGCAATTACATTATTTCTTGTGTACCTCTATCTAGTGTGTAATTATAACAAGAGAATATTTAAAGCAGGCCTGCTCAACTTAGGCCCCCCAGCTGTTTTTGGACTACAACTCCCATAATTCTCAGCCACAGCAGCCAATAGCCAGGGATTATGGAAATTGTAGGCCAACATCTGCAGGAGGGCCAAAGTTGAGCAGGCCTGATTTAAAGCAACATAAAAAGGGGTACATGTGTGAGACAAGTTAATCAATACATTTGACAGGCAGAAGCATCCTGTCAGTGAGGTAAGGGGATTACTGGACAGCAGGTTAATTTCAGCAGTGTGAGACTGGTAATTAAGCCTGACCCATTGTGTCTCTTGTGAGTTCCACAAACACTGATAACCAATGCTAGATTACCCCTATCTCTACAAATCATTTACTGGGCAGTCATGAGATCTGGGCATCATGTTCACCTCAAGTTCAGGCATTTAATTGAACTCTTAATATAAAATGAAATCAGACACAGGCCTGAATTCCATATGCTTCTGGGTTGGTACCTCTGAGTCTAATATGTTGTGGTGCCCATAAAACCACCAAGCAGTACCAAATGCAATTTTTGAGGGGTTTCTGTGCTGGCCCATCATCACTTTTTCAAGTTATGAAATCAATTACTCCAAAAATCAATTCTGTACTTAAGAACAAAAACATCAAAGGTTCAAAATTCCAAGGTTGCTTCAGGTTACTTAACTGAAAATTCGAAAGTTTATAAATGTGTCCATGTTCTCTGCTTTTAATGTGATTTCTTTCCCCTCAACCATTTCGGTTTGCATCCTCAACCTCTGAGCTTTCTGAAACAGGGCGAGGAAAACAATAGCACTGAGCCCCAGGGTTCATACATCATCATTTCCTCCCTTTTCTTTTCCTCTTGCTCAATGACAGAGTTTTAATAGCTGTCTCACAGTAGTTCTTCCAGACCAGCATTGAAAGAGAATTAGGTTCATTTAAAACACTAAAAAAACTTTAAAAAAAAATACTGTTACAGATGGAAGAAGACTCCACCTGGATGCAATAAAACATATGGAACAGGAAAATGTACTGAGAGCAAATAATGGATCTGTATTTCCCTTCCCTGTGATTTAACATGCAGAGAAAATGTCTGCTGAGCAAAGCACCAAATTCTCCCATGGCCCTTTGCATTTGCTATTTGGTCTCTGCTGCATGAATTACGGGTGTGCATCTGGTGTGTCACATTAGTATTTATTTCAGCACAAATGAACATGGGCACAAGAGTGTCTAAAATAATAGGGGAACCTTGTGGGAGTCAGAGGACTAGAGTAGCCAGGAGTCATTAGATTTCACTAAAAATGGAAAGAAAAACAAGATTTTTCCCCACTCCCAATCTCGAATATTAACAGAAAAGCCTCACTTATCAGTTGAAAGAAAGATGTGGTCACAAACAAACATAAATATCTTATGACTTTTGAAATCAGGAAATCAGTAATTCCAATGGGCTACAGAGCAAAAATATATAGGAACGTAACTGCTTGAACAAAATCTATACACTGCTCCCTCTTAGTGAAGAAGATTCCTGAGTGCAAGACAAGACATTCAGACAGAATTCAAGATAAGACATAAGGACAGTTTATATGATCTGGTTTATGCCAAACTACAATTTAAAATCATGATCATTCAGTAAAGAAGGAAGCCCAGGCAGCCAGTTCCCCCTCCTTTCTGGAGACATCAAGTTTGCAGAGACGTTCTCCTGAACATCTGAATTCGGATGGGAGAGCAGGGGGTGGGGGAACAGAACCGCAGGTCCGTTGGACCCACAGTCCCATGTTATGTCTGAAGGTGGTCACTGTTTAAGTGGTGACTGTCTTCAGTGTGTAGCACTGGGTTAGGGACAACAACTGTCCCTAACCCAGCAGTCCTCTAGTGGTTTCTTTTTAGATTGTGAGCCCTCTTGGGACAGTGAACCATTTTATTTCTTTTTCTATCAATTTGAGAACTTTTTTTTGGTTGAAAAGTGGTAAATAAATATATTGTTATATTATTACAACAGAGTTTTTTATTGCATTATATTATTATGTAAATATATTACACTATAATATATGAATATAAATATATTATATGTTGTAACAATAATGACAACAATACCATATCACAGCAGCTGCACATGTACATAACATAGACATCACAATCTGAGATAGGGCAACAGTATATAGGAATACAGGATTATCTTGGTCAATGACTGTAAAATTCATATATATATATATATATGAATGAAGCAGGTCTGAAAGGACAGACCACTAATATAATGAGGCAGAGTAAGGCAACCAACTCAGGTGATGGATTGATGGAGGTGGCAGCTGGTGCCCTGCATCCACCCCAGCCAATCATCTCACTGTTACCAGCCCCTACCCTACATGCCAACAGTGCCATGGAATGCCTCCTGCTCTTCCTCCCTCCTACTTGTCCTGCCCAAAAGGCAGAGGGTGTCGAATGCAGTGGTAGGAAGTTCTGCACACTGCCTGCCACATACTTCCTGCTGTTATGTTCCCCAACCTCTCCCTTTTTTAAAAGGCAGGACAGGATGAATTGCAGGGAAAGCAAGAATGGTGGGGGTGAGGTTGCTGCCAGCATAGCTGTCACCACCAACACCAACACCAGATAAGGGGAGCTGGGGGAATCATGGAGGTGGGAATTGGTTTATGGAGTGCTCAGCATATATGGGTATGAGGAGGATGAGTAGATTGGGAAAAGGTGGGCAAATCGGGTGATGAGAAGGCATTGGTGTGGTATGGGGACAGGGTGGAGAGGATGGGAAGGAGATTGGATGGGGGGAACTGGTGCATGGCATCTTAAATGCATTGCAGGAGTTGGGGGGAGACGGGGAATTGGTTGCGGTGTAGAGAATGTGCCACAAGGTGAGGTGAGGTAAGGCACGGTATGGGATCTAAAGTAGTGCAATTCAGACTTCAACCAAATGCACAGCTCTCAGTTTCACATTTGCTTTATGGTTTAGTCACTCTATATACATGGCATGAAACTATTTTTGAAGTTGCATCATATTGACCAATCCAGGCTGTCACGTTTCAAGAAAGCCTACACAAAGAAGGGCCACTAGACAATGAGTCCAGTTCTGGCTATATGGAAGTACCCTTGAATGCATTCTCCCTTTAGTTTATGAGTCAGATCAATTATTTTTCAACCACTTCCTGCTTTCTGACTCAACATGATGGCCGTCAGGGGACAAGGTAGTACACTGTAAATGAGGGACAAACATTCCTATACATCATATGAAAAATGGTTGTCCAAGTTATGAGAAATAGCTTTTTTGCCAAGTACATTATTAGAATTCATGTCATGGCAAGTCACCAAGACTGATATAAATGATCTACAGCCTCTCATTTATAAATGTTTTGTTACAGACATCACTTAGGGCTTATTAAGCCATTTATATATGTCTCTACAAGGTGTTGTACTAATGCATAGTGTATTGTTTTATTAAAAAATTGTTTTCTATTCATCATGTTGGGAAATATTACCTTCTGGTGCTATGGGCATTCATTTTTTTTTTAATGTAGAAGTGCTCAAAGCATTTACCTTGATGTAGAGTCAAGACTACTAGCAAAATGGCAGGCACTCCAATGGGCTATCCCAGGACTTTCCCGCCTTGGGTCTCTATCGCTATTGTGGCTGAGGATGATGGGAGTTGTAGTCCAGCAACATCTGGGGACCAAAGTTTGGGATCACCTGGGCTAGGCAGTGGTAGAGAAAGGCTGATTTGTTTCAGCAACCCCTGGGGGAAAACCATGTATCTCTGTGCAGTCTGCTGTGAGTTTTCATTACCTCCACTTCAAGCAGTGACCAGGGCATGAAATTCAGAATGGGAGGCACCCAAAAGTGCTGAGGAGCTCTGGAGTCTGCTTGTGCAGGCTTTAGAAGTGCCAGGCATAGATCCGGGCAAAAATCTAGGACCAAGTCACCCAAAGGCCCTGAGATAGATCCTTCCAAGATAGATCTTTTTGGGGTGACACTTCCTGGGCCTGAACTACCCCCAAAGAGCCAATATTCTCACCCCAAGGATCTCAGTCTACACACACACACACACACACACACACACACACACACACACACACCCCTAGCAAAAGCAACAGTGTTTATGTTCAACTCGATGTTCAACTCCAAGCATAAATCTGGATTTCTTTTTAATCCCACTGTGATGCTTTTAGCAACTTTGTGTGTGTGGATAAAATCTCTTGCATTAGAGCCAACTTAGACTCCACGGTTATGGCAGGGTCAACTGCAGAGGTATCAGAGTATCTCCTCTGGTTCAATTAGAATGGATCAGTTTCAGTTTGTGAATCCTGAGGATGTGGACAAACTCTTTGGAGGTGTTTGGCCAACCACTTGTAAGGACAAGGATCCTTGACCAACGTGGCTTATAACATCTAGCAGGGAGGTTGTTAGAGATAGCCTAGTTGATATCATAAATGCCTCACTCAGGGAGGGCAGGATGCCTCCATGTTTGAAGGGGGCAATTATGAGATCTTTGCTTAAGAAGCCTGCCCTAGAGCCCTTGGTGCTGTATAACTATAGGCCAGTCTCCAACTGGCCACCCTCCTTTGGGTGGGCATGGTAACTGAGAGGGTGGTGGCCGATCAACTCCAGGCAGTTTTGGATGATACTGGTTATCTAGATCCATATCAAACTGGCTTTAGAGAGGGCTATGGAGTGGAGACAGCCTTGGTCAGCCTGATGGATGATCTCTACCAAGGAATGGACAGAGGGAGTGTGATTCTGTTGGTACTTTTGGACATTTCTGCAGCTTTTGATAGATCGACCATGGTATACTTCTGGATTGCTTGGGGGATTTGGGAATAGGTGGCACTGCTTTACCGTGGTTCCATTCCTAACTCTCCAGTAGATTCCAGATGGTGTCGCTTGGAGATAGTTGCTCTCTGAAACGAGAGCTATTGTATGGTGTCCCTCATGGCTCCATCCTATTTCTGATGCTCTTTAACATCTACATGAAACTGCTGGGTGAGATCATCAGGAGATTTGGATCAGGGTGTTATCAATATGCTGATGACACCCAAATCTATTTCTCCCTGATGTAATCATCAGGAAATGCCATAACCCACCCTAAATGCCTGCCTACAGGCAGTAATGGACTGGATGAGGGATAATAAATTGAAACTGAATCCAAGCAAGATGGAAGTACTCATGGTAAGGGGTCATAGTTCGAGGGACATGAAAGATCTTTCTGTTCTGGATGGGGTTGCACTCCCCCTGAAGTAAATAGCTTGGGAGTGCTTCTGGACCCAGGCCTCACTCTGGTTTCTCAGACTGAGGCCATGGCCAGGAGTGCTTTCTATCAACTTCGGTTTATACAGCAGTTATGTCCGTTCCTTGAAGTTAATGATCTCAGAACTGTGGTGTACTCTCTAGTAACCTCTAGGTTTGAATACTGCAATGTGCTCTATGTGAGGCTACCTTTGTATGTAGTTTAGAAATTTCAGTTGGTTAAAAATGCAGCAGCTAGAATGCCCCTCCCACAGCCATGTGTGGCCGAGAGGGCCCCACCCACCAGCATGCAGCCCCAAGAGTCCTCCCATTGGTTAGGTTAAGCAGGGTGGCAGGGTTTGCTGAGCCATTTTGGTCGTTCCCTGCCTCAAACTCTCAGTTCAGCTCCAGATTGCTTTCTCTCCCTCCCACCCTAGGTGCACAATAGGCTTTGGCTGGTCAACCTTTTGCGGGCTGAGTGGGAATTTTTGGCTCTCAACGCATTGGCCTTGTTGGGAGTCTTTTTGCCTACTCCGTTCTGCTTTTTTCTGTGCCAGTTAGGTCACAGCTTGGCAAGGACAGTGCAAGCTGGGTTGTAAGTTATGAGGGATTTAACATCGGTGAGCACCCTTGGACAGCTAAAAGGGCAGATTGGTCAATCAGTCCCTTGTGGTTTTGGTGGCCCAGGGATACTGATTCGCCATGAAACCTGTTCCAGGGCTCCACAAACCTTAGGGCTGCACAGCTCGGGGCAGGGTGTGTTTGAAGCCCTAGAAGATGTCCAGGCCCCTTTGGGGTTGACTATGATGGGTTTGAAGTGGGTTTTACCCGCTTCTTTCCTGAGTCAGGGTGTGTTGTCTCAGTCATGGCAGAGGACAGTGATATATGAACCTGGCCTTTGTTAGGCCTGCACTGGAGTCTGGTGGAGTTTGCCCCCATCCAGTTCACTTATTAATAAAGTTATGGCCCTTAAACCCATTATTGTGTGTCTTATGTTTTCTTGGGGATGCGGTGTGAGGACAATGGTCTCTGGGGGTTTTCGGAGAGACCATATTATGCCTGTTTCACAACAACTGCATTGGCTGCCGATAGGTTTCTAGGCAAAATACAAAGTGCTGATAATTTCCTTTAAAGTCCTAAACGGCTTAGGACCAGTTTACCTGAGAGAGTACCTTCTTCTGCACGATCCTCTCTACACATTAAGATCATCCAGAGAAGTTCATTTCCATATACTACCAGCTCATCTGGCAGTGACTCGGGAGTGGGCCTTCTCTATAGCCACTCCTGGGCTGTGGAATGTGTTCCTATGTGTCTTAACATCTTTATCAGCCTTTAAAAGAGCCCTTAAGACACACTTTTTAGCCAGGCTTTCAGTAATATCTGAATGTTTTAAATTTTTAATTGCTATTTACATTTTTAATTGTGATAATCTTTGATTATGTTAAATTTTAATTGTTGTTTAATAGTTGGTTTTATTCTGTTTCTAGTGTGTTTATTTTTGTAAACCACCTAGAGCCTTTGGAGTCAGGTGGTATGTCAAATAAATAAAAATTTATATATATATATATATATATATATATATATATATATATATATATATATAAAAACACCCAACTAGGACTGAGCAGTGAAAACATCTCAGTTCATTCTGGGGGTGGGGTAGAGTCTGAGATCCAGACCAGAGGACAATATAAGGGTTCATTTGGGCTCTAGACTTAGTTTAAACAAGTTATTAACTTATACCTGTTCAGGTACTGACTAATCAATTACTAGATTGTCCCTCCTCTGTTGCTGGAATCTCTTCTTACCCTCTAGGTTTCTGTTGCTCCTGGTCAGGACAGATATGAGCACTCTTCCAGTAGAAGAGTTCAGGTTACCACGTATCATGTGGATGGGGGCAGGTTTAGCACACAGGCAGAGTAGATTTAGAAAGGGTGTGCAGACAAAAGCAGATTCATCATTATGTGTCTAAAAAAACAGTGGCCTAACAGAAGCATTTTTTGGAACCATGTGAAACGCAAATGCCCTGATCCAGATGAGTGGCTATGTTCCACCTAGTAATCTGATGTGGTGCATATGTTGCCAGTCTAGGGGTGTATGAAAAAAACATGCAACAAACCATTGTTGTGAATTGTGAATGGGTTCTGGTCAGTTGTTGTTCACAAGGTTATCAAGGCACAAATCATGCATATGAAATTTTAATTTAACACGCTTCCTTATGCATTGCATTATATAAATCTCACGCAAGAACTAGCTCACAAGGCAAGGAAATCAAGTCATGCAATTTGAGTTTTTTCTCATCTCAGCATGCCACTTCATCCATGTATGAATGTAAGAACTATATTGGAGTTCTTATATATGGTCACAACTATATAAAGTTGTGACCATATGGGAAGAAGTGTGTCACTATCCAAGGCCAGATAATGAATTGGCACTGCTGTAGTTCTTCCTAAGTCATTCTACTCCTCTTGTTTGTTTCTGCATTCCTGTATTATTGGAATGGCAAGAAATATAGTTGTTGTTTTTTTTAAGTAGCAACCATGGCATGCCTATAATGTCAGAACTGGCCCATCTGACTCACTCCTCTTTATACAGAGGCATCTGTCAGGTCTGGTCTTCTCTAGTTTGTAAGGAACAACTACTTCTTCTTCTTCTTCTTCTTCTTCTTCTTCTTCTTCTTCTTCCAAGCATCCTTACCAAACAGGTCCCTTTCATAAAGCAGAATCTCTGCAGGCTAACAAGTGTTCTGTGTGCTTGGACATGTGTGGGGTTTGGGAAGGAAAAGGTTTCTAATCAATTGTACCTAGCAGGGGATGATTAAGGTGTCTGAGCTGCAGTGTTTTGTAAGCCAGCTGTCAAGACCAATTATTTCTTATGGTGGTTGACGGATCTTAGCTTTTCTGCTTTCCTTTCCTTTCCTTTTCTTTCATTAAAGAGATTCCCCTCTCTCACACACACACCCTTCTATTTGTTGTCTCAAAAGAAGGTCAGGGAATAGTACACGAGAGGGTTAGAAAAATTGCCTTCAATAATAGTTTAAAGATGACAGCTTCCTTTAATAAAAGCTGATCATCAGCCCTTTGTCTGAGTCCAGCAGAAACAACCAAAGAATACCTTATGACAACAAGAGAAAGCGCCTTTATTAGGGAAGGGTGATTCCAGAGTCAATAGCTTCTATGCTGGGTCAGACCAAGGGCCCAGAATTTCCAGATCATTCAGTTCCCCAAATCACCACTACCAAAGACTTTATTGGGAACGGCATGAGAATCCCCAGAACAGTATTATAGTGAGCTGTTTTCTCTTCACTCCCTGCTTTCTGCTGCTATACATTCAGGAATAAGTTGCATGTGTGTGTGTGGTTGAAGTTCCTGGTCATGACGCTTCAATTCTCCTTTATGTGTGTAGGCCAAGCATGTACTTTACAAAAGAATTGACTGTAGCACAGCACGTCCTACTGCAGTGCTCGTATTACAAGGACATTCGTGCCACTTTTATACTACCATGACTACAAGATTACCCTGACTGTATGGACCAATTTTACACCTCCTTGCTGCTTTCTGATAGCGACCCTGCTACCACCTACAGAATGGCCAGATTCTGCGTGGCAGCGATTAAAATCCGGCGGATGATGACCTCACCTTTGTGCCTAGTGCCCATATTTATGAACTAGAGTAGTGCCCATATTTATGAACCTCAATGCTCTTCAAGACAGCTGTACAAACATTAGCCCTGTAACTCCTCCTGGCCCTTTGCTTTGATGACCTATAGTTCCCCTGGATGACTACATATGGTGGATTTAACCCCATGCACTCTTTATGTCTTCATGTGCTATGACCATTTTTTAACTGGTTTTATACTTTCAACGTCATATAACTTTCCCTTTATAATTCTCTATAAAGATGCCTTTTATGAGCAAATAGTAGTAATTGTATAGTAATCATTATACAGTATATCCTGGCTCTTAAAATGTAACATAACATAATTTTAATAGCAACTGCCATTTTGGTTTTATCATCTTGGACACTTTTAGCTACTTTTAGCTATTCTTTCTTTTATGATCTTTTAGGAAATTTTTAAGTATATTCTGTTAATAGCAAATAGTAGTATAATTATATATTCTGACTTCTAAAACGTAACAGACAGGTTTTAACAGCAATAGCCATTTTGTTTTTAGATATTCTATCCTGGATACTATTAGCTACTCTCTCTTTTAACAGGTAATCAACTTATATTTTATGCTGGTCCATGACCATAATAAAGACTGATTGATTGATTGATTGACTGTAACACAAGATGACTCCAAATATTTGGATGACACCAAACAATCCTTCACAAATAGGGATTTGTGAAGACCTGACAGCAGTTCATGGGAAATCCACTGTAATACTCACACAAACTGGGCAAGATATCCGAATAAGAAAATCGATGCCCATCGTAAAAAATATGAGGTCCATAGTATTGAGTAGGTGATCAGCAGTGCAGCTTGTGCAACGGTGCTGCTAAGGATAGCTGCCTCTACTGATGCTCACTGTCTGCTGCTGCTTCTGCTCTCTGTCTCTCTCACACTGGGATGCCACCAAGTGCAGCTGCTGCCCGTGTGGCCTCTCAAGTTGACACTTGCTCTGCTGTTGTTACTCATGTGAGAGGTTGGAGAGCTCCACCCAGGAGACAGCTGGACATCTGCTTGGAGAGGACAGACGGTAGGAGAAAGCAGGGAGGGCTTCCCCTCCAGTTCCAAAGGTTGCATTGCTTGCATGGAATAGTCCCCATCTCCACCTATAATAGCTCCCTCATTCATTTCAAAATAGACAGCTTCTCCATGCATGTATTCCTCCATGACATGAATTTGTTTTCTCCATTAAAATATATGGGAACATTTGCTCCAGGCATGCATCAGAAGCTCGCAGGCATGCATCAGAGCACACAGAGAATCCGGGATCCAGATTCAAACTCTGTCTGGTTGTCAGAGATCCTTTTCATTGCATTTAAGAGTTGTCTATCCCTGAAAAAGTGAGAAACCGTTCCCCTCTTTTGTTCTATAAATTTGGAGATTGGTCTAAGTTCATTGTCACCACTTCTCAACTGCTAACTGGTGTCCAGCATTGAGACACTGCAAAGATTAATGCTCTCTCAGCCAAGGACTTGCCTTACTGCTGAACTAAGGTAAAACTCAGTATATATAGTTAGTCTCTGTTTAGTATGTTCTTCCTTAATTCCTATATGTACAGTATTTCTTTACTCCCAGTTTCCCCTATTTTCCCCAATTTCCTTCTTGTGTTCAACTCTTCTTTTTAAAATACATTTCATATACTTAGAAGTGGCATGAGTTTTAAAATGTTCTGGAAGGTTACTTGAAACTCTCCCCCGTGTACCTTGTGAGGTCAAAGTGCTAATGAATGCTTTGTTTCTAGAATAATATACTGTACTGTTGGTCTAGAGTCCAGTTCTGTGGACTCTGGCTGTACAGTGCCAGTAATTCCGAAGCCAGACAGTTCTAGGTTTCTTGGAGCTGTATCTAAGCCTGTTCAGTAGCTCTAGATCAGTCTTCAACTAGTAGTAGCTTACCATGAAGAGGTATGTTCAGTGACAGAAATGTTGGTGGCAGCCCATGTTCAATATTTTTTGACACGCAGCTGCCACAGCCTTCCTCCACATATCTGCCTCCATCACTGCTGGCTGCCACTGGCCTCCGTGGCCCTGCTAACCACCACCATCATGACCAGCTTCTGCCCTTTGCCAGTGTGGTATAATGACATCACCACCCAGCGCCTGTTTTCCCAGGGGTATGCTGGAATCCTAAAGTGGGCATAGAGCAATCTTGCTACTGAGGGTAGATCCAGGAAGATGTTCCTAAACCCCCAGTCTGCTGCAAATATGAAGGAAGATAAAACTGATTTGACTCTTCAAGTGCTGTTATTTTGCTCACCATGCACACGTTCACTTAATGTACAGAAAGGGAAGCAAGGCTGTGCCCACTGGCCTTATGCCTGACAGAAAATACGTGAGCAAATGACCCAATGTTCGAGATGGACAAACTGGCCCCTGCTTGTGTCAGATTGCTTTGTAAATAAGCAGAGCTATTTTTAAAGTGTGTGTGTGTGTGTGTGTGTGTGTGTGTGTGTGTGTGTGTGTGTGTGTAAATAGCTCAGTTTATTTTGGAGGTAAATTGAGATTGATCCACCAAGGCCACTAAGACCCCCACCCCCACCCCAAAGCTCTCTCCTTCCTTCCTTTTTAGCAGAACATATCTGTCTGGGGCAGGAGGTGAATTAGATTTTAAATCCAAGCCTGGGAAGAATTCTGATTCTTGCCTCTCATTTGAAGTGAAGATTATAGGTACCCAAAGCTTGTTTCCAGGGCCAAACCTACCACTGTATCTTGCATCGTCATCATTGCTATCATGCTCATCTTCTCATGGAGAACGGTTCTCTTAATGGTGATTAGTCATGCTCACTAAATACAACCTCCATTTTCAGATGCACTATGAATTCCAGATGCTGCCCACAAACAATAGGAATGGCCAAGCTATCACTCAGATCAAACTCTCTGTGGACTACATGGACCTTCGTCTTTGACCCAGGAAGGTAGTTCTTAAATTCTTGAGTTTCTTCCTCGTCTTCCTCTCTAACTTCAGCAAAGAAAGCCCCAGAACAAGGTTACCACCACCTTCCATACAGGTCCCATTGTTCCCTAGCAACAGAGAGCAAACTAAACTAGTAGGACACCTGGTCCCTGAAAGTCCTGTTTTGGTTTCTAATTTCATAGGAAATGGTTTTGATAATCCTAGTTATGACAGGTGAGACATTTTTGTAGCAGTGACATAGTCATTAAGACTGAATGATTGTGAAAAATGACATTCTTATGGGTTTAAGAGCTAGGCCATTAAACATGGTCTATGTGGGCAACAACAGAGGGCTGTTAAAATTCATTTTAAATTAATTGATTGTCATTTCTGTAACATTTAACAGCATTTCAATAAATCTGTTTAAAGTAGAGAGAAACTACTGGGAACACTTTTTTTTTCCTGTGTGCGCAGAGAGGAATAACTCTCAATCAATAAGAAAGGGCTCTTGCCAGCTAGTTATTATGGAAGTCATATTGCTTGATATTAAAGTTTAGGTGCACTTTCAAAAGCCAGAGAGCACTTTATAGACTACCACATTTCATGATCTTGCAGCTATAAGATCCTGATGATGAAACCCTGTATAGTGCTCTTTCTCACTTTCTTCACCGTTGCCAGTGGATTGCATATTCACTTAATTTCTGACACCAGGAACTGACAGATTAAAAACCCAATATTCCACACTTGCACCTTTACAATTTGCATCCTACTCCCTTTCTCAAAACGATCTGCCATTTCCTGAGATAAATTTCCTAACACTCAATGTAGTCTAATATTCCAAAGTGATTCAGGTTTGAGCTAATTCAGGTTATTCAGGATTCAGGTTTGAGCTAATTAATCCAGAAGTGTGTGATTAATAAATTATTATGTTTTATTTGGTGCTCCATGCAAAGTGTACTGTTGATGTTGAATTAACCCAGCAGCATCAGAAATAGGAGGTAGGGGCCTTGTCAGGATGCCATAGCTCTCTTCTACCATAACTCCATCTCACAACCATGCCAATGTCCCTTAATCATGGAACAGCTCCTCTCTGTATGCTTGAGCCTCATTTATCTACCTGGCATCACAATCAACAACCTTCAGCAACCCCCATTTCTTGACCATGGCTCCATCTCTGTAACTTGCTCATAGGCCCATCAGTCTTGGGACTGTGGCCAGAGTTCAGTATATCTCAGAGCAAACCAGGGAGAACTGGACATTCAGATCTGCTGTGAAGGCCATTGTAAGGCCTGCCCAAGGCCTATCTTGTCCAGCATATTGTTTCGCACAGCAGCCCACCAGGTGCCTCTGAGAAGCCCACAGGCAAAAGGTTCCTCAGAAATATGAGGGTGTAAATGATAAATCAGAAGGGGACAGATGAGAAAAAGATAAAAAGCAGACAGAAGGATGTGCTAGCTGGCCAAATAAATCAAATGGCCACAAGAAAGATAGCGTACACCAGGTAAGAGATTCAGTGTACTGGCTTATATGCCGATTCCAGAAGCCTCCGAGCCAAGGTGGGCAAGCTGGAGTGCTTGGTTGCTAATGAAAACATAGATAGAGTGAGCATAATTGAAACATGGTGGAACAGTGAGAACCAGAGGGACACTGTTATTCCTGGATACAAACTCTATAGAAAGGGGTGAACTGGGGGTGGAGTAGCATTGTTTGTTAAAGAAGAGACAGAAGCTAACATGCTAGAAAACCTTTTAGGGAGGAGAGCTGGTCTTGTGGTAGCAAGTATGACTTGTCCCCTTAGCTAAGCAGGGTCCACCCTGATTGCATATGAACTGGAGACTAAACATGTGAAGCACTATAAGATATTCCCCTTAGGGGATGGAACCTCTCTGGGAAGAGCATCTAGGTTTCAAGTTCCCTCCCTGGCTTCTCCAAGATAGGGCTGAGAGAGATTCCTGCCTGCAACCTTGGAGAAGCCGCTGCCAGTCTGTGCAGACAATACTGAGCTAGATGGACCTATGGTCTGACTCAATATATGTCAGCTTCCTATGTTCCTAGGAAGATTGGAGTCCTCCACAGAAACTCTGTCAGTGACAATACAAGACTTGAAAGGAAATGTGTTACTAGGGATGTTCTATCACCCTCCTAACCAAAATGCTGACAATGAAGTGCTTCACATGATTGGTGTGAAGCACTGGAGAGGGTTCTGTAGGGAGAGAGGGCTTAGCCCGCTCTCCCTGCAGATGATCAAACGGCAGCCCTGGCAGCCCGGATCGGCCGCCCACACGACTACCGGCTCTGTCATGGAGCAAGTGGGGGCTGCGGGGATTGGGGGCCATGCGGCCCCTGAAAGTTCCAGGATGCCCTGCGCGAGTGCCAGTCAGGGGTCTACTCATGTGTCGCTGCATGACACATGACACATGACACACGAGCAAAAAAATGAGGTTAACGGAGCACTTGCTCCATTAACCTCATCTAAGGGGAGGGGTAATTAAGCGGGCTAGCCGCCTTGGGAGCACCAGGCTAGCCTGCGAGCCCAGTGGTTCCCATGATCCCTCAAAAGCGGGCTAAGCTCCCTTAGCCCGCTTTCCAGTGATCGTGAGAATAGCTTCAGTGACTGGGAGTTGCAGAAGGAAATCAGGGAGGCATCAACGAGACAGAGAGCTGTAATAAGGGTGGCTTTAATTATCTATACATAGACTGGGTAAGCTCACATTTGGGTAATGACAAAGAGGCCAAATTTCTAGATATGCTGAATGACTGTGCCCTAGAACAGTTGGTCATGGAACCAATCAGAGAGAAGGCAACCTTGGACTTAATCCTGAGTGGTGCCCAGGACCTAGTGCAAGATGTCAGTGTTATGGAACCTTTAGAGAACAATGACCACAGTGTGATCAGATTCAGCATACATGTGAGGAGAGAATTGCCAAGGAAGTCTAACATCGACACTTTGAACATTAGAAGAGGAAACTTCTCTAAAATGAAGAGTTTGGTGAAAAGACAACTGAAAGGGAAAATCAGGAGAGCCACTTAGCAATAGCAATAGCAATAGCACTTACATTTATATACCGCTCTATAGCTGGAGCTCTCTAAGCGGTTTACAATGATTTTAGCATATTGCCCCCAACATTCTGGGTACTCATTTTACGGACCTCGGAAGGATGGAAGGCTGAGTCAACCTTGAGCCCCTGGTCAGGATCGAACTTGTAACCTTCTGGTTACAGGGCGGCAGTTTTACCACTGCACTCACTAGGGGCTCACTTCACTCCAGAATGCATGGAGTGTATTTAAAACCACAGCAATAGAAGCCCAGTTAGAATGTACAACAGAAAGGGGTAAAGGTACTTATGGCCAAGTGCGATATCGAGTCCTCATTCCACCTGCTGCCTGGACACCCAGATGATTTCAACCTTTGGGGGTTTTTCATTCCAGGGTAGCCTCTACATTCAGTGCTACATTCAGTAGCACTTTGACCTCACAAGGTACCGGGAGGATACCACCAAGTCCAGGAGGATGCCAGCATGGCTAACAAGCAAGTCAAGGAAGCTATAAAGTGGGGAAAGAATTCCTTCAGAAATTGAAAGGCCTGGCCAAATGAAGAGAACAGAATCCAACCATGGGGGTGGCCAGAAAAATTCAGAAGGAAGTCAATCTTGGCAGGGTTCTTGGCCCATTTCCAGCTTTACCCTTGCCCACGCTTCAGGTCTCGCCATTAGGAGTGGTCCCAAAAAAGGCGCCCATGGAATATCGGCTTATCCATCACCTGTCCTTTCCCCGGGGTAGCTCTGTTAACGATGGGACACCCGAACTGTGTTCGGTCTGATACACCTCATTTTATGAGGCCGTGTCTATTGTGTGTGCCTGTGGGCGTGGGGGCAGACTTCCAAGTCAGCTAGGGTCATGAGACTGGATCGAGCATTTATTATTATTTTTTGCCTGTTTGCAGCATAACATACGTTTTGTGGTGCGCCATGTTCCTGGCGTTCAGAATGGCATTGTGGATGCACTGTCTCATTTCCAGGTGCACCGTTTCTGCCAGTTTGCTCCGGAAGCAGCGCTGCAGCCCCTTCAGATGCCCGAATGGCTGTGGCGCCTTAGCGCCTCGAAGCTAGCAGGGCTATTAGTGCTTCTTTGGCTCTGAGCACACCAATCAATCGATTGATTTTTATTACAGCCATTGGCCAGCCTGGCTCTGAGCACACGTAACACTTATGACAAAAAGGTCAGGGCATTCCAGCAATTTAGGTCACAAGGAGGAATTGGCCAACAGTGGCCAGCCCCGCCGGAACATCTCATGTGGTACCTGATCCATCTATGATCGCAGGGCTTAGCCACAAGCATCCTGGCCAGTCATCTAGCAGTTCTGTCCAGGGGCTGGCAGGATCATTCCAGTGACTTTAGGGTGTGGTGTATGCTATAGGGTTGGGCTTGTGAGGCACCCGCACCACTTGATCGGTGGCAGCCAATTACCCCTGATGCCTTGCAGAGAGCAATTGGGTGTTTTGAGTTGCTTTGTTCGTTGCCCTATGAGGCCACCATGCTGCTGCCCTAGTGGCATTCTTTGGAACCTTTTGGGTTAGGGAGTTGTTGGAGCAAGCGCAGGAGTTGTTGGAGCAAGCGCAGCCCTATTGCTAGGATTATACAAATGAGGGACCTTGCCTTTTGGTCCAGACAGGTAGAGCTGCGGCTGCATTTTTTGAAAACAGACCAGAAGGGGCAATTGCACACGATTACTCTCCATGGGTCGGACAATCCCATTCTCTGTCCAGTAGGTGCCCTAGAACGTTTTGTGGCCCTGAGGGGTTTGGCTGGGGGGTGCCTCTTTGTCCATGACGATGGGCGACCTCTGTTGCAGTTTCAGTTCTGGGCAGTTATGTGCAAGGTGCTAGAGACTGCAGGGGTTTCTACGTACCATTTGTCATTGCACTCTTTCCGGATTGGGGCTGCCTCTTCAGCATCCAGGCTGGGCTACTGTGGGAAGGCCATACAATAAATCGGTCGGTGGCGCTCAGAGGTGTACTGCAGGTATGTGTGATGGAGAGCGTGGCTGTGGAAAGTGTTTTTCCTTTCCTTTCAGGACCACTGTCACTGGCTGAGCAGGCTAGGGTCCTCATGGTTGGGCACTCATTTGTCTTCTGAGCATGCAAGTGGGCACATGATGATGAACCCAGAACACAGCTTGGCCTGGGAAGGTGGGCCTTAGTGACCTGGCTCAGACGAAGGGGCATGTTATTTGCCCAATTTGTGCCTTTGCTACTTGAATTTTTGAAGGATAATCCACTTCTGGATATCCTTGTGGTCCATTTGGAGCTAGTAAGTCAGTCAGGGCTCTCCCTCATTCACAAGGTGCATGCTGACCTAGGCATGGTACAATCTTGGTTTCCAGCCCTGATTATTGTTTGGTCTGACATGATCCAGTGTAGGGTATGGAGAGGCACATTTAAAGCTGGGAAGATCCACAGGTTGAGAAAGAAGGTCACTACAGCCTTGGCCCAGTTTGTGGAGGCACGGGGCGGGGGATGTTTAACCCACCCTGTTATAAGATTCTCTGAATCTGGCCTCTACAGGGGTGATGGGGTGCATCTTTCGCCGGCTGGCATGAAGATTTTTGTGGAAGACTTGTGACTGGGATTGGTGGCAATTCTTTGTGGTTGGTGGGCAGTGCAAGGTGTTAAGCTAGGCTGTGGCAGATGTAGTGCAGTGGGAATTAACAACTAAGCCTTGGTGAACACCTGAGGCAAGCGTTTAGCTACATGGAGGGCGGTCAGATCCCTTGAGGCTTGGTGGATCAGGGATGCTGACTTAGCTGAATCCACGCTGTCAGACGACATCCCTGAAAGACTAGGCGGCTTCAGGGGGGTGTCGTGAAGGGCAGATACCTGACCTTAGGTCGGCTGAGATGGGCAGGCTCTGCTACAGAGCCATGGGGCTGCCCGGAGCCAAGGTGTTTTCACCCGTGTCAACTAGGCTAAGGTGGCCCTGTGCAGGCCGGCCTTTAGGAACTGCACTGTAGGGGTGGAGTGCCAATCCCAGTTCATTCTGTTAAAGTTACATTAATATTTCAATAAATTGTGGCCACTTTTTACCATATGCTTGTGTCTCATGTCTCCTTGAGGGTGTGGATGGAAAAGAACACAAACTCTGGCAAAAGAAATGCAAGGAAACAATAAGGGATGAGAAATGAGAGTTTGAGGAACATTTAGCTAAAAGCATCAAGGGGGATAACAAAAACATGTTTAAATACATCAGAAGAAGGAAACCTGCCAGGAAGCCAATTGGTCCATTAGACGACGAGGAAGTGAAAGGGATTATTAAGGAGGATGTGGAGATTGGTGAGAAGTTAAACAAGTTATTTCCATCTGCCTTCATGACAGGATACTGAGTGTACTTCTGTGCCAGAACCAAGATTCTCAGGGACAGAGGCTAAAGAACTGAGTCAGATAGAGGTGATGAGAGATGATGTTCTACACTGTCTGGAAAAATTAATAATTAACAAATCACCAGGGCCAGATAGCATCCACCTGAGAGTCCTTAAAGAACTCAAATGTGAAATTGCTGACGTCTTTGCAAAAATATATGATTTATCTCAACGATCAGGCTCTTTATCAGAGAACTGAAAAGTAGCCAGTGTAACACCAGTTTTCAAAAAGGGATTCAGGGGGATCCAGAACTATAGTAGTGTAATGTCTTTTCAGGACAAATTGATGGAAAGTATTCTCAAGGATAAAATTGTTAAACATATAGAAGAACAGGCCCTGCTGAAGGAGGACCAGCATGGCTTCTGCAAAAGTAAATCAAGTTGCCTAACTAATCTTTTGGAGTTGTTCGAAAGTATCAACAGGTGTGTGGATAAAATTGATCCAATTGACATAGTATACCTGGACTTTCAAAAAGCTTTCAACAAAGTTCCTCATCCAAGACTCTTGAGAAAACTTAGCAGTCATGGGATAAGGGGACAGGTTCATGTGTCTACTGGTAACTGGTTGAAGGACAGAGGGCAGGTATAAATTGACAGTTTTCTAAATGGAGGAAAGTAAGCAGTGGAGTCCCCCAGGGATCTGTACTGGGACCAGTGCTTTTAAATGTGTTCATAAATAATCTAGAAGGTGGGGGTAAACAATGAGGTGGCCAGATTTACATATGACACCAAACTATTTAGGGTAGTGAAATCAACAAAAGATTCTGAGGAGCTCCAAAAGGATATCTCTAAACTGGGGAATGGGCAACAAAATGGCAAATGCAGTTCAGTGTAAGCAAGTGTAAAGTGCATATTGGGGCAAAGGCCCCAACTCTGAGCTGTTGATGACTGACCAGGAGAGGAATCTTGGAGTCATGGTGGTCAGCTCGTTGAAAGTGTCAACTCAATGTGCGGCAGCTGTGAAAACAGCCAATTTCATGCTTGGAATAATTAGGAAGGGGAACTTCCTAATGGTTAGGAAGGGGGACATTAGGAAGGGGAACAATTAGCAGAAAACTGCTAATATTATAATGCCTTGTACAAAACTATGGTGTGGCCACATCTGGAATACTGGGTAAAGTTCTTGTCACCATGCCTCAGAAAGGATATTATAGAACTGGAGAAGGTGCAGAAGAGGGCAACCAAGATTATTAGGGCCCTAGAGCACCTTCCTTATGAAGCAAGGCTACAACACCTAGAGTTTTTTAATTGAGAACAAAGTTGACTGAGAGGCGACATGATAGAGGTCTATAAAATCATGCATGGTGTGGATAAAGTTGATACAGGGAAACCTTGGCATTTGCGGACCTGACACCCACAGTTTCACATATCTGCAGTCAGGTAATTAACACCTGACGTTGACATACAAGAGAAAAATCAGCAAAAAGGACTTAATGTTTGGGTATCTGTGGGTGGGGGTGGGCAGAAATGAGCTCCGAGGTCATTTCTGCCCACTATTGTGTGTGTAGGAGCCATTTTGCTACAGGATGTGGTGATGGCCACTAGTTTGAATGGCTTTAAAGGGGGGCTTAAACAAATTCATGGAGGATAGGACTATCCATGGCTGCTAGACTTTTGGCTATAGCCTAAGAGGCACCTCCAGCCTAAAAGGCAAGATGCCTCTAAATACCAGTTGCAGGAAAACAACAGCAGGAGAGAGTGCATGCCCTCATCTCTTGCCTGTGGGCTTCTCAGAGGCATCTGGTGGGCCAGTGTGTGAAACAGGATGCTGGACTAGATAGGCTTGACCCAGCACGGCAGTTGGCATTTAGAGGCATCTTGCCCCTGACACTGGAAGTGGCCCCTAGCCACCAGACTAGTAGCCATTGATAGGACTATTCATCACCCCTCCCACGAGAAGTGTCTGTTTATTAGTATTATTCCTGGCCAGTATACTAATATGATTTTGATAATCACTTGCATAAAATACCATGGCAGCGAGTTGTTGGGGAAGTGACTCTTCCACTTTCTTGATCCCTATGGGGCCAAATGAAGTACCCTTGGCAATTCAGATGCAATCTGTCCTGTACTTTAAATGTATCACATCCATCTCATGCATGGCAATGAAAAGGGAATACTTCACATATGTGAAGGCTGTTCTCACATGCAGCCTAATGAACACAGTCTAGAGAAGCTCAGCTTGGGTTAGGCTGCATGTGAGAAGCACTGGGATCATGTCCAGTCCCAGTGGGGCAATGCCACCTAGCCTGGCTTTTTAGCTTGGCTAGTTGTTATTAAGTGAGCCAATGCTCCCTTAACCCGAACTCCATGGTCATGTGTCTCCTTGGGCTGCACACAGAT
Source organism: Hemicordylus capensis (assembly GCF_027244095.1). Classification (NCBI taxonomy): domain Eukaryota; kingdom Metazoa; phylum Chordata; class Lepidosauria; order Squamata; family Cordylidae; genus Hemicordylus; species Hemicordylus capensis. Next base: position 384,602,237 of record NC_069658.1, read on the forward strand.
TGAGGGGACAAAGAGATGGGTGCCTAGAGTGCCTGTCCCTTGCGGGAATCCCTCAGTGCATCGTCCCAACCTCCAGAGATCCATGCTGTCTAGTGCAGCACTGCTCATTTGGGAGAACACTCCGTGCTCCCAGAAACATCCAAGGGGTCGTCTGGAGGGGAAGGGAAGTTTTGGAGCCCCATTACAATATAATTTCAGCATCTCTATAGCAACCCAGAGGTTTATCCTCCCTCTCTCTCTTTCTCTCTCTCTCTCTCTCTCTCTCTCTCTCTCTATCTATCTATCTATCTATATATATATATAGTATTGCAAAATATGTGTTCCGCCAACCATCTGCCCCTTTGCTCTTGATGTTTCTTACGTGCCCCTGAGTTGTAGTGAATTGTTCTGTACCTTATTCTCTTGTGTTGGAAGACAGTGAAATGGTTCAGAGAATGAAAGCCTCAGAGAACAGAGACTCCACAGGAAACTTGGAAAGGTTATTTGGCTCATTGACACCCATATTTTCAGCATGATGATTCTCCCAAGGTGGTATTAATTGTTTTTTTCCCCTCCTGATTGTCTGGTGGTACATCTCTGTTCCAACAGCCCTGGCAGCTAGGCCATTCAGGAAATTTATGACGTTTTGCAAGAGAAGTTCTACCCAGGGGCTGCTTCAACTTTATTTCTTTCCTCCTCCTCTCATTCCTAATTATGTCCTTTGGTTCTTGTCATTTGTATTGTGTTGGAACTAATGGCATGAGCTGACATGACATTTTCAACATTTGCAGAGGGGCTTTTCTTTTCAGTTTGTTAAGATCCTTTGCTCAACCTTTCTTGTATCAAGGGCCTTAAAAGTTCATTGGCTGTCATCCTCACTAATGCAGCAAGGATGCAATCCTCTCAGTAGACGTTTCAACACGGCTGCAGGCTTTCCTGCCACCATTACACCCAGGCACATGTGAGGAGGCACAATGTTTTGGTGATCTTTTCATTCATATATAAATAAATAAATAAATAAATAAATAAATAAATAAATAAATAAATATATAAATATATATCTCCCCTCTAATGTTTAGTGAAATAATGGCATATAATATAAATATGTTTATTTATTCCAATTATTATTGTTTGTGTCCAGCTCATTCTTAAATTAGCTATATGCCAAGGAATCTGTAGCACTCATTTTATTCTGAGGACAAAATTAAAGTAAATAAAGGGACGAGGAAGATTGTTAAAGGGCAGGGCCTAGGAAATAAGTTTCCTCAACATGAGGAAAAAGACACTGGAACCCCCAACTAGCGTTACATCTCCCAAGAAGGGTTACACAATGGGTCCAAAACCAGATGTAGATTGCAGATGGAGGGAGCAACAAAAGCTCTATAAGACCAGAGTGGGCTCCCAGAGACACCAGAAGAAGTAGTGGAGAGGTGTTCAGCCAGGGACATGTGTTTAGTGCAGATAGGGGAAGAGGGAAGGGAGGTGCTCTAACATACCCATGAGGTCATGCACACAAACTCTCTGGGGAGGGCGGGAAGGCTGTGGGGAAGGAAGGAGCTTGCTTGCCTTTCCCCGCAGATTAGTGGCTGCCATCCTCCCCTCCACCGTACCACACACCCATATGAGTGGCAGCCAGTGTGGCGTAGGGAAACACTGGAAGTTGGAGGAGTTCCCACAGCCCAGGGTGCCCTGGGGCACGAGGGTGGTGGCTGCTTTCCTTAGAGCAGCTACTGCACTTAGCATGGCCCCTCCTCCCCTCCACCTCCACCCCCAGCTTGCTACGGGAAATGGCAGTGGGCCAGGGGGAAACCATTAAACCTGGCAGTGATCGCCCAGACGACTACCAGCCAAGGTTAAGCAAACCACAGGTTAAATGCTGGATTGAAATGTCAAGATTGGCATAGGTGCACCACCAGGAGCAACCCAGGTCTATCCTAGCCTGGGTTCAGCTGCACCTGTGAATACCCTTCATAAAGACTAGGAAGATGTGTAAGGGGAGGCTACCTTGCACAGGGGAGTTAGGACTGCAGATGGGGAACATTTCTATATTTTTATTATCTTGTCTGCAGTGCCAACATTTGTAAGCCTCAAATGGAAGTGTGTCCCTTAAGGACAAGGTTTCTTGAAGATTGTCACAATGAATCTCTACAAGCCAAGAAAAATAAGAAAATTAATTACACCCACAATTAACAAAGACAAAGCAAATAAAGACACCTTGGCTGGTGGTCAATAAAAGCAACCGTTGCCTGCCTTCTGCTCTTGCTCAGCCTTTTGTTACCCTTTCTACAAACTGGCTCCTCTATTTTCCAAAGTGGATTTATTCATTCATTCATTCATTTATTTTAATCTATGTATTTGTATGGGATTTGCAAATCCATTGAGCTTCAGAGCTCAGTGGTTTTGTTAATATGAAGGTGCAGCTGCAGGAAGGCATTTTGGATCACTTTAAATACATCTGTGTGTCATTTTGCATTAAATGATCATGAACCTTTTGTTGAAATCTTTACAAAGTGCTAAAAAGGTTTAATTTTTTTTAATTGTGCAAAATGAAAATGAATGTGGAATATATCAGGAGCTGTTTTTTGATCTTGCAATTCAGTTTTTTCAAATATTACAACACATCATTGAACATGTAGAGGAGCTGAGGCCTTACACAGAGTTCTATTTTAATTGAACCAGATCTTTTCTAGCATCTCTGATATCTTAATTGCGAGCAACATTTGAAATAATCTACAAGCAAGACACATCTAACAAGATTCAAAAGAGGCTGGCTGTTCTTCAGAACATGGCAAGGCAATCTACCCTCATGCATCTCTGGCTCTCAATGTTCTAGCTGAAATCAACAAATCCAGGTTGCGTCTCCAAAATAGTTTCTGAAAGCCTGTAATTTGTGTGCTAATACAATCAGCTCATCTTTCATCCTGCTTTTGGTGATGTCTACTATTTGCTACATACACAGAGAGAAAGAGAAAATTGCTAATGGGCTAAAAAAAAAAATGACCTTAAGTGCTATTTGTGAGTGCTTGGAAATTGTAGATAATGACACTGTTATCCAGGGCAATTACTTGTCTGTGCTAATCCCTGAGTTACTGGTGCTTTTCTTTCTTGTGGCATTTGTGGGGTGCTATAAGCAGCCAGTTCCCTTAGGCTGCAGGGAGAAAGAAATCTCTGTCTCTCTTTGTGAACCTGCCACATATGCTCAGTAGGTGTGTCAAAATGTTATTAATCTGGAGACATTAATCGGGGAACTTACAGCCCCTGGTAGATGGCTTGGCTGCATCTCTTTCATTAGGGGATCATCTGTGCAACAGATGCTGATCAAAGAAGAACCCTTCACTCACCAAATATGTTGGAGTCTCATTATTCAACAAGAACTATTCAACAACTTTTAGCCACCTAGCCACCTGTGATGTTGAAGGGAGGAGAAAATCAATAAACCATAGTAGCCTTCTTTGGCAACTAGCTGCTTCATTCCACACAGCCTAATCACATGTGAGCAACAACATAAAGAACCCAAAGGTTGTTCTCACGAGCAGCCTAAGCCAGGATAGGGCAGCCCAGCTTGGGTTAGGCAGGCTGCTTGTGTGCAGCGCTGGGATCCAGTCGGGATCTGCTAACCAATGTAGAGGAATCTCCTGGGGAGAAGATAAATTCAGAACAGCCTCCCCCCCGCCTGCCCTCCCCACCTCCCTCCCATTCATGTGAATACCCTTCAGAAGTCTATATCTGACACATCAAGGCTTTCCATTTAAGAGAGAGAGATTGAGAGAACCCTAAACAAAAGGCCACATGGCAGCAGCAGGGTGGAGCTACATGGTTGCAGGAATAATTTGGTAGTATGGATATGGCTTGTAGAATTTGTGGCCTAATTTATCAGATATGTGAAGTGGACTGAGATGGTATCACCCGTCACCCATGTCCACACCAATGGACATGTCCACACACACATAACACACCGGTGCCAAGACAACTGCAGTCTTGATGCTTTCCTAGTTTGTGGTCGAGGTTGGGGACTAGAGACAGGTGAGCCAATTTAGAAAGAATCTTGACAATACTAGGTTGGTGTCTGGTATTTTTGTGACTTTGGAAGGAGGAAAAAGGGATATGTATAATAACAGATTGTGTTCAATTCCTTGATCCAACAAACTCCCAGTCTGAGAGTATTCCTGGATTACAGCTGTACCTGGAAGTCACAAGTACACCATTGGCCAGCAGCACCTTTTAAGGATTCCTTCTGGCAAAAAGACTGTAATCTTTCTGTTAGATCATGGCCTTGTGGCCATTATTCATTCTTTCATGACCATCCTCAGTTCTGGACTCCTTGCAATGCATTCTGTAGGGCTTGACTTTCTTGCAGGTAGTGCAGGATTTCACATCTATGCTGGCTTCCTGTGAACTTCTGGGTGCAACACTATGTGCTAATTTTGACCTATGAAACCCTAAACAGCTTATGCCATACATGCCTTAGGGACAATTTATTCCACATGTCAATTGTATATTGAGTGAAATAATACATTCTTTTCTGCAGTACAATTGTTCTTCTGTTTGGAAAAAGCATTAAAAATGTTGCTTGTTTGCTTCTCCAGAAATCAGTCACAAGTGTATGGTCTCATATCTCAGGTTAATAATCTTTTTTCCTGAACTGAAGATGCCTAATCTTTTACAGACCAATTCACAAGTAAATTAAGATGAAGTAATTGGATTTAAGCCGATTTAGTCTAATTGACTGCAATTGGGCTAAGTCATCTTAAATCCAAGTACTTCAGTTAATTGAGTTGTGGTTTACATTGGGCTGTACAACCTTGCAGGCTCACAGCTATTTCCCTCCTTTAAAGATCTATCACATTTTCCTGAAGTCTCCTATTTTCTGTGTTGAAACATCTCTCCCCTTTTAAGGTAGATGATAACGACATTATAATTGCATTGCTGAATTAGGAAAAGGTTCATCTAGTCCAGCATTCTGTTTCAACAACAGCCAGCTAGATGCTTCTGGGAAATTGTGGGGTAAATATACAATATATATCACCTTAAGTGGTGCAGTGGAGAAATGCTTGACTAACAAGCAGAAAGTTGCCAGTCTGGATCCCTGCTGGTACGGGAATATAGGAAGATGCTGAAAGGCATCATCTCATACTGCGTGGGAGGAGGCAATGGTAAACCCCTCCTGTGTTCTACCAAGAACAACCACAGGGCTCTGTGGGCTCCAGGAGCTGAAATCGACTTGATGGAACACTTTACCTTTATACAATATATATGGTGGTCGTCTTCCCCCCTGTTCTTTGCCCCCAGCATCAATATGCACCAGAACTCCATGTACCAGTGAAGGGGAGGTACACCACAGAAAAATATTTGATAGTAGAAGATGTGGTGGTGATTAGATTAGATGATTTTTTAAATTAAATTCAGATTTTTTAAATTAAAAAGTTGTTATATGAACATCAGGAATAGTTCAAGCAAGACCAGGAAGTACTGAACTTTTTTACACTAAGAAGGAAACCCAAAATTTAAAGTCCATCTTATGCAAATGAAGGAATTGGGTACATTGGAGCTGCAGAAACTTTCCTTAATTGGCCACTGAATTTCAAATTCTTGTGCAAAGGCCAGAGCAATAATATGTAATGTCATGGAAGCCTTGAAGCAATAGTATTGGGACATATATGTGGAGGATGTGGAGCACCCTTCCAAGTATTAATGGATACCAGGTTTCTATGGCATTCTACAGAAATTCTTCCTGGGAGAACTGAGATCCTGGGTATCACAACAAATGAATTTAGGCCAAAGGTCCTTTTTAAATATCCTTCCCATCTCATAGCTTGTGATTCTACAATAATTGCTCCCTGACTCCAGTGTTGTCACCGACAAGACTAAGTGCTGATCACCTTAAGCCATGAGCAGTATCGCCTCTACCACAAAGCTATTTGACTCCATAAACCTTACCTGGAAATGAATGCCCCTGATTAATGGCATGTGGAAGTCTCTCCTATTAATGGCTGAAAGTGACCGGCTGCAGCCAGCTCTCGTATCTGGGGCCACTTGGGAAAGCTGCTGCTGCAGCTTTACATTAAACTTTGTGTCGCAAAACTTCCACTTGCCAAATGGCAGCAGCAACAGTGACTCTCCTTTTGGCGCTGGCCTCCAGCCAGTCAAGATCTTCATTTATCGTAATGAATTTGTGTCATTAATACGTTGGATATGCACAGCAATTGCAAAGTAGTACATTAGTAAAAAAGCTATTGCTTGAGATGCCAGCATTTTATTGCCACTGCTGATTTACAGGATGATAAGCAACTCCACAATTGTCCTTGAGGATGGAGGAAGGACATCAGGCGGTGGGGAAAGAAGCAGGCTTGCCTAAGAGAGGGGTAGAGGAGACAAGGGGACTTCTCAGATCCCATAGAAATGGGTGTTTGATAGCTTTGCCTTTGCTTTCTAAAATGGTTGGCTTTGCTTCAACATGAACATTCGGCAGTTCAGGACCAACTCAACTTGGGGCCAAACTGGATTTTGTGTGAACCATTTCCTGACTTCTTTTAAAACTGACGCACAGTCTCAGAGGTTGTGATTGGCCAGTTTGAGTGGAAGGGTGAGGAGAGGGGCTGCTTAATCCCCCCCCCACCATTTCTTGTCCATTATTTCCCATTCTCTCAGAGACAAAATATTAGGCTACATGAGAACTAATTGCCTGATCAGAGGGTGAATCAACCACATTGAATAAACATAAGCTGCTCAGCCACATGATCAAAAGTGGTGGAAATAATCTCTTATTCAGGGCACACATGTATAGAAGATAATGATCTCAGAAATGTGCCACACTTTCTGGCAATGCACTCTGCATGGGGTTGCCTTTGTATGTAGTTTGGAAACTTCAGTTGGTCCAAAATGCAGCAGCTAGATTGGTCTCCGGGTTTCTCAGAGAGATCATATGATGCCTGTCTTAAAACAATTGTATTGGCTGTCAATAGGTTTCCATCAAAACACAAAGTGCTGGTGATTTACCTTTAAAGCCTTAACTTTAAAGGATCAGCTTAGGATCAGGTTACCTGGGAGAGTGCCTTCTTCTGCATGATCCCCACCACACATTAACGTCATTGAGAGAGGTCCATCTCCAGATGCCGCCAGTCCATCTGGTGGCGACTTGGGAGCAGGCCTTCTCTGTAGTCACCCCTGGGCTGTGGAATGCACCCTCTATAGACATTTGTCGCTTAACATCTTTAATTTATCAGTCCTTTAAAGAGCCCTTATGTCGCATTTTTTCAGCCTGGCTTTTAGAAATCTTTGAATGTTTTAAATTGTTTTAAATCATTGTTTCAACAATTTGTTCTATTTTGTTTTTATTGTATTTATTGTTGTGAATTGCCTAGGAGCTTGGAGTCAGGCAGCATATTAGCTATTTAGTTAGTTAGTTAGTTATAGTAGTTAGTTATGAGACTTTGGGGGAAGCCCTCCAGAAGCACATCTGATCTTCACAGTCCCCATGCCTATGGGTTCATCCCATGCCAAACTTACAAAACATCCCATGGCAATATAGAAAGATCTCTAGCAGGATGGAGGACAGATCTCTAGCAGGTCTGACTCAGCACAATCAGTTCACATCCATCATGGATGCTGACAAATAATTTCTGAGGTTTGTTTATGGCTGGATCTTTTGTTGACGTTGGGTGACATCCTGACTTATGAAGCACATTCCAGAATAAAGAAACATGTGTGGTTGTGTGATGGGGTGTGATGCGCGCATGTGATATTTACTGATCTCCCTTTTCCTCTGAACCACTCTGTGACCCTGGAAAATATGTCCCTGAGGGTTGAGTGACCCTTCTGAGCATACCATATTTACCCGAATAGAAGACAACTCTGAATATAAGACAACTCCCTTTAAAAATAGAAGTTGAATTTATTTTATGTTATTTTTACTTATTTATTTACACCCACTCTTTCTCCAAGGAGCCCAGAGTGGTGCACATGGTGACATTTATCCTCACAACAACCTTGTGCGGTAGGTTGGGCTGAGAGACAAGTGACTGGCTCAGAGTCACCCAGTTAGTTTCATGATTGAATGGGGATTTGAACTCAGGTCTCCCCAGTCCTAGTCCAACACTCTAACCCCTATAAATATAAAAAGAACTCTGAATGTATAATGATTCCCCACACACAGACACATTTCTAACATTAAAGAACTCAGAAAAAAACAAGTATTGAATTCAGATAGAGTGTTTTGGGGGTCATAGAAAGAAAGGGAGATCAACAACAAAAATAGCCCCCCTCACATAACTATCCATGCAGCTTTACTCTGGGATGCAGCAAATGCACCCATGCTTCCTTTACTGGATTAGCACTTCATAAGTCAAGATGTTGGCCAATGATTTTAGCAGTAAATTCCATTAAGTCTTTTCCTGCCTGTTTGTTTGTTGTTAGGCTTTCGGTTTAAAAGCCCCTCAACAAAAATGGTTCAATGCAACCCCCCAAAATGTTATCCAATAGCCATGATTTCCAATAGATACTGGGTTCCCAGAGCTGAGCTGCTTTTTGAATTCTGAATGCAAGTTGAATGCTGCCCACAGCTTGTGCTTAATTAATGTTGGGTATCATTACACACTGCAGTTATGCTTGACAAAATGCCCATAAAAATAAACAAAGATGTGAGGGATTTGGATGGAGGCCACCTGTTTTTCCACCTGTGTGCCAAAAGGAGTGACAAAAAGAAAATATTGATGTGATGTGCTGAAAATTCATATTAATTGCAAGCACCGGCTCCCAGCATGAAGTGCCAGGAATTACATGTTACTCAGTGTGGCAAAGCTATTACTTTACATATCCACAGACGTTGTGAAAAGCCCATTTTGCTTTGTGCCATCCTTGATCAAATTTGTTCTGAACTGAATGCTAGTATAATCATGGAATTGTTCTATATGCAAAAAATAAATAAAAATAAATTTAAAAATCCTTAAACGTAAGAAAATCTTCCTAATACTGGCCAACATGCCATGTTGTGGGCAGTTCTGCACCGCCCATGCTGCTGCAAACATCTAAAACAACTCTCACCCTATTGTGCAAGAACACTCTTGTGCTAATATGTAAAATTGTACAATCATACTATGGCTATTGGAAATAGCTTGTGTAATCTTATGTATTAGCACCAAAAACCTGATTATTGTGTATTGTTTTAGATGCCTGGGTGGTGCAGAACCACCCTTGGTAGATTGTGTGGCATGTTGGCCCGTATCCTTTTTTCATCAGAAAAGTTCCATTTCACAAAGAAGTTGTTTTCTCCTGACTGTTGTCTACAGCAGTGGTTTTGCAGACCACAGATATTTTGGTCTGGTTTTGCATCCACAGATATCCCTTTCCACTCTGACTTATCTGCTAAGGAACACCCGTGCATATGCCATTAGGGAAGTGCAAACCAGATCGAAGTCGAGCTGGTTCACCATGAAACCAGGCTTGCTTGATGGCTCACCCTCAAGCCAAACAGGGCCCAGTTCAGTTCAGCTAGACTTTGAGCCTCCCCCCCACCCCCAGGCTGGTTCAGGGGTTCTAAATGTGTGTGTGTGGTGTTTTTTTGGGGTGTGTATGTGTGTGAACTCACTCTGGGTCCAGGTCACCCTGCGGTCTCGAGGGGGTGCTGCCATGGCCACATCAGGGGTCTCAGAAGGTTACCCCTCCTCCCCCAGCCTCCCCCAGTCTTCTTCAGGCCATTAAGGCCTGTTATCGGGCCTTTCCGGCCCTCTCCTGGCTTGTGGCAGCCATTTTGAAGGTCATTGCACATGTGCCATTTGCATGCCTGGGTACACAAAATGGGCCTTAATGGCCTGAAGAAGACTAGGGGGAGGCCAGTGGGGGAGGGGGAACCTTCTGAGACCTGTCATGGCAGCACCCCCCTCCCGGAGGCTGCTAGATGACCCAGACCCAGCAGTGAGTTTAACAACACCCCCCCCCCATATTTAGAACCCCTGTACCAGCTCAAACCAAGCTGAGCTTGGGGGTGTTCAGGGGTGTGCAAAACCGAACGTACCCGCTCAGGTTTGAGTCCAGTCTGGACTCGAACTGAACCAGGCCAACCAGTTTTGTGCACACCTCTGTATGCCATGAAAGCCCTGTGCACTGCAGAGGATCCTGGGTCATGTACTAGGGTACACTATCAAGGCCAGGCCTGTTTGGTTTCACTATCACCTCAGGTTTCAGAACTATTCACACAACTGTGTATGCGGTCGAGTGGGCAGACGGGTCGAAGGCAAGGTTCAACCTACCTTCCCCCAGATTGCCGTTCTAAGCCCCGGTGGTGCTCTAAGCCCACATGACCAGAGTTGCCAGGAGCAGTGCAGATGACTATCCACGTAGCTGTCAGCAATGTGGATAAACAGAGGCCAGGATTCGTTGCCCTAGTCTCTGAGATGCCCACAGTGCACCTTGTGCCAAATGCAATACACTGGGGGGTTGTCCCAGGGGACGGTTGCTCTAGGCGCCTGTCTTTGTGTCAGCTGCAAGCAGCTCGCACTGACACACAATCCCAGAGCTGAGGTCAAGGGCACATTTGCTTGGCTATGAGCCAGGCTTCGGCGCTGGGCTTAGCACCACAGCTCTGCTGGAATCAGCGTGGATCCCTGCGGTTCTCATGGGCAGCCAAGCCCAGGCTTGGCTGCTTAAACCTAGACTTGGCTGTTCATGAGAACAGCCTCTGAAAGTGTACCTAAAACATACTCAATAATCCCTTATGGCTGCATTGCTTGCAAGGTTTTCTAGTGAGCTATTTTAAAGAGAATCTTGTCTGCTGCTACTGATCTTCTGAAGAGATCAGTACCTGATCAGAACACGTGATAATCATACAAGGAACTCGAGGTGAGAGTTCACTGGGAGACAATCTGAAACCCCTGGTCTAGGATATGATCTAGTAACTGGGGGATTAGGGACCAAGCACACTAATTTCTCAAACCTGCAAAAGCTTTGCTTGATGAATTACTCTAATAATAGTTTGGTGTCAGCCATTTCTGTGATAGATACTTTATGAACAGCTATATGTGGGTTCCTAATTTTACAAATGCCGATTTTTCAGCTCCTGTGGCCTGTATAATGTCTACATCTCATGTGAAAAACATAAAAAGGCTGCTCATGTGGAGCACGGGAATCCATGAAGATCCTGGCACTCCTGCCCAGCCTAACCCCACTTCCTAGCCTGGCTCCTAGCCGAGGTTAAAAGCATGAGCGCACCCTTAACCAGGCTTCTGGGATAGTGTGCGCCAGATGCAGAGATGGGATCCTAGAGTTCCTGTCTAATTCTAACAGTGGAATCCCCCAATGCCCTGTGCTCGGCGCACAGTACAGTAGGAGGCTGCGATGCGTCATCCTGGCCTCTGGAGATCTACGCTATTTCACGCAATGTGGGTGTTTGGGAGAACACTCTACATTCCCAGCAACGTTTGCTCAGTCACCTGAGGGGAAGATGAGTTGGAGCCAGTTTTCCCGCCTGCCCAGTCATGTGAATGGCCTCATAGTCTGTTATGGATCTTCTTTTCATCTGCTCACTTAGGAATGGTTGTTTCGAAACAAAAGCTGGGAAGCGGGAACCTGAAACAAAATGTTGAGAGCATAAGAACATAAGAATGGCCCTGATGGATCAGGCCTAAGGCCCATCTAGTCCCAACATTCTGTTTCGTACAGTTGCCCACCAGATGCTGCTGGAAGCCCATAGGCAGGAGTTGAGGGCATGCCCTCTCTCCTGCTGTTACTCCCCTGCAACTGGTATTCAGAAGCATTCTACCTCTGAGGCTGGAGGTGGCCCATAGGCCTCAGACTAGTGGCTGTTAATAGACCTCTCCTCCATGAAGTTATCCAAACCCCTCTTAAAGCCGTCCAGGTTGTTGGCTGTCACCACATCTTGTGGTGGAGAATTCCACAAGTTGATTATGCATTGTGTGAAAAAGTACTTCCTTTTGTCGGTCCTACATTTCTTGGCAATCAATTTCATGGAATGACCCCTGGTTCTAGTGTTGTGTGAGAGGGAAAAGAATTTCTCTCTCTCCACTTTCTCCACACCATGCATGATTTTATAGACCTCTCTCATGTCTCCCTGCAGTCATCTTTTTTCTAAACTAAAAAGCCCCAGGTGTTGTAGCCTTGCTTCATAAGGAAGGTGCTCTAGCCCCTGATCATCTTGGTTGCCCTCTTCTGCACCTTTTCCAGTTCTACAATGTCCTTCTTTCGGTGTGTTGACCAGAACTGTATGCAGTATTCCAAGTGTGGCCACACCATAGTTTTGTATAAGGGTATTATAATATTAGCCGTTTTATTTTCAGTCCCCTTCTTAATGATCCCTAGCATGGAACTGGCCTTTTTTTTTTTTTAACAGCTGCTGCACATTGAGTCGCCATTTTCAACAAGCTGTCCACCACAACCCCAAGACCCCTCTCCTGATCTCCGACAGCCACTGAAACATTGCAGTATTTTCTCAACCCCTGACATGAGGTCTCTGTGTTCAGGGCCACAGCCAGCCTTGAAGAGGAGACTGCATAGGGCTCACAGAGGGCATCATTTTTGTTCTTCCCCAACCTCTTGCAACCTTCCCCTGCTGTGATATATAGAGCTAAAGGGTTCAAGATCAAGGCTGGCTGCCAGTCCTGAAGAGGAACACAGCACAGTGAAGAGTTCCAGCATAGTGAAGTGGTTAGAGTGTTGGATTAGGACCTGTTGGATGAGTTCAAATTCCCATTCAAACATGAAACTCACTGGGTGACTCTAGGCCAGTCATGTATCTCTCAGCCTAACCTATCTCACAGGGTTGTTATGAGGACGAAAATAACCATGTACATTGCTCGGAGATCCTCAGAGGAAGAGTGGGATATAAATGTAAAAATAAAATATAAATTAAAAAGATATATATATAGCTGGGCAGATACTATAAGGTGGGGAAGAAATAATCTCATGATGCATATTCTCCCCCCACAACTCTGCCTCAGCCCCTTCTATAAACTATTGGGACTCAAGTTGGCCATATTCCTTCTCTCCTTCCATTTTATGCCCTGCCCCCGACTGCTTTTTATTCCAACTGGCACCTTCAACATTCCATGGCTCAGCTACCCTTAGCCATAGATGTAATTGCTCGACTTACTCAGTTTGCCTAATTTCCAGTTTCTTTATACCCATTTCCCCCTCTTTTCTCTGAGGCAGAACAGAAGTGAGAGCTTCCCATTGAAAAGAACAGAAACATTCAGGACTTTAAGAAAGCTGTGACTGGGCAGCAGCACCCCCCTGCCAATATCACTGTTGTCATGATCCCTCCCTCCTATGAAGATCGTCTGGTGAGGTCCGGTTACGGTTGCCACCGGCTTGTCAGGTGGCAACTCGGGGCCAGATCTTTGTGGCTGCCTCAGGGCTCTGGAATGCACTCCCTGTCAACAGAAGAGTTTCTCCATCTCTGCTTTCCTTTTAAAAGACCTTTGACATACCTGTTTTCTCAGGCTTTTAATTAAAACTAATTTTAAACTGTTTAATAGTTTTACTCTGTGAAATTGTTTTGTTCTATGAATTGTCTTTAATTTTTTTCTGTTGAAGTACTTTGTTTTATTTTATTTTTATATTGTGATTTGGATTGTGTACACCATCTGGAGATGTAGATAGATAGATAGATAGATAGATAGAGCAGGTAGTAGCAAATATAAAAGTTGCTGTCTTTGGCATTGTACCTAAAAGTTCCCTCTCCAGAAAATCAGATGAGTTAAATTAGCATTTTTAAAAAAAAAAAAAAACAATCTATGCCCTCAGCATTCTATCTTGGAACCTCACAGGTCCTGGAACTTCACAGGGGCATTTAAAAAGATTTTTTTTTTTAAATTTACCAACTTATTCCAATAGTCACCTTCAATTTATATAAGTATAACTTATATACTTCTACTTATCTGAGGAGACTACCAAGTTTGTAGAAGCCACTGCCTTCTTTTTAGGTGACCTTGTTTCACTTCCAGACCAATAAGCACTCAACCACCAAGGTTTGCCACTAGAGGAAATTATTATAGTGATAGACCCTGTACAGGCATTTGGTAACTGTGTACAGTGTCACAGTTACGATACCATTTGTAAGCCCCACCCCCATGCCAGCATGTTATGTGGTCCTGCCCCCCACCCCCAAGCATGGGTAGTGTTTGTCTGAAGCGGCAAATGTCATACCAGCTAGAGATCCTCCTCATGATTAGGAATGCTAGTCACTCACATAGATAGGCAGGCCTTTGTAATGCATCAGTGTGGCAGGTGGCAAGGGCTGTTGCAAATGATTTGCAAATTACCAAATGTGAACAGGACTCCTGTGGATGCTTTTTCTGCAGTCTGCCTTAATTTTTGTTCTAGAGAAGCAGGCCATGACATTGAGGCTGTTCTAGTGATCAGCCTGGGCTAGGCTGCGGTGTGGAGCTTCAGGATCCATGTGGATCCCAGCACTCCACCCAGCCTAACCCGACTTTTAAGCCTGGCTCTTAGCCAAGACTCATATGTCTCCTCAGGCTCCATGGAGCCTGAGGAAACACAGAAATGAGCGCCTAGAGTGCCTGTCTGATGGGAGAATTCCCCAAGGCTCTGTGCTCATTGTGCAGTGGCTTGTAGGATATGCAAAGGCCGGGAAAACTATTCTTGGCCTCTGTTGATCTGTGCTTCTGGGAGCAGTGTGGATTGTATAGGCACACAGCTTGCATTCCAAAGGGTTCAAGAGCAATCATCTGGGGGAGGTAGGTTGAACCCTGTCTTCCCCCCTGCCTGCCCACCTGCCCCTGCATGTGGTTGTGTGAATAGATTAGCTAAAGACAGTGAGTGAATCCAGAAACCCAAGTGATAGCTTAGTATGGTATAGATGCAACTATGTGATGAGCCATTTTTTGCATGGGAGCTGCTGTTGTGTGCTGAACCCAAAGTCCTCTGCACTTTGGGTCTGAATACTACAACCACATAGGGGAAGCCAGTTGCATGGGTCACCTGACCAGAAATAGTGGGAATGGCATAGGTGATTGGCCCTGTGGGATCCCAACATGAGGAAACAACCTCCATGTCACTTTGTGTGAATGGGACATCTAAGGAATCAAGTGGTGTGCACAATTTTGCCACATATCAGGTGCCAACATATGTATGGTGAAATGGTCATCTGTATCCACCCCTGAGAAGAAGACATCCAAAACACTGCCAATATTAGGGGCAAGTCTCGCATGGTTTCTAGTGAGAGGAACATCTGGTGAATTTGTTTTGGTGTGTTTCTTCTAGGCATCACTGGTACAGCCAGTGTCTGAGGGGACCATGAAGGTTAGAAGAAAAGACCTGGAGAGCACTGCATGGGGATACAAGAGTAGCATTATGGCTGGAGTCAGACAGTAACAAAGGACCTCATTTTTTAATCCTCAGAATTCTATCTTTAGCGTACTGGATGGGAACATGAGTTTGTAAGCCAATGACATTTAAAGAGGACTGTACATTGTATAGACTTTAAACAGCACCCCATTTACTGTCAAGGCAGCTGAGACAAAGGGAAGGGATGTGATTTAAACATGGCTAAAGATGAAGTCAAGCCAGCATTTGCATCTACCGCTTCCTGGCTCCCCCAGCCTCTGTCCTCTGTGTTCTCTATCTCTACCTGGCATCATTATCAGAAGCATGGGAAGGCAGAAGTAAATTTCCATCAGAGGTCTGGGGCAGGCAAGGAGTCTGGGGTGGCATTGCTTCATGGCCCCCTCTCTTGCTGAACTGCAGGTGACCTTCATCCCCCAGCCCTCAGGGGTCATGACCCATTGGGCACAAATGACTAATGTAGAGATTTGTAACTTGTTAATAACAGAACTGAGCAATCAGCATAATGAAATCCATTTTTTTCAATTAAAGAATGGACTGGGATGAAGTCTCAGGGACTGGATGGGCTTGAGATTAAAGGGCAAAGTGATCCCTGTTCACTTTGCAAAGATGCGATTCTCTTGGGTATTGTGACCTTGATACCTCGTTCATGACACATTATTATTCTCTCTAGTATCACTTTCACACCTTTATGTTTAACTCATAGCCACACTAGAAATGGTGTCAAATATCAAGCAACGAGGTTTACAAAGCTGCATTTTCTCACAAGGTCCTACCCCCAGTTTCTTATCTTGGATGATATCCCAGAACACACTGCTCCTAACCAAAGGGTAGGGTCTTCTCAGCCATTAGAGCCCATCCCCATAGTATTTCCACCATGACTCAATGGTCACAGGTGAGCGCAGATTTCCAGCCTTTCTGCACTGTCTTTCTGTTACACATCAAGTTACATGCTAAGTAAAGCTAATAAATATTAGTTGAACATATGATAGCACTTACCCAACATTCTGGAAGGATTTATTTTGGAAAAGATTAAGAGAAAAGTACAAAAAGGAGTTGAGTGTGACTGCAATAGACACATTTGCAAAAATGTGTATGATTCAGGGAGGACTAACATCACTGAGCAGCTGCTGAGGGCCTAGTGTCCTGAGAAAGGCCCACTCATGATCCCTGAGACCACTGGCTCTGTGTCCAATGCCTTTGGGTGGTGGTGGTGGTGGTGGTGGTGGAGGAGGAGGAGGAGGAGGAGGAGGAATGATTTTCCCAAGGCCCACCTAGAAAGGAGGGAACCCATGGAGGGCAGTTTGACAAGGCCCCCTTGAAATGTAGAGCCATCCCTGGATCCAGAAGCTAGGGTCCCAGAACTGACTGTGACTTCCTGTCAAGTGTGCAGTGTGCACATGGGGCAAACTCAAACTTGCTTCTACAGAATTTGTGCAATGATTCCTAGAACGAAGATCCTTTTCTTTCTTTTCTGACAATGTGCCATTACTTCCCTATAGGCTCTCTTATCTATCAAGCAAAGCAGGCATGAGAGGACATGCTTAAGATGGACTGCCAGAAGAAACAGGCATGGCTGAATAAACTGTGATTTGCTTCTCTTAAAAATTAATTTTAATAATTTAAAGTCAACCATACACAGAAGCACGCACTCCAGCTAAATCCTCAGATCATGCATTGTTAAGGTTCTGCCATTAATTATTCAAACCTATTTCCCAGGACAGCAGTTTTTCAACTTTTCTTGAGTTTGGTTCTTTTCATTTGGATTCCAAGAAGTTCAATCCCACAGCTTGTGCTAATTATGCTAGTTATGTGAATAGTGCAAAAGTTCTTTCTTTCAATCCTGTAGGTGTTAGAATGAACCCTAGGGCTTTGCATACAAACCAAATAGGACTGAATCAACTAGTTCAGCTTTCAGATCTGAATAGTCCAGGCTTGGTCACAAAAGCTCTGTGCAGCTGTTATGTTGGATGTGTGTTCACGCTCTCTGTGTGTATAAGTGACCTCAAAACTGAGCATATGGTTAATACCCGAAGTATATATGCATGAGGACACTAATGGCTCCATAGTGATCATGTGTTCACTTGTACATATGTTCATTTGATGGGTGTGTAAATTGTTGAACATGTAGTAACTACATATCCATCTACAAAGCTGTTTCCCAAACTACAGAGATAGCAATGTAGCTTGGTGGTAAGGTCCATACTTGTATGCAAAAGGTCCTCAGTTCAGTCCCAGGCATCTCTATGTAGCGTTGGGAAAGACCTCTGACAGAAACCCTGGAATCCTGCTCACAATCAGTGCAGAAGACCATAAGAACATAAGAACAGCCCTGCTGGAACAGGTCCAAGGTCCATCTAGTCCAGCATCCTGTTTCACATAATGGCCTACAAGATGCCACTGAAAGCCTACAGGCAGGAGTTGAGGGCATACCCTCTCTCCTGCTGTTACTCCCCTGCAACTGGTGGAGAATAATGAGCTAGATGGATTAATAGCCTGATTCAATATAAGGCAGCTTTGTATTTGTCCCCAGTATGTATTGTTAATCATTCATATTTTATAGCATTTCCCATATCATGACTATTTTTTATCTCATACCTGCATTTATACCAGTTGGATTACCATCTGAGAACTTGCTTACATCAACCTGAATTAAGTTGATTTAACACATGGGGCTCATTCACATGACCCTAAGTAGGGTACTAGGAGCCCCCATTTAGAGTAGAAGAGTTGTGCGCCCTCCTGATCAGTAGTCTTAGGAATGCAAAGATCAAGGGAGGAGGAGAGGAGAATGATCATGTGGGAGCTGGGAGCTGGGTATGATGGCTTTTCATCTGCCCTCAGTTAAATGCTGAGGATAGAATGTGGGTTGGCTGTGCCTGTCCTACCCAGCTTCTGCCTCCCACATGATCACTCTCCCCTCCTCGTCCTCCCTTGATTTTTGCATTCACATGACTGCCGATCAGGAGCGTGCACAGCTCTCCTACCCTGGCTGGATGCTCCTCCTACCCTGCTTAGCATCATGTCATGGAGCCTAAGAATACCTAAATGAATGTGCATGTACTGAATGATACAAATGGCAGAACATGTATACAAGAAATCCATGTCTACTGTATGTTGGCTTCACGTTCAACATAACAGAGGTGCAGACCCCACCCAGGATTAGAGGAGGTCCCCCTTGTTCTACTAAAATTCCGTTATCAACCCTAATAACCCATATCTTTGGTATGCAGACTGTATTTCTCCCACCACCAAAAATGCTCTTCCTCTCCTCCCAAAAACAATTTAAGCGAGGTGTTGCTCCTCAAACTTTCCCTCCATCTGCACCCCTGCAACCTAACATATGAGCAAGGCTAAGAAGGAGACAATTCAATAACTTTGGCATCGCATATTAAGCATTTACACACACAAAAAGAAACATCATGCCAGTTTGCAACTGCTTTTCTGTCACTGCACAATGAAGATATCTAAATCAGTCCACAGAAATCTATCTGTAGAACATCAGTGCTTAACGTGTGCCTGGAGACCTGGCTACGGTTAATCTGTTTCCATTAAGCATTATTAACTAGAAGTTTGATGTGTCTAGGGATGTGTGCGTGCAGACGTCCATTCTCCATAATTGCATTAGCGAGTGAATGGCGCTAACGCCCTGCAACAAAGAAAGATGAGCACATTTGCACACACAGGCAGGCAAACTCATCTTCCATTTGGGATTCATACAGAAAACTGCTTGTCAAACCTTCCCTCTTCCTTCCTTCCCCCTCTCTCCCTCTCTTTAACCTTTCGCCCCTATAAACAGCTTACACCATGAAGGTACAATTAAAGCTGAACTCCCTATGGACCCAAGCGGGGGTGGCTGAGATAGGGAGGCATAAGGCTTTGCCTTGGTGTCATTAGTATAAATGGTGTTTGTGCGATTTATATTTTACAGCAGGCTTGTCAATTAGCGTGTGAAATTTAATAACCCAACTAAGTGTCCCTTGCTTAGAGCTAAATTGAAATCTGTTGTCTGTTTCTTTTTGTGGAGGAGTCGTGACTGGCAAAGCAGGGGCAGGAGGGGGTGTCTCGATTAAAATGAGAATGGTGGTGGTGGTCAGGCCCTTTCGCCAAGTGTTCTACATACGCTTGATTCATGCTCTTGGCTGCTCAAATGCTTTGAAAAATTGCTAGCCTAGAATCCTGGTGGAGGGGGGAAGAGGATAATATTTGTGCAATGACCTCTGCTTTTGTTTCTAGTGGGGGGTAAATGGGAATCCTAATGATTTCAGTGCTGAAGCTTTGATGACTTTGGGCTGCAAGTGGCCAGCTTTGAACACCTGGAGTCTCAGCCACAGTGTTGGGAGAGGGAGGCAGTGGGAATGCAAGCGTTGCACTCTCCGGCACTGGGCTGAGAGGGGAAGGAAGCTGCCGATGACTGAGCTTTTCCCAGCAGCACCAGTGCTGATGTCTGCCTGCTCTACTTTGCTGTTTCTTTTCCATCACTGCAGGAAGTGATAGAAAATGGAATGCCGGGTATGTCTGCCTGTTCAGAGCTAGACTCAAGCCCCCCTTTTCATATTATGGATGCCTTTGCACATAATGGCAAATCGAAGGCAAACGTGCCAGATGTTTAAGGTTGTGGTAGTCTGAATGCAGATTTGTCACCGAATTGTGGGTCATTTTTAGCCCCCAAACCTGAAGTGTCACCTTAGGTCTGTAGCGAGTTTCACCACCAAGACCTCAGGTTTGAACGCAGAATCGTGTCAACATTCCATCGCCGTTTTCTAACTGGAGTTGAGGATAGGAAGCTCCTCCCCCTCTCCTAAGGAAGCTGCCATAGCTTTCCTTAATCAGGGGTGAATTACTGCATAGGCAATATAAGCAATTGCCTACAGTGGCAAATCTTGGGGTGGGGGAGGGAAAGTTAAAGCTTCTCCCCCCGCTACACACACACTTTCAAAACTGTGCATACAGGTCTCGCTGCTGTCTCTGCCATCCAAGATGGCAGAGACGGCACTGAAAGAGCTCCTCACACAGGCCCGCCTTCCTCCCAAGTGATACAGATCGGGCCAATTTCAGGCCTATGCACATGTACATCTGTGCGCAGAGGCCCCAAAGGGGCTGAAAATTCCCGATCTGTGTCATTTGCAAGGAATGCAGTCCTGAGTGAGGAACTCTTTCGCTGTCTCTGCCACTTGCCTCCGGTGCCCAGCCTCACCTATCATGGTTTGGTAGGTGGGTGGAGCTCTCACTGCCATCCCTGCTGCGCCACTGCCACACAGCAGCACTGTTAAAAGTAAGAAAGATTTAACTTTCCTCTCCCCACAAGCCCCCTTACCCTTGTCCTTGGGGCGGCAAATCTTTGGCTGCCTATGGTCGGCAAAAAGCTTAATCCGCCCCTGTCCTTCATGCAGCAAGCCCAGCCAGTGCCTGTTTCCCAGACTGCATCTCAGATATTCTGGGAGCACATTGAGGGCTGGGGATGGAGGCAAACTGCAGTTTGCCATTATTTGCAAAGGCAGCCATTATGTTCAAAGCATGGGCAATCTGTGTCCAGTGTATGCACATACAGATCTGTACTCACACATAGTTATTCACACATTATGTTCCATGCTCATACAGTAGTACACTTTCTATAAATTCCCTACATCCGAGGGGGTCTGTATCCAGGTTCTCTTTTAGAATGATTGCATATACAGTCATTCATACAAAAAACATATGCATTTGTACAGACATTTGTAGGCATGTGCAATATCATGTCTAGGGCTTCCAACACACAACACATTCAGTCCTTGCATTGCACACACATGCAGAGCAAACCACAGGTGATCCTCCAGCAGGCTCATGGGCATGATTGCAGTGCAAGCAACCCTGTCTGTATGGCAATCTAAAGCACTGGCTTTGGGACTGTGGGGCAGTCCTCAGTGATTCCTTTAACTTGGAGAAGGCAAACTGAAGATGTTCTCCATGCTCCCTCTGATTTTCTTCAGCACTCCATGCAAAATTAGAATGGCAGCACTGCTAGAGCAGTTGACCATTTGCTCATCATGTAGCCCCAACAAATGCCTGGCCTTGCTTTCTGGAGGACAAGGTACCTGTTGTTTTTCCCAGAGGCATTTTCTGCAGTCCCAAGTGTATGCTGAGCCAAGAATTTGGGTAGCTGTTGGACAGGCATGTCTTCTGAAGTTACTCCCTTCGTACCTGGAGCAGACTGGAGCCCTGTGCTTTCTGGTTTGTTTCAATGAAGGTAGTCCTTGTGGTGTTTGCTGAATTAGACACATGGCCTGTTTATGTGCCAATTTAATATTTGACTTTTGGAAATTGCCCACAAGAAACTGCATAAGGGGGGTACGACACTTGTTGGAATTAAATAAAATTCACAACTTCGGATACATGTAGCTGATTTGTAAGTTCAAGTCAGCAACTTAACTTTAACTAAACTCCCTCATTGTGCAGGACTATTTGGACTGCAGAGGTTCATGCCACCCCACTGCTTGCCAGATGCCACCCTGACTCAGAGATGAAGATCAAAGCAAGCCCGGATCCCAGCTTCTGCTAGTCACATCTCCTTAGGTGTCTCAAGGGAGATCTGTCCTAGCCACTCCCACCAAGAACCCAAAAGGACCCCAGAAGCATTCCATTCCCTTTTGCCAGAGCCCAGTTGCCCTGGTAGACTGATTCAGAAAACCTTGTCCACCATTTAACTGATGTTCAGGGTGCTCACCCAAATCTCCTCCTACACCATTCTTTTGTCTGCATAGGCTCTCTCTGTTGTTGTGACTTATTTCTTGCAGTCAACTCCAAATGAACTCCAACCCTGAAAGAAACCTTGCACTCCAACCTACAGGGTAGGTTAGGTGAACCCCACTCCTAGTCCTACAGCCAATTTGGGCCAAGAGCGTAAAAGTCCTACTTGGCTTCCTACTTGGCTAGTCCCATAATAGCAATAGCACTTACATTTATATACCGCTCTATAGCTGGAAGCTCTCTAAGTGGTTTACAATGATTTAGCATATTGCCCCCCAACATTCTGGGTACTCATTTTACCGACCTCGGAAGGATGGAAGGCTGAGTCAACCTTGAGCCCCTGGTCAGGATCGAACTTGTAACCTTCTGGTTACAGGGCGGCAGTTTTTACCACTGCGCCACCAGGGGCTCCTTAATCCCAGAGTGGGTGGGCTGATACTCAGAGCTGCAAATACACCCATGAGAAGGATGATGGGCTGATATGAGGCCATCATTGGCTTACCCTTTATCCCTGACCCGCAGTTTCAAACATGACTATTCCAGACTATTCCAGGCACTGCAAGGAAAGCCATCCCTCTTCATCCAGAAAGAATCAGTGATGCTTTTCTCACAAGCAGCCAAGCCCAGCACTGAAGCCCAGCTCATAGCCAAGGTTAAGGGTGAAAATGCACCCTTAAACCAGCTCCTGGGATCATGTGCTTGCACTGCGCTCAGCGTGAGGTGTACGGCAGGATGCTCGCAGGCAGGGATAACGTGTCCCAACCTCAGAGCGATCCACCCTGCTCCATGCTGCACGGAGCAGGGCTGATTGTGTGGGAGTGTGCCCCGTGCTCCCAACAACAACAGGTTGATTGTCTGGGGGGAAGGCAAAGCCTTCCCTCCACCCACCTCCCCTCCCTCCCTGTAGGCCATGTGAATGGCCCCAACCATTCTGCAGGGCAGATGGGGAGAAAACTAGTGAAGGCTTCAATGCAGAATGGATAACGGGAGCTGCACATCACTGTTGTTAACCACCTTGAGAGCCATTTGTTGGCAGAAAGGTGGTATAGACATCCTAAAATAATTTGATCAGTATCTGACTCTCACCCCACCCCACAAAAGCCACCCGTGTAGAGGCACTTTTAAACACAGAGTAATGCTAATCTACACACTTCAAGCATTTAAGATTCATACAGCTGCCCTCCAAGATAAACAAAAAAAAGCATAAGAGTAGCTCTAAAGAGGTATTAAAATAATCATTCACTTTCTGAGTTTAAGATATATTTTCATCAGGTTCAGAAAGCATTTTGCATCTTCTAATTATGCCTTCCTAGGTATAGTTAGCAAAGTAGGAAGTGCAAAGATATATTTCTAAACTACTTTTGCTGGCATTTCACAGGGTGATGGGTGTGAAAATTAGGTGTATTTGTAATTTTTGCTACTTCGATATATATATGTAATGTGCAGCATGTTGGATATTTAATGGGGTTATGACATAATTGGGATTGGCTTTTTAATGTGGTGGAAATAGGCATCACCTTGATTTTAAGGTAGCACTTACATTTAGCACTTACATGCAAGGTAGCGATTAAAGAGGATCACGTTACCATCCCAATGAACAAATTGCACAGATAAAAATCCAAGGAGGGAATGTGACCCTTCCAGGGTTTCCTCTGTACCAGAACTGTATAATTTCAGTCCCTGCAAGTTTACAATCTGGAACCTATATATGCACTTCCTTTCATTTCAGCTCTGGCAAATAATGTGAAACCAAGTAGCTCTTCTGGTTGTTGGTAACCAGCAATTTGCTCAGGGAAGAAAGTCTCCAAGGATTGTTCACTTTGCATAGGTCAACAGTGAATTATCAAATGGTCTCAAGTATTTTCTTGAGCCCCCCAGAAGAGAAGTGGAAAGTTTACATAACTAGGAGCAGGCATGGAAACCGGGACCCAACTGAAAAGATTTGATTTAGCAGAATAAATGAATAAATATTAAAAAGAGAGCCTTGCCATTTGTAACTAAACAAAACTGAAATACTTGTTTAAATTTGCAAGCTAATTTTCTATATATGTTTGTTTCAATGAATGCCAAAATTGAAATAGGCAGCTCATGTGATATTTGCCAAATTAGACACATTGCATGCTTGTTTATGTGGTAATTTAATATTTGAATTTTTGCTACTTCCCTTTCACCCGTCACACTGTGTTAACTCAAAATGGACTTCTAGGATTTCAACATAAACATTCAGTCAATGATTCAAAAGCTGGATGATAAGGTGAATGAATAGCAATCAATGACAATTGATTGGCAAAATAATACACACTGAAGAGCTGTTTTTCAAACTTAGACTGATGATCTTTTTGAATATAGACAATAAAGAACCTAGCATTCTCCATAAATAACAAATATGATGAGTATTATGAGTGTCAATTTTATGTTAAAATATTTGATCCTGAACTAATATCATAAAGTTAAAAACACCATTCTATGAGTGCTCTACCTCCTGACCAAGTATCTTCTAAGTTTAGTGTCTTCTAATTTTACCATGTGTTCAAAGAACACTAAAGTCTATCTATCTATCTATCTATCTATCTATCTATCTATCTATCTATCTATCTATCTATCTAATATACTGCCAAATCCAGAATCAGGGCGGTGTACAAAACAGGAATAGCATCCGTTTTTTTCTTAAATGTTTTTTAAAAAAACGTTCAGCGGAAAAGAAATATCTTCAATAAGGTTTTAAAGGCTGAAAGGGAGGAGGCAGACCAAATCTGGAGGGGTGTGTGTGTTCCAAAGTGAAGGGGCAGCAACAGAAAAAACCCTTCCACAGGCCCTATGGACCTGTCTAAGACCAGGGACCAAAAGAAGTGCAACCTGAGAAGATCTCACAGGATGGGACAGGACTAGCTGGGAGAGCTGGTCCCACAGGTAAGCAGGTGCTAAGCCCTGAAGGGTTTTAAAAGTAAGAACCAGCACATTGAATTGGACCCTGAAACAAATAGGTAACCTTGCTGGGGAGGGAGGGGAGAGAGGTAGGCTCCTACCTGTCTCCCCACACATGATTGCCCTTCCCTGACAGCTCTGCCACTCACAAGTGGCAGAGCCGGGAGCTGGTGGAAGAAGTCCTCCAGCATCCTCCAATGCACCATGCCAGGAGCTCAGAGCATTGAGGGATTCCCTCACTACAGGGCACTCTTGCCACCTGGCTTTGTGAACACTTGGGCTGCTGGCAGCCTGAGCATTCACATGATGGCAAGTGGGGTAGAAGGGCATGCTCATGCCCTTCTTTCTACCCTACTATTAACCTGCGTAAAAAACCCAGGCTACACTGTTCTGGAGTGCTGGAATCAGAACTGATCCTGGCGCTCCTCATAACTGACTATACACAGCTAGGGCCACACTACCTGGGTATAGCCAGTCATGAGAACAACCTTACAGTGTAGCATCTACACACACACCTATAATATGCAAAACAGACCCAACTAACATTGATTATTGGGGCTGTTTGGGAGAGGTATCTAAGGGAGGCTGCCAGAGGAGAGAGAAAGTATTCCTAAAATTATCTGAAGTGAGTTGTATGCAATTTTGGGGTATTATGCCAAGTGGACAATGAGAAGGACAGAAATCCTAAAAGAGAAAATGCTTGCTTTATGGTATAAATGTTATGTTTCTAGAGATTTTTAAATACAATTTTACTATATTCCTTCAAGTACAGGGGAAATGTAAACTTCAGATACAGAAAATCATTAACACTTTGCATGATTATTACTAAACCCAATGCTTCTAATTATCCATTGTACTACGTATTCTACAAAAACAGCAAAGGATACACTCCTCTTTTTCAAAGAATCTCCAGTCTCAGTAAAGATGCAGTCAGGAGTAAAAAAACAAGTGTCTCATCATCTCCTAAATACATCCAAGCGTTTACACATACAGTACATAGTTTCCTTATCCAGAGACCGCCGATCCATCTAGCCCAATGCTATCTATGGGGATCAAAAATGGATTGTTTGTTTGAAATATTTATGGATCTCTGGGACCAATGGATCTCTGGGGTCTCGGGAAGGGGTCTTTCCCAGGCCTGCTATTCGAGGCTGAAGGTACCAGGGGCTGAGATTGAGACCTTCTGCTTGCAAAGGTAGAATTTTTACCCCTGAACTACACGTCCTCCTCACTAGGGAGGATCCAGGGCAAAGCTATTTTCTCTTCATAGCTTTGAGGGCTCTTCCAAATGGAAGAATTTGAATCTCAGGCCCAAACTACACATTACATTAAATGTGTAATTTGGCCCTAGCCATGTGTTTTTAAAGTGTTAATTAGGAGCCACGAGGAAGGGATCAGTGCTATGGTATGTGGAGAGGGGAAATTGCCAAAAAAAATAATAATTTAAATCTCCTAAATTTTATGTTTTGTGCTCAGGAAGCTGCCATCTAGGGAAGCTCTTTGCTGGTGCCCCCCCCCCTCAGCTGGAGATTTGTATGTATACTGGGTTCAAATCTCCACTCAGCTATAGTTTATTGGGTGACCCTGAGCCATCCTCTCTCTCTCTCTCTCTCTCTCTCTCTCTCTCTCTCTCTCATATCTCTCATCTCTTAGCCTAACCTACCTCACAAGGTTGTTTTTGAGAGAAAATGGGGGTGGGAACCACACATACCCAGCTCTCTCTGTATTCTGTAATACTAAAAACTCTCTGTGAGAGTAAGGCCTCTTTAGAAGATATTTACTGAAAATAATAACCAACCATATGCTAAATAAAGGGGTAGTCAAGCAGAAGCACAAGCTGGAATATTCTCTAAAATTGAGTCTCTTTGTACAACTTCCAATAAAGTTTTTGTTGCTAGGAGAAAAACGCCCCCATCATTCTTCATAAAATAAAGAACCCACTCGCTATGTGGACACTGCCCATCATGAATCCAGGTGCTCAAGCCTATAACTTGGAGAGGGTGCAGAAGCTGGGGGAACAGGTTCACACACAGGTGCTCTATTCAGTTGTTATGTTCAACACCTGCACAAGTGTACAGTGTGCACAGGCACAGGTCTGTTACGTTGAGCACAGGTACAGAAGTACACTTCCTTTTGAATGCCTTTACCCAGGATCACATTGAGAATGAACCACGCAAAAGCCCTGGCCAGGCATTCAAAGGAACACTGTTCATCACGCTTACCAAGTGCCCAAAGCCGGTTGGCAGCCCCGCCCCGGAAAGTCACACATCTCCCGCCTGGGGCTGCTATGGAAACAGCAGGGTTTGTGTCCAGAGAGAGAAGCACTGTGACCATGATGGCAGGTGCTTCCATGGTCGGCAGCCCGGTTTGCCCCACGCTGCCCATCACAGAAGCACCTGCCATCCTGGTTAGGATGCTTCCCTCTTCATTCGGGAATCCTGCATTTCTGTGAGCAGCACCAGGAAGGAGGTGAGGGACATGCCGGGGTGGGACTGCTGACCTGCTTTTGGCACTTGTAAGCATGATGAGCAGTGCTCTTTTGAATGCCTGAACAGGGCTAAAAACATGTACCCAGGGGTGCAGTGGAAGGGGGACGTGCAGGGAAGGAGCGCCAGTACTTCTTGGCTTTTCTGGCTATTGGGACGGACATGGACATGGGTGCTGTCATGGAGAGCGTCTGCACTTCTGAATTTGCAGCTACATCACTGCATGTACCTATGTACAGTCTTGTGGTAGCAAGCATGACTGGTCCCCTTAGCTAAGCAGGTCTGCCCTGGTTGCATATGAATGAGAGACTTGATGTGTGAGCACTGTAAGGTATTCCCCTCAGGGGATGGAGCCACTCTGGGAAGAGCAGAAGGTTTCAAGTTCCCTCCCTGGCATCTCCAAGATAGGGCTGAGAGAGATTCCTGCCTGCAACCTTGGAGAAGTCGCTGTCAGTCTGTGAAGACAATACTGAGCTAGATAGACCTATGGTCTGACTCAGTCTATGGCAGCTTCCTATGGTCCTATCTGTACACTCATACAACATGAGGACTGCTAGGGCTTATGACTTCTACTCAATCATACAGCAAGTGGGAACAGGAAACTTTCCATGGGGTTGCTGATCTCTGGTCAGTGTCACCTATAGACCAGCTCCTCTGCAATGGTCCTCTGCCTTAACACTGCTGCTCTCATAGTGGCCTGATCTGCCATTTATTGCAGGAATAACCTACTTGGCACTGACACTTGAATTTCACTTAAGGTTCCTCATGCTATTAACGACAAAATCAATATTATCGAAGCTGTAATGAGAGCTCTTATGGATTCATTCACCTCCTGCCTCCCTTTCCTTTATAAAAGCACCTCCCTTCTTAATATGCCATTCTTCCTTCAAGGTATTTGGCTTGGAGGATCCTCCTTCATTTGATTCTTGACAGCCGCCATTGACATATTTCTCTCAAACCTTGGAATTAGAGCCACTGCCGTGGCCTTGATGAACTCTCCTGGCACAATTAGGCAATCAGGTTGCCAGAAGGGCTTGATTCATATCTTTTTACCATCAGTAAAGTGATATCTATCACCCTGCCGACAGGGCTATTATTGCTGAAAAGTACTGCTGGCCTTGCTTCCTTATCCAGTTTAAGGGTGTGTGTGTGGTGTGAATCCTTGTAAAAGGGGGGAAAGGGGGAGTTGGTCATATATTATAGCAAATTAGCTTTTAACATATTATTTCTTTTTATATTAATATCATATTCCCAACTGACACATGTGATAAGCTTAGTGCTACTGGCAAGCTGGGAGGGCAATTGTTACTCTTTGGGAGCTGGCAAAGGGGAGAGAAATGTAGCAAACGCAAGGATAGCCACTGTAGGTGCACACACGTGGGTGGACAGAGCTTCTAAGGGAACGAAAGAGCCTTCCTCCAGACAGTTCATTCATTTGCTTCAGAATCATTGTCAAGGGGTGGAGTGGCATCCGCTCTCTCAAGTGCCTACTCTAGCACCTGGGGGGGGGGAGATTTGAGGCGGCAGCCCCTGCCCCTGCCGCCACTCCCACTTGCCCCACCTTCTGCCACCAGCCTGCCTTTGCCAGGCAGCATCCACCCAACTCCACACCATCTGCACCAACACAGTCTGATGTCACTGCACCGGCGTGCTCCCCATGCCAGTGTGAGAACAGGCCTGCTTTAAAGAGGCCACCTGTGCTTGCTGGGAGGGAGCAGTTCCACACTAGCTTGGCAACATGGCCAGCACTGAGTGGTGAGGGCGGGGGAGCAAGAGGGGCGAGGAGGCAGTCCTCAGACCCATGGCCCCGGGGGTTTCGTTCCACTTCATTCAGTGGTGGCTGCGCCACTGAACATAGGCTCCTCTATGTGGCCGTAGGGATTCTCAGGTTATTTGAATGGTACGGGATGAAATTGCACTGCAGCAGCTCCCCTGCTACCAATGTAGCATGCAGCAGGGACCCTCTTCTAGACTATATGATCTGTGGGTCAAGCCTAAATGGCAATGAAGGGCATTTTCTCTATGCTCAGATCACAAGGGTAGTGTTCTCTTCCCCTAGGCATTTGCTAAAGTCCAAGCCTGAGCAACTGTTAGAGCAACTGTTAGAAGCTCATCGATTGTCTGGGCTGAATATTGATGGATGGGCTTACACATAGAGAAGTGTGATAATTTATGTTGTTTGAGTATATAGCACTTTGTAGTTGAATGATGTTGATAATGTTGGTTTTATGGGGCTTTAGGTGTTGCTATTACCTGCTGATAGCCATTGGAAAGGATGGACCAGGGCTGCACAACTCAAATGTCCCAGGCCACACTCCAAAATGGCCACCGCGCTGGGGAATAGGCCTGGAAAGGGCTGAAGATGCCCGAACTGGGCCATTTTTACAAAAAGGCTGGCAGGGAATGGGGAACCTCCATGGACCGCCATCCGCCACTTTGGAGAAGCCCCCCCACCCGAGTGGGTAAGTTGAAAGAAAAAAGTAATTTCAAAAATGTTTGATGACCCCCCCCTCAAACCAAACCAAACTGGGGGGGTTCGAAGGGGGCCAAAACCAAACTGGCTCGGTGCAGTTCGGTTCGGGTTCAGTTTGAACTGAACTGGGCCAGATGGTTTTGTGCACACCCCTACTGTCCAAAAGAGTGGCCCTCTGCCTTTTTAGGGTGCTGTTGCTGCAGGATATTCTTACCTGTGGGCCAGCAAAACAGGATCTGACCCCTGGGCCTTACATTGTGCAGGCCTGGGATAAACTAACACTAAAATAGTAAGATTTTTTAAAAAATACATTTGAAAGCAAGGTTTACTCTTTCTACTTTTCCAATGCTTTTTTAAAAAGTTAAGACATTTAACAAAGTTAAAACATTAATGCTTTTAATTATGTAATTTACAGTCTGTTTCATTCAAAGGTTTGATTGACAGTAAGATTTATTGCAGTTTCTACTTTGTATATTTGGTTGCCAGCTGATCAAAAAAGAAACTATCTGAACCTGCTTCTGTGCCTTTCACATAATCCTGATGTGGACATTAGTGGGTGATTACATTGCTAAAATTCCATGCTGCAAAGTTTTCCCTGCTCATTTTGGTGTGTAAAAACTAGGGATGTGCATGGAACTGGCTGGCCTGGTCTTGTCCAGCACCCCTGCGAACCCCCTGCAGTTCGGTTTGGCCTGAGGAGGTTCACTTTTTAAAAAATTAACCTTTAGCCCCTTCAGGTGGCTTCCTCTAGGCCGCAGGGCAATGTGTGTGGGTGTGTGTGTGTGTGGGCCCACGAAGTTTCCCCTCCCCCCGCCGGCCTCGGTCATCACCGCCGTGGCCCGTTCAGCTGCTTTATTTGGCCCGTATGCTGGTGCGATGGCCATTTTGTCTGCTGCCTGGGCATACACAAATGGCCTCTGTGAGGCCTGGCATGGCCCAGGGCCTCACAGAGGCCATTTGTGCATGTGTAGCATATATATATATATATATATATATATATATATATATATATATATATATATATATACACACACACACACAAACACATACATATACACATACACATACATATACATATATACTTTTAATTATGTAATTTACAGACTGTTTCATTCAAAGGTTTGATTGACAGTAAGATTTATTGCAGTTTCTACTTTATACATTTGGTTGCCAGCTGATCAAAAGAGAAACTATCTGAACCTGCTTCTGTGCCTTTCACATAATCCTGATGTGGACATTGGTGGGTGATAATGTTGCGGCGGCGGACAAAATGGCCACCTCCTATGCTGGTGTGGTGGCCATTTTTTTCTGCTGCTGTACATGTGCAAATGGCCTCTGTGAGGAATGGCCATCGCACCAGCATACGGGCCAAATAAAGCAGCCGAACGGGCCATGGCAGTGATGACCAAGGCCGGCAGGGGGAGGGGGAACCTTTGTAGACACCCCCCCCGTGGCCTAGAGAAGCCCCCCGAAGTGGCTAAAGGTTAAAAACAAAATTAAAAAAACACGAACCCCCCAAACCGTCGGGGTTCTGTGTTTTGGTCTGAGGTCTGACCGAACAGGCGGGGTTTAGTTCGACGCCAAATGGTCAAACTGAACCAGTTCAGCCTTGAACAGGTTCGGGGTCGAACCTGTTTGCACATCCCTAGTAAAAATTTGACAAGCCTATACATAGGGAAAATGAGTCTCATTGCTTACTTGCCCCACTCCAGCCCAAGTTTCAGGCTACATGTGCTTAGTCTTTAGGAGCAGCTATCAGGGATGTGCAGGAACTGAGGTTCATGCACTGTTTTGACAGTGCAGGGAGGGGAGGAGTGAGTGGGATCATTTAAAAAGAGGAAAGCAGGCCCTTACCTGATCTCCACAGCCACATGAAGCTTCCAGCAGCAGCGGCGCTCATCCCAAGAACCCACGCATAGCGTGGGCACCATGTGCATGCTGGTGCCATGCACGGGTTCTTCGGATGAGCGCTGCATCAGCAGGAAGTTGCATGTGGCAGCGGAAAGCAGGTAAAAGACCCGTTCTCCTCTTTTTTTTAATAGATCCCGCTTGCCGCTCCCCTCCTTGTGGCACCAAACCGGTTCGGACCTCTTCTGAACCAATTCAGCACATAACCAGTGCACAAACCTCATTTCGTGCACATCCCTAACAGCTATATCTCTGGTTAGTATGTGGTTCATAAAGTAACCACACAACATGTTTGTGCTTCATTGTTTGTTTTAGTCATGTGCACGGACCAGTTCGGAGGCCATTCTAAAGGCCTCCAGACCGGTCCGGACACGGGGTGGTTTTGGTTCGGGAAGATGGGGTGGGGGGTTCCAATCAAGATAGGAGGGGCTTTACTTACCCCTCCCAACAAAGGCACCGTATTTCATTGAGCAATCGGGCGGCAGGATATCTCCCTGCCGCCCGCTTCATTTCCCGGCTGCTCGGCGCCTCCAAGTTTCGTAGTAAGAATCGGGCGGCAGGATAGCTCCCTGCCGCCCCCTTTAAAGCCCCGCTCGGCTGGCGTCCACCCCCCCCCCAAAGACCCCTGCCACCCCCTTCTTGTGAAATCCCACCCATTGCAAGAGGGCGGCAGGAGAACTCCCTGCCGTCCCCTTCCCCTTCCCCTGTCTGGCTGCAAATGGCTTCTAAGAAGACTTTTGTGCGCATGCGCGCAAAGGGCTTCTTAGAAGCCATTTGCAGCCAGACCGGGGAAGGGGAAGGGGACAGCAGGGAGTTCTCCTGCCGCCCGTTTTCTAAAAGGAGCAGTTCCTTTTAGAAAACGGGCGGCAGGAGAACTCCCTGCTGTCCCCTTCCCCTTCCCCGGTCTGGCTGCAAATGGCTTCTAAGAAGCCCTTTGCGCGCACGCGCACAAAAGTCTTCTTAGAAGCCATTTGCAGCCAGACCGGGGAAGGGGAAGGGGACGGCAGGGAGTTCTCCTGCCGCCCTCTTGCAATGGGTGGGATTTCACAAGAAGGGGGTGGCAGGGGTCTTGGGGGGGGGCGGATGCCAGCCGAGCGGGGCTTTAAAGGGGGCAGCAGGGAGCTATCCTGCCGCCCGATTCTTACTACGAAACTTGGAGGCGCCGAGCGGCCGGGAAATGAAGCGGGTGGCAGGGAGATATCCTGCCGCCCGATTGCTCAATGAAATACGGTGCCTTTGTTGGGAGGGGTAAGTAAAGCCCCCCCTATCTTGATTGGAACCCCCCACCCCAGTGCCGGATCGCAGCTCCGCAGTTCCGTGCACACCCCTAGTTTGTTTGTTTGTTTGTTTGTTTGTTTGTTTTTGCAATTTAATCTGGATTCTAGGACCACTATTTTGACTAGTTTTACTTCTTGTAAAACTTGCCCCCACCCCCAGGATCTGAAATATTGTTGCATCCCCTGTTGACCCCTGAAATGGTTCCACTAGGGTGCAGAGAAGGTGGGCAAAGGGGGCAAACTGTATGAGGGCCTTACAAGGCTGAGGACCCGCAACATACTATTCCTATAAACTGACTGCATTTCCGAGGGCTAGGGTTAGGGTTAACATTAGACAAGGGCCCCAAGACTATTGTCTTGGGTCCTGGATTACCTCTCTGCTGCCATGGGTATCTCTACGTCAGTATATATTGAAAAGGAATGACAGTTAAGAATGAGTCAAGACTGCAACCCTAAATTCCATTGCAGCAGAACACCGGCATTAGGGACCCGCCAAGGGACAGCCTTGGTAGTGTTGCAGAGGTGCCAAGCTGTTTTCAATGGAAGAAGCACTGCAGAAGTGCCCACACACTCCCCACTGAGACAGAAGCAAAATGATCACAGCAGCAAACCTTCACTCCCATTGTAATTTAGAATATTTCCAGTGTGGTTGCTAAATGAAATTTTATTTGTTAGGGTGCAACAGGCATCCATTTTTAAAACATCTGTATAGACTGCTGGCCTTTTTCCCATTGCATGTGGACATTTAGCAGTCCCTGACTGCTGCAGAAATCCCGTAAAATTTTATGGCAAGAATTTTTTTTTAAGCCAACACCTCTCCTCCCCTCAAAAGCCCCTCCATTGACCTAATCCCAAGACCTCCAAGGAACCAGAGTAAGGCAGACATGACATAACTCAGATTATTTTTCCCAAGTTCTAATTAAATTAGAAACTGAGTGGCTGTGTGATCAAAAGCCAACATCAAATAATGTACTTAGAAGACAGAGTCCATGAGCAAGGGCTGCTGTGGAAAAAATGTGTCTGCCATTTGATGGCTGGTTCTTCCACATGCACCAGAAGTATTGCCATTGACTGGTTTCAGGCCTGTAACCAAGGCAGTTTGCTTTTTCATTTAAGTGAAACAGCCCAGGGAAGCCGTGACACACAAATAGCCATTTCGGTCTCCGTCCAGAGATAAATCAGATATCTGTTTTTTCTCAAAGTGTGCAGGAATGGCAGTTTATGAAGCAGCTGTCTGAAAGGAAATTTACTGGACAATTAAAAGTGCTGACTTTCAAGCAGTGCTCTCTGAGGTGGACTCTGAAATTATTGGGTGTGAAATGCAAATAGATTTAACAGTTTTACTGCTATTTATATGATGTTCAGCTATTCCCAGCTAAAGTTGGTTTGCTCCACCCCCACTTTTTCTAAATTCTGCTTTTTGGTCCTGCTTTTCATAGACTTCAACAATCTCAAATGCATTCTGGAGCATGCAGTAAAGCTGGCATTTCTCCAAGGTCAGACAAGGGCAAATTAGTTATGTTCATACTGGAGTGAGGAAGGCATGGAAAGAAAGTAATTACACACACGTTTATAGTCCCTTTAAATGTTGGTGCATGGCCTTGCATCTGTCCTTTGTTTCTTCAGGAAAGAAAAAGTACATAAGGTTTGCTGGCTGTGGAATGACTCTGTGAAAAATCAAAAGTTAGAATCTTACCCTCATAAAAGTTGATTCAGTAACTGGAAACACTGTGGACTGATTCACATATGCATGGCCATCACTTGATGGCTGCAGTATCCCTCAAAGAAAGACTTGCATATGTGGACTTGCATATGTGTACGAGCCATCTCTCATCAAGCAATACACATAGGACTTTCAGAGCACTTCACATCACAGAGGTAGCTCACATGACCACAAGGGGGTGGGGTGGGGGAAGGCAGGAGCCTGCCTACCTACCTTTCCCTAGATGACCAGAACCCAATCACAGCAACCCTGCCCACGCACCCACATGAGCAGTGCAGCGATGAGCTGATCACCAATTGAGAGGGAAGCTGGGCCACCAAGTCTTCTACAATGCGCCCCTAATGAGAGCAGTGTGGTACATTGGGAAACCTCCCTGCCACGCCTTCCCCCCAGCTCGATAGTTAAGATGGCTCAACTGCCAGTAGCATGGAGCTGCACATGACCATGGAGTGAGGTAGGAGGCAAGCGCTTGTGTGCCATTTTGTACTTAGGTGGCAGATCAGGGCTACCCAACCTTTGAGCAGCTGGGTTGAGAGGCCTCCCAGTGGTGCAGATGGCATGAGCTGCCTGGGTTAACTCTCTCCTACCCAGGTAGCTTGTGTCATGAAAACGACCTCATAGTGTTTTGCCATGGAGTCAGTTTGTACAATCAGAGCTAGTCTAGATATTACATTTAGCATAGGATTCAGTATCACCATGGCTGTGTCTTCAGTATCAGTCCTATGGCTGTGTCTTTGTAAGGGCTAAGCCATAGGCAGTTGTAAGTGAGGAGCCAGAAGCAGGGAGTCCAAGCCAAAAGGGAACACCTCAGCACCCCAGAGTCTGGTAAACCATGGTTGCTCAGAAAAAGTCCCAGTCCAAATAGAAAGCCTTTTATCACCCTTCCTGCCTAGGAGGGCCTAATGGCCACTCTGGATGGGTGGGGCCAATGCAGAGCCTGAGAATACTTTGTTGTCCTGGAAGAGGCTCCAGTCATAGTTCTGATGGTTCACTATTCAGGGCAGTTGCACACACTCAAGGATCCCTGGTTCTATCTCTGGTGGTTCCTCCCAGTATTCTCCCCATACCCCTAAGGATCAGGCTTGTCGGTGTAGGCATGGTGGATGTCATGGACATTCTCTACTGGCTCCCAGGAGCAATCCTCAGGTGCACAGCCCTTTCAGTCAATGACATAGAGCAGCTTTCAAATGATCCTTTTATTTATTTATTTATTTTATTTATTTTATTTATATACCACCTGACTGCAAAGGCTCTAGGCAGTGGGGATGTGTGAAACGATTCAGGTACAAAATGATTTGTACCCGAATCTGGCCAATTTGGATGCTTTGTAGACAAAACAAATTACCTCTGTCCTCAATTTCCCAGATTTGGGTACAAAACAAATCACCCCAGATTCGGACCCCAAAAAATTGAAGATTCAGTCCTCCGTTTTGTGGCCAAAGTGGGTTGGGTAGTAGGGCCCAATGGGTGGAAGCTACCATCCAAATTTCAAAGAAATTGGGCAAAGGGGTGATTTTTAAAGAATTTCTGAATTTTGTGCATCTTTATGCTTTTCCCCCCCATAGGGAATAATGGGGATTTCAGCAGCCCCATAACTCCACTTGGGAGGTAGTGTAGTGCACATAGAGTGCCAACCACCCCCAAACCCACAAGCCTATGGGGCACTGGGTTTTGTTGTTTCTGATGTGTTCTGAGAGTATATTCTTTGGTAGCAAATGAGAGTGGATTCAATGACAAACATCCAGAGATTATTAAAAGCCTGGCTGAAAAAATGTGTTTTAAGCGCTCTTTTGAAGGCTGGCAGAGATGTTAAACCACAAATATCTATAGGGAGAGCATTCCATAGCCCAGAAGCGACTACAGAGAAAGCCTGCCCTCAAGTCACTGCCAGACAAGCTGGCACCATACAGAGATGGACCTCTCTCAATGACCTCAACGTGCGGTGGGGATCATGCAGAAGAAGGTGCTCTCCTAGGCAACCCACTCCCAAGCCATTTAAAGGTAATCACCAGCACTTTGTATTTTGCCTAGAAACCTATTGGTAGCCAATGCAATTGTTGTAGTTTCTGAACCACATACAAAGGCAGCCCCACATAGAGTGCATTGCAGTAGTCAAACCTAGAGATTACCAGAGAGTGTATCACAGTTGTGAGATCACTATCTTCAAGGAATGGACGCAGCTGTCGTATCAACCAAAGTTGATAGAAAGTGCTCCTGGCCATAGCCTCAACCTGAGAGACCAGAGTGAGGCCAGAAGCACTCCCAAGCTGCATATCTGCTCCTTCGAGGGGAGGGGGGAATGAAGAACAGAAAGTTCTATCATGTCCCCCAAAGTATGACTGCTTACCATGAGTACCTCCATCTTGATTGGATTTGGTTTCAATTTATTATCCCTCATTCAGTCCATGTTTGCCTATAGGCAGGCATTTGTGGTGGGGGTGGGGGCTATGCCATTTCCTGATGATGATGTTATGGAGAAATAGATTTGGGTGTCATCAGCATAATGATAACACCCAGCTCCAATCTCCTGGTGATCTCACCCAGCAGTTTCATGTAGATGTTGAAAAGCATTGGAGATAGGATTCTTTTTGAGTCCAGGATTTGCTACAGAATGAGGCTATTCTCACGACCAGCAAAAATCAGGCTAGGAGAACCTAGCGTGATTTTCACTGGTTGTGTATACCACTGGGCTCGCAGGTGAGCCCGGTGGTTTATAAGTGGGTAACCCGCTGAATTGCCCCTGCCCTTAAACCGGGTTTGCTAGTGCTCCGCAAACCTGGTTTTTTAAATTGTGTCTTGCCGCGGCATGGCTCCGCGCCATGGCAACTCATGATTAGACCCCCAATCGGGAGGCTAAAAAGCAGCCTCCGGGCTTGGGGGTCTCTCCAGCATGTCCTGCGTGCTCGCACAGGGCATGCTAGAACTTCGGGGGGCCACGCAACCCCCAAACTCCCAAGCCCCCACCGGCTCCGTGACACAGCCGGCAGTTATGTGGGCGGCGGCTGCAGCCGCCCAGGGAGGGCTTACTGATCATCTGCGGGGAGAGCAGGCTTAGCCCGCTCTCCCCGCAAACCCAATTTGGCTCTTCTCACTTAATCGTGAGAAGAGCCTCATTATATTCTTCATAGCCCTGGACCTTTACTGGTGGTGGTAGAGGAGCCATGTAGCCTAGGAAGATGTTGGCATGACAAGGCTTCAGTTGAGGAATGTGGAAGCCTGGATGCGGCTTCAGAGCACCAAGAAGGTCCAACAATGGTAACTGGATTCATGCTCGGAGCGAACCAAATAGCGGCCTGTGTCGAGCCCCGCCCAGCGGCCCCTCTAGTGATGCCCCATGTATGTGAAGTCATGTGCAAAGGGGATGTGGCCTGGGCTCGGGATAGCTCACTGGAGGGAGAGAAAGGGAAATAACGGCTGTCAGGCAGCAAATGCTGCCTGAAATAGTGAGGGGAAGAGCTCACTTGGGCTCTCTAGAACCTGAGAGTGGGTGGGGGGAGCTCACTTGGGCTCTCTGGAGACCGGGAGTGGGTGGGGGATGTTGGAAGTGAAGGACTATGAACTGCCTCTTGTCTCAATGACATTGGAGGACAGACTAGTGAGTTAGAGGGCTAGAGGGTCAAGACATTGGTCATCCCTTCTCTACTGCTCTGACACTATCCCTTTGGAATGTAGATTGCTACTCTCAGGGACTAACTTCCTTCCTTCCTGCTTTGCACTTCCTCTCTCCTCTCCTCTTCCTGTTCCTTCTACCTTGCAACATGCAAGCTCCTCTCTCCCTACACCATGTGTGCAGAGATGCAGAATCCACCTGCATCCAGCTAGATACAGTAGATAGATTAGAGATCCTAACTCCTCACTTTCCTGTCCAGAATGGAGTTATCTAATAAATGCCATATATATTGATTGAAACTATGAACTGGCTCCAAGTTACTTTACACTCAGCATACACGCATGCCTACTAAATTCCGCTGTGTTGTGCCTCTGTGCACTCTGCTATAATGAAAAAGGGTTTCTCTTACCAGAGAGAATTCCCAACAGGGGAGAGCTTGCTCGGGGTTCTCTAGAGCCCGAGCTACGCCCCTGTGCACGTGACATCACGTGCATGATAGGGGCTTTCAGTGGCCTTTTCCATTGGCAGTCCGGGTTCTTTGAACCTGTTTGCACAATGGTGGCTCCGCCCCTGACTGGATTAATCTGCTGAGGGATGGTGAAAGACTCCTAGTATCTTTGTCAAGCTTGTTTGTAGGATGACTAGACCAGGGATATTCTGGGGAAAGGCAAACATTTATCTCCTCCAGGAACAGAAGGTGCCTCCCTATGGTGCTTATCAGCATATCACATGGAAGCATCCTTGGTATGTTTCAATTGCAGAATGAGCTCATTTCAACCTTGTGCAGATGAGCCCATTGGTCCACAGCAGCAGAAACAAAGTACTATGTAGGTGAGGATGGATGACACCAGAGGAGGTACCCATAATCATCATAGCATGGGCTCTGTAATGTAGATGCATGTGTGGTATAGCTGCACGTGAATTCTGCAAGTGACAGGAGCTAGACCCAAACGAAGGACGCAGCTGAGATATTCTTCTAGAATTTGATTATCTTTTTCTGTCCATTCATTCATGGGTGGTAAGCAGTAGTCAGTCAGGTTTAGAGATTTGAATTCAGGTCTCCCCTGACTGAATCTAACCACTATGCCGTGTTGCCTTGCCTCACTGGCATTATCCTCACACAAGCTTAGTCTAGCCATAAAGCTTTGGCTGAATTGTCTTTAGGAGGCACATGAAGCAAGTGGCTGAGCAGCAGCAGCAGCAGCTTTTTAATGTCTCATGAGATCTGTTTCTTACCGAAGGTTTGGGATGTTGCATGCTGGTGATTTGGGCTGTCGAGATAACCTATGCAAGATTCTTTTCCCTTTCTGTAATAAATAATAATAATCATGTGCCAACACACACTTCTGTGCAATAGTGCTGATTTATTTATTTGGCTCTTGTATCTGAACAGATTTAAAATATTCAGTAGGATAATGAAAATCTCACTTTTAATTCTGAGCTGAAGTTTGCCAACATGCAAGGGTTTTAATTTTAATAATGACTTTCTGATGAACTCGTGCTCACTCAGTCGTCCAACTGGCAATGGTTTTTTGTTTTGTTTTTTAAGAAACCCATGCATATTTAGGAGCATAGATCATCTATGCTAATGTAATTATTTTTAGCAGGATAAAATGGACTTTAACAAGTCTGGGAGACAGTCCTGGAGCACATCCTGCCTTAGAAACATCTGGGATTACCAATGCAAACGAAGAAGAAGAAGATTAAAAGTGGGGTATATATGTTTGATTACAGGAAAACATGCAAATGATAAGTGATATTTTTTAGCAAATATTTAGTTGCAAAACTTCAATGCCTTACAGAAGAGTGTATGTCAAAGGGACAGCAGATGGCTAAATAAGCCTTTCAGCTTCCGGGTAGTCCCATGAAGGTTTATCTGCAAGCAAGCCTCATCCTAGTGTAAAGGATTTACTCCTGAGTAAAGGTGTCTAGGATTGCAGCCTTAAAGCTATTTCTCACATTATGTAGAGCTGACCTGTCATTGCATTTAACTGGAAGCTGCAGCCAATCACAAGTAGGTGGGCTGGGGAAAAGACAGGCACCTAGCAGCCTTCCCCCAGATGACCAGAGACTGATCAGGGCTCTGCCACCCATGCACCCACACAGGCAGTACGGAGGTGAGACAAGTGCCAATCAGGAGGAGAGAAGGAAGCCAGGCCACCAGGTATCCCACAAGGCACTGCGAGTGCAACATAGAAACCTGTGTGCTGCCTGGCCACTCCTTCTGCCTGGCTCTATGATGAAGATTGCTGCCGGCAGCCTGGCAACCCACACGAGCAGAGAGTGAGGCAGGAGGGGCGCACTTGTCCTCCTACTGCACTTTCAGCCTGGGTTTGCAATCAGGGTTTCCCATGGGAGGAGCAGTGGGATCGGGAGTAATTCCATGACTTCTCACAACCATCCCTATCTGGGCTTGCCCTGTGCAACCCAAGTAGGGCTGGTTGTGAGAACAGCCTCAGTGGCTTGCATACCTTGCAAGGTGCTGCTGGTCCAAGAGAAGGGCACATGTGATCCTTCTGAGTGACTGTAAAGCATGCCTATGTATGCTCTGTGGCAACTAAGCATTGTGACAGTGCTCCCATCATTCCCAATGGGATTACTGTCACAACTGCTTTGATTGATTGATTGATTGATTGATAGTTGAATTTGTATACCGCCTTTCATTAAAACAATCCGGTTCACACAAAAATTAAAAACAAGACTATAAAAATGACACAATTAAAATATTAAGCTAAAATATAAAACAAATCTGACTGAAAAGATTTAAAATACAAGCATAAGAACTGTACAAAATACAAAGAAGCAGCAGTAGGGACAATCATATAAAAGCCTGGGTAAAAAGCCAAGATTTAACATGCTTTCTAAACACTGTGATGGAGACCCTGGAGCGAATAGCCACTGGGGGAGCATTCCAGAGTCTGGGAGCAGCAACAGAGAAGGCCCTGTCCCATGTGCACAACAAGTGAGACTCCCTCATTGTCAGCACCCAGAGCAGACCCCCCTCAGATGACCTCATCAAGTGGGCAGCAACCCTTGGGAGCAGGTGGTCCCTCAGGTATCCTGGGCCCAAACCCTTAAAGGCTTTAAAGGTCAAAAACAGTACTTTGAATTGGACCCAGAAACAAACTGGTAGCCAGTGTAGCTCTTTCAAAATGAGTGTGATGTGATCCCAACGGGCAGTTCCGGATAAAATCCTAGCTGCCGCATTTTGCAATAGCTACAGTTTCCGGATATTCTTCAAGGGCAGCCCCACATAGAGCATGTTACAGTAATCCAGTCGTGACGTGACTAAGGCATGGGTAACTGTGGCCAGATCTGCCTTCTCAAGAAAGGGACACAGCTGGTGCACTAGCCGAAGCCGTACAGAGGCATCCCTGGCCACCACCTCCACCTAAGCTTCCAAAAGCAGAGCGGGGTCCAGTAGCACCCCCAAGTTGTGTACTTGCTCCTTCAAGGGGAGTGCAACTCCATCCAGAACCAGTAAAATCTCCTTATCCCGATTGGCTCTCTATTGACCAACATTACCTCCGTCTTGTCTGGATTCAGTCTCAATTTATTAGCCCACATCCAACCCATCACAGTCTCCAGCCCCCGATTCAGGACATCCACCACCTCCCTAGGATCAGGTGACAAGGAGAGATAGAGCTGAGTGTCATCTGCATATTGCTGACAACTCAGTCCAAGTCCCCAGATGACCTCTCCCAGCAGTTTTATGAAGATGTTAAACAGCATCGGGGACAAAACAGAACCCTGTGGGACCTCACAGGCCAATGGCCATGGAGCCGAGCAATAGTCCTCCAGCACCACCTTCTAGACCCTCCCCCCCAAAAAGGACTGGAGCCATTCCAACGTAGTACCTCCCATTCCCATACTCAAGAGGCAGTCCAGAAGGATACCATGGCCGATGGTATCGAACGCCACCAAGAGGTCTGGCAGAACCAACAGGGATGCACTCCCCCTGTCTTGTTCCCGGCGTAGGTAGAGTGACCAAGGCAGTTTCAGTCCCATATCCAGGGCAGAAGCCAGACTGAAAAGGGACCAGATAATCCATATCATCCAAGATCCTCTGCAGCTGGGACGCCACCACACGCTCTAACCTCGCCCCAAAAGGGAAGGTTAGACACAGGTCTATAGTTGTCAGGGTGGGAGGGATCAAGGGTGGGCTTTTTAATAATGGTCTTACCATCGCCTCCTTGAGGCATGATGGCATCCTGCCCTCCCTTAATGAAGCATTAATAATCACCTCCAACCATCTGCCTGTACCCTCCCTGTACTCTCCCTTTTACACAATGCTCCTTTTACACAATGCTTCATAGGCAGAGAGCAACCCTGCCTCTACAAGTTGTGCAGGCATGCTTTACAACAGCTCTCATGAACCATGTGTGGCTCTCTCGTGAGTCAGCAGCTCCTGGCTTGTGTAATATGTAATCCGGTGTGCAACATTAAGGCTGCATGTGGGCTACATGAGATATGCCTATGCAGCAGATAGCTTCTACTTACTCAGCTATGGTGATCGCGCAGGGAGTGGGGTGAATTTTGCTGATCTCCCTTTCCCCAGGAGGTGTTCTTTGCCACCTGACAATGTCTCTGAGGGCTGCAGTAGTTGGGAATCTTTCTGCAGCACAGACATTTCTTCCCACAGTACTCATGTAGCCTTAGTCAGAATGTTGGCCATTGGGTTTCTGCCTCTACAATGCAATGCTTGAATGGTATCCTGAAGACCTGCATATCAAAATTGTTTGATGCTCAACCTCTTCTTCTTCAGCAATGCTGGCATATATTATGGTACAGTGGGGAAATGCTTGACTAACAAGCAGAAGTTTGTCGGTTCAAATCCCCGCTAGTACTGTATCAGGCAGGAGCGATACAGGAAGATGCTGAAAGGCATCATCTCATACTGCACAGGAAGAGGCAATGCTAAACCCCTTCTGTATTCTACCAAAGTCAACCATAGGGCTCTGTGGGCTCCAGGAGTTGAAACTGATTTGACGGCATTTTACCTTTACCTTTAAGAGGAAGGTGGATGTTCCTTTCTTTTAAAAAAAAGAGCTTTATCTGTATAAACTTTTATATTGAACAGAACGAATAAGTACATAAGACAGCCAGTTAGAGTGTTGAAGAAGAATACAGGTTTAAATTTCTACTCTGGCCCCAAACTCACTGGATGACATGAGGAGGAAAATTACTCAAAGTAGTCCCTTTGAAATTAGGACAAGTTAGGCATTAAGAAAATAAGAACATATGGAGAACCTTGCTGGATCAGACCCAATCAGTGTTCCCTGTAACAGGGATTACCAAATGTTGCTGATTACAGCTCCAAGTATCCTCAGCTGCAATGG
Organism: Hemicordylus capensis; assembly: GCF_027244095.1. NCBI lineage: Eukaryota > Metazoa > Chordata > Lepidosauria > Squamata > Cordylidae > Hemicordylus > Hemicordylus capensis. Next base: position 384,645,995 of record NC_069658.1, read on the forward strand.
CTGTTGGCTTGGGATTATGAGAGTTGTAGTCAACAGTTTCTGGGAATCCCTGTTACAAGGAACATTGGACCCAAGGCCCATCTAGTCCAGCATCCTGTTTCCCACAGTGGCCCACAAGGTTCCTCTGGGAAGCCAATAGGCAAGAGAAAAAGGCATGCCCCCTCTCCTGCTGTTGCTCTCCTGCAATAGGTATTCAGAGGCATCCTGCCTCTGAGCCTGGAGGTAGCCTATAGCCGTCAAGAGACTAGTAGCCATTGATATAGATGCCCTCCATGAATTTGTCTAAGCCCCGCTTAAAGCCATCCAAACTGGGGGCATCGCCACATCCTGTGACAGAAAATTCCATAGATTAATTACGTACTGTGTGAAAAAGTACTCCCTTTACTTACTTGGCAATCAGCTTCATGGGATGATCCCTCATTCTAGTGTTGTGAGAGAGGAAGAATAACTTCCACCTATCCACTCTCCACACACCATTCATAATTTTATAAAGTTAAACCTCTATCATGTCTCCCCTTACTTGCCTTGTTTCTAAATGAAAAGGCCCTAAATATTGCAGCCTTACTTCGTAAGGGAGGTACTCTAGCCCCCTGATCATTTTGGTTGATCTCTTCTGTACCTTTCCCAGTATTACAATATCCTTTTTGAGATATAATGACCATTATAATATTATTAGATTATAATATTAGCAGTTTTATTTCCAGACCCCTTCCTAGTGATGCCTACAGCTGCTGTGCATTAAGTCGATGTTTTCAACTAGCTGTCCAACAGGACCCCAGAATCCCTGTCCTGGACCCCAGAATCCCTGTCCACTAACAGTTCACACCCCGTCACTGTATATGTGAAGTTGGAATATTTTGCCCCAATATGCATCACTTTACATTACTTGCATTGAACTGCATTTGCCTTGTTGTTGCCCATTCACTCATCCAGTTTGGAGAGATTCTTTTGGAGCTCCTCACAGTTTGTTTTGTATTCACTATACAAAAAACTAGCTCAGTGCCATCTGCAAATTTCACCACCTTGCTGCTTACCCAATTTCTAGATTGTTTGTGAATAAATGGCATTCCTCGTGTCCTTTTAATTTTGATGGGACTAATTTGAATAATTTTCTTCATCATGCCAGCCACTGGATGACCATGGGCCAATCTCTGTCTATCATTCTAACCTACTTCACAGGGTTGTTTTAAGAATAAAAGTGGGGGTGACCATAATCCTCTCCTAGTCCCTTGGAGTATAGTTAGGACAGAAATAAAACAAGTTCCAAGGCTAATTTGAAGGGGAAAGGATCAACATGGCATGGAAAGGAGAGGGGGTGGATGAAAGAAATTCTGCCATGGGACTGGAAGGATTCTTATTGGCAATGCTTTATGTCAAAAATTATATTAGTGGTGGCATGGGGTTTGGACCAATCTCCCCTACTCTCAAATAAAAGTGGACCTGAGCAGTTTATACACTCTCTCTCTCTCTCTCTCTCTCCAAGTCACATTTCTTCCTGAGTATAAGATGTAGCCAGACTGCAAATGAGAAAAGGCTTTGGCAGAAGAAGAAGAAGTAGAAAATCAGCAGTGTTTTTTTCCATGGGGAGGGAGTGTGATTAGTAGATGGATGGATTTGTAGCTGATGGAAGGTCATTTGTGTTTGATCTTTATGAATCAGTACTTTAAAAGGGACTCCCCCCACCCCCCACAATGTTCTCTCTGCTTTCCAGCTTTCTGTGCACAGAGGGTCCCCGCATACTAATCTCGACTATGAGCAGAAAGAATCGTGTTAAGTGACCCAGCTGCAGCCGAGTGTTTCAGGGCCCCTGGTCTGGGCTGCTGCATAAAGTTGTTTCTGGAATGTGACTTAAATCATGCCTGTCACAGTCTCAAATGCCAAAACATTCATTTATCTTACTGTGGTCTGTGCACAATTCTGATTCTTGAATACCTGCAGCCCTTTTTAGCCATGCATATAATTAAGGATCGTTGAATGCAGCTATAACATTTCTTCAGGGGTGTCATGCCATTTTGTGTAATTTTTTAATGTGAGGAAACACAAAATTGAGATGAGGATTTTAGTCAACAGCATATATTTCACAAATACACAAAAGGATATCGTCCTCTTTTTCAAAGATTATCCAGTCTCAGAAGGCAATAATGCCAATTGGAAATGAAAACAAACAAACCATTTTTCTCTTCCCCTAGATATACTCAAGTATTTTTCATCATGAGCAGGGATATGCACAGAACTGGATTCAAACCAACCCAGCCTGGACCAGCTTTGGGCTCAGCCAAACCAGAACCGGTCCAGTTCAGCCATTGAACTGGGCAAAACTGGTTCATGGCTTGGTTTGGGGATACTCATAAAGGAGAATCCTTGAGGGATCTTCCTTTATAAAAGAATTCTTCCTTTACAAGTAAAGAAGGCATCCCTAATCTCTTTGCTAAAGGCGTGGGGGCGAGGTGGAGGGAGAAAGCAACCTCCATATCTTTAGAGAAGGAGGAGGCAGAGGAGGTGGAGGTGGCGGAGGTGGCAGAAAACCAACTGAGGTGGCAGGGTGGCAGTGGGGACTCCTTCAAGTCCCACGCTGGCCTCCCAAATGACAGCCCAGGTGGGCTGTGGCCTACAGCGGCCATTTTCGTGCCCTGCATGCATGCACTGAGGTCATGAAAATGGCATCAGTGCAAGGACTTGGAGGAGCCCCTGCCATGACCCACTGCCTCTGATATTTCTCCACCACCTCTGCTGCCTCCACTGTGGGCTCCTTTAAAGAAGTGTAGGATCTTCACCTCCATCCCCACTTGGAGGAGCCCCCACTGTCCCCCGTCACCTCTGATGGTTCTATGCTGCCTCCGCCGCCTCTACCACAGCCTCATCTAAAGATAGAGAGGCTGCTTTCTTTCACCACTCTCCACCTCTGCCTTTAGCATAGAGATTGGGGATGCTCCCTTTACTTTTAAAGGGGAATTCTCCAGGATTCCCCTTTACAAGTATGCCTTTATAAGCATTTACAAGTATGCCCATAGGAGTGATTAGTATAGGTTAGTTTAACCCAATAGGTTAAGAATCATCATGTGCTCTTAACTAATTTCCATATATTTGATTTCCAGTGTATTCTGACAAGGCATGTTGGTAAATATCCACAACTTCTTCATTCTACAATCAATTATTTAAGTTATTGGTCAATCTTAAGAATGTTCAGTTGCTTTAAGAAAAGATACGGAATCATCCTCATTTCTGTTCTTTACTAGGCATTACCTACATTTGCCAGGAAATGATAAATATGAGGATGAAATGTGGTCATTGGTCAAAGACACTTGGTGATTCTTGGAGGGAAGTAGGAGGGTAGCAGCATTGGAACTATTTAAAGTATTCTCTGATTTGACTGAAGGAACTAATGATAACTAAGAAAAATAACGAAATGCCATCCAGATCAATAGGAGCAACATTAAGCCAAATACCCCAATAAACCAAGTCACGCAGATGCTACTGACAGATAACAAAGCTTTAATAAATTCATGGCTGTGATAAATCCATAATCAATTATTATAGATTGAACAAATCAACAGCTTATAACCATCTGACACCTTTTACTGGCACCTAACCTAAACCGTCAGACAATCCCACAAATATTACCTATGATAATATTACCTAGGGTAATATTTGTGCCCATGATACAGTCATTACCATTATATTCTCCTCTCACTAGCTCTCAACAGCTAGAGGATATGGAAGCAGAAGCGAAAACAACTCTGACTTGCCAATGGTGGAAAACAGTTGGGCTTAGGAAGAAAAGTTACTTTGAAAAGTATGGAAGGAAATGGTTGAAAGAAGAAAGAAACTGGCAACTGTGGACTGTAACAAAGCAGAGAAACCACTGCAAGCTGCCGTGCACTCCCTGGTACTTTCAAGAAATGTGGTTGCTTAATAATTCATGTGAATAAAAGACTAGCTATGAAAATGTGCAATAAAATATTAAATATGGTATGTTCGGAGTGGAAGGAAAGGGACTAAGAACCAGAAGAGTGTTGATGTCCGTTCCCCAGAAGCAGCTGCAGAGAAAGCCATGGAGCAGAATGAACCTGGCTGGAGTTGGAGGTATTTTGGGCACGGGTAGAGCACCTGCTGAGCAATGGCTTCATGCAGGCATTGGCAACCATGTCTCATTGCAGAGAGGATTGTCTCAGCCATCTGTTGCCCATTACTGTCATCAGCAAAGGGACAGCAGATCTTCAGGGCCTTCTTGGACATGGCCCATAAGTCATGTAATGTGAGGGGTGTACTTATGTGAAAATTCCTGTTTTGGCAAGAATAGGGGCTGAATCCTGCCGTGGTAGTAAAAAAAGAGCATTGCTCCACATCACAGGTAAGAACGGACTTGTAGAGATGCCTCTAGAGGGAAATGTTAGGCCTCAAGGAAAACATGACTGACAGGCCCTAGTCAACCAATAGATATCAGCTTTGATAGGTACGAATCAGGCCGTCTTATTCTTCATGTCCTCACCAGGTGCACTTTGGGACATGAATTCTGGGGGTGGAGGAAATAAGCCTGTCCAATGAACTGCCAGTTTCCTAGGGCAAGATCTGGAAATCAGTAGTTACTTGAGCATCTTCTCCTGTCCAGTATGCCTGCAGCATCCAGTGAATGCTGGTGCCATAATCCTTGACATGTTGTTTCCTTGTGATGCTAATCCTTATGGAAAACAGTGAAGACAGGACTTGGATTTCAGTGACTAACAGGAGCAGCAGGGAGGCAAAAATGAAAGAGCAATGAGGTGGAAGAGGCTGAGAGATCCAGTCAAAAGTGGGATCATTCCACCCTGCACATCACACAATGGGTACCCTACTGTCAGGGGACAATATTGATGTTTGCTCCCCTGGAAGGGGAAGGAGGATCATTTTAGCCTTGTCTAACTTTCTTCAACATGCAGTCTGATGCAGAATGATATGCCTGGGTGGAGGAAAGGGAATAGATCTCTGTGCATTATCCAGGAAGACCATTTTCCTCCCCATCTATTGTGTATCTATTTCCTTCACATTCAGAGTGTCTCTGGATAGATAGATAGATAGATAGATAGATAGATAGATAGATAGATAGATAGATAGATAGATAGCATATTTGTATACCACCCCAAACTCACGTCTCTGGGTAGTTTACAACAAAACAACACAGATTAAAAACAAATTCTAAAACTATTATATATCTCTGTTTCATGTATGTATGCCACACAGCTCTGCTTAATTAATTCAACAATCACAAAACAATTTATCCTTTTATTTTGTTATTAAATATGACCAAATGTTATCATTATCAACAAAAGTATCTATACATTTAATTCTCTTAGGTGCACCTGTCGTTAATCCCATGTGTGGCAGCTCTCATGAGAGAGCTGCCAATTAGCAATGGGGGACCACGGGGAGAGGGGAAGTGACGACCCGGTGAAGTGACGGCCCGGTGAAGTGACGGCTGCAGGATGAAGTGGTGGCCCGGCAAATGGCCGGCCACCGAGGGGAGCAGGAAGAAGACAGGTGGCTGGCAGACAGGCAAGCATCCCCGGCAGGGGGCCGGCTGAAGCAGTCGTGACCAGCAAGTGGGCTTAGCAGACGGGCAGCCATGAATGGCAGCCACAAACAGCAGGTGGGCCTGGTGGGCGGGCTTTTTGGTGATTTTTTGATGATGATGATGATGATGATGATGATGATTACTATTGTTTTAAATTGGTTACAGTTTGTAAAATCTGGCTTGTTTAAAGCCAGAACTTCACAAAACCTTCTGAAATTGAAGACCCTCCTTGTACCATCATTCCAGCAGCTTGTTAAGGAATCTGTGTTTTGCCTTCATGAGAAGGAGTAACAGCATGCCCCATTTGGGAAGAGGGAAGATCTTGGGCTGGCAGTGACTGTGTTTTTGCTTCTGCCCTACCTTTCTTCAGGTGTGTTCAATCTATGGGGCTGACTCGGCTGCTTTAAAGCTCAGGCTGGGCCAGGGCCTGAAGAAGGGAAGAGGGGAGATCTTGGGCTGGCAGTGACTGTGTTTTTGCTTCTGCCCTACCTTTCTTCGGGTGTGTTCAATCTATGGGGCTGACTCGGCTGCTTTAAAGCTCAGGCTGGGCCAGGGCCTGAAGAAGGGAAGAGGGGAGATCTTGGGCTGGCAGTGACTGTGTTTTTGCTTCTGCCCTACCTTTCTTCGGGTGTGTTCAATCTATGGGGCTGACTCTAGGGATGTGCGGTTCGGTCCGGATCCGGACCGGTTCATCCCGAACCGGTCCGGATCCGGCGGTTCGATCCCGGACCGAATCGGGCCCTTCTGGGACCGAGCAGGACTGAATCCGAGCCGGTTCGGTACCGAACCGGCTCGGGTTTCCCGAACCGGTCCGGGAGTGGAATTGAGTCTCTGGAGTGTCTCTTGAAAGTTTCAAGTGTGTCCTCCATTTTGTGTCTCCTTCCCGAAACTTTTGCTCCTCCTTGCATCCATTTTGTGATGCTATTTCCAGGCATTGTATTGGCTGCGCTATTGATCCTTGATTGGCCAGAATGAGTCCTTTGGTCTGGTAGGCTGCTTGGCTGTTGCACTGTTGAGAGCTGGCACCCTGTTGGCCGTGGGGGGAGTGCAAAGGTGGGGGCTCCCAAAGGAGGGAATTTCAAACCTATATAAACCCAAGCCTCTCCTCTGGACACTTCTCTTGGCTGCAGTTGTGGGATCATCTCTGAGACCTTGCTTGCTCTTTTGCTGCTGGTGTCTGCTGTGAGTCCCTGACTGTGTGTCACATTAGTGTGTGTCTGTCTCTCTGCTCTCTCTGTGTGTTGTTGTGTGCCACCTTGTCCATCTGCCCTCTGTCTGTCTCTGTCCAAACCTCTTTAATACTTTCCCCTCAACTTTTTCCAACTTTCCCTGTTGTGTTTTCTGTCCTGACTCTGCTGCTTTAAAGCTCAGGCTGGGCCAGGGGCGTGAGCCTCTTGGCGAGAGCACAAGGGCTCTCGTCCTTGTGGCTCTCAGCCGTGGGGTGAGCTGCCTGGGGCCCTGAAGATCTTTTCCTTCTGCCCTGAAGATCTGTCTTCCCACAATCAAGAAGCTAGCAGGAGATCACGCAAGTCTGGTCTTGGTTTTTTATTAAGCCAAGAAGCCGTGGTGGTTTATTCTGGGGAGATGTGCCTGGGGGAGCGAAAAAGTGGGTCTGGAGTGGGGGCGGCAATATCACGGGTAGCGGGCAGAGGGAGGTATGGCGGTGGGAGTTCGGCAGGCCGTTACAGGGGAAATCGGTCCAGGCAATTGAGGCCTGTTCCTTTTTCCGGCCCTTCTCCCAACCCTCTGACCCTAGGGAGCTCTGAGATCACTCCTTCGAGGATTAGGGTGCTGCTGCTGAATGCCAGGTCAGTTAACACAAAAACATCTCTCATCCACGATCTGATTGTGGATGAGCGTGCTGACCTGGTATGCGTGACGGAGACCTGGTTGGATGCGCTGGGCGGGGTTGGTCTCTCTCAGCTTTGTCCTCCAGGTTTCCAGATCGTGCAGCAGCCCCGCCTCGAGGGTCGGGGAGGAGGTGTTGCAGTCATCTTTCGAGAGACTCTCCCCGTTTCCAGGTGCCCGGTCAGGCAATCTCAGAATTTCGAGTGTTTGTCCTTGAGGGTGGGCCTCCGAGATAGGCTGGGGATTCTGCTGGTGTACCGACCACCCCGCTGCACTTCAGTCTCCCTACCTGAGCTGGCGGGGGTGGTCTCGGAGGTGGCCTTGGGTTCCCCCAGGCTTATTGTTTTGGGGGATTTCAATGTCCACGCTGAGGCCCCCCTAGTGGGTGCGGCTCAGGATTTCATGGCCTCCATGGCAACCATGGGCCTGTCTCAATTGGTATCAGGCCCTACCCATGTGGCGGGACACACTCTGGATCTGGTTTTTGCCGACCGGAAAATAAATGATCTGGAGGTGGGGGAATTTGAGACCACTCCCTTGTCATGGACAGATCATCACCTGGTGGGGTTTAGTTTGACTGCTCCGTCTGCCCTCTGCAGGGGTGGTGGGCCGATTAAGATGGTCCGCCCCCGGAGGCTTATGGATCCACTTGGATTTCAGACGGCCCTCGGGGAGTTTCCAGTGTCCAGAGCTGGTGACCCTGTCGAGGCCTTGGTTGATCTCTGGAATGGAGAGATGGCCCAGGCTGTTGACACGGTTGCCCCCAAGCGCCCTCTCTGGCTTGGTGGAGCCCGTTCGGCTCCTTGGTTTTCCTCGGAGCTTAGGGCGATGAAGCAACTCGGGTGACGGCTGGAGCGACGCTGGAGGAAGAGTCGTCACGAATACGACCGAACACGGGCTAGAGCCCATTTTAGGGACTACGCCGTGGTGGTGGGGGCGGCGAAGAAATGCTTTTTCTCCGCCTCCATTGCGTCTGCTCAGTGCAGACAAACAGAGCTGTTTCGTGTGGTGAAAACCTTGCTCCACACATCCCCCCAGACAATGGGGGAGGAGCCATCTACAGCTCTTTGTGATCGGTTTGCCTGTCGCTTTGCAGATAAAGTCGCTTGCATCCGTGCAGAGGCGTAACTAGGGAAAATGGCGCCCGGGGCAAGCACTGAATTGGCACCCCCCCCACCGTGCCCCCCGCCGCCCCCCCAACATACTACATTATGCTTAGGTTTTTCCTCACAAGCGCCTGCCGCCGCCGCCAAGCCAGGCCACTGACTGGCCGCCAGGCACCAGCAAAGCAATGGGGGGGGGCCTCAGGCGGCGCAGAAGGGACCGCTCGTGGGGAAGGGGGCACCGACGCGCTCCTTTGACTGCTGCAGCGCTGCTGCACTGAGCAGAAAACATCTGTATTAACAAAAAATTTAATTTTTTTTTTAAAAAAAAATTGGTCATGGCGGCGCCCCCCATGTGAGCAGGAAAGATGGCGCCCGGGGCACGTGCCCCCCCTGCCCCCCCTATAGTTACGCCTCTGCATCCGTGCTGACCTGGACTCCAGAGTTTTGGCAGTTCCGGCAGACGTGCCTTTGGTACCATCTGGTCCCGTTGTGTTGGATTCTTTTCAGTTGGTGCGGCCTGAGGATGTGGACAAGATCCTGGGCAGTGTGCGGGCGACTTCGTGCGCTCTTGACCCTTGCCCTTCATGGCTAATAAAAGCTGCCAGGGAGGGGACAGGTAGATGGCTGGAGGTGATCGTTAATGCTTCATTAAGGGAGGGCAGGATGCCATCGTGCCTTAAGGAGGCGGTGGTAAGACCTCTATTAAAAAAGCCCTCGCTTGATCCCTCCAACCTGGACAACTATAGACCTGTGCCTAACCTCCCATTTTTGGGCAAGGTGATAGAGCGTGTGGTGGCGTCCCAGCTGCAGAGGGTCTTGGATGATACGGATTATCTGGACCCTTTTCAATCTGGCTTCCGCCCCGGATATGGGACTGAGACTGCCTTGGTCGCCCTAGTGGATGACCTACGCCGGGAACTAGACAGGGGGAGTGCGTCCCTGTTGGTTCTGCTGGACCTCTCGGCGGCGTTCGATACCATCGACCATGGTATCCTTCTGGGCCGCCTCTCGAGTATGGGACTCGGAGGCACTGCGTTGCAGTGGTTTCGGTCCTTTCTTGAGGGGAGGGTTCAGAAGGTGGTGCTGGGGGACTACTGCTCAGCCCCGTGGCCGTTGGCCTGTGGGGTCCCGCAGGGATCGGTCTTGTCCCCCATGCTGTTTAACATCTACATGAAGCCGCTGGGAGAGGTCATCCGGAGATTTGGACTGAGTTGTCAGCAATATGCGGATGACACTCAGCTCTATCTCTCCTTGTCATCTGATCCTAGGGAGGCGGTGGATGTCCTGAATCGGGGGCTGGAGGCCGTGATGGGTTGGATGTGGGCTAACAGACTGAAATTGAATCCGGATAAGATGGAGGTACTGTTGGTCAGTAGGGGAGCCAATCGGGATGAGGAGATTTTACCGGTTCTGGATGGGGTTGCACTCCCCTTGAAGGAGCAAGTGCGCAGCTTGGGGGTACTACTGGACCCGGCTCTGCTTTTGGAAGCTCAGGTGGAGGCGGTGGCCAGGGGTGCCTTTGCACGGCTTCGGCTGGTGCGCCAGCTGCGTCCCTTTCTCGAGAAGGCAGATCTGGCCACGGTTACCCACGCCTTAGTCACGTCGCGGCTGGATTACTGTAACGCGCTCTACGTGGGCTGCCCTTGAAGAATATCCGGAAACTGCAGCTAGTGCAAAACGCGGCAGCGAGGGTTTTATCCGGAGCTGCCCGTTGGGAACATATCACCCCCATTTTGAAAGAGCTGCACTGGCTGCTGGTTCGTTTCCGGGTCCAATTCAAGGTGCTGGTTTTGACCTTTAAAGCCCTAAGCGGTTTGGGCCCGGGGTATTTGAGGGACCGCCTGCTCCCAAGGGTTGCTGCCCGCTTGACAAGGACATCTGAGGGGGCCCTGCTCCGGGTGCCGACAATGAGGGAGGCCCGGCTGTCGTGCACTCGGGACAGGGCCTTCTCTGTTGCTGCTCCCAGACTCTGGAATGCTCTCCCAGTGGCCATTCGTTCCTCGGACTCCATCACGGCTTTTAGAAAGCTTTTAAAGACTTGGCTTTTTACCCAGGCTTTTACATGATCGTTTTCTACTGCAGCTTCTCTGTGTTTTTATTTGTTGTATTTGTTGTATTGTTTTTATGCCTGTTTTTATATGTTTTTATATTTTTAACATGATGTTTTTATTGTCTTTTTATTGTATGTTTTTAACTTTTGTAAACCGCCTTGGGGTTATCTTTTTAACGAAAGGCGGTATATAAATGCAAAATAAATAAATAAATAAATAAATAAAATTTGATTCCCCTTTTCTATCTCCTGAATGTATGGGCATACAGTTTTGAAATCTGGCATGCATTGACAGGACTCTGTGTAATTTTGTTCAAAGCTATGGATCAATCTCCTGATTTTTGGTGAATTTTTGAAATTTTTATTTAAAGTTTCTTAAAATAGTGAAATCTAGCTTGTTTCAAGCCAGAACTTTACAGACCCTAGAGATAGGAGCGAAACCACTGCAATGCAGTGCCTGCAACCCCCAATGACCGAAGCCTTTCCAAAAGGATACAATGGTCAATGGTATCAAAAGCTGCCAAGAGATCTAGGAGAACCACCAGAGTAGCACAGCCCCTGTCCCTCACCCAATAAAGGTCATCAACCAGGGCGGCCAAGGCTAGAATGGCTAGAAGTGGAAGTGAGCAATTCTTTCTAACTACAAAAACATTCAAAATACTTACATTTTTACCGACTGTGTGCTTCTGCAATGGGGGAATGTCTTTGTTCCTCCACATGGGGGTGGATTGATGGTCTAAGGAAGGGCTTCAGATCCAGAACCTTTTGTAAAGTTCTGGCTTGAAACAAGCTACATTTCATCATTTCTAGCTATTTTAAAAAACTTTCAAAAATTCACCAAAAATTGGTGATTGACCTATGGCTTGGGCGGGGGCGGGGGATTACACCAAGTTCTGCAAATGTGGACTTCATGTGTGCCAGATTTCATAACCATCCATTCCAGAAATATAATGGGGGGGCAAAGGGGGTGTGCTGTTACCCCTTGTTATGAAGGCAAAAGGAAGATTCCTCCACATGCTGGTGGAATGGTGGTCTTCAGGGGATCTTCAGTTTCAAAAGGTTTATGTAAAGTTCTGGCTTGAAACAAGCAAGGTTTCACCATTTTTACAAAAAATCCAAAAAACAAAAACAAAACCAGGGGATTGACCAATTATCTTCAAATTCACCACAGGGGGTCCTGATCTACTTCCCCACATGTGTGGCAAGTTTTCAAGGCTCTAGGGCCATTCAGTGATTTTTGTGATCCTCCCCCCATTTTCCCATTTACCTCTGGGGGGGGGGGGAATCCTATTCCCTGTGCTAATTCTGAAGTAATTCCAAAATAGTTTTGATATTTTGGAATTAATCCTAACTTTACTGATCTGATTTTTTTTTAAAAAGGATTCCGATTTTACCGATTTTTAACTATTTTGTGCAATTTCAGATAAAATCCAAATATTTAAATTCAAATTTGCACAGCCCTAGCCTGGGACATTATCATGGCCATACCAGCTCAGAGCAATGGCTCATTCAGTCCAGTGCAGCAAGTCCCTGGTATTGTGTGCATATAGTACTGGTAAGTCCCCGGTATTGGATGTCATGTGGAGTAGATGGTGGTGAATCTGTGTGCAGTGTGTGCCTGCCATCTAACCTGGTCATGGATAGAGGAAAGGAACCAACTGTGTCCTCATATCAACCCTGGAACTCACCCAGTTCACATTCCTAAGATAACTAAATGGGGATCTTGCAAGGTTATTCATGAAAGATTTAAAACAGAAAGAGTGCAGAACTAGACTTTTGGGCAGCAGGAGCAGAATAAAGTCAAGTTCATGTGAGGTCATTGGGAAAGAAGGTCAGTTCTAGTTCAGTTACAGCTTTCAAAGCTTGCCAAAGACACTGCTGTCACTGAAGGAGATGGAGAGGATTTGTTATTATTCTTGAAATAACCATTTTAATATAATAATAACAACAACAACAACAACAGTTTGACATAAAGGATTTTATGAGGAAAGGAGCCTATGTTGCTAATCAAGTAGCAATTTTAGAAAATCAGGAGCAAAATCAGGAGCAAAAGTTGAAAAGTTTCCCCTATGACTAGGCCAGTAATTACTAGTATGGCTTAGTAAAGCAGGTTAGGCCGATTCCAGATGTCAACTAGTTTTGCAATGAGAGTTATTTGCAGGTAGCCAGCATGTTAGCATTCTCCTGGCTGCCAGAATATTGGAGAACTACAAGCCTGCTATCAACTGTACCCATTCTCATGCTGATCTCTGCACAGCAAATACTTACAGTACATACAGTACCGGCAGAACCAGCACAATGAGAGCAGCAGGCATCATGCAAGACTAGTTCTACCCACCTCCAACCAATTACTGTGGCAGGTATCAAAGTACTTCCTCGTTTGCTTCTTGGCATGTGGCTGCCATCATTGAAGGAAGCTGTCTGGAACAGCTTTTAGAAGTAGCTCTGGTTCATCCAGTGTTGTCTGTAAACAAAGGATTCCGAGCAAAGCCTGGTCAACCAATATTGCTCTCTGTTGAGAGTTTTACAGCCACAATTATTCTTTCATCTTTAAATTAATCTTGAAAAATAAGAAAAACCCAGACTAAGAGAATTAGTAATGCTAATAGACTCTGGCTGTCTATGTTCCATTAATGGTTTCCAAGTGCTTACTTTTTGAATTGAAAGGGAATGAGCAAAGATCCTAATTGGTTTTTTTGAGTATTGTGTAGGAAGAGATGCATTCCATATGGCAATCAGACTTGGACTTGTCTCTGCAGAGCCATACAGATAAAACATGGAATTGCATAAATGGCATTGGCACTGGGGTCACTTTCCTGAATTTGATCGTGGAAAAAAATGTGGTAGATAATGAAGCTTGACAGTCGAGTAGTATTTGGTCTCGCCATACTTTTCTAAATTTTGGGATATAGGCAGCAACATTATGGGCCAAGAATGTTATTTCCAAAATATGTGGATGAGATCCATACACTGATGTGGAACAAGAAGGACCCCACTGTATTCTCTTGGCATATTCCCTTCTGTTTTTCCAGATGAAGACCTGACAGTAGGGGTGTGCACAAAACTACTTTGCCTGGTTCGGTTTGAGTTCTAACTGGACTAAAACCAAACCAGGCATGTTCAGTTTTGGCACCCCGAACAAACCCCCAGTTTGGCTTGAATTCAAGCTGGTTTGGGGGTTCTCGTCGGATTTTTTTTACACACACTGCCTCTGGTGAGGTGCTGCTGTGGATGTGGGAGGGTCTCCAGTGGTTCCCCTCCCCCCACTGGCCTCCCCTTGGTCTCAAATGGCATGACCCAGGGCCTCACAGAAGTCATTTGCCCATGTGCGGTGACCATTCTGGAAAAACAAAATGGCCACCGTGCATGCGCAAATGACCTCTGCAAGGCCCTGGGTCATGCCAGGGCTTGCAGGGGTCATTTATGCATGCATGGTAGTGGCCAAAATGGCCACCACCACATACTGCAGAGGCCCAAATGGGCCAAAAATGATCAATTTCCCAGGCTGTGGCGGTGACTTCAGAGGCCAGTGGGGGGAAGGGGAATCCACACACACACACACACACACACACACACACACACACACACACACACGGCATACAGGAAGCCCCCTGAAGGGGCTAAAGGTACTTAATTTTTTTAATTTTTTTTTTTTTAAGGTGAACTTGTCTGGAGGTTCAGTTTCAGTCTGGATGGAACTGGGGGGTGGGGGGAGTTTGGTTCGATTGCAAGCCCCCAAACCGAACCTCCGGACTGCCGGACTGCCAGACCAGTCCTCATATCCTTACATCATGCATGCAAACTGACCATCTGCATGACCAGGTCGTAACCTCAACCAAAGAGCGCCTTTGCTCAGATTCAGCTTTTTCAAGGGCTGTCTCATGTAGGGTGCATCATAATAATCTGAATGCAACAAAACTAAGGCATGGGTGACAGAGGCCAGGTCAGTCATTTCAAGAAAGGGGCTCAGCCAAAGCTGAGCAAAGGTGCTCTTGGCCATTGCCATCACCTAATTCTCTAGGAGCAGTGCCAGACTCGGGAGGACCCCCACAAGCTGCAAACTTGCCTCTTCAGAGAGAGTGCAGCCCCATATGGAGCATGCTGAAACCCACTACCCTGATCAGTACTACCTCTATCTTGTCAGTTTCATCAAGCCCATCACCGCTTCCAAACCCTGTTTCAGAACCTCTTCAGCCTCCCTTGGATCCTTCCAAGTATCCTTACAAGCATGGGCAGAACTACCATTAGGCAAGGGGAGGCAGTTGTCTGGGGGCCCCACTGCCTTGGGGGGGCCCAGAGACACCTCACATGACTCCCCATTGCCCCCTGCCCAGCCCCAAGGCCCCTCAGCCACTTGCCCTGTTCGCCGTCTCTCCTGCTTGTCCTCCTGGCAAGCAATCTAAGGAGCAGGCAAGCTGACAAGAGCTCCTTTTCTCCCCGCCTCTCAGCTGATCGGCGAGTGGGTGGGGCTTCCAGGGAGGCCTCCGTGTAGGCCTCCGTGAAGCCTGAACTGGAGTAGGCTTTCAGGGAGGCCCCAAGCAAGCAAGCAAGCAAGGAAGGAGGCAGGCAGGCAGGCAGGCAGGCAGAGTGGCCCCCACAGCTCTCTGCAGCAGACCTTCTGCCCAGCCCAGCATTTGGCAGGTAGAATATGAACTCCTTTTTGTGGTCAAACCCGCCCCCCCCCGGATATATAGGGATCTGCTTGCCATAGGGCTTTGATATGGGGGCGGGGGGCAGGGGAGGCTGAGAAGTCTGAATATTTAATTTAAAACATCTTGGAAAATTTGCTGGCTTAAAACACTATCTAAAAAGTCCTATAAGTGGCTTGTTTCATGGCAGAAAATTATAAAAACTTCTGGAACAAACAATGTTATATTTATTTTATTTATTCATTCGTTCATTTATAAATGCACTTATGTTCAAGTTGTTTTGCAACCCAGAAGGTCTGAGTGAGAACTGTGAAGCATGTGTTGTGCTTTTATTTTATTTTATTTTTCTTGTGTGTGAACTGCTCTCCAATAACTTGCAGGGACTTCAGGGTAAATCTGGCCAACATGTGAATGCAGCACCTCCATTCCAGAGGAGATGTGTGTTAAAGCGCTTTAAAAACCTCGTGTGAAAAACCTCCTGCACTCAAACTTTACTGAATTTGTTCAGAATTCTGAGAAAACATACATAGGCTCACCCTGCATGGTTGAAAGTCTCCTTTGCTCATCTGCAGCGAGGGGCCCATTTTAATAATTAGTGTTTCTAGTGTGTTCTAGGCATTAAAAGTAGCACAAATATATAGTACTCAATATATATCACTATATACTGTGAAGTGTGTGTGTATTCAGTGAAATGTATTTCTAGGCAGCATACTTATTTTGAAATATCAGACTTAAATCCTTGAGGGCCTGGGGTGTGCAGAGGCCTTGGACTATGAGGGCGGGGGCATTTTAAAATCTCGTTTCTGGGCCACTCCAACCTTGCTACGCCCCTGCTTACAAGTTATGATGGCTAGGTTGGCTGTGGTCTCCTTTCTCCATTGCTTCAAACAGAGTAGCTGAGTCACATGATGGCCGACACAGAGGATGCCTTCGGACATCACGTGAAACCTGAGGCAAACCCACCTCAGGCTGGCCCTTCATTGACGTCTGAATAATCAGAACTGCAGTTCCTGGACACAACTTCTAACTTGGCAAAGAGGCACCTTTTAACGTGGTGATTCTCTTTATTTAGCAGGGGGAGAATAACTGGCCCTATCCACCCCCAGCACAGTACCTCCAGTGACTGTTGCTGGTGTCTATCTGATGTTTCTTTTTAGATTGTGAGCCATTTGGGGACAGGGATCCATCTTATTTATTTATTATTTCTCTGTGTAAACCACCCTGAGCCATTTGTGGAAGGGCAGTATATAAATTGAATTAGTAATAATAATAATAATAATAATAATAATAATAATAATAATAATAATGTCAATGGCTTAAGAATGGCAACTTGAAGAAAGAAACAGAGGGTTTAATACTGGCTGCACAAGAACAGGCACTAAGAACAAATGCAATAAGAGCAAAAGTAGAAAAGTCAACAACCAACAGCAAGTGCCGCCTTTGTAAAGAAGCAGATGAAACAGTGGCCCACCTAATCAGCTGTTGTAGAAATATCACACAGACTGACTACAAACAAAGACATGACAAGGTAGCAGGGATGATACACTGGAACATCTGCAAAAAATACAAGCTACCTGTAGCCTAAAATTGGTGGGACCATAACATTGAAAACGTTGTAGAAAATGAAGATGCAAAAATATTATGGGACTTCTGGCTACAAACAGACAAACATCTGCCACACAATGCACCAGCTATAACTGTAGTCGAGAAGAAAGAAAAACAAGTCAAAATAATCGACATAGCAATACCAGGGGATAGCAGAATAGAAGAAAAAGAAATAGAAAAAATCACCAAATACAAAGATCTACAAATTAAAATTGAAAGGCTGTGGCAGAAAAAGACCAAAATAATCCCAGTGGTAATTGGTGCCCTGGGTGCAGTTCCAAAACAACTTGAAGAGCACCTCAACACCATAGGGCCACAGAAATCACCATCAGCCAATTACAAAAAGCAACTTTACTGGGAACAGCCTATATTCTGCGACAATATCTATAATAACAGCAACAACATTGATAATAAAATTCAGCCATCCCAGGTCCTTGGGAAGGGCTCGATGTCTGGATAAAACAAACCAGTCAATTACACCTGTCTGACTGTGTAAATAAATAATAATAACTTCAGTTCCGATTCCCCTCTCAAACCTCATAATGAACCCTTAGTTTGTAGTTAGTTACACTTACCAAACCGAGGGTCAGGAGCCTCCATTGTGTCGGGTTTGGGCAACTTGCCCAAACTGGAGTTAAGGAAGGAAACTCTCCCCACCCCTCAAAACCCATTGGCTGGCATGGCTTTCCTTCAAGGGCTGGGGGAAGCCCATGAAGCCAGTTCTGCCCCTCTGCATTCTCTCAGACTACAGTTCCTGATTGTTTGGAAGATGACTGGGGCACTGGGAGGCAACGGACCTGGTCAATCATTGCCAGTGGACCCGCAGTTACATGAACATCTGAAGGCATCCATTGTGAAAGCCCAGTCATGTGTATCCCTGAAGAATTCATGGTGTTCTGTCCTAGCCTTACATAGGGACCCATGAGGAGTGATGTGGCATTTTGAAAATCAAGGCAAGACTGAGCTACAGGATCTCTCAGATCGCACCAGATGAGCATCCCAGTTCCAACTAAGTATCTCTGCTGAGGAGCCCTATGTCTCCTGGCACTGGCTATCCCTCCCAGACATCACTCTCACAACCCCTACACTGCAGAATGAGGCTCCTTAAAGGGGCAACCCCTGCACTTGGAGCTGAGCTCTTTACGACCCCACTGCCACCTCTCATATGATGTACTCTCATCAGATTCCCATGGCTCCTTATGGTCTGGTTCATCTTCAGATTTGGGGCATATTGGCAGCTGATATCAGTGATGGGGATCTGACCGGCTCCTCCCACTCTGAGTTTGTGTCCTGGCTATTGCTTGAGATCAAGGCTATGAAAACTAGGAGACACCTCATAAATCTTAAAGTGACCAGTGCTGATTACTGGGATCATAACCTATATAGTAAATACTGGCCTTCAAGCATCCTTTTTATTTCCTTTTGCATTTGTTTTTACTTTTACATCACTTGGCATTATTGCATTTGTTTCATGCAGTCTAATTAATGCAACTAAGTATGTGTGTACAAGAGGTTTTCCTCCAGTCAGTCACAGCCATTTTTTTTACCATATACCTCTGTGCATGCATGTACTTGAGTGTGTATCTGGAAAGAGACAGAGGGAGGGAGAGGAAGAGAGACTGGAGCACAGGAGGAGTTGAGAAATGTGGAGGTGTATTTAATACCACTTGATAAGATGCTTGTCTCCTGCAAAGGGTTCTGCATTCACCTGATAAGAGAGCTTTCTCCCTGATAGCTGATCTCCGAGGGCTGTTTTGCACAACTAAACATCAGATGAATGTTTGTGAGGGCTTAAGGGTAAGTGATATTGCTTACTAGCACAAGTAACACAAATACCCAATGAAGGGACAAAATCTGTCAAGTCTTGAAGCAGAGTGTAATTCATTGCTAATTATGAATTAAGTTTATGTCTATTGTCCAACTTGTAAAGTACAAAGGCAGCACAGCAACCAGTGGCGGACTGGGTCTAAAAATATTGGTTGCCAGGAGACAAAGGGGGCCCACCCACAACTATAAGGCTATCATTTACTTTTTATAAGAAATAAATAAAATTTTCAAAAATACATAAGTGGAAAAAAGGTACAATTAAAATTTTTGTGAAATAAATGTATATTTTTTAGTAATTACAGTGTACATATATTGTACATATTACTGGCAGTATACAGTACCGATTGTTATAATTGAATTTTTAATTTTAAAAAAATATTTAAATAAATGGTGGATATTTTTAAATAGTTTGCTTGTACTGAACATTTTACACATTAACAGGTAGTTCAAAAGCATATTTCATGCAGTCCACTATATTAAGAGCAATAGTTTGAGTTCACTAGATGATTGTGTGAATATGTCAATAATTGCTTCTGCATCCAATTCATCTAACAATTCCTTTTCCCCGGTGGTAGGAGAGCCTCAGAATGGGTTATGGAGTGCGCATGCTCGAGACAGAACTGGACATGTGACTCTTTGTAGGCGTAGCTGCCTTCCAGTTCCAGTTCTGTCTCGCTCGGGACTAGACTGCTGTTGAGAGAGCTCTGTGATTTTATAACTACATTGGTCTGTTATCGTCATTTTACCCTTCTCCGCTTGCCCTTTGTTTGTCTTCCTGATCTTCGGTAGTTGTTTCCTTGTGTCTCCGTGTTCCGTTTACCTCTTACGTTCATAACTGTGCGAGGGGGGGGAAGAGAGTCCGTTCTGATTTTGGCGCCAAAGTTTGATACTGACAAAATTCTCTTTTTATTTTCGATTCGCTACCATTGAAACGATTTAAATTGTTAGAACTTTTTTATTTGTTTGCGGCGTTTTTTGTCCTCATTATGGACATTTCGCACGCTGAGGAACTGCTTCAGGGGTCCCTCTCGGAGGCTTCCCAGTTGCCGCAGTCCCTGGGCAATGGGCGGGAAGATCACTCTGCGCTTACCTGCAATGCCGGTTCGGTGGTTGGTGTACCCGCTACCTCTTCCCTAACTCCAGCGGGGTTATCTAAGGAGGCATCGACTTCAGGGCTTATTCCATCTAAAGCCCTTAAAAAATCAAAGCATTTACCGGAGCAGTCTGCCAAAAAGAAACAGAAACGCAAGGAGTCCCTTTCTAAGGCCGAGGGACACAAGCGCCTTAGCGGGCGCCTGTTGATTCAGGCGGTTTGTCGTCGCTCCAAAGCAAAAACGGCGGGAAATGGCGCGGAAACAAAAGAAGTCCGCAAGAGGCATGTTAGTTCTGATTTGGTGGCTCGGTGCCCAGTGGGCAAAATACCGAATAACACCATAAAAGTTCGTAAAGGTTATCATATGCCTTGTCATGAAGTCTGTTGGATGCCAGAATTTTTAGTACACATGATGGGCAAGTGCTACAAATTTTACACTTGTTGCAACTGGAATCCATATTCTCACCATCATTAAGCTTTAATACATCAAAGTTTGAAGCAAAAGAAAACAATTCAAATATTACTTGATCTTTGCTGATTTGTGGAGACAGCTTAATAATACCTTCCAATGCTTCATCTTCAAGGCCCTTCTCTGCAATAGTTTTAAACTTTGGTGGGTCCAAGTAGGATAAATCTTTATACAACTTTTTGTGTTGTACAAAGCGTGAATCTAGTGACTGGACAATGCTGTCCATTATTAGGTTAAACACACAGTTCAGGTAATGGACGTGATGTCCATAAAA
Organism: Hemicordylus capensis; assembly: GCF_027244095.1. Lineage (NCBI taxonomy): Eukaryota > Metazoa > Chordata > Lepidosauria > Squamata > Cordylidae > Hemicordylus > Hemicordylus capensis. The sequence goes on from NC_069658.1 coordinate 384,666,464, forward strand.
TGTATTTCTGAATATAACTATGATATGTGTATTGATATTGCAAAGGTGATACAAAGTGTTTATTAATTTTTATAAGTGTAACTGGTAAAAGAAAAAGGTAAAATATTAAATGTACTGTATATTAAAAACCACATGCTTCACCCATTGCCTAGGAGAGGTTTGGGAAAACCTCCCCTGAAGCAATGAGAGAAAGGGTGGGACATCCCACAAATGGGAGTGAAAAGTAAAGCCAGAAAAATGTTCTGTCTGTGTGTCACCCAACAGAACCTGCCCAGAAAGAGTTAATAGCAGGCAGAATCAGAGTCTGTGACTGACAGCCAGAGAAGGGGCGAATCTGGAAGAGATACATCAGGCAAGTTCTGGAGGGAAAGAGGGAGTTCTGAGAAAGCACAGCTTGGGTGCAGTCGTGTTCTGCTCTGATCTACTGTGAACAATTTAAACAATCACAGTAATTTTAACACTCCACAGTAAATGATAGCCTTATAGTTGTGGGTGGGCCCCCTTTGTCTCCACAGTATATTAGGGCCATGGTATATAAAAAATATAAATTAAATACATACCTTTTATCAAACACATAAAACACAGCAAGCACAAGGTGAAGAGCTGACAAAGTACACTCAAACTGAGGAGGCCGGACGCAATGAAAAATATTTGCTGTCTGTGCAATGTGGGCATAGGCAATAGCTCGCAGGTCGAGGGCGTAGGGGCTGAGCAGCAACTCGTGGAGGATCTGCTCGAGGCCCAGCTGCATGGTGTCGCTCAGTGGCATCAGGCCCATGATGGCCAGCGGGCTGGCGGCAGCGGTGGTAGCAACTGCCGCAAGAGGCGGGCGGAGGCCACGGCGGGCATGCTGCCGGAGGCTCACTAGTGCCCGCTGCCCTCCGCCAGGTGCCTCCAGCTGGCTGGGCATAATATTCTTAAATATAAAGTATCCTCGAAAAATGATTTTATTAAAATTTTTTTTATTAAAATAGTAATATGACGTACATTTTAGATGCATACAGTAATAATATTGGAACTTCTATTATATTTTCAAAGTACTAAAAGGTCATTAACATTTTTAACATATTGTCTAATGTTTAAGGGGGCCCACTTCATCAGGGGCCCACAGGGCCCACGCCATCGGGCAAGCTGACACCCTGGCCAGTCCGCCACTGACAGCAACCATGTAGTGGGTGACTTGCCAGGTGAAGTGATCTGTGCAGGATCGGGGATGATTTGCTAATTCAACCACAAAATGAATCATCCCTAAAGTGAAAGGGCTGTTTCAAGGTTGAGTCAAATCAGCCCTGATTCATTACGAATCAATGTGCATTATTAGCGTTGTGGGTGACATTTTCTCTCCATGTTTTCCCTTGCTGATTGGTTTTCTGGCATTGGCTTCCGATTGGCTTGAGATCTCCATGCTTCTTGTTTGGCTTCTTGTCATTTAAATCAAGTATTGGCATGGGCAACTGTGCCCCCACTGGCTGGGGGGATTGAGCAAGGAGGAAGGAGGCCAAAGGAGGGGTTTTCAAAATGTATATAAAGAGCTGCTTGGAGGCAGAGACAGCCATTGCTTTTGTGCCTCTAGAGAGAATGATCAGACAGAGACTGCAGCAGCACTGAGAGCAGAATGTTGGTGGTTGTGGTGGTGGTCTGGACCGACCGGCCTGCCTGCCTGCCCTGCCTGGTCCCCAGTGAGTGGAGAGAGAGACAGAGAATGCCTGCTGGGCTTATCAGACTCTCTATTTTCCCCCCTTTAAATTTGCAGTGCCAATAACTGCATCATCATTATTTTTGTTGTTGTACCAGCACCACCAGTGGCTTTAACTGGGTGCTGCTAGGAATTTCATTTTATTTAGATTTATTATTCTTGCTTGTAGCCAGCCCCCAGTGGCTTTAATAACTGGGGTGCTGTGCTGATTCCACCCCCCTAATTATTTTAAAATAGTACTAGCAGCCTCAGTGGCTTAACTGGGTGCTGCTTGGAATTGTTTTCCTTGTTTGGTTCCGTGTGTGTGTGTGTGTGTGTGTGTGTGTGTGTGTGTGTGCACGCACGCGCGTGCACCTGCACACACACACATGCTTACTGTTTTTGGATTTCCCCCCCCCCCCCCCTACAAGCATAATGTTTATGGTTAGCTAGCAGAGGACTTAATTGGGGTGCTGTGCTTTTTTTTTTTACTTGCTTGTAGCCCCAACGTGCACATCTTTGCTGCTGCTCTCTGTGTCCCTGGATTGGCCTGGATTCTTATTTTTATTTTTATTTGCCAGCTGGTGTGCTGTGACTTCTGTCTGGTGCGAAGCCAGCCCAGGCTCTCTCTGTCTGTTTCCCTTTTGGGGGGTTCTTTTTTGTTTTGCTTGTTTGGGTGCGTGGGTGCATGCCTGATTGCTGCCCATAGAGAGTGAGAGGCAACAGAAATTCCCTGCCATTATTTTCCTTGCCTTCCCCTAGACTGGCCCCATTGTTGCTTGGTCTCCTCTAAAAACAGTCCCCTGTAAATAAAGCCTGCATCTCTTGGGGGGGGGGGGATTTAATTTTTCTAGCTTCTTTGTGTACTTCCACAGGAGCAAAAAGGGTAGGTGTATGCTTAGGCAGTAGCATCTTGAACTGGGCCTACTGAACCCCTGATCCCTCAGGATGTTCCAACCTGGTAGGACTTCATCTTTCTCTTGCTCCAGCACCAAAGTGGGCTGGGTGCTATCATGTGATGGGTGCTACCTATGACCCAACCCACAAAAGAAATGGGTAAGCGGGTGATTTTTATTTATTTTTTAATCCATTAAAAATTACCATTATCATTAAAAATAGCCCACTTCCCATTTCTTGTATGGGTTGGGTGGCAGGTAGCACCCATCATGCCCTACCACCCAAACCACTTTGGTCTCGCCATGACTATCCATGGGGTGATTCAAGTTCCCAATTTTTCCTGATGGGCAAATCGCAGGTATTTTTTGAATTTTTTATTCAATTCATTGATTCGAGTTTTTGTAATTCGATTTGAGGTCAAATCAAATCACAAAAAATGATTCATACACGTGTCTAGTCACAATTAGTATAGCCCTGATAAAATGCTTTGCTTGCTTAGGGTTTATATTATCATTTATTGTAACTATTAAAAATCAACATGCTAATGAAGATAATAAAAACATATCACAACAAAAGGAAGTGGAGGAGGACTACTCTCCTGCTCAAGACTACTAACACTTTGGAGGCGGTTGGTTCCTTCCCTGAACGAATGTCCAAGTGCAGCAATGGTCTGGATGAGGGTGATCCTTCCTCACATACATACACATACACTCAGATCCTTCCTCACATACATACACATGTCCAGCCAAGGTGTATTCCCACCAAGGGAATTTTCATGAATTCCACTAAAAAGTACCTAAAACCATTTCAGAGTCAGTGAAAGACTCACTAACTCTAATCATGCTAAAGCTGGAGTGTGAAATGAAGACAGAGGAAGACTCCTCCTTTCCCCATGTTGTGGCTATCCCAAAGATGTATGTCTGGAAAAGGAACCTTTTGGACAGTTGCCAAGGCCCACCCTAGCCAGTCAGTCTCCTTGGGTTCACTTTGTGTGTTTCACTGCAGCAGATGCCTTCTGAATCCCAGGCAGAATCTGGTACAACTCCCGATAAGACCTGCTGCCCTTGAAACTGCCCTGTGACTCGATAAACAACTAGAACTTCTTGTTAGTCTTTGTTCATCCTCCCTGATAAGAAATTGATTTCCTATTGGGGGTCATCATTGTGCTGCTCACTGTCCAAACATAGATATTACTGAGACATGTGTGAGCCCATTTCTTCTAATAATTGCTAACTCTAAAAAAAAAATACCTTGTTCCAGTAAACCGGCGGTCTGATTCAGTGAGTCCATCTGGAAAGTCTTCAGGAGTGTTGTAATAGGATTATGTTACCATTGCTCACTTATACAGCACAGCATCTAATTTAAGCAAGATAAAAGATACTGGGCAGCATCTAGACTACTCATGATTAAGCATCATTGAAAGCAATGAGACAAGTTAGTCATGACTAACTGAAGCACCATTCATATTAGTTGGACTTAGTCATGACTTAGTCTGAATGTTGCCCATTTAATCTAAAGTAAATCATATGCTAAAGCAAACCAAATATCACTTTATCACCAAATACAGTCATACTAAGAAACTGGAGGTCCCTTCACCTCTGGTTTCCCAAGCCACACGTCTGAATTGATGAAACTGGGGTTAAGGGCAAGAAGGGACCCACGGTTTCCCTTCCCTTCTGACCTTCAGTCAGAGTGGAGTTACACCACCCTTACCTCCAGTTCTGCGGTTCCAGCATTACATCCAAATGCTGGCACCACAGTTTCGGCTGCACGGAACCAGAGTTGAGGGAGGAAGCTCCTCCCTCACTCCAGGCCGAGTGGCTGACTGCAGAGGCAGCTCTCCCTGTCATCCGAATGCAGACAAGAGAGTGTGGGGGGAAGGGTCTGGAACTGCAAGTCCATTGGCCCTGCAATTCCGTGGTACATCTGAAGGTGGCCACTATTAAACCATAAGCCAACACAGGCTCCAGCTTTTTTATTCCAAAGGTTTAAACCTGCTGCACTCCTCAATGGATTCATGTTTTCAATGGCACCCAGTGTTAAAAACACAAAATAATTAGGTCCATCTATATGATATATACAGTTTTATATGTATATGATATATACAATTTTTAAAAACCTTTTTGAGTTTTTTTTGGCACACAGCAGTCAAACTCACTTCTGGGGGAAATCTGCAAACTTATCTTATTTTGGAAAGGCGCTACAAGTGGTTTTCGTAGTTATGAAATATCCAGCCTCTACAGCACAGCAGTAAAACTATGAGCTTGTCACCTTTGGCAAACCTGAGGCCTCCTCTTCTTGTTTGAAGATTGCAGCAAACAGGCTGCTTGCTCAATGTCTGATCAAATTGTTACTATCGTTTGACCCCCAGCTGCTGTCTCTGTGCAGCTATGCCAATGTCTGTCATTCCCATTATTGACCTCCAACCAGGAGAGTTGTGTTGGGAATTAGAGGTGATATTTTGGCCATACAAGCATGGCTGCCGGGGTACAGGGCTGCCAGCACTTGTTGTTATAGTACCTTATTATTTTATTTGTTTGTTTGTTTATAAATAAACAAACAAACACATATAATACTTAATAAAAATAGAAAGGAAACTATAGGATTGGAGAGCATATTCCGATACACAAGCAAGTCCCCTTTGCTTTTGGTTTGTATTCCAATTTACTTCAATCAGTGGTTCCCAACCTGGGGGTCTCCAGATGTTGCTGAACTACAACTCCCATGATCCCTATCCACAATAAATTGTAGCTGGGGCTGATAGGAGTTGTAGTTCAGCAACATCCAGAGGCCCCTGATTGGGAACCACTGACTTTGATCATGTGTCTACAGATAGGGCCTTGTTTACTCTTATCTATGTACAGCATCTAGTACCTTTCAGGATGTGTGTTTGGTTTGATTGCTTTTGTGTTTGTGGATGTGTGTTTGGTTTTAATATTAACAAATATTAAATGATAATGATTTACCAAAAAAAAAAGCAAGATAATATCACATCTATTTGCTGTAAGTTTCATAGATCACAAATCTGCAGAATTGGAAGGAGCTTCATGATCACCTCTCTTGTTGACCTGGGACAAATTTTAGTCGTCATGCAGTGTGAGCCTATGCATGTTTATTCAGAAATAAGTCCCACTGTGCTATCAATGGGGCTTACTTCTAGGTGAGTGGGAACAGGACTGCAGCCTAAGATGAGTAAACCCCCTAAAATGAGGCCTGATGCCCGGTAACGGATTGGCTCCTGAACTCTGGAATTACATGTCACATGCAGAGAGCAGGAATGGCCAGAGTGCAGACATACTGTAAAAGGCATTTATGAAACAAGTATTGTACCCAGACCCCAGCCCAAGAAGACACAGAGACATTTTTTAATGGGAGAAACGGGCCACGCTTTATTAATATAACAACATTTGTGGCGGACTGGAAACAAGGTGATTAATCACCAACATAAAAACAGTGCGGGCACCTAGGCGTGGGCTAGGATTCAAAACGTCCTACCCATCGCCTGCAAGGGCGACACACCCTGGCTCAGGAAAGAGGCAGGTAGCTCCCGCCCAATTCCTTCAAAGCCAACCACCCCTTTTAGAAGAGGGGATCTGGACAGCTTCAGATCTTTACCTCCCCGGACCGCACAGCCCAAAGGTAGGTGAAGTCCTGAAGCAGGTTTCTTGGCAATGTAATTCTTCCCGTGCCGCACAGGCCACAAGGAAGCAATTGACCAATCCACCTTAAAATGTCCAAGGGTGCTCACCGAAATCTAGACCTCCTTACCCACAGCCCGCACTGTTACCGCCACCCAGGAAGGTTAGCCCTCGCTTGACCTTCCTGCCCCACCCCCTCCAAACCTTCAGCAAGCACTTCCCGGATATTATGCAGATACAAATCACAACCTTTCTCAGACAGGTGGACCCCGTCAGGGCGGAATAACTCGGGAAAGCGAGCAGCTATATCTGGCTGCCGCACCACAGACCCCCCGGCCGCCAAAACCACTTTACCTATTGCGGCTGAAATCTTCCTGCGTGCCTTTTCCAAGCTAAGGCAAGAATGAGCACCCCGCCACACCCTGCGCTGGAGCCAATTAACCCATATTATGCGCACGCCAGGCATCCAGCTGCGCAAAATAGACAAATCCGAGGAGGCTTGCTGAAGGATGGCGAGGCCAGGCCGCCGGCCCAAATCATTCTCCCCTAAATGAAGAACCAGGATGTCGGGAATGGGAAACCTATCTAAATGCTCCCTCAATGCTGGAAGCAACTGATTCCAGAGCATGCCCCTCATGCCCAACCAATAAACTGAAGCCTTGCTTCCTAAACCCAACTGGGATCCCCAGCGGGTGGTGCTGGCCCGCTTGAAAGCCCAGAAGACCAACGAATGGCCACGCATCAGGACTCGGACCGGGACCGCCGCCCCGCCAGCACCTGCCAAAAGAAAGCAACAGGTCAGTAGAGCCCACACCTGTCCGCTGTCAGCGCACATAACGCCTGACCGCCACGGACCTCCAACGTCCAATCCTCTGAACTTCGACCTCCTGAAGCCCCATACGTGTAGCGGTGGTGGCCGCACCAATACGAAATGAATGTAGAGTAAGCCCCTGGAGCGCAACCCCCGCGGCCAACAGAGCCTTCCTCACCACCGCCAAGAATTGATACTGCGTCAGAGGAGTCTGATTGCTGTGGGTAAAAAGACATCCCCCCGAAAAGGGGCCCAGCCCAGCGTACTGCCTCAGGGCCACCACGGGGCATACATTGATATTCCCGGCCGCCGCGAGGCGAACCGTCTGGCCTCTGCCCCTCTGATCCGTCTTGGAGCGACGAAGGAGCAAACGCACCTCCCCGTCACCGAACGATAAATCAGAATATTGCAAGCAGCGGTCCCTGGGGGAAGACCCGCTGCGGGGAAGCAACTCCCCTGGACGGAAGGCCCCAAAAAAGGCAACCAACAGTGCAGCCCTAAACAGCGACACCTCCCATGGGCCAGAGCAGCACCCCACTAGGTGGCCCAGCGTTGAAGCCACCAACTCCAGAGTAAAAGGGCGTCTGGGGTCCCTAGTCCTTGGCTCCCCCCTAGCCCAACCCTCCAACATGCGCCGCACCCGCGGGTCGGAGGAGGAATCACCAACCCCACGAACCTGGGCTTCAAAAGCTAACGCGGCAAGATAGCCCCCCAAAGTGGATACCGCACGCCCCGCCCTGCGGAGGAAGACCAAAAACTGCTGAAGTTGCTCTACAGGGACCGGCCACACCTCCGCCAAACCTTCAGTCTTTCGAAAAAGAGAGAAAGCCTCAAGCTTGGCTGTGTAGCTCACTCTGGTGCTAGGCGCCAGAGATGCCGCTATGGCCCGCTGTGCCTCCGCCTGCCAAGTTCCCACAGAAAAGCTGGCATGGGTTCCGGGTGAAGGGCGGCCTCGGGCGCTAACGCTCTGAACCTGTTTAACTGAAAACGAGACAAAGCGTCAGCTATGTCATTCCGGATACCCGGAACATGGCGGGACCGGAAAAGGATGTTAGCCCGCAGACACTGCAATACCAATGCCCTAACCAAAACCATGACCCTCGGGGACTGGGAAGTCTGACTATTGACAATCTGAACAACTGCCAGATTGTCACACCAAAACACAACTGAGGAGTTGGCAAACTCAGCGGACCAAATATGCACGGCCACCACAATTGGAAAGAGCTCTAGGAAAGTCAGGTCCCGGGAAACCCCCTGCCTGAACCAGTCCTTGGGCCACCTGGCGGAACACCAACGTCCCCTGAAATAAACCCCGAAACCTATTCCACCTGCAGCGTCAGAGTGGACCTGCAGGTCGGTTTCCAGAAGTCTAACATCCCGCCAGAAAGACACCCCATTAAAATCAGTGAGAAATGCTTCCCAAAGAGCCAGGTCGGCCCGGGCACCCTCCGTAATTCGTACTCTGTGATGGGGAGCCCTAACGCCCACAGTCAGGTCGCATAACCGGCGCAAAAAGGCCCGGCCCGGAGCCACCACTTTGCAGGCAAAATTGAGGTGACCCAAAACAACCTGGAGATCCCTAAGGGAGACCTTACGGGCGCGACCAAGGGACCTAACCATGTCCAATAAAACCCGCAGCTTGGCCTGAGGCAGCCTGGAGCAACCGGCAACAGTGTCCAACTCAATCCCCAAAAAGGCGAGGCACGTGACCGGCCCCTCCATCTTATCCCGTGCCAAAGGGACACCTAGCCGGTCTGTTAGCTCCATGAAGGAGCGAAGTAAATGGTGGCACTCCCTCGAATTCCCCCTGCCTGTAAAAAGAAAATCATCTAAAAAATGAGCCGTGTAGGGAAGACCCGCCTGGCGCCTAACTGCCCACTCCAAAAAGGAGCTGAATGTTTCGAATGCTGCGCAGGAAATCGAGCAGCCCATAGGCAAAGCCCTATCAAAATAAAATTGGCCAGCAAATGCAAAGCCCAGCAGCTCGAAGTCATTTGGATGTACCGGCAACAGGCGAAAGGCGGATTCAATATCACACTTCGCCAAAAGGGCCCCGGGGCCCCTACCCCTGACCACTTCCACGGCCTCATCAAATGAGGTATAACGTACAGAGCATAAGCTATCAGGGATGCCATCATTTACTGAGGACCCCCTGGGATGAGAAAGGTGGTGAATCAACCTAAATTCACCAGGAACCTTTTTAGGGACCACCCCTAATGGGGAGACCCTAAGGCTGGGGAAGGGGAGACTGGCAAAAGGCCCCATCACCCTGCCCGCAGCCACCTCCTTACCAATTTTCCTAACAACGACTTCCTCCTTACCAACCACTGATCTCAGATTGCGAGAACTGCCTAATCCCCTCCGGGCCGAAGAGGGAATTCTGAAACCATCCCGGAAGCCACATAACAAATAAGAAGCTGCTGACTGGTCAGGATAGTCCAGCAACAGCTGCTCAAGCACCTTCACCTTGATAGGGCTAGGACCCTTTATTCGGAGCGGGTGGAGGAGGGCCACCCTTTTTACTGCTCCCCTGCCTATACTTAGCCCCGGAACCCCCAAACTTGGCCCTGGGGCAGGAGGAACTGGGGTGCCTCGCCCCACAGACCCCGCAGGCATGCTTAAACCGACAAGGGGAACGGGAGCACTTGCCATTGGAGTTAAACTCCCAGCAAACAAGGTGGGGTTGAACCCACTGTTGCCCAGGACTCCCTGAGGGCAAAACCCCCGATGGTTTAGAAAGCAAATGCCAACTGTCAGACCTATCTCCCTCTATGGGCCGGGCTGGAGACATAGTAACCAGCCACAACTCCTGCAACGGAGCATCCCAGGGCAATGTGGGGTCAAGGGCAGCCCTCATTCTAAAACTCTCATCGTACCGTACCCAGGAAGATCCAGCAAAGTCGGAGACCGCCCTGTGAATTATATCCATGTATTTTAACAGGGCAGGGCCCCTTGCGGGCTGGGCTTGGACAATAACCCCCATATAAATCGTGAAGCCAGAAAGCCAATTATTCCAAGTCTTTTCGACCGGCTTTCTCTTGGTGGCTTCGTGCTCCTTACAAGATTCCCCCTCTTTATGCTTAACCTCAGGTTCCCTGAACAACAAGCTAAAAATGTCCACATATTCACCTTTAAGGATTTTTTCTTTTGTAGAAGGGAGTAAGTGATCCCCTAACGGGAGGCCCATGCTACCATAGGGCGCATGCTGAGGTGACGGCAGAATCCCCATCGGATAATAACCCGCCTGCACCCCCGTGGCAGATCCAGCAGAGGAGGCCACCCCCGGGAGTGGGAGCGACCCGCTGGAGGGCCGGTTGCCCAACCAGATCTGCTCCGCAGCGCCTTGTAAGCCTGCAATAACTCCAGGAAAAACCGGCGGGGAACCCGCCACCCAAGGTTGTGTATATGGGGGCCAGTAAGAAGCTGGGCCCCATCCACCCATGGCAGGCATCGTCCAGGGACAAAGCCACTGGCCGGGCGGTGTAGGTGCTGCAGGCTCACCCTGGGCCAAAGGAGTAGCCGTATCCACTGGAGGCTGAACAACTGGTGCCGCAGGCGGAGGTAGCAATGGTGAAGGCGACTCCGGAACTGGAGACTCAGGTTCAGGAAGCGGTAACGCAGGAGCAGAAGGGCCCGGTCCAGCAGGGTTCAGCCCTTCTTCCAGCGCAGCCAGCCTACTAGAGAGAGAAGTTAGCAGCTGGCTTTTCACAGAACCCCTGGTCCTCCGAGGGACCTTAGGAGGAGGCACCCCCCACACACCTGAAGGACCCGCACCTTTGTCGGAGGGGGCTGCTTTTGCTTTCTCTAAAGCTTCCATCCTATTAATTAACCCCCGTATCAGAGTCATCTCCTCATCCTCCTCCGAGGAGGAGGACTGCGGGGGAGCAGGCCTCTTGGGCTGCTTAACAGGGCGCCCCCCTTTCTTGCCCTTGGCCTTCCCCGGCATACTGCCTCCAAATAGTGGGATTCCAAAAGGGGTTGGAGGAAAAAAAAAAAAAAAAAGCGCCAACCACACACAGAATGAAGGTAGCAAGGATATAGAACAAAAGCCAAGCCCTTGTCCTGAATCAAAAACAATACTCAATCCTATCCAGGAAAGCACCAGAGCCCCCCACCCAAGGAGAAGGCTTGAAAAGGCCTTTTGACTCTCAACCAGGCCAGGCCCACCAGGGCACCGATGAGCACAAACACCCACCTGCTACCCACCAAACAAATAAAAGAATGTTGGCATCAAAAGTAGTGCTCCAGGGAACGGAAAAGGGGCCGCTGCCCAGCCACCCAGGCTGATGGAAACCCCCCAAATACCCCACAAACCAAAAGGGCAAACGCCCAGAAGGAGAACCACGCCCAGGAAGCCGAGTGCCGACGCCGCGCTGAAGAGGCCCAAAGACGCTGCTGCTGCAGCTGCAACCCAGCCGGGAGCAGTCCCGGGAGTACCCCCCTACCAGCGGGGCCACCGCTGACACTATGGCCCCCTCGACGGAACGCCGCCGAATGCCGCCTCGCCCGCTTGTCGGGCGCACCCCCCCAACTAAGGCCTTCGAGGAAGGAGCTCCCGGACTGAGCTCCTTCCTAATCGGAAACAAACAGCCGACTGAGAGGCCAGAGCGGGGAAACGCTCGGCCTCTCAGCAAGCCCCGCCCACCACGAGCCAGCCAACCAATCAGGCTTCTTCTTGGGCTTGTGAATCCCGGGCTGGGACAAACACCCTCCCTCTTGCACGAGGCAAGGGGAGGGGGAATGGCGATGCATAGGTTTTGCTACAGATGAAAGCATCAGGAGAAAGATTCAAAGTGAATAGCCTATCTATGTTCTGAATTCTGACTGGGATGTGAGATCACCAGGGGTGCATCTATAATTAGGCAAATGTTCTCAAAGGATACAAGCCACCCCAGACCCCACCTGAGAAGAGAGGCCACCGAGGGCTCTTCATCTGCCTCCCTCTCCCCTGCTCACCTGCCTATTTCCCTCAGTTTGATTGATTGCCAGCCCACATACCCCACTGCCACCAGCTCACCAACCCTCATGCCTCCCTCCCTCCGCCTGGTTCTGGTGAAGAGGCAGTGCACAGGGGGGCCATGGGAGCTGACTGCCCGCCCACCCATTCATCCTCCTTCATTAGCGAGGGCTAATGACATCACCACCAATGGCCAGACAGTGATGTCATTAGCTCTCACTGATGAGAGTGGCAGGCAGACAGATGATTCCCCTGGTCCCATGCGCACCGGCTCTTTGCTGATGCCAGGGGGTGGGATGAGAGCAGGCTAGTGGTGGCTGGCAACAAGGCACATGGGTAAGTGACTGAGAGCAGTGGCCGCAGGATCCACCAAGAACATAAACCAGTCATTTTTGCCTTGCTACCTGAAAACATTTTGGCCACAAAATAAAAAAGGGGGGCCATGTTCCATTATGAAACACGATCCATTTCAGACCTTGTTACATCACCGCAGATCAGTGAAGACTGGAGGGGGAAAATTGGCTCCACTTCCCCAGTCTTGTGCTGGGGTAGGACGGTTTTCCTCTCCTGACTTTGAGAGAGATTGACACAGAGGGCAGGATTAAGGCTTCAGGAGGAGGGATTGGGTGGAGCTGGAAGGGCTGTTGGGACACTTCTATATCCTCCTCTCCAGTCACATGGTCAAGGCTGTTTCTCCCTCCCTCCCGCTTTCCATGGGTAGGCTTTCCTGGCTGTCAGCTTTTGTGGGCCAGGATTTTTTTGTAGGATTCCCCCCCCCCCCCCAGTAAATTGGCTAAGCTGTTTTTTGTTTTTTGCTTACTCCATTCTGTCCCCTCTTTAGTTTAATTTTTTAGGTCAGAACTGGCAGGCCCAGTGTGGGCAGGGTAGAGATCTTGGGAGGGGGATGCTGGTAAGAATCCTTGGGCATGCTTTAAAGAAGTGGGTACCAATAAGTCCTTAATGGCTTAACAGCACGAGAACCAGGATTGCAATTCCCACCTAATTTGGCAGCATCACCCACCTCAAAGGCTGAATGTCTGGGGGGGGGTGATGCCTCTGCACAACCTTGACCTCATTTGGGGTTGGCAAAGGGGAGGGACCGTGTTTAGAATAGCTCTGGTCCAGTGCTCTGAACCAAGCTATGATCATCCAAGAAGGTTGAGGGAAAGGCTGCTTGCGTCTGACCCATGGCCCCACACTGATTTGGTGATGGAGCTTAGTCCAGCTGCATATTTACTGTTATGTTTAAATAAAGTTATGGCCCTTTCTCCCAACTATAGTTAAGCTCATTCTGATGGCTAAAAGCTGGGTAGGAGAAGCATCCAGGCAGGATCTCGGACTTCTGTGTGCTCCTGAGAACTCATCATATGTCAGAAAAAAATGAGGTGAGAGGACAGTAGAGTTATCATGTGCTGGCTGCACTCTCCTTACCCAGATCACAGCTAGCACTTTTCCATCCTCTTACCTCAGTTTCTGCCACCATGCACACTACTGGTTTTTGAGAGTGCGCATGGGTCTGAAATCCTGGCTGAGCACTTCTCCTGCCCAGCTTTTGGTCATGAGAACAGCTTTTGGCAGTGATACCTGTTGTCTGTATCTTCACTGCCTCATGTCTTCATTGTAGGGGTGTGCACGGAACCATCCACAGCAGTTTGGCTCAGCCCATTTTTTGGAGGCTGGCCCGGTTCAAGCTTGAACCGTTCAAACAAGGCGGGTTTGAATAGAACCAAGTTCAATTCAAACCGGTTCTACACACTCCTACTTCATTGGTGTGGGGACAATGCATATCCAAACAACTGCTAAACTATCACAGTGAGTCCAAGGCAGAGGCGTATCTAGAGAAAATAGTGCCTAGGGCAAGCAGTGGAATTGCGCCCCCTGTCCAAACATCCGGTACCCATCTTTCAGATAACTTTACCATAATATCAGCTGAAAAATATAAGTCAAGCTCGTTAATCTTTTAATATTTCAAAAACTATTTAGCCGTGGACGTAGCCAGACCAAAAAATGCTGGAAAACTACAAATTTCAGTATGCTGGGGCTCATGAAATACCCAAATACTATGTGGAGGTGTACTTGGAAAACTAAACAGAAGTGCCTGTCTAATTCTCTACTATGCATTGTAGCATCACTATTACACAAGTTTTAAAAATAAATGGAGAATTTGACTTTTCCCAGATACTCTGAAAATAATTAAAGGATATGCAGAGTAAACTGTGTCACTGCTTGGAATATATTCTAGTATTTCAGAAAGACAGTTAAAATGAGAGAAAGAGAGCAAGAAACTCCCAGTGGGCCTTAATACTAAGGATTTCATACTGATTCAAAGACAAACTCACCATTAATAGCCATATTCTTAAGACATCACATTTAACTCACTTATCACAAGAAGCAAAGTAAGAGCAAATGAATACAATCCTAGCTCATAAGCTTCAGCTCAGTATTCACAAGCCCTGATTCTCTGTACATAGTGCCAAACTAAATATGTGTACAGTGACTTATATTATATATTTATTATTATTATTATTATTATTACCTGTAGCCCCTTTGGGGGGCTTCCTAAAGGCCATGGGGGAGTCTGCAAAGGTTCCCCCTCCCCCCACTGGCCTCTAGGACCTCGCAGGGACCATTTGAGCATGTGCGGTGGCCATTTTTTAAAAAAATTGTTTTTAAAAAATGGTTGCTGAAAACAAAATGGCCACCGTGCATGCTCAAATGGCCTCTCTGAGACCTGGCATGGCCTAGGGCCTCACAGAGGCCATTTGAGCATGCGCAGTGGCCATTTTATTTTTGGTGGCCATTTAAAAAAAATTATTTTAACAAAATGGCGCCCCCCTTCGAGTAGCACCTGGAGCACGTGCCCTGTCTGCCCTACCCTAGTTACGCCCCTGGTCCAAGGATGCTTTACGTTTGTTTCTTTTTCCTCAACCATCTCATGCTTCATTTTGCAATGAAGATTTCTTTTGAAATGGAGGGAATTTTCAAAAGCAGTTGGTGATATGGCATGGGGATAGCTATGGGGCAGAGTCAAAAAATTTTTGTGGGGCAGAGTCAAGAATTCTAGTGGGCTCTTGCATGACCCTAAGCAACTCCTGGGAAATGGGGTTTTGGGTTTTTTTGTTTTTAAAAAAAATTGTTTTAAGACACATCATGTATTCTTTGGAAACTCCATGGAATGAATGGCTAATATCCGCAAGGAATTGCCAATATTCTCTTACCACTTAGCCTCCTAACCCCATTTTCCCATTTTCAGTCTTCCAAGCAATCACAGAGAAGTGAATTGATCCCTAAGTTCTGGGAAATCATCATGCAGATGGCAACTCAGTGACAAAGCATAACCATATAGAATACATGAAATAAAACATAGTTTTTAAAATGCCATGAATAAATGGCTGATACATCATGAGAAGCATTTACTACCAAATGCACACATCTGAATTCCTTTTAAAATATATCTTTGGTTGATAGAATTGGATGCTCCCCTAATATCTCCTTCAGTACATATTTTTAGCATCATCTTCCTAATTGAAGGGGAAAACCAAATCATTAATGACCCAAACCTGTTGTTATATCTTTGCCAAGGCATTCCACCAGGGTAATCCAGCAAAAGAAAATAAAGCAAAATAAAGGATCACTACTGGGAAACTCAAAGATCAAATTATTCTATCACACTCTCACAGCCATATGAATTAGTCCACAGATTATCTAGACCCATTTCAAACTGGCTTTCGGTTGGGCTATGCAGTTGAGAATGCCTTGGTCATCCTAATGGATAAATGATCTCCAACTGGGTATTGACAGAGGGAGTGTGGGATCTCTTTTTGGAGATTGGTGGCTTTTAATACCATCAATCTGGGTTGCCTGAGGGCATTGGGATTGAGTGGCACTGATTTACAGTGGTTCCATAATCTACCTCTCTGGCAGATTCCAGATAGTGTCACTTGGAGACTGTTGCACTACAAAGCGGGAGTTATGGAGTTCCACATGGCTCCATACTGCTCTTTAACATCTGCATGAAATCACTGGAAGAAATTGTCAAGAGGTTTGGTTTAGGGTGTTAGCAATATGCTGATGACACCCAAATCTATTTCTCCATATCATCTTAATCAGGTAATGGCCTCCTGCATGGAGGCAGTAGCAATAGCAATAGCAATAGCACTTACATTTATATACCGCTCTATAGCCGAAGCTCTCTAAGCGGTTTACAATGATTTAGCATATTGCCCCCCAACATTCTGGGTACTCATTTTACCGACCTCGGAAGGATGGAAGGCTGAGTCAGCCTTGAGCCCCTGGTCAGGATCGAACTTGTAACCTTCTGGTTACAGGGCGGCAGTTTTACCACTGCGCCACCAGGGGCTGTGGGCTGGATGAGGGAATGGGCTGGATGAGGGAATAACAAACTGAAATCCAAATTAGATGAAGGTACTGAATGTGGGGGGTCAGAACTCAAGAGATGGTTTAGATCTGCCTGTTCTGGATGGGGTTTCACTCCCCCAGAAATATCAGGTGCATAGCTTGGGAATGTTCCTGGATCCAAAGCTTCTAGATCCAAAAGGTTCCAGGGGAATTTTTATCAGCTTCAGCTGATATATCACCTACATCCATTTCTGGAGGAAAATTTATTTATTTATTTAACATATTTTATACCACCCAAAACTGACCTTAAAACAGTGAGAGACCATATAACACCAGTCTTAAAAGAACTGCATTGGTTGCCGATATGTTTCCAAGTGAAATGCAAAGTACTGGTTATTACCTATAAAGCTCTTAATGGCTTGGGTCCAGGGTATTTAAGAAAGCGCCTCCCTTTGTCATGAATCCTCCCACCTATTAAGATCATCTAGGGAAGTGTGGTTACAGCTTCCACCGGCTCGTTTGGTGGCTAATCAGGACTGGGCCTTCTCCGTGGCTTCCCCAGGGCTCAGGAATGCACTCCCACTTCTCTATCTCTGGCTGTTTATAAAAAGACCCTTAAGAAGCACCTGTTTTCTCGGGCTTTTAATTCATTTTAATTGGTTTTATATCATAATTGTTTTAATCATTTTAACTTGTTTTGATAGATAGATAGATAGATAGATAGATAGATAGATAGATAGATAGATAGATAGATAGATAGATAGGGCACTGCTATCTGCCTGCATAGAGAGATATGGCACTGCTATTCATTGGCCCATATTCAGTCCTAAGTATGAATAGCCAACCTGAGAATACATACATAATGCTTGACCCTGCAAAGATTGTGTATAAATGCATTGTCATTTAGCATTCCTTCTGTTAAGCAATTTAAGCAAACTTCAGAATGCTTTCCAGCTCCTATTGTGTTCAAGGGAGTTGCTATTTTTTACACCTAAAATTAAAAATCTTTCAGGGTAGCTTTTTCTCCAGCAGTCTGAAGGAAAACATCCTTTTGTCTCACACCAAAAGGCTAGTTGTTGTGACGGTATCTATTGAAGATGGCGGTGGAGGGGAGCTTACCAGTCAAGCTGTATAAAAGGCCTGGGCAATTAGGCCCTTTCAGAGAAAGTTTTAAAGGAGACTTTGATGTAGTGCTGCTCTTGCACTCGAGGTAGTCTGCCACCACTGACACCAACCCATGCAATTGTTTTGATTGTTTTGTTGTAAACTGCCCAGAGACTTGCGTTTTGGGCAGTATGCAAATGTTTTAAATGAATGAATGACTGAATGAGGGAAGGGCCTAAATAGAAGGATTCACAAGAGTAAGAGCTCTACCAGATTGCTCTTGGAGTTGACTATATGGCCTAGAGAAATTCCTGGCCAAAAGAACTTGGACAGTGGTGGTAGCAAGTAATCAATGTGACCTTCTGGGAGCCACCTTAAAGGAGCTTAATTCCAGGGATGTTGCTATAATTGAGCAGTTGGGTTCAAGGAACCTGGGCCCAGCATATCCTGAGGGCCCCACACCTCCCTATTTTCTTCATTATCTCCCTCTGAGGGGCTGCCCGGTGAGAGGGGTCCCCCTCTCACAGGCCCCCTCTCCCCTAGCTACACCCATGCTGAATTCCATAAGGGCCGCTGATAAGACATGTCACAGGAGAGACACAAGATTGAAACTATGACCTTCTGCATGCAAAGCAGGCACTCTTTTACTGAGCTATGTTCAGCAGGTGCTTTTCCACTGAGCTTTGGTCCTAATTTGTTCCTCTGGGCCAGAGGGAAAGCATGTGCAATGGCTACTACTTCCTCATTTGCACTTCCTCTCTGATAAGTGGTAGCGATTGGGTCCAGAGGCAAAGGAAGAGTGTGGATAATGCTAAGGAGAAGGAGAGGGACTACCGAGGGCAACTTCCCTGCGGTACCATCAAAAACCTGGAGCTGGCTGATAAAATCCCTGAAAGTCCCTACTTCTCACGTAATGAAAGCCCTTTAAAAACTGAGTTGGAAATCACATTCCCAGTGCAGCAGGGACAGAATGAAAGCATCCTTCTTGCCTCTATGTGCATTTTTCTGTCCTTCTGCACACTGTGATCAAACTGGATGCATGCATTTTTGGAATTCTTCAAGCTGAATCAGGCAGAACCCAATTCTTCCTTCCAGAAGAGAGATGACAGCTAATTCCACAGAGGTGTGTGCAGCTGTTACAAGTAACTATTGGATAGCCTCTGTGACATCTCTGCAGCCCAACAACACAGTCCCACCTCTCTTTCCCTGCAGCAGTTTTGCAACTTTTGTTTAGAAATGGAAAAAATGAGTATCAATGCATATGAACAGATAAGACTCTTTTAAAGAAAAAAATTAATCAAAACCGACTGATGGTCTTGGATTTGATTAGCCCAAGATGTAAGTGTCTTTGAGTCTCAAATAGGGCCAAATTTCTCTGTTTTATAGAAAACAAGTACATAGTCCAGGGTACTACAGCCTTGCAGTGACAATCTGAATTTTGCACATGTTTTCTGGTACATATAGGCTTTGATGTCTTAAGTCTTTTTCAGGCATGTAAATCCCTTTCTTCCTTTAACACCTGGCTATGCTGCAAAATTTAAGTGTCTATGCAACAACAATCAGTCAGGACATGATGAAAAGAGACAGGTGGTTTCTTTTGATTAAAAAGCAATGACCCAGCTAGGGATTCAGTCTGGCCTGCTAGTATTAACAGTCTGCCCAGGTGCTGTATCAGCCTCACTGCCACCATGACAGTCAATTGAATAAGAAAGGCCACAACAAACAAAGGAAGGGAATGGGGAGCTTATTACCTTCACATCAAGTAAAGTTGACATTCCCAGTAAAGATATCAACTCTGCCCAATCTCCCCAAACCAGCTGCTGTTCATAATGTGTGTTTGACCCTCTCCTGTGTCACCAACATGTGAGCTCCTCAGTTCATGCTGCCAGCCCCTTTGCATGTATATTTTCATTCCAACAGAGAGACTAAATAAGATTGGCAGATGCTTGTAAAGTGCACCGCAGCCTTGGAAATACTAATCTAATAAGACAGGTAGGTTGCATAATCTGAATCTTAGGTGTGTGAAGGAATGAGGCTGCAGCTCATCAAGATTAGTGTTGTATTCTATCTAGTAATCTTTTGTGTTCTGCTCTTTAAACGTTTGTCCCAGTGGGGATCCTGTAGAGAGTGTTGGCGGGGGGGGGTGTTGGGGGTTGAGAAAGATAAAGGAGGGAAAGGTGAAAGAGAAAAAAATGGAGCTGTTTCTATATAAAACTTAGTTAAACAAACATAAGATTGTTTCGCGTTTATGAGGGAAGCAGCTATAAAAATTTTGGCAGCGAGATATACAAGTTAGGGATATGCAAACTGGCTCGACCTCGAGCCAATTTGACATTGAACCAGTCTGGCTCGAGACTGGGCCAAAGTTCCCGGGCTGGCTCAGAGCCAGTTCGGGGGTTCTAGAGTTGACCACCAGCTTTGGCAGCCTCAGGGGTGCTGCTGTGGCCATGAGGGGGTCTCTGGCAGTTCCTCCTTCCCCCTGCCAACCTCCCCCCTTTCTCCAAAGGGCTCTTTCAGCTCATTTTCAGGCCATTTTGGTCATTTCTGAGGTGGCGGTGGCCATTTTGGATGCCGCTGTGCACATGCCCTGGTCATTTGCATGGCTAGAAGGCTGGGAAATGCTCATCGCTGTGCCAAAGTGCTCTCTTTGGTACTCCAAAACCAACCTCCTGATATCCAGGATCCTCAGTCTAAATCCTTCAAAGCCCAATATTATGATATTGCACTGCCCCAGAAAGTGGCAGCAAAAGAAAGGAGGAGCTACCAATGCTACATATGTGGAGCCTCTGCCCAGAAAGTTGATTTGGCTCACTGTCCTCGTGCATGTAGCATCACTTGCAACAGGTGCAAGAAAAGGGGACACTTTGCTAAGGTTTGCAAGTCTGCTGTCCACTCTGTTACTGTTTTACTATACAATTAGGATGAGGCAGATGAAACACTTTCTCATCGGGATGTGACAGATTCAGAGCCTGCTTCTCCACATTGTCAAGTAAAACTTAATGGCCATGAAGTGCAGGTGATGGTTGATTCTGGTTCTCTGTACACAATCATTTCCCATCTGCTTAACATGAAACTCATCAGATCTGCATCTGTAGCCTTCAGACATCCACCCATGAGGATACGGAAATTCCCTTATTGCAATAAATGGATACTTCACTGCTGTCCTGGAATACAAAGGACATTCTGCAGAAGGGAAAGTGTACGTGCCACAAAAAGGAGTCTCAGTATTGGGCTGGAAACATCAGAAAAATCTATGGATAGAATTAGACCCAAATAGCACAGAACCCATATTATAGATGATGGAGAATCCGTATGCTGATATGATTGCTGATTTCTCGGATGATTTTGCTGATACTTCTGGCACTGCCATACATTAAAAAAACAAAACAAAAAAACAAATGAAGGCAATGCAATACCTGTACAACTCAAAGTGAGGAACGTACCCATAGCATTGTGCCAACCACTTAAAGAGGAGTTTTCAAGACTACAGCATGCTGACATCATAGAGCCTATTGATTTATCTGAATGAGTCTCTCCCATTGTTCTTGCATGGAAATCAAATGCTACACCTCAATGTGTGTATATTTAAGAGCTGTGAATTAAAACATGGTAGTGGATTGTCACTACCATGGAGGAGAGCTGGTCTTGTGGTAGCAAGCATGAATTGTCCCTTTTGCTAAGCAGGGTCTGCCATGGTTTATATTGAAATGGGAGACTACATGTGAGCACCGTAAGATATTCCCCTCAGGGAATGGAGCCGCTCTGAGAAGGGCATAGGGGTTCCAAGTTCCCTCCCTGGCAACTCCAAGATATAGCTGAGAGAGACTCCTCCTGCAACCTTGGAGAAGCCACTGCCACTCTGTGCAGACAATACTTTGCTAGATGGACTCGGTATAAGGCAGGTTCCTATGTTCCTATCCATTACCCAATATGAATGAAATGCAGTTTACTCTGAAAGACGCCTCCATATTCACAATTTTGGACTTGTCTTCGGCCTCTCATCAAATTCCTTTGCTCAACGGTATTCACCAATACAAAGCCTTCATTACCCCAGAGGGTATTTTCAATTAAGAGGACTGCCCTTTGGATTAGCTTCTGCACCTTCAGTATTTCAAAGAATGATGCATGAAATTTTTAGATGGCATCACATACTTTCAGGATGACATTTTAGTGTATGGCAAAACTACTGAGGAGTATGATGCTAAACTGACAGAAGTTTATTTAAACTCTGACAACATGGACTTCCTATCTCTACAGAGAAATGTCAGTTTTGCACACACTCAGTGACGTATGTGGGACACACATTATCTCAGCATGGAGTACCTCCCAAAACAGACTTGGTATTCAGGAACTAGCAGAGCCACATAATAAGGATGCACTTTGCTCATTTTTAGGACTCTATATTACTCTAAATTTGTTAGACAATTTGCCTCCAATGTTACTCCATTGCATTTTCTTTTAAAGAGGAGATCCCAGAAGAGGTGGGATCTTGCCTGTGGCCTTCCTAGAGGCATCTGGTGGGCCATTCTGTGAAACAGGATGCTGGACTAGATGGGCCTTGGGTCTGATCCAGCAGGGCTGTTCTTATGAATCCTAATTGTGCAAATAGATTCATCTGTTCATGGAGTGATAAGGTCTTCTGAATGTAAAGCAGCCCTCAGTGATGATCAAAAGCTTACTGAACTTAAACCTCACATAACTAATGACTGGCCACATAAAAACAACATACCTGAACATCTTCAACCATACATGCATGAAGCAAGTGAGCTGTTCCTTCTCAATGAGCTGGTGCTGAGACTGATAGTTTGATGATGCCAACCTTCTTACAAGCAGAAGTTATCAAAACTGCCCATGAAGGTCACCTAGGCATGAGCGTGACTAAAAGGCAAATCAGATAAAGTTTTTGGTGGCCATGTGTGGACAAACACAGAGAAGATGTGATCAGGCACTGTATAGCTTGTGCTGTATCTGACAAGTCGCAGAAGACCTTTGCCACCTCCTTGACTACAGGAAAGTATCCCAGTAGTCCCTGGGGAAAACTTGCTCTGGATATAATGGGGTCTTTTGATAACCAACCCATAATACAAAGATTTTTTATCATAATGGTGTAGCCAGGTGGCAAGAAGCTTCATTTGCTGACAACATTACTACAAACACAATGATCTGATTCATGGCTGCAGTTTTTGCGAGGAAAAGTCTTCCTAGTGACTGACAATGGGACACTAGGGGTGTGCACAAAACTGGTTTGCCCAGTTTGGTTTGAGTCTGGACACAAGCCGGTTCGGGGTTCTAATTGTTATAGAGAGAGATAGATAGAGATAGAGATAAAACTCACCACCGGATCCAGTTTGTAATGCTGGCCTCCAGAGGTGCTGCTGTGGCTGCTGGGGGGCGAGTCTCAGAAGGTTCTCCCTCCCCCTGCCTCCCCCCTGGCACGCAAATGGCCAGTGCACATGTGTGGCAGCCTTCAAATGGCCGCTGCAAGCAGGCAGAGCACCGGAAAGGCCCATAAATGGGCTGAACCAGCCCAAAAAGGTCTGGGGGAGGCTGGTGGCCATAGCAGCACACACATACCCCGCAGCCACAGCAGCACCCCACCCACCCCTGGAGTCCAGGATTGCAACCCAGACTCGGCAGTGAGCTCAGCAACGGTTTTAAAAAAACAATTGGAACCTTTGAGCTGGTCCAGTGTGTTTGGCTTGAGTTCGAATCAAACTGAACTGGGCCCTGTTTAACTCGAGGGCGAGCCTTCATACAGGCCCGGTTTGATGGCCAACCAGTTCAAACTCAAACCAGTTCGCACATCCCTATGGGACACAGCTTACCTCATTTGAAATGGAACAATATTTGCATAACCATGGGATAAAACACAAGACTATTTCCTTGTATGATCCTTGAGGGAATAGCTTAGTGGAAAGAATGAAGAAATTAGTGAAGAAAGTTTACAAGTGGTTAATATGCAACAACAACCCTGGAAAGAGACAAACAGTGAACTACTCCTCATTCTACTACAGGAAAATCAAGTTTTGAATTACTGAGAGGATGGAAAGCTATCATCAAGCCTACCCAATGGCAACAATAGGGCTTTCTGTGCCATCTCACCCTGAGGATACAAAGATTCATGACAGGGTAAGAGAGAATCAACAAAAATACAAATTGTATGTAGATCAGATATTCTGGACAAAACCAAATAATCAAAATCCAAGGAGATTTTGTCATATTGGATGATGTAAACAAAAAAAAAAAAAAAGGAACAGTTCCAGATTTTCCAGCATGCATACTATGAGACCAGAAGGAAAGGAGTCTGATCTAAAGAGAGGAATTTGATCTTGTCTCCAGTTTTGACCTCACAGTTAAGAACATAAGAACAGCCCTGCTGGATCAGGCCCAAGGACCATCTAATCCACCATTCTGTTTCTCACAGTGGCCCACCAGATGCTGCTGGAAGCTACAGGCAGGAGTTGAGGGCATGCCCTCTCTCCTGCCATTATTCCCCTGCAACTGGTACTCAGAGGCATCCTGCCTTTGAGGCGGGAGGTGGCCCACAGCCCTCCGACTAGTAGCCATTGATAGACCTCTCCTCCATGAAGTCATCCAAACCCCTCTTAAAGCCATCCAGCCTGTTGGCTGTCACCACATCCTGTGGCAGAAAGTTCCACAAGTGGATCACACGTTGTGTGAAAAAGTACTTCCGTTTGTTGGTCCTAGACCTCCTGGCAATCAGTTTCATGGAGTGACCCCTGGTTGTGTGAGAGGGAAAAGAATTTCTCTCTCTCCACTTTCTCCACACCATGCATGATTTTATAGACCTCTATCATGTCTCCCCGCAGTCGTCTTTTTTCTAAACTAAAAAGCCCCAGGTGTTGTAGTCTTGCCTCATAAGAAAGGTGCTCTAGGCCCCTGATCATCTTGGTTGCCCTCTTCTGTACCTTTTCCAGTTCTACAATGTCCTTTTTAAGATGTGGTGACCAGAATTGTACGCAGTACTCCAAGTGTGGTTGCACCATAGTTTTCTATAAGGGCATTATAATATTAGCCGTTTTATTTTCAATCCCCTTCCTAATGATCTCTAGCATGGAATTGGCCTTTTTCACAGCTGCCACAAATTGAGTCGACACTTTCAACAAGCTGTCCACCATGAACCCAAGATCCCTCTCCTGGTCCATCACCAACAGCTCATATCCCATCAGCATAAACTTGAAGTTGGGGTTTTTTGTCCCAATGTGCATCACCTTACACTTGCTAACACTGAACCGCATTTGCCACTTTGACGCCCACTCCCCCAGTCTGGAGAGATCCTTTTGGAGCTCCTCACAATCTGTTTTGGATTTCACTACCAAAAAGAGTTTGGTATCATCTGCAAATCTGGCCACTTTGCTGTTTACCCCTGCTTCTAGATCATTTATGAATAAATTAAAAAGCACCAGTCTCAGTACAGATCCCTGCGGGATCCCACTTCTTACTTCCCTCCATTGTGAAAACTCTCCATTTTTTATACCTACCCTCTGTTTCCTGTCTTTCAACCAGTTAGCAATCCACACATGTATTTGTCCCCTTATCCCATGACTGCTAAGTTTCCTCAGGTGTCTTTGATGAGGAACTTTGTCAAAAGCTTTTTGGAAGTCCAGGTATACTATGTCAACTGAATCACCTTGATCCACACACTTGTTGACACTCTCAAAGAACTCCAAAAGTTTGGTGAGGCAAGATTTACCTTTGTGGAAGCCATGCTGGCTCACTTCCAGCAGGGCCTGTTCTTCTAGGTGCTTTACAATTTTATCCTTGAGGATGCTTTCCATCAATTTGCCTAGAATAGACGTTAGGCTAACCGGCCTGTAATTTCCCGCATTGCCGCTGGATCCCTTTTTGAAAATCGGTGTTACATTTGCTACTCTCCAGTCCTCTAGTACGGAGCCCAATTTCAGGGATAAGTTATATATTTTAGCAAGGAGGTTGGCAATTTCACATTTGAGTTCTTTGAAGACTCTTGGATGGATGCTGTCCGACCCTGGTGATTTGTTAGCTTTCAGTTTTTCCAGACAGTTTAGAACATCATCTCTTGTCACTTCTATCTGACTCAGCTCTCTAGCCTCCATCCCTAAAAAGCCTGTTTCAGGAACAGGTATATACTCAGTATCCTCTGCCATGAAGACAGATGCAAAGAACTCATTCAGCTTCTCTGCAACCTCCATATCCTCCTTAATAATCCCTTTCACTCCCTCTCTGTCTAATGGTCCAACGACCTGCCTGGCAGGTTTCCTGCTTCTGATGTATTTAATTAAGTTATGCCCACTATATCTATTTCTGTGTTAGCAACCAAGCACTCCAACTCACCCATCTTGGCTCGGAGGCTTCTGGCATTGGCATATAAGCACATATACGCTGAGTCTCTCCGCTGATGTATGCTATTCTTTTGACTCTTTGACCTGCTGGCACCGACTCCCGTCTGCTCTTTATGCGGCTCTGCTCTGTCCCCTTCTGTTTTATCTGAATTCTTTGCACCCTCACACTTTAAAGAATGGCTTTTGCCACATGGGATACTGCCAAGCTCCCATCGGCTGTTCCCCAGGCGTCATTTTAAAAGCTACTCTGCAACCTTTTTTATTTTAAGCACCAGCAGTCTGGTTCCATCTTGGTTCAAGTGCAGCCCATCCCTTTTGTACAGTCCTTGCTTTCCCCAAAACGTATCCCAGTGCCTAACAAATCTAAACCCCTCCTCCTGGCTCCAACGTTTCATCCATGCATTGAAACCCCTCAGCTCTGCCTGTCTCACTGTATCTGCATGTGGAACAGGTAGCATTTCTGAGAATGCTACCTTGGGGGTCCTGGACTTCAATACACTACCTATCAGCCTAAATTTGGCTTCCAGGACCTCCCGACTACATTTCCCCACATCGTTGGTGCCGACGTGCACCACAACAGCTGTCTCCTCCCCAGCACTGCCTAAGAGCCTGTCTAGACGCTGTGTGATATCTGCAACCTTCGCACCAGGCAGGCAAGTCACCGTGCGGTCAACACGCGGATCACAAACCCATCTCTCTATACCTCTTATGATTGAATCCCCTACTACAAGGAGGCCCCAACCCCCCAGAGGAGTATCCCCTGTGCGAGAGTATATGGGCTCATCATCCATGGAAGGGGTCCCTACTAAAGGAGGATTTCCCTCTTCCTCAGACTGATGTCCTCCTTGCCCAAGACCTTCATTCTCCCTGACAGCAGAGGAGCTACCAGCCCAGGAGTGGGATGCCTCTGTCACATCCCTGAAGGTCTCGTCCCCACGTCTCTGAGCTTCTTCAGATCTGCCACCTTGGTCTCAAGGAAACGGATTTGTTCCCTGAGGGCCAGGAGCTCCTTGCACTGAGCACACACCCATGACTTCTGCCCATGGGGCAAATAGTCATATATGTGGCACTCTGTGCAATACACTGGGAAGTGCCCCTTCCCCTGCTGACTTTCTATCTCCATACTGTTTTTGTTGGCTGTTTACAGTATTTAAAGATAGTTTATTAAAAGCAGATTATTAACTGTTTGTTAGATAGTTTATTAGAAGGAAAGGTCTCAGCTGTAATGGTCAGCTATTTATCTGTCCAAACAGCCTTTCCCAAGAATATGAAGGATATGAGGGAGGAATTTGTACTTGCGTTCTCTTCTACACCAAGTTCCTTGTGATCACAGGGGTTTGTTCCAGGCTCCCCCGCACACTTCCCACTAAATTCCTGCAAAACTCCTACGTCCTGTTTGCTATCCCTGCTCACTATGCTCTGTTTGCTATGCTCTCGGGCCTTCACCTCTTATGTAGAGTAGCCTTCCAAGTGAGACACAGGATGTGAGTCAAAGGAATGTGGGTCCTCTCCCGGCCCTAGCTGACTCCACCTCCTTTGTCAGGCAGTGACAAAGTAAAGTGACAAAGTAAAACACTGGAGTTTGGTAGCCCTAGCCAATCCTAGCCCTGGGACAATTCTAACCCAAGGAAATGAGAGAGAGAGAGAGAGAGAGAGAGAGAGAGAGAGAGAGAGAGAGAGAGAGAGAGAGAGAGAGCTACCCCTTAAAGAGAAACAGCCCCTGAAAATCTCCCCTCTGTGTCTGCTCTTCACAGAGTAGCCTTCCAACTCAACTTCCAACTCATCAGCCTCATCAGTTGAGGCTGATAAAAGTGATGGACAATCCTCAGTACCAGAAGAAAAATCACAAACAGCTCCTGTGCCAGAGAACCCCACAACTTAGGAGAAGTGTGCATGACAGGAGACCACTTAAAATACTTTAAAAGATGTTGTCACTAAATTTTAAATTAATTCAATTCTGGTTGTTATAAAGGGGAGGGATGTGTTGTATTCTATCTAGTAGTATTCTGTGTGTTGTTGTTTTGGGTGTTTGTCCCCGTAGGGATCCTGTAGAGAGAGTGTTGGGGTGGAGTCAGAAGATAAAGGAGGAAAAGGAGAAGGAGAAAAAATGGAGTTGCTTCTGAATAAAGCCTTCGTTAAATCAACTTAATATTGCTTCATGTTTACTAAGGAAGTCGTTATAAAAATCAGCAATTTAGGCTAGATATAGGAGAAATTTTCTAATTTTCCTAATGCAGTGGAAGTGCAAGTGCGTAGCTTTCCTTCTTTAGAGGTTTTCAGACAGAGGATCTCTGTCAGAGATGTATGGTAGCAGATGCTTGTGCTACGCAGCAAATTGGATGAGAAGATGTCCAGCATCTCTTCCAACACTATGATTCTAAGGTGGCTTCTGTGAGCTTTACTCCGCCTACTGATTGCTAATTGCTGATTGTGAAGGGAAGCTTCTCTAACAACTGCATCCTGTTTTGAAAACATTGATCTAAAACAAACTAGAGTTTCTTCAGACAATACTGCCTGACCAACCACCATGTGAGGAATGTGTGTGTGCGTGTGCGTGTGCATGTGCATTGCCCTCCTACCCTGTGTGCCATTCCATCCTTGCATTTTCACACACAGCTGACTGAACATCCAAACTTGTCCTAATTGTAGGACATTATTGAATATGCTCAAGGCCGCTTACAACAATATAAAACTAAAAATCTACAATCTAAAACCAAGCATGAGACAGAAGGTAGCATCCACTAAAATGACACAGATGTTAATACAAATTAAAAGCCACCTTAAAAAGATGGGCATCCATTGAAGCAGGGAACAGTAAGTACAAGATGAGCCTCCCAAGCAGTGTTCCCTCTAACAGGGGTTCCCAGATGTTTATGACTACAACTCCCAGAATCCCCAAGCAAAACCCATTATAGCTGGGGATTCTGGGAGTTGTAGTTAACATCTGGGAATCCCTGTTAGAGGGAACACTGTTCCTAAGGTAGGAAGTTCCATTAGGGAATGGCCACAAACATCCCTCCAACAAAGGTGGCGCACATAGGAGGGCATTCTCAGAGGACAGCAGAGCATGGACAGGCTCATATGAAGATGGATGGCCCTTAAGGTACTTTGGGCCCAAGTCATTCAGGCAATTACATGTACATGTTGGTAATGAACACTGATGGATGAAGTAAGGGCCTCACAGAGAAAATTGGGTGGGGGTGTTGAGAAGATATATAAAGGAAGAGAAAGAGTTGAACCCATGGCACGAGTCTCTTCAGACATATCCAAGTCAAATGCTATGATTGCCACTAAAGATTCACATCCTCAGTACAGCTGTAGAGCATGTTTAGCTGTATTTATTATGACATGCTTTATTTTAGTTAAAATATTTTCATCTCACTTTTCAGCAGGATTTTTTAAAATTGTAGACAAGATTGCAGCCATCATGTCATATAGCTACCCCATCACTTCAAACATCTCTCACCAAAAAAAAGGAAGGAAAAAAAAAGCCGGGGAGAATAATGAGAAGGATGTGTTAAATTATTCATACAGGATGAAACTGTGTTCTACTTTGTTGGCTTGTCTTGGACCATCTCTAACTCAGGAATGAATTAACCTCAAGCTTGAACAAAATGGCTCAAACCACTTATTAATTATGAAATGTCCTTAGAAGTTAAGATTTATAATAAACAGTGAATTGGTGCTTTTTTGTTGCTTTCTAGCAGATTCAGAGCTTTTTTAAAAATCAATTTTAGATATAAGCGAGACTAGAAATAATATCCATATGGGGAGGAAAGATTCTATATGAATGCTTTTAAAAGTTGTTAGCTTATCTCATCTTCCCCCTAGTGGCTGATTGGTAATTCTAGATTGAATCCATGCAATCAGTTTAGTACTATTATATTAACGAGGAAACGTCAGGTTAAAAAGCTGGATTCAGCAATATAGATATGATTTGCTTAGGAATTGTCTGAAATTTGATGGTTGTTACCTGCTACCTATCAGCCAGGCTAAGATTTATATCATTCTTATGAATGTGACATATGAAACAACAACTGAGTACAACAGCAATATGATATAATGTATATCAAACTAGGAGGTCTTTTTCATTCAGTTATTCAAGAGGAAGCAGACATGTTCCAATGCCACCTGGATTGCACAAAAACAAAGCCTGCTAAATGTGGTCTACAGCTCTAATGTTAATGTGTGCTAAATAAATATATTTCCACTAGAGATGGATGTGATGTTTTTGGCAGCAGATACTAGTTTTTGATACTAGTTCTGAGTCTTGAATAGTATTCCAAAATGACTTTTACAAACAACGAGCAGTGTTCAGACTAACGCTGCCCTTGTGTTAAATCATTGCTCACGTGCAGCCACTTTTCCTGAGTTCACCCTTCCGCTTGCTGCCCCAATATATGTCCCTGAGGGTCCCTCGGCCTTCAGAGGCATATTTTAGGGGGCATCTGGGACAGCAGATAGGATAAAAACACAGGCAGAATTCTAAAAAATGGGCAACATTAGTCTGCATACTGCTCGTTGATCTCTTAGAGTTGTTTTGGATGTTAGAGTCAGAAAACAACTGAAACAACCTAGCTGCCCTAGGCTGCAGCCAAATAGGGTGCTTAGAAAAGTATCATTTGCACAGGTTCTCTGGCATGTTATTGGATTATTGTCAAAGTCTAAAGCCAATCGGGACCCATTTTGGAACCATTCTAAAATCAACAGTGTTGGGACTGCATTTCCTTCTGGTTGACCTGAAATGGTCCAAATGAAACTGTAGTTGTGGCACAGAACTAGTATCAAAAACTAGTATCTGCTGCCAAAAACATCACATCCATCTCTAGTTTTGTATTTTTATTAGCTTTGGCTGATATACCAACTGTGTACTTTTCTGGAAGAAAGTGACCTTAAAACAGTGGTACATATGCTGGTAACCTCCAGGCTTGACTATTGCAATACACTTTGGGCTGTGTTTGTACATCGTCCAGAAACTGCAATTGGTGCAAAACACAGCAGTCAGATTGGTCTCTGGGATAACCCAAAGGGATCATATCACTCCTGTCTTAAAAGAACTACACTGGCCGCTGCTATGTTCCCAGGCAAAATACAGAGTGCTGATTATTACCTGTAGAGCCCTTAATGGCTTGGGCTCATTTATCTAAAATAACACCTTCTTCATTATGAACCCTGCTGCCTATTAAGGTTGTCAGACAGGGGTGTGCACAAACCCAAAATTGTGATTCAACTCAAATTTTAATTGAATTTGAGCGAAACTGTGTACTACCAAAGGGGTTTGGTCAAACCAGCTGGCTGGTCCAGTCAGTTTGACCAAACCATTTCAGCAGTTTGGGTGGCTAATACTTGTAAAGGGGCATCTGGTGAGGATTCCCCTTTACAAGTATGGGGTGGGGGACCCTATCAATGAAGAGGTGGATGGGTGAACACAGTGGGAGAGAGATAGTTAGATGCTTTCCCGGGTGGTCTCTACACCTGCTCACTCAATAAATGAAAAGTGTGCCATCAAGTCTATTTTGGCTCCTGGCGCCCACAGGGCCATGTGGTTTTCTTTTGGTAGAATACAGGAGGGGTTTGCCATTGCCTTCTCCCATGCAGTAGGAGATGATGCCTTTCAGCATCTTCCTGTATCACTGCTGCCTGACATAGTACCAGTGGGGATTCGAACCAGCAATCTTCTGCTTGTTAGTCAAGCATTTCCCTGCTGCACCATTAGGTGGCTTGCTCATTCAATACTAACTCAATAAAAAGACTTATGCTCCTCCTTTTTTCTTACTTCCCCTTATAGTCTTATAGTCTGACCATTATCCAGTTTTAATACTTAGACTTTTATGCATTTTTGTCTTTTTATGTCTTTTCATCTTTTTACACCCATTTTATGCCCTTTTTTGCACTTTTATGACTTTTATGCCTCTTTAGGCTTTTATGCCCTCAAGCTTCTTGTGTACTTTCTATTATTAAGTACTGTACAACATGTAATCACTCTGTGTAATTTTTATCTCCTCTTATTTCTAGTATGTAATCACCTCTTGTACTTTATGCTGGTCTATAACCAAAATAAAGATTGATTGATTGACTGAGATGCTTACCTGGTCAGAGCGACTACTTGCTGCCACTCCCCCGTCTGGCACAGCCCCCTTTAGGAAGCTGCCCACACAGCTGCAGCATATGCATTTGTGCTAATGCAGATACCATTTGCGATTTGCATGGCCATGCAAATATTGTCCACGCATGTGCGGACAGCGCAACTGCTCCACCACCATGCAGGCGGCTTCCTAAAGAAGACAGAGCATGCACTTGGGGCCGTACCAGAGGGGGGAGTGGTGGTGCTGGCAGCAGCTGTACTGGCCAGCTACTATTTATTTATCTATCTATCTATCTATCTATCTATCTATCTATCTATCTATCTATCTAATTTGTACACCGCCCCAAACTTTTGTCTCTGGGTGTTTTACAATAACATAAAACCAGTTAAAAACATATACAAAAACTTTAAAACAATTTAAAAATTTAAAAATAAACCAGAGATTAAAACCCAAAAATATTAGGAAGCTGAGAAAGCTTGAGCGAAAAGATGGGTTTTCAGGTGTTTTTTGAAAATAGCCAGAGATGGGGAGGATCGTATCTCAGCAGGGAGCACATTCCACAATCTTGGGGCAGCGACCGAGAAGGCCCATCTCTGTGTAGCCACCAAATGTGTTGGCGGTAACTGGAGCCGGATCTCCTCAGATGACTTCAATGGGCGGTGGGGCTTGTTATGAAGAAGACGCTCTCTTAGATACCCAGGGCCTAAGCCGTTTAGGGCTTTGTAAGTTATAACTAGCACTTTGTATTTTGCCTGGAAACCTATTGGCAGCCAGTGTAACTCCATCAGTAAAGGAGTGACATGGTCTCTCCAAGATGACCCAGAGACCAACCTGGCTGCAGCGTTCTGAACCAACTGAAGTTTCTGTACAAAGGCATTACAAGAGTCAAGTCTGGAGGTTACCAACAGATGTACCACTGTTTTGAGGTCGTTGATCTCAAGAAACGGGCACAGCTGGCGTATCAGCCAGAGCTGATAGAAAGCACTCCTGGCCACTGCCTCAACCTGAGAAACCAGGGAGAGGAGGGAATCCAGAAATACTCCCAGACTACAAACCTGTTCCTTTTGGGGAAGTGTGACCCCATCTAGAACAGGCAGCTCAAAATTGTCTCTAGAGTTCTGACCCCGCACAATAAGTACCTCCATCTTATCTGGATTCAGCTTCAGTTTATTCTCCCTCATCCAGCCCATTACTGTTTCCAGGCAGGCATTTAGGATGATTCAAAGCTGTTTAATTTGGGTGATTAAATGGGCCATTCACATACTTCAATTTTATTGTTATTACAGCCAATGGCCTCTCATTACAACAGGACCACACAGAAAACTATACATCCCGTCACATCAGTAGCATCAATAGAAACTACAATAGGAACAATACAATAAAAACTACAGTATCGTACATAAGAAAGTTTCAAATAAATAAAATCTGTTCACCCTCCTAATGTGCTATGCCCACATCTACCCTCTCAATATTTCTTCTGCGAAGTTTACTTGCAATGCAAAGAAACTTGGCAACTCTTCCAGAGATGAAATCGTCCAAGTCTGCGAGTAAAAACTCCACTCTCTCCTGGCCTGAGGTCAATCTATGGTCTCTTAAAAGAGGAGAAATTAATTCTTCTCTTAGATCCTTATAAAAACAGCAACTCAGCAAAACGTGTTCAGTAGATTCAACCTCTCTCGCTTGACACAGGCAGGCATTTAGGAGAATATGCCAGCTCCAGAAGAAGTTGACATGGAGAAGTAGATCTGGGTGTCATCAGCATACTGGTAACACCCAGCTCCAAATCCAAATAAACTCTATTGCCACCGCCCGCCCACCCCACATTCGTTACCGAACTGGTTCACCTGAACTAGTCCTGTTTTGGTTTGATCACGGACCGAACAGCCCCCAGTTTGGTCCGCGTTCAAACCTCTGAACCGGCCTGGTTCAAGGCGAACCAGTTCAGCAATGAAACATTCGTGCACAGTCTTATTGTCAGAGTTGCTTCATTTATGGTTATCACTGGCTCATCTGGTGTTAACCCAGCATCGGGTCTTTTCTGTAGCTTCACCAAGGCTGTGGAATACACTCCCTGTTGAAGTAAGAGTTGCACCATCTCTGATGACCTTCAGAAGAGCACCAAGGAAACACCTGTTCAGTCAGGCTTTTAGTTGATTTCTAAAACTTAACTGTTAACTTAACTTAAGCTTTTAAATTTTATAAATGTTTTAACCATTGTGAACCCTCCTGAGACCTGGTTAAAGGCAGTATAAAAATGAGTTAATTAACTAGCATCCTGTCTTCTCCCTAATAACATGTAGCAATTAAATGTTTGATGTCACATCATCATACTGTGAGTTTCCGTACTATTGATACACATCATGCAATGATGCCACATCATTTCATTACTATACATCATGGGGGAGAGAACGGGGGACTTAGTCATGGAGTCAGAGTTTTCAGAGACAGCCTTGCATTTCTGGTAATGGCAAGTTCTCCCTATAGACAATTCTTTCATGTGCATTTTATTTTTATCGATTTTTACACTGCTTTCCTATCAAGAAATTTAAAACAGCTTACAAAAAATAAATGGTTACAGTATAAAAACATAACTTTATCATAATTACCCACACATAAATTGAGTGGTCATCAGAGGCGTAACTATAGGGGGGGCAGGGGGGCACGTGCCCCGGGCGCCATCTTTTCTGGTCACTTGGGGGGCGCCGCCATGACCATTTTTTTTTTAATTTTAAAAATTTTTTGTTAATACAAATGTTTCCTGCTCAGTGCAGCAGTGCTGCAGCAGTCAAGGGAGCGCGTCGGTGCCCCCTTCCCCATGAGCGGTCCCTTCCGCGCCGCCTGCGCCCCCCCATTGCTTTGCTGGCGCCTGGCGGCCAGTCAGTGGCCTGGCTTGGCGGCGGCGGGCGCTTGTGAGGAAAAACCTAAGGGGGGGTGTGGTGGGGGGGCGCCATTTCAGTGCTTGCCCCGGGCGCCATTTTCCCTAGTTACGCCTCTGGTGGTCATAAATATAGCAGCATCTTCTCCAACAGCAAAGTGGCACACCAGGAGTAATAAACCAGGAAATGAGCGCTGTATGAGCCCTTTCTCACAAATAGTGAGAAAGGGCAATAAGGTTTTCAGGGAGGAAGCCAAGGAGGAAGCCCTGAAGAGCTTTCCTCCCCGCAAACGAGCAGTTTCCCTTCCTTAGGCGGGCAGATCTCCCGCCCAGATGAGGACCGGCTGCTGCCAGTAGCTCCAAGGATCAAGGTGCCAGGATGTGTCACCCCACATAGCCCTGCCCCATGGAGCTCCAATAATGTACCACATGAGTGTGCAGGTGCATGAGTGCCTGGTGCATTATGGGGATCCCCTTCCTTTCCCTGAGGGTGCTAGGTTTGGCTAGCCGTGGCTACTTGCAACCACAGCTAACAGACGACTGAAAAAATGAGGTTAAGGAAGCGCTTGCTCCCTTAACCTTGTTTAAGATGGAGGCGCCATAGGCGAGTTTGCCGCCATGGTGCCACCAGGATCAGGCCCAATCCCAGCAGTACACACACACCTGCAAAACCAGGCTGGGCTTCCTTAGCCCGGTTTTGCATGCATGTGTGAATAGCCTCTTAGTTTATCCAGTCCAGAGTTTTCAGCTGTGGAATGGCTTGTGCACATGGTTTCTTGCCTCTCATAGTTCCCATTGGGGCCTTCTGGTGTCTGCTGGGGTCTGATCTCTCATATTTCTTGGTATACCAAATGAAAACAGAGCAGTTTCAAGCTATTTATTTAGCTAATGGTCACACCTGTTACTGCCCAACCCCTCTGGGTTACAAAACAATTAAAAATTGATGGGTTACAAGGGGAGAAAATTTAATTGGCCTAAACTTTTGAAGGAAAAGCAGTAGAGGGGTCTGGGAGATCTTGTAAGTGACATGTGGGAAAGCAATTTTGAGAAACAAGTGGAATCTAGTTACCTTTGTGTACAACAGTGGTGGATAGAAATGTGTAAAGATAAAGTGTGCCATTGAGTTGGTGTCAACTCCTGGTGACCACAGAACCCTATGGTTGTCTTTGGTAGAATACAGGAGGGGATTATAATTGCCTTCTCCTGTGCATTATGAGATGATACACAAAAATGTGCATGTACAGAAATACAGCACTGAAATACCCCAATAGCGGTAGAATCAGGCTGAAGAGCTCAGTCCAAATCTGATAGCTGTAGCTGCTTGAATTCAATGTTCTTAGGCTGCCTTCGGACACAATGCCAAACCGAAGGCAACTATGCAAGAGGTTCGATTTCGTGGTTGCGGTTTTGTCACCCAAATGACCCAAGGTTTTTGACCCCTAAACCATAATCTGAACCTTGGGTTTGTAATGAGTTTCACTGCTGGAACCTAAGGTTTCAAGGCAGCATTGTGTCATCCAAATTCTTCTGCAATTGTAACCTGGGTTTTGTGCTGTGGCTGCTCCCAAAACCATAGAGAGGGTGGCTCAGACCAGTCCAGAAATGTGTCAGCTCTATGCCTACTGTGCTTCTCACTGACTTCCTCTCTGATCAGTTGACCTGCCTTCCAAAGTCTCTGCACTCTTCCTCCCATTGTTCAGCCATGGGACACTGCATTGCCACGTTCCAAACTTCAGTGCATATAAAGGGAGAAAACCACATCTGGGAAAGCCTACTTTCACTGCCACTTATGGTACCCCCTTTTTCAATCTGCACAAAAAGGATGGGATGACAAGACGGGCACAGCAGGAGAGGTCTCCAGCAATAAAGGGCTGCAGATGTATGTGCACAAAAACATGGAGCCCCAGTGTACACATGCCTGCGCACAGACATCTTCAGCACTTTATTTCTGTCCACCAGGAAGTGGGCTACTTGGTTGTTTCCCAACAAAAATCACACATGCCAGGGAAGTGATACCATGTCGCTTGCAAGAAATACCAATATGCCAATCCCATGCAGAAATGCACGGAAACCCTGTCTGTGGAAACCTTGCTGTTGACCAGTCATTTAAAGAAAGAGACAGCATGTATCACCACAAATCTCCTGTCTGCATCTGTCCATTTGCTTGTGTTACTTGCGGGACCTGCAACACACAGTTTGGTACATTGTCTGGAACGCAGGACCTTTAATTGCAGTTTCCATAGAAGATGTTTTGACAGCTTCCATCCAGGGAAGGGGAGGGGGCACATGTACAAGGAACCCCTTCATTAATAACACACCTGATCAAGTGTGGCTGCCCAGCAAAATGTCCTTTCTAAGGTGTTGCATGTGGAGTGTGGTCAGTCAGCAGGACATTGAATTCCCTGGATGCCTGGATAGTGCTTGTATTATTACGGTTCCCATAGACAGTGCTGCTCCTGCCAACTGCATAGAGTGCTCCCCTAAACACTGCATGTATATGTATGTGTATCCAAATGTCCAGTCCCCAAAGACTTGGAGGTATGGTACCATGTGAGCCAGCAAAGGAAAGTCTCCTATCAGTAAGATAACCCACAGTTTGGGTTATAAGATAACCCATAGAATTATTAAGTGGTTCTGTTCTATTTTTTGTACCAGTTTTTAGGGGAAGGGGAACCAGCCCCTTCCCCTTGGGTGAAAGCATGCAGTCTTGGCCACACCTCATGGAAATAACTGTCCTGGGTTACAGCTGGATATTGGTTACAGGGATGGTCTCAAGAGGCCAGTGTGATGAGAAAATGTGCAATAGATGTACGTATCTTCTCCCAAGGATCGCTCTCTCATAAGAATGATAGTCCATGGCAACCTGCACGTAGGCCAGAGGGCTGTTCCCTGCAAGCCCTGTGAAAGGGTACCCTGTCAACACCTTTCCCAGCCCCAGTGACTGCCGCAAAGCAGGAGTAGGGATGTGCACGAACTGGTCCGCAGGCCATGTAAAAGGCTTGTGAACCGGTTCGCATGTGGCCGGTCCGGTGGTCTGACGCCGGGTGTGTGTGTGTGTCGCTTTAAGGGGGGGTACTTACCCCTCCCGCCGCTTTTCCCCCTCCGGCGCTCCAGTTTTTAGCCAAATCTTCAGGGCGGCAGCGTCCTTCCCTGCTGTCCCTGCCCCCATGTTTACTGCTAACAGTGACTTACGCGGTGCACACACAGTGACGTGCATGATACACACACAGTGATGTGCACAGCATGCGTGCACATTGGCAGTGGGAGGAGGAATGCTGCCACCCCAAAAATTTGGCTAAAAACTGGAGCGCCGGAGGAGGAAAAGCGGTAGGAGGGGTAAGTACCATCCCCCCGCCCTTAAAGCGACACACACACCTGGCATCGGACCACGCCTCTGCAGTCCATGCACATCACTAAGCAAGAGTCCAAGCTGGCAGTCTGATCTCCCTGTAACACATACCCATGTGGGTGTTTTTGCCCTGCACGGCCACCTGGCTTGCCAGGGATTGCTTTAATCCACAGGTGCCCTGCCCCGAGATGCCCCACAGTGACTGATTTACATATGCTGCTACACCAGTCCCAGCCTGGGATGTTTGGATGTGGACTATGATCTATCCCGGTGTTTCCATATTATGCACACCTGAAACTGCCCAGACACATGGAGCAGACCAGACTCCTTGGGAGTCTGGAAGGGTTGAGTGTGGGAAGGTACAGAGTATGAGTTCTATTATTAACCAGAGATACCAAGGTCCCACATCTGTAGGGCTTCTTAGAGTTGGATGGCCTACCTCATGAGAGTACAGTCCAATGCAGACCTGAAGCTCATGGAGCCTCTGATCCTCCCCAGTGGACTGGCCCTCTCACGAGAGGGCTAATCCATATCTGACAAACTGACATGGGGGCAGGAGTGTGTTGGGGCTTCCTGGACTGCTTGACCCAGGTCTACCATTCCAGTGGGCTTTGTCACAGTGGGCCAAACCCCAGGATCCTTTATCCACCCTCATTTACATGTTCCCTCCTAGGAAGTCATCATTACCCTTTCCAGACCTAACAGGAAACTAGTGCCCCTCTACATCCCACAGTAGTTGTGCTTCTGCAAGATTTATGGCTGTGAGGCCCTTGCAAGGTGGTGCAAGTGGTGCAAGGAAAGGGTTTAAATGCCCTTAAATATACCAAAAAGGCACGATCACACTGGGCACACTCCCTTTGAAGATATTGGCTTATGGTTGCCACTCTACTAACATTCTGATGCCTTGCTTGCTGTCTGGCGATGTGAGTGCTATTGAATTTGCTGGCATGTGGCCTTAGCAAACCAGGAAGAGGGAAGAGCCTCCCTGCCCACAAGCCAGAGGCTGCAAGACTGCCGCTTGATGATTGTCTGTGGGATGATTCCCGGGCTCACAGATAAACCATAGGTCCGTCTACCCAAGGTTTCACGCTTCATCCAAAGGCAGTCTTAGTTTACTGCAAGAGAGGCCCATGATTCAAACCTCCAATATGACATTTGAATTCCAGCATACTGTGGAATAAAGTGCAAAGTTCTGCTTTGAATCAGAGCTCTCCACAAATCAGACATGGATTAGCAGAAGCATATTGGAGAGATCCGATCAGTTCTCTTTACGTCTGTACTGGAAACACAAATGTCCATCAGAGATTGCATTATAGCAAGAAAAAGATGGGATGATGGCAAATGGACGGGCAACTTGATTTGCAAAATTCAAGCCAATTAATCACATTGCAAAGCCAATATTAAGCCTATAGAAAAAATAAGGAAGAATTAAATCCCTATTGTAGTTGCTTTAAAAAAATCAGTGGACACAAATATCAGCAAGAAAATGTAGGGGGAGGCAGTAATGGTTTAATAGACTGTGGAATGGCTGTTTGGGGGGGGGGAGAAAGAGTGAAAAAAGAAAAAGCAGATGGCAGTACCTTCCCAGGAGCCATAAAATTTCATGGTGTATTTTCTAACCAAGGCTTGCTGTAATTCAAGCCTGGAGGCCAACTTTCACTGACACTGGGGGACAGAGCAAGGCCAAAGTGGAGTCCTAACAAAAGACGGACACTTAATAGAGATGCAGGCTCTGGCAGCAGGAAAAGAAATCCTACACACTTGGTCAGATGAGTCCTGTGTGCAGCTGTGGCAAATCTTTGGAAGCAAAATAAAGAGAAATGGGATGAATGTGTATTCAGTTCTTGTATTTGCTCAAGATTTTCAGGAGCATGTTGTTGTATTAATAAAACAACAACCCATCCTAGAAAGGTGTACATGTAATTGATAAGTGCATGAACATATTCAGGCCAGGGGTCTCACTGAAATCCAGGCACTATGATCAGGTCAGTGCAGTAGGTAGCCATCAAGTGCTACATGTATCCCTTCTCAATTGTATGTAGAACTTTTGCAGAAATTCAATGTCTAAATCCTTCCAGTTCCTTTGAGTGTGTTGCCTACACACTTGCACGTGACTTGACAGCATTACAAAACAATATGAACTGGTCAAAAGATGCAACCTCCCAGACCAGCTTTGAGCAACACAAAATATTGAGTATCAGGTCTGGGAAAGTCCTGTGCATGTGGTTGTGGAATACTCCTGCCAGAGAAGAAAATCCTGGGCTAAACAGACCAAATGTCTGACTCAGCAGATGACACCTTCAAATGTTCATATGAAATGGGTTACATAATTCTTGCAGGTTTATGTATACTTCAGCGGCAGCTGGTGTGGGCACCGGCAGGGGGTGGGGGTGGGAGGCACCTTTAACCGTAAATTACTAGGTGCTTACCTCTCTTCCCACCCCACCTGAAAGCTGTTTTGAGCAGCAGCACACCACCCAGCACCTACTGTGGTAGAGGTAGTGGCTCATCCACTCAGCTGACAGAGGCCATTTGTGTGGCCAGCAAAGGTGTAGAGGCCAGCTGAGTAGTGGAGCTGATCCTCCACCACAGCAGGTGCTGGGTGATGTATCGCTGCTCAAAACAGCTTTCAGGTATGGTGGGAGGAGAGGTAAGTGGTGCACCTAGTAACTTACAGTTAAAAGTGCACCTTCAATACTGCAAGGTGGTGCAACATAATCAGTCCAATCTAAAAGGGGAGAGGTGTCC
The DNA here is from genome assembly GCF_027244095.1 of Hemicordylus capensis. Taxonomy (NCBI): domain Eukaryota; kingdom Metazoa; phylum Chordata; class Lepidosauria; order Squamata; family Cordylidae; genus Hemicordylus; species Hemicordylus capensis. The sequence goes on from NC_069658.1 coordinate 384,707,305, forward strand.
CAAGATGCCAGCACTCTGCTGACCAATGCCATCAAATGACCACTTTCTTTGCTCACAGTCTCGCTGACATTGGTGATGACCACTGATGATTTATTTCATATATTCATTTTAACAATATATATTCCTCCTTTCTACCGAAAATGGCCACTTACAAATCCAAGCACAATTTAAAAACCAAAACATACCAACAGCAATATATCACTAAAGTAGTAACAAGATTAGTCACAGCACGAAGACCTAGCAAAAGTTAAAAAGCCTTCTGAAAAAAACAATGGTGACATAACAACACTCCTAATAGCTTCAAACAAACAAGCATACACATGGACTCTATGAATGATATAGTTAAGGGTTTTTTTTTTTTGCGGCATCAGAAACTCATTTAAGCCTCCTAAACATAGCTACCTTAACTTTCAGAGGTAGAGCTATGTTAGTCTGCAGCAGCAAAAATAACTAAGAGTTTCATGGCACTTCAATGGCTAAAAAGCCACTTAATGGCACAGCGGGGAAGCAACCTGCCTAGAGAACAGGAGGCTGTTGGTTTGAATCCCTGCTGGTGTGTTTCCCAGAATGTGGGAAACTCCTATATCAGGCAGCAGCGATATAGGAAGGTGCTGAAAGGCATCATCTCATACTGCACAGGAGAAGGCAATGGTAAACCATTCTGGTATTCTACCAAGAAAACCACATGGCTCTGTGGTTGCCAGGAGTAGACACTGACTTGACCGCACAACCTTTCCTTTCCTTTTCAATGGCTAACACATATATTGTAGCATACGGTTTTGTGGGCTACAGTCCATTTCATCTGATGCATATATATACATGAGTTCAGGAAAGAAAGCAAGGCCACATCCGTATGTAATGTAGAACCACGGTCCAATGGACCTGCGGTTCCGCCACCCCCACCCACCTATTCCAGCTCTCCAATCCGCAATCAGACATACTGGAGAGCATCCTCTCTGCAGTCAGTGAGACTGCAGAGAAGTGGGGGAGCTGGCTGTGTGGGCTTCCTTCTTGCTTGAAGGAGAGCCCACAGAGCCAATCAGAGAGGGAAAGAGGGTGGAGGTTCCTCCTGCAACTCCAGTCCAGGCACATGCAGCCTCCAGTGCTGTATTTGGATAGCAGGGAGGCTCCATGGACTCTCAGTTTGGAGCAGTGAAACTCACTACAAACTGAGGGTTCAAATTGGAGTTGCATCAGCACAACCTCAGGTTGCGCTACTGACGGGACCATAGTTACACCCATTCAAATGTAACAATAAGGAAACAACGGGTCCCTGCAACTCCAGTCCCCCGTTATGTGTGAATGAACATAAGAACAGCCCTGCTGGATCAGGCACAAGGCCCATCTAGTCCAGCATCCTATTTCACACAGTGGCCCACTAGATGCCTCCGAGGAATCCACAGGCAAGAGGTATGTGCATGCCCTCTCTCCTGCTGTTGTTCCCCTGCAACTGGTATTGAGAGGCTGGAGATGGCCCACAGCCATCAGACTAGTAGTCATTGATAGACCTATCCTCCATGAATCTGTCTAAGCCCCTTTTAAAGCCATCCAAGCTGGTGGCCATCGCCACATCCCATGTCAAGGAATTCCATAGATTAATTATGTGCTGTGTGAAAAAGGTATTCTGCTTGTCGGTCCTAAATTTCCCAACCTTCATGGGGTGACCCCTGGTTCTAGTGTTGTGAGAGAGGGAGAAAAATTTCTCTCTGTATACCCTCTCCAATCCATGCATAATTTTATACACTTTGATCATGTCTCCCCTTAGTCACCTCTTTTCCAAGGTAAAGAGTCCCAGATGCTGTAGCCTAGCCTCATAAAGAAGATGCTCCAGGCCCCTGATCATTTTGGTTGCCTTCTTCTGAATCTTTTCCAGTTCTACAATATCTTTCTTAAGATAGAGTGACCAAAGCTGTACACAATACTCCAGATGTGGCAGTGCCATAGATTTGTATAAGGGCATTATAATAGTAGCAGTATTATTTTCAATCCCCCTCCTAATGATTCCTAGCATGGAATTAGCTTTTTTCACAGCTGCCGCACACTGAGATGACACTTTCAACGAGCTGTCTACCACAACCCCAAGATCTCTCTCCTGGTCAGTCACTGACAGCTCAGATCCCATCAATGTATATGTGAAGTTGGGGTTTTTTGTCCCAATGTACAACACTTTACACTTGCTTACTTTGAACCGCATTTGCCATTTTTTGCCCCAATGTACATCATTTTACACTTGCTTACTTTGAACTGCATTTGCCATTTTGTTGCCCAGTCCCCCAGTTTGGAGAGATCTCTTTGGAGTTCCTCACAATCCGTTGTGGATTTCACTACCCTAAATAGTTTAGTGTCCCAGTACCGATCCCTGGGAGACCCCACTTCCTACCATTCCTCCATTGTGAAAACTGTTCATTTATTCCTACTCTCAGTTTACTGTTCTTCAACCAGTTACTGATCCACACATGAACCTATCCCCTTATTCCATGACTGCTAAGTTTACTCAAGAGCCTTTGGAGAGGAACTTTATCAAAAGCTTTTTGGAAGTCCAAATATACCATGTCAACCAGATCACCTCTATCCACATGCCTGTTGACACTCTCAAAGAACTCCAAAAGTTTAGTGAGGCAAGACTTTCCCTTGCAGAAGCCATGCTGGTTCTCCTTCAACAAGGCCTGTTCTTCTATATGCTTAACAATTTTGTCCTTAAGTATGCTTTCCATCAATTTACCTGGCACCGAAGTTAAACTGACCGGTCTGTAATTTCCTGGATCGCCCTGGATCCCTTCTGGAAAATTGGAGCCACATTGGCTACTTTCAGGTCCTCTGATTTGTACGGACAAGTTTATATTTTTGCTAGATCAGCAATTTCACAATTGAGTTCCTTCAGAACTCTTAGGTGGATGCCATCTGGCCTTGGTGATTTGTTAATTGTTAGCTTTTCAAGACAGTTTAGAACATCTTCCCCTTGTCACCTCAAATTCACCAAGTTCCTCAGCTGCTAAACCTGAAAGACTCAATTCTGGAGAGAGTATATGGTCACTATCCTCCACTGTGAAGACAGATGCAAAGAACTCATTCAGCTTCTCTGTAATCTCCTTATCATCCTCAGGGGCGTATCTAGAGTGAAGCACGCAGGGGATGTGCCCTGGGTGCCACTTGAAGGGGGGCGCCATTTTTTAAAATTTTAAAATTTAAAAAATGGCCACAGAAAACAAAATGGCCACCGTGCATGCTCAAATGGCCTCTGTGAGGCCCTAGGCCATGCCAGGCCTCAAAGAGGCCATTTGAGCATGCACGATGGCCATTTTGTTTTCAGCGGCCATTTTTTAAACAAAATTTATTTTTAAAAATGGCCACTGCACATGCTCAAATGGTCCCTGCAAGGTCCTAGAGGCCAGCAGGGGGAGGGGGAACCTTTGCAGACCTCCCCCCAACGGCCTTTAGGAAGCCCCCCAAAGGAGCAACAGGTAATTTTTTTAAAATAATAATAATAATATAATATGTCACTGTACACATATTTAGTTTGGCACTATGTACAGAGAATCAGGGCTTGTGAATACTGAGCTGAAGCATATGAGCTAGGATTGTATTCATTTCCTCTTACTTTGCTTCTTCTGATAAGTGAGTTAAATGTGATGTCTTAATAATATGGCTATTAATGGTGAGTTTGTCTTTGAAGCAGTGTGAAATCCTTAGTATTAAGGCCCACTGGGAGTTTCTTGCTCTCTTTCTCTCATTTTAACTGTCTTTCTGAAATACTAGATTATATTCCAAGCAGTGACACAGTTTACTCTGCATATCCTTTAATTATTTTCAGAGTATCTGGGAAAACTCAAATTCTCCATTTATTTTTAAAACTTAGTAATAGTGATGCTACAATGCATAGTAGAGAATTAGACAAGCACTTCTGTTTAGTTTTCCAAGTACACTTCCACATACTATTTGGGTATTTCATGAGCCCCAGCATAATGAAATTTGTAGCTTTCCAGCATTTTTTTGGTCTGGCTACGTCCACTGCTAAATAGTTTTTGAAATATTAAAAGATTAACGATCTTGACTTGTATTTTTGAGCTGATATTATGGTAAAGTTATCTGAAAGATGTGTGTCAGATGTTTGGACAGGGGGTGCAATTTCAATGCTTGCCCTAGGCTCTATTTTCCCAGGATACGCTTCTGATCCGCCTTAATAATCCCTCTCACACCCTCATCATCTCAGGGTCCAACCGCCTCCCTGATGGGTTTTCTACTTCTGATATATTTAAAGAAGTTTTTGTTATTCCCCTTGACACTTTTAGTGATATGGTCCTCAAACTCTCTCTTTAGGTCCCTTATTGTGTCCTTGCATTTCTTTTGCCAGAGTTTCTGGTCCTTCCTGTTTTCTTCATTTGGGCAGGACTTCCATTTTCTGAAGGAAGTCTTCTTCCCTTTTATAGCTTCCCTGACTCTACTTATTAGCCACACTGGCATCCTCCTGAACTTGGTGGTACCTTTCCTCCTTCTTGGTATACATTCCAACTGTGCTACTAGTACTGTGGTTTTAAATAAGTTCCATGCTTTGTGGAGTGATTTGACCCTCCTGACTTTCCCTTTCAACTTCCTTCTTACCAGTCCCCTCATTTTTGAGAAGTTTCCTCTTCTGAAGTCCAATGCATTTGTGTTGGACTTCCTTGACAATTCTCCACTCGTATATATGGTGAATTGGATCACACTATGGTCATTGCTATCCAGTGGTTCTACAACTCTGACATCTCACACCAGGTCCTGAGCACCACAGAGGATTAAATCCAAAGCCTTCATCTCTCTGGTTGGTTCCGCGACTAACTGTTCTAAGGCACAGTCATTTAGCACATCTAGAAATCTGGACTCTCTGTCATAGCCCGAATGTGAATTTACTCAGTCTATGTGTGGGTAGTTGAAGTCATCCATTATTACTGCCCTTTCTCTCTTTGACTCTTCTCTTATTTGTTTCTCCAACTCCAGTTCACTCTCAGCACTTTGATCCAGAGGACGATAGCATGTCCCTAGTAACACATTTCCTTTCAGTCATCGTAATGTTACCCATAATGATTCTGTGGAGGACTCTAGTCCACCTAGGTTTTCTAGCTTATTGGAATCTATCCCTTCTTTGATATACAGAGTCACTCCTCCCCCAACCCTCCCCTCCCTTTCCCTTCTATAGAGTTTATATCCAGGAATAATTGTGTCCCACTGGTTCTCCCCATTCCAGCAGGTTTCTGTTACACCCACTATATCTATGTTTTCATTAGTAACCAAGTACTCCAGCTCACCCATCTTGGCTCGGAGGCTTCTGGCATTGGTATACAGACACCTATATGCCGGGTCCCTAACCTGGTGTTGGCGTGTGCTATCCCCCTTACCATCATTTAACCTATTTGGCAAGCTGTCCTGTGTTTTCTTCTGCTCAACTCCTGGCTCTACTCTGTCCCCTTCTGGTTTATCCAAAACATGTTCACCCTCACACCTTAGGGGATTTTGCCGGCAAAAGCAGATGCCACCCTGTTCCCTCCAGCAACACCCCCAGGCATCATTTTAAAAGCTGCTCTGCGACCTTCTTGATTTTTAGTGCCAGCAGTCTGGTTCCAGTTTGGTTCAAGTGGAGCCTGTCCCTTTTGTACAGACTTTGCTTCCCCCAAAATGTATCCCAGTGCCTAAGAAATCTAAACCCCTCCTCCCGGAACCACTGTCTCATCCACGCATTGAGACCCCTCATCTCCACTTGTCTCGCTGTCCCTGTACATGGAACAGGTAGCACTTCAGAGAACACTACCCTGGGGGTCCTGGAATTCAGTATGCTACCTAGCAGCCTAAATTTGGCTTCCAGGACCTCCCGACTGCATTTCCCAACATTGTTGGTGCCAACGTGCACCACAACAGCTAACTCCTCCCCAGCACTGCCCAACAGCCTAGATTATTAATAAAGTTTTTGTGTTTAACTGCATCTGTCTGGGATTCAGAAACTACTTGTTGGAATACTTGTTTGATTATTAATGTTCATGCAATGTTCATGTTTTTATTTTTTTTATTTTCTCTGTATTTTTAAACTGCCTAAAGGGGTGTGTGTGTGTGTGTGTGTGTGTGTGTGTGTGTGTGTGTGTGTGTGTGTGTGGCAGTTTACAAATATGTTAAATAAATAAATAAATAAATAAATAAATGTAGCCTCAAAAACTAGAAAAGGAATAAGGAAAGAAGAAGAATCCAAGGAAAAAAATTAAGAAACAAGTGAAAGGCATTAATTTTTTTGTGTTTGAATGTAACTTCATTCAACTGAGCAGATCTCTGACCTGGAGCATTATCTGAAAGCAGCATGTATGGGACATCGTATCTTGTTGCCATGGAGGCTAGCTAGTTCTGCGGTCAAGGACTGAAAGGAATTCCTGGGAGATGAACTTCTGCTGGAGTGTTTCATCGTGTATGTATTTTTGTTGGTAGAATGGTAGGAGTCAAATAGCAGCCGCATTAATGTGGCTGTAGCCCATCTCTATAAGTTGCTAATAGCCAAGCAGATACAAAGGAGATGAGTAAAAGGAAACAGTTCTGTTCATTATATTCAGTTCATTTGGTAGTCAGCCAGGAAAACAACATGGGCTGTTTTCTTCCCATAGCTGCCTTGTGTGTCTTCCATAAACTACTGGAAAGGGGGAACCGTATGCTTGAGCATACATTCATTGGCTTTTCTGGCACTTCCTACGATAAGCCCCCAGGTGATCAACCATGTGAGGTGAACAGCCTTGAGATTCCATTGCTGAAGTTTGTAAACCATCAGCACTGGTAACAAACCTCCAAGCGTACTCTGATTCTCACAGAGGGGAATTGCCAAGTCTGACATGAGGCTGTTTGGAATCCCCATGTTTACAGTGCTGTCTCCAAATGCTAGGCAGCCTGCAGCAGCATTTTCACTAATGAGCATTTCCCAGGAAAGGTTAAAGGAGGGTCAAGGTTTTAATTAAGAACACGGGCCCTTTGACGGTGCTGTTTTGACAAACAAAATAATATTTGCAGAAAGTCGAGGCAGATAATAGGGTGAACTCATCGTCACAGTGTCTGTCTGAAGCAAGGCCTTGTGGGCCGGAAGACCATCGCCATTGCATCTGGGAAGCTGAAAAAAGGCTGCTTGCACATTTTTAAGGGGCAAATCACTGCATTTAATAGAGAGAGAGCAAGGAAAAATAAATGTGGCTGTATTAAATTATCAGTTTGCCTTCGTAAATATGCTAAGATATGCCACATGAGGTGGGGGAGGATACAAACCATAAGTGGGGACTCCAAACTCTCAGTTTGTAACTTTTAAAATAATCTTTAATTTGAAACTTTTAAACATTTATATAAATAATTTTAAATGTTCTAGCCTGGCCTGTAAACTTGTTTAATTGAACTTGTTTAATTTTATTAGTCTTTTATTTTACGTTGTATCTATTTTATTAATGTTGTGAGCCACCCCGAGCAGTAGTGCACTGGAGGGGCAGGGTATAAATATTTTAAATAAAATAAAATAAATAAACAGCTGACATACTGCACAGAGAACGGAGGGCGGAAACAGACTCCACTTGAGATAGACGTATCTGTAGAGCATGCAATTGTGCAGGAGTTTGTAGGAGCAGAACAGATCTCTCTATGCCGCAACAGGGGTCTATTTTTTACCTCCTTGTAGCAGGGAAGGCAGGGTCTGCTTTTGTCCTCCATTTCCTGTGCATACATCAGCCCATGTTACCACAGGGGAGTTACCCCAGAAATGTTTAACTCAGTCTTGTGGACCAACAAACCTAGTTGTTTCCAGGGCTAGCAAAACTCTACACCAGTACTGTTCGCCTAACACAGAGAGTGAGTTTTATCTGATCTCAAATACAACTAAGGAATTATAAAAATCCATTAAGGTCATTCTCATGACCTTAGCTGTGGGGCTGGGGTGGTGGTGGTATGCCTTCTCCCCACATGTGCCTTACCTGCCTTCCCCCGACACGAGTGTCTGCCCTCTGAGGCTTTGCTGAGTTGTGCTCCCACACAGTTAGCACGGCAACAGAGTCCTGAGCTGGAATTGGGAGGAGGAAGTCCTCCCACATCCCAGAGTGCACCACACGGAGCACCTGCTCTCAGTAGAGCAGCCACTCCACTCTGCACAGCGGGATGTGGGGAAGCCCAGCTACCCAGCAGCGATCACACACATGGTCGCCTGCTGAGGTAGAATGAGCCGTCGGTTTGTTCTGCCTCGGTAAAAAGCCAGATAGAGAAGTTGGGCTCTGCAGGTCTGGAGCAGCTGGGAGCAGAGGGCTCCCAGTGCTCCAGATGGCACGCACTGCCTGGGGTAACTCAGGCAGCTCATGTCATGAGAACAGCCTCATTGTCATGCTTTTTATCATCCTGTTGAAGACCACATATTAGTCCTCCAGAGAGCTTTCCAGACTAGCTGCTCATCAGCAGCAAAATGCCGCCGTTTGGGCAAGTCACATTCGAAACGTAAACAGCAGGGGGAGCAATATCGCAGCAACTAACAACCTGAAAAAACAGCAACTTTCTTATGCCAGATATACAACATCCTAGCTCTATATTGCAGCAATTACATTCAAAACAAGGAATGGAAATGTGAACGGTACCCTGCTGTCTGCATTGGGACTGTGGTGTCACGACGCATGAAGTGTGGAAGCACACTTCCGAGATACATCCTGGCCGCGTTGTAGAGTCTAGTCTGGAAAGCACCCAGATTCTTCTTTCCTTTCATCCAAGGGATCATGCAGAAGCAGACAGACAAAAAAATTGGTTGGTTCACAACTAGTTTCTTTAACTACAGATGACGGACTTGTATTTCTTTAGAAACAGGTCATCAGTTTCCACTTTTCCTATTATATACAGATGAAACTCGGAAAATTAGAATATCGTGCAAAAGTCCATTAATTTCAGTAATGCAAATTAAAAGGTGAAACTGATATATGAGACACACACATTACATGCAAAGCGAGATAAGTCAAGCCTTAATTTGTTATAATTGTGATGATCATGGCGTACAGCTCATGAAAACCCCAAATCCACAATCTCAGAAAATTAGAATATTACATGGAACCGAGAAGACAAGGATTGAAGAATAGAACAATATCGGACCTCTGAAAAGTATAAGCATGCATATGTATTCAGTACTTGGTTTGGGCCCCTTTTGCAGCAATTACTGCCTCAATGCGGCGTGGCATGGATGCTATCAGCCTGTGGCACTGATGAGGTATTATGGAAGACCAGGATGCTTCATTAGCGGCCTACAGCAATTCTGCATTGTTTGGTCTCATGTCTCTCATCCTTCTCTTGGCAATGCCCCATAGATTCTCTATGGGGTCAGGTCAGGCGAGTTTGCTGGCAAATCAAGCACAGTACACTGTATACTTTTCAGAGGTCCAATATTGTTCTTTTCTTCAATCCTTGTCTTCTTGGTTCCATGTAATATTCTAATTTTCTGAGATTGTGGATTTGGGGTTTTCATGAGCTGTACGCCATGATCATCACAATTATAACAAATTAAGGCTTGACTTATCTCGCTTTGCATGTAATGCGTCTGTCTCATATATCAGTTTCACCTTTTAATTTGCATTACTGAAATTAATGGACTTTTGCACGATATTCTAATTTTCCGAGTTTCACCTGTACATGAGGCTAGGTTTATTGTGCCTTTTTTAAAAAGCCCATGTGTTTTTTGAGCTGTTCTTCTGCAGCACACATCACACTATGCAAGTAGAACTGATGGATGTGTTCTCCAGATAAATAAGACTATCATCTCTATATTTGGAAATATAACTGTTCAGCAGGCATTAAACAGGAAAAGCTGGTTTCCCAGTACCATTAAAAAGCAGGATATTTAATTTAAAAAGAGACTTATATGTATGTGTGGAGTGACTGTTTCATGCATGTAATTAACTTTTGGAACTTCCTGCTTGGAAATATGCTGAAGGAAGAAGCATATTACATGGTTGCAAAAGAAATCAGGTGTCTAGACTGATGAAAAGTGGAGCCTGAGGGTTTATTGGCCAGAGTCTTGTTCAAGTGTCGTTCAGTAACGGTGTACAGTGTACATGCCACTTTATGCTTACCCTGAAGCATAGGTGGTGATGCAAGTTCTACAACATGAAGTGTAGGTGGTGGAGTTTACCCAGACTCTGAAACTGATTTCTTAGAGCGGAAGCACATTGCTGAGGTTCAAGGGATAGTTCTGGAAGTTCAATGGGAGCACATTGCTGAGGTTCAGAGCAGTTCTGCAGCACACGTGAGCTTCACAAAGCATTTGTGCTCATGTGCAAGAGTGCAAGACCACCCACGCTTCAGGGATAATGCAGAGCAGCATGAAGGCTATCACTATGTGGTGACAAATGTGAGGCACACCCATGGTAGGCTGTTCTGGATGTTGGATACTATTCATAATTACATGGAGGCTCTCTCGCCAGGTTTTGTGTGTTGGTGTGTGTGTGTGTGTGTAGTACTCATGGGCAGCATGGAGGTGGGAATATCTATCACATTTGTGCAGGGTGCAGGGCTTGCAAATGGCATTAAAACCATACACACTGTACATAATTTTGAATACTTGAAACAGGGCATATGATTACAGTCAAAGGCTTGACAGTAGTCATCTATAGCTTTGTGTGATCCTAAACAGGATTTTAAAGTGGAGTTTCTCCTCTGGGATACAAGAAAAGTTGAAACAAACTTCAGCCCTTGTTGACCATACTAGTCCATCTTTCCACACCAATGATGGCCTGGTTTAGATCATATCTGGTTTCCTTACCTGCAGATAATAACTGGTAAGGAAACCAGGTTTCTCTTAATACAGGTGAGCAAGTTCCACTGGTCCTACCATATCCAAGAGGTGGATTTGTTGTGCCTCATTTTAAATTGCAGGTGTTTTCTGAGCTGTTATTTGTAGCACAGCACAGTGCACAAAGAGCAAACACACCACATGCTCAAAAGTGCTGCAAACAATCAAGCTTTGTCCCCAGAGAGTTCAGGGGAACCATACTTTTCATGCTCAGGTGGGCATGCGCTTCTCTTTTCCTGAACAGATGCCCCATCCTTGCCCTTTGCTCTGCCACATAATTAAGCATCACCTATTCTGTGTTCTCCTGCGGACTTACACTGTAACCCTCATGTTGTGGCATGAGTTTCACATGAGTTACACATTAGGTTGTAACATTTCAAGACCTATTAAGAACAGAACAGCACCATTGTGAACACAAAGTTACTGAATAACTGCATACTTCCTAAGAAGGAGCACCAAGCCATTCAAAAGCATGCTATCCTTTGATCTGATTTGTATTCTGCTGGTCTCTCTTTCCTTTGTTTTCCCACCAGCCTTACTACTTCTCCCGTTCATCAGACAAAGCAGACGTTCACTGGAGGATGTCCATCAGTGCTTCCCATCTCCTTCGTCCTCAGCACAATCTTGGCCTTCCCTCCTGCTAGAACTTCTTCCTCGGTTGAGTATCCCATTACAGCCAGATCACCCGGTGTTAGATTATGGACCTTTTTGTAAAGAGGAGTTTCCCCTGAAAGTATCATAATATCAGTATGTTGCTTTTAGGTTCATGACAGTCAGGCTTCAATGTAGGCTTGTGCATTTCAATTTGGGTACAAAACATTTTGTGCCCACAAATGGCAATTTTGAAGGTTTTGTAACCAAAACAAAATCAAGAATTAAAAAACAGAGATTTTTGTTTCCAAATCGAAATGACTGTGTTTTGGACAGAATGCTTTGTTCTTCGGAAAAGCATTGCAATTGAAATTGACTTCTTTGACTCTCTCCACTCCAGCTGAGGCACTGAGTGATTAGCAGAAGATAAGATATGCAAAAAGTTGTTGAGCATGAATGGTTTAGTTAAGTATGTGTTGTATTCAGTATGATTGAAATGCAAACTGACCTTGCAAAGGGATTTGGAAGACAGCATTTTGAGACAGAAATACCCAAATACATTTGGTAGCTCAATGCAATTCCAAAGCTCTTGCTAAAAGCCATGGTATAAATTGTGTGGAGAAGCTTTTTGAGAAGCTGGTAAGGAAAGTTCTGAAATTACACAGGTTTTTCTTTCCAAAGGTTTAGAAAGAATCTCTTGACTTGTTCAGGGCTCTTTTGAAGAGCTATTTTGTTTCTCTTCTGATTTTTATGAGTTATAGTGGTGTCTAAGTTTTGTTGCCCAAGTTGAGCAGTCTAATGTAATTTAGGCCACAATGTAATTTGGTGGGACATGATGCCAGTGGTTCACAAATTTGCCATTTCAGGGACAGGTCATCCACACGGGACTACAGGAGACAAAAGGAGGGGGGTGGGGAATACCCCTGTCAATCTATTGACATCCCCAGGAATCTTAGTTGCTTCTCTCTTTCTTGTAACCATGATCCATGGTTTTGCACTTTCTTAAATGCAGTGATGATAAATCTCAACAATTCTGAACAGTAAGCTGATTTTTTGGGGCTACCGCTCACTCCACTTCAGTTAAATGAACATTTGAAGCTGTTCCATAGTACCAAGGCAGCTCATTGGTCTATCTTGCTATCTCAAATGACCTGTGGTCACTGTTCCATGGGGAGGGAGTATTTTTATTGAAAGATTGCTTGAATCCACAAATGGGTTGTGCTGCTGTGCTAGTGCCACAGGGACAGGCTCACACCCACTGCAAAGTTCTCAAGTAACTGTGCCAAAAAATTAAGTGTCATTGTTGTTGTTATCCTGGGCACTTGCATCAGCATCGGAGGCCCTGCTTGGTGACTCCTTGCCTTCAGAAGAATGGCAAGTGGACCCTTGAGGTGGTTTCTTCACTTATGGGAGCTGCGTTGTGGAATGTCCTCAAAAAGAGATGCCCACCTCGCATTAACTGCCACCACTGTGGCAGGGCCTTTGTGGTGAGCTACTGTGACAAGCTAAGAAATATTTAACACCTCCTTTTAATTTCAGTGAGACTACTTTGAGTAATTTTCCTCAGTATGTCAACAACTCTCTTTAGAACAAACCACATATATTGCTAAAAGTGTAATTGTGTCTCCACCTTCTTTAACAGTGATTGGGAGAGGACTATCTGGTCTGGAACCATGGCATGGGGAAACATTTCAATCTTTTCCCCCTTGTACCTTGCCCTTATGAAATTCCTCCCCAAAACTATTTGCACTGGGATAGAGGCTGCCGTAGCAGCTTTGGAGGGTTGCTTTTCATCAGAACCATGGCAAAAAGTTAAAAGGTTTTTAGAAAACCATTTCCTCATGCTGTGATACTCATCCAGATTGCCATCTCCCACATCTGCTCTATGTAAAAAGAAAAGTGAAAAATGTTTTAAATGCCATGTGTAATATGGCACCTTGGTTTACCTAATGACACCACACACACACACACACACACACACACACACACACACACGACTGGTACAGCTCTGATCATCTTTCTAACAGTTCATATGCACTTCTGAATGCTTCCTGTAGGTTCCCTTTCCCTCAGTACCCTTTTGCATGAGAGGAAGTACAGATCTGATGGTAACAGAAACTTGTTTCCACACAAGGCCATGTCCCTCACAGTAACCCTATTCATACATTATGTTCAACACACAGTAATATATTTCCTATCTGTCTGTCCCCTGCATTTGAGAGGGCCTGTATATGCATTCACTTTTAAAATGAATGCATGTACATGTGTAGGGTCATGCACAACAGAATAAGGTCATATCCACCTGTCCTTACCCAGGTGGTGAGGAGGACAGGCAGGGAGGCAGGCTCCTACTTGCCTCCCCACAGACAACTGGAGGTTTCTCAAACCTCCACTTCTCATGCGCCCACATGGACATGCGGCAGTGAGCAGTAGAGCATTGGCAGCAGAGCTAAAGCCACGCTGTGTCCTCCATGGACCCAGAAGGCAATGTGTGAACAGCAGAATGGCTGCTCTTAGTATAGCAGCCACTCTGCTCTGCACGGCCACTCCTTCCACCCAGCTTGCTGCCTAAAATGGCAGCAGGCTGGTTGGGAGCCCTGCCTGCCAGGCGATCATTAGACCATCACCTACCAGGGTAGAACAAACAGTCAGTTTGTTCTACCTCAGTAGAGAGCCAGGTAGCAAAGTCGGGCTTTGAAGGTCTGGAGCAGCCAGGACTGGAGGGCTCCCAGCTCTCCAATTGACATGAGTTGCCTTGGGTAACCCAGGCAGCTCTTCTCATGAGAAAAGCCTCATCGTCTGAACAGGACTGATATTTGTGGATATGTGTCTCCCAAGTATATGTTCCTCACTTTAAACACATCCTAAATGATCAACAATATCCATAAGTTTGACTGAAATCATTCAGTATTTTTTTTTATTAATGTTGCCAACAAACTCTTAAAATGTATCTAGCAACTGCAATGATGCTTTCATTGTTGTTTTACAAAACCTCTCTTGTGCAATCATTTCCCCTTAGAAACACTGATGAGATTTGTATTCAGTAGTACCATTTATTTGCAAACGAATAGAATTTTAATGTACATCTAAAATTCATTTATGTAGCTTTGCAAATACACCTGAGGAGAAAATGTTTCTTTATATTCTGAAATGAAATTAGGTTCTGTTAATTTGGAGGGTGCTTAAACACCATGACAAAATGCATCCTCCCCTGTTCAATCTGGAGCATCCTACAGTTTGCTTCTTCTTATTTCCACATGCCAAAAATCTCAGAATAACAGCATTCTAACAGCCCTTTTAGGTAGTTAGGCAGCCAGCCATACATATAGTGGACTTGCGAGGGCTAAACTACATGTTATGTTAAGCACGTCATTAGAGGTGATGTGCTTAACTTTTTTCCTAAACAGCAGTGCAGCTGTGTGTGATCTGAATTGGGACCATGGTGTAGGTTACCAAATATTCTTCGAGGGCAGCCCCACATAGAGTGTGTTACAGTAATCCAGCCATGACGTGACTAAGGCATAGGTAATGGGCCTTCCCTTTACATGGGTAACTGTTAAGGTGTTATCAAAACTGGAGCTGCTATACTAGCACACAACCTCTCCAAAAGCATGCCTGCAAACACCACCCCTGTGCTGGCACGCTCAGAAGCCCTGTTATCCGTGGTTACAGTATTTGTCTGCAGAGACAAACGATGGATTCATGGAGAGATTCTTCCTGTGATGAGGAACACTGAGGTGCCCCAGAATTCCAATCATGGGAAGAATCTCTCCATTTGTATCTCTCCATTTGTCTCTGCAGACAAACACTGTAACCATGTACAGGGTGCGGTAAGGCTTCAGAATTCTTCAGCACAAGGGCAAGGCTTGCAAAAGCGTCTTCAAGGATGCTATGCATGAGCACAGTGCCCCTAGTTTTAATAATGCCTGAACGGGGCTATTATTACATTGGCACGATTTTGCCAGCATAGTTTAAGCTGGAGAGTGTTTTCAACGTTCCACCATTATAAGCCCTGAACATTCTATTGTTTATAAAATCAAAACCATTTGTCCAGTCTGCCTGGCCATCAGCACACATTCTCGAGGTGACAAGAGACACCTCCCCTGCAAATCTGGTGAAGATCCATTGGCAAATGGCATAGATAGAGCAGTTTTTTTCTCTTTTGAACAGGGGTTTAAAGGGTTGGCGACATTTTTTCGGACTGAGGAAGTGCTATTTAAATGATTTTGTAGTCCATTTGCATTGTTTTAGCCTTTAGACAGCATGCCAGAAAAAAAAATCCTTTTGTATATCCCCCTGGGACCCAAATGATTGTTATTTTACAACTGATCCTCAAAGTTGGACTTTAAGAGGCAGAAAAATGCATCTTTAGTGCTAACTAGTGGGGTTAAGCCCGTTACATTAATGGGTGCTAGAAGGGCAAGGGACGTGGACTTCTTTCTGCCTGTTGCGCACGCTCCTCCTTCCCGCCGCCACCACTCCTCAGACTCCTCGTAGGCACCCCGCTCACGTCGGCACCGCCTCTGCCTCTGTGCCTCCGCCGCGCCTGGCCATGGCTCGAGCCCGTCCACGGCCCCTTCATGCCCCGCAGGGCAAGAAACTCGCCTCCGCCACCGCATCCCACCGGACAGGGAGCGGCGGCATCTGCCTCTGTGCCTCTGCCACGCCTGGCCATGGCTCGAGCCCGACCGCGGCCCCTTCATGCCCCACAGGGCAAGAAACCCGCCTCCGCCACCACATCCCACCGGGCAGGGAGCGGCGGCATCCGCGTGGGTGATCTCCCCCCTCCCGGCTCGCCCCGCCGCCGCGTTCTCCTCTCCGCTCCTCCTCCCTCCGGGCTGCTGCTAGACCCTTTTCTTCTCCCCCATCGCCTCCGGTGGCGGCAATCCTGTGCCTCTGCCGCGCTTCGCCATGGCTCGAGCCCGGCCGCGGCCCCTTCATACCCAGTCCCCCTGCCGTCGCCAGCGGGGCCTGTCTCCCCACTGCCGTGGCCGGCGCCGCCAGCGGGGCCAGTCCTCCCGCCACGGCCGGTGCCGCCAGCAGGGCCATTCCCCCACCAGCAGCCACGCTGCTCCTCTCTCGCCCACGCCCAGCCTCGAGTGCCGCCCACGCCGGCCACTCTCTCCCTCCTCCACCGCCAGCAGCCACGCTCACCCCCTTCCCCGGCAACGGCCATTGGCTCCTCGTCTCCTCCGCTCCCGCTCAGCCAATGAGAGGCCGCGCGCACCACGCATGTGCAGAATGTCCGCCAGAGACACGGGCACAGATACCCAAGCATTTTATTATATAGGAGGATAAAGTCTGTGCAGTAGCAAGTTACAGTGCACATAGCACTGCCCACAATAAACATGGCATCTGACTCACTGCTAGGGATGTGAGAACAGGTTTGTATTTGAACCAGTTCGGTTCGAAGGTTCGAACTCGGACCAAACAGGGCATTCCTATGGCAATGCCAGTCCAAGTTCAAACCAAACATAGCCTGGTTTGGTTTGAACCTGTTCAAACTGGTTCGAAGGCTCAAGCCTCCATTTTAGGTGTTGGTGGCTATTTTATGACACTGGGTCACTTGCTCTGATTTGCTGAGATTCTGCTTCCCTGATTGGCCAGATGTGTCTGGGTCTCTGGTAGGCTCTGCAGTGCTGTCTGTCCGGCAGAACTGGCACCCTATTGGTTTGCGGGGGGCGGGGGCAAGGATTGAGGCTCCCAAAGGAAGGAGATTCAACTTCTACTTAAAGCCAACCTCTGGGCTTGAAAAATCACTCCTTGCTGAGAGAGAGAGAGCTGCTTGCTGGCGGCTGCTGCTGCTGCTGCTGCTGCTTTTCTGGTTGTGGTAGTGCCTCTGGTCTTTGCTGGTTGTGAGGTGTCTGTCCTGCTCCTGCCCTGCCTGTTTTGCCTCCTCCCTCCATCTCCCTTCTTTTCCAAAGTAATTTTCCCTGGCTGTGTTTTGGTGGATATTGTGTGCTGTTGTCCCTTTTGGAATTCTCCCCCTCCTCCACAGTCTGAGTTGAGTGTCTCCTCCAGCTCTAGCTACTGCTGGGGGTGGGGGCACAGGCCTTTGGCATGAGGCCCATCTAGCCCATTTTTGACCCCCACCCCCACCACCAACCCCCTTTTTGCTGACTGTTCTTCCACCAACATTTTATTTTATTTTATTTTATTTTATTTTATTTTATTTTATTTTATTTTATTTTATTTTATTCAGTGTCTCTCTTTTAATTTGTTTGTTTAGGTGAGTAGTTGGAAGGCTGTCCATCTGCCTCCAACACCCCCACCCCAGCTGAGGGTGCTGCCAGCCTGCCACTGGTCAGGGTTTTTTTTCCTGACCAGTGTGTGGGGCAGAAGCCTTGACAGGACAATGAGGAGGGGCAAGTGATTGCTTTTTGGTGCCCCCTTTGTCCTTAGATTTTATTAAATAGGGCCTCCTTTGGTTGGGTTTGGGGGGAAGTATTTTCTGTGCTTTTTTTTACACATTGTCTCTTCTTTTTGCAGGTCCCCATTTGTTGCCCCCATTGTATAGTGTTGTTTTTGTGGGTGGAGTGGGTGGGTAATTAAAGTTTTTCTTGATAGGGTTTTTAAGTTTTTAGATATCTTCCCCCCCCCATTTGTTAAAATAAATTCTTTAAAAAAATTTAAAAGCCCCCAGGGATTGGGAAGGTGTCTGAGCACCGTGTGCTGAGCAAGGCTCATAGCATGGTGATAGGCAGAGGCGGAAGGGGTGTCCCAGCTGGTGTGGGAGGTGGGGTGGCAGAGAAAATGCTGTCACAGGGTCCGACAGGTCCCCATTGGCAAATTCTTTGTCCCAGATGAGATGGTGGCGTGAAGGCTCTCCTATCCAGAGGAGCCTGATGCCAGTGAGTCAGGTGGAGGTGCACCACCAGTGCTGCTGCCCCGTGCAGAGCCTGGCATTGCAGAGGGCTCTCCTGCCAGGGAAGCTGCTTCTGTGGCTGGGATGGAGGGCAGGGGCTCGGCGGCTGGGAGTGCAGACAGACAGACTGTCCCTCTCTTATGGCCCCCTTACTACCCCTCTTGTCACTCAGTCATCATCACCCTGATGGTGCCCAACAACCCATGGCGTTGTCCTGTTCCGGGTCCTCCATGGCAGAGTCTGCTGCTTTGGAAGAGGCCCCTCATGAACCACGTTCAGCCAGACTGTGGTTCCCTCCCTATACATGAGGTGCAGGGAGCACCTCTGAGTTCACAGCAATTAAGGTCACACACTGTTCTTTGTGCGAACAGCGGACTGTAGGAGTGTGCCCGAACCGGTTCGGAGGCCATGCTGGAGGCCGCCGAACCAGTCCGGTTCCGAGCCGGTCTGGCAGCTCAACACGGAGGGGGGTTGTAGCTTTAAGGGCGGGGGGGTGGGTAGTACTTCCCCCCCCCCCGCCGCTCTTCCCCCTCCAGCGCTGTGGTTTTTTTTAAAGTTTCTGGGGCGGCAGCGTTCCTCCCTGCTGCCCCTGGACCCGTCGTTAGCCTTCCAGTGCTCAAGTACGCTACACGCATGCGCCCGTTCCGGTGTGCGTGCGCACTTGCCGCTGCCGCATGCGCGCTTGGTACACGTCACACGTCAACGTGTGACATGTACGGAGCACGCGCGTGGTGGCAGCAAGTGCGCACGCACACCGGAACGGGCACATGCGTGTAGCGTACTTGAGCACTGGAAGGCTAATGATGGGGCCAGGGGCAGCAGGGAGGAATGCTGCCGCCCCAGAAACTTTTTAAAAAACCACAGCGCCAGAGGGGGAAGAGCGGCGTGGGAGGGTAAGTACTACCCCCCCACCCTTAATGCTACAACCCCCTCCGTGCCCATCCGGACCGGTTCAGAGGCATGCACATCCCTAGCGGACCGCTTTCCTGCCAGCTTTTTGCTGCTCTTGCTCCTACCTGCCACTCTGTTCTGGCACATGCCCCTCAGCCATTCTGGCACACAACTTGCCCCAGCCCAGCAAGCCGGCATTCCTGCCAGCTGCCTCAGCCTCTGCCCCCAGGACTGAGATGGCCTCTGAGCATGTGTGCTGAGGGTATCTGAGCCCTGGGGGCAGGACAGCTGGCAGGGAATGTCAGCTTGCTGGGACCTGCACCAAAGCAAGGTGCATGCCAGAACGCAGGGGCGTAACTATAATAGGGTAAGGGGAGACAGTTGTCTGGGGGCCCACTGCCTTGCCCCCCCCCCCAAGGCAAGTCACATGACTGACTTCCCCAGCCGCACACCCCGCCCGGGCTTCCTTCAGTTGTATTCATCCTCCGAAATTGATGTGAGTGTTAAGACCTGCAGCTACCAGAACAGCAGGTCTTTCTCTAGTACCATTACATGACTTGCATCATCAACAATTTACAAACCCTTTTAAAAAGTAATTTAGGATGATGTTCTATTGTAGCACATAGGTGTGTGTGTGTGTGTGTGTGTGTGTGTATACACACAGACACATCTAAAGTTTTACTATGCTTTTTGTTACCACTAGTCAGCCTCATTTAAGATTTCTTTACTTCATTAGCTGAACTTCAGTGGGGCGGGGGGGGGGCTGAGCTTCAGGGGGAGCATTTTAAAATCTTGTCTCTGGGCCCACTCCAACCTTGCTAGGCCCCTACCAGAACAGGTGAGTGTGTCTCTCTCTGTGTGCCTGGCATCATTGTCATGAAGCTCACTTGGTAGCCCTGGGCAGGTTCAGTGCCATAGTCAGGTTGCAGGCAGCTCAGGTGCAAAACCTGGAGCGCACACACACGCAATTTGCTGGCCTCATTCTCCCCCTTCACTCACTGCTCACAGTATTTTTTCTTTTGTTTCCCATTCCACCACCAGCAATGCTGCTAATGAAAAGATCACTTGTGTGTGTTCTGTATTCTCCATAGTCTGTGCAGGCTCTTCTAGTTTCTGTTGCCAACTCCTCAGAGTCCCTAGGGCTGTGCTTGGAGCAGCACAGTGGTATATGTTAGTTGTGGCTCCATAGGCGTGTTTTTATGTGTATTTAAATTTGATCTTTCATATGCTTTAACTGTTAAAAATTCTTGGTTTGTTTTATGCTGTAAACTGCCTAGAGACTTCTGTAGTAGGCAGTATACAAATTTGTTAGGTAGGTAGAATCTAATCAGATTTCCCTTTTTAAAATACTGGGAAATTCAGTAATCCAAAAACTTTCTATTTAAAATGAGAGTTAAGCTGCTTTACATTTTCACTCATGCCTAAAAAGAATGGAAATTGCAAGTTAAAGTACTCATCTTAACTTCCGTGCCATATAAGCTGCAAAAACTTTGTACATGATGATGACTTTAGAACTGAGGCTCCATGCACCCACACTTTCAGTTGCCCATTGGGCTGGTGAGGGATGCATTAGGCAGACATTTAACAGCTGCAGTTTCCTTAATGACTTCCTAGAGATGCCCCTGATGAATTTCTGCCTGATGCATCTCTGATCAAGGCAAAGTGTGGGTGCATGGAGCCTCATTTCTAAAGCCATCATTATATGCCAAACTGTACAAAGTCTTTACAGCTTATATGGTGCTGAAGTTAAGATGGGCAATCTCCTCTTTATTTATTTACTTATTTATTTATTTTAGGGCATGAGTGAAAATGTAAAGCAGCATAATTCTCATTTTAACCAAAGGTTTTTGGATTACTGGTTATCTATACATGGTGGGCTACATGTGAGCATGAAGCTTAGTCCCACACTCCACCATGTGTAGAGCCTATATGCCAATCCAAAGTGTGAACCAGGCCACCATCTGCATAAGCAACAGAGAATGTGCTGCTAGTTAACACTGATGAGACATATGGTGCAGCGTTGCTTCCCATTTCCTTGGGCTCCATGTGGA
The DNA here is from genome assembly GCF_027244095.1 of Hemicordylus capensis. NCBI lineage: Eukaryota > Metazoa > Chordata > Lepidosauria > Squamata > Cordylidae > Hemicordylus > Hemicordylus capensis. The sequence goes on from NC_069658.1 coordinate 384,728,501, forward strand.
GAATACAATTTTCAGGCCTAAGTGGACTCTGGTTTCCGATACCACTCCCATGCTCATTGCTCTTGGTCACCCCAGATGGATTAGGTATGAGAGATGAGTGGTTAGTTGGTTGGTTTCCAGCCCAATGCATTATCTGTTGGCCAAGAGATCATAACAAATAATAGACACATATGAATCCTCCACCTCTACACAGCAAGATTCAACTTGTTATAAAGCCAGGTGATGTGTGAGAGCATTGCTCAGAGAGAGTTCTATATTTTTTGGCTTCACCAGAAGTTATTGCGCTGCTCTGCTGTGCACTGCTTGGTTTGGGAGGTGAACAACTGTAAATGTTCTGGCCCATGGAGATAGAGCTACAGATAGAGTCCCTAGGACAAATTAGTGAAACATTCCATTCTACAGCTCTGTAATCTCACACCTCTAAATATCAGCAAAAACTCCAAGGGCTTGATGGGGGGGAAATGGTGTGAAGCCTCCTGGTGTTTGAGGAATTTCCCAATATGCATTAAATTAACTTTCTGGATACAGGCAAGAGTGATGGAAGACTAAGTATCCAAGCAGCTGTTTTGCACATGAAATCAGATCAAGATTAACACCCACCTTTGGAATGGTTACACCAGCCCTGGGTGTGGCATTCTTCTTGAAAGGCAAAAGCTGTATTGAGGACCCCCTTCCTGTCTGCCCTGTTCAACCTTATATATAATTAGGGCAGCAGTCAACAAAACAGCCATCTAGATAGACAGCTTGTAAAAAGAGAGAAGAACTTTCTGCTCTTTTACAAATAAAACTCTAAGGCGTCTTCATATGTTTTTCCAGTGATTTGTGTTGTACATTCTCAAAAAGAATCCTCCTTTAAAAGGGAGGGGGATCACATGTGACCACAGAGAGATACAAAGGGGTTGAAAGAAAATGGGAGGCAGGCAGGCAGGACAGAAGGCATTTACACAGAGAATGTACAGTTGTGCAAGCAGCACTGCCACAGTTTCTCCCATTGTCACAAATACTGCAGAAGAAACTGCAGCCATGCTTCTTGTGCAACTGTGCGCATTCTCTAAAATGTCAGGGTCCACAGCAGCCCCAGCACAGTGTGCATCACCTATTGCACACCATGATGCACATAATGATGGCCAATATCTCCACTAAGGAAATATAACCTTTATCCAGGGCCAAACTACGTTATGCTAAGTCCATTTCTCCCTCTCAGATAATCTCATGCAAGGGGGCTGATCTGGACTGGGACCACAGCACAGTGAGAGAAGAGCTTTGTCTCTTCAATGATTCCATTCTAGATGAGGAACCCTTTGGCTTCTATTTGCACTAGGAGGGAACTCCACTATGTGTTTCCTTCTGGGACAAATAGGAGCCACAGGAGGGGGGGGGCTCAATATGGATTGGAATCATGCAGGGACAAAGCCCCCTCCCACCATGCTGTGGGCCCAGTCTGGATCGCCCCCCTTTCCCCTGGGTGATATTTACTGGGGGTGGGGGAGAGAGCATGACAGCAAATCCCCATTCAGCCATGAGACTTGCTGGGTGACTCTGGGCCAGTCACTTCTCTCTCAGCCTAACCTACTTCACAGGGTTGTTGTGAGGAGAAACTTAAGTATGTAGTACACTGCTCTGGGCTCCTTGGAGGAAGAGTGGGATATAAAATGTAAAATAATAATAATAATAATAATAACAGGCTTAACATAACACGTAGTTTGGCCATCTACAGCCAACAGCAAGAAGCAGAGGGATAGGGAGAGGATTCCAATTTGGCCTCCATGAAAGAAATAAAGCAAAGCAACTTTTAGTCATGTGAAATGACATTTCCCGCAGCAATCAGTTAGTTTAGGTGTACAAGAGACACTCTGTTATCTCAGATTTGTTCCTCATGCAATATTTTGTACTCAGGTACACATAAGATAAGGTAAAGTGTGCCATCAATTCCTTGGAGCAGGGTTTCTTAACCTTGGGCCCCCAGATGTTGTTGGACTACAACTCCCATCATCCTCAGCCACAAAGGCCATGTCTGGGGATGATAGGAGTTGTAGTCCAACAACATCTGGGGGCCCAGGATTAAGAAACCCTGCCTTGGAGTATTTCCCCATCAGATGGGTGCCTCTGTGTCTCCTCGGGCTGAGTGGGTTAAGGGAATACTTGCTCCCTTAACCTCAGCTAAGAGCCAAGCTAGGAAGTGGAGTGAGGGTGGGTGGGAGCATGGGGGAGGCAGGGTGGCTGGTCCATGCAGATCCTGGTGCTTCATACGAACAGCCTAGCCCAGACTATGCTGCCCTAGCCTGAGCTAGGCTGCTCATGAAAACAGCCTCTCTCTCTCTCTCTCTGATTCTCTCTCTCTTTCTCTCTCTGTATGTATGTATGTGTGTGTGTATATATATATATATATATATATATATATATATATATATATAATCATTATCATTATCTTTATCATTTATTTAACATATTTTTATACTGCCCAAAACGCAAGTTCTCTGGGCGGTTTACAACAAAACAATAAAAACAACCAATAAAAAGATTAAAACATTTCAACAATTAAAATTCAAAACATTAAAACTATTAAAACACAATTAAAGTGCAATTAAAACATACGTATATTCATATGTACACATATATGAATAAGATGGTTTAATGGTGATGAAATACACATTCTCCAAAAGAACACAAACTTTTCAAGAGCTCTTTAATGTGCAAATAAAATAAAACATAAAACAGATGTTTAAAAAAGCAAACGTTTCGATGTTACACATCAGCTTCAGTGCTGTACAAGGTTGACTGAAATGTGCTCATAAGTACAGTACCTCATCATGACTCAGCAAAACTGACAGTAATTAGCCAATTCTGTTACAAAATTCCCAGTATTTCTCTCTTTGCTTATGAGATATTGGTGGTTTTGTAACAGGATTGGTTGACACTAACAGGATTGGCTAATTACTGTCAGTTTTATTGAATCATGATATTGAGGTAAGTAAGAGCAAGTTTCAGTCACCACTGTATAGCACTAAAGCTGATGTGTAACATCGAAACGTTTGCTTTTTTAACATCTGTTTTATGTTTTATTTTATTTGGGTATTAAAGAGGTCTTGAAAAGTGTATGTACACACACACACACACACACAGAGTTCATAGCTTTTCCCTTCAAAATATTAAAAACCAGTGAATTGGAAGGAGGTAGGCCCTTATTGCAAGTATTTGAAGGTTGAAGTTTCACTCTGCCTATGTATGCACCCTTGACAACTGAAGCAATGCGCATGTGCTTTGTATTCAGGTATCTGTCCTGAGTACTAAAAAAAAGTTGCCATGTGAGATGTGACCCTTGGGAATGACTGACAGTTCCAACATGTTCACAATTCTCCCAAGTTTTAGTTTTGCATAAGTGAGGGCTAATCAAACAATTACAATTTCAGGATTTGTTCCACTTCAGTGAATGCAAATCAAAATACAGAAGGAACGGGCTCATGAATTCCCTGTCTGATGTACTCCCTAAACAGTCAGCTCATTAAAGCAACTTGGAAGATAACACAAGTTTGTTTTCAGAAATGCAAGGCCATCTGTCCACAAGGATTTCTCACGCCCCATCTGCAAGCTCTGGGCAGGGAATTGCAACATTAACTACACAGGAAGGTATAGCTGAATGAATAAATGATAAAGGCCTTCAGGGTAACTATCTGGGGTATTTTTTTTTACACGCCGGCATCAAGTAGGTTAGAAGACCATGTTCTTCTGTCGCCTAGTTCTGTTATCTGTCCCAGAAAAGATCAATGTCTGTAATACACAAAAACTAAGATCACAAACTGACATCCAGAGAACACAGAAAATATCCTTGCTTAAAAACAGAAAAATTTAGAGCAGAATGACAAACAGATGTCAGGTGAGTGGCTGGCCATCAGAAGTAGCTTAGTGGAACATGGGCTACACAGATAACTCTTCTGTATCCTGCATTTATTAATACTGTAATAATGGCTATTTCCTGGCTCACAATCATGGACTGGTTCACAGCAGTATTCAATGTGCAAGAGTGGGGAACAGACCTACATACTCACTTCTCATCATGCAGGTGAGGTAGCACAGGATCTAGACAACAATGAGGCTGTTCTGATGATCAGCCCAAAACCAGGCTAAAAAACCCAAGCCTGGTCTTGGCTGATCATCAGAACTGCCGGGAGCTGCACAGCTCCCGGCAGCAAAACTGTCTCTGGAGCCTGACTTTAAGATGAGGTTAAGGTAGCAAGTGCTCCCTTAAACCAATTTTTTTGATCATCTGCCAGCTGGGGACTGGCAGACGATCCCAGTCAGAGTTGGGGAAATCCCCATAATGCAGCGCACACTTACATGGTGCATTATGGGAATTCTGGGTGCTGGGACAAAGTGCCCCAGCTCCTGCCCCTTCATGCTGCCAGTGGCTGCCAGCAATCATGTGGACGGGTGATCTACCCATCTAGGGAGCCAAGAGGGATCATCTGCGGGGAGGTAAGTGCAAGCAGCCTTCCTCCCCCTCTCTCTCTTTAGCCCTTTCTCAATGATCGTGAGAAAGGGCTTATAATGTTATATATATATATATATATATATATATATATATATATATATATATATATATATACACACATTTGCACAACCCTGCTCATTCAGACGAAAAGATCATTAGAATTTGGCCCATGCACATATTGGTATTAGTGTATGCAATGCACATCGCTCCTCACCCCATATGGAATATAGGGACATAGCAACAGGAAGTAGTATGCATGTGTGCCTGCTTCCCAACTGTATATATAAGGGCCATAATCAATGAGTGTGTCACCTCAGTGACTCCCACATTACCCTTAGACCTATAGAGAAAAGGAGTGGACTTTTGTACCTTTGTTGCAATTTTTAACAATGCTGGTTTTGATCACAAGGGAATAAGCAACCTGAAGGTACTCCTGAAGGTAGCCTGATCCAGTAGGGCTGTTTTTATGTTCTCATGTTCAATTCATGTTTTACAGGCAGCAGTCTGTAAAAAAATATTTTCTGTACATGCATTGGAGCATCCAGACCCCTCATCCTTGTTTGAGGGAACTAATACAGTTCCCTTGGTGCCGCATGACCCTAGATCAGGATTGCTCAACTTTGACCTGGCTATTGGCTACTGTGGTTGGGGATTATGTGAGTTGTAGTCCAAAAACAGATGCAGGGGCCTAAGTTGAGCAGGCCTGCCCTAGATACACTTCATATGTTCTGAAGTATCTAAGGCCCCTAACCCTGTTGTGGTCCATATGGCAGTAAATGAACTCTCCCGTCCTAATTATGCAGAGGGGCAGTAGGTACTCAACCTCTAGCAGACCTAGTAAAACTTTATGCTGCTGGTGTGTGTGTGGCTACAATGTTTAAATCAAAGCAAGCCAGTGTTTGGGCCAATGTGACCCAACTACGGTTCCTAAGATACCCTGTGCACTTCCCAAGACTGCACAGAAAGAAGGGGGAAATGCTTTCTGGAAGCTGCTCCTCTTCTGCTACTCTGAGAGGAAAATAAAGAGTAAAGTCAGCCTTTCTCCTGTCTATGCTTGAGCAGGAAATGGGGAAGTGGAGTGCAGAGGTCAGGGAGTAAAGAGGCAGGGCAAAACATCAGCCCCAAATCAAAAGAACCGCTTCAAATTGGGCTGAAGCAAATCAGAAACTCCCCAAAGCACTGAATCAAATTGGGACCCCTCTGAAATGCTAAGGCAGCTGCAGAATCAAATTGGTACTGCTTAGCACAACCACAGGGCTTTTAAAGCCCTTTAGCTTACATCTCCTCCGGAATGGAGGGTATGCGTTCACATATCGGGCAGATTTACCCTCAAATCCCTGCAAACTATCAGGGAGCACTTCTCGCACAATTCAGGTTTTTCACTGCGTGTTAGAGTGTAACCCAATTTGTATCCAGGGTAAAAAATTCCACTTTTGTGTCACTTTTGGAGATAACTGAGTTTTCAGTAAAGCCTTGCAGAAAACTCGCAGTAAAGCCTGCTGTGTGAAGAACTCCCTGGCAATCTCTAGAAAAGAAATACTACACCTGAGGTACAGTGGAGACACTGTTGACAGTAGAGCAAGGGCTTATGACGAAGGCCACAGGTTCAGTCTCTAGCATCTCTCATTAAAATAATCTGAAATAGTCAGTGGTACTGGGCCTGTACAGCTTCAGATGTTCATCTGAGCCCTCTAATTTCACAGAATAATCTACCATACCTCAGTATTTCAGAGGGGCAGATTACTTTGCAAGAATTTGCTTGGGTACTTGAGAATTTCCCATCTCTAGGATTGGGGGACAAGTTATCTTGATTATAGATCTTGTGTTACCCCAAAGACAAATTTATTTCATTTTCCTTAAGGATCATCTCATGAATATTATCTTCTCACAACATTCATAAACATCAAGTTTCACACCTACTTATCCTAGATCTAACAGTGGCATTTAGGGGCTTTGAGAATAGATGCAATTGAATTGAGCGTGGGTTGTAACAAAGGATAAAAAGACTTTCCCCTCCTTTTTATTCTTTTTTTGTATCAACAACAAGATGAAATCATTTTGACTCAGGGCTCTTAAGAGCTGTCAGACTCATATCTGGAAAAAAAGATTTTATTGCTTTGGAATTGGAGGGCTGGGCTAATAAAAAGAGATACATAAAAAGCAAAACCTCTAACAAGAAAAAGACAACCAATGTGTTTGTTGCTCCAGAGTGCTTTGCCCCTCTTGCTGGGCATCTCTCTGTTAATTATTATATCCTTGCTAAGGTGTAAATATATTTGATCCACCTCACTAATGCTCACAGGATCACGGTAATATATATGGTACATCCAGCAGGTATTCCCAGGAAAAAAATGAGATGAAGCCTTTTTCTTCTTCTTCTTCTTCTTCTTCTTCTGAAGGGCCTGTGTGGTGCTGTGCAACATTTGCATTTCAATAGAGCAGAAAGCATCATTTCTCAATTGTGTTTCTCCAGACTCTCCAGAGCACCCTAAAGGCCTATTCTTGCCATTTGATTAATCACTTCATGCTTAATGCTTTTTAAAATACTACTACTTTTCACAAACAAAGATAAATGCACTGCATTTCTGAGTAAGCCTGGGTCCTAAAGGAGATTTACACACACACACACACACACACACACACACACACACACACACACCACTTTTATTCCTTTTTCTAGCCTTAACTGCTATTAAGCCAGTTAAATGTGAAAAGGGTTTTACTGGAGTTTTCTGGCTGTAAAATAAGAAGTTGGGAGTCAGGAATCCATGAAAGAAAACAGAGTGCTGCAAGTCTCCCCGAGTTTGACTTCAAGTCAGGAAAAGTGGGATGTTTTTAAAAGCATGACCAAGGAGGGTTGCTATTGTTCTTCCAAATGCTCTGAAAGTCAGTGCATTTCCAGGGTTTGAATAATTCAAATTCATGAGAATTTGACATAAATATGAATGTATAAGAACCCATTTCCTCCACATATTTAGGGCTTGAAAATTATACTTAGAATAATTCCATTTCTTCTAACCTAATATTAGATCTGGAATGCAAATCCTGCCATATTTCCATATCTGCAATTGAGACTGCAAACCTAGCAAAATGTAAATCAATTCTGCTCTCAGTTCTGCGCCTGCTGTGGTAGTTAGGATGTCAGCCAGTGGTTGAGATTCTGCTCAGCAAAACACAGCTGGTGCAGGCCCACTCAGACTTCTTTGGGGCTCTAAATCATCCAACAACATTGCTACGCTAGAGGGCAGTGCTGGAATTGCTGGCTCTTGTGCAAGCTCACATTGTACATTGTTTCCATTGTTGAGAATAATGGAGGCAGCACGCAATGTGCGATTACAAAAGAGTCAGCAGTATATCCTTGCCAGGTGAATTAGAACCTTGCAGCAGCATGGGCAGGTCTGTATTACCTGCATTTTGCTGTGCAGAATGCCAGTCCATATTATCATGCAGCCAATCAGATTTGGTTGTGATGACATCACAAAGGGCAAATGAAGCTAGTCCAGAGTGAGGATAATGCTGATCAGAAGGTGTTGCCCTCATTCTGCATTAGCTTTTCTCCCCCTCAGTGGCATTGTTATATGTTTCTGCTGTAACAGAGCACTTCCGGAACACAGGGAGAGTGCCCAAAAAGCCATGCTCTTGTGCAAAAGCACCCTTGCTTCAGAAGCATGGGGACTGGTGCAGGGGGTAGCTCTGCGTGTGCACTGTTGTAGAAGCACACAGCATTAGTCAGAATGACATCCAGCAATAACAAACATAACAACAACATTTATATATGGCACTTCAAATTGTTCTGAAAGTGCTTTGCGTACCAGAAGGAATGAGAAAATGGTTCTCTGTCCCAAAGGGACTCATAATCTAAAAAAAGAAACAAAAGGAAACCGCCAACAATATCCATTGAAAAGGATGCTATGCTGGACTGAGTAAGAACAGTTGCTCTCTCCCAGCCAAGCATAAAAGAGCCACCACTTCAAAAGGTGCTTTTTTGCTCAGTTAAAGTAAATGTTGTGCCCTTGAGTCGGTGTCGACTCCTGGCGACCACAGAGCCCTGTGGTTGTCTTTGGTAGAATACAGGAGGGGTTTTCCATTGCCATCTCCCACACAGTATGAGATGATGCCTTTCAGCATCTTCCTATATCGCTGCTGCTTGATATAGGTATTTCCTATAGTCTGGGAAATATACCAGCGGGGATTCGAACCAGCAACCTCTTGGCCAGTTATCAGGGGTTAAATCAGGGGTTGGCATCCCTCTAGTCCAAACTGCTTTGGTAAACATATATTGAAATGTACCCTTCAACGTTGACCTTTATCCACTGTATCTAAATGGGTATTTCCGTGGTTGGGTTTTCTTTTCTCTCCCTGCCTCCGTACCACCAGCCCTAAATGGCAAGAATGAGAGCTCTGGGTCCAGTGTGGATTGACTATAGGTCAGTTCTAGCTGCTGGCACTGTGCTAATGCGTGCCATCTGAGGTTCCTGTACAAGTTGGGAAGACTTGCCGTTTCCATGGAAACAGGCCTTTCCCTCTCTGAGCTCCTCTTTGAAAGCTAGTGTCATTTGGAGAGATCCGGGACCATGGACCAAAAAAATGCCTCAGAAGATTTTAAAAACAAAAACAACCTCAGAGTAACATGGAATGGTGGGGTGCATGTATGAAGCTCAAACTATTTTCAGCATCTCTTTATCAGCAGTTTCCCTGGCATGCCCACAAATTGCATCTTAAATTCCCCTGAGTTTAAAGAGCCAGCTGAGGTATTTCATGCAAGAGCTACTGAACACTAAGTCACTGCAACAAACATGGTTCACACTCCATAGGAAGTTTCCTGACTGCCAGCTCTAATTCCAAATTGCTCTGTAAATTCAGAGAAGCTTAAAATGAACTATTGGGGTTTGCTGGGGTTGCTCCTGAACATAATGTTAATGTGCTACATATGTATGGCTCTTGATTAAAGAGGGCATCTAGGAGAGCAGAGTTAGATTTATTACAGGGCATTGGGTTGAAAATGAAAATGAAAATGAATATGCTGACAGAAATATACACACCAAAATTTACTCTCTGAATTATTTTCAACTAACATCTTGCATATTTCCCAGCAAATCTGATAGATGTTTGGGTTTTTTGGTTGGTTGGGTGTTGTTGTTGTTTTTTAATGTATGAGATTTTATAAATGAGAAAAATGTGAGGTTTCAGATCAAAATACAAATTTTTATTATACATAATCCAGATATCGTTGATTCTTACAAATAAAAAAGTAAGGTTGTTCTATTTTCTTGGACAATAATGTACAGTAACCTAATCGTAAGGCTGTTCTCACGAGCAGCCCAGCCCAGGCTAGGGCAGCCCATGTGGAACACCAGGATTGAGTCCGACCCCAGCACTACCCTCATGGGTACTTTTTACCCCAGCCTTTAGCCAGGGTTTAAGGGTATGAGCATAGGCGGGAGGGCGGGATAGTTTATAAAGCTGTAATTTATAAAAGCTCCATTTCCCTCTCTAGGCCTCTTGTCCAAGTGAGTGCCAGTTCAGAGTGATTGTACCTGGTATTGGGTTCTCAGGACAGGGTGGGGATTGTGTTGCTATACCACCCACCCCACTGCCCAGCTGTCTCCCCGCCTGAGCTCACAGAGGTGGTCTCAGATTTAGCATTGAGGACTCCCAGAATGATTGTTCTGGGTGACGTCAACATCCATGCTGAGGCTGCCTTGTGCTTGTTCTGCAGCTCAGAACTTCATGGCTGCCATGAAAACCTTGGGGCTGTCACAACATGTTGCAGGCCCAACACATGAACTGAGGCATACTCTGGATCTGTTCCCCCCCCCCCCCGACTAGACAGGATGCTAATTTGAAAGTGGGGGATATATCATCTATGCCCTTGTCACTTTCTTCTGAGTTTTAGTCTTAGTGGCTACACCTGTCTGCAAGGGTGGGGGATGTATAAATATGGCCTGCCCCAGATATTGAAGGACTCCGATTGATTCCTGAGGGCTCCGGGGGTTTTCCAGCTGGTATGGCAGGCGCTCCTGCCGAAGCTCTAGCTGATCTCTGGAATTGAGAGATGACTTGGATGGTTGACATGACTGCTCCCAAATGCCCTCTCCTACAAAGCAGAGCCCATACAGTGCCTTGGTATATACCTGAACTGAGGGCAATGAAGCAAGCTGCAAGATGTCTGGAACATGTGTGTGTGGGGGGAAACTCGGGTTGATTCTGAGTGAATACAGGTTAGTGCTCATTACTGACCCTATTCTGTGGCAGTGATGAAACAGAAGAACCTTGTTGTGTGTGTCCATCATTGCAACCTCTCAATGTCACCCAGGGGGACTTTTCTGGGTGGTGCGGGGCCTTTTGAAATCTGGCCCTGGAAATTGCAGCTGATACAAAATAGGGCTGCAAGATTATTAACTGGGACTGGATGTTTTGAGCATATTATTCTAGTGCTTTGTCAGCTGCACTGGATCTCTGTCCATGCTGGTCTATGACTGTAATAAAGATTGATTGATTGATTGATTGAGCCAGCAAGAGTGAAGCCTGCCTCCAGGAATCCCACAATGCATCTCATTGCTCGGACAGTGCATTGGGGGAATGCTGTTTGCCAGGATAATCCATCCTGGCTCTATGATTGAGCTTCCTGACTGCCACTGCTGGCAGCCCACTCACCCACATGCCTTCATTTTCAGCCCAGGTAAAAAAAACTGGGCTACCCAGTTGGAAAGCACCAGGATCGGCACAAATCCTGGCACTCCACACAACCAGCCCTACCAAGGTTGGGCTGTACAAGCCCAGGTGGTAGGACTAGTTGTGTGAATGGTCCCACTTTCTCCCTCTGTGAAATAGCTCTTGCTTTTTGGAAATCTTTGGGAAACACTTTTTGCACCAATATCTGGGGAGTATCAGTGCTGAGAGAAGCCAGGTCACCCCCCGGCCCCACCTTTGCACATTCAGCTAAGCTATGCCCCATAATAGGCATCCAGATGATGACAAAACCGTTCCATTGTGAGCCTCATCACATTCTCAATCTGCCCAAGTTCCAGTGTATTTTTTGTTTGAAAAAATAACTCTCCTTCCTAGTAACAATGCTGTCACACCGCCAATCAGATGTGATGTTGCACCCACAGGCCCCAATAAAGAAAGTACACACTTAATTGGGGGGGGGGGGGAAACTAGGACCACTTTATTAGTATTACATGCATACAACCTGCAAAGCTAAATAACAACATAAACTAATGAGAACACTTGTACTCCACCCATGTGGGACAGCCTCATAAGGAGGACTGCTCCACAACAGGGCGAAGGGCCATGTGCCAATTCAGCCAGGAACCAAGTCCTGACATTGTCTCACTATGGTGGTTTTCCCCACTGAGGGGAGGGCAGCCTGATCCACCCCAACCCAAGCCGCACAACTCTGGGCAATGAGCCAAACCACCCTCAGGGTGGGGGCCCATCCCAGCTCAACAAGCCGCAAAACCCGGATGGGCTGTTCCTTGCCCCCACCACCTTAAATGGTCCTCCAACCCAACATTGTTACCAAAATAACCTAACCCAATTGACACTCTCCTGCCAAGTGACCAAAGATTTTATGTCCAGTGGAACCACATCATAAAAATCAGTGAGAAGTAGGCAAAAAAGGGCCACATCTAATGCCAATCTCATGCAACCCCAAAAAATTCTACTCGGCCCCAAATGGTGACCAGATAACCTTCACCGAGTTCAGGACGGGTGGGTGCCTTGCCCCAGAGCAACCTAGGCATTGCAAGACGCTTGCTGCTTATGCAGGCACTTCCTGCTTCTGATTGGCTGGCCCACGTCACGTGCGGGAAAGGTCAGATCATTTGATTGGCTGGCCTCAAGTCACATGCAAGGGGAGGCGGGATGGGAGTCCACGTGCCTGCCCATGGGGCCAGGCATACAACCTTGCACCCTGCCCCACCGCAAATTGCAGCAGCAGGGAGCAGCAATGTCAAATCTAGTTCAAAGTGAGGATGATTATCTCAGGAAGCGTTGGTGCCACTCTGAATACATTTTGTGTGCACTCAGTGATGTCAACACACAGCCAAATACATTTTGTTGTGAGAATACACATCACTGATACTAGAAATTGTTAATTGAAAAACCTGCTCCAAAGTTGCAGCTGATTAGGGCTGTGAAAAAGAGTGAACCAGTGTGGAAAAGCTAAGCTTCGGGAGATCTTTTTGGAAACTTTTCAGGCCACAAAGCCTTTTTTATACCAAACACGTTAATCAGAAAACATTCGGCTTAGCCCAAGTTTCCCTAGCCTTTGACCTCCAGCTATTTAGTTTCAAAGCTTGACTTTTGTACTGGTGGAGAGGAAAATGAGTTTGACAACCTCTCATACAAATCCCTCACAGTTCTATGTGGCCCCATGGAGTTCAGCTTCACTGACAGTGTTCCAGGGAGCAATGAGTATGTCCAGGGAAGCCAAGACATCAGCAAAAGCACTTGCATGGTGATCACTTTATTCTACCAGCCCTCAAGAACACAATCAAATAAAATCAATTTGAATTTTCTGATGAACATAAACCAAAAGAAAACCAGCAGGTATTACTGTCAAGCATCTGCAACATGAAAAAAACCAGAATTGCCTTTATTTCTGGTCTTAGCCTCCATAGAACTCTAAAAAGCAAGCAACACAGAAATACATAGCCATGAAATACTGTATGCCCTCTCAACTCCATAAAAATGCTATGCATATTGCAAATCCATAGAACTCAGTGACAACCACTATAAAGCTATACCACAAAGATCACACCAGAGCTCCAAAGAATACTATGAAGAGGTCAAAGGGCATCAAACAGTTCTTCAGAACTTTATTAGAATGAGATGGAGCCAGGAAGAATGGTGTCTTGCTTATTTCTGCATTCCCTTTTGACTGAAGGAGGTTACAGGCCAGAGTTGGAAGTGGAACTATAAATAAGTAGTGTTAATTTTGTAAAGCAGTGCAGGGCTTTAATGACTGTAACACAACATCAATTTAGACTATGAAGATAGTGTGCAATTGCCTTGCACCTCAGTATTATTTTCATAAAAAGCTCATCAAGCTCTGCATTCAAATAAGCAGCAGCAGCAGCAAGCTATCCTAGAGTGTGCGTGTGTGTTCCTCTTTCACTGAAATCTTATCTGTTCCAACATCTATGTCATGGGGATTACTAAACCCCATGGTATCACTTCCACAATTTAGCAAATACCAAAAGGCAATGTACCATATTTAGCCAAATTCAAGATGAGGTCTTTCCTGTTAATAGACTGTTTCTCATTTCCATCAAAACAATTACAGAGACAATTGTATTTAAGAATAGAGCCAGCATGGTGTAGTGGTTAGAGTGCTGGACTAGGACCGGGGAGACCCAAGTTCAAATCCCCATTCAGCCATAAAACTAGCTGGGTGACTCTGGGCCAGTCACTTCTCTCTCAGCCTAACCTACTTCACAGGGTTGTTGTGAGGAGAAACTCAAGTATGTAGTACACCACTCTGGGCTCCTTGGAGGAAGAGCGGGATATAAATGTAAAAATAATAAATAAATAATAATAATAATAATAAGGTTTACCAGTTATCCACTCACACTTCTTCAAAATAAAGACATAGAGATCTAGTGGAGAGAGGGAGGAGTTCTAAAGAGAAAATGAACTGAGTAATGAGCATTAAAGGCATTATCTAAAAATGGAGGCTACATACATCAGCGGGGAAATGCTTGAATAACAAGCAGAAGGTTGCCGGTTTGAATCCCCGCTGGTACTACCGTGTTTCCCCGAAAATAAGACAGTGTCTTATATTAATTTTAGCCCCCCAAAATGCACTAGGTCAATTAGCGGTACATCAGAAATTACTGCTAGGTCTTACTTTCGGGGTAGGTCTTACTTTCGGGGAAACAGGGTATATTGGGCAGCAGCGATATAGGAACATGCTGAAAGGCATCATCTCATACTGCGCGGGAGGAGGCAATAGTAATCCCCTCCTATATTCTACCAAAGAAAACCACAGGGCTCTGTGGGCACCAGGAGTTGAAATCGACTTTACTTTACTTTACTTTACTTTACTTTACATACACCAGACCCCTTTTCTCCAGCAGTCTATTTTAGATCCTTCCATTCCTTTCTGTTTGTTTTTCAATGGGTGCATGTTTTATAGCTGCTTCCCAACCAAACAGAAAGTAATCTTATATAGATTTTAATAAGAGTTGTGATCAGTCAGGAACAGATTTTCCTTTCCCCTAAAAAAAAGTGAACCGGAAGTGAACCCTGTCCTGTCCGTCAGGCAGTGACCTCTAGGGATCAGCCACTCATCACATGGTGGCCAGGACATAAAGGGCCTGGCGGCAGGAAGTGAAGGGGTTCTTTGTTTTTGCAGAAGCAGCCAGGCAGAAATGAAAGAGGATGGGTGCAAGGCTTAATGGGGGAGCAATGGAGTTTTGCACCTCATGGTCAAAGCTAGCCTGGAAAATTCTCTCAGGGAAGGACATCTGCAGATCTTGGAGAGATAGGATTGCAGAAAGCTTGAATCCTCTGCCATGGGTATGGTGAGTTCAGGAGGGAAGCCAGAGCTTTGGCTTCAGGGAAAGGTTTAGCCAAGGAACTGTGTGTTAGGCAGCCTGTGTTAGATTATTTTGATTTTGTGCATTGCAAGCCCTTACAACTGGTTTATTGTACTTTTGTCTGTAATGTAACAAACTAAGAGCAACGCTAGCCTAAGCCCTTTCTTTCCAAGGGGGCTTTTGTATTTTCTTGCATTTATGTTCTATGCAACTGAATAACCATGATTTTTAAAGTGTACCACTCCAAACAAACCAGCTAGAAAACCAGGTTTTGAAAGCAATCTTGTAAAGTACTAAGTGTTTCTTTTTCCTTTTTATGGAAGCTGCTAGAGCCTCAGACTGAAGCAGTCTGTAGTCTTTTGAATAAAGTTTTTGTTTTTCATGGTTTGTAACTTCACCTGCCTGAGTTAAAAATCCTGAGTGGATTTGTAACTCAGGAAAAAGGGATTTTACTATGGTGCAGACATGCCTCAAGGTTAATTGTTCAGCAACCTACCAAGTTTTCTCACCACATGTAGGCTGAACGCAGGAAGTTTTTGTATTTTCCCATTTGATAAAAGGAGAAGAGAGTCTCCCTGGACACTCACCCAAATCCAGGGAGGAGTTAAACTCTGTAATTAGGGTGTGGTGGCAGTGAATCAACTACTAAGGAAGCTTTAGGGTTTACCAGAGAAACAGGCTTTGTTGCGCAAGCATGGAGGGAATGAATCAGCATTTTTCTTTCCCTCACATGGACTTGCTCTGAGACAGAGGCTGGGCTTAAATCCACCATTCACTAGTCACCGTTCGTTACAAGAGTTTATTCAGAAACAACTCCATTTTCTCCTTCTCTTTCCCCTCCCTTTTCCTTTCTGAATCCTCACCTACCTCCCACCCCACCCGCTCTCTCTCTCTCCCCCTTCCCTCCCTCCCTCCAGGTTCCCCATTGGAAAAAAATTCTAAAAAACAAAACATAAAAGATACTGGGGCTATTCACACGATTAGCAAAAATTGGGCTAGGAGAGCCTAGCCCGATTTTTGCTAATAGTAAGAACCACTGGGCTCGGCTGCGAGCCTGGTGGTTCTTGAGTGGCTAACCTGCTCAAGTAGTCCGCCCCTTAGCCAGGATTTGCAGAGTGAGCGCTCCGCAAACCCGGGCTATTGGATTGTGAGTAGCCATGGTGCGGCTGTGTTCCACAGCTACTCACGAGGAGACCCCCCCCCCCGAGGGGAGGCGAAAAGCCACCTCCTGGCTCCGGGGGTCTCGCCAGCATGCCCTGCGTGCTTGTGCAGGGCATGCTGGAGCTTGCGCGGGCCGATCAGCCCCCACTCCCCCAAGCCCCCGCCAGCTCCGTCATGGAGCCAGCAATCGTGTGAGTGGCCAATCCGGCCGCCCAGGGCTCCCTGCCTGATTGTCTGCGGGGATAGTGGGCTTAGCCCACTCTCCCCGCAGTTTTGGAAAAAGCGAGTCTCACAGAATGTGAGACCTGCCTCACTGCATAAAATAAACAGACCCCCTTCCCTTTAAAACTACCAGAACTGAATTGGTTTAAAAAATCAGTGACGAAGTCATTTAAGTGGTCTCCTTTCATTCACATATCTCCTAATTCTTGGGTTCTCTGGGACACGGGAGCTCTTAGTGAAGTTCTTTCTGGTAAAGAGAAATGAAATTCCATCACTTTCATAAGCCTCCATCAAAACTGGAGCCAAGATAAAGCTCTCCTCCAGTTCTTCTCTTGAGACAAGACTCCCTTCCTTCTTTTCTCATAGTATGCATGCTGAAAAGTCTTCAACTGTTCCATTTCTTTCCATCATCAAATATGACATAATCTATTTGGAATTTGACTATTTGTTTTGGTCCAGAACATCAGAAACAGCAATTTCTCACCTTTTTAAGGCAGCCATATGTGAACAAAGTCCCTTACCTGAAATGTTTTCTGTTTCACACTCCATTTCTGATTCACATATGTAACAATCAGCCAGTAACAGCCTATCCTTTCCCCTAAGGAGTTAACTAGAAGTGAACCCTGTCCTGACTGACAGGCTGGTGACCTCCAAGGATCAGCCAATCAGCACAAGGTGAGTGGGAGCTGTAGGGCCATAAGGCAAGAAGAGAAGAATTTAAAGCAGCTAGGCTAGGTTTGCAGCAGGATGTGTGGCCATGGGGTTGGCGACAAAAAGAGCTGCAGATCCTTGAGAGACAGGATTGCAGGATACTTGATGCTCATCACATGAGGGGGTGAAGCTATTTGCACAATTACAACTCCTTCAGCATCATCTTCTAGGATCTCCTCTTGGCCTGTGGCCTGGAATCGGAAGTCGAGATTAACAATTTGCAATTGTATTCCAAAGACCTGGAAGAAAAGTCTGGTGATCCATTTGGCCAGAGGCGTATCTAGGGAAAATAGCGCCTAGGGCAAACACTGAAATTGCACCCCCTGTCCAAGCATCTGACACCCATCTTTCAGATAACTTTACCATAATGTCAGCTGAAAAATACAAGTCAAGCTCGTTAATCTTTTAATATTTCAAAAACTATTTAGCAGTGGACTTAGCCAGACCAAAAAATGCTGGAAAACTACAGATTTCAGGATGCTGGGGCTCATGAAATCCCCAAATACTATGTGGAGGTGTACTTGGAAAACTAAACAGAAGTGCCTGTCCAATTCTCTACTATGCATTGTAGCATCACCATTACATAAGTTTTAAAAATCAATGGAGAATTTGACTTTCCCCAGATACTCTGTAAATAATTAAAGGATACGCAGAGTAAACTGTGTCACTGTTGGAATATATTCTAGTCTTTCAGAAAGACAGTTAAAATGAGAGAAAGAGAGCAAGAAACTCCCAGTGGGCCTTAATAGTATGGATTTCACACTGATTCAAAGACAAACTCACCATTAATAGCCATATTATTAAGACATCACATTTAACTCACTTATCACAAGAAGCAAAGTAAGAGCAAATGAATACAATCCTAACTCATAAGCTTCAGCTCAGTATTCACAAGCCCTTCCCAAGAAGCAAAGTAAGAGCAAATGAATACAATCCTAACTCATAAGCGTCAGCTCAGTATTCACAAGCCCTTCCCCCTCACCCCACTGGCCTCTATGGCCTCACAGGTACGATTTGAGCATGTGCAGCGGCCATTTTTAAAAATAATCTTTTTTTAAAAAGTGGCCACTGAAAACAAAATTGCCACCGTGCATGCTCAAATGGCCTCTGCAAGGCCTGGCATGACCTAGGGCATCACAGAGGCCATTTGAGCATGCACGGTGGCCATTTTGTTTTCAGCAGCCTTTTTTTAAAAAAAAAATTACAAAATGGCGCCCCCCTTCAAGTGGTGCCCAAGGCACATGCCCTGCCTGCCCTACCCTAGATACGCCCCTGCATTTGGCTATTATTGGGGTTGCTCAACTTGATCCCCGAGTAACAAATAAAGTAGATAAGGCTTTATAGTCTGACCGTAAAATGATTTTCTGCCCCACAAGTTAAGTCCTGAAGTGCCTCATAGCCCAGAAACAAGTCCGTGTTGTCAGAGTTTTCTTAAAATTTCTGTCAGTTTAGCATCATGTTCCTCAATGGTTTTGCATTGGAAAAGACTCTATACGCTTTTAAAGGTACTTTTGTGTTTTCTTACATCCATGTTCTTTGCAACTGAGTAACCACCATTTTTAAAGTGTGCCACCCCAATATCATATGGGGGTGCTTTTTGAAGTATTCTTGCAACTACTGAGTGTTTCTTTTACCTGTAACTAAAAACTGAGAGAGCCTCAGATGGAAGCTGTCTGTAGTATTTTGGAATAATTTCTCTTTCTTTTCTTTGCAATTTTGATAAGCCTCTTGAGTGGATTTTTAACTCAGATACAGCTCAAGCCATACAGTGCCTGATCACACCTTCAATGTGTTTGTCCATACCTGGTCACCAAAAACTTTATCTGATTTGCCTTTAGTCAAGCTCATGCCTAGGTGACCAGCTTGGGCAATTTTGATCACTTTTCCTTGTAAGGAGGTTGGCATCACCAAATTATCAGTCTTCAGCACCACATAATTGAGAAGAGACAGCTCACTTGCTACATGCATGTATGGTTGAAGATATTCAGGTACCTTGTTTTTGCATAGTCCTTGATTAGTTATGTGAGGTTTAAGTTCAGTAAGCTCTTGATCATCACTGAGGGCTGCTTTCCATTCAGAAGACGTGGTCACT
Source organism: Hemicordylus capensis (assembly GCF_027244095.1). NCBI lineage: Eukaryota > Metazoa > Chordata > Lepidosauria > Squamata > Cordylidae > Hemicordylus > Hemicordylus capensis. Next base: position 384,747,723 of record NC_069658.1, read on the forward strand.
CCATGAGTGGATGAAGTTATTTGCACAATTACAACTCTTTCAGCCTCATCTTCTGGGACCTCCTCTTGGCCTGGAATTGGAAGTAGAGATAAACAATTTGCAGTTGTATTCCAAAGATCGGGAAGAAGATAAGTCTGGTGATCCATTTGGTTATTCTTGGGGTTGTTCAGCTTGACCACGAGTAAAAAATAAAGCAGATAAGGCTTTATGGTCTGACCGTAAAATGATTTTCTGCCCCACAAGTTAAGTCCTGAAGTGCCTCACAGCCCAGAAACAAGTCCGTGTGGTCGGAGTTTTCTGATTTTTGTCAGTTTATCATCATGCTCCTCAACGGTTTTGCCATACACAGGGGTGTAACTATAATAGGGCAAGAGGAGACAGTTGTCTGGGGGCCCACTGCCTTGGGGGGGGGGCAGAGGCAAGTCACATGACTGACTGCCCCAGCCGCGCACCGTCTAGGCTTCTTTCAGTTGTATTCGAAATTGATGTGAGTGTTAAGACCTGGAGCTAGCAGAACAGCAGGTCTTTCTCTAGTACCATTAAATGACTTGCATCACCCACAATTTACAAAACCTTTAAAAAAATAATTTAGGATGATGTTCTATTGTGGCACATAGGTTATAGATATAGATAGATAAAACTATAAATTTTACTATGCTTTTTGTTACCACTATTCAGCCTCATTTAAGATTCCTTTACTTCATGAGCTGAGCTTCAGTGAGGGGGGAGCCCATTTTAAAATCTTGTCTCTGGGCCCACTCCAACCTTGCTACACCCCTGGCCATACACTAAAATGTCATCCTGAAAGTAAGTGATGCCATCCATAGTCCCAAAAACTGCATGCATCGTTCTTTGAAATACTGAAGCTGCAGAGGCTAATTCAAAGGGCAGTCTTTTGTATTGAAAAAGAACCCCTGGGGTAATGAAGACTATGTATTTGCAAGAAATTTTTAACAGGGGAAGTTGATGATAGGCCGAGGACAAGTCTAAAGTTGTGATCACTGAGGCATCCTTCAGAGTAAGTAGCATTTCATTGATACTGAGTAATGGATGGCAATCCACTACCATGTTGTAGTTCACACATTCAAAGCGTACTGTTTGATTTCCTCACAAGAACAATGGGAGAAACCCATTCTGATCAGTCTACAGGGTCCATGATGTCAGCATGCTGTAGTCTTAAGAGCTCCTCTTTAAATGATTGACACAAGGCTATGGATATATAGGAACACAGGAACATAGGACACTGCATTATACTGAATCAGGCCATTGGTCCATCTAGCTCAGTATTGTCTACACAGACTGGCAGACCGGCTTCTTCCAGCTTACAGGCAGTAATCTCTCTCAGCCCTATCTTGGAGATGCCAGGGAGGGAATCTGGCAGGTGCTTTGCCTCTGAGCTACAGCCCTGTCCCCTAAGGGGAATAACTTACAGTGCTCACACATGTAGTCTCCCATTCAAATGCAAACCAGATTGGACCCTGCTTAGCAAAGGGGACAATTCATGTTTGCTTGCTACCACAAAACCAGCTCTCCGCCAGCAGTATTCTTGCTCAATATGAAATAAATGAATGGCACCATTTTAAAAAATATAATCTTGTATAAACAATATCAAAATTAGCAAATAGATGAGAACAATCAGTTGCTTACGAAGTACATTCCAAAATACATTCCAAAGTACATGTTGTGCAATTGCCTTCATCTGAATTTTATGTTTGAAATGTATGGTGGTGCCAGGTAGGTATCATCAAAAACATCCAAGTAATCAATGACCGTATCAGCATATTGATGCTCCATCATCTGTAATACAGGTTCCGTGCTATTTGGGTCTAACATGATCCATAGATCTTTCTGATATTTTCAGCCCAATATTGAGACTCCTTTTTGTGACACATACATTTTCCTTTTTCAGTACTCCTTTGTATTTGAGGACAGCAGTGAAGTATCCATTTATGGCAATAAGGGACCCTCTCCATATCCCCATGGGTGGATGTCTGAAGGCTGCAGGTATAGATCTGATGTAGTAAGGAGTTCCTTGTTAAGTAGATGGGAAATGGTAGTGTACGGAGAACCAGAATCAGCCATCAACTGCACTTCATAGCCATTAAGGTTAACTTGACAACGAGGCGCTTCACATAATTAGTGTGAAGCACCATGAGGGCTTCTGCAAGGAGAGCAGGCTTTGCCTGGATTTCAAGAGGTGGCTTTGGGGTACCAAAGAAAGTAATTTGGCACAGTGAAGAGCGTTTTCCACCCTCCTAACCATCTCTATAACTGTATTCAAGGTAAGTTTCCCTTCCAAAAGCAGTTTTTCATGCAGTTTGGAGCTGCTTGTTTTCATAACAATCTAATCCCTGATCAGTAAAGTTGGCAAACTCAATAGAACTTATAATATTTAGCAATCACATTCAAAGTAGAGTTGAAATTAATTGCTTGAAGAGCAGCTTCATAAGGATTGGCATCAGTATTCCCTCTAACAGGGATTCCCAGATGTTGTTGACTACAACTCCCACAATCCCCAAACAATTGCAGCTTGAGATTCTGGGAGCTGTAGTCAACAAAATCTGGGAAGCCCTGTTAGAGGGAACACTGGTTGGCATCCCCTTCCATGTTGGCAAATGCCCTTCTGGCCTTCAGGGCCCAGGCAGTGAAGCCTGGAGTTCTTTGCTGGAGTAAAATCAGGGCTCTGCATGGTGAAGAGGTAATTGCAGAAATAGGACCTCCATTGTTTCCAGGGAAGAGCAGGTTCTCCTAGGGTGGACAAAAAAAGAAAGGTGGTGGTGGGATCTAAGCCATGCTGCAGTGGGCATTCCGTGAACAACAGAGTCCAGAAATGCCAAGGAAAAAGTATCTTCAGGTACTTGTGCAGGTCAGGAAGCTGGAGAAACAATCAGCAGCAGCAATAATAGAAAGCAGTTCAGGAATATAGGTCCAGTAGTGCAATGAAATGATGTTGCCGGAACATTCACAAGCTTTGGAGGCTCACTCACTTAGCTGGTCCAAAATCCCATCACCAAATGTTTTATAGCTACTTCCCTCACAATCTTATATAGATTTAACTAAAAGTTTATCCAGAAACTACTCCATTTTTTCATTTCCCTTCCCTTTCCCTTTCTGACTCCACCCACCACACTCTCTATGCGATCCCCACTAGGACAAACTTCTAAACAACAAAACATAAAAGATACTGGTTTTGCACGCACGTGTGACCCGCCATGATCGGGCCGATCCCGGCGGCAACTTGGCAGCAAACTCGCCTAAGTAGCCACCCAATAAAATGAGGTCAAGGGAGCGAGCACTTCCTTAACCTCATCTTTTTCATTGTCTGGCAGCCAGATTGCAGGGAGCCTGGGGAGGAGGGATCCCCATGATGCAATGCGCACTTGCGCAATGCATCATGTTATTTCCAGGGGCTGGGACAACACATGGGGGGAATCCTCAAGGTGCATGGGAAATCATCTGGGCATGTGGGGAGTGCGCCCAGCAACGCCAGTGGGATCGTCTGTGGGGAAGGTAAGTATAACCCACCTTTCCCACAGCCTGCTCTGGAGCCCTTCTCACTAATCCTAAGAAGAGACTCATTGGATAAACATAAAAGAATACAAGAGTGTGCCATGTTGGCAGTTTTCAAATAGGATCCATATGCATTCAGCAAATCTATCCTTCATGATGGGGACTCCCTCTTTTTTCTCAGACTTGTCTCTACTGGCCTGCGCTGCAGTCAGCCATGCATGTGGAACTACCTCAGGCCCTGGTTCCTCCATCCCGAAGATTTTTGTTTTGCCAGCTTCCTTTCTACTAGTGCTTTAGCACACAAGAACTTACTGAATTGAAAGCAGGGATGTTGCCACTTGGAACAATATCTCTTGACTCATTTACTAACTATCAGCAAGTGGATTTTTCTTCCCCAGTTGCGATTAGAAGGATGCAAAGCATTTGATGTAGCATGCAAAGGAAGGATGCAGAGTCTGCACAGATGAATGGGTAGTGAAGCAGAAGGGGTCTGAGGCCTTGGATGTTGCGAAGTCCTGCAGAGTAACTCCTCACCAAGCCACTCTGCCAATCAGAAAGAGAACTGAGTATGAAGGAATTATCTCCTGTGAAGATCAGGTTTTTTGTTGTTGGGCCCTCTCAAGCTGCCATTGTGTCTCCCATTGTCCTGGGCTGCTGACGATCTACTGTTCGGAGAAGAGGTTAGTGATGGATGTTGCCCTGACCTATCAGCAGAGAGGCCTCCAGGCTTTGACCCATGCAGGTTGCAATTAGCCAAAATTAGTCATCTGTGTCCGTGGCTTGTCTTCCTTTAAACACCTAACAGTGTGAAAGCAGCAGCCCCTTTCTCCCATGCCCCTCTCCCCCGACGCCTTGTGCTTTGTGCGTGAACACACCCCTCTCCCAAGGAGCCTCTTCTAAGTTTTGTTTCTGACCCTTTAGAGCCCCAACCAATCATTAAAAGAAATTTAGCAGCCCCATTATCACCCTGGGCAATTCTTAACTCATTAGCTTTTAAAGCTGTGGGACTGAAAAGGGAAAAGGTGAGGGGGTGGGACACAGCAGCTTAAACTAAGCAGTCTAAGCTACTTGTACTGTTTAGTTCTTTTACTGGACTGAATGTTTTAATTGAGGATATGGATTTGATTGTTTTATTGTATTGTGTGTTGCTGTGAGCATCTGTCTGGGTTTGTCTAAAGTGATCCTGGAAACGTATAAATAATAATTCATAAATGTTTAATCTGGACAAAGGGTGATAATCATTGTGAATCAGTTGATAATGACCTGATCTTCTGCAATAATTACTCTGCATATTTCAATGGGCTTACTGTTGCTTTTCTGTTCTGCAGGATCTGTCATGCAGAAATGCATTTAAAATGGAGTTTATTGTGGAGCCGACTTCAGAGGTTCCGTTGACTTCCCCTGACTGTGAACTCTCAGCGATGGACTGTTTATACTGACAAGATGCAACATCCTGTCTTCGAGATGTACGCTCCGGCATATTTGGCAAGCCACATGCCTGAGTTCATGCTAAACTATAGCATTAACAATTAACTATCTGATCCAATCTTTCAACATGAACTTCAAGCAAAGCTGTCCCGAATCCTCTTTTGCTTTGTCTCATAAAATGGTGTCAAAATAGAGAGGGGAGTGCCCATGGGAGGAAGAGAAGCTGAACTCAGAAGGTCAAAACCATATTAACTTGGGGTTTGTTTGTTTTTAAAGGGGAGGGGGGACAGAAAATAGATTTGTATAATATTAGTCACTATTCTCCTACCTGATTGAAACTTTACTGCTTGTGGTTAGCTCACTCAGTGAAGTGAGTCTTCTCTGCAACCCTTTGCTCAGTTCAAAGGCTCTCAACCTGGGCCTCTGCCTTTCTCTCAAGGGGCAATATGGAGGCCCCATCCAGCAAAAGCTATTCACAATAGCAGTCTACTACTTCCATTGGGATCTAGTCACAACTAGCCTGTTCTGAATTATGCCCAGGAATTATAACTGGAGAAGTCAGAAAACTGCCAGTGGAGACTTGAGGGACTATTTGGTCCATATATACTGATTGAAGCCAATGATCCTGTGAATGCTCACAATAAACTCCCAGTCCGGCATTTGGCTGAAAGTACCACCACGTGGCCATCTATTGCCTTCTCCCAAACACACTTACAGAAGCTCCACCCCCAACTCTACCAGGGCTCCATACTGTCTCCAACGCTTTTTCAATATCTATAGCAAACCACTGGAAGAGATCATCAGGGGATTTGGTGCAGGGTGTTATCAGTATGTTGCCACCCAGAGACTCTAGTATGTGCTCCTTGTTGAAATAAGACCCTCCCATCTCTAACAACTTTTTAAAAGTCTCTAAAGACACATTTATTCACCCAAACTTTTAATTTCTGTTTTAATTTGTTTTATGTTGCTGTAAACCACCCAGAGATGTAAGTTCGGGGCAATGTACAAATATCATTCATAGATAGATAGATAGACAGATAGATAGATAGACAGACATGTAACACACTTAAAAGAGGGTTCCAGGACACCCCCACTTATGCTGGCTGATGTCACATGCTTGAACCCTTATGAGTTTGGGTTTATCTTCTCTTATATCCAGGATTATCCCTATCCATGCCAGAATGAGCAGATATTTCAGAAAAACCATATTTAAATAAATATACACAGCCAGTGCATGAAAGTTTAGGCTAGTGTATCCAGGGTTCAAATTTCTCCCTTCGTAATCTTCGGCAAATCTATAGACCATATCTAATCTATCTATCTATCTATCTATCTATCTATCTATCTATCTATCTATCTATCCATCCATTTATTTAAGATTGAGATTGACATACCTAATCTTCCCATCTGGGAAATCAAAACCATAGCTGCATTTATAAAGTTGTTGTGAGGGTAAGCACAATGAAGATTCTGAAGCACTGTAGCAATATTAGAGGCATGCCGACAAGCCAGAAATGTTACCGGCCTATATACCAAACAATACTTTTATTGATGTAATACAATTGATTTAATACTTTTTTTTTAGATTGTGAGCCCTATGGGGACAGGGATCAATCTTATTTAGTTATTATTTATCTGTGTAAACCGCCCTGATCCATTTTTGGAAGTGCGGTATAGAAATCAAACAAACAAACAAATAAATAAATCTTTGCCCATTCACCAGGGCTGTCCATTTAAAGAGAATGAAATAGATTGAATGGATATTGAAGTCCAATAATCTGTATATTAATAAACAATTCTGAAGAAATGAAACATTCTTTGTTTTTAGATGATACCTGCACATGATTGCAGCAAGCACAGCAGAGGCTTCCAGGTTTAAAAGGAGGCAGATGTCATCTAAGATGGCACCTGCCTCTTGCTGTGTTTTCTTCTTCTTCAAGTACTTGTGTTAAAATAATTTACAATATTAACAAATTAAAAAGTCAGGGGCATCTTTTAAATCAGTCATTTGATCTTTAGTCACTCAATCTATCTGATGAATTGACTAAGCTTTGGTGCCCTACTATTTACTCAAGTATCTCCAGCATGCTTTGGAATGCCGTCTTCCATTTGTCACCTCCATGCTTGTCAACTCTCCACATGGGTGAACAAAGGATACTTCCTCTAAACTCATCTTTGTTCTTGGGGTGGGGAGAAGAGGGGGTGCAACATGGCCCATTTCTCACATGTGGTTTTCAACATTCATGGCCTGTCAACCAGGGCTAGTAAGGAAAGCTCCCCTAATTGGAATGCTCATGGAGATAGTGCTCTGAACAGAAGAATAACACCTTCCAGGCAGGGTAGCTGGGGTTGTCTTACTAGCATCCTCTTCTCATATAATCAGCACCTGTCTTTTTTCACAGTTGGATTCCTCTGACCTGGGTCCAAAACCCAAGGGTTGTTTTCACATTTTATCTTCAGAGAAAAACAAACAGGATAAGTACTCATAGATTTGTACAGGAGAAACATCTGCCAAGTTAAACACATGCTGGAGTTCAGAGCAACAGGAAGTTTATGCTAGACTGTCCAATTCAGCTTGCCATCTCCTTTTACAGAGGAGGAGGAGAAGAATGGAAGAAGAATTAAAAAACCAGTTTTGAGTTCCTTAATACATCAGGAGCCTGGATGCTTATTATTAGTAAAACAATGCATTAAATATTCCAAAGGCAATGCAAATATTTATGCAGAACAACATTTTCAACTGCTGCTGTCTATTTGCATTTCAAATTCAGCACTGTAAATGCACATATGGAAGATTCACCCATCCGCAAACCATAACCTTGTAGCCCATCTGATAACCTTTGCATTTCATAACTTCCAAACTTCATCCACTGATTTTGACACTGTAACCTGGGCATTTCCTAAATATTTCACAACAATCATGTGACCGCCAATTTGACACCACAGCCTTATCCAGCCAGATGACTGGCTAGCTACAATATAATAGGGCTCTTTCTCTATTGAAAACATGCAGCTATCAAATTCTGAATTGCAAAAGGACAATAATTGCCAGATGGTAGAAAGCAGAGACAACAAACAACATGGTTTGAAAGTCCCTGCAGAGGGAAGTCTATTCCCCTTTAATGCTTTATGACAGAAAGGGTAGCATGGATAAATCACAAGTTACATTTATTCCCCCTCTTCACTTTTCTGAGATTTGCATTCAGTGCCTCGTAGCTGGAGAGGCACATGCTAATACAGATGCTAAAGCACGGTGTTAATATGCTCTTGGTGTCTATCAGAATGTGCTAAATGGTTGTTTCAGGGTCTGAGAGTTTGAAGCAACGTAAAATAAGCCAATGTTGGGCAAGGCATCAATAAATTGAGTGCATTAATTGCATGAATGAAAAAAACAGGTCTGACTTGGAAGATCTTACAGACATTGGGAGAGCTATGTCACATGACTTATGGCCAGTATTTATCTTACAGTGCCATGTGGCCTTTCCAGTAACATTAGACTGTAGGCAACCACATGGGAGGGGCTGGCAGCATGGCTACTTCCCACTGCAGTTCCACCTCACGTGGGAGGGCAGAGCATGCCAGCATGGGAAGCATCCGTGTAAATAAGCGCTCCTTGGAGTGACATTCGATGAAGCCACAAAGGAGCAGACATACCACTTCTGTAATGTAAGGACTTAAATTCAGTCTACCTGCTGTTTGTATGTCCCCATTGGATCTGGTTTGTTTTCCAGGTCCCTCCTTTGTCCAGAGATTAGTGGTGACACACTTAGCTCACACTTACCCCTATAGGTTGGGGGGCTGTTGCATCTTTGGTTCCTGTCGGTCTCCAAGCTCCATCAAGAGGTGGTCTGCCATATTCATGTTTTGTTTTTAATCCCTGTTAATATAGAACCAGTGTTGTGTAGAGGTTAGTGTTGGGCTAGGACTAGGGAGACCCTAGGTTCAAATCCCCTGTCCGCCATGAAGCTGGTCATTCTCTCGCTCAGTCTAACCTACCTCATACGTTGCTGAGAGGATAAAAAAGAGAGAGGGCCACGTATATGGCCCTCAGCTCCTTGGAGGAACAATATAAATGTATTCAAAATAAACTAAGAACATTGAGGAATTAGTAATCCTACCAGATTATGATAATAAAATATTAGGATAATTTAAAAACCCTAATATTGAGTTGGTCTTGATCTGAGACTAGGTCTGTTTGCATATAGATCTACTTTTCAAAACCCTAATTTACAATTCAAAATGGTCATATTTTTCCCTTAGTACCTTCTGTTGGCCTTTCTGCCCTGACCATAGAACCTTACATCTCACAATAACTACAATTCCATTAATGGTTAATTCTGTGTGCATTCATTAATGGGGAGGGAAAGAAACTCTATATGTTAATCATCCATACAGCAGTTAAAACAGAGATCCAAAGGTGAACTGTAATAAATCTCTACTTAGGAAGTCTTTTCCTAATTCATTAACAGAAATTTGTAATTTACTAATGATTTAGTTCATTAACCTCAGTCATTGCTGGACTTGCAGTCCCTTCTTTGGTGCTTATGAGGCCTGAAACAGTGCTACAGATGGAAAAAAAACCACTTACAAAGGTATTTTAAATGGGCCGTCATTGTATTGTCTTTTAATCCTGTATCTCACCTATGATTTCTACTTCCCAGAAGAACTGTTTTCTCAGTCATTTCATAGATTTTAAATCATCACAAAAATGGGGGAGGGGATGTTATACCTTTGTACTGTGTCATTATTTAATCCGGATGTTCTCGAAGATGAAAATCAGTTTCCAAGTCGAAACTTTAAAAAATAAAAAAGAAGAACAACATCAGAAGCCTCTTCAAATAACTTTGGAGATTCACTTATGTGCAGGTTTTAGGAATTCTGTTAAAGTTACTTTGCGAGGGAGCAGATGATGTGTGAGTGAGTTTAAATCAGTTTTCTACACTTCTTTTGCACGTTTCTTCCAAAATTCACTCTCAGGGCCAAACTACACAATGGACACATAAATGTATATGAAAATTCCAACAGTTGCTTTTGAAAAGGAATGCAGTTTCAGGAGGGGGCCATTTTCCAGCAGAGAAGCTATGAGAGGAAGGATGTGCTAGATCCTTTCCCCTTCCACAATGTTTTTGCTGCAGTTTACCCATTTCTTCTGCCATTTCTTTGCTGCTCCTTTCCCTTCTCCCATTGGGTCTCAGGTGTGTGAAATCCCTGAAACCATTTATATACAATCCCACGGCATTGGAGAGAAGCAACTGGGGTGGTGGGGAGGGTGGACTGCAGCAGAAAAACAGCAGGTGGATAGAGGATTACGCACCTCCTACTCCTCTTCTTCTCCACAGTAAATGGCTTCCTCCAGAAGCCAATTTACCTTTGGAACAGAAACCATGGGGTGTTTTCATTCATGCACAGCATGTAACATGTAGATTGGCCCCTAGACAAAAACCAGGGGGGTGGGTGGGTGGGGGAGAGAGCATATCTTTACACAGTTGGCTCCAACTATGCTGCCTTTGGGAAACTCTGCCATTTATTCTTATGTATCAGTGAACATATTTGGTGAGCTAAATATTTCATGAGGACCACTTGCCAAGTGGTAACTTACCATGTAGTAAATGCAGTTCTGCTAACCAGTGAGGAAAACCTTCTCACATTTCTGAGCAACAAAAAAAGTCCAGGGAAGCATGGGAGTGGTAAGATTCTCCTATGCAGACCAATACCGATGACCAGCTTAATGAATAGTTACATGCACACCATGGCAAACACTTGGTGAATGGATGTCAGTACTGTAATCATCTGTTCGGGTTGTGGAGTATGGTCCCTTGACATGCAACACAGAAGGGAAAGTGCTGGGCAAGTTACTTAGAAAGTCTGTCCAAATATGCAAGTACTCCAGAAATATTTGCCGCCAGACCACCTCCTAAGGACAACAGAGCCAGCCATATTCATGGCAGAACTTAAGAAACCCTGAGGTCTTTCATGTGAATTCATGGCCGCTGCTGGGTGCTCTGCAGGGAAGGCAGGAGCTCGTCTGCCTTCTCCAGCAGACGAGCAGCAGCCACCCTCCACTCTGCCATGCCGCCCACATGAGTGGCAGCATGATGATGGCAGGAGAATGGGAGGACCTCCCCCCTCCCACATCCTAGGGTGCCCCGCACTAAGAGCATGACTGCTCAGCTCCCCTGCCCGGCTCACTGTCAGTCATGACGGGCTGGAGGGAAGTTGCTTAACCTGGCAGCAATCACCCAGACAATCACCTGCTGATCTAAACTGCTAAACAACAGGTTAAAAAGCAGGGTTAGGTGGCAGGGGGGAGCACCAGGATTGGGCTCAATCTTGGCACTTCACCCATGAAGCCGAGCCCAGGCTGGGCTGCTGGAGCCTGGGCTAAGTTGCATGTGTGAACAGCCTCTTTGCTGTATTCTATTCAGTAATCTTTTGCAGTGTATTTGGACATTTGTTCCAAGGGGGATCCTGTAGTAATTGTGGGGGAGGAGTCAAGAGGAAAGGGGAGGGAAAGAAGAAGGAGAAAATGGAGTTGCTGCTGAATCTACTTAGGATTTCCTTGTGTGTATGAGGGAAGCAGCTACAAAGCAGACCTCTTGGTGGATAAAAGGCCTGCCCAACAAACACTGTGCAGACAGGGCAGATCCTCGCTACCACATCTGCTAGGGGTGTACATGGAACTGCTCCGGATGGTTCAGTTTGAGTTTGAATGGAATTTGAATTTAACTGTGAATCTGCAAGCTGGATTGTTAGAAGCAGAGGGCAGTTCAGTTCATGTACTCAAAATGGGTTGAACCAGTTTGGCCCAGTTCAACCCAGTTTGGCATGATAGTAAAGGGGAATTGGGCAAGGAATGCCCTTTACAAGCAAAGGGGTAACCCTAGCCAATGGTGTTGAAAAGGGTGGGTGGTGGATGGGCAGGAGGTCACCTTATGCACCACAGCAGTGGTGGGCTGGCAGAGCTCCCTTAGGCATCGCCAGCACTCCCGCCCACCCAGTGTGGGCTGTCAGGGTCCCAGTTCACATTGAGGGTAGAGCGCTGATGGGGCCTAGAGGAGCTGACACAGTGTGGAAGGTGACCTCCTGCCCACCCACCCTTTTCAACACCATTTAAGTTTCTAGGGTTCCCCCTTTGCTTGTAAGCATGCCAAGCCAGTTGAACTGGTTTGATTCAAACTAGGCCCAGTTCAGCTTGAACTTGGGGCAGCCTCCCTTTTCAGTGAAGCTGTCCAGTTCAAGAAAGTGATTTTCGAGAAAATCAAACCCAGTTCAATTCAAACCGGTTATGCACATGCCCATTAAAATTACATCAAATTCTAAAAGAACTTTTTACACAATCTGAGCCTTAAGCATTGGTCTTCTTATTTGTCCTCATGAATTCTGTTTCTATAAACTCTAAAGAACTGAATTTAAAGTACCTTTTCCCCTTCTGGTGCCATCATCCCCTTTCTAATCCTCTATGATGAGCTTAGGAAAACCAAACAAAACTATCCAGTCCTTGCAGACTTTTCCAGATTTAACTGTTTTGCTGTGGAACATCTCTGTGCTCCAAATACATGAGCCTCCAGTGTCATGCATGACATCCTTGATCAGTCCCGTCTGTCTTTTATATGTAGAACCTACTAAAGGTTAATAGTTATTAAATTGTTAAGAACATAGGAACAGCCCTGCTGGATCAGGCCCAAGGCTTATCCAGGATCATGTTTCACACAGTGGCCCACCAGGTGCCTCTGAGCTGAGGGCATGCCCTCTCTCTTGTTGTTGCTCCTCTGCAACTGGTGTTTAAAGGCATCTTGCCTCTGAGGCTGGAGGTGGCCTAAAGCCATTTATAGACCTGCATTCCATGAATTTGTCTGAGCCCCTTTAAACTCCATTGAGGCTAGTGGTCATCACCACACCCCATGGCAGAGAATTCCATAGATTAATTATGTGCTGTGTGAAAAAGTACTTCCTTTTGTTGGTCCTAAATATCCTGGCCTTCAGTTTCATGGGATGACACTTGGTTCTAGTGTTGTGAGAGAAGGAGAAAAATCTCTCGGTGTCCACTCTTTATATTCCATGCTAGGGGTGTGCACAAAACCACCTGACCCATTTTGGTTTGAGTTCAACCCTTCAAATCCAGCCCCCATTTGGTTTGGTTCAGGGGGTGTTTGTCAAACAGTTTTGTTTTTTTAAAATCTTTTTTAACTTACCCCCTCTGGGGAGGTTCTTCAAGGTGGTGGTAGTGGGTTCCACAAAGGTTCACCTCCCCCCTGCCGGCCTTCCTTTCCCCAAAAATTACCCGGTTCAGGCATCTTCACCCCTTTCTGGGCCTATCCCCCATTACAGTGGCCATTTTGGAGGCTGCCGTGTCTGTGCAGTGGGACCCCTGGGTCATGACCTGGCTATGAAGAGTCCCACTGTGCAGGAACAGCCACATGGGGGATAGGGCCAGAAAGGGCCAAAGACATCTGAACCAGGCAATATTTGGGACAAGGAAGGCTGGCAGGGGGTGGCAGAACCACCGCGGACTCCCTGCAACCTTGGAGAAGCCCCCCGGAGGGGGTAAGTTATAAAAATTAAATGTTACAGGAACCCCCAAACTGAGGGGGGGTTCTCATTCCCCCCTGAATTGAGCTGAATTGGGAGGTGGTTAGGCTCAGCCCCGAACCTTCAAAATAAACCGGTTTGATATCAAACCAGTTCAGATTCGAACCTGTTTGCACACCCCTACTCCATGCATAATTTTATACACCTCAATCATGTCTCCCCATAGTCACCTCTTTTCCAACTAAAAAGCCCTAGAAGTTGTAGTTTTGTCTCATCAGGAAGGTGTCCCAGGTCCTCTTCTGCACCTTTTCCAGTTCTACAATATCCTTCTTAAGATACAGTAATCAGAACTGTACACAGTACTCCAAATGTGGCCGCACCACAGGTTTTTATGAGGGCATGATAATATTAATATTTTCATTTTCAGTCCTCTTCCTAATGACCCTTTGCATGGAATTTGCTTTTTTCACAGCTGCCATGCACTAAGTCTAGACTTTCAAGGAGCTGTCCACTATGACCCCAAGATCTCTCTTCTGATCAGTCACTGACAGCTTAGATCCCAGAAGCATATATGTGAAGTTGCATGGGTTTGCCTCAATATGCATCACTTTACACTTGCTTACACTGAACCGCATTTGCCATTTTGTCACCCACTCACCTTTTGGCGCTCCTAACAATCTGCTTTGGATTTCACTACCCTAAATAGTTTGGTGTCATCTGCAAATCTGACCACTTCACTGCTTACCCCAACTTCTAGATCATTTATGAATAAGTTAAAGAGCACCGGTCCCAGTACAGATCCCTGGGGGACCCCACTTCTGACTTCCCTCCATTGTGAAAACTCTCCATTTATTCATAGGTAAACTCTATTAAAGATTCATAGCAAGTTAGGCAATTCCTTCTAACCCCTAGTTAAAATCTTTCACCCTGAGAAAGTTCCTGTCGGATAGGGATGTTCTATGTTTCCCCAGAATAAGAAGAAACCAGATCTTATGTGGTTGTCATCTCCTCCATCAGGTTGTGAGCCATTTCTTTTATTCAGATGCAACCTTTGTTTTTTCTTCCTAGTTCTCCACAATGGAAAGCAGTGGAGCTTATTTTGTTTTATCTCACTTGGGCAGATGACCCCTGGAAGGATATTGTCTGCAATTGTTACAGACATGTCCAGGCATTGATCAATCTAGAATAGAAAGGAACCAGAAATTCAGAGCTCCCCATTGATGACTATGACAGTTAGAAGACATGATATTGATTCTAATCACAGTGTAACCTGCAGCAAGTTAGACAAAAACTGAAGATTCTGGAGCTTCTCCTTAAACTAGGTTCAGATTTTTAGCTGCAATATTTTACTCGACCACTAGAGGTTTCCATGTATAACTCTCAAGGTCCCTGAAAGCATTAGATATTTCAGGCAGATTCACACGGTCTTTTCATAGATTACATTATTTAGGTGTACATCTAAGATATTCCAAGATAGTTTGTTGAAAGTTCAAGACTGGTTTTCCTGGCTTTTAAAAAAATTGAAATGCTGCCATGGAGGGCTGTCAATCTCTTCACACCAGCATGTGGGAGTGATTTGACACTTTTCTCTGTGCCATTTTCCCAATCAAAATCTATGCCCCCCCCCCCCGGCTGCTTTTCCCTGAAGGGAAAAACACAAGTACCTTTAATTCCCGCCCCCCTGCAAGGCGAACAGCAGCCAGGGACAATTTTGATCAGGAAAATTGTATGAGTGAAAGAGTCAAACACCCTTACCCCCATTACTATTGACCCAAAGAAATTTAAATTTTAAATTTAAGGTCAATTTAAAGAAAAGAAAAGAAAGACAAGATCCAATTATGAATCTCCTCTTTAACGTATAGCTGAGCCCTAGGTGTGCACTTAAAAGGTAATGCGAATGAAGCAAACAAATAGTTGAAAGGAAGTGCATCATACAGGTACACGCCTCAGACAGCCAGGATTAGCTGCAGCTCCCTATAGAGTGTATACCTAGAGGCAAACCTAGGTTTACTACCAGATAATGAGGCTGTTCACACATGCAGCCCTACCAGGGTACGTCTGCTCACATGAAGCACCAGGATTGGGGCCAATCCCGATACTGCCTTGCCTGGTAGCCAAGGGTTTTTACCTGGCTTTTTACCCAGGTAAAAGGGCTCAGGTGTGCCCTTCTCCTTGGGTCCCTGTCCATGTGTGTGTTTGGGCTACAGGCAGTCCGAGCACACACAGAGCCAGGCGGCAAGAGCACCCGGCTGAGGGAGAATCCCTCAATGGGTGAATTGAGGAATGCCAGAGGATTTCCTCCTCCTACTCCTGGGTCTGCCACTTGGTGCGGTATGGCTGGAGTGCTCCACACCTCCTGGGGCCCCCCAAATTGTCTTTAATCTGTCCTGGGTGGTGTGGTTTGTTGCCCTCAAGAACCTATGTGTTAAAAAATGATACTTAACTTGCAGCAGGAGGGCTCCAAAGGCCTTTAGTTCCAGGTTCCACAATTGCCTAGGTGCACCTCTGGTTGTGTGCACCACCTCGTTATATAGAAAGGGCACTTTACACAACAAAAATGTGTACAGCAGTAATACTATAAAGAGTGAAGTATGTCTGCAAACATGCACTGAGCATTTGTAAGAGGAGCTATGACCAACTTGTGCCCTCTCAGGATGTGTCTTCCATAAATCTCTGCACTTTATGAACATGCATCTTCATACCTTCTAGTGTTTATTACTGCAGACTTGTGGATACTGGTGTAGACACAGCAGACAGGCTTGCTTCCTAAAGCATGAACCAACAACCCATTGTGTCTATAGGGGCCCTTTGAATATAAATGCTTAATTTTATAATATGTTTTAATGCATTCATTCATGAAAAGGACATGGGAGCAGGAAAAGAGGCTTGTTTTGTGGGGTTACATCTTCAAAATCAAAAAAGGAAACAAACACTTGCTTGAACTGGACCCTTCATTTGCTATCAAAAGGAAATTGAAGTAATTGAAACATCAATTAATTTCAATTAATTAATTGAAATTGAAGTACTGTATTCACCTCAGCTCTTGGTCATGTAAATAAGTCAGAGGATCAGAGCAACTCTTCAGCATCTTCCACCAAAGCATCTTTCATCATCTCATCTTTACAGTGGCTCTGGTCGTAGTGAAGATGAGGTACTACTTCTCAGGGACCTGGGGGATAAACCAAAGACGGATCTGAATCATCATGCAGTTGTCCTAAAGGACAATTGTAAGATCATTTGGGTTGTGGTCATAAGCATTCTTATCATGGGAGCTGAAGCTGTAATTTTATGTACATTTTCTTTGCACTATGTCCCACTGAACCCAGTGAGATTATTTCTTGGGAAACATGTACCAGATCAGGCTGGATGTTGGAATCAATGGGACCTACTTCCACCTCATATGTTTGGGCTCCTGTTTTTCATACACACCTTTTACTTCACAAGAAAGTAATTCTTATTCACACAGTGAAGGAGACTAGAAAGAGATGAGGGTATGGACTTTTCCTACTCCCTCAAGGGGTATTTGAAGGACCATGTGGGAAGCTTAATCTGCATTATTGATGGGAAGAGCGTTCTAGGTTAATTAATAAGAATAAAAGACATAGATCAGCACTGGCATCGGACTGTGGTTATATTAGCCACTGAAAGCCATCGTAGGCTAATTATTTCACCAATGATAATTCAATGTTAAATATTATTTAGATGTCCCATGAAGATTTAGTGGAGGTTACATGTATCCCAGAGGGACCAGAATTAAAAAGCATTCCTGGTGCAAAATCTTCTGATTCCAAGTTACTACAGCTGTTCTCCTCAATATAAATATTTGGGTATAAGGTTGAGGTCTTTCACATGACCTCATGGCCCCTGCTGGGTGCAAGAGCTTGCCTGCCTCCCCCAGCAGACAAGCCGCAGCCTGCTTCCATTCTGCAGTGCCATGCGCCCACACTAGCGGCGGTGCAGCAACAGCAGCAGCTGGGAGCGGGAGGACTTCCCCCTTCCGCACCTGAGGGTGCCCCACGCTAGGAGCACGGTGGTAGAACAGCCTCAGAACAGCCGCTGCGCTCGGCGTGGCCACTCCTTCCCTTCTGGCTCACTGCCAGAAATGGCGGCGGGTCTTGAGGGAGGCCTCTTAACTCAGCGGTGATCACCCAGGCGACAGCCTGCCAGGGTTAAGCAAACCACATATTTGCTTAACCTCAGCTAAACGCCAGGTTAAAAAGCGGGGCTCGGCGGGGAGGCAGAGCTCGGATGGGGCTCAATCCCAGTGTTTCACATGTGCAGCCTAGCCCAGGCTGGTCTACCCCAGCCTGGGCTGGGCTGCACCTGCAAACAGCCTGGTTGTCTTCCAAAAGCAGTGTCACTCACGGCAAGGAAACACTGATAAACAAACTCACTGCAAGGGAGCACAGATTAGCTACAAGAGTTTTCATGACACTGACTGTGCATTATTGGTAATTCAGAGGGAAGCAGAGGGAGCTGAATCACAAAGCAGCTCTGTGCCCAAATGATTACAAAGGTGGAGTTATTAACGCTGAAGTTATGATAGGGGCATAATGGGTGTTATGACGCTCTTGGTGTACGTTCCCCTACAATGCACTCAAAGAATGCTACTTCATTGCACTTTAAACTGAATTAACAGTCAAGCAGTGCGCATGAACTTGTCTTAATAATATTTTCCATGGTTTTCTTTTTAAAATGTAGTAATTATTAGTCTAGTGGTTTAAAAAAACAAAACAACCTCACAGAGAACCAATGGGTAGCCTTTATTTACAGTTTAAATATTCTGGAGTTGGGGGTAGGGTGAAGTTCCATGAAAAGAATGTACAATAAGGGTCTAACTACATTACAAACTCCAGCTTTATGTAACAAAGCCCTAGTGACGCTTTCTCCCTCACAAAGCACTCTTGGGAAGGAGTGATCTGTATCAGAGAAAGGATGGGAGGGGAGGGAAAGCCTCTTCCCCTACAAGTAGCCTTTCCCTGAAATTCACCCCCAGCTGCTCTTAAAATAAAATAAAATGAAATAATAAAATGAAATGAAATGAAATGAAATAATAAAATAAAATAAAATAGCTTTATTGCCAGGAGTACATAGCACAGCAAGTACTAGTGTAGCAAGACCGTAAGTTCACCCTGAAAATGTTTGTCTATGGTATTTATTTACATAGATAGATACATTTAAATGCAGCACAATTCACATATAACAGGTTTGATCCGATATAACCACAGTTTCAGTTTCCAAATGCTCCATTTTGTAGTCTGCAATTTCTATAGTGCCATGTGTGAATTAGGACCCCTGTTCCACTTGTATAACCCTGGGCTTAATATACTTTGCCCCTGTCTTTTTGGATTTTGCTTTACAGTTTTGCTTGCTGCATGCATACATCTTTAGTCTACAACTTGCCAATCTCCCAGTTTCTCCCTTTGCTTCTTTTCTGGCTTCAGCACAAGGCATCATCTTGGAGTTATCCCGAAAAGCCCCTTGCCCTGAATGAAAAGCCCTTGCCCTGGACTCAGGCATGGCATAAGAAGGAAGGGACTACAGTGGACCTTTTCTTTGTTATTGCTATCCAAAAAGTAGATAGAGCTTGCAGTGAAGCAATATGAATTTAGTGCAGCCCGTGATTAGAGCATTATTCATCTCAGCATTCCTCTCGCATTGCTCTTTTAGTTGGTTCTTCCTCTGTCCCACTCCTTTGACATGCCCCTTTCACCTCAACATTTGTGTGGTGGCCCCACTGGAGACATCCCCTCCCGCTCTCTGAGGCTCCCTTTCCTTATATCTCTCAAAACAAAGCTTCCAAAGGACGGTTAGATTCTCTTTGGCTGCCTATAACACAGCACAAGAAGAGATGCCAACGAAAAGCAGTATTTCAGACCCATCTGCTGCGTCATCCATGAGGGTGCCCCAGGATTTGGAAATCTTTCTGCAGAGTGCACACAAGCTGCCCTGGTCTGCCTAACCGTAGTCCTCCAAGCCTCTAATCTGGAGCATTGGGGTATTTGAAATCTCAATTATTTATGTGTTCATGCTGTGGGTTAATGCTGACTGACACTAAAACACAGCCTAGATTTAGCTTCATAAAATTTTTATCCCCACTATGAACAGCAAGTCTTTCTCCAGTTTCAATGGAAGGAAATGGCCTATTGGAAAGCCTATACAAGCGCACCCTTCTGCCAGGCCAAATCTTGGGGCTCTGTTGCCATGGCAACTGGCCATAATTTTTAATTCCCTTCCTGCTTACATCTGCACAGGGAAAAATAAATTTTCTTGCTTTCATAATAACTGTCCATCTAACTGAAGCTGAGGGCTAGGTTCACAGTAATTCCTTCCCTCATGATGGCACAAGGTGAGTGTACATGTTGATCCATTCTGTGGATATAATGCACTGGGAAAATGGAGCTGAAAACTCAAAGTACTCTGTCAAATATACATTAAAATTCTCATATAGCTTTAATGGAGCCTTATATGAACATGGCAAGTAGCAGTGCAGCTCTGTACTATTAGACTGTGTCACATCCTTAGGGGTTACAGCAAAAATGGAAGATACCCATATTACTCTTGGATAGAAATTTGAGTTTGAAAAGGGAGTAGAGGGAACAATGTAGTAATTTCTTTATCACATATTTAGGCTCTTTCCCTTGTAGGTTAAATCAGACTTCTATGCTCAGAATTATAAAATCAAAGGAACGTAGGCCAGGATCCAGAGTTACTTTAGTGAGGTTTTTGAATTTGAACATTAGGCTGTCATGTCATATTTCAAACAGCTTTTTACATTTCCAAAAGAGTTTGCCATGTGTCATGAGAAGCCACTATCAAAGAAACACCACCAAGAAATACCTTAGCTTTGCAAGCTGGTTCAGTGCTTCTTTGGAACCTGGCAGTAGCAAAATATTCTACCCCATTCATTTGAGTGGATTCCACACATCTGGATCAAGAGAAAATCACATGACATTTTGGCCTAGTTCATAATTAATGGACCTGACATAACCTGTGAGGCAGGCATTTTCTTTGAAGGCCTGTATCTGTACAAGCCCAATTTGTGTGATTTCTCCCTCTCACAAATGCACATAGGGCTTCCACATGTAGTAACTGGCTTACATATTATAGTATATTATGGTGCAACAGTCATTGTGTAATGACACTGTGCAAATGTTGTGGAACAGTTGATGCTCAACAATCTTGTTAATGATGTTGTGCAGCTTGTCTCAAGCAGACGTTTCCTTCTTTGCACATCATCCTTGTGCTATGTCTTTAAGCTAGTACAACAGCATTACACTAGCCTGGAACATACGCTCCCAACATAGCAGAGCTCACTTCTGCAATGTCCTTCCACAAGTGGACCATTATGTTGACCAATGAAACTGCTTTCTCTTGGATCAGACTTTCTTGCACTCTTGCTCACCTGAGAGTTCCAGGAGAGGGAGGTTAAAGCACTCAATTCCTCCTCCTTCCTCCCTGAAGCTCCTTAAGTGTCTGCTCCAGTCTTCCCTTATCAATGCCCTTAGTGCTTTTATTACTCCAGGTTCTGACCAACTCTTGTTTCTCCCCATTCCCTTCCCTCCTTGTTGCTGCCAAGCTTCAGCCCCTTTTGCCCTCTTTTCTCTCCACCCTTTCTGACTCACTTCCTCCCTCTTTCTCCCCAGGTGCTGCCTGGCCACCTGGATCCTCTGCCGCTGTTGCCTCTTCTCCAGTTGTGGGCGTGGCCTCCTGGCCCACTGTGATGTGGCCATTTGGAAGCTCCATGCTGGCCGCAGAGCTTGGCTTGGCCACGCCAATCACTCCTAGATCAGCAGAATCCCTGCCAGGTAGGTACTCACTGGCGTTTGCTGGTTCTGGGGCCCAACACAGACCATTGGTCCATCAAGACTGAAAGCAGCTGTCTAGGGTTTCAAACAGGGGTCTTTCCCAGGACTACCAGGAAATGCTGCCAGGGATTGAACACAGGACCTTCTGCATGCAAAGCATGTGCTCTGAGATATATAACTCCTCCCCAATGCCAGGCTATTAAGTATAGAAACCAGTCTTTTAAAAAATAGTGGGTACAGGGAAAGCATGAATGCACAAAAAGGTCATTTTTGGTGTATATAGATAAGCACATTAAAAACAGAGCTTGATCATTTGGATTGGAGGGCATTGTTTTGCATTTGGAGTAGTCTGGTTGACAGGCATAGGCCACTGTTTCATTTATAAAAGGATTTGGTCATTAAACAGAATGACAAAATTTGGAGCATTTGGTCATTCTATTTAAGTTTGGCCTGTCAGTTGTTTTTAACGAGAAGTGCCTGTAGGAAAAAGAGCATGTTTAGTAAAACAGATCCAGATAGCTAGGTCAAGTTCAGGATCAATTGAACTCTGCCTCTCTCACTCTTGTTCACTCTCTAATGCTAGTAAACATGAAAAGGCTTCCAAGATCAGGTTGAATAATAAATTATATCCAAATCACTATGACATTTCTTGGAAGTTGTCATTTCAGGTGGAAAGCTTTGGAACTCTCCAAGGTCCATCTGATGACCATAGCTGTGGGGCTAGAGAGGGCTGGGGGCAGGCAGGAGCTTACCTGCCTTCCCCCCAAATGAGAAACTGTCTTCTTGAACACGGGCAGCATAGCAAAGGAGTCCTGAGCTCAGATTGGGAGGAGGAAGTCCTCCCACATCCCAGTGTTCACTGCTCTGCTCTGCATGGCCATTCCTTCCCACAGCTCATTTCCTAAAATGGTGGCAGGCCAAGGGCAAGCCCAACTACCTGGTCACGATCACACACACACACACACACACACACACACACACACATCTATCTATCTATCGATCTACACACACACACACACACACACACACACACATCCCTAAAGTAAAGCAAAGTTGTGCCATCGAGTCAGTGTCAACTCCTAATGACCACAGAGCCATGTGGTTTTCTTTGGTAGGAGGGGCTTACCATTGCCATCTCCCATTCAGTATGAGATGATGCCTTCTTTCAGCATCTTCCTATATCGCTGCTGCCCGATATAGGTGTTTCCCATAGTCTAAGAAACATAGCAGCGGGGATTTCAAACCAGCAACCTCTTGCTCGCTAGGCAAGTCATTTCCCCACTGCGCCATTAGGTGGCTTCCCTAGGCAGCTGGAAATGCAGGCTCACAAAGGGACAAACATCATCATGGTGCACTTGATAGGCCAGTCATATGCATTTGGCCTGCAGACATTCTGTGGCCAAAGGGCTGAGCACCCATGGCAAAAAGCATCTCAAGTCCATATTTTTAGGATATCTTGCAGATCTACTGGAAGCTAAGATAGCAAAACAGCCTCTGAAACTGAAAGAACCTCCTCATTAAAGAAACGTCTTGCTGAGATTTTGGTGTAACATTACTGCTTAGGTGCAATGATAGCTCATCCATTCTGATCCTGCTAGATCCTGCAGACTGGCAATAATCAGAACAAGGATCTCCACCCTTTCCCTGCCTGCATATGTGGTTTGTGGGCAAAGGGTGCTCTGATTCAGATGCCAATCATCCACAAATTGCAAGGTTTAGAAGCACCCTCAAGTTCTGTTGTAGCGTTTGCTAAACGAACATATGTTTCTATGCTCAGTACATTTTTGTAGCATGCTGGGTGTTTTTGGCAATGGGACAACACTGTTAATCAGGCCATTCAGTTCTCCAAAAGGCTCTATAGGATTTGTAATATAATACTCATATTTGAAAGAAGAAGGAAACTGATTAGAATTCTGCTATTTGTTATGCATTAACAGGACTATCACTTTATGCAGGCAGCAATGGAATACGTTATTGGGTACACTTTGATCCAGTTCTGCTGAGTGGCATAACCTCCACTGAGTTGCCATATTGTGAATGTTAAGGAGTGAGAGCATAATGGCCCTGGAAGAATATCTTTTCCCATTAGGTCACTGGTTACCAAAACAGGTATACGAAATTAGTAACATTTGGTAGTAAATTTCTTTGAAGTTCTCATTAATCTTGCCCTTAGATCTGAGTTCTTCTTGGCCATGTTTCACATCGAATCTGGAGTTTAGTTATGTCAAAACAACTGATTAGCTCTCCTCAGCTTGAGGAAAAAGGAAGGGGGGTGGAGCAGGCTAGTAGAGTGGGTGTTGGATTTCATGAAAGGCCTATTTACCTAGTCATTTAGCATGACCAAATGGGAGAGCAGCCAACAAGGGCAATGCATTGGAAAGATTCCAGGGTTCCTGTCTCATTAGGGATCACCATAGCAAATGGCAAGGCTGCCGTTATCGTAATATCCAGCGTAGCAAGTTGGTTGCCACTAGGAATGCAATGATATCCCACATGCCACTGCAACAAGCAGCTTAAGATAATGTGGACTCTGTTTTACAGTGTGGAGTACTTTTTGGGTACTTGGGTATGCATATCTGCATATAAAAAGGCATTGAACCACACTAAAGTACAAGAAGGTCTGCTTGCAGGAAAACTGATTTCCTGTACAAAATGGAAAACAGCTGCACCTAGGGGCCTTTATAACAATTATAAAAACATTGTCAACTTTTGTCAGGCGTGTACACATAGACAAGCTCTGTATGTGTTATCTTCAGTAATGGCTGGGGTGCATGGGCAAGCTTTTCCATGGCTATATGTATTGACATTCAGCTTGTGATCAGATGATAGCACTATGTATGTATCCAATTACCTGAGATGATACAACACCCAGTATGAGTAGGGCAGGAGGTTGGTAAACTGGCCATTGGTGTGGCTAATTCCTGTTCTCCTCTCTCTGCCATTGCTGCCATTCTCTGCCTCGTTTCACTTGCCACTGCATTAACTATAGGTACAGGATGTGGGTTGGTTTTTTGCCTGGTTGGCAAATTTGCCTAACCCTAACCAGCCTGCACACTTGGGATTAATGTGGTGGTGGGCAAAATGAGCCAGAGTGAGGCAACTGCAACAGGGAGAGAAGAGTGAGAACAAGCCGCACATGCGGCTTGTTTACCGCCCCTCTGCCCCACCCATAGAGGCCACTCCTGAGTGCAATATCATCTCAGGTATCAACTCTCATTGGAAGAAGAC
This sequence comes from Hemicordylus capensis, assembly GCF_027244095.1. NCBI lineage: Eukaryota > Metazoa > Chordata > Lepidosauria > Squamata > Cordylidae > Hemicordylus > Hemicordylus capensis. Next base: position 384,772,226 of record NC_069658.1, read on the forward strand.
CCACTAGCAGTGGTTCTGATCATTCATGATGATGCACCAGAGTGAACACAGGCTGAGTTATAACTTCTCCTGATTTACTCCACCAGTTCTCTTTTCTAACCACCAGTGTTATTTGGTCATGTACATGGAATCTGAGTGCTCAAGCAAATCCTATTTACTGGAAATCTCCAAGAGAATTTAGGGGTTTGTTTGTTTTTTATAGCTCCTTGATGCCAGTCTGTCCCAACCAGTATTCTGACTATTCCAGTGTGGCAACTGAACAAGCTGCAGCCTGACTGGTGAAGCAGTGTTTGCATAGTGCTGTCAGAGATCTGTTATTATAAAGGAATGTGCCTTATTTTAGAACATCGCAGCTCTGTATAATGTAATAATGTTTCTGATGTGGGTTGCTGGCCAATGCTGCAAAACTGCACATGCAATTTTGTGACACATGCTTCAGATGAGCCATTTATCCTGTGCATGGTGCAATGAAGAGGGAAACATCCACATCTGGCAGTGCACAGAGTTACTACATGAATCACTCAGGGCTTCTTTCCAAAATGAGAGGTGTCAGGGTTAAAGTCAGTCTCAAAGTTGTGCTGTTTCTCCTGGAAACGGTTACTCCTTGTCTCCAGTTATGGTGTCATGGCTTTGGTTACTCAGTGAAGACAGCAAGGTACTTTGCACATGTTTCAAGGTACTCTGTTTTTTATTATAACTTCACATGTCCAGGTCAGAACTCTGGCAATTCCCATTCCACAAGGAGCAGTGAGCGGCAGGGCAGGTCAGGTAAGATGGTGAATTGGGTCGGATGGGATGCCTGCAACTTGCTGCCTCAGGGAACAGGCACTGCCTGGAGCCACCACTTCACTCATCTCATTGGTGAGCTGCCCCCAGGTTCAAATTATAATACTTTGGACACATTATGCAAAGACCCAGCTCCCTTGAGAAGTCCATAATGCTGGGGAAAGTTGGAGCAAAGCGAAGAAGAGGACGAGCAGCAGCAAGGTGGGTGGACTCAATTAGGACAGCAATGAAGGCACCACTGAGAGACCTTAAAGGCCAAGTTGAAGACGGATCATCCTGGAGAGAATCTATCTATGTGGTCACTAAGAGTCGAAACTGAGAGCTGGTGTCGGAGAGGAGAGCTGGTCTTGTGGTAGCAAGCATGACTTGTCCCCTTAGCTATGCAGGGTCTGCCCTGGTTGTATATGAAAGGGAGACTGCATGTGAGCATTGTAAGATCTTCCCCTCAGGGGATGGAGCCTCTCTGGGGAGAGCATCTAGGTTCTTCCAAGTTCCCACCCTGGCATCTCCAAGATAGGGCTGACAGAGATTCCTGCCTGCAACCTTGGAGAAGCCGCTGCCAGTCTGTGTAGACAAAACTGAGCTAGATGGACCTATGGTCTGACTATATGGCAGATTCCTCTGTTCCTATGTCTTGACAGCACTTAATCAATCAGTCAAAAATGGATGAAAATATTCACGCAGAGTATACAGTCTAAATGACTGGTCCAGCATCCAGCACCTAATAATATGTTTTCCTTTGTTTATTGATTAATATGTGTATATCCTGCTCTTAGTCCATGGAGGAACACAAAGCAGCAAACATGGAGTTCCCGGGCAGTCACCCATCCAGGCACTGGCCAGACTTAGAGCTGCTTCACTTCAGCAAGTTGATCCACCGGTGTACCCTCAAAATGCAAGATAACTGGGCCATGGTTGAAGACAGATTGGCAAAACACACCGGCTTACATATTATTCCCAGTGGTAGCAACAGGTGGCCAAGCAGCACTTACACATGACGGAGTTTGCACGGAGCCTGCCCTGCCTCCCCTGCCAGCGAGGATGGGTTCTTGGCTGGCTCACTGTGCTGTCTGCCGGCCAATGTGTGAAAAGGGTGAGATTCTTCCTACATCCCCGAGAGGATCTCTCCTTGCATACAGTGTGTGCCTCTTCAGACCAATGCTGTAATCGGGAAGAACCAGGAAGGAGCTACCAAGCTTGCACTGAGGGGATGCTGTATGTGAGTACAGTATCCCCACTTTGTAGAATGCCTGGAAAGGGTTACAGTTTCTTCTACATTTTAAAGACTTCTACCACTGTTGTCACATCATGGTGGTAAACGTGAGCAGAGAGGCTAAAAAAGCTGGTGGAGGATCATGTTCACATTTCAAGCTATAGTGCTAGGTGTTATTAGTCACTTATTTGGAAGCTTATGTGCAGTGTGGCCAACAACAACACAACTGATCCAGAGCAGATTTGACCAATTCATAAAGGCAACCTCTCCATATTGCCAGTTTATTAAATTGGCAATTATTAAACCGTTTTATTAAACTGTTTATTTTTATTAAACTGGCAATTATTAAACAGTTGATCAAATTTATGAACACACAATATCCCTGAACGAATAACAACATACATATGTAGGGGATGATCCAATGCCATCATGAATGCAGCACCTGCATGGAAGATTCCCATAAGGTTCAACAGAACCGTGCTTCTCCTGTTACTTTTGTAAGGCCTTCATCAGACACAGACAAGACAGTCAGAGGGGATGGGATGGGAGATCTGTGCAAGCCTTCTTTAGTTTCTCCTTTCCCATTTTATTCTCACAGGAGCCCTGTGAGCTAAAACTGGCCCTAGGTCACCCAGCAAGCTTCCTCCCTGAGTGGGGATAATGCATCCAAATCTCCCTGTCTGAAGTCCAACACTCTGTTCATACTACACCATGCTCCCACTGCTGTGCCAGAATCACTGCAGGGAGAACACTAAGAAGAATTGTGGGGTGGTTTTTTTTTTTAAATCATCAGAAAAGGCTTTCTGTGGCAAGCAATAGCAAGCTAGCATTGCTTCGGATGAAGTATTTTTACTAGTTCAAGTCAAATCAGAAATCATTTGGAGGCTTGCAGTATTGTGTCTGGCCCATCACTAAGCCTCTATTTCAGCACAATTTACAGCCTTTGGGGGTGGAGGTGTGCAGTTATTTAGTAACTTCCCAGTTCAACTATGTGCAAGGTCAAATATTTTGTTCACTGCCAAAGCTGGGCATGCAATAAACTACAGAAGCGGGTGGTACATGGATGCAGAAATACTATGCTACACCTGGGTTGTTCTCCATGATTCAGAATGCTATGGCCAGGGCCCTCTACTACACTTGCATTTCTATGCCGGCTCACTCCAACACCTTGTGGTGGTTTGCAAAACAAATAATAACACCAAATTAAATGGGTTATAAACATGTAACATAATTTTAAAAAGCAGAACAACAATAAAACTAACTTCCTGCTGATCAAAGACTTGGTGAAATATATGCATCTTGAGCGCTCTTTTAAAACCTGCTAGAGATGCCTCTTACAACAACAGGGAATTCTTTCTAAAACCTCGGGTTAGCTATAGAAAAGACTCAGCCCTAAGTCACCACCAGATGAACTGCAGGTGGACCTCTCTGATGGTCTTAATAAGCTGTATGGGTCCAGAAGGAGAAAGTGCTCTCCTGTAAATACCTTGGGTCCAAGCTATTTAGGGCTTTATACTGTAAGTAATCACCAGCACTTTATATTTTGCCTGGAAACGTATAGGTAACCGGTGTAATGCTTTTAAATATTAGTAATATGATCTCTTTGAGTTGTCCCAGAGACCAACCTGGCTGTGGCATTTTGTACCAATTGCAGTTTTCAGACTATGTGTAAAGGCAGTCCCACACAGAGTGCATTGCAGTAGTCAAGTCTGGAGATTACCAGCAATTGTACAACTGTTGTTTTTTTTAAGTCAGTCTCATCCAAAAATGATGGTAGCTAGTATATCAGCCTAAAAAGCACCCCAAAAACCAGGGAGAGGCCTAGGTCAAGAAGTATTCCCTAACTACATACCTGTTCCTTCTGGGGGAGTGTGACCCGCTCCAGAATAGGCAGCTCTAACCCATCTACTGTTATGAACCCTGCCCCATAAAAAAAATACCTCCATCTTGCTTGCAATCAACTTTGATTCATTCATTCTATTACCTCCTTCTGGAAGGCATTTAAGGAAGTTATGCCATTCCCTGATAAAAATGGCATGGAGAAATAGATTGGGTGTCATCAGCATGCTAGTAACACCCCACACCAAATCTTCTGATGATCTCCCCCAGCAGTTTCATGTAGATGTTAAAAAGCATAGGAGATAGTATGGTGCCCTGTGGGACACCGTACAAAACCTCCCATTTAGAGGAGGAATAGTCTCCAAGTGATACCATCTGGACTCTTCCTGAGAGATAGGGATGGAGCCACTGCTAAACAGTGTTTCAAACTCCCAGCCCCTGCAGACAATCCATAAGGATATCATGTTCAATGGTATCAAAAGCCTCTGAGAGATCCAAAAGGACCAGCAGAGTCACACTCCTGTTTTCAATTCACAATTGGAGATCATCTATCAGGCCAAGCAAGACAGGCTCAGCCACACAGCCCATCTGAAAGCTGGTTTGAAATGGGTCCAGATAATCTGTTTCCTCCAAGATTACCTGGAGCTGGGAGGCCACTACCCTCTCAGTCACCTTGCCCAACCATGGAAGGTTAGAGACTAGCCTATAATTGCTTAGCTCTGAGGGATCTAATGTAGGCTTCTTCAAAAGTGGTCTTAAAATTGCCTCCTTGAAGCAAGGAGGCATCCTGCCCTCCCTCAGAGATGCATTTATGGTGTTAACAAGGCCATCTCTAATAGCCTCCCCATGAAATCAGCCTTGCCGGACAAGGGTTGAGAGAACAGGTAGAAAGCCGCACCACACCAAGCAACTTGTCCATATCCTCAGGAATCACAAACTGAAATTGATCCAGTTTAATCATGCAAGAGGATTTTCTGAACACCTCACCACTAGACTCTACCACCATTCAGGTTTCAAGATCAGCCTGAATGTGATATATTTTATCTGAAAAGAAAAGAAAAACGTATTAAAAGTGTCACAGCAGGACACTGAAGGATCCATGCTGGAATTCATGTAAGAAGGAACTTTGATTAGTTTCTTCATAACCTTAGACAACTCCACCAGAAGCAAAGTCGCGAACTTGCAGGTGCAATACGAGCAACAAAGAACAGTTTCTTTGCTGTCCATATTGCCAGAGCATAGATCTTTAAATATGCTCTATGTTGTAGCTTGTTGGATTCAAGTTGAGTCTTTCTCCACTTGCACTCTAGTCTTCTACCTTGCTACTTCGACTCCCGCAGTTCTTCCGTGTACCATGGAGCTAGTTTTGAAGCGGGTCAGAGAGGATGCTTGGGTGCAATTGTGGCTACTGCCCTATTGAGTTCCCTATTCCAAGTCTCAGCCAGGGCATCGACAAAATCAGTGGACAAGCCAACTTTCAACACTTCCTGTAATCCTATTGGAACCATTAACCTTCTTAGGCAGAAGATCTTAATAGGTCCTTCACCCCTACAGAGGTGGGTTGCAGCAGCAAACCGAACCTTAACCAGATGGTGGTCTGTCCATGACAATGGGGAAATCACAGGAATCTTCACCCACGGAACACCACCCTGATCAGAGCAAAAGAACAAATCAAGTTTGGGATCAGCAGTGTGTGTACTAGGTTCCAAGACCATTTGGGATAGGCCCACAGTTGTCATAGCCACTATGAACTCCTGAGCTACACCTGATAAACTAGTCCCAAAATGAACATTCAGGTCATTTTCCATCATAAATCTGGGAAACTCCAACACCCACTCCAGGACCAGATCAGTCAGCTTACTTACGGATTCTGTAGGGCACCAACAGAAGTCCCAATCTATCCCTGGTCCCTAAAAAGTACACACACTCGATATGGGCAATTTCCCTGATTGGGAACCTGGTAATGGGGATATTATTCCGATAGTCACACCACCTCTCCACCCATGTCCTCTCATCTGCTCAATAACAGAGTACCCAGTTGGGAGAAGCTGGGACCAGACTGCATTTGATCGGTAGTTTGGAGCCCTCTCAAGGTCAAAAATCTGGCAGAAGAGCTGGAAGGGAAACAGCTATTAAGTTTCTGCTTCCCCTCCCCTTGCAGTGACTTTCTGAACTGCCAATGCCAAATCTTCTTCTATCCCCCACTTCTATTATTCTATTCAATAGCAGCCGCCATCTCTGAACTCACCCCTGGATCCCCATATCCAGACAAACCAAGACACATTTAAGCCACTAGCCAACTGGAGGAAACCCTTACAATGTCTGAGCAAGAATCTCACCCCAGTCCTCAGTTCCACTGTTAAAGGCCTGGCCACCAGTCCCCTTTGGCAGTTGGCTTTGGCAGCCACATACAGATGGCCCACTGACTACTGCGCCTCTGATACTCCTTATCTTTTATAAGCTACCAAAGAGGGCTGGTGCCTGCCACTCACCATACCCTCTCCAGCAAACTTTGGTCCAGTTGTAAGGAGTTCCAATGATTAAAGATCACTGGGCAATTTGCAGATCCAGGACAGAGCAGCAACAGGTAAGTCCTCTTGCCTATAGATGTCTCAGAGGCCAGGGGACAGATAGAAAGTAAAAATCCTGCACATTACATTGTGCAGTTATTCTTACCCTCAGTGTGTGGCGGGGGGGGGGGGCATTTTAAAATCTTGTCTCTGGGCTCACTTCAACCTTGCTACACCCCTGCTGGTCACATTGGGCCTGTCCTTTCTGTATGTTTTGGAGAATGCACCATTGACTATACTGTCTTGTTCTTTCTTTTCCCTTTTGGCTATGATTGAAGCAAACATTAAGTGCATGTTATTTTATCTGGGTTTCATATGTATGCCATGATCTTCTGTTAATTTAGGAGGAATTGAACATAATCAGAACCATAGCCTGAGGAGCTCTTGACAGAGCAGTTATTTGTTTTTCAATCAGTACCAATGGAAAGATTCATGCCAAGAGCCTGAGAGAACAAGGCCACTAGTCTAATGCTGGAAGCCAGGTCTGGTTCCATTCAGACTGATGTAGAATTCATCACGGACTGGTTTTAAACAGGTTGTCATCTCTGCATCTCCATTCGGAAATGCATGAGCTCTTGTGCCACTTGGTGTTTGCCTTCTGAACTAAACTTCCAGTTAGTCCTAAGAACATAGGAAGCTGCCTTATTCCAAGTCAGTGAGGTTATTCACATGGCTATTCACATAGCCAGTTGTCTGGGCAGGTGATTTGCCCATTGAAGGGAGGCTGATTGTCTGCAGGGAGGGTAAGTGAAACCTGCTGTCCCCGCAGACCACCCTGGAGCTCTTCTTAGTGATGGTGAGAAGAGCTCTAGTATTGTCTACATTGAACGGCAGCAGCTCTCTATGGTTTCAGGTAGAAGTATTTTGCATCTACCTTCTGGGAGATGCCAGGGCTTGAACCTGGAACCTTCTGCAGGCAAAGCAGATGTTCTACCACTGAGCTACAGCCCCAGCCCCAAAGTCATTTAAGATGTCCTAGAAGTGTAAGAGCTGACACAAATTGCATCCCGGTACTGTGTGAAGCTGTTTACGTGCCACCCACCCATACCCAGTGTGGTGGTCCTTAGTAGTCATCACTACTTCCTTCCTTAGTAGTCACGTGACTACAGGGCCTTCTTCCTCTTACTGTGATCCAGCATTAGGAGTGCAATTAACTAGTGCTAATACCAATACCAAGAGTAGGAGCCCCAAAGTTGGAGACCCTGATGCTGGACTCAGAAGAGTGCTACAGTCAGGATTTGCACCACATGGTCAAGGTGCAGCTGGATGAGGCTTCACGGCAAAATTCCATCAACCTGAACAAAACATGCCCAGTTCCATCCCCTGCCTGCCATCAATGGCTATGCAGTCAGAAGGAAATACGGCTGGAATAGTTAGAGCAAATGAGAAACCCTGCATCCTCCTTGTCTCTACGTGGCTCGATTAGGCTGGCAATCAAGATTTCATTATGCAGCCCCTGTGTTCTGTACAATTGAAACAGGACCTCCGTAATGGTGTGTGAACTTCAAGGTCACTCCGTGGAGAGTTGTCTTTAGCTCTGCAGCAGTTTGCTATTTAGAAATAAAAATGACAATTTTGCTCAAGTAAATTACATCATGGGAGCACAATAAAATTCTGCGAGGGCAATTGGAATGATCTGATGGTGGATTTAAACTTGGAATACATTACAGTGCTTCCTTGTGGTTACTGGCTAAAGCAGCTCTTGGTGATCTGTAGACATTCCAGCCTAATGGAATTTCCTTTATTGCCAGGTGCACAGTGGTTTATAATTAGAGTAGGGGGTGCAGGCAGAAGAGCAATCTCTGCCCATATTGCATATAGATGAACTATTCTGCTTGCTGCATGCTCTCTTGGAGCATCTTTAAAAGTAAATGGGATCCAGTTCTTCTCAAAGAACTTTTCACACACAAAGAAGCAAATCTTACCTATGTATGTAATGAAAAGTATGTAACATGTTTTACAATGTGTTAGAATTGGCTTCTCTCACAGAACTCTTTCAAAAAGACTAGAGTGAAATATTTTATTTTATTTTATTTAGTACATTTATATACCACCCCATACAAAAAAAAGTCCCTGTGTGGTTCACAGTATAAAATGATTAAAACATTAACATAATTAAAACAATTTAAAATCCAATAAAATATCTAAAACCAACGCTTTAAAACTATGAACTAAAAGCCTGACTAAACAGGTATGCACATTAAAAACATTCATAGAAGGGGAAACTCTAATTTCGTTAGAAAGCACATTCCAGAGTCCTGGGGCAACTCTAGAAAAGGCGCAGATTCGAGTTGCCACCAATCAAGCCGATGACATCCACAACCGGACCTCCCCAGATGATGATGATGATGATGAATTCGATTTGGAAGGGAAACCACCCTTCCAAAGATGGCTCAAGGCAGTTTACACAGAGTAATAACAAACAAATAAGATGGACCCCTGTCCCCAAAGGGCTCACAATCTAAACAGAAACGTAAGATAGGCACCAGCAACAGTCACTGAAGGGGTACTGTGCTGGGGGTGGATAGGGCCAGTTACTCTCCCCCTGCTAAATAAAGAGAATCACCACATTAAAAGGTGCCTCTTTGCCCAGTTTGCAGGGGTATGCCCAGTTTGCAGGGGTAACAATGAATTTTATGATAACAATGATAATAACAATGATGATAACAATGAATTTATCACTATGAATAAGAGAACTATGAATTCACAATGGCCAGCTGAAGGTCACAATTTTTTGAGCAGCACACAATAGCCACATTCATATGCAACACAGTTATGTCCCAATGGACCCACGGTCTCCCCCTGCCCTCAGTTGCCTGTCCACATTTAGATGTAACCAGCAGGACCCCTACTGCAGTCAGAGAGGCTGCAGAGAGGGGAGGGAAAACTGGCTGAATGGGCTTCCTTCTGGGAAGAAGGACAGACCCAGCAGCCAATCACAGCTGGAGCGAGGGAGGAGCTTCCTCCCTCAACTCTGGTTTAAGCTCAGTGAACTGTTCAAACATGATGCTTGAACTTTTCAACCTCAAGTAGGAGTGGTGAAACCCGCTACAAACCGAATGTTCAAACTGAAATTCCGGGAGGGAAACCTTGGTCACTTTTATGTCCAAACCACAGTTATTATTATTATTATTTACATTTTCTATCCCGCTCTTCCTCCAAGGAGCCCAGAGCAGTGTACTACATACTTAAGTTTCTCCTCACAACAACCCTGTGAAGTAGGTTGGGATGAGAGAGAAGTGGCTGGCCTAGAGTCACCCAGCAAGTCTCATGGCTGAATGGGGATTTGAACTTGGGTCTCCCTGGTCCTAGCCCAGCACTCTAACCACTACACCATGCTGGCACATGTTCAGACATACTAAAAATTCTGTCACAGGCCTCTTCAACTCCCATTTCCTGTTACATACGAAAGGGGCTATAGTGAATAGGGAAGCCACTTTCCCTCCAAATCTTCATAGTGTTCTGCTCTGTTTTCATAGCATTGGTTACTCTGTACACACAGCGGGATGCAGTTTGTGATCAACCCACAGTCCTAGCATCCCCATGATGTATGTTTCCTTGAAGATCATTTCCCACATGTGTCATCAGTCTGTGCCATCACTTGATAAATCACCCAGTAATCACACAATCAAAAATGTTCTAGGATCAGCTAAAGATCCTGGGACTTACTAACTGCTCAATGTATTCTTAATTGCTCTGTATGACATACTTTTCCAGGGAAAGATAATGGGTTTGGTTAGACAGAATTACTAGATCCGTACAGCCTCTCATACATTCCTGGAATATTTTCCATTTTCTGAAAATAAAGATTCAAAAAACCACTGATGAAGCTTGCTCGTCACCTCATTAGAGTTGTACTCAAGGTCAAGTCACACATTATTTTATGCGTATTTTGTCTCATTTCGCCCCTTTTATCCAAGAATCTAGTTGTGCAGGCAGAATCATGTGTAATGCTTCAGAATGTCTAGAAGTTGCTGCAGATGCTCTGTGTGGGTTCCCTGTTTAACACATTACACCTCACTTGCAAAAGGAGAATAATTTTTGGGGAAAGATAGTAGGGCAGTTCACACAATGAAGAATAGGGTTTGGAAAGCCTCCTACCCTAGTTCGGAAGCTGTGTGCTCCCCCATTTGTACGCAGCTGCTGAATGAGGTAGGATGAAAAGCCCTCTGCCCAGCGTCTGCTTAGACCGTGTTCATGGGCTAAGCAAAACTCCAACCTTGTTTTCTTTTTCTTTTCTTTTTTTTAAATAGAATTTTAATTTTCAAAATAAAAAGTAGATAAAGGAGAGATACAATAGTGTTCGAAAATATCAAGCAATACAAATTTTTAAAAAGGAAAAGAAACAGCAACCTCTTCCCACACTTTTTACCGCCCATAGTTTGATAACTAAATAAACAACCTAACATTTCATAATTACAGATATGATAAAAAGCCAATTCTATCGAGTAAAAAAGAATCATTTCTATAAAAATCATTTAATTTTTATTTTAAAAAATCATTTCTTTAAAAATGCCAAGTTAACAAACAGAATAACATCAGTTTCTGCAATGTTTTATGCCATTTTTACCTTGTGTACACAAAAGAACATAAAACTGAATAAAAAAACAACCTAAGCTTGTTTTCAACTGACAGATGATCAGCAAACTAGGAGTGGGCACAGCTCCTGGACCTGCATAACCTATTCTTCATTGTGTAAACCAGCCAGGAGCATAGCGAGACCCCCAGGGGCCCAGGGACAAAATGTTTGGAGGGGCCTCTTCTAATTTGCATGCCCCAAGCCACACCCCCTGCATCTGATTTCAGAAGCAAGGAGCAGAGCAACAAGCAACTCCCCCCACTGCCCCTCCCCCACCACCCATGCCCTTGCCCTGCTGCTGCTGCTTATCTTTCCCTCCTGACAGTGCAGGCTGTGCCTGGCCTCTCCTCTCTGGGCGGGTGGGCACTGTGACTGGGCCGGGCCCCTCTTCTCTGGTCGGCCGGTGATGTCACAGTGAGGTCAGAGGCATGCAACTTCCATAGTCAGAACTGCACAGGAGCGCAGTTCAGCTGGTCAGCCAGCGAGAGAAAGAGAGGCACACCGGTGGCTAGAAAGGAGAGGCCCGCCTGGCCCAGCCAAAGCACCAGCCGCCACCGCCTCAACAGGGGCAAAGATAAAAGCAGTGGTGGGGCAAGGGCATGGCAGGGCAAGGGCATAGCAGGCAAGGGCGGTCTGGTCCAGTCCTGTCTGCTCATGGGGGGGGGCCTGACCCTCTGGGCCCAGGTACATTTGTCCCTGCCTGTCCAATAGGCGCTACGCCCATGAAACCAGCCTAATGCATGAGTCAGTCTTCCTGACCCCTTTTCATTTTACAACAAAAGGCAGGTACCTTCTACCACAAGTTGGCTACATGATCCTTCTGTGATCAAAACAGTGTTTACATGTGGCTGAAAATACATGGCAAACATGTGACTGGAAACTGACTAATCATTTAAAGTGGGGAGAGAGCAGGGAGTAGGGAGAGAGCAATTGTCCAGCTCCTATCCAGCGTAGTGGTTAGAGTGGTTAGAACACCGGGAATACCCGCGTGTTCACCATGAAACTCACTGGGTGACTCTGGGCCAGTCATGTATCTCCCAGCCCAACCTACCTCACAGGGTTGTTGTGAGGATAAAAAATAATCATGTACATTGCTCTGAGCTCCTCGGAGGAAGAGCGGGATATAAATGTAATAAATAAATAGATAAATAAATATCCCTCCAGTGGCTATTCCTAGTGTCTACCTTGTGTTTCTTTTTAGATTGTAAGCCCTTTTGGGACAGGGAACTATCTCATTTCTTACTTCTTTTTCTTTGTAAACCTTTTGGAGAACTTTTTTGTTGTTGAAAAGCAGTATATAAATAGTGCCATTATTATTAATGTTAATAACAACAACAACAACAACAACAACAACAACAATTAATAATATTTTTGTGGCCTGAATATTTTCAGGGAGCCATCCAGGCCAGGAGTGGTCGAAGTCCTCCATGAGGATAAGACTTTCACTGACAAGATACTTATCAGAGACAAAGTATATTACCATGCTACATTCCACTTGATGAAAAGCCACAAGCAATCCAAAAGCTAGAAAGTAATCAGAAAGACCATGTGTTTACAATGAGGAGGAAAAACTTGATATCCTTCCTTGCTCATCATAGTGGCCACAAAGACTGAAATTAAGTCAGCCAGAATGTCAGCGTCTTTTAATCATCCACAACGTAAATAGAGCATCATCCCTTTGCCAAGCACGTTTCTGGCAGGTCCTTTTTCAAATTAGGCTCATAGGAAAATCGCTGCATAAGAGCCCCCTACAAAACACTTTTGTCTAATTCCATTAAGTCGTATAAACCTATAAGCTGGCCTACATAAACAAATGTCCAGGAGAAATACACAGGGATATGCATTGGAAGGGGGAGTGTTAACAGGATAGGTGGCTGGCAAATGAGAAAATGGTTTCAGTTGCCCTAGAAAGGCAATGGGATGTTTTCTGTGCAAGCTCTGGTTGAGTACTGCCTGGTTTGCATGTTGTCCTGAAGGGCTTGTCCCTCTTTTTTCCTCATTCCCTGGGCCATAGGACAGAACTGGATGATTAGATTAAGATCCCAAGTCTTGATGAATAAGGGTGGATCGAGCTTGGTTTTCCATTCTCCATGGTGAAAAAAAGTCAGAGCTACATTAAGTGGATTTTTGTGTGGCTAATTTAGCATCCTGCATTCTAGTTCATCAGGGTCGTTCATGTGAGTAGAAGACATTACAGTCATAAACTGTGTACCAAGGGCTCCCAACCTGTGGTCTGCCAGAAGTTGCTGAACTACAACTCCAATCATCCCTAGCCACAATATATTGTGACTGGGAATGTTGGGAGTTGTAGTTCAGCAACATCAGGAGGACCACAGGTTGGGAGCCCTTGCTGTATACCTCAGTGTGGCAAACTTAGCCCTCTGCATTCATATCATAAGGACTGTTCACAGAGTCAGTGTCACAGGGTGGCACCCTCAGGCAGCTGCCAAAGGCCCAGAGGCCCAGGAAGGCCCTGGTGGAATTTACTGTGTGGCTAGGTATTGTCTCTGTTCTGGTTCAAGGCATGTTTGTCTCTCTGTGTGTGTATGTGTGTATCTGTGTTTAGGCTTGGCCTGGAGTCCAAGTTTCTGTTACTTTGTTACCCCTACTGAGAGGTTCTCCCTCTCCCTGACTGTTAGGCCAAATTCAGACAAAATAGGTCCCTTCACCTCTGGTTTCCAAAGCTGTATGTCCGAATGTGGGGAACCAAACTTATGACCAAAAGTGGACCCATAGTTTCTCTTCCCAAACTGTGAAATGAACCTTTGGTTTTCACTCCGTTTTACTTCCTGCAACTGTGGTTACACTGTGTCAGCGTTACATCCAAACACTGGCAACACAGTTTCACCTCTCTGAAACCAGGGATGAGGGAGAAAGCTCCTCCCTCGCTCCGGCTCTTATTGGCTGCGTGGGCTGTCCTTCATGAATGAAGGAACCCCACATAGCCAGTTCCTCCTCCTCTCCGCAGTCAGCAAGATTGCAGAGAGGTAGCTTTCCATTTCGTCCAAATGCAGATAGGAGAACATTTGGACCCAAATTTCCACGTTATATCTGAAGGTGGTGATAGTTTGTTTGTTTTTTCTTCGCCTATGCTTTAGTTACTAATAAAGATCAAACTCTTGTTTCTCAGTTAAAATTGCTTCCTGTTCAATTACTTATAGAAGACAAGTAATTTCTCTGCAGCAGGCCCACCACTAACACCTTAGGGCTTTCTGAGGATTCGGCCCAGCCAGCAACCACTGGCAGGACAGGCCCTTTAGTTTGGCAGTAGGCAAGTGTTGCACCATTACAGTCCACAATGTCATGCAGTGCTCCCTACTTCTATAGCACTCCTTTCTCCTCTTTTCCCACCCTACCTCCTCTTTTTTCAAAACTACACAGTGAGCAGGCGAAAGAGGCAGCCTGGCATCTCATCTGCCTGCTAGCTGAGGGCATCATGGCTTACTGTTGCTGCCACTGACCAACGTCCTAGGTAACCATGTGTTTAATCAACAAAAATTGTGTTCGTGCAAGAAGACTGCATGGCTGTGCTCAAAAATGGGGATTTTCAGAATGGTGCTAGTTCACTCGTTTCCATTATTGTGCAAAAGTTACATTTAAAACAAATGAGGTCTAGTACAGGTTGTGCAAGTGCAAACATGCTTGTGCTAGCACAACAGTAGACTGCAACACATGCTCCAGACTTAATGCAAGTAGGTAGCTCAACAGCCTTTTCCTAGAGTAACATCCTTGTGCAAGTGTGCTGTTAGGCTGTCGGACACTGCCTCCATCATCATGCTACCATCAGGCCATTTCAGTGGCCACTGGTGTCTCTTGCTGCTGCCAAGTGGTGAAATGACAATAATAATGGCAGCCGCAATGGACAGCAGTGCAGCACCTAGGAAGTCAGTGAGTGAGTGGCAGCATTGCCTCCTGTTCGCCGTTCAGTTTGGAAAGAGACAAGGTAGGATAGGAAAAGAGGAAAAGGAAATGCCGTAGGACCCTGCAGGCCACATTGTGACAACACCCGTACACCACCAAGGTCAGGGCAGGGGGCCCACCCGGGCAGGAGGGAGGCCACCCCCAAACCTGGCCTTGATTATTCATGTGAGTGAAGGACCTTGCTGGCTTTCATCAACTTTGCAATTACTTTACTATACTTCATCAGTTTGGTCATCCCAGCATCTCGGGATTACCTTTTAAACACTGGCACAAAACCTGGCCACCTAAGGGTCATTTCACAGAAGACAAATTTCCTACTTGGGGGTGACTTACATGCATGGAATTATAAGGCTTCCATTAGTCATGCATCACATGTGAAGAGCACACATGCATCTGTTTTCCTGCCTGGTGGAAAGCAATGATTAACCATGGCTTCCCACCACAGGAGCATAAAGCAGAAAAAACACATTCCGTTTTCTGCACAGAAATGAAAGAGACCTAGTGGTTGCTTCACTTTATTTATAGCCTTGATAAGAAAAATATAGACAAAATAAAATGATTTCATTTTTATTCCTTTTGTGATTCTTCGGGGTGAAGCTATGAGGGAAAATATATAGTGTGCTTTGGGGGCAACGATATAATGGCAGATTACTACTACTACCTTACGGCTAGTCAGGTAGCTGAACAGTAGATCAAAAATGAAATGTGTTGCACCAACAGACCTTCCTCACATTTAACCTCATGCAGAACTGAATTGGCTGGGGGTGATGTTCTAGGGGGTGGATTATTGCATTTAGACATAGGGTCATTAGCAATTGCTGGAAAATGGGAATGACCGTCTGCCTGCCCAGAGGCCTAGCAAAGATTTTCGGCTATGATACAGTTGAAAATTAGCATTTAATAGGACAAGGGATGCTGCCCGACCTACTAAAATACTTTACAATTCTGTAAATAATGTAAGTAAATTAGCAAGGGATAGAGGCTGTGATGAATAAAACATAAGTACCTTTCCATTTACTCTGAGGCCCAGAGGAATAACAATCACCAGATTTAGCTCATTGGTAAAAATGGGGGGAAATATTCAAAGTAATGTTTAGGAACTAGAGTTAAATACTAAAGGGCTGATTTGCAGGGGACAATTTAAAATACAGTCAAGGCAATGAAGGATGTTTAATCTCATGATGCTACCCCACAATCTCTGACCTGGAAAACCAATCAAGTATGTTCTAACAGGCCCATCTCTGGGCAAGGCATTTCTCATGCAGAACACAAGCAGGATGTGGAAGCACTTCTACTTACTGGGCCCTTCTTACCCCCTCCCCACTGTAGAAGCTGTTATAACTATACCCCTCCCGTGCGGAAAACCTCTCAGATCCTATCTCCTTGCACAAAACAGAGGGTTTTAAGTTTCAAGATCACCTTGAATTACAAACATTTTAAGAACACATTTAAGGGTTTATTTTGCTTTCTGATTGATCATCAGTCTGCAAATCAAAGAAGTTGTGGCTCCTTTATACAAGATGCAAAGTGCGCAAAAGGTACACTTCAGCATGGCTCATTGTCTCATTTAAAGAGTTCCCAACATGTGCACTGACTTCTTCCTGTGTAGAGTTCAGAAGCCAGTGAAGCTTCCTTCTGGGGCACAGGTTGATGATCTGCATGAAAAGCAGCCAAAGGAGCTAAGATGATGATCCCAGAGATGTAGCTATAATTGAGCGGATGGGTTCAAAGAACCAGGCCCCCTCAGGTCCTGAGGGCCCTCCAGCTCCACCCCTCTCTACTTTCTTCATTATCTTCCTTCCTCTGAGGGGCCACCAGGGAGAGGGGTGAACACAGGCCCCCTCTCCCCTAGCTACGCCCCTGGGTGATCCCCTTAAAAAAGATTCCAGGCCATATTGAAGTCTAGTTTTGATGTATCTGGTAAGGCTGTAGGTTTTGTTATTTTTCAGTTTCTCTCCATTATTACAAACTCTTTTTTAGCTATTCATTCATTAAAACCACATTTGTTTTATTTTTCCATTCATTTTCATTATTCCATTCATTTTTTGTTTCCCATTGCTTTCAGCAGAAGAAGCAACTTCTCTTCTGCTGCCTGTAACATTTGTTTTCTATCCATTCGTTATAAAAATTTCAGGATCTTTATATCTCCAATATGTTTCAATGCACTGAAAATACCCAGCTGAAATAACTGGGAGATAAAAAGTTAGCATACGCAAAGATGGATTGTGTGTGTGGGGGGGGGAGAGAGACAGGAGTCCACCACTAAAGATCTTTGTGGCAAAAGCAAGGGGTTGCTGTTTACTCCCACCAAAGGTTTTTGGACATGCAGGCTTTTTATATCTCAATGATTCTAGCTGAGCAATCTCACTCAATTGAAATCTATAGGAGATAAAGATATTACATGCCTGAAACTGGGTGGCAAGCTAAAGGGTTCTGAATAAAATGAACAAATAAAAGACATGTACTATTATTCATTATAAGATTATTTGAGACTCTGGTATTGATTTTGTTAATAACAACAAATGAAATGAACCAGCTCCATTTATTCCCACTTTTCATTTGTTACAAACATGAATTCATACCCTAGCATCCAGAGTACCATATACAGTAAATCAGGCCCGGATAGGAGAGAACCCTGGCTCTAGAAGGCATCGGTTTTACCACTGCTGAAGCCCCAGAAGCAGTGGGGCCACTGAGAGAACCAGCAGTGGTGCTACAAGCATTGCTGCAGTTTTCCGCATTCACAAGAATGAGAATAAATATGGTAATGCTCATAGCGCTATCACCAATTCTCTCAGCAGCCCTGCTGCTTCTGGGTGGTCTTCAGCAATGGTGGCACTGAGGTCTTTCTGGAGCTGTAAGAACTGTGCATGATATCAACACTTGTATTCACCACTTGGAGTTCTGTGATGGAAGGAAGGGAGAACATGATATACACGTGATAGATGAATTTGTACAAAGTTACACAGCTGTGGCGTGACAAGGGTTTCAAGGTCTGAGTTTCAGAGTTACTTTCTAGCATCTTGGTGGAAACAGGAATATCTTTCCGTCAGCCCGGTGAAATTCTGGCCTTTTCTGAAACATGCTGGAAAACGTATTTCAGAGGAGCATCATATTCTGGCAGCCAAGACGACCTGGTGTTTTAGAACTTTCTGCCTGCGTAATGTCATGGGTGGATTGAATTAAGATCCAGAGGATCTCAGGATATTGCGCTTGTTGCAGGTGCTGACATAAGAGCCATGAAACTTCCTCAGGAATGGCAGTTCAATCTCTCACACCTACTGCAGCCTGCAGCAGGCTCGCCACAAATCATGTTTCTCATTGACCACCTCTACAACCTCAGTACTGGGGGCTTTCAAACGAGAGTGCAGCGCAGGCATTAAATTGCTCCCATCAATGTCTGCAGCTAGAAAATGGGGGGGAAAGTTTTGCTTTGCCATTACTGTCAGGACTGCCTGGATGTGTCTAGCCGCCCTCCCAGCACAAACACTCCACATAAATCATTGCATTAAATAGCACAGAGGGCCTGTCAGGCTTTCATTCCAATGAGAATTTTCTCAGGGACGACAGGAAATAAAACTTGCAGCCACCTCATTCTGCCAGCACTAAGTGGACCGTCTCTGACCCAGACCTTCCACACAAAAATATGGCATGGCCTAAACTTGCCTTGGCAGTAGCTTCTTCCCTTCCATCTTCTACAAAGCAAAATCCTCCCAAGAGCGAATGCTTAGGAAAAGCAGCAGAGTGGCAAAAGTCTTCTTGTGCTATAACACTTCAGATTGCTGTTGAGGTTGAGGCATGGTTAACATGTAAAATGGGGAAATCCCCCCCACAGCCCTCATGAATTCTTCCTCTTCCAAGGAACTCCAAAACCACCTCCCCCACAGAAATAGAGTCTTTTCATTCTGTTTGGCTCCTCCAAATGTATTATGCAGAGTAGCACAGACTGGCCGTGATGTCTGGGAGGCAGGCTGGAGACTTAAGCTGCTGCTGCTGCTGCTGCCGCTGCTTTCCTCTCTCTGCTCACACTCTGGGCAGGAGTCCCTTTACTCCTCTGCCCATCTGGCCTGTGAAAGACACACACTTGATGAGGTAGGAGGCTGTGGCTGGCCTAAGGCCGCCTAGTGAGTGCATGGCAAGCTGGAAAAGTAGTGACATTCACTTCATAATCTTATAGTGGGTGACACTTCAACAAGCATGACAGCACCGACAGTGAACGCATGGCTGAACACTTGCTCTGAATGGGATTGGTGTGGTCTGTTATAATCCATGACCCGTTGTTGCCCACATTCTTTCAGCGAGAGATAGGAGACAAAATGTCAGCTGGATACAGAGATTTATGCCCAGCATGATTTGCTAGAAGAATCCCTGCAGCAATCTGGGCATTTCCAGTTGAAGTCAGTCAATCTTTATTACAGGCAGTGACCAGCAAGACAAGACGAAAAGGCATTTATACGTTTTCAGGTGAATGTAAGTGCTAAATCGCAAATATTTAAATTAAAATGTGTGTGTCATAGCATTGCTTTATTAAAGATGTGAGGGGTCATATCTTTGAATGCCCATGCCTAAAACAATCTGCACATTGGAAACTAGCATGTTAGGACTATGTATGTTTGGAGCATTCAAACAGCTTTACCATGTTTGTGAAGATGAACTCTTATCCCCATTGCAACTGTCTTTGTAAAGATAATCCATGTGGATTTGGCATGACTCTGTTAATGGCCCATTGACATTCTCAGGCCTAGCTCCCATATGTCCATTGTCTCAGCCAAGACTTTTCAGAGCCCACACTCACCATCGTCCTCCTTGCCTTCATGTCTGATAGCATTTATCATCTCACTATGAATGTTGTTGGTCTCAAGAGAAATCTCAGGAGCTCCTTTTCAGCTGGGGATATACCTGGCTTTCTGACAGATTCCTTCCTTCCATTTATGGAAGGTTATTGCATTCTCATGCATGGTTATTCCTCACATGCCCTCCACCCTTTCCCACCCCAAAGGAGACCACCTGTCATAGGGTCCTTCTGTGGTACAATAGCAGTTGAGTGCCTGTATCTTATGACAGAGCTTCCCAGCCTCCAGACGTTGTTGGACTACAATTCCTATCATTCCCAGCTACAACTTATAGTGACTGGGGATGATGGGAGTTGTAGTTCAGTGACATGTGGAGTGACACACAGGTTAGGAACCCCTGTCTTATGAGCTTCCACTAGCACTTGACAGATGGAAGACTACAAAAGTTGACAATGTTAGACAATCCGTGTAGA
This sequence comes from Hemicordylus capensis, assembly GCF_027244095.1. NCBI lineage: Eukaryota > Metazoa > Chordata > Lepidosauria > Squamata > Cordylidae > Hemicordylus > Hemicordylus capensis. The sequence continues at coordinate 384,792,400 of NC_069658.1, forward strand.
CAATACTTGCCACTGCTAACTGAGCAAAGAGGCACCTTTTTATCATGGTGATCCTCTTTACTTAGTAGAGGGAGAACAACTGGTCCTATCCATCTCCAGCACAGCATCCCTCCAGTGGCTGTTGCTGGTGGCTGTCTTATGTTTCTTTTTTAGATTGTGAGCTCTTTGGGGACAAGGATCCATCTATCTTCTTCTTCTTCTTTTTCTTCGTCTTCTTCTTCTTCTTCTTCGTATTATTATTATTGTTGTTTACACAGTCAGACAGGTGTTATTGACTGGTTTGTTTTATCCAGACATCGAGTCCTTCCCAAGGACCTGGGATGCCAGAATTTTATTGTCAATGGTTATAGATATTGTCGCAGAATATAGGCTGTTCCCAGTAAAGCTGCTTTTTGTAATTGGCTGATGGTGATTTCTGTGGCCCCTATGGTGTTGAGGTGCTCTTCAAGGTCTTTTGGAACTGCACCCAGGGCGCCAATTACCACTGGGATTATTTTGGTCTTCTTCTGCCACAGCCTTTCAATTTCAATTTGTAAATCTTTGTATTTGGTGATTTTTTCTATTTCTTTTTCTTCTATTCTGCTATCCCCTGGTATTGCTATGTCAATTATTTTGACTTGTTTTCTTTCTTCTCGACTACAGTTATATCTGGTGTATTGTGTGGCAGATGTTTGTCTGTTTGTAGTCGGAAGTCCCATAATATTTTTACATCTTCATTTTCTTCAGCTTTTTCAGTTTTATGGTCCCACCAATTCTTGGCTACAGGTAGCTTGTATTTTTTGCAGATGTTCCAGTGTATCATCCCTGCTACCTTGTCATGCCTTTGTTTGTAGTCAGTCTGTGCGATCTTCTTACAACAGCTGATCAGGTGGTCCACTGTTTCATCTGCTTCTTTACAAAGGCGGCACTTGCTGTTTGTTGTGGATTTTTCGACTTTTGCTCTTATTGCATTTGTTCTTAGTGCCTGTTCTTGTGCAGCCAGTATTAAACCCTCTGTTTCTTTCTTCAAGTTGCCATTCTTAAGCCATTGCCAGGTCTTGGTGATGTCTGATTTTCCACTTATATTGTGCAAATATTGACCATGCAGGGGCTTATTTCTCCATTTTTCTGCTCGTTTCTTGACTTGTTCTTTCTTGTAGGCCTGCTTTGTTTCATTGGTGTTGAATAGTTTCGCGTTCTTGACCATTTGAAGTGCATCTTCTTCACTGTCCCTTATATATTCTTCAAGGCCTCTTTTCTCCTCCTCTACTGTTTGATGGACTTGCAGCATTCCTCTTCCACCTGAGCTGCGAGGGAGGTAGAGCCTATCGACATCACTGCGGGGGTGCAGAGCATGACTGATGGTCATTATTTTCCTGGTCTTACGATCTAGCGTCTCTAGCTCTGCCTGGGTCCAGTCTATTATTCCTGCAGTGTATTTAATAACAGGTATAGCCCAGGTGTTTATGGCTTGTATGATGTTCCTGCCATTGAGTTTGGACTTGAGGATTTTTCTGACTCTCCTGATGTATTTACTTCCAATTTTTCTTTTAACTTCAGTTTAGGTGATGTTATCAGCCTGGAGAATGCCCAAGTATTTGTAAGGTTCTTTCTCTTCCAGGTTCTTGATGTTGCTTCCATTGGACAGTTCTATTCCTTCTGTTTTTGTTATTTTCCCTCTGTTCATTATTAATGCAGCACACTTGTCTAGTCCAAACTCCATTGCTATATCGCTACTGAATATACGGACAGTGTTTAGCAGTGATTCGATTTCTGACTGGGACTTTCCATACAACTTCAGATCGTCCATGTACAGCAGATGGTTGATTTTACTGGATGTTTTAGATGTTTGGTATCCGAGGCTTGTTTTGTTTAGTATTTATGAAAGTGGGGTCATGGCGATTACAAACAATAGAGGGGATAGTGAGTCCCCTTGGAAAATGCCTCTTCTAATGCTAACCTTGCCATTGATTGTTAACTGTGTACTCCACATTATTATTTCCAGGACTTCTCTAATTTTCCTTGAATCTAGGTGGTATTTTTGGATCAGATACTATTAGGTGTTTTCATTCTTCAGCTTCTTGTCTTTCATATCTTTCAGTTTACTAGCATCTGATCTAAGCCTGGAGATTTTATTTTCTAATCTAATCTTCCATTTAGGTGATGTACTGCTTTCTTTTTTGATAGGTCCATTGATCTTATATCCGAGCTCTTGTGTTGTTATTGTTGCTGCACTGTACATTAGTTGGTTTGTTTCTTGCAAATTATTGGTTGTTATTTCTGCAAGTGCAGCATTGACATCTTTTAATGCCTGAGCAAGTTGTTTTTTGGCAACTGTTTTTAGAGCGGGAAGTCGAACCCTGGTGGTTGTTTGGTTCATGTGCTCAGTTATTTTTTGCTTTAGTTCTTGTTGCTTTTCTGTTAAACGGCATTTGGGTTTTTGAGGTGAAGGCAAAGGGGAGGTTGCCTGGTTTTGATTTTGAAACAGTTCAGCAACGGTGGTATCCTCTATTTCCAACACCTCCTCCATCTGCGCCTGAGCAACTGCTTCAGTTGGTGGTAATCTTCTTCCATATCTTGAGCCTGTGTTGCTCTTTGCAGTTCTTCCAGCTCAACTCCTGTGAATACTTTATTTCTTATTATGTATCCTCTCTGGTCTGCTAGCCTTTGTTCTGTTATTTCTGTATCTGGGTGCTTCTCTTTCCAAATTTGGTACATTCTTTTTAAATAACCTCTTCTAGTTGGACTAGACTTGTAATATCATTATTTCCTTGTTGGTATTTTTTGTATATTTTTTTCGGTTAAGCGACGTTTCTTCCAGTAGGTTTGCTGTCTCCAGCCCTGGTTGCTTAACTGAAGATCCTGAGTCCTGTAGCCCACTTGCCACCAGATGTCCAGGGACTATAGCACCTGGCGCGGTCCTTGTTGACCCGGGCGACGACCGATCCAGTATAGATTTATTAAAGTTACGTCTCACCATATTGTTGATGGGAGAGGCACTCTTTGTACCCAGAAATGTTGGGGGCAATATGCTAAATAATTGTAAACCGCTTAGAGAGCTCCGGCTATAGAGCGGTATATAAATATAAGTGCTATTGCTATTGCTATTGCTATTGTCTGGCTCCTCTGGTGAGACCTGTCCAGTATGGTTGGACCTCTGGCATAGCTCTCACCTTCATCAGAGCACACAAGCCCCACAACCACGCCAAGGTAGTGCATCACTGGGGGTTATTGTTGTTGTTGTTGTTGTTGTTGTTATTTCAATTTCTTTCTTACTTACTTATCTTACTTACTTATTATTTCTCTATGTAAACTGTTTTGGAAACTTTTTTTGAAAAGCAACAAAAGTTTCCAAAGTGGTTTACATAAAGAAATAATGTTGGTGATTGATGTCCTGAGCTAGATGGAATCTTATTGTACAGTGGTAAGTTTCCAGCCCTTCTGGTTTGGGAGCGCAACCAGAAAGCATGAAGGCGTTTGTGTCCTAAAGATTCAATAGTAAGCTAGCACTATAATAAGCTCTAAATATACCAGGTTTTCAGATCTCATGGCTGTAAACTCATATCATGGTTTTGAATGTTGGTCTACCATTATCAGAAGAGTTGTAGCTGGTGGAAGACTTCACTGGTACAAGGACATCTGTCCTCAAGGAATGGCTTGGTGCCAACCCTGTCTTAGTTCTGGGCATCGGTGACAATTATGTGCGCCTTTCCACTCTTGAAAAGTTCCCAAGATGGCCAAAGGTGTTCAATGGGTTGCTTGCCCTGGATTGAGCATTCCCCAGCTACTTCTTGTGACTACTTAAAATATAGGGGTAGCAATGGGACAAAAGAAAAGAGGTTGTGAATTGCTTCAAATGTATATCGAGCATCATAGCATATTTCAGTGCTCCAGCTGCTAGTAAAAAGCCAGAAGCTCTTCTGTGTGTTCTATGCCATGCCAGCAGACTTTGATATCAAATATGCAAACTGTACATACACTCTTGCCCTGGCATTGTTCCTCCTGCAGTGCTCGTCTCACTAGGCTTGGGAACACACTTTATCAGCTGAGCTACATACATCACCCTGCCTGTTTTGTTTTCACACATCACCTTCCAAGAGGGGATCACTTCTCAGAGGATGTTCTCCCACCCTCATCAATAGTCTTTTTAAGAGGGTTCCTCATATGACCACACAGACCTAGAGATGAGTTTGTCAGCCACTGGCACCAATTAACAGAGTTGTTCCACATCAGAACCAACTTATACTACTCCACATCAGCATGATTTCTGATGCAGCTTTGGGTCCTATATTCATTTGGCTGAATGAAAGTCTGTGCTCTAATGGATGGAACAACTACAGTGAGGTGGAGCATTGGAAGAACATTCACCTTTTTCACATCCTTGTGAAAAACTTGATTGGGCAGAATTCTCTGGAACTGCAACACTGGCATTAGTGAAGGCAAAGATTGTGGGCACAGAGATTCCACAATTACAACTGACCAGAAGTGTTTGTACATGATGGGAGCAGAAATTTGAAAGATGAGAGAAGCAGTTTTGCCAGACCGTCTCCCTGTGATTTTCTTTGGCTCCTAAATACCAAAAAGTCCACCATCATTGTTTCATGGGATCATCCCATGACCAAGGGTAAACTGAAGGCCAGGAAATTTAGGACCGACAAAAGGAAGTACTTTTTCACACAAAGCATAATTAACTATAATATAACTATGGAATTATCTGACACAAAAATCTGGTGATGGCCACCTGCCTGGATGGTTTTAAAAGGCATTTTCGTGGAGGACAGGTCTATCAGTGCCTATAGGCCACCTCCAGCCTCAGTCTGGTCTATAGACCAGACTGGCTATAGGCCACTATAGGCCACTTCCACCCTCAGAGGCAAAATGCCTCTAAATACCAGTTGCAGGGGAGCAACAACAAGAAGGAGGGCATGCCCTCAGCTCTTACCTGTAGGCTTCCCAGAGGCATCTGGTGGGCCACTGTGTGAAACAGGATGCTGGACCAGATAGGCCTTGGATCTGGTCCAGCAGGTCTATTCTTATGTAATGCTGAGTAGTCTGGTTGTAGCCATTGTCAAGAACTAGAGATTCCCTGGAGGATTACTATAGTATCGTTTCCAGTCTAAACATAATGGGCTACATGACGTGCAGCCCTTCATCGACGCTAAGGGCAGACTGGGGCTGCTGCGCAACTTCACAGGCAAGCTCAATGGTATAGCAACAAGGCTGGTGTGCAGTGACTAACCCCAATTCCTAGCCCAGCTCTTAGCCAAGGTTAAGGGAGCGAGCGTTCCCTTAACCCTGCTGCCAGAATCATGTGTCTCCTTGAGCTTGAGGAGACACAGATATGGACACCTAGAGCACCCATCTGACAGGGGAATCCCCCTGGATACCCAGAGGCTAGGAAAATGAGTCCTGCGCTCTGATGATCCGTGCTTCTGAGAATAGTACGGATAGTGATCTGTGCTGTTCCTGGCAGCGTGAATTGTGCTTTTGGATGTTTTTACAAATTCAAGGTGCTGAAATATTGGTAATGCATAATTACAGTGCTTCAAAAATGTGCATTACTGAAGTGTGTACACACACACACACACACCCCTGGGTGTACCAAACTGCAACAATTTGGTTATTTGAATCATAACCAAATTTGCAAAAGTGAATTCATAGTAGCCTAATTCCAAGGCATCTATCCATAATAGTGCTTTAGAGCAGAGGAAAGGGGCAGGCCTTCAGACAGCCACTACAGAACAAAGCTTTCTGTTACATGGAGCTTTATAAATATCTCTGTGTTGGCACACAACCATGCTTTATTTTTGTTTGGCTTAAAACCAGAAGCTCCCCATTTTATTCTTATTTTTATTTTATTGCTTTCCACCCCTCCCCCTGGAATAAAAACCCTGAGCAGCCTAGGATTAGGGTATTTTATGAGGCTGTCTTGCCCTGCTATTGCCCCTGGAGGACTTTATTAACACCATTTACAGCTCTAGTAATAACTAAGCCACACTGTTCTCTGCAGAAGGAGGCTGAGGAAGAGCCATTACTTTTGTGTTCACAGTAGAGGCTAATTTTGACTGGCTACTTGCTGGCAAAGTCCAGCGGAGTAGGGCACACCCAGCCTCCAGGCAGTGAAATCCAATTAAATTAGAGATCCCGCTTCACCAAAAGGCCTAAGTCTAATTTGTGTAAAGTTTCCATTAAACAATGCTGCCTGCAGAAAACATACAGTACAGCTCCCTGCTGGCGATTTAATGGGAAGAGAATTCCAACAGGAACATTATTAGATTTCCCCATTAATGTTGTGTGCGTACATGCACACTGTCTTAATAGACATGCAAGATATTAGTGAGTCTGCAAACACAGCCCCGTTAAAAGCTGTACAATACTCATGGAAACATGATCCAGACCTAGCATTTCTACACACAAAAAGAAACCATGGCAAGAAGAAACTTTTTTTTAAAATGCCACTATAATCTTAGCACTAGTCCTAAAAATTTGGATAGAAAGTCATATGATTTGATTATAAAATTTCCCCAGGAAAACGTTCAATTTTATTTTTATTTTTGCCTCACACAGGTATAAAAACAAATTCCATCATTTTGCAGGAATTTTAAAATGACTTTTAAAATGATGGTTAATTGTATGGAACAATCTCTACAATAGTACATTTAATATAGGTGCTATTATCCAGTGGCTCCATGCAATCATAGGCCTCCATAAATGCAAAGGCAGCCCCATTCTCTTTGCATGGAAACGAAACTGCATGCACAATGGGGCATCAACATGCATGTGCTAAAACACTTCACCCAATGACTATCTTTCTCCACACTTAATTTTGTGCTGAAGCCCTCAGCTAGAAGTGGCAGCGGGGTGGGTGGGGAATCTCATATATACCAAGCAGCAGCACAGAGTTTGGACTGGGCCACCACATCCTGCTACACTCTGGTTTGACATTCAGATTACAACCACCAGCATGGGGATAGGCACAGTCCCCAGCTGGTTTGTGGGTGTCAATTCTGCTGAATCAGTGCACTTGAAAACCTTCCGTCTGGAAACACCCTACATTTTCAGAGATCAGATATTTTGGATCATTCATTCATTCATTCATTTTTAAATGATGTATCCAGCCTATCTTTCATAAAATTCAAATCAGCTTACAGACACAATGTTTTCAACAATCTCTAAAAAGACAGAGAAAATTCCACCATATAAACAAAATATCAGACGAGGTGAGGAAAGGCTAGTCAGAATAGAGAGGTCCTGTTCAGTCCTTCATGGCTGATCCAAACCCCGTCTGGAGTCTGGGATAATTTTCAAGGTATCCAGAGGAAATGAAAACAGTTAAGCGGAAATATTTTCTGACGAGGCTCTGCCCATCCTGATGGGGTTCTAAACTAGTGCGGGAAGAGGGAGCTAAAGTGTTCTCTTTCCATCATGTCAAGCTCATCATGTCCTCCCCCTCCACCTGACATGCATAATTGTGTTCTATTTCTCAAGGCTACTTCCAGAGTTGTATCTCTGTGACAGAGTAGTAGTCTGGTAAGTATACCAAAAATATCATTGGGAAGGGTTCATACAATTTGGCTACGTCCTAGATAATTGACAGGCTGCTCCTGGCTCCTTAGCAATGCCTGGGTTGCTCTTAGTAGAGGTTACAGGCAGTAATCCTTCCCACATGGCATTGACACCAGTGACATTTGAGGAGTGCTTATTTCATATAAAATCACAGTATGGGCCACAGAGATAGAGGTGAAATGCTTTCGGATGTAGCTTAGCATTTTCACTAATTGTGTAACAAACAAAGCACATGGAAAATCAAGGCTATTGCATTCATGTATGTGCACCTGCTGGCATTTGTGTTTGTGCACAGGAAGTATTACAGCCCTCGAAGAGTTAATTAGCAGTCCTGTACATGAAATTAAGTAGCTGTCAGATGGCCTGGTCCTTGCCAGTCAGTAGCTTTAATCCTTTTAGTATTCTAAATTCCAAATGCAGTTTGCAGTTTAAATATATCCTTAAATCTTATGCTAATCCTTCCCCTTCATCTAAGACAAAATTTATTCTACCAGATATGATGGATTCTTAATTAAGATGTTTACAAGAAAGGATTATGTATAAATACTTGTGTTTGGAAACCAAGTCCAGAACAAGAACATAGATAATAGATAGCAGTCACACAGATAATGGATGCTTTTTATGAAAGTCATGACTTTTTTTTTTCCTAAGTGGGATTCCTATATATTGTGAATCAGTACATTTGGCTCCATTTGAAATCTTTTGGTATCACATAAGAGTAACAGCCTGGATAAAAGCAGGAAATCTCCCCCACTTCTTTAACTGTTGGTGACAATGGTGCTTCAGAGTGCCATAGGCTCCAACTATCCCTGTTTTCCAGGGAAAGTCCCTATTTTTGAAATCTATCCCTATAAATCGCTGTCCCTGTTTCGTACCCATTTTTGCCTTTGGGAGATGCCTTGTTCAATTTTTGTTAATTTAGTTACTAAAGTTGTCATAATTCAGGATTCAGCTCCCTCCCCAGAATCTCTTGAAATTAAATCCCCCAAGTGAGCAAGTGGATGCATGGGGTGTGTACTGCATTTGCATGTTCATGGGTGCATAAGTGATAAGGCATTATGCAGTGCACAGCACATAGTGGGTGGAATCCAGTCTTCAACAATCTGGAATAGTGGGCAGGAAGAACTTAGCCTTTGGTATGAGAATTGGTTGTGACAAGTGTATGAGCCCTTTCTCATGATAACAGAGAAAGGGCTCCAATCTGCAGGGGAGGAATCCTTAAAATGCTTACCTCCCTGGCAGGCGACCTTGGGTGGTCGGAAGGATCACCTGCCCAGACATTTGACAGCTACTGCTGGCAGCATGGAGGGTCAGGGGCTGGGATGCATCTTCCCAGTCTCCAGATCTCCACGAGTGTGCGGTGCATTATAGGGATCCTTCCGGCACTGGCCGGGAGGCTGCTCAAGCGTCAGTGACATCACCGACACATGATCAGTTCCTCATACCCAAAACCCAGGCTAAGCGGCAGGCTCCCTAAGCAGATTTACCATCATGCCCCCACTGGGAGCTGGGTGATTCCTGGTGGTTCATACAAACCACGAAACCGGGCTGGGCTTCCTTAGCCTGATTTTGCATGCACATGTGAATAGCCCCTATGTCTATTGTCATTGATGAAATGTTGACATGTATGCTTTTAGCTCATCTCCTTTGGTAATCTGCTTTGGTAATCCAGAATCATGTGTTCTGCATGCACTTTATTACCTCTCTTCCATATGAGGCATGCGTGTGGTCAGAACCTTACACATCACCTCTCAGGTTGCTTGACAACACCCCTTCACAGGCTTGTCCCTGTTTTCCTTGGTGAAGGAATATACGGAATGCTTATCTGAGACACATGTACTTTCATTGCTCTCGTTCATGTCAATGGGGCTTGCTTAGGAGAATCCCCCACAGACTTCACTCGTTTCTATAGTACATGCAAGACCTGGAAGCTTTGATCAAGACACGAAAAGTTCAACATGATTTTTATTTTAAAATCATATTTACAAATATTCTAAATGAATCAAGTGAAGTAATGATCCTGAGGTGCTATATAGATTTGTTCTTGTGTCTGATCTGTTGGTTTTTGTAATTTTTCTTCTTTTGTACATTTCTGCAAAAATTAAAAGTTAAAAGTATTTTTTAAAAGAATTTGTTCCAGAAAGTTAAACCATTTGATTCATCCAGTTAAACCAAACTTGCAGTATTAAGTATTCTCAATGAATTTGGAAATGGACTACCATATGAAGATATGAAACGGTCTTAGACCATTGGTCTGTTTAACTCAGTAATGTCTGCATTTACTAGGGTTTCAAACAGGGATCTTTCTCAGCTCTATCTAGAGATACCAGGGAATGAATTTAAGCCCTTCCTCCTGCAAAGCATGTTCTCTACTACTGAGTTACTATAAACCATATGGTAGCCACTTAAAAACTTACTACATGCAGCTCTAACCATATAGCAAGATCTACAGCTTCCTGCTCCATGGCAAGCACTACAGAGCCATACCTGCAAACATGTCCCTATTTTCCCATTCACCTGAATTGAAAAATAGTACATGTTGGCAGGTATGCATTCCACTTAGTGCTCTCTCCTTGCATCCTCCTCTGCATGTGGTTGGAGATAAGCACTGCTCTCTCTTGGACAGATTCATAGAGGACAGGTCTATCAGTGGCTACTAGTCTTGATGGCTATAGGCTGCCTCCAGGCAGGGACGTAACTATAATAGAGCAAGGGGAGACAGTTAACACACACATCAATTTTGGTGGATGAATACAACTGAAGGAAGCCCGGGCAGGTGCGCAGCAGGGGAGTTGCCTCTGCTGGCCCCCCAAGGTGGTGGGCCCCCTTACAACTGCCTCCCCTTGCCCTATTATAGCCCTGGAGCTACCAGAACAGCATGTCTTGCTCTAGTACCATTAAATGATTTGCACTGTCCACAATTTACAAAACCTTTTAAAAAATCATTTAGGATGATGTTCTATTGTGGCACATAGGAGAGGTGTGTGTGTGTGTCTATGCTTTTTGTTACCACTATTTAGCCTCATTTAAGATTTCTTTACTTCATGAGCTGAGCTTCAGTGAGGGGGGTGCAATTTAAAATCTTGTCTCTGGCCCCACTCCAACCTTGCTACACCCCTGCCTCCAGGCTCAAAGGCAGGATGGCTCTGAGTGCAGCAGGAGCTGCAGCAGGAGAGATGGCATGCCTTCATCATCTCCTGCTTGTGGGCTTGCTGAAGGCATCTGGTGGACCACAGTGTGAAATAGGATGCTGGACTAGATAGGCCTTCAGTCCGGATCCAGCAGGGGTTTTCTTATTTTCTTTCCTTGCTCTGTCCTTGCATCCTTTTCTGCATGTGGTTGAAGTTAAAAAGTTTTTAAAGCTGATATCATTTGGTTATTATCGGGCATCTGCTTTCACTGAGGTAAGGGAGAAATATCAGTTGGGAACTGCTAGGATGGGCCCAGGAGAAGTTGGGTGGCGGCAGACTCTTCCACTGAAGGAACATCACTCTGAGCAGTGGTGGCAGGCAGATTTCTAAGAGGAAGCCCCTTGTTAACAACCAAATGTTTGCAGTTTGGCCTGGACATCGTTCAAAACTGTGTTGACCTGGAGGTCAAAGGTTCCACCCCCCATTCATCAGAGCCTTTCAGGAAAGGTGCAGTCACTAGGTACAAATGGCTACTTCCCCCACTGTATAGAGGACAGATGGTGCAAGATCCTGTTTGTGTGGAAACTAGATCTCTTCCCTGTTAACTCTGAGTGTAAGAAACACAACCTAAAAGTTTTCATTATCTGCCTGGCTCTTAAGTAAACATTCACACTGTCATTTTGGCTAAGAGACTTTTAAGGATGAGCTTACTTACCTGACAGTTCAGGTCCTTTCCTGCGCCTGTTTGCAAAACCTAATAGATTTAAAACATCCAGTTGCATACACACTTTTAAAGCAAGTAACGTGTCTGCTTTTTAAATGTCCACACCCTCTTGGGGCAAAGCCACACATGAGGCTTAGAACTTGTCCAAAATATGTAAATCTACATTGATTAGAATGTACATTTGATTTAAAAGACACATCTGTTCACCCAGGCTTTTAACTGATATTGTTTTAATTGTTTCAATGTTGTTTTTAGAATATTGTTTTTTTTTTTAATTATTTTTAAAAAAATTTCTTGTTTTGTTTTTAACTAATGTTTTACCCTTTTTTTTTAATTTTGTTGTAAACCGCCCAGAGACGTAAGTTTTGGGTGGTATAAAAATATGTTAAATAAAATAAAATAAAATAAAATAATAAAAATATTCACATATGGCACAAAGGCAAACACAAGTAAGTGCACGATGCATAATCAGCTTGTGAAATTCACTGCCACCAGCTTAGATGGCTTTAAAAAGGGCTGGTATATCACTGGCTCTTGGTCATAGTAGCTAAATAGACCCATCATGCGGTGCCTTGTGGGATACCCGAAGGCTGGGAAAATGAGTCCCGGCCTCTGCTGATCTTTGCTGCTGGGTGTAGTGCAGAGAGCAATCCCGAAGACACAAACATTGATTGTCTGGGGGGAGGTAGACTGAACCCTGCCTTTTCCCCTGCCCGCCCTGGTATTGATTGTGTGAATGACCTCACTGAGTTAAAATTAAAAGGATTTTCCACAGTTCCTTTTGTATTGTAGTTCTTATAAGTGGCCACCAGAATGATTTGAGTTGTATACTTCTGATATATTGTCACCTTACGAGGCGCAGTGGGGAAATGCTTGACTAACAAGCAGAAGGTTGCCAGTTCGAATCTCCGCTGGTACTATATCGAGCAGCAGCGATATAGGAAGATGCTGAAAGGCATCATCTCAGACTGTGCGGGAGGAGGCAATGGTCAACCCCTCCTGTATTCTACCAAAGACAACCACAGGGCTCTGTGGTCACCAGGAGTTGAAATCGACTTGACGGCACACTTTACCTTTACTTCTGATGTACAGCTGAATTCTTAAAAGATGCTTTGAATGCAGGAAAGGTGTATGTTTTAAATGTGTGTGAAGTTAAAGTAGTACCAGCATTACACTGACTTTATATGAAACAGCACCTATTTACTCCATACACTGCCATTATGTCTTCTTTCTGTATAGACTCCGGAAGACTTAAGCTCCGCCTTCTCTTGACCTCACTACTTGAGAGCAGAGAAGTCCCTTCCCCAGGGCTCTATGAAGTGATTCTGCATCTCAGGCAGCCACTAGTCAGGTTTCTTTTCTTGAGGTAAGAAAAGAAAAATTATTAAGACAAATCTTAAGGAGGACATTATTAGACTGCTTCTGAAGAAGCCTACTTTGGATCCCTCAGAGCTGAGTAACTACAGGCCAGTTTCCAACCTCCCATGGCTGGGCAAGGGAATTGAGAGGGTGGTGGCCTCCCAGCTCCAGACAGTCTTGGAGGAAACTGGTTATCTAGACCCATTTCAAACTGGCTTCCAGGCTGGCTATGGGGTGGAGACTGCCTTGGTCGGCCTGATGGATGATCTCCATCTGGGAATTGACAGAGGAAGTGTGACTCTGTTGGTCCTTTTGGACCTCTCGGCGGCTTTTGATACTATCGACCATAGTATCCTTCTGGAGCATCTGAGGGGGTTGGGAGTAAGAGGCACTGCTTTGCAGTGGTTCCGCTCCTACCTCTTGGGCAGGTTCCAGATGGTGTCCCTTGGAGACTGTTGTTCTTCAAAATCTGAACTTTTGTATGGTGTCCCTCAGGGCTCCGTATTGTCTCCGATGTTGTTTAACATCTACATGAAACCGCTGGGAGAGATCATCAGGAGATTTGGTGCAGGGTGTTATCAGTACGCTGATGACACCCAAATCTATTTCTCCATGTCAGCATGATCGGGAGAGGGCATAACCTCCCTAAATGCCTGTCTGGAGTCGGTAATGGGCTTGATGAGGGATAACAAACTGAGACTGAATCCAGATAAGACGGAGGTACTCATTGTGCAGGGTTGAAACTTGGGAGACAATTTTGATCTGCCTGTTCTGGATGGGGTCACACTTCCCCAGAAGGAACAGGTACGCAGTTTGGGGGTGCTTCTGGATCTAAGTCTCTCCCTCGTGTCCCAGGTTGAGGCAGTGGCCAGAGGTGCCATCTATCAGCTTTGGCTGATACGCCAGCTGCTTCCATTTCACATCTGCTGGTAAGCTCCAGACTGGATTACTGTAATGCGCTCTATGTGGAGCTGCCCTTGAATGTAGTCCAGAAACTACAGTTGGTTCAGAATGCGGCAGCCAGGCTGGTCTCTGGGTCATCTAGGAGAGACCACATTACTCCTGCATTGAAGGAGTTACACTGGCTGCCAATATGTTTCAGGGCAAAATACTAGGTGTTAGTTATAACCTATAAAGTCCTAAACAGCTTGGGCCCTGGGAATTTAAGAGAACGTCTTCTTCGTTATGAACCCCACCGCCCATTGAAATAATCAGTAGAGGTCCATCTTCATTTGCCACCGGCTCGTCTGGTGGCTACTCAGGGACGGGCCTTCTCCATTGCTGCCCCAAGGCTTTGGAATGCACTCCCTAGTGAAATAAGAACCTCCCCATTTCTGACAATTTTGTAAAAAGTCTTTAAAGACGCATCTATTCACCCAGGCTTTTAACTGATACTGTTTTGATTGTTTTTAATGTTGTTTTAGCAATAGCAATAGCAATAGCACTTACATTTATATACCGCTCTATAGCCGGAGCTCTCTAAGCGGTTTACAATGATTTAGCATATTGCCCCCAACATTCTGGGTACTCATTTTACCGACCTCGGAAGGATGGAAGGCTGAGTCAACCTTGAGTTGTTTTAGAATATTGTTTTATAAATTTTTAAATTGTTGTGTTTTAAATTTCTTGTTTTTGTTTTTAACTAATGTTTTAATGTTGTTTTTATCTTTTGTGTAAACCACCCAGAGACGTAAGTTTTGGGCAGTACAAAAATATGTAAAATAAATAAATTAATAAATAATAAATAAAATGTCCTCTAAGTGCTCCAGTAATATCAAAGTAAGATCCAGAGTCATTAATTTTTAAAAGCTAAAGGTAAATTGTATAGTGCATAAGAGAAACATTAATTTTCCAGAATCATTAATTATATAAGGCTAAATTATATGCTGTATACTAGCCAGGGCTAACCCACGAAGAGTGAGTGTGTGAGTGTGAGTTAGTGTGTGTGTGTGTGTGAGAGAGAGAGAAACACTATTATTATTTGCAACAGATAATACAGAATATATTATTAGCAGTGGCAAAAAGAGGGGTTTAAAAGGATCATCAACATTATGATGAAGAGTATAATAAGAATGAAGGTTCAGTTTTCTTGCCTGATGAAAAGGCTTGTGGAGTGCAAACATTTGCATATGGTACTTTTACGGCAACAGGCATTGGTCCGGAAAAAAGACATCATGTTGCCTACTTTATACTTCTTATTCATTCAAGACCAGCCTACCATAATCAATTTATATTATATTATCTCACATTTCACCTAGTTTCAGCAAGGAGAAGCAAAGTTACATACAAAAGAAACATAGACAAGAGAATGAAGAAAACTGAGGTGAGAGTGATATGCTCTTACTGCCCTGTACAGTATTCCTGACTGGTAACACTCTGCCAGGAATTGCAATGAATATTTAAGTCATATATCCTTTCAGCAGCCAAGTGACACATATTCTCACATCACCTCTCCAAAGAACACTAAAGGTGAATAGACAGATGATCCGAAGAATCAAACCTGCAAATGGAGGAAATGTGTGCGCACCAGTCCAGTAGGTTAGCTACTCTAGGCTATGCTCTGAGCCAAATTCTTCCATTTGTGTGTCTGTTTGATTCCTAAGGCATATGTGCTTCCCCTGAGCATGTTGTGTAAATCGAGCTACTACTGCGAATCTTAGACTGGCATCACAACAGACCAACATCAAGAGATCATCAAGCTACCTTCAGATCTAAGACTACCAATCGCAGCTTCATGTAGGTTTGGTGTGGTGACAATCTGAGATTCCCAGTAATGGCTGAGTTCACACAACACACTCTGTGGGAGCATGCACCTCTTGGGAACCTCAGATTCAAGGAACATGAGATTGATTGTGTGTGAACCCACCCAGTGTGTTAATCTAAATACAAATCTAGAGCTGGGAGAGGGTAGCAAAAGAAAGCTCAGCTACCTAGTCATGTGCCTAGAGTGCATGGCTTGTGGGGAAATCCCCCAATGCACTGCTCTCCTCGCACGATGCTTTGTGGGATTTCTGGAGGCCGGGCAGTGCTTCCCTGGCTGCCAGATTGCCACACTTCTCCTGGCAGCACTCATGTGGGCACGCAAGCAGCATTGCCAAGACAACGAAGAGGATCGGGGAAGGTCGGTCCAGTCCAGTCCCAACACCCACCAACCCCTGGCCTCCCTACTCTACTTGCAGGTCATGTGAACAACCGTACTGTATCTTGCTGCATATATTTTTTAAGTCAGCTCTTACAGGACACTAGAATCCCACAAATGTATTTGTTTGAGGGGGTGTTGTTGTTTGAGGGGGTGTTGTTGGATGTTAATTTTTTGTGGCAGGGGCATAGCAAGGTTGGAGTGGGCCCAGAGACAAGATTTTAAAATCCCACCCCCACTGAAGCTCAGCTCATGAAGTAAAGAAATCTTTAATGAGGCTGAATAGTGGTAACAAAAAGCATAGTAAAATGTATATGTGCCACAATAGAACATCATCCTAAATTATTTTTTTAAAGTGAATTGTGGCCGATGCAAGTCATTTAATGGTACTAAAGAAAGTCATGCTGTTCTGGTAGCTCCAGGTCTTAACACTCACATCAATTTCGGAGGATGAATACAACTGAAGGAAGCCCGGGCGGGTGCACAGCTGGGGGAGTCTGTCATGTGACTTGCCTCTGGGCCCCCCCCCCAAGGCAGTGGGCCCCCAGACAACTGTCTCCCCTTGGCCTATTATAGTTACGCCCCTGTTTTGTGGTGCATTTCACTTACCCAAGCTCACGATTCTCACAGCAGTAGCTGTGGCACCTTCTCACAACTCATTGCCTCATGAATGCATTGAAATATATAATGTAGGCTTCCCAGAATGTTGTCTGGACAGATATGATTCTCAGTCACATACATCATGCAGGCAAACATTATCCGTAACATCTAGTATTTCAAACCTTTACATCTTGTGAAATTCATACCCTGCTTATCATTGTCTTTGTATCTAGTCTGAGCAGCAGGTACATTTTAAGCCACTTGAGCAACTCCCAGAAGTTGAGACTCTGCATCTTTCTCTCCATTCAACCACTGACCCAGCCTGACCTTGCTTAGCTTACAAGATCACACCCCAGAGCAGCATGGCTGCAGGCCAGTAGGAAAACAGATGTCAGCTACAGACACCACTCATTGATACTTTATTATTCCCATTTATTATTTATCCAATACTTGCTCTGGGTCAATTGATGTTATGTTACCGTGAACTCTTCAGCCGTGCTGTTTAAAACAAAGACTTCTCTAAGTATAACTGTGCAGAAAACTGAAAAGCAGGTCTGACAAAGAAAATTGCTCTTCCTCATATGTTAGACTTGAGACTTAAAATGGTCTACTAAGCAGCAGCAAGCATTTACAAGATCTTTTCACTGAAATGATGGTGGGAACTTAAAAGGAAGAAGAATATATTTATTTAGTCCTCTGGGAAGGAAAACTGATTCCCAGAATTCCCTTTTCTCAAGGTTGTTTCCTTTAACTTTCTCTTATCTCCCTGATCATAACATTCCTTGCATTGAATCACAGAAGATAGATAAGTTGTTGCTTCATGGAGTGTAGTGATCCCATTAGCCTCATTTGTACATAACATGAAACCGGAGGTTGTCGAACCCACGGTTAATTTTTGTAACTGTGAATTGCAGGCATTTGTCCAAACACAGTCCAGCAACCTCTGTTTTCAGGGCAGGGGAGCCCTTCCCTTTTCCTGGTCTGCCGAGGCCACATCCCAGCAAGCTCCATCACACTCCCATCACCCGACTGTGGGCCAGATGTCAGCACATCTCAGGGTAGCAGTCACTGGCCACGATCTTCAAGGGGGCATGACGAGCACAATCGTATCCTTTCAGAATGGTCTGCCCACTGTTGGCAAGGAAAGGGCATTTAAATCCCATTAAATGCCACGCCATTCAAGCCCTTCTTCTGACAATGATTGCACCACCACCCTCTCTCATGAGAGGGCCAGTGTATTGAGGAGGACCTTAGGCTCACCAACCTTTGGTCTTCCATCTGACTGCATGCTAATGAGTTGAGATAACCCCAAAAAGGGGAACCTGCTTGGGTGTGGCCCCCATTCTTTCTGGTTAATAATATAACTTTTGCACAGCAACCCCAGGAGATTGGGATTGCCATTCCAGGCAAAAATAAAGATGGACATGTGCAAATGGGTAGACAGGCTGGTAGAGGGCATGCTTTGACAGCTTTTTCATGGCTGTCTCCAAGACAGGGAGAGCTCTTGCCGGGGTACCCATCCCCGTGGCCTGCTTATATAGAGCAACCAGGCTGAGCAGCATCTGCCATCTGGCTCCCGCCCCATGCATGTCTCCATGGCCTGACATTCTTGTGAGAGAGTGGTCCATAGAACGGACGTTATTAGTTATTCTGCCCAACACCCCTGTTCTTCTCATGCGTTGTGAAGGGGTATCCCCATGTCCGTACACTCTCATGAGTGAGCAGTCCACTCAGGAACAGCATCCATCATCATCACAGAAGAGGAATCTCCCTCTCAGTGTTGCCAGTGCTGATCCTGCTGCCTGGCTCTTCTTATGAGTAAGCCTAAGGACCACACACATTCCATTCCCCAACATCATTGTAAAAAAAAAAAAAAAATAGACCTGAGCCATTCAAGAATCCCTGGGTGCTGCTGCTGCCTTTTAAAGCCAACCCCGGGTATCACCACCCTGCCATATGTTACCGTCCCAGCGCTCTAATGGGGTTAACCTGTTTATGTTGCCACCTTGAGTGCATATGCTTGTGAACAAAACTTTTGCTGCTTTTTTTTTTTTTACACATTTTTATATCCCGCTCTTCCTCCAAGGAACCCAGAGTGGGGTACTACATACTTAAGTTTCTCCTCACAACAACCCTGTGAAGTAGGTTAGGCTGAGAGAGAAGTGACTGGCTCAGAGTCACCCAGCAAGTCTCATGGCTGAATGGGGATTTGAACTCAGGTCTCCCTGGTCTAGTCCAGCACTCTAACCACTACAACATGCTGGCTCTCCATTTTTGGAGTGCCCATCTTGCCACCCCATCCCCTTTCTCTCCTGATTTCCAGGAGCGGGGAGCAAGTGGAAAGAGGGCATGCCTCTGTGTGACTTTGCTGTTTGAAAGGCTCTGAAGCTTGGGAGAGGACATGGCAGTGTCCCTGTTGCTAGACAATTGCTTTGTTGGATCAGAGAAAGGAGGCAAGGCAAGTGCTCAGAGAGGCAGCCAGCAAGAAGTGCCACAGGCATGGAGTGGGTGCGATCCTAGGAAGGTCTGCACTACTGTCTCTATGGTTAAAGGTCCAGAAACTGAACAAAACCGCAGTTATAGCACCATCCACATCCAGACATTTATTTAATTTATTTATTTATTATTAAAACATAATATATAATGCTGCCTCCAAAAAAACCTCAGGTTACAGCAGCAAAACTCACTACAAACCAAAAGTTCAAATTGGAGTTTGGCAAGGCAAACCTCAGGTCACTTTTACTGTGAAACAGCAGTTGCACACATTCAGACATTCACAATTTCAAATCTCTGCCCCATTTAACTGCGGTTTCATACTACGTACGAATGTGGTCATTTTGTTCCTGTTCTAATAATGTAAAATCATGGATGGTCAACATACCACTCGTGGACAACACCAGGAGCACAGCTATAATTGAATAAAGGAAGGGGACAAATGTCTCTCGATCCCTGAGGGAGGTGACAGCTTGCTCTTTACTCTTCCTCCACACCTCTCTTAAGAGGTGGGGGGGGACAGGGGCCCATCTTCCTTTTTTTCACAGGGCCCACTCCAGCCCTGCTATGCCCCTAAGTAACACACAGCAAGATCCTAAAAATAAATACATTTCTACCCCTCATAGTTTCAGGGAGAAGTTCAAAAACACAAGAGCAGCATATCTGGGGCTCAGCAACCAGGAGACAAGCAAGAGTTAACAACCAGTTTCTGAATGTTTTAAAAATCTTGACTGACATCCCAATTACTGTTGCACTAGCAGAACAAAGAAGGTGCATGGACACTTAAGAAGTTTGCAGAGCTACCGTGTTTTGAGATGTTGCACAACAGCAGAACATATACAAGGTTGGGTACCCGGTTGCACAACATGCCAACAACTTCTGCTAGTGCAAGAGCTAGAGCCCTTTTTCATGATCCATGAGAAAGAGCTTGGGATGTGCGAGGAGGAAGGGTGTAAAACCTTACCTCTACTGCAGACAATTGCCCTGCTTGTGCTGGGCACGCAGATCGCATGCCCACATGGACTCCAGCTCTCCCCAGCAGCGGCGGAAGGTCAGGGACAGGACAAGTTGCCTCACCCCCTGGAAATCGCATAATGCACCTTGAAAGGTCATGATGCGTTATGGGGATCTCCCCGATGTCAGCCTAGAGCCCAACAGTCTCCCAGCCCCGGCTGCAAGCAGCCGGGGCTGGCAGATGATCGACAAAATGGGGCTAGGAGTGCACACTCCCCTAGCCTTATTTTGGAGGCGGGTTCCAGAGGCAGGTTTGCCACCATGCCACCACCAGGAGCCACATGGCTCCCAACGGTTTACACACGCAGCAAAAATCAGGCTCAGGCAGCGAAGCCTGATTGTTGCTGTGCATGTGAGTGTGCAATGCCATCATGCTGTTGCACCATCACAACAGCATTACACTCACACACTAGTCTGGATGTACGCCCTTGTTTCTAAGCTCAGCTTTTTTTAATGAGCTCTCTCTCTCTCTCTCATGATGATGAATATTTGGGGAGAGTAAAAGCTAGCTCATCTTCATCTCCCCCGTTAGCTGGAAGACAATGTTGTCAGGAACTGCATCATGAAGATGAAGCAGCACACAGAAGGCTCAGAGTCAAAGATTCATGGCTTGTATGGTATCAGCGAAGAAACGTTTCATGTTCATTAGCCATGGCTTAGTACCCAGCACATTCATCCAAATTATATGTGCATAAAAATGCAAATTAAGTGCAGCCCTCCAGTTCATTATACATTTTCAGAATGGCCCATATTATGGAATAAGCTGCTCACCTGTGAAGTAAAGAAGATGCAGGACATGGAAAAGCAGAGGCCTGATGAAGTGGATACAAGAGGATTGGAATCCATTTTAAGGAAAAGAGTTACTTCCTAATGCACAAGCACAAGCTTTCTACCATTTTCCTGGGTGCAGTGACAGCAGTTCTATAGGGATGTGCGAATGGGTCATGGCCCACAGAGGCCCATTGGGCATGTGCGGTGCCCTCCAAAATGGTCACCACCACGGAAGACAGGAATGAGCCGAAGCCCGCCCAAACCGGGCTATTTGGAATTCAATGGAGGCCAGTGGGGGGAGGGGGAACCTCTGGAAACAACCCACACAGACGTCCCATGCAGATGCCGGTGAACCAGGTGTGTGTGGGGGGAGGGGGGTGTTCAGAGGTGGCAAAACTGAACTTGCTCAGTCCGGCAAAACGAACCAGACAACCCAGTTTTGTGCACACCCCTACAGTCCTATGACTCAAGATACAAAGGATCCTGTGAGATACAACATTCAAGTGGAATTTTTCATCTGATATGTGGGGATTAATAGAAGTAATTCATACTATCTCTGAAGAAGTGAATCTTCTTGCCTGTGGGGCCAAACGTTGCCTCCATCAACACAACTCTGTCCTTAAAGGCTATGCCTTCCTTTTGCCATAGGCATAAATGGCAGCAGTATTCCTTCTATCAGGGATTCCCAGATGTTGATGACTACAACTCCCATAATCCCCAGCCAAAGGCTATTGCAGCTGGGAATGCTGGGAGTTGTAGTCAACAACATCTGGGAATCCCTGATAGAGGGTACACTGAATAACAGCCATGCACCATGGGAGAAAGCAAGAGATCTCACTCAGGTACCTCACAGGGATCAGGGCAATGCCCACGCCCACCCCCAGCTTCTGGGAATCCCATTAATTAACAAATGAAAAATTACACAAAGGTTTTTTCTACAGCTGCCAGAATTGCAGAGAATCATCCATGTGCATTTCATATATGGTGGTATACACAGGTGTACAGGTTTTTCTACATACAGAGGCTATCTCATAATAGGAAAAATCTCAACCTTGGTTTATAGGAACCCTGATTAAAAGCATGGACTCAGGAATATTTTGTAATTAGTTTTTCACTCTGAAAGGAAGAAGTGAAGTGCCTTGGAATGAAAAATGGGCTCCATTGAGCATGGTGCATGGGTGGACGATTGAACTTGAGAATGCTGAATGGTCGTATTTGAACTGCATAGCAGGAGCTGCAAATACATCATTCCGAGTGAACTTCGGTAGTTGCCCTAGCCTAGAATCCTCCATGTTCATGCAAATTAAACATCAATAGTAGCACTCAGCAGTATAAATGCTACTTAAATGTGATATATGCAAGGATATCTTAATACCTTAATAACCGTGCTGTGCAACAGGTTTGCAGGCCAACATTCTCTGCCAGGAATGTCATCAACTAACAAACTGCCTGCAATTAAGCTTTTAGAAATATCTGCCCTTAGGTGAGTTGGAGAGAAATATGGTTCAAAGGGAGATAATAGAGGTCTGCGACACACAAATAGCACCAGCAGTGTGCTGGCTGCTGGAACTCCATGGAGACTCTATCCAGAGCAAACTATGGTCACTTCCTCTGGAGAGAAATCTAGGTTTGACCCCTTGGCTCATTGTTAGACATGCCAGTGAACCATTTTGGTATTAATGGAGTCTTTCAGTCTTGTAATGCTTTTTATTAATTATATTCTATATTTTATTGTTATAAAGTTTTATTGTATTTTAATTTTTGTAAACTGTCTTGGTATGCCTTATGAAAGGCAGTATAAAAATTGAACAATAAATACAAAAATGTATTAATAATTATTATTTATTATTTCTTGTTTACACAGTCAGACAGGTGTTATTGACTGGTTTGTTTTATCCAGACATTGAGTCCTTCCCTATTATTATTATTATTATTATTATTATTATTATTATTATTATTATTATTATTATTATTCCATTCACAGGCATTGTGTTCTTTAACAAATGTTGGGCTCTCTCATTTATCCTTTCTGCTCAGTTAGTCTTTCCGCTAGTCAGCCTTGCTAATGTTATTTTATAACCAGAACAGAACAGAACTTTAAAAAATGACTATTGCAGATGGAAATAGAGGACTTGGGTCTTTCCACAACACTAGAACTCACTAGAGCCAGCACTGAAATAAGCTTCTGCATCCATTTGGAGAATGTTCCCTTGGAAACGCAGGTCCCCATTCAAATTGTAAAGACATAAGCAGCTAGTTGCATTGAAGATTTCATGGCTCCAGGTGTCTCCTTTTGAATTTATTTATGGTTTATGTTTTTAATGGCTGAAACAAGTCAAATATTACTACTACTGAAACTAGTGGCTCTGAAAAGAGCAAGGTAAGCAAACCGAGGCATGGTGTGGAAAGCAGCCATATGTGGTGTAAGTAGTTTCCATGACCCCAGTGACTGAAATGAGGGACTCCTGAAGGGTACACCAAGCAAATGAGTCATCTCCTGCTGTAAGTTACTGGAAGCATCGTTCACTTGTCTTTGAAGAGAGACTGAGGTTGAAAGCTGTAGCTAATTTGCCTTCGGGGTTTGGAAAAGCATCCACTGATTCCCATGTGCAGTATTGGATGATGAGACGATTTGGATCAGAAGGTGTCTTTTTCCATCTCCAAAAACAATCAAGGTAAAAAGTGGGGGGAGTAATATAATCTGTATATGGTTACAAAGTCAAACAAGCATAAATTCATATATCAAAATTCACAATACTCCTGTTCTGGTGTAAATCAAGTTCTCGTTTTAAAAAGCCACCAAATGTATTTCAACTACAAGTCTTCATCAGCAATTCTTTTAAAATGTGTAATTTACAGAAACATGACCTTCAAAATCCGACAAGCCCACAAGAAGAGTTTAATCATCCAGTTGATATGTAGCAGTTCATCTAACTCCAATGGTAGCTCTCACTCATATGGAGTCTCCTATTTAGCTCCTTAAGATCCTGGTTCATGCATTCATCTCTTCGCCAGAATGAATCAGCTGTACTTTCTCTTGTATTGACATACCACTGAAGGGAACAGCATTGGCAATGGCTTTGCTGGGCTGCCAGCACATTGCCCTGTCACAGGGAAACTGGCTTCCTTTTAAGCTCCCCACACTACATTTGGACCATCATACTGCAAGTCTAAATACAGAACGCAACTCAGCTCTACTCGTAGCCATTCAATTAAGTTCAAACTTCATTTCTGGTGTGATCTTCATTAGCAACATTTTCACCAAAAAAAAAAAAAAAAAAAGCCTTCTTCTCCCATATGTAAGCTGTCTTTCCCAGCCCTGAGAATGCCTGCAAAGCATGTAGTCTGCCGCTGAGTTCTGTCCTTCTCTTTATGTGCTCTGACTGACTGAAGAAGCCAGCAATTCTAACTGATGAACTCTTGAATGCAGAACTGGCTCAACATAAATGGACACCTGAGGCAAAGTGCACATGGTGACCCCACCCCTCTGCTTCTGCGTTCCCATCCCCTCCCCCTCCCAGGGCACTCACTGCTCTCTTCTGATGGACAGCTAGGAGCTGGAGGCAGCAAGCAAGGAAGGGTGCTCCCTTCTGCTTGCATCCTCCCACAATGCCTTGCTGTCTCCAGCTCACAACTGTGCAGTTCAACCTAAGTGGACGCCTGAGCTGCTTGCTGTGGTAAACGATGGGCAGACATGAGCAGAGGGCGGAGGAAGCAAGCAGGGCAGGAGCAAACAAGAAGGGAAAGTTCACTCTCCCCCATGAAGTAGAGGGCATTGCTTGGGGCAAGTGGCACATGGACAGTGGCTAATTCTGCTGCATTGGGCGGGGGACACATTCTATCACCCCCCCAAACAGACTTCAAATTCTTTGCCCGAGGCATTTGCCTCATTTTGCTTCATGGGGGAGCTGGCCTTGCTTGAATAGTATTGATACTTATTACATGGAAACCATTTTGTAATCCACCTAGAGCCTTTGGAGTCAGGTGGTATATGCATTAATTAAATAAATAATAAATAAAAATAAATTTTCATTTGGTCTGGCTGGGTTTGAATTTGTACTATTTGCCCATTACCCATACTTTCCTAGGCACACATTAGACCTTCATCAAACCTTCATCATAAAAGTTTAAAAAAGAAAGAGAGACATACTATTTTGGACTATTTTGGAAAGGGGTGAGCTAGCAGAGGTGTAGATTCCTGCCCCTAAGCATTTTAGAACTCCCCCCTCAGTTTACTGACCTCTCCCCATCAAACCTAATAACCCATAACTTAATTTTTCTCCCCTGAAAAGTGTCTTTCCTCTCCCCACCAAAAAATGTATGTGAGGAGTTGCTCCTGAGACATTCCCTGTCTGTGCTCCTGCAAGCGAGTACTTGCAAGTAATTCATTATTCATTCATTTATATTCCATTGTTTACACAAAGTATAAAGGAAGCATACATGAAATTGGTAGAATACAAGTAAAATTAAAATGCAACCTAAAAAAATGAACAAAAAGTTCCACTTAAATAAAACCACCACCTGCCTAAAAGCAGACAGAAATTTGATACTCGGGTGCAGAAGTATGGGGATTTCCTAGACTCATTACATATTTTCAGTTGACTAGTAACAAGGATGCACTTCAGTTAAAAATAAGAACTAGGCAAGACAGAGGTGAGAATCATTTGAAATTAGCCCACTTGTAACAGGGTAGTTACTCAACAGAGTAGGGTCCCGACCAACAAAGGAGTCCGCTGTGTCATAATTATCTGAAATTTCTGTAGGTGATAAGCATGCCCAGCCTGCTACCCACATAAGTCTTCCGGAAAATTCCTCACAGATCAGAACATAGGGAGGAGAGGGGCTGTGCCAAAACTCCCAGCTCCTATAGGTGGTTCTGCCACTGCCCCCCACCTTCCACAGTTGCTGCCACCATGGGCATCCACAGGAATTTTCCAAGAGCGGGTAAAATATATAATACAGATATATACATCCACGGCTCCTCATTAATCCAACCATTAACCGGGGGATGGGGGGTGGGCACTGTCTCCCTTACACTCTCTGCTCTGCAGATGACTGTGGCTGCCAAGAGTGTATGAGACTGCCAGGAGATTTGTGACCCATCCAGGTTTGCATGGAGGTGCTGGCACCTATCTATGTGGGCAGTGAACAGGAGGCTGCTGCAAACTGCATGACTGCAGCAGCTTTAAAAAGACCAGCACAATCATAGAAACTGCAGTAGCCATGCACACTTCCCAATAAGCTTCCAGTTCATGCCATTCATTCATTGATTCATTCAGTACCTAAGGATTTATAGCCTACCTTTCCTGCAAATTCAAGACCAACAATGCAACATAATCTAAAACTATCACATATAAAATAATACCATAAAATAGCAAACCAACATAAAAGCAGCAGCATAAAATCAACCTCAGCTAGGATGTGAGCCTGAGGCACTCCTGGCACTGTGTGAGGAGAAAGGGAAGGTTTGGTAAGGGAAGATAAAAGTTAGTTTCTGTTTCAGCTCAACATGGTGTTCATCCAGGCTCTTTGTTATCTCCACATGGTGTCAGAGTAGGGAATAACTGTTTGCAGGATACTGCAAACTTCATTACGGAAACAGGGAGACACCGAATCAAGTCTACTACTCCTGTTTCTGCATGGGTTGACTGCTGTAACATCTGTGCCAGCATGCTAACCAATCCACCAGAACCATTTAAGCTTTCTGTCCTGCCAAGTCGGCCTTGGCAAAAGGTTGGAACTGACCTTTTTTTCTTATCTTGTACTGATTTTCTAAATTTATTGTAGTTGCTCAACTACCCAGCACTACTTGAATGAAGCCCAATTCCCCCCACTTTGGAATGCATGAGCAGGTCATTTCTGACAATGCACCTCAACTTTCATCAGACCTTTTCCACCAGTTTGCAGCAGATTATGGATTTCAACATATCACCTCCAGCCCTCTGTTTTCTCAGAGCAATAGCAAAGCTGAAAGGGAATTCCAGACAGTCAGTACAATACAATAAAAATATTTATATACCGCTTTTCAACTAAAGTTTCCAAAGCGATTTACACAGATATAAATAAATAAATAAAATGGTGTGGTGTCCAAGGCTCTTGACACATGGTGTCCAAAGCTCCGGACCTCTACCTTGCCTTGCTGGCCTATTGATCAACTCCCTTGGCTAATGGTTTCATCCCTGTGGAGCGGCTCATGGGCTGGAAACTTCATTCCACAGTCCTCACTTTTGCATCTCAGCTGACTCCTAGGAGGCCTCATTTTCACAGCCTCCAAGAACAAGATAAATGTTACAAAGCATCCCAAAAGAGAACCTATGACAAATGCCACACAGCTAAATCCCTGCCTGTGAAGGGAGTCCTTCACCTTTTCCTGGTGAAGAACTCCCAGGAAAAGGGGACAATACAGGGAATTGCAAAGACTCCTTGATTCTACATGGTTGCGGTCTCAACTGGTATTATTCGTTGCAACCGAGCACACCTTGTCTTGGCAGGAGATTCAACAGTGTCTCCATAAGACATCACTGAAGCACAGTCTGCAGAAAATACTACCCAGGACATACCCCTAGCTGATGCTTCAGCCCCTTCCCCTGTGAGGAAGTATCCAAACAGGAAGATACAACCTCCAGGTTTCCTAAGAGATTATTTAACATCTGAAAGTCCATAGCATACTCAGGATTGGTGGCTAACTGTCCATAAAGCAGAATAATCCTTGACAGGAAGTCAAGGTTTCAGGTAGTCTACCCTGGCGTCACAGGCCTTTACAGTAGTTTGGGGATGTTATCCCACCTTAGAAAGGGGTGGGGGAGGGAAGGTTTGGAAAGGGAAGATAAAAATTAGCTTCTGTTTCAGTTTAACATGGTGTCCAGGCTCTTTGTTGTCTCCACAGAGACTGGTTTATGTATGAGGCAGCCCTTGGGGGAACTGATAAAAAAGAGACTGAAGGAATTAGAAATAGTGTAATATCAGTAAATTGAGATGGACATCTAGTTTACAGTACATACAGGATCATGTGAACAGAGGTGGCCAGTCTCTATGGTCTTGGGGCCCACGCTATTCACCAGTAGTTATCAGTTCAGCTCCATAACAATGCTGGAACTCTCTCTCGTAGTAAAAGCATCATATTTATAGAGCATGTGTGCTCAGACACAGCCCTGCATTCAGATATGCATATGTACATAGTACCTGCAAAATCCAGGAGATATAACATAAAAAGTGTGGAATCTCTGACTAACTACAATTTGAAAATATTTCAATAGAGCCACCAAGAGCCAGAAAGTTTACTTTGGAGGCCTATATCGATGGGCTGTCAGTTGGCTATGTGTGATCTCAGTTTTAACTCTGTAGAAATAGGCTAGACTTGGATAAACAGGAGACCTCTGAAGACATTGACCTACATCCAGTCTAGTGTTGCATTATGCTGCTGCAGTAGAGTGAGTACACAGAGTGAAGGATCACAGAGCATAACAGGACTATGACTCCCATAATCTCCAGGCAGTGACCAATAGCCAGGGATTATGGGAGTTGTAGGCCAACATCTACAGGAGGGCCAAAGCTGCGCAGCCCTGATCTAGAAGCACACACATATCTTCTCATGTTACACTTGCACAACACTAGTCTGGGTGTGGATCACTGAGAACAAAGACTGTTTTATTATCCATAAAACAATTTCTTTTTTTTACTCTTTCTAGCAGCCATATAAATCAAGTTCATCTTTTTCATTTTTATGGTCATGTTCTTAATAAGGGCCCCAGAAATAACACTGACTATAGGGGAGGCTATCCAACAGAGTGTATAGAAGGATGGAAGTTCTTCAGGAGCAGACTGAAGGAAACTGGCTAGGCCGAACTCTTCTCCTTCGACTGAGGGAGGTTTGTGTCACACCACAGGAACAGAAGTAGGCTTTGACTTCCATCATTCAGCTGTGCTAGGGATTTACCGTGGGCTATTTTTTTAAAAAAATGGCTTTGATTTGCTTTCATGCCAGAAAGATATATTAAAAATAATTCACAACCAGATTAATGAGGGGAGGGAAAGTCATTAGAAATCAAAAAATGAGATAATTCTGCTGTAGACATGACTGATGGCAGCAAATAAATCATATATGGCTGACATGACTTAATTAGTTGGAAATATAGTGCTTTTTTAAAGTTGCGTAGGTTAAGCTTTTGACACATAAATTCTGAGCAAAGTATCCCAGATGTCAAAGCAGGCAGCTATAGCTCTTTGCTCATGTCATTTTTAAAAAACATGTAATTCTGAAATTTGATTTAATCTTTTATATATAAGGCTTGGTGCTTTTCATATTTTAGGGTTACTTTTACTGTATAACAAAGTTCAGATAAAATAAGGATCAAGCCTTCTTATGCAGAAACCTTTTTATCCAGTAAATGTCTTAGTGATAAAAGCACAATTTGCAGTTCAGTTTTCTGAAGATTTCATTGACACATACTTTGAGCACACATGATGCTCTCTCTTTGTCACATGACCAAGATATGGAGCAAGAGTAGGGCTATTGTGATAGGGCTGGGCTCATTTTCAGCTACAGTCCCCATCCTGTTCTCTGGGACCAACTAAGATAGCAGTTGACAAAACTGTTAGGAAAGGGGCAAAACCATAAATGGGGAAGGCACCTAATTAAGAAAGAATAAGAGCAAGAAAGTGTTCTCAATGTGCCACTATTTTATTGTGCCTAATGTGTATGTGTGGCAGGGGGGTTGGACTACTCCATCAGGAGTTGTCTGAATGACTCATACATTCTACTGGGATCTTGCTGATTTCTCCTTAGACATTGAGGCTATTCACACAATTGCAGAAAATCGGGCTAGCGGATTTTCTGCAATCGTGTGAACCACCAGGCTCGGCTGCGAGCCCGGTGGTTCTAGAGCGGGTAACCCACTCAAGTACCCCTCCCCTAAAACCGGGTTTGCGGAGTGAGCACTCCGCAAACACGTTTTTTTAAATTGTGAGTAGCCCGGCTCCATGGCATGGCTACTCACGAGGAGACCCCCGGAGAGGAGGCAAAAAGCCCCCTCCCGGCTCCGGGGGTCAGACCAGCGTGCACTCACACAGAGCATGCTGGAGCTTCCGGGGGCCAATTGGCCCCCGTTCCCCCCAGCCCCCACCGGCTCCTTCACGGAGCCGGCAATCATGTGGGTGGCTGATCCGGCTGCCCAGGGCTCCCGCTGTGATCGTCTGCAGGGATAGCGGGCTTAGCCTGCTCTCCCCGCTCAGCTCACCAGACCAGGTCTCACTGATCGTGAGAACTGGCTCATTGGCTAACATCCAAAGTTATTCAGTAGTACTACTCAGGACTTACTCTAAATGATGACTTAATTGTAATAGGAGTTCTGTTGAGTCAGGATGTCGGCCAT
Source organism: Hemicordylus capensis (assembly GCF_027244095.1). Taxonomy (NCBI): domain Eukaryota; kingdom Metazoa; phylum Chordata; class Lepidosauria; order Squamata; family Cordylidae; genus Hemicordylus; species Hemicordylus capensis. The sequence continues at coordinate 384,822,547 of NC_069658.1, forward strand.
TGGACACAATTAAACTGGAAGAAGGAACTGGGAGAAGGGCAAAACCTGCTCTTCTCTTGGAAAATAGAGTCAACAATGGGGGTAAGAACAGCCCTTACCCCAAAATGTAAGAAAACACAAACCTTTAATCCCACCCCCTTCTAAGAGATGGAAGTCTGGGGCAGTGCAAAAATATGATAGATAGATAGATAGATAGATAGATAGATAGATAGATAGATAGATAGATAGATAGATAGATAGTCATTCACTCTTCTGGGGGAAAATTATATATTGCACTTGACACCATTGTAATTACAGCTAAACCTGCTGCATTCCCTCATACTGGGAAGAAGCCTATCCACTGAGAGAAACCTTATGGGGATGAAATGTCTCTGTGTGGGGGAGCCCATAAGCCCATTGTGCACCTCCCATACATCACCTGAGCAATATATAGGGCCAGTCACTCCACTACAGCCCCACTCAGGGGCGTAGCAAGCTTGGAGTGGGCCCAGAGACAAGATTTTAAAATGCCCCCCCCCATCACCGAAGCTCAGCTCACGAAGTCAAGAAATCTTAAATGAGGCTGAATAGTGGTAACAAAAAGCATTACACACACACACACACACACACACACACACACACACACACACATAGATATAGATATATACACACACACATATATATCCCCTATGTGCCACAATAGAACAAGTCATTTAATATTACTAGAGAAAGACATGCTGTTCTAGTACCTCCAGGTCTTAACACTCCAGTGTGTATCTAAGTCAGTTATACCCCACCATTTTCTTTTAATCTCTTTCTTTTGTATGCTGCTCTTGGTCCTAGATAGGAACCCCAGCAGTGAGCCTCAGATTAAAAACAGCAAATAATCATAACGTTTCATTAAAAATACACTAAAATCCAACAAACTACAACTGTCAGCATGGTCAGGGGCCCTCATAGAGTGGGTGAAAATGTCTGAAGTGCTTTGAATGTTGCCATAAACTGTGGCGTATCAACAAGTTCATGATGATGATGATGATGATGATGAAGAAAATGAAAATGAATGGAGGCAGTTGGATAGAGAGAAATGTCACCCGCTGTGTCTGAAACCTGCAACCCACCTTCTCTATATTGCATCACTATAAGGATTTCGTAAAGAGGGGTGAGAAGAAGGTGGGGGCTGGGGGCGGTCCCTTCTGGGAAAATACTCAGGAGGATTGAGGTGGACTGACAGGTGTGTGGAAAACCACTAGTGCGTGTGAGGGCGGGGGAAGGAGAAGCTTTGCCGGTTGAATGCCTGCCTGATGTTCACAGCAACTTTCCAGCAGCGGCCATTTCAGTGGCATCCCACCCCGTCCTCTTCCTCCCTTGCGCCTCCGGTGCTGAATGGTTCAGCCTGAACCGGCTCGATGGTCTGGTCTAGCCAATCCACCTGTTAGGACCTGAGGGAAGCTCCCGCAGACTGGGGCGGAGACTTCGCCACTACAAAGCCAGTGGTGAGGTGGCGGCTGGTTATGGGGCTGGAAAGTTGCAGAGCAACGTAGGGAAGAGGACCCGGTGGATTCCGATAACAGGTGCGCCTCCTCCGCCACCCCATGATCCCGGGAGCAGCGCGGGGAGCGGGGCGTCTGGGTGGGCTTATGCGCCCCGAGTTCCTGCTTCGAGCGAGGGCAGCCTAAAGAGGGGCGGGGCACCCGTGGCTGGCACGGGCCAGGGCGCTATGCCGGTGAGAGTCAAAAGTGAAGATGAGCACATGCAGAGTGCTTTTCTCTTGCCCTTCAGCAGCTGAGCCGCAGTCGATTTGGACTAGGGAGACGGTTTTCTTTCCGCAGGGTGGTCTTTCCAAACAGGTCAGTGCTTCTCGTAAATCTATGAGCTGCCGGAGCTCGACCGAGCTGGGACTGCGGGGTTTCGATAGAGGAGGAGCCTTCAAGGGGAAAGGGTGGAGAGAGAGGGAGGGACGGCAAGGAAATATGGCACGCACGCTCGCACACATGGAGGAAAACAAAAATAAAATAATTCAAATTGAAGGAGCTGCGGCAGGTGCTGGGTGGGGGGAGGCACGTGACATGTCTCTGGAGGGGCCCCCCAGAGGCCAGGGCCCCTAGACAGCTGCCTCCCCTTGCCCGATCATAGTTACACCCCTGGCCCCACTCCTCCACTGATGGGCATTTGGCTGGTTGTAGCTGACATCCTAGTGGACTCGGGCAAATTTATTCTTCAGATAACGATATAGAAGTACCCTTTTTTGTATGCAAAATAATCAGTTGGTACTCTGATGCTAAACTCCTATATTAAGGACCCTTTCCACAAGTCCACTGGGAATGGAATGATGATGATACAAGTACAATGTTGTGTTACATGCTCTTACTCTGACAGAGCACTCGCCCCATGATCCTAAGTCTATGTGCTGGAGAAACAACTCTTGTGAACAGGAAGTTAACCAATCACATTGAACATTGATTGTTATCCATTATCTCAAAATGTATTACTGATGTAAAACATTTTATTGTTATGGTAATGTTACTGCTTCAGGGCTAGAAATGTGAGAAACAAATTACATTCAATACCTTATAACATAAATGCCATTCATTTCAGAGTCAGTGATATTGGCATGTATGGACTTCTTTCAACAAGTTAGTAGTGAGCAGTGATTGCCATCATTCTAACCTGTGCTTCCCTACCCCTTGATGCTTACAGTTCTCCCCAGTGGGCAGATCATGCCTAAGTGGCCAGGAGAAATCAGCAGGAGCTAATTCTCAGGAATGGAGTCAGACTTGGTCAGAATTCCACAGTTATTCTGCAACTACAAATTGTGCTCTGCCTGGATGGGATGTTCACATTTCACTTTTCAGTACAGCATAATATGCTGGACTGGGCCTTCTCTCCTTCAGCTTCAGAGGAGAAATTAACAGCCCTTCTTATCCGCCAGAGGAGTGGGGGTTGGTCTATACATGTGCTGCTGGGCTATATGTGGTCCCAGAATGTAGGCTAAAGACAACCGTTGAGTCAAGGAGCAAGCTCTGAGCTTATACAGCTGTCCAAACACACACTGAACCCTGAATGTCAGCATGAGGCTTACATGCATAAAATACTGCAAGTATTTAACTAAAGATTTCACGTGAATAGGGCATATTTGCATTTATACAGCAGGCCCTGGTTTGGATGCAGCATTCTATACACAGAGGAGTAGGGTGCATTGATCCAAAGCTTTCCTTTAGTAACAAGCTGCAAGGTAGCCTGACAAGGGGAGGCAAAGTGGGCTGGAGGTTCAGGCTGGAAAAGGAGTTGGATGGGATGCTGAAGCAAAGAGTTGGCAGACTGGAACTGGTGGGGAGGATGGCAGGAACAGAGGGCTGGGATGGGAAGCAGAAATAGCAGCAAGACACAAAGGAGCTGGCTTTAGAGGAGCTCTGAGTTAGAGATTCTCACCTGCAAGTGCCTGTCTCAGACAAGGCCCTCTTGACATGGCCTGGGTCTCTTATAAAGACAGCAGGAAGCCCCACCACTTCCTGCATTCTGGTGGCCCCAATCCAGGGCCTTAGGTCAGGGCTTGCTTCCCTCCTCACCCAATTGGACCTGTGGAAGAGGGGTGCCTCGAACAGCAAGGCAAGCACTCTTCAACTGGCTTTGGGCCCTGGCCCTGATGTAGTACTGCTATTGCACTTGGGGCCCTGGCCATTGATGGGGCGGGGTGGGGGGTGGTGGTGGTGCTGATAACCAATTGTATAAATGAAGATGTGTGTGCTGTCTGTCTTTTCCCCACACATGGATCACTGCCTCTTATTTCAGACCTCTGAATGCCATGCAAAATACAAATCATCCTACTCAACCTACCTTTATATAAATGGGCAGCTCAAAAGAAACCATAAATGTGCAGCCAACAAAACACAGCATGCATTAATCCATATAATTATTTCAAGCTATCAGTTATACATTCCAACTAAAAAGCAGATCTGAAACAAATCTCTCTAATGAGGAAAATAGACTATTAACCTGCTTGTGACTTCATGCATTAATTTGCAAGTCTGATTACTATTCTTATTTTAAAAACCATCTACATGATCAGTTGCTGCCCTTTATACAACCATACCAAAAGCGCAATACCTTGGACAGCTGCTGCAGACAAGTTTGGGTTTGGTTGGAGTGTTCTCTCTCTCTCTCTCTCTTTATGGAAAGTCAGAAGCCGGCCTGTCCTTTAATTTCCTCCTCCCTTCATAATAAAAAAAGGGGAGAGCAAGATCACCTTTCGACATTTATAAATGTCCTCTCCTTTTCCCCCTTCAGAACAAATATGAAAATATCACTTCCCCCCACCAATGAATTGCAATAGTCTTCATCAAACACACACACACACAGCCACAATGATTCAGTATCATGATTAAAAGCACCATTGAAACCAAGGAGTCCAGTCCAAACTATGTTCCATGGGAGGTCTTTGCAGTCAGTGAAGGGAAAGAGGTTAGATGCCTGTAGGCAGATGGCCCATGTCACATGATGAGACACAATGCTGACTCCCCCCATTGGGAGGCCTGTCTCTGCCTGCTAGTTAGGGCCAATGGGAGAGTGAAGCTGGAAGCTTAAAGCCCCAGCTACTCCTCCCTGCTGTATTCAAATCCGAGCAGTGCCCATACAACTGGCTGTGTAGGTCTAGAATGTCATCTTCCAAGAGCAGAGTAGGGTTTTCCCCCAGGGATGATTGGGATACTATACTGGAGTCAAGGGAGTGGTAAATGTCTACTGCAATTTGTCACATACTGCACAAGCCATACAGTGCCTGATTATGTTTTCAATGTGTTTGTCCATAACAAGCCACCAAAAACTTTCTCTGCCTTTTAATCAAGCTCATGCCCAGGTGACCTTTGTATGCAATTTTGATCACTTTGCACCACCAAATGATCAATATTCGGTATTGAGAAGGGACAGCTCACTTACTACATGTATGTGTGGTTGAAGGTGTTCAGGTATCCTGTTTTTGCATGGCCATCCATTAGTTAGGTAAGGTTTAATTTCAGTGAGCACTTGATCAGCACTGAGGGCCGCTTTCCATTCAGAAGACGAGATCACTCCATAAATGGATGAAGCTAATTGCACAATTATGACTCCTTCATCTTCATCTTCTGGGATCTCCTCTTGGCCTGGAAGTGGAAGTCGAAATAAAAAATCTGCAATTGTATTCCAAATACCTGGAAGATATTCCACCTGGAAATCAAAGTTCACAAGTCTGGTGATTCATTTGGCTATTCTTGGGATTGCTTGATTTGATCCCTGAGTAGATCCCGTTGCAGCCCCTGGACTTCGGAATGCACTCCCTGTTGAAATAAGAGCCTCCCCATCTCTGACAACTTTTTAAAAGGCACTCACTGCAGACACATTTATTCAGCCAGGCTTTTAATTAAATTTATAGTTTTAAATAATTTTAATACTGGGTTGTAAATGTTTTTAATCTTTTAAATGATTTTAATTGTTAATTGATTTAATGTTTTTAATTATTTTAATTGTAAACTGCCCAGAGTTTGGGGTGGTATAGAAATATTGTAAATAAATAATAGTAAATAAAGCAGTTGGGGGTTTATGGTATGACCATAGCGTGAACTTTCTGCCCCACAAGTAAATCCTGAAGGCACTGCCCATAAACATGCTAGAGTTCTTTTTCAATGACAGAATACATCTTCTCTGAAGCAGTAAGCACTCTGGAAACAAAGGCAACTTAACTTCCCTGTCCCCTTTTTGCTGGGTCAAAACAGCACCCAAACCATTTTCAGATGCATTAGTGGTTACAATAGTGTGCCTGTTGGTGCCAAAAGAAGTGAGAACAGGGCTTTCAGCAATGGCTGATTTGATAGTCTGAAAACTAGCCTTGCAGGATGCATCCCAGTTAAGTGCTATGTTCTTTTTAAAAAGTTGTGCGGCTCTGGTGCTTCCCGAATATCTTTCACCAAGTTTGTTTTGGGATGTACGCCACTCTGAGATATTGTGTGACCCAAGAATGTCGCTGAGTTTGTGCAAAACTGAAATTTCTCTGCAGAGATAGGAAGTCCATTTGTCAGCGTTTTTGTAAGACTTCTGTCAGTTTAGCATCCTCCTCCTCAATGTTTTTGCCATACACTAAAATGTCATCCTGACAGTAAATGATGCCATCTGTAGTCTAGGGATGTGTGAATGGTCCAGTGATCCAACAGTCTGATGGTTCGGTCTGGAGGTTCGGGGGTTCGAGATCGAACCAAACACCGACCCACCCAGTCCATCCAGACCGGAACCAAACTGCCAGGACCGGTCTGCGAATTTTTTAAAATAAATAAATAAATAAATAAATAAATAAATAAATATAAATGTCTAAAAATACCTTTAGACCCTGGGAGGGACTTGCTGTAGGCCACGGGGGGGGGGGGCTCCGCGGGTGTTCCCCTTCCCCACCGGCCTTCCTCATCACCACCACAGCCGGGTAAGTGTATCCTTTTTGGCCCTTTCAGGCCTCCATAATGGTGAGCGGCAGCCATTTTGGCTGCCACCGCTCATGCGCAAATGCTGTCTGCGAGGCCGAGACAGCATTTGCACATGCACGGCGGCAGCCAAAATGGCCGCTGCTCAGCATTACGGAGGCCCAAAAGGGCCAAAAGGGATACACTTTCCCAGCTGTGGAGGTGATGAGGAAGGCTGGCAGTGGGAGGGGGAACCCTTGTGGACACACACACTCCCCGTGGCCTACAGCAAGTCCCCTGAAGGGGCTAAAGGTATTTTTAGACATTTATTTTAAAATTTTAAAAAAATTCACGGACTGGTCTGGGACTGAACCGGACCGGGGCGGGGGGTTTCAATGGGGGCCGGACCGAACTGGCCCAGTTCCGTTCTAGGTCAGTCTGGCCTCGAACTGAACCAGGCCAGACGGTTCTGTGCACACCCCTACCGTAGTCCTAACTGCATGCATCATTTTTTGAAATACCAAAGCTGCAGAGGCTAATCCAAAGCACAGTCTTTTGAATTGAAAAAGACCCTCTGGGGTAATGAAGGCTTTGTATTGTCAGGAACTTTTGAGCACAAAAATTTGATGATAGGCCGAGGACAAGTCCAAAGCTGTGAACACTGAGGCCTCTTTCAGAATAAGCAGTATTTCATTGATATTGGGTAATGGATGGCAATCCACTACCATGTTGGAGTTCACATCTCTTAAATCTATGCACATTCGAATTGTACTGTTTGATTTTCACACAAGAACAATGGGAAAGACTCATTCTGATGAATCGACAGGCTCTATGATGTCAGCATGTTGCAGTCTTAAATGCTCATCTTTAAGTAGCTGGCACAATGCTATAGGTACATTCTGCACTTTATGTTGTATAGGTATTGCATTTGCCTTCATTGAGGACCCTACGGCTGTTAGTCTTGAGGGACTTTAATGTCCATGCTGAGGCCGCCTTGTCTGGTGCAGCTCGGGACTTCATGTCCTCCATGATGACTATGGGCTTGTTTCAACTGATTTCTGGCCCCACACATGTGGCAGACCATACGCTTGACTCAGTTTTTGGGTCAATGGTGGACAGTGGTGTTCCGTGGATAGTCCAGGAGGCCTCAATACCATTATCATGGACAGAACACCATCTGGTGAAGATTGAACTGAGGGTGAACCCACAACACCTCTGCAGGGGTGGGGGGCCAGTTAAGATGGTCTGCCCTCAGAGGTTTATAGATCCTGATGGCTCTGGGGGAGTTTCCTGCTGAGAGAGTGGACGATCCTGTTGATGCCCAGGTCTCCCTTTGGAATGAGGAGATGGGTAGGGCAATTGACATGGTCATGCCTAGGCATCCTCTATTGACCCACTGAGCCCAAGTGACTCCCTGGTATACAGGTGAGTTGTGGACAGTGAAGCAGGCTTGGGGATGGGTTGAGTGCCTTTGGCGGAAAACTCAGAATGAATGTGACCGAACACAGGCTAGAGCACATATTAGGGCCTACTTTATAGTGGTGATGGCGGCGAAGAAATTCTACTTTTCTGCCACCATCACATCGGCTTAATGTCAGCCAGTGAAGCTTTTTTGAGTGGTTTGAGGACTCCTAGGTGAGGACCCCAAAGACCATCAAACAGAACCCTCAGCAGCCCACTGTGAACAATTTGCATTACATTTTGCAGATAAAATCGCTCATATCTGTTCTGACTTGGATGTTAAGATTTTTGCTGCACCGGAACTGGATGTTGCCAATGTCTTGTTATATTGGATGGGTTTCAGACTGTGTTGCCTGAGGAGGTGGAGGTGGAAGATTGAGGCCTACCATGTGCATCCTCGACCCTTGCCCTTCATGGTTGGTGAAAGCTTCTAGGACAGGACTGGTTCCATGGGTGATGGAGGTGGTGAATGCCTCTCTAGAGTAGGGGGTGGTCCCCCCTTGCCTGAAGGAGGCAGTCATTAGGCCTCTCCTTAAAAAGCCCTCATTGGACCCAAATGACTTAAATAACTTTCGACCAGTTTCAAACCTCCCCTTCTTGGGCAAGGTGTTGGAGAGCATTGTGGCATCTCAGCTCCAGGCAGTCCTGAATGAATCTAATTACTTGGATCCTTTCCAGTTTGGTTTCCGACCTGGATATGGGACTGAAACTGCCTTTGTTGCCCTGGTGGATGACCTACGCTGGGAGATAGACAGAGGGAATGTGACTCTGTTGATTCTCCTGGACCTCTCAGCAGTTTTAAATACCATAGAACATGTTATCCTTCTGGGGCATCTCTCCAGGTTGGTACTTGGGGGCACGGTTATATGGTGGCTCCACTCCAACTTGGAGGGTTGTACTCAGAAGGTGGTGCTCGGGGATGCCTGCTCCACCTCTTGGCCTGTGGAGTGCCATAGGGATCTATTCTGTCCCACATGCTGTTTAACATTTACATGAAACCCCTGGGAGAGGTCATCTGTGGGTATGGGCTGCAGTGCCATCAATATGACAATAAGTCAGCAGACACCAAGGAGGCAGCGGATGCTCTGAACCACGGCTTGGAGGCTGTTCTGGACTGGATGAGGGCAATCAAGCTGAAACTTAATCCAGTGCCCTAGATTGGTAGAATTGATCGTCCAAGTAATGAGGTAAATCTGGTCTTGGCCAGGGTCACACTCCCTCTGAAAGACAAAGTCCACAGCTTGGGGTGGTTCTGGACCCGAGGTTTTCCTTGGAGGCACAGGTGGTGGTGGTGTTCAGAAGCGCCTTTTACCAACTACGACTGGTACACCAGCTGCGACCCTATTTGGAAAGGTCGGACCTGACCTCAGTCCCTAATGCATTGGTAACATCCAAATGGGACTACTGTAATGCGTTCTATGTGGAGCTGCCCTTGAAGACTGTTGGAAGCTTCAGATGGTCTAGAATGCTGCTGCAAGAATGCTCGTGGGCACAAGTCACTGCATGAGTATCACACCCATCCTGCGGCAGCTTCATTGGTTACTGGTCTGCTTCTGGGCTAGATTCAAAGTTCTGGATGACCTTTAAAGCTCTACGCAGCTTGGGGCCAGGGTACCTTTGGACCGCATTCACCCATATGAACCTGCAGGACCCTACGTTCATCATCTCAGGCCCTGCCAATAATAGAGATCCAGTTGGCAGGGACTAGAGACAGAACCTTTACGGTTGTGGCCCCTCTGCTTTGAAACATCCTCCCTGAAGAGCTTCACCATGTTCCTTCCCTCAGTGTTTTTAAAAAAACAACCAACTACAAACACATCTTTTTAAAGAGGCTTTTAAATGCCCCTTCTGTGGTTATATCTGGTAGGTTCTTTAATTTTTTAGTTTTTATAATTCTCAGTTTTTAGCTTTTAAAAATGGTTAATCTGCAATTAATATTGATTGTGTTTTTTAACCTGACTTTTAACTTGTTCACTTAATTTGGTTAATGTTATTGCTTTTATTGTCTATTGTATCTATTTGATAGTTGTGAGCCACCCTGACCAGTAGTGTACTGGAGGAGCAGGGTATAAATATTTTAAATAAATAAATAATAAATAAATCTGAATTTTATGTTTGAAATGTATGCCAGTGCCAGGAGTATCAGCAAAAACATCCAAGGAATTAGAAATTATATCAGCATATGGATTCTCCATCATCTGTAAAATGGGCTCCATGCTATTGGGTCTAACACTATCTGTAGCTCTTTCTAATGTTTCCAGCCCAATACTGAGACTCGTTTTTGTGACATGTACACTCTGCCTTCTGTATTACATCCTTTGTATTCCAGCACAGGAGTGAATTTATGGCAATAGGAGAACATCCATATCCCCATGGGTGGTGGATGTCTGAAGGCCGCAGGTGCAGATCTCATGTAGAAAGGACGGAGTTTCTTGTAAAGTAGGTGAGAAATGAGAGTGTATGGAGATCCAGAATCAGCCATCATCTACACTTCATGGCTGTTATGTTTTACTTGACAGTGTGAAGAAGCAGGCTCTGTCACACTTAAAACACTGTCAGGGTGTAGTTCATCTGCCTTATCTTTATATGGTGAGTCAGTAATGGGAGTGGATTTAGAATGAACAGCCTGGATTTGAGGAGGTTGGTTTTGGGGTACCAAAGAGAGCGATTTGTCACTGTGAAGAGCATTTCCCACCATTCTGGCCATCTCTATAATTTTATCCAAATTTCCACTCCAGTAGCAATTTTTCATGCAATTTGGAGCAGTTTGTTTTCATAACAATCTGATCCCTGAGCGGTTCATCAGTAAAGCTGGCAATCTCACAGGTTACACTTAAGACATGCAATACTGTGACATATTGTTCAATAGATTCACCAGGCAATTGGGATCTAGAATATAACTTGTAATGTTCAGCAATCACATTCAAAGTAGGGTTGAAATGATCATCTAAGGCTTGAAGAACAACTTCATAAATAAGGGTTGGGATCTCCTCCCAAGTTGGTAGGAAATGGCAAATGATTACTTTTTTTCCCCCTTCGGTGAAGCAATATGGCCTTCTGCTTTGCTGTAGTAAAATCAGGGGTCTGTATAGTGAAGAGGTAATGTTATGAACGGTCTATAACATATCAGAACCAGAGGTACCAACTCAGAAGTATGGTGAAATATAGGCCTGTGTCTGATTTCAGTTTATTAAGAAATGATACCTGAACTCAAGGTGAACTGGCCCCCAGGTCAACTGCTCGGTGGAGCAGGGGGAATCCAGCATTGTTTTGTAAAATGGGTGAACACAAAGGCTTTGGCCTGGGCTACTCATATGCTAAAATGCATCTGACTCACTATGTCTATGGAAGAGTCTGCCAGAGGCTGATTTTCCCCCTTCCTGTTGCAAGAAGCCAGTGTTAATCGTTGTCAATTGCTCTCTATAGAAATTCAACATAGCCAAATGCATACACAGTAAATGCCTGTAGATTTTAATCCTCACCTCACCAATGCTACAAATCTCACACACACCTTTTCATGTATACTTTAAATATTCTCTTGTTTTCAATTAAACACTGGGTAGAGGTACACAAGCTGTCTCACACAGAATATCCTGAATCCCCTTACTGACTGCTGACTTTTAAACACCTTTGGGGAAGATGCCATTGTGCCTCTCAAGTGCAGAGTTGCCTTGGGCAATGCTCCCCACCCCTCCCTTCCTGAGCGCGCAGTTTACAGAAGATGAGATTCAGAGATCTCTCTGAACTGGCCAATATCCTGAATAATTAAGACTTTGTTCAGAAGGTAGCAGCTAGTTGTCACCTTTTTGGACACCCAGGAAAAGAGGAGATTTTGAATAGATTCTATTCAAGGATCAAAGAGAAAAACACTATAAAGAATGAGGCTTTAGACAGAGAGTTCAGCAATCTTTTGCCTACAGCAAAAGGCTGCTCACAGGATCCCAGGGTTTGCTGCTAAGCCGTGGGGCAAAGCAGGAATTCTGTTCATGAACAGAAACTACAGCAATGCCTGAGTTTTGCTGCCCAGGCTGCGTGATCTGAGCACTGCAACAACTCCTGTCTCTGCCAAGTGCCTCACTCCTTCAACTGAAGTGATCCTCTGCTTTCAAGTCTCTGGTCCTGGGTAAATATGCTGCCTGGAATTCCCTCATCCCTTCCTCTTTCCCTGCTCCCCTCTCCTCCCCCTCTTTCCTCCACTAATCACCCCAAACCATGCCAGCCCTCAGCCTTCTTCCTCCCCCCCCCCCATCTTTTCTGCCTGTATCTGAAATGTATTAGAATCTAGGAAGATTTAATGCACACACATACGTTAGTTAGGCACATGGGTTGAATATATTGGTACTGGTTAGATGTTCTGTTTAAATACTGTTAGCAATATTGATAGAGTGTTCTGCTTTCTGCTTTGCTAGGTTGTTGTTAAGCCTTTTGTACTCAATAAAGCCCATTGAATCTTTGAGTGGTTTGATCTCCTTTTCTTCCTTGCGTCCAGATCAAACGTGGTCACCAATATAAAAGAACTTGGTCCAGACCTATTTTATATACTAGCTAATGAGAATATTTGGTGTATAGATCAGGCCTGGTCTGTAACAGTAATTGCAGAAATAGGACCTCCATTGTTACCAGGGAAGAGCAGGTTCTCCTGAGGTGGACAAGAAAAATGGTGGTGGTAGGAGTTAAGCCATGCTGCAGTGGGCATCCAGTGAACACCAGAGTCTAGGACTGATAAGGAAAAATACCTTCAGGTGTTGTGCAGGTCAGGAAGCTTGATAAACAATCAGCAGCAGCAATAGTAGAATGCAGCAGTCCAGGAATATAGGCCCAGTAATGCAATGAAGATGCAGGAACCTTCACAAGCTTTGCAAACTCACACACATAATTGGTTCAAAATCTAATCACCAAATGTTTTATAGCTGCTTCCCTCATAATCACAAAGTAGTCTTAACTTGATTTAACTAAGACTTTATTCAGAAACAACTCCATGTTTCTTCTTCTCCTCTTCCTTTCTTTTCTTTCGTACCACACACCCTACACTCTCTACAGGATCCCCACTGGGACAAACTTCTAAAATCACAAAACAAAAAAGACTACAGAATACAACTGGAATCCCTGATCTACTAATCTTAGACTAAAGAGAATGCTGAGTTCAAAAACTTCAAACAAAAACAAACCAAATGGAACCATAGTCATTTCCAACTTGAGTGTAAGTTCTGTTCACACATTCTGTTCAACACATTTAGAACCAGTTTGCAATGGGCAAGATCCAGAGTAAGTTAATCATAAACAAGCACTATTGAAATAATACAGCTATTTATACCTGTGAACATGTATAATGTAATGTCTGAAGAGGCTATAGGCACACAAGTTATCATCGTCAAGAATAATGGAAGTTGTAGTCCAACAAGAGCTGGAGGTCTGAAATTGTGCAACACTGCCATGTTTTGGAACTTATTGTGGTTTGTGCCTTGAATTAAAGCCTCAGACACAATACTAACCATGGAATGCTGCCTAAGGCCTTATGTCCTTATTATGTCTATGTCTATCAGTATAGTAGTGTTGGAAGATATTTGCAATTTGCTTGAGCAGTGAGCACTTAGCTAGCTAGGATAAATGTCGCTTTCATGCCTGGTACATCCCATCCCCTTCACCTTGAAGGTATTTGATTACATTACTTGAAAGAACGTCCGCAGGGAGGAAGAACCAGTCACTCTTGAGAAGAGTGTGAGAAACATAGCTCTTGGGAGCAGATTAGAACCTTTAGAGTTAAAAGAAGTGCCTTGGTTTGTATGCAATGTGTGGGTGTGGAATGTGTTTGTGGCTCAGTATATAAGATGATGAATTGCCAGAAGGAGGGGCCGGCCGCACCCAGAAGCTGTTTGCTAGCAAATGAAATAAAGCTTTAATTTGAAACTTTGATGCTGGTGCCTGGTTAAATTTACCTAACCAAGAAAACGAATGACAGGAAGAATTCCTGACTCTAACAGTAGGCAACCTGTAAGCAAGAGCGAGACTCATCCCTCCATCATGGCCAGTTTCCTGCTGCAGCATCAGCTTAATTCCTCCTTCCTTAGACAAATTTCAAAAGGTCAGAGATAAGAGCATAAAACCAGTTCGGAGAACCTTTATGGGCCTCCGAACCAGTTTGAAGAACCAGCGATTCTGCCAGTTCGATGGCGGGGGTTGTCTAGCTTTAAAAGCAGGGAAGGGTACACTTACCCCTCCCGCCACTTTCCCTCCGCCGGTATCAGTTTTTTTACAAAGCCCATCGGGGCAGCAGCGTACCTCCCTGCCACCCCGTTGCCCCCATTTCCAGATATGATCGTAAGTCTCCAATGCGCCTGCGCACGCCGGCATGTGTGTGGTTTGGAGTGATGTGCGCAGACTCGGGCAGGCGTGGAGATTTCCGGTCATAGCTGGAAAATGGGGGGCAATGGGACGGCAGGGAGGTACGCTGTCACCCCAAAGCGCTTTTCAAAAAACTGATGCCAGCGGGGGAAATGCGGTGGTAGGGTGAGTGCACCCTCCCCCACTCTTAAAGCAGCACCCCTGCCACCTTCGAGCCTCGCCACCATGGTTCCATGCACATCCCTAGTTTTCGATGGAAAGGAGCTCTTGTGCTGATGCCCAGAAATGCTTTAAAGTCACTGCACAGCAGCCTTGTTGCTACACCATTGAACTTGCCTGTGAAGTTGCGCAGCAGTCCCAGTCTCCCCTTAGCGTCGATGGAGGGCTGCACATCATGTAGTCCATTATGTTTAGACTGGAAATGATACTATGGTAATCCTCCAGGGAATCTCTAGTTCTTGACAATGGCTACAACCAGACTACTCAACATTACATAAGAACAGACCTGCTGGACTAGGTCCAAGGCCTATCTGGTCCCACATCGGCCCACCAGACACCTCTGGGGAACCTACAGGTAAAGGCTGAGGGCATGCCCCTCCCTCTAGCTGTTGCTCCCCTACAAGTGGTATTTAGAGGCATTTTTCCTCTGAGACTGGAAGTGGCCTATAGACCCCAGACTAGTAGCCATAGATAGTCCTGTTCTCCATGAATTTGTCTAAGACCCTTTTAAAGCCTTCCAAGCTAGTAGCCATCACTACTTCCTGTGGCAGAGAATTCCATAGATTAATGATGTGCTGTGTAGAAAATGATTTCTTTGTGCTGGTCCTAAATTTCCTAACAATCAGTTTCATGAGATGTGCCCGGTTCTAGTGTTGTGAGAGAGGGAGAAAAAGTTATCTGTCCACTCTCTCTACTCCATCCTTAATTTTGTGTACCTCTATCATGACTTTGTATCGTCACCTCTTTTCCAAACAATAAAGCCAAAGATGCTGTAGCCTTGCCCCATAAGGAAGGCGGGGGGCATGGGTAGTGAGGACATCCTGACATCAATGCCAACCAGTGCAGTTCTGCTTCCTGCCCAGCACATACATTCAACAGATGGAAGATTGGAAGAGCAGGGTCACCAAGCCAGTACTTCAAGCCCACCAAGAAGAACTATTCTAATGATGTACCTAGGAGTCAAGCTTCTGTGACTGGGCTTTCCTCTGAACCACTGAATAGTGCTTGCTTACCTGACCAAGCAGTCCTGATGTCCAAAAAAAGGGAAGGATGGAGCATGCAAGGCTCCTCCCTCCCACCACATGTAAAAATATATTTCAGCAGCTGAAGCACATAGAACTGGAGTTGTAGAGACCTGAAATAAAAGCCCTGGTCTGCAGGGGAAGATCAAGCCCTTCAGCCATCTAATCCTGTTCTGATTTAGCCCAGTAGAAGATGAAGTGGGTCCAGAATTTCTGCAGCAACTCTCCTATCCATAGGGGAGATTTGAAAGACAGCAAGAGATCTCTCACAAGAGGTCCCGATTACTTTCCCCATTGTCTCTCTTTCTGCCAAAGGCTCTCAGAATCTCAGAGAGGGTCTTGCCTCAGCTCATCCTTCTCACCCACTCCAGGAAGTATCTCGTACAAGAAAATATGGTAACTTCTTGAAAGTAATACAAATCTGCCAGCATCTCTCAGTGCTGCACTTGGATCATTGTGGGATTAATGAGAACATCTTCACAACATCAGAACATCAGAAAAGATTCCAAAACAAGTCAAAAGTTAGAAGGCTACCCATAGACACAGACACACGATATGGATGAGGGGGGAAAGGAGTGCGACCCCATGATTTGGTAAAATATATTTTATTTCTTCATACAAAGAAATAGTATGAATTATCAGAATTTCTTTTTCCTAGAAACCTCTGTGTAAAATTAATCTGTGTTGTACATACCACAAAATACTCCATTTACAGTTTTTGCTTGCCATTTGTTTTCCTTTACAAGTATACTATTCTAAAATGTACCATGTTACAGCAAACACACACAAAAAATATTGCTAATATCTGAATGTACTGCATTGCTGAATGGAACTCAGCCATAAATTAATGTGAAAGTGTGAAAAAAATGTCTAACCACACATCTGTGTTTGACTGTGTATCCCTGTGAATCAAACAAAAAGTGTGACAACATTGTGTTGAGGGTAGTGCCAGCAGTTCATAAGAACATAAGAACAGCCCTGCTAGATCAGGCCCAAGGCCCATCTAGTCCAGCATCCTGTTTCACACAGTGGCCCACCAGATGCTGCAGGAAGCCACAGACAGGAGTTGAGGGCGTGCCCTCTTTCCTGCTGTTACTCTCCTGCAACTGGTACTCAGAGGCATCCTGCCTTTGAGGCTGGAGGTGGCCTATAGCCCTCCGACTAGTAGCCATTGATAGACCTCTCTTCCATGAAGTTATCCAAACCCTTCTCAAAGCCATTCAGGTTGTTGATAAGTTGCAATGCCATATGGTATGGGGTCCATTGGGGCAACAATAAATGTTTTAGGCAAGGCCTTTTAAATTAATTGGCTTCCTAAGATTTTCATTGTATGGGCTGCTCAGCTAGGATTATCAGTTTAAAGTATTTAACAGGGAATTAAATGGCATTTTTATCACTCAACATTCTTGTCTTATAAAACCACTCAAAACAGGGTCTCTGGCTAGAATATCTGTTTTGCAAAATGTCATTTGTGCAATTGAGAAAGGCATCAGGATATGAACAGTTTCCAAGAAGAAACATGCAAGTCCAAAGACTCAGTTCTGCTGTCCAGTTAAGAAAAGAAGCTTTAAAATGAAACACAGGAGAACTATAAGCAGAAGAGCATCACAGACTCCTGGACCAAGTGAAGTCACATGGCTCAACAATACCAGAAAGCAACACAGTCATATAAGCAGGTCAGAGAGTCAAGAGTTCCAAAACTTCATGTGTCTAGGAAGAAGAGAGACTGAATTCTACATGTTGCATCTCAGTTCAGTGGGAAGATCAAGGGTTCATGTTTCTTTTGTCCTAGAGTGCTGTTTTATCAGCAGGTCATGCCGTAAGTCCAAAGATGACCTAAGCAGAGACTGAATGTTGATAGGCATCCAGGTCTGAGAGATATGATTTTTGTTTGTGTACACATGCATGCATTTTGTATACAGACCCCTGAAGAGTCCTACCTTCATTTCTGTTGAATCACTCAATACATAACAGGAGAATAAACCTGACAATTGTGCCCAGTGTGTCTCAAGTATGGGACAATCCCTTTCATTAATTTCTTGCAACTCTGCTTTTAAAAAAGATATAATTCTGTTCTAGATCACCCACCCCAATGTTAGATACATCCAACCCTCTCAGCGTGTCTCAGGGAAGGGGCTACAGTGGGAAAAGTGAGACTACTAGCCACACCTTGGTGATCCAGTTAGGTGTGCCAACCTCTGAGGGGAAGCTGCATTCAGTTCACTCCATGGCAGTTCTATTGGAAGGTGGGTTGTTTGCTAGTCTCCTGGAAGGTTTATGGAATTCTTTGGTGAGGTTAAGACAGACTATATGCCCTGCACATTTGTCTCTAGTGCCTCGCAGAGTGGCTTGCAATGCATGAAGCATGCACACATACACGTAATCTAAGCTGCTACTTTCACTTGAAGTCTGACACTTTCAGCTCAGCACTAATGGCCAATTCACTGTACTCTGCTTTCTGCTTATGTTCAAAGTCACTTGAAAGACAGACCCTATGAAGAGTGGATGTAGCAATGAGCTGCCTGTATCATTTAACCCTCAGCTCACCACAGGATTGAGAGTGACTAGGACTCATGGTTTGTCTGCAGACAAGTGGCTCAGCACATGCCAGTTCAGACTGCATGGCCCTAACTCCATGAAATGGATCTGAAAGTCAAGCTAAAAAAAAAAAAAGTGAGTGAGTCATGTGAAATGCTCCAAGTAAGCATTTCACATTCTCAGTAGGAACAAGTTAAAGCTGGACAAATTATGCATAGTTTTCAGCCCAGGAAATCTGTTTAAAGAAAAGGATAATTTTAATTGCATGGAAGCGGGTGGAAAAATGATAGGTGCTCAGGCATTAGTTCTCACCTTATAGCAAAGCCTCTACAAAAAAAAACACAAACAAACCATGGAGGGCTCTATACACCGAGGCAAAACTTATCTGGGAGACAGGTAGCAGCTATATGGCTGGAGAGTGTATCCTTCAGCACACGTGTGCCACACCCACCTGAAAAGGCAGCTGCTTGAGCTAGGCTCAACGCTCAAGTTCCATGACATCAGTTGCAAAGCTGATGTTATTTCACAGCCAAACACACACAGAGTGGCATGTGAACTGGCCTGGAAAGAGGGAAGACAGGAGATGCTACCTGAAGTGCCTTGCACACACACAAAAGGTTTCAAAATGCCTAGTACCCGTATTGGGGGGAAATTGTGCTTTTCTTACCCTTACCCACCTGCCTTTAAAAAAAAAAAAGACACATTACCTTTCTCCTATGAAAGTAGCTGGAAGCACTTTCTATCATCACAAACTGAACCAGGCAACAGAAGAACAAGAGCATAATACGATTCAGCACTGTGGAATGTTAAATACAGCTATGAGCTACAGTGTGGTTAGGCAGCTTAGTGAATTAATTGCTTAAGAATTAAAAATAAATTATTATAAAATAGATTTCTGTACATTTTACATATAGACCTATCTACATATATAGGGAGAGCAAGCTGAATGACAGGATTAATGCTAGAGAGCACGTCTGCATTAACCATCAATCCCAGCCAAAGTCATGGCCAGTCATCTGGTAGAACTTCATGTTGAAAGGCCTATAGAACTCTCGTAGCCTCTGCACCACCTTCTGGTCTATATTGGGGTGGGTCCGTCCTTTTGTTTTGCCCAGGCAGTGGGGTTTGCTACTGCCTTCTGCCTTTTTCAGGCATGGAAAACCCTTGGTTTTGTTGAAGTAGAAGTGTTTATCTGTAATGATCCTCTTGAGGCCAAGGAAGTCCTGGACTCGGCCTAACTCCCCCGCTGGATCACTGATTAGCCGCTCCCCACTGACAAAGAGGATTTGCCCAATGGGGAAATACAGGAGCCAGTTTTCCAGATGCTTGGCATAAATGCCGATCTGGATGGCACTCCAGGAGGTATCGATAAGGCCCGTAGTCCTGTTTTTGAAGGTCAGGCTCTCAAAGGTGGGGATGTCGGGTTTCTTGGACAGAGTCTGTGTGTAGTCAGAAATGGCTCTGGTAACTGGGTCTCTCACCACCACAATGAGCTTGGTGCCCTTTGACATGGCAGAGATACGAGCCGGTGCTTCCTTGGTCACAAAGTAGCTGGGAGTTTTCTCCATGGTGATCTGCCCATCAAGCGTCCTTGGCATCAACTCTCTGCCAAGAGAAAAAAATATATATATCAGCAGATTGGTTAGGAAAAAAGAAAGAGAGGGCACCCAGTACAAACATAACCTTTTACCATTCTTGCTACCAAAGCAGCCTACCAGGATTGTTTGTTCAACCAAAGAGAACACAGAGCATCATCTGATCAGGTGCACTATGTACTTAAACAAGCTAAAAGGTACGGAATCTTGTGTTTTGTAATTGTATTTACTGAACTTGCTAAAGTAAGATTTTGTAGGCAGACTAATTTATGCAAGAACCAATAATTTGCAAATAAGTAGTTTAAGGTCTGGCCTATGGAATGGGTGGCATATATTCTGGTTTCACAGATGTAGTGAGATTATAGTGCCAACAGAATCTTATGTCTCATAGGCAAGGGAACTACTAACTGCAATCTAAGATACCGTTTTAGGAGTATGAAAGTTTGCTTTCCCCTTGCTTCCCATCTCACCGGATATTCCTCAAGGGAATGTTCTTGGGCTCCAACTGCTGGTTCTCCACATCAGAGGGACATTATAAGCTATTAAATGGGTGTAGGTCCTAGGCATGCATGCCAAAAAAGGGGGAGGAGTGTTTTCTGCATTACACTTTTGTATAATGTACATCTCTGCCTAGAGATGTACAGGGCCTTCTCTGTTGCTGCCCCCAGACTCTGGAATGCTCTCCCGGTGGTTATTCACTCCTCAGTCTCCATCACAGCTTTTAGAAAGCATGTTAAATCTTGGCTTTTTACCTATGCTTTTATATGATTGTCTCTACTATTGCTCTTTGTATTTTGTATTGTTTTTATGCTTGTGTTTTAAATTTTTAAATCAGATTTGTTTTATATTTTTAGCTCAATATTTTAATTGTGTCATTTTTACAATTTTGCTGTAAACCGCCTTAGTAATGTTTTAATGAAAGGTGGTATATAATTTTAACAACAAATAAATAAAAATAAATAGAGATGTACATATCAGGTGGTATAAAAATATGATAAAATAAATAGATAGATAGATAGATAGATAGATAGAATACATTTATGTTCTGCCTTTCTTCCATCTCTCCATCATGGGGGTTCCCAGGCAGTCTCCTGCCCATACATGTACAACATTTAGACTGCCTTAGCATCAGGAAAGGGGTTATATAATTTTTGCTTAATACATGCTAGTGAGGCTCACATGCAGCTGAGCTTGGGCTTGGCTGCCCTTGAGAACCACTGGGATCCACGTAGATCCCAGTGATGATGTGGCGCTAAACCCAGCACGGAAGCCTGGTTAGTAGCAGAGGTTAAGGGAACAAACATGCCCTTATCCCAGCTCCTGGGATCGTGTGTCAGCAGGCGCTGCTTGCAGTTCACGCTAACACAGAGATGGGCGCCTAGAGAGAGAGAGAGTGTCAGCAGAGAACCCTTTTGCCTACTACTCAGCATAGTGCTGAATGCAAGACATGAACATAAGGAATTCAGGAGGCGGAAGAAAAACACCAAGTTTTCCTGATAATCATGCATAAGGTCAGGAATGAAAATAGCTCTCTGACCTTTCATTTTGAATATACCACCTTTGCTGAGGGTTGTAAACAGCCAAGAGTGTAAGCAAATGGCTGGTGGCCTTTACCGCTGAACCAGACCAACATTGTACAAGAGGTTTGCATCATATATTTTCCCCATACCTTGGGAAGTGTTTAGGCTAGTTTTGCAGACCCTGCTCCTGTGCATTGATGGTGGGCAGAAACAAAATGATTGAGTTAAACTTTCCCTGCCATGGAGATAAGTGGTAGGAAAGTGTCACCTACTCCAATAGGCTGTTTTTAAAAGTGACAGAAGCACTTTCCAGAAGATAAGGCAACAATTCTACATATGTTCCAATGGGCACATGCACCTAATAGTGCAGAAGAGACTGTCGTTTCAGGAGAGACTGTTAGCAATGAAGATAAATGGTTGGAACTGCCTGCAAGCGAGGAGTAACAAGGGGCTACAGAGCTTCTTTGATGAAGATTTCTCCTGCAAGATGGCTGGTGTGGGCGAAGCAATGCACTTAGTCTGCAAATGAACTGGCCTGCTTTACCCATTAACCACTTATAGTAATGCAATAACTTCTCCTTATCCAAACAACTATAATCCTGCAAGTCATTAGTCTACAAAAATCTTAAATGCAAGAAGCTACAATAGTACTTTAGCAACACCTGTTCCTTGGGAAAGAACACCTAAAACTTCTTTAATGTGAAAAGCAGACCAAAGAAGAACACATTTACAAAGTCAGTTGACAGGTGGCCACGTGGTAATCCAATAGCTGAAGCCTAATGCTTTGTCTGCATGGACAGATTCTCTGCTAATCTGCTGACATTTCCCAATACAAAACATCGAGAGGCTCTTTTTAGTTGGGGCGGGGGAGAGGAAAGTGTTGCTAGGTTGGGTACCCAACAATCTGGCACGTACAAACTTGTTCTATCTATCTAGCATCTATCTATCTATCTATCACATTTGTACAACGCCCCAAACTTTCGATTCTGGGCGGTTATGAAGGGCCAAACATTTATGAAGGGCCAAACTCTATTGCAACTGAAGTGCTGTGTTTGTCAGCACAGCTGGAATGATCCCACTCAGGGCCTTGTTTTATAGATGATCAAGGTGTAGGTGTTGTATTCTATCCAGTAATCTCTTGGGTTTAGTTGTTTGGACATTTGTCCCAGTGAGGACAGAGGTGCACCTAGGTATTTTGGAGCCTGGGCCTAAAAGGCCTTTGGAGCGCACCCCCTGCCGGAGGCCACCCACCCCCACCGGCAAGTTAAGCATCATCCCCCTACACACACACACACACACACACACACACACACACGGTGACACACAGTATTTTTAACATGTGGATTCTGGAAGCCACAAACAGCGACTGAACTCACAAGAATAAAACGGGAATATTTATGCAAATATGCATTAGCAGAAATATTTCCTGGGGCAGTGTGGGCCAGTGGCACGGCACAACCACACCACCCGGGACAGACTAAAAAGGATTTGGTGGGGCAGGGTGTGTGGAGGCCCTGGACTTCCACCCAGAAGCCTCTGAGAGGCGGTCCTGTAGGGAATGTGGGGGAGGAGCCAGGAGGAAAAGGAAAGGAAAAGGAGAAGGAAAAAATGGAGTTGTTTCTGAATAAACCTGTAGTCAAATCTACATAAGATTTCTTTGTGTGTATGAGGAAAGCAGCTAACACACAGTAAGGTCATGCACACAACCTCCCTGGGGAGGGCAGGCAGGCTACAGGGAAGGCAGGAGCCCACCTGCCTTCCCTACTGATGAGCAGACACCGTTCTCTATGTCCTCTGGCTTTTCCTCCTACTTTGGTTTCCACACAGTCACTTCTCCCTCCTCCTCCCTAGTTGTTTGCACCCACACAACCAAAAATTGGGAGCACACACAGCTTCCAAACCTGCGCAGAACACAGTTTTTGCTTGTGTGGATGATCTCTGTCTGCCGTGTTTTTAAGGCAGTAAGCACAGTACAATCTCCACAGAACCGGGGGGTGGGGGTGGTACCCAAACAACTGCGTGCATTTTGTTACTTAAAGCTGGAGATACTGAAAGTGTTTCCAGTGGCTTTATGTTCCTATGCATCTGCTTAGAAGGCACGGCAACTAAATTTTGACACCATGAACAAGATACACATATTTTAGGCATTCCCCCCAAAGCAGAGGAATTAAAAGAGTTGCACAGGAATTTACAGAATCGGGGTGAGAGACGGAAGGACTCTTGAGAGCTGAGCAAGATCAAGTGGGCAGTTCAGGAAGCCAAATGACAGCACAATCCTATGTTTGGAAGCAAGTTTTTCTAAGCTTAGATATAAGTTTATTTGGTCATTGACCAGCAAATTACTTAGAAGTAAGTATCCCTGCTGAGTAGAGAGGCACCTTTTAAAATGGTGATTCTCTTATTTAGCAGGGGGAGGGGGGAAGCAACTGCTCCTATCCCAACCCAGCACAGCATCCCTCCAGCAGCTGATGCTGGTCTCTACCTTATGCCTCTTTTTAGATTGTTTTACACTGTTATTTTGTTTTTGTTTTTAAATTATATTTTCAATGTAAACTGCTTTGAGAACTTTTTGTTTAAAAGCAAACAATGGCTCACTCCCAGGTAGAAATGCATAAGACAGCAGCCCAAGGGTTTGAGTTCTCCCAAGTATACTTTAAGATCACGGAACATGCCAATAGTTATGAAACCACACAGTGAAATTGCACAGAATTTTGCTTTTAGACACTGAACAGGAGTTGCCTGCCACGGAGTTAGCATTCCAGAAGATCCCCATCAATTGAAGCTCATCTTTTAAGTGAAAGCTTTATAGCAGGTATGGCCATGAACCTGAGGCTCTGGCTCTATAGCTGTTGGACTACAATGCCCATCATGCCACAAGGACCAAAAGTCAGGGATAATGAGAGTTGTGATTCAACAGCTGGGGGCTTCAGGTTGGCCAACCCTGCTTTATAGGCAGCACAGCTGCCCTCACATTCCATTTGAGACACATCCCTAATTTAAGGATGGGAAAACAGAGCCCAATTATTCCTACCCAATGGAGTACATGGTTGAACTAAGACCACAGCAGTATGACACATTCTCACTACTGTATCTAGGCCCTACAACAATTCAAAGGACAAAGCAAGGCAATATTCTGCAGCCAAAAATAAGAAAATTATATATACTCCAAACCCCCACCCCTTGCTTCAGAACTATGATTTTGTGGTGAGAGGCTTATAGGTGATAGGTTCTTCAACATCCTGGCTAAAACATTTAGAATCTAACTCTGACTGGCAAGGAAAATAGAAACAACACTAGAATACGAGCCATGGCAGTACAGTGCAAGTCCTGGGTTTCACAGAGAAAGGCAGCTACTTTTAAGAGTCAAATGGAAAGAAGGTAGGTGACAGTATGATCAGAACAAGAAGGTTATAACTGAAGTTATTGCAAGTACAATATAAAGCGGCCATGTATGAAATTGCTTTCCCCTCCTGCCACTATACTGAGGGGTTAGCAAAATGATCCCCTGGTTTAATATCTGCTCTGCTCCATCAGATGTATGAAGTTTACAGGATCTCTTCTCTGCTTGATAAAGCAATCAAAATCCTAGATGCCTGAAAGGACTACTATGCTGCTGAAGCAAAGAATCATAGCCAGCTCAGTAGAACATCACTGTTGTGATTGCATTGCAGGGATGTCACCAACACTACTGGGGTCAACTGGCCTTTTTAAAAATCACTTTTTAATTATAGTCTTTTCGGGGGGCTTCTGCACTAGCCAAAAGCCCCCAAAGACTACAATTCCTGAATAAAACTGCACCTTTCCCAGAACTGCAGGATATATTTTTTTAAAAAAATTTCCTGGACAGCATTTGAATCTGGAGCCACACATCACAGCTGCTGCTGCCTCCTGTTGCTGAGAGCACCTTGCCTCTTTCTGCAACCCAGTAAAGTACAGAGGAGATGGAGCACTGGAGCCTCTGCCACAAATCAAACACAACTACTTCAGATCAGGCAGCACTAAATTGGCTTTGCTCCCTCAAGCGCCAATTCAAGTTGGGTCCCCTCACCCCAGAAGCACTGAGGTGTACTCCAAATTTAATCTGTCCCACTGCTCACACCCCTAGCAAATATCATGAGAACCCAAACAAGGTATGAGCTTTGTCCATATACTACAACATGGTGGCTTATTAGATTTGATCATCCTACATTTTAGTCAAATATAACAGGCATCACTTAACCATGTGAAAACTGGACTGCCAGGTCAACATGTGAAAAGCTGATCTATAGGTATAGTATCCCAAGGTAGACACTGAGAGCCTCTTTGCTTAAGTGTAAGGAGGGTCTTTTGTTTGGCTCGATTAAATGTGCAGAAAGATGCTTTCTGGAATAGGGAAAGGCCTAGCATCCTCTACCTCCATTGGCTCATCATTTCTCACCAGCTTTTAATCTCAGCTTGTGTACACCTGTCTCCCCCTCTCCTGCACTAAAGTGTCCAACAGTAGGGATGTGCAGGAACCTGCCGCCCCTGCCCCCGTTCCTGGCCGGAAGCGGCTGAAAGTACTGTCTGTGTGTGCGCCTGGCACGTCCTCACAGTTAAATAAGGAGACATTCTTGGCACAGCCTGTGCCCTCAACCCAAGGCCATATCTTGGCCTCAAACTTGCACCCTCAGAATAGGAAAGAAGCGAGCAGTAACTTTGGGCCACATATGCATCCAAAAGATAAGGAGACAGGTGGGGGATGTCACGTAAACATCTTATCTTTATGAAAATAACCTTTGAACTTGAAAATATGTATTTGACACTTGGACTGAGAGGGGCGAAATGATGCCATTTTGGACCAATCAGAAGAGCACTGCTATGCTATTTAGACAATTTAGGCTATAAAAAGGAGGCTTACCCATGTCCAAGGTTAGGTTAGAGAAAGACATCTCACCTCAAGGTGTCAGTGCTGCTCAAGTAAAGGCAGCAACCCAACAATCCTGTAATGTTGTACTTCTGTGTTTGAGCTATTGAGAGCAAACAAGAGTGGTTTTACTCCTCCATCTTAGGTGAAAGATCCCAAGTACCATCCATGAAGTCCAGAGTGCTGGGGTTCATTGTTACTGTGTGTCTTTAAGTCTTCTTTTTCCCTTGACATTGCATGACATCTCTTTCATATCAACTACCCTTTCCTGAGCATGACACAGGAAAAGTGGAAACCTTCCAACACATATATTAAAAACTGATATATTAGAACAGATATATTTTTTAAAAACCTATGTGGGAGGTTTTTAAGATTAAGTGGTCAATATACTTAGTGACTGAATGGTCTGGCGACAATACCAAAGAGGTCCTTTTTAAAAAATGAAACAAGATATGTAGTTATCTGCAAAAAGTACCCAAACCCCTAATTATCATCCATTATGTCTATTCAAGAGCAATTGGCTCAGGCAGGGGCATAGCTGGGGGCGGGGCATGTTCATCCCTCTCCCCAGTGGTTCCTTGGAGTGAGGGAGATAATGAAGAAAATAAGGAAGGTGGAGCTTGCAGGCCCTCATGAGCTTTCAGGCCCAGGTTCTTTGAACCCATCCACTCAATTATAGCTATGCCCTGGGCTCAGGAAAGTCTTCAGTGGTGCTTAGCTCTACAAAAAGAATCCTCCTTTGGTAGAAAGAAGAAAGCAAGCATGCATCTTACTCCTTTGGCCCTACTCTTGATCCCTTTCATTCTCTGCAGGAGCCCTCTGAAGCAGCCCCATTCTGGGGAAAGAGGTGGAAGGGAATGGAAAATAAGGAGTGATGTGATGACTGGGTATGGTTAGATTAAGAACTCACTGCTGTTTATGGAGCAGTTCTGCAGACACTCTCTCATCATTATCAGGGACTCATTTCCCTTGGCTTGGCCAGAGGGGTAGTCAAGTAATCTCTAGCCATTTCCTGCATGGGTTCTTTAAAAAAAATGCTAAGGGAAAACAAGAAAAAAGGTTTCCCAGAAATAAGATGACTCAAAACACAGTTGGAGCTAACAGGGGAACAAAAACAAAAAAACTGCCCTTAACAGCTAGTACATTCCATACAAGGCCTTTACTTTCAGTAAGAGGTACTGTGTGTCTAATCTTTAATTTAATTATTTGACCTCTGTTGATACGTATCCTCCCACTGTTTTCCATTAGCATGATACACACAGAATGGTACCCCAGTTCTAGGATAGGCACCCAAGTGTCTCATTTGCTTATTTTGGAGTCATGACCACCACCTCATATTCCCTCCACCTTATTCCATTAAGTCCACAGCACGTGAAGTAAAAATTCTACAAAGATTCCAGAGACTGAGTGGCCTCTAACGTTTTAACTTGGCAAAGGCACCAAGACGGGACTCTGGCTCTATTGGACCAAATGGGTTGTGTATTCATTAAGCCCCTTGCTTCCTGAGCCTGCATTATTCATAAGGTTCTCTCCTCTCAGTTTAAGAGCTAAAAAGCAGACATCAGCAACTTCTATACTTTGTGTACAGGCTATAAAGGAGGCAATTCACAAGCCATTTAAATGAGTAATTCAAGTGAAGGTAAAACTGTACCCATTTAGGTTGCCTCAACCCCCAACAATATTTGAGTAGTTCACATTTTGGTACCAGCATCAATACTCAACGTTCACAGAATTTCTTAGAACAATCCTCATCTATGCACTTACATTTTAAGAGTCACTGCAATAAAAATCCACCTATAGAGAAAGTTAATAGGTTCACTCATGTATGGTTGCTGCCTATCCATGTATAGTGGTAACGTTAAGTCCTCTCTGCTGATCCAGCTGTGATTGGACAAATTCATGGGCATGTAGAGGAAGGAAGAGGAGGAATATTCAGACATTACTGCCCCTGCATGGCTTGCCAGCACAGACAAGCGTGTTTCAGCAGCAATCATGGGTGAGTGGATACATTTAAGTTCACTAGAAGCAGCTTCAAAGAAATTAAGACTAACACAGAAACTTTTCAAGTGGTACAAAGGAATGCACAATTAAAAGCAGTTACAAAAAGCAGAAGTTTGGACGTCATGATTAATTAGACCTTGTCTTCATGTAGCCAAATTAGTTTAATCACTACCATTAGGAATTTAGCTCTCTTCCAGTTCAAAGAGGAAAGATTTAAATAGGAGTGGGAGATGTAAAGTTAGGAGGACTTCAGAAGACTCGGGCTGAGCAAGAAGAGGTGTTCTTCCTGAACACAAGGGCATCTTATCAGGGGTTCCAAACTTGGGTCTGCAGATGTTGTTGGACTACAACTCCCAACATTCCCACTTACAATGGTCAAAGACTGTGGATAGTGGGAGCTGCAATCCAACAACTTTTGAGGACTCAAAGTTGGGAACCCCTGTTCTGTAGGAATGTCTGGCTCCTGAAAATTTATAGGAAGGCTTACTAGTAAGCAGAAGCCAGGGATGTGTAGCTGAACTAATGTACAAAAGCCACATTGCGACAGGATGTGCAACAAGGATATCTATTTAATAAGTTAGTTGTGCCGGGAAGATTGGAGTTTCCACATTTGTCACAGCATGTATACAGATGTCACAGAAGCAATTCACTCCTTTAACTTGTTGCCATTACATATCATTAAGTATTTAGCCATATCCACACTACAGACCCTGGGAGTTATAGTCTTATGTGGGAAACAATTTTCAGTACTGCCCCCAGTCTACAATTCCCTGGGTTATTTGTGGAAACTACAACAGTTGTGGTGAAAGACGAGTAAATTAGTAAAGTATATGTGCCCTTACAAATAAAGTCTTCTCCCTACATTGTATGAAAGTAGCTAGTATAACACCACTTTGTTTTTGCATGTCTCACTATTCAAGGGTGTAAGATGTTAAACCCACAGATCTACAGTCAGCCGGCATGAGAAGCCTGAGAATATGGGGGCTACTCACATGACCGCATATGGACAGGGGTGCAGGCAGGCAGAGTTCAACCTACCTTCCCTCAGACTGCTCTGAGCCTCTGTGGCACACAAGCTGCACAGGAGCAGTGCTGATGACTATGCATGCTGCTCCTGGCAATACAGGTAAACAGAGACCAGACTTGTTGTCTCAGCCTCTGAGAATCCCACAAAGCACCATGTGCTGAGTGCAGTGCACTGCAGGATTCCCCCAGTGGATGGGCTCTCTAGGTGCCTGTCTGTGTCTGTGCGAGCTACAAGCAAGTCACGCTGACCTTAACCCGGGGGCTGGGTTAAGGGCACATTTGTGCCGTTAACCTCAGGTAAGAGTCAGGCTTCAATGCTGGGTTTAGCACTGCAGCACAGCCGGGATCTGTGTGGATCCCGGAGGTTCTCGCTTGTGAAAACAGCCTCCGATTGATAAAGGTACAGGTGGCCCTCATTCGCACGGGTTCTGTTCTCATCTATAGGTGCAAGTACAGAAACTACAAACAACAGTACCTTACCCCCATGGGAATCTAGGGGTTAAGTTCCTAACAACCAAAAAAGGGCCAAAAAGCGGGGGGGGGAGCAGAAATGCACAGTACATTATTCTCCAGGTCTCCAGCTGTACAGCAATGCCCCCCTAAATTGCAAAAATGGTTGAATTTGGGGAAGTATTTGTCAATTTTTTATTTTTGTTAAAGAGTCACAAAATGGCTCTCCACTGTAAAATGGTGGACCAGAAATAACACTGGAAGTCATTGCCAGCAGCTCAAAACTGCAGATAGGCGAATTTTGCCTATTTTTATACTCACAGATAAACAGAATCTCTAAAACCCAGTCACGGATACATGACACTGCAACTGGCGAGTCCGTGGATAACGAGGGCCACCTGTATTTGAAGATTTCTAGCCTTCCAGCCTGCAGCTGGAACTGACCCATACCCGCACTGAAGTCTTTCACCAATCTGCAACACTTCCTCCCATTTAGACACGTTCAATTAAACTGAGTTCCTCTCTTCCATCACATGACTGAGGCTCCATGCCTATACAAGCGGCTCCTCAGGAATTTTGCTGAACTACCCCCCCAGATTGCCAAGGCAACTTTTTAAGTCTTGTGGGTGCCTGCATGTGGCAACACCACACTTTCAAGGAGCACAGAGAGCTTGTCAGCATATTTGTCAAGGTTTCATGATATGCAGGTAAATATGGAAAGATTGTATTTAACTAGGGATGTGCGAAACATTTTGGGTACAAAACGATTTGTACCCCAAACGGGCTGTTTCGGGTGATTTGTTAACAAAACAAATCATCTGTTTGCCCCTTCCGAAAATTTCAGCCACAAAAAAAATCGTTTTGGCTCCGAAAGATTTGTTGTTTCAGACCTCCATTTTGTAGCAATCTCCGAGTCAGTCTCCATTTTGTCTTTGATGTCTATTTGAATTTCCCGCCTTCAGAGCAGTGAACGAAAGCATGGTCTGATCTCCTGATGGTTCCTGATTGGCTCCTTTGGCTCTTGCCACTTCTGACTGACCCCACATTGGCCAGGGGAAGGGAAGGAGTTCAAGGAGGGATTCATTCATGCATTCAATGCCATTCATTCAGATTTAAAGAGGCAGCAGCTTGCCAGCCACCATTCTGCCTTGTTCTGCCTCATAATAGAAGAGAGAGAGAGAGAGAACTTTGCTTTGCTTGCCACCATGCCATTGCCCCTATGCCTACTGCCTTCTGTCTTGCCAGCCTGAGCCCAGCTTGCCCCCCCAGCCTGCCTGCCTGCCCTTTCTGGCTAGTGGCTAGTGTGGCTACCAGCCTGGAAATGGATTAAAATTTATCTCTGCTGCATTGCTTTTTAATTTTTTGGTTGAATCCTGAGAAGAATTCTTTTTTCACCCCCTTGAGAGAATCACTGCCTGCCTGTGCCTGCTGTGTGCCAGCAACCAGCCCCAGCCCCTATGGCCACTGGCCAGCCACCCCCTTTCCCCCCAGATTTTCAAGACTTTTGCCCCAGCACCCCAAAATCTGAAGACTGGAGGAAAAGGAGAAGTCAAGAGAAGATTGAAGAAGAAAGAGTAAACTCAGACACCAGACCACAGATGTGGACAACTGGGTGAAGCCCTAGACTGAGTGTGTGTACCCCATTTTCACACACACACAACACACACACAGCACAGCCCTCTGGAATTCTGTATTCTTGGGGTTTTACACTGTTTGGAGGGTGGTTTTGGGTTGCAACTGAATTTTAAAAGTTGTGTGTTGTTTAGTTTAGAAAAAGTTTAAACAGGGGTTCTGTGTGGGAGGAATCCCTGTTAGCTAGTACTAGTGGTGGTTAGAAGGGTAGCATAGCCCCGTGGTTTTAAAAAACAATTATGTCTTTTTTACCATTCCAAAGATTGGGAGGGGGGAATTTTTAAAAAAACAAAACAAAAACAGAAGCCTGTCCTCCAGCCCTCTGCCCCATAACATATCAGTATTAATATTCTCTGCCCAGCCGCCTATTGTATCTTCCCTAATAACTCTATCTTCCCTAGTTAAGTTATATTGTATCCATTCTGTTCCCAATCCCTAGTTATAGTGTATCTGTTTATTATTGCTCCTTATCTGTTCCCTATTGTATCTGTTTCCTACTTACAATGTATATATATATTATGCAATTCAAATGCTTTGGATGGTTTGTTGTTGTGCCTGCATTTGGGGGGCCTCATGGATGGGCTCAGGACAGGTTCTCTCCCTCTCTGTGTGTGTGGACTTCTTTGCAATGAAGATTGGGTCATATTGTGACTTCTAGCATCATCGTCATTTTTATTCAAACTAGATTGCTTGCATCTACAGGTTGTGCTGGTGCCACAGGCTCCGATCTGTTGCAGCAATGTTAAAAAATGCACCAAAAATTGTGTGCCATTGTTATCATCATCACTCTTCTACTTGTGTAGGTGGGAGGGGGACCAAACTTTGCTGTTCCACTGGCAGAATGTTGTTTTTTGCACTATTCCTTACTTAACCCGCTTTTATGGCCAGGTGTCACAAACGTTGCTGTGGCTGAAAAATGCTTGAGAGAGGGAGAGCAGGGGACATTTGATGCTGTTGTTGGCCCTAGTCTGCTGCATCTGTGATATCGCATGCACTTGCTTGTTGCTGGCTGTTGCTGTTACCCTGCAGTGGAGGGGGCACGTGGGGCAGTGCATTTCATTGTTGTTGTTTCACACTGCTGTGTGTACATCAATTGCATTTCTGTTGGGGGGGATGGTGGGACACAGTGGATGTGTGTGGTCTTTGGAAACCTTGTTCTTTGCAAAGCTCTGCTGCTGTTGATGTGTGCTACATTCACCCTATGGGACAATGGAGACTGACAGTGCCCATTTCTGCCTGTAGATGCCTCTTAGGACTGCCACAGTGGGTTGGAATTGGGCAAAGGGCTGATTTTTTAAGAATTTGTGAAGCTTGTGCATCTTTGGGGCAGATTCAGGGCAGAAGAGTAAGTTGGGTGGTAGTGCCCCAATCGGTGCTTGCCACCACCCAGATTTCAAAAGGAATTGGGCAAGGGCTGATTTTTTTTTTAAGGATTTGTTAAAGTTTATGTGTCTTTAAGATTTTTCCCCCACAGAGAATAATGGGTGTTTCAGCAGCCCCATAACTGCACTTACGGGGCACCAGGGTGCTCTAGAGCGAGTGGTGGTGTAGTGCATATAGGGTGCCAACCACTCCCATGGGTTGCTAACCCATGGGGTACTGCGTTTTGTTGTTTCACAGGTGTTCTGGGTATAGATTCTCTGGTAGCAAATGAGAGTGGATTCATGGTTTGCAATTGAAAATCTCATATGCTAACAGAGAATCTACACTCAGAACACCTCAGAAACAACAAAACCCAGTACCCCATGGGTTAGCAACCTATGGGGGTGGTTGGCACCCTATGTAGACTACACCACCACTCACTCTGGGCCACCCCGTTGCCCCCCAAGTGGAGTTATGGGGCTGCTGAAACCTCCATTATTCCCTATGGGGGGAAATCTTAAAGACATGTAAACTTCAACAATTCCTAAAAAAAATCAGCCCTTTGCCCAATTTATTTGAAATTTGGGGGGTAGCTTCCACCCCTTGGGCGCTACCACCCCCACTTCTTTTTGCCCCAGGACCCCTTTTTAAAATCTGATTCAGAAAAATTTGAGTACAAATTGAATCGGGTTGATGGGGGGTGTTCAGATTCGGACCCAAAACAAGTCAGAGGTGTTTAAATTTGGGTACAAATCAAAATGGAAAAATTGGTTCGGGCACACCCCTATATTTAACATAGGAAGCTGCCATATATTGAGCCAGACCATAGGTCCATCTAGCTCAGTATTGTCTACACAGACTGGCAGCTGCTTCTCCAAGGTTACAGGCAGGAATCTCTCTCAGCCCTATCTTGGAGAAGCCAGGGAGGGAACTTGGAACCTAGATGCTCTTCCCAGAGCAGCCCCATCCCTTAAGGGAATATATCTTTCAGTGCTCACACTTCCAGTCTCCCTTTCATATATAACCAGGGTGGACCCCACTTAGCTAAGGGGACAAGTCATGCTTGCTACCACAAGACCAGCTCTCTTCTTGGTAAGTTCATCAACAGCCCATTCTTTCAGCCAAGCAACAAAAATTAAGCCTGGATTAGAGAAACTACTTCTGTCACCACCTGATTTGCAAGGAGGGAATTTGAGGGTTATTGTTTCTACTTTCATAGAATATTGAGTAGGTTGTACTTGACTGAATAACCAGTTAACATCTCTTATCATTTCTTGTTTCCTTACCAGACTGGAATCATTTACACCAGTAGGAGCATCTGATATCCTGGCCAAGTTTTAACTTCTCAGAAGAGACATTACTAGGGGTGTGCACGAACAGTTCATTGCGAACTGGTTCACCTCAAACTGGGCCTGGTTTGGCGATTCCATCCATGACTGAACCAGGCCTGGTTAGGGCGAACCAGTACAGCAA
The DNA here is from genome assembly GCF_027244095.1 of Hemicordylus capensis. Lineage (NCBI taxonomy): Eukaryota > Metazoa > Chordata > Lepidosauria > Squamata > Cordylidae > Hemicordylus > Hemicordylus capensis. Next base: position 384,856,474 of record NC_069658.1, read on the forward strand.
TGGTAAGGGGCGGCCAGGCAAGGGACAGCGAGAGAACAAGCTTTTTTCCCGGCCAGCACAACTGCTTGACCTCCTCACCCGGCAGCTTGGAAAAGGAGGGAGGAGCATGCTTAGGGCCACACTAGGAGGTCGAGCAGCTGCGCCAGCAGCCATGCCAGCCAGTTAAGAAGCTTGTTACCTCTCTCACTCCCCTGGCAGCTGCCCCTCACATGTGAAGGAGCCCCCCACCCCTATTCTTGTAAAAGGGAATCCTCACCAGATTACCCTATACAAGTATAGCGGCCACCTGAACCACTGAACCAGTTCGATCAAATGGACCACTGGTCCAGTTTCAACCAAACTGGTTCAGAGCAATGTGGTTCGGTTCGAATTACCTACCAACTCTACTACATTTCTATCACTTGCAGCCCCTGCCCCCCCACACACACTTTCTCCCACTCAGACAGTTCTTTAAATACATCTGTTGATGCTGAAACTTCCTGAGTAAGAAAACAGTATGCTCAAGGACAGATGAATCACATCAGGACCCCTGCTAACTGGGCAAAGAGGCACTTTTTAAAGTGGTGATTGTCTTCTATTTATTACAGGGAGAGCAACTGGCCTTAGTCCAGCACAGCATCCCTCCAGTGGCTGTTGCTGGTGTCTGCCTTATATTTTCAGATGGTGAGCCCTTTGGGGACAGGGGACCATTTTATTATTTTATTTACTTTGAGAACTTCTGTTGAAAAGCAGTATATAAATATTAGTAGCAGCAACAGGAGGAATAGGGGAACTTTAACACTGCTTCTGCTGCAGCCCTGATCTAGACTGCATACTGCCAAACAGGTCATTTCCCTTTGGGGGGGGGGCTTTTATTGAGGTCGCAGTCCACTCAAACTGCTCCCACAGTTCCCCACCCCCACCCCTCTGTGGACAGATATACACCTTATCAACTCAAATTGTGACTGTGTCCCCCCCGCCACCCCCACCCAGCACCTCTTCTGCTTATGCACACAATGAGGTTGTTCACATGAGCAGCCCTACCTGGTTTTTTAAGCTTAAGTTTTGCTGGGTAGCCAGGAATTTTCCCTGGGGTTTTCCCTGGGTAGAAGGGTACAAGCACACCTTTTTACCCAGGTCGCTGGTCGTGACTGCAGGCAGCCTGAGGAACACCTGGCTTGAAAGGAAATCCTTCAATGCACTGTGCTCCTTGCATGGTGCATTTAGGGACACCTGGAAACTGGGCTGCATTTTTCCAGCCTCCAGCAATCCATGCTGCCTAAAGCAGCATTGCACTCAAGGCTCCTGGTCAGCCTGGGGGGGCGGGGTGTGTGAGAAGGTAAGATTGATCTTGCCTTCCCCCGCCCCCCGCTCACCGCCAGGCTGAAATGGTCTTGAGAATGACCTTTGTGTACTTTCTGTACAGCATTTCACTGCTGAGCGATTGCCTAGAAGCAGCTCACAAACTGCTTCTATCACCAGAACCAAGTTGTATTTCCATTTCCAACCCGATGGTTGTAGGAAAGTTGCAACAGTAATAGACAGGAGTCAAATAGGTTTCCTCAAGAGCAACTTAAGCCTTTAACGTGAACACAGATGGTTTCGGCACCAAGAGGCATGACCTGCTTTAACCAACAGAAAAAATGGTGGAGTCCTCTAATACGTTCGACAGTGAGACAATATCCTAAAGTAGTGCCTTTCCAACAGTGTTCCAGGACATTTTGGGGCTCTTTTGAAGCTTATTAAGGGTTCCACAATGAAAAGAGATCAGTAACAGCAGACAAGCTTCTCTGGGAGACACCTTATATTTCCCACAACTGCTCTTTCTCTACAGTGTATAGCTGTATTGGACACACTATTGATCTGTAAGGAGTGAGTGACAAAGGCCTGAGCAGCATACTGCCTAAGGAGAGAGTCTACCCTCAAGCAAGGGGCGGGAGGTTGCGCATCAATGCAGTGGGTTTTCGTTGTGCACATTTAAAGGCTCGAGGAGTTGCAGGGGAGCAAAATAATCAAATGCTGAAAAGTTGAACAGAATTTTTGAATTCTTGCAATATGGTGGGTACCTAAACAAAACATTCAATAGCTTTTCACCTACTAGAAGGAGTGCGATTAAGAACAGCTGCAGACATATTGCACTAGAGACCATTTTTTCTGCCCATTTCTCCTATGAGTCCAGAAAGCAAGTTCAAAACACTGCTAGATCATGAAACTCGTGTGAAGGACAATTCACAAGGAAGTCTGCAGTTAGAGATTTGTTTTCAAAAGCTGAATGAATACAGGGCTGTATATGCAAAAGCCACATGTTAATGGATTGGCTCAACTCATGGCAGTGTGTTGGAAGTCTAAATGGACCAACTAAAGAACCCCCAGCTGCAGTGGTTATGTGTACAAGGCCTAATCTTGCAGAGGATTAAAGAGAGAAGGTTACCCCCAACTCCTTAAAAGGTCAGAACTGTAGGGGAGGATGGCAATGCAACCTCTTTTAGCAGAGTAAAACCAGTATAGCAAGAACTCAGCCAAGCAGGAGGTCTGAAGACAGTTTTATTTAGGAGGTAACAAACAAAATTGGAAAGCCTGCAGCCTATTCTAGCTGAGTTTATGGTTGAAAGGGGCGGGGTGGGGGGGGGGGGAGAGCCAGACACTAAAAACAACTATCTCTGGGAGAGACTACTGAGAGTAACTCTGGGAGAACAAACTGGGGAGTTCTGCACTCTCTGGCTGAATCCAGACACAACAGGAAAATGGAAGTTCCTTAACATGTCACATAGCCACATGTCCGAATTCGGGAAACTGGAGTTAAAGGCAAGAAGGGACCCATGGTTTCCGAACTCCAATCTGAACCTTTGATTCCGAGTGGAGTTTCGGCACCTTCAATTCCAGTTTTGTGGTGCCAGCGTTGCATCTGAATGCTGGCACTGCAGCATTTTGGCCCCATGAAGCCAGAGTTGAGAAGGGAAGCTCCTCCTTTGCTCCAGCCCAAATGGCTGTGCAGGCTCCTTTCTCAGAGAGCCAGACCACACAGCCAGTTCCCCCGCCTCTCTACAGTCTCACTGACTGCAGAGAGGCTGCTCTCTTGAATGTCTGAATGTGGATGGGAGAGTCGGGGGAGGGAGTGCGGAACCGCAGATCCATTGGACCCACAGTTCCACATTTCATCTGAAGACAGCCTCCATCTATGATCCTAAAGCCCCTAGTGGTCATTGGGAGATATTGCTGCTGAGAGTTGCTGCTGCTAAAGTCCCAGCTCCAACAGAAACCACTGCAGCCTAGGCAGCAAGGAAATTGCTTGCTTTACCCAACAACCCATCTTCTAACAGCAGGCAAACTGCAGAGGAAGCCATACAGTATTGGGGAATTCTTGTAAGCCGGACCACACATGATCCAACCACCTTGGTTAACAGCAATTGATACTTTTATCTGCTCGAGCAGTTACCTTTAAGGGAGTCCTGTCATAAGGATATGGACCATTTCCTTTGAAAATTCCATACATAGATTCAGTTATTGGGTATCTTAATCCAGAGAAGCTGAAAGAACTCAGCTCAGCAACCCCCATTATTCCTCCCATAACCAACTTACACTGGAGAGTGTATTTGAGAGTGGGCAGGACAGCGGTCAAACCAGGAGTCTGCATAAAGCTTCTGTGAGAGGCCGGCTGATTCATCAGGAACAAGGAGGGCTTGACACAGGTATCCTTGCTGAGAAGACTGGCTTTTGTTTCCAGCTTCTGCAGGAAATCCCTCCTCCCAACCCAAGTTGTTTCAACTCCTCTGGCCTGCATTCAGAACTGGGTCTGCAAGAGCCAGGTCATCTCCAGTCAACTTCTTCCCACCCCCACTGCTCTCCTTCACAATTGGCCCCTGCATTCCCAATGAAAGCTACCCCACTACCCTCTCAGACTCTGTATGAAAAGCGAGATCGTTTTTCAACTGCACAGAAAGCCACACTGCCAATTAGGACATCGTAGGAGATTAAGAGACACTGAATGGGGTCAACTCCATGACAGCAGTCATGTGACAGGCCAGCTAGCAACTGTACAGCAGGTCTGCATGGGGGGGCACCAACACCACTCTGGTGGCAAAGCACACAAAGAGAAGAAGCTGTTCTATTTAGCCAACAGTGCGCTTTGGTCCACTGGTCCAAGAACTCCAAGGGCAGCTGTTTGGAAACTTTTTCACCAACTTCTTCCTATGCAAGAGGCCTTGGGGAAACTGGGAGAGGTCTGGCAGGGAGTATAAATTAAAAGAGGGGAGGCTTCTTGACAGGGCAAAACTACATTTAAATGGTGGCGGCGGGTGGGGGAACCAAACAGGTATGACTTTTTCCTCCGAAGTCTACATTCACATCACTGGCTGTGGAACTGAAATTCTCATTTCTCCCAGAAGGTTCAGTGCTCAGCTTCCTGAACATTCTTAACAGTAAAAGCATCTGTCCATTGTACAGGAAGACGATCCCCTTCTTATTTCCAAACACTGAATGGCAACATTGACACAGCCAGACATTATTCAAGGCTGCTCTGGCTGAGAGAGTCAAAACATTGGACTCGCCGTGATCACCATCGCCCTGCTTTTTTGGAATCCTGATCTGGTTCTCTTTACCTGAAGGAGGCAGCAGACATCTCAGTCCATTGTGTATATTATATTTGTACACTGCCCCAAACTTCCATCTCTGCATAGTTTACAGCAAAATAAAAGTTAGCAGAAATTAAAACCTTAGAACAACTTGAAACCACATGTCTAGTTAAAAAGCTTGGCTGAATAAGTGTGACTTAACAAGTTGTCAGGAATAGAGAGGCTCTTATTTCAGCAGGGAATGCATTCCAGAGTCTTGGGGCAGCAACAGAGAAGGCCTGTCCCTGGATAGCCACCAGACGAGCCCCGTGTGGCAATTGTACATGAACCTCTCTGGATGATCTTAGCAGGCGATGGGGCTCATGGTGAAGGCGCTCTCTTAAATATCCTGGGCCTAAGCTTTATAGGTTATAACCAGCACCTTTTATTTTGCCTGGAAACTTATAGGTAGCCAGTGTAGTTCTTTTAATACAGGAAATAAAGAGTTCTTTGCCTAGCTACAATGCAGGCAGGAATGTTCTGGTGGGCCACTGTGTGAAACAGGATGCTGGACTAGATGGGCCTTGGGCCTGATCCAGCAGGGCTGATCTTATGTCCAAGTGCAGGCTTTCTAAATATCTGCAGCACACCAGAGTCCTTCCACACTGCAGATCAAACAAGGACAGGCTGACCACTAGATGCAAGTAGTCAAGGGCAGGGGCAAGCTACATTTGAACAAGGGGCAGTGGGGGGTGGAAATATCCCTCGGCCTCTGAGGGGAGGGGACACAGCAGCTGGATGACAGTTTGTTCTCTGAAGAGGAACATGTGGAAGGGTGCAGGGGCCCATTTTTACTTTCTGCCCCAGAGCCCACACCAAACTTGCTATGCCCTTGGTCAAGAATAAAATTTAGGGAGGAGCAGCAGGGGAGGCCACCTTAAAGCTAGTGCAGTGCACCAGTGTTAGGACTTATCTCCTCTGCTGGGGCAGTGGCCATGCCTCAGATGAGAGATAATGTTAGCACATCTCCATAACCTGTTCTCCTTCACTGGGCACAAGAAGAACTACAGTCCTTTGGCTTACATTTGCATAGCCATTTTGGAAAAGGGTCTGTATTCTGGTCCAGACTGCCAGAACTTCGCCAGTCCCAGCCACATAGGACAAGATGAAGATCTCCATTGCAGTGGGTAGTCAGCTGGAACAGGAGAAGTGCCACTAAGTGTGAAGGAAGGTATTGCAAGGAAGCAAGACAGTGGGCTATAAGGGATCACATGACGACTAAGGAGAGAGTCATGAACATACAGGGGGCCCCAGCAACATGTGAAGAGCAATAGTTCCAAGGTAATAGGAAGAGAGCAGGCGCCCCATATTAATGGCCTGCTCAGGCAGCTTATTTTTTACCCCCCAGAGTTTCTGCTTTTAAAGACACTCCTTTTTAACAAATTTTATGCCTTATGAGCTTCACGTACACACTTCACTTGTTCATCCTTCCTGCATCACCAATTTCCTTGTGTCTCATCTTAGATGTCAGTTTATTCAGGACAAGATTTTCTCTTCTGTTGACATTTTGAAATAGAGGCAAACCTTGTTATATGTGGAACTGCTATATGCAATTCTGCATATTTGCAGGCCTCTAATTGACACCCGATTTCATTATCTGTGGATAAGAAAGGGTTAAAACCCATGTATCCACAGTTCCTAGAGGGCCAGAAGTTACTGCAGAGGACACTTCCAGCCGCCATTTTGTAAGGGAGAGCCATTTTGTGGCTCATTTATTTAAAGGATTTTTTCCATGTTTTGGGGGGCATTTTGCAGTTTGGGGGGCATCCCTGGGCAAATGTAGACCCTGTGGAGCATGGTACAGTAAACAATTTCAGTGATTTTCACCTTCTTTTGCTCTTTTTAAACTGTTTAACCTTCTTTGTCAATTCTGGAACCTAACTCCCCATTTCCAGTCGCATAATGCCTCGTTACTTGTGGTTTTATTACTCATGGTAATAGGTGAAGAATGGAACCCCCTTGAGTAAGGAGGTATCCCTGTATCTGTATAGGTGAGGCACTGCAGAGATGTTGTGCAAAGTAGGAGTTTAGTAGAGTGCACCGTTTACTAAGAAGTTTAGTTGTTATTACATGTCATCAATAATTTATAGGAGGGTTTATACTTAATCAGAACAGTCACAGTATGGACAAGATCGGACATACACTCCTTAGTCTGGGTGTAGACATACAACCATATGTTCAGCTTCATAGAAGGGGGGGGCAGATACCTCACACAAGAATGTCAGAAGTTGAAAAGGTCACTCTTTAAAACTGCTTTAAAGCCAGAAGGTGACCTAGACAATGAGCACTATATTTGCCTCATGCTGGAATAAGAGGTCTAGCACATTAATACACTGTTGATCCTCTCTGCACACTGAGCCTTAAATGCATTTTAATACAAATGGGATTGCCTTCTCCAATCTCCTGTTATTGGATTGGCGATTAGTCATAGAGATAGACATTGCATCTGAAATTAAATTAGCCTGGCCATGAACAGAGATCATCAGCTCTAAGGCATGCTTGGAGTGGAAACCCTAATGCTACTAAAGGCTTGTGGACACAGCCAGTGCTCCCAGAACACCAGTCTATTGGTTCAAAGGCTGACTTAGAAGACTCAACCACCCCCAGTGAGATCATGCGTTCCAACCTGTATCACTATGTAGGATAAGCAAGCAATAAAATGCCAGGGTTATTGAGTCTGAGGCATGGGGTGGAGTTCTGTAGAGAAGTACAGCGACCTGTGAATGACCCAAGAAAGTAAAATGGTAGGGGTCGGGGTAGCGGGGGAGAAAGATAAAGAGCAAGTTATGGAAATCCTTCATTTAGACTGGGCTTCACAGGACAGCCACCATGGGATGACAGCCCTGGCTTTTTGTTGTGTAAACATGCCTGTAGTCAAAACAGTTTCTCCTCACAAAAAGGGTTCTTGTGTTTGGAAACAATGATGTGTACTAGAACAGCTGTCCAGAGAAGAAAGATACAGAGTGAGTGAGTGAGTACACACACACACACACACACACACACACACACACACGGAAAGAGGAAGAACATCAGAGCAGAAGCCAAACACCAAATTCTCTTGCAGGGGGGGCAGAAATTCTCCAAGATTCTGGGGAAATAAGTTTCAGATAAGACTAACTTGAGTAGTCAGATAACATCAAGGTATCTTTAAAGAGAACGACTGAGGCATGAAGGTGCTCTCTGCTGTAGGTATATATAATTTCTAATTACATAGATAAGTTTTTAATGAAAGACTCTGCATTTCCAGCTCAGTAATTTGACAGGGACAGAGCAAGGTTGTAATTAAGGCTCCCCTCTCTCCCCACCATTATTAGGATACATTCATTGCTTCCTCTTGGCTTACCGGAAGCTGCCAGTCACAGGGTAGCAATTGCTCAGAAGTTATAGGAAGTGGGCTGAAATCTAGTAAGAAAAACCTTGGTAATCGTTATCACCCAGGTTCATGGTATATCTATGTGGCAACGTGTTATTTATGTAGCAGCCTCGTGGAGTCAGTGCTCCTCATTTGTTCAAATACTTTGAACATTCATCAGGTCAGTTGAACATTGTACTGCTCTTCACATCTACTTGTGAAGATAGCTTGAGAGAAGCTAGCTTTTCTTATGGTAAAGATGAGTCAGATCATAGCACCTTTCATGGGGGGGCAGAAGTGGTTCTAGAACTAGTTTGGGGAAGCAAAGAGATGTAAAGAACTTTATTAGAAGAGTAAAAAATTTGCTAGAGGTTACTTATAAAGGTAATTTTAGCTTATTTACCTTATTGTTGAAGCTTCCTTTCAAACTTTCAGAAAATGAGCCAGATTCCTCTTTGAAAATACAGTCTTGATTTGGCCAAACCTTCCAGTCAGCTTTCCAGGCTGGTTTTATCATCCTTTACAAGACCATGTGGCAGGAAAAACTGGGGTAGGGAAAGACCCTACACCCCTCTGCACATGGGTGCAGTGTTCAGATAAGATAGGAAACCAGAGGTCCCTTCACTTCCAGTTTCCTAACCCAAACTCGGGGAAATAGAGTTTGCAGGGGAAAGCGACATGCAATTTCTCTTGCCAAACTACATTCTGCATCTTTGGTCAGAGTGGAGTTTCTCCACCACAAATGCCATTTCTGTGGTGCCAGTGCTACATTTGAATGCTGGCACCACAGTTTGGGCCCAACAGGACCAGAGTTGAGGTATGAAGCTCCTCCCTCACTCTGGCCCAATTGGCTAAGCAGGCTGTCCTGTCACCCAGCCCAGAGGGTGGCCTGGCTCCTAGGAGATTGGAGATCTCTATGTGACTGAAGAGTGAATGAGGCTTCTCTGAACAAAGAAAACTTTTTAAATAATTCAAGCTATAGGACCATAATGTGCTAGGACTGTATTGTCTGATATTTTGCTCTAAGGTTCTAGTCAGGTGAATGGAGGAGATGGTAAATATTGAGGGGGGTGCTACACAAATCGGGAAGCTTGATCTTTTAAAACAGCTAGGATGACACTGGTGAGAAGAGAGAATGCAACCGTTTGTAGGAACATAATCTGAATGATGAGGAATGACTGAGTAAGCGTTGGTGGGGCAGGGGGATGTCAACACCGGAGAAAGGCTAATATAGAAACACCTACAGGCCCAGTTTAACACACACTTGTCAGGCTCAAAACAAAACAAGAAATTGCCTTTAATGCCTTGGGAAAGAGTTGAGTATGCATGCTTTCTTTCTGCACTCACTCTACACTTAATGGTTAAGAGCTTAGAATTAGACACATTCGCACACTCATTTTTGCAGCAAATGGAAGATGAGAATTTGCACAAATCAGATGCATCATCAGGAAAGAGACATAGGGAATAGTTGGAGGGGTGACAGATTCAAAAAAGATTATTTCATATCTCTCAAGTTGTGCCACTTTCTGAACTACCATCACAGAAGTTAGAAGCAATCTTGAAGCATTGCTTTAAGTTCAGGTTTAAATGCCTTGGAATAGTTACATGCTCTTAATAGGGGCATAAGTATTCAGACATTAGCCAATAGCTATGACTTGAGTCACTTGCAAGGTCATAGAACAAGAGCATTCATGGAAGAGGTCCTCACTCTACCAATGCTACAAGCCCAGAAAGTAAAGGACGCTATTCTGAGAAGCCTCACAGAATTTACATCTAGGAGGTATAGCAAAACACAGGTGTGCAACCCCAATGTAGCTTGGTCTTCCACCCTAGTAGTTCCTGCCTTGCTGCACCCTTCCCCACAGCAGAGAGATCAACCAGATGAAGGTTAGTCTTGTTAGTCAACAGAAGAGCGGTAAAGGGAACAATCAGAGTTGCCAGAACAGATCTTTGTCAAAATCTTAACAAGCCAGTTTTGAGACAGGATGACAAATAATATGCCAGATCTTCCCTCCCTGCCTGCTCCACCCTTCTCAAGACTCTGGTTTTCCAATACTGGACTAGACAGACTAACACATTCCAGCAAAGACTGCTCAAGACAGAGAGGCCTGGGGCAAGATGTTCTGATGCCAATTCCCATGGTGGTAATAAAATAATTGCTAGTTTGCTGCCCTTTAATGGCATGCCAGAATCTGCTGCCCGAAGAAGGCTGCCTCACCCTGCCTAGTAGGAAGCTTGGTCCTGCATTCCAGCTAGACACACACGTAACTCCCTCCAGACATTCACTGGTTTGTTATGCGGGCAGGGGAGTTGATGTCTCGTGACAAGTCAGTGTATGAATCCCGTTTACATAGAAATGGCTTGGGATCATTCATTTCCCTAAGTAAGCCATTTTAGACCCAGATTATTTGAGAAGGTGGTGGGGCACACTTCAGGCATGCCACCCGAGAGTAGCAAGAATGAGAGATTGGTCATAACTCATCAAGCACACATTCTGCAGCAGCCGCACCAACTTGAAGGCTTGCAGCCTTAAGCACACATTGCAAGTCAGACCTTCTGTTGGTTGTTTGCTTAGATTCCCAGAAGGAAATTGAGTTACACCATCTGACAATTCACTCTCTTAATCTGTGTTTCCTCCCACCACCTTTTCAACTCCATACAAATACCTTTTTTTTAAAAGGTGACTATTTGAACTTTGGATAGTGGATGGGAGAGGAAAGTTCTGGGCCCCATTTAAAGAGGGTCAGTGTTCTCCCTCACACTTAAAGAGCTTTGATGCTTTTTGCTCCACAAGCAATGAAATGTTAAAAACCAACAAATGACCACTCAACAGTTTGAAAGGAAGCAGGGTCAGGTCCCAAAATATGAGTACAGATCCATGCATGATTTAGTTTTGCTCTCCATTGACCAAATTTCACTTTTGAGCCATTTTGCTCCCAAGATATTACTGCTTGAAGTTACTTTAAATGGCAATTATAGATGGCCATGTGCTACATGGCCAGCACTTGCAATAAGGCGATGCAAGGTGTGGGAAGCAATGTGTAGCTTTGCCTCTTGGCTGGATACAGGTTTTTTGTTGTTGTTTTTTAATCACTTGCCTGGATTTCTGATCCATTGCAAACGTGGTTAAAGAGTAGTCATCTCATTACATGGAAAGACACCACCTGACAGTTTACTAAATAATAGCGCTCATTAATAAGGCTGCATTTAATACAATAATGGCTCAGAACACTAGAATCTTTTGACAGTTCAGGGTTTAAGGAGCCACAATCCCTTGCAGTGCAACTATTTCAGCAGACATGGAAGCAGTTTTATGAGGAGCAATTTAAAGATAGACAAAAGCATTAGTATTGTGGTAACCAAGAAGACAGAAATGAGATGGAGAGAACAGATTGATTTCATATATGAACTGGCCATTTCCAATTGCTTCCTGACAGACTGCAGGATATTTTGGGTTGAGAGAGAATGAGAGTTCCCTGTGTTGGAGCAAGGGCCCTGGCAGCATCAGGTCTCAGTTGCAATGTCTCATAGTGACCACTGGGGGGAGGGGAGTATCATGGATAAAAGTGCTGAACTCCTCCCCAATTTGTTCCTCTAGTGTTAGTCTCCATTTTGTCTCTCCAGAGATGGCTGTTTGTTTTGGTGTCCCTCTTCAGCCATGAGCTACAGCTGAAATTAAGCTGCAGGCTTTTTCACATTCGTTTGTAACCTTTTCTTTAAATAAATCCTTGTAGTTCTTCAGTACTAAAGAACAGTCTCAAGACCTCTTGCTTTGCTGCTTTCTCAAACTGGTTTTGCTATATGGAGACTGAACTGCCATTCTTTCCCTACACCCCAAAACTACCTTTCCCCTCAAGGACTGAAGTTTAGATTCTGATCACTTTAATGCACTCCTTAAACATATCAGTGAGATGTCTCCTTGACCTCTGGCATCCATCTTTTAAAATAGTATGTTTAATTTTACTAGCAATTGACATGTAATTTTATTAACTGAATTTTGTTTAGAACAGCTGCTCTCTTGTCCTAAAGCAAACAGGTTTTAGTCACACATCCTGTTCCAACACAAAAGTAATGTTTACAAAGCAGTGGGCCAAGTGGATGCCAAGGACTAGTTATTCAGCCAAAGGAAGCCTGATCTCAAAATCAGTTTTCAAATGAGACCTTCTGGACTTTTACCAAAAAGCCTCTACAAAACCCACTAGCAAGGATTTGTGCAGAGAAATACTTCCGTTATCAGTCATGACTAACACATGCAAATTATAAAAAGTATGGATTTGTATATAAGAAGTCAAAGAGCTCATATTCCTTGTACAAAGTAAAAAGATTTTTTTAAGCAAGAGTTGACACTAAACTCTGGAAATAAAGTCCAGCATGAATAGCTTTGTACACTACCAAGCTGAGCATGGAAACAGAACACACAACAGCACTAGCCCTCTTCAATCACTTCGGACACCATACAGTGACAACAGGTAGCAGCCGATAGCCTTGGTTGTTTTCCAGCCCTGTAATTAGGCTACAGGAATAAATGGGACCTGGTATTTGTTGTGCTTTGAGGCCATATGGCCAACTATCCAGCAGAGCTTTGGCCTATTTATTATCCCTGCAACCCATTGATCACCAATCCTCTTGACAAAAGGGCAAAGACTCGGAGAGAGATGTTGGTTGTCTTTCAGCACTAACTAGCAGAAGAGGCAGAGCAGGCGTTCCAAGCTCCAAGGACTTGACCCTTTAGGGGAGGAAAATATGAAATAGAGTCACTTTGCAAAATAGGCATTTCATGCACTTATTGACTTAAGCCGTGTCCTTTCCTAGAGGCAGCTGGTATCTTCAGTGCTGGCTGGAAACATGCTCACAAAGATGTATGTATGTATGAATACAGCCACCAACAATGTGGTTCTTTCAAGTGATGAGTGTTAGAGGGAAGTGACATTACCAGGATATCTGCACCCAACTACTTCCTGTGAAGCGATTCACAGGCAACTGGGCAATCTCTTGAATAACTGCACCAAGTACCACACACTGTAGCCACCCTGCCAACAAAATGCCAAACACACGTAAACTAACCTGTTCTGGTGGTTTGTTTAGTTGTGGGGCCTTTTCAGGACTGCAATAAAGTTAGTTGTGAATTCAAGGCACAGGAACTTCGGAAGATAGATATGCATACAGATAGCATTTGAGCATATTATTCAGTAACTGCACACACAGTTACGTGACTAGACTACCACTACAACCATCAAGTGGTCCCAAGGAAGAGTTATTTGGTGTCTTCAGGCAGGCAGCAGTTAAGTAGGAATGACCACTTACACTGAGAACTGGACTGCTATCAAAGCCAAGTTGAGGATGTGGATTTCAGCATTACCCAATAAGTCAAATAGCTACCCTCCCCCGCCAAGAGAGAGACACACAGGAAGTTTTCATAATCACTTTTTACACTACTCAGCAACGTTCCATTCCACTGACTACCACAAAATCCCATTGCTACTCAACCGCTGGGCGGATTCACCAGCCAAATATGTCCACTCCAGTGCATGCTGGACTTCAGAAAAAACCCAACAACTCAACAGGTGAGGCTATGAAACCCGATCAGGGAAGACAAAAGCAGTTCCCGTCAGTGCCGTGCTGGGAAGAACGCATCATTTGCGCCATATCAGGAGACATGCTTGAAACAGTAGTGCACTGAAATCTCAGCAACACAAATAATCTTTGCCATCTGTTTGAACAACTCAACGCTCCTGCAATTGGAAGGAACGCTCCCACAGAAACACAAGGGCCTTGCTGATGGATCACAAGAGCCCGTTCCTCCTTTGGGGGCCATTTTCTTCATAACTTCATGCCGAGACTAACACATTGTGATTTGGGGCCTTCTGGAATCTAACTGGAAGGCATTACATGCCAAGCAGTGCTGACGAAAAAGGGGAAGGGAGACCCCCATCTTGAATTGTGGTGGGCTCTTGTCTCCAAAGAGAGTTTCATTCATTCAAGAGGCTGTAAGTGTATTCTGAAGTAGCAGTGAAGAGCCCCTGAAGCTGATTTAGCATGAAATCAGATACAAAACTTTGCTCTACGGTTTGTTTGGGGCAACAGGGTTGGACAAAGTTTGGAATGTTAATGTGCAGTTTGTTATTTTACTAGATCATTTTAAAACACAAAATCAAGAACAGTGTGTTCTTTGAAAGAAAAACTCCCCTCCAAAAAACCTTTGGAAAAATCCCCAACATGCTCTAGATCTCTCATTTAGGTTTACCCCCCCCACAATACAATTCAAGAGTTTGTCAAATATATATATTGCAGATCAATTGTTTATGTTCCCTGTGCTGTCCAAGCATTGATCTGCAACTAGGCTCAGGATTTTGTGCTACCAGATTCAGAGTGGATTTTCCAAGAGGATCATCTATATAATTTGTCAAGTGAGCATCTTAGGCACTAACTCAATACATTGGAGAAGGGATTCCTAGCACAGCAGTTATCACTGCTGGTCTCCCCAAATCAAGGAGTCAACCAACAATGAGCACCAGTCTAAAAATGAACACACCACAGATCAACCCACTCCACTGTCTGAGCTAGCTGGTCCAAGGTCTGAAACAAGGCATGTTTGCACATTTTAGAAGTAAATAAAATGTCCATCGAAGTCTGAAAGGGGGGGTGGCTTCTGACTGCACTTATGTAGGATGGAGGGAAAGGAAGTGAAATGGTAGGGCAACACTAAGCCTTGTGGCTTAAGTTCAAGCCTAAATATGGAGGCAGAGAAAGTGGAGAAGATTGTCCCCCTGCCCCAGAAGAATGCTTCTCCCCTACCTAGTCTTTGTATTAGAGGGTGGGACTAGATTCAGTGCACTGAAACTTCTATAAGTCACAAAGGTCACAGTTTTGAACTATTTGGAGCAGAGAACAATGAGCTCTTTCCATTCTCACCCACATATTTGTTGATTAACTCAGAAACCATAAGCCTCACACTAAGGCAGGCAGGCTCAATTCCAGTTGCTACAGAGTTCTCACATTTGACCAAAACCACCAGATCAGATTGTGTCATTTGTGATTATTTTAAATTTAGGCATCCATCCCCAAGAGGCACCATTGTTATGAAGATTTAGGCTTCAGCATTCTGAACCAAGTACCACCACAAATGCCACACATACCCCACTTCTACTTCAAGGCTCAAGTCCTGGAAGGCATGCATTAGGGGCACCTCTATTGGTTACAGCCGCTGGAACTATTTCCCCCTTATGCACCATGCACCAGTGTTCCCTCTAACAGAAAATCCCAGATGTTGTTGACTACAACTCCCTGCATCCTCAGTCAAAGTCCATTGCAGCTAGGGATTCTGGGAGCTGTAGTCAACAACTTCTGGTATTCCCTCTTACAG
The DNA here is from genome assembly GCF_027244095.1 of Hemicordylus capensis. Taxonomy (NCBI): domain Eukaryota; kingdom Metazoa; phylum Chordata; class Lepidosauria; order Squamata; family Cordylidae; genus Hemicordylus; species Hemicordylus capensis. The sequence continues at coordinate 384,871,778 of NC_069658.1, forward strand.
GGAACACTGTCATGCACATCAAGGTACAGTGTAAGAATTCTTGTGAAATGCAAAAAGTGTCATATTCACTGTTTCCAGTGCAAAAACCTAGACAGTATGTGTGTACCTTTAAGAAAATTGCCACACACTTGAATATTCCCTGCCACCACCCCAGATTACAAAAAAGTGTGACAGTGCCAAGAACTCCGATCAAAGTACTATGATAACCAGGAAAAAGTATTCCAAAGTTTAAGCAGCAAATTAGATTGTGTCCTTTATGCTAGACTACAAGGAGGGCAGTTCTCCCCTGCTCTGTTTTTGCACACAAAATACCATGGCTTCTAGTGTGTAACAATTCAACATTAATAGCTGGATCTAGTTTTTCTGTCCTGAAAAAATGCTTAACATTTCAGACAGAAATAATAGGTTAGAAGCTTCTTCAGCTCTCAAAGGCAGCTATTTTGGAGCTATGTAACAGAAGCTGACAGACTTGCAAGAAAACCTGCATTGGTTTCATGCTTGCAAATTGAAATCAGATTAAATCTAATCTTCCCTTCCATTGCAAGTGTGTTTCTCCCACAAGTCAACACAAAAACAAGCATTCTACACATTCAGGTTTATGCTCCCAAGTCCATCTCATCCCAGGTCTTCTCCAGAATTAGAGTCAAGAAAAAGACAAGAATAAACAGAAGAATTAGTCTCACCAGAACCCACTACAACTATAGTTTGGGAAACAAGAATTATTGTACTTTCCCAAATTCTAAATATCAACTTCGTTATGTGCCTATTTACCATTCTATTCACTTTGCATATCACATACAAGAATTCTCAAGAAAGGTAAAGCATGGGTTGGACCAACACTGTCTGCAAGTTAGCAGATATAGTCATGCAACAAGATGTATAAAGTTTGAGAATGTCATGCTTGTAAATAGTTACTCAAATATCAGTACCTTAAGAACATGGATGCAATTAGGCAGGGATATAATATTGTTTATATCTTTGAAAGGTAAGCCATCTAAATTGCTGAGGAGTCAGACTTCCTTTTTATGTCCAAGACTCAGATTACCTGGGTATTGAGAATCTAACATATGCAGTCCCATTTACTTCAATGGGCATAAACTGGCTTCAGTTAAAGTAGTCTAATCAACTGGCCACCAAAGCCTTATGACAAGATGTGTCAGAGGTTCCCACCCCCAGGGGAATTCTTCAGAAGCCCCTCTGCTCTGGGGAAGAAATCCTGTAGTTGCAAAAAAGTCACCTCAATATACAAGATTTTAATAACTCATTTGGAGCCCCAAATGTAAGATTTATATATTCATTTTATTAGCAGTCTCTTCCTGAAAGAAAACTGCTTGCATGTTTGCTGAATTGGCCTTAGACTAATATATTAATTAGGAGGAGGCATTTCATTCAGTGAGTCACTTAAAAAATAATAAGTGTTAGTGCAGGCAATCCTATCCCTAAAGCAAAATGGCTCTCTTCAATATACTATCTGGGAATCTATTTGTAGTTAGATATTTTCCCATCATTTACATATAAAGGATTAATCAACCATTTTACGGTCTAATTTAGGCATCTAATTTAATAGAGAATTCATGATACTTTAACATGGTTTCACTAATAAAACCATGACAGCTCTTTAGCTCACAACATGCAGATTCTTCTTTTCAAAATGTTCTGTATATTGCAACTGAAGAAACAAGCTTTTCTCCAACTGCCTAAAGGCAAGCTGCAGATTTTGACCTCTTTCCCTTTTCCCAGTTTGGGAATTAAGACTGCCTTTTAGCTCAGTCTTAACCTATTCTCATCTTGAGCTGATTAACAGGAAGTAGAAGTAATGAGAGCTTTAAATGGAGTTTTTATTCTGGAAGAACATTAAGATTTTAGGTAGAAGGTTCAGTGGCTGCGAAGTGCCCTCCTCGCAAATCATATTTGATCCTACATTTAACAAGCTATAGGCACAAGTTCTGTCCAACATACGTTTAATTTATGTGCCGTATATGCACGTACAGGTTTGTATATGCAGTGTAGGTTATTCACACATTATTATGTTCAATAATGCACATAGAGCAGTACATTTCCTATTTATACCCTGCATTTGAGAAGGGCTGTAGCAAGATTCACTCTTAAAATGAACACATGTACAGTCACTCGCACAGACACATGTACAACATAATGACTGAATAGGACTACTGAAGCAAAGACAGGAAGCCTTACAATCCATATTAACAGAAGATGTTAAGAGACCTTTCCTTATAAGCCACGTATGACTCTATCCTCCAATGTGGCTGGTTTGAAATTGTCAGTTGCACAAACATACTCTGCAAGGCCTTGTTAACTTTCATCAGAAGTATAATCTCACATGATAGTTTTGTTTACAAAGGTCTGAAAACTCAGAATTTGAGTGAGTAAAGACAGCAAATACAACATAGGTTGCAGCACAATCCTGTGCATATCTAAAAAGGAAGTGCTACTATGTTTGATGCCATTAACTCCCAGAAAAGTGTACATAGGATTACAATTGTAAAGTCAATAGTCAATAAGCCAGCCTCATGCCAGCACTGATCAGTCTCCTCAAAATGCATTAGTTTGAAGCAGACCTTCACGCAATCAAATTCTTGTGGAAAGAAAAATTTTGACGCCAGGAGAAGGATTGCAAACAATTACACTTCACAGAGAGCTATCTAGTTGGAGGACAAAAAAAATGAACATGCCCACCCCTGCCCTTTGATGAAGTCTACATTTCCTAAACCCCGCACCCTAACGCTGATCATATTGTATGAGTGGCATGCTAATGCGTTTTAGACCTTTAACAGAACTTGAAAATATTTGACCTCTTTCTCCACTTATGGCCGCTGAATACAAGGCTTCCTATCACTGCAGTTTTCCCTCCTGCCTATAAAAATCAGACAATTCACTATAAGATATTAAAGTTTGTGACTACTGTCTTTAAAAAACAATTAATTGTTAATAATTAAAATCTTAGTAATATAGCTTATGTACTAAGTCCAGAATATCTGTTCTAAGCAAATAAAGCTATCAGAGCAGGAAAGGGTAGGTGGGGTTCTACAAAATGGAACATGAAGGACAGCAAGTGTTCCCAACTGCCCATTTCAATCTAAGGAAAGACACACCATTGTAACCACAAATATGGCAATATAGTCCATTAGTACGCAAAAGTAGTTAGTAGTCACTGGGGTTTGATAGCCAATTCTGAAGTTGCTTTGACAGTGAAGTAAAAGCATTCAGGCCTGTGGGTAGATTATCTCAGAAATTGGTTATTTTAAGAAGTGAAGTTTATCTGGAGCACCAGCATATGAACGGGAGTCAACGTTCATTTAAGAACGCAACTCTAGATTTCTTTTCATGGGGGACTGCCTGCAACGAAAATCCACATTTAATTCATTGCCATGATTAAGGAGAGATTTTAAAAGCTGGAGGCCTTAAAGTCTGCTAGTCAACACCAATCCTGTGTCAGTTTCAGATCCCTCCAAGTCTGCTCTCCTCCTCCTGTGACTATTCCCATATCATGGCTGCCACTTACAAGCCACAGTCCCCAAGTGAACTAGTTTAAGACAGTTTAGTCTTATTAAAACAGGACTAACACCCCAATCCAAAGGCTCGTTAAAGTGTCATACAAGAAGTTTAAGACTGTTAGTCTCAACAATAATCAACTGAAGTATTTGGACTCCAAGGGTTTGCTGTTGCTGCATTTTGTCTCAAGTGACACGTTTGGAGGGGCTTAATTATTCAGAAGTTCCAACCTATTTCATATTCCATTTTCAGTCCTAAGGGCTTAAAAGAAAAAGAAAAAAGACTGCTACTGAATGCAACTGTTGTGTATTGCAACTGAATTCGAATAACCCAGCAGATAAAATTTAGGATTATAAATTGTAGGGCATAACTTTTTACAAACTTGTCCTTAAGCTTCACTCTACATATAGTGACAAGCTGCTGTCTATAGCTACAACACCTTTATTTTTCCTAGGAGAGCATAACTCGATGTTTGGGGTTTTTTTTTAGTTACACTTGTTTAGAAAAGCACACTAATTTAGTTGCCTAAGTAAATAATCATCCCTCACACAGATGTTTATTTCCCCTTCATTTAAAATAGCAGGTGAACTTTGGGGAACAGTGGAGAGAGGGAAGGCTTAGTCTTGAAAATGTACATTTCTACCAGACCTCCAACAGTAACCAGATCAGCACCTGAAGCTGCATCTCATTGTGTTCCCTTCCTTGATTCGCCGTTCCACTTGCCCTTAATACAGCACTAATTAAATCTGTATGCTGTATATAACCTTTTCATTTGAGACTGTTTTCCGAGTACCAAAGTTTGTGACAATTACATATACATATATATGAATGAGAGAGTGTATGTTACATAGCCAGTCTCAAGTGCAACTCCTTGCAAATATTCATTATGTGAATTAAGTGGTGGCAGCTTGCTAAATACACCATAAAAGATGACCAGAGGCTACGTGGCTGGGGGAGGGGTGCCTGTTCATAACCCCAATGCAACATTAAACCCATTTCACCTTCATCAGAATGGCCTTTTCACACCAAAAAGGCCTCCCTTACGTTCTAGCCAATTAAGCTGGTCAAATTCAGAGCTTGTTATCACTGTTCTGACTCACATCCTTTCAAGGCCTGCAGCAAATGAACTTCCACCAAATCCTGCTCATCTGCATAATTCACGTTTGCATAATCTGGCTTTTCAGATCAACTAGCTAGCACTGTCTATATTTGTGTGTTTTGTGTAGCAAGTCAGAACTTTCCAAAAAAAGGAAAAGGAAAAAAGCCTTTGTGCAAGTTGGATTGACACCAAGAAAGTGTGACAAGTTTGCGAAGGTTTGGAATCTGCATTTCATCAAAAGGTTATTTCGTTAAATAAATTCTACAGTCTTTGTCACAGCTTTGCAGAAAGCAGCAGCATAACTTGTTTAAGAAATCCTGTGAAGCTGGACTTCAATGCGATTAAATCAATTTAAGTCCAGTCACTTTGACTTAGAATTGAGAGTCAGAATATGAATGATGAAGCAAAAACAACTATGTAGACAAAACCTTCCCTCACCACACTTTAAGAACTCCATATGTGTTTTAATGCCTTTAGTTCCATAGCTTAGCAAAACAGGACATCCAGAAGTCCACGTCTAAGGATGTGGCTTTCCAGAAACTGTATTTATAAAAAGCAGACTAGAGACTACAGAAGTGTGCAGGTCTAGATTCAGCCCCCGTAAAACCACTTAGGATATTTAAATGAGAGTTCCCTTCTACTGCCATCTCCCAAACTTTCCCCTTAGAGGAGCCTTCAGAAATACTTAATGGCTCTCATCATCCTGACAGCTTTGCTCATTAGCTACAAACTGCAGTTTAGGGAGGATCTGCAGTTTAGGGAGGATCTCTCCCTTAATGCACATCCCTCATGCAGGATAACAGATCTTGGCTTGTCACAGCTTCAGCTAACCAAATTAGCACCAGCTCTAATAATCAGAGCCTACATACTGGGATGTGGGACTGACAAAATGAGGAGGTGCAGAGAAAAGTAGCAAGAAAGGTTGCCAGATGGTTTACAAAAGCAGCAAGAAATTCTGCTTACTTATTCAGGATTCCAATTAAATCTGAGGGGTGGAATTCTGGATGAGAAAGCTGAAAAGTTGGCATTTTTTAAAAAGGCCATTCTATAATAATTTTTAAAAAGTAAAATCCCCTTCCCTTCATTGATGGCAATCTTAGGATTTTTTTAAAGCAATTATTGGTGTCATTTGAACTAGTTGCCCTCTTATTGTGGCACCCCTAAGTCAAACAGCTTTCCTTCAAGGTGTTTTAATCCTATCTTTTTTGTGATTTGTTTTAGACAGCTCTTCTGTATGTTCTGCAGGAAAAAAATATCTCTATACACACTGGAAGTTGAGGCAAGTGAAAGTTGTAATAATGAATGCAAAAATGAAGACATTTACGTATGAACAGGCCATTGTCACCATATAGATCACTGTACCTGACTTGCACATAGATGGAAATGAAAGTGACATGTGGCACTACTACATCTCATTACATGAGTGTGATACAGTCACATTCTGTAGCTTCTCATGGACCTCTTCACAAACCTACTGTTTGTGTCCAGAGACGACTTGCCTTGGAAACTTCAAGGCAAATTTTTCTCACTTTTACCAGTCCCACATAAATCCACTGCAAAATGCCGGCAGAGAGTTTAATTTAAAACGCGCAAGACTCTCTCCGATTTCTGCCTCTTTCTTGCACACATCTGAAGGAGGAGGAGACTTGCACCTGCCGCTTACTCTATTACATGGTCAGTTTTCCTCTTGGACCGTTATAGTTCTCCATAGGGCCTGACAGGGCAGGGTCCCCAACCCCTCCTGCTTTTACGAGAGCGGGAACAGCCAGGACATATAGCCCGGTCTTATTATGCATGTTTACTCGCAATAAGTCTCATCGAGTTCCGTGAGACTCCCTCGCGTGCTCGTAGAATTGTAGCACAACTGGCTCCAACACTAAACATACTCGGGAGAGCAAGCACTGTCGCAGGACTTGCTTCCGAGTAAATATGCATCGGATTTCCCTCGTTCGTTATTTAAACCCGAAAGATCTGGGGGGGGGAAGAGCAATATCGAGGAAGAATCTCGGCGTCTCGTTCTTCTCCGAGTTCTTGTCTCGGAAGGAACTCTGGCATTCTATCACGCCGCCAAGGCAGTTGCTTTAGAAGATTTCTAGACCAAGTAGGCACGTTTACTCGAGAAAGAGTAGAGCATTAGAGAGGAAAGGCCACCGAGGAAGTCCCAAGCCGGAACGCAAGAGGGGCGGCAGACGAGTTAGGGAAACCAGCACACAGAGCAGTTGAAATGGTCAAGGGATATGGTAGGCAGGCTCAAGCCCAAACGGAGCCCCCGACTAGGATCGCTTCGCCCTTTGGGAGCCTGACCCAAGGCCCAGCACATTGGAGTTCGCTTCTTCGCCCTAAGGCCACCCTCTCACACGAGCCCACATCCGAACACTGACACTCTTATGCGCTTACTTCTCCTTTTAAGGGGGTCCTTACATTTATTTGTAGGCCAAACAGAAGTTTGGCCTGAAAGCACAGGCTTGGCGCACACTTTTGCTCCTTTTTCAAGGAAGCCTGTTGGGAGGGGGCAGGGGAGCGACTTCGGCGTTTGTCGAGATTCGACATCTGCAGCACAGACATCTGCCGGGCTTCGCCACAAGGCCAGAAGCTGCAATGCTGCTTCTGCCCAACAGAGCTCACCGGCTTCTGCGCGCCCGAGGCGCTCCCCATCCCACGCTGCCTTTGCACGAGAGCGGAACTATAGGCGAAGAGCGCACTACGACTCGACCTGAGCGACACGTATTTGAATGTCGGGAGCAGAAGCGTATTTTCTGGCACAAATGAGAAGCCTCATTCCTGGTCTGTTATTGGGGGTGGGGGAGAGACGATCCCTTTCTGACCCTAGATCCGCGCGCGCGCGCACACACACACACACACACATTGTGGAATTAATCCCGATAGAGCTTGGTGCAACAATGACGGGAAGTGGAAGTTACCCCCAATATTGGCGAGAATGGACACGATTACATTTTTGGACCTTTGAGAAGCCACGCCGAAACCGGGCGATCAGCGTAAGAAGGCTCCAAGTTGCAGCTTCAGTTTGTGGCCCTAAGATGGAAAAGGAAATTTAAAAAAAAAAAAATTTTTTTTGACAACCGTAATGTGTTATGTCTCTATCTCAGGACAGAATCCAGAAAGTTTTTCTTTTAAAGGCATCATCCTTCACGGGTGGCAGGGGGGGTGGGCACTGAGAGCATAAAAGAGGGAGTCCCCGTTCGGAAAATTCCCTCAAACTCCTCGAGTCTATACTTGTCCAGGTGACGGGTTTATGTTGCTATCAAAGACAGCGCACCGAGATCAGGAGAACGCGTGTAACGGAAGAACAGGAGGAAAGTCTTTTGCTAGGCTTCTCGTAGGCAAAACCCAAGAGGAGTCGCCGCCTGCCCGTTACACTCGCCCGTTACACTCTTCAGCCGAGTGGCATCCTTGGGGCTGGAATGGGAAGAGAGATTCCTCCTAACCTGAACTTTCCGCTCGCAAACGAAAGATGGGAGATTCAAGCAGCAAATTGCTAGAGGAGCAGAGAGTTCCCCTAGGAACTCTAGGAATGGAGCTCAGGAAACTCCAGCCTGGTCTAGCTATCTCATTCTCTTCCACTCTACCCCAACGGTAGACGGCCCACAAGCCTGTGCATGGAGAAACATTCGTCCAGTGTCCTCCTTGTGTAGGAACTCGGGGTGGTGGAGAGGAAGACCGGGGAGTCGACGGGACTGTGGTTTTTAACCCCCCAATTTAGTAGCACCGCACTAAGCTATGGTGAGGCACCCCACCCCCAGGCCAGGCATACCTGTACCAGGTGAGCCCTCGCTCGTAGTTGCGATCAAAGAAGTGGGGTTCGGCGCCCACTGCCCGCACGTCCGGATGGACCCGCAAAAACTCCAGCAACGCCCGGGTGCCGCCCTTTTTCACGCCGATGATCACCGCCTGGGGCAGCCGCTTGGTGCCTGAGCCGTTGAAGAAACTGGAGATGGGGCTGGGGGAATCCGGGGCTACTCCGTTGTTGTTGCCGCCTCCGCCGTCATCCTCGTCTTCATCCTCGTCGTTCTCCTGATCCGGGCTCAGCTGGCCCCCCTTTGAGCCGGGCGTCCGTAGAAGCAGCAGCTTGGAGAGAGGAGGGCTATGCGCCCGCCGGGCTGGGGGCGAGGAGCCCAGCATGAGCAGCCCCGGCGCGGCGGAAGCGCACGATCCGGCGGCGCACGAGTAGACCATGCAGAGCCACAAAGCGAGCATGGTGAAGAGCAGCAACAGCAGGAGCCTCCTTCGCCCCGGCGGGAGCAGCGGCGGCGAGGCAGGGGCGCCGGGGGCATCGGGGAGGCAGCAGCCGATCAGGCGCAGCTGGCCCATAGGCGGCAGCCCGCGGGCGACAACCCCGGCACCATGGCGCAAGCGGCCCGGCCGGCGCGGCTAGCTCCGGCTTAGCAGCAGCAGCGCATCGTCGCTAGTTCGCTGGCCAGCCCTCCCGCCACCTCCCCTCCAACTCCGTCCCAAGTGCAGCTCCCGCGAGCGAGTGGCGGCCGCACAATCGCGCCTTTGCCTGCCAGGCAGGAGCACAAGAGGGCGGGGAACAGGCGCGCCTGACTGGCACCCCTCGGAGCCTATAAGAGCCGCCTGCCGCATGGTAATTAGCCCCCCTTTGTTGATCAAAGGCAGCCAATGGCGAGCCAGGCCGCCCCCATTGGGAGGGGAGCGGAGAGCTGCGGGAGGCGATTAGCCATTCTTATTGGCTAATGAGACGTTAAAGAGCCAGGGGCAAACGAAGCCGGGAGGGTTTTTTCGATGCTTGGCAAGTGGAGGAAGAGAGCCCCGCTAGGCGCCTTTGCTGCACGCTGCAGTTGAGCAGTTCTTACCAGATTGCGTTTAGAGTGGGAAAGGGACACACGCCCGCCCGCCCGGCCGTGCAATGGCCTGGAGGGACAGCGGCGGCAGTGGGGCAAAGCAAGTTCTCTGGCTAACTCGACAAAGCCTTGTTAAGAAGTGCAACTGACAATGTATCTGTCAAGGCGAGGACCATGCGGGGAGAGAGAAAGGTTAAGGCGCCTTTGAGTTTGAGGCAGCAGCCCTCTTGTAAACTCGCTACTTCCGCTCTGCTCAATCCTGCTGAGGGTAGAACCCTGTACCACCAGGATGCGATTCCGCCCTACCACCACCCCAAGTACATTGCGTGGCCAGGAGCTGTAACCTGCAACCTGAAACATAGCAGGAAGGAAGCCCCATTTGAAATCAGTGGGGCTTTCTTCTGAGTAAACATGCCCAGGCTCGAAGTGCAAGAAAGAGATTTGAGTGAGCTTCATCCCTGAACCATTCATTCATGGAACGGTGCGAGGTGGAGATTTTGATCCACCTTGGGGAAGGAAAGGAGGCAGTTCGCCTGGATTCTTCTCCATTCGGAGTACAATAGTGTGATCTTGCGGGTGTGGTACATTGGACGTGTGAAAGAGCATCACTTATAGCCTCCCGAGTAGTACAGCACTTTGTGCCACCCAGCACATCCCAAACTGCTGCAGCACTCTCTCTAGACTTGCCCTGCTTCGCACCCTGTATCCAAATATAGTCCCGTTAGCAATATCTGCCGAAGAAAAGGCCCTCTCCATCTCCATCACAAATCCATTGGGATCTATCCTTCCTTCGCTTTAGAATCCTGCTCCTCTGGCAGCAGTAATCCTCAAATTCGGAATTATATCACTCGTTGACGATAAAGCTAATAATGATGTTATTTATTATTAAAGATTAGCTAAAGGATGACGCTGTTGCTACTGTGGAGATAAAAAATCACCATGACACCAGAAATAATTTCGTTTCCAAGTCAAAGAAAATGGCGAATACGCGTAGACTTTAGAAACCGCTTTATACAGCGGGAAACAGCTCAGCGTCGGAGCCGGTGTCTCCCGCTCCGATCCTGCACATGAAGCCTGGCCCGTTTATCTGAAAGGACCTTCCTTTCTTCTTTGCAAATGTATTTCTAGTAACCGGAGCCATTTTGGAAGGGCGATATAAAAATCAAATAAATAAATAAATAAATTTCGGAGGGGGTGGGGGGGAATTGTCCCCCAAGCAATCAGGACGGTTCTACTGTTCTCTTCCATCGGCACCACCACAGCCGTCCCAGTTGCCCCCGGCGGCCCCCGCCCTCTGTGGCTCCCTCTTGGTCCACTTTGCCCTTCCCCTTCCCATCCAGATTTAATCCTTTTCCTGCCCGAGGAGTTAGGGCGGCAGGGTGCAGCTCTGCCCCTCCCTCCCGTAATGGAAAACACTCTCCTCCGCTCCGCCTCCCCCTCCCCCAGCTCCCACAAGGGACTCTTCCCGAAATAAACAAATACATACATACATACATACATACATACATACAAGGGACTCTTCAGGACAGGGACAATGATTTATGTCAGATCGGAGAGCGAGCACTTTGTGAAATGGGAGAGAGGCGGCGGGTTTGATCCTTTAGGACACCTCTGCATTCTGATCGATCTTTCCTTGCAAGTGACCGGGGAAAACAAGTGGTTCTTTTTACACTTTAGGAACATAGGAAGCTGCTATATACCGAGTCAGACTATTGGTCTATCTAGCTCACTATTGTCTTCACAGACTGGCAGCGGCTTCTCCAAGGTTGTAGGCGGGAATCTCTCTCAGCCTTATCTTGGAGAAGCCAGGGAGGGAACTTGAAACCTTCTGCTCTTCCCAGAGCGGCTCCATCCCCTGAGGGGAATATCTTACAGTGCTCTCACTTCTAGTCTCCCTTTCGTATGCAACCAGGGCGGACCCTGCTTAGCTATGGGGACAAGTCATGCTTGCTACCACAAGATCAGCTCTCCTCTCCCACACCACAACAAACTCACTCTTGCAAACTTTACACCAGGACGGTTCTTTCACCTATATGACGAGTGGGAGGGGAGGCGTTCTAAAGGGAAAAGGGAATTTTCAAGGTGGTTCGAATTATTAGGTTGGAATAAACGACAATAAGTCCCGACCCATTTACATAAGTGGGTAAGGTTGTTTTATGACTTGCGTGGAATCAGGACTACAATAAACAGCCGTGCCCTTACTTGCAGCGGATCATGACTCCCTTTCCACTCTAAACCTCCCCAGGCCAATTTATGAGACGATTCACGATGTTCCCAAGGTCATTTTCACAGTCGACAATTAAGGCTGCAATACTAATTTTAGGACGCTTGACAGAAGTAAAATCCTTTTGAAATCAGTACCCTAGAGTGTAAGAACCGTTTTCGCACCCAACGAAGTATTGTGCTCTTTATGTCTCGTGCAAAAGAATATTGGTTGACAAGAGGAAAATTACTCAAAGTAGTCCAGTTGAAATTTAAAGGACAAACTAAGCAATTTGTCTTTTTAATTTCAATGGAACTGCTCTGAGTAATTTTCTTCATCATGTCAGCCATTATTAATATGGCATAGAACGCGGGAGAGAAATCTTATGTACCTTCTTATACCATGTCACTTGTGAAGATGCACGAATAGTGGTGGGTTTCTTTTAAAAATAATAATTTCCTGCTATTGTTGTAGATGTGTGTCTAATGCGAGATAAACAGTGGAAGTGCGCCATCCTCAAACTAATAGGAGACAATACAAAAATACAAAGATGCGCTGGTGTTGTGTGAAAAAGCAAATTGATTTCGAAGGAGAGAGACCCCGATTCTAAACATTTTAGGCAGCTTGATTGCCTTCCAAGTCATGCTGGGGCGTCCCTGCTTTAATCAAAAGTTGAACTATGCTTTAGTAGCCTTTGTATCTACACCAATAATATTAGCCCTGAATTCAAACCCGCAGATCCCAATCCGTCACTGCACATCAGCGATGAAGAAATGACTTTAACACATTTCATTAAAGTGCGAATGAGCCGCTCATTAGCGAGGAGTAAACGCCACTGAGTTCTAATCGGATTTGCTCCTGTGTATGTTCAGAATGGAGGTCCAAAATAACAAAGAGGCGGAGGATGTGTGTGTGGGGAGTGATGATGTGTTAAATTAGCCCTTGATTGTTGTTACTGTGATTATTCTGGATGAACATTATTGGATTAAAATGAACGAAGGTTGGAGGCTAAAGATGAAAGAAATCGTTTTAATGCCGCCCCCCCTCCAATTCAGTGTGACTTTAATACGTCTCGGAGCTAACCAGTCCAGAACTTTTCAAACCGGGAAATAACATTTTCAGGGCTGTGGACAAGACAGAAAGATAGAAGAGAGGCGTGGACCTAGGGGGCGAACCTGGTTTTCCCTTCTCTATCTTTGGACTCTAGTTCCTATTAATAATTTGGGATGGGTTTGTTCTTATGTCCTTAGTTGGTGCTACTCAATAAGTCTCAGTTCTGAGTAAATTCATTTTTCGGTTTAAATAAGCCTACAGCTCTAAGAACACTGGAAGTAAATCCTATTGAATACAGTGGGACTTACTTCCGAGGAAGCAGGGGTAGGAGGATCCTGCGGTAGAATAATAGTGTGGGGTCCCGCGGAAACAGGCTGGCAGCCGAGCCTCACTATTAGTGAAGTTTCAGTGGGACTCAATTCGATCAATATAGGACTGATTTGGCGCTTTAAGCAGCTTCCGCTGAAATCAGAGGGCTTTCGAAAGTGAAGCCGCTGGAGATGTTCGGGAGAGCGAGTTCAAATTCCTTCACCCAGGACGACAGATCCGCCGCCGCAGAGATGCTCCCTCCCGCCAGGCCCAGCGCCTCAGAGTTCCGAACACCTCGCCGAGCTTAAAGCGGGAAAGACTTCGCGAGCGACCCTGGAGGTGCGGAAGAAGCACCCAGCACTCTCCTCCTCCCTCCCACGCGAAACCGGGAAAAGGGGGAGAGAGACTAATTGGAGAGAATGCAATCAGTGGCAGTGGGGCTTTGTCATGATAAGGGGTAAAGATTGCCCCCGCGTCTAAACAGGGCGCGGGACCTCCAAGGACTGAGGTTGCCAAAGGAGGAGAAACCTCTTGCCCGTCAGATCTCAGGCCCCTTGCTCTGAGCACCGAGGAGATATGCCAGCACTCGCCGATTCGGGTAGCTTAGGGGCCCTTGTAGGCTAGCACTCTGGTCTGCCTTCGTTAAAAAGAAGTGAGAGTAGGTAATGCCAGAATACTCTGTCCTTTTCTCTGCTCTCCCCCACCCGCCCCACCACCACAACATTCTTTCGCGACTGGGGCGAGTTTACCCCGAAATCCTGGAGTGAAATGCCCAAACCGGTCCGCTGTCTGCAGTGTGGAAATCGAAGTGAATTCAAGTCGGAGTCTGCTCAAACAAAACGGCTCCTCCAGGTTTCCTGGAAGGGGCTGGGTGGGGTGGAATAAGGGGGCGAAAAGGACAGCTATGTGGGGGAAAGTGCAAAGAACACTAAACTAGGCTGGAGAGGAGATTCAGTTTCCTCTAGTCCGAATTTGTGGTTGCAAAACGGAAAAGAAGACGTCTCCCCAAGGCTGCAGACTAGAGGAAGAACGCAGATATGCGCCCCCTACCAATCCTCCGTGAGCAGGGGAATAAAGTGATTTTTTGGGTCGCCGCCTAAACCTGGGTGTGGGGTGGGTGGGGAGGAGAACCGACTGAACTGACAAAGCTGGTAATTGTGAACAGATTCTCTCGAATGAAACTCCCAGTAATTTGTAGTCTTCTCAAAATCTTTCCAATTAGATGATTTCAGTCTTGGAAAGAAATTAAAACAACCCACACTGAAGTTAAGAAAACATTTCTCGATTCTTCCCTGTTCCCTCACCTCAATAACGCTCATCAATCTTTCGCTTAATTTAACTCAATTCTCAAGATGCCCCCAAGGTGTTCCTTATTTTCACATTAGTCGGAATCCTCAATGCGTTAAGCCGTCTCTAAATCCCATTGATCTCAATTGGATAGACTTTTGAGTAATGACGATCAGGACTGCAGCTCGTATTTCCCTCCCCCCTTGACCCCCCAATGGATGTCTTTTTTTTTAAAACCAACCTATTTCTAAATACCATTTAGAAACCACGAAACAGCCTGTATTTTTTCTTTTGCAGGATGCAAGAGATTAGTATTTCAGCTTTCTCAGGAACTTGACAATAAGCTGAGAAAGAGAGAGTATCTCCACTCAGGAACACAGGAACACAGGAAACTGCCATATACTGAGTCAGACCATTGGTCTATCTAGCTCAGTATTGTCTTCACAGACTGGCAGCGGCTTCTCCAAGGTTGCACTCAAAGAACACAAAGGATTGGGAATTAGAAGTCCAGAAGATCTGGATTGATTCTCTCAAAATTAAAACATCAAGAAAAGATGGGGGGAGCTCCGATCTTTCCTTGGTTCAACCTGCACGTCTTGACCACTCTTAAGGACGAAAACCGCGGGACTCCTTCCCTAGTCCTACCCCTCCCCTTCTGGGTGGAAAATCTAACTTTGGTTTCTTGGGTTTTTCTAAGGAAAAAGACTGACAATCCCCCTCTCCTCGTCCCCATTGTTTTAAATGTTAAGGTTTTTTTAATTCAGCTCCCGTGGAAAACTTTTGAGTGGGTTGGGGGGGAGAGGTAGGGGGGGTTTGATGTGCGAATATATATAAATGAATTGTGGGTATGTATCTTTAAAAGTGTTTCTGAACCAGGAGAATGGGCGCGTGGGCGCGCGGGCGTACGTGTGAATGAAAGTGCCTGCATGGGTGAGAAGCGTCTGGTATTATTTTGCGCGGGATCAACTGAAACGGCGCAGCGAGAATGCGTGACTATCCAGTGGGCAAGTGACAGAAAGAGGACCGGTACCTAGCAACCCAATTAAGTGGGCATTGCCTGGCACCCGAGGCGATTACATTTCTTTGTCAGTTAAATCCCACTGACTTCATTGGATCTCGGTTCTGCGACCCCTAAAGCCATTTAGTGGGACATGTGCCTGTTTATCCCACCGAGTAGAATGGGGCTTCTTACTCCCATGTCAGTGTGTGCAGAGGACAGAATTAAATATGCGTACGGATCTGTCCGCTTCGGGCTTATTTATTACCACTAGTGTCCGATCCGAACCGTATTTCTTTGTGGCGGCCCGACTGCAAGACCATTGCCCTGGAAGTAAGTCCCAAAGCGTTTCCAGCAGAGTTTACTCCCAAGTACGTCTGGGATTGCAGCTCAGCTCAAAGTCAACAGGTTCGGACGGGACTTGTTTTTGAAGGATCTCAGTGGCGTTCTTAACACTCAGATCCTAAACTCTTTGGTGAAAATCGTTGGACACATTTCGTCTCCATTAAGCAGCTTTCGTCTTCATCTTTCCAGCGGCGCGAATCTGGCTACTCGTCTGTTTGGAGGTTTCCGTGTGCACGTCTGAACGATGTGTCCTAATGCCTGGTGATGTACTGGAGCCATTCGACCTGGGGCTTTGGTCTAAGGCCGCCTTTCAAGACGACCCACAAGGCAGTTTACAGCATGAGCATATAGACCTCGACGAGTTTGTGTCCAAATCATTTAGTGTCCCGAAGCAGAGAAAATCACACAGACACCCCCCAGTCCCAGAACGGTTTCTGCGAGCAAGACCAACCACCACCCCCCCACACACACGTATTTTCCTCCAGAGCGACAGGAGGAAGCGAGGGAGGGGCGCTCTGGACCAGGCCTCCCGTCGTGTGTGTGTGGTGTATGAGAGTTCCAGCCTTACAGATCAGCAGCTGGTTGCTGGGCTTTCTTTCCCGGCAGAGAAGCCAAACCCAGCCCAGTCGTCCAGTGTTTTGTAGCCTCGCCTGGGGAAGGGAGGGGAAAAAATATTTTGAAGTAAGCCTGCAGGTGCAGTTCCTTAGGAACCGACCATTTTGGCAGTCCTTTTGACTTCTCCTCTTCCTTCCAGGCAAGGGTATGATTTATGGCCAAAGACCCCAGGCTCCACTGCAAAGAAAGCCTCTGCCGCGCAGACAATACATCGACGATGTCTTTTCGGAGGCTTGGAGGGCGCATATTGTCACCCTTTCATGCTCTGAGGACGTGCACACGTTGAAGAGGAATGCACGCATGTTCATCTTCACTGTCCTTCCCACCACCAGTCCTACGAAAGCCCTACTTAATTTCTTTCTTTAGAAACTGACCATTCTCAGTTACAGGTGGTTTAAAACCAGTGAATGGATGGACACTTCCAAATGTGTAAACCAATCATTGCTTTCCCCCTTTGAGTTGCAAGCAGGATTATATTACTACGTCCACACCAGTGTGTTTTTATGCCTGCTTTTGCATTATCCAAAAAGCTTATCACCGAAGAAAAAAGATGGAACAGTGGTGCTAAAAACAGTCCACATCTGCATTTGTTGCACAACTGTACTGCTGTGGTGTTGGGTGTTTTTTTAAGACAGAAAGACTCCATTAATTCATTTGATGACTTAAGCATGGGGGAAATGCAAGCTATGGATGGATGAGGCCGGGGCTCATAGCTCACTGGTTGCTTTGCATGCAGAAGGTCCCAGGTTCAATCCCTGGCATCTCCAGGTAGGACTGGAGAATCACAGTCAGTGTAGACAATATTGAGTAAGATGGACCAATGGTCTGACTCAGTATAAGGCAGTGTCCACCTATGTTGAACCCCCAGGAGGAGTCTATGAACAAAGGGTGACAATCCTGAACCTAAACACTTGATCTGAAAGTGGCCTGACTGTGATAACTTGTTCAGCTACTCTGTTTCAGGAATTCTCAAACTTTGATCCCTACGGTGTAGTTGAACTACATCTCCCATCATCCCTAGCCCCAATAGCTTACAGTCATTGTGGCTGGGAATGTAGGCTTTTTCGTCCAATAACATCTGTGGACCCAAGTTTGAGGGAAAACATGGACTTAGGCCATGGACAAGCAGGGGAGGGGAGCCATGAGGGCAGGGGTGCCGATCAGTCTTTAGGACCCAGAAATGCTTGGATCTTCAAAGGATCCATCTCAGTTAATTCCACAGAATAACCAATTCATGGAGTCTTTTCTTCAAATGTTTTTCCTTTTGCTATGTTCCTTTGCTCAGTTGTATCACTCTCATTGACAATAATGGCCAGGCAGGTTATTCACTTATCAGAAAGATAAATCAAGTAAAACTATTAGGAACATAGGAAGCTGCCTTCTACTGAGTCAGACCATTGGTCCATCTAGCTCAGTATTGCCTAAACAGACTGGCAGCGGCTTCTCCAAGGTTGCAGTCAGGAGTCTCTCTCAGCTCTATCTTGGAGATGCCAGGGAGGGAACTTGGAACCATCTGTTCTTCCCAGAGCGGACCCATCCCCTGAGAGGAATATCTTACAGTGCTCACATGTGGTCTCTCATTCAAATGCTACCAGGGTGGACCCTGCTTAGCTAAGGGGACAAGTCATTCTTGCAACCACAAGACCAGCTCTCCTCCCTGAATAATAAACATTATTTGTTAGGAACATAGGAAGCTGCCATATACTGAGTCAGACCATCTTGCTCAGTATTGTCTACACACAGGCAGCAGCTTCTCCAAGGTTGCAGGCAGGAATCTCTCTCAGCCCTATCTTGGAGATGCCAGGGAAGGAACCTGGAACCTAGATGCTCTTCCCAGAGTGGCTCCATCCCCAAAGGGGAATATCTTACAATGTTCACACTTCTAGTCTCCCTTTCATAAGCAACCAGAGTGGACCCTGCTTAGCTAAGGGGACAAGTCATTCTTGCTACCGCAAGACCAGCTCTCTTCCATGGATATCACTTCAGACTGCCTGTGGGAGAGATGTGTGAGTTTAAATGTTCTTCCATCAACATTTCCCTGCAGACAAAACTAGTAGAGTGTAATGGAGATGTGCTCATCAAAATCCTCTCTCTGTTAACAATCTGTTTTTCTGTGTCAAGAAAAAAGGTTACTCCACTCCCATGAAAGAGCATCCATTCTGAAGTATTACAGTCCAGGAAAACCTGTACCACCTAATTTTTCTGTTTGTATACACTGTCCCTTAATAATCACCAAACTCAGTACTATCAAGGGATGGGGAGTGAAGTATAGGATCTGTGTATTCAATCCAAGTTCAGGTCTGATGCCCAAAGGCACACTGAAATAATGTGAGGCTGCAGCCCTGAACACAGTCATGGGTAAGTCTCAATGAAGTCTAAGTGGGATTTGTTTCTGAGTAAAGATGCCTAGGGAGCGTGCTACAAATTGGTTATTTACCAGCTCTGCTTGATGACTTGAGAAGCAAAGTGGACAGAGCAGCACCAGACTTTATGCAGTCATTGTGTTTGCTGGAGGTATACTATAAAGAGTGTGCAAGATTTGATATTGTTGCTATTTTCATTTTTGTTCTTTGCTATTTTGCTCTTGTCAACGTCATTTTACTGCAGCCCCCATTCATTCTGTGACAAATGGCCATTTTTCATTCCCTGTTCATTTGGGAGGAAGGAACTTACCTTGTAGCATGTGATAAGCACTTTTCTCTCCCCCCCCCCCGCAACACACACACTTTCTTAATGATTTAAAGTTGAAAAGGAGCAGTAGAGCTCTTTTTGGTGGCTGCCTTCAGTGGCAGCCATGGTTTTCCCCAGAAGGCCTCAAATGTTGAATTGGTCTGGGGCAATGTGAGGAAAAAACATGGCTGCTACCAAAAAACAAAAACAAAACCCAACCACGGATGCTGCTGCAAAATGTCCCTCACCCCACCCTAAATGCTCAAATGTTGTGTTGGTTCACAGTGTTGTGACGGGACAAGTGTGACTGTCTTCGCTCCTCTAGTCCATAAGTCAACTCAGTGCAGGAAATTTAGCACCAATAGATGGCTGTCCAACTTCTGCTTGTAGACAGAACTCACTTGTTAATGGTTTCATTGTCAAGCTTTTCTTACCAGCCACATCCAGACTAACAAAGTGCTGGTACAGTGATGGTGTGATGGTGCTATGGGGAGGTGTGATTTTCGTTGATCTCCTGTTCCCTCAGAAACTGATTGTGACTCCAAGTAACATGTCCCTGAAGATCATGCAGCCCCTGGGGACATACATCTGGTGGTGTGGGGCATTTCTGAAGGAAGTAGAGATAGGAGAAAATCACACACACACTCTCTCTCCATGTTGCACACCTCTCTGCAGCAAGGGTATGTTTTCCCCTTGCATTAATGCTTCCTTAGTTAAGATATCAGTTATTGTTCTGTATAGATTTCCCAACCAGTGCTATTGTTAGGCCCAAACCAATGCTTTGATATTTTAGAGAGGACAAGGGTGATGGAAATAAGTCAGGTCCTATTATAAAAATGATTGCCAACCTTAATGTAACGCCCTGGGCCATTTTTGGAAGGGCAGTATAGAAATCAAATCAAATCAAATCCATACATACATACATACCTCTATGGATGACATGTTTAGCTTACTTTCCAAAGGAAGGAATGCTTATGAGAGCACCATGTTCATGTATCTGAGTCTATGTGTGTGTTTCTTATAAAGTCTGTGTTTATAGACCAATACAAACCAAATTTATAGTATATGGGAGTGGAAGCCTAGGGGATCCTGATGGGATATTTTTATTTCTGTCTGCCATCTTGGTTCTGAATGGCAGACACAAAGATATAAGTGCCATTGTTGCCATGTTCACCTGTCTTGATTGCACCCCTCATCAAATACAGGCTTTTCACAGTAACTGTATTATTGTTTCTGCTGCTGGTTGACCCTCGCCTGATTACAATCCTCCAATTAAAGAAAGAAGAGATGGAAAATTCTGACAAGGCATTCTTGGTGCCCCCTGGTCATTAGTCCAATCACAAGGGACTAGGAAATACTGCTCTGTGAGGCACTGCCCCTGAGTATACACAGAGTGCATCAGAACAGGTGAAGCATATGCTAATTAAAACAGAGCTCAGTCATATTAAGATTGGAATGCAGCCTATTTCTCTTAACAAGCAAGCTCATAGATAAGCCAATAAACTAAGGTAAAGCACTCTCCCTCCGATAAGAACTTTAGGGTTGATTGGCATGAGTCATACTGAAATTTGTGCCTCCCTCCACATTTCTTATATCGCTCTTCAATTTCCTTTGAGCTACTTTGAAGCTATAAAGACCCTCTCTTGCCACCGCACATTGGAGGGGATGGGGACGTGCAACTTGGAGGGAAAAGGTATATTGAAGATTTTGGAGAAAAGCACACTGCTTATTCTGCTGTTGCCACCATCCCAAAGGCATCTCATCTTTTGCCAGTGCACATAAAGGTTTGTTCTCTTGCACTGGGGCATTTTTAGCTTTTTCTCTTTCCCTCTTCCCTGGGAGAACCTTTGGAGTGTGTACGTGTGCGTACGTGTGTACGTACACACACACACACACACAGAAACCAGAGCTCAGTCCTTGTGAGGCACACTGCCTTGTCCTGTGGCCCAGAGTCTCTCTGCTCAGCCCCCTCCTTCCACAAAGGAAGCCTGCAGCTGCAACCTATGGAACCCATTTCATTGACCTATGAACAGGCAAGTATAGATAAAAAGAAAGACAGCAGTCACCAGGTGAGAGATTCAGCATATAGGTGCTTATATGCGAATGCCAGAAGCCTCCAAGCCAAGATGGGTGAGCTGCAGTGCTTGGTTGCTAACGCAGGAACAGACATAGTGGGCATAACAGAAACATGGTGGGACTGTGAGAACCAGTGGAACACAATTATCCCTGGATATAAACTCTATAGAAAGGACAGGGAGGGGTGCCTTGGAGGTGAAGTAGCACTGTATGTTAAAGAAGGCATAGAATCTAACAAAGTAGAAAAGCTAGTGGACCGAAGTCCTCTACAGAAACCCTGTGGGTGACAATATAAGGCCTGAAAGGGAACGTGCTAGTGGGGACGTGCTATCGCCCTCTTCATCAAAACGCTGACAGTGACTGGGAGTTGCAGCAGGAAATCAGGGAGGCGTCAAGGAGAGGCAGGGCTGTGATAATGGGTGACTTCAATTACCCACACATAGATTGGGTAAATTCACAGTAAGGTAATGACAGAAAGGTCAAATTTCTAGATACGCTGAATGACTGTACCCTAGAACAGTTGGTCTGGGAACCAACCAGAGAGAAGGTGACCTTGGACCTAATTCTGAGTGGCACCCAGGACCTGGTGCATGATGTCAGTGTCATCGACTCTTTAGGGAACAGTGACCACAGTGCGATCAAATTCAGCATACATGCGGGGAGAGAATCACCAAGGACGTCTAACACAGCCATTTTGCATTTCAGAAGAGGAAACTTCTCCAAAATGAGGAGTATGGTGAAAATAAAGCTGAAAGGGAAAATCAGGAGAGTCACTTTGCTCCAGAATGCATGGAGTTTACTCAGAACAGCAATACTAGAAGCCCAGTTAGATTGTATACCCAAAAGGAGGAAAGGTACCACTAAGCCCAGGAGGATGCCAGCATGGCTAACAGGTACCATCAAAGGAAGTCATAAAAGGGAAGAAGACCTCCTTCCAAAATTGGAAGGCATGTCCAAATGAAGAGAACAGAAAGGAACACAAACTCTGGCAAAAGAAATGCAAGGTGACAATAAGGGAGGCAAAAAGAGAGTTTGAGGAACACTTAGCTAGAAGTATCAAGGGAATATCAAAAGGTATCAAGGGAATATCAAAAAATATCAAGGGAATATCAAAAGGTGTCCAGATTATTTAAATATATCAGAAGCAGGAAACCTGCCAGGGAGGAGGTTGGACCCTTAGACAATGAGGCAGTGAAAGGGATTATTAAAGAGGATATGGAGGTCACAAAGAAGCTAAACGAGTTCTTTGCATCCGTCTTCACAGCAGAGGATACTGAGCATATACCTGTTCCTGAAACAGGCTTTTCAGGGATGGAGGCTAAAGAACTGAGTCAGATAGAAGTGACAAGAGATGATGTTTTTAGATTGTGAGCCCTCTGGGGACAGGGATCCATCTTATTTTTTTTATTATTTCTCTGTGTAAACCACCCTGAGCCGTTTTTGGAAGGGCGGTATAGAAATCGAATAGATGATGATGTTGATGATGATGATGATGATGATGATGATGATGATGTTCTAAACTGTCTGGAAAAACTAAAAACAAACAAATCATCCATCCAAGAGTCCTCAAAGAACTCAAATGTGAAATTGCCGACCTCCTTGCTAAAATATATAATTTATCCCTGCAATCGGGCTCTGTACCGGAGGACTGGAAAGTAGCAAATGCAACACCATTTTTCAAAAAGGGATCCAGGGGTGATCTGGGAAAGTACAGGCTGGTTAGCTTAACATCCGTTCCAGGCAAATTGATGGAAAGGATAAAATGGTAAATCACATAGAAGAACATGCCCTGCGGGGAGTGAACCAGCATGCCTTCTGCAAAGGTAAATCTTGCCTCACAAACCTTTTGGAGTTCTTTGAGAGTGTCAACAAGTGTGTGGATCAAGGTGATCCAGTTGACATAATATACCTGGACTTCCAAAAAGCTTTTGACAAAGTTCCTCATCAAAGACGCCTGAGGAAACTTAGAAGTCATGGGATAAGAGGGCAAGTACATGTGTGGATTGCTAACTGGTTGAAAGACAGGAAACAGAGGGTAGGTATAAATGGAGAGTTTTCACAATGGAGGGAAGTAAGAAGTGGGGTCCCCCAGGGATCTGTACTGGGACCGGTGCTTTTTAATTTATTCATAAATGATCTAGAAGCAGGGGTAAGCAGCAAGATGTCAAGATCTGCAGATGATACCAAACTCTTTCGGGTAGTGAAATCTAAAACGGATTGTGAGGAGCTCCAAAAGGATCTCTCCAAAATGGGTGAGTGGGCGACAAAGTGGCAAATGCGGTTCAATGTTGGCAAGTGTAAAGAGATGCACATTGGGATGAAGAACCCCAACTTCAAGTATATGCTGATGGGATCCAAGCTGCCGGTGACGGACCAGGAGAGGGATCTTGGGGTCGTGGTGGACAGCTCATTGAAAGTGTCGACTCAATGTGCAGCAGCTGTGAAAAAGGTCAATTCCATGCTGGGGATCATTAGGAAGGGGGTTGAAAATAAAACTGCTAACAGTATAACACCCTTATACAAAACTATGATGCGGCCACACCTGGAGTACTGTGTATAATTCTGGTCACCACATCTAAAGAAGGACATTGTAGAACTGGAAAAGGTGCAGAAGAGGGCAACCAAGATGATCAGGGGCCTAGAGCACCTTTCTTAGGAGGCAAGGCTAAACCACCTGGGGCTATTTAGTTTAGAAAAAAGATGACTGCAGGGAAACATGATAGAGGTCTATACAATCATGCATGGTGTGGAGAAAGTGGATGGAGAGAAATTCTTCTCCCTCTCTCATAACACTAGAACCAGGGGTCATCCCATGAAATTGATTGCCAGGAAATCTAGGACCAACAAACGGAAATACTTTTTCACACAACACATAATCAACTTGTGGAATTTTCTGACACAACATGTGGTGACAGCCAACAACCTGGAAGGCTTAAGAAGGGTTTGGATAACTTCATGGAGGAGAGGTCTATCATCGGCTACTAGTTGGAGGGCTATAGGCCACCTCCAGCCTCAAAGGCAGGATGCCTCTGAGAACCAGTTGCAGGGGAGTAACAGCAGGAGAGAGGGCATGCCCTCAACTCCTGCCTGTGGCTTCCAGTGGCATCTGGTGGGCCACTGTGTGAAACAGGATACTGGTCTAGATGGGCCTTGGGCCTGATCCAGCAGGGCTGTTCTTATGTTCTGATCTGTCCCCAATCCCACTTTCTCTCTCCCTCTCCCTTCCTATTGCACACAACTCTATCCCCTCCACCACAGCGCGTGTATTAGAGGCAACTCTCTACCATTCTCAGAGCATTAAACCCTTAAGAGAAGAGCATTACAAGCAACTCTCTTGTAATTCTCAAGAGACTGCAAGGGCTATTCTCTCGCCCTTGCTGTTCAATATTTATATGCGGCCACTAGCAAAGCTGGTGAAGAGTTTTGGGCTAGGGTGCCACCAATATGTGGATGACACCCAGCTTTTTCTGCTGATGGATGGCAGGGCTGAGGACATCATAGCCCAGCTGACCAGGTATTTGGAGGTGGTCGCAGACTGGCTGAGGCAAAGTCGTCTACGGCTTAATCCAGATAAGACTGAAGTTCTGTGGCTGGGCCCGAAGAGGTCAAGGGGGAGTTTTCAGTTACTGACCCTTGATAGTGCTTGTTTGATACCTCAGCCTACAGTGAAGAGCCTGGGCATGATTCTTGATGCCTCTTTGAATATGGAGGCTCAGGTCATGGAGGTCACTCGAAAGGCCTTCTTTCAGTTACGCCAAATACGGCGGCTGGCCCCCTATCTGTGCTCTCCGGACTTGGCCACTGTGATCCATGCATCGGTCACTTCCAGGTTAGATTATTTCAACTCACATTTCAATGTGGGGCTGCCACTGTGCCTAACTTGGAGATTGCAACTGGTGCAGAATGCAGCGGCCAAGGTCCTTACTAAGGCACCTTGGCGAGCACATGTGACACCTTTGCTCGCTCAGTTGCACTGGTTGCCGGTTGAGTCCCAGGTTAAGTTTGAGGTATTAACATTAACATTTAAAGCCCTACACGGTACTGGCCCTCCATATCTCCAAGACTGCATGGTTCGATATGTCCCTCGCCGGGTCCTGAGATCAGCCACAAGTAATGCCTTGGTGATCCCGGGTTCTAGGGATATTAAATTGCAGTCAGTGAGAGCCAGAACCTTCTCAGTGGTGGCCCCAACTCTATGGAACGGTCTCCTGGATAATATCAGAGCTCTCCATGATCTGTTGGCCTTTTGTAAGGTATGTAAGACTGAAATGTTCTGCTGGGTGTGCGGTCACTGAGATAGCTGGTCATAGAGTGATCTTGCAATCCTCGGTTATTATGTCATTTGGAATGAGATTGTGGTTTATGAGGAATGAGATTGTGGTTTATGAGGAATGTCATGTGGAATGGGATTGTGGTTTATGAGGTTATGTAAGATATATGTTTATGAATTTGTGGTGTTGTATATGTTTGCTTGTAAGCCTCCCTGAGTCCTATGGGAGTAGGGCAACATATAAATCTAAACAAACAAATAAACAAACTCTGCCAAGGTGAACTAACTACTGCTTTTCACTTGTAAATCTCTTTTCTTCAATAAAACTCAGCTGTGCTTGCAAAAATGTGTCTGAACTCTGTTGTGCCTTTCTGAATGTCCTAACACAGGTGTGTCCTCTCCACAGTCATCTTTCCCAATACCTTGGTTTATAATTTGACTGCATGCAGGTTTGCACCAGTTTGAGGTAACTTCCCCACATTGAGCCAAAACACAGTCACATAGGGTTGTAACTACCACACTTTAGAGCAAAGCTGGCAACATCATACCTTTAGAACTCATGTGTTTATAATCTGACACGATCTGGGAGGGTGTCTTGAGTAAGATATTTTCATTTCAATTCACCACCCTGTTTTAAAATGGCGACTACTCAAAGAATATGTACCCCTTAAGAACTCATGTTTACAGTCCAATACAAACCAAATTTGCAGCACACAGGAAGGTGTCCTAGACAATCCTAGTGGGCATTTTTCTCTGTCTGCCATCTTGAAACAATATGGTGGCCACTCAGATTATAAACACCAACAAATGTGTTTATATTCTGATCCAAACCAAATCCACAGCACATAGGAAGGAGGTCTTGAGTATATTGACAGGGATATTTTCATTACAAATCCTCATTTTGAAAACAGGAGTCATGCATATTGTAAGTACCTCCCTTTTAAAATCATATCCGGTGGAAAACAGTGGGCAAAACAATCAAATTTCCAGGAATGATAATCAAATGTTATCAAATGGATTTCATTCTAAACCTTTAATTGATTTAGATGTTGAAATAAATGAAAAGTAGGCTCCATTAGTTCTGCTTAGTTGTCTGGTGGTTTTCTGGTTGTAATAAGAAAATAATAGTTTGAAAGCAGATAATGCTTATAGTAAGAATAAAGACTTAAAGCCATCAGCAATAATGGAATTGTTTGCAAACAGTGGCCAAGTTCCATGATATAATTGCAACTTCTGTTTTGGGATGTTTGTGCTGCTGTGTGAAAACTGTATACAAATATTGTGTACTTTGTAAACTGTTTACATTGTTACCAAAGGCTCCCAGTTTCAATGCAACTTGACTGGCAGTTTCAGCATCAAACTGAATGTGATCCACTTGAATTATACTTGGTGACCATTCCAGAGATGCAGAGCTAGAGTGGATGGCTCACAGTCTTCATGGCTATTCCAAGCCAATGACAGCTTTTAGTTCCATACCAGAAGTTCAGGCTATGTGTCACTTAATATCTTTCTTAGCTCTATGGTTGCAAGAGTCACTTTGTAGAGCAATTTAAAGCAGCCTTCATTGGCTGGCTGGAATGTGTAAATCAATTTTGAAATATTGCCATGTCCAGCCAAAGTGAATCCTTCTAATGTTGTAACACAACTCCTTTCTCTGCATTTCATTGGCTGATTCGGTTGGGGTGTGTGTTCTTATTCTTTATCATAAACACCAAGTCAGTTCCATCTCTTCTCCCAAGAAACCGGAAGTCATTAGGAATCCCGCCCCCCCCCGACCCTCAAATTTTAATACCCCTTTCTGCAAACACTGTTCTTTGCTGGCTCAAAGCCATTTGTCCTGAATGGGGAAGAGTGTTTTCAAGCACTCTAAGGAGAGATGAGTAGGAGTGACGTGATAGAGCCGAGTAAAGAAAAAATGTGGGCTGGATGTCAAAGGAAGTTTTTTAGTGAGATGGATAGAGTGTGGACGTTGCCCAAGGGAAGGGGTAGAAATCAAATGGCTGGAATATTTAAAACAGCCCCGGAGAACAGAAGGACACAGAACAATTGTAGTCAGTCAAAGAAGGAAGACTTAACTTGATAGTAAAAATATTCCTGTCTTTAATTTCCATCTCCCTTTTTCGAGCACAAAAGCTTGGTGTTCACATTTCAGAGTCAAAAGGAACATTTTAAAATAAACCTTTTGTGGAGATTGGTTTAATTGAATTGGTGATCTTCAATCTTTAATTGAACTGGTGATATATTTAGAAACCACTTATTGGGAGAAGCAGATACAGCACAATGAATGGGACTTCTTCAGAACTGTACCCAAGGTTTGTAGTCCATTGCATATCCAAAGTGAAATAAGAACAAATGTCATCATTAGAGAGTAAGTCCCATTGAAAAGGAACTTATTTTGAAGTAAATATGCATAGAGTCAAACTGCTAGGCTGCCATCCCTATGCACACTTCCTTGGGCGTAAGTCTAAATTAAATTTTGTGGGACTGGCTTTGAAGTGAACATGCAAAGAATAATAGGATTAATTCAGGAAAGTATTGCTGTCCTTTTTGTTGTTGTTTGTTTTGGTCCATAGGCATAATCTAAGGCTGCAGTCCTATGCACACTTACTTGGAAACGAATCTCATTGGTACAGCTAACTTTTGAGTCCACTTATACAGGATTGTGTGGCGTGCATGGTTTCACACAAGGCTAAAACAGTGTTTGCTTAAATGTCTGGTATGCAAATACTGTCCATAATGTACTTTTGATTTTAAAATAATTCTCCAATTTCTGTCACTCAGGAATATATTTATGGGTGGCACAGAGCACTTCAGAGGGAAAGGAAGATTGGCAAAAATTGCTGTCACATAAGCACTTATGCTGCTTTAGTATGAAATGCAGGCACCTCACACACACTCAAAGGTGCACCTAGGTAATTTTGGAGCCTGGACCTAAAGGCCTTTGGAGGGCCCCGCTCCCCTGCAAATTAAGCATCATCATGCTCAGCTGGGTGACCACACCACCCAAGACAGACTAAAGAGGATTTACGGGGCCCCAGGGGCTGTGGAGGCCCTGGACTTTGGCCCAGAAGTCCAGGGGTAAGAGCGCCTCTGCACACATTTCCTTTGTTACATGCGCACTGCATTAGGATATCAGCCACTGACTTCATCTGTAGAACTAAGAATGCATTCCTATGCACACTTACCTGGGAATAAGCCCCAATGAATGCAGTGGGACTTACTTCTGAATAAACTTGCTTGGATAGCACTGTTAGCCTCAGGTAAGTGTGCATAGGATTGTATCCTGAACATGATATATATGAAGATGTCCTAGCAGCACATGATGAACTGAACGATTTTCTATTCATTCACCACCCCTATTCATATTTTGCCTGATACTAATACAATGTTTTAATAAGCATATAACAGGCCAACGCTGCGTGCCCTTTTTGTCGCAATGTTTGCCAGTTTCAGTCTGTCTTGGCTTTGGAATTTGCCAGCAGTGAACAAACGAACACAGCTTCATCTCATTGGCATCACCAAGTTTAAATGCTCCACCGCCAGCAACCTCCTGCTTTGCACATTTCCCAGATAATTACAGATTAGAACAGGCTAATTTTTATTTTTGCAAAGCAGCCGGAGATCTATGTTTGTTATTATTGTCTCCTAGGTTGCCACTTGCATAAATACATATGTAAAGCCCTTTGATCTGCAGGCATAATGACAGAGATTTATCAAATGTTTGCCTTTTTCTGTCTCCTTAAAAAGCTTGATTTATGGAGTGCAATCTCTGCCGCCCTTCCTCTCTTGAAATATGAAGTGTTCATGAATAGCTAAGGTAATATTTAATATCCTCCCCAAGAAGCCTTTGCACTTCCTAACAAATGAACTACAACCTAACCAAATGGCTCACATCTGTTTAGCCTCCTCTCTTTTTAACTAAACAAATTAGCATTAGAATACCTGGGAGACAACATACAAAGTCCCCTTTCTAGATGACAGAACACAGACAATTATTAGCAAGGGGGAAATGGTACTGAAAAGCTCTGGCCTGACTTCAGCAGATGTTTTCACATCTCCTGTAGTGTCCCTGAATGAGTCGTACTCCAGCGGACACACTGCCATAGTCTTTTGAAGTGGGCCAGGGAATCCATTCACAGACCTCCTCTGAATGGAACTTGCTTGCTTAAATGTTTCCTTTAAAAGCCCTGTCTGCTAGGCTAGTGTTTTCCTGTTAAGGGGCTTTTTTTTTTTAAAAAAAAGTGTCCCTCCCTCTTACTAAACATTTAAATCTGTGTCTAGCAAACAAAAGCTTTATCAAACCATATTTGGGTGGCAATTAAAAACCAATGACACTGTATGTGCACCTGATTTAAATGCCTATCAAACATATCCTTTCCCCCACGGGATCCATAAAACCTAGCTGCCAGCGCACAGAACCACAGAGTTGATTTTATCTAGACTCCTCCTGTTTCACAAAAGTCAAAACTGAGATTTCAGAACTTTCATGAGCAACTTGTTTTATTGCCTAACTCCTCTGACAGTTAGGAAGCATTTCCACAGCCTCATCTATACGCAACCTTCTGCTGTGCTGGGGAAGGCAGTAGAGCATCTACCTTATCCCCCATATGATCCAGCATCGATCCTAGCCATGTGGTGTGTACACTCACATTACTGGCACTGCCACGAGCTGCATGGCATTCTGGAGGCCTGGAAAATGTGTCCTGGCCTCCAGCTATCCCACAGTGCACCATGCAATCAGCACGGTGCATTGAGGAATTCCCCCATGAGTCAGGTGCTCTAGGCACCTGGCTCTGTGTCTGCATGCAGCCTAAGCATTCACATAACCCTGTACCTGGGTAAAGGGCACCAGGTAAAAGGTTGAATTATATTCCCAGGCTACCTGGGGAGGCAGCGCCAGTATCGGCCTCAATCCCAACATTTCACAAGAGCAGTTCTACCCAGGTGGGGGTGCCTAAGCCTAGGTAGGGCTGTTTGTGTGAACAGCCTCTATATCTAATCTGCTGAAAGAAGAATCCACAATTGTTTTGGTTCCCTATGACCTATTTCTCACTGAGAGATAAAACCCTGATTTGATTGTATCACTTCTGGCTGTAGACGAGGGCTCACTTGGTACAATGCTCCCTCATGAAGAAACAAATATTTCTATACATGCAGCAATTAGCATGTCAGGGAGAAGGCTGAGCTGGAGCCCGTCTCCTGATATTTAAAGTGGTTCAAGTGAGTTTTGGGGCTGGGTTTTCTGGAACAAGTAAGTTAGGAGAAACCAAGATTGGTGGGTTGGAATGTTGTGACCAGCCTATCCAAACCAAGAAAGGATGTAGACACTGGCCCAGGGATGGGAGGGGGGAGTGCGTGCTCCCAGGAGAGGGAGGTTGTATAGAGTTGGGCTGCAATGGAGGCTCCATACAATATCTGAATCTGCCTTACATTTTCTATGTGGAGAACAGTTTTTATATAGAGGGACATTTAAAGTGAGTCCCCCCCACCTGGCACAGGCTTAACCCCTCAGTAAGAAATCAGTCTGAGCGAGCAACTATTCCTTGTTGTTTCCCCCCATCTTCTTCTAGGTACTGGAGAACTGTGATCATCTCTCTCCAACTTCCCTTCTTTCTTCTAGGCTCACCTAGAAGACAAGTATCGTTGGTTTTCCTTCTGTGACATGCTTTGTTGTTTCTCTCTTCCAGAATTCTTTTCAGCTTAGTTTGATTCTTCTTAAAAAGCAGTGACCACAACTGGACACCATATTGCACTTGAGACCAAACCAGTGCCAAATAAAACAGTACACTTGCCCCCTCCTGTCTGGCAACCAAGGATGCCATTAATGCAACGTCAAGTAGTGTCTACTGTACTGAAAGAATGTTACATAGCTGGCTCAACTTCAGATAGAATCTGTGACTCCTACTTCCTTTTCAGTAATGCTAGAGCCCAGCTAGTAGTCTCTCCAGTTCCATAATTACACATTTAGTCCTTCTTTCCAATGTGCCATACTCAATGTTTTTCTTTGTTGAAGCTCATGCTATTAATTTTCTAGTTCAAACACATAAAGCCCTATTGCTTCCAAATTAATTTAAATAAATCTAGATCATTATGTTTGCTCTTCTCTTTCGATAGTTATATTGGCACAATCGGGCCAGTGTAGTTAAGATGAGGAGTGTTTTCAACATTCTGCCATTATAAGCCCTGAACATTCTATTACTTATAAAGTCAACCAGATCCACTCATTCCCTTTGAAAACGTGCACACATCAACTAGGTGGCAAGAGATACCAGCCCTCCATATTTGGTGCAAATCCATTGCAAAATGGCTGAGATGCAGCAGTTTAGGTTTTTAGCTCCTAAAAAGTGATTTCAAAGTTTTGGTGACTTTTTTCACCACTGTATATTTTTAAATGTTTGATGTCTTTTTAGCATTCCCCCAAAATTCAGGTCCACATGGAACTGGTGCCTTTTGCTGGTTTGAAAAACATCAATCTTGTAATTTTGAGTAATTACTGTTTGAAATCCCCATAATAAAAGAGGGTGGGTGGGGGGACTAAGGGAAAGTTAGCTAAGAGCATAACTCAGTCTGCCCACTGAGAGTTCTGAAGCCAAATTTGGGAAGGGCAAGTTCTAGCACCAGGTTCTAGCACCAAGGCTTTGCCTTGGTCATTCATTTGGACACTGGGCTGGGGACAGATGTTGAAAAAAGAGCCTCCCCATCTCTGGCAGCTTTTAAAAAGGCACTGAAGACACATTTATTCACCCAGGCTTTTAATTAGATCTATAGTTTTAAATAATTTTAATACTGGGTTTTAGGGGTGTGCACGGAACCGCGGAGCTGCGGTCGGACACTGGGGTGGGGGGTTTCATTAAGGGTGGGGGAGGGTTTACTTACCCCTCCCGCGCTTTCCCCACTCCGGCGCCGTATTTCCTTTACAAATCGGGCGGCAGGATACCTCCCTGCCGCCCCTTTCCCTGCTGGCTCCATGTTCTGTTCAAAATCGGGCAGCAGGATACCTCCCTGCCGCCCCTTTCCTGGCTTGGCTGCAAAAGGCTTCTTAAAGCCTTTTGCAGCCAAGCAGGGAAAGGGGCGGCAGGGAGGTATCCTGCCGCCTGACTTTGGAAATGAGCCCAGCGGGGAAAGGGGCGGCAGGGAGGTATCCTGCCGCCCGATTTGTAAAGGAAATATGGCGCCGGAGTGGGAAAAGCGCGGGAGGGGTAAGTAAACCCCCCCAACCCAATTGTTTCGAACCAGACCGCCCCCTGTCCGGACCAGTTCGGAGGCCTGTAGAATGGCCTCCGAACCGGTCCAGGCACATCACTACTGGGTTTTAAATGTTTTTAATTGTTTAAATTATTTTAATTGTTAATTGATTTAAAGTTTTGAATGATTTTAACTGTAAACTGCCCAGAGATGCAGGTTTCGGGTGGTATAGAAATATTTTAAATAATAAATAAACAAATAAACAAATAAATAAAATCCAGGTAGACATTTAACTGGTGCAGCTTCTCCAATAACTTCCTAGAGATGCCCTGATGAATTTCTCCCTGATGCATCTCTGATCAAGGCAAAGTGTGGATGCACGGAACCTCATTTCTAAAGCTGTCATCATATACCAGACTGTACAAAGTCTTTACAGCTTATATGGTGCGGAAATTAAGATGGGGACCTTAACTTGCAATTTCCATTCATTTTAGAGCATGAGTTGAAATGTAAAGTAGGGGTTCTCAGCCTTGGGTCCCCAGATGTTGTTGGACTTCAACTCCCATAATCCCCAACCAAAGGCTATTGGGGCTGGGGATTACAGGAGTAGAAGTCTAATAACATCTGTGGACCCAACGTTGAGAATCCCTGATATAAAGCATCTTAACTCTCAGCTCAGACCAAAGGATTACTGAATTTCCTCTGCTTTGAATGCATTCTGGTCTCCTAGCTGGAAGCAACAGGACCTTGCCTTGTTTGCTTTCAGATTTTCATGTTCTGCTGAATAACACACAATCCTTCAGATAAATCAAAATCTTTAAGTCTGGTCTTGAAAATCTGGAAACGGGTTATCTAAAGGATTGCCTTGCCCTGTCCCACATGAACCTGCCCACTAGCTGAGTTCTTTCGAAGCCCTTCTCCAAGTATGTGCCCTAATGGGAATGAGGGCCTTTTCTGTGGTGTTGCCCATATTATGCGATTCTCTCCCAAGGCATGTTCATCCAGCACCTTCTGTACTATTTTAGGTGTTAGGCAAAGTCCATCCTGTTCATTAATAACTTTTTATGATGTCTGTCTCCCGCCTGATCTGTTCTTTTTACTGAGACTTTTTCTGAAGCCATATTGTTTTTGTGGGTTTTTAATCTGCTGTTTTATTCCTCTGTTTTATTGTTTGTTAGTGTTTTCATATTTTGTTATACATTTTTGTTGCAAACTGCGTTGCAGCTATTGCAAAAGGTGGCATATACTTCCAATAAATAAGCCAATGCAACCCCTCCGCCTAAGCCTCCCCAAACACTAAAATCAAGTATTGAGTAGCTTTTGCTCAGTGACCTCTTTAAAAACACCTTCCAAAACAAAACAAGCAGGAGAGCCATCTTTATCAAGAGGCTCATCTACCTTATATTTATGTATTATTTATTTACAATATTTATATACTGCTTGCTATGTGCATCTCTAGATGGTGTCCGAAGGAAATATGTCCTCCATATATCCTATATGAAGAACATCGTATGATTTTATATCTTATGGAAGACATAAGGTACATCATTCAAATGAACAATGGGCCATCTTTTATGACAATCAAATCCATGAAGGTGTATAATCATGCACATAATCAGATGAGATGCTCAGATCATGGGCTCATTAAGATTTTGGATTCTTTTGCTCCATGTTATGCCCTTTCCACACCCATCCTTCCCTTTCCTTGTTTTGAAGTTTTTTTTTTGTTTTTTTTTAAGGATGGGGAAACAGAGGAGTCTAGCACATTCTTTTTCTCTTGCAAGCCTCAGCGCTTGGTGTTCAGGCTGTGTCGCTGAAGATTCCAAAAGTAGGGCCAGAGGTGCTCTTACCCCTGGACTTCTGGGACAAAGTCCAGGGCCTCCAAACACTCCCGGGGCGGTGGGGGGAGAGCTCCAAATCCTCCTTATTCTGTCCTAGGTGGTGCTGGCCTGCCAGTGTGCCAGGTGGCTGAGTGTGACCTCTGCTTTAGAGGGAGTGGGGAAAGAAACATGTGGGAGGGGAATATGTTAAGTTGTGTGTTTGAAATGTTTCTGCTAGTGCATATTTGCATAAATATACCTGTAGATTATATTTATATTTATAAATATAAATATAATATAAATATACTCTTACGTTCTTCAGGTGCAAGGGGGCTCCAAGGCCTCTAGGTCCAGGCTCCAAAATTACCTAGATGCACCTCTGTGTATAGCTTTCGTTTTTCTTGCCCGATTACCTATCTGGATGATTTATAGGGTACATGGGAGAATAGAAGGGTGAAGTAGGAGCTTTCCTCTTCTTTCCACATAAGTTGAATGATGGCACCCCGTGGTCCTTCTAATTTTTTTCATTTCTGTGCAGAATGAGTTTTGTTCTGGGCAGCAATATCAAGGCACTGTGTGCACATGTGCATTCAGAATGGGGACTTCCTAATTCAACCTGAGCGGGATCTAAAGTAACTGAGCGGACATCAGAAAACTTGTGACCGTGCACATGCCTTAGAGGGAACAGCAATGGCAGCCCTTTTCTAATTGTCCACTTTGCGAGCATGTACCATGTAGAGACTATGGGCAGCAGGGGCCAGATAATTCCATTCAGTATAAGAAACAGTGTGCTGGACTCTTCAGTTTTTTCATCTTAAAAAAAAAAATAAGGAAAGGGAAGGATGGGTGTGTGTGTGAAAAAGGTGTGGGTGTATCTTGGAGCCAAATATGACAGTCAGATCCATGGAGGTGTAAAATGGTGCACATATTGCATAATGTGCACTATTTTACAGCTCCATGGATCTGACTGTCATAAACTAGGCTCCATAATTCATTGAAGGGACATATCAAGTAGATGCAACTGTTTTGTTCTTGAAAGTTGTTGTTGTTTTAGAGAGATGTCAAGCTTATAGGCACTTAGCAAAAGCTTCTCAACACTTGATTTGTGTGTTTCCAGTCAGGAAAGGGAGATTGTCAAAAGAGGCAGCATCCATAAATGACACTAGAGGGAGTGCAAGTGCCCACCAGAAAAGATGCTTGCCCCTCCTACCCGCCCACTGCTGCATCATTAACTAGAAATTAAAATAAAGTTGCAATCCTTTTCATGATTACTTGAAAGTTAACTTGATCACAATCTATAGGACTTACTTCAGGAAAAAACACATTGTGGATGGGAGCATTTAAGTGAAATACACAAATATTTCTCTTTCAAAGAAGGGGTAAAGCGCATCCCTCAAAAATACACTTTGCCCCTTTTGTGCCTCTCAATTAATTTGTTCAGCATTTCCATTAGCCAATACACTAAATAAACTGATCACAGCAATGAAAACTTTATGCTCCCAAGTTCTCTGCTTACATTCTTTCTTAAAACTTGCCCTAGTCTGGAAATAATTTACACTGAACCCTCTATGAGCCTAATGCTATTGACTTCTCAGTTCTCAAGCATGTGCAAAGAGTGGATTATAGGAACTAAAATATCAAAACTAGCAATTTTGACCTATCCTTGTTCTTTTAAATGCAAACTTTGTTTCATGGAGAATTTCAGTATAATGTGATACATTTTCAGCTTAGACACACAAAGAATAATTGCTGAGAACCGAGGCCTAACTAAAACAGAATAAGAAACATTGCTGTGTTTTCTTCAGACCATATAACCTCCCCCTCTCAGGAGACCCCTCAGGACACTTTGAGTATCAAAAACCAATATGAATGACCACAGACCTTCAATCTGTGGTGTGGCAAATCAATAGGCTCCTATTTCCTAATCGTGTGATCAGAGGCCCACCACTACCCCCCAAGGAAAAGAAAATAATAGCCACTGGTGTGTTGTGGTACTTGATTCATATACATGTATGCAAATTTAAAAGCTCTCTATTGATGGACATTGATTCAGAATTTAAAACACACACATACACACACACACACACACACACACAACCCAACAATAAAATGACAGGGAAACTGGCCAGGTGGTAATCTTAAGTAGTTTGCTGAACTAAGGTTGGTGACACAATTGCCCGCCATCCCACCTGCTCTTTTCAGGGTCATAAAAATCACTCCGGATTAAAAGGGATGATGGAGAAACAAGTCACAAAGCACCCTAAGGCTACACTTTAAAGGGAGGGAGAAAGAGATACTTTGTAGTTCCAAGGTGGATAACATGAGGTTTTGATCAGCCATGATATTCCCAGGCCTTGATCTCATGGGAATCGAAGAACACAAGGACACTTGTACGCCTCAGAAGACAATGACTAGACCAAGGAAAGCTGTTTTGCAGTCAGATGTATGTGAGCACATTAGTCTGTTGGGACACATTAGGTCTGAGAATGATACAGGAAGCAAGAATAATCCATATTGGAAAAATGAAGCCCAGAAGGGGGGGAAAGGAGAGGGGATGGTATTTGAAAGGGCCCTGTCTCTTCTCCATTCTTTATTCATGTGCAAACCCATCAAGCAGATTGCTTTGCCTTGTCAACCTGTCTTGCTTTTCAGGACCAATCTGTGGTACATTCAACTAGTGGAGGTTCACAAGAAACTTCCACAATAAACATAGGAACTTTGTACACATGTTTAGAGATATTGTAGAACTCGATCCAGCAGCTACTCAGTCCATGATCCAGTGGCTGATTATTGATTACAAAGTGGGACACCTGGATTCCATAGCAGCTTGGACTAGCAAGTAGCTCTCAGCTTCAGAATTACACCTTATTCACACTTGCATGTTCCTTCTGAAACAAAAGGGGGGGGCAGTTAGGGGGCAACAGCTTTTCCAAGGGGCCACCCTTGAGTGCAAAGCATGTGCCTGTGAGCTGTTTTAAGGAGTTTCGCAACAGCCCCAGGGCTGCCTTTAACATGAGCAGCACACTGAGGTTATATTGCCCAGAATGTTGGCCAACAATACTGATGATGAGAGGATTAAACTGAGTTAAAAATTGAATCATTCTTTTTAAAAGCCCATAAGTAGTGGTGGAGACATGAAATTTTATTATATGAAAGCATCAGTTAAAAGTATGTTTTCTATTACTTGAGCTAGAATCTTGAAGCCATAAACAAGGCTGGCATATAAAAAGCAAGCAAGCTTCTCTTTCTGTGGCCATTCAATCATAGTCGTTGCACCCTGACATTAGTTCCTGATTTCAGATTGGTTCAAAAGTCAGCTGATGCCTTCAGCTCTGCATCCATTTATATCAAAGTGCCTGATGATGTGCTATAGGAAAAATAAACTGAAGTAGTGTGAGGAAAGGGAAACACTGACTGGCAGCCAGACTAAACCGGTCTCAGTAATATATATCAAGTCAGCTCCTTCATCCATGATCAAGTCATGCATTTCTTCAGATTTATTGTGAACCGACCTGGCATTACAGAGTAATAAGGTGAGTGGCTGGCATTGCTCTCCAAGGTCAAAGAGGTAGTAGGCCTGCTGGAAGGGGCAATAACAATTAAATGTCTAAATTCCCTTCCCCTATAACTCACACATCATGACTAACTTGTTCACTTGATTTGAATGGAGCTACTCGTGTGTAATTCAGTCTGGCTCTTAGTGTGAACCTTCTTGGAAGGAGCGCCACAATCAATTTATTGTGGCTGGAGGTGATGGGAGTTGTAGTTCAACAACAGCTGGTGAGTCAAAGTTGCCTATACTCACTCTAAGTGGAGGCTACCATCCTTCCCCTCCCCTCCAGGGGGATATGATAGAGGTGTATACAATTATGCATGGAATACAGAAAGTAGACAGAGAGAAATGTTTCACCCTCTCTCACAACACTAGAACCAGGGGCAATTATTGTGAACCAGGCCTGATTTGTATACTAAATATGCTTATGAGCTAGCATACAAAATTAGGCCTGTTTCATCAGTGTCACAAAGTGACCAGTTCTTTTATATGGTGACCATGTGGGATCCGGGCGCAAGGAAGAAAGGAGATCAAAGCAATCCTAAATGATTCAATGGGCTTTATTGAGTATAAAAGAATAACAACATCAATCTAACTGAGCAGAAAACAGAACAATCTATCAGTATTACTAATAATATTTCAACCCTAGCCAGCAATAACATTCACCCAGTGTTCCTAAACCTTATGTGTATTAAACCTTCCTGGAGCCTATTATAATTCAGATATAGGCGGAAAGGGGGAGGGGTAAGGAAGGTTGAGGACTGGCATGGTTTGGGGAGATCAGGAATTAGTAGAGGGAAGAGGGGAAGGGAGGAGGGGAAAGGATGGAGGGATCCAAGGCTTGTGGAGCAGCATATTACCAGAGTCACAGGCTTGAGAGTGGTGGGGCTTTCAGCTGAAGGAGAGAGGCTGTAGCTGGAGACAGGAGCTTGAGAGCGATGCAATCTTCTAGCAGTCAAGCAGGCAGTTTGCTCAAAGCGAGGCTAAGAGTGAAAGCACCATGGCTGGGGAAGTCTTGACTTTTCACTGTGCAGCAGAAGTCACAGACAGTTCCTGTCCGTGGACAGAGTTCCTGCTTGTTGCTCCACGGTTTAGCTGCAAACTCTGGGATGGCTCTTGAGCAAGTATGCTTGTTAGGCAAGATTGCTAGGGAGTATCATGGCTGGGGAGTCTTGACTTCTCACTGTGCAGACAGTCTCTTCTCCCTGGAAAGAGTTCCTGCCTCTAGCCCCATGGCTTGGGCAGCAAACCCTTGGATTGTGCATGAGCAAGTCTTGCTTGTAGGCAAAAGATTGCTTTTAGGCAAAAGACTGCTAGCTCTCTGTCCAGTAAGCCTCATTCTTTATAGTTGTATCTTCCTTTGATTCCCATAGAGTCTATTCAAAATATCATCATCCTTCCTGGGTCCCCAGAAAGGTGATAATCTGCTGTTTCCTTCTGGATTTTGTCTTTTAATTATTCAGGCAGTCCAGGGAGATTTTAACCCCATCTTCTGTTATCTGTTATCTTGGGGAGGGGATGTTCTATTTTGCCCAAAGCAAATCTGCATGTCTGAGCTGCAAATGGGTATCTTCCCTTGTCCCCAGATTTCCCGGCCTGGTCCCAGATGTTAAAAAGTGTTAGTAGAAGACTAAATCTACAGGTGTTTTCCTAGAGTGGAATTTCTATAGACAGCAACTGAGTATCCCCTTTGGGCATAGCAGAGCAATCATTGACAAAGATTAACATAGACTTCTTGCAACAGGAAAGGGGGATCAGCCTCTGGCCTCTTCCACAGACATTATCTGATAGTGAGTTACATTTTAGCATGATAGCTCAGGCCTAGTCCTTGTGTTTCTGTGAGTGCCCATTTCACAATACAATGCTGGATTGCCTCTTCCTTCACAGAGCAGTTAGCTGAGGCAGTCCTGAGATCTGGGTGTCAGTTCACCTTGAGTTCAGGCATTTAATTGAACTCTTAATAAAATGGAATCAAACACAGGCCTGAATCCTACACAATTCTGGGTTGGTATTCTGGGTTTCATGTTGTGGGGTGTGTGTCCCCCCAACACAATCCCCTGAAAGTGAAGGTCGGGAATATTAGGACCTCTAAAAGGAAGTACTTTTTCACACAGTGCTTAGCAATCTATGGAATTCTCTGCCACGGAACGTGGTGATGGCCACTAGCTTGGATGGCTTTAAAAGTGGCTTAGACAAATTCATGGAGAACAAGTCTATCAGAGGCAAAATGCCTCCAAATACAGGGGAGCAACAGCAAGAGGGAGGGCATGCCCTCAGCTCTTGCCTGTAGGCTTCTCAGAAGCATCTGGTGGGTCACTGTGTGAAACAGGATGCTGGACCAGAGAGGCCTTGGGCCTGAACCAGCAAGGCTGTTCTTATGCCCCCATTTCCCACTTTCAGGGATGGGAAGATTTGCTCCTGCCATTAGTGTGCCAGTTCATGAAGCACTGTATTTTTTCCATAGGAGTGAAATCAAGGGCTGACATCCAGACTAACGCAGAGCTTGTGCTGCTGTGTGACACTCAGGGACAAATTTTGGCAGGCAGTGGGCTTCAGCACCAAGGAGATATTGAGAAAAACCACCCCTCCCTCTAGGACAGCATTCAAGCATCAGTGCTGTATTAGTCTGGATATCAGCCATTGTCCATAGTACTAAAGTGGAAGATGAGTTGTGGAAAGGCACCCATTTCCCTCATGAATGTTTCCATCTACAATGACAAAAAGGCTTCCACACTGGTGTGAACCAGCCATAAGATTCTGACCACTGGTCCTTCCTCCATAGGAAACATAGGAAACTGCCATATACTGAGTCAGACCATTGGTCTATCTAGCTCAGTATTGTCTTCACAGACTGGCAGCGGCTTTTCCAAGGTTGCAGGCAGGAATCTCTCTCAGCCCTGTCTTGGAGATGCTAGGGAGGGAACTTGGGAGCCTTCTGCTCTTCCCAGAGTGGCTTCATCCCCTGAGGGGAATATCTTGCAGTGCTCACACATCAAGTCTCCCATTCAGATGCAACCAGGGCAGACCCTGCTTAGCTATGGGGACAAGTCATGCTTGCTACCACAAGACCAGCTCTCCTCTCAGTCGCAGATCTCCTCTCCTCCAAAGTTGCAAGAGAGGAGATATTTTACTTATTTGAAAAACAAGGACAGTTTTCTTTCAGAAGACTTGATGCTCACATACTGAGACCAAATTAACAAGCTAATTTCTTCTACAAACTAGCCCAACCACTCCTGCATACTAATTGCTGTAGGCAACGTCTCAACAGGCACTGCAGCCAGCAGCAATGCTCATAACAGTGTGTACTGCAGAAGTACTGCTGTGATTGTGCAGATAGTGTCCTGCGATATCTACAGTTATCTTTTTCATGAGTTAATTCATCTGCACACACACATAAGCACATTCCTGAGGATGGCCAGGATGGGATACTTGGTTTTGCTTTAAAAAAAACAACAAAAAAACCCCCAAACACCATTATATTAGCATTTAGGAACAATCTCTTACAGGGATTTCCCCTGTACTCTTTATCATATAGCTTGCTTGTTCAAGCCCTTTGCATTGGCTTGACCCAATGTACTGCATTTACTATTGGAAGGTGGCTCAAAGGTGCACCATGGCTTAACCACCTCATGTTTAGACAAGGTTATCCCAGAATATGGGAAACACCTATATCGGGCATCAGCAATATAGGAAAATGCTGAAAGGCATCATTACACTGCGCAGGAGGAGGCAATGGTAAACCCCTCCTGTATTCTACCAATGACAACTACATGGCTCTGTGGTCACCAGGAGTCGACACTGACTCGAGGGCACAACTTTACCTTTATACTTAATTCAGGTTTGAATTTCCACCGAGTCATAAACTAGCTGAGCTGTCTTGGTCAAAAGTTACTTTCTCTCAGTCTTAGTTGGAGATTGTAAGCACTTGTACATTAACAATGCAATAGAAATGCTGAATTGTCTGTATGGCCACAAGCTTTATTCTATTCGATAGGGTAACTCATTAGGAATATTGCAGCCATGCCTTTCTGGAAGCATCTTGTTGGCCAGTGTTGGAAACAGGATGCTGGTACTGTGGTGACCTTGGGTATGATCCAGGAGGGCTCTTCTAACACTGGAGTAGGGACATAGCAAGGTTGGAGTGAACAAAATTTAAGATGGGCTCTGTCCCTCCCCGCCAACTCCCTTCTTCGGAGATGATGGTGGGAGACAATGAAGAGCAATCTGTCACTCAGCTGATGGCAGGGGTGCTTAGTGGCTCCTGGGACTGGGGATGGGGGCGCTAACCCTGGGAGGCACCCGCCTTCCTTCCTCTCTTCTATCTCACAAGAGAGAAGGATGAAGGCTGGCCAGTGGGCCAAGGCAATTTGCAAGGAGCACAGAGCTCTAGGAAAGCAGCAGCAGGCAACTACAGCACCTGTCCTGTCGTTTTGTGAGGCAGGTGAAATTAAGGCGGGCAACAGCTTAAAAAGAAAAAGTAAAAAAAGAAAAGAAAAACCTTTTCTCCAGAACACAGAATTTGATAATCCTCTGCCTCCAATCAACCCCCCCTTCCAATTAAAACAAAAATAAACATTATGTGAAAAATCAAGGTCATCAAGTCATCATCATCAGAATATTGCTTACTGGAGCTCGGTTGCTTGGGCGGATCTTGAAGCTCTCCTCTAAGACCACGTTTCACAAATGATGGAACACCACACAATGTACTCTTTCTAATAAGAATGGGGCTTGCTGCTCCCTTCCAGTCCCAATCAAAAAGTGTGCCTTCCTCCAGGTGCTCTTGATTGGTGGTCAGGTAAATCAATCATAGCTGAGTCTTCCTGTATTGGCTGAGGCTCCTGGAGGACCAGCCCACTTTTTGACAACAAACAAAAATGCTAATTATAGCTAAGAGGCTTTTCAATATTAACATTGTGGAGGAAATTTTTATGCTGATGTCCATCAAGATGATGTTGTCCATCATTGCCTGGAACCCATCATAACCACACACTCTGTGGGTCCTGGAGCAGTACAGTCTTGAGAGATAGAGAGAATGCATATGTTGATTGATTTATTAAGTGCTGTCAAGTCGGTATCGACTCTTAGCAACCACACAGGTAGATTCTCTCCAGGATGACCTGTCTTCAACTTGACCTTGAAGGTCTCTCAGTGGTGCATTCATTGCTGTTGTAATCGAGTCCATCCACCTTGCTGTTGGTCATTCTCTTCTTCTCTTTCCTTTAATTTTCCCCAGCATTATGGACTTCTCAAGGGAGCTAGATCTTCGCATAATGTGTCCGAAGTATGATAGTTTGAGCGTGGTCATTTGTGCCTCAAGTGAAAATTCTGGATTGATTTGTTCTATGATCCATTTGTTTGTTTTCCTGGCTGTCCATGGTATCCTCAAAAGTCTTCTCAAGCACCAAAGTTCAAAAGCATCAATGCTTTTTCTATCTTGCTTATTCAAAGTCCAGCTTTCACATCTATAGAGTGTCACATGAAAAACCATGGTCCGAACTATTCTAATCTTTGTAGGTGTCGACACGTCACAGCATCTAAATATCTTTTCCAAGGCTTTCATTTCAACCCTACCA
Source organism: Hemicordylus capensis (assembly GCF_027244095.1). Classification (NCBI taxonomy): domain Eukaryota; kingdom Metazoa; phylum Chordata; class Lepidosauria; order Squamata; family Cordylidae; genus Hemicordylus; species Hemicordylus capensis. The sequence goes on from NC_069658.1 coordinate 384,915,166, forward strand.
AGTGCTAGTCTGCGGCGTATTTCTTGACTGCTGGATCCTTTACTTTGACGATCAATCCTAAAAGGCAGAAGCGATCCACCACTTCAATATCTTCATTGTCAATTCTGAGGCTGGTTGCTGTACCTGTTGTCATTAGTTTAGTCTTCTTTACACTTAGTCGTAGTCCCATTTTTTCACTGTGCTCCTTGCCTTTCATTACTAGAACTTGTGATCATCCACATTCTCAGCTATCAGAGCGGCGTCATCAGTGTAGCGCAGGTTACTGATGTTTCTTCCTCCAGCTTTAAACCCATGCTCATCTTCTTCCAGTCCAGCTTCTCTCAGTATATGTTCAGCATATAAATTGAATAAAGGAGAAAATAACTGAATTCAAAGGGTGCCTGCAACTTATAGTTAAGTAAAATGGCCGCTGCAAGTGGAGATCTTTAAGGGGGCTATGCCCACTTTGTCACCACACAAGAGCCACCCCTGGCTGATGGGCTCCCTCTCCCTCAGGGGCCCAGGAATATTTGTCCTCACTTGTTCAGTTTTAGCAACACCCCTGGACATTCTGGCAGAGGGTAAGAGATTATTCTTTGGCTTCAACTGGATTGTTAACCATTTCTTGTGCTGCCTGTTCCTCCTCCTCCTCCTCCTTACCAACACAGCTCTTTGCTTAATATAACCCTCTCCCAGGGTATGGAATCCAATTTGATGACAATGTTGGGCCCCAAACTCTGAACTCTAACATTGCAGTGGTGGTACATAGGCTGTGGAACTCCTTGGTCCAGGAAACCCAGCTGATTTTTCTGTTTGTACAAGTCAGGAGAAAACTTTGCTGTCCCTGAGGAAAGTTGAATTTCTTTATCTGCTGTTGCTAATTTGGATATTGCTGCTCCTTTTTAGTGTTGCTGTTTTAAAATGTTGCTTTCTTGGCTTGACATTTTTAATGAGTTTGCAGATAAAATTTCTTGTATTTGGGCCAACTTAGACTCAAATTTGGATGTGTAGAGCAACTCCTCTTATGTGGTTAGGCTGGATCAGTTTCAGTTTGTGACTCTTGATGTGGACAAGCTGCTTGTCCACATCAAGAATGGTGCAGCCTACCATTGGAATGGTGCAGCTCACCACCTGTTCTCTTGACCCTTATCTGACATGGCTTATACTATCTGGTGGGGGGGGGTCATTGTAGAAGGCCTGGTAGAGATCATAAATGCTTATCTGAGGAAGCTTCCTGTCTTAAGGAGACAATTATTAGACCACTTCTAAAGAACCTGCATTGGATCCCTAAAAGTTAAGCAACTATAGGCCTGACTTCAACCTTCCATGGTTGAACGGGTGGTGGCCTCACATCTCCAGTCATGGAGGAAACTGATTATCTAGATCAATTTCAAACTGGTTTTCAGGCGGGCTATGGGGTGGAGACTGCCTTGGTCGGGCTGGTGCATGATCTTCAACAGGGAGTTGCCAGAACGAGTGTTACTCTGTTGGTCCTTTTGGATCTCTCAGCGACCATAGTATCCTTCTGGACCGGCTGAGAGGGTCCAGAAAGACTGTCTGCTTTTCAGTGGTTCTGCTCCTACCTCTTGGGCAGATTCCATATGGTGTCACATGGAAACTGTTGTTCTTGAAAACATGAACTTTTGTATAGCACCTCCCAGGGCTCCATACTGTCTCTAATGCTTTTTAACATCTATATGAAATGGCTGGGAGAGATCATCAGGAGATTTGGTGTAGGGTGTTATTAGTATGCTGATGACACCCAGATCAATTTCTCCATGTCAACATCATCAGGAGAAGGCATAACCACCCTAAATGCCTGCCTGGAGGCAGTGATGGTCTGGATGAGAGATAAACTGAGACTGAATACAAATAAGTCAGAGGAACCCCTCCTGTATTCTACCGAAGAAAACCATATGGCTCTGTGGTTGCCAGGAGTCAACACTGACTCAATGGCACAACTTTTACCGGGGTCGCAACTCAGGAGACAGTTTTGATCTGCTGGTTCTGGATGGGGTCACACTTCCCCAGAAGGAACAGGTACACACTCTGGGAGTACTTCTGGATCCAAACCTCTCCCTGGTGTCTCAGTTTGAGGCAGTAACCAGAAGTGCTTTCTATGAGCTTCAGCTGATAAGCCAGCTGCATCCGTTTCTTGAAATAAACGACCTCAAAAGTCATACATATGCTGGTAACCTCGAGACTTGACTACGGCAATGCACTCTATGTGGGGCTGCCTTTGTATGTAATCTGGAAACTGCAGTTTGTACAGAATGCAGCAGCCAGGTTGGTCTCCAGGTCATCTCAAAGAGGTCATATTACTCCTATTTTAAAAGAACTATACTGGCTACCAAGAGGTTTCCGGGCAATATACAAGGTGCTGGCCATAGCCTATAAAGCCCTAAACAGCTTAGGCCCAGGTTATTTAAGAGAACATCTTCACTATAAGCACCTTTGCCCATTGAGTTCATCCAGAGAGGTTCATATGAAATTGCCACCAGCTCGTCTGGTGGCTACACAGGGACGCCCTGTTGCTGCCCTGAGACTTTGGAATGCATTCCTTGCTGTAATAAGAGCCTCCACATCTCTGACAACTTTTAAGAAGTCTCTTAAGAACCATTTTTTTCACCCACACATTTTAACTAAGCTTATCATTTTAAATGGTTTTAAGGTTTTCATTTCTGTTTTCATTTGTTTTATATTGTTGTAAACTGCCCAGAGAAGGAAGCTTGGGATGGTGTACAAATATGATGAAAAATAAATAAATGATCATTGTTAGCTTCCCTGAGGATCCTATTGGGCACCTAAAGGTGGGATATACATATTTCTATGAAATTAAAATTTCATTCACTACGTTTTTCATACATTTAGCAGAATATGATAATATGTACCATTATTGCTGGAACTTTTTTGTGGGGTGGGGGGCAGGCAGAGGAAGACGATCAAATTGCTTTTCAGCTTATGGAAATCATGCTGCACACAACGTGATGTTGGTACACTTAGAAATTTTATTAGTAACAAAAAATGAAACAGGCCCAAACACCTTGAGGAGTTGCACTTGGCTTACAAATGCCCTACAACAGGCCATCTTAATGCAACAAAAAATGACTTTTTCAGGTATGTGGGAAAACAGATTGTAGTACTGTACCTTTTCAAAATAAGAGTTAAGTCCTATGAAGATCAGGGGTTTTACACCACCACATTCTTAAGCAGATGACCAACCTCTTAAGCTCTGGAACAGCTCCCAGTTCATTCATTCAATTCACAAGGGAGAACTGTTGTAGTGTCAAGACAATTGGGATAATTCCCTTTTTAAGAGTCTAGGACTGATAGGCAGGAAATGCAGGGGAACCACTCCAGTCTAGGACAAGCATCGTTGCACAGACAAGTGGCTTCTCAAATGTGAGGACAGCATCTACTGCTCACAACTATGGCACAGAACTGTGTTTCTTAAGGGGTGGATAAAATAATCTCAGGCACAGATATAGCCCATAAGCTGTCAATTGACAGGCTATACAACTTTGGCCCCTCTGCTGATGTTGTATTACAACTCCCATCATTCCCAATCATTGGTCAATAATCAGGGATGATGGGAGTTGTAATACAACAGCAGCAGAGGGGCCAAAGTTGTTCAACCATGTTCTAAGGGTAGATTTGACAGTCAAAGCCCCGTACCCTGATCTAAATAGGCTCCTGAAGCTACCAACTTCAATCCTAGAAAACACTTGCCCCAGAATGGTCTTCTCTCCCTCACCCAATAATGGAGCTTGTCCCAACACTGGTAGTAATTCTTGTCTGCCTATTCCTGACAGCCAGGAATTCTGTTTCTGGATCGAAGGCTTGATGTTAGAAATTATCTTTAAATGCATGGAAGTGAGTCATGGACAAATGGAAGACCATTTAAAAAGATGAATATAGTATGTACTTTCCGCTTCTCTTCCACTTATGTTATATCCCTGAAAAGTATGACGACATTTTTGGCTATTCAAATTATGGTTATTCAAGCATCTGATTATTTCATACTGATTGTTGGACACAATGGTCCTTTTCTCTTTTCAGTTATACAGAAGCTATTGGAATCAACTTCAGCAAGGTCAGCTACTTTCTAAGTGTTCTGATTTCTCCATCAGTAGAATGCCATTGATTTGTTGAAAGACTATGTTAGCAAAGGGCCTCGTTCATGGGAGTGCAGCACAGGGATTTGTCTGCAACCAGGAAAGGCACAAATATTATTTAAGAAACTGGTCTTCAATTGATGAGTCAGAAGTAGGCAGTACTAGTGTTGTTGCCACCATTTTGAAGGAGATTTTTGTAAGAGGAAGGCAGAGGAAAACGGAGAGAAACGGGGAGCATGAGGGGCCAAATGTAAAAAAAGAGAAAGGGGGGGGGCAGTGCTGCCTTACTGTGAATTGTGGAGAAGAGAGAAATGCAGCATATACTTCTCATCCCTGCCTGACATGCTTCACTGGTTAAAAGTCCTTCATTTGTACAATAAAGGTCATTTTTATGCGGTCATCCTAGATCTTGAAAACAAGCAGAAAGGTGGATGTACACGGTTAAAAAAAGCAGCTCTCTTACTGTAGGTTGTGATTAAGAATGGGGTGCTGGATCTGAAATAACTGAATACAGTTTTAACAGGAAGATTAAATAATGGTGTAAAATTGGGCATCCTCACATAGAATAGGTTGTGGAACACCTTACTTTAGGGAAGTCCAGTTACCTCTTCATTGGCATCTTGGTAGATTGCTAAGATGTTTGTTTTGTTGTGAACACTGAACATTATAAACAAACAACACTGCCTTAAACAGAGTCAGAACCTTGGTCCACCTAGGACTATATTGTTTACAGTGACTGGCAGCAGCTCTCCAGGGTTTCATAGTGGAGTATTCCCCAGCCCTTCCTGGAGATGCCAGGGATTGAGCCTGGGACATTGCATGCAAATCATGTGCTCTACCATTAAGCTATGGATAATCCCCAAGCTGTGCTTTGAGGTTGGTTTGATTTGCCCTTTGGTGGTTTCATGTTCTGTGGATTGATCCTTGGTTTATTGTTATGTTTATTTTTACTGTATATCTGATTTATTTATTTATTGATTGATTGTATCTTGATTTGATTGTTATTTGTTTCCTTGAGCCCAAAAGGCAGAATACACATATTTCAATAAAGAACAATACAATGAGCATCCCTGAGAAAATTACTAGCTTCAAATACTGAAAGTCACAATCAGGTATGGACAGAGTTGAGATGCGAATGTACCCCGAGGACTATGGCCAAACACCTTTGGCTATGACCTGTACTGCCACTGTTAGATGTCCCTCATGTCCCGGTGTATATATAGACTACCTGTTCAGCCACCAAGCCATTCAAGTACATCATGGGTCTTAATAAGGTCACCTGTAACATAACGATCTTGTATTACATTAATCAAACCCAAGAGCCATGTGTGTGCCCCAAAAGAAATAATTTAATTTGAAAACAGATTGTTCACTGGACATGAAATATTCTCTCTGAACACATCAACAAAAATATCCCCTCTTTGCATGATCACTGAAATACACCCTTTGGATTGGGAGCTTCTGAAATCCCGGATATCTCAAAGGAATGTTCCTTTTACAACACAGTGTTGTGATCTCAGTTGATGGATTCTTTTTTGCTGTCCTTTTCATATAACGATTTCTTGCATGTTAGCATGAGCAAGAGGAGCAGTGGCAAGTGCCACAAGCTGCAGAAGAATAGCTTTCGGGAGCTGCTACGGTCAGCATCTCTGTAGAAACGAAAACCAAGGTAGGAAATGTATAGGTTGATGGGGAGTGAAATTATGGGGAAGGTCCACGTGGTGACGTCAAGGACAGGAGCCACTGATGAAAGTCCAATCAAGGCAAGACAATGACGCAGAGCTACGCGTCGGCACATTGCAGGATGAGTGACAGACATCATGCAGTAGCCACCTCGTGAGTAATCTTCGCGGAGGCCCCAACTCAGTGCATTGAAATGAGGGAACTGCCAGGAGTAAAGAATCCCTCCCAGCAGCAATGCTCCTGCAGAAGAAGAAAAATGAAGGCATTAGAATGCTCTCTAGGACCACTAAAATGGAAAGTTATTTCATTTGGCTGAGGTTTCTCCTTGTTCATTTTGTACACCTCATAAATCACTTACAGGTGCAGAAATCTCATTAATATAATCAGCTTGACCCGAGGCAGTGAAAGGTCTACACGATAGTGCTGGTTTGCCATACAAACTCCAAATACCTGCTTTAGATACGGAAGTTACATAATGCCAGACTGTTTGTGTTATACAGTATGCAATCTAGCTGTCAACTGCAGAATCTGGTAACAAGTTTTGTTCTGAATGTTTCTAGCACTCTGTTTAGGAGTAAGAAAATCTGTAGGCAACATTTGCAAAAATTTAGAAGTGAAATTGTATAAGTAAGGGTTCAGGTCATGGCAGGGACATTTCTGCACTCTGTACAATCCCCTTTCTGACAAGCCCGCAGACATTTAACAGCATTCCCTTATCTACTTTTTTTGCACAGAAGTATTGTTGGACTAGGACTGGGAAGACCCAAGTTCAAATCCCAATTCAACCATGAAACTCACTGGATGACTCTGGGCCAGTCATGTACCTCTCAGCCTAACCTACCTCACAGGGTTGTTGTGAGGATAAAAATAAGCATGTATACTGCTCTGAGCTAATAAATAAATTTAAATTTTCAGAATCCTGGTCACAGAATTTTGTAGTTGCAGAAGGCAAGAACTCCTGGTCTTCAGAAGGGACTCAAATTGCTTGGGGCCTCATTCAGAATAAATAAAAGGATGATAATTTTGGGAGATGATCCCAGCTAGGACCCATTTACTTGGACTTCCAGAACCATCATCTCTGCTCCTGCACTGCAAGTATGCCTTTTAGCTATTCATACATTTATTAATGATATAGATCAAGCCCTTAATCCCCACCTTAAGGAAATCCTTTCCCCCATTTGCTGTAGAAAAGCATAGAGGTAATACATATTCCTTAAACATTTGAAGCTGATTACTGGATAGAAGAAGTGTGCAATGTTTGCTCTTGAAAATTTTTCCATAGAGTTTTCACCACTTACCATCTGAGCATTGTATCTTAGAGAGCGTTGAGACAAAGTTAAAATTGTTGGACTAGCAGGGAGGAGACCCAAAGCTCACTGGGTAAGCTCAAGCCACTAGAGCTGCATTCATGTTGGGTCTGAGAGAGCCATCAGACCTGATTTGCCCTCTGTCAGGAATTGTAGGACAGAATGCCGACAGCTGGATTGGACCTCCCCCCTCGCAGCCCTCTCCTCCTCTGCCTCCATCTTGCTGCGCCATCTCCCCACTACCACCTCCCCTTTCTCCACCTCCCACTTTACAAATCTACATCCCAGAATGGAGAACAGTGCTTGCAATGGGTTGGGTGGGGAGGGAACAGGCTGCAGAGTGTGATTTTCGCTTTAGAGGAAGCATGAAAAGAGCTGTCTTGCTTTCTTCAGCATGCGTCTTAAAGAAATAAAATATTCCTTTTACTTTTCCTCTAAGAACTGGGAGTAGTGTGGGTGCAGAAGAGGGCAACCGAGATGATCAGGGCCTAGAGCACCTTTCTTATGAGGCAAGGCTACAACATCTGGGGCTATTTAGTTTAGAAAAAAGACGACTGCAGGGAGACATGATAGAGGTCTATAAAATCATGCATGGTGTGGAGAAAGTGGATGGAGAGAAATTCTTCTCCCTCTCACAAAACACTAGAATCAGGGGTCATCCCAATGAAATTGATTGCCAGGAAATCTAGGACCAGCAAACGGAAGTACTTTTTCACACAACACATAATCATCTTGTGGAATTCTCTGCCACGAGATGTGGTGACAGCCAACAACCTGGATGGCTTTAAGAGGGGTTTGGATAACTTCATGGAGGAGAGGTCTATCAACGGCTACTAGTCGGAGGGCTATAGGCCACCTCCAGCCTCAAAGGCATGATGCCTCTGAGTACCAGTTGCAGGGGGAAAACAGCAGGAGAGAGGGCATGCCCTCAACTCCTGCCTGTGGGCTCCTAGTGGCATCTGGTGGGCCACTGTGTGAAACAGGATGCTGGACTAGATGGGCCTTGGGCCTGATCCTGCAGGGCTGTTCTTATGTTACACATATTTTAGCATTTAGAAAGACAGCCTACAACTGGCCCATGAATGTTCAAGTTAAAAGGCAAAGATATGATGGTGTAGGGTGAAAAACGTTTTTCAATTATTTAACATCCATAGACTATTTGTTCTATCTGCAAGTTACCTGCCCTGAACACTTCCTAAAACTTGATGCAAAATCAAGAAGAAAAGGAAAAATAACAAACATAAGAGCCTACAGACCCGGGCAGCATAGTTGCCAAGATAATTATGAAATATTTCCTTGTAATTCTAGTCTATACTACTCCCTTTCAAAGTCTTATGCTACAAGATTGGATCCTGTTCCACTGCAATTGATCACAGATGGCAATTAGGCTCTTCAGAACACTTTGTTCTTTTCCACCAGGGATTATTTAGAATATTTATATGCTGCTTTTCAACAACGTTTGTTCTCAAAGTCGTTTACATAGCAAAAAGTATATATAAGATCATTAACTCAGCAACAGCCAGTGGGAGAGACAGCTGTTATCCCCCTGCTAAACAAAGGCTATTGAAAGGTGTCTTTTGCCAAGTTAGCAAGGGTGACACTATAGACTCATTGTTTTTCACAGACCCAGTTTTTGAACGGGCTGTGTTATTACGTACATGGCCACCATGGCTTGTTCATACCGATGAAGCAAAGTCTGTTTGTCCACATAGGAAAGGATGTTAGGAGGAACAAGAAGTGCAGGTGCGTAATGTAGCCTAAAAGCATCACAACTTATCCAAAACAATCTGCTTTTCAGAGGCAATGGTAACACCCAGGCACAGACTGCACAACTGTTGGCCAGATTGTGTTTACAAAGTGAATAGCTTGATCTGAATTCAGACTGTTTTCTAGCAGGTACCAAAAAACCCCCTTAGACACCTAATTGTCAGGGGGGTCTACCAACACAAGACATCATTTCTTGCCAATGAAATACAGAATATGGCTTTTCAATGCCACTGAATCCTGAGAAAGCCAACTTTTTATTTTTTAAGTTTCTATCTCAGGTGAGGGCAACCTTGCAGTGGTGGTGAGCCACAACTTCACCCCCAGCACTGGCACAGCAGTAGCCACTGGTGTTCCTCTTCTGTGAGCTTCTATCAACTGCTGGAGCAGTGCAAGGGCCTTAACTTGGGTAGCAGCAGCTAACAGTCCTCATTGCATGGGATCCAGATTGACCGTGCACCCCCTGCATAGGCATAATTTTGCGCTCATCTTTCAGTGGCAACTGGAGCAGAGCTGGACAACGCTGTCCCACTTACCATGTGAAATGTGAACCTCGGTTGTGTGAAGAGCAGTGGCGTGAACCTCTATTTGTTGCCATGTAAATGAAGCCACATCTGGCTTTTCGGAATACAGAGTAAAAGCAAACTTTAGGAGACGGGAGATTATGTTTTCCTATATGCACTAAGATCATAATAAAGTTATTTTCCACTCATGACTTCCCTTGGTGTATGTAAAAAGTCTTGCAATGGTAGCATGATTTGCTCAACTGTGTTATCATTCACAAACTCAGACGAAGGCCAAAGGCACTTTATGTTAAAAACTGGGCACAGAAAGTTGGAGTTCCAAACCAACTTGCTACCTCTTTCATTGTCTTGGTTTTTGGCTTCACATGTGTATGACTGAAAGATGGCCAACCAGGCATGTAAAAACAAACACAGAATGGCTAAAATATCAGCTCCAAAACAGATGTTGAAGTCTTATTGCATTTCCTAAAGCCATTGTTTACTGCCTTGGCAACCTAAGAATTCTGTTTTGCTTAAAGCACAATTTTGGTAATACTTCTGCCTTGAATAATATAAAGGAATTTTAAAATTATTTCCAGATTCTGGTAGCTGACTGACACACTAGGGGGAGGTGGAAGGGGGAAGCAGCAGCTTCTTGTGCCTCTAGGAAACAAACTAACGTTTATATAAGAAGTTTTAGGGATATTGAAGTCTAAGTTTAGCCATTAATGGCCTATACTTAGAACTGTGTGTGGTTGTTTTCGTGTCTTGGTATGGTAACAAACTAGCTCCTTTTGGCTTAAAACAAAAATGCTGAAACAAATTACTTCTTCGCTCAGATGAGGGAGATTAGAGCTGGAAAACAAGAGCAAATGCAGCTGTACCTATTTGCTTATGGATAAACACTACTGGCAGTTGTGCAGCTGAAGCTGTTCTATGTTCAACCTGGAAAATGAGACCAAGTAGAATTGAACCTTATCTCTGCTGAAAGTGTTTTCAATTTCCATCATCTGAATGTGCCCATCAACAAAAGTTGGTCCAGCAAAAACAACATATTACCTGTCTACACTGAATTAAACAAAGTATAGATGTGATGGGTGTAGAGATAGGATAAAACTCCAAATTATATGGTTAGGAAGCCCAATTTCAGCAATGATTTCTGTACTTCCAGAAACCAATTTGACAAGATGTATCTTGCATAAAACTCACTATGATAGAAAGGTTTGTGATGGCAGAAGGGAAGAGATCCATGGGATATGGAGATGCAATCAAGGTGGATGAAAACTAATTGTTATATTGAGTGTTTTCTAAAAACAACTTAATTTAAAATACTATAATATAATAATCAAATATTGAAGTGCATATTTGATCACTTCAAACTGAACCCTTTTATCAAACATATTGGACATGATCCAGCCATAGTTGAGCATTTCTAAGTCCTATTAATTCCAATGGGAGATATATAAACATGTGCTTCTCTCTCCGACTGAAACCAATGGGGCTTTAAAGTGACCATCTCTGACTGGATCATGTCCACTGGGTTTGATAAAAGGGTCACTGATTCATTTTATAGTCATTATGAAGCCTTTTTTATATGTAAAGGAATGAACCAAGGCATGAATGTGACTTCTGAGGTCAAATAGATGACACAATAGGTTGCAGTGTTGCATTGGAGGTGTGGGATGTAAATATTTTAAATAAACAGATTATGTATTGTAGTTTACTACTGTTGAATTTATGAATATTTAGACTCTGTGAAACAATATGAACATTTCCAAGTGATGGACTTTGTTCAGCCCCTAACTGCCAGATCTTCCTTCCTGAAAATGCTGGGAACTTAATCTTCAATTAAAAGATGCTATTTAGTGTCTTGACATGTGAGAGAGCCTAAATAGAAATCCTTAATTTCACAACAGCTCTTCTAAGCAGATATATATCTTGTAGTAAAAAAGGCATGTGGGCTGCATGGTAATGGTTTTGGATTATTCTCCTGGGCAATAGTAAAGGCTCTGTTTAGTTGAAAACAGATATATGGTGTTTGTTATAGCAACCAATTAGAATGCATGGTTGTTCAGGAAATATATGAACTAGAAAGCAGGATGTTATATTTATATTGAGACACTCTGGGTGCAATAAGCATATACAGTAGGGGTCATGATGAAAAGGAGGAAATGTTTAAAAGTTTAGAAGACTGCACAACGCTTTTCTGGCCTCTGGCTTTTTAGGCAACATTGCCTACATACTGTTTTCACGCTCCTCTTGCATCCCCCGCGCTTACTCCAGCATACATATATTATATTGTTCCCTTGCCATGCACATGTCTATAGGTAGCAAAAAAATCTGCACACAATAGTGGTTATTATTATTATTGGCTGACATACTGGGCAAGGGAACATGAGCTACTTGAGCATTGCCCATGTCCCTGTGCATGTGTAGACACCATCAGTGGGGCTGTGCTGCAGAGCAGCAGCGCTCCATAAGTGCTCCACGTTGCCTTGCGCGGTATGTCTGCCATCATCCTTATTGAAAGTGGTACAGCAGACAGTATGACATTGTCAAAACTTATACGAAGTCCATGATCTGATCACTGCAAATCTCAGCTGTTTTCAATAGCTGTTTTCGCTTTGTTTTAAAGCAAAGCAAAGTGCACTCACTTCAGTGACATGCACTTAAGGTTTAGTTATAGTGGATGAAGACAACTAAGACTTCAGAGAAAAGAGGGTTGTTTTTTTTTTAAAGGAATCTGAAGGAGAAGAGATGGTGTCATGTAGGTGTTCTAGGAGCCAGTTCCAGACAGCAAGGGAGAAATGCTGGGGTGCTTTAAGGTAGAAGAAGACCTTTGAATGTCTGGAAATAAGAGATGGAGGAGTGAAGGTTACAGGCAGGAATAGACAGTAAAGGAAGGCAATGGTAACCCCCTCCTGTATTCTACCAAAGAAAACCACATGGCTCTGTGGTCGCCAGGAGCCGACATCGACTCAACGGCACACTTTACTTTACTAAGGGCATAGAGAGCTTTGATGTTAAGGATGAGGAATGTGCATTGGATCCAGGAATGGATAGAAAGCTAATAAAGGGATTTAAAGAGTGTCATATGGCTCAAGTAACAAGTTTTTGCTCACACGGCAGTCAGAAAAGACAGAGTGGGAAGGAGCATATCTCACTCTTTAAGAATGGGTTCTTCTCCTTTCTGGGAGGATGAGGTGAGCACAAGCTGAAGAATTTTCCAAAGTTACTCTACACAGGTATAGATCTCATCAATGCGATTCCAAAGAGAACACAAAGAATGATTCTGGCAACAGAGTTCTGGTTAGGCAAGAGGGCTAAGCAATGACAACAGACCACCAGAGAGGAAAAGGAAGGAGATTTTAAGAGTGTAAATCAACATTTTCTCCAAGGGGGGAGAGGAAGGAATGTGCTTTTGGAACTTTGTACAGGAAGAGTTCAAAGATGTATACAGCTTGCTTGCAGTATGATACTGTAACCTGCTTCTGCTTAATGCCTCGAATGAACATTAAGGTTTGTATCTTTAACCTCATTATGCTGCCCTTTCTTAAGCCACCTCACCTCTCCTGCTACTACTCTGGTGCCCCCTCCTGGCTAGTTGGCAGCACAGATTTGGGAGAGGGGATAAAATGGAGCAGCTGTCCCACATGGACAGTTGAATATTCTTTATTTGTAAGATGAAAGCACTAGGAACTTAACACAGCTGTGTACAGTGTCTAGATGACAATGAATTTATTGATTGGGCTTGGACTTTGATTGCATCAGTCCCTCAGGTGTCCCAATGGCAGAGTCACTATTGCTTTTGTGTCTGCAAACGAAAACCAGGGAGAGGGGAGAGGGAATAATAGACTGACTTTTGTCTTATTAAATTTAAAACAGCTGCCTACTAGCACTGTCCATCTGTCTCCATATTTACAACATGGAGCAACAGTCCTCAGTCTTTGTGTATCCTGTGCTAGTGTGTCAATGATGGTCTCTCCGTCTTCAAACTGAAGGAGAGGCTTTTTGGGTCATCATCTTTTTGAAGAGGAGGAAAACTCTCAGGCCTTTGGCTAGGCTTCATCCTAGGCCTCATTTCTATGCATCTCTCCATAGGCAGATAACTTTGCTCTAGGCAAAGAGGATCTGCCCTTTTCTCTGAAGTCGCTCGGTTACACATTTTTGGTGGAAGGCTGTTGAAAAAACAATCTAGTTAATAAAAAAATAATTTGAAGGAAATAGGAACAAAGATCAATATCATTTATTCTGAACAAAGTGAGGTCTTCTCTTTGCTACTCTCCTTCCAGGCAGACAAGGACCATACAAATGAGGAAGGGCCATATACAATTGTCCTTTTCCTCTCCTCTTGCTGTTTTGTTACTAAACCCATCCATCTGCCAAATGTCAGTTGCAGATAAGAACTGCCCAGTTTAAAATCCCCATTTGTAAATAGATGTTGGCTGACATAATTAATGTCTACCCCACGACCCAATTTGAATTACAAAGTCAAGTCAATTTGAAAACCAGCCTCTGCATGATTACCATTGGTACACACACAGGCAGTATATAAATTCCATAGCCCCAGGAATTATTTAAATTTTCAGAAAATGAATGAAAATCAAGACAAGATGTCTTTCAGGAAAACAGAAGGCAGAAGTGGGGCATCTGAGATAAACTAAATAGTCTCTTGAGATAAACATTCTTGGGAGCAGTAATACCAATGGCTCCAGGCCACTGTGGGTCTCTAATGTCTGCTACATTTGCAAGGCTGTTATCTGCTCTGCCACCACCACCTACCCGGAGAAAATCCCCTTAACTGATAATACACATTATGGCAAAGATCCCTGCTTGTCACAGCTAGCAAACTGGGTGGTTTAGTACTAGATGATATTCTCATGGCATGGAGTTGCTATGTTCTATATAGTCCCTAGAGCACACTTCAGAGGTTGGGAACTAGCCAATATTTTGCAAAGATAGAAGGCTCTATTACCTTCCAAAGAAACATTAGACCTACTGCGAAGGGTTCTTTTTTTAGCTAGAGGGAGGTCATCCTCAATGATGGGTTAATATCCTCACATGCTCTGAGACGGGGTCAATTAAATTTCAGATAGGTTTGTCACCCAGCATGCAGCTGGCCCTCAAGCCCTAGTTCTGGGACTGTTGAGAGGAGAAAGACTTAGAGAGATGAGCATTAATGAAAGAACAGAACTAAAAAACAGATTAAAAACTAGATTCCCTGGGAGTTGAAAACCATCAACCCCAACTGGCAACCCCTTCCCATATGCGGGTGGGTCAGATGACCTCCCCATAGATGAAAAAGAACCCTTCATGGATGGTCCAATGTTTCTTTTCCCAGGCTATAGGGAGGTTATCCTGAATGATGGGGCATACCCAAGTGGAAAACAGAAGGAAAGGGGAGGGAGTGGATGACCTAGACCATCTGCTGCAGGACCGTACAACCCAGAACTGCCTAGGCGGCATGGGAAAATGGAATCTTGTAGTGATTTATGAATGGAGTAATGGATTACCAAGTAGCTCCCCTGCAAATCTCAGAAAGGAGGGCATTAGCTGAAAAAGCCACAGAACATGGAACTGTAACAGAGCGAGCAGCACAGCCTTCAGCTCAAGATAGCTGATGTGTTTTAGGTCAGTTTTCTCCCATCTGCCCTGTGCATACTGACCCTGGCAATCCGGACAGACTTGCATCAGTGGTCACCACTATCCTGTCTGGGATCTCGAGGGGGAGACTCCCCTACCTCCGTGGCTGGGGACAACCACCACAGAAAAGATGTCCAAACCTTGTGTGGCAGAGAGACCTGTACATGTCTTTGTTCCATGATGTCTTCTTGGAAGGAAAGAATATGCCACTGCAGGACCCTTAAGTGCCAATGCGTCCAAGGGGTGCACACTTTGCAAGCTATCATTGACCCCAGGATCTGGGCCATAAGGTCTGCCCTGAATTTAGAAATAAGAGGAGACATCAGGAGATTGAGCTTTTGTCTGAGCTCCAACAGAAGAGACACTGAAGCCTCCAGTGTGTTGAAGTAAGTGCTCAGGTGTTGAAGCATTTGTGAAGGACGTAGGTGGCTCTTCTGAAAATTGATCATGAAGCCATGATCCTGAATAATGTGAACGGTCTTCTGGGCATACTTGGTGGCTTGAGGACGATTAAATGAGAAGATCATCCAAAGAAGGGGTGGACATGAATGCCCTGGAGCTGAACGTGGGCGATCGAAGCCACCATCAGTTTGGTGAAAACTCTTGGTGCTGACGAGAGACCGAAGGGCAGAGCCCTGTACTAGTAATGGCAACGGCAGTAGGTAAACCTCAGGAATCTGCAGGAAGTGGGGTATATGGGAACATGAAGGTAGGCTTTGGACAGGTCAATGGAGTCTAGGAACTCCTTGCGCTGGACAGCCTCCTTGATTGACCTCAAAGACTCCATCTGAAACATCTTTTTTCATACGAAGAAACGAAAGGTTGAGACGCTTTAAATCTAGAATAGCTCTACATGACCTGTCCTTCTTGGGGACTAGAAATAAAAAGGAATAAACGCCATGACATAAGGTGGTCAAGGGCACTGGTTCTATCGCCTGGATTTTCAACAGATGTAGAAAATTTGACCCATCAGCGCTCTCTTTGATTGGTCTCTGGATTCAGGAGTTTGCAAGGAAAAAAACCTGGGGGAGGGGATGTGAAATCTATTGAGCACCTGCCTTTACCCGCCACTACCCACCTGTCCACGGTGGTGTTGGACCAGACTTGTGAAAACAGGAGAAGCCTGGCCCCAACTGGAGAAGTGTCATTGCTTATGGTTTGGTAGGGAGACAGAAGGAGGAAACTGTTGTCCCTGCTGGGTTCTAGAGGCACCTCTGCCTCTCGAGTTCCAGGACTGTCACCAATTTGGACAGAAGAAGGAGGAACGGTTGTCCCTGTACAGATTGTCTCGAAATTGATTTCCTGCAGATCAGTTGAAGGCCCTGTAGGGATGAAAGGAAAATGAGAAAGAAGAGGAACCTCGAAAAGGCCTATGAAGGCCCTTACATTTTCATGGCATTGCCTTCTTTTTAACCTTGGTCTCAACTAATACTGGATCCAAGGGCTCTCCAAATAATTTAGCTCCCAGGGAGGGAGTGGCACTAGAGTAATATTTGAGTTAGAGTTGACCTGCCAATTTTTTAACCAGAGCCCCTTGCACATGGCAGCTCCAGAGGCCATAGCCCTGGAAGCATGCTGTAGACAGTCCAGGCTGGAATCGGCCATAGAAGCAACCACCTTAACTAACTTGTTTATGCCCTGGAGGAACTTCATGTTTTCTGGTGGGCTGAACTGGACCAGCTCCTTGGCCCAGAGTAGAGACACCCTTGTGAAAACAGAGTTTATCACTGTAGCTCTGATGACAGTAGCTCAAGCATCATGGACCTTTTAAAGAAGATGATCCGCATTCTTGTCCTCTGGGGATTTAAGCTGTTTGCCCCATTCGTCAGAGCCCCCGATATGAGATGGGCTACCGTCGCATCTACCAAAGGAACAGTTAAAAGCAACGTGATGTCAGCAGGGAGGTTATACAGTTCCTTTGGGAAAGGCATATCTGGTTTCAAAGCCACAGGAGTCCTACATTCAGCTAACATAATGTCCTTAAACAGCAAGGGGAAGGGCACTGTAGTCAATGCTGCAACTGTGGATGGGAAGACCTCTTTATCCAAACCTGAAGTTGCCTACGTGTCTGGATCTTTAGTCACATCCTTGATGGCCCTCTTTGACTTAGACAACAGAACCTCAAAATCAGAGGTGATGAAAAGGCGCGATGAATTAGGCAACTCAGGTGTGACCTGTTCACTGGAAAGCTGTCTCTCCTTCTTACCTGATCGAGATGACTCAGAATCCGAAGATACGGGTTCATGACGTGGAACCACACCAGATAGAAAAGTACGTGCTGGAGGTGCAGCAGGCGGAGGAAACACAGCAACAGGAGGAGGCAACAGGAGAGCAGGAACTTCTAGTGGAGGCCATGGCTTGGTAATTGTAGCCATCTGTTTAGTGGGCCTTGGCTCCTCAGAAGAGCACGGGGATGTAGATGGTGACATCCATCTCTTATGTGCCAGCCTTCTCCTTGACCTAGAAATAAATCGTCCTCTCTCGCCCATGGGAATTGCATTTCTGGAAGGGCTGGAGTCAGGAAAGAAAGAGATCAGGAGGGGAGGACACTTGGAAGAGGGAGTGGGAATGGGTGGAGGAATGGAAGAGCCTGGCAAAGCAGGGGGCAAGGGCAATGGATCAGTCAATGGATCAGACCAATGAACATTTGGGGTAGGAGCCAAAAGGGGAGACACAACTGCCATACATTGCCTTGTGATGAAGTCTTGTAGCCACTTAGAAACATCCACTGGAATGGCTGGCACCTGTGGAATCTCAGTTGGTATGCCCAGCAGGGCTGGCGCACCAGGTAGCATTGAAGCGGGCACCAAAGGCAACACGGGGGCTTGAGGTGCTGCAGGCAGGATCGGGCCCCCGGCTGTCATGGCAGGCAGGATCAGGCCCCTGGGTGTCTCGGTGGGCAGGATCGAGTCCCCAGGTGGCGTTGCTGCTGTCTCAACCACATCAGGGGCTAGCAAGCTAGACCCCTAATCTGGTATTTCTGGCTCAAATCGGGAGCCCTCCTCCATCAGACCCGTTAACTTAGAGGCATTTAAAATGGTGACCAGTGGGAAGGCTTGTGGTGCTTGCAAACAGCCTGGATAAGGAACTGCTCGCTAAGCCTGACATCTGAGGTGGCAAATTTCTCCCTCTTTTTTTCTTTTTCTTTTCAGCCACAGCCTCTTTTAAATGTTTAGTTTTCTTTGCTGCTTTCTTATGCAGCTTGGCAGAAACGATGGGAGAAACCAACAGATCGAAGTGTCCGCCCACGCGGGCTGCAAGGGGATGTCTTTCTCTTGCTGTGATGAAGCCAATCGCGGTCTTTTTCGCTCTTGGGGGGGTGGCCTTTAACAGAGTTTCTACCCCTGGACTTGTACACGAGTCCCTCAGAGAGGTAACCCACTAGCATGTCCCCCAAGTGGGAAGTCTCCATGACGTGGATGGCAGTCAAGCAGTAAAAACAAAGGGGGAAATGGTAAGCAAATGAAACGGTCAAATTTAACAGAAAAACTTCAATATGATAATGAAAAAATGACTCCCTTCCCACCCTGGCACACAGGAGAAAGGAAAGGAAAGGAGAATAGAAAAGGAAGGACTAGCCTTTAACTATAATCTGTCAAATAGCTGAGCAGGAGCTCTAGTTTCAAACACTGCCTCTGGAGCAAGACAGGACTGGAACTGGAGCTTGAGGGCCAGCTGCATGCTGGGTGACTAGCCTATCTGAAATTTAATTGGCTCTGTCTCAGAGCGTGTGAAGGACATTAACCCATCGTTAAGGATAACCTCCCTAGAGCCTGGGAAAATCTGGCACTGTGAGTGAGTCTTGGACTGTAGGTGGCAACGAAGGCTGTATTTGGAACCCAAGGGCAGCCCTTTCAGGAGGCAAGGTTGCCTCAGGCAGTGAATGACTGGGGCACCAGCAGGGCAGCAAGATGCCCCTCACTGCTGTCCTTGGACTGGCATGGCCTATGAAAGCTTTGCAAGGAGCACACGGAAATCAAGAAGAGGTTCCTGGCAACCTTCTTTCTTCTCTGCTCCCTTTCCGTGCTACTGTACTTTCAAACATGCAAGGTTAAGGTCTGAAAAGCAACTAGCCCCCACTGGGGTTGTGGGACAAGGCAGCATTTGATACCTTGCCTCCAGTACTGCAATAGCTCGGGCCACCCCTGTCGGAACAATTTTTCCTTTACAGTATTAACCTCATTAATGTCAACAGCTAACTGCTAACTTGGCAAAGAGGCACCTTTTAATGTGGTGATTCTCTTTATTTAGCAGGGGGAGTGTAATTGGCCCTATCCACCCCCAGCACAGTACCTCCAGTGACTGTTGCCGGTGTCTATCTTATGTTTCTTTATAGATTGTGAGCCCTTTGGGGACAGGGATCC
The DNA here is from genome assembly GCF_027244095.1 of Hemicordylus capensis. Taxonomy (NCBI): domain Eukaryota; kingdom Metazoa; phylum Chordata; class Lepidosauria; order Squamata; family Cordylidae; genus Hemicordylus; species Hemicordylus capensis. The sequence goes on from NC_069658.1 coordinate 384,934,524, forward strand.
ACCTTATTTATTTATTTATTTATTTATTTATTTATTATTTCTCTGTGTAAACCACCCTGAGCCATTTGTGGAAGGGCGGTATAGAAATCGAATAAATAATTATTATTATTCTGAATTACCTAGAGTGGGCAGTTGGGTGTAAAGAAGGGTCAAACTAGATGACATTTTAAGCACATGATGATTGAGACTAGCATGCTTGGTTTTTATTCAGTGAATAGTCTGAATGGCCCCCCAGTGGATCAGGAGCACAGCATGGGAGGAGAAGCACTTCAACCCTCTGTTCTTGCTAGGATATTGATCTGGGCTGCCCCCCACCCCTCAGGTATTTGCCCTCGGTAAAAAAGCTCACACTGGCAGCACTGAGAGCTCCCCCCACCCCAGGACAAACAAGAAGTACACATTGGTATTGTGGTGAGATGGAGTGTTAAAGCCTCTCTCTGAAGTCCATGATCTCAATTCATGTGGTGGTGGGGGATGTGATCTGATTACTATTTACTGAATAACCATACTACTACTATGACTACGACTACTAACTACTCCTCCTTTATGCCCATCATGTGATTAAAGTAATGTCTAGTTTGACCAAAAGGACTTGAATACATGGGAGTGATTATTACAGAAGGCTACAATGACACAATATGGGTATATGCTCCCTACTTGCAGATGTTGGGTTCAGAACCACAAGTAGGGTGAATTATCCCAACATTGGAGGGTTCGGATGACACAGCCAGTGTTGGCAGAGTTGTCCCAACACTGAAAGATGGGTTTGCAGGTGTGCTCCTGAAACCAGTGGTTCATCGTTTCCCGTGTCATGTGAAGCTGCCCTATGTGACCTTAGGCAAGCTATCATCTCCTCAGCACTTCTCCCACTGTCCAATATGGAGTAATAATATTGGCCTAGCTTTACAGGGTTATTTTAAGGCTTACTATGATAATATATGTGAAATGTTAGGAACATTTTACATGTACTACATAAATGCCTATTGTTTTTTTGGGCTTGAGACATCTACATAGATGAACGAAGAGTTGAATACTGCCAGCAAAAGATGTATTTAATTTGAATCTTACTTTGAGAATGGAAAACTGTATTCCTATTTTAGCATTTTCAGCTGGTCCCTCATTTCCTATCAAGATACACCTTTCAAAAAGGAAGATACAAAAAAAATTGAGTGGGACTAGAATTACTTGAAATTAGAAATCCAGATATTACTTGATATTAGATACCCAGAACCTTGACAGTTCTGAATGCAGCTAAGACAAGAAGAACTATACAACATGTAAAATTTGATTACATGACAGTAAATTCTAAATGATTACAAGCTGAGTGCAACTTGTACTTTTGGTTCCTTATCTCAGCACATCTCAAACTAGAAATTTACGATAGCCTCCAAATCTCTCAACAGCTTGAGGCAGCTTCCATTTTAACATTAAATTTCCTTAGAACTTTTTGACAAGAGGAAATTATCCAATTATATTGCTGCCACATTTAGTTGGGAGGACGCATGTCCCTGAAACACTGGCAGATTTGAGTGGGAGGGAGATCAAAGCAAAAAATATGATCTGCTAAGAATATATACAAACTACATTTGAGAAAGGAAGCTTTCTGCCACCTCCACGGAAAACACACACAACGCCATAGGCTTTGAAACTGCTGAGATGGAACACTGGATTCAGGTGTCAGCACATTAACTGGAATGACAAACTTTGCCATATCCATGATCATCTAACCTTACAGGGCGTTGCTTCTGTGATCCCTATAGCTACCGATAATAATAAAAATGATGCCTTTGAGTTTCTTTGGAACCTAACCGATTGCCTTAGAGCACCACTAATATACAAAAAGAGTTCATGTTTTATTTCACCAGTCAGAATTACTTTCAGAACTACTGTTACAAAATGTTTTTCATTGTGGTAAATGCTGATCATGTGAACATGTTCCAGTGACACTGGCATTCACTAGACTCTGCTGCGGAAGCAGGAGACAGTGAAATGTTGCTCAATGAAAGAATGAAAAGACGATATACCCCAAATTATTAGCCAGAAATAATTTAGCCATAAACACCAGGAAAAAAGCCAGACTACCTTTTGAGGAGAAACTCTCCAATAAAATGTAAAATATAGTCAACCTTGGGCAGCCGCCTTAACATTTCGGTCTCCTGTGCTTCACATTCCTTGTAGCTGTTCAGCAGGGTAGTGTCTAACTCTCTCTTTTAACAAGGTGCAAATGCATTTCCATGCTTCTACCTAAAGTCAGGTTACATCTTCTAGTTAATTGCAAAACTTTAATGGGCTCCATAAGCATGTTCCTGGGAGCCTGTTCATATGCAGTTGGAATACTCCATTGCCTGTACCAGGAGTTCCCAACCTGTGGTACTCCAGATGTTACTGAACTACAACTCCCATCATCCATAGCCACAATAAATTGTAGCTGGAGACGATGGGAGTGTAGTTCAGCAACATCTGGAGTACCACAGGTTGGGAACCGCTGGTCAATACTGAGGGTGTTCTTGACTTCTCCAGAAATTGATCAACAAATTGCAGGAATGGAGATTTGGCTATGATTAATTTCCTGTGCTTGGGTACCTTTCTTTATGAATAAGTGTGGGTGAGGTATTTGAGAAGGAAAGGGATGAGAAAATCTAGATGCTTGGAATTACAAGAATACATGGGATGAAGATGTCACAACTGTAGATTAAATAATCATAATTCTAAATTATGTGCAATTGATGAAATAATCTGATTTAGATATGACAATGCCAAAAGGTTCTGACAGATGTTCCAACAATTGGAATGAGCAAACGAATATTAACATGCCAATGAGTGAACAAAAGGGAAAGAGAATGTTTGTATTAGCATGCAATCAAAACTTTCAGCTCCACTGCAGAAAATGTACAAAACAGACTGAATGACAAAAAGCAGCACTTCAGTAGTATTTCCAGAATGAATACACATTCAACAGGAAGAGTGAAAAGATACATGCCTGGAATTAGTTCTATACATATAGGTTTAGAAGACTGATGATAGCTTTTTCGATAGAATGCTTCAAGTGTGCCATGTGTAGGTAGACGGCTACCTGGCTCACAATGCCATAGCCACGTTCATATGTAAAAACATGAAGATCGTCATTTTGTAGGGGTGCTAACACTCTATATGGGGCTCCAACTGTGTGGTGTGTCTGTCATCCATGGGCACTGACTAATCACTGCATTCCTCCCATAATGATAAGGAAAGTGTGCGGGTTGAAGGCATTGCTTGGTTCAGCGTATTGACTGGAGCCTAAAGAGGACCACTTGCCCATGTTTTAGTCACCATGGGGGACATTTAAAGTAGTAATCACACAATAAGGTCGTTCACATGCCCTATGATTACCAGGCTTGGGGAAGGCTGGGGGAAAGGCAGGAGCTGTGCTGTCTTCCCCCATGTGATTCAAGCTGCTCTTGTGCTTGCCAGTGCCATGAGCTCGCACGACCGGCATGCGGCAGCTCCAAAGGCAGCAAGGGAGAGGGAGGAAAGCAGGCTGTGGCTTCCGCATCCCACTATGCACCATATGATAAGTGCAGTGCACTGGAGAATTCCCATGCAAGCCAGGTGCTCTAGGTATTACCTAGGTACACGAATGGAGTCTAGGTAGAAGAGCACACTTGCATCTTTCTATCTAGGTAACAGCCTGGGGGAAAACCTTGGGCTGCCTGGCAAGGCAGTGCTGGGATTGGCCCTGATCCCAGCGCTCCACATAAGCAACTCTACCCTCGTGTGAACAGCCTCAGAACGTGGTCATCTGTTTACATCCCACATATCTGTGGGTTATACATACTGAAACTGTGTAAGTGCGGGTTACTCATATTGAAATGCACAGCTCCAGAGGCCGCCCCGCTAACCCCGCCCCCTGCGCCTGACATCAGAGGCGGGGTCTGGCTCCTGAACGGAGCCTTGAGGCTCTGTTTGGAGTTGGAGTTTAACTCCCGAAGGGGCTGCGTGGCCCCTTCGGGAGATAACTAATGCTGCTGCTACTTTCGCAGCACAGCCAGGAGTGGCTCTTCCTGCGAACGCAGCAGCAGCCTTTTAACTCCTGAAGGGGCCACGTGGCCCCTTCAGGAGCTACTTAGGCTGGTGCTGCGTTTGCAGTGCAACCAGAAGCAGCTCTTCCCTGCCTTAGCAGTTCGCAGTGCCAGCCTTAGTTTAGCTCCCAAAGGGGCCGCATGGCCCCTACTTGGGAGCTAAACTAGCCCCCCCGTGTCTGATGTCAGACATGGGTGTGTGTGTGTTGGGGCCGCGAAGTGCGGCCCCTGATTGGGTGTGGCCCGAGTTCTTTGAACCCGTTCACCCAATGATAGCTCCGCCCCTGCACAGCTCACTAAATATTTGTCTTGTGCAATCTCCATTCATTTCAATTGAGACTTGGCAGGAAGAAAGTATGTAGATTGCTACCTACTGCTTGTAAATTCCTAGCTAGAAAATAAAGTGAGCTCCAGTGGCCTCAAAATGTAGCTGTTTAACAGATCTGAATGTTATACATGCAATAAAAATGGTTCATAGTTACTAAAAAAAGAAATTTCTACTGTCTGCCCAAGAGGGGAAAAAAAGCATTTACATCTTTAAAAGCAGGCAATTAAGCAGTCTACCAGTACATTCTGTGCTACTTTCTGGCACATGGAGAGAGATAGACAGAGCTGAAGCATTCTGTGCCAAAAACCAAAATAAAATTCAAGATCTGAATGTGGAATTTAGGTTCCCTAGGTACAGAATGATCTATATATATGATTAATATTGCCTATCTTTAATTCACAATGTTTGCTACTTCCAACAGTGAGACAACATGTATATATGTTAGAATCCTGAGAATATCCCCTTTTCATTAAAACAACAATTGCCTCCATCACCAGTGCTACAGTTAGGGAGTTCTTGCATTTTCATTCTAATTTGAGGGACCATATAGCATCAGTTTGTCCTAGCCCTCTCCTCCAGTACTGATTACCTAATACCAGAATTCCAAGAGTATTACAATTCTAAGGAGGAACTACAATTCCACACAGTCTAGATTCCTTGCAGCAAGCTGGCCACCTCAGGAAGCTTCAGAACTGATCTACCTGGAAGAACCAAAAAATCCATCTATTCAGCCTTGGCTCTGTAGCCAACTGCACATCTATGTGCAGCATGCCCCTCAGGGTCACAGAGATTTCCCAAGCCCACTGTATGAATCTGAGATCCTATGGTTTTCATTGTAATTATATTCTAGATATAACATCTAGATTTTTAAATTCTGTTTTTATTGTGATCTTTACTACTTTGGAGGCCTTTAGGAAGAAAAGCAGCACATACATACAAGATATAAAGAGTCACAAGACTGCTGCAAAACCGGAACTTATGTTTGCTACTCCACACAAAAAAGGAAGATTCATGTAATCTCTGTTGGCTTCTACCCATTTAGTAACATACAGCTCCTGTAGAAACAAGGAACATGTAGTAATGGACTGAAAGGAAAACAGAATGAAGGTTTCTATCTACATATGTCTCAGGCACTAGATTACATTGGCCACATCAAAATGGTAATTTGGGCAAAGAAAAAAAGCCCCAAACTTCCAACTCCACGCCCACCATCCCATCTGAACAACTTGTATGTATGTTAGAATGGTGAGAATCTCTCCTTTCAATGTTCAAAAGGATTTCAAGCCAACAGAGTTGTAGAGAAAAAAACCAAGTAGTTGCAAGTAGAATGACTGGAACTTACTTTCAGCTTCTTTTAATATCCAAGTTAAGGATGTGCAAAACGTTCTGAGGTTGGAACGTTCAGCCTTGGAACGGGCGGTTTTGAGTGTTCCAACCTTGGAACAAAACAGCCCTAAAAATGGGGGCCGGTTCCAAGCTCGGAACAGAATGAACACATTCTGAGGTGGAATGTTCTGACCCCATTCCAAGCGTTCAACCCCATTCCAAGCGCTCAAAATGCATTCTGTGCACACCTCTAATCCAATCCAAATCACAGTAAGAATTCTGAATGACATCCATTCAATCGTATTTAACTATTGTTCTAGGAAACCAAATTCAATTTTAAAGGGGAGGTAATTTATGTGACTATTTTCAAGATGGGGGGATGTAATTAAAAACAAACAAACCCAAATCAGGATATCCTAGGACCCCCTCCTATGTGCTATGAAAGGTTTATATCAGACTGTAAACTAATGAGTTCTAAAGGAGTGGTGCTTATTCTTTGAATTGCTGCCACCTTGAACAACCTTGAACCAAGATGGCAGATTGAAATAAAAACACTCCCATCATGGTCCCTAAAACCTCATGTGCTTTAAAATAAGCACAAATATTATTAGGGACACACATACATATACATACACTGATTTGGAGACGATGACCTGATAACATATCTCCAAAGCATTATTTTATTTTATTTTATTTTATTTTATTTTATTTTAAATTAATTAATTAATTAATACATTTCTATACTGCCCCAAACCAAAGTCTTGGGGCGGTTCACAATAATAAAACAATACAAAAACACAAAACATTAAAATCAATTAAAATGCCGAAAAGCAGCCTAAGGACAAAAACAATTTACAGTATTTAAAATTACAAAAATTAAAGTTAAAAAGTTAAAAGGCCTGGTTAAAAAAATGGGTCTTCAGAGCTCTTTTAAAAACCGCTAGGGATGGGGAGAGTCTTATGTCAGCGGGAAGCGCATTCCAAAGTCTCAGAGCAACAACTGAGAAGGCCCATCCCTGAGTGGTCACCAACCGACTTGAAGGTAGCCAGAGACGGGCCTCCCCGATGAATGCAGTGGACGATGGGGATCATGCAGAAGAAGACATTCTCTTAAATACCGTGGGCCTAAGCTGTTTAGGGCTTTATAGGTTATAACCAGCACTTTGTATTTTGCCCGGAAACCTATTGGCAGCCAGTGTAACTCCTGTAATATAGGAGCACTGTGGTCTCTTTTAGATGACTTGGAGACCAACCTGGCCGCCGCGTTCTGTACTAATTGTAGTTTCCGGACTATGTACAAAGGCAGCCCCACACAGAGCGCATTGCAGTAATCAAGTTTGGAGGTAGCCAGCAAATGTACTACTGTTCTGAGGTCATCAATCTCAAGAAATGGACACAGCTGGCGTATCAACCGAAGCTGATAAAAAGCACTTCTGGCCACTGCCTCAACCTGAGAAACCAGGGAGAGGCGTGAATCCAGAAGCACTCCCAGACTGCGTACTTGTTCCTTCTGAGGAAGTGTGACCCCATCTAGAACAGGCAGGTCAATATCGTTTCCCGAGTAATGACCCCGCACAACAAGTACTTCCGTCTTGTCTGGATTCAGTCTCAGTTTGTTATCCGTCATCCAGCCCATTACTGCCTCCAGGCAGGCATTCAGGGAGGATATGCCTTCTCCTGATGAAGTTGACATGGAGAAATAGATTGACATGGAGAAACAGATTGCATGGCCTTGAACAATAAGCATGGCCAAAGCATGGCCTTGAACAATAATTTACAAACATAGCTACTGCAACCAGGTTCAATACAGCAGTACAACAAGAAGGCCATAAAATGTCAGATCTTAATATGGGAAGTACAACTGCTTGGAGTTGAAGTGAACAACATAAATGGGAGGAGAGCTGGTCTTGTGGTAGCAAGCATGAATTGTCCCCTTTGCTAAGCACGGTAAGATATTCCTCTTAGGAGATGGGGTCGCTCTGAGAAGAACATCTGCATGCAGAAAATTTCAAGTTCCCTCACTGGGATCTCCAGATAGGCTGAGAGAGACTCCTGCCTGCAGCCTTGGAGAAATCACTGCCAGTCTGTATAGACAATACTGAGCTAGATAGACCAAAGGTTTGACTCCGCATATGGCAGCTTCCTATGTAAGACTGGGAAGCAGGAACAGCTAGAAGTGGGAAAAACAAAAGGATCCTAAAGTGTCAAGAGATAGCTTGGAAGTAGGAACTGAGCATAGGACAAGAAAAGATAACTGGTTTGAGATTCAGAGGTCCTGAAATGGAAATACTACTGTAGTCAAGACTAGGACATTAATAGGCATGCAACACCATCTGGAAGATCTTAGACAGTTTAGCCATATGGTATGTATTGATTAAAAAGAGATCTTTCGAATTTCAAGGAAGTCTAAAGGGGAAAGTAGTAGTATTCGTTTTCACAGTGTACCAATGTTCAACAGGTCCCAAAACAAAAGACCCTAGATCATCCTCCCTCTTCCCCCCCTACACCCCCTCTCTCACACACACCAGTTCAATGGATTAGCATGTTACACTCACCTGCATCCAGACTGCCAGTTGCTGCTGTCCAGCCCATGATGGGGGGAATGGCACCAACCACAGCTCCTACCCATGTATTGACAATGCTAAGTCTTTTCAGTGGTGTGTAACAGCATGTATACAGGATAATGTTGAAGGCTCCAAGGGCCCCAGTAAGAGGATTTACTCCCAGGGTCAGCAGGGCAATTCCTGGAACTGCACAAGAGACAGCGAAAGAGACGGCAAGCAGAGGGCTGTAAAAAAAAAGAAAACAAAAACCAGAAAACATGAGGACATGAGCAAAGGGCCTTGAGGCCAGTTGTCTTTTTCTGTAATGCTTCCCTGAGAAGTATAAAAGGTCACCTTAAGCCAGGTAAAAATGGCAATAGAGCAAAAGTTCATTCAGCCTGTATCTATGGGAGCATAAAACTTCATCTGGGGATAGAGAGTAACCAGCAGATTAGGTGATAGCCCCATTGCAGACTGGCCACACTTGAGTGCTGCCTCCTTGCTCCAGTCACAATGGGAGAGGGAAGAGAGGAGTGGAGTCTGAGGTACCTGAACAGAAACTGATTGGACAAGGCAGCTGGAAGCATGTGCAACGTACCATTAAATATGCAGAACTGAACATTCAATGAGAAAACAGTCACATATAACATATTTCTCACAACCCATTTATTATTGGTATAAGAAACATAATCTGTTAATCAAGTTTTTAATTATACAATGTAAGGCTTTCAACAGATATCAGAACGTAGTGCCTTGATTTAACAGAATCAATTTACCCCAAATCCATAAGCTTTAGCTATGCATTCTACTAATGTTCCAGCCATGGCTACATCAACCCTTGACAGTGGGGAAGAAACTATTTTTAATAAAGCATTTCAATCTTTGGTGTGGACTTTTATAGCCCCACACAGACCAGTCACCTCATTGCACTTTATACAGAATTGCAAAATAAGCCTAAGTGTGGATGTGCATGATCTCAAGTCAGAATGCTGAGGAGGAATAAATGTCTGCCTTCAATTTAACTTTTAATTAAATGGACCAAGCCAACAATTTGATAAGCTGGAACATGATTTTACCAGCTTTACAAACTCAATTGTGGATTTTGTGGATTTAATTTAGTGGAATGCAATGTTTATCACATTTTTCTCAGAAGACCCTGAGCCAAGAAAAGTTGTTCTATTGACTGTATGCAGCTTGCAATGAACCCTGGCAAAGCACTGTAACAAAGCACCATCACATGTTCCCATCAGAGTTTACTACATCCTGAAATCATGGGACTTATAAAATCTACTCCAGTTCAAACAACATCTGCAGTAGTATCATCTCTCGTATCACTGGAATAATGTCCTGACCTGTGTGCTGGTATACCACTCAGTACAGCAAAACATTATTGGTTTAGGTCACCAGACTACATTCAGGATAGAACAACACGCTTTTAAAAATAAAAGATCTTGCCTTGAAATTTATGAAGACCACTATCTACAATGGCTGACATGTCCTGCAGCATAACATGCGCAGTGCAGATGGACCTGCACCACTGTGGGGCTCTAAACCACCTAGCAGCACAGTTGCACAAGAGGGCAGTACTGGTACTGTGGACTCTTGTGCGATCACACGTCATATACGACTTTCATTTTTCCCCATGGAAAAAGTGCATGGTGTGCCATCATGCAAGAGTCAGCAGTACTGGTTATGCCCTTTTACACAGCAGCATCGTTGGGTGATTTAGAGTCCTGCAGTGACCTGGGCATGTCTGCACTGCCTGTGTTACACTGCGGAGCATGTCAGGCACTACAGCTAATCAAAACCAACAAATATTTCTATTTATTTACAGATAAAAATGTTGATTATGCAGAAACAGGGATGCATAAATGCAGTTGCCAGGTGGCCAGCTGTGACTATAAATCCCTTTCTGGCAACTGCCTGTCCTGGATGTTCTCTGTATACTGTAGGGATTTTTGTTGCATGCTTGGTGGGTGAAACAGAGCACACTCCTTCCCTAAGTTCTTTGGCATACAAAGAAAACTTGTGGGAGGGGTCAGTCTCACCACACTGGCATTCAGAAACACCCCAAAGCAGTAAAAACCTCTTTTGCTGCTTCTGATGATCTTCAAAACCTGGCACAAAGCAAAAGACTGACACAGCACCTTCGACAAATCTTATGTGTATGCTAGAGGATGCAGGGCAAGCAAGTGGGAACCGCAAATAATGGCTGGCTATCAAGGACAGTCAACATTTTTGGATGCAAAGTGCTCCACGAGCTCTCTCACTCAGTGATCCATTTTGTCAGGCACTTTTGCAATGATGGCGGCTGTAGCCATCTGTCTCAAGTACTTACAAGGTCTCTGTGCTGGGTGTTGACAGTCAACTGGACCCACCAAGTGCAGTGAAAAAGGACTCACCCTTTCTTGTTGCTCCCCACACTTGAAAAAAAAAGATCTCTCGCTGATGAACTTGGTGGTAGGAAACATTAGGTGAGACAGTTTCCGTGAAGTATGTATGAGACCACATATAAAACTAATCTACCTATAAAACTAATCTATCTCCTTCCAGGCTTACTCACATTCCAGAAATGACAGAAGTCAGATCCTGAGAAGATGTAGTAGCAGTTCATACTTCTGCTGGTATTCATATTTATGTGCACATTACCCAGGTGGGCTGAATAAAGTGTTACACCTGCATTTTTTTCAACAAGCAGATTTTTATTTTTGCATTTGTGTAGTGCTCCACTGAGGCTACTGAATTGTCTTTAGTTATAGCCTTTCTCTGCCCTCTGCAAAGACAGACTTGCAATTTCAGACAGTAGATCTCAAAAGTGAAAGATGAAGAATCCTAATTAAGTTTGGACTGTTGGGAGATCTACACTAAGATGACTAGAACCTTTGTGGTATTTCAACATACAATGGATGGTGTTCGGATTTGAGCAAAGGAAAGAGGTGAGTTCAAGTCCAACTCAAACATGAAGCTTTGGGAGTGTTGTGCGGAAAACAGGAGATAACTCCATGTATGTTGTTCTGAGCTCCTAGGAGGAACAGTACAATTCAAATATACAGTAATAGACAAAAAAATTACAAATCAACACCAGCAACTTGGAGATCCCTTTAGCTTTGCTCATTTGCATTTGTCTTAAATTACTGTAAAAGGAAGAAAAGGCTAATTTTTGATGCAGACCAACTGGAAGAGATGGAGACTCTTGGCTTAGTCCAATAATGTGAACAGTGTTGTAGTGCCTACTGATAGCAATGTTGCATATAAAAAGTATCTCCCCCTCAGAGCTGCCATGAGACTGAAAGAAAGAGCAAGAGTGCATGTACGTGGCATTGTCTGCTAACAGGCAAATATCAATATTTCTCCTAGAATGTGGTAGTGCACTACTCCAGAGACTTCCTTCAGATCTTGGTAACAACTGGCTAATGAACCATAGTGATTAGACTGGATACCCACACAGCTAGACACTTAATGAGGCCCTACAAGCCTGCTTGCCTAATGTGTTTTATAAAACACAAGCAATTAGTGTGTGGTTAAAAATCTGACAGCCTTAATTTAAACTGAGAGTAGCTTCCTTCAGGCTACTTGCAACACTACTAATATAGCAGTATCTACTCAACTCTTCCAATAAAAACAAACAAGAACATGAAAATCTTTTCCACTCTGCAAGATGGTGAAGGAAAGAAGTCTATGTTTGTGTACAATGCACTTGATGAGTATCACAACATGCTTTTTCAAGGCCTGATTCTGTTGTAGCACTTCCCCGCAACTGGGGGGGGGGGGGCGGAACCTCTGAAGCATACATGAAACACATTATATCCTAATGGAAAACAATCTGTGAACAGTGTTGTGCAAGAATCTAAATGCAGAGCCTCCTTGCAAACATCATGGATATTATTTACAGCGATTTACATTCTGAAGAACCTTCCCTTCAAAATGTGTATTCTTCCATAGGTATTTTTATGATAGAAAGGTGGTGGTGGTGAGTTACACTAGAGTCAGCCCCTAAAGTCAGCGGTTTATATTGAATCTATAGATGGCAATGTAGTGCTTACAGCTATATAGAACTGCTATATAGACCCAAACAGGTTTGCACCATTGCATCTGGAACAAAAAGAATTCAATTGTATTTTCACACTTGCAAAATCAGTTCAGCAAGGAGTTGATTACATACCATGTAGAAGCTGATATTATAAAACTACGGTATGATTGGAGATCTTTCTGAATCTAACACAACTATTTGTCTGTCTTCCTGCTGGCTGATATTTACCAGTTCTCCAAATGACTAATTTGACCCCAGAAGCCATCATGTGCAAATATCGCTTATTATCGCAAAGTGATTTATGGCTGAACGCCTAATATTAAAAGCCATTTCTGCTGGGAAGCTATAAACTCAAAAGTGCATTCCATGTGGAATAGATATTTGCATCTTGAAGGTGGGAAAGTTACTTTGTTGAGGACAATGTTGATACCACATAATTTAATTCTAGAATGACAGAGTTAACTAGTGATCAAAATCAACAGTAAGAAAATAAAAGTGCACTTTTCATGAAGTCACACTCTGAAGAGTATCTGTGTGACAAGTGAAAGACCCCACAGGGTACAATATGTTCCATTTCCCCAAGTGAAACATCTGCTCTGTTGACAAGTCACAAGCCAATCTTTCTGTTTGCAGACATAGCCTGGGACCTGATGATCCAGCTGGTGTGTTCTCTCCATTTCTAACATTATCAGTTATAGCAAAGGTGTAATCAGGAGCTAGGTGACGAGGCATGAACAGGATATACTCTGACTACTTGCCATACTACCCTGTAAGGCAAAAAGGGAATAAATGCCAGCTCATATCCATAAGCAAGTAAATTTCATGCAAACACACAGCTGCCTATCTATAGCACTCCTCTGAACCATCTCCACTCACCCTGGAATGCCCAAGGGCACACAACTGGTTCCTTTAAAAGGCAGAGAGTAAACTTATTTCAAAAAGCAGATTATTTTAACTACAATACTAGTCAAGGCATAGCATCTGCTATCCTACATGCCTACACTTCAAAAGAAGAAGCAGAGCAAATAGTCAGCTGCACATAATTTTGAAAACTGTGAATCTTCATCTTCTTCTTTCTGTATTTTTAATTCTTTTATCTTAAATCTTTCTTCTGTTCTACTCAAAGAAGAATAGAACAAGAACCTGTATCCAAACCAGAAAGGATGGTAGTATGAAGGAAGGGAGAGGTGTCTTCCAATCCCCTCAACCAAGTCTCTCTTCTCTCCAGAAATCCTAACTCCTAGTGACCCCCACTTCCAGGGCTGGACAACCAATTAGCACCAAGTAGGGAGAACAGCTGAACAAAGTATACTAAGTTTGTCCAGGAAAGCAGGGTTGCACAACTAAAATGCCCTGGTAGGCTAGAACCATTCACTACAGCATGCAGGGGCCAAGGTAAGCTTTTAGCTCATTATTACATTAAAATAAAAAATATTATTAGTTACTTGTGGATCTATTCCCCCTGTCAAGGGACCCATAGATTTAACCAAGGATAGTGGCCAGAAAATAGGTCCTGTCCCTGCTCAATCAGTGGGGCCTCTGGAGTGCATGCCAGTCCCAAACAAATGCCAAGCCCTCTTCTCTCCCTAAATTGCCGTTGCATTCAGGCTGCAATCCTAGGCATGTTTACATGGGATTAAGCCTCACTGGATACACCATGGGACATATTTCTGAGAAAGCATGCACATGATGGCACTGTAAGAGGGTTTCCAGCTCCTGTGTGGCTGCAGGATACCTGGGAGCCAATAAAATAGTCCCTGCAGGCCGACACTAAAGTATAGTGGATATATTTAAGATATATTGAAGTATATCCACTAAGGCCGCACGAATACCCAGTGGTTTGTTTTAGAGCTGTTTTCTACTGCCCTGCAATGCCTATACAATAGAAATACACGATCTCTGATATTAGATTAGAATTAGAATTTCACAAATTGGATCTGGAACTCAGCTGGAAATTGACAGGACACAGCATAGAGACCATTTGAAGGTTTATAAGGAAGTGGTGCGTATGGCAAAAATACAATTCTGGTCTGTGTGCATTACTTCTGCAGGTTCGCATCCCGCAGAACTGTCCCAGGTTGTGAGGAGTTTGATTCAGGCTCCCTGGTATATCAGGTGGAGGCCATGGCCGAGAGTGCTTTCTATCAATTTCGGCTGATTTGACAGCTGCGTCAATTCCTTGAAGAGGAGGACTTCAAAACAGTGGTGCATCAGCTGGTAACCTCCAGGCTCAACTATTGCAGTGCACTCTATGTGGGGCTGCCTTTGTACATAGTTCAGAAACTTCAGTTAGTTCAAAATGCAGCCACCAGACTAGTCTCTGGAGTAACCCAGAGAGACCATATTATGCCTGCTTTAGAACAGTTACACTGGCTGCCGATATGTTTCCGGGCGAAATACAAAGTGCTCGTTATTACCTTAACGCTCTGAATGGCTTTGGTCTGCCTGAAACCTTGGAGAAGTCACTGCAGGTCTGTGAAGACAATACTGAGCTAGATAGACCAATGGTCTGACTCAGTATATGGCAGCTTCCTATGTTTCTACCTTAGAGATTACCTTCTTCTGTATGATCCTCACCACACGTTGAGGTAATCTGGAGAGGTCTGTCTCAACCACCAGTACGTCTCGTAGTGACTCGGAACCGGGCCTTTTCTGTAGCTGCTCCTCGCCTATGGAACGCACTCCCGGCAGATATCCGCAGTTTAGGCTTGCTGTCGGGCTTTAAGAGAGCCCTAAAAACTTAATTGTTTGGCCTGGCCTTCCAAGGTTTTTAAATTGTTTTTTAAAGTATTTTAATTGGTTGTAAATGTTTTTTAATTATTTCTGAATTGTTTTTAGCACTGTGTCTTAAATGGTGTGCGTTTTTATGTCTTTTTAAATTAGTTGTACACCACCCAGAGCCTTTGGATAGGGCAGTTTATAAACGTAGTAAATAAATAATAAATAATATAGGTTTCCTATATCAAGTCAGACCAGTTGTCTACCTATTCTGGCATTGTTTGGTAGTGGCTCTCCAAAGTCTTAAGCAAAACTCTTTCTTGGCCCTTCTACCCAAGAACCTGTTCACTGGAGATGCTGAGTTAAACTGGAACCCTTCTGCACACAAGTATAGCAAACCAACACTGAATTATGGGGCTGACTCTTCTTCATCTACTTATGCCTCTGCTCTCCCCACAGTCAGATTTGCTCAAAAAGATGTTGCTTTTATTATCATCACCACCACATTACAGCAAAAAAGGTTAATCCATGTCAAGAAAACCCAAGTTTTGCCTTCTGCAATACTTAAGTATTTGGTACCTTGTGCAGAAGGTTGCCAGTTCATATCCCTGCTGATACTATATCAGGCAGCAGTGATATAGGAAGATGCTGAAAGGCATCATCTCATACTGCGTGGGAGGAGGCAATGGTAAACCCCTCCTGTAATCTACCAAAGAAAACCACAGGGATCTGTGGGAACAAGGAGTCGAAATCGACTTGATGGCACACTTTACCTTTACTTACTTTATGCAACATTAAGATAAATGCAAAATGAGCCATGGCTTCCCGTGGCTATGCAAAGAATACATCTCATATGCATTGGGAGTGACTAAAAGCTAACTGGGGGAAGATACGCCTGAATGGAGTGAATAATCAAAGAGCTTTCTCAGTCCAAAGCTCACTGACATTTGTCTCCAGTAGTGCTTAGCTGGGGCAAAACACCTCTAACCTCATGCCATCAACAAGATCCTCAAGACAGCAGAATAAAAGGGCTGGTTTCCTGCTCATTTAGTTCAAGCTGCCACTGACACAGCAGGGTTTCCAAAAATGGTCTGTCAGGCTGGAGAAGAACCATTCAACGATAGCTTTGGTGGGCAGGCAGTCCCCTGTGAGCAAAAATCAAGCATCCATGCCCTATACAATTGCTATGTGTTCTTATGGAACTCTGCAGTGGACAGTGGTTATATTAAAACAATAAAGTCCAAGGCTTTTGGGCACCTAATTCACATACATTCTTTGAATCAAGGCCTTATTTGTTCCAAAAAACTTCTGAAGCTCTGTGTTTATATTTTATATTTTGAGAGGGGTGAGGACTCTCTTCCACCACTGAATAGCAGCAGCATGCTCTGACTTTCTGAATGCTCTGCATTAGATATTGCTTAACTGCTCTCACAGCAGCACAAGGAAAAATGCTTAAAAAAAACCCACAAAAAAACCCCTGAAGACAACACACTCCGTGAAGACAGACTTCTACCATATTTTACAAACTCAATTAACAAATAAATTAGGAAAAGAACTATAGCTTGGGCGCCAGTAAATTCAAATCTAGAAACAGGCACTGATAAACTTCTCAGCCTTTACTATGTTTTCCTCATCACACACACTGAGATGCAAGCATCATGCACACATGGAAGCTGAACTCTTGGAGGGTATTTATTTGAGGAGCTGTTATGCACAACACAGACTGCAAATATTATGAAAAGGATATCTCTGTCTAATTAGGAAACGCACTACCAAGTCTCGGTTTGCATGGGAGTCTGCATGATAGCAATAGAGGCCCATTTGTCAGAGAAAAAGCATAAAAACCTTCTGCCTGATCACTGTTTTTAATTTATGATCCAAAAGAAGCTTTGAGTCTGCAACTGGAAGAAACATATGCTGTATAAAGCACCATATATGCCCACAGAGCAAGTTATTTGCAGAAGCCCTTGTTCCAAGATAACAACTCCTTTGATACTCAACTATTAGACATTTCTATGACCAAGGGATATTATATAAGACTGAAGCAAATTTAAAGTGAAGGAAGAGCCACTTCAGACATTCAGGGACTCGTTTTGGGATAACTGAGCATATACACACTTTCTAAAAGGCAAATTTGGGCAGGCCCCCCAATTCACAAGTGTGCACTGCAACATTAGACAGTGCCCATAACAGAAAGCCAGGTTCCAATAAGGGGCTTATCGAAAATAACCAGGCTTAGCAAACAATCATGCAAACAAACCCGCTCTGCATTCCTGACTATATAAACTATATTTAATACACTTGTAAAACTCTAGTTGCATATATTTAATTACCACTCTTATAACTCGTCAAAGCACCTTCCATCAAAATATATGTAAAACATCAATACAGGTATGTTACATGGGTAAACATACCAGCACGAGTGAGCCAGCATGGTGCAGTGGTTAGAATGCTGGACTAGGACCAGGGAGACCCGAGTTCAAATCCCCATTCAGTCATGATACTTGCTGGGTGACTCTGGGCCAGTCACTTCTCTTTCAGCCTAACCTATTTCACAGGGTTGTTGTGAGGAAAAACTTAAGTAGATAGTACACTGCTCTGGGCTCCTTGGAGGAAGAGTGGGATATAAATGTAAAATCATCATCATCATCATCATCCCCCAGTGAAGGACTACCTTGGTGTGGTTGTGGGGCTTGTGCGCTCTGAGGAAGGTGAGAGCTATGCCAGAAGTCCAACCATACTGGACAGGTCTCACCAGAGGAGCCAGACAAAGAGTGTCTCTCCCATCAACAATATGGTGAGACGTAACTTTAATAAATCTATAACGGATCGGTCGTCGCCCGGGTCAACAAGGACCGCGCCAGGTGCTGAAGTCCCTGGACATCTGGTGGCAAGTGGGCAACAGGACTCAGGATCTTTAGTTGAGCAACCAGGGCTGGAGACTCCAAAGTTACTGGAAGAAACGTTGCTTAACCGAAAAAATATATACGAAAAATGCCAACAAGGAAATAATGATCTGCTATTACAAGTCTAGTCCAACTAGAAGAGGTTATTTAAAAAGAATGTAACAAATTTGGAAAGAGAAGCATCCAGACACAGAAATAACAGAACAAAGGCTAGCAGACAAGATAAGATTCATAATAAGAAATAAAGTATTCACAGGAGTTGAGCTGGAAGAACTGCAAAGAGCAACACAGGCTCAAGATATGGAAGAAGAATTACCACCAACTGAAGCAGTTGCTCAGGCGCAGGTGGAGGAGGTGTTGGAAATAGAGGATGCCACTGTTGCTGAACTGTTTCAAAATCAAAACCAGGCAACCTCTCCTTTGCCTTCACCTCAAAAACCCGAATGCCATTTAACAGAAAAGCAACAAGAACTAAAGCAAAAAATAACTGAGCACATGAACCAAACAACCACCAGGGTTCGACTTCCAGCTCTAAAAACAGTTGACAAAAAACAACTTGCTCAGGCATTAAAAGATGTCAATGCTGCACTTGCAGAAATAACAACCAGTAATTTGCAAGAAACAAACCAACTAATGTACAGTGCAGCAACAACAACAACACAAGAGCTCGGATATAAGATCAGTGGACCTGTAAAAAAAGAAAGCAGTACATCACCTAAATGGAAGATTAGATTAGAAAATAAAATCTCCAGGCTTAGATCAGATGCTAGTAAACTGAAAGATATGAAAGACAAGAACAGTATCTGATCCAAAAATACCACCTAGATTCAAGGAGAATTAGAGAAGTCCTGGAAATAATAAAGCAGCAAATAACAGCAGTGTCAAAGAAGATTAGCAGATATGAAGCCAGAATTACACAACACAGGCAGAATCTCCAATTCCAGTTGAATCAGAGACGTTTCTACCAAAGCATAGAAGGAGAAACTGCAAGAAACCTAGAAACACCAAATAAAGAAGAAACAGTGCAATTCTGGGGGAAATTATGGGACAATCCAGTAGATTATAATAAAAAAGCAGGCTGGATGAAAGAGGTCAAAAAATGTAACCAACAAATGCAAGATCTAATAATAACACCAGAATTAATAAGTGAAAGAGCAAAGAAAATTAAAAATTGGACTGCGCAAGGCGACGATGAACTGCATGGCTTTTGGCTTAAACACCTAACAAGCCTTCATAAACAACTATCAAAACAGTTCAATCACATTTTGCAAGGAGGTGATATTGAACAATGGCTAACAACTGGGAAAACTCATCGCATAATGAAAGACCCAGCAAAAGGTGCAGTTCCAAGTAATTATAGACCGATAACCTGCCTGCTAACCATGTTCAAATTATTAACTGGAATAATAACAGATGAAGTCATGCAACACTTATTAACTAACAAACAGCTTCCAGTTGAACAGAAAGGAAATTGCCCGAACACCAGAGGCACAAAAGACCAGCTGATGATTGACAAAATGATTTTAGAAAATTGCAAGAGAAGAAAAACCAATTTAAGTGTTGCATGGATTGACTACAAGAAAGCCTTTGATTCATTGCCTCACACATGGATTCTAAAATGTTTAGAAACAACTGGTGTCAGCAAAAACATTCAGATATTTATTTAAAAAAGCAATGAGCATGTGGAGTACACAGTTAACAATTAATGGCGAGACACTTGGACAGGTTAGCATTAGAAGAGGCATTTTCCAAGGGGACTCACTATCCCCTCTGTTGTTTGTAATCGCCATGACCCCACTTTCACAAATACTAAACAAAAAAGGCCTCGGATACCAAACTTCTAAAACATCAAGTAAAACAAACCATCTGTTCTACATAGATGATTTGAAGTTGTATGGAAAGTCCCAATCAGAAATCGAATCACTGCTAAACACTGTCTGTATATTCAGTAGCGATACAGCAACGGAGTTTGGACTAGACAAGTGTGCTGCATTAATAATGAACAGGGGGGAAACAACACAAACAGAAGGAATAGAACTGCCCAATGGAAGCAAGATCAAGAACCTGGAAGAGAAAGAACATTACAAATACTTGGGCATTCTCCAGGCTGATAACATCGCACACACTGAAGTTAAAAGAAAAATTGGAAGTGAATACATCAGAAGAGTTAGAAAAATCCTAAAGTCCAAACTCAAATCGCGGGAACACCATACAAGCCATAAACACCTGGGCTATACCTATTATCAGATACACTGCAGGAATAATAGACTGGACCCAGGCAGAGCAAGAGACGCTAGATCATAAGACCAGAAAAATAATGCCCATCAATATATGCTCTGCACCCCCATAGAGATGTAGATAGGTTATACCTCCCACGCAACTCAGGGGGAAGAGGAATGCTGTAAGTCCATCAAACAGCTGAGGAGGAGAAAAGAGGCTTTGCAGAATATATAAAGGACAGTGAAGAAGATGCACTTAAAATGGTCAATAACGCGAAACTATTCAACACCAATGAAACAAAGCAGGCCTACAAGAAAGAACAAGTCAAGAACCAAGCAGAAAAATGGAAAAATAAGCCTCTGCATGGTCAATATTTGCACAATATAAGTGGAAAATCAGACATCACCTAGACTTGGCAATGGCTTAAGAATGGCAACTTGAAGAAAGAAACAGAGGATTTAATACTGGCTGAACAAGAACAGGCACTAAGAACTGATGATGATGATGATGAAAACTTTTATACCGCCCTTCCAAAAGGCTCAGGGCGGTTTACATTAAAACACCATTAAAATCAATTAATCGTTAAAACAAAAATTATAAAACATAAAACAATAATTAACAATTAAAAACATCATAAAACAACAATTAAATATTCAGAACTATTTAAAAACAAGTTTTAAAAAGCTGAAAAAGCCTGGTTGAAGAGGTGTGTTTTCAGGTGTTTTCTGAAAATTGCGAGAGATGGGGAGGATCGTATCTCAGCAGGGAGCGCATTCCACAATCTCGGGGCAGCAGCTGAGAAGGCCCGTCTCTGTGTAGCCACCAAACGAGTTGGTGGCAACTGGAGACGGACCTCCTCAAGTGACCTCAACGGCCGGTGGGGCTCATAGCGAAGAAGACGCTCTCTTAAATACCCAGGGCCTAAGCCGTTTAGGGCTTTATAAGTTATAACTAGCACTTTGTATTTTGCCCGGAAACCTATTGGCAGCCAGTGTAACTCCGTCAACAAAGGAGTAATGTGGTCTCTTCGAGATGACCCAGAGACCAACCTGGCTGCCGCATTCTGAACCAACTGAAGTTTCCGGACTACGTACAAAGGCAGCCCCACGTAGAGCGCATTACAGAAGTCCAGTCTGGAGGTTACCAACAAATGTACCACTGTTTTGAGGTCATTGATCTCAAGAAACGGGCGCAGCTGGCGTATCAGCGGGAGCTGATAGAAAGCACCCTTGGCCACCGCCTCAACCTGAGAAACCAAGGAGAGACGTTGATCCAGAAGTACTCCCAGACTGAGAACCTGTTCCTTTTGGGGAAGTGTGACCCCGTCTAGAACAGGCAGATCAACATCGTCTCTAGAGTTCCGACCCCGCACAATAAGTACCTCCGTCTTATCTGGATTCAGCTTCAGTTTATTCTCCCTCATCCAGACCATTACTGCTTCCAGGCAGGCATTTATGGAGGATATGCCAGCTCCTGAAGAAGTTGACATGGAGAAGTAGATCTGGGTGTCATCAGCATACTGGTAACACCCAGCTCCAAATCCCCTGATGATCTCTCCCAGAGGTTTCATGTAGATGTTAAAAAGCATTGGAGAGAGTATGGAGCCTTGAGGGACACCATACTTAAGCTCAGATTTTTGAAGAGCAACAATCTCCAATCGACGCCATCTGGAATCTGTCCGAGAGGTAGGAGTGGAACCACTGTAAAACAGTGCCTCCCACCCCCAGCCCCCTCAGACGTTCCAGAAGGATACTATGGTCGATAGTATCGAAAGCCACCGAGAGATCCAAGAGGACCAACAGAGTCACACTTCCTTTGTCCATTGCCAATTGGAGATCATCCATCAGGCCGACCAAGGCAGTCTCCACCCCATAGCCCGCCCGAAAACCAGTTTGAAATGGGTCTAGATAATCAGTTTCCTCCAAGACCACCTGGAGCTGAGGGGCCACCACCCTCTCAATTACCTTGCCCAGCCATGGGAGGTTGGAAACTGGCCTATAATTGCTCAACTCTGAGGGATCTAACGCAGGCTTCTTTAGAAGAGGTCTAATAATTGCCTCCTTAAGACAAGGAGGCATCCTGCCCTCCCTCAGAGAAGCATTTATGATTTCTACCAGGCCACTTACAACAGCCTCCCTGCTAGATAGAACAAGCCATGTTGGACAAGGATCAAGAGGACAAGTGGTAGGCCTCACTGCTCCAAGCAGCTTGTCCACATCATCAGGAGTCACAAACTGAAATTGATCCAGTCGAATCGTATAAGAGGAGTTGTCGGACACCTCCAGTTCAGACATCAAATTAATTGTGGAGTCTCCATCTAGGTCGGCCCGAATCCGAGAGATTTTTTCTGCGAAAAATTCATTAAACACACTACAGCGGGTAACTGATGCCTCCAAATTCTGGTTCAAGGGAGAGGGAGCAGATACTAGTCCCCTCACAACCCTGAACAACTCCGCTGGACGTGAACTCGCAGAGGCAATATGGGCAGAAACGAACCGCTTCTTTGCCGCATGTATCGCCTGAGCATAGATCTTTAATTGTGCTCCATGTCGTAATCTGTCGGACTCGAGTCGAGTTTTTCTCTACTTGCGCTCCAGTCGCCTTACCTTGCTGCTTCAGCCCCCGTAGATCTTCCGTATACCAAGGGGCCAATTTTGAAGCAGGTCGGAGGGGAAACTTAGGAGCAATCGTGTCTACTGCCCTGGTGAGCAAGTTGTTCCAGTTCTCAACCAGGGCATCAACAGGATCACCAGCAGAGCCAACATTAAATCCCTCCAAGGCGTCTTGGAATCCTACCGGATCCAGTAACCTCTTCGGGCGGACCATTCTAATAGGCCCCTCACCCCTGCAGAGGTGGGAAGTGGTTGTAAGTCCAACCTTAACCAGATGGTGGTCCGTCCATGACAACAGGGAAATCGTAGGAGTCCCCACCCACAGAACACCACCCTGATCAGAATAAAAGAGCAAATCAAGCGTGTGACCTGCAATATGCGTCGATCCAGAGACCGCTTGGGATAGGCCCATTGTCGTCATGGCCGCTATGAGCTCCTGAGCTGCCCCGGACAAACTGGTCCCAAAATGAACATTGAAGTCCCCCAGCACCAAAAGTCTGGGAGACTCCAACGCAAGTTCTGCGACCAAGTCTGTGAGCTCAGTAAGGGATTCCGCTGGGCAGCGGGGTGATCGGTACAGCAGCAGAAGTCCCAATCTATCACTGGTCCCCAAACTCAAGTACACACATTCAATATGGTCCAATACCCTAACAGGGACCCTGGTAAGGGAGATGTTATCCTTATAGACCACAGCCACTCCACTTCCCCGCCCATGTCCCCTCACCTGCTCCTCTACAGAATATCCTGGCGGGAGAAGCTGGGACCAAACTGGACCACTAGCCTCCCCCAACCAAGTCTCAGTAATACAAATTCAGGTCGGCCCCTTCATCCATGATCAAATCATGGATGAGTTCTGATTTATTTTGGACTGACCTGGCATTGCAGAGGAGCAAGGTAAGGTTATGTGGGATATTGGCAGTGCTCCCCGAGGTCAAAGAGCTGGCAGGACAGCCGGAAAGGGGGACAGCTATTAGATTTCTGACCACCCTTCCCCTGGAGCAGCCTGCTGACCTGCCAGCGTTTCTTCTTCTATTCCCCACCACCACAGGAATAGCTGCCCCACCTTCAATGAAGGCACTCCCTGGTTCCCCATCTCCAGACAAACCCACACACATTACAACTTCAACCCAACCTCAGCACAACTTAAAACTGATTGAACAGAAGCCCCACTATTGAATGCAATAAGAGCAAAAGTTGAAAAGTCAACAACAAACAGCAAGTGCCGCCTTTGTAAAGAAGCAGATGAAACAGTGGACCACCTAATCAGCTGTTGTCAAAAGATCGCACAGACTGACTACAAACAAAGGCATGACAAGGTAGCAGGGATGATACACTGGGACATCTGCAAAAAATACAAGCTACCTGTAGCCAAAGATTGGTGGGACAATAAAATTGAAAAAGTTGTCGAAAATGAAGATGTAAAAATATTATGGGACTTCCGACAACAGACAAACATCTGCCACACAATACACCAGATATTACTGTAGTCGAGAAGAAAGAAAAACAAGTCAAAATAATCGACATAGCAATACCAGGGGATAGCAGAATAGAAGAAAAAGAAATAGAAAAAAATCACCAAATACAAAGATCTACAAATTGAAATTGAAAGGCTGTGGCAGAAAAAGACGAAAATAATCCCAGTGGTAATTGGCGCCCTGGGTGCAGTTCCAAAAGACCTTGAAGCGCACCTCAACACCATAGGGGCCACAGAAATCACCATCAGCCAATTACAAAAAGCAACATTACTGGGAACAGCCTATATTCTGCGACGATATCTATAACAGCAGCAACAACATTGACAATAAAATTCAGCCATCCCAGGTCCTTGGGAAGGACTTGATGTCTGGATAAAACAAACCAGTCAATAACACCTGTCTGACTGTGTAAATAAATATAATAATAATAATAATAAACAACTACAGTCTAAAAACTGTTCTTGATCCAGAATTCTAAAAGGCAAGACAAACCACAGTATGAGAAAGAAAACAACCCAAAACCCTGGATCCATATGCCACAATAACAGAGGTGCAATGCTCCATGGCATATCCTTAATACATGATTGGTGGCAGCCATCCAGTATGAGACTATCTGAGCCCCAGTCTCACCACCTTTGAGAGTGTAGTTAAATGCCCTTCAGCAGCTGGTCATATAAGGGTAGAAACTTACTTCCATTCAGCCTCATCTGCTTTCTTTCCTGTGCTACAGGTACATCTGCGATGCTACCCTTATTCTCCCTAGAGTTGGAATTATTTGCTGCTGCTGCTGCCCACAGGAACAATGTTAAATGATCATTGCCTTCATAATGTTCGGCAGTGACAGGTAAATGATTGCACGACAATAAAGGTGAGACTGATGTCCTAGATTAATCTCAATATTGCTCCTCGAGACAAGATTTTCATCTGCATAGAACATGGTCAAAACAATTTATTGTAATAAAAAGAGCCATGGTGTTTAGTTTTTTTTAAAAAAATCAACACCAACTGATCTGATACGGCAGAACCTCCAAGCAAGCTGTTAGGAAAATAAAACAGAAAGACAGAGCCCTTAATGACACTTGAAAGGTTTGCAGTTTTTATGTTTTATTTGAATGACACACTTATGTATTAGAGTTTGTGAGACGAAGGCAATAAGCATATAACCTTCAATTACTGATAACTCAAGCACTACAACTACCACAAACCTAGTTTCTTTTCTTGCTGCATGCTGTTCTGAAAATGCTGTTCAGACTTGAAAGGCTGGGTACCTCCTACAGTTCCAGGGACATTCACAATGGTAAATCATGCCAAGTATTTCTGCGGGTTGTTTGGGAATTATTTTAGAACTACACTCCATGGGAATCCTTTTATCCATCTATTATCTATACAATCTATCTAATCTATCCATACCACCTGATACAGAAATCTCCAGATGGTGTACAAGTTAAAACATAACAAATATAAAAACAATATAAAACAGTTAAAATTCATAAAACAGGTAAAAAAACTCAATGAATACAAATATATTAAAATTTCAATTTCAATTAAAAGCTTAGGAAAACAAGTACATCTGCAGGGTCCTCCTAAAAAACAGAGAAGGAGATGCTCTTATTTCAGCACAGAGTATATTCCAAAGCCCCGGGGCAGCCACGGAGAAGGCCTGGTCCCGTCACCACCAAACGAGTCAGTGGCAACTGTAACCAGACCTCTCCAGATGATCTTAATAGGCAACAGAGTTCATGACAGAGAAGGCACTCTCTTAAGTACCCTGGACCCAAGCTGTTGAGGACTTTATAG
Organism: Hemicordylus capensis; assembly: GCF_027244095.1. Classification (NCBI taxonomy): domain Eukaryota; kingdom Metazoa; phylum Chordata; class Lepidosauria; order Squamata; family Cordylidae; genus Hemicordylus; species Hemicordylus capensis. Next base: position 384,960,537 of record NC_069658.1, read on the forward strand.
GTAGTAACACACTTGGTATTTCATTCGGAAACATATCGGCAACCAGTGCAGTTCTTTCAAAATCGGTGTTATATGATCCTTTTGGGTAAACCCAGAGACCAATCTAGCTGCCACATTCTGTAGCAACTGTAGTTTCCGAACTAAGCACAAATGCAGCCCCATGTAGAGTGCATAACAGTAGTCAAGCCTAGAGGCTACCAGCATATGTACCACTGTTTTTAAGGTCATTTGTCTCCAGAAATGGACGAATCTGGTGTGTCAGCCAAAGCTTTTGCATTTTTGGTACTTTCATTCTCACAAGGCAGTGAGGCCCACATTTTCAGGATTACCCTTTTCTGCTACAGTTCTTCACATCAACATCCCCCCGCCCCCACATTCAAGGAGGATTCCTAACCCTGAGGAGTTGCTTTCCAGGTGGTGCAGGGAGCTGCTGCAGGAAGGAGAAAGGTGGGAAAGCTACATTTTAATGCTTTGGAAATGCTACATTATAAAATTTTAAACCTGTCCACTCTTCTGGGTAAAACAAACAAGCCAACCATAGTTTAAATATGGGCAGCACGTGATTTATGGGTGTTTTGTAAACAAACATTTTAACTCCCTTTCAAAAATTTTTGTTTTTAAGCCAGCGCTTGACCTCATGGTCGAGGAAGGCTACTCAGAGACATAAACAGAAATATAAATGAGCACAAGTGAATCAGAGATTCACATCTCTCAACTACTCCTGACCTTGCACATTTAGGGTTAGGAACATTAAGCCTTTTGTCACCTGAGCCATTTGGAACACACCAGCAAGACATGCAACATCTCCTGAAGAGTCAGGAGACATCCTTTACTTAAAAGCATCCCTTCCCATAGAGCAGGTGTAATCAACACCTGGCCACAGTCTAAGGAGAAAGAAAAAAGTATTCACAACCTAAGAATAGTTCATCACAAGGGAAGGGTCACTCTTGAACATACAAGCTCAGTTCATAGGCAATACCAAATCATGGCCTGGAGTTAAATGAGCGAATCTCAAGCTCACATAGTCTCTACCATAGTTTGCTGGTTCTGATGTAATGTTGCAGACTATGTGCTAATTCAGGAATAACATTAATCCTGAATTGATATTCTGTTTTGTCAACCAACTGTGGTTGGAGACCACAGTTTCACATATTTGGACAAAATGGAACACTGTGGTTTGTTCTAAACCATGAACAGAAGGGATGAAGAGCAACTGTGCACAAGCCTGAGGCTCACACCTTCTTGTGCACATAATGTTAAATAATAGTTCAGTGTTGCATCTGAACTGGGTCTATGGGTTGAATTTGTTCTCCAAACCAGTATTGCACCACTATGGTTTGATGACAGCTTGCAGTTCTCGTTTGGAGCGAAAGTACAAACTTCAGTTTTCCACTTTGAATGTAATAGAAAACTAGGGTTTGTGTTCTCCACAAGGGAAAGCAAAATACTGCAATATCTATATAATTAATTCTCTTAGCCGGCATGCGTGTCCAGGATTTGGCGGCGGAACTCTCGCGACATGCTGCGAGATCCGGCGAGAGGCCCGGCAGAGTGAGGAGGAAGGAGGAGAAGGGGAAGAAAGTGCTGACGTCGGCGGCCGGCCAGAGTGGGGGTGGAGAAAAGCAGCGGCGACGGCAGGTGGGTGAGAAAAGCAGCGGTGGCAGGCGGGGGAGAAAAGTGGCTGCGGCAGCAGGCGGGCAAGGGAGAGAAAAGTGGTGGTGGGCGGGTGGGTGAAGGCGGGAGAGAAAAGCAGCGGCAGGCGGGCGGGGGGGAGAAAAGCCGCCGCGGCAGGTGGAAGGGAGGGAGAAAAAAATGGCGGCGGCAGGTGGGTGGCGGGGCTGTTTTTGGCCACCCACTGAGGCTCTGTGTGGTGGGAGGAATGGGAGGGGAGAAGGGCTAGAGAGCACAGGGCTGGAGGGAAGAGAGGAGAGACCAGGGCAGGAAGAAGAAGGAGGGGGAAACAGCTGGCCCCAAAGCGCTGCACAGATGCTCTGTGCGTGGTAGGCTAGTATTCTCAATTGTCCAAACAATGGTTTGAGGGATTTGGAACATTATGTCTGAACAGACTCAGATGAATAAAGAGCAGTGTGTAAGACAGTTTGCTAATATTTTAACATTCTTGCTTTTATGCGTTTATTTCAACAAAAGCATGATAGTTATAAAAACCAGTAACTTCAGCTGAACATGGAAGGCAACAAGAAGCCTGTTGCTCCTGTAAGTACTGTGTAATGTGGCAAGAAAGTGCGTTACATCTTAACACACTTTCTTATACAAAGAAAGTCTGTTCTTATACCGTACAAAGGCATGAATATTGGTTGCTAAGCACAAGCTTGATTTAAAAAGTTGCAACCGTATTATCAATTACATAGCCATGCTAATGAATAACATCCCCGACTACTACCTCAGCCTGAAAATCTAATTACAGCAATGGATCAAGCGTACCCAAGGCTATTCATTTACATGGGCGGTTGTTGGCTCTGTAGATATGAAAGTAACACTGAATTGGTACACAAGGCTTTTAGCACCCAGTAAGTAATGCACCAACATAGAGAAATTGCTTAGATTACAGGGCTGTACAACTTTGGCCCTTCTACAAATGTTGCATTATAACTCTCATCATCCCTGGCTTGGCCACTGTGGCTGGGGGATGATGGACGCTGTAGTCCAACAACAGCTGGAGGGCTGAAGTTGTGCAACCCTGGCTTGGAACACTTTCCTACCCTCTCCTATTTCTGCTCTCGCCACCCTTACTGTACAGACTAGGATCCACAATCTCATGCTAAAGGATTTCCATGAATGGCTCACAACTGCATTGTCCCTGCCCCCAAATCTGTTTGGCAAAAAGAACCCGATTGTCTGAAAATCCAGTATTCATGCAGAATATGGATATCCACTTAGGATGCATTAACAGTTTGCTGACTTAACTACTGAACCTTCTCATATTCTGCTGCAGCATATTTGTAGCATTTACTCTTGTTAAAAGAAGAGCTGAGTTGGCCTTGTAGTAAGTGCTTTTCATGCTGCATCTTGCTCCAAAATGCCCTACAGAAGATTTTATTCTAGATTTCCCCTAGATCTTCTAGGATAAATCAGGATAATAAAAACCATTTAGGTATGTGGACATGCCTAAGGAAGCATCAAGCATCCTCAAAAGTCCTGTCTGGAAAGGAAGGAGGTGAGATAGGATTCACCTTTCTACAGTGAGAGCAATTTACCTCAATAAATAGCTGCATACAGCTATCCTGTAACACAGAGCTGTGTGCTCAGTTCCATGCAAACTACTCTCAGACAGAGGAATCTGCTTGAACTAACTTGAGACCTTCAAGATAATGAAAGCAGCATTTATAACAAATGTTAAAATGCCACAACCACCAAATTCTGGCCGCTCCCCAGTGCTGAAAACACACATTAACTTGTTCCACAAATCTTTTTAGGCAGTCATATTTATATCTAGAATAATGCAAACCACATTTACCGGTATTTTCAGATGGATAAAATAATGCAGTAAGAGCAATAATAAAAGTGAACCAATCACATTCCCCACAGTAGTAGCTGTTTCATGGAAGGTTATTATTCTTTAAAACTAAATAAAACTAAACAACCTCCCCACCCCAAATCCACAAATTCTTTCCTTAGAAGCATGTAATGTCAGAATGATAAGAGATCTACAGTTCATCCGGGTGTGACATATAGCCCTTCACACCCAAACCTAAAGCTTTCAATCAAAGCAGTTATAAAATTACACATTATGTCCTTCGTTTAATGAAGTTATTTGTGGCATTTGTGACCTACAAAATGCTTAAACACAGAAAGGAGCAAATATGTTTTTATATTCAATTACTGGTTTTAATCAGAAATTTCCTTCATGTCTAATGAGATATATCTTCTAATTAAAAGAAAAACACAGTGTTAAGCACGAGCATTACAGATTTATAGACAGAGCCACCTCTTCTTCCTTGATGGTGACACACTGAGGCAATATTAATTACAACCCTTAAAAGCAGAAAAGCTGGTCTTGCACTTTTTGCCACCATCTTGTCATAATGTCCAAGCGCTTATGAACAATCTGGAAAGCTGATGATGGGATCTGCTCTTGCAAAGATACAGAATTACATTAACCAAAAGTGTAATGAAGTAAAAGGGCAGTCATTTAACCAAACAAAGTGGGCATTACTGGAGGAGGAAGGAAAAAACACTAATATGCATATTCACTTATTCCCTCACTCGTTCATGCAAAAAGGTTCATGACTCATGAAAAGGACTGGAGACTGTTTGGTTTTAAAATTGAAATGCAAAACTAAATTACAGTTTTAATTGAGAACTCAGCCTCCTTCCATCAATCCAGGACATCGGGAAATGGGGTTCCTCTCTGTCACTCATGCCTGAAGCCTGAGAGATGGTGCTGTCCTTTTAGGGAGGACAGAAGCAAGAAAGCCTGTCAAGCCCCTTCCCATGAATTATTTAACTTCCTCTTCACATTTTCTTTTTAAAATCAGTGGCATCTCCACTCAATTAGATTTTTCACTACTTTTCTTAACACAGGAGTTGGTGCCAGGCAAGGGAAGACAAGATGCAGTTGGAGGCCCTTTAGGCAAGCTCTTATTAGATCACTAAGCATCTGTAAACATCTATGTTCTTCTAAAGGCAGAGAAACTGTAAGCAACCTGAAATTTGCTGTCAAGTGTCATAATTTGTAAACTTTGACAATCTCCAAATACATGTTTGGCCGCGTGGATGCAGCAATATCAGGATCCTTGGCCATCCAACTCAGTTGAACTGGCTCATGACATCTCTTCCAAATGAGTTGCAGATCTATTTTTGCTGACACAGAAATCTAAAAAATGCATAAGGTCTGTAGATTGTATGACATAACAGAACATAGAAAATACATTAAGCAGCTTTGGCCTGGCATCTATATGTATGTGCAAGTCAGACAAACTATCGTATACCAGCAGTTACAATTTCTTGAGAATTTTCTAACACATAATAGTGTTGGCCACAGGAGTAGCTGCAGCAACAGAAAGGAGTGTTGCCCACAAAACAGTTGCCATGTAGAAACCACTTTGAATGGTGGTTGTGTCTGAGCAGTAAGCCAGCTGTCGTCTAAGGTTCTACATGGCAACTACTGTATATTGTATGTACTGGTCCTAAGATACCACCTGACAAGAAATGGGAAAGCAAATGTTGCTTTTTAATTTCCTCTAGTGAATGTTATTTTAAAAATGTTGAAAAACAGTAAAAATAAATAATAAAAGATGGCATGCCAACATGATACAAGCATGACTAGCCCACAACAACAGAAACATTCTGAGCAGTAACTAAAGCACTCACAGTCCCCTTTAGGGCATAAACCGCAACAGCAGAACGCATGTGACTATTGGCATACAGCTAGAAGGAACATTTTCTGAGCTCTTTCTTCTCTCCCTGCTGCCCACCCTTTGATTCCTAGTCCCTTCTTTGCTGGTTCTTTACCACCACCCAGTTCACTTTGATCCAAGGATAAAATACTTTCTGCAAGTATTCAACACTGTGTGCAAAGAATTCAAGTTTCCTTAGTGCAGAGCTTGGAAATGATTTTGGATCAAAGTACAGTGAGCCTTTAGTCACCTTAAGTGGTGCAGCGGGGAAATGCTTGACTAACAAGCAGAAGGTTGCCGGTTCGAATCCCCTCTGGCATGTTTTGCAGACTATGGGAAACACCTATATCGGGCAGCAGCAATATAGGAAGATGCTGAAAGGCATCATCTCATACTGCGTGGAAGGAGGCAATGGTAACCTGCCCCTCCTGTATTCTACCAAAAGAAAACCACAGGGCTCTGTGGGTGCCAGGAGCGAAATCGACTTGACGCCACACTTTACCTTTACAGTGAGCCTTTATATGGTGGCAAGGTTAGCTGGCTGAAATATCCAATGGAATGGTTTTAAAACTTGGAATAATTTTTAAAAGCTTCAGGGTGGGCGGGGTAGAGAATCTGACATTAAGTAACTCTTAAGCACTAGAACTCCATGGTCTTCACTTTCTGCAAATGTCTGTGTTTTGCTAAAAATTCAAAGCTGAATTTGGTTTGGTTTGGTTTGTAGTGGACTACTGCAACGTGCTCTATGTGGGGCTGCCCTTGAAGTTTGTTTAGAAGCTTCCGTGGTCCAGAATGCTGCTGCAAGGATGCTTGTGGGTACAAGTCGCTTCATGAGTATCACACCCATCCTGCAGCAGCTTCACTGGTTACTGGACAACTTCATGGCTAGATTCAAAGTGCTGGTCTTGACCTTTAAAGCTCTACATGGCTTGGGGCCAGGGTGCCTGTTGGACTGCATTCACTCAGATGAACCTGCCAGGGCCCTCCATTCATCATCTCAGGCCCTGCTTATGGCCCCGCCACTAACAGAGAACTGGTTCGTGGGGACTAGAGACAGGGTCTTTTTGGTTGTGGCCCCTCGGCTTTGGAATACCCTCCCTGAAGAGCAATGCCATGCTCCCCCCTCCTCAGTGCTTTTAAAAAATAACTAAAAACACATCTTTTTAAAGAGGCTTTTAAATGCTCCATCTTTGGTTACATCCGGTAGGTTCTTTAGTTCTTATAATTCTCCATTTTTAGTTCTAAAATAACTTTTAATTTGAAACTTAATACGGTTTGTGGTTTTTAACCTGACTTGAATTTGGTTAATTTTATTACTTTTATTGTATATTGTATCTATTTTATTGTTGTGAGCTGCCTTGAGCAGTAGTGTACTGGAAGGGTGGGCTGGGGTCTGAATATCTTAAAAATAAATAAATAAATAAATAAAATAGTGGCTAAAAAGTACAAAAAAGTATTGAAGATATAGATAATGACATACACCTTTAAAGTCAAGAAATAAAGAGGGGGGAAATATTTGAGGCCAAGAAGACTGATTCTAGAAAGTGCGCAAAAAGTGAATCTCCTAAAATCTCATAGGGAGGTGGTAATTGGGTCTATCCTTTAAAGCACTTAAGTAAGGAATGTTGATGGTCATCATAGTATTTTATCTGCCATTAAAGGAGTTTAACCACAATTGTCTGAAAAGCAGAGACTTCTTTGAAGTGCAAGGCTTAGAAAGGGAGCACTCTTGAGCTGCTAATACCTTCTATCGTCTACATGGTAACCTAGACTCATCAGCATTAACTTGAAGGTGGTCTTGATTTATACTTAGATTGTGCAATGAAGTTGAAGAATGGACACTGAAGGTCAAATATCCCAGTTGATTGTGGTATTTTCCTTGTTAATTGCACAAACACTTGAGGAGAAGTTACTCTGAGCTCCTTCAGACAATCATCACTTATGTGCAGTATGGGTGGCAAAAAATCTGTGGTTCCATACTTTAAGCCCCCTTGGTTATATATACTGATCTCGAATGACACTTGGATACTAGAGAGGGGGAAAATCTCCATGGAAGTTTCCATACAGATTAATACACATATGCAAAAAATGTCACACACAGCAGTCTGAGGAGCCACTGAGAGGTCTGGACTAGACATGTGAAGCATCTCTTGTTGAGTTTTGTTTTTTACGCGAATGCAGCTTTGGAATCTGGACTCAAACTGGAACAGAGTGCCTTATGTGTGCACACATATAGGCACACTCTACTTCTTCCCAGTGGGCCATAATGCTGATGAAAATCTCCCCCCACCCCCAGTTACCTTTTCTCTTGTGAAAAAAGCAACTGAAAGGGCAGTTGTTAGCAGACTAATGTCTTACAGGGAAAGAATTAAGCATACACTGACCCCAATCGCAACTGTGCTCAAACTCAGAGCCCCCTATAGTTATCACTAAAAGGAAGGACAAAAGCCATCAAGTATCCCCCACAGCATGTCTATTTTGGACCTTACGTTTCCCCACAAACTACCATCCCGATATACAATAGCAAAAACCTATATTCTGCCTACCATAAAACATTTTGTTTCACTTTGTGAATAGGAAAAAACTCTCTTTCCCAATATGCAGGATTTCCCCCCTAATAGAATACAGATAGTTGTTATCCATGACAATAAATTCCTTGCCTCTTGTCAAATGGTAATAACAAAATAAGGAGGCTGCAGCAGAGGCAGGGCAGTGGAAGGGAGAGCAATATGTGAACCTTACTCCTTCACTCATATTAACCCAGCAATGAAGGCAAGAAAATCCCTCAAACTATGGGGAACTTTGATTTAAATCAGTTATTTAAGTGATCTTGATTTACTTCAATCCATCCTGAAACCTAGAAGAAAGTCTGGGGGAAACAAAGTATTTGTTGGAGGCATTTCTATTCCAAGTCATGCTCTAGTTTTAATCTAGCATCGTTGCCAGAAAGTCTACTTATTTGTAAATGAATATTGGTTGTGGTGAAATATCATGTAGCTGCATGAATTCATTTCTTTCCGAGTAAGAAAATAGTTCAATGCTTTGCATCCCAAGCTTTGGTGTCAGGAGAGTATATAGCTGTTTGAAAATGTAATTGACACTGTAGTTTAACCAAACTGGAGACAATTAGCTTCCCTAGATCCTAACCAATCTGAGTTGCAGATGGTCCACCTCCTTTTGCCAGAATAAAGTAACTTTTGCAAGACTATAAACAAATAGGCCTAGTTTAAAGCAGTCACTTTGTTCCCTGAAAATTGGCATGTGTCTCTTTTCCCTGCTTACACAGTTCAGCTGTAGACTGATGCATTTTCTTTCACATTTTCACGAAGGCAGTGACAGAGCATAAGGTAAAGTAAAATTGCGCTGTCAAGCCAGTGTCGACTCCTGGCGACCACAGAGCCCTGTGGTTGTCTTTGGTAGAATACAGGAGGGGTTTACCATTGCCTCCTCCCGCGCAGTATGAAATGATGCCTTTCAGCATCTTCCTTTATCACCGCTGCCTGATATAGGTGTTTCCCAAAGTCTGGGAAACATACCAGTGGAAATTCAAACCAGCAACCTCTTGCTTGCTAGGCAAGTTACTTCCATGCTGCGCCATTAGGTGGCTGAGCATAAGGTACTGCTCCTTAAAAGTAAATTATAAAAAGGAATGACAAACAGATGGAATTATACTTCCAACCTGAAGAGCTTTGTTCTGTTTACTGCAATTTTATACATTCAGCTGAGGTGTGCACATGCTAAAATAGCATGCTTGCATTCAAGCCCCTCCCTCCTCATGAGGATATTTTCTCTCCAGTTTGAATCAAGCCCTCCATGAACCAATTGCAGAGAAACCTGGTTCATTTTTTTTTAAAAAGAAAAAGTATCATGACTGGCAGTTCATGTCAAAGCCTCAATTCATTCTACAGGCTATCTGCACAGAGAAGGAGAGGGGCTCACTGTGGTTAACTTCTGTGCAGGCCCTGGCTGAATGTATCAACCAAGGCTAAGATTAGCCATCACATTAAACTGTGTTTGAATTGTACTGATGGAGTGAAATAAAATCTGAGTGGGTCTGAAGGTTCTCCCCAAAGAAAGTTCTCCTTGCCACGAAAAGGATTCTTTGCATGTTGGGAAATTGATTACGAGGACATAGGAACATAGGAAGCTGCCATATACTGAGTCAGACCCTTGGTCCATCTAGCTCAGTATTGTCTTCACAGACACAGACTTCACACACTTCTGAAGGCATGTGCTTTCCCAATACAACTCCCCTGCCTTTGCGCTCAAGGCCAATAGAAAGCAATCAAGTTTGTTTCCTTTATACTATTGAACTCCTAGCCAGGGACAGCTCTAGGTTTCAGGGACCCTTGGCAAACTGCCTTCCATGTGGCCCATCCTACCTAGGTGGGTCCTGGAAGAATAACTCCACCATCACACAAGGCTAGGGAGACAGAGGTGGTCTGAGGGACAGTTCTGGGTCCTCAATGACACCAGCCCTGCTCCCAGCTCTAGCTGGCTGAGGGCTTACACCTGCATGTTGCTGTCTGCTGCATGAACACTCCATGAAGGTAATGTGCATATACAACCCTTTATTTATTGTTAAATTTATACTCTGCCTTTCATTAAGAAAATCCCAAGGCAGCTCACAATAAAACTTAAAAACACGAATATAAAAATAGACACATTAAAATATTGAGCTAAAAAGTATAAAAACAAATCTGATTATTATTTTTTAAATTAAAACACAAGCATTAAAACCCTTCTATTAGGGCAATTGCTTCAAAAACACCCCCACCCTCCATTTTTTCCTGCAGAAGTTCAGAGGTTTAGAGATGTTCTCTTGTGCTGTTTTCCTCCAATTGAGACATCAAGGATGCTTGTCTGAAGCACCCTAACTTTACAAAGAGAAGGACTGATGCTGGCTGGCACAGCATTAGATTTAGGTTGCAAGGGTGAAAGTGGTGGTGCTGCGGCATACCCTCCTAAGCAGTTGTGCAGAAAACCTTGAGCCGACCAGGCCATTAAAAATGGAAAATGAAGTCAAACTAGCAAATAAATGGATATCCAAATTCCACAGCATGGACAGGAAAAGGCCTAAGTCCACTTTCAGCAGGATTTATAGCACAATATTCACTGTGACTTTATCAAGTAGACTCCAATAAAATGTGTGAGAGGGCTCTTTGTGTATCTTAGCCTCCGGAATGCAAACTCTGCGGCAACGACTACGCTAGCAATGCCTAATTAAAGTGTAAGCTCCGGTATCTGACTTGCCAAGTTGATAATGTGTAAGCTGTCCCTTGTTTAAAGGCCTCATAAACTCAGTCATTTATAGAAGAAATGCACTTTTTACGTGACTTACTGTAAACAGAACTCAAGGTGCAACCATTTACTATCCCAGGCAGTTCAGTAATGGACTTGCTGAGTGGTGTCATTTCTGAAACTACTTGGCACATGTTGAATAACGGGCTGCTGCAGTTAAGTAAGATAAGGGCCCACACTGTTAAAAACAGAACTGAGTGCCAAGGAGTTGGATTGTCTTAAGACAAAAATTTACCAATGCATATCTGAATAAAATGACAGAATCCACAGGGGCAAAGCACAAAGAAAATGTCTGGCTTATCCCAGAAACAAGATGTATTGCTGCTACTTTACAACAGAATGAACAAATGCTTAAATCCCCACCCTTCCCACAAAACCAACAAAACTAAACAAAAAAAACCCCACCACTTAAGGATTGCCTTTTCTGGCTTGGCTCAGGACTTCATGCCCTCCATAACAAACTTAGACTTATCTCAGTTGATTTCTAGTTGCATACATATTGTAGCCACACAATCAATTTGGTCTTTTGGTCATTGTTGGATAGCAGTGCTCAATGGGTTGTCCAGGAGGCCGTTTTGTCATGGATGGATCACTCTCTGGTGAAGACTGGTCTGAGGGTGATATAGTATACCTCTGCAGGAGTGGTGGAATCCAATGGAGTCCTGATGGGTCTGGAGGATTTTCTTGCCAACAGAGCAGAGAATCTTGTCAATGCCCTCGAGTCTCTCTTTGGAATGAGGCTGGGCTATGGACACAGTGATGCCTAAATGCCCTCTATTAACTGTTGAGTCAAGGTAACTCCCTGGCATACAAGGGAACTACAGGCAATGAAGTAGGCTGTTAGACAGCTTGAGCACTGTTGGCAGAAAATGCAAAGCAAATATGATCAAACACAGGCAGGGGCCCACATCAGAACGTACTCTGTGGTGGTAATGGTGGCAACAACAACAAAATACCTTATTTCTCTGCCACCACTATGTCTACCCAATGTCATCCAGCAGAGTTTCAAGTGGCTAGGTAGCCCCTGAATGAGGGCCCCAGAGACCATGAGATCAAATCCTCTCCAAGATGCTATGATAAATTTGCTTTACATTTTACAGATAAAAATTGCTCATGCCTAGAGAGACTTGGATGCTAAGATTTTTGCAGAGCCAGGACTAAATGCTTCCTAAAGCATTTGTCCAAGGAACAAAATATCCTTGGACCCTGCAGTCATTTCTGGGCATGGTGTTGGAAGGGTGTGGTGGTGTTGCATCTCCAGGTAAATCCTGGATGAAACTGATTACTTACAATGTGGAAAAGACAGGGGAAGTGTGATCCTGTAGATTTTCCCATGTCTCTGAGTAGTTCTCAATGCCATTAACAATGATATCTTTTGGTTTTATGCAGGGATGTGTTCGAAGGCGGTGTTTCTCTAGGGACCTGTTCGAAGGCAGAGGAAGGATAACTTTAAGGGTGGGAGAGGGTGCACTTACCCTCCCCCGCTGGCACTCGCTTAAAAACCGGTCCGGCAGGACGGCAGCATATCTCCCTCCCACCCCATCTGCTCCTTGGACCGGAAGTAGCAGGTGCGCGCTACTTCCACCCTTAAATCTATCCCACCCTTGCCTTCAAACCAGCCCATGCCAGTTCCGTGCGCATCCATAGTTTTATCTCTGGATTATGGTGGCTCCAGAGGTATCGGCTGCAGCATAATTAGTATGCTGATGACAGCTAGATCTACTGATCATTTAAATCTGCTGATACTAGGGAGGGTAGCTGATCTCCTGACCTGGTATCTGGAGATCATTTTGAATGGGGCAACAACTTAAACTTATTTATTATTTATTTAGTACATTTATATCAGGAGATGGCAATAGTAAATCCCTCCTGTATTCTACCAAAGAATAACCACAGGGCTCTGTGGTCGCCAGGAATCAACACCGACTCGACAGCAACTTTACATTTATATACCATTCCATACAAAAAAGTCCCTAAGCAGTTCACAATATAAAACCAATTAAAACATTAACTTAATCCAGATAAGACCAAGGTGCTCTGGGTCAATAAAACTAGTAATCCAAGCAGTGACGTAAATCTGATCTTAGCTGGGTCACACTCCCTGAAAGATCAAGTTCATAGCTTGTGGGTCCCCCTCGACTAGACACTGTTCCTGGAGCTCCAGGCAGCAGCAATGTCCAGATGTGCCTTTCACCAGCTTCAGTTGGTATGCCAGCCATGATCCTATCTAGAGAAATTTGATCCTTTCTTACCCATGCACTGATAACATTGAGATTGGATTACTGCAATGCACTCTATGTAGGGTTGACTTTGAAGATGGTATGGAAGTTTCATTCTGGTTCAGAATGATGCCCAATGGATGCTTGGGGACTTTAGTTGCTACAGAAACATTATACCTAACTTGCTGCAACTTCAAAGGGTGCATCTTTGCTTCCAGGCCAGATTCAAAGTGCTGGTCTTGACCTTCAAAGATCTACATGGACCACATTCGCCCACATTAATCTGCCAGAGTTCTGAGATCTTCATCTTAGGCCCTGCTTTTGCCCTGCCACTAATGCAGATTTGATTGGCGTGGAACAGGGACAGAGCTTTCTCCATAGTGGCCCCCTGAATATGGAACACCTTCGCAGAAATGCATTGTCAGTCTCCCTCCTTGATTAATTGTAAAGAGAATCTGAAGACAGTCCTTTTTAAAGAACCATTTTAAAATGAGTTTTAACTATGTTTCTGGCTTCAGTCAGTTTTAGTTCTATCTGCCATTATATCATGCTGCTGTTTCATGCTTGGTTTTTATTATTTACTGTTAGCAACTGAGGAAGAGTGGGATAGAAATGGTGGCCGATATGATCCACAATCCTCCAGAGTAGAGGTGTGCACGGAACCGCACCTCTGCAGTCCAGCATTGGGGAGGGGGGCTCTTTAAGGGCAGGGGAGGGTGTCTGCGCGTTGTGTGCATGCATATGTCTCGTGTGTGTGTACACATCTGACATATGCACACAATGCACAGACGTGACTCACGTGTGCACGCACAGTCAGGCTTTCTGAAGCCTTTTGCCGAGTAATTGGGGAAGGGGTGGCAGGGAGGTACCCTGTTGCCCCAAATGCTTTACAAAACAGGCGTGTTGGCGGGGGAAAAGCAGCGGGAGGGATAAGTACACCTTTTCCCGCCCTTAAAGGTCCACCCCCCGGCGCCAAATCGGCCCTGTGTCCGGACTGGTCCGGAGGCCTTTAGAATGGCCTCTGGACTGGCCCATGCACATCTCTACTCCAGAGATGGAAGTGGGGCTGGAAGCTCACAAGAAGCCTTTCTTGTCCCTGTGCTGAAGGCTTCTTGTGCAACGGACCAGGCACAGAGGGGGAAGCGATTTTTGTGACTCCTGAATCCCTCCAACCCCACCCTTTCCACTTGTATAAATCTGTTCCTGAAGGTTGCATAGTCCTCAGGAACAGATTTATACATGTAGAAAGGAATTTTGGAGGGAGGGGAGAGACACAAAAATCACTCCCCTCTCCGTCCCCAATCCACTGTGCAGAGCAGCCTTCCATGCAGCAACAATGAAGTTTACTTGTGAATCTGCAGCCTTCCTTCCATTGCTGGAGGACAGGGGATCATGTCAGCTATTTTAAATCAATCAGTCTTATAGCCATGCTTCCTGGATACTTTCACATGCTAGAAAATACTACTGTTAGCTTGTTCTTGCTAATACCAGTTACACCCTGCTTCCAGCTACAGCACCATTCCAGCTACATTCTTCTCTAAATCCTGTTGTCTATTTCTGCCCCAGTTGCTTCCAAAATTTCCCTTCTGTTGTTCGTGGCCTCTAGAACCCCCTGGAAGCTCAAAGAAGTCACTTATGGCACATATCCTGGCCATTTTAGGTAGCTCATTTTCTTGTAATGTAAAGTTCTTTTGAGATCTGAAATGCAGACTGCTCAGTACAGAGAATGTTTCACTAAAGTTAGGAGTATCGTCTTGTGATGATTTGCTACACAGTGCGTTTAAGGTTACTCAAAACACAGAGCAATAATGCCAGTACAATCCTCTGCAGTTGTTAGGACTTGACTTAAAAAAAACCTGAATAATTTTGAGTATTTTTTCAGTAACAAAAATGACTGAATCTTTACTGCATAACTCTATGCTTCATAAAAAATATTTATTTTTACCAGTACTCTGTGCCTCTTTGCTCCTTTACACGTCACCCAGATACAACTTTCAAATAGTGTGGGTAACAAGACAACTGAGTATTTGCATGTCCGCTTAGTAACTAATTATTTTAGTTTGGTGTCCCAGTAGATGAGTCTACAAATCTACTTCCCCATGGCTAGTTCTGAAGAAAAGGCAGTTGTCTGCCATTATTTCTTTGAAATGAAATGGAATTGGCATAGATGGAGCATCCCAAAAGATCCGTTCATATTGGAGGTCATAAGCAGAAGGATTATAGTATACAATTGTTGCACTTCTTCAAATAAGCGAGGCCCTGCCCCCTACTGTGCAGCTGACACAAGAGGCTAAGACGATTCCATTAGAGTGCATATCGCTACGCAGCAGTGGTCCTCAGAAGCAGATGGAGGGCTATTTACTCAAATGCACCATGACTCCTGGCTTATACATGAGCATCTGGGATGTTTCCTAACGTGATGTGATACACAATGCTCTCAAATTTATCAACTGTCCCACACGCAATTAAAGGCCCTGATAAATAAATCCACGACAAAGGCCTCACAGCAGAACTGAAAAGCTGCAAGGCGTGAGGGGTCAAATGTTTCCGTAAGATTTCTATTTAACAAACAGAACTGCTTATAAAGGAATGTCTCTATGAGTTGCTGCAGAGTTTTTTCAAATTGCACAGCCAATTGAAACAGTGGACAGAATTAGCCTGGTGACTTCTGCAGTTTCCATTTAAACTGAAGTAACTGGCTGCATCATGCAATTAAGAATCAAAGCAATATGCACATATCACAAATCCTCACACAACTGTGGCATGTGTGCATGCGCATACGTGCATATAGTTATGGAAACTGCAATTAAGTACAAGCCAGGCGATCAAGCTAGGATCAAACCACAATTTGATATTCCTGTCTAATAATTCAACAAACTTTGCAAGTTTGCATGTAATGTGGAATAGTGGTTTATTTTAAAGTAAAAGCAAAAGGTTTCATTCTCCTTCTCTTGCACAAGAGGATAAGTGCATGAGCCCACTGCTCCCTTAGGGTCATTCATGCAGTGCTAAAACCATGGCTTAGCCATGCATCTGAATGTGTGTGGTGGATATGTCACTACTGCTGTTCCTGTCCCCTTTGGGAAAGCAAGATAGTAAACAATATATCATTCCATTAGTCAACCCATTGATGTGGGTTTTATTCTCACTAAACTATGTTCAAGCCCTAAGGATTTTTTCCTTCATTGTCTGTAATGTGGATATCTGAAGCATAGGCATGAATAACTGTCCTGCTGCTTAAAATGCAAGAGCAACATTTTCATGAGTAATTGGACATGTCAAAATATAAAGCTGCCTTATTAAAATTTCTTGTTTACAATGCTCAGGCACAGCCAGCTTCCCTCTCTTCAGAGGGAAAGTGTGGAAGAAAAGAAACCCAGCAGGAAAGAACAGACATACTTGTTTTCATACAATTATTTTAAAAGTTGTATACCTCCAGTATAAACATTTGAAAAGAATACTGCTGTGGGGTCTCTTTAGAACTAAGCTGTTTTCAAAGAAACCTCTCCCCACAAATACTCACAATTAACTTCACATTGAAGAAAAGTATTTGCAGCTTCAGTTTTAAACTAGTAATCTAGCAACAGACATGTAAGAGGCTGGTCTGTGGCATTTGAAAATCTTGTGTGGATTAAATGTTTCTCAAGTCAGAAGCTCAGGAGTATCTCAGTGCCTGTAACTCCTAACAAGGTAAAGTTCAGCAGTTATGGCTCCTCTCTGCATATCGCTGCAACCAATACAGGTCACTGCTCCGACCATGCCATGTAGTTATTAAAGGCATGGGAATATCTTTTGAGGCAATGTACTAGCAAACCCCAGTACTGCACAGTAAAGAATCTGTTTGAGACAGAAAACTAACAGTTTGATTAAAAATCAAGTTTTGATATCTCAGAACTGAGAAACAAATGTTTGAAATAGGCAAGCAACTTCTTTTGCAGGTTCAAAAATTGAAGAGATGTTTAGTTAGAGCTTTTGGGTCATGCAACTCCAACAGCCCTGCTGGATCAGACCAAAAGTCTATCTAGTGTAGAGTGATCAACCAGATGGTTCTGGGAAGCCTTGGGAAGGCATACCTCTCTCCCGTCATTGCTCCCCTGCAGTGAGCATCCAGAGGTATACTCCTTCGGAATTTAGGGGTTGCATATAGTCAGTGAGACACATAATAGTGCAGGGGGGAAATGACCTGATTAGCAAGCTAGAGGTTGCCTGTTCAAATCCCTGCTGGTATGTTTCACAGACTATGGGAAACTTGGACTACGGAAAGTCAAAAACTAAAATGCCTCAAAGTGAAATTCTAATTTCACCAGGAAATTAGAATTCCACCATTGTGGAAATGTCCTGGATTTAGTAATGACATCAAGAGTCACTAACAACTGTGAGAAGCATAAAGATAACACACAGAGAAACAAACCAAAACAAACCCTGGGAACTTTGCTTTACACACAAGATGCAATTATAACTTCTACAACAAAATAATTAATTCTGGCTTACATACAGAGTGATGTCAGTGGAAGCAGCAAGCTAATGCAAACAACTCTTGGTACCACTGCAGTCCTGAGCATGCCAAAAAGGCACTGCGGCTGACAGACCCTCTGCAAAGATGTCAGCTGCTTCACAGGTGGCTGCAGGGGAAGTGGGAACAGCCTGGAAACTGGCTGGAGCTCTGCTATTGGAAGATGCCACTCTCTGCCTCATTTCTGGGCATTCTGTGCTCCTGCTGCATCTGTGATGCAACGCATGTTGCTGCTGAAGCCCCTCGCCGACACCTTTTCAGCAGGCTTCAGGGACTGTAGCAGTGCCAAGCATTGCTTGAATTAACTCTCTTCTTCCACTGGCGTTGCTGTGTACATGAGCCTCTGTTCAGGAATCAGACAATCAGACAGGAACTCTGGGTGAATATCACCTCCTACGGTTTCTTTTTTTGAACCACCTGGACAATTTGCTTATGAAAACGTATTGGAGGAAACAAGTGGTAAACATAAATGTTTTGCATCCAATCATAATTGGGGCCTTAACATATTGCACAGGTACGTTCACGTGGCTTCCTTTGAGGCAGAGACCAATATAACCAGATTCCCAAGACTTTTAGTCTTCATATATAAGAAAATGCAGTGTATTTTGAAGAGAAGGGTGGGAAAGGTGCACTGTCTCAGAAGTATTTACCGCTTTTGCTGATGCTGAACAATGTTGTGTCCAATTAAATCAGTACTGAAGTCTATACTTTTAAGGGAATCATGCTTAACTATCATTGAAATTAATGAGATGGTAGATGTGGCTAATTTAAAAATAATTACTTTAAGTGGGCTTAGTGAAGACTAACTTTCTTTTGATACAACTCATAATATTCTGTTAGAATTTCACTTTGACGCATTTTGGCTTTTGACTTTCAGTGGTCCAAGGTCACTAGCAATTGTCAAAATACAAGTGGCAGCTCAGTCATTAAGTGTATGCATACACTTTAGAATTCAACTAGAAGTTCCTAAAATAGTTCTAGAACATCCAGAGTTAAGTATCGTGTGAAGTGTACATAGAAGATAGTGCAGATGCTCTCAGTCAGAACTATTTTGTTCTGTCTTCCTAAAGAAAATAATATGACTAAATAGAATCCCTCTTGCCCCCCACAACACATCACTACCTTTTAGCAAAATAATACACAAACAGATGGGAGATAAAAGAACCTCTCAGGGTTCAACATGGTTAGGGAAAGCCATATTTCTACATCCACAGGTCTACATTGCCTCAAAGAGATATTTTGGGGTAGCACAGAGTGGTTCAGAGTGAAAGGGAGATGGTTGGAAACTCGCCTCCTAGCCCTCCCCCCCATGAGCAACCACACTGCTTTCTTCTGGGATGCAGCAACTGCACACATGCTTCCTTTGCTGCATGCATATTGCATTTTTCAGGGTGTCGGCCACTGTGTGCAAAATTATCTGGATTGAACTTTCTAACCCAGTGAATATAGCTAATAATCTTAGTAGAATTAGAATGAAAAACCGGCCAAGTATCAATACTGCTAGAGCAGGTACTATAAACATAAAAGTCTAGAAAAGACTACCAGCAATAGGTCTCCAGAATGTGCTGATGTAAAGCTGTAAAAACCTGGAACATTACACATAACAATGCAACTAAACTCTATGGCAGGAGGATCTAACACAATCAAATACAAAGCTGTGAGTTGGGGTAGGAAACTTAAAGGGCAGGACAGGTGAGCAGGAGGGAAGAATTGAAATTTCTGCTCATCTGTGCTCCCTTTCCCAATTAAAATTGCTTTACTCTAGCTGTTTTTCTTCCAGCAAAAGATTAGGAACACAGGAAGCTGCCATATACTGAGTCAGACAATTGCTCTATCTAGCTAGCTCAATATTGTCTTTACAGACTGGCAGTGGCTTCTCCAAGGTTGCAGGCAGGAATCTCTCTCAGCCCTATCTTGGAGATGCCAGGGAGGGAACTTGGAACCTTCTGCTCTTCCCTGAGCGGCTCCACCCCCGAGGGGAATATCTTATAGTGCTCACACTATATTAATAATAATAATAATTATTATTTTACATTTTATATCCCGCTCTTCCTCCAAGGAGCCTAGAGCGGTGTACTACATACTAACCACTACACCATGCTGGCTCGCGTGGAATTCTAGTCTCCCATTCATATGCAACTAGGGCAGACCTTGTTTAGCTAAGGCAGGGGTGGGGAACCTTAGCCCTCCAGCTGTTTTATGGCTGGATTGTGGCTGGGGATGATGGGAGTTGTAGTTCAAAAACAGCTGGAGGGCCAAGGTTCCCCACCCCTGAGCTAAGGGGACAAGTCATGCTTGCTAACACAAGACCAGCTCTCCTCTAGATTGCTTTCAGTCTTGGAGCTCCACCAGGGGAAGAACAAGGCAAAGCTGGGATAAGGGGAAAAGAGTGAAGAATATATTCCACCTACCTATCCTGTACATCCAATCACTTCACTTCTCCTGCCTTTAATATTAAATTAGCGGTGACCTGGATTATACACACAGGCAGTTTCTCAACAAGGAAACTGGGGGAGAGTACAACTAATTTTTTTATTTTCCTGTTAAATTGTGTTGGTATACCACTATGATCTTTTAATAAGTGCTTAATAAACAAATGAGACTGTAATTAAGTTAATGAAAAGTATTTAAAAGCATCACAACAACAGTTCTCATAGTAAGAATGGCACACTCCTGTCTTGAATGAGGTGGGCAGTGGGTTGATGATGGGTAGGAAAGCGATATCCTGCTTCCCACGCTTTCTTGAGGGGTGGGTTGTTGTTTTTTTGGTGGTGGGGCATATTTATATAGAGGTTTGGGTGGGAACTGCACACTTGTTTTAGTGCATTTCTCATACTGGCAAGTTTTTGGGATTGGGATTCACTGTTCAATCATGGAGCTATTTGAAAGAGTGACCTTTTGTGAAGGAGATAAGCCCGGTCACAGTGTGGATGGCAATCTCTTTGAGCCCATGCACCAGGAGGATGAGGGTCCATCCAGGACACCAATTGGCACATCACCTGGATCAGTGACGAGCGAGTAGAAGTTAGGTGAGCGACCGCAAGGGTGGATTCCCTTTATCTGGAGGTTAGAACGTGAGGTCCATGTACACGGGGTTCAATTGCCTTCTGTGTTGGAGTGTGGACAGCTGCTGTTCAGCATCCAGGTCACCATATCTTCCAGGCCAGCCTTGCCATGACATTGGACTTGGGTTCCATGGAGTCATCTGGGCTGCACAGGGATGGTCACTTCCAGCATGGCCTCGTTTCCTCCTCATGGCCTTTGAAGAGATGGCTTGGCAGTGGTATTTGCCAGCAGCGGAGGAACTGGTGAGGTCCATGAGAATCATGTCACGACACTCTCTATGGGCATGAGGGGCACTAGAGACTGAGCCGGTGGCCCCGGCTCTATGGAATGGTTTCCCGGATAATAGCAGAGCTTTCCATGATTTGTTGGCATTCCGTAAGGCATGCAAGACGGAAATGCTCCATCGGGTGTTCAGTTGCTGAGATAGCTGGTCGTAGAGAGGTCTGGTAATCCATAGTTATCATGTCTTGTAATGAGTACTGTATGGGGTTGTGGTTATGATGTTACGTATGTTGTATTTTTATAGAACTGTGTTGCTTTGTATGTTATTGCTTGTAAGCTGCCCTGAGTCCTATGGGAGTAGGGCGACATATAAATCTGAATAAATAAATAAGTAAACAAATAGATAAATATGGAGTACCCCGGTAGTTAGGCAATTAGCCTTCAGCCTGTCCCTCCGTTCCTCAGGGTTTCCCTTTCCTGGGTGGTTGGCTGGGTTAGGCAAATAGGTAGTAGGGACCCAGGTGGGAGTTTTCCCTTCTTCCACTACTCCTTGGGTGGTGGAGGAAAGAAGAGCTGGTCTTGTGGTAGCAAGCATGCCTTGTCCCCTTAGCTAAGCAGGGTCTGCCCTGGTTGCATTTGAATGGGAGACCACATGTGAGCACTGTAAAATATTCCCCTCAGGGGATGGAGCTGCTCTGGGAAGAGCAGGAGGTTCCAAGTTCCCTCCCTGGCTTCTCCAAGATAGGGCTGAGAAAGGTTCCTGCCTGCAACCTTGGAGAAAACCGTGATCAAAAAGGACCAATCTCAATTGGAACTAAACTAATAAAAAATGAAAAAATGTGAAGGTGGAAACAATATTGGTTCCACCTTCACATTTTTTCATTTTTTATTAGTTTAGTTCCAATTGAGATTGGTCCTTTTTGATCATGGGTTTTTTTTTGTAGTTTCATATTGGTTCGTGATCCCCGTTTTCTTTGGTTGTGTTTTTTGTTCGGGTTGTGGCCTAGGTATGGCATCATGTGCGGATACCTTTGCTTATTCAGAGGAAGAAATTGCAGCTATATTGGGACAATGTCCTGGGGAGAGCTTGCTTTGATTGTAGCCTAGACTAGTGACACCTGAATTGGCGGATCTTCTTGATATCAAGAAGAAACTAATTAAAACTCTTATTTGAAAAAAATTAAATTAATTAAAACCACTTATTTGAAAAAATATTTTGAAGTTAAAAGGATACCTAGAGGGCTCCGAATTAAAAAACCTCCGACCTTGTTTAGACAAGATAATGAATTCCGGGACAAGTGGTCGGCGATCCTGAATAAATGCAGTTTTGACCTTGTGGTAGCAAGCATATCTTGTCCCCTTAGCTAAGCAAGTTCTCTCCCTGGCTTCTCCAGATAGGGCTGAGAGAGATTCCTGCCTGCAACCTTGAAGAACCCACTGCCAGTCTGTGTAGACAATACTGAGCTAGATAGACCAATGGTCTGACTCGGTATCTGGCAGCTTCCCATGTCCCTATGGCACCTATATGTACTTTGAACTGGTAGGGGGCTAGCATGCTGGCCCAACTGCATTGGCATTTGTGGTGGATGCTGATCGGATAGTCATCACTCTGTGTCAGTTGTGTGCATTGGGATATGGAATCCCACTGTTTTGTTGCTGTGGAGGCAGCATTTTGTGCCCGCATTGTCCATGGGAAGCCCAGGGGTTGGCCATGCTTCTCTTATGAAGCATCTTTTAAAAGGATGTGTCTCTCCCATGGAGGCATGGGCCCCTGTGCCCCCCAATCCTCTTCTTGTTGTCGGCAGCGTACAGGTGCTGCTCTCCTTTTCTTCCATTGGATTTCGGCTGACCAGGTATGGGGTGCTAGTAAGCCATTTCTTTTATTTTCTTTCCTCTTGGTTGTTTTAAGATAGTTCCTGATTGTAGCAGCAATCACAGTTCCAGATTAGGTCTTTGGGTTCTGGACTTTCATCTGTGATGAACATCTCCTAGGACTGTTTCTTGTTCTAGGCCCTCCATGGGCTCTCAGGGCCTAAGTGGGATCTACCGATGGCTCCATGCTCAATGGTCTGCGTACCTGCCTGTAGCAGTGGAAGCTGGAGAGCATGGAGAAGGTTGTAGCACTGGGAACATGTGGCTCCGTGTTCATCAAAAGGCCAGCTTCTTTGCCTTTGGGGCTGGACAGGGTTCTAGAACCAGGCATGATCTCTTTGATTCCAGCCCCAGCTTGAAGTCTGGATGACTGAAGTCAGGAGACATGCTTTGTGCTGATTTCCCACAGTTGCCCTAATTGTGCTCCCAGCAGGGCAATGACTTTGCACTGCGCGATAGGTGAGATGGCCTCTATTGGGGTGTGAAATCCTAGGATGCGGCTCTCCAGGTTCCTTTGGCAACTGATGCGGGCTTTAACATTCTTATTAATTTTAATAAAAATTGGGCAGGGCTTTTGCCTGCACCCCATTTAAACCCATCTGTGTCTCCTGATTATAGTTTCTCCAATCAAAGTCAATGTAAGACAATAATCTTCAAAATAAAATGTTTTAAGTGTCTGGTCTTGCAAAGAGAAAGAAACTAAACCAAAATATTGAGAGCTAGGATTGTAATAGAATAAAATGTCATGTAACGAATGTAGTTTGAACCCCTCAGTACTAAACTGCACACTAAAAATAAAAGGTATTGTTGAACTACAACATAACTGTGCATCAATCAAAATGCAACGAGGCTCTACACACGATCAGTGTGAAAGATCAGTGTGAAAGATCAGTGTGAAAATACTTGGGCATTCTCCAGGCTGATAACATCGCACACACTGAAGTTTAAAAAAAAAAATTGGAAGTGAATACATCAGAAGAGTTAGAAAAATCCAAATGTCCAAACTCAATGACAGGAACACCACACAAGCCATAAACACCTGGGCTATACCTATTATTAGATACACTGCAGGAATAATAGACTGGACCCAGGCAGAGCTAGAGACGCTAGATCGTAAGACCAGGAAAATAATGACCATCCATTATGCTCTGCACCCCCGCAGTGATGTAGATAGGCTATGCCTCCCTCGCAGCTCAGGTGGAAGAGGAATGCTGCAAGTCCATCAAACAGTAGAGGAGGAGAAAAGAGGCCTTGAAGAATATATAAGGGACAGTGAAGAAGATGCACTTCAAATGGTCAATAACGCGAAACTATTCAACACCAATGAAACAAAGCAGGCCTACAAGAAAGAACAAGTCAAGAAACAAGCAGAAAAATGGAGAAATAAGCCCCTGCATGGTCAATATTTGCACAATATAAGTGGAAAATCAGACATCACCAAGACCTGGCAATGGCTTAAGAATGGCAACTTGAAGAAAGAAACAGAGGGTTTAATACTGGCTGCACAAGAACAGGCACTAAGAACAAATGCAATAAGAGCAAAAGTCGAAAAATCAACCACAAACAGCAAGTGCCGCCTTTGTAAAGAAGCAGATGAAACAGTGGCCCACCTAATCAGCTGTTGTAAAAAGATCGCACAGACTGACTACAAACAAAGGCATGACAAGGTTGCAGGGATGATACACTGGAACATCTGCAAAAAATACAAGCTACTTGTAGCCAAAGATTGGTGGGACCCTAAAATTGAAAACGTTGTCGAAAATGAAGATGCAAAAATACTATGGGACTTCTGACTACAAACAGACAAACATCTGCCACACAATACACCACATATAACTGTAGTGGAGAAGAAAGAAAAACAAGTCAAAATAATCGACATAGCAATACCAGGGGATAGCAGAATGGAAGAAAAGAAATAGAAAAAAAATCACAAAATACAAAGATCTACAAATTGAAATTGAAAGGCTGTGGCAGAAGAAGACCAAAATAATCCCAGTGGTAATTGGCGCCCTGGATGCAGTTCCAAAAGACCTTGAAGAGCACCTCAACATCATAGGGGCCACAGAAATCACCATCAGCCAATTACAAAAAGCAACTTTACTGGGAACAGCCTATATTCTGCGACGATATCTATAACAACAGCAACAACAGTGACAATAAAATTCAGCCATCCCAGGTCTTTGGGAAGGACTCGATGTCTGGATAAAACAAACCAGTCAATAACACCTGCCTGACTGTGTAAACAATAATAATACACATAATAATAATACAGCTCCGAGGAGAAATCAGCTTAAATCCGTAGCATAGATAAGGGTCAAGAAATGTTGGCTCTGCTCACCAGCCAGACAAAAAAAAATTATTTGTCAAGCTATATTGGTACATTACTTGTCAGGCATCATTTTTCACTTGTCACAGACAAGCCCTGTCTATCCCCTGAGCACTTATATACACTTAACACCTTAACTCTAAACATTCCCAGCTCCTCAACATTTAGCCTGTCTTTATATGGCTCTTCATCTTAACCTCTCATTCTCATAGCTTTCCATGCAACATCTAAACTATGTGCATCTCTGTTGGGCTCTCTCTCACTGACACAGCAGCTGGAAGGCTTCAGAAGGTATCACAACAAAGTAACGTCAGGATTGGCTAATTCAGCCTTTAGGTTGATATGTCCTTCTCTGGAGTAACTCCACATAGAAAGCAAGTACACATGAGCACATGGTGCCAATACAATTCTATACACATCCCACAGAACAGACATCGAGTCCATCCCAAGGACCTGGGATGGCTGAATGCCAAGTTACCCCTGCTAACTGGGCATTACCCCTGCTAGCTTGGCAAAGAGGCACCTTTTAATGTGGTGATTCTCTTTATTTAGCAGGGGGAGAGTAACTGGCCCTATTCACCCCCAGCACAGTACCTCCAGTGGCTGTTGCTGGTGTCTTTTATGTTTCTTTTTAGATTGTGAGCCCTTTGGGGACAGGGATCCAATCTATCTTATTTACTTGTTATTTCTCTGTGTGAACCGCCCTGAGCCATTTTTGGAAGGGCGGTATAGAAACTGAATGAATGAATGAATGAATGAATGAATGAATAAATAAATAAATAGAGAAAAGGGGGAGAGAACTGGAAATACTCTAAAAGAAGAGTCAACGGGAGAGCCTTAGAAAACATCTGGTACTAAACAGGCTCCAGGCACATTTTAGATGGGATGAGGAAGGAAAAGATGAATATCTGGAGGGAATGAACTCCACAGTGAGAAACCCATGGCAGCAAAGAACTAATCAAACACTGATAAACTCTTCAGCAAAATATACATGAAAAGGGAGCCACACAGGGTCCTTCAGGTATCCATGAGCTTTTGGTTACCAGTTTTTCTGGCAATGCCTTTCCCAGCTCAGCAGTCTGTGTAAAATTAGTAGAGTATCAAAGAACATTTCCTTAATGTGTACGTGTCCTTAGATTTACTGCACCAACAAGTTAAACTAAAAGGACATGAACAGATTAGACCAGAAGGAAATATGGTGACTGTCAAACATAGTAAAAAAAAACCCAGCAATGTTTTGAGGACACACAGAATTCTTTGTGCACACCCCGAACATTTTTTGGAATGATTCCCAGAATGTAAGATACCAACTTTTAGACACAATTTACCCATCTCTATGCCGTTTTGACTAGCCTTCAGTATAACCATGCAATATATTTATTTAACCAGAAGAGAAAGGTTCAAACAACACTATGGAAAACTTGCAGCAAAAGCTTGCATCTCTTGCAGTGTGTTATTTTGGCCAGCTGAAGAAATAATGCCAACTGATGGCTAGCTTGAAGTCTGTGATGACTCAGGCCAACATCATTCAAGGTTAAGTGACATTTTAAAGAACATTAAATTAGCTGTTGACAGCCAGATAGATTAAAGAGTGACTGATCTAGGGACCCCACAATAACCACCATGTGGTGAAGGGTAGGGAGAAGAAGAACAAGAACTGAGTATAACAAGGTTTCCGGTTTGGCAAAAATGGTTTTGGCCAAATGAATACCTTTAGAGGAGAGGAAGTGACACATGTTAAGCTTCTGAATTTTGTTTAGTACTAATCATTTGTTGCTTTCCCCCCTCCCCACCGCCATGTTAGTGGTACATAATTGTTAAAGATGAGACAAACTCTGATGGCAGCTCTACACTTTATATGGGAAATAAGTGTGGGCAACTAAGTAGTATACACAACATACGTAAGTAACACAAACATACTTGTGACTAAGAAAAACTTGGTCCAGTCAGGATTCCAGAAAGATGTCCACAGTAATCCTGTACCTTTTACGGCCTTTATATATTTGCTTGGGAAACACTGTAGTATACTCAGCATGCAGCTGGATTTCCTGTGGAGCTTCCCTGAACATAGTCCAGATAGGAGAAAAAACTTTCATTTTATTTGGAGATGAGAAATAGGGAGGAAGAATTTAAAATTTAAACACACTGCTCTAACCAAATTCGAGATCAGCATGAAGAGTGTACCTCTATTTTACTGAATTTTGATTGGCTGGTTTTTGGCTATGTGTGTGCTCAACAGATGCCCTCATTAGAATATTTCCCATGATGTTTTAAAAATAAAATTAACTCAACGTAGAAATCTGTAATTAGCACCATCTTACAGAACAAATCGGAACAAGTTTATCAAAGTACTCTATTTACAATGAGAGAGAGTTTACCCCCAGGGCCTGCTTTACTATTTTGTTTCAATGTTCATGTAATTTCATCCATCACTTTTTTCAGTCCTCTAAAAGATGATGGATAAAATGCAGAAATAAATAGGACCAACTGTTCACAGATGCCTAAGGGAAAGCATAATTTTGTTATAAATAATCCTTGGCACAAATCATGGAAATGATATCTGAAAATTGTTTGTTGAATAGTTTATGAATAAGGGCTTTAGTTTAAAATTTGCAAATAAGGTGTAGCACTACCCCTCTCCCAACATACGCTGGAACCCAATCCTTTAAGAAACTGAACAGACGTACAAACAGAAATCAAGGTTGCCTTAAGTTTCTTTTCAAACAGGAGCCCCATGGGATGCTGGCTTTTAATTTGTATGTACACATGCAGCAGAGAGAGCACACAAAAGGTGACACATGTTTAAGAATTCTTTTGGTAAAACATCACCAGAAGAGGATTGATTTTCACTTTATGATTTATCATTCACATATAACCCCTGCTAACTTGGCAAAGAGGCACATTTTAACGTGGTGATTCTCTTTATTTAGCAGGGAGAGAGTAACTGGCCCTATCCACCCCCAGCACAGTATCTCCAGTGACTGTTGCTGGTGTCTATCTTATGTTTCTTTTTAGATTGTGAGCCCTTTGGGGACAGGTATCCATCTTATTTATTTATTATTTCTCTGTGTAAACCTCTCTGAGTCATTTTTGGAAGGGCAGTATAGAAATTGAATAAATAAATAATAAATAATAATAATCTATATAAGAGAGCAGAGCTAGTCTTGTGGTAGCAAGCATGACTTGTCCCCTTAGCTAAGCAGGGTCCACCCTGGTTGCATATGAATAGAAGACTGAGCATTGTAAGAAATTCCCCTCAGGGAATGGAGCCACTCAGGGAAGAGAACCTGCATGCTTGCATGCAGAAGGTTCCAAGTTCCCTTCCTGGCTTCTCCAAGATAGGGCTGAGAGAGACTCCTGCCTGCAACCTTGGAGAAGCCGCTGCCAGTCTGTGAAGACAATACTTAGTTAGATAGAGCAGTGGTCTGACTGAGTATATGGCAGATTCCTCTCTCTGTGTGTGTGTGTGTGTGTAGATAGAGGGGGGAGGGAGATGAGCTGGCAATGATTTCTATAGAATGAAAGGATAAGCATTTCAGATGTGTAATGTTTAGCACTACACTCTGTGGGCCACCTAATAAAAAATAGCAACCATGCTGCAAATCCAATCATCTAATTATTTTCAGAATATACAATGGTCAAAAGCTACACTCAGACTAGAGTAATGTAATATATAAGGCAGAGAGATAAAAAGGAGCTCCATTGCAGTGTGATAAGTGGCACTATTAATAAAGCAAACTGTAAAATTTGGAAGGAGAGTGAAGAAAAGGGGGCAACATCCTGTTCCAGCAGTGGCTAAGAAGGGGAATTTTCCTAAACATCCCCAGCAGTGCCATATGAGCATCTTTTGGCTTCTCTTTATGAGACATGCTAAGTGGCTGAAATGGCTTCTTTGCCCTGGAACATTCTGGGATACCAGATCTTTCAAAGGATGCCTGCCTTTTGGATAGTGGCTCTTAACGACATGTATGTGATTCAGTAATAGCTTCCAATAGTTATTGGAAGTAATAGCTTCCAATAGATCCATCTTATTTATTTATTATTCCTCTGTGTAAACCGTCCTGAGCCATTTTTGGAAGAGCGGTATAGAAATTGAATAAATAAATAATAATAATAATATACCACAGCTATCATATGCTCCTCCTTGGGAGTATTAACATCTCTTGGTATAAATAATCCTACTGTGAATAGATCCATTGTATAATGGATTCTAGACTAAGTTTTTCATAACAAAGTCCACTTGAAATTCGTCTGGACACACATCTTATTTATTTCAATAGTGTTTAATCATGACCAACTTAGTATGGATCCTGCCCACTGACTATTAAACATATAGTCGGAATTAACAACAGGAAGAAAGCTATGTACAGTGTCTAAAGAGATTTAGAGAGAATTTCACAGTGACAAACTAAGGGTTGATAATAAATATAGTACAGTCTGGCCCACAAGGTGATATGTCAGATTTAAGCTATGTTTATGTCAGAAGGGACATGGCACCCTCTCTTATGGACACTTTACTTACTTAGCATTGTCCCACTCCAGTGCAGCAGTTGCAAAAATTAGCAGGCTAAGAGCAGGAATCCACTCGCTCCAAATAAATAGTTAGGAAACGTAGTCAAGGAGCTGCTGAGCTGAATCCCAAATCTATTTCCTGTTCCTGAAGTATGTCTCATGGTCAAGCTATTCCCATCTGAATGAAGATGTATGTAAAATTCAGAACCCAAAAGGTCACCCTATGGATTTATGGCATTCTACTTAATATAACACTCATAAGAATCTGCTAGGATTCCTGGATTGTTAATGGTAACTGCATGGATATTGTTTTATTAGACGGTTATCTATCCTGAAGTGATCAACAAGTGTTCTGGTAAGAACTAGTCTGCCTATTTTTCTTTCACTATAATCTTAATTGATTATTACCATCCTCACAAATTAGCCCACTTCAGTCTTAAGCATTCACATGTACATAAACTTGAATTGGGGTGGATGACATCATCACAAATGCCGCCGCTGAGATGTCCCTATGTGTTTACCAATGTTTGTTGAGCAGTTTGTAAATGTGTTTACCAAATTTGGTTCAAATTGGTTAGGCGGTCCACAAGTTCGCCCTTTTGTGAACCTCAACCATTTACGCGTCTGCCATCTTGAATTGAGGTGGATTGCTTCACAAATGATGCCACTGAGGCATCCCTATGTGTCACTACAGCTCTAGCAAATTTGTTTCAAACTGGTTAGGTGGTGCACAAGTTAGTCCACTTGTACCTCAAATGCTTATGAGTCTGCCATCTTGAATCAGGGTGGATGACATCATTACAAACTATGCTGTTGAGGTTTCCCTGTGTGTCCCTACAATTGTACCCAATTTGGTTCATATGGGTCCAGGCATTTATCTTATTATTATTTATTATTAAAACTTTTATACTGCCCTTCCAAAAGGCTCAGGGCGGTTTACATTAAAACACCATTAAAATCAGTTAATAAAAAACAAAAATTATAAAGCATAAAACAATGATTAACAATTAAAAACATCATAAAACAACAATTAAATAATCAGAACAATTTAAAAACAAGTTTTAAAAACTTTGAGAAGTCGATAAGGGGTGGGGACACACATGCACACACACAGAGCCAGGTGATCCCATGAGGTTACTGTCCTTAAGGAAAGTAAGCTAAAAATAGATGTAGTAAACCATTTTGCTCTACCAACAGAAATATGGCCTTCATTTCCATTCTGTCTGAAGAGTTATGTAACTAGGAAAGTATGACTTTACCACTTAAAAACAAAATGCTGACCTTCAGAAGTGAACTTTAAATTCAGAAGGACAAACATGTGAGAGTTGCCACGTACCCTCTTCCCCACCCAGGCAAGTCCAGACGAAACCCAAATTCAGCATTAAGGAAACACCGCTTTTTTAAAAATTTGAAACAGATTAAACAAGCCAGAAAAGAACACACACATTTAATTTGTGTAATTTATTCTGATTACAATATGAATATAGAATATGGAATTTTTGGCAAGAAATGTGGTTGTGGGGGGATTAGAATAATTATGGAGCAGGCCTACAAAGCGCAGTAAATTATTTGCAGTCACTTATCCACTACATGATGGAGGAGTGGCCAGCACCCACGCATGTCAAGCTCACAAGTTCCATCTTCTCCCACTGACACAAAGAAGTAGGCCAGCGATAGAAGGCTAACAGGGACCTTTAGAGACATGCAATATTTAATTTTTGTTCCTTTTAAGAATGATCATGGGAGATCCATACTTATTTCTTGGCAACACAGTTAGGCCCAGTTGCATGTTTTGAAAACTGAATACAGTACATTGTTTAATTTTGTATAAGAGATTACATAGGAACACCTGGAAAAATGTAACTCTCAATTTCAGTATCTCTAAAAGCCCTTGTACAATATCAACTGAACATGAAGAGAGGGCAAGCCAATATGTTTTCCATGTGGCTTTATAAGCTTTCAAAATCATCAAAGCACAAAAAATGGTGTCTCTTTCCAGGTCTTTTGTTCTTTAAGTCGACATATTTGCTTATCTAAACACAAGGAAAGGCAAAAGACTGGGGAAATATAGAAGAGGAACAATGAGATTCATTACTCATTCTGGGTAGCAGGTGTGCGCAGCCTTACCTGATCTGTCCTCGCACCAGGGGTCTGTTTTTTGTCCTGTTCATATTTGAGTCAAATGGAACCTCAAAGAACTACAGAAAAGGGGGGGGGGAGGAAAGAAAAGAAAGACTTTAAGGGATGCCAGAGACCATCCGAACCATAGAACAGATTGACTGTTTTTGCAGGTGCTTTGGTCTTCATTTCAGAAGATTCCAAAGAACAACTGAAATAGCAAACTATATTTTACATTCGCTTTGAAAGGCTTCATTCAGACTTTTGGCAATTCCTTAAAAGAAGAAAACACACTACCCGTAGGACAAAAATAATTTTAAACAAGCCCATTACAGTTAATCATTTGAAATACCCCCCTGCTCCCTATTCAAGTTTCAAACATGTCAAGTTTGGCAGGGCTTTTCAGATATGAGTGCACTTTAAAAGCAACGTCATTCTTCTTTCTGTTCCCAGATTTGGCAAACACCACACAAACTATCTTTGCTAATCACACACAACCAGTTTTAAAGATGAACACTGTAAAAGTTCTCAAGATCACCCAACTTCAGAAACCTATGAACCAACCACCCAAGTATCAAGCAATGCTGGCAGGTGCAACTGCAATTCTATTCAAAGTGGAGCACTTACTGCCATTAATAAAGAAACCATGTGGAATTATTTCATATGGCAACTCACTCAACTGCTCATGAGAAGAGTTTGGTCATGCTGTGAACTCCTGCCCCCAATGTTTTACAATCCCTCCCCGCCCCCGCCCCCCCAGCCACAAGCAGAACTCACTTTACACATATTAGTTTAAATATGCAAATTACAAGGCAGTCAGCAACACTTTCAATGACTCTGCAATCACCAAACTAAATGAATATCAACCTCTTATGAGCTTCTAGTGTGACTTCCAACTCTAGAATAGAGGATCCAAAACAAGAAGTAAAATGACATTCTTTTTTTATGAATGAGGGCCAGCGTGGTGTAGTGGCTAGAGTGCTGGACTAGGACCGGGGAGACCCGAGTTCAAATCCTCATTCAGCCATGATACTAGCTGGGTGACTCTGGGCCAGTCATTTCTCAGCCTATCCTACTTCACAGGGTTGTTGTGAAAGAGAAACTCAAGTATGTAGTACACCGCTCTGGGCTCCTTGGAAGAAGAGCGGGATATAAATGTTTTTTTAAAAAAAGGGGGGGGGAGAGAAAAAAAAAGTCTGAATCCAGCAGAAGGCAGCGCCAACTATCACAGTAGGTGGCTGTCAGCCCAGCAGACAGCAGCAAATAGTACAGTGAGATTGCCTACTTTGTGCCATGCTGCTGGTCACTAGCATCAAACTGTTTTTTCTATGCACAATACACAGTTATGAAGTATTAACTGGGACAGCAGGGCAACTGGGTGCAGGAATTGTGACAGCCATGTTAACTGTGCTCCAGCAGGATGTGGGGCATCAGGCAAGGGAAAAGGGTGGGGCTAGACATGGAGTGCAGTGGTTGGTGCAAGAACTCAAAACGTCAAAGGCAGAAGGCAGAAATTCTGCAATAGACAGAATGGTGTCTAGTATTTGTAAGCAATGATGACGTGAAATAAAACAGAAAATAATACCCTTTCCAAGAAAGAACATTAGTTTTTTTAAGGGAAGCAACACATAACATGTAACATCATCTGTCTAATTGGGCAATGCTTTAATTGGCATTAAGTAATAAGTAAAAATCAATACCACCTTACCATTTGAAGCGGTAGGTAAATTACCTCCTTAGTTGTGTCTCCCCCGAACCCCCTTCATATCAGAATTATTTAAATGTCAATACAGTACTTGACTTTTGCATTCTCAGTTAGTGATACTTAAATTGAAAAATATTTCTGATCTCATTCCCGGTTGAAGGCAGTAACTGCAATGGTAACTAGTACAGGTGGACTTCATTATCCATGGTTTTGGCAACCGTGCTTCCGTGTATCCACAGATGGGTGTTAGAGACCCAGTTTCATTATCCCCGGTATTAAAAATATGCCATTTTCACCCAGGCCACCAGAAGTGACTTCTGGTGTCACTTCCTATCCGGAGGGAGTGCGAGGCCATTTTGTGGCTCGTGTTTACAAAACAAACAAACAAACAAAACCTGCAAAAATCAGCAAAACAATCATGAAGGGGGGCATTGCTGGAGAACTGGAAAGTAAGGTACTGTGCTGTATTAATATTATTTCTGCTACCCTCTTTCTTTCTTTTTAAATGATTTTTGGCAATTTTTGTGTGTGCAGGAACCTAACCCCCAGATTCCCATAAAGTTAAGGTTTCATTATCTGCAGTTTCCATATCAATGATTGTAGGCAACAACGGAACCCCCACAAATAATGAGAGCCTCCTGTATTTCACATCACTACAGTTTGGAAATAAAGCAAACAAGATCATTCACACAAAAATAACATTAGCTTTATAAAATGGAAAATGCCAAGTCATGTTAGAGAATATTTCTTAGCTTAATACAAAACAAAAATAATAATGAGATTTATGCACACAGTTGTGTACCATAAATATGATTAAAAATATTACTGGATCACTTATGCTTTTAGAAAGCTAATTCAATTAATTTTTTTAAAGCAAACATTGCAAGTTTGTCTATAGGAAAGAATGACTGTGGCACACCGAGCCCCAAAGCTGGCATAAACAAGAGGAGACTGCTTGGTATGAATGCATAACTAGACACAAAATTCTTATCTAGGACTCCAAAACACACAGATGTTTCTAATTTCTGTCAAAAATATTTTAATGCATGTGCACATACACTGATGACATTTTCTTTAAAGATGCATAGCATAACTAGCTTATATTGGCCCAATAGGTTCAGATTGCATTTTGCAGGCATGGAGAAATGATATGCCTGGATACACTGGCCATCCTTGTTCACCACACCTAAGATTGTTCATAAGTGTGTGTGGGGGGGGGGGCGGGGGGCGGGGCGGCGGGGGGAGTTCCTAAACCCTCCATCATCACAAAAGAGCCTGGCCTCTTTTCAGACTTACATTCCTGGCTGTCACTGCACATTCTCCCATTCCCCAAGCCAAGGCTAGTTCAAGTTTGTGAAGACAGAACTTGCACACCACTTCATTCCATTGCATGTTTGACTTGCCTGTAAGGTTGTCAACCTTTCAGGATTGGTCTGTAGTCTCCAGGAATTGGCATCAATCTCCAGGCAACTACTGAACGTAATCACACAGATTTTAATTGGGGGTGTGCACAAACCAAAATGTGTGGTTCAGTTCAAATTAGAATCAAATTTGAACTGAACTGCATGTTGCTGAACCAGTTCAGTCAAACCGACCTGCCGGTCTGGTCCATTTGACTGAACTGGTTCAGCAGTTTGAGCATGGCTATACAGGAGAACCTCGATATTCATGGGGGTTCTGTTCTGGGCTGCAGCAACAGATATGGAAACCGTGAATACAGAGTCATTGGGGGCTATGGAATTGTGGGGGTTAGGTTTCCGGTTATCCAAAAATCGGCTGATTTTCGGGGGGGGAGCTTATCGTGCTCTGCTGCTCCGTGAGTCATTCGGTGCCCCCAAATTTGCTGAAAACCAGTATTTTTTCTTCTAATTTTAAACAAAGGGAGCCATTTTGTGGCTCCATCAAAGAAAATGTATTTTAATTTGTGACTTTTAAATGTTTTAAATTGTGTACACCACCTAGAGATATGCATATCAGGTGGTATAAAAATATGATAAATAAATAAGTAAATAAAATGGCAGGCAGAAATGACCTCCGTAGTTATTTCTGGCCACCTCTCACCCACGGATATGCAAGATCAGCATGTCCCTCTTCTTTTTTTGTGTATGCTGAGGTTGGGTGTCTTTTTCCCGACCGTGGATACGCGAATCTGCGGATAACGAGGTCCACCTTGACTTGTCCCCGTAGTTAAGCAGGGTCTGCCCTGGTTGCATCTGAATGGGAGACTTGATGTGTGAGAACTGCAAGATCTTCCCCTCAAGGGATGAAGCCGCTCTGGGAAGAGCAGAAAGTTTCAAGTTCCCTCCCTGGCTTCTCCAAGATAGGGCTGAGAGAGGTTTGTGCCTGCAACCTTGGAGAAGCCGCTGCCAGTCTGTGAAGACAATACTGAGCTAGATAGACCAATGGTCTGACTCAGTACATGGCAGTTTCCTATGTTCCTATGCTCCTAATTCCCTTTTACAAGTAAAGAGGTGGGGGTCCTGAGAGGCTGTAGGGTGTGGCAGGGGCAGCGGCAAGCGAGGTAGTTAAAGTGTCTCTTACCTGGCTGGCACAGCTGATGTCACCATACAGCTCAAAGCCAAGTGTGTGCTGCAATGCCTCCTTTACAAAGCTGCCCACATGGCAGTGGCGCAGTTCTGGCCTCTGTGCTGCCTGGAACTGCGCTACCGCCACCGCTCAGGTGGCTCTGTAGAGGCATTGTGGTGTGTGCTTGGCTATGGGCTGCACTGAGGTGAGGAGGGATACACTTTAACTACCTCTCTTGCTGCGGTCCCCCTGCCAGCCATTCAACGCCGAACTGTTCCGCATGAACCAGCCATGATTCGATTCTATCATGCACCGAACCATCCAAGTTTGGTTGGCGACCGAGCTGCCAAATTAGCCTGATTCAAACAAACTGGTTTAGCGTTGAACAGTTTGTGAACACCCCTAATTTTAATGGTTTGATATTGAAAAAAATATTGGAGTGGGAGGTGGAGGGAAACACCAGAGACAACTTCAGTAAGAGTTGGCAGACTTGGTAGGAGCCTCTACTGGAATGCTAGCTGCTTTTGTTTGGAAGTATCTTAACAAGCTTGATACCTCTCTGTCAAACTGTTGGGGTTGAAGGAGTTAGTGAGGAACAAGCAACTTCTTATAAATTATAGTTTAACAAAAGTGGCCAACTCTAGTTTGTAAGTAATCTGTCACTCTTAGGAAGAGTAAAAAGAGGTGAAAACACATGAAATTAGAAGAAAAAATTATTCATATGCTCAATGACTAGAGCTCAACAGAAAGATCTACATCTTTCTAAGATCTAGATTGTGAGCCCTTTGGGGACAGGGATCCATCTTATTTATTTGTTATTTCTCTGTGTCAACCGCCCTGAGCCATTTTTGGAAAGGCGATATAGAAATCGAATAAATAATAATAATACATACTTTCCTAAGGAGACTAGTTGAACAGGATCCAGCTGAAGGTGACATTAGAACAAGAAAAAGTGGCTGGGAGAAGGGAAGCAGTTGTGATGTTAGGCTAATGGGATAGGCAGAGCAGTGAGTTACTGGGCTGGAGAACAGTTGGTTGAGGGAGAAAAAACTGCACCTTTCGCTTTTGTTGGGAAGCATATAAAGATGTAAAACAAATTTCCTACTAATTTAAGTGATTTAATGCTGTATATGAAATTTGGTCTTTTCAGAATATTGTCGTCCTGAGCACTACAGGGATTAAGTGTAACATATACCTTGGGACTCTTTAATGTCACGGTTGTATTTACTCTAGATGACTGGAGAACCTGAAGCTGAAATAGATGGAAAAACTGGTGTACATATAGACCAGAAGAACTGCAGAGGCATCAACTTCATAGTTCTCAACTTGTTTTCTTATTTAAATTACAATTTTATTATACTCTAAATAAATTTATAAATAGATCATAAAATAGTTAACACAACATTTTAGATGCAAATACATGCCGGAAAGACATCAGTTATCAAGAATTTCCCACATTCCCCCCCCAGATGTTCAGGGTGGAGGGAGGGGGAAAGCTCATTTCCCTTAAAAGAAAAAATAAAAAGTCTCTCATATACCATTCATCTGCAGATCCAAGCAGGGGGTAAGACTCAATTTTAGATTATCTCATTACAGCCTGCAGAGTTTTGCTTGTTTTAGCAAACAACAAATTCAGTAAGACAAAACCTGGATAAATAAATATTTTAGCTGCTCACAAGAGGCCATTTCCTCAGGAAGTCTGAATGCATCACTTCATTTGGCTGAGGATATTGTCTTCCCTACATTTTTGGCAATCTAGATGTCAGGAGGAGAGGCACAGGGTTAAATCTACAGCAACAGAACACCATCAAGTGACATAACTTGGCAGTGATTTTGAGACCATACATAGCATTTTAAAGCAGTAGAGATAAATATTTAAAACATTATGTTGAGAAAAACCACATTAAATAGGACTTTGTGGTTGATTTCTGCTACAGATCATTCCCTTGCATAGCTTTCATCGAATTGACAAAGTAATTACATTCTGTGGTCCTAAAAGTGTGAGATCAACTGTCATATTACTGTTTAGTGTTATGTACAATCAGATGTTTCCCATCAGTTTTCTTTGCACTGGCCTTCACTTGTTATGTTTACTAAAGCATTTAGATTGTTTGAAAATGAGATTTAGAAATAGAGGAAAACCTACTTATAGAAAGGAGGCAGGTCCTCTGTACCAACCTTACCAGTCATCTTCAATCTTTTTTAGACTCGAGACCAACCTCTAACTCCAGCCAACAATTAACATTTATTTCTTCCATTTTCATTATGTATTATAAAAATAATCTCTCTGTATATAATTCTCTAAGGCATACCCGTGGCTAATCCTGTGTGTGGCAGCTCTCGTGAGAGTTTGTGAGCAGAAGCACTGTGGTAATTGGAGATTCCACATGCAGATAGGGAGGAGGAGCCTGTGAGAGCAGATACACCATGGTGATTGAGCTATGCAGATTCCATATGCAGATAGGGAGGAGGAGCCTGTGACACCATGGTGACTGGGCAGTGGGGATTCCATATGCAGATAGGGAGGAGGAGGCTGTAATGGTTAAGGTCAGTTGGAATGCAATTGTTACATGATGTTCTTGATTGTAGAGGACACACACACACACACACAAATATATATATATGTGTGTGTGTGTGTATGTATAGGGCAGGGGTCTGTGAAGAGAGAGGGAGGGAGGGAGGGGGGAAGAAAGACAGATGGGAAGAGCGAGTGGAGGAGAGAGAAAGAGAGAAAAAGAAGGGAGGGGAAGAGAGAAAGAAGGAAGGGTGAGGGATGGGCCTGAGCTGTCAGAGGCCTGAGGGGAATGAGAGGCCATGGCAGTGCCTATCTGGCAACAAGAAACAAACCAGTGTTTGCTGCTTAGGGCTACCAAGGCCATTGGCAGAGGGAGGCAGGCTCGGGCCTGTTAGCAGCCTGAGGGGAATGGTGTTGGTGGCAGCAGTGAGGAAGGGCCTGTTGCTGCTGCTCCTGTGGGGAGGAGCAGGAGCAGGGCTCAGGTGTGTGGAGATAGGGGGCTACAGCTTGGCTGATAGGCACCAGCAATACTGCAGCCGTGGCAAAGAGGGGTGAGGGGATGGAGGAGTGACCAAGAGGGGTGAGGGGGAAGGAAGCAACGGGATGGAGGAAGAGGAGCAGGAGTGTGGCTTAGGTGAGGGTGAAGAGATATCTGAGGTGAGGGGGGCTGTGGTAGGGGGTGAGGGGAGCAATCAAATACTAGTGTGCAGATGCTCTGCACGGGTTAAGCTATTATTTATTTATTTTTATTATTATTATACAATATCCATTCATTTTTCTGATTTCTCTTCCCATCTGTTTTTTCTCTCTTTTTAATCACATCAGCCTTTACAAAATAATACTCTTCCTTTCATCCCTAACAAAGCCCCCCCCCTCCCCAAGGAAGTTTACAACAGTCAAAATACAACATAAAAATACTGGCTGACATCCAGAACACAGAATTAGGAGGTCAGAGCAGGTGATGCACCCTTGCAGTGAGAGCTGCTCCAAGCTCAGCTGAAGCAGCAGAGTGCATACACAGGGGGAGCAATTTTCATTGCTCTCCACTTCCTCCAAAGTGCTCTTTAGCTCCCAGGAATATGTCCCCGAGGGTTGTACAGTATTTTGTGATTTAAAAAACTGTCCTTTATAGAACAGGGAAAGGAAGGAGATTATTCCCTGTGGTGCTGGGGTAGAATAGGGTCCGTTGCTTTCCTTCTACTAAATATAAGAGAGCCACCACTTTAAAAAGGTGCCTCTTTTCTGGTTTTTTTCTTGCAGTTTAAAGGTCAAGCGCACCAATCATTTTTTTCTAACAACATTCCAGTTGTAAAATAGCTGGTAAAAATATGCTTATCCTATCAGAGTAAAAAGATTTATAAATGCTGCATTTGCTGGCTGGCAGGTAGGATAAACTGGCCTGATAACTCAGGGTAGCCCTTTTTAGGAAAGCTCTGATTTTGGAATGAAATAACTTCAAGCTAAGCAATTAACAATTAGGTATGAAGTTAAACTTGTAGCCCATAGGAGAGAAGAAGGAATATAAGAGGAAAAGCACAACCGTGCAGCAAAAGAGATGGCAAAGTTAAATCCTCATAGAGATAACTGTGAGTAACACCTATGTATGTCTACATGTGCAGGAAATCTGATCAGTTATGGCTTCTCAGAGTGTGTACACTAAAAGAACATGTGCTTTTCATGTTAAAAAAGTGAAACTGTCCAGAGAGAAAGGAGGGCGAAGGGATACAGGTGGTGGTTGTCCTTGGAAATCTGTTCCCAGAACACTCTAAGCATGAACTGGTGGTGATAATGTAAATTCACAGGGAAGCTTATAACTTTAATCAGAACAACCCAAGGTCAACAAAGCTCTGCATTAGTACATTGTTTGTTCATACTGTTGCACAAAGTTGGCAATTATTCTGTTCTAGGAATCCAAAGGGCGGAAGCCCTACTACTTATTTTCATTTCTGGCTAACTTCAAAAAAGATGCTTCCTATATAGTAGTATAGTAATGATAAATAAATTGCAGTTGTTAGGAAATAAAGTGAGTAATAGCTATCAGTAAAACACAACAGCACGTGTGAGGAGAAATCCCTGCTGAAGAACTGTCATTTCTAGAGATTAAACATTTAAAATGGAATTATTTCAAACTCTCCTAGCATTCTTGTTCAAAGCAATCAACAATATCTTACGAATGAGTTTTGTTGATCTCTCTTTTATCTTAACATGAAATATTTATGCATTTACATGTATACCCAGTGGACTCCTTAGGAATCTATGCATATGACAAAGAGGACATCCAAAAATACCAATCTAAATACTTCTTCTAATCTGTTATAAGCAAACGCGTCAGTGGGGTGGACAGGAATGTACAAACTATGTCTCACGGTTTAATGTAACATTTTTAAATTAGGTCCACTAATCCAGTGAGAACAGAGGCAGAAAAACAACCCTTCTATATTAAAAGACAAATTTAGTTCACCTCAACTCAGAGGTTCTCAATGCACAACTGCAAAAGAGTATATTATGTGATAATATCTAATATGCAGCAGAGTGAGAATGACAACATGCAGTTTTCCAAAGTAGTTCTTGCTGGAAACTCAGCTTTGATTAGAAAATTGTTCATAAAAATAGATGGTAAATGGGACACTGATAAACTTAAAACCAGCATTAAATCAGTTTTATATTTCCTGAAATCAACAGAAAATGTTCTTATATTCTGCTTTATAATCCTAGCTCGGAAGACTTTGATGATGACTCTGTTCATTATTGTTGAACAATACTGATTATTGCTGAACAGAATGTTTTATATTGCAGTTTTTTAAAATACATATAGTTCTTTGAAAGTACACCTCCCTTTCCTTGTCCATGTAAACAGCCTTACTTCACCAAGGTACAAATTTACCTATGTCCATGTAAACAGCCTTACTTCACCAAGGTACAAATTTGTTTATTTTAATGATGTAAAAAAAGAGAATCTACCAAAATAATTACAGTTCAATCCACAAATTTATGAAAACAGAACCCTTAGTTTTGAACTCAGTTGCTCCCGATGAGTCTCTCTCTCTATCCTCGCTCTTTGATAGAAATAAATTTCTACAATGAGCAAAACTATCAATCCAGTGTGGCGAGCTTGGCTCTGTCGACCACTATGAGCCAATCTTTCCTACTCCTAGAGAGCAGAACCAGAGCAAGACTAGAAACAATCCCACACAAATTTCAATAAAGGAAAAGCTTTGGAGCCTTTTGTGGGGGAGGGGGAGGGGACCTTTTGATATCAGAAAAGGCACACAACACCTGCCTGTCTTGAAGATGTGAACATAAAGCAGAACAAATAGGATTAGAAGCTGTTCTTTTGGAAACTTGCAGGCAGCTGAAAAATGTCTTGCCCCATGGTTCTCATTTGCTAGCTACAGATCCCTTTATAATATTCCACTTCAAATTAGTGTCAAACTAAAAACAAGATCAACACATATCTAAACCATGTTATACCATAACAAAATGCCACATTGATAACTTGTGTTTAAGGCCCTTCATTTGAACTAAAAAGCCAAACCATCACATCCTGATGACAATATTAGCTACAAAAAGTGTTAATACTCAAAAGGAAATACTCCCATGTATTGAACACCAAAAGATCCACAATCTTTAATTAACACTCTCTCTGTCCTGGAAGCATAATGGTATTCACTGTGGTATAAGCTTTTATAAAGTCCAAGAAACTGCATATTATTTTGTGAACAGGATTGAACATCACAAACAACACAAATCTAAAAACACCATACACACTTAAAACATCATATACTGGAGAACTTAATATACTGGAGAACTGAGCATGGTAGGGCACTTTCCCCATGATTTTAGAGCAATTTAAACAGTGTTTGGCCCTTTAAAAAAAACCTCCAGGAACCTAACCCCTGCGATCCCATAGATACAGTTATTCGGTATTCATGGTTTCCTTATCTACGGTAATTGTGGAGAACAGAACAGGTGTTCTGTTCTCCAGAACACCTGTTCTGTTCTCCACAATTACCGTAGATAAGGAAACCACGAATACCGAATAACTGTATCTATGGGATCGCAGGGGTTAGGTTCCTGGAGGTTTTTTTAAAAAGGGCCAAACACTGTTTAAATTGCTCTAAAATCATGGGGAAAGTGCCCTACCATGTTCAGTCCATCCCCAGCTGTCCAGCAACACTCCCAAAATGCTGCAATTTACATTTTTTCCATCAAAAAATTGTGTTTCCACCCTCAAAAACAAAAACCACCCTCAAAAACAAAAACCTTCATTTTTAAAAACAGAAATGAGCCAGAAAATGGCTCCCTTACACAAAATGGAAATCCGACCCACAGGCATGCAAAAATTAACTGTTTTACTGTTCAGGTGCCAATTACCCAACCATGGATGTTGGGTTTGCAATTAAGGAGATTCTCCTGTACTATGACTTTGCTCCATCTTTAGTTCTCAGATTAAAAGGACAATAAGGCCTGAAGTAAGGTTGTGAAATAAGGTAGGTAGGGATGTGCGTGCAAGTAAGATTTTTCAGTAAGGGACCATGACTACCACAAATTAAGCTGGGTGACAGATTTCTCTTTACAAAAGGGTGGAAGTGAAGACACACATTTTTTCCTCTGGTAGGGAAACAGAGCCTTATTCTGGCTTCCACCCATGTGCTTAATTAATAAGATGATGTACTAAATATATTTTAATTGCACAGGGCAGCAGTAAATTGAGAAAAGCAAAACCTCAGCTTTATGCAAATACAATGAACACAACAAATACAACATCTCTGGAAACAGTTTCCTTCCAAGCCAACAAGACAGATGCAACCAATTCAGACTCTTTTTGCTTAACTGTCTCTGTGGCAGTGCTTTCACCATGCACTATAAACATCTTGCAACTATCAGAACCATATCAAACCAAAAAGAGTGCAGACAAGTTGGTGATTATTTTGAACAACTCTGAAATGTCAAAGTGATATGGTTGGAATTCACAACAGGGCCTTTTGACTAATGTTCATGACAGAAACAAAACAGGGACTGCTCAAAAACTGTTATAATGCCATCACCATGATATAATAATGATATAAATACACCACAAGCCAGCGTTGTGTAGTGGTTAGAATGCTAGACTAGGACCAGGGAGACCTGAGTTCAAATCCCCATTCAGCCATGATACTGGGTGACTCTGGGCCAGTCACTTCTCTCTCAGTCTAACCTACCCCACAGAGTTGTTGTGAGGAGAAACCTAAGTATGTAGTACACTGCTCTGGGCTCCTTGGAGGAAGAGCAGGATATAAATGAAAACAAACAAACAAACAAACAGTCACTCTTGTACAGGTTCACTACCCAAAGTAGTAGGTCACACAATACATTTTTGAAGCTTATAAGGGATGCCTTTTCACGGAAGTAGAAAGTAACCTCAAAATGGGCAGCAAACATTTTTTTTAAATGTGCAGAAGGGGAAGATGAAGTAGAATAGGCCAAAAAAAAAAAAAAGGTCAAATGGAAGCTGACAAGAAAGTAAGGAATTTTTATCTGTTGACATTATCTAATAGTGTAATAGATGACTGTGCTAGAGAGGCAAATGCAGGAGTGTGAACAGAACCTTTTGACCAATACCCATTCTTCCCTTGTCACAAAATGTCAAGCTTTGCTGCTCCCTCTCATCCCTGATGTGTGACATAATTTATGAATGATCCCACAGAAGCTCAGTAAGATGCAAGGCCAAGGAGTCACAGATATGGCACATTTACACACAGTTGTGGCACTCATAAAAACTGAGATGAACGGATTAATGCATGCACTGGGATAATCTATGGATTATTTTTTAAAGTGGAGTGTGTGTGAGTGTGTTGAAGGGGGTGGGGAGGAAAATAGTTTCCTAATAATCAAGGAAAGTCCCATGGATCTTAAGGTTTTTCTAACTGAGGGAGCTGGGGAGTAAACAAGGAGGACACACTGGTTACTTGCTTGTTGCACCCAGACAACAGTCCCTTTTTTCATGTCTTATTTTTGTGCTAGTTGCAACTCAAATGGCAATTCTGAGTTGCTGGGAAAGCATGGTTTCTTTCTCAGGAAATGCTTATATTGGAATAAGGAGTGCACTGTGGATAGTGGCTGCAGGAGTATTATGGCCAATTGGATGGTGCCTATGATATTGTTCTGATTTTACTTACTTACACAAATTTGTATATCACCCCAAATGCAAGTCTCTGGGTGGTTTATATCAAAA
The DNA here is from genome assembly GCF_027244095.1 of Hemicordylus capensis. Classification (NCBI taxonomy): domain Eukaryota; kingdom Metazoa; phylum Chordata; class Lepidosauria; order Squamata; family Cordylidae; genus Hemicordylus; species Hemicordylus capensis. Next base: position 385,005,003 of record NC_069658.1, read on the forward strand.
CAAGAAAAACAAGTAAAAAGGTTGAAACATTACAACAATTTAAAAATTTACTACACATGTTCTTTCCCTGAACAATTATAAGGTGTTTTAAAATATCCTTTCATCTTTTAAAATAAATAAATCTGAAAGACAGCCCACCATATCTAATCAGGAGCAGATATGACAAGAGGGTAGGTTCTTGAGCCTATGCCACATCTTCTTTCTGCACTAGAGGGGGAAAAAGCCAGAGTGCTGCTGTGCTGCTCATTCCTTCTGTGTGCCTTTCAACACCGTGGCAACTACTACTGTCAAGGAAGCACTTCACCAGACTGGATAAAAGTGGCACATAGTGAATGGCAATTTTCACAGACAAGCTTCAGAGTAATTTATGAGATACATCCCATCTTCACTTTAAAAGGGGACCAACAGAAATCTTTAATTAGCTTTATAGTTCTGGAGCACATACCTCCACTACTGTTAATGTTCACACACACACACACACACACACACACACACACACACACACACACACACACACACCTCTTTAAAAGAAAAAATGGCAACAGGATATTGCATTTCTTACCTGGATCTCCATAGAACTATTTTAAGTAAGAGTAATTAAATAAGACTTGTTTTCTTTTCTTTGTGATAAGAAAGAGGCACCTTTTAACCCGGTGATTCTCTTTATTTAGCAGGGAAGAAGTAACTGGCCCTATCTACGCCCAGCACAGTACCTCCAGTGACTGTTGCGGGTGTCTAGCTTATGTTTCTTTTAGATTGTTAGCTTTGGAGACAGCGACCCTTTGGGGACAGGGATCCATCTTATTCATTTATTATTTCTCTGTGTAAACCGCCCTGAGCCATTTTTGGAAGGGCGGTGAAGAAATTGAATGAATGAATGAATGAATAAATGGTAAGGCTGGTAGTCTTGCCGAAGAACTCCTTCAAAGAGACACTATTGTGTATAATTTGAACTCTAAATTCAAATCTGCCTGAAGATCTGAGCCTAAAAAGAGGATTGCTGTTCAAGGGCATGCTTTAATACTCCTACGTATCTGGGGATGTAGTTGAACACAAAGAGGTACACAAATAGGTAATGCTACTTCCCACCCCCAAACCCCAACACTTATAGCCACTTTCTACAGTAAGGTAGCAGTAACCTGTTTTGCTTAAAACGAATGCACACTCTCCTCCATAGGTTGTTTGTTGTTTTAAGTTTGAGAAGTGAAGTACAAAGGCATTAAGTTAAGTTAAAATTGAATTAAAACGAATATGAAAAAAAATAAGTTCTAGACAGTCAAGGTTATTTGAGGTCTTAATGACTAAAAACCATTCATTCATCATATTTATATGTATATACAAGATGTATGTATCTCTAGGTGATGTACATAATCCAAAATACAATATAACAGAACAAACCACAATTGAAACACTTTCACAGCATAAAAACAAAACAATTCCACAAAACAATTAGAGAGTTTATTAAAAGCCTGAGAAAACAGGTGTGTCATGAGGGTCTTTTTAAAAGCATTCAGTGATGGAGAAACTCTTCTTTTGACAGGGAGTGTATTCTAAAGCCCTGGGGCTGCCACAGAGAAGGCCTGGTCCAAGTTGCCACCAGAGGAGTCAATGGCAAATAACTGGACCTCCCAGGATGACCTAAATAGGTGGGAGGGTTTGTGACAAAGGAGTCTGACTCTACCCAACTGGAGATCATCCATCAGGCTGACCAGGGCAGTCTTAACCCCAAGCCCACTTGAAAGAGAGTTTGAAATGGGTCTAGATAAGTCTAGATAATTTTCCTATAAAACATGACAAAAACTCACACTTAACACAAGAGCTGCTTTATGTAAGTGCATTAAACTTTCTGCATGGATTCTCAGCATTCCAAGAAATTTTCTATGAGAGGAAAAATTAGCTACTAGAAGACAGAGACCTCACACAGAAATAAACGAAGGGATATTTACAGATCCTAGATAATGGCTGACATCTAGACTAACATTAAATGTGCTGGAAAATGTTTTGCATGCACCATGAGGGAAGGGCAATTTCTGCCTTTGTCCTCAGTCTACTTTCCCTCCAGAAAATATGTCCCTGAGGATTGTGGGATCCCAGAACATATTTTCTGGAAGCACAGGCAACTGCAGTGGGAAGGTGAGATTGGCGGAAACCATCCCTCTGCCCACTGCACATGGGCAAAGTTCGTCTGGATGTCAGCCACTACTCTTGTACAGTTGTATCCCTGCCTTATAAACGGCTCCCCACTGCCAGGCAAGAAGAGTTAAATTATCCTTCCCCCACATATTCCACTTTAGGATCTGGTTCATCATTTGGTTCATTCATCCAGCTTCCTATCACATTATACAATTAAAGAATTACAGAGAACATTAGTTCATCACAGCTTATTTCCTATCAGTTCCAGTCAGCACAAAGCACTCAACTGTATTAATATGCAAATGTACCTTTACTGCATCTGTTTGGAGTTGATACATTCTGCTACTTTAATATTTGGAGCTAACTACCTTTGACCAGGAACATTATTTGAGTTTTCAGACTGAATAGCCTGAAGTCCACTATCTAGATAGTTAAAGAATATTTTAATTTCACACTTCCTGAATATATTCACTTAGTAATCAATTTGCATATTTACAAAATATATACTTTTGGGGTGCTGAAATTAGACAATGAATTTAGTTGGGTTGAAATCAATGGTCATATGAAAGTGGTTCTATTAATCTGTGCTGGACAATAGATACATCTGCTCATCCAATTTTTCAAATTAAGCAATTGAAGCAATTGAACATTAATGCAGCCTTTTTATCTGCTAAGCAACATGTTAACTGCTGAAAAGCAGGTAATGAAAAGCTACATACTCCCTCAGAGATTACTGTAATTCAACCAATAAAAAGCCTGAAACATAAACCAAGGTGTAAAGCGACACTGGCATTTATTAATATTTAGTGCACCTCAAAGCAAGCACAGAGCGGAAATATGGTCCAACAGTTTCAAGGCAGAATGTAGCAGGAAAAATAAACTTGATTTACAGCGATCTCTACCTCTTAAAAATAATAATAAAAGCAGACTGCAAGGCCTCTCCCTTTAAAATATTTAATAGCTGATATCATTAGGAGAGTCTCAAATCACATTTTTAACATATGGGAAACTTGGGGGAAACTATCATCTGCAATACATAGTTTAATGGATGATATTATTTTAACAACTTTCCCTGTATTTTTCAGATGGCTTTGAAAAAATGATGTGTATTTTTGAATGGGCTTTCCCCATTTCTACCATAAAGCAAGCTCTAAATGGTTTCACATTCTCTTCCTCAGGCATTTACAGTTCTTAGAATCAAGATGTTTTAAGATCTTATAATCCAAGAAGCTATAATGTTTGGAAAATGATATCATCATCAATGGCACCTTAATCTTTTTAAAAAATCTATCCATCCATAATATAAAAAGAGAAACATCTCATTTTTTCTTTTAAAGAGAACCAGTAGACAATTTTAATTAGTTTTAAATGTTTGCAGAAAGTGCATCAGATTGTTTTCTTTGAAACACAGATGTCAGGAGTGAATAAAAGCACAAGCTGTTTGGTCTCTCTTACTGACTTTGACTCAGTAATATTGATACATATCAAAATAGGAAATATTTCCACGATTTTCATTTCTACAGACTACTGCTAAATTGCTATAGATTTTTGTACCTCTCTTCCTTATTAGATTTTCTTATAAGATACATTTTTCTTCCCAATCATCTGTACTTTTATGAATAAATTTGTCAACCATGGCAATGGAATTTTAGCAATCTTAAGCACACATAAAATGTATGCCAATGGATCAACAATGAAAAACTGAATAGCCATCTACTATTTCATCAAGTATGCCCTCTATATTGTGTCTATACAACCTATTTAACTGTTCTGGTGTTCTATACTGTTCGATTAAATAGTAGGTAACTAGGCTGTACAGTCACAAGTCAATATGAAGACAACTGAATCATACAAACAAGTCTCACCTTTCCACCTCCTTCATCACAACAGAAAAGCCAGTTGACAGCTTCATAGAGACTCATTAGTTAACACAAGCATGCAAACCTGTTGTCAGGGCACTGAGTCATCAGTCTTCAAAAAGCTGCCAAGAAGTGTTTGTAATTCCAATACTGCTTGAGTCTCCCAATCCCCAAGATAAAATGACTAGATAAGATGCCCATCAATCTCAGAGAAGAGTTAAAATGCAGGTTGACAAATAAATATCACCAAGTCTATGTTTCCAAGCACAAGATTCCACAAACCATTATTTTCTCCTTAGAAACCACTTAGGATAACTAATTAGTCATCATGCACTGGCATACATTCCTGCTACATAAATGCACTGCAAGACAGAATCTTTAAAATTACTTTAAAACTGCTTGGAGTCAGCAAAATGTGAACAGGATTTTAATCAAAAGGAGTGTTGAGATGGAGGAGAAATCTGAACTCGAAGCAAGCATGGGGCTGAAGTTATCTCTTGCAAGAATATCATCTTGAATTAGATGGCCATCTTCCAACCCCAAAATAATGGAACACACCAGAAATGTCTGCCTTGATTCCATATGGACCTTAGGCAGTATACTGACAAAGTGTATGAGCTGTGCTCCAGGAAATCCCCGATAAAAGTCACACTTCAGCCAGAAACACACTAAGTGGCCTTAGATAAGAAACACTGACCATTCTTACAGAGCTGTGTAAGGATCACCAAACTAATCAAGAACTCTCAAAAACACGATATAGATTATTATTAGGGGGAGTTTTCCCAAGATTTTTAGGAGAGAAAGGTACAATCTGAAGCAGATAGGGAAGGCCAACTTCAAGTGGAGGATATCAATTGCTGCAGAAGACTTCAAGTGGATGGGCATGTGTTAAAGAGTGTCTGACATTTTGTGCACCCTTATGAGGACAGAACAAGAACTCCATCCTCGCAAGGAGCCACTAAAGTAACTGTGGGCAAGCCTTGGCTCACAGCACAGCACAAGCAGAAGGAAAGGATATTTTGGATTCTCTCTTCTCCCCACAAAAGTCCTTTTCACATTCAGGAATATGTCTGTGAATATGCCTTCATGGACATATTCCTGGACATGAAAAGCAGATTTTGCAGAAAGGGAAGAGAAGCAAAAATTGCTTCGTCCTCCCCGCCTGTGAACCAAGCCTTGCCTGAAATTAGTTTAGTGACTCCTTGAGAGGTGGGAGCTCTTGCTCTGCCCTTGTAAGGCTGCACAGAATGTCAGACACCATTCCATAATATTTAAATCCTAAACTTGAGAAGTGGGATTGGTGGTAAGATAGAAGTTTTTCGTTAGAATCCAAATAACCATGAAATGATTTCTCTAAGCCCCAAATGGCCATAGTATACGGCCTTTGAGAAATTTCAGAAAGTTTGTAACATGGCATAGGTGGTCAGCCGTACAAAACGGGAGGGGGGGATCAATGGGCTAACACAGACCTTGCAGCCATTTATGTATTTAAGATTTCTATCCCTCCCTTCCACTTGGCAAGGGAGGTTTAAAAAAACCAAATACAGAATTATGCTTTTTAGATTTATACCTTGCCTTTCAATCTCAAGGTGGTTTATAACAGATTTCAATATTAATAAATGAAACAGCAAATGTGTACAGTGTTCCCTGAAGGTGGAACATTTGAAAGCCACTACTATATATGAATAAGAATATCATACTGAGGTGACTCACATGACCACAAGGGAGTGGGCTGGGAGGGGAGAAGGGAGCCTACCTGCCTTCCCCAAGACAATCATGGCCCAATCAGGGTTCCAGCACCCATGCACCCACATGAGCGACACCACAGTGAGCTGAGCAGCTATCAGGGAAGGAAGGAAGCTGGGCTGTCAGGTATCCCACAATGCACCCAGCGAGTGAGGTAGGAGGTGTGTGCTAGACATCCTACCAACTGTTCCCTCTAAGCTGTGTGGCAGAGCGTGAGCGTACACACACTTCAAGCCCCTCATGCAGCGAGCCCAAAGAGCCGCTCACTTGCCCTCTTGCTGCCACCGCCTGCTGCTCCCCTGATCCTCTCAGAAAGAACCACTTCCTCTGCGGCTGCTGCTCCCCCTCCCCACCACCTGTTGCCTTTTCCCGTCACCTGTCAAACTCAGTATGCTTCCTCCAATTCCAATTGTTCCGCTCCCCCTCCCCTTTCCCCACCACTTGGGCTACCACTTGGGGGAAATGGCTCTGAGTCCCATCACCTGTTTGCTGCCGCTGCCTCCACCACATGGGATCTGATTGATCTTGTCGTGGTGGTGGTGGCAGCGGCATCAGGAGCGAACAGGCAGGTGATGAGTACTGGAGCCGATTCCCCCATCATGCCGCATAAGAGCCCAAGTGGCGAGGGGGGGGAGGCGGAGTGGGGGAGAGGGTAACAACTGGGGGCCAAGGAGAAATACTAAGTCTGGCAGACGATGAGAGAAAAGTGGTGGGAGGGGGGAGCAGCTGCAGCCGAGGGAATACCAACTTAAGTGTCAAGCCGAGCGCCAGGGGAAAGGCAGTGAGGGAGGGAAAAGCAGCTGAGGGAATAACAACTGCAGCCTCTCTCAGGTGATGGGGGGGGCCCAGAAATCAGAGGTAAGGAATGAGGGATGAGTTAGATCTCCCTGTGCTGGGTGGGGTTACACTCCCCCAGAAGGAACAGGTACGCAGCTTGGGAGTACTCCTGGACCCAGGCCTCACCCTGGTTTCTCAGGTGGAGGCTGTGGCCAGGAGTGTTTTCTATCAGCTTCAGCTGATTCGACAGCTGCGTCCATTCCTCGGAGAGGATGACCTCAAAACAGTGGTGCATCAGATGGTAACCTCCCGGTTTGACTACTGCAATGCGCTATACATGGGGCTGCCTTTGTACGTAGTCCGGAAACTTCAGTTAGTACAGAATGCGGCAGCCAGATTGGTCTCTGGGGCAACCCGGAGAGACCATATTATGCCTGTTTTGAAACAGCTACACTGGCTGCCGATATGTTTCTGGGCAAAATACAAAGTGCTGGTTATTACCTTTAAAGCCCTGAATGGCTTAGGTCCGAGTTATCTAATAGAGCGCCTTCTTTTACATGATCCCCACTGCACGTTAAGGTCATCTGAGGAGGTCCGTCTCCAGTTGCCACCAGTTCGTCTGGTGGCGACGCAGAGGCGGACCTTCTCTGTCGCTGCTCCTGGGCTATGGAATGCACTGCCAGCAGAAATTTGTAATCTGAGATCATTGCTGTCCTTCAAGAGAGCCCTTAAAACGTACTTATTTGGCCTGGCCTTCCAGAGTTTTTAAATGATTAATTGTTTTAAACTGTTTTAAAATGTTGCCCTGATTTTCAGGGCTTTTAGCTGTTGTATTGGTTTTATTGTGTTTTAATAGTTTGATTTTAATTGTTAATTTGTTTTAATTGTTTTTATCATGTTGTGAACTGCCCTGAGCCATTTTGGAAGGGCGGTATATAAATCTAATAAACAAAACAAAACAAAATAAAATAAAAAAGGAAAATCAGAGGTTAAAGTGGTGCAGGGCAGGAGAGCCATTCTTAAAAGCCAATACATGTTTTGGCAGAAATTTTCAGCAAGTGGGGCAACAGAGAAGAAACATTATTTCTCTTTTTAAGTTGCGAGCCCTGCATTTAAAACTGAAATGGTGCGGGGAAGGTAAGGGGAAACTTGCCTGCTCTGCCCTTTGCTTTTATTTTCTTCGTGCATGTGACTCTTTAAAAGCTATTCTACAACATACATTCTGGCAGAATTTTTCAGCAAGGGGGAAGAGGCAAAGAAAGACTATTTCTCTCTTTTGAGCCCTGCATTTATATTTTGCTAGCGAGGGGCAATTGATAAAGATTTCATTTCTTCTACAATTCTTGAAGCGAGTATGTGCTGCTGCTGAGCCTGACTAACCTTTTTCAACACAAAATAGAGACTGTGTGGTTTCAGCAGGCATTTGGAGTGTGGAAATCAGGGGCGTAGCTAGGGGAGAGGGGGCCCATGTTCAGCACTCTATCTGGTGGCCCCCCAGACTGAGGGAGATAATGCAGAAAATAGGGAGGGGTGGATCTGGAGGGCCCTCAGGAGCTGGGGGCCCGTGTTCTTTGAACCTTTTTGCTCAATTATAGCTACGCCCCGGTGGAAATTAATGTTCCCTGCCTGCTATATTGAGCCCTGTCTCACCTCCCCACCTCTGGTTTTAGTACCATCCTGCTGCATTTTTGACTATTTTGGTTAATATTTTAATTGCTATATTTGGTTTTAGCATTGTGTACGTGCAAAAGATAGATTTTTAATACTTTCATAAAACAAAATAAGCAAATAATGGTTAAATAAGCTGTGCATATTGTGAAATGATTACCTTGAAGCTGTAATATATTTATTGTCCAACACCAAGTTGATTGCTCAAATGTATATGGTCACATATGCTACAGGAATGAGAGTCATGCTCTTCAGAAAACTTTTGTTTAGTCCCTATATTCTCAATAAACACACTGCCCTGTGGGAAATCCTCTTTACAATAGCCAGAAGCTTCATGGGACTCATAAGAAGATATGCACCTTGAATAAACCATTTTAGAAATGGCTCATTTATATATAATATACTAAAAGGAATTAATAGAACAGTGGGGACAAAAGGCGGGGAGTGAGTGTGTGTGCCATTAGCATAGTATACCTGGCTTGGAGAGTTATGTGGCTGTAGGTCCTTAATGGGATGTTAAAGAACCCCAGGGAACATCCCATGCAAACATTTTGTACATTAATAGCTGTATGGAAGATAAACATTCAATCCATGATATTGGAAATCCTTCAGCTTTGCATCTGCCTTGTTTTTTATATCTGCCTTGCAATTATTATACTTAAATATGAAGTGAAAGAAAGTACAACTGCAGATAATGGGGAACTAGGGCAACGAGAATGGGGGTGGGGGGTGGGTTTAGGTTCCTTTTCCAGTGAAAAATTCGACAAAATGGATGAAAACAGGACAAAAGGACTGAAAGGCCTGGGGGAAATGGGGGGGGGGCTACCATGCTCTCTGTCCCCCCCCAGCTGTCCAGCAATGTCCCCCAAAAGTAAAAAACAAACAAACACCATCTTTTTTGGGGGAGAAAAATCAGTTTTTTCTTTGTTTCACAAAATGAGCCACAAAATGGTAGGCGGAAACTACCTCAGAGGTCATTTCTGCCCATCCCCAATCATGCATACACAAGTCTTAACCTTTTCATTGCCGTTTCCACCCTGCATGTATACAGAGGTAGGGGGGTCAATTACCCAACCGCAGATACATGAAGCCGTGTATGCCGAGTCCACTATTAACAAGGTTCTCTTGTAGGTTGTTTATGTATATAGCTAGCTGCAGCTGGCAGAACTGAAGTTCTACTTGCTATTTGCAATTAAAGTAAACTCACAAGTAGCAAGATGTGCTCATTTTCTACATTAAACTTAGAAATGGCACACTTATATTTTCCTACATCTTTTTGCTTACATATACTTTTACCCTTCCATTCCTCATACCTTGAAAAATCCTCCATTTATTGATCTATAATTGAGCTTTTAGGGGCCCTTTGAATGTTCTTCATACATGATGTTTTTTTACAGGAGATTAAAGTCTATACAGGAAAAGGTATATACACTGCCACATATGACTTGCAAGGGGCTTTCCCAGATGGGCGGCTTCACTGCAGCAGCAAGTGCCTGAAGTTAAGCCGTTCTGAAAACTGCATAAATATGCAACTTTTTTAGGATGCATATAAAGTGCTTTAACTGTGAAACTGTGAAGCAAACCTGAATAATGCCATTGGCCATATGAATGGCACTTTCTTTCACTATCCTGACGTTGCTGGAAATGGTCCCCTCGTATGAACTCCTCCACACCCAGCCTAAGTGCAGCAAATCTGTGTTCAATCACTGTTTGGAAAATCTCAAGAACAGGGATGTGCATGAAGCATTTCATGCACATCTGGGGGGAGGGGTTAGGTGGAGAGCAGACACATTAAAAGGAGAATGGCAGGTCTTACCTGCTTCTCCATCGCTATTCTGCCAACCCCCATGCTGACCACACAAAAGGTGTCCATTATTATTTCTTGTTTACACAGTCAGACAGGTGTTATTTATTTATTTTTACATTTCTATACCACCTTTCATTAAAAGAAAACCCCAAGGCGGTTTACAAAAATTAAAACATACAATAAAAGCAATAAACACATCAGGCAATAAAAACATCAAGCTAAAAACATATAAAACAAGCATAAAAACAAGACAACAGATAGAAACAACCAGAAGCAGCAGTAAAAACGATTATGTAAAAGCCTGGGTAAAAAGCCAAGTCTTTAAAAGCTATCTAAAAGCTGTGTTATTGACTGGTTTGTTTTAGCCAGACATCGAGCCCTTCCCAAGGACCTGGGATGCCAGAATTTTATTGTCAATTGTTATAGATATCGTCGCAGAATATAGGCTGTTCCCAGTAAAGTTGCTTTTTGTACTTGGCTGATGGTGATTTCTGTGGTCCCTATGGTGTTGAGGTGCTCTTCAAGGTCTTTTGGAACTGCACCCAGGGCGCCAATTACCACTGGGATTATTTTGGTCTTCTTCTGCCACAGCCTTTCAATTTCAATTTGTAGATCTTTGTATTTTGTGATTTCTTTCTATTTCTTTTTCTTCTATTCTGCTATCCCCTGGTATTGCTATGTCCATTATTTTGACTTGTTTTTCTTTCTTCTCGACTACCGTTATATCTGGTGTATTGTGTAGCAGATGTTTGTCTGTTTGTAGTCGGAAGTCCCATAATATTTTTGCATCTTCATTTTCTACAGCTTTTTCAATTTTATGGTCCCACCAATCTTTGGCTACAGGTAGTTTGTATTTTTTGCAGATGTCCCAGTGTATCATCTCTGCTACCTTGTCATGCCTTTGTTTGTAGTCAGTCTGTGCAATCTTTTTACAACAGCTGATTAGGTGGTCCACGGTTTCATCTGCTTCTTTACAAAGGCGGCACTTGCTGTTTGTGGTGGATTTTTTGACTTTTGCTCTTATTGCATTTGTTCTTAGTGCCTGTTCTTGTGCAGCCAGTATTAAACCCTCTGTTTCTGCTACTACTACTACTACTACTACTACTACTACTATTATTATCCCCCCCCCCCGATTTCTATACCGCCCTTCCAAAAATGGCTCAGGGCGGTTTAAGCAGAGAAATAACAAATAAATAAGATGGCTCCCTGTCCCCAAAGGGCTCAAATTCTAAAATGAAATGCATGTCCATGCATGCGCAGATGCCATTTATGTGTCGACACCACACACGGGCTGCTAGGAGCACCACTGCAACCATGCAGCACAGTGTGCACCACAGCACATACCAACAGTGCTGTGGTGAGGTGTGGCAGCAGAATAGAGGCAGAGAAGCAGGTAAGATCTGCCTTCCTCCTTTTAAAGCACCTCCTTGCTGCCCACTGAAACAATTCGGCTGGGGTAGCTCAAATTAGAGGCAACGAAACACTTCGTGCACATCGCTACTCAAGATTTTTTCCTCAGGCACAATAATAGGAAACCACTGCATATATTGGCTGCCCAATACATGTCCACACTAAAACTACAAACTCTTGCATTCTACTTCATATATAAGACTTTTAATAAACAAGAAATTTCACATCAAAAAAAAGTAATATACAAAGCTGCTCCAAATGACATTGTGTGTGTGGTATTTTTCAGTGCCTTGGCTGCTACCATTTCTAATGGAAACCCATCTAATTATATTTTTAGCGCTGTAAAAACACATTACAAGCCAACATTGCTCCAATACAGTAACCAGCCCCAGCCCACTCCAGGCAGATTGTTTGCCAGTTCTCAGAAGCAGCACAGCAGCCCACCCAGCACCCACCCCCATGAATCACTTGTAGGGGAAGGAAGGCAAAATAGCACCATCTTCCTTTCCCTTTTTCCTTCCCAGCAGAAACGTAACCAAGAAAGAGAGATTTAAGGGAGAAAGTGGGTGTGTGGTTTTAATAGAAGAAAGACAGGGGAGGGAAAGGAGGGAGTACCATTTGGTGCTCTGTTTCACACAGCAAAATGTCATGGACTGGAACTCAGTAATATAAATCAAACATTTGATTTACACACACACACACACACACACACACAGACTTAATCTTCACAAACAACAGTCTCTAAACCTATTTCCATAATCTCATGTAATATTTAAAAATAACTTGAATCTTAAAGATTCCTGTAACACAGATTTTACGAAGTTACTTACATGCTGCATACACTATAAAAATTAATTGCAGAAGTACAGTGCGCTTCAATTAGAAAAAAGTTATTTTTTTCTGGGAAGTTGCCCAGAATTTTTATTATCTGCATAAATCAGAGTGTGTGTTTTTGTAGAGTATGAGGAAAAAGGAAGCTACTTCTGACAATTAAAAGGCACAAAAAGAAAATTGCTTTTAAAAAGGCAAAACTGAAACAGCCTCAACAGAAATGTAGTTTGCTTGAGGCTTTTGGAAGATAGCAATGTGAATGTTTCATGTTCAATAGGAAATAAATGGTGGGGGTGTTTTACAATTAGTTTTCCAAACTCCAGAGCATTTTCAAGTACAATAATCAGTTGTAACTGAATATTTATAATTCTTGGATTTCTTTATTTTACACTAAAGACAGGATATGTATGGGACTGTTTTGGGTCATTTGGTTCGAATTTGAACCAAACTCGAACTGAACTGCCGGTTCACAAACTGGCTTCGTCAAACCGACTACCAGTCCGTTCCACTCAGTTGGACTGGTTTGAGGGACTATGCCTGTACAAGGAATTAGTTGAGGATTCCCCTTTATAAGCAAATAGGAATCCTGGCTAAGGGTGGCACCTTACCGGTGGCGGCACGGGTCCCTCTAAATCCCACCGGTGCTCCTCCCCACAGCAATGTGGCCTGTGCTGCTAGGGGCAGAGAGCGCCAGCAGAGTTTAGAGAAGCCACTGAGCCACTGCCAGTAAGGTGCCCTCTCACCACCACCCCTGGCAGCCCTTAGTAGAACCCTTTTAAAGGCAGAATTCCCCTTAGCTTGTAAAGGGGAATCCGCACTGGATTCCCCTTTACAAGCACAGCCCCCTTGGACTGGGACCGGTTCAGTTCAAACTCTGACTGGCCGCCTTTTTTGAGGCCAGATCAGTTCCAGTTTGAATCAGGCTGGACAAATCAACTCTGGTTCGATTTGAACTGGTTCAGCACACCCCTAGCAGCATATAAATAAATACTATGGTTGCATTAAAGTGAATTAAGTAAAGTGTGCCATCAAGCTGTTTTCGACTCCTGGTGCCCACAGAGGCCTGTCATTTTCTTTTGGTAGAATACAGGAAAAATTTACCATTGCCTCCTCCCACGAAGTATGAGATGATGCATTTCAGCTTTTTATGTACCGAGGAACCTAACCCCATCATTCTCATGAGCACGAGGTTTCAATTATCATGGTTCTGGCAGTTCTCTTGGTATCATGGAATGTAACCCCTGCAATAACTGAGGGCTTCCCGTAATACCAATTACATATTTGTTGGATACATTGTTATACATGGGAGAAGGGCTCAAGAAATCCACAAGTCTACTTTTATTCAAGTATCAATCAATTTATTACAGCCATAGGCCATACAGAACTTTAATTTATTTAGTCAAATTTGTAGACTGCCACAAACTTCTGTGGCACCAACTCTGGGTGGTTTACAACATAAAACAAATTAAAAATGAGAACTATTTACAGGAGAACCCCGTTATTCACGGGGGTTCTGTTCCACAGGGGTGGGCACAGATAGTTAATTTGTGGATAATGGAGCATTAGGGCTATAGGAATCACGGGGGGGGGAGGTTCCCAGACTACCAAAAAATCACCAAAAATCACCCACATTATTTAAATGGACCAAATAAAGTGCCCTGCCATGCTCCATTGTCCTTTAGGAATCCAAGGACGCCCCCCAAGAGTCAAGAATTCATCAAAAATCATAGGGTTTTTGCCATTTTAAAAGATCCTGCCATAATGTACCAACATAGCTTGAGGAACCAGTTGATGAGTAAAACTGGCTGGTGAACCCCAGCTTCACTAGATCTCAGCTGCTCTTCCCCTGTTGGATCCCACCAGTAGTACTTATTTAATTTCCATATTTCCAGATGCCTTCCCCATACCCTCTTGCTAGAGAAAGAGTTGTGTTTATTAGGAGACAAGCTGTTGACAACTCAATCAAGCTTCTTAAAGCTGGCACATCTGGAGACTTCACAAAAGCTTTGCTTGTGTGTGGGGAGGCGGAGCTTAATAAACTCTCAATCAAGCTGGAGAGCTTCAGGCATAATGCCCTAAACAGTTTGGGCCCTGGGTATTTAAGAGAACGCCTTCTTCATCATGAACTCCACCGCCCACTGAGATCTGCTGGAGAGGTCCATCTGCAGTTGCCACTGGCTTGTCTGGTGGACACTCAGGAACGGGCCTTCTCCGCTGCCGCCCCGAGCCTCTGGAATGCACTCCCTTGTGAAATAAGAGCCGTCCCATCTCTGACAGCTTTTAAAAAGTCTTTAAAGACACATCTCTTCACTCAGGGTTTTAATTAATATTGTTTTAATGGTTTTAATGTTGTTTTAAAATATTCTTTAAAAATTTTTATATTGTAATGTGTTAAATTTTTCATTTTTGTCTTAACTAATGTTTTACTTTGTTTTTATTCTGTTGTAAACCAACCAGAGACATAAGTTTTGGGGTGGTATATATTTTTTAAAAGAAAGAAAAAAAGAAAGAAAGAAAGAAAGAAAGAAAGAAAGAAAGAAAGAAAGAAAGAAAGAAAGGTTGCCCTTTATTTTAAAGAGATTTCACTTTCTGGGGGTCAGAGTGGAGGGACAGATTTCACCAACCCTAACAGAAATATTTCTTAGCTATTACTATAGAGCAAAATGCAAAAAGATAATTTCACAAGCTCTAATGCTAAACTTGTATTAGTATTCATATGTAACTGTTCACCACTAGAGATGTGCAAACCAGTTTGATATTGAGCCGGTTCGACATAGAACAAGTTTGATTCTACAGTTCGGGGGTCAAACCAACCCCACCCCCGTTCAGTCCGTCTCTAGAACGAGGCCCCTTCTCCTGGCCGTTCGCGGTGTTTGTGAATGTTGGTTTTTTGTTTTTGTTTTAATCATGAACCAGGCCATGCAGAAGCCTGAAAATGGCCAAAGAATGCCTTAACAGGTGATTTACTGCATAACAGAGGCTGTGGGGGGGATTTCCCCTCTCAGACACCCCCCGTGGCCTCAGAGAAGCCCCCCCCAGGGGGGATTATTCCCCAGAGGGAATAATTTTTTAAAAAAACATTTGCAACGCCCCCCCCCCCCACAACCAAACTGAACGGGGGGGGGGGGTTGATGGGGAGGAAGAAATTACAGTTAAGAAAAAATACTGTAATTTACTCTGGATAAAGGAGGATATAAAATAAATAAATAAATAATTTTCATATTTGAGATTATTTTCCTCTCAAAATGTAGAATTCAAGCTGACAAACTTAAAAATGCAAACTTTGTTTCTAACAGTCCAGACCTGGTTATAAAAGCTTATATGTGTGTATTTATGCAACTTGCTTGGAAATAAGTAATTAGAAACTTACATAAATCCAAGCAACTTGGGGAACCTAGATTCATGAGTCATTATTCCTTGCCTTGGGGAATGCTGACAGAGCGAGGATCTGTATGATATGGAAAATATACCTGCTGCTGTATAGGTTCAGAGTAGTCATCTTAAGTGGTGCAGTGGGGAAATGCTTGAATAACAAGCAGAAGGTTGCCGGTTCAAATCCCTGCTGGTATGATATCGGGCAGCAGCAATATAGGAAGATGCTGAAAGGCATCATCTCATACTGCGTGGGAGATGGCAATGGTAAACCCTTCCTGTATTCTACCAAAAGAAAACCATCGGGCTCTGTGGGCACCAGGAGCCGAAATCGGCTTGACAGCACACTTTACTTTACAAGTTCAGTGTCAGTAATGAGGGGTGGCAGTGAGCAGACAGAATGGCAACCCCTCCTCCATATATAATATGGAGGGCTAGTCCCACATCTGTATGGCTGGTTCTATTTTCAAGTGTATACTCTTCGATGTCACTGAACATCCCTTCTCCCAGTCAAAAGCTGTTTCAAGTGTGCTAACATTTGCTTATGTGCCTACCAATGTTATAAGGTACACTTCATGACCCCTATTTCAAGAAAGAACAGGTTGTCTCCGGTGTTTATAATACTTGGGGTACTACACTATGTGTTGTGAAAAGTACCTTAATGTTAATGAACAAGGGCCTCAATTTTTTTATTGATATATATACAGGTTACCTACATGTCTTGGCAATGGTTTCTCCCCCCCCTCCCCTCTCAAAAATCAGAACAAGTGAGGAAAATGTTGTGTTAGTAGCCATCCCACAATCACGATGAATGTGAAAAGATACAACTTTTTCATTCATCACAAAAATGAATCTCAATTTTTGCCATCTTGCATCAAAAAGATTAAATGTCAGTTTCTATAAAACCAATTGTTAAAGCAAAAACCCCAACATGTTGTACAGGGCCCCTAAAGCAAAGGAATGACATAGCAGACAAAAATAAAGGGATACACCATATGTTGAGTAATAAAATTGGCAAACCTAGTAAGGTTCAAATGCGGCTATTATACACATCTGGGCAAAAACAGGGAGGGGGAAACAAATCATTAAGCAATCTGAGAACCCCCCAAACAAAGAAACTGTAAAAATTTTTAACTGTAAAGCAAAGGAAACACATCTAATCTCCCAGGAGTTTAAGTATGTATTTCAACTGGGTTATCCCATCCCTCCAAAGGACATAGAAACACACAAAAACGTATAGACATACAATATATCCACTGTATGACTGCAGGCAGTGAGCCAAATAGCTTCAGTACCCAACAGCCCTGGCACCTGTTGGTTTTGTCATCAACAAATATATTACCACTTTGTGGCACAGAGGGAAGCAAAACACTATATTAGAAAAGCTTGCCCACCTCCAGAGAAGGCAAGAGAGGCAATTGGGATGTGCTTAATGGGAATTTAGTGTGTTGTGGAAATTGCTTGTGAGAAGAAGTATTGCAGGAGCTTGAACTTTTCTATATTTCAATTTCCTGTGCACCCCAAAAATATGTGAACTGAACACCTCAAAATGTAGTTCTAGTATTTGCACTTCAGGCTGTACTCTCCCTCTCCTAGTTACATTTATAACCAAGATTGTGCAGATACATCCTTCAAGCACAAACTCTGGTCTAAACATCTGCAGAACAGTGGTGAAATGAAGCATACATATTCAGAAGAGAATTCTGCCATTGTTACACTGTGTAAGGTTCACATA
Organism: Hemicordylus capensis; assembly: GCF_027244095.1. Lineage (NCBI taxonomy): Eukaryota > Metazoa > Chordata > Lepidosauria > Squamata > Cordylidae > Hemicordylus > Hemicordylus capensis. The sequence continues at coordinate 385,022,341 of NC_069658.1, forward strand.
GTAAATGAAGTGTGTGGATAAGGAAAAGCAGCAAGAGAAAAAGCTGTTGCTGAATAAAATTTCTAGCATTCTTCTTTTGCTTAGTGAGTATAAGTGTTTCAACTTATCTGTCCACACACCTACTCTGCTAGAGATGACGAAGAATAAGAGGGACACTATCCATTGTAGGCATGCAAACTGTTCTGGCAATACCAATAGCATTGGTTGAAGACAAATGGAACTAGGCCATCCCCTCTTTCTGAATGTATCACAAATGAAAATTTGAAGGTGAGGAAGCGGGGGAAAGAGAGAGGCCTCTCTATAAAGATAGAGAGGCACTTGAGACTACAAGGGATGAGGAACAGTCAATTCTAGCTAGACCTAGAACTTTCTACCTGCTGAAGGTCAGCAGTGCCAGGCTGGCAAAAGGAATTAGAGTGTTAGGCTTGTACTAGGGCAAAGCAGAGGAGAAGTACTTTAAAAAAAAAAAACCAGCACAAGAGCTAGGGGGGTGGTTGGCTGAAAGATGTTATATTATCATTAATATTTATATATTGCTTTTCAACAAAAAGCATTCCCAAAAGCAGTTTACATAGCACAAGGAATAAGAAAACAGTTCCCTGTCCCAAAGAGGCTCACAGTCTAAAAAGAACCACAAGTTAGACACCAGCATCAACTATTGGACAGAGACTGTGCTGTGGTTGAATAGGTTGTTACTACAATGGCCAAAAGTATTACGATGGCCTATGGCTAAATAACATAATGACTGAGTACGTTGCTCTCCTCTGGTAAATATTGATTGATTGATTGATTTAATTTAATTTAATTTATATACCACCTAGTATAATATAATATATAAGGGAGTCATCACTTTAAAAGGTGCTTCCTTGAGCAGTTAACTGGAGATGGAGCAACAAAGCTCCTATATTATAGAAATGAACATAGATTTGGAAAAACACATGGGATTCAGCTAAGCAAGGCCACTATCAGTGAGAGAGGTTACAAGTGGTTGGGTTGGGTTGGGTTGGTAGAAGGGAGGGGACTATTGGAAACATTTGGAGTGCAGAGTAAGGTCAAGTCAGGTCAGGTCAATCATGTTTTCTTTCACTCAGTCCTCCTTTATTATCTTGTACTGTTTATCTTAGATTGTGAGTGTTTAGAATAAGAAATAGCCATTGAAATCCCAAGCTCCATGGGGTTCCCATGCACATATGGTGCACAGTATGAGCAAGGAATGCTTCACTCACTTCAGTGCCAAGGATGGCCCTGAATACATATCCCTGATGTGCGTACAGATCTCTAATGAAGTGAATAAGGAAGGTTTCAGTGTCTTGTTCTGTGGAAATTCTGCACCAAAAGAGTACTGGGAAAACTACAATTTATGATGCAAGCAAACCTACGTGAACCCGAATCTTGTGTAATGTGGTGGTTTCTCAGAGGAGCATTTAGCTACAAGCTTACAGTCCAAGTCAGAACTTCTTATGGAGCATGAGATGAGACTTCTGCTAAAATTCTTTTTTGAAGTATACAAATACATAGTATTCTGCCAAAGTCAAGTACAGGGCTCTGTGGTCACCAGGAGTCAACACTGACTCAATGGCACACTTTACCTTTACACAAATGTATATTATAATATTGGACACAAAATGTGTGTTTTGGAATGAAAAATAGGTGCTATTTACTAGGAAGAAAAGATATTTTGCAAGCAAAAGGAGCCCACAAAGGAAACAACTAGGAAACTATGCCTAAAACACATTAGAGACACAGACTGAACAAAGTTAGAGAGCATTGTAAGAAGGGAAGGACAGGTGTTTGCTTGTGACATGAAAAAAATATGAAAATCTTGGCCACACTTCCAGGGAAAACGCTACGTGACTCTGCTCAGGAACTGTAGGAGAACACATGTTGAGACTCAGAAAGGTCTCCAGCTATGAAGGGAGATCACCATGGATGATCATCTAAGTAAGAAACCAGGCAAGAATCTGACAGCTTTCGACAGCTGTACCTGTGGTCTCAGCATTTGCCTCTGATCCTGACAACTGCTGAATTCACCTCCATTCCCCTGCCTGTCACTTTCTATCCATATCAAATGAACACACCATAGGATAGGCTTGTTAGTTCACATGTTAGATGAAGATGTGTTGAACCAGAGAAAGGGCTGTTGAAAGGTCTGAAACTGTTTGATTCCCCCCGCCCCCTCAATCTTCAGCACATACCGCACAAAATATTCTACCAGGCACAATAGCTGGATTATTAAATATTTTCACAGGATCCCAATAGGAAATATATAACTTCCATAGTGTTTTTAAAAGTCCTACATAGACACAATCACAGATACACATACCCTAGTGAAATCCCAGGGCATGCAACATAACAATAGCTATGGTAATCTGAAATATTAGATCATATACTATCACTTTGAAGAGTGACACAAATATGAAGTGCAGTATATAAAGGGAGAACACGTAGCTCAAACACACACTTGTTGTTCTCTCTTTTTTCAAAGTAAACTAGGGTTAGAACTGAAATTTCTTCTAATTCCAATGATAATTTCAGGGTTTCCAAGAAGAGATATTGGAGATTTTTCTCAAGATGGTTTCTCCACATTCCTAGCAAAAATTAAATAGTTTATGAACTATCATAAACCAGACATGGGAACAGAGCTCACACACATTTCTCCATTTTCAAATATTAACCTATAACCAAAGAACCAAAGTGAACTAAGGCTGCCATCCTAGTGTAAGTCCTATTTATTTCACTAAATAGTGTGTTTCTATTTAGACACAATTATTATTAGTATTCAGACAATACTAAGTGTGTTTCTTAGTAGACACACTTAGGATTGCACTACACAATACCTAAACAGAAACTCTACAAAAATTGCAGAATGTGACAAACTTGATTGCTGTGAATGGATATGACAAAATAATGTAAATATTTTTTGTGCATAATTTTTCTGTGCACAATATTCTGAATGGGCAAGTGTCCTACAGAGATGGAGTATGAGAACAACATTGTTTATACAGTATGTGTTGGGGTGAGGGCAGTATGTGAGTGAAAAGGGAACATTTTCTTGCAATCTGAATTTACACAGAGAAAGCTGTGTGCTGGCTGAATCATCTTTGGAGAGTTTATGCTTTCTTTGAGGACCTAAGACAGGATTTCAAGCTATGTTCTTGGAGTGCCTACACTTCCAACAGCATAACGTCAGCGAGTACTTCCAATACATTTTGTTTGTGTTTAAGTTGCCAGTGTCTTCACATTCAATGGTAACCAACTCTGACCCAACTACCCCTGGAATGGTTCACTGCTCAGGAAAGTGGGTACAGGGGCATAACTACAATTAGGCAGGGGGAGGCCGTTGTCTCGGGGGGTCCCGCCTTGGGGGGGCCCCTCAGAGGCTCTCCCACACCCAGCACCTACCCGAGCTTCCTTGTGAAATCCTTTTAAAATGTTTTTCTCCTCCTTGTTCTGGCGCTGCCTGCTATTTCCTTGTTCTTTGTCTCCACCGCGAGTCCACCCTTTGCCTCGTGGGGGCTCCTCCTCCTTCCCCAAATCCCCATCCATTGGCTGGCTGTGGTGGTCACGTGAAGAGAGTCACATGATTATCAGCTCAGCGGGCTGAGCAAGCAAGTGGAGAACACCCCATTGCAGCCTGCAAACAAACAGCTCGGAGGAGGACTCTCGGAGTCAGAAACAGTGGTCAACAACAACAACAACAGTCCTAACTAGACATGGATAAGGAGCGGCAGGAGCAGGAGCAGTCCTCAGGTTAGTTAGGAGCACACAGTGAAGAGGGCGAGGGGAAATGTGCGCAGTGGGGCTAATGCAATGCAGTTGAGGTCCCCCCCCCCAGCCTGTTCTCTGCCCACCCACCCGCATGGTCCTCTGGTCTTCTTCCCCCTCCCCCACCCACATGGTCCCCAGCCAAGTCCCCTCTTCTCCCCGCCCGCATGGTCCCCACTTTGTGTTGCAAAGGCTGGTCACTGGTGCAGGGTTGGCTTTGGATGTCTGTTAAGTGTCTCCCTTATCTGCTTCTTTCGGCCTGGGGGAAGAAATGTATGTAGCTCATGTAACCTATGATGCTGTTATGCACTGCAGTTGTGTTGCAAAGGATGGTCTCTGGTGCAGGGTTGACTTTGCATGTCTCTGTTGCTTGCCTCTGTTAAGTGTCTCCCTTATCTGCTTCTTTGGGCCTGGGGGAAGAAATGTATGTGGCACTGCCGATGGCTCATGTAACCTATGATGCTGTTCTGCACTGCAGTTGTGTTGCAAAGGCTGGTCTCTGGTGGGATATTGCTGAGTAGGCTAGTGATTCTTCCTATTTTACTTACACTAGAAATGGAAATTCCAAGTGCCAGCCAGGCCCATTCCAGTCTTAAACAAAAAAAAGATAAGTGGTGCTCAAAAACGCGGGTTGAAGAAAGCAAGGCTAGCAGAGGAGGCCAAGCTACCCAAGATCACATCATTTTTCACGAAGACCAGCCAAGGCACTTCAATGGAGGAAGATAAGGTGACTCAGACTGCAGAAACAGCAACAGTGAGTGTAATCTGAACTGGCTCAAGTCCTGTAGAGAAGGAACAAAGTGAACTTGCAGCAGATGTGACAGCACAGCAGTCACTACCTACTGAGCAAGGTGAAGACATTCAAATGAGAGGACGTGAAGGAGAGACAAGAGAATGTGTTGGCAAGAAATTCAATGTAGATTTGATCTCCAAAGAATTTCCTACTGACAAAGAACTCTCCAGTGAACCCCTTACTACAGATGAAAAGAGCTTTATTATTTCAAATGGGCCATGCCAACCACCAGGTCCATTTCCATGGCATAGCCAGACAAACAGACGTTTCTCAAAAGTTTTTTTATTCAGGATTGAGTAAAAGTGGCTTAAAACTGCAGCGGAAATGGCTGTGCTACTCGCCAACGTCAGACAAAGCCTACTGTCAACCATGCTGGCTTTTTTCTCAGGACAGAGAGGGAGCATGGGTGAAAGGAGTTTGTGATTGGCATAATCTAGGTAGGAAGATAGAACTTCATGAAGGTGGTGTTGGCCATCAGGAGTGTAGCACTGTTCTGGATCACTGGCGGCTGAAAAAAACAGTGTCAGCAGAAGCAGAAGCTGCTATTATGAAAGAGGCAAACTTCTGGAGGCAAGTACTTGATAGAATCATCAGTGTCACACTGACCCTGGCTATGTCCAACCTGGCATTTATTGGTCACAGGGAAGATGTGATCTCAGGTGGAAACCGTGGAAACTTGCTCTCCATCATCACAATAATTGCAAAATATGATCCTGTATTGCAACAGTTGCTAAATATTCCAGAGCGACACATAAAGTACCTGAGTCCTGCTGTTCAAAATGAACTGATTAATATACTCTCACAAAGCGTCAAGGAAGAAATCATAAAGGATGCCAACACAGCTGCATTTTTCTCTGTCATCATAGACACAACGCAGGATGCTGGCAAGACAGATCAGCTCAGCCAGGTAGTCCGCTTCGTTTCTGTTGAGACCAACGAAAAGGATCAGCCAGTTGAAATAAAAATACATGAATCATTCTTGGGCTTTCTGGTGGTGGAGGATCAGACCGCATCTGCCTTCACGCAAAGTATTCTGAAGGCTATGGAAAGCAATAAATTGGGCATCCTAAAATTGCGAGGCCAAGGTTACGATGGAGCTGCAACCATGAGTGGTGGCTACAGTGGTGTGCAAGCTAGAATTCATGCTTTACAACCAATGGCAACTTATGTTCATTGTGCTGCTCACAACTTGAAGCTAGTTCTGCATGATGCTATGTCCAATGTTCCAGAGGTAAGGAACTTATTTGGAGTTGTGGAAAGAATCTACATCTTTTTTGCACACAGCATTAAACGCTGGCACACACTATCTCTCTTAACATCTCAATCAAAAACAACACTGAAGAAACTTTGTCCAACCAGATGGTCTTCACGTCATGAGGCTCTAGTAGCAATTCAGTGCCATTTCATAGATATTCTCAAAGTGCTTACTGAAATAATTCTCCTAAGCAAGAAAAAAAGAGGAAATCACAGAAGCCAAAGCTCTGAAATCCAAAATGGAGAAGTTCCCGTTTCTGTTATTCATACCCTTAAACTTTTGTTGGGATGTGTGCAATGTTTACTGTTCTTAAATTGATACTGTTTTAAGTTGGGTCTGTTATGCACACCTTGTAACTGGGATATGTGCAATGATTAAAGTTCTTGTTCTGTTGTATTAGTTGGTTCTGCTTTCGTGTTATCTATACCTTGCAACTAGCTGGGATAGTTAGCAGAGACATCAGGCCAGAGGAAGGAGAGGTAAGCGGTGATGGCGGGGGGGGGGGGGATTTAAGAATCTTGTCTCAGCGCCCACTCCAACCTTGTTACGCCCCTGAGTGGGTATTTATTTATTTAGTGCATTTATATACCGCCAAACAAAAATGTCTCTTTGCAATTGGTTAAAAACCACCATAAACAAAAAACCCAACAATTATAACAGATTAATTTTTAAAAATTAAAAAATTAAAATTCATTTAGAAGCCCGATTGAACAGGTGGTTTTTCAGTGCTCTTCTAAAAGCCATCAGAGATGATGCAGCTATAACCCAGATGGGTGCGTTCCATGGCTCCAGGGCAACTACAGAAAAGGCTCACTGCTGAGTCACCACCAGATGAGCCAGTGGTAACCACAGATGAACCTCCTCCTCTGATTTTAATTGGCAGTGGAATTCATGATAAAGAAGGCATTCTCTTAAATACTCTGGGCCCAAGTCATTAAATGGTTTTATAACTACTTTGTATTTTGCCCAGAAACATGTCAGTAGCTAGTGTAGTTCTTTTAAGACAGGAATAATATGGTCTTTTCGCGTTACCCCAGAAACCAACTTGGCTGCTCCATTTTGCATCAATTGTAGTTTCTGGACTATGTACAAAGGCAGCCCAACATACAGCATATTGAAACAGGCAAGCCTGGAGATTAGGGATGTGCACAGAACCGTGGTGGGGGTCTCCCTTTAAGAGCAGGGGAAGGGCCCTTTCAATATCATCCAGATGTAGGGGAAGGAGATTACGCACTTTTTTGTTCAAGCCTCGGTCCCGGAGAGTTATAAAATGGCCTAGAGTAGACCCACTGGACGAGCTGGAGACCGTTTCGAGAGGCCTCTGTGGCGAACTCTCAGGAAGACAAAGTCATGTAAAGCCAGCATCCTTCCAGAGGCTTTCCCAAAGCAAAGAAGGACTGAAAAACCTTGATGTTTGGGTAGCAGCATCTGATTTAAAACCAAACCCTCTTGTTGAAGAAGGATCAAGAACACAATGTGACAAGACAGCTGTGCTTCCTGCACCAGGAGGTGTATTGGGTACCGATTGTAGCCAAAATATTGAATTAAAGATGAAAAGGATGAGTAGAATCCCTGAAATCTTCACTGTGTGCTCTGTTGATGGGGCTGGGGATACAGACACTGCAGGTAGAGCTAATGGTTCTGAACTGCTGCTGCCAGACATTGTTGGCCCAACAAAGACTGAGAGAGACTGGGATGCCTCCAGATTAACGAATACATCCACTATATAAGCGTTTTTAGATGGGAAATCCACATGTGGAGGAGAGGAACGTCCACCCCAAAACCAGATAACAGTTTGGTACAAGAAGGAGAGTTCTCCCATGACTTAAAAGAGACCACTGAAATCTCTGGAGGTTCCCAACTGGGCCATCCCTCTGCAAGTAGATCCCATAGGTACAGGAGGATGTCACTCGTGAAGAGGTACTGGCTAACCCATAAAAGGAAAAGCATGATTCGGAAATCAATCAGCAGGACCATTGCCAAGAAAAAAGCAGCTGAGGACTCCTCATCTGCTTCTAGTCAAGAAAGCTGCTGCAGTTCTATGGAAGTATTTCTGGATGATGAGATCAGCAAACACGGGCCTTTGATATGGAATGCTGAATCTGGTGAGGTTTTGAACGTGCAGCAAAAACTGTATTCCCCTAATCCGACTGTTAGCTGTGCTGTAGAAATGATGGAGCAAGGGGAGGTGTACAGTAAAAGCCAGGCCATCCTGAAGATATTGGACACGTTAAGCTTGGAAGTGCTCTGCAACAAGAAAGTCTTGTTTTTGCACAACATGGACAAGACAGACCATGTGTAGCTGGAAGAAATTAAAGTAGAGGCTTTCAAGATGTTCAGTGGTAGATCTGATCGAGAACCAGAACTGATGCCAAAAACTCCATCACAGAAGAATCGCCAGAAAAAGAAGCAGCATTCTTCTGTTAAGAGATTCTAAAAAAAGGTGTAGTAACCAGTCACCGACTTCCAAACGCAGTCCCCAAAGACTTCAACACAAAAAGGATTTGGAAATTGGAAAAGCTGACAAAGAGAACATCTCCCCTTATCGTGTGACTAGATCTCAGTCTGCCATGTCTACCAGGTTCCCAAATCCTGCTCTTAAGATTCCAACTATTGACTTAGCCAAAGGGCAAATACCACTAGTAGAGATCAATGCTAATGAGAGATGGAGTGCAGAACTTCTTATGAAAAAAGCAGCACCCCAGACACAGAAAGTTGCTTTTACCCCTGCATTGCCGTCTGATGAGTCACCGAATAAGAAATCATAACCCTTGTCTAAACCTTCTTTACTTGTGGTTCCAGACACCCCAAAGCAAAAATACCAAAAGGCGGGCGAGAGGCCTGCAAGCTGAAAACAGCAAATATAGCCATTGCCAAGCTCACCGAAAATGAAACATCTGGCACTCCAGAGGAGAAATTACCTGCTCCACAACAAGAGAAGAGGCAGTCTCCCAAAGTGGAAGAAACTTTGAGAATCAAGGAAGCAAGTCTGAGAATCCACAGACTCCCACAGCTCCAAAAGCAAGCTGTCGTTCTGTAAGGCAAAGTCTAATGGGCAGGAGCTCCATGTCTACTCAAGCCTCTCTGAATAAGAGATGCTCACTGAGTTGCCGAAGAGAAAGAATGATTCTATCAGCAAGACTCAGTCAAAGAAGAAAAAAGTCCAGGAGTCATCACCTGCTTCTGGGCATGTGAGCTGTGACACTGCTACTGAGAAAATAGAGGGTGAAAAAATAACTGAATCTCGTAGGGATTCTCAAGAGATTGATGAAAACCCTCAGATGTCCCTTCATTCTTGCAAGGCCAGCACGCCAGCTATCAAACCTGCAGAACAAGAAGCAAGAAGAGAGAAACAAAGCTGCCACTGTTGAGATGCCCTCTTCTTCTTAATACTCTCACCAAGTTTCTCCTTGCTTCACATGAGGACTACATGGAGACAATTGCTCCTTTTGCACTCACTGATGAACTGAAGCAGGCTGCTTCTGAGCTGAAGCAATGCATAAGTAAGCTTCCAAGGGCTACTGTAGAAGCAAATGCCCAAATTATACAAACTACTGTGGCAAAGTGTGCAGAATTACCACTGAAACTTTGAGGAAACCATGATGGCATAAGCTGCTGATTGGTTGCAGTTTCCTTCTACTGATCTTCATCCTGCAGATACATATCAAATACTGGCTTCAAATGCCATCGCTTTTACAAATAATAATCCTTTTTCATCATGATCTGGAATCTTCAGATGCTTCTTCAATTCACTTAAAATTTTCTGAATAAACCAAAAGCAAATCGGGGGAAAAAAAAGAGAGAGCACAGGGGAGGGTGCACTTACCCCTCCCGCCACTTTCCCCCCGCCAGCGTCGGGTTTTTTAACAGCCCATCGGGGCGGCAGCGTACCTCCCTGCCACCCTGTTGACCGTCTTCCAGATATGACCGGAAGTTGCTGACGCACCTGAGCACGCCAGCACAGGCGCACACATTATGCTCATAGGCCCATGCTGGCATGCACATGTGCGTCAACAACTTCTGGTCATATCCGGAAGATGAGGGTAACGGGGCGGCAGGGAGATATGCTGCCGCCCGATGGGCTGTTAAAAAAAACCCTGACACTGGCGGGGGGGAAGCAGCGGGAGGTGTAAGTGCACCCTTCTCCCGCTCCCGCCCTTAAAGGGAGACCCCCACCACATGGACCTCCGAACTGGTTCCATGAACATCCCTACTGGAGATTATCAGCATGCACATCACTGTTTTAAGGTCACTTTCTAATAGAAAAGTATGCAGTTGGATGGTGTTTCTGCCAAAGCTGATAAAAGCACTCCTGGCCATCGCTTCAGCCTAAGGTACCAGAGAGAGATCTGGATTCATGAAAACTACCCAAATGCACACTTGTTCTTTGCAGGAGGATGTAACCCTGTCCAGAACAGGTAAATTTATTCCTTCTGAGGCCCTGAAGAAATGCTGCTGCAGAGAACTGAATTAGATGGAACAATTGTTTGATTCAATTTCATGCAGCTTCATATGTTAAGTTTGCACTTTAAAAACTGGGCAGGGCGGGGGGGGGGCAGTGGTGGTGGAGCCATAGCTTAGTGGAAGACCACATGCATTGCATTCAGAAAGATCCAGGTTCAGTCTCTGTCATCTCCAGGTAGGACTGGAAAATACTTCTGACAAACCCTGGAGAGCCACTAACACCTAGTGCAGACAGTGCTCAGTTAGATGAGCCAATGGTCTTATTCCATATATGACAGCTTTATATGCACAAACTTTCACATGTTGTCTCCCCAAAATATATGTTAAGAGAATGCCTTCTTCTTCATGAACGCTGCCACCTATTAAGATCACCGGGGTAGGTTTGGTTGTGAGTGTCACCAGTTTGGTTGGCAGTGACTCAAAACTGGGTATCTAGGTGTGCCCCAGGACCTTGGAACACACTTCCTAACAAAAATAGAGCCTCCCCTTCTCCGGATCTTTTAAAGAGAAGTCTGAAAACATACCTGTTTAATCAGGCTTTAATTCCCAATTTTAAGTTTTAGAGCTATTATCTATATTTTAAGTTGTTTTAATTGTGTTAATTGGTTTAAATGCTGTGTTTTTAGATTATGTATTGCCCCGAGATTTGCATATGGGGTGGAATAGAAATGTGCCAAATAAATAAAAATTAGTAAATACATATTTTCTTCATTTTACTGAATGTGGGAGTTGTGTGTACTTTAGCTTTCTTTAAGCATTACAACTATAATTATTATGAAAAGTTCCAAGAGATTCATATAAATGTAGTAATCATAATCATCATCAAGTAAAATAAACCATCAGTTCTACATAGATGATTTGAAGTTGTATGGAAAGTCCCAATCAGAAATTGAATCACTGCTAAACACTGTCCGTATATTCAGTAGCGATATAGCAATGGAGTTTAGACTAGACAAATGTGCCGCACTAATAATGAACAGAGGAAAAACAACAAAAACAGAAGGAACAGAACTGCCCAATGGAAGCAAGATCAAGAAACTGGATGAGAAAAGACATTACAAATACTTGGGCATTCTCCAGGCTGATAACATCACACACACTGAAGTTAAAAGAAAAATTGGAAGTGAATACATCAGAAGAGTTAGAAAAATCCAAATGTCCAAACTCAATGACAGGAACACCACACAAGCCATAAACACCTGGGCTATACCTATTATTAGATACACTGCAGGAATAATAGACTGGACCCAGGCAGAGCTAGAGACGCTAGATCGTAAGACCAGGAAAATAATGACCATCAAAAATGCTCTTCACCCCCGCAGTGATGTAGACAGGCTATATCTCCCTCGCAGCTCAGGTGGAAGAGGAATGCTGCAAGTCTATCAAACAGTTGAGGAGGAGAAAAGAGGCCTTGAAGAATATATCAAGGACAGTGAAGAAGATGCACTTCAAATGGTCAATAATGAGAAACTATTCAACACCAATGAAACAAAGCAGGCCTACAAGAAAGAACAAGTCAAGAACCAAGCAGAAAGATGGAAAAATAAGCCACTGCATGCTCAATATTTGCACAATAGAACTGGAAAAATCAAACATCACCAAGACCTGGCAGTGGCTTAAGACTGGCAACTTGAAGAAAGAAACAGAGGGTTTAATACTGGCTGCACAAAACAGGCACTAAGAACAAATGCAATAAGAGCAAAAGTTGAAAAGTCAACCACAAACAGCAAGTGCCGCCTCTGTAAAGAAGCAGATGAAACAGTGGACCACCTAATCATCTGTTGTAAAAAGATCACACAGACTGACTACAAACAAAGGCACGACAAGGTAGCAGGGATGGCACATCTGCAAAAAATTGGACATCTGCAAAAAATACAAGCTCCCTGTAGCCAAAGATTGGTGGGATCATAAAACTGAAAAAGTTGTAGAAAATGAAAATGCAAAAGTATTATGGGACTTGCAACTACAAACAGACAAACATCTGCCACACAATACACCAGGTATAACTGTAGTCGAGAAGAAAGAAAAACAAGTTAAAATAATCGACATAGCAATACCAAGGGATAGCAGAATAGAAGAAAAAGAAATAGAAAAAACAACAAAATACAAAGATCTACAAATTGAAATTGAAAGGCTGTGGCAGAAGAAGACCAAAATAATCCCAGTGGTAATTGGCGCCCTAGGTGCAATTCCAAAACACCTTGAAAAGCACCTCAACACCATAGGGACCACAGAAATCACCACCAGCCAATTACAAATACCAACTCTACTGGGAACAGCCTATATTCTGTGACAATATCTATAACAACAGCAGCAACAATATTGATAATAAAATTCAGTCATCCCAGGTCCTTGGGAAGGACTCGATGTCTGGACAAAACAAGCCAGTCAATAACACCTGTCTGACTGTGTAAACAACAACAACAACAACAGGAAGCAAATTTATACAGCAAAACACAGTGCGATGGATCCAAAGTTTTTGCTTCATTAATGGAAGTAGCTTCTTTCATCGAACGGATTTTTCTGTTAGGGATGTGCGAATCAATTCAAATTTGAATTGATTTGGTTCAAATCACCTCTAAAAAGGGGTAATTCAATTTGAATCAAATTGGCCAGATTAAAATTCAAACTGATTCGACAACAGTTTACGGTCATTTTTGGCACCTTTTAAACACTATTCAGGCACCCTGATTAGTCAAAAAGCCCCAGAATAGGCCAAACTGATTCAAATTCAATTATAATCGATTTGAATTTGAATCAGCCTGTTTGGGGCCAATTCAATTTAAATCAAGTCGGCCAATTATGATTCAAATTCAATTCATGCACACCCTACTTCCTGTGAGTAATGGGAAACAATCATTCCATCAATTCCCGTGGATGTTGGATGTATGTGCATCTCTTGAAGAACTAAGCCACTAAATGAAATGCCACACAAAGTTCCATAAACAATACAAAATTGACAGGAAAAATGGGATTTAAAAGATTGTATAAGAACAAACTATTAATTATATCTAACAAATAGAAGCAACACAACACATTACAATGAAATCAATGGTCAACATCCAGTCTAATTGTGTGCCCACACACCAGAAGAAGTGTCCCTGCTGTCAAGAGCTTCTTCAGCTCTGCAGCACTGATCACATACACGGGAGTCAGTGTTCTCTCTACTTTTTTCCTCCATCTGTGGAATGTGTTTTCTTCTGAGTGGCAGTGTCAAGGCAGTGTGAGAGCACATGCATTCAGAGTGGGACCTTCCTGATTCAACCTGAATGGGATCTAAAATTAACTGAGCGGATATCAAAAAACATGAGCGCACGCACATGTGCATGCCTTAGAGGGAACACTGATGCGAGTGGGCATTTTCATCTCTCCTTCCCCTCAAAGTGCTCTGTACCTCCCAAAATGGCTGCACAGCTAAGGGCTGTACAACTCACTGGGACAGGTGACATAGGGCACTTCCAGGGGAAGGAGAGGATTGTAGAATTGCAGAGTACTGCCACAACTTCTTCTATAAGCATCACTGTGGATGCTACCCAGTAGCAGCAATAATAGCACAACAAAGATAAAGACTACAACTAAAACCAGTTTTCAGTGCTTACTTAAACTGAGCAATAAAGGAGCCAAACACAACTCACACACAGTCAATTCACACAAATGCTGCAGTGGAAAATTATGTGCAAAGTTTCCAAAACACAGTGAACCATTTTGCAAGGGTAACATGCAACTTGTTCCAAAAGCTCTAGTATGTATCAAGTTGCTTCTTTAGACCCCAATTTGCATTTTAATCTATTCAGAAAATATCAGGCAAATTCCAAGACACATGAGAGCTCACTAAGACATGGAATTTTATACCACATGTAGTCAACTAGTTTTCTGAAACTTCCACTAACCTTTTTAACAGGGTTTCTCCGCTTCTTATATGCTATGTACAAATAGAAATGACTGGAAAAGTAAAGATTTTAGATTAAATAGGAACCGTAAACTGTAAATCCCCTTGGCACACTCCTCTTTCCCACAGTACACAATGACAGTGTTGTGGGTTGGAGAATGCACTATAAACAAATGATTATCAGATAGATTTAGAAAAAGGAACATATTGAAGAAAATAATGTTAGTCTCCTCAGATATACCATTAGGAACTGCATGAAGTATATTATATGCATTATGCATGTATATGTATATGTATATGTATATGTATATGTATATGTATATGTATAGTATAATATAGTATATGCATTATATATTTAGGTCTGTGCAAAGGAATCTCCAATTTTGACAAACACATACCATTCCCTGGCACTGCATTCCCCCAGCAGAGACTCCTGGCACAGCCAGCACTGGTGGTGGGGTGGGGTGGACTTTTAACTGGAAGAAGAGACTGTGGATGCCAGAAAGGGGATGCCAGCAGGCTGCAAAAGTGACAGCTGATAACTGTAGTTGCTCCCACCACTTTCTGCTTGGGGAGAGCTGAGAGAAGCTACAGTTCCATATGTCCCCACATGCCTTCATAGTATCCCTTTTGACATCTTGCATACTGCCCAAAACTTATGTCTCTGGGCAATTTACAATAAAACAATACAAAAACAAACAAACAAAAGGTGAAAAATGTTACAATAATTTAAAATTTAAAACTATGTAAAAAGGGGATAAAATTTGATCTAATTAAAAGCCTGAGTGAACAGATGCGTCTCAACTGCCTTTTAAAAAGTAGTCAGAGATGGGGAGGCTCTTATTTCAACATGCAGTGCATTCCAAAGCCTTGGGGCAGCAACAGAAAAGGCTCATCTCTGAGTAACCACCAGATGAGTCAGTGGCAACTGCAGATGAACCTTCCTGGTGATCTCAATGGGTAGTGGTGTTCATGGCAAAGATGACGTTCTCTTAAATACCCAGTCACTTCTCTCTCAGCCTAACCTACTTCATAGGGTTGTTGGGAGGAGAAACTCAAGTATGTAGTAGACCACTCTGGGCTCCTTGTAGGAAGAGCGGGATATAAATGTAATAATAATAATAATAATAATAATAATAATAATAATAATAATAATTATTATTATTATTATTATTATTATTATTATTCAAGAACCGAGCAGAAAAATGGAAAAATAAGCCACTGCATAGTCAATATATTAGCAATACCAGGGGATAGCAGAATGGAAGAAAAAGAAATAGAAAAAATCACAAAATACAAAGATCTACAAATTGAAATTGAAAGGCTGTGGCAGAAGAAGACCAAAATAATCCCAGTGGTAATTGGCGCCCTGCGTGCAGTTCCCAAAGACCTTGAAGAGCACCTCAACACCATAGGGGCCACAGAAATCACCATCAGCCAATTACAAAAAGCAACTTTACTGGGAACAGCCTATATTCTGCGACAATATCTATAACAACAGCAACAACACCGACAATAAAATTCAGCCATCCCAGGTTTTTGGGAAGGACTCGATGTCTGGATAAAACAAACCAGTCAATAACACCTGTCTGACTGTGTAAATAAATAATAATAATATAGCTCTTTCAATACTGGAATAATATGGTCTCTTCAAGATGACCCAGAAACCAACCTGGCTGCTGCATTCTGTACCGACTGCAGTTTCTGGACTACATAAAAAGGCAGCCCCACATGGAGCACATTGCAGTAGTCAAGTCTGGAGGTCACCAGCAATTATACCACTGTTCTGAGGTAGCTTATCTCAAGAAACAGATGCAGCTGGCGCCAAAGCTGATAGAAAGCACCTCTGGCCACAACCTCAACCTGAGACACTAAGGGGAGGTTTGGATCCAGAATCACCCACAGACTGCATACCGGTTCCTTCTGGGGAAGTGTGACCGAACCAGAACTGGCAGATCAAACCCATCTTCCATATTCCAACCCCACACAATAAGTACTTCCTCCTCATCTAAATTCAGTTTCAGTTTGTTATCCTATCCTATAACGTTTTCCTATTAATCTGTTAAAAACAAAATTGTTGTGGGTTCAATGCAACAGCTTCCTTATACCTCCCCCAAACAAACTCTTATAGGTTTAAGAAAGAAAAACTGCAACCTCTGGACAATAATATTGTTACACCAGTTACAATAGGCAATGCAATCATTTTAAAAAGATAAATAAAAGCAACTGTTTTCATTTACATTGTTTACATATCCCCAGACTTTAACCAATTGTTTCAAATTCAAAAATAATTGTCTGTTTTAATTTAACAACAGAACCAGACCCTCTTATCTTCAGCAGGTCTGCAGACTCCAGATATTACTCCAGAGACATTATTAAGCAGACTCGCTATGAATCTAAACAATAGCCAAAAGGCTATCAACAGTCATAGTCTTCAAGGACCAAATTAGCTGGGTCTAAACTCTAGTTTGGAGAATATAATAAAAACGTTACCAAGATCTGTCCCCCCTAGAAGTGGTGCAGTCTAAATTCTTGAGAGCAATATTTCAGACACCCAAGTGCACCTCTAATGCGAGGCTCAGATTGGAGGCGGGTCTCATTAGAGTTGAGGCCAGATGCTGGCAAATGGCACTGTTTTATTGGCTGAGAGTTCTTCCTTGGACACAGGGCTGAGCCGCTTATATTAGAGGATTCCTATCAGTCGACCTGGAAGTATGCTCTGAACCAAAAGATGACCGCTTTGGGCCTCGATCAGTCTGCCTTGCTTAAGCAAAGTTTGGAGACAGCTAGGAAGCTCATTAAACAGAGAATTGAGGAAAACAGAATTGAGGATATTGAGAGACAAACAGATTTAGCAAGGGCACTTGACTTTCAGAGCCAAGAATCAGTCAGGTATAGTTTGGCCCCAGCATCCTATCTCACTATCTTGGAGGTGCCCCCACTTAGAAGAGTTTTTACCCTGGCAAGATGCAATGCCCTACCTTCAGTCCTCTTAGAGGGCAGATATAGAGGGACTCCCTATGGGGAGAGGCTCTGCCCATGTAGGGAGTGTAAAGTAGAAGCAGTCACCCATGTGCTATTGGAATGTTTGTTCTATAGAGACCTGCGTCGGGATCTCATTTACCCTTTGATGGCTAAATGCCCAGGCCTTGATTCTCCTCAGATGATTGGCAGGCTGTTAGAAGGAAGTAATTCCAGCACCACCAGACAGGTAACTAAATTTTGTAGCACAGCCCTCCATTTGCGTAAGAGCTTAATAACAAGAAAATAGGTGATGGATTTAAGGCCAGAGCAACTTTTGTAGCTACAATGTGGTAACTGCAGGTGGGCACGCCGGTATTGGGATCACCTGTATATCATTATTAAATCTAACAACAAAATTTTCAAGCTCCTAAATTTTTAACCCCTCTCAGATTCAGGAGTCAGGAAGGTAACTGTTTGAGTTTTGATTTGTGTGTAATAGTCTCATAAGTATGAAATCCTGCTGCCTCCTTTTATTCCTTATTATGTATTTTTAGTAGTATTTTCAGTACCTTGATCTATGTTGAGGAGGACTTTTTAAAATTAATTTGGTTTTATTGTTTGTAGTAGACGTTTGATTGTCTTCTCTTCTACATTTGTTTTAATCTCAGGCTAGTCGCTGACTGAAATAAAGAGATGTTGTAATAAAAACGTTCCTCACAGTTCATTTTTTTAAAATTTGCAACTGCATAATGTCATTTTAACTAACAGAATTATCATACTAGCCCTGTCCCCTGTCAAAAAAAGGGAGAGGGGAGAAAAGATACAGTGCCTACTGTAAAGTGTTTACATCCTTTTTAAAAAATGTGGTTTTGGTAGCTAAGAATCTACTTTGTTTCGGCACTTCATTTATTTTGCTTCCACTACATTTTTATTCTTGACGAACTGATATTGATCAACCAGTGTTATAGATTATGTAAAATGTGTGACTTTTCTCTTTGCCAAATTACAGTGTACTAACTTTACAAACGCTATATCCAGAGCTGAGGGTTGTCCTCATTTTAAAAACATATTTTTTAATACAGATCATCATCATATGTCCTAGGCACTTCACTTCTTTGCTCAGCTACCCCTGCTACCGGAGCGAAAAGGCACCTTTCAAAGTGGTGATTCTCTTATACACAGAAGAAAAGCAACTGGCCCCATCCAAACCAGTTGAGCATCCAGTGACTGTTGGCATCTGTATATCCTTTTAGATTGTGAGCCCTTTGGGGACAGTGAATCGTTTTATTTTATTTATTGTTTGCTTTTCTGTGTAAACCACTTTGAACACTTGTTGACAAGTGGTATATAAATATTGGTAGAAGTCATACTACTAATTGACTATGTTTTAGAATTTTAGTTTTATTTTCAAGACTAATTTTTTCTTTCTTCGCCATCTCAGATGACAGAACTATCTCATGGTGGGGAAAACCATACAACCACACACACTGCTGCCACTGAGGCAGAAGTTTTACAAAGGAATGATACAGGAAAAGGCTAATCGCTATAAAACTAATACAGGTTTTAAGATTGCTTCCCATTTTCACACCAGCCACATTAGATATGAATAGCTGAGTAATCTGAATACATCTAAAACTTTTTTTTTTTTAAATCTAGTTTTCTATCTAAAAGCTGGGCAATTGACCTCTCTTATAAGTGTTCATAAATAGGCTCAACCAATGGGAGAGAAGGCTCTGTTGAAAATGCGGGCCATTACTATTGAGAGGTATGCATCAAAGTGCCATATTTTCTCCTAAACAAACAAAATTGATCAATTTTAATCTTAGTCAATGTAAGAAAGCATATTAATTTTTTTCTAGTTAATTCCTTGCAACATTTTTCTCCATTGTAACTAACGGCTGCAATTCCCAAGAACAGTTGCCTTAGTAACTCCCATTAAATTCAGTGGGGCGTACTTCCACATAAGCATGGCTAGTATCAGGCTGAATGTTATGCACTAAAACTTCTGTAAAAGTTAAAACATTGTGTTAGCGAGACCAGTCATCACTGCATCCTGTCCATTTACTTCACTCACCCTAAATCTTCCTTTAGGAGAGAAAAACCAAGCATATCAATGATTAAAATTATGACAATTTGCATGTTAGGGATGATTTTCATCACTTTAGCAAGCATGTCAACTGAAAATAAAGTGAAAGTCCTTACTTAAACAGCATTAACACAATTACGCAAGAGAATAGATCACCTGAGCACCAGCAGTTTTACATGAGATGAAGTTTATATTGATGGCATCAGTATTCACAGATGGCATGATGATTCACATACACGCTACTAGGTATTTTTCCAAACAAGACAATTTGTTACTTCTTGGAGATAACATATGTACCAGCAACTGCTCCCTTTTATAACATTCCATGGGAACTTTTCACTTTTGTTTAGCTTAATTTAAAAATTATTATTCCTACCACACAGAATTTCTATTAAACATTTAATAACAAATTCATTTAACTATCTAAAAATGGGGGTCTGAGTTACTGAGAGAGTTAAAACAACATTCTAATTATGTACACAAGTTAGCTTGATGGCTATAAAAATCATTGTGGGTGGGGGGAATGGATTGTGTGGAGGGAAGGAGGGGAGATTGAATTCCATTTAAGGTATGGCAAGGAATTATTTGTTCAATTTTACTGACACTGATGTTGTCAAGTTAATAAATACAAGCTTTTCATCCAGAGAACCTTGTACTGTCCAAATCAACAATGTATTTGCTTTTCTGAATTTTAAAAAGTTTTAAAGAGTCTATTTTTTTTTATTGTTAGAGGCAGCAGAAATTTTCAGAAAAGTGCTGATTGAAAATCAATGGGAATTTTGCAATTCAGTGCCAAGCATTAAAGCAAACTCTGGGTTTAGCTTTATGATTGCTTTTGAATAGGACCTTTCGAAAGGAAAACCACAGTAGGGTTTGCATTTAACCAGTGGTACATCCCACATTAAAATGAGATGGAACTAATGCAGAATAGCCTGAAACAGGCAAAGGAATCCATGATAAAAAAAGCTGCAGTATAAATGATTTCAGATTATTCAAGGATCAGGCTTGCATACTGGTATTTGGAGAAGTCAGATTCATTTTTTAATTCCCACTACAAGTAACAGATGAAGATCTGTTGCAATTGCCACTGTCAAACTTATGGAAAAGTGAGATCAGAGTTCTGGAACATTCTTGGAGAGTAAACATTACAAGATTTGCCACAGTGAGGCTTAGCTTCACAAAAACAGGAATAAGAAGAGAAGTTTTAACACCTTCCTTCAGTTTAAATGTGGGCATTTTATTTTTATGGTAGTCTTTTCATTTAAATATTACAGTACTTTTTTGTGCATATCCCTGATGCAAATATAAAAGTGTGAATATATTACTATTACAAAAACTGTACTGAAGTAGGCTGATCAGCAAACAGCAGTACAAAGGGGGAAAATTCTGCTATGCATCACACACACACACACACACACACACACACACACACACACACACACACACACACACACACAACACATTATATATAAGTAGCCATAATATGTACACATGCTGGATCAGTTCACTTCATCAATGAATGAGCAAGCTACCTCTTTGGCCTTATTTCTCAAACGGCACTCACGTTAATATTTTTAGCTTTGCCTAAGGCTGCAATTTGAACTAACTGAAGTCATAGGAAAAAATCCTATTGAACTCTATGATGGTAGGATCACTTTCTAAATCACTTTTGGAAACAGGGTCTATGTTAGTAACGGTCATATTCTCAAAGTCCTACCCTGGCTCGAGCCCCAGGGAAGTAAAATAGACTGTGTCTGTAGAGTAGCCATCAAGGCATGCTTTCAGAAAGTTTATTCACAGAGCATACTTCTATCTGACAGCGTTAGACCTTTGCTTTATCATGGGTTTCAATTCAACACAAAAAGTGTAAAAATATGTTCTAAGATTTGTGTTGTGTCAGGGGACAGAGAGC
Source organism: Hemicordylus capensis (assembly GCF_027244095.1). Taxonomy (NCBI): domain Eukaryota; kingdom Metazoa; phylum Chordata; class Lepidosauria; order Squamata; family Cordylidae; genus Hemicordylus; species Hemicordylus capensis. The sequence goes on from NC_069658.1 coordinate 385,043,469, forward strand.
TAACATTCCAAAAAGCACTAGTTGTAGACAGCATGCTAGCTATGTTTTGTATTAAATTATTGACAAAGAATTTTTAATTTTTTAAACTTAAACGATGCATGGGGGGCGGGGGGAGACTGAAATTCTAGGCAGCTTCACATTAAAACCAAATTGCCAGCACTGGATATCTTAGGAAAATGATGTTATATTTTCTTTGTTGCAGAAAGATACTGAGGATTTAAGACGTGAGACAAATATAGACCAAACAAACTTGACATTTGACAAATGATTGATATGGGCATGTTAAAAAAAGGTGAGGTACTGATAGGCTTGATACAGTATATAGATTGTCTATCTGTATTGCATGTATATTTTACTTTACAAATATTAGAGGAGCTATATGCTAACATTAACCAAAAGAAGTCTGCCATATAACATTTTAAAAGAAGAAACCCAGAGAGACACCATTGTAACAAGCAATATCATTCCATGAGAGAAAGCCGCACATCAATGCATAAAATATTAAAAATGACAATTAGTCAAGTGGTTTTTTTAAATGTTCAGAAAGCTTTTCAGTTCTTAAAGTAATAACCATACTAATTCAAACAGAACACAACAGGACTGTTTATTACAAAAAGATTCTAGAGACCGTTAACTGAATTTTTAAAACAGTATTCAAACGTCTCTGTTTAACATTGCCCATATATTAATTTCAGAATAGAGATAACGGTAGATTTAGTCTACAGCAACAGACATGCCTCAAAAGAGTCAAATAACCAACAACATATTAGTTGGGTGTATATATTTCCTTTGTTATTGAAAAAGGTATATGCAGTTTAAGCACTAAAATGAATTACTCTAAATATTTAGAATATTTTGACTGTTTCAGCAGAAAATGTCAGCCTCCACTTTGCAATTCAAACCTTTCCCTTTTATGCAACTAACACAAACATTAGACAAAGCTTCCAAGATTTCTGGAGGTAAACTTTAATAGGCACACTTTGTTTTTCTTAATTGACAATAGACTAAATAAGTATGCTTTGTGTGGAACAGAAGGATCACTTCAAAACATATTCTAAACTCTGTTTAGAACATGAAGGTCATGTAAAAACCACTCATGATTGGTTACAGAGTTGCCACCTAATAGGACAATACGGCTGCTCTATTTCAAAACCCACCCACCACCACCTCAACAATACATGGCGCCAACACACGTTCTGCAATAACTACTCATGAAAGGCTTTTAGGACAATGTCATCTCTTTTTGAAGGGACAGACTTGTGGGTAACCTACAAAACAAAATTAGACTTCTAACAAAGACACCCTGCATCCTGAAAGTTTAGACAAAATTATTATAGTATTTCCTAGATGCTGCTGGCTTTTTTTGAGAACTCATGTATTGTACAAAATGCACATATTCTTGTGTATGAAACACATCTCAGTCTTTGAGGGACAGAACAAATGGTTATTTTGTAATATCTCTAAGGCCTTTACATTGTTCATGTACTATTGTAAGCAAACTGCTATTCCAGTTGGCAAAAGAATCTACTACCGAAGTTTAAGCAAACAAGGTAGCCAAACGAGATAACCTGCTCTCCCCACCCCCAAAAGGTGAATGCTGCAGATCTGTTACTTCCAAATCAAAATCTGAAATTCTGGTAGCAATACTGTCAAAAGAAAACGAAGACTGTTTTAACCTGCTTACAGGCTAAAGATACTCTTCCTGCTCTAAAATTCTAGGACACTCCAGCTCCCTTGAGAATGGACTTCCCTATTCATTTTATGGGTGAAAGCAGTTCTATATGCCAAAGTTGCTCCCTCTGGTGTTGTTAACAGGGAAGTCCTAGAGTAAACAGGTGTGTGATGCATATTATATCTCCTGTGTGCATCATAGCTGTATCAATAAAATAATCAACAACATAATTAATTAGAAGCCACTTATTTCCCCAACAGTTATGAAGCTCCCAAAGGGGCAATATATTTGTTTCAAAACTTTGTATTCAAATTGTAGTTATAATTCCTCTCCTCTATTCTGTATTGTTATAGATAGCAACATCTTAATTACTGATTGAAAAACCATTTAAAGAAAACCCTACATCAAGGTCAATGAGTACTTCATAAAATTATGCGGTTAATGTTGAAAGGAGAATGTGTATAATCACCAGTCACTGTGCACATTCTCTGGACACTGGACAACTGTAATGCCCATACTACAGTTGGGTAATCCTAAGGGGAAGTTTTTTTTTTTAAGCAGGCACACAGATCTGCAGAAAAAGCGGTGGGGGCAGATAGCTAAAATTACCCCTCCCTACAATTGGAAGAGTTCCACTCATGTAAGTCTTTAAGCTACCCAAGCCTCAAAGAGTAAAGTAATTTTTATATACTTCCCAGTCAATGTGTATAGTTGCCAAATAATGCTGAGGAATATGCACAGCTTGGAAATGTAAATAAAGTTTTTCATACACTAACAAGTCACTAAGCATATTTTCCAATTGAGAATTATATATTAGTCAGTATGGGAATCATCTACTCTCACCTGAAGGTTATGCATACTCATCAGACAATGTTCGTATTACTTGTGCTGCTAACATGTGCAAATTCTTTAGGTTAATGTGCACAATGGCTTTTTATGCATATTCTCCGGTAAATGCATATTAAGCCCAACATACATAAAAGCCAATTCCCAGGGTCACATTACACGTGTCAGGCCAAGGAATGGAATGGGATATGTCGTTGTGGGTGGCTCACTTCTTAATGGCTTCTATTGACTTCTAAAAACCAGCAAATAGGCTAAGAGATGGGGCACAATTGAGGCAGCAGCAAAACTTGACCCTCGGGCAGTGGGGTGCCAGAAGGGACAAGTTTATTCTTCATCTCAAAGGTGCTAAAATGCATCCCTTTACTCTCTCACATACATGAATGGTTGCTATTAAACACAAACATTAAAAATAAAGCTACTATTAGAGGGCATTTTCTACATAACACAACAAACATGATTGCTGTATGTATGCTGTGTTGCACTGAATATTCCAGTCTGGGAATCCTAATAGGACCACAGTTCTCAGACACATATACATGTATGCCATACTCGACATTGGGTTTGCAGCATCTTGTGGATAGCTGTTCTCACATTCTAATGTGACCCAGTCCTATGACCCACAGCAGCCACACATTTTCTGTACTTGTACCCAGCTTAGAAGATGGCATGGGTGCTTGAGAACTCTTTCAAGTAGAAGTGGGGGTAGAGTTAGCTACTATCGAACTTAGGACGTCACTTTGCTGCAGTGACAGAAAACTGTATAGGCTGCTTGTGTGTTGCAAACCAAATTAATTAGTTAATAAATTTCACTATTTCAATTTAACACATTGAAAACTTGAAGAAGTTGGTTTCATGTTGTATCTTGCCCACGGAACGTGTTGCTCAGCTGAAGTCCTGTGGGCCATTACACTTCACAGTTAGTGTACTGCACAACATAGCTGAGAAGCTCAATCGTTTTTTTCAGTATGAAATTGCCACCATCTAAGTTCTAAGCTTTGAAGTTTATTCAATACACATAAACCCAAAACAGGGTGGTGGGTTGGGTGGTGGGGAGAGACAGACTTGCATCCAGTAACTGCCAAGTTCAGGCAATGGCCTTTCCCTCTATCTTTGTGGTTTGCTTCTATAATTTAAAACCTCACACAGTGAAGACTCAACACCACTAATAGAAATTTAACTTTTTAAAATGAAACACACATTGGGGGGGGGGACTCCATTAATGTGGCACTCTCTCTCTCTCTCACACACACACACACACACACACTTTACATTCTGGAAGAAAAACACACTACTGAGTAATAGAAGAGAAACAAATGCAATCTATATCAGGTCCTATATAAGTCATTCATATACTGAAATGGCACTAAGGAAGAAGTTACATAGAACTTAGTCCTAATTCAGTCTGGTCATTACTATTGTCATGAGACTGTGGTATCCAAACATTAAAAGCCATATTATATATCTGTGCATGAACAGTTATTGGGAGACCTGGTGTAGTGTACTGAATAATAATTAGCCATGAGCCAAGAAACTCCAGTTCAAATCTCACCTCATTCTAGGAGTGTGCCCGAACCGGTCCGGGGCCATGCAAGAGGAACGGAACGGTTCGGACTTCGGCCAGTCCAGTGGGTGGGGGGGAGTGTGGCTTTAAGGGGGGGTAGTACTTACTCCTCCCGCCGTTCTTCTCCCTCTGGCGCTCGACTTTGCTGAAAAGTTTTTGGGGCGGCAGAGTTCCTCCCTGCCGCCATCGTTGTCTGCAACAAGTAGAAGTTGGCGCTTGCAGACAACGATGGTGGCAGGGAGGAACTCTGCCGCCCCAAAAACTTTTCAGCAAAGTCGAGCACCGGAGGAAGAAGAACGGCGGGAGCGGTAAGTACTACCCCCCTGCCCTTAAAGCCACACACCCCCAGTGCCGGACCGCGCCTCTGTGGTTCCGTGCACATCCCTATCTCATTCACAGTAGGTGACCTTGGGCATGCTGCTATCTTAATCTTGGCCCTCTCTCTGCAATATGGGAACTATATTGGGCTAACTGAAATGGCTGATGAAAGGGTAACTGAAAAGCTGTATGAAGTGCCTTGAACACTATGCAGAGCTATATAAATGCTGAGTATGTCAATTATAAACTAGCTTGACCGGTGCAGAGCATCTGTGCGCTAGTACTGTTTTGCTCTTCCTGCCCACTGGCACAGCCTCCTCACCCCAGAGACCTCCCCACCCTCATGTGAGCCCCAGATTCCTCTGCTCCTGCTCCTCCTCCCTCCTCACAGGTCTGTATCAGCTCCCAATTGGAGCTCCAATGGCGCCTCTGCCTGGAGCAGTGGCGGCGGCATTGCCACCACTGCCACTTCTGACTGGGCTTGACACCTGCACAGTAATCCAGGCACCTCCAGCATAGCATGCATCACCTTAGCACTTTCTATAGAGAGAGAGGCAGTCCACAGAGAAGTCCATGTTTGTATAGGAGGACCAGCATGGCTTTTACTCAGCTATTCATGCATAATGCCTGCCCTATTCTATCTGTAATTATGAGCAGTTTATTTGTACTACTTTTAAAAAATAATCTTTAAATCCTATTTTAATTTAAAAATAAGTTATGCTCTCTTATAGATGAATAAAGATGCTTAAAAAATTCTATGCAGTTCAAAATATTTTAAATTGTGATGGCATTTCAGATTGAAAAACTGCTTTAGTAATGTTACATAAAACTGAGACATAAAACATTACAAACATAAAAAGAAAAAGCTAAGCAATTCCAACATGAAGCAAGGTGAAGTCCACTCCCAACCCCATTTAAAATCACTAGGACCTAAAAGTGCTAAGCTTTTGAAGGACTGCACTCACTGTGACTGTCACTAGAATTAGTAAGGTCAATCCATAATACTTCTCATATGCCTATTTAAAAGTTATGAAGTCAGTCTAAACCTCCTTACATCCTGAACTTGATCAGCCATACTAATGAAACACATATTTACATAAGCAGGTATTATATACACATTACTTCAACTTTGTGCACATGCTTATCACACACCCGAAAACACAGAGGAAAAATCTAAACAGGATTAACACAGATGACCACTGCTTTTTTGAATACCACTATTCAGTCCAAGTTCATACGGAACCTTTCAACTCCTAAGACTCAAGGAATTTAATGATGCAGTCAAGAAGTATGGCTTTAAAGGGACCAGTATAGAAGTAAATGTTGGGATTACTTTTAAAATAAAAAAGATACAGCAAAGTGCATCCAAGCTAAGCTTGCTTTAAAATAACAAACAGAAAGTGTTGAAAGAAGCCAGTAGGACTGAGGACTGGGAGGGTTGAAGAGAAAAAGAGACTGAAACCCAGCAATGAATCAACAGAAGTGCCTCTTTTTAACTGCACCCCCTCCCCCCATTAGAGGCATTTTTCTAATTGACACTGAATTAGCATTTACTACCCTACAGCACTCTACGTGGCAAACACTTTAATGGAAACTGCTTGATGGTTTTGGCTCATGGTAGAGGTGTAACAAACAAGATTTAGTGGGCAAAGGGAATGGCAGTGTCACACTGAACAGCACACTGGCTCTCTTCTCTTTACTCATATGGAGAGCTATGCACGGACTGATTGCCCTTGACCAGTAAATGGGCACCTCTAAAACAATGCATTAATTATGCATTCACTGGGAGTTTGGAGACTGTGCTTAATATGATTAGTGCTGCTGTCTACCCAACTTAAGTGTTGACATGTATTTTAAAAGCTGAAAGTGGGGTGGGATGTCTTCTTATACCCAGAACATTAATTCTGAAGTCTTCTCTGTGTCTGCAAACTAGAAGCGGAGCCTTCTCACAAGCGCCATAAAAGAAACAGGTCAATATACATGCAAACACTCTACTGGTGCTGTCTGGGGTTATTTAGCTTCATTTTCACAAGGCGGGGGATAAAACCCACCGCCCTCGCGATCCAATACATGTTTAATATTCCAGGATGTTGCTATAATGAAACCTTAGAAAGCAGCTTCCTTAATAATTAGGTTAATATTATTTAGAATATTATGTCTGATTTGACAAATTAATTTTCAGCTTCCTTTTGCAAATATGCATTTTTGTCCCAAAGCAGTAACAATATTCACAGTTGCTAGACACTCAGAACAATTTCAGAACTATTTAAGCAACAGATTAAATAGTGCATATGCACCATTATTACAATTCACCTAAGCAGTATTTAGCAGTTTCATAGCCTTATCACTAAACTAATTTTAAATGTCCATCAAGACAATGGTTTAACGTGCCTTTGGTTGCACCCCCCCGAAAACCCACACCAGCTAAAATGGCTGTTCACTTCTTGAAATCTTCAGTTTAGATTTTATAGTTCATTCTAACAAAAATCTTCATGTCTGAGAAATAAATTTGTTGCCTGTTTATTTTTCCACATCAAGACCAACAAAACAAAACAAAACCCAACACCACAACTAACTGGCAAACTTGGCAAAAGAGGAGGAAAAATCTTCACAGCTGCTTTGCCACAAAGGAACCCAAGTCTAAATGCAATTCATTCTGCCTGCTTTTGAAAAACCATTTGCAGAAGGTTTCTCACAATTCTTAGAGTAAAGCCTTGCTGTTACCACACGATAAGATAAATTTGTAGTGCTGAGCTGCGCATTGATGAGAAAGACTCTATGTGTTGATTATAGTCCCTGGAAGACCACCCAGCTAGACAGCCACATGCAATAACAATTTTCTCCCTTTGTCAACTAATAAGAGCTGGTGGCAGGATAAATTGACTGTTGAATATTGAATATCGTTGGCCATTTGAGGCTGGAATCTGTGCCCTTTGCAAGCCGAAAGGAACACAAACATACTGAGTAGCATAGCATATCAATGCCAGCTGTTACCAACTTTACCCTTAACCTGAATAGTCCAGCCACTGTTAAGTTACTTGGCAACAAAGACTGGTCACACAACTAGGAAACAAAAAGCAACTTACCTGCTGGTATGAATTAAGGTGACAATTTCCAGACTAGCAACTATAATGCACAACAGGGATCTCCACATTCCACACCCATATATTCCAGTTTCATTTCCATTATACCAACCTCAGTTCATAAAAAAGGACCAGATAAATTTATGAGTGGCAAAAAGACAACAGTTATTCAAGGTAACTGTCAAGGTAAAACATCCTCCTGCTTAAAAAATCTAAGATGGAGGTTGAGAGGGAGTTGCCTAGGGCTGGCCCATTACTCTGGTTTCAGGAATGTACTGTATTTTTCTGCATTCTTCAAAGCATTCGAACATCCTATTTGCATGTGTTTTTATGATGCCTCATTTTGCCTTTCAATATGACCAGTACAGGAAGCCACTATCTCAGGACAATAAGAGAGGAATATAACATAATTCAGGGATCTAAGAAGTCACTGGAGAAAAGCTCTATCCCTCGAGTACCAAATTATTTTAACTCTGCATTGTACCTATTTCACTAAGCCTAGACTATTAAAGTGGAAGATAAAGGAATTTACTCTCCTGACAATATCCAAGTAAGTTGCTTCCTTAAGGGCAGGCAACACATATACATAAGCAGAGAAACATACAATAATTATGCTTATTCTCCATGGTTCCCAATAGGATACTGGCAGGAATATATGCTGGAAGTGGCGGGGTCGGGGTGGGGATACTTAACTGAAAATTCTAGTCATGGACCCACATGGTTCAGCTTAATATGGACTGATTAAATATATTTTGACTGGCTCTCCAGTTAAATTACATGCACCTGTTGCACCAGTATTAGTAGCACCTAGCCCTCAATGCAAACATGAGCACGCTGGCCTACAGACATTCTACCCATACGGATTGCATTTCAAATGCTTAGTGCTGGAACTGAGCAGATTTATGCATCAATTTCACAGTTTCCTTGGGGTAAACCATTTACATTAAAATAATTCCACCTAATACACCATAAAAACAACATTTCTTAATTCAAACCCTTGACTACAAATTTGTACAATTAACTTTATGATCTGTGTAAAAATGTTTTATCAGCCTCTTGTTTGCTTTATGTGTTTGCTGCCTTGCTGAGGCCAAAGCTGTATGAATTAAAAGAGAAAATTCCTGTTATTAGCCTTAATTTCAGTCATTAATAAATCCAATATTTGTACCCCACACAGCTTTCTGAGAGGTCAAATTACTGAATTAACCTTTGAATGGTTACCAAATGTACTGTTTTAATCCGGTGTTGGGGTAAAGAAAAATACTCAAAGTTATTTTAAAAAAATTAGAGCCTGAGAGATTGCATAAAGTATGACACCAATTACAATGTAAAAAATCAACACTTAATTTACTATTCATATTTTTCTGTGAAGGAGTAGAACAACATTGACATTGGGGTCAACCAACAGAGCTAATTTCACAACTAGTACAAAACTGGTTTGGAAGATATAATATACTGTACTCGTCATTTTTTAAGATATACAAAGGCACAGTGAAAAAATTATTTAAAACATCTATATACCACCCAAAACGCAAGTCTTATAGTGGATGTAACATCATCCACTATAACAAGATTAAAATGACTTTAGGAGAGGAGAGCTGGTCTTGTGGTAGCAAGCCTGACTTGTTCCCGTAGCTAAGCAGGGTCTGCCCTGGCTGCATCTGAATGGGAGACTTGATGTGTGAGCACTGCAAGATATTCCCCTCAGGGGATGGAGCCACTCTGGGAAGAGCAGAAGGTTTCAAGTTCCCTCCCTGGCTTCTCCAAGATAGGGCTGAGAGAGATTCCAGCCTGCAACCTTGAAGAAGCCGCTGCCAGTCTGTGAAGACAATACTGAGCTAGATAGACCAATGGTCTGACTCAGTATATGGCAGTTTCCTATGTTCCTATGACTTGCATATCTTAACAATCATCACACTTCACGACTGCATGACTTGGCCATACGAACAGCTGAAAAAAAGTACAGTGGTGTGATTTCTGATGACAGATAACCTATTCCCCTATTCCTCTGATGCAATCAGATCACTAAACAACCAAAATCTGATTCAGAGCTATCCTCCAAGAATATCTTGGGAAGATCTTCTCTGCCAAACTGTTTTGCCATACTAATTGTGCTTGTCAAAAGCCAAGTGTAAATGCAAGAGCAGCAAGACTGTGGAAGAAGCAGCCAGGCCACCTATACTTGTGACTTTCTAAAGAAATAACTTTTGGTTTCTGTTTCTTCGAATAAGCTGGCATGCCCCTTTCAATGCAGTCTAATCAAGTAGTTTCTTTCTCTAGTCTAGGCTTCATTGGTCTACTGAAAGCTGAAATCAAGCCTTATCTAGGCACTTTACTTATAAATATTTACTTAAACAAATTGCAAGGGTCACCTGAAGGTTCTTGATTGAGAGGTGCCATTAAATCTTAATTCTTTATTTTTCTATGTAAAACCACTTTTGAGCAGTTTTGAAAAGCAGTATATAAATATAGTAGTAGTATAAAGTCTAAAGTATAAAATAAATCCCAAAAACAGAATTAGTAAGCACTGTTCAACATGAATTCTAAAAACAGCTATGATAAAAAACAAAACAGAAACAAAACATTTAATTGCTCACAAGGTTAGTTCTAAGTAATAAAACCCATGATGCTACAGTTCAGCTGTTCAAAGGAATTACTTAATCCTTGGGGTATTACTTACCCCCGAAACCACTGGTGCTGATTCAGATTACTTTATTTACGGTCAATGACCAAAAGAGAAATATACAATGGTAAATGTCATAAAATAGCATAATATCCTTAAAATAAGCATTTACATATATCTAAAAATGGCAACTTTAAAATACACTCATAACTTTGAGACTCTTATTTTTAAAACTGCATAACAGTACTTAGCAACTATTCTGGAAATTACTGAATCTTCATCAGCTAAAAAATACTTTACGAGGAAATCCCTGGTTTTTCCCTTCAGATTATTTAGCAGGGGATTAATTAATTGCTGTCTTACATCCTGGTAAAGTGGGCACTTTAAAAGAATATGGGCCACTGACTCGATCTCCTGGGCGCAAGGACATATGTGCTTTTCATAGGGCAATTTGTTATACTTCCCGTATAATAGTGCTGATGGAAAGGCATTAAACCTTGCCCTAGAGAAGGCCCATCTATGATTACAATGAGTAATCATAAAGAAATAAGTAGCTGGATTTAAATCTGTCTTAAACTGTACAGATTTGTAAAATTGTGGCAAAATAGCCATCTCATTTTGTATTTCTATATCGACCAGTCTTTGCTGCACCAATTCGCGTGCTGTAGTCACACCAGCCTCCAACAAAAAAGTGGGAGATAATCCGCAGCAGGAAAGCTTATGCATTATTTCCTTGCACCAGGATGCTTGTGGTTCTGCTGCCAGTAATTTGGGGATTAATCCTGTTAGGAAAAGATGCAGTTTTATCCAATAGTTTATTGATAACATCCAGGCCTTGGACTCCAATTTAAGAATGCCTGCCTCTGAGTGGATCACTGCATTGGACACACAGTTGGGAGTGCCAAATAGCTTCCTCAAGAAACCCGTTTGGATTTTTTCGAGTTCGCCAAATTTTGCATACATCCCCAATTGGGCTCCATATAGTAATTGAGGAACCACTTGATCTTATAGAGTTTGATTGCTGCTGGAATATAGTACCCCCGCTTAGACCAAAAAAATCTCTGTATTGCTGCAATATTACGTTTAGTCACTTCAGCCATGAAGCTAATGTGAGCATTCTTGGAGCCATTGGACTGGAAGGTCATCCCTAAATATTTAAATTGTTTAACCTGATCTATTTTGTGGCTGTCGATTGACCAATTATAATTTTGGTTTTCCTTACTAAAACGAACTATCTTCGTTTTAGTATAATTTATTACTACCTGTTCTTCTTTGCAAAAACCGACCAACACACCCAAGGCTTTCTTCAAGCCTATTCTACTCTGAGACAAAATCACTGCGTCATCAGCATACATAAGGATTGGTATGCGTCTATCTGATAGTTTGGGTGCATGAATATCTGTTTGTTGTAGATGCTGAATTAAGTTACAGTATTCACATAAAAGTTAAATAAAAACGGCGCTAAGATGCAGCCCTGTCTGACTCCCTTGTTTGTTGGAATCTTCTTTGAAAGATGACCTGCAGGGGTAAGACGAACGCAGAGAGTCGAATTTTCATAAAGCCTATAAATTAGTAGTAATAGTCGCCTATCAATTGACGTGTTAAGTAATTTAGACCAGAGGATGCCTCTTGAGATGGAATCAAACGCCATCTGAAAATCAATGAAAGCTGCATATAATGGGATTTTCTTAGTATAAACATATTTTTCTATTAGATATTGGAGCACAATACAGTGATCCATCACTGATCTCCCAGGTCTAAAACCTGCTTGTTCTTGTTCCAGAATGTCCTCCCAGTCCATCCACTCACAAAGTTTGAGGTACAAATGCTTAGCGTACAACTTGCTGATGACACTGAGGAGACTTATCGGCCTATAATTCAAAGGGTCATCCTGCGCTCCCTTTTTATATATTGGAACGACAACTGCAAGGCCCCAATCAGTGGGGATATGAGTTGTTTGGTCTATATAGCTGAAAAGTGCAGCTAAGATTGGTGCCCACCAATCTATGTTTGCTATCAAGAAATCTGGAGGAATATAATCATTTCCTGGAGATTTATCCCTCTTTAAGTTGGCCGATTAAGCATTTCACTTCCTGAATTGTTACTGGGGACCAATAAGGTAAGGAGGTCAGGGAAATATCCGGTTGTGAGTAAAAGGAGGTCTCACTGTAGAGCATTGTGAAGTGGTTCTCCCATTGTTCTAGGAAGTGTACAAAAATACCACCACTGGTGGTGGGGGGGGGGAGAGATTGAGAGAGAGAGCACGTGTGCGCTATATTTTCATGGCAATGTTGTCCTTTCTCAAAACAACTGAAAAGAACAGATTACTTTTATAGGAATAAAGAGTAATTAATTTTTAAAATAGCATTTTGTGGGTTGTCTAACTCCTAGCACTGGTCATGCATAGCAATTTGTTTCCTATACAATGCAATCCATCAAAGTACAAACTCCAGTTTTAAAATATTATAGGGGTGGAATGAAATACCATAGCACTTAACCTCATTAAGACTGAACCTAATCTGAAACACTGAGTTGCAGCAAGTTGGGGTGGGAGTTTCCCATGGGATAAGGGGACAAGTACATGTGTGGAATGCTAACTGGTTGAAAGACAGGAAACAGAGGGTACATATAAATGGAGAGTTTTCACAATAGAGGGAAGTAAGAAGTGGGGTCCCCCAGGGATCTGTACAGGGACCGGTGCTTTTTAATTTATTCATAAATGATCCAGAAGTAGGGGTAAGCAGCAAGGTGGCCAAATTTGCAGATGATACCAAGCTGTTTCGGGTAGTGAAATCCAAAACAGATTATGAGGAACTCCAAAAGGAGATCCAAAAGGATCTCTCCAAACTGGGTGAGTGGGCGACAGAGTGGCAAATGCGATTCAATGTTGGCAAGTGTAAAGTTACACACATTGGGGCGAAAAATCCTGACTTCAAGTATACGCTGATGGGATCTGAGCTGTCGGTGACTGACCAGGAGAGGGATCTTGGGGACATGGTGGACAGCTCATTGAAAGTGTTGACTCAATGTGCGGCAGCTGTGAAAGAGGCCAATTCCATGCTAGGGATCATTAGGAAGAGGACTGAAAATAAAACTGCTTATATTATAATGCCCTTATACAAAACTATGGTGCAGTCACACCTAGAATACTGCATACAATTCTGGTCACCACATCTAAAAATGTACATTGTAGAACTGGAAAAAGTACAGAAGAAGAGACTGCTTTATTCACTTCTACATTTAACTTATCAACAGTGTTCCAGGGTTGGGTTTTACTTTTATTTACAAGATCTGTATATTGTCTTTAATGTATTGCATGTATAGCATAAAGTTAGCTCTTGTGGTGGCACAGAATGTTCAGCTGCTAAGGAAACTAACAGTTTGCAATGAAGCTTCTTATGCATGATGGAAAACATCTAAGTTTGGCTGGAATTAAACAAATTAAAACTGAAAAATATAAGGTTAGGAAGAGGTCCTAAGACACTCGCAAGGGGGTGAAAAACAGAAATATGAAGGATGAATAGGGAGAAAGCTATTCTACCTAACTTCTAGCTGTGCATTTGGCTTAAGGCATACAGTATATTCTACCTATGCACTGCTTAAGGCAATTGCTTAAGGCAATGCACAGTGAAGACATGTAATTGGGGGGCTCTGAGGAAGCATCTTAAGGTCTGGAAAAGAGAGAATCAAGAACCCAAAACTTTGTGTACAGGCTTCTACCTTCAGATTTGACAGTATGTGCAAGTTGCTCAAGACTCAGTGGTTGAAAGGGAGATTAATCTTCATCTTCCACATCCAAATCTACCACACTAGAATTGTTTAAAGAGAACTGTGCTCATACAAGTGGCCCTTCATTTAAAAAAGAAAAAAGAAAAATAAGAGGCTTCCAGTGATGGAGGACTGTTCCACCAAAGGTTAGGATGCAACCCAGACGTAATAACTGTCTTTGAGCAGCAAACCATAGTGCTGTCCTAGATTTACACAGGGTCGCCTTAAAGAGCTAATGGCTGTAGCACAGGAGCGCCATATGCCAGTTACGTACATTATAATCTGTATTATATGCAAATTGCTTGCTAATTATGAAACAAACCATATTTATTTGACCTTTTACTTTGTCTTTGTTCTTGGCACATGCTACCATATGTTGTTTATCACCAGCCCTTAACAGGAGTGCTTCTGCTCAGGACTCCAGCCAGCCTAGAAAACAAGTCTTGAAGATATCCTTTCTCCTTTCCACCTTCCTGAATAATCACCCTCCCTCACTCTGTGCTACATAATGCTAAAGGGCTTAGATTCAAGGCTATCTACTAGCAACAAAGCTAAGCACTTTGTTGCAGTATAACAAGCGGCAGAGGCTGGCGGTGTAACAAGGCTGGAGTGGGCCCAGAGACAAAATTTTAAAATGGGCCCCTCGCTGATACACACACACACACTTCACAATATATAGTCACGTGACTTGCCTCTGGGGGCCCCCTCAAGGCGTGAGGGGCCCCAGGCAGCTGCCTCCCCTTGCCTAATAGTAGTTATGCCCATGGGCAGAGGGGGAGCAAAGAGAGAAAGTGTCCAGAAAAGGGAAAAAAGCATTCCTCTCTCCCTCCTGAAACCATATAGTGTAGGGAGATGTATTTTTAGCTTCATGGCACATATCCTTTCAAACTGAATTTGCAGCCACAAGTTGCTGTCAGGTAGCAGATGAGGAGCAGAAACCATGGTTTGCTCCATGGCTGGACATGATGTCTGAACTGGCATATTTAATAGATGTAGCTCTGCCTGATGGAGCAGCTGTTTCATAGAAACTGGAAGAAATGGAAAAATGAAAGAAGACCTGAATCTCTTAAACTCTTATGTGCATCTACATTTTGAAGTTCAAGCAAAACCATGGTTGGGACTCAATTTGAATGCAGGAAGATTGGATTCTTACAGAACTGAGCAGAATACTACTTGCACATTCCTCCTTAAATTTTTGGAACTACAAAGGCCAGAGACTAAGATTTTTTTGTTTTTAGATGTAAGTTACTATACGATTCAGGAAATAAAGGGGTTCTACTATAGCACAATCCTGTTAAATTGCATTGTTTTCACTGAATACAGGAAAACCTCTGTATTCACGTGGATTCTGTTCTCTGCTAGTGCCGTGCATACTGAAACTGCTAATACCAAGGCATGGGGCAATGGAAATCCAGGGGTTAGGTTCCTAAAGGGGGGAACCAGCTAAAATACAGCAAAGAAAAGACAAAAACAAGGTAAAGTGGCCAACCGTGCTCTGCTGGTCCTCAGCAGTCCAGCAACGCACTCCAAGTCCACCACCATTATTTTTTGGTGGATAAAAATCAAGGTTGGGGTGTTGTTTTTTGTATTTTCTTTGAAAAGGAGCCACAAAATGGCTTCTGAGCATGAAATGGTGCTGGAAATGACCTTGGGAGTCATTTCCAGCCACCCACAATCCACAGATTTAACCCTTTTAAACTTGTTTTATTCTTGTACATAGTGAAGTTGGGTGCCAATTCCCAACTGCAAATACGTGAAACTGCGGTTGCCGGATCTATGAGTAACAAGGTCCTCCTGTACTGGTATCAATGGCTGCTCATGACAGCATTCTCCCAGTCTTCTTGGAGATGGAGGTTGGTGCATGCGTGCATAAGTGTGCATGCACGTGCGCACACGCGCACACACACATCTACCTTATAAAGAGAGATTAAAAGTGTCTGCTAAAGGCTCCAAAATTAGTAAAATTGAGGGAAGAGATACAAGTGCTACCATGAGATGCTGCTAGCTTTTCATAGGTACCTATTGCTAACTATGGGTCACAGTAATTCCAACTCCTTCTTCCTGCCAATAAGAGTGAGAACTCTGCCTCTTCCTTAATACTATTTCAATACTGGTTTATTATGAAAAAGAGTCAAAAGCCAAAAGATGTCTTTTTGACCCTTTATATGCCATACTTATAAAGGAGGTGGAGTGGCTGTAGTCTATAAGAACAATATCTCCCTTGCCAGGATCCCTGCTGAAGTGTCTGACCATACTGAATGAGTGTACCTAAATTTGGGGGCCAGGGATAGACTGGGATCTGTTGGTGTACTGATCGCCTGCTGCCCAATAGTATCTCTAACTGAGCTGACAGACTTGGTCTCGGGTTTGGCATTGGAACTGTGGTGGTGGGGGACTTCAGTGTTCACTTTGGGACCAATCTGTCCGGGGCAGCTCAGGAGTTCATTGTGGCCATGACAACCATGGACCTATCCCAAGTGGTCTCGGGACTGAAGGATATTGCTGGTCACACGCTTGATCTGGTCTTTTGCTCTGAACAGTGCGATGTTCTGTGAGTGGGGACTCCTGTGATTTCCCCATTGTCATGGACGAACCACCATCTGGTTAAGGTTGGATTCACAACCACTTCCCACCTCTGCAGGGGCGAAGGGCCCATTAGGATGGTCCACCCGAGAAGGTTACCTGATCCAATAGGATTCCAAGAAGCCTTGGGGGGATTTAGTGTTGGCTCTGCTGGTGACCCTGTCGACATACTGGTGGAGAACTGGAATAACCGACTCACCAGGGCAGTGGACACAATTGTGCCTAAGCTTCCTCTCTGACCCACTTCAAAACTGGCCCCTTGGTATACAGAAGAACTATGGGGGCTGACGCGGCAAAGTAGCAACTAGAGCACAAGTGGAGAAAGACTCTACTCGAATCTGACAAATTTTTACATACAGCGCATTTAAAGATCTATGCGATACGTACAGCAAGAAGAAATTCTTTTCCTCCCATATCCTCAAGGTGGAGTTGTTCAGGGTTGTGAAGGGGCTAATGTGCACCTCTTCCCCCTTGAATCAGTATTTGGAACCAACAATTTACTCGCTGTGATGTTTTTAATCATTTTTTGGTGAACAAAATCTCTCGTATTCAGGTCAACCTGGATTCAAACTCCACAATTGTTGCAGAGTCCAATGCTGAGGTGTCCAGCAGTTCCTCTTATATGGTGACCCTGGATCAGTTTCAGTTCGTGAATCCTGAGGATGTGGACACGTTGCTTGGAATGGTGAGGCCTACCACCTGCTCTCTTGATCCTTGCCTCTTATACTATGTGGCAGGGAGACTGCTATAGAGTGCCTGGTAGAGATTATAAATGCTTCTCTGAAGGAGGGCAGGATGCCTCCTTGTCTTAAGGAGGCATGTCTTTATAATCTCTACCAGGCGCTCTATAGCAGTCTCCCTGCCACATAGTATAAGAGGCAAGGATCAAGAGAGCAGGTGGTAGGCCTCACCATTCCAAGCAACGTGTCCACATCCTCAGGATTCACGAACTGAAACTGAGCCCCTGGTGGCGCAGTAGTAAAACTGCTGCCCTGTAACCAGAAGGTTGCAAGTTCGATCCTGACCAAGGGGCTCAAGGTTGACTCAGCCTTCCATCCTTCCGAGGTCGGTAAAATGAGTACCCAGAATGTTGGGGGCAATATGCTAAATCATTGTAAACCGCTTAGAGAGCTCCGGCTATAGAGCGGTATATAAATGTAAGTGCTATTGCTATTGCTAATCATTAGACCCCTTCTGAAGAAGCCTGCCTTGGATCCCTCAAAGTTAAGCAATTAAAGGACTGTCTCCAACCTCCCATGGCTGGGCAAGGTGATTGAAAATGTGGTGGCCTCCCAACTCCAGGCGGTCTTGGAGGAAACTGATTATCTAGACCCGTTTCACACTGGCCTTTGGGCAGGCTATGGAGTGGAGACTGCCTTGGCCAGCCTCATGGATGATGTCCCATTGGGAATTGACAGAGGGATCACAGTATCCTTCTGGAATGTCTGAGGGTACTGGGGGTGGGAGGCACTGCTTTGCAGTGGTTCCACTCCTACATCATGGGCAGATTCCAGATGGTGGCTCTTGGTGACTGTTGTTCTTCAAAATCTGAACTTTCCTATAGTGTCCCTATATTGTCTCCAATGTTGTTTAACATCTACATGAAACCTCTGAGAGAGATCATCAGGAGCTTTCGTGAAGAGTGTTATCAGTATGCTGATGACACCGAAATCTATTTCTACATGTCAAGATCATCAGGAGAAGGCATAACCTCCCTAAATGCCTGCCTGGAGGCAGTAATGGGCTGGATGAGGGATAACAAACTAAGGCTGAATCCAGATAAGATGGAGGTATTTATTGTGTGGGGTCAGAACTCGGGACACTATTTGAATCTGCCAGTTCTAGATGGAGTCATGCTCCCCCAGAAGGAACAGGTATGCATTCTGGGGGTGCTTTTGGACACAAAACTCTCCTTGATATCCCAGGTTGAGGCAGTGGCCAGAAGTGCCTTCTATCAGCTTCGGCTGATATGCCAGCTGCGTCCGTTTCTTGAGATGAATGAACTCAAAACAGTGGTACATATGCTGGTAACCTCTAGGCTGGATTACTGCAATGTGCTCTATGTGGGGCTGCCTTTTTATGCAGTCCAGAAACTGCAGTTGGTCCAGAATGCGGCAGCGAGCTTGGCCTCTGGGTCATCTAGGAGAGACCATACTATTCCTGTGTTGAAAGAATACACTGACTGCCGATACATTTCTGGGCAAAATATAAGGTGCTGGTTATTACTTACATTTCTGGGCAAAATATAAGGTATTATTTACAAAGCCCTAAATCTTAGGCCCTGGGTATTTAAGAAAAAGTCTTCTTCGCCATGAGCCCCACCATCTGTTAAGATCATCTGGAGAGGTTCATCTGCAGTTGCCGCCAAATCATCTGGTGGCTACTCGGGAACGGGCCTTCTCTGTTGCTGCCCATGGACTTTGGAATGTGCTCCCTGTAGAAATAACAGCCTCCCCATCTCTGGCAACTTTTAAAAAGGCACTTAAGACATATTTATTCACGCAGGCTTTTAATTAGATTTATAGTTTTAATACCTTTAATGTTGGGTTTTAAATATTGTAATGTTTTAAATGATTTTAATTGTTAATTGATTTAATTAGACGCAAATTTTGGGCAGTATAGATATATATATATATATATATATATATATATATATATATATATATATATATAGATATATATATATAGATATATATATATAGATATATATATATATGAGAGAGAGAGAAATACCTCCAACTCCTAAGGCAGTTAGCAAGGACCAAAATTGGCAACTAAAAAGGTACATTCAAAACCATGATTTAAAATATATATGATGGAATATATGGAAAATAAGAACATATCCTGTCTCAAACTAACCACAGACCTTTTACCTAGTAAAACATTAAAGAAGTACATCAAATAATCCAAGATTCACAAAAGAAATTATGCAGTTTTTCTTACGATGAACTTGCAGGAATTGGAATTCTTAATTTTGAAAAAACACCTTGAATTTTGGCTTGCATTTGGAACAAATGTCACTGAATACAGGCTCGTTCAGGGAAACACTAAAAGCTTCTCAGGACAAAAACTCCAGAGCAATCTTTCACACAGTTACTTGCAAATAATCCCCTTTGAACACAGTGGGACATCTGAGTAAATATGCATAAAATTGCACCATAAAAATCCAATCCAGGTAAAGCTAGTTGAAACTAAGTTTCATTGGGACTTACATCTAGACCTTATTTCAGTTTACTCAAAGTTCTGCAGATTCAATGGACTTATACCCAATCGTATAATTAGGGCAATACTATATAAACAACTCTAGTTTGATTTGGCTTCTAGTTACTTTTGGTCATTCCCTATCAGTTTTTCTAAAGGTGACAGTGCTAAAGTTAAGAAAAAGAAGAGCTCTTCTATTTATTCATATCCCCACCAACCTGAGATGCCAGAAAGCTAGGGATACAAGCTTTTCCTCTTCATCTCTTTGTTGTGGCATCAATTTCATGATCTCAAATAATAATAAAATGTGGCTATTCTTGACTGAATCCAACATCCAAGAGATATAAAATAGTTGAGGAGATAGATTGCTACTTATTTAAACAGAGGCCAGGTAACTGCTACTGTCAGTGTTAGGACTTGGCACTTACATATTTTAAAAATTCAAGACTCCTCTTAATCCCTCTTTTTCCTGCCAGGAAAGAACACATTGGAGCTATTCACACATCTGGGTGGGTGGGGGAGGGGGCAGGCGGGGTGGGGGGGGAAGGCTGCACAGTCCTTACCTTCCCCCCAGATGAGCAAACGATCCCTGCTGGGAGTGCTGACTATGTTCCAACATGACCCAATCTCTCGATGTCAGGATGACACGTCCTGGCCTCCAGGTATCCCACAATGCACTGAGTATGGTGCAATGGGGGGGGGGCCTTCCTCCAGCGTACGGGTGCTCTAGGTGCCCATCTCTGTCAGCGTGGGTTGCAAGCAACTCATGATGACACACGATCCTGGAGCCAGGGTTAACGGAGAACTCGCTCAGTTAACCCTGGCTAAAAGCCAGGCTTAGCACCATGGCAGCGCTGGGATCCACGAGGATCCTGGTGGTTCTCATGGGCAGCCAAGCCCAGGGCAGCCAAACTCCCATAGTTTATTTATTCATTTATTTATTTAATACATTTATATACCGCCTCAAACCAAGGTCTCGGGGTGGTTCAGTTCAGCTTCAGTTGCTGTGAACATCCCACCCAGTCATTCAGATCTTGTGATTTTTGTGAGGTACAGATTTGTGTGAGGTACTGGGATGTAAACCATAGGACAGGCAAGTGGATATAGACAGAATATTTGTGCTCCTTTTCACCTAAAAGCAAACAATTTCAAACCATTCCATTAGCTGAAATTCAGTTGCAACAGTCATTGTTCTGACTAAATTAAGACAACTCATTTTATTTCCCTAAACATTGCAAAGCAGTATTTGGGGACACCCTAATTTTACCATTTTTCATATGTAAAATGTAACTCAAACAGATGATTTCTGCTGAAGATGTTCCATGACACATCTGGTGAAGGAAAAATATCGTTCACTAAAAGTCTGCTAAAAGATGACTATGTTATTCCCGACCACTTTTACATCTGCCATTAATTTTCACTTGATTTTATCTGCTACCCCAGTCCGCATCCAATTTCACCTTGACTTGCATTTTATTGCAATTCCAATGCCGAGCCCATCAACCAAGAACACCAATCATTTCTGAAGAAAGTGTAGTAACTAGCAAGGATATGGTTTACCTAGTGCAAATGCAGTATGTTTAAATGATTTGTACACAGCATCATCATTGGGCATTTTAAATACTTCTCTTAAAACACTTCTTTATACTCTCAGAAGCAGCTTTTATTAATCACAGCTTGTCAACAGACAATCCTTGGAAGGGTTAATCAAGTTACACTCCTTGACCCGGTTAGAGAATGCATGTTATAGAAGCATTTCTTGGCATGATACATAGTAGACAAACTTTCCCTAGTGACTGTAATTTAGGGCTACCTTTTAAAAAGAGTTCTTTAAGGCTCAGCACTACGCTGAATGGCAGTGTTTGAAAATGCTTCCTCCCTCCACAGAAAATGTACTAAACTCTAAAGTATCCATTTAACACCCAAGGGTCCTACCTGTCTTTAAGGAATTTTTATAAAGTAGATGGTAACTTCAGGCTATTTGAGTACTTTGTAGTAAGACATCAATGGCATGTAGAGAGATATTCCTTTGATCATTCTACTACTTGGAAAAAAAATCCTGAATATTTCACCCACACATGTAAACTTACACTAAATAAGAAAAATGCTACAAAACCACAATTGAGATCCACTTTATCTTATGTTCCCTTATTAAAGTGGAATCCTTTGATATTTAACAAAAATAAAGGCTTTATTTGCAGACACTTTTCTTAATAAAGTTCCTTTCAGCTTGCATTTTCCATTCAACAAGAACCACACAAAAGTATCAAAAAGTGGAAGACTAAATAATAAGACATGATTCTAACAACCAATTAGTAAACACAATGAACTTCGTGTTTTTCACAGATGTTAATTCCTCCCTCCTCCTCCCTCCTCTGACAAGCTAAAAAAAACTAGGAGAATTTCAGTGCTCTTATTTTTAAAAAATCAACTCAAAATTTAGCAGAGTAACTACAGTTACCAGTAATTGTGTTTTCTGTTAAAGAGATAAAACTCTATTCTAAAATGACTAAACCTTTAAAAAAAACTTGGAAGAGAAACAAAGCTATTTTCTAAACACTCGAAGAACAAGAGTGCTAACATCTGCGGGAAGTAAGTGAAGAAGGATGACTGAGATTTGCAGCTAAATCATTAGTTATATTAAGATATGAAGCAGACACCATAAGAATGGCATGAAATGTAAATGAACTTTGGGGTATAGCTGCTTAATTTGGCAGCTGTTTGACAACTGCAAAATAGAAAATTGACCTCAGACAACTGTGTATAAATGAAACTATTAAGCCAAAGAATTTCCCATGGAATGATACAATATATGCTACTGTAATTCTTCACATGGGAATAGATAAATGTGGGCTGGAATTTTTATTGTCTTTGAAGGTGCTGGTGTCAAACAGACTTAAGTTTCACAAAGACGAGCTGTGTGTTATATTGTCACAGATCATGACACTGCATGAAATAGGACACCCAATTCTCAGAGCTACCAAATAACAGTAAATAAGCACTTGCAACTTATAATAATTTGACAAAATTAGAAAAACATAGTCAGATGACTCATAATGGGATACTCTGAAATCAGTAGTAGACAGTCAAAGAACAAGGAGACTGGTTAGGTGGGCCAGAAAAACTTTTGAAACTGTCACTTCAAATTTCATTACAGAAGAATAAATCAAGATAGTGGTCGTCCAAGATAGTGGTCCAATCCATGTGACTGAAAATGGATTGAATTGAAGTAGATGGACTTTGGACACGTGGTGGAGCAATCCTGAAATGATCATTCTTCAGTAAGGACTGAATTTGCTATATCACAGCTGACCAACTCTGAAGTGTCACAGCAAGAAGTCAGCCTTAGCCTACATTGGTTACATAGTGAAGTAATCGAACTCAGTCCACATGCAATGCAACCAACCTACATTTAAAATTCATTTTAAGGATCATGTGAATTACCTCTAAATTTTCATTGACCTGAAAATTGAACCAAGGACTTAAAAGTACTATTATGGAACAGAAGAGCTAAGAATTACCATCAATAGGAAATTTTTATTTAAAGAAAATAAGTAAAGGAAGTGGGAAGGAAGCTTCAGGAAAGTTCAGACTTCTATTCTCAAAAACCCCAAATTTTGCAGACTGAACTCATACATTTTGAAAATTAAACAGATTTGTTCACTTTATCTAATTTGTATACCTGCTCCACATACTGGACTTTCAAAGATTTTTGAGTTTCAAAGGAAATGTTATGGCAAGCAAAGCAGCACAGGCAGTGTTATGTGAAAAGCTGGCAGTCCTAAGGCTGGAAGAATATCACAATTGCAAAGAGTACTGCACTTGGGCCACTGAAATCATCATGAACCGCTCAGGTCCTTAATCCATTTAGGAGCATGTACCCACGTTTTCAAAACTCTCATATTCTGAGAATTAGAAACTTGTGTAAAACACAGAAATGCAACACACTCAAGAATCTGCATACAGCACAAGATTCACAATTGGCACCTATACTCCATCATCATGATCCAAGTGCACTTATAAGAAGATGTATGCACAGAGCGATTCCAAGTGTGTGTGTACACACAGAAGCTCTGTGCATACTTAAAAAGGAATTACTGATTTGAAATGGATGTGTACAATCTGACTGAAGGTCTGAAGATCTCAAGAACATACACTGCATGAATCAGTTTTCAAAGCCATGTACAGTATACACAACAAAACAAAACAAAACAAAACACTTATGCAGCATTTTACAAGTGTGCAAGAAGAACATGTGTGGAAGGGCTCTGAAGCTATGCTTGCAAATACCAAGTAGCCAAATCAAGGCCATGATAATTCTACCCATTTATGTATTGGTGTTTGTTTATAATGCTTGTAGGGGGAGTGGGGAATGGAAAACAACTTTTTTTCAAAAGGTGCTTTTTTGTTCCCAGATGAATTTACAGGTCATAAATTATACAATGATTATGATGCATTTGGAGCAGTGAAGCCATCCCGTTCTCTATGCCAATATACCAATTTTCAGCTAGGTTTGTCTTTACCCTTCAGTGAATCAGTATAAACTGTTGAAGAATGGTAGACACCAACACAAGTTCTTGTTCATAAATTTCAGCAGAATCGTGACTTCAGCTAAGTGTAGGGAATGTAGCACTTCTGCACACTATTGACAAGTGCTGGTAAGACAAACTTGCTTGTCTTATCCATAAAGAAACATGTAGCTTGCTAACCATAAGAGAAACTTTAGTGTCAGAGTGGAGACAGCCAGGATTAAGTAGGCTGCCCTTCAACTATCACACTTCAACTGCCTAAGACTTTTCAGAGGTTGTAACAGAAACAACCAAAGAGTCATGCTGTAACTGTCACAAAGTGCCAAGTTAAATAGGGCAGATGCTTAGCTCATGTAGACCTCCCCCGCTCCCCACACAAACACACACACTCAGTCTGGCTGGGTAAAAACATTTCTCAAATATTTTTGTAAAAGGAAGCACTTCCAAGAAACTGTTTTGTCTCCTGCACTATGCAATAAACAGAGGACTTAATTTCTGAAGCTTCTGATGTATCTTGTAAAAGATCACTCTCTGGGGCGGGGGTGGGAGGGATGCATCTAATTTGAAAATAAAATAAAAGAAGCACTTAAAACCAAGTCCATCCAGTTATCTTTCTGAAAAAACTGCAAAGTGAAATGGGCTGTGATGTGTCTGTTGGTAAGATCAGCATAAATCTCAACGGTAATAAGACACAAAATGCTGAAGAGAAGATAAACAGCAGACAGACATTCCGCCTGTGGTACTTCAAGGATGTATAGTACTAACTGTGTAACTTCTACACAAACACCCATTTACATGGCTGATAAATAGAGCATTGCTATATGAATGCAAAACAGAAAGGAAAATTAGTACTCACTATAAAGGTTTCTTCTTGCTGGTGTAATGGAGGTCACCCATCGTGGGGAATCCCCACCCACATGCTCCAGAAAGCAGGTCTATGTAAATCAAGAAACTTCAAATATGTGGGCAGTTCCTTCCTGTTCCATTGAAAAGCTCGAGCCCAGAAAAAGAAACAGCCCCAATATAAAGGTAGAAGAAAAAGTATATACTCGAGGGGGGAAGTACTAGTGCCCATAGAGGCATCAGAAACACCAGACATATAGTAGAGAAGCGGCAGACTGCAAGGAGGATTGATCTGAAGAAATATGCCCATAACACACAACAGCACACAACACCATAGGGTGGGAACAAATCCCCTGCCAGATCTACTGCCTGGGGAGAACCTGTTGTAGGACCCTCCATCGAAATGCCACCCTAGCAGAGGCGCACACATCCAACTTATATTATCTTGAAAACGTAGAGGGTGACTTCAATGTATAAGTTCTACAAATCTCTTTCAGAGAGGCATTGGTGGAGAAAGCCACCAAAGCAGCCCCCAACCTTGCGGAATATGCCATAATCAGCTTTGGCTGAGATAAATGTTGCAGCCCGTATGTGAAAGTAATATACACCTTGACCCAACAACCAATAGCAGCAGCTGAGACCTTCTGACCCATGGTAGTTGGTTGAAAAGTCACAAACGGAAAATCAGATCTGTGAAACAACTCCATCCTTGAGATAGACATACAGAAAGCCCTTTGTACATAAAACTTGCGCCACTATTTTTCCTTAGCATGTCCACGATTCAGACACAACAATGGTAAGTATATGTCCTCCAACTTGTGGAAAACTGAGTCCATCTTTGGCACAAATGAAGATCAGGAAGAAGTCTGACAGCAGCCTTTGAGAATATACAGAAGTTATTTTTCACCAAAAGGGCCTCTACTTTGGAGACACGGCGAGTGGATGCAACTGCCACCAAAAAAGTGGGTACTTTTTTTCTCTATCAAAAAATCTTTGATATCTTCTACCTTTTTTCCTTTTTTCTACCAAAGTACCCTAAGGGGTGCCTTACATCAGGGTTTGAATGGAGGCTGGTGGAGTACATGAAGCACCATGTGAAAGTCCCATGTTGGAAAGTGATGGCACACTGGTGGAGATAGTAGCGTAGCCGCCCTGAGGAATTTCTGTGGTAGTGGGTAATCATGCTCCTATTGTGGTGGAATAACATCTGTTTAAAGCAAGATGCTTGTCTCCCCAAAGTGTTGGCCTTTAACCCCACAGACAGACCCTCCTGAAGAAAGGCAAGTAGGTCCTTCAGCTTGCACTTGTTGACCAGTAACAACTGTCTGGCAGCTCACCTAAGGAAACTTCTCCACATCGTCTGATAAGTACTGTTGATGGAGTCTTAACAGGGGGCTAAGATAGTGGTGATGACATCCTGGGATAATTGTCATTTCATCAGGAAGTCTCTCTCAGGCTCCATACAGTCAACTTTAGCCACTATGGGTCTGAGTGAAAAACTGGGTCTTGTGACAGGAGACCCTCCCTGAGTGGTAGAAATAGAGGTCCTTCTGCCAGTTCTACAATGTCTGAGAACCAGGGCCTCCTGGGCCAATATGGGGCGATCAAGATCAGTGTTGAGGAAGATCTCCAGAGCTTCCATAGGCACCATGACAGAATTGGCGGGAATGTATATAATGGCCATGGTGTCAAGCAAGTGACCACCACCTCCGCCCCCTTTGCTGGAGAATGTGAAATGAATCTGTGTAGTTTTGCATTCACTGTAGAAACAAACAAGTCAATCTACGGTAACTCCAACTTCCAAGTTATCCAGGTGAACGTGTGGAGGACGCAGGCTCCATTCGCAGGGTGGACATCCTGGCGACTCAGCCAATCTGTCTGTATATTAGTTGCCCCACTGAAGTGATGTTCAGTCAAATAATCCAAGTGACCCTCTGCCCTCAGGAGGAGTTCTGTTGCCTGTTGATGCAGAGATCTGGATTTCATCCCTGCTTGGTGGTTGATATGGGCCTTGGTGGAAACATTGTCCGTGTGCACAAGAACATTGGTGCTGGCAATGACACCCTGAAATGCCAAAAAAGCCAGAAAGAACGGTCTCAGCAATAACCAGCTCATGCTGTGGCATTGTTCTGCCTTTGTCTACCTGCCCTGAGCATGGAAAGAGAGGCAGTGGGTCCCCCAGCCACTCAAACTCACATCCATGGTTACTACAATTCTGTTGGGTTCCAGGAAATGTTTTCCCTTTGACAGATTTGCAGGAACTGTCCACCAATGCAGTGACTGCTTCAAATGCTCCATGATTCAAATGTTCAATTTATTTTTGCAGTTTATGTGTAATTGATATCATAGAAGTGTCCATTGGAGCGGCCTTAAATGGAACTTGGCCCAGGGACTGAATCCATCGCTACCACCATGAGATCCAGTAGCCTGACCAGCTGCAAGTTGTCTGCTGATGAGCTATTCATCACTCCCAGCAATAGAGACATGATGGCCTTCATTCTTTCAGCGGGGGGTGGGATAGGCGGTTCTCTGTGTTATCTATGATCACCCCCAGGTGTAGTAGCCATTGCCATGGGAGGAAATGACTCTTCTCCCCATTCACAAGAATCCATGTTCCCGTAGACATGCCAGTGTCTTTTGGAGAGCCAGGCCTGCTTCCCTCAATGGCCTAGCCCATATCAAAAGGCCATCCAGATAACATTATAAATGGACTCCCTGTAGCCTCAGGTGAACAATGATGGGTATCAGGAGCTTTGTAAACCCTCTGAGGGCAGAAGACAGGTCAACAGTTAGGGCCTTGTATTGAGAATGCTGGTTTTGATAGCAAAAGCATAGAAGATGTCTGCTCTCTGGATGAATCGGGATATGCAGGTATGCTTCTTTCAGGTCTATAGATGCTAAATAGTCTCTGCTCTGAAGAGGCTCCGCAATCGATCACAGTGTTTATATGTGAAACTTTTTGTTCACTATGAACTTGTTTACAGCCTTCAGGTCCAATACCGCCCTCAGGGACCCATCCTTCTTAGGAACAGTGAATAGGATGGAGTACACTCCCTTTTCCTTCTGGGCGATGTGTAACACCTCTATGGCCTGTATCTGAAGTAGGTGGTGTATGAACTGAACAAGTCCTAGGTGTTTCATCAGGTTTTGTCAGTTGGCCAGCAAAAAGCAGGCCAAAGAAGGAGTTGTGGGTGAGTTGTGGTCTCTGAAGCGAAGGCAGGACAATGAACTGGAAGGAACCGCAAACATGGGCCTACCTGAGGCTTCATTTATATAGTCCTGCCTTCTGGAGCATGTGGGCGGGGATAACCCATGATGTGTGACCTCCTACACCAGCAGAGAATAGGCTAGTTAAAACTAATTTCACACAAACACACACACACCCCTACCTGGATAGTGTGAAAACTGTTTGGTCTGAAATAAATTTCACTTTGGTGCTCTCTTTTTCTCCATGATGTCTGTGTATTAAAAATACTCTCTTGGCACCTCTGGCATTAATTATTTTATATGCTATCCTCATGATAGTGACTAAGTGTCCAACCTGAGAGTAGCTATATTGCTATCTCTCTAACAGAAGTCCACATATACATAATTGCTTTTTCACTTTATTGATAGAGAGATGGCTACACCACCAGTGCTCTCAACTCTTGTCAAGGTTTACCTGACTGAGCACCACAGTATATTAACCATGATTATAATGACAACAGTTCAGGAGGAAACATTTCCATGATCCACTTCACAAGCCACAGACCAGAAACATTTGGTATTACCAACTTCTGTAACTCCACCTGTAGAAAGCACCCACACCCCTTACCATATGCTGACAGCAATGACAACTGAATGGTAATGTTATGCTAATACTGCAAGACATTTTAGCTGGTAGGCAAAACACAGTAAAGCCTGCTTTCCAGTAAAGACTTTCCACTGACCCAAACAGGTTTTCTCTACCAAATATATTACTGGCAAACAGATTTCATCTAACAGTTAACATTATTTGATTTGCAAGGACCTATTATTTAACCATAATGAAAATTGTTGTTTTTAATACAAATACAATTTATGAGTTGGGGCAGCAGCTACATTCTTCTTTAAGAAAAAAAAGATGCACTCTATCTCAAGGATTCATGGAATACACAGGTTACAAAATAAAGGCAAATAGGTAGGTGTGTGCATGAACTGCAGTCTGAGCCATGGTCCAAATTTGGACCAGTCCGGTCCAGTTCAGCTGGACCTCAAATCGGTCCAGAGATTTGAGGGGGCACTGGGGGCGGGGGGATGGCACCTTTTGAAATAAAAATGGAGGTGCTTACCAGCGTGCCTTCCACTCCAAGCAGCTTCCTGCTGCAGTGGCCCCCCAGCAACCTGCACACAACCAGGCCTCTGTGCATGCTCCATGCATGATAAAATTCAGCATATATGCAAGGAGAAAATGCATATAAGGAAGGCCAAGGAAGTCCAGAATGCATGGAGTTTATTTAACGCCACAATAATAGAAGCCCAGTTAGAATGCACAATAAAAAGGAGGAAAGATACCACCAAATCCCGGAAGATGCCAGCATGGCTAACAGGTAAAGTCATGGAAGCTATAAAGGGGAAGAA
Organism: Hemicordylus capensis; assembly: GCF_027244095.1. Classification (NCBI taxonomy): domain Eukaryota; kingdom Metazoa; phylum Chordata; class Lepidosauria; order Squamata; family Cordylidae; genus Hemicordylus; species Hemicordylus capensis. The sequence goes on from NC_069658.1 coordinate 385,073,095, forward strand.
GACTTCCTTCAGAAACTGCCCAAATGAAGAGAACAGAAAGGAACACAAACTCTGGCAGAAGAAATGCAAGGAGACAATAAGGGAAGTGAAAAGAGTTTGAGGAACATTTAGCTAAAAGCATCGAGGGGGATAACAAAAACTTATTTATATACATCAGAGGCAGGAAACCTGCCAGGGAGGTAGTTGGACCATTAGACGATGCGGGAGGGAAAAGGATCATTAAGGAGGATATAGAGTTTGCAGAGAAGCTGAACAAGTTCTTTGGATCTGTCTTCACAGCGGAAGATATCTGTGCCTGAAATGAGCTTCTCAGGAACAAAGGCTAAAGAATATGGAGTACTGTGTATAGTTCTGGTCACCATACCTCAGAGAGAACATTATGGAATTGGAGAAGGTGCAGGAGAGGACAACCAAGATGTGGTGATAGCCAATAGCTTGGATGGCTTTAAGAAGGGTTTAGATACATTCATGGAGGACAGGTATATCTTGGATGGCTTTAAGAAGGGTTTAGATACAATCATGGAGGACAGGTATATCAATGGCTACTAGTCTGAGGGCCATAGGCCACCTTCAGCCTCAGAGGCAAGATGCCTCTAAATACCAGTTGCAGGGGAGTAGCAGTAGAAGAGAGGGTATGCCCTCAGCTCTTGCCTGTGGGCTTCCCAGAGGAAACTGGTGGGCCTCTGTGTGTAACAGGATGCTGGACTAGGTAGGCCTTGGGCCTGATCCAGCAGGGCTCTTCTTATGTAGGAAGCTGCCTGGAGCAGTGGGCACACTGGTAAGCACCTCCGTCTTTACTTTTAAAGGTGTCACTCACCACCCCACCTGACACTGCCTAGAACTGCCAGACTGGTTCAAGGTTTGGTTGGATCAGTCCGCCGGACCACTGACGAGTCTGAAATTCAGACCACAGTCCGCAAACCCCTACAAATAAGCACAGAAATTGGTCTAGTCCAGATCTGACACAATTCAGAAGTACACTTAGTACTAATTCTTTCATCACTGCATAATCTACAAAATTAAACCTTAACCTTTTCTTTCCATGCAAGAAACACTGCCTTAATCCCAAACCATCTAAGCAGCTTTTTAGATCCCACGACTAGGGAACAAAACCTAATCATTCTTGTGTTTTAAGAGATAAGTGTGTCTTTGGAATGTACTGCCACTGCAGATTACACAGGAAGATAAATCTTATTAACTGCTTACTTTTTTCTTTGTCTGATGCTATCTCTACATTCCATCACTGCAGTACTTTAATAAGTCTTTGTTCTTTCAACTATCAATACTTCCGAGGGAAATCTGGCACTGCATCTAAAAGAAGCACCAGCTGAAGTTTTCCTGGGGATCAATCATAAAAGGTAAGATGTTTCCCCTCTCCCCAACTCCACCAAATTAAACACAAAAAGAGTTGAGTAAATTGATAACATGCTACAATTTCCCACAGCATCAAAAAACAAAACAAAACAAAACATCTGGAATGAATATAGTTTAACCTTAGACATAAACCTAATTTAGGATATACTCTACCATAACAAAATATGTATTGGTATGAGATGGGTTTGGAACAACAATCTAGTTCACAAATTACCTCAAGTTGCTTTTTTCACACATAAGAATCATTAACCTGTATGAGCAGTGCAGTTTACTGCAGCTTACAGACCTCAGCTACAGTGTTACAGAGCTTCAGATATCATTCAAGTTGTTGCTTGCAGCTGAAATCTGTGAGCTGCTGGCTCATACTTGTGAGTGATGCACAAGGGACTTCTGGCACATTGCTAAAGGCTGTACGCAAGTATAGCCTCCAAACATCATGTCTGAAGACATAACATCCTGTGTGTCATCTGAAGCTGGGACCGGTGTTTTAACTTCAGTTTGTTTGTTTGTTTATTACATTTTATATCCCGCTCTTCCTCCAAGGAGCCCAGAGTGGTGTACTACATACTTAAGTTTCTCCTCACAACAATCTTGTGAAGTAGGTTAGGCCAAGAGAGAAGTGACTGGCCCAAGTCACCCAGCAAGCATCATGGCTAAATGGGGAATTGAACTTGGGTCTCTCTGGTCCTAGTCCAACACTCTAACCACTACACCACGCTGGCTCAATTTACAAACTAAGATATGAAGCCAGGATCTGTTTATGTACCAGTCTGTAAACTACAGTTCAACAAGGTCATTAAACAGGGTAATAACAACCCTCTAAACTGGGTCATTATGTCAGGGCTTTTTCAAAGTGTTTTTCTTCACTGACGGGTATTTTCTACACTCAGAAGGAATAAAAGCCTGCTGATCATGGAAGCACCTGCCACCACGCTTACAATGTTCGCCACTTCAGACAAACACTGTAAGAGTGACTGCCTGCCAGGGAGGTTGAGCGTGTGACACACGAGGGGAGGGACTTCTGGTACATTGTCGGACACTGTACAAAAGTACAGCCTCCAAACATAATGTCTGAAGAAGGCTAGAGAGATGGTTTTAACTAATTTGGATTCCTCCCTTGCAGTCAGGCCATCCAACAGGACGATGAAAGGGAGAGGAGGGAACTTGCAGGTACAGCCTCCGACAGCTATCCAACAGTTTATTGGATCTGAACCAGTCCAGCAAGAATTTGCTCAAATTTCAACTTTATTTTATTTATTTATCAAATTTGTACACCGCCCCAAACATTTGTCTCTGGGTGGTTAAGAATAACATAAAACAAGTTAAAAATATATACAAAAACTTAAAACAATGTAGACAGATTAAAACCTAAAAATTTAAAAAGCTGAAAAAGCTGGGGTGAAGAGGTGGGTTTTCAAATAATTCTTAAAAATTGTCTGAGATGGGAGGATCGTATTTCAGTAGGGAGTGCATTCCACAGTCTTGGGGCAGCAACCAAGAAGGCCCATCCCCATGTGGTCATCAACTGAGCTCTGATAGTCGACCTCTCCAGACGATCTTAATGGATGGTGGGGTCATAATGAAGAAGAATTTGCTTTCTTTAAAGGTAACCTCAATTCTGGTGCTGTTTAATGAACGCTTTCTGATTATTATACCAAAGCAGTTTTGATCTTTTTTGTGAATTCAAGCATGATGCATGGTTAGAGTGCTGGACTAGGACCGGGGAGACCCAAGTTCAAGTCCCCATTCAGCCATGATACTTGCTGAGTGACTCTGGGCCAGTCACTTCTCTCTCAGTCACTTCTCTCTCAGCCTAACCTACTTCACAGGGTTGTTGTGAGGAGAAACTTAAGTATGTAGTACTTAAGTATGTAGTACTCTGGGCTCCTTGGAAGAAGAGTGGGATATAAAAAATACTAAAATAGCAGAAACATGGTCTAGAGCAGGGCTTCTCAACTAGTACCCAACGGGGGTGCTAGTAACCTGGGGTACTTAGAACCCTCCTGCTTCCCCATGTTGCAGCCATACTATTTGCTCCCTATCTGAGAATTGCCAACTTGAAGCTGATTCATGCTCTGTAATGTATCCACCTCAGAAGGGGAAGGAGGAAGGTGAAGCACATATTCAGCTTGCTCCTGATTGGCTGGCTATGTGCTGAAGCTTAGCATGCTCCTCCCCTCAGTCTGACGGACAGACTTCAGAAAATTACCTTTGAGTCAGCTAAATGGTGGAAGTACTTAACCAGTGCCTAGAATCAGTAATGGACTGGATGAGGCCCAGTAAACTGAAGCTCCATCAGATAAGATGGAGGCTATATGTGCAAGTGGTTCATCTGGCCAAAAAAGTAACATTCAACCAATTTTGGATGGGCTCACACTTCCCCTGAAGGATCAGTAGATTTAGTTACAGCCTGAGATGCTACTGGATCAAGCATTGTCAGTGGTAATTCAAATGCTCAGAGTGCCTTCCACCAGTTTCAGCAGGTATGTCAGCTATAACCCACAGTTCCTGGACTGAGATAGCTTAGCCACTATTTCCACACACTGGCAGCTTCACTGGCAAATTGACCACTGCAATGCATCTACATGGCCCTGCCAAGGAACAACTCTCAAAAGTTTAAGGTTAATACAGAATGCTGCAATGAGTGACAACTGGGACAGGTTATACTGAATATTTCTCAGAAGTTCTGAAACAACTATGCAGGACAATGACACACTTCACAGCACAATTCAAAGTGCTGGAGCTTACCCAAACAAAGCTCTAAATGACCTAGGGAGCAGGTACTCTGAGTCACCAAACCATATGAGATTAGGTGGTGTGCCCTAATACCATATGTGATTATGGCATGTCTACCATATAGGGGGCCTTCACAACACCCAGACTTTGGAATGAGCGTCCCAGGTATGTTAAGCTATTGCCAACTATGTATCTTTTCAGCACCAAGTAAAGACCTTTTTATGTGCCCAGGCATTTAGGAATGTCATCTAAACTAGTTCTAATCTCCAGTATTTTGAATGACTTGCTGCTGTTCTTTTGCTACTGTTTTGTATGCAGTTTTTATTGTTGTGACTGTATGCTACCCTGGATGTTTTTGCTAAAGGCAGCTTAGAAATTTTTAACATTGGATAAGTAGCATTTATAAATAAGGAGTCAGAGAATGAAAAAATTAAAAAGGAAAACACATACCCTTCACTGTTCTCTTTGTACAGTTATTTCTTTATCTTCATCAGTCCTATTTTATTAAGAATGAAATTCACACACATTGAAGAAACCACAGCTGAAGTGTTAGGAAAATCTTATTTTTTCTTCCACTGTGATTTCCTTATGCTCCATATTCACCACTGGATATGCTTAGAATCTGAAGTGCTCTCCCAGCAATGGCACACACTAATTTATAACATTCTTCCCAAGATCCTTTATCAAGTTTCAGCCACAGGTCAAATAATTTATGCTTTGGAAAGATGATCTCTGCATTTAAAATTTATTGTTCTTGTGGAGGTTGGGTCTCTAAGTGCTCATCATTTTTGCTGCTCATGAAATATGCCATCACTTGCTGACCGTTCCTCCTCAGTATTGAGGATTTCTTCAGGCTCACTTGATCTAGCAGAGTTACAATTATGAATCATCTGACTAGCCATAACTTATGATCCTCACAGTAACCACTAATGAAGGTTGCCAAGCAGTTAAAATATCAAAGCAACATATATCAGAACATTTTTGAGCACAAAGATAGACTTCCAGTGTTGCACTTCCCATATATTTATTATGTACTGTAAATTACATCATCGGCTGCCTCCTACACTGACAGCCTTGTACTCCAGAGCTTAAACACCAGGTTTTAATAACCACTACTTGACAATCTTTTGATCATCAGAGGGACATGAAAGGAAGAGCTGCCTGCTGCAGGCCGTCTGTTCAGTCAAAACAAAGGAAACTTCAGAGAAAGGCAGACAAAGATGCATCAGGTGTTAATCTCAAATGAGCTATACAGAAGTCAGATTGGCTTCCCATTTTCTGTTCATTTCAAAGCACTCAAAATGGCTAAAAGTGGCCTCACCCTGCCATATGCAGGAAAAAAGCACTCCTTCCAGGAGATCATAACATACTGCTCAGACTCCCATAAATGGAAAACTTGAAACGTTTCTTGAGATTAAAATGAATTCATTATTCAAATGTTTGTGGTTGCCTAAGCTTGTCCTAAAATCATTCTTCTTAAAAGTGCAAGATGAACTTTCAGAAATGAGGCACAGGCAAATGACAGTAAATAGCAAATCCCTCTCGTGACATCTTGCAGACAGAAAAGAGAGTACTGATTAACGATTCCCTCCTAATTAATGCAATATACTTTTGCTGTGTTATCTGGACTTTCCACCAGTTTGCATGTTATTGAATAATACAGCTTGTGGCCAATAGGAAAACCCCTTCAGTTTTTATTGGTTTCTTGCTTTGCTGGCACCCTTCCTACAGGAAACCAAAACCACACTGAAAGCCCACATTACTCTGATCTCTCTCTATGTTCTGGCAGGTGGCCAGTGACAAAACCAAGAACAAGCACCACTAGCTGAATAGCCTCACTTTATCTAAGCTACTTTTGGAGAAGTCCAGAAAATTTTCATCACACCCAAGGAAGACTCATCATCAGACTATGAGAACCCCTATAATAAACCCTTGCTCTGAACTGCTGGGATAAAGCATAAAGTGTATTTGTACTAGAAGAAAATCATTGTGTCTGAAATCTCATCACTGGATACACAAGAGGTATTATACACATTTTCATGCGTATGCAAGCACAGGGATCACCAACCAGCAGAAAAGTCTCAATTGACCATAGGTAGCACAAGAATCATTCATCTTCCGATGTTGGTTTTCAAAAATTATTGGCAAGCAATATTCATACTATGATCAAAAATTACCAAGTCTTTAATAATGCTAAAGGTAGTTATTGCAGATGTTCAATATAAGTTGAATGTCAGAAACTGTCTTGTTGAAGTTGCCACTGGCTCATTTGGTGGCAACTCGGAACCCAGCCTTCTCTATAGCCACCCCAGGACTTTGGAACCCTGTCAGAAATAAGAGCTTCCCCATCTCCAAGTACTTTCAAGAACCCTCTTAAGACACACCTGTTTTTTCAGGCTAAAAAGACATATTCTAATAATCGGTTGTTTTTAACTTTTAAAAATTTTATATAAGTTGCATGGAGATGTTTTATATCACGTAGTATATAAATCAAATCAAATGAATCAAATCAAGCAATCAAACAATAAAGCACCCCATATAAGACCACCTCACCCCCACCACACACCGGATTCATATCAATCCCTTTTTTATTTGTTCTCATTTCCTATGCAACCATGTTTTCTTTAAGTTTCTATTGTAAATGATAAATGTTCAGTACAAGATAGGCAATTCCATCTGTTTCCTTTTCAAGCTATTATCAGTCAACCCCAAGCATAGCAGTTTATCTTTCAACTACTACATTCAAACCATTTTAAATATCCTGCTTTCATCTTTACAACCTTTCCCCACTTTGAACCATTCCACAGTCTCAAAAGAATGCACTTGACTTCTAAGAGGTACACACATTCTCTTAACATTTCAATGTTGCAGATTTTGTTGTGAACAACACTAGATGCTTTATCTGCATGGCAGTACCATAAATCAGAGTTTAACATCTATGAGCTCTAACAAATGGATACTCTTTACACATAAGCATCTGACACTACACTACAAAAACCTTGATTTTCAATTTTCGTATGGAGATCAGAGGACAGGTTTACAAGTCTAAAATGAGTACTGTATACAGTTAAATTAAAAGCAGGTTAGAAAAAGTAATTGATAGGGAGAAAACTGTTCTGGAGACACAAAGTTCATAGTATGGGATTTCCAGATTCATTTCTATGTGTTTTCTTTTAGCTTCAATAGTACAGAAGTGAGCAGGTTATCAAGATTTCTTTCCCACTCCATCCCAAGCTCTCAAGGACTACTACATTTTACACACACACACCTTGGAGGGATGTGCATGGAACTGGTCTTTTGGTAGTTGTCTACCTATGACTTGTCCCCTTAGCTACACAGAGTCTGCCCTGGTTGCATACGAATGGGACACTTGATGTGTGACCACTGTAAGATATTCCCCTCAGAGGATGAAGCCACTCTGGGAAGAGCAGAAGGTTCCAAGTTCCCTCCCTGGCTTCTCCAAGATAGGGCTGAGAGAGATTCCTGCCTGCAACCTTGAAGAAGCTGCAGCCAGTCTGTGTAGACAATACTGAGCTAGATGGACCTATGGCCGCTTCCTATGTTCCTATGAGAGGGTGGGGGGAACATAGGAACCAGTGTTCGAACCGGTTCGGAAGGGGTGGGATTGCTTTAAGGGGCAAGGAAGACACTGCCTACATGCCAGTACCTGCCCCGCTGCTTTCCCTCCACCGGTACTCTTCCAAAAAGAGGCGTGTGGGGCTGCAGCATGCCTCCTTGCAGCCAGGATTAGCATCACCATGTAAATAGCCATTTGGTTAGTTGTCCATAGTGGTTAGAGTGCTGGACTAGGACCGGGGAGACCCGAGTTCAAATCCCCATTCAGCCATGATACCAGCTGGGTGATTCTGGGCCAGTCACTTCTCTCTCAGCCTAACCTACTTCACAGGGTTGTTGGGAGGAGAAACCTAAGTTTGTAGTACACCGCTCTGAGCTCCTTGGAGGAAGAGCAGGATATAAAATGAAACAACAGCAGCAATGGACAACGCAGAAAACTTCACTTCTACAACCTCCTTTCCATTCTTTTCCTAGCAAAGAACTCGCTAAAGAGTCCTGACTATGATGCAACGTCTCAAGATAATTAATGGGAACTTAACCCTAGTTATTGCCAAAATCCAAAGCAATTGGCACAAATGCATGATGTACGCACCTGAATTTTCCTTCGTATTTCAAATAGTGCCCCCATAAAATGCTCCAACAGTTCTGTAAGGTTGTAAGTTGAAAACCCAGTTTGCTCGTTGGGCACCAACACATTTTAAAGGGGAGGGGGATGGCATGGGTGCACTGGTTCATTTTCTCTTTGAAACCTTTTTGCCTATCTTCCAAACTTTTTTTTTTTAATTTGGAGGAGTTTAGGATCTGTGAAAGACACCTCCAAAAGGATTAACTGAGAAAAATTCAGGTATGTGCACTTCCTTAGCATCATGCCAGCATGTGCAATAAATTGCTCAGAAAATAAATTGCTCAGGACCTTCCCAACCCATGTATGCTTCCCCAAAGGTCATTCTAATAACAGTATCCAATCAGAATGGCAATGTAAATATCAAGGAAGCATGGGCAGCTTGCATAACCTCCCTGGGCCATTTTTGGAAGGGCAGTATAGAAATCAATCAATCAAATAAATAAATAAATGTGTACCTCTAGCTATTAAGGACCTCAGGTTCTGTATTTGGGTTTGCACATATATAACATTATGCAATCTTTTATACAGTATACAGTGGTTTACATATGGCAATTTTTAAGCCTTCCCCAGAGCTAATGAAATCCATGGACATGTAATGGTCACACTGCACAGTGAAAGCATAATTTATGCAGACACAAGATGACAGCAAATTTGTGCACACTGTCTAGAAGATCCAACTTTGGTATGACCACCACACAGTTTAACCCTGTTTCTAACTTCATACAATCAAGCACAGCACCTTTATCACAAGGTTTGAAGCATCTTAAATCATTTGTTCAAGCAAACATCCTATGCCAAGTGTGCATATTTGATTCATCCAAAAAATACATAATCAAAAAGTACATAATTTCACCCAAAGGTATCTTCTAGGTATTTATGGCACTGAACTTTCAAGACAAGTTAATGATGAAACACCAACCTGATTGATGGAATTAGCTGCACATGATGAGAGACCAGTTCCAAGGGAGGCAAGCAGGAAACACGTTAGATCAAAGGGCATTGGTGCCATTGCAAATCCAGCTGAGGCAGTACTTACAACCAGGGCTGCAACACAAACACAACACTTTAGCACTAACAAGCTAACAAAATAAACCACTGCTGGTTTTGCAGTTGTAACCCCTACCTGGCAATCACATTATTAAACAACATTTGACATGGACACCTAGCTCTGTATTATACAGCTCAGTACTATTCTTTTTCTGACATAATAGCAGAGATGCAGGATCCCTACCTGTGCTAACTTCCACTTAAAATATGAAGTAGCTGGGGAAATGGAGAGGGGGAAACTCCTCCTTCCCCGACAGAAATTGAGACCAAGGTGGATGCACATGTGTAGAGAGATATGCCTTCACGTGCAGCCAGGGCAGATAACAATCTCCTCCAGGCATCCAAGTGCATCCTCACTACCGCAGCATTAAAAGTCATATGAACAGCTATTATAAAGCATTGCCCTGTGCTTACAGAGGGTTGCACAATGGTAACTGTGCATGCCCAGTTATCTTATTTTCCCTTCTAATTCTGTGAAGCTCAACAGCATCATAATAGGTACTGAAAGAGGAGTCTTTCAAATCTAATCACCAATAAAATTAGAGACCGAGCAAAATGGCAATGGGAGCATCATATGGGAATACCAAATTACATATTTTGCTGTCTACTTATAAATTGCTACTTATAAATTGCTGTCTACTTACTTGATTTTTATTAAGTTTGTTAGAATGTCTGGGTTTCCATTAGCAAGAACAAATGAATTCTTTTACATTCCAACTAGAAGTTTTAATTAAACTTATCAGAGAGACTACTTTAAACCCATTTATTACTGAAAAACACCAACTTATTTATATGAGAGACGAGGAAGAGTCTGCATAACATTGTAATGATAATGACCCTCAAAGAAATTCTAACATACTGTAGCCAGTGTTCTAATTAAAGTCTTCATTGATTTCTCCAGATTAATTTCAGCCAGTCATTTCATTCCTACTTATCAGGATCTCATTAAAAGCAGCTGAAGTACATTCCAATTTATCCAACTGGAATGGATATTTCTGTAAGCTTGCCCAGTATCCCACACTAATAAACCAAAGTTCTTGCCGTCAAGAGCATCAACACAGCATTGTATGTAAACCATGCTTTAAGTACTTTTTATACTTGGACACAGATCTAGCAACCATACTGTTGTAGTTTTTAGACCTCAGTACTGTAAATGACTCCAACATAGTCTTCCCTTCACTGGGTTCAGAGTGACAACTGCTGCAGAATTCAGAGATCTGAGCCAGGATGAGAGATTATTATTGAGAGCATGTACATTCTGGCATCTGCATTTCACATATTCTCTGGTGCTCATTTTCCCACTTCTGGAATTCTCTTATCTTAGTGATTCAAAGCCTGAGCATTTTCTTGAGACAATGGCTAAATAAAATGTGGGAGATGAATATATTTTTTAATTGGAGTTATTTTATAACACCACATTTCCCCCATATACTGTACAGCCCTCTAAGCATATTGGGAAAGATGGGTGAAATTAAACAACAATGCACCTATAGCTTTCACAAGCTCACTTTCCTTTTTTATATGAAAATGTTTTATTTATCATCACTGAAGGTATATGCCTTCAGGACCCAAAAGGGTGCTTAAATTTACAATAGGGGAGGGGAAAACTGCTGCGGGGAGAAAAAATGTACACAGAACACATAGCATAAAACCACACAGTCACAGAAAAGGAAATCATATTATTTCCTCCATAAGGATAACCAAAGATTTATGTAAAGACCTTGAATTTTTTGAAGGACGAAACTGGCTTGGATTAGGCTCAGAATCCAGAGCCACTCATTCACATCCCACATTTACTGAATCCCTGCATATCCCTACTACCCCAAGAGGCTCTGGTCTGACCAAACCCAGGACTAGTTTGGTCACATACAGGATTGCCAGATCAAACTTAGGAATTCTTCCCGATCCCGACCCTTTTAGAGTTTGGAGAAAACAGGAAAGAATCACATGCAGCTGCTGTGATTCTCACTATGTTCTTCAACTATTCCCTTGTCTGTTCTGGGACAAAAGTAAAGTCCTGCTTGTTACAGCAGGAACAGGAATATAGGCAAAGAGACCAGTGTATGAGAAGAGCAGGAGGAAAAATAACTCTGCATTTTTAAGAGGGGCATCCAGACTGTAAATTGGCAACCCAAGTTACATGCAGTGGGGGGAGGGGGACGACCTCTTTATGCATGTAAAAAATGCCCCCATAAATATTCTAATGTGATATTTTTATATACTTCTGTTAAGAAATCCTACCTATCACAGCCACTGTTCTAAATCTATAGTAGAAGCAAGGGGGGAAAGTGTTTGTTTGCTATAATTTGGGGGGCAATTTGATCATATTACTGAAAGTTTTAATATATCCCCAAGGAAGCCTAGCATTTTTCTAGAACACTCGTATCAAGGTTTCTCTCCTTACATTCTCACACTTTGTTCATTGAAACACTAAAAATAAGAGTCGTCACGGTGGTAGGAGACTCACCAATGTGTTTACTTAGTAAACTTAGATATGTTTAGAGTAGTTACATGTACTTTTCAAAAGTTACAGTATGAACACTAAAAGGAGGCTGGGTTCTTAAATCATTCTCTTTTTCATTTGAGAGTAATTTGAAACAAATGTTGGCAAGAATTGCTGCAGAAACAAAAAGGCAGTCCTAAAAATAAAGCAGATTGTGATAATATGTTTTATCACTGAACACTCAGAGGAAGAGATACTGCCGTCCAAATTCTTTATTTGCCTCTATCTTTGCAACAAAAAAAAATAATTTAATATAAAACTTTAGAATCTATCCAGAATCTGTAAAACCAATGCGGTGCCTTTGGTGGAATGTGCATTGCATTCTAGAATTACAAAACTGTACTTCTGATAGGAGAATAACTATAAAATTAGAGTTGGCACACAATATTAGCAATCCAAATAAGATAGAAAGCAGAATGAGTTCTAAATTGGCAGGACTAAAAGATTTAAAAAACTTCAAGACTAGTCTCTGCTCTCAGTGACTACAAAAGCAACATTTTAACAATGACGCAAAAATATCCACTGCATAAAGTTGTTCTCTAGAAACAGTTTTTGACATTACAGTGCTTGGTATAAATAATCCAGTTTTCTAAGTAAACACACACAACAGTGTTCCAAAGCTTCAAACGGCTATGCCTTTTGTATGCTCACTAATTTCAAGAGTGTACTCTACCCATGAATTATGGTCTCCTTCATTACATGCACTAATTATGCTTATCGTTCAAGATTCAACTGCCACCACTACCCTTGCAAATATAGGTTCCCTTTTCTATTCCTCTGATGACTTGAAAGATCACTTACACCGAGACACCATCCTCCTAAATCACTAGATATTTGGGTTGTGCTTATAGAATCAAAGTTAAGGCATTTTTAATATGAAGTAAAGCAGCTGTCAGAGCCTCTGATCCAGAGCTTCATGAGCATCCTAGTGAATTCCTGTGTGTCCTAGGGACTATCCTGGATAGTGGAAGAGTTCCATTTATGCAGTTCTCTCTCAAATGACTGCAAAACCAGGGGTGGAAATAGCTTTTATCTCCACTATTATCTCACTATGGCAGAACTAATAGATGAAAGAATCATAGGGGCTATTCACACGATCAACAAAAATCAGGCTAGGAGAGCCTAGCCAGATTTTTGATGATTGTGTAAACCACCGGACTCGCAGGCAAGCCCGGTGGCTTACAAGCGGGTAACCTGCTCAAGTAGCCCTCCCTAAAGCCCGAGTTTGCGGAGCGAGCACTCGTCAAACCCGGGCTTTCTGATCGTGAGTAGCCACAGTGTGGCTACTCATGAGGAGACCCCTGAAGGGGAGGCAAAAAGCCGCCTCCCGGCTCCGGGGGTCTCGCCAGCATGCCCTGCGCACTCACACAGGGCATGCTGGGGCTTGCGGGGGCTAATTGGCCCCCGCGCCCCCCCAGCTCCATCACAGAGCTGATCCGGCCGCCCAGGGCTCCTGCCACAATCGTCTGTGGGGAGAGAGGGCTTAGCCTGCCCTCCCCGCAGTATCGGCAAAAGCAGGTCTCACTGATCATGAGACCCGCCTCATAGAGTTAGAGGGGATCTTGTAAGCCACTTCTCAGTCCAGGAAATCCAGAGCTAGAGCAGCACAACAGATGATTATCCAGCCTCTGTCTGAAGACCTCCAGTGAAGGAGCATCTGTCCACCCCCAGGGAACTGGTTGAACTGCTCTTTACCATTAAGCAATGTCTTCTAACATTCAACCAAAATCTACCTTCATGTAACTCAACCTCACTAGGACATTATCTCAGGATGCTGTAATACAGAATCGCTTCTTTCTTTATAACATCCAAAGAGGGCTATAGTCGGTAATGGGAGTTAGTCCGGACTTCCGGTTAAGACGCTGATGGGAGGACAGCGTTTTTGTGAGCTTACTCTTTTAATCTTTTAGCTTTGTTTATTTCGTTTTATCAACTTGGCTAGCTGCCTTTGAGGAAAATCTTGAAGCACAGCAGCTGCTGTTTGGCTTGTTTTAATTTGTTTTTATTCTATTTGAGCTAATATCTATTTGAGAAACTACGTCAGAAAGGAGACTGAGCGTTGAGTATTAACAAGGACTACCTGATTGTTTTCTATTATAAAGAGATCTCCTGACTGGTCTTCGAGGTGTTATGACTAAGAATAAATCTTCTAGATTTAAATCACGAGAGCAAGGGTTGAATTCTGGATCTCCAAAGCATGCCTTTGTCCAGACTAAATTGGATACCTTCTTATCAAAACAACGGAATGCTCATAAAAGTGATAGTAATGATGAAGTCACTTTATGCCAAGAGTTAAAGCTCTTGGGGAATGAGACTCTCCCTTCTGAATTAGATGTGACTGGAAGGCAGAAAGGAGATGGAGTTAGAGAGAACTTTGCTTCTTCCTTGTCTCTATCTTTATCCACTCCTACTCCCTTTCTGCTTACAGACTCTCCTCAAGCACAGAATCTGTCTGATCCAACTAAAGAGTCATTTTTCCCTTTGGCTAGCACGGCTAGTGATCCATGCCTTAAACTCTCACTTCTTACATCAGAGACGCTTATTTGTTTATTTCAGCGTATGTCATCAATTGTTGCTAAGCTTGATGAACTTAAGGTTGCAGTCAATAAACTATCTTCAGTATCAACTTCAACTTCCTCCAAATATGAGACCAAGAAGTCTGACTTATATTCTGCTGAAGGATCTCAAAAGATTTGTCAAGAGAACTCAGATGATTGGGCTAATGTTAATTCTAATTTTGCCTCTACTCATTGCAAGGAGACTCCCAATGAAAAAGCAGCCCCTATAGGCTGTCTTAGTAAAGTTTTACAATTGAAGCAAGTTTCTCTTTTAATCTCTTTGAACCGTTTGAACTCAAGCCGATGGTCTAGTTGGTTTTTAATTAAGCGCTCTCTTGCACAACTTCTTTCATTCCATATCAATTTTATTGATCTTCAGTCATATGATATACAACCCACCAGAAGACCGAATACTCTTAAGCTTCTCCTCATATTCAAGTCATCCTTAATTCCACTTTCTCTTCTACGTATGCATGATTTTTTGGCTATCTACAATATCCAACCTCAAAGAGTTTTTGCTGATGTTTATTCTAAAACATTTAAAAGGAAGAGCTCTCCTGAAGTGTCAAATAGGAATTTCACTTCGGCTGTTAAATGCTCTGTGTTCCCTCAGGATATTGCTCAGGACATTTCCCCCTTGGCTGATTCTGCTATGAATCAATTGCAAATTTTATCTGTTAAGATGGACTGCGAGTCCTTTAATAACTCTGGAAATTCTGGAAACAATCTTAGTATTTCTCCGGATGAATTGAATAGTAGCCAGCTGTTGACCTTATCAGA
Source organism: Hemicordylus capensis (assembly GCF_027244095.1). NCBI lineage: Eukaryota > Metazoa > Chordata > Lepidosauria > Squamata > Cordylidae > Hemicordylus > Hemicordylus capensis. The sequence goes on from NC_069658.1 coordinate 385,088,294, forward strand.
GATCAATTCTTTTTCTGATCATTCTTCTCCTTCCACCTCTGGAACAGATGAACAATTAATTGTTATGCAGGAGGAACTGGAGTCTAGTCAGAGGATCTGTATTAAATCGGATACTTTGCCAGAATTGCCAATCCTATTAGACAGTTCATCCCAAGACAAGAGGGACCCTGTATTGGAGGGTCAAGTATTGCCTTTCTCTGCAGATCCACATTTTGATCAATGTATGTTACTTTTAAATACAGGTTCATCCCGTCAACCTTTGCAGGAAGCTATTCAAACTAAGGCAGCACTATCTCCTATGCCTGCCCTACTGAATTTGCAAGATTCTGGTTCTCCAGCTCTTCTTCCTTCTCTGCTAGACCAGTCATTTCAGCCCGAGATGGAGGATCTTCAGGCATTTGCTGATTTTACTGGTCCGTATATGGAACACAGGCAACTTTTGGATTATGCTAATATTGTAACTGAGCATTCTGACTGACAATTTTGTAAGAGCCGTTTTCTCAAAAGTCTCTCGTGGAATGTGGCTGGACTAAGGACAAAACTGCTGGATTTGGAATTTCGGAAATTTCTGGTGGACGCTGACCTCCTTTTTCTGCAGGAAACTTGGATGACCGAAGACCCGTATTTGAATAGTTTTGTTACCTTCTCACTTGCAGCTACTGCTCCAGTGAATAGAGGTAGAGCGACTGGTGGTCTCTGCATATCAGTTAACACTGCTCTTAATTTTGAATGTCTTTTACTACCGAGTTGTGACCAGTTTGCTATGGCCCTTATTGTTAAAGCTAAGGCCTTGCTCCTATTACTCATTAATGTATACATTCCACCTTTGAATTGGATTGTTTGCATTAAGTCAATATGGTCTAAACTGAAATTATACATAGAAGGTCTTCAATGTTTGTATCCTCAAGCGCATTTGATAATTGCCGGCGATTTCAATGCTAGGCTGGCTGATAATAATCAAAAACTATTTGCTATGTTTAAATCTTATTCATTTGATGGGGAAATTCAATACCCACTGTTAACTCGTCAATTTAAGGACTCCAAGGGAAATTTTGCTGGGCTATGCCTATTACAAACTTTTGATGAACTAAATTTGCATATTCTTAATGGGGCAATGTATGGTGATTATCCGGCTGAATATACATATTGGTCTAGCGCTGGCTTTTCAACAATTGATTATATGGCTATCTCGCCTTCGCTTTTTACTCAGCTGGTAAATTTTAGAATTGTCATCCGGTGTGAGAGTGACCACCTCCCGGGGGAATTACTCCTAAATTTTGATACTTTACCTAAATTGGATGTGATTTGTACCCCCACTTCTGATCTGGAGGTTTGTCCCTCTCGGGTGAGATGGTCGGATAGTTTGGGTGCTAGGGTGGACTCCTTACTGACTTCTCGTAACATTGATATGCTTCGCTCAGTTATACTATCTGGTGGTTGTGAACTTGGGCCAGACTTTTTAAGGTCTTATGACAAAATAATACAGGCCCTACAACCTATTCTTACTCGGCCAAAGCCTGGGGGAGCTGGTGGGATCTCAAAAAGCTCCCATGGGTGGTTTGATGAGGAGTGTTACAAAGCTAAACACCAACTTACTGCTGCCCTTTTGGTCCACAGAACTACTCTGACCTCTACCTCATTGGCTGAGGCGATGGATAGGAAGAAAGCTTATAAACTTCCTATAAAGCGCAAAAAGAGCGAAGCAGTTATGGCTGACTGGAATCAACTAATTATGGCAGCTAAAGCTAGAAACTCTGCAGTCTTTTGGAGACTGATTACCTGTCAGTTACGATGCAATTCTACTCTTTTTGATTATGTAATCCCCCCATTAGTTTGGGAGCAACATTTCACGAAGTTATTCCAAAAGGAGGACGATTTAGTCTTCCATTTAACAGACATTTCGGCCCCATCATCAGACTGGCCTCCGGTGTCATGCAGTGAAATCAATGCTCTTATTACCCAGTTGAAATCAGGCAAAGCCCCAGGTATTGACCATATTACCGCAGAGATACTTAAGAGTAACATGGCTTGGTGGTCTCCTGTTTTAGCTTCCCTATTCACTTTTATAGACCGAACCACTCAGATTCCGAGTGATTGGGGCATAGCAATCATTATTCCTATCTACAAAAAGGGAGACAGGAGACTCCCAGAGAACTATCGCCCAATTAGTTTACTTAGTACTATTGCTAAACTCTATGCTAGGCATCTGTATGGTAAATTGGTGGATTGGTGCGATAGAGAAAACATTCTATCGGATGAGCAATTTGGATTTAGAGCGGATCGATCAGTTTTGGATCCGGCTTTAATCCTTCAACATCTTGTTGGGAAATATGTGCTTGCTCATAAGGCTGCTCTTTTTGCCGCCTTTATCGATTTTAGGGCTGCATTTGATCTGATCCCGCGTGATAAATTATGGTCTAAGCTGTCTGAATCCACAATTGATCGTCATCTTCTATGCCTCATTCGCAAGCTTCATAATAATTCTCGGATTAGAGTTCGTTGTTCTAGAGTTGGGCATCTTACTAAGGAAGTACTGGTATCTAGAGGAGTTAGACAGGGATGCATTTTGGCTCCCTTGCTGTTTAACCTATATATTAATTCATTGATCGCTCACTTGAATCAACTGCATCACCATCCACCTAAGTTAGGCACAAGACATTTGTCCATTTTGCTTTATGCTGATGATGCGGTAATTTTATCTAGAACTCAAGTGGGTTTAAGGAGAGCTATGCATGCCCTTGAACATCCAAAGAGGGCTATAGTCTCCACCTAAGGGATACAGAATAAGTATGCACTGAGCCAAGAATATAACCATAAACCCCATTTGCACTGCTGAGAGCAAAAAGGAACCTTTGTGGATGAATGCTGAATATTTCACTACAATCACTGTTACTGCTGACAAAACACTGAAGATCCCATTATGCTGCAAGATCAGAGCATAACTACATGAATCAGCACAAACAGTAACTACATCCCCATTGCAATTCCCTAAATGGTTTGGGCAAGTATTGTCAAAACGGCTATATTATATTTCCCAATGGGTGACTGTCCAAATGTGGATACCAGTGGGGGAGGGTGGATGAGGTACAATATCTGGAAAAACTCCAGTGTGCTAGCACTTACTATACGCTCAATCACTCGCTCATCCACTTCTATTGAACATCTAGGAACTAGCACTATCAGCTGCAACTGCTAACCACGATTTGTTGTGATCCCTATGTCCCTCCAACTGGTGTAGGGACATTTTCTCCACTTCAGCACAGACCATAAGAGAAAGTTACAACACAACTAGCAACAACAACAACCTAGGTGAATCCAGCTGTTCCTATGCAGAGTTGCCAATCCTCTTGTTTAAATAGGGCTTCTGTAACTGTAAAAGCTCCTTGACAGACAGTTATGTAACAGATGTAGCCATATTCAACACGCAGTTGCAGTGATAGGGGAAATTGCACCTGCTCCTCCGCTGTCATTCAGCTTTGAGAGGCACTAGAGTCCTGCTAGTACAAAATTGCTGACAACATTCTCTGTCTGATCTGGCAATCAAAACTCATGCCATCATTGATGCTGTTCAGATAAAGCTCCAAATGTTCCATTGTCACTGAAATGTTCCACTGTTTCAAGTTAACTTTCTCTTCGCTTGAGAAAAGTTAAGTCCACGTTATTCCAAGGAGATTATTGATGACTTGGGCAACATCTCCACACTACGTTCCTGTTGCCTTGAAGACAAAAACTGATCAGAAAATGGACACTAAAATTTAGAGGGGAAGTTATCAGGCTTGTTTTAAAATAAACAAGTTGTTCTAGTAAGAACTAATCTGCCTACTTCTCTTTCACTATCCCTACAATTGGACTAAATGTGGTTCAAATTGTGGTCAACAAGTTAGACCACTTGCACCTCAAATGTTCACGTGTCCACCATCCTGGATCAGGGAGAATGATATCATTACAAACTACACCTTTGAAGTGTCCCTGTGCGTCACTCACTACAACTGTACCAAATTTGGTTCAAATAGATTAGACAGTCCACAAGTTAGCACACTTGCGCCTCAATAGTTCATAAGAACATAAGAACAGCCCTGCTGGATCAGGCCCAAGGCCCATCTAATCCAGCATCCTGTTTCACACAGTGGCCCACCAGATGCCACTGGAAGCCACAGGCAGGAGTTGGGGGCATGCCCTCTCTCCTGCTGTTACTCCCCTGCAACTGAAGAAAAAAAAATGTTCCGCCATCACACATCCGCCATCTTGGATTGGAGTGGATGACATCATCACAAACTACACCACTGGGGCATCCCTATAACTTCCACCAACTTGAGTTGGGGTGGATGACATCAACACAGACTATGCCACTGAAGTGTTCCTGTATGACACTCACTACAACTGAACCTAATTTGGTTCAAATCGTTTAGATGTTCCACAAGTTAGCCCACTTGTGCCTCAAACACTTAGGCGTCCACCATCTTGAATTGGGGTGGATGACATCATCACAAAATACACCATTGAGGTGAGGTGTCCCTGCAACTGTACCTAATTTGGTTCATATTAGTCCAGGCATTGCAAAGTTGATATGGTGGGGAAACACACATGGAAAGCCAGGTGATCTTATAAGCCTACTGGAAAGTAGGCTAAAACCCCCACCCTTTTCAATGAAAAATGTGTCCCCATGAAAGGACAGATGAATGTCATAACCATAAACAAGATCCAAAGAGCCACATACACTTTATATGTCGAAGTGTGTCTTTATTTCTTTTGAATACTGAGGGATATTAGCTCAGTGAGAGAGCACATGCAGAAGGCCCTAGATTCAATCCCTGGCATCTCCAGATATGTCTGGGAAAGACTGCTGTGTGGACACGTATGTGTGTTGTATTTTCAAGCTAAAAGCACCAATATTTTACTATTTCTAATTTCCTTACATAAAATGGCTGAAGTTGGCAAGGAGTCTAAGGCTACAATCACTTGTATAACTGGGATTGTAAAGGTAAAGTGTGCCGTCAAGTCAATTCAACTCCTAGTACCCACAGAGCCCTGTGGTTTTCTTTTGGTAGAATACAGGAGGGGTTTACCATTTCCTCCTCCTGCACAATATGAGATGATGCCTTTCAGCATCTTCCTATATCACTGCTGCCTGATATAGTACCAGCAGCGATTTGAACCAGTAACCTTCTGCTTGTTAGTCAAGTATTTCCCCGCTACGCCACTTAAGGTGACCTGACTGGGATTGTAGCTTAACTGAACTGAGTGGTCTGAATAAACATGCATAAGGATCAGGTTGCACAAATAAGAACAGGTAAATGTATGGAACAGCAAACAGAACAGAAGCATCAAAGAAGGAAATGTGTGCTGAAACATAGCCCCAAGAAGGAAAAACTTATAATAAAATAATACCTGTAAGTTTGATTTTGGACAAACGAGCCAAAATGCCTGGTAAATCATCCAGCTGTAGTTTCATCTCTTTCCACTGTTTTTCTTCCTTGGATGCAGTCCCCGTGGCAGTTTCTGAGCCCTCAGCAATTGCCATGGACTTGCACTCTTCAGATTCATTTATCACAGGTTTCTCAGACAAAGGTGGCAGAAGAGGTGAAACCGATCTCACCTCATGGATAACCGTTTTTTCCCTTCTCAAATGCTGTCCTTCAAGGAGAGGAGGGGTAGGTGATTCTGGCTTCAGTTTTGCTCGTTGACAGAGCACTTTGTTGTGCTGTGTGACATACTAAAAAACAAAGGACTTTTGTAAAATAAATAATAAATATGATTTAGGAGACATTTAAGCTCTTTCCAAGCATAGCTTTTACAGGCTCCATCCACCAAGAATTCCTGTGAATGCCTTACAAAACCGAAGCTGAGCAAGCACCTTTTTTCAGTGGAGCTTGATCACACCATTCTTGGGTGAAGAAAAATTCCACTTGCACCAAATGGTGGTCTAAATCATCAGTGCTTCTTTGCTATTCAAATTTCACATAAAGGTGATATGATCAAGCTCCACTGAACTTCCCAGTGGATTTTCCCCAATTTATCTACTAATAATACTTCAATTAGAGATAAATGTTCACTTTAGATTTTATACTTTAGAAGGTATAAAGTATACTTTATCATGCTATCACTAAGTTAATTAAAGTTTAGCTGCACACTTTACTTTTCTGAAAGCACGTGTATTTCTAGTACGATTAGTGTAGTCTAATCTACTCTGTTCTACCGTGTTTGAGATAGGTAAGCATTTTAAAAGCTATAACAAAGAAATAAACAAACATAAATAATAATTATTATTATTATTTCTTGTTTACACAGTCAAACAGGTGTTATTGACTGGTTTGTTTTATCCAGACATCGAGTCCTTCCAAAGGACCTGGGATGGCTGAATTTTATTGTCAACTGTTATAGATATCGTCACAGAATATAGGCTGTTCCCAGTAAAACTGCTTTTTGTAATTGGCTGATGGTGATTTCTGTGGCCCCTATGGTGTTGAGGTGCTCTTTAAGGTCTTTTGGAACTGCACCCAGGGCGCCAATTACCGCTGGGATTATTTGGGTCTTTTTCTGCCACAGCCTTTCAATTTCAATTTGGAGATCTTTGTATTTTGTGATTTCTTTCTATTTCTTTTTCTTCTATTCTGCTATCCCCTGGTATTGCTATGTCCATTATTTTGACTTGTTTTTCTTTCTTCTCGACTACAGTTATATCTGGTGTATTGTGTGGCAGATGTTTGTCTGTTTGTAGTCGGAAGTCCCATAATATTTTTACATCTTCACTTTCTACCACTTTTTCAATTTTATGGTCCCACCAATTTTTGGCTACAGGTAGCTTGCATTTTTTGCAGATATTCTAGTGTATCATCCCTGCTACCTTGTCATGCCTTTGTTTGTAGTCAGTCTGTGCGATCTTTTTACAACAGCTGATAAGGTGGTCCACTGTTTCATCTGCTTCTTTACAAAGGCGGCACTTGCTGTTTGTGGTTGATTTTTCGACTTTGGCTCTTATTGCATTTGTTCTTAGTGCCTGTTCTTGCGCAGCCAGTATTAAACCCTCTCTTTGTTTCTTCAAGTAACCATTCTTAAGCCATTGCCAGGTCTGGGTGATGTCTGATTTTCCACTTATATTGTGCAAATATTGACTATGCAGGGGTTTATTTTTCCATTTTTCTGCTCGGTTCTTGACTTGTTCTTTCTTGTAGGCCTGCTTTCTTTCATTGGTGTTGAATAGTTTCTCGTTATTGACCATTTTAAGTGCATCTTCTTCACTGTCCTTGATATATTCTTCAAGGCCTCTTTTCTCCTCCTCTACTGTTTGATGGACTTGCAGCATTCCTCTTCCACCTGAGCTGCGAGGGAGGTATAGCCTACATCACTGCGGGGGTGCAGAGCATGATTGATGGTCATTATTTTCCTGGTCTTACGATCTAGCGTCTCTAGCTCTGCCTGGGTCCAGTCTGTTATTCCTGCAGTGTATCTGATAACAGGTATAGCCCAGGTGTTTATGGCTTGTATGGTGTTCCCGCCATTGAGTTTGGACTTGAGGATTTTTCTAACTCTCCTGATGTATTCACTTCCAATTTTTCTTTTAACTTCAGTGTGTGCGATGTTATCAGCCTGGAGAATGCCCAAGTATTTGTAAGGTTCTTTCTCTTCCAGGTTCTTGATCTTGCTTCCATTGGGCAGTTCTATTCCTTCTGTTTTTCTTATTTTCCCTCTGTTCATTATTAATGCAGCACACTTGTCTAGTCCAAACTCCATTGCTATATCGCTACTGAATATACGGACAGTGTTTAGCAGTGATTCGATTTCTGACTGGGACTCTGCATACAACTTCAGATCGTCCATGTACAGCAGATGGTTGATTTTACTGGATGTTTTAGATGCTTGGTATCAGAGCCCTGTTTTGTTTAGTATTTGTGAAAGTGGAGTCATGGTGATTACAAACAACAGAGGGGATAGTGAGTCCCCTTGGAAAATGCCTCTTCTTATGCTAACCTGTCTAAGTGTCTCGCCACTGATTGTTAACTGTGTACTCCACATGCTCATTGCTTTTTTTATAAATATCTGAATGTTTTTGCTGACACCAGTTGTTTCTAAACATTTTAGTATCCATGTGTGAGGCAATGAATTGTAGGCTTTCTTGGAGTCAATCCATGCAACACTTAGATTTGTTTTTCTTTTCCTGCAGTTTTTTAAAATCATTTTGTCAATCAGCAGCTGGTCTTTTGGGCCTCTGGTGTTTGGGCAATTTCCTTTCTGTTCAACTGGAAGCTGTTTGTTAGTTAATAAGTGTTGCATCATTTCATCTGCTATTATTCCAGTTAATAATTTGAACATGGTTGTTGTTGTTGTTATTATTACTACATTTATATCCCGCTCTTCCTCCAAGGAGCCCAGAGCGGTGTACTACATAGTTTCTCTTTCACAACAACCCTGTGAAGTAGGTTAGGCTGAGAGAGAAGTGACTGGCCCAGAGTCACCCAGGTCTCCCCGGTCCTAGTCCAGCACTCTAACCACTACACCACGCTCGCTCTGTCCCCCCTCCCAATTAAACTGTGCCAGTTTAACAACCATCAAATGCTAGCCTAAATACCTACAATATTTCCTTGCTGTCCAAACATATCCTAATGACAGTGTAATCAAGACAGACTTCTTGGTCAACTTTAGACTGGATCCACCCAATCAAGTATTTATAAACGAATTTTCTGCTTTACCAGGCCCAGAAAGCTACTTACAAACAAAACAATAATCACATGATTAAAACACAGTGCAGCAGAAAAACCCAGAGAGAAAAGAACCAAGTAGTCCAAGTCAGTTCTAGGGATGTGCACGAACTGGTTCAAACCTTGCCCGGCTCAAGGGTTCGATGGTGGTGGGGTGATGGCTTTAAGGTTGGAGAAGGATGCACACTCCTCCCCTGCACCCTAGCACTCTGCATTTCCCTTGCTGGCACACATTTCCCTGAAGGCCCATCGGGGCAGCTGTATACCTCCCTACCGCCCCACTCCAACATTATCCAGAAGTAACCGGAAGTAGTAGCTTTCACAGTGTGCATTTGCCCCCACGCCGCGTTTGCCCCCACGCCGCGTTTGCCCCCACGCCGCGTTTGCCCCCACGCCGCGTTTGCCCCCACCGTGCAGAGTCACAGCTGCTACTTCCAATTACTTCCAAGTACCAGTCTGGTTGTGGCATTCTGAGGCAGCTACAGATCTGAACACTTTTCAGATCTGCCCCTGCCTTTGCCACCACACACCTTACAATAGCTAAGTCTGGATACAACCAAGCTAATGGGAACAGTGGCTAAATCTGCACTTCAGGACAGGGCATAACTGGTATACCAATCAAAGCTGTGCAAAGGCATTCCTGACTATCTAGGAGCAAAGCCAGATCCTGAAGCACCCCAGACTGCAAACCCAGTCCTTCAGGGACATGTTATCCCATCCAGAACAGGCTGTAAACGTAATCCCAGATTTATTTTCCTACTGACCAAAATAACCTGTCTTATTGGACTGAGCCAGTCCATAACTGATTTAAGACACTGATTCAGAATCTCCACTGCTTCCCTACATTAATTAGATAGAAGACAGTGTTGGGTCAGCTCTATTGATGACAACCCAGTCCAAACCTTCCGACGACCACTTCCAGTGGTTTCATGTAAATGCTAAAAAGCATGGGGAAAACAAGATGGTGTCACAAGACAACAGCTTTGCCCTATCACAACATCCTTCCACAAGCGCTTCATTAGTCAGGAAGTTGGCCATTATCTTTTGATGGGACAGATAGCATTTCACTGACTTACCATTCGCATGAAGAAGTTTAACTGCTGAAATGTAACCCTCCTTTCTTTGGTAAATCTGTAGAAACGCGCAAACTTGCACGGCACTTGCTGCATGGCTTTTTTCTTGAAGGCTCTACAAAAACATTCCTGTAAAAGAGACAAAGCAATGGGTGAGTTTATTGATAGAAATGATTAGAAGCAAATCTAGTACCATCCCTTATAAATCAATCCTACACGTGTTTACTTGAACCAAAGTCTCACAATGTCTAATGGAGCTTCTTCACCAGTAAATGGCTGACATCCAGACTAATGCTATACTAGTAACATTACTAGAGAGAAATTATGCATAGTTAGGAAGCTTGTGCTGCTCTGTAACATTGCTCAACCACTAGTGGAAGACCTTTTCTGAGACACATAAAGGTCTGCACAACCTGCTGTGCACTGCATTGTACTAACTGCCAACCTGCTGTACACTGCATTGTACTAACTGCCTTCCAGTAGCACAAGGGCTAATCTGGAACAGACGTTCCTTTCTTTGTGCAAGGTCCTTGTGCTAGTCTCAACAGCACTGTGCTAGGAATAAGAGTAGTCTCAACACAGGTCAGTGTGTTTAGGCTTGCACTTTTAGTTTCCTCAGCAAGAGATATATGCACAAGAGGGCAAAGCAGGGGGGGGCGGGGCGGGAGAGAGGCAACAAGGAAGTGAACGTTATGTTTGAAAAATCTGAGGGGAAGTCATTCAGTGTTTGCTTTCAAACAACCCATCAAGCTAATCTTTTCCACTCCTGCTACTGCCATTGGCTATAAAACTGTTTATAACTAGACAAGCATCAGCAGGATGGAATATTTACTTAAAAGTAGGTATTGCCCATAAAAGTAGCATCAGAATTGAACATTCACATCAGGAGGGCTTTTTTACACCAGCTGCAAATGTACATGTTTACTACCGATCTTAAAAACTACTAGCTATGATATAAGACAACCATAAAACTTCATTTTTAATTGTCACAGTAAAAAGTCTCATGACAATAAAGGAAAACACTGAAGCAATGCTTATGAGCCTGTTGTACGTGTTTCAGTTGCTCATGTTGATACACCACCATTTTATCGAGTCTTCACCAAGAAGTAGCTTCTGTGCCTCAAACAAGCAGTTTCATGTATTTAAGAGGCATTTTTCATATCATTCTATAAGTTCCTCAGATAAAGGAGATCTAGGAATATGGATTAATCTCTTTTATATAACTGATGAATATTCTCTTAAAAGGACACAAACATTTAGCTAAAAAGTTAGTAAGAACAAGTCTAGGGTGAGAAGAGGGAAAGAACATTGCCATATACATATTTTTAAAGCAAAGAAGGATACTTTAAGAAGACTTAAATTCTTCCACACGCCAGTTAAAATGTTCGTTCCTTCCTTCCTACAGAAGGGGCATAATTCAGCTAAAAAATTATGTACAAAGTGTGATGTCAGGTGCTTTAAGAGATAGCAGGAGTAGAAAGCAAAAAGGCAGTATGAAGCTAACTGCAGCATTAGCTAAGGAGTATGTGGGTTAGAGATGTACATGGAACTGGCGGATTCACCAGTTCGAAGGTGGCGGGGATCTCCCTTTAAGAGCAGGGGGAGGGTGCACTTACACCACCACCCCCGCTTTTCCCCACTGGCGTCATTTTTTCTTAACAGCCCATCGGGGCAGCAGTGTACCTCCCTGCTGCCCCATTGCCCTCGTCTTTCGGATATGACCAGAAGTTGCTGACGCACCTGTGCGCGCCAGCACGGGCACACACACATTCCGTGCACATCCCTAAAATGTGGGTTTGAATAAACTAGCTCAAATTGCCTCTTTCCCAGCATCATTTTAATGACTGCAAGCATGAATTGATACGCGGACCTGAAGTCAGCTCCTTCTGTCCTCACACTGATTACAGTTGAGCAAAAGAAAGACATATTAAATTGTCTTTTAAAACAAACTAGGCCTATCGATAGATAGATGAACTTTATTACGATCGTAGAACAGACTGTACAACAAAAAAAATTACATAAGACTAGAGAGTATAATACAAACAATGTAGCAAAAACTAGCCATATTGAAAGTGATCTCTTTACAAAAGTTAGATAACAAAAACTCTAAACTTCCCCCAAAGAGGAGAAATTAGTTTTAAACGAGCATCGCTATAAAATTTACAGTATAAAATAACATGAGGAGTAGTTTCTACGGCACCCATTCCACAGGGGTAAATCCTTAAATTAAATGGAATCCCTTTGTATCTACCATCCCTAACAGCTGTCGGAATACCATTTAGGTGGGCAAGAGTAAATGGGCACCTAAATTTAGGGATAAGAATATTATCTAAATATGCTGCCGGTTTGGAATTAAAAAGTTGTTTCCCCAGATAGATACCACTCCTTAGACAGGCTGTATCCACTTGTAATTCTGTATCGGCAATACACTGCTTAATAACCTGTCAGGCCTGATCATGTCCTAATCTAAAAATTTCCTCATGGGAGAACCCAAATTGAAGAAGTTTATTTTTAACCAAGGTCTTCCACTTATAATTAAAGTCATCAGTCATTACCAAGGAAGCCAGGCCTACATTGGCAAAAACCAGTTTTGACCAAAACTTTATAATAAAAGTCCAGTAACCTGATTCAACCCTAGCGAGACCTACTTCTCATCTCGTAAGAGTTGGAAACGCAGGGGGGAACTTGAAGAATAGCTCTAATAAATTTAGACTCTATAGTTTCCAGCAGGTCAAAATTACTAAGAGGCCCCAATTGGGCACAATTTAAAAAAGGGATAGACTTTAGCAACAAATAACTTAATCACCGCTGGGATAAATGAGGCTCCTCTCGTAAAATGGAATGATTTTATTTTATTTGTAGAAATTTGAGCATTTTGTATGGACAAATTTAAGTTGGTGTTTTGTGAGCCAGAAGACTGGAAAACAATTCCAAGATATTTAAACGAGTTGACCTGCTCAATATGGGGAGGGCAGAGGAATGCTACAGAATAACAGTTTTAGCAAAGATGAGATATAATTTGTGGTGTACTGGAATTCTGAACAAAATTTTCTCTCCCAAGGCACACAATCCTTAGGTCTAGCAGCCTGATCTAGGGATGTGAACGAACCTGTTAGGACACTGGGTGGGTTCGAAGGTCTCACTTTAAGGGTGGGGAAGTGTACACTTACCCCTCCCACCACTTTCCCCCCGCCGGTGCTCAGTTTTGGTAAAAGCCTTCAGGGTGGAAGTGTACCACCCTGCCACCCCTTCCTCCTCTTTGGCTGGAAGTGGCTGGAAGTATCAGGCACGTATGCACAATTCGCGTGTGCACACAGCTGATACTTCCGGCCAAAGAGGAGGAAGGGGCGGCAGGGAGGTACACTACTGCCCCGAAGGCTTTTACCAAAACCGAACGCCAGCAGCCGGGGGGCGGGGGGTAAGTGCACCCTCCCCCACCCTTAAAATGAGACCCCTCGAGCCATCCCCACCCGGTTCCATGCACATCCCTAGACTGCTCCAATGCAGAGTTAGGTGCAACCAAGCCTTATGACTTCACTAACTCCACATCAGCCAGGCTGCTAATATCCTTTAAATTTCAAATTAAACTAACAAGTTATATTATTGTTAGCATTTACATTTGTTTATTAACGCCTTTGTTTAAGGAAAATATGAGCATTTTTTTGTGCAATTGATCTATTACAAAAACATGTATATTTGCAGAACCAGTGTGTGATAAAGTGAAAGAAAAGACAGTATACTTAAAAAGCACCTTGCAGTGTCTCCACCCCAACCTGCATTGTTACCAAAGGCATCCAGCTGATCAAAGTTCATTTATTTCCTTGTAGGAACCAATCAAGCAGCATCCTAGGGGAATATTCAGGATAACATAATGTTAGTCAGACCACTGGTCCATCTAGCTCAGTATTGTCTACACAGACTGGCAGCGACTTCTCCAAGGTTGCAGGCAGGAATCTCTCTCAGCCCTATCTTGGAGATGCCAAGGAGGAAACTTGGAACCTTCTGCTCTTCCCAGAGCGGCTTCTTCCCCTAAGGGAAGTGCTCTTACAGTGCTCACACATCAAGTCTCCCATTCATATGCAGCCAGGGTGGACCCTGCTTAGCTAAGGGGAAAAATCATGCTTGCTACCACAAGACCAGCTCTCCTCACTCTGCATTATGTTTCAGTCTTAAATACTGCGACTTTCTGATGTTTGGTTTCCATTGCCACCTTTATCTAAAATGCTGCAGACAAAGTCTTTAGACATTCTAGCCACATTACCTTCCTTATAAAATTTTTATTTTTATACCGCCTTTCATCCCAAGGCGGTTGAAGGAAAATCCATACACAAACTTCCTGTCTGCTTCCTACTGATTTATCCTTGTCTTCAAAGCCACCACCTCATATCCCAAAATATCCCTGACCATATCTACTTAATGAGAGCACCTTCCTCTCATTGCCCTTTATTCCCCAAAACTGCTTCCCAGAACAAGTACGTGACATTGCTTCACTTTTTTCCTTTAAATTATTCATCCAGACTCACCATTCCTATGACATTTTTTACTTTGCCCTGTAGTCCTCATCTTGTACTTAGCTAAGCCTACATGTGTGCACAACTAATTGAATATATATGTTTTAGCTTATCCTCCTCACAATACCCTTGTTTCCATCTCCATCTTTCCTTCTATTACCCCTGCCAAATATTCAGAATAGGGACTTGTCTTTTTACTCCATACTCTGTATAGCAACATGCACAATGGACTAAAATTATTAATAATAATCCAGCAACCAACACAGCAGAGTAAAGGAGCAATCGTGCTGAAGAAAATGTCACTGCAGAGCAACAAACAATTTCCCCTAAACCTTTTAGCCAACACAGAAAGATAGAAAAGAACGGGGGGCGGGGTGTGTGCATACAGATGTATGTATGGGGGAAAGAAGCCTGTGTGTTTTCCATAATTATACAGTTCATACCACCATCACCCCAAAGAAAGTCGTTCTCCCCATCGTGAGGATCTAGATCTTTAGCGAACAGCAGAGAACTCCACCCTGCCCACGCAAATAACGCGATCGTTCAGACACACAGTCGTCCCTCGACACTAACTCCAACCCCATTCTTACAACATCCTCTGAAAAAAGAAACAAACGCGACTGACAGCACTGACCCTCCTTCCCCCACCGGGCTACTCAGCCCCCAGTTCTCACACGAGCCATTATTGGCATTCTCCTTCCGCGCTGTTCCTTTAGTACCTGTGATGAACAAGACGGGGCACGACGTGGAAGGGCTGGAGCCCAGGGCCCGGTGCCCGCCCTGCCCTTTGGTTCTCTCAGCACCGCTCCCTGGGCGCCGCCATCTTGCCCGGCTTGACCTCCACGCCAGGCTTCCCTTCCGGAGAGCAGGGCGGGACTTCCGGACTGCGCTGGGGACGGGGAGGGAGAGTAGAGAGCGGTGTTGGGGGTTTGGGGCTCTGCTTGGCACCTGAGTAGGGATTCGGTGCGGGGTTGGTGCGGCCGCGGCACTGGCGCGAAGGCGTGGGAGGCTGCTGCTGCTGCTGCTGCTAAACAAGGCTGGCCGCCTTCTTTCGCTTTTGGCCGTAAGACTGGCATACTGTTTCTGCTTGACATAAGATTTGTCTTCATTGGGGAGAGGGACAGCAAAGCAAAGCTGCGCCTATTGAATTTATGTATCTGATGACAAAGGAACACGTAACTTGCCTGCTACAGAACAGGGGGCGTCATAGGACAGACTTGGCCGCAGTGTTGTCAAGAACATATATAAGAAGCTCTTTTCCTGGCTTTAACCAATCGCGGACACACTCACGCATGCACCCATTCATTCCTAAAAGGCACTTTCTCCTAGGAGCTCAGAGTGGCGTATATGATCCCTTTCCCCGGCCCCAGGTCGCTGGTGTAAAGAGAAAGAGCTTGGTCCAAGGTCACACAGCTTCAGCACTGCTGACTGAGGATCTGAACACAGGGCTTCTACTCCTGGTTCACGGTTTCATGGTGCTCTTGCCATGGATGTGTTATGATGTGACGATCGGGCCTGATTGAATGCTCTGTGGGATATTTGCCAGCCTGAATTAATGTCGTGGAGCTCTGAGTGAAAGAACAGATGCATGGGCAAGTGAATAATAACATAAGTAGCTATGGGGAAAGGGAATAAAGCTGGTAGCGCCAAACTGCCGTCACTGTTGCATTTTTTCACAAACTTTACTATGTCTTTCTTTCGTGTGTCAGCTTTCTCAGTCTTGGGTGTTGCTGTTACACACACAAAGTTCTGCAGCCCTAGGTCTTATAGTTCCATTTAACTTTGCAGTGTTCTTTCTTCTTAAAATAAAAAGTAGCCTTGGGAGCCTACTGTTTTATAAAAAGCATCAGCTGAGCAGAGAATGCTTATTTAAGAACTTATTTATTAAAGAACTTTTAAAAGAATTTATAGACACCTTCCTACTTGGTGTTTCAACATAGTTAACATTTAATCAACATCTAAAACAATGAAACAAGTCAAAACAGTACCCCCCCCCCCCCAAAGCAGCAACAGTTTAACCTTTTTGTCTGGCCATTTTTTCAGTCAAAATTGCTCTACTTCAGCTGTGTTTATCCCTGCCAGGGAAATAATACTGGCATGGTCCACACAATCATTTGAATCTAGTTTTAATGTAGGTTACCAACATTCGTGTAATTGTATAAACCCAAGATGAATCTGAGGCAGGAATCTCAGATCCATCTTGGGCCATAAACTGTCTTAGTGTGGGTTCCCAAATCATACTAATGTTGGTAACCAACATTAAACCTAGATTCAAATGACGGTGTCAACCAAGCCATTGTATCTTTTTTCCTCACAGAAAAGAAATTTTAACAGGGTAAATTTGAGCAGCAAAGTGAGGGGTAAGGGGTAAGCACTTTCTCCCCATCCATCAATTTTCCACTGAAGGTTGCAGCCTCCTGCAGCTGCAAACAAGGTAAAGTTACACAAAACTGTCAGTCACATGTAGTTCGGCCCTCAGTGCCTCTTTTACACCTAAACTGAAATTTTTGTTGGATGCTGGCATGTTTATGTTATGTTGGTGGTTGTGATGTGAGATGTAGCTCTGGAATTCCCTGAAGAAACTGAGACTGGGAATGTTCAGAAGCTTCTTTCTTTTGGACACCCAAGGCATCTAGTATTGGTTTCAGAATCATAGACAGACTGGGGGTTGTGTGTTTTATTTATCTTCCCTGGAGAGTTTTGAACAGGCCTAGGGATTCTTCAGCCTTGCAAGTAGAAAATGGGAAGCAAAAAGCTGGGAACCTTGAATAACCTTTCCACGCTGGAGTCTGTATTTGGACATTCCTTGCATTCGCTGAGAGAATTAAACGAGGAGAGGAATCCCGCTTGAGAGGCTGTTGGAAAGTTACTTTTTTACTGTTATAGAGATAAGAAAGAATACACGTAATACCAATATTAATACTTTTAGCTAAAATTATGGTTTTAGTAGGATACCCTAATAATACAGGTCTGTCCATTTTGCATTTGGCTTGGTGGGTTACAAACCACTAGTATGTTTACCAGCACACCAGGGACTGAATAAGCCATCTGTTTTTGCTTCCTTTCTGAGGATCAAACTGCATGTTATATTGCTTTGCCAAGTGCATGCTTCAGGGTTTTTATAATGTTCAATAGCAGCTGGAAGAGCCCCCTATGGATTTGGAATATGGGGGGGGGGGACTTTAGCCCTTAACCACCACCACCCCTGCGCCCACACACACACACAGCATATGGATCAGGTCTTCCTCCATGGTTCCTATTTGCCAAGGACAAAAAAACTGTTGTGGGCATTAACGGAGCCTGTTTCCCCTTGCAAATAGCTGTGGGAAGCCTACTCCATATCCTACTCTAGTCAGGACTGCAGTCTGGAGTAGGGTTAAAACCTCTCTCTCCCCAATCCACTAAGGACCTGATTCAGCACGCTCACTCTCTCTATACACACACACACGTGTGTGTGTGTGTATATATATGTACACACACTTGCACGCACACATATATACATACTGTAGCAGATTAAAGCCTTTGTCTCAAAGCTAGCTCACATGAGGGAAAGAAATGCTGAATCATTCCTGCTGAGCTGCCTGGCTAGGTGTCTCCTAAAACTATTCTGTATTATCGGTAGGTTCAAAATGCTGCCACCACCACCCCTCTTATCGACAGAGCTTAACCTGGCTGGTCACTACACATACATATGCTTACAAAATACATGCTTGAAAGTTTGACCCTGAAACTACAAATATATAGGGAAGAAAAGGACAGTGAGCACCTGCAAGCCACATCATATTAGTGGTGGACTGAATTTGGCTTTGTGGAGCACAAATGATGCAGATCTGTAAAAGCTGCTGTATAAAAGGTAAGGGGAAGGACAATCTGGCCCTAATCACTTGCCAAAAGAAAGGGTGTTGGGATGTTGCTCTCCATCATTAATATCTCCAAGTTTGGGAAGATAGTTCCTTTGCCATTTTTTTCTTTTTTTAAAAATGTGAAAAATGTAAATATTTCTTTAAGCAGTTTGGGATCTTTAGAATGGACCAAGTCTGAAATTTAAACTGAATTAAATGATTAAAATATATTTGCTTTATAATTCCATATGGTATTTATATATCCAAATAGAGCTGTGCAAAGTGGTGAGATCACCTTTTCTCAAAGCTTTTGTTAGCCAATAATGAACGGCGTTTCTGAAATAGGCATTAATGGTTAGAAGATACTTGCTTAAATGAGCATTGATTGCTTTTGATGGCTGGTGATTACTAGCTGCCGAATATACCCCACCTGCTCAACTGGAGGTTAGAGAGAAAGAGTTTAGCAGCTGATGTTACCCAGCAAAGGAGAAAGAACTCTTGAGATTTGCTTACTGGCTAGAATTAACTTATATGTATTAAAAAATAAATGCTGAAAATTTAGGGAAGAGGCTTGCAGTCTTACAAATGAGCAAGACCAATACATTTTTCCACAGCTGTCTGAGGTCATCCTAAACAACAGGTTGTGTGCCCATCATGCCTCAGTAGACAGGAAGTAGACTTTCAAAGCAAAATGTTGTATCCGGTAGATGATAGGAGGTGCCAAAAAAACCCCAGTTCTGTTCCTGTCTCGCCTCAGTGAACACCCTTTGGAGAGAGCTCAATCTTCTTCAGGCTAGTCTCCCCCGCCCTTGCTTCCTCCCTATTTCTGTATCAAGTGTGCAAGGGTGGGAAGGGAGAGTCTCCGTTTTACATTTCCTTTACCTAGGAAAAAGACTGGTCATTAAAAAAAAAAATATTTTTTTACTGATTTGTCTGATTGGCTCCGTTTTCCTTAGTTTGCCTTTTTTCTGTTTTCCAGTATCCATTCCACTCCCGAGGGAGCCTTCCCACACTGGAGATCCTTTGAGAGGTTCCCTTTCTGAAGGGCCCCAATCAGAGAGAAAATTTTGCTCTCCCAATCGGAGAGCAAACCAATTTCCCTCAGAAACTGCCTGCCTCCAATGTGTGGTTTCAAGCGCTCTCGCTCTCCCTCCTGTGCCGACATGGCTTCTGCACCTGTCCCCTCAGCTCCCTTAAAGGAGCCTACCTCCTCCCTTTTGGTCCCGGTGCCTCCTGTATCCCCCAAGACAGCCACCAAGAAAACAAAGCACACCGAGAAGAGCAGTAAGCCTCCCAAAAAATCTAAGCAGCCACACGAATGCTCCAAATGTAACAAAAAGAAAACGAATGAAACTGCCTGTGGCCAGACTCAGTGAGTGTCTGCTGCTTCAAGCTGTGTGTCAGGAGCATTTACCTAGACGCCTGCCACCCGCCATGTTGCAAGTACAAGGAGGCATGGACACGACTTCTGTTTTGACGGGCGCTTTAATCACGCCTGCATCAAAGATTCCTGGCAGCCACCCAGGAGAGGGGGAACCCAGTTTGCCAGGCATTCCCCCTGAATCCCAGCCAGCAATGCCAATGGAGGCAGACCTGCAGAGTGTCCCCGCGTTACTTGATCCACCTTTTTATGTACACCCGCAGTTACCAGAAGGGAATGTGAGTAATCTCCCTTTGGGGAGCACTAATCCTAATGAGACTCTTACTTCTAGTATGGAGCTTTGGCTAAGACAATTTATCCAAAATCAGGTTATGGCAGTGACTTTCCCTGTACCCTCTCTTCCTCCTCACCCAGCTCCAGTTCCACCACAGCACCACGTGGCCCCAATCCCTCAACGTTCCAAACACCAGGCCAAACCAGTTTTCCTTTCCTCTTTTCCAGGCCCTAGTCCTCCCAGGGGGGTAATTCCTTCTAATAGCAATAGCACTTACATTTATATACCGCTCTATAGCCGGAGCTCTCTAAGCAGTTTACAATGATTTAGCATATTGCCCCCAACATTCTGGGTACTCATTTTACCGACCTCGGAAGGATGGAAGGCTGAGTCAACCTTGAGCCCCTGGTCAGGATCGAACTTGTAACCTTCTGGTTACAGGGCGGCAGTTTTACCACTGTGCCACCAGGGGCTCTGAAAGGGGCTGTTTCTTACCTAAACATCTCAAGAATAAATGAAACAAAAGACACCTTCCCTCTTCTTCCTCTTCATCTCCTGAGGACTTCCCACCTCCTAAGAGGCCTTCTCGCCCCCATCCAAATCCTTTCCCCTCCGAACCCACCTCTAACTCATCCTTCAGACCTATTCCCCTCCCTGTTCTCCCACCTCCACTGGTTTCTCAGAAGCCTGCTCCAGAACCTCACCCCTCTGGCTCTTCTCAATCATCTTCCAAGCCTGAGGAGAGAGAATTGTTCTTCTCAAACACCAAACTCAATTTGCCTATTCTTGGCAGTGGAGCCATCAAGGATGTCTCTCCTGAAGCAGTCTTACACCAACAGATTGGTTTGGATCAGATAATCTTCCCCTCTCCTTCCTGTGCCGTACCTTTCCCCCCTCTGTTCAAGGACACTATGATGGCAGAATGAAAGGTTCCCTTCTTGGCCAAGCCCGCTCTACCCTGAACTAAGAAACTTTATACAGAACAAAACAGATACTTTATTGCGGCCATAGACCAATGCATAATAAAACATGCATACGTAAACATACATACTTGCAGAAACTCAACGAAGTAAATCACAAAGAAACTTTATACTATTCCTGATGATGTTATGGCTTTGTTAGTTTTCCCCACTGTAGATGCTCTGCTGGCACAACTGGTTTCCGGAACACTTAATGAATAAGAATGGAGATGAGCAGCTGAAAGTACCTGAAGATAAAAGATGTGATTTTCTACTTCGTAAAGTTCACAACTCTTTGTCAGTCATTAGAGCCACAGCTTCTAATTCTATTTTTTCACAAGCTTCTCTTCTAACCCCTGCTAACTTGGAAAAGAGGCACCTTTTAAAGTGGTGATTCTCTTTATTTAGCAGAGGGAGAGTAACTGGCCCTATCCACCCTCAGCACAGTACCTCCAGTGACTGTTGCTGGTGTCTTTTTATGTTTCTTTTTAGATTGTGAGCCCTTTGGGGACAGGGATCCATCTTATTTATTTATTTGTTTGTTTGTTTGTTTGTTTGTTTATTATTTCTCTGTGTAAACTGCCCTGAGCCATTTTTGGAAGGGCAGTATAGAAATCGAATAAATAATATTTATTTATTTATTTATTTATTTATTTATTTATACAGTCAGACAGGTGTTATTGACTGGTTTGTTTTATCCAGACATCGAGTCCTTCCTAAGGACCTGGGATGCCAGAATTTTATTGTCAATGTTGTTGCTGCTGTTATAGATATCGATGCAGAATATAGGCTGTTCCCAGTAAAGCTGCTTTTTGTACTTGGCTGATGGTGATTTCTGTGGCCCCTATGGTGTTGAGGTGCTCTTCAAGGTCTTTTGGAACTGCACCCAGGGCGCCAATTACCACTGGGATTATTTGGGTCTTCTTCTGCCACAGCCTTTCAATTTCAATTTGGAGATCTTTGTATTTGGAGATTTTTTAAAAATTTCTTTTTCTTCTATTCTGCTATCCCTTGGTATTGCTATGTCGATTATTTTGACTTGTTTTTCTTTCTTCTCCACTACAGTTATATGTGGTGTATTGTGTGGCAGATGTTTGTCTGTTTGTAGTTGGAAGTCCCATAATATTTTTACATCTTCATTTTCTACCACTTTTTCAATTTTATGGTCCCACCAATTTTTGGCTACAGGTAGCTTGTATTTTTTGCAGATGTTCCAGTGTATCATCCCTGCTACTTTGTCATGCCTTTGTTTGTAGTCAGTCTGTGCGATCTTTTTACAACAGCTGATTAGGTGGGCCACTGTTTCATCTGCTTCTTTACAAAGGCGGCACTTGCTGTTTGTGGTTGATTTTTCGACTTTTGCTCTTATTGCATTTGTTCTTAGTGCCTGTTCTTGTGCAGCCAGTATTAAACCATCTGTTTCTTTCTTCAAGTTGCCATTCTTAAGCCATTGCCAGGTCTTGGTGATGTCTGATTTTCCACTTATATTGTGCAAATATTGACCATGCAGTGGCTTATTTTTCCATTTTCCTGCTTGGTTCTTGACTTGTTCCTTCTTGTAGGCCTGCTTTTTTCCATTGGTGTTGAATAGTTTCGCGTTATTGACCATTTTAAGTGCATCTTCTTCACTGTCCTTGATATATTCTTCAAGGCCTCTTTTCTCCTCCTCTACTGTTTGATGGACTTGCAGCATTCCTCTTCCACCTGAGCTGCGAGGGAGGTATAGCCTATCGACATCACTGTGGGGGTGCAGAGCATGATTGATGGTCATTATTTTCCTGGTCTTACGATCTAGCGTCTCTAGCTCTGCCTGGGTCCAGTCTGTTATTCCTGCAGTGTATCTGATAACAGGTATAGCCCAGGTGTTTATGGCTTGTATGGTGTTCCCGCCATTGAGTTTGGACTTGAGGATTTTTCTAACTCTCCTGATGTATTCACTTCCCATTTTTCTTTTAACTTCAGTGTGTGCGATGTTATCAGCCTGGAGAATGCCCAAGTATTTGTAAGGTTCTTTCTCTTCCAGGTTCTTGATCTTGCTTCCATTGGGCAGTTCTATTCCTTCTGTTTTTCTTATTTTCCCTCTGTTCATTATTAATGCAGCACACTTGTCTAGTCCAAACTCCATTGCTATATCGCTACTGAATATACGGACAGTGTTTAGCAGTGATTCGATTTCTGACTGGGACTTTCCATACAACTTCAGATCGTCCATGTACAGCAGATGGTTGATTTTAATGGATGTTTTAGATGTTTGGTATCTGAGGCCTGTTTTGTTTAGTATTTGTGAAAGTGGAGTCATGGCGATTACAAACAACAGTGGGGATAGTGAGTCCCCTTGGAAAATGCCTCTTCTAATGCTAACCTGTCCAAGTGTCTCGCCATTGATTGTTAACTGTGTACTCTACATGCTCATTGCTTTTTAAATAAATATCTGAATGTTTTTGCTGACACCAGTTGTTTCTAAACATTTTAGTATCCATGTGTGAGGCAATGAATCGAAGGCTTTCTTGTAGTCAATCCATGCAACACTTAGATTGGTTTTTCTTCTCTTGCAATTTTCTAAAATCATTTTGTCAATCAGCAGCTGGTCTTTTGTGCCTCTGGTGTTCGGGCAATTTCCTTTCTGTTCAACTGGAAGCTGTTAGTTAATAAGTGTTGCATCACTTCATCTGCTATTATTCCAGTTAATAATTTGAACATGGTTGGCAGACAGGTTATCGGTCTATAATTACTTGCAACTGCACCTTTTGCAGGGTCTTTCATGATGAGATGAGTTTTC
The DNA here is from genome assembly GCF_027244095.1 of Hemicordylus capensis. Classification (NCBI taxonomy): domain Eukaryota; kingdom Metazoa; phylum Chordata; class Lepidosauria; order Squamata; family Cordylidae; genus Hemicordylus; species Hemicordylus capensis. The sequence goes on from NC_069658.1 coordinate 385,111,809, forward strand.
CCAGTTGTTAGCCGTTGTTCAATATCACCTCCTTGCAAAATGTGATTGAACTGATTTGATTGAACTGTCACAAGTTGTGTAGCACATCCGCTGCCCTCCTGAGACCCTTTTTTCCTGGTCGGGCATTTCCCATGGTTTAGGATGACCTACTGCAGAAAAAGAAATATTGGTCTTATCTGTGAAGGGTTCTTTTTTGCAGTGTCTGAGTTCATCCTAAAGAATGGGTTGTGTGCCAATGTGGGGGGGGGGGTTGACAGCAACTCCCCCCCATCCCCAATAGCCTCCCCCAGAGTAGGTAGGGCCACTGGTGGCCCAGTTCAGGCCTCTACACATGTGTAGAGACCATTTTAGTAACCTCTTACTCCCCCACCCACTATATGCTTAGGCAAATACCCCTGCCCCTTTATTGGTAAAGGGGAATCCTCACCAGATGCCCCTTTACAAGGAGAGCTCTGAGCTGGCTCAGGTTGAACCAGATTCGGTTCAAACTCAGACCGGCCGATGTCAATCTGGTTCAACCCCAAACCTGTCAAACACCCCTATTTCCCACCCACCACCAGTAGCTAGGACTCTGTCTGATGCATATCTTTTTATTTTCCCTCTCCTTTATTTCTACACTACAGAGAGTTTCTTCACTAGATTGTACACTTTGTCAAAGCAACTCTTTCCCATTTCATACAGTTGAGAGCCATTATTTTATCTGACTTTGCATTGCTGCAAAAGAGCAATTGCTGCCTCTGAATTTGCAAGGTCTGTAATATATTTCCCATTTCCTGATTAGCTTTGATGGCTTAATACTAAAGTTGTACTATACAATCCAAGGTTAGACACTTTAAAAGCAAACTTTTTTTAAAAAAAATTGTCTATATTTTACCTTCTGCATTGCTCTGATGTGCAATTGTTATTACACATGTTTCACTGGCTGTTATATAAACAATACATCCCGTTGTACATTGTTTCAGGGTAATGTGTAACATTTAACAGTGGGAGTCCGATTAATGTTAATTATATCCACATATTAACAGCATTACACAGTCCTCTTTCCTATAGGTACAGACATATGACTGGAGAGGCTTAATTAGATTTCTGTAGTCAAATGCAGTGGCATCATATGACAAAGGGCACATTCTTGAAGGCATGGTTCTTATACTTTACTCTCATAGCCAGTTTCTCTTCCTCATGAGATATTAAAAACCAGCAAAGCCCCTTACTGGATTGATTTGTTGTCAGAAAATGATGTAAAGACGTACTGTAAAAATACTATATTTTTGCTTGCTTCATAGAAGTGTCATTGATGTTATCAGCCCACAGAGACTTTGTGTACTTTCCAATGCAGAGTTTAGAAAGACCTAGTGCAAAGTAAATGGTGGTGGGGTGCAGGGAGACACCTGCACTTACTGTAATAACCCTCTGCAGATCATTTCACAAATATTTAGCTTAGTACTATTTCATATAGCAATGTAATAGCGCTCAAGTCTAACCAGTACATCCCTTATGGAGGACGTGATGCCATCTTGCCTTAGACAGGCAGTTGTCCACCCTTTGCTATAAATAAATAAATTAAATAGCCAGCTAGCCAGTTCCTGGCCAATGTCTAACTTCCCCTTCTTGCACTTAGTTTACTGCTATGTGCTCTACGTGGGGCTGCCCTTGAAGTCCCTTTGGAAATTACTACTGGTGCATAATGCAGCAGTGAGGGCTCTGGCAGTCACCTGGATCACTCACATCACATCACTTCACTACTGCATCTATACTAGCTGACTGTGTATTTCCAAGCACGATCCAAGGTACTGGTTCTTATTTCCAACGCTCAACGGCTTAGGGTTGAGGTATCTGCAGGATCACCTGCTCCCACATAGTTCTGCTCAACCCATAAGATCATATAGAGAGGCTCTCCTGTGCATGCCTTTTGAGACATGGCTGACAGTAACACATGTGCAAGCCTTGTCCACGGTGGTTCCAACTCTCTCTCTGGAACTCCCTGTCCCCTAGAAACTGAAATCCTTTTTGTTTCAGTCAGCCTTCCTTGAGGTTTTATAATTGGTTTTCTGCTGCCTTTCAAGGTTGCACTGGCTATGATTCATTATTTTGTTGTTTTATTGGCATACTTTCCAGTAGGCTTATGAGATCACCCGGCATTCTCTGTGTGTGTCCATATGTCCCCCCGCCCCACCCACCCATCAACTTCACAACGCCTGGACCAATATGAAGCAAATTGGGTACAGCTGTAGGGATACATAGGGATACCTCAACAGTGTAGTTTGTGATGATGTCATCCACCCTGATCCAAGATGGTGGATGTGTGAACTTTCAAGGTGCAAGTGGGCTAACTTGTGAACCGCCTAACCGATTTGAACCAAATTTGCTACAGCTGTAGGGGCACATGGGGAAAACTCAATGGCATAGTTTGTGATGATGTCATCTACCCCAAACAAAGATGGCAGACATGTCAATGTTTGAGGCACAAGTGAGAGAACTTGTTGACTGCTTAGCCGATTTGAACCAAATTAGATACAGTTGTAGTGAGTGACACACAGGGCACACTTCAATGGCATAGTTTGTGATGATGTCATCTACCCCAGACGAAGATGACGGATGTGTGAATGCTTGAGGCACAAGTGGGCTAACTTGTGGACTGCCTAACTGATTTGAACCAAATAGATACAGTTGTAGAGAGTGGCGCACAGGGCATAGCGAGTGGTGCACAGGGCACACTTTAATGGCATAGTTTGTGATGATGTTATCCACCCTGATTCAAGATGGTGGACGTGTAAACTTTTGAGTTGCAAGTGGGCTAACTTATGAAACACGTAACCAATTTGAACCAAATTTGATACAGCTGTAAGGACACAAAGGGACACCTCAACTATGTAGTTTGTGATGATGTCATCCACCCCAATTAAAGATGGAAGACTCATAAACCTTTGAGGTGCAATTGGGCTAACTTGTGAACCACCTAACCAATTTGAACCAAGTTTGCTCCAGGGGTGCCCAAATGGTGTGGTGTGTGATGATGTCATCCACTCCAATTCAAGATGGCAGCTACATGAATATCTGAGGCTCAAGCGGGATAATTTGAGGACTGTCTGACCAATTTGAACCAAATTAGGTACAGTTGCAGTAAGTGACACACAGGGACACTTCAATGGCATAGCCTGTGATGCTGTCATTCACCCTGATTCAAGATGGCAGACATGTAAACTTGCTATAGCTGTAGGGGCACATGGGGAAACCTCAGTGCTATAGTTTGTGATGATGTCAACCACCCCAGTCCAAGATGGTGGATGTGTGAACTTTTTAAGCGCAAATGCACTAACTTGAGGACTGTCTAACTGACTTGGACTAAATTTGGTACAGTTGTAGTGAGTGACACACAGGGACACCTCAATGGTGTAGTTTGTAATGATGTCACCCACTCCGATCCAAGATGGTGGACACGTGAACATTTGAAGTGCAAGAGATCTAGCTTGTAGACCTCAATTTGAACCAAATTTAGTCTAGTTGTAGAGACAGAGAAAGGAAATTTGGCCGATTAGTTCTTACTAATGCAACTTCTTGTATTTTTTAATTGTGACTTTAGTTCAGGGTTTCTCAACATGTGGGTCCCCAGATGTTATTGGACTTCAGTTCCCATAATTCCCAGCCCCAGTGGCCTTTGGTTGGGAATTATGAGAGTTGAAGTCCAATTACATCTGGGGACCCACATGAGAATCCCTGCTTTAGTTTATTATTGTAAGCTGCCATGAGTTCACATTGAAAATTGGCAGGATATAATTTTTGTAAATAGTTTTATCTACTCAGTAAAGCTGTATCTATGAACTCGAGCATGTGATGTGAAATGGGATGTTCAAACGTGAAATATATAAAGGGCCTGTGAAATAGGACAGTGGTTCCACAAAAACTCTGGACACACTACCAAGAATTAAATTATTCCTAATGTTGACAAGTTTCTCCTTCTGATTACTTCAGGTGGGGCTAATATTTTTCCAAAAAATACATCCATGCAAGTTGCTCCAAATTTGGCTACTTCTGGAAATGGTTTGGAAAAGACCTTATTGGTCTATCCATTTTGATCTCCAAGTAGTCATTCCATCTATCCATTTCTATCTGCATGCATCTATTATACCTTCATATCTACTACACATTATCCATTGATTCATCTGCTAATCTTCATCTGCATGTCTTTCATCTGTATTCCTAGGGGCATGCTATACCTATCCATCCTTGTCCAAATATAGTCCATTGATGTCTGAATACAGTTCATGTCCTCAATTTTGAACCTCCCTGCTTTTTAACAATTCATCCAACTACATCCCTTCATACATTCATCATTTTAGGATGAACTCAAATAACTGAGTGGCTGCTAACACATGATAAGCTCATCATGTCCCAGTGTGCATTCTGTTTCCATAATTTATATGATGGGAAGACTCTGTCTGATAGGTGATCTTCAGTGGAGATTTCAAACCAAGTTATAACATGAAAAATGTCATATGAATCTTATTTTTATTTATCTAACCATCCATGCAAGTGTCCAATCTAATTGCATTGTCATTCTAGGACATCTAGGTAAGGTAAATTAAAGTGTGCCATCAAGTTGATTTCGACTCCTGGTGCCCACAGAGCCCTGTGGTTTTATTTTGGTAGAATACAGGCAGGGTTTACCATTGCCTCCTCCTGTGCAGTGTGAGATGATGCCTTTCAGCATCTTCCTATATCGCTGCTGCCCGATATGGTACCAGTGGGGATTCGAACCGTCAACCTTCTGCTTGTTAGTCAAGCATTTCCCTGCTGTGCCATTGTGGCTTAGGACATCTAGGTACCAAGAGGATTTCTCAATTTTTTTAACTGACATTATTTTATCTTCCCAAAACAGAAACCCTGATTTTTTATTATTATTATTTCTTGTTTACACAGTCAGACAGGTGTTATTGACTGGTTTGTTTTATCCAGACATCGAGTCCTTCCCAAGGACCTGGGATGGCTGAATTTTATTGTCAATTGTTATAGATATCGTCGCAGAATATAGGCTGTTCCCAGTAAAGCTGCTTTTTGTAATTGGCTGATGGTGATTTCTGTGGCCCCCTATGGTGTTGAGGTGCTCTTCAAGGTCTTTTGGAACTGCACCCAGGGCGCCAGTGACCACTGGGATTATTTGGGTCTTTTTCTGCCACAGCCTTTCAATTTCAATTTGTAGATCTTTGTATCTGGAGATTTTTTCTATTTCTTTTTCTTCTATTCTGCTATCCCCTGGTATTATTATTTATTTATTTATTATTTATTATTATTAAAATATCTTCAGGCAGCTGGGTATCTTAAGCTCTTCTTAAACAATCAATCCATTGCCCAAACAGATTTCCCAGCTAGTACAGTGTTTGCAGCAAAATCAAAATTTCCCAAAATTTCAAATAACCTCCCTCCCTGCCTCCTTCCCACCCCCACTCTCATATTATTTTCATCATTTAGAAAATAAGCCTTTCCTCTGCAATTAGAGTATATATATTGGGCACAACTGATCCCTCAAGTTGATATACCAGCCACAGAAACAATGTTAAGTATATGACTGACTGACTTACAAGGGTAATATTGCTCTAGAGCCTTGTAATTAGGTACAGTGGTGCTGTTATATCACTGATCCATAAATAATCCTGATTCTATAAATAATCTTTATTATAGTTCTCAGAACACACAAGGTCAGATTAAGGAAAGCTGTAATGTTTGCTTTACCTATTTTACTGAAGAGGCACCATTTCCTATTGGTGGAATTGAATCACAAATGTTTTGTTACAAAAAATGCTGGAATGCAGTGTTATGGACAGGACTATTTATATGCTGATAAGTCAATCAGATATTATTTTTTACCAACCTGACTCTTAGTTTTTTCATCAGTTGACTTTCTGACGTTCTTTCTGTGCAGTATATTAAAGCTATACCCTCCTGCTCCTCCCCCACAATGCACAGTGCTAAGAAATACTGCTTTCAGATAAAGTTTGACAAACTCCAGAACCTACAACTTTCCTATCACTATGGATGGAGTAGCTTCTCCCTCCCTCCTCCCCACTCCAATGTTGTGCTCTAAATGATTTAATGTTTGATTTGGTGATTAAATCATGATGTAATAGGAACACTACCAAAGGTCCCAGAAGATAATTAAACAGGCCTGTTAATACAGAAGAAAGCAAGAAACTATTAGGTAAAGCTTTCTGGTCAAGGAGTATGAATAAATGACACCAAGCCAAGGGAGACCCTAAGAACATCATTCACACACACTTTCTTCATTATGCCTATATCACTGTCGGCCTTTAAGAGAGCCTTAAAAACTTACTTGTTTGGCCTGGTCTTCCAAGGTTTGTAAAATATTTTTTTAAGTATTTTAATTGGTTTTAAATGGTTTTAATTGTTTTTGAATTGTTTTTATATTGTTTTTAGCACTGTGTTTTGAACTGTGTGTTTTTATGTCTTTTAAAAGTTGTTGTATACTGCTCAGAGCCTTTGGATGGGGCGGTTTATAAATGTAATACATAAATAATAATAAATAATGCCTCTCTTATTCTGTAGACACTATGACTAAAGAATGGAACACATGTTGTGTCAGGCAGCTGAGACGTCTATTGTAGTTCAGGAAGGCATATTTTCAAAGACAGTGGTTGCTAAAATGGCATTTTCAGCATGGGAAAAAGCCAGTGACTTGCTCCCAAAGGCTTCCACTGAAACCTATGTGACTATTCCAGAGTAAAGTGTTGGAAGATTGCAATTTAAAAAGCAGGTTTTGACAGTAGAATCTGTACACAACCATTGCTATGACAACTGGCATAATGAATGAAATAACTATAGTGTTGCCTTAGAAATATATATTTTTTGTTGTTCAAAAAGTCCTTCATTCAGGACATTGTAGAACGGGAAAAGGTGCAGAAGCGGACAGCCAAGATGATCAGGGGCCTGGAGCACCTTCCTTATAATGCAAGGCTACAGTGTAGGATGTGCAGAACATTTCAATGCGAAACGGGCTGTTTTGAGTATTTTGAGCTTGAACAGAACACTCTTTAAACAAAGGACATGTTTCAAGCTTGGAGCAGAACCCCATTTCAGTTGAAATGTTTTGATGTTCCAAGTGCCATTTTGGAGGTCTGTATGTCCCTTGCTGATTGGTTTTCTGGTATTGGCTTCTAGTATTGGCTTCTGGTTGGCTTGCGATCTCCTTGCTTCTTGGTTGGCTTTTTATCATACAAATAAAGTGTTGTCATGGGCAACTGTGCCCCCATTGGTGTAGGAAGGGAGGAGGGAGGGGGAACACAAAAGGAGGGAATTTCGAATGTATTCAAAGGAACTGGGAGGCAGAAAGAGCCATTATAGTGTGCTTCTCTTGAAGAAGAGGATGCATCAGGAGAGGAGGAAAAAAGGTTTGATTTTGTGGTTTTCTATTCTCAGCACTGAGTATAATATGCTGTGCTATTGCTACTATAATTATCTGGTTTTGCTAGATCTCACATTGACAAAGGCAGAACTTTGGTGCCTGCCTTCCCTGAGTTTTGGTTTGTTTTTTTCATGAGATAGTGTTCTGGTGAAAAATGAACAGTGGCTGGTTGTGTGTGTGTGAGAGAGAGATATTTCTTGGTAATTGCTGTGATGAGCTCCATGTCTGGCCTTGAGAATAACTTGTACTTCCCTCACTGCTCTAGTCTGCTCGATAGTCTGCATTGCAAAGTGTTGTACTCAGTCAAAAAATGTGTATGAAGTTGCTCTAGTTGAGCTTATGGCTAAGGGTGCTGCTGTGGCAGTTGTTGCAATGCTGGAAAGTCAGGATGGAGTTATAATTGTGTGTGAGAGAGAGCAACTTGTGCCAATGATGTTATTGCAGTGTAGGCACAATGGCTGGCAGTGGATTCTGGGTTAGTGATTCTTTTTTTGCCATTTTTGAACTGTGTTTGAAATTTGTGTTCTTTGTTGGGAGGGACAGATTCCCTTTTACTGTGTTCTTCTGCAGTGTTTTTCAAGGCAATGTTGCAAAATGCATTGCAAAACTTGTGTGCATGCACTCTGTGAGTGCAGCTTGTTCTGGTTGTAGGGAACAATGGGGAAACATGAAACACCCCATTGTTCCCCATGGTTAGCTCCTAGAGTAGGTTGTGTGGTAGGGCAAGATGGGTGCTACTTACCACCCAACCCACAAATGAAATGGGCAAGTGGGCAATTTTAAATAAAATTTTAACCATATAAAATTATATGGGGGATTTTGGAAAAAGGTTAAAAAATTGTTAGAATTCTCTGCCATGGGATGTAGTGATAGTCACTAGCTTGGATGGCTTTAAAAGGGTTAGGCAAGTGGGCAATTTTAAATAAAATTTTAACCATATAAAATTATATGGGGGATTTTGGAAAAAGGTTAAAAAATTGTTAGAATTCTCTGCCATGGGATGTAGTGATAGTCACTAGCTTGGATGGCTTTAAAAGGGGTTTAGACAAATTCATGGAGGACAGGTCTTTCAGTGGCTACTAGTCTGGTGGCTATAGGCCACCTCCAGCCTCAGAGGCAAGATGTCTCTGAATACCAGTTGCAGGGGAGCAACAGCAAGAAAGAGGGCATGCTCTTGCCTTTGGGCTCCCCAGAGGCATCAGGTGGGTCACTGTGGGAAACATGATGCTGGACTAGATAGGCCTTATGCCTATCAATATACAGTTGCATAAAGTAAAATTCAAAGCAAGTTGGGCAACCTCTTCTCAGGTGACATCTTCCAGTGTGATAGCTTTGTTAATCTGTTCAGGGGAAACAGCAAAGAGTCCTTTGTGCTACAACAAATTTGTGGTGCCACAAGACTCCTTGCTGTAGATGAAAACATTTAAGAAACGTTGAGTTACGTCAAAAGAGCATCAGTAAGACAGAGCTGGACAATCCTCAGGTGCGCCAGCTCACCACAGTGCCTGGAAATTCAAGTGTATACCTGAGCCAGCTGATGGACTGACACAACCAGAAGGAGTGGTCAAGCAAATCATGGGTAGTTTGCTCCCTTCTCCTAGTTGTGTGCCTGAGCCACAAGGATGCAACCAGCCCTGAGCCATTTTTGGAATAGCGGTATATAAATCAAACAAACCAGGAGGACAAGTGAGCAAGCAAGATGGTGAGTCTCCCCCATGGAGCTGAGAGCATTGCTGGGGGTGAGTCTGCCCTCCCATGAAGTGGAGGGCATTGCTGGAGGCCAGGGGCAAGTCTGCCTGCCCTGCCCCCTGTGGAATGGATGGCAGTCTGGAACCTAAATGCCAGACTGGCTCCTAGAGCCAAAGAAAATGTGTTGAGGTCTGTAATAAGACTAACAACATTTATCAGGGTGATTTTGTGCATCTCTAGGGTGTGTCACCTAAGATGATATGTGGGACAAATTTGGATGTTTTCCTTCAGGCAAAACATCTGGGGAATTTTTTGAGGGACGCTTAATAAGGTTGTTGAGAGAATAAACATCATAACCATGTACACCGCTCTGGGCCCCTTGCAGGAGGAGCAGGATATAAATGTAATAAATAAATAAATTTCACTGCAACTAGCAAGGATCTGGTTCCAAAGATCCTTAGGATGTCACTAGATTTTGACTACAGTAGAATTTTAAGTGAATTTGAAAGCATCTTGGGATTTCAGTAAGATGAGTGACATTTCTCAGGAGCATTTCACATTTCCTCTGCCACCAGCAGAGAATGAATCTGAGAATGAATTCTGAGAATGAATTCCTTACACTCGGACTTTCTTATGAATCTTCCAAAAAAGTAGTAATTTCTTTTGCAAAAGCCAAGGGAAGAAAAGATACTAGAAAATAAAGATACTGTGAATTCTCTGGGTAGAAATGCATTGCACAAAATGGAGGAGGACTGGGCGGGGGGGGGGAGGTTAATGGAGGAGGACTAGTGAACACTCCCTCAAGTGCCCCTCTCACTAACAGAATGGCATAAGAAAGCTTTAGTATAAATCATCATATTTCTGTTGTTTGCACTCTTGCAGCCTGTTGTGAACAGCCCAAGTCCTCCTGAAGGTTCCATTTTTCAAGGGTGCCCCTTTAGGGCAGTTTTCTTCATCCATCAGGCTCTTGTTAACACACTAGTCCATTCATTTTTTGATGAATTTGTAGTGTGCTGGATGGGAGCCAGAAGCTGAGCTGGGGAAAAAAATATTTATATCTACACACAATCATTCATGTCTACCCAAAATTTGGACCTTCCCTGAATCCACATGGCATTTCAAAACATTTGCAGTACTTTTGACCGATTAGCACTGGCTTTCCTTGGCTCAACCTTTTTGTAAGAAACGTAAGAGGCTGAAAATAGCTGAATGCTTTAATTCAGTGACAGGGAGAGAAGTTCCTTTGCTGACAGTCCTGCCAGTTTATAATTCAAAGATTCTTCTGTAGCACACAGAGCCATGCATTTCCTCTCTCCTTGCAGCGCTGTATGTGGAGTACTGTTTTGCAACAGGCAAGGGGTTTTCTTGACACTTTCTAAATTTCCATGCATAAGCATGATCGTTCCATGCGTCATCCAGCAGCTTAACAAGCTAGGAGGTTCTCCCCCGGCCATAGTAAGGCCCAGAACAGTCCGTAACTGCCAGTTCAAGAGCAGTATTGGCACGAGCAGTGATGTCTTTGGAAATCACACCTTTAGCTTTTATTTATCGTAGCAGTTAAATGCTTCTTTTATGCCCTGAGAAAAGCCCTCAAAGTGGCTTACAAACAGTTAGTGTTGTGTGCTATATAAATAATAAAAGTTGTTGTGTTGTCAAGTCGGTGTCGACTCCTGGCAACCACAGAGCCATGTGGTTGTCTTTGGTAGAATCCAGGAGGAGTTTACCGTTGTCTCCTCCCGCACAGTATAACATGATGCCTTTCAGCATCTTCCTATATTGCTGCTGCCCAATGTCTGGGAAACATACCAGGAGGGATTCGAACCAGCAACCTTTTGCTCCCTAGGCTAGTTACTTCCCCACTGTGCCATTAGGTGGCTTGGTCATAACAACACCAAAAATGTAAAATTAAAACTATCAGTTTCTAAAGACAGCTATACGGAAATACACCAGTCGAGAAACAGTGAAGCAACGTTAAAAACTTGTTTAAAAGGGATCGTAAAGGGACAGATGGGTCTCCCAAAGGCAGGAGTTCCAGAGCCTTGGGGCCACTACCAGGGAGGCACCATCCTGCATCTCCATCTACCAGTCTAATCTCAGAGAGTAGTGCTTGCTTTGGCAGAGTATATACTCATCTCAGGCAGTGGTGGGAGGTGACAAAGAGCCTCTCCCCATGATCTCAGCAGTTGGGTAGATTTATGGAGCAGCAAGAGGTCCTTTAGAGACCCTGAGCCCAAACCAAAGGTAATAACCAGCATTCTATCCCCAATAAAGAGTAAAGCCATTGTAATAGCAACATGCTTTGTGAGTGTGCTTTGTGATAAGTATGAGTGACATAGCCCTAGTTGAAAAGGGAGTCTTTACAGAACCTTTTCCTGCCCTTACTTTGCTTAGTTACAAAATATTTCTTTAAATGCACTTCATCAGTTCAGTCATTCTAGAGTCACTATTCATCTAATCTGCTCTTTATTTATTGATAGAGTCACTTTCTGCCTTGCAATTTTCCCTTCTTTGCTATATTTCTAAAAGCCCTCCTTAATACCTATGGGAGCATTAATTCATATTGCTGCTCTTGTCATCTCCCTGAAAGCATTGCCTGGTTGTGTTCACCCTGGTATAGTTTCTAGATCCACTCCCCCCGCAACATACAGAAATCCTCCTCCCTTCCACCCTTCCTCATTCATATTGCTGTACCATTCTTAGGGATCACTCAGTCATGTGAGAGAAAAGGTTAGGTCTCAGTGTCAATGGTAAAACAAAACAGTAACATACATTATATGCAAGCAATGATTCACACTTATTCTTTTCAGACCTTCAGAATTTTGTATATCTACAAAAATGTACCCATAATGCTCTTATAATACAAACCACATCAAATGCAATATAAATCCACCGTAAGGCTATAAACAAAAAGATTGATATTTTCTATTCTTCAGTTCCTGTAGCTCATACAGCCCAATATTGTGCTAATCAAGTTTCTTATCCCACCTTTGGGAGCAGCAGCAGTAAGGTGAGTTAGCATGAACTCACTATTGATAATGGTCTGCCAAATGTAGCCATTAGGTTACCATAAGGTTATTAATACAGTTAATATGCATGGGTGTATTCTATAAAATTGCTAAGTTGCCTATCGTATTCTGGCAGAAAACAACCACAGCAGCCTGTTGAAAATGATCTGGGTGAGGTGAACCAGAAATATACTTTAACAGGATTGTGTCTTGAGTGTTTTGGTCAGGAGATGAAACAGATGTCCTGTTTTCCCTGTTGCCCCCACAGTGCTTTTCTTACTATGTTTTACTCTGAGGATATGGGATGGGAGCCAAGAAGAAAGGGGACCTTTTAGGCCCCTGGAGAGTTTTCCTGCACAGACCACAATGGAATGAATTGGAGCTCCTCAAGATTGTTCCCAGTCATTTCAGCAGAGCTTGCAAAGGGCCGATTCCCCCACGCTTTTAAAACCAGCACCTCCAAGTTCACAGGCATGCTCACCTTTCTGTCCTGTATGTGCGGTGTTTCTCAAACAACCCAGCAAACCTCTTGGCTCTATTAGAAAAGAATCCATTCCACTGTTTAATTAAAAATTTCCATGCGCTTGTTCTCGGCAGGCTCTGAATGGGAAAATTAAATCCACAGGAACAGTGAAGGGCTTTCATATGGTTTTATATGAGAAGGCATTGCTGCCATTTATAACACATAGAGTCTACTATAACCTACCTGAAAAACAAGGAGGCCGACCCAGATGCATAAAGCAGCTTTCTATCAGCCCAGCTGCAAATTTCCCTTTCAAAGCTGTTGGTACAAAACGTAACACCAAGTCTTACATTAGTCACAGGATCTGTGGTTCACTCTCAAGCAATCATTTATGCTTGCAGATCAGGAGATCCGAAGCATGTTTATTCAAGTCAAGGCCTACGTTCTGATGAATTCACATCACAGTTTGGAGAAGGAGAGTTATGTCAATTTGATACCAGAGCTTTCAACAATGACCACCCATTCAGGACCCTGCCAAATTATAAAGCCCATATTAATTGAAACATGATGACTTTGATGACTCACTTTCCTAGTTCATGCTTTTGGGCACATGCCCAAACGGGCCTGGGACTGATCATGAACTGCTTGCATCTGTCTACACCAAGACAGCTGGAGAGGAAACTGCATTCTCCCATTTGTGATGCCAGTTGTCAAACTGAAGATCATGCCTGTACCTTTAGAAGGTCAAAAACAGCAAGAGAAGATGCAACTGTGAACCTTCTACTCAATTGACTACCACAAGGTAGGTTAGAAGGAATGTTCGTGTCATCTGGGAGACTAAGAAGCCTCCTGACGTAGCTGCTACAGACCCAGGTAGCCCAGATCTGCTACTGGGGCAAAACGCAAGGTAGGAGGGGAAAGGAATCTGTCCTACCTCACTTTCTGCTCCTCTGTAGCACTGGGGTTCTGGAAATGGCTGCCGGGAGTGGCAGTTATAGAGTTCTAAGTGCAGCGTGGACTTGGAAAGAAGTCCTGCTGCATTGGCAAGGGCTGCCTCTCCACTGCCTGCACTGTGCATTGTGGGATGCGGGAGGACTTCCTCCTCCTGATCCCACTTCAGGCATTCACCACCACGCCATTCCTGTGGACATGTGAGCAGCAGAGCACCAAAAGGGTGCTGAACGCATGGAGGAAGCTAGGTAGGATCCTGCCTTCCCCTAAGTGCTTCCTTGTTTAGTTGTGTGAACAACCTCTGAGTTTCCCTCTTTCCTTCCTTCATGGAGGTTCTCATTCTCTTTTCTGTATTACCTTACAGGAGATGAAACACCAACCATTCATTTCTTTCCTCCTACTTGGAATGTCATATATTTTTTTAATAAAAACTCAGCAAGAATAGAGTATATTTATGTTCTAGGATTTCCCCCCCAAGTGTTTAGGCTCTTTCCTCATAATGAATCCCTATAAGGATTCATTACACACCAGACTAAACACCTCAAAAATTCCTAAAATATAAACTGAGTACCCAGTGGCTTGTGGGCTGTGGGCTGTCGGGTAGTTGCCACTAATTACCCACCCCCATCTGCAAAGCAGTGTGGGTCAAAATGAACAGAAGAAATGAAGGTATGTAATGAAGACAACAAAGAATCTAAGCACTTCAAAAATACCTTAAAAAAAAAAAAAACTGAGTACCCCAGTGTACTGTGTGTGTGGGGTGGGGGTGGGGGTAGTTGACACATGGTAGTTGACAGCTGGCACTGTCCAATGATAGTCAAAATTAACAGAAGAAATGAAGACGTATAATGAACCCTAATAGGGATTCATTATGAGGAAAAGTTTTTAGACACCAAAGAATTTAAACATTTCAATATTCCTAAAAATTAAAATGAGTACTCCACTGCCTTGCAGGTGGTGGTAGGGGTGTAGTTGGCAAATGGCAGTTGACAGTTGGCACTGTCCAAAGACAATCAAAATGAAGGTGTGTAATGAATCCTCCTAGGGATTCATTATGAGGAAAAGTTATTATACACCAAATAATCCAAACACTTGAAAAATAATGATTGCACATTTTGCTCCATAACTGCACTTCTACAAGGGCTAGAGCTTAGCTTTTTAAAAAATGAAAGCTGGGGATCTGTTTTAGGGTTAGGATATGGCAACTTCGAATCCCAATTATTTTCTATGGCAGAAATGTTCAAAATCAGTAAAAACTAAAATAAAATCATTTAAAAAATCAACCAAGTGTCTCATTGCCTTTAAATTTGGATGGTAGGTAGAACTCATGGGGACCTACCCACCAGCTAAATTTGGTGCTCCCAGGACCTTGTTAAGTGGTTTGAATTGGTCCAAATCCAAATCGAATCAAAGCAAATACAAATTGAATCTGGGGTGATTTGGGGGGTGGGGGTAGATTTGGATAAAAGACAAATCAGGGGTGATTTGTTTTGGGCACAAATTGAATCAAAAATTGATTTGTGCACATCCCTACTACATGTTGGCAAAGAGGCACCTTTTAATGTGGTGATTCTCTTTATTTAGCAGGGGAAGAGTAACTGGCCCTATCCACCCCCCGCACAGTACTTCCAGTGACTGTTGCTGGTGTCTCTCTTATGTTTCTTTTTAGATTTTGAGCCCTTTGGGGACAGAGATCCATCCTATTTATTTATTATTTCTCTGTGTAAACCACCCTGAGCCATTTTTGGAAGGGCGGTATAGAAATGGAATGAATGAATGAATGAATGTTACATGCAAATATGTGTAACAAATTCCCAGTGGTCACCAGTTTTTCTAAGGACAAGCAGCTTCAGGAGGGGACAACTTGAAATGGCATGAGGATGGAGGGGGCACAGTATTTTCTCTGCTGATGTTCTCCTCCAAATCACCCCAAGAAACTCCCCTCATGGGGCTCCATATGCAAAGTTGTCCTCACCAAGTGGATAATTCTAGAGAATGTCTAGAATTCTAGAGAACGGTGACATGTTCAGAGTGCTGGAGTAAACATCAGCATTTTAGCAGAGATATTTGGAATTTAATGAAGAGATGCAGGAGAGAAAACCAGCAAGCAGTAACTCACTCAAGACGAGCGGAGAATTTTCCCAAAAAGAAAGCTGTGTCCATTATATAGTGTTGTGACACTCATTTGGGAGTTGGGCATGCATTTGCACAGTCAAGGTTCAGGAATTGCCAAGAGTTTGTATTAAACTCTTGACCACATCAGGATTCAGGGCTGGGACAGAATGGACAAGCAGAACATGTAAGGCTAAATAATGTATAGTTAGCATGTGGGTCAGATGAATTTCAACATGTCAAATTTGGGCGGGGGACACTTCAGGCAGAGATTTGATTAAAAAGCTTTGATCATGCATAAAATCCTTAAAGGATTAAAATGTTTCAGGATTTAAAAAATGAATCATATTTTATGCAAGGGATGACAGAGGGACCATATGGAGGGAGCTCCCAGGAAAGAGGAGTCATGCTGCTAGGAGAACACCTGGGACATCCTAAACCTTTCAGGCAAGAGCTGAATTCTTGAGGGTGGTTTTCCATTAACACAGGAGGAGCTCAAGGCCAACAGCCCAATTTATATGATCATTGCACATATTGTGAATGTGCATGGTAGGGATGTGCAAACAGGCTCAAATCCAAACCTGTTAGACATTGAACCGGCTTTACCCCGAACCGAACACCTCCCTAGTTCAGGGGTTCATCAAGCCTTTTTGTAAAAAATAAAAATTTTAAAAATTATCTTTTAAACTTACTCCCTCTGATGACTTCTCCAAGGTGGCAGGTGGAGGGGAGTGTCTGCAGAGGTTCCTCCTCCCCAGCTGACATTCCTCATTTTAAAAAAAATAGGCTGGTCCATTTTGGAGGCTGCTGCACCTGTGCAGTTGGACCCTGTGCTGCTGGGTCATGACCCTGCGCAGGTGGACTCTGTGTGTCTGGGGGGAGGGGGAACCCCCACAGACACCACACCACCACCTTGAAGAAGCCCCCAGAGGGGTAAGCTTAAAAAATAGACCATTAGACCAGGAGGTAAATAGACCAGGGGGTAAGTTTAAATAATAGTCCTGACAAACCCACGCCAAACAGGAGGGGGGGGGGTTGAAGGGGGCACAACAAAACTGATCCAGTTTGGGTCCAGTTCGAACTTGAACCAAACCAGACCAGGTGGTTTTGTGCACACCCCAGTGCATGGTGGAAGGAAGGAATTGCATGAACAAGCCCCATCCTCAAACTGTGCATGCTTACTAAACTGTATATTTCCCATACACGTGCAAAGCCTACACGTGTACAGTTTGTGTGCTCCACCCATTGCTTACACTGATATATGAGCATTGCTCCAAATAAGTCTACTTTGAAATAAGCCATTTCCCAAGGTGCACCTATATTCAAAAGGTGGGCCATGAGTCCCATGATGACCCTGGCAAAATGTATCATGTACCAATGTTACAGAGTAAAGATGGAGACCTGTGTGATACTATAGACAGAGCATGTAGGGGCATTATGGTTCTTTCGGTGGGTTTGAAAAAGTTGCTATTTTTCATCTGAACCTTCCTCAGAGGGCTGTTGTGATGATATATAAGAACTGTAACATGCTTTGTCAATTGAAATGATTCCATTATTTATTTATTTCAACCTTTTCTTTGGTGTTTGCAACCAAGTAACATTTTTCCATTTCTTACTTTTTACTGATTGATTGACTGATGTGTCAACTGAGTTCTAAAACCATACAGAGCCTTAATATAGCTTTATAGAACAGATTGTTGGTTTTATTTTGTGTCTGCTAATGAAAAGAATAATTGCAATCATTTTAGCCAAAAAAAAAAAAAATCCCTTTCTTCCTGTTACTACTTTAATTTACAAATTTGGTATTAATATACATTGCTGATTTTAATTCAATGTCAACTTTTGCTGAAAACGTTTACTCTTTGTATAGCCACTTTCATCTGCAAAGAAGGAAAGTAAATTATCTGTTGTATGAATGAATCACTATATGCCTTCAGACTGCTTGTGCTCCCCTTTGGGGAGCTGTGGATTACATTTACACCCCCTCCCCCCTTTAAAGTTTTTGAATGGCTTAGGAAAGCTTTAGCATAAATGAGAATTATACTCTGGCTCTTGGATGTCAGCTGGAAGAGGTCTATGGAGTGATTTGATGCTGAGGTCAGTTTTGAAATCAGTCCATAAAGGAATTGAGGTGCCATGATGTCTGCAGATGAGCATGAGGTTGTCTGGGCTCCTTTATTATTATTATTATTATTTTACACAGCAAGTACTGCTGTGTGCCTGTGTCTCTACCAGTCAGGATGCTCTGTTATGATTCACTTATGTGCTATCTCTCTTTTGAATGGTCATCCCAGGCTTTATGCCATTCGTGTGTGCTGTGAGGCTCCCTGTGACCCTTTCTAGAATATTCAGTGTATGAATTAAATGCTTGATTGAGGACAGAAAGGCAGAAGCCAACCCCTCATGAGAGACACAGCAAAACTCCACTGGAGAACTCTGTGGGAGAAAACAAACACCAGCCTAATGCAAACAAAGCTCATTCAATCCTAGAAAGAAAAGTGCAAGGCTGAATTGATGCATGTTGCTCAAAAGCCAAACATGGCTTTAAAGTGAGAGAGGCAGCAAGACTGGGCCGTCTACACAGAGACAGGCCTTCTCAGTCGCTACCCCGAGATTGTGGAATGCGCCCCCTGCTGAGATACAATCCTCCCCAACTCTGGCAATTTTCAAAAAACACTTGAAAACCAATCTTTTTGCCCAAGCTTTCTCAGCTTCCTAAATTTTTAGGTTTTAATTTCTGGTTTATTTTTAAATTGTTAAATTGTTTTTAGTTTTTGTATATGTTTTTAACTTGTTTTATGCTATTGTTAACCACCCAGAGACAGAAGTTTGAGGCGGTGTACAAATTTGATAGATAGATAAATAAATAAATTATGGACTTTGCCGTTGCTTCCTTCCTTCTGTGCAACTATTTACATGTACATGCCACTGCTTTCCCATCTTCTTTATCTGTGAAATCTCGAATCCCATTGAGAGATGGCACAACACTGCAGATAATTTATGTCTGAGAGGGAAACCTGCAACATAGTGCAAAGGAAAGCCTGGTGTAGGGTGGGATATTCATTTGAACAGAGGGAGGGGAGGCTTCCTGCCACTGAGCCCTGCGTCTCCTTCCATGGGAAGATATTGGCAGAGCCTGTAATATGGTGGGCCCTAAAGAGCCACCTGAAGCTCTTCTGCCCCCCAAAGAGAACTGCAGCAGTGCAGATACAGCCTGAGCATTGCACTGGCATGCAAGTCCTGGCTGAAGTTTTCTCATCCCATGTTGGTGGCCCGTGGATAATAATGCCCCACTAGATACTGGGATGTTACTGAGCTATGCTGTAAATGCCTAGCCATGTTAGAGTCTAGCCGGTGTCTTGAGTCTAGTCCTGCTATTAGTCTTTCCCAGGCTGCTTTCAACATTACCACATCTTCCCTCATGATAGTGATGTTGGGGTCAGTTAATACAATCAAGAGTTAAAGATTTTCCTGGGTTATGTCTTCCTGGGCCACTTCTAGCTGTAGATAAGAGGGGCTGCATGTCTGAATGCTCCGCTCCCCTGTAAGGAACTTCCTGAACATTGCAAACAGCATGTTACGGAAAAAGAGATGTTGAACACTTCTCCCCTGAATCTGATGTACTAATCTCAAATGTGCAGGAAGTGTTTTTCATGGAGGTGCATTTGAACATCCATCCCTCCACTTGTAGCCTGAAATGTTCCCATCCAGGAAATGCATAAACTGGTCATCATCTTCCTTCACAAGGAACTTCCTTATTGTTTCCATGTTGTATTGACCAAGTTTGAAGTTACTGTTCATATAGCACACAGCATGCCATCCATGGAAGGAGAATGCATGGACATGGTTTCTGCAGCACCTGTTGAAAAGCAGTATATAAATATCTAGTAGTAGTAGCACCAGCACCTAATAACCCATCCCCACTACTTGCAGGGATGGAGGCTGCTGTGTGCGCATTAACTGTGTATCTTTGCTCTTGTGCCACTCCTGCCATTGGAGATAATCACAGGAGCAGTGTAAGAGCAAAGCCACATGGCTTACTGCACACGCAACAGCCCTATCACCGCTAGCAGTAGGTAGAGGCCCTCAGCTGCTGCAGAAACCAACCATGTGCATGCTTCCCCCTTCCTTGGGGGGCACACTGTGCAGTATGGAAGCCGCTGTAGAATGCTTTGAAGAACAATTTAACACCCAGTGGCCAACATGCTGCTCAATCCAACTCTGGTGTTTCCAGCCCACCAGGGCTGCTACACGTGTGAAAGGTAGCCCCAGCAGTGTTGCAGAGATGGGCAGCTGCGCAATGACCTAAAGCAGCCCATGGGCAGTTCAGCTGCATCATGGTACTTGCATGGGAAACAATGGAAGTAAGGCTGCAGACGTGCCTGCACCATGTTTCAGGTTGTTTTACAACTGTGCCCACCGGAGCCTCTGCAACACCACAAAGACTGCCCTTCTCGTGCACAGCAGCCCCAGAGGGTCAGAAACCCCAGTGTTGGATTCCGCAGCATGTCAGCCAGGATTCAGATATTCAGTATATACAGTACAACTTAGTGTGCCTTGTAGTCTGGAGAAAAACTGCCATGTATGCTGTGTGGTGAAATGCTCCATGCCAAGTCATCATCACTATCATATCTGTGAGGACTGTCCAAAAAACAAGATCTTGGACTGAATGCGCGAGTTGGTCCTATTCCTGGGTTTCTTAGATCTTTTGTAGGATCCCGAACACGGAAGAAGATTACAACTAAGGAAGTGGGTAGAAGCTCCCACGCAAAGAGGATTATTCCAAATACCACATATCCAGCATCCCCCAACTGGCATTTCAGATCTGCCTGATCTGAAACATTGTACCAATCATAATCAAAAGACTTTACTGTCTTGTTTTGAGAAAGTGATAAAATGAACAGGTTGTAACAGGCTTTTGATGTATAAAGTAGTATAACAGTCACTTCTATGGTTGTTAACTGACATACAGATGAACCCTTGGATTCCAAGTAAATATTTGCAAAGGACATCTTGGAAATCTTATAAAGACAGATGGAGAATGAGATGGCGAACAACAAAAACAATGTGTCATTAATAGCAACCCTGACCAATACAATAGTATTCCTTTCTGAAGTATCTTTTCTCACGAGCACTGCACAAGTTAAATTCACCAGCAGGAAAAGGAGACTGACAAAGAATGACGCTAGGTAGAAAGGCAACCTGTATTTAAATAGTTCTATCTATCATGGACCTAAACTGTTGGGGCTTTTAAGCACTTCAAAGTCTGATACCTTTTGCCACCAACTTCCACCAGATGTTTGCAATCTTCCTGAAACGATAGCATTTTTAAAAAAAGAGTAGCAATGATAAATAGCTCAATTTTTGCACCAGCAGCTTATATGCATTTGCACAAACTATGAAAATACCGTCACTGCTGTTGGACACCTCTGTAGCACAGGCATTAGATTTACTCACTTATTTCATTCATCTGATCTTGACAAGCTACAAACACACATATAGACAGAAAGACTACATTGATCCCTCATCTCCCTGACAGCAGGAACAGCATATGCCTTGCTCTCTGCAGAATCCAGTTTGTAATGCCAGTGTGAGGTTCTCTTGTGCCTTATCATACTTAGCTTCTTCTTAAGGGGGAGAACTTCTCCCACAGTTTTAGTCACCCGATAAAGCATCCAAACAGAAAATTCCTGTGCAGCTCCAACGGGGTGTTTTGAAACACCCTCATTTAGTACATCCCATCTTATTGGAGTCCTGAGGGATTGAGACCTAAGCATGGAACACAGATCTTCTCCCAAGTGAAAAGTATAAGCATGCATATGTATTCAGTACTTGGTTTGGGCCCCTTTTGCAGCAATTACTGCCTCAATGCGGCGTGGCATGGATGCTATCAGCCTGTGGCACTGATGAGGTGTTATGGAAGACCAGGATGCTTCATTAGCGGCCTTCAGCAATTCTGCATTGTTTGGTCTCATGTCTCTCATCCTTCTCTTGGCAATGCCCCATAGATTCTCTATGGGGTCAGGTCAGGCGAGTTTGCTGGCCAATCAAGCACAGTACACTGTATACTTTTCAGAGGTCCGATATTGTTCTATTCTACAATCCTTGTCTTCTTGGTTCCATGTAATATTCTAATTTTCTGGATTGTGGATTTGGGGTTTTCATGAGCTGTACACCATGATCATCACAATTATAACAAATTAAGGCTTGACTTATCTCGCTTTGCATGTAATGCGTCTGTCTCATATATCAGTTTCACCTTTTAATTTGCATTACTGAAATTAATGGACTTTTGCACGATATTCTAATTTTCCGAGTTTCACCTGTAGATGTATATATACTTGTGTTCCTCTCATTTCTGGTCAAGAAGGTGCAACAGCTACTTGAAGTACTACTAACCATGTCTGAACAGAGAGCACAAAGGGTCAGAAAAAATGCACCCACAGACAGGGATGATTGTCATACTGCTTCATGTCTCTGAAAGACTATACTCTGTAACATATCCATGCATTGCATCATTCTTCTTTGTGATTTATCTTTGTTATCCAAGCAAGGATAAAAAAGGTTGTCTACCAGGTAGGGGTATTTGAACTGATGTTTCAGTTTACTCTGAACTGATATTTCAGTTCACAGACGGGGTCTGTGAAGATGTCATGTTCCTACCTTCCTTGGGATCCTTACTAATCCTTACCAAAGAGTTATTTGAGCAGCAAAGGACTGTAATGGCTGAAGGCCATGGCTTAGAGTGCAAAGGACTTCATCCCAGTATGGCAGACCCCAACTATTAGCCACACAAGTCACAGCAGGCACCAAAAGCAGCTGCTGCAGAACGAACGAAGGCACGCAGGAGAAAAGTAAGAGCTCTGAGAAGACTGTTGGCAAAGAGGCAACAGATGTTCCCTCCCAAGGACAATGGTAAAAGAGTAATTACAGGCAGAGATGGCATCCTGGTGTTTGTGTATGTGCGTGTTTTTTCAAGCACTGGATCTGAAATATTTTGGCATGAGATTCTGTAAGCAATTTCCTCTCAGTGCTTGCTTTATGACAGTCCATTTGCTGTTTGTGAGCAGCAGTTAATAGTCCCTCTGTTCCTGTGGGGGCTGGTATGCTACTCCAGATACACCTTAATAATGGGACCTTGAATGCAGGAGAGAAAGAGGCAGCCAGCATGTTAGTTGTGCTGAAAATGAAAATATGCAAATATGAAAGGTTCATAAATAATGGGCGGAAAGTCTGACAAACCATAAATGAATAGGCATGTGCAGATACAGTGGGTGTGAAGATCCCAGCCTCAGTCCTGTCAGCACTTGGGAAACACAAAGGCTGGCTTGTAACCAGCATTAAAGCCCCTGGTGGCACAGTGGTAAAACTGCTGCCTTCTGTAACCAGAACGTTACAAGTTCGATCCTGACCAGGGGCTCAAGGTTGACTCAGCCTTCCATCCTTCCGAGGTCGGTAAAATGAGTACCCAGAATGTTGGGGGCAATATGCTAAAAATCATTGTAAACCGCTTAGAGAGCTGCGGCTATAGAGCGGTATATAAATGTAAGTGCTATTGCTATTGCTATTAAATGTGCAATCTAGTGGGTAAAATATCAAAATGGAAACTCTAGTCCTCTACAATGTACAGATGTTCTGAAACCAGGTACGATCAATGTGTTGAGGGGACATTGGGAACATGGCGGCAGGGCCCACCCCACTTCATATATCAATTGGATCTGTGTACAGAAAGTTTGCACATGGGCTTTCTCCACACCATCGGTTCCATGCCTTTGGTTCTATCAACATATGGAGGTAGAAACAATTTCGTTCTCTTCCCCATGTTTTGATGGTACCTCAGTTTCAGAATGTCTGCACAGGGTTAATGAGCCTGGGGTGCAAATGGTAAGATCAGCCATGGATTTGCTACACTTTATTATACATCTGAAAAGAACCTCCAGTGACTAATCCAAACTGGTATTCTGTTCCCAAGTGAATAGAAATTCCTGTTTAACCAGTAAACGGTTGAACACAGGGAGCCAGTCATCTGGAGATCTGCCCACATGGTAAGAATTTAACCACACTCACCACTTTCCTGCATTATTGTTAGTAGCAGAGATGTGGGAAAAGGCACCCCGCCATGTGGGCAGACATTACAGGCAACAGCTTCCCCATGTGGCTGTATGTGCACCATGATGTTAGCTTGGGTAAATTCATTGCATAAATTACCAGGGGTGGGGCATGTGCAGAGGCAGACTGAGTTCCTTGAGACAGCCACCCAGTTACTGTTTTTAAAAGGTTTGGTGAGCTAATCTGGATTTTTGTGTTTGTGAATTTTCTGTCCATTCCTTGTGATTTGCATCCAGCCTCTAGCATTTTGAGGAAGTCCTATGGATAATGTGGCATGTCCTGAATATTCTGCTCAACTGCTGATGTTCTATACATTCGCTTGATTTTGTAAGTCAATTATACTATTACCATTTACAACCTCTAATAGAAGAAAACTTCAAAATGCAACTGGGCAAAATGTTTTATTTTAAACTTGCTGCATGGCACCACTATGGAGGGCCCTCTAATTGTAGAACTAGTTGAAGAGATAAACAGCTCTTTTTAGATATCTATCCATACTTCTGTTTACCTTGATCACATTCCCTGCTGTTTCTTCCCCCTTTCTATGGAAGACACTCTGTACCTCTGATTATTTTACTTGCTATACACTGTATTTTTCCAGTATTACTCTACCCTTTCTGAGACAGGATTACCAAATCTGTAGATAGTATGTGAGTTGCGGATAACACCATTTATTTACATACCATTTACCATTCCCCCCTTTATTTAAAAAAAACCTGTTGCAGTACATTGAGCTGCTGCTTTCAGGGAGCTATTGACAACTCCAACACCTCTCTTGTGTGGTAGCCAATTTAGATCTCAACCTTGTGTGAGTATAATTAGGGCTAATAAGTGTGCTGTCAAATGCACACTTTCTTGAAAACAAGTTGTACTGAACTCAGTGGGACTTACTTCCAAGTAAACCTGCACAGAATCGGGTTGTAAGTTATTTTTTCCTAGTATGTGTCACTCAGATGTTCATGGGGCCCTGTATGTTACTCCTAGAAGTGCACAAGGCTTCTGGAAAGCTTATGACCAGCCAGTAGGGGTCTGCAGGGAACCAATTCAGGCAGTTTGGTTCGATTTCAAGCCAGATTCGAACTGGACCACCAGACTGCAAGCTGGTTCAAGTTGAACCAGTCCCTGATTTGTTCTGTGTCAAAATGGTTTGGCAGTTTGAGGGGGCATACTTGTAAATGACAATCCGGTAAGGATTCCCATTTACAAGCTGGGGGGGGGCTGCCTAGCCCTAATAGGGGTGGCAAGAGGGCACCTGTACTCAGAGCTGGCGATGCAGCTCCTCCAAATTCTAGACTGGGTCCGGCACTCCAGCACAGCCCAGCTCCGGTCTCCATGCACATATGTGAGGCTGGAACTTGGTCGCATGGGAGTGCTGGGCCTCGTCTGGAGAATCCAGAGGAGCTGCACTGATGCTGCCACCACACTGTCAGCTCAGAGTACAGGTGCCTTCTCCCCACCCCATTAGGGTTTTTCTTTTAAGTAGGCAGGGCTCCCCCTTTGCTCCACCGGATTCCTCTTTACAAGCATGCCCCCTCAAACTGCCGTACTGGTTCGGCTCAAACTTGGAATGGCACCCCTTTTGGGGGGGGTTCAGTTCGAGTCCAAACCGGTAGAACTGGGGTGGTTCTATTTGAACCAGTTTTGAATAGAACTGCTTCTGCACACCCCTACCAGCCAGAATCATATGGAAGCATGAGTACCAGCCAGAATTACTGTATATGGAAGCACAAATCAGGGACTGGTTCAACTTGAACCAGCTTGCAGTCTGGTGGTCCAGTTCAAATCTGGCTTGAAATTGAACCAAACTGCCTGAATTGGTTCCGTGCAGACCCCTACTGAAACTTTACATAAGATATTTGATGGAAGCATGGCTATCAAGATTTGTATGTTTGCAGCAGCTCAACAAAGAATCACAGTGATTCTGAAAATTCATCTTCCATACGGTGGCAGACACACGTTCATACACTTGGTAACTTAATAAAATTCTGGTTAGTTGAGAACCTACCATTCAATTCTTGTTGGGTTGTGAATCTTGTGATGGCTCTGTGTCCTCTTGTGGACAATTGCATGGGATCCCAATGAGTGACCACTGAACCCAACCATACTGTTTAAACAGGGTTTTGTAGTGCATGTAGAGGAGGCAATTCAGATGATCACCCCCTCACATGAGTAAAGGATGTGCCACGATAGTGTTGGTACATTCTTGAGTTATATCGGGGCAGGCACGTTTGTACCAGTAGCCCTGACATTATCACTTGCAGGGCTAAAGTGGCCATTGTTCATCTGAACCAGCCCACAGAAATATGCAAAGCCACCTTTTCTCACATTGTCTGTGACTCCCAACATAGTTGGAACCCATGCATATTAGAAAGCCATTGGAAATGGAAAAGAGGAGGTGCACTTATCTGTGTTTCCAACACTATTTTCCTGTCCTACAGGAAACATACTCAACCTACTCTGGACCCTTCTTCTTCCTACTCCTACTCCTCTAGTAATATACTCTCTTTCAAAAACCAAAACCGGAAAAGCTGTCAAAGGAATAAGAAAACTGTCTCCTGTCCCCAGAGGGCTCAGTCTACATCAGGGCTGCTCAGCTTTGGCCCTTTTGCAGATGTTGGCCTACAACTCCCATAATCCCTTTCTATTGGCCACAGTGCCTGTGGATTATGGGAGTTGTAGTTCAAAAACAGCTGGGGGGGGAGTTGAACAGGCCTGGTCTAAACAGAAACACAAGCAAGAGCCACTGGGAGGGATTCTACACTGAGATGAATAAGGACAATTGATTTCCCACTATGAAAGATAAAGAGAGCCATCACTTTAAAAGGTCACCCTGTTAGCAGGGTCCAGGGATCCATAGACCACTGCCCATAGACAGAAAATGCAACCTGACCAAAACATGGTGGGACCAAGTTAGTTAGAGTTATGGGGGAGTTTGTCCAGAGACTTGCTGGAAAGGGGGGGGGGGAGATTTCCCACACCTGTTAGTAGATTTAGATGAACATGATCTAGTACTGATGTTCAGGGTATTCTATATCCAGTTTAAAAATGGACACAAACTAAATGAATAAGTAAGTACATTCAAATTCTAGAGCACAAAAATGTATAGCATAATTAAATAGTTTTGTATAGCTTTATTTAATTGGCATTAATTAATTAATTAAATTGTTAAATGTATATACAGCCTTTCATTAAAACATTCCCAAGGTGGTTCACAGAGAAAAAGTAAAACAAGACTATAAAAATACACAATTAAAATATTAAGCCAAAATATAAAAACATGAATCTGACTAAAAAGATTTAAAATACAAGCATAAAATAACCATACAAAATACCATATACAAAGAAGCAGCAGTGGAGACAATCATATAAAAGCCTGGGTAAAAAGCCAAAATTTAACATGCTTTCTAAAAACTGTGATGAAGACTGAGGAGAGAATAGCCACTAGGAGAGCATTCGAGAGTCTAGGGGCAGCAACAGAGAAGGCCCTGTCCTGAGTTCACAACAACTGAGCCACCCTCATTGAGAGCACCCGTAGCAGAGCCCCCTCAGATGACCTCATCAAGGGGGCAGCAACCCTTGGGAGCAGGTGGTCCCTCAAGTATACAGGGCCCAAACAGTTAAGGGCTTTAAAGGTCAACACCAACACCTTGAATTGAACCCAGAAACAAACTGGCAGCCAGTACAGCTCTTTCAAAATGGGTGTGATGTGATCCCAGCGGGCAGCTCCAGATAAAATCCTAGCTGCTGCATTTTGCACTAGCTGCAGTTTCCAAATATTCTTCAAGGGCAGCCCCACGTAGAGCGTGTTACAGCAATTCAGCCGTGGCGTGACTAAGGAATGGGTAACCGTGCCAGAATTTTATATTCTGATTTTATTGTTTCAGATTCTGTATAATTTGGAACACATTTGCAGACTGTCTAGTAAGAAAGAATGAACAGGTTATAGATTTCCTAAAACTGGAAGGTGCCATGGAAAAGGTGAATTCAGAACATCGGATATCCCTAACATGTTTCCAAACTTCTGTCAGCAACCATGAGGGCTAGAAAATGTAAGTTAGTATGAGGCCACCTAATGGCACCATGTTTTCAAGTGGAAACTTGATGTTTCTTTGAAGTTAAATTCTCTGTCAGAATATTTAGGTTGTACAGATATAGATGACTTTGATAATGACCTAACTGTTGTCCCAAGGATAAATAAGTCCACATTGAAAAATGTTTTGCATGCTAAAAGTGGTATAAAATGAATAATGCTAATGTTAATCATTTGAAGGTCACGTGCATGCATTCAGAAAGATTGGTGCAATTGACTTCTTCAGCAGAGGTTCCAAAGAGAGAGGTGTACCACCTTATTTTACAAGATTTGTTGGGTCAGGCTAACAAATGAATCATTTTATGCTGCCCTTGGGTGACTGGTTTTGGCATTTGGCCACCAATTTACTAAGCAAGCTTGACCTCTACTTTCCATCTCATTTCGGATGAAACAGATTTATTCTCAGTTCACCCATGGAGCCACAATTCTATTTATTTGTGAGATTCCTGGCTGGTTGGCCAGAAACCCTGGAGGGGGAGTGTGCCTCCAAGGTTTGCTTTGGATCAGTATGTGTTGCAAAGGATGGATTTGTTGTGTCAAGATTCCTTCGCTCAAGCAACCTCACGGTATGGGACACACAAGAGCTATCTCTGTTTCAAGCAAATGCAAATCCCAGTGAAATGCTGCAGAAACATATCTAATAACTGTGTTAATAAACTCCATGTACTTAATGAAAATAATAAAACAGAAGGAATTGTTTGAACTAACACAGAGCTGGGACCAGACTGAAAGACAGGTAAATATGAATTTTATTAATTAAAACATATGTCCATCTTGAATGGGGGCTTTTATAGCAAGACCGAAAGCCCATATCCAATCTATTCCTATTAATAACTTACCGGTAATATTTTCAGGATCATAAATTCCATTGTATCTGCTCAAAGCTGCATGGCTGTTTTCCTATATGTGTCATTTGAGGGCCAAGCAACACATTATGTTAAGCATGTTATTACCGCTGGTGTGCATTTTAAAATATAGAAATAGGTCCTGTGGAAACCTCAGCCAAGACTGATACCACCTTATGAGGAGAGGAGTCTTTTCACCTTTGTGCCTTCTATGGTCCCAGTCTGATCCGCCTATGGCTGTTATTTGCCTCTTACTGATGCTCATAGGAGCTCTTATCCCAGGCAAAGAGCAGCCATGGGGTTGGATGGCAGTTTGGATTGGGACCACATCGGGGCAAATGGTTAAAGAAGACCCCCTCTCTCCATGTCATCATTTCAATCTGGACTGGGACAGCCATGGGTCTTGTTTAGGGGCGGGGAGCACATTTGTTCTAATTATGCACTAGTTTGGTCCTTAGTTTCACTTTGAAATATCAGTTTTAAGATACAATCTGCATCTTAAAACACAGACCCCACATCCAAGTAAAGTTAGCCACGATTAAGCCCAACAGAAACCAACGGAACAACATAATTGCAGCTAACTTAAGTCCAATTTAATCACAGCTAACTTTAGTTGATGTGGCAGCCATTACTATATCCTGCCCCTAAAAATCCTGTTGGGTGCAGTAGCTCCTCACAAGAGCTGCTCTGCTCAACCCCAACTTCCTCTGTCTCTTACAACTCTTGCAGGAGAGAGTCAGTATGCGCTTCATACTAACTTATAGTTGTGCCAACAAGTCAGTGTCGACTCCTGGCAACCACAGAGCCCTGTGGTTTTCTTTGGTAGAACACAGGAGCGGTTTACCATGGCCATCTCCTGCGCAGTATGAGATTATGCCTTTCAGCATCTTCCTATATCACTGCTGCCCATATGTAGTCTGGGAAACATATCGGGGCGATTTGAACCAACAACCTCTTGCTCCCTAGCCAAGTTACTTCCCCACTGCGCCATTAGGTGGCCTCATACTAACTTACACAAGCAAAAATCAGTCCAGCAACAAACAGAATAGGATCATGGGGAAGCACTGGCAAAGAAGGAGGGAAGAGATGTGAGAAAACTTCAGGGTTATTTGATAGACAAGTTACCTATTGTCATCTAGAGAGAGTGGAAGCTTGCTGTGAAGCTCAGAACTCCTGGGATGAAAGCATTCCATTTCCTCTCAAGCTTTCTCTCGCATCTAGCTCAGCCAGGAATGGGGATATAAAAAGATAGTAATGGCTGCCTCCAACCCACCCAGAGCTCTGGCTATCAACCTTATTCACTGACTATCAACCTTACTCCAGTCAAGGTAAGTAGGATAGGAACAGGTCTGGTTCATACCATCACCAAAATCAGAGTAGAAGCTGGGCTAGCCACATTTGCTTGCATGATCATGTGAACTCACAAAAATATTTCCAGCTCAGGTTGCTCAAAGCAGAATAAGTGAATCCACTTGCTTCTTCTACCAGGACCAAGCAAGCCCTCTCTTAAATGGAAAGAATAGATAGCTGGGGCTACAAGGGCTGCCATCCATGGATGTGACACTCTGCAAAGCACACTCTATGGTCCTGAAGCTGGAGCTGCTTCAGCCTCCTGCTCCTTCTGCCTCCTTTTCCTTTGTGGCCAGTCAGAGGGCAACCAGTTATATCATGAAGCTTTCTAGTCTGCTGGCAGTGCAAAGCATGCTGGGAAGTCATGAAAATGGCGGGCAGTGCTTTCAGCTTCCAGTTTCAACAATGGATGCTGCGCCTAGCTTAATCATGTGTTTCCTGGGTTTGCTGACCCAAACAGATGTTTTGGTTGTGTACTGCAAATGGAGGAGGAGCTCTCCAAGCCACCCCACAAATGGTCACGTGAACAAGCCTGCAGAGTGTGGAAGTGTTGGTTCCTTAAGCTTTCTATTTTGGGACTGGAACTTTATCATACTTTTCTTCTTCTTGTTGTTAAAGCCAGAGATTACTTTGATCTTAAATGGGGCTTCCACTCACTAGGAACAGCATTCCACCCCACTCAGTTGCTGACACAAAAAAGGCCCCTGTGCTACTTTCTCCCATTCACAGAGGTAGAACTGGCAACAATCCATTACATGAATCCACTGCGTTCAGTGGATACAGTAAATTGATGGATACAACAAAGAGAAGTGGCAGCAAGCTTTGGGAGCAAGTGGTCCCTCAGGAATCCAGGGCCCAAACCCTTAACTGGCTTTAAAGGTCAAAACCAGCACCTTGAATTGGACCCAGAAACAGATTGGCAGCCAGTGCAGCTCTTTCAAAATGGGTGTGATGTGATCCCAGCGGGGAGCTCTAGATAAAATCCTAACTGCCACATTTTGCATTAGCTGCAGTTTCTGAATATTCTTCAAGGGCATTCCCACATAGAGCATGTTACAGTAATCCAGCTGTGCCGTGACTAAGGCATGGGTAACTGTGGCCAGATCTGCTCTTTTGAGAAAGGGGTGTAGCTAGCAAATTAGCCGGAGCCGTGCAAAGGCACCCCTGGCCACCGCCTCCACCTGAGCTTACAAAAGGAGAGCCGGGTCCAACAATACCCCCAAGCTCTGTACTTGCTCTTTAAGAGGAGTGCAACCCCATCCAGAGCTGATAGAGTCTCCTCAATCCAATCGGCTCTTCTACTGACCAACATTACCTCCGTCTTGTCCAGATTCAATCTCCATTTATTATCCCACGTCCAACCCATCACGGCTTCCAACTCCCAATTCAGGACATTCACCGCTTCCCTAGGATCAGGTGACAAGGAGAAATAGAGCTGAGTGTCATTTGCATATTGCTGACAACTCTGTCCAAATCCCTGGATGACCTCTCCCAGTTGTTTCATGTAGATGTTAAACAATATGGGTGTGTGTGTATGTTTATTGTGCTTCTAAAATTGTGTGGATGTACAATACATCTTTTATTTTGATAAGACAACTCTCCAAGTATCTACTTTTCCAGACTATAACACTGGATATCTCACATGCCTGTTTGGTTGTGGTGTTTGTGGTATTCAGTGTGGTATTATGTAAGACCCAGTGTTATCCCCATGGATAGCAGTATTGGCCTTGGTCTTTGGAGCTGAAATTGGAAAATCCTGGATCTATCTATACTATTGTGTCATCCCAGTCTCTCTTCTGTAAGATGGGAATAGTGGTGACACACCTCACAGAGTGTATTTATTTATTACAATTGTGTCCTTCCTTCTGCAGAAAATGCAGGGTGGTGTGCATGAGCTTTCCCCATTTTTCTCACAACAGTCTTGTGATGCAGGTTAGGCTAAATTAGCCTAAGCTCATCCAGTTAATTTCATGGATGAGCAAACATCTGAACTTCAGTATCCATAGACCATGTAAAACCATAATGGCTGTCACAGTAGATCCTGGCTGGGGGAAAAGCACATGATGCTTGGCCCCTTCCATGCAGCTGTTGGAATTCATAGACACTCCCTGATGTTGTCTGACTGCACCACAGAGGAGAGAGTCCCATATTGCTAAGTGTACCATTGTGTGTGCAAATAAGGCAAGGTTGTTGAGGAAGCTTGTTGAACATGAAAACTGTGATCCAACTGATATTTATATCTGTACAGGTGGCCTTCCTTATCCATGGTTTCAGCACTTGCAGTTTCACATATCTGCAGTTGGGCAATATAAACCTGACCTTGTTATCTGTGGTACGTGGTTTCATATATCTGCTCTTTTCGGCAGATTCTGTCCTTTCATGGGTGGTGAGGGGAGGAGGAGGAAGATGCTTGGAGGAGGATGGTGGGGTGCCTGGGTCTTCATGTTTAGAGTTTTTTGTGCTTCTAAAAGCCATTTTCAGTAGCATTTGGCAGCCTTGGGTATCCTTAGGGAGCCATTGGGAGCCTTTTTTGAGTCATTCCTGTGGAGCTTCTTGGAACCATTTTCTGGAGCTTCTTGCAGCATTGGCTGCCCTTGTAAGATGCTAGTTATCACTTGGATAAATTTAATTTTGATGAAATTTTATTTTTAATTTAACTATTTTTTAAATTTTGATAAATACAGTACTGTGTTTAATTTAAATTATAATTAAAATTCAATTGAAATTGAAATTGAAATTTGATTTTAATTACCCACTGAAAATTGATTCTCCTCCCACCCCTTGATTCTCACACACTCCTCTGTGTGTGTTTACTTGAAAAGGATTTAATTTTGTGCCGCCTCTGGCCAGCCTACCAACCAGTCAGGCCTAGGGGCTTGTGCTGCTCAGTGCTAGACTTCAACTGTGTGGTGAGGAAACCTCATGCTTATGCATTGCGGGAGGAGCTAGAGAGGAGCTAGAGAGTGGAAGATCTGAGGTGGCCAAGGCACAGTGCTGTGCTCCATGCTTATTTCTGCTTTTACCCTGTCTTTTCAGTGATGTTTTGGTCATTTTCCTGGACTAATCCCCATTATTTGTGGTTTCATTATCCACGGTTTTAGGCTGATCTACTAGTCGGAGCTAAGTGATACACAAAAGTTTCATATCCTCTTTTAGCACAGACACCCATAGGATGTTTCTTTTTGCTAATCAATTGTGGAGACCCCTTTTGCCACTCACTCCATGACACTGGAAGTAAACTCCCAGATCCCACATGCAAGTGAGTCACTTCTGAAGAAGAACAAACGAGAGAAATAGAGACTTCCTTTCACACATGAATAGTTTCTTGTCATCTACTGTAGCACATTCATTTGTCTTGCAGGCCTTGTTTCCTATGCTTATGAAGGTCACATGTCTAAGTGTAAGGGAGGAATGCAAAGTCTGTCTTGGGAAAACGCTGATTTGTGATCCACTGCAGCAGCAGCAGCTTGAGCAATTAATACAATCGTACAACATCGCATCCTATGTGGTGATTACAGACTTCATGCCATTCATCCTCATTACTTAAATCTGAAAATGGTGGGGGTGGTGAGCAGCACCAGAGGATCTACATCAAAATGTGATTCAGGGACCCCAGTGGGTTTCAGTCTCTCTTCTAAAAAAGAGAAGCAATAAAAGAGAAAAACAAAATGTTTCAGGGAAATAAATTCAAAGCACAATGGGGGCTTCTTTTAGGGGAAAGCAGATTTAGGAAGGGACAGTTTGGAACAAACAGCATTAACGGCTTAGGACCGTGTTACCTGGGCGAGTGAGTGCCTTCTTGTGCATGATCCCCACCACACATTAAGATCATCAAGAAAGGTTCATCTCCGTATACCACCAGCTCATCTGGCAGTGACTCGGGAGCGGGCCTTCTCTATCGTCACTCCTGGGCTGTGGAATGCGGTCCCTATAGACATTTGTAGCTTAACATCTTTAAAGGTAAAAGGTGCCATTGAGTTGGCATCGACTCCTGGCGACCACACATCTTTACCAGCCTTTAGAAGAGCCCTTAAGACACACTTTTCCAGCCAAGCTTTTAATAATTTCTGCATGTTTTAAATTTTTAATTGCTGTTCAATTTTGGTAATCTTTGAATGTTTTAAATGTTAATTGTTTAATAATTGGTTTTATTCTGTTTTTATTGTATTTTTTGTAAACTGCCTAGAGCCTTTGGAATCAGGCAGTATATAAATTAAGTAAATAAATAAATAAACTGTTAAAAATTTGAAATAAATAAATAACAAGAGTCTGGCTGGATCAGACCAAGGCTCTTCTCTTGTCCAGATTTCTCTTTCCCACAGGAGTCAACTAGATGCCTCTGGGAAGCCCAGAAACAGGGGATGAGGTCTGTCTCCTCTCCCAATGTTGTTCCCCCTCCAACTGGTATTCAGAGACATACTGCCTCTGATTTAACTTCATGGTAGCATATACTGTATGACTGGTAGCTATTGATAGTTTTGACCTTTGCAAATGTGTCTAAGCCTCTTTTAAAGCCATCTTAGCTGGTGGCCATCATCGCATCTTGTGGCAGCAAGTTCTGTATGTGCTGTAAGCAGAAA
Source organism: Hemicordylus capensis (assembly GCF_027244095.1). NCBI lineage: Eukaryota > Metazoa > Chordata > Lepidosauria > Squamata > Cordylidae > Hemicordylus > Hemicordylus capensis. Next base: position 385,146,417 of record NC_069658.1, read on the forward strand.
TACTTCCTTTTGTCCATCCTGAAGCTCAGTCAATCTCATTGGATAACCCCTGGTTCTAGTGTTGCGAGAGATAGAGAAGTGTGTGTGTGTGTGTATGTGTGTGTGTGTGTGTGTGCGCGCGCACGCAGCCGATCATGCATGTATGTATCAATCCTTCTCTCTGCAGCTTTTCCACTGCAACTCCCTGGAAGCCTCTTTTCCCTCTGATGGAATTTCAGAGGCATGCCATACAAGTTTTTTTGAAGTACTACAAAATGGTCTCCCATCTTGAATTCAGAGAACCACGGTTTTTGCAGCATGATGGAACGACTATTAATTGTTTTCTGACAGTGAGACACCTAAATCAAAGGCCTTACCATAGTTAAGAGTACAACTGTTGTTCCGATTTCCCACATGATTGCAAACATTTCTGTAGAGATGCAGACAGACAGATTATCTCCTTATAATATTTCAGGACCCCCTCTTGTTTCTGGCTGCACAGTGCATAAAGCATAGGCTTGAGAAAGTCTGTATATTAAATCTAAGCTCCACCAGCCATTTTCCTTCTTCTTCCTAGATAATTCTGATGGGGTTGACTGTAATTTAGTGTGTGAATGCTCTGGCAGCTCTTTCCTCCCAGGCCGGCCTAGCTTGGTGCTTTCTGTGGGCTAAGCGATACGAGTGAAATATGGAAGCAGACAGGGAGGAAGTATAGTTAGTATTCATTCATTGCTTATGTTGTACAGGCTGTCAGAACTAATGAAATTTTATGACAGACGGGCAGCGATCAGCTTCCTGGCGTTATTTATCTTTCTCGCTCCTGGCTCCATGCTCCTGATGATTTTTCATTCGTTTCTTTAAAAAAAATGCCAAGATGACAGAGCACAGACTTCACCTATCCATACAAAACTAGCAAATTGTATCAGGGCATAAATATAATTAGCAGTCACCTGATGTGAATAATGAAGGGAAAGTATGAAGAATGTTTTATCTTGTTGAATACTCCAGGAGTATTTTACGAAACAACTCCCCCTCATCCTTCTGTTCCTCAATGACTTTCCAAAAACTTCTGGGATTGTTCCATTGCTGAGGTTTCCTCCCCCCGCCCTCATTTCTCCTCCCAGCATAACAGATGTTTGCAAACACATTATTCAGATTAAGGAATCTGCTGCCTCCCATTTATGCTATTAATTACGAAAAGTGTCACCAAAGGATGGCACATTCATTTGTAATAGCTTTGAAGTAGATGATCCAAATTGATCCAAAGCATATGAGTAAAACTAACTCTAATCTCCACCTATTAATAAAAATAGCCATGGATGGAGGTGTGAGCTGTGAGGACAGAATAAAAGGAATCCATCCTGGAACAACCTGGTGCTGAAGGTTGCTCTTTCTATAGCGCTATGACCTTTTGGTTTTGAACAAATAAATGGAGCTGGCATTCCTCTAGCATATCCAAATGAAAAGCCATGAAATAAAAATTGATGCTGCACTGCAGGAACACAATTTTATTGTCGCATCAATTGACCCACATTGCACTCTGCTATCCAGAATCGCCATTTTTAAGTTTTTGTGTCAGCAGCCCAAGTGAAATTAATGATGGGGCATTTCTTCTCAATTATCAGAGTTACTGTTTCAGTTTCTTAGGACATTAGTACTGTTGACATTTGCCTTATTTTTCACATGATTCAATATATTTTCATTACATGTTTATCTCACCCTTCCACTAACAATTTTAGGGCAGTATACAAGCTTATCTCCCCTCATTTTAGCTTCATAACAACTTTGTGAAGTAATTTAGGCTGAGAGGGAGTGACTGGCCCAGGTTCATCAACTGAGCATAATGGCTGAGAGAGGATTTGAATCTGGGCCTCCCTCGTCCAATGACAACACAGGCTCTCTCTTTTATACATTTCCTGACATTGCATTGGATAATCTGATTTACATCTTCATCCCATTATAAAGTTCAAGAGTGACCTTGCTTAGTTTTATTTTCAACTCAGTATTTTCTAGTGTAATATTTCAGCAGTTGTTCATTTGGTATTCAATAATTCAGTCAGTTAGGTTGTTCATTGCTTCTGTACTTGAAAACCAGTTTCAGTCACATGGTGAAATATCTTATTTGATTGTGTGAATGACTCTCAACTGATGTCAAAGTGATAGACAGACAGAACTTTATTGTACTTACCATAGGACATGGCAGATCAAAGTGACAGAATTACTGGCTGACTGATGCAGTGCAGGATGATACACGCGTAGCATAAGAAAGCAGAAGTGCATTCTATACTAAAGCAAAGTGGCCAATCATGCAGGGTGCACGGCCCTCATAAAGATATTTTTTGGATCACACACAGTGCTTCAAAGGGAAGGGTTTTGGGTTTTGGGTTTTGGTTTTTGTAACATGCCACCTTCCACATCCAAGCAACTGTGCTGTTTTACTCTAGAATGGAGCACCCGCACTCATACTTCCTTTGCTGGATGAGCACTGCATTAGTCAAGATGTTGGCCACTATACTGAACACTAAAATCAAATCATATTTTTTATGGAAAATCAACAAATATGGACCAATATATGCCATTTTAAACAACACACAACCAATGTTTCTTACATATCTGAACCCCATTACTAACAACATTTCAATTCAGTCTGATAGTACATAAAGATAGCAGTGGGAATTCATCTTTTGTATTATTCCCCCCCCCCCGAGTAATTAATACAAAGCTGGACCTCTTCCACCAGTTTGGACCTATGTTAACCTGTGTATTTGGATATCACAGGACCTGTCAGAAAATTTAGCCCTGAATCACATTCATCATCTACTGAAAACATCCCATTGATATCAGTTTGTTGGAGAAATGGGACAATTTATTTGACTTCATTTATTTATTTATTTATTTATTTATTTATTTATTTATTTATTTATTTATTTATTTGGACAGTGGCTAGGGCTTGCAAGAGCCACAAGGAAATGTTCCTGCTAGGGCCACAAGGAAAATTTGCTTTAGGGATGTGTGAACGGCTCAACAGGGTTTGGGTTGAGCCAAACCTGTCCCAGTTTGGCCTGAATTCATGTTAAACCAGGCCCAGTTTGGCTCAAACTGGCTAGGAACATCCTGGTAAAGGGAAATCTGGTAAAGATACTGGTAAAGGGGTCCCCAGAGGACTTAGCTAAAGAGAGTTGAGGTGGGAGGGGAGTTCAATTTTACCTTAAAATTGCTGCTGGTGGCAGCTGCAGCAGTGATGGGGGTGGTTGGGGGTGGCGGCGGGGATTCCTTCCCAGCCCCGCTGGAGCAGGCAGGCCTGGGTTGGGCTTCTGCCCATGCGTGGAGGTCAATAAAATCGCCTCCCCATTTGCACAGAGGCCATTTGCGTGACCATGCAATTGCCATTTTATTGACTGCCACACACATGCAGAAGCCCGAACTGGGCCCGCCTGCTCCAGCAGGGGTGAGGATGGGTCCCTGGAACTGCCCTCACCCACTCCTAGGCTGCCATAGCCACGGCACTGGCAACTTTAAGGTAAAATTTAACTTGCCTCCCACCTCAAATCTCTTTAGCTAAGCCCCGTGGTCCCCTCTTCCCCTCTACTGATAAAGGAATCCTTACCGGATAGCTTTGAACCCCACCTCTCAAACTGGGCTTGGTTTGAACCAAACTGGGCCTGGTTCCAGTGTGCACAAAACCAGACCAGACCTAGCTCATTTGGAGTCCGGTTCAATTTGAGCCAAACCCGGTTTTCCAGTTTTGTGCACACCCCTGAGTATGCTTCCTAAATGTTCTGAAACATAAAATTCTACACAATTCCTGACATTGTGCTAGCACAATCACTTCTGGAAGGACATTATGCTAGCACAAGACTGTGTTAGCACTCTTGTGCTAGCTAGTCACACCAAGTGTGGAGCCTGCACTCCCAAATAGTGTTATGCTATTGCAAGCATGCTTGCTTTTGTGCATTAGTTGCACAACTGTGGCATGCCCTATTGTTTTAATGGGGACATTTGCACAGGAATGCTGTAGAGCAGTTCTGCAAACCACTGTTTCTGTAGTGCAACAAAGCTAACCTTTTGCACTACTGCCAATATGCTCACCCCACTAGTAGTTCATTGCTCTAGATGTAAGTCAATAATGGAAATTAGGGTTGTGCATTTTGGTTTTTTTTTCTGTTTTGTTTTTGGCCCGAATCCGAAACACCCACATTTTGTTCTTTGTTTGAAATCAGCCAATCCGAAACACCCCAATTTTGTTCTTTGTTCAAAATTGCAAAATCCGAATCCGAAACGTTTTGGATTTTAAAAAATGGCCCCTGGGCAAAACTAGTGGGTGGGGGTGGTAGTGCCCAATGGGTGGAAACTACCACCCACATTTCAGAGGAATTGGGCAACGGGCTGATTTTTGGTGAATTTTTGAGATTTAAGGTTTTCCCCATAGGGAAGAATGAAGGTTTCAGCAAAAGTATAGCTTCATGTCAGGAGGAAAGGGGTGGCCCAGAGGAGAGTTGGGTGGGTGGTAGTGCCAAGTGGAGACAAGGAAGCTGCCAGAATTATTTCAAAGGAATTGGGCAGAGGGCTGATTTTTAAAGATTTAATGGAGTTTACGTGTCTTTAAAGTTCTTCCCCATAGGGAATGATGGAACTTTCAGCAGTCACATAACTGCACTGGGGGGGCACCGGGGTGGCCCAGAGCGAGTGGTGGTGTAGAGCACATAGAGTGCCAACCACCCCCATGGGTTGCTAACCCATGGGGTACTGGGTTCTGTTGTTTCTGAGATGTTTTGAGTGCAGATTCTCTGGTAGCATATGACAGTGGATTCATGGTTTGTTGTAGAAAATCTGTTGTAGAAACAAACATTCTTTGTTGTAGAAAATCTTATTCCTGAAAAGGAATAAGGAGGCAATTGGCAGCAGATCAGCCCATGCTTTCGCTGATCAATCTGCAGGCTGGAAGGGCTGGAAATTCAAACAGATGTCAAAACTCAAAATAGAGACTGAAGGAGAAAGACTTTTCGCGATTGCAAAATGGAGTTCCAAAACAGCTGGAACAACAAAACGTTTTGTATCCGAAACAGGGAAGTTTTGTTTTGGCTACAAAATTTTCTGTTTTGAGCATTGGGTGTTTTGTTTTGGCAAAAAAACAGCTGAAATAGCCTGTTTTGTGCACAAAACGTTTTGTATCCAAAACAAAATGCACATCCTTAATGGAAATGAAATTCTGAATCCATGTTTAAGCTATTACTTTTCAAATCTTAAAATGATCACATACCTAGTGGCTAGGGACAGGGACAGCACTCTGGAACATTAAAAAATACACCTATTAACTATCTTTCATACAGTCTAGCTAGACATTATGGGGGCCACAGAATGGTGGAGAGTTGCTATCAGCAGCCCACGTCTCAGCCACATGCTGCTCCCCCAGTAATGTCTACTCAAAGGAACATGTGCAATTACATGATGACTTTCAATGTTTTGCAGCATTTTCCCTGCCAAAGATTTGGTGTGCTGGCAAGGAAATGCTGAACATGTCACATCACACATTTCTTTTACAAAATGACCCGTGGAGGAGACACATGTCCCACACAACAGACCAATAGTATTTCAACAACACAGTTCCCCCCACCACTACCACCAAAAAGCATGCCTTTTAAAAATGCATGCCTCCTTGTTTCAGGTAACTTGAAAAAATCAGACACATGTTGAAAATGAACAGTCTGAATTTGACAACTACATGTGTAGTCACCCTTCAGTCAAATCTGTTCTGTATTAGTGGAATCAAATTCTTGACAATGCTACTACTGCTCCTTGTAAATCATTTAACAAATGCAAAGAATTCAAAAATACACGAGACTGTGAGATTGCCTACTTGCTGCGATTCCTTTTGATACTTTCAAGCTTATATTGCTCATATGATTCAAAGGACCTGGACCGGATCCTATGAAAACATTTCAGTGTAACTGATTACAGGGATCCAAATCTGAACGTGAAGAAAAGACTGCCAATCACTGGCAGAATATTTAAACCAGCACTGGACACATCCTCAGAGATCAGATTTGGCCATAGGCATGGATTGACTCACTCTTTCCTATGCTAATAATTTCATAAAAACCTTAAGCCCAGTGGATTGCCACTCCCCGAATACACTTCTTCTCCTGTATTAAACAATGGGCTCAGTGCTTATCCCTAAGTCAGGAATGAGAAAAGCTGTACAAAAGTGCCCTTTCCACTGACAATGGGCTTTAATGGTAATCCTAAATTCAACACACACATTCCTGCCATTCCATAGCATCCCAGTTAAGGGAGCTATTTTCTGTAGACCCTTCAGTGGGATATAAATTACTGTACCAATTATTCTTAGAGAAAGATATGTCTTAGATTATCACCTCAGAAAAGAACAGAAAAACCTCCAGATTTTTTTTTTTTTTTTTTGCTATTTCCTGAGGTGGGGGTGATTAGAGAGAGGATTTGTTTTGTTTTTAAGAAAGACTAGCTGGTTTTAATTGCTTCTAAGGTCTGCATTGCAATTCCTGGCCCCCAATGTCTACAAGGTTTAATTCTCTAATTGACATTTCATGGAAAGGCTTCACCTTTCCTACTAGTCAGCTTCAGAGTGAATGTTCTCTCATAACATAGACATCTGCCCTCTGGACTAACCTTTCCTGAAGCTGCATCAACAGAGTAATGCTAATAAAAATATCCATCTGTGCTTCAAGATAAACAAAGCATTAATACACCAAACTGTGGCTTAGATTATATTAGAGCCAGCTTTAATGATATTACACATCTGTTAGGGTGTATTTCCCATCCAGGCATGCTCACTCTCTGTCTCTCTCTCTCTTGAGATTTTTATATGAAAAGAAAAAAGGTGGAAATATTTCCCTTGATCAATTTAGCTTCTGATAGAGAAGCAACTGGCCTTCCTTGTAGAATCTCTTCCTCGCCACAACAGTGGATTAGGTCAACAGGATTAAAGTCAGTAACCAAAACATAATCTCATTTTAAATCAAATGTTCATTTTCTATCTATAACCATTCAGAGTTTATTTTAAGGTAGTTTTCTTCGAAACACTGGCTCTGGGTTGAAAAATATTGCAGAACTAAAAACGATACACTTCAAAGTGTGCCTGTAATGTATAATTCTGGATAATAGAAAATAACGATAAGAGTTCTAAACTACCTTACTTTATGGGTAGTCTACACAAACAGCATATTCTGTGGTCAACACATTCCTGGACTATATACTTCAGTCTGAAGATAGGAAATTGTATAATTGTATGGCCTCACACAGGGAAAAACCCTCTCTCCTTGAACTTGTAGATTGGTTCCACACTGGAGTCCTTTATTTCTGGTGCAACATGACTTTTCTGAAATCGGTTGCAAGCGAAATTTAAATAAAGGTTCCACATACATAGCATTTTAATGAAGCCCTGTATTTTTGTTGATACCCTTCTCCATGGCCAAAAGCCTCCTATAATGTTTACTCAGAGGTTAGTCCTTGGGATTTCAATAAAACATTTATTACATGTAGGTTCGGCCAATTGTATTGCTTAGTGTTGATTCTGGCTTGGAGATTAGTGAGTGATTGCCCATTTAACAGCCTAGGATTTCCTTTTGATGTTTTTCAGTTTTCATTTCTTAGTTTGAAATAGTGCTAGTTCACTATACAAAATAAATAAATAATTGATGATTCAGACACCAGTAAATAAATACATAACCCTCATGAAAACAGAAACTGACATTGGGGCAATTAAGAGAGGCTATCCAGAGGGTAATTAATAGGCTCTTGGTCATTAATCCAATCAGGATCAACTGGAAGCAATCAAATGGGCTGAACTTGCAAAAACAAGTTAATTTGTTTTACATCTTTAATTAAAGATGTAAATTGATATGTTGGTGATACAATATGCATAATAACTCTCAACAAAATACCTTTATTACGCAAAAAGAAATTAAAGATGGTATATAAAAAAAGATGTTTTCGTGTAACATGCCATCATCAGTTAAATAAACAGGTGCACACAGATAAAAACCCTCGTCCATTCCCCAGCTTTTAAATTCCATAGACCTGATAACGATCTGTTCCGTGACTGGTGGAGAGATAATGGGGTGGGTGGGAATCAACTGATTCTTCTCTAAGGATAATGAGCGTAATAGCATCAGCCAGTGCCTCCTGAACATTAATGTCTATTCTCAATTTCTCTATAAATAATGCTTCCTTTATTTTCCTTTTTTTTTGCAAATTCCTTTCAATCCCCCAAATAGATGTTTTAGTAGGCACTATTTTGCCTTTGTGCTTTTTTCTCATATGCATATGTTGAGAGTTAAAGATGTAACTAAAGATCACATGCACATTGACGGGATCTGAGCTGTCAGGGATTGGCCAGGAGAGAGATCTTGGGGTTGTGTTGCACAGCTCATTGAAAGTGTTGACTCAGTGTGCAGCAGCAGTTTAAAAAAAGGCAAATTAGGGATTAGGGGGAAATGCTAATATTATAATAGTTACTTTAGTTTTTAATTTAGAATGTAATTTTAATTCTGTCTTGCTTTGCATGTTTTTGTACACTGCCCAGAGTCTTCGGAGTGGGCGGTATATTAGATGTTTCAAATAGATAGATAGATAGATAGATAGATAATGCCCTTATACAAATCTATGGTGCAACCACATTTGAGTTCTGCATACAGTCCTGGTCACTGTATCTTAAGAAAGATATTGTAGAGCTGGAAATGGTGCTAAGAGGGAAACCAAGACGAGCCTGGAGCACCTTCCTTATGAGGCAAGGCTACAGCATCTGGGGCTCATTAGTTTGGAAAAGAGGTGACTAAGGGGAGACACGATTGAGGTGCATAAAATTATGGATGGAGTGGAGAAAGTGGACAGAAATTTTTCTCCCTCTCTCACAACTCTAGAACCAAGGGTCATTCCTTGAAACTGAAGGTCGGGAAATGTAGGCCTGACAAGAGGAAATACTTTTTCACACAGCACATAATTAATCTATGGAATTCTTAATCTATGGAATTCTTTGCCATGGGATGTGGTGATGGCCACTAATTTGGATGGCTTTAAAAGCAGCTTAGACAAATTCATGGAGGACAGGTCTATCAATGGCTACTAGTCTGGTGGTTCTAGGCCACCTCCAGCCTCAGAGGCAAAATGCCTCTCAATACCAGTTGCAGGGGAGCAACAGCAAGAAAGAAGGCATGCCCTCACCTCTTACCTGTGGGCTTTTCCAGAGGCATCTGATGGGCCACTGTGTGAAACAGGATGCTGGAAAAGATAGGTCTTGGACCTGATCCAGCAGGACTACTCTTATGTTCTTATGTTTTGTAAAGATGGACGGTCCATGAAAAGCTTTAACAGAGCTTTGCCTTTCCACACTGGACAGGCTGGTGTTGCAATTGCATTCTGCTACTAAAAATTGTCATACCTGGTCTGAAAAAATATGGGAGGACAACACACAAAACATGGGACTACAACCGTTTGACAACATTGTTGTATAAGATCTCTGTAAAAGGTGAATGAACAAAGAATAGTTTTGGGGGTTTTTTGCAGAAAAAAAAGGCATAGCATGGAAGCAAACATAGAGAACTAGACAACAAAAGAAAGCATTTAGTCTAGTCTTGTCCCTGCTATGCTAATGCTCTGTATGTAAGGATCTTACCAGAGGTGCAGCTAGGTAATTTTAGACTCTGGACTGAATGAGGTAACGCCCCACCTACCCCACCCCCGCTCCAAAATAAGCATCCTCTCCGTGTATATATACGTTTCACCACAAACCCACAGGACTGGACCAGAGTGCAGGACTACACAAGCCCCAAAGCATCAATACATCTTCTTGATCATTCTCCACAAACTTACAGATCTGGGTCAGGATGCATTCCCCACCCCGCCAAAGTCTACATAAGTCCTAATGGGTTCACATAGCTTCTTGACCATTCACAAACTAACTGGGACACAACAAGTGTACCTTGCTCCACAGTTCAAACACAAAACCAGCTTGGACATATAGTGCATTCATAAGGAAAAAATAAAACCACAACACATGCCCCTTGCTTCACAGTTCTCATACAGACCTTTTGGATCACAAACCAACTTGACCACTATGCATCTGTTTAAAAAAATTGTTTATTCAGATGCAACAGGTAGTCCCACTTTCACTAGATGTGAAGTATTCTGTGGATAGAGATAACTCTTTCTGGCAGTTTTACTGCAGTAGGGAAAAATTCATTAAATTTACAGGATTGACCAATTTCCTTGAATTAAAAATACACAGAGTCCTGCTATCTTAGACTACACGTGGGTGTGTCCAGTTTCAGAACTCTAAGCCCAGCCATTCTGGCAACATAAAAGGTTGGGCAAAAGGTGGTGGGTGGTTGGGATGTTGCACTTTTTTAGGAAGGCAAAGGGCAGATTCTTCCACATGGGGGTGGTATGATTGTCTTAGAGGGAGCTTCCATTCCAGACATGTTTGTAAATTTCTGCCATGAAACAAGCCACTTACAGGACTTTGACTTTTCATTTACTTTTATTTATTATCATTTTAAATCAAGATTAACTGATCAATTTCAAAATCAATGCACAGAGTCCTGATAACCTATTTTAAATCTGAGCCTAATTTCAGACCTCTAGGACAAGCTATTCTGGAAATTTAAAAAGGGGGTGGGAGGTTTACCCTCTTTAATTATTATTATTATTTATTTATTTACATTTTATATCCTGCTCTTCCTCCAAGGAGCTCAGAGCAGTGTACTTAAGCAGTGTACTTAAGTTTCTCCTCACAGCAACCCTGTGAAGTAGGTTAGGCTGAGAGAGATGTGACTGGCCCAGAGTCACCCAGCAAGTATCATGGCTGAATGGGGGTTTGAACTTGGGTCTCCCCGATCCTAGTCCAGCACTCTAACCACTACACCTTGCTGGCTCTCCATTGCCTTTAATGCCTTTCTAATTGCTTTTGATGAAGGCAATGGGCAGATTCCTCCACATGGGGCTGGAATCATAGACCAAACTTCAGTTGCAGACGTTTTTGTAATTTTCTGCCATGAAACAAGCCACATATGGCTTTTTTGAAGTTTTTTTTAAAATTCAAAAAAAGAATTAAAAATCAACAAATTGACTGATTTGCTTCAAAATCAATACACCGAGGCTATTCACATGAGCAAGCAAAACCGGGCTAAGGAAGCCCAGCCTGGTTTTGCACACGTGTGTGTACTGTTGGGATTGGGCCCGATCCTGGCAGCACCATGGTGGCAACCCCCCCCCCTTTGGAGCCTCTAAAACAGGGTTAAGGGAACAAGTGCTCCCTTAAACTTAAAAAAAAAATCATCTTTCAGCTGCAGCTGCAAGCAACCGTTGCTAGCAGACTGTGGCACTCGCAAGGAGGGGGCATCACCAAAATGCACCACACACTTGCACGGTGCATTATTGGAACTCTGGGGAGTGGGGTGATGCTGGTCAATGCATCCCAGCACCCCAACCCTTGGAACTACCAGCAGCAGCCAGTGCTTGTGTGGGTGGGTGATCCGCCCACCAAAGAAAGGAAACTGCTCATTTGCAGGTAGGTAAGCTCTTCAGGGCTTCCTCTCCACTAACCCGATTGCCCTTACTCATTGGTCCTGAGAAAGAGCTCAAAGAGTCCTGATAACCCCTCCTACATCTCTGCCAAATTTCAGAGTTCTAGGCCAAGCCATTCCAGAAATATAAAAGGGACCCTCTTTCCTTGGGGAGAATCATGGGGTCTTCTAGGAGAGTGGGCACACAAATCTGGGCCCCCAGATCTGGGCCTAATGGTGCCTCTGGATCTTACATATACTCATACGTGTCTGAAATAGCAGAGCCCAGTAAGAGTTTTATCACTTGATCTGATGTTTGTGTGAATGAGCCTTGCAGATCTTCCATAAGGAAACTTGCACTCTTCCTTTACTCTCTGTCCTATTTTCTAGTGAGGTGGTAACTCTCATACCTTCCAACCTCCTATAATTGTGCATTACACACGTGAGGAAGGGCTGGAGAGAGAGTTCAATGTCCTCCTTATCCTGGACAATACAAGATTTGAACTATGTCTCCAGCCCTACCTAATATGTACAACTTAATAACTACAGAGCAAATCTTACAATCGTACGTTTGTAAAGCTAGTTTTACAATTATATTTTACAGCAGTATAACTGTCGAGCCATTATCATTTCAGAGGGGCAAAGTGGTTGTCACCTTTGGATTTTAAAAATACTGGCCAGCATTCCATGCGGTGGAACATTGGCATTAGGAACCCGCTGGGGTTGCTGCCCAATAGGAAAGGCAGCCCCAGTGTGTTGTGTGTTGTGCAATCCCAGGCAGCCCCAGTGTGTTGTGCAATGAGGCAGCTTCTTGCAGGTAAAACAGCTTCCAAGCAGTCGTGCAGTGCTACTTCCATTGGATTTTAAAACAAAACAAAACATCACGTGGGTCTTTGGGAACCTTCAATAATGTAATATTGGATTCCCCTACTTATAGTGGGACAATTCGGGAATAGTTCTACCAGTTCATCTGCTGTTTCTACCAACCAGGCCTAGGGTTCCCATGGGATAGTAACTTGCGAGCAATTAGAAATTGAGGCAGAATCCTACCTTGAGAAAGGCTCATTCTCGCTGAGGTGCTTCCTGCTGGTCAAAAGGCTATCAAACCTATATTGAACTTGCAAGACTAGATGCCACTTCCACATGGCTCCCCACCATGAAGTGACTGTGCAAAGTTACCTCACAGTGGGGGAAATGGCCTACCCATTGTGGCAGCTTTTTGCTTTTTCGCTGACTAGAAGTTAAGAATGATCCATTCCTCATACTAGACAGCTCAGAAACCTCCGACTTCTGCTTTGCCTGGTGAGTTGTCTCTCCTGTCAAACACTAATTAACCCAAACCAATGCCATTCTCTTGCTAGGCACTCCTTTGAGCACTGATAAGGCGGCAATTGCAGATAAGCCACTCGTACTTGAATATGTTTGGTACACAAAAGGAAGTTCATTACAGCGAGAATTCCATCACAGATGCACCACACTGTATCATTATACAAACTGTGGAACATGATTAATTAAAAGCTCCCGTGCCCAAGCAAAATGGGGGAGATGTCACATTTAATTAGAGAGCCATCCTGTGCTGACTTGAAAAGTTGGAACAAATTGCTGAGCATCAAAGGCATCTCTGGGGGTAGAAGGATTTGCAAAACAGGGTTTGACAGGGCTAGGACACTCATCTTTGTCATGTTTTTGCATGGGAGATACAGAGGCAATGCTGTTGGTCTACTGGGTATATCTCTCCCATGAGCTTTCTGAAGATGATTCATTTATAGAACTATAATAGCAGGGTGGCTTAATCCTTCTAGCCATTAGAATCTGGAGAAGGCCAACATGCCTCCTGTGCAAACTAGTTATCATATTCAACCCCAGCTTGCTTCTTGAGCAGGATTAAACCTATTTCAGATGTGGTCTAACTAGAAAACTCATTCAAATAGGCCATGACAGTTAGAGTAAGGTCTGCACCAAATAAAAATCAGAACCTCTATGAGCTAACATTCCAAACTTGATAATTTTGTGACTCTTGGTTGGAGGTCCTGGTTTAATTTTGAAAAAGGCTACCAATTTTCCCAATATTTGTTCCACACTGGATTTCAGGATTTTCCCAATTTGATTGGGATTGTATGGTCTCTTTATATCTTCACATCCTAAGGATGCAGAGCCAAAGGATTGTGTAAAGAGCTTCACGTCCAAAACTGGATATCTGGCTCCTCCCTTGAGATGCAAATTCACACACCACCTGACAAGCCACTCCTGAAATGCAAAGAACCTTTGAGTGTGGCCTCTGCCTTGTGGGGGAAAGTGGGCAAATCACAAAGTGTACAGAGAAGAACGTTTACAGATTCTGATCAATAAAGAACAGAATGTACATTTTCTTCAATATAGCTGTTTCATTCCTTATGGATTCAGTCTACAGTGATTGTCTTTTTGTTTTGTTTCTTTTGAGCACCTTGTTTAGGCTACTTGAATATTGATGATTGGCAGGAGTGGTACTTGCATGATTTTCTCTTGGCACATAGCATTGATCTCTGGTCTGCTTTCTTTGCCATGTCAACATATCTGAGGACTTCTAGAATTCCCATATCTGTGTTCTTGAGCAGAACAGAGGACCCCAGCTATACTGACTGGGGATTGAGAGCATGTTGTGAGGCCTTCTGCTTGTGGGGGAAATAAAACATATGCCCAGGATTAGGCCAAAGGCTCTAAAGCAGGGCCACACAACTCAAAGACCCCAAGGGGCCAAAACCAGCCACAACATGTTTGGGGGCCAAGGTCAATCTTCAGCACTTTGTTACATTAGGAGTAATTAATATTAATGAAAGCAATTATTAGCTACTTGTGGATATTCCACCCCCCATCCAAGGAGCCACAGTTTTAACCAAAAATAGCAGTCAGAAAACAGGCCCTGTCCCTGCTCAGTCAGTGGGGCACCTGAAGTGCATGCTAGGGATGTGCACAAACCTGTTCAGAGGCCCCTTTATGGGCCTCCAAACAGGTTTGAGAACCGGGCAGTTTGAAGTTCGAAGGTGGAGGAGGGAGTCGCACTTTAAGGGCTGGGGAGAGTGCACTTACCCCTCCCTCTGCTTCCCCCCCGCCGGCACCCGGTATTTCCCAAGTCTGACGGGGCAGCAGCGTACTTCCCTGCTGCCCTGTTTGCTCTTCAGCCAGAAGTGGCCGGAAGCAGCTGGTGCATGTGTGCCCAGCAGTTGTGAGCGCGCACAGGTCATGAACACCAGCATGCACATTGGGTGTGTGCGTGGGCACTTGTAATGTGCTTGCGCCCACTGGTCACACACACACCAGCTACTTCCAGCCACTTCCAGCCAAAGAGCTAACCGGGCAGCAGGGAAGTATGCTGCCACCCCGTCAGATTTGGGAAGTACCGGGCGCCGGCTGGGGAAAAGTGGAGGAAGGGGTAAGTACACCCTCCCCTACCCCTAAAATGCAACTCCTCCCCACCATCGAGTTACTCGGTGTGGTTCTGTGCACATCCCTAGTGCATGCCAGCTCCAAACAAATGTCAAGTCCTCTCCTCTCCCTAAATCGCTGTTGCATTCTGGTTGCAATCCTAGGTATACTTACTTAGAAGTAAGCTTCACTGGGAACACTGTAGAACTATTTCCGAGTAAACATGCATAGCATGGTGCTGTAGGGCAGTTTCAGAGGGCAGAATATGACCCCCTTGAACTGACCCAAAGAGTGGTCCTCTGCCTTTCTGGGGTGCTGTTGCTGTAGGATATTCCTATCTGCAGGCCAGCAAAAGAAGTCCCTACTAGCCAGATCTGCCCTCTGGATGTTGTGCAAGCCTGCTCTAACATCACCTCCCCATGCAACAAAAATGTGCATGGGACTCAAAATCCACCTTCCCGGTTCCCAAATCTGGTGCATGATGCCCTCTCCTGTTCCCTCTTAAGAGCTGGTTTCCACATGCAAGAAAATGAGGCTGTTGCATCTTGAGGTTGTAAAATATGCTGAAATACTCTGGACTGCAGATGGGAGATTCTGGACCTGAATGTTCCTCCCTGTAAAACTATCCCTGCAAACCAAAAACTAGTACTGCAGGAAGAAAAGTCCCATTTCATTGCCTGTTGTGCTGGTTTTCTGCACTCTGAAATGATACAGTGGCAGTACATTCTACTGCCTCGTTTTGCTGCAAGTGTAGAGCCAGCCTAAGAGAAGCCCTGTTGTGACCCAT
Organism: Hemicordylus capensis; assembly: GCF_027244095.1. Taxonomy (NCBI): domain Eukaryota; kingdom Metazoa; phylum Chordata; class Lepidosauria; order Squamata; family Cordylidae; genus Hemicordylus; species Hemicordylus capensis. The sequence goes on from NC_069658.1 coordinate 385,162,122, forward strand.
ACAAGTACTCCGAATGCAAAGTGAAAAGCTGGGATAGCAAAAAGTGACATGGTGGCGTCTTTGGTCTCAAAATAGCCATCTCAAAAATGAAGAATTCCTTTTCTTTCTAGGCTTAAAGATATGCAGTTGGTTTTGGCCAACTCATCATGCCTGTAACCTCAGTGGAAATCCTCCTCTGCAGAGTCCTGCAGTCTTGGCTGAGCAGAGTGACAGCTGTCTGTCTGGGAGGCAGGAAGGTTATGTTTCCTACAGCCTCTTCTCCGGGCAAGTGCAATGACATGAAGCCATGGGGATCAAAGACTTAAGCGGATTGACTGCCTGCAGGCTAAAAACAGCAGCATTGATCCAGGCGAGATCACAAATCATTTTTAGCTGCTACCTTTGGAGAGCATCTAATCTGCCCTCCAGAAAATGATGTGGGGGTATCTGGGCCCCTCAGTCCCTGCAGTCCGCTCAGTGTCATCCTCTGGGGACAAAACAGTGGACTGCATTAAGGGAGTCTACAGTGTGGCTCATGATGAGGCTACTCTGTGCCATTACAGCCCTTGGATGCGAATTGGGAGAGGAGAAAAGGGATTGGCAGAGTCCCTATTGCTGCCTACCTGAATGCTGCTGGTCCAATGGCCTTTTCATTGAGAACATGCTGAAAAACAGCATACGTTAAAATTAGGCTGAAAGAAAACAATCCCCAATCCTGCATGCACACTTGCAAAGGGCATCCATCCAGCGAATGGTCTGGAAGACCTGAGAATTCATCTAGAAATCCAACCCGCATCTACAGTCACTAGATGGCAACATGGTCTTCATAGCCATTTTGATTTTTGTTCGAACTGTTCAGAATTATTGTTTTGATGTATGTATTGCTCTCCAGACAACCTTGACATCTTTGTGTGTGTGAAAGCCAGTATGCATTAGTTAATAACAGCAACAATGCTTGCACAAACAAGACGACAGTATTCAAACACCTCTCCTTTAAGGAGATGACTATTAGTTAGTTATAGTCTTATCCTGTCTCTGCCCCCCTCCCCTAGGGGTTCAGAGCAGTGCACAGGGTTCTTTCTCCCCCACTTAATCTTATACTCACAAGAACCCTGTAAGGCAGGTTAGTCTATGAGATCATGATCATGAGGCAGGTTAGGCTATGAGATCAACAATCACGGAGAAAGGGCTCCATGCTGCAGAGAAGGAAGCCTTAAAATGCTTACCTGTCCCCCCCACAGATGATCCTGGTCTCCTTGCTGGGCAAATGGATCCTTTGCCTAGATGTCTGCTGGCTGCTACTGGCTGCCTGAAGGTTTGGGGGCCGGGATGCCCCCAGAATTCCCATAATGCACCACACAAGTGTGCAGTGCATTATGGGGAGCCTCCCAGTGCTGTCCAGGAGCCCTGCAGTCTCCCAGGGCTGGCAGACAATCAGCAAAACAGGGTGGTGACAGCCAACAACCGGAAGGCTTAAGAAGGGTTTGGATGACTTCATGGAGGAGAGGTCTATCAATGGCTACTAGTCAGAGGGCTGTGGGACACCTCCAGCCTCCAAGGCAGGATGCCTCTGAGTACCAGTTGCAGGGGAGTAACAGCAGGAGACAGGGCATGCCCTCAACTCCTGCCTGTCGCTTCCAGCGGCATCTGGTGGGCCACTGTATGAAACAGGATGCTGGACTAGATGGGCCTTGGGCCTGATCCAGCGGGGCTCTTCTTATGTGCCTCCAGAATCAGGCACAATCCCAGCAGTTCTCATGCATGGGCAAGACCAGGCTTGGCTTCATTAGCCCAGTTTTGCTAGGGCATGAGAACAGCCTCAGTGAGTAACTCAAGGTAGGTCACCAATGAGCTTCATGGCCAAGTGCGGATTTGAACCTGGGTCTCCTAGTCCAACACTTCAATCACTATACCATCACCATATTGATCTCTGGTGATAAAGAGGGGATATGACCATATATAAAATTACTGACAGTTAGGAAGGAAAGTATAGGGGATACATTTTTGGTACTATATTACTAATGCTAGAACCAAAGGTCACCCCACAAGAATTAGTATTCATTTTGATCAGTCATCCAATACTCTTGAACTTCATAACTCAAACTGTTCCTGTGAGTCAGATAACAGTGTGATAAATGTGAGATATGATGGGGTCATTCATAAAATGTATCTCACATCAAGGGTGCTAGTAAAAGCTGTGACGAGTGGGGGAGGTGGTACTGGTTGAAAAGACCATGAAATGCAACATAGTGGGGCTATTCTCACAATCAGCAAAAATCGGCCTAGCCCGATCTTTGCTGATCGTGTAAACCACCGGGCTCGCAGGCGAGCCCGGTGGCTTACAAGCGGATAGGCTGCTTTTGTAGCCCTCCCCAAAGCCCGGGTTTGCACAGCGAGCGGGCTTCCGATCGTGAGTAGCTGTGGCGTGGCTCCACACCATAGCTACTCATGAGTAGACCCCAGGAGGGGAGGCAAAAAGCTGCCTCCCGGCTCCGGGGGTCTCCCCAGTATGCCCTGCACATACTGCTCGTATGCGGGGAGAGCGAGCTTAGCTCGCTCTCCCCACGCACTCTCAAGAACCGGGTCTCACTGATGGTGAGACCCGGCTCAGTGAGTTCTACAAAACTAGATGGGTCAACTTATTAGGAGTAGAGATAATGGAACAAGAGTGAAATAATGAGGTCATTCACACAATCAAACACTGAGCGCTTTCTCATGACCAGTGAGAAAAGGCAATAGGGCTAGCAGGAAGGAAGCCACAAAGAGCTTACCTCCCCGCATACAAGCAGTTCCCTCTCCTTGGCCGGGCGGATCACCCGCCCTGACAAGCATTGCTGATAGCTACAAGGGTTGGGTGCAGGAACGCATTGCCCCGCATCACCCCACATCTCCCCACCCCCATGGAGCTCCACTAATGCACTGCATGAGCATGGATCCTCCATCCCCTCCCCTCCCCGAATCTGCTAGCCATGGCTGTTTGCAGCCACAGCGGACAGATGATCCGAAAAACGAGGTTAAGGGAGCACTTGCTCCCTTAACCTCATTTTAAAGGGAGGCTCCATAGGCGGGTTTGCCACCATGGTGCCACCGGAATCAGACCTGATTCTGGCGGTACACACGATGCGTGCAAAACTGGGCTGGGCTTCCTTAGCCCAGTTTTGCACAGGCATGTAAATTCTATTCATTGTATTCTACCTGGATTTGGGAGCTGTATATGCTCCCAATTTTCAGTAGTGTGGAAGCAAGGTAGGAGGGAAACCTGGGTAGCTTTTCCTCGTACCTTGCTTCCACACAACTGAAAATTGGGAGCACACACAGCTCCCAAACCCAGGTAGAACACAACTTTTGATTGTGTGAATGACCTCAATTTCTTCAGTGGCCAAGCAATGAAAGCATTAATATGAAAGTATTACTATGAAAGAAATTATTCTGAAAGTATTGTTATCAATGGTACATGATAACACCTAAAAACTTAGTAAGGTATACAAGATCTCTGTGAGGTGTTGGAAGTGGAAGTGTTGGAAGTGAGCCAGCGTGGTGTAGTGGTTAGAGTGCTGGACTAGGACCGGGGAGACCCGAGTTCAAATCCCCATTCAGCCATGATACTAGCTGGGTGACTCTGGGCCAGTCACTTCTCTCTCAGCCTAACATACTTCACATGGTTGTTGTGAAAGAGAAACTTAAGTATGTAGTACACCGCTCTGGGCTGCTAGGAGGAAGAGCGGTATATAAACGTAATAATAATAATAATAATTAATAAGTGTGGGGGTTTAAATGCGGACATTCTCCATATGTTACAGAGTTGCTGTTGCCTTATGGTGCAGAAATTTTGGAAGGAGGTATTAGATAATTTAGAAATAATAACAAAAATAATAATTGAGTGGTTCTGTTGAAATGTTTTGTAAATATCCCCTGTAAATTGAAAACTCTAACTTCAGGCCTTTTGACTGCTGCTCATATGATAATTGCAAGACACTGGAAGGACCCTGAATCTCTCTCTGTAACTGAATGGTGGTAAAAGGTTTAGGAGGTGGTTCAAATGATGAAAGTATCAGAATTCATAAGACTGAAAGAAGGAAAACAAATAAGATCATCTTTTTCTAATCAGTAGAGTCCACTTTTGAAATTTTGAAAGATAAAATTTTCTATAGATTTTAATGTTTATACTGAGCCGGTATTATGAATGTGCTAATTTTCATATGGATATGTTTGTTTAGAAAACATGTTCAGAAAATATGCTGTATCAATTTTTTTGGTATTTTGTATTGAGTATTTTTGTATTGGAAAAAATATATTTTATTTAAAAAAAGAAGATTTCATGATGGGTCTCAGAGCACCCTCTTTCTCATCATGTGGATTGGTAATGTATTGCATGAATCGGCTCCTCGTTATGGAGGGATGTGACATGGTATATTTAGGCAATGTTGTTATTAAGGAATGTTTTCTAAAAATTATAATACTGCTGGTATTTAACCCTTGTTAAGCTGTATCATATCACATGGTCTAGAAAAGTGTTGCAAATGTTATAGCCTTAGGTGTGAGATTTACTATTGATTTTGGTTGTGTCCCATGTTAAAGGGATTCTTGTTTAAAGTTCTGCATAATATAAAGGAAATTACAGGTTATATTTTTACCATATAGCCCAAAGCTAATTAGGTGAAAGGTGTGCTGTTAACAAATGATATTTAGTTGATTTTCTTGATTTATCCTCATGTCCCTTTGTTAATAGATTGATTTAAACATATTTGGGATATTATTTTACTTACAAAATTAACTTATTTTAGACTTTCTGAAATAAATGAGAAGGTGGAACTTTGTGTAACAATGGATTTTATATTTGTAAATTATAGGAATATGAATTTTGATGACATTCCTTGCTTTATAGCAATGTGTGTTTAACTGGCAATGAAATATTTAAATAAAAGGGGGAAAATTATTTTAAGCACTTATTTAATACCCTTGAACTTCACACCTTGAACTATTCCTATGAAGCAGATAACAATGTGGTAAATGTGAGATATGATGGGAGTCATTAATAAAATGTATCTCACATCAAGGGTGCTAGCAGAAGCTGTGACAAGCGGGGAGGTGGTATTGGTTGAAAAGTGATGCCATACGGAAAACTGGCTTTCCCAACATAGTCATATAGTTGAGCAATACCATTTTGTAGTGGCATTCACCAATAGGTTCATGTTGGCTAACACCATTCTATGAATGCTTGCTTGCAAGACCTATTTAAATCAGTGAGACATCTGAGGAGACTTCAGTCCTTCCTCTTTTCACATGACCTCCTGTTTGACATATGTAAAATAAACAACGTTATACATTACAGAAATTCAAAAAGTGTGCTGTGCTGTGTGTTTGTATGTGTGTGGTTCCTTTCAGTGTGTGTGGGGAGTCTGAATATATTCCAGTTTCAAACTGAGACAAGGAGAAAAGTGGATAAGCTATAGGGGTTTCAAATAATAACACTTTATAGACAGTCCCAAACCTCGAAATGTGAGGTCTAATGACACTTGTGTTGTGATTGATTCTATCGCAACATGCCGCTTCTTCATTGTTACACACACAGCCAGCTGTAGACATTTCTGCTATCTTCAACAGAGCTATTCTCCATCTACAAAGAGTCCTGGATTGCACTTATTTCCCCAAGACAGAAGGGGCAGATCGACTTTCTGGGCCTGGAACCGAAAGCAGCAGATCAACTTTCAGTGTGATGAAAGGGATTAGGCAGCATTTCCGTGGCTCTGTCTGTAGCCTGGTAGATTGTTTAAAGTTGCAGATTTGAAATGCTAGGTTTCTTCAAAGGATTAATTCATCTTTTGATCCAATGAGCACTCTGACGAATGCTCCTTTCCCTATCACATTCAAACACACGGTCCCCTTTAGAAGTTAATAAACCCATTTGCTGCCAAATAACAGGTTTTTCCAATATTTCTCTATCAGGAGGATGATAAGAGGTTTAATGTCTGGCGTATTTTTCTTCTCCTCTCAAAAGCTAAATCAGGTGTATCTGGCACTGGAAGGTGCAACACTTTCCCTTGTTATATAACCATTCTTTTTGAATCTTCCACAGCAGTTCATGCTGATTCTAACAATTCATTATTGCAGTATAAATATGGATAATACATATCCCTATGTCATTTCTGCACGACATCAGAGATGACAGGGAGGCGCATTTTATTATTTCTAAAAATGTGCATAGTGCTTAGCTTTGGATATATGTAAATCATTTTTTTAAAGCAAATGATTAACACAAATAGAGAATGAAAGGGAAGACTAAAACCTCAAATAGTTAAAACCACAGGAATCTAACTCCTACACAAGTTCATGGACCCATCTAAAAAGATAGGTTATGTGTGTGGTTTCCTGGAAGTCAGCCAGTGAGAACAGTGTCGAGTGACTTGCAAACTGTGAGTTGCAAGCTTGGCCTATCTAAAGATGGATCGTGCCCATAATGTGCTGTGGGGAGATGAAATCTCAAAGAGCTTTCTTTCACATTACATTGGGGAAATATGAGAGTATCCCCCAGAGTGGCACTCTTTCCCAAACGAAGCTGTTATGGAGATGTAATTTCAAAGCTATAATACTACAACATCCATTCCAGAGACACTGCTACCTCAGAAGCCATTTTTTAGATGTTTGCTCTATATCCATTTTCTGGGACAGATGTATGCAGTATACTTACATTACATTTTTTATGACTCTTTAGATATGAGTGTGTCTCCCAAGAGAATTAATTGGTATAGGTAATCAGTCCCCTTTAGAGATTAGACTCAGCATGTTAAGAGCTGAATAAAGTTTAAGTGCATCTTAGAGCCAATTGTCAGTTATCTTGTATACAAGAAATTCTCATATATATGTAGAAAATATTGTAAGAAAGACCACATAACTGTACATATTTTTCTGCTGATACACAGGAGACCTGGTGCAGCTTAATGGCTATGGGACTTGAGTGGTAAACCAAGAAGTCCTCTGTCAAAATCATGGCTCTGCCAGAAACTCACAAAGATGGTCTTCGGCAAGTCATCCTCTCGGGGCCTCGGCTCTCTCCTGCACACTCAATTTGCATTACAAGTTAATCATACCAAACAGTCACAGGCGTGTTGAAAATATTTCTGAGATCATTTAGGTGAAGCAGTAAAGATATTCTAAAGTGAGGAACCATGTATACTTCCTTGAGGGTAGGATAAAGGTGTTGTCTGACATCCTAACTCTTGCCATGATTGCTCATTAAGCCAAGTTGTGCTCGCAGAGGAAAAAAATATGCCACTGGGCAAAGGCCCAGGGATTTTTTAAAATGCTGGTCTTGTGCTCTTGTGTAAACATTCCCTTCAAACATATGAGATGTGCCACAGTTTGAACCCCAGGGTAACACTGGACTAGTCCACTTTGTAACATTATCACTAGTGTAACACCAGCCATAGCACTTGCACTTGAGCATCTAGTGTGACACGAGACTAGTGTAACACTAGTCTGGAACGCAAGCTCCAGACATAGTGCAAGAAGCTCACCCAGGAGCCTTGCGTGAATGCAACGTCCTTCTGCAAGTGCATCATTTACCAAGATGTTGGCCGTTGTAAACAAAGAGTTCTTTTCTGAACGTAAAGCAATGTTTCCTCTTATAATATGGATCCATTCTAACAAGGTAGCAAGCAGGAAACTGCATGTTATATCAAACACATAATTATGTCTCTTGCATGCTTGCTTTCTTTTTTGTTATGTTTCAGCTGTGGGGGCCCAGATCAGATTGGGACCACACTTTCCTGCTGCTACAATCGTGTTCCAGATTTATTTATTTCTGTATTATTTATTTATTTAGTATATTTGTATACCATCCCAAACTTGCTTCTCTGGAGGTTTTTTTTGTTTTTGTTTTTACAACATATTATAATGAAAACAACAAAACATGAACACAGTATAAAACAAATTCACATTGTAATCTAGGTAAAAGCTAGGGTGAACAGATGTGCTTTAAGCATCTTCAAAACTATCAGAGATGGGGAGGTTCTTACTTCACCAGGGAACGTATTCCAAAGCTCTGGGATAGCAGCGGATTGGGCCCATGAGGCTGATATCCTCCTGGGAGGAAAGCTCACGTTGGTTCCAAGGGAAGATATAGCAAAACTGGAACTAATATGGCTACCAGCCAGAAATTAATAAGAACAGGAGCCGTTAAGACTGTAAATTCCGGCATGCGGTGGCGGTGGCGGCTTAGTTACAATGACAAATTAACACAAAAAGGTATTGAAGATATATTGATGTTAGTCCAAAGTGTCAGACACAAACACAGCTGTTGTGTACTGTCTCATCCTGAGGACTTCTAGGTTTGCTTCTTAAAGAGGCAGCTCATAATACACAACAACAGCCCAATCTGATTAGAACTGGGGATTTACAATGGTTTAAGACTGGGAGCAGCGTTCAATGCAAAGAGTAAACTGTTTGTTCTAAAATCCATTGATGTCAATGCTAAGATTTGAGAAAGTGACTGACTTTAGAGATCTTTTACACAAATATAAAACTTTAACCAGCAAGATCAATGTAGAGAAAATGATATGGTCATAGGCAGGGGAAAGACTGTGACTAAGGGCTATTAAACTCGAGAGCCTTCTCACTTTAAATGTTTGGTAACTCTACCCAGCATCCTGGGCTGGCATCTGGATATGGCATCTTCTCCCTCCAGCCAAACTGCGGCTTCCCCAATCTATGGTTCCTAGTTTCCCCCTTTCTTGCTTAATTCTAACATGCACAGTCGTCTCATTTTTCATCCATCATATGTGATGAATCCTGAAGCAGTAATCTCTTTTTGCATGGTTCGTTTCCAGATTCATAGCTATGAAAGTGTTTCAGTCATCTGCAGAAAGATCACAGCCAACCACTTGGAAAAGGATTTTTGAACAGCACTGAAATCACACACCATTTCCATCATTTAAGCGCATCAACATTTACATGAGGAAATTCCAACTGTAAAAAAGATTCTTCAACACATACACACTCACATTCACTTCTTTTTCTCTCTCTTCCTCACTTATAGCTTTGCTGTTCTCACAATGGAAGTTCTCTTGTGTGTTTGAGTAGAGAAACATTATAGAGCAGCAACATGTTGAGGCCTAATTCATGTTGAGACCTATTTTTTTATTATTATTATTATTATTATTATTATTATTATTATTATTATTATTATTATTATTATTATTGTTATTATTAATAATAATAATAATAATAATAATAATAATAATAATAATAATTCAATTTCTAGACCACCCTTCCAAAAATGGCTCAGGGCGGTTTACACAGAGAAATAACAAACAAATACATAAGATGGAACCCTGTCCCCAAAGGGCTCACAATCTAAAAAGAAACATAAGATACACACCAGCAACAGTCACTGGAGGTACTGTGCTGGAGGTGGATTGGGCCAGTTACTCTCCCCCTCCTAAATAAAGAGAATCACCACATTAAAAGGTGCCTCATCAAAAGGTGCCTTTTACCAGAAGATACCTAATAGAGCAGCACTTCCACATTGTAAGTATAGTGGGATGTTCTTTTAGGGCCATTTGAGTCACAGAACTTGTTCAAATTCTATTTTTGGTTAAAATTTAGTTTTAGTTGAAAAGATGAAAAGCTTCATGCTATCCCACAAGTTTAGAGCTTAGATGAAAAGCTTCCTGCTATCCCATCAACTACTTTATCTTTACTTTTGGTGGGGTGCTTTTCTCTGTGTTTGCTTCAAACCGTTGATACTAACTAAATCTTATGATATTGTCCTGTTCCAACTGAAACCCCACAGGATGCTAGGCAAGGTCTGAGGAAGACCAAGCTGGAGCATAGGACAATCAGCAGCAAATAGACAGGTACAGGTATTTAGATTTTAAGTTTGCAGGCAGAACGGCACCTTGTTTTTAGGTGTTGCATCAGTCTTTGCTATGGGATCCTGCTCTGTCAGAAAGGCCTGTGTCCGAGATAGGCAACCTTTGGCACTCCAGTTGCTGTTAAACTACAACTCCCATTGCTCCAGCCACAATTTCCTATGGCTGGGAATGATGGGAGCTGTAGGTCAGCAACAGCCGGAGTGCCAAAGACTGCCTATCCCACTACCTAGGGGGAAGGAGCACTTGTAGTCTTTCTCTCACATGAAAGGTCACAGGTTCCTTAAATAAAATCTGTTACTTGCCCCTCCCTCTCAATATCCTGGGGGTCCCTCTCCAGTCTGCATCAGTCTCCTACCATATTTGCTGTTGTTTTATTGTATAAATGGTTTTATTATTATTATTTGTATTATACTATTTTATTGTATTGTAAGTTGCTTTGAGTATCACTATATATAATATAATAAAGCAGCAAAGTGGTTCAGTACAAGGCAAGAAGACATGTGGAGCATTATGAACATGAACATCCTGTATTTTTTTCAGTCTTCAGTCATAATTTACATTGTCTTTCTGATAACTGTTTATTCACAGATGTGTTCAGCACAAATGAGTTGAGTCTCATAGATACTCTGTTCCAGGCAAGTGTTAATTTACACTGTTGGTACAGTTGTGTCTAAAATCCTGATTTTCAGCTTCTGGAGAAAATAAATTCCATTTAGTGGCTGAAGCTTCTCTTTTTAAAAGGGAATGAGCTGATATGCCCAGTTCTACAGGGACAAAGGAAAACCTGACACAGCTATTCACCATTCAAAGAAATAATAAATACTCTGTTTGAGCTGTGGAAATATACAGAGCGGATAGGCATGGCAGAATAGGGTTGCAAGATTATTTAAGCAGGAGTGTGGCTTCAGGCTAGTGCAGATAGAGCCAACCCATAAACCACACATGATCAAATCTAAACATTTTAAAGAAGGGACTATCCATGTTACAGCGGATGTGCCTCCGAATACCCCACCTTCTTGCACACACAAACCTTTGAGTCCCCGACTGTCATAGCAATTTGGTGCCGAGGAAGAGGCACAGAATGCCTTGCAAATCTCATAATAACATTTGTTTTAAAGAAATGCCAAGGGACAGGTCAAGGGATGGGATGGGGAGACAGACCAATGATGTGTACCTCTTGTAATAAATTTGTGGCTGTGATGATTGCTACTAGCCGGCCAACTCTTTTCTTAAGTAAATTGCTGGTGATTAGACTAATTAGATTAGCCAGAAGATGTTCTGAATTGGGTGTTAATGGCTTTCAAGTGACTTGATAAGGAAAGTCACCAAGGGTCTTGTAGGGTAGTTTTCTCTCCTCCAAAGGAACCCAGAAATTGAGAAGCACTGCACTCTTGAAACTTGTTCTCATTTAGTGGAATGGTGAGTGGACACATAACATTATATTCTTCAGTTTCTTAGAAATCTGAATGGGAACTTTATACTGGAGGATATGAAGAAATGGCTAAGGAAAAGGAAATCAGCTATATGCCAGAACTGAATATTACGTGAATGTAAACATAACAGCTTGGTAGGACTAACCTAAAAATGCTATTTGCTGCAATCATTTGATGTCTTTTATATTTAATATTTGGCTGGGCACATGAATCATCACACTCCATGTGGCCTGGCCAATGATCTTAGATGTATTCTATGGCATGCATTTTCTAAATGGAGTACACAAAATGCTCCCATGTGACTCTGACCAGTTTCACTGCTTGTGCTCTCAGAGGTGTGGAAAGTACACTACTTTTCCCACTCCCATCCACCCTCACTTTTCTCCCCAGGACCTCCTCCCCAAGAGATGCCATTAGGGGTGTGCACGAAATGATTTTTTGTGATTCGATTTGTACCCAAATTGAAACACCCCCGTTTCGATTTGTGTCCAAATCTGACCCATCCAAATCAGCCCAGATTCGATTTGGATCCAAATTTATCCAAATCCGAATCCGAATCGATTTGGATCGTAAAATGGGTCATGGGGTCAAAAGAGTGGGGTGGGGTGGTAGTGCCTAATGGGTGGAGGCTACCACCCCAATTTCCAAAAAAAAAAGTGGGCAAAGGGTTGATTTAAATTTTTTTTTAAGTTTATGTGTCTTTAATATTTTATTTTATTTTTTGCTATTAGCAGTAGCAAATGAGAGTGGATTCATGGTTTCTCATTGAAAATCTCATATGCAACCAGAGAATCTACACTCAGAACACTTCCAAAACAACAGAACCCAGTACACCATGGGTTATCAAGCCATGGGGGTGGTTGGCACCCTATGTTCACTATGCCACCACTCTCTCTAGGCCAACCAAGTGCCCCAGATGTGCAATTCTGGGGCTGCTGAAACCTCCATTCTTCACTATGGGGGAAAAGAGTAAACTTCACTTCAAAAATCAAATAATATTGAGCCCTTTGCCCAATCACTCTGAAACCTAGGTGGTAGCAGGCACCCATTGGGGCACTACCACCCAACCCACTCTTCCCCCTCCAAAATAACATCAACATCACACATCTACAATACCCGCAGAGCTTTGCAAAGAACAAGTTTTGGTCATGCACATTCACATTCCCCCCCCCCCGAAATGCAATTTATCCACACACAAGAGTGTGAAACAACAACAAAAAACACCAGACATAAATTTTTAAATTCAATTGTTGCAACCCCAAAGCCCATGCTCCACTGCTGCAACCCCAAAGCCCATGCTCCACTGCTGTAACCCCAGACCCTGTGCTCCACTGCTGCAACCCCAAAGCCCCACGCTCCCCTGCTGCAACCCCAAAGCCCCACGCTCCCCTGCTGCCACCCCAGACCCCACGCTGTGCTCCCCAACCCAAGACCCCGTGCTGCGCTCCCCAGCCCAAGACCCCGTGCTCCCCTGCTGGCCAATCTGCAGGCTGGAAGGGCCGGAAATTCAAACAGATGTCAAAACTCAAAATGGAGACTGGAGAAAGATTTTTTGTGATTGCAAAATGGAGTTCCAAAACAGCCTAAACAACAAAACGTTTTGTATCCGAAACAGGGACGTTTTGTTTTGGCCACAAAATTTTCTGTTTTAAGCATTGGGTGTTTTGTTTTGGCTACAAAACAGCTGAAACGGCCTGTTTTGTGCACAAAATGTTTTGTATCCGAAACAAAACGCACATCCCTAGATGCCATCCCAGTCAGGCTCCTATGGCTCTGACCTTCCCAGCAGGATTTGGGGGGCTCTCTCCACCCCAACAAGGGGCATGGAGTTCTTCCTTCCTCACCCCATAAGGGCCCACCACTATCCTAGTAGAGTTCCCTCCCTCACCCCCTGGAGACTCATGGTTATTGTGCGGAAAGAACAAACCAGGAGTCCCCAAAGGGTGTTCCTGAGCACAGAGGTGCACCTAGATAATTTTGGAACCTGGACCTAAAGGCTTTTGGAGGCTCCACTCCCCTGCAAATTAAGCTTGGCTGGGCAATCACACCACCAGGAACAGACCAAAGAGGATTGGGGAGGGCAGGGGTTGTGGAGGCCCTGGCCTTCCTTCCTTCCTTCCTTCCTTTATTTATTTAAGATATTTTTATACCACCCAAAACATACACCTCTGGGCGGTTTACAAGATAGAGCTAGGACTCTGCAGCAAATAGATTAAATTAAATAGTTAGTAAGCAAAAAGTACCTACCTACAGAGGAGTTTGCCCACTGTGTCTCAACACAATTGACTTCTCTAGTCTTGCCTCCTTCCAGTTCTGCTAGTGTCTCTGTATTGAGTGTGACTGGATAATTGTGTCAGAAATTACCTGGATTGTAAAAGTTTGGCCAGCTAACTTGACGAGTTCCTGATTCCTAAGGCCTGAAAACAGTCTGTTATCCTGTGTCCACTACTACTGCAGTGTGTCATTGATGCCTGACAAGACCAGGGAGCTGTCCAGCAGGTCAAGGAGTTAGTCTATGGGCAAGCAGGAGAGCTGTCCAGCGAAGCAGTTACACTAAACCAGGAGCTTTAAAGGACGTGGTGTTGCACTAGCAACAGCTAGACAACAACTGGGCTGTTTTATAGCAGGCCCTGCTGCTCTATACTTTCCTGGAGTACCAGCAGGGTTTGAATCAGTGCATGCAGCAGTTCATTATTCCTGCTTCTAAGTAGGACTCAGCAGTGCCAACAAGCCAAATGCTATGAGATCGGAACTTCATCTTCTAGTCTGGGATTCAGTTTTGGATCCACTGCTGAAGGCTGAATTGAGAAGGGTCTGGAGCTGTGTGTACAACCAATCAAGAGGTGTTGTGTCCCTCAATTCTACAAACTCCCTGAGTGGCACAATTTCTAGGATAGTGATCAGGAGGGTCAGCATCCACTTGCTTGCTCCCCTTAATCTCTGTATGATCCCATTGATGGGGTGCTATTGCCCAGATGAGAAACTAGGCAATAACCAGATGAGAAACTGAGTCTTTATTGATTTAGACAGCAAATTTTTACACTACCCCATATGTAAGTCTCTGGAGGTTCACAATCTAAAAATACATTTAAAACATTAACACAATTAAAACAAATTAAAACACAGATAAAAACTCTAAGAACTTGAAAACTATAAATTAAAAGACTGACTACACAGGTATATCTTCAGAACCTTCTTAAAAACATCCAGAGAAGGAGGAGGCTCTAATTCCATTAGGAAGCACACTCCAAAGTCCTAGAGCAACCCTAAAAAAGGCACTGTTTTGAGCTGCCACCAACAGAGCTGGTGGAAACTGCAACTGGATCTGATGGTCTTAATAGGCGGCAGGGTTCATGAAGAAGAAGAAGACATTCTCTTAAATACTTCAGACCCAAGCCATTCAGGGCTTTATAGGTAATAACCAGCACTTTGTATTTTGCCTGGAAAAATAGAGGCAGGCAGTGTAGTTCTTTCAAAATGGGTGTAAAATGACTGGGTAACACCAGAGTCCAACCTGGCTGCTGCATTCTGTATCAGCTGCAGTTTCTGGACTACATACAAAGGCAGCCCAATGTAGAGTGCATTGCAATAGTCAAATCTGGATGTTACCATATGCATCTGTGTCAAGGTCATTTATCTCCAGAAATTGATTTAGCATTCTTATCCATACATATTCTAAAATGTATGTAACAGTGAAGTGTGTGTGCCTCCAATTTTAAGTCAGATAAAAACTCTGCCAGCTACCAGAATACTGGGAAACACTGATGTAGCCTGGCCATCCTGAGTGGAAGGAGTCATGAACATTTTCCCCTAAGACTGGTTGAATTCCAGCCAAGCTCAGTACAAATTTATAACTGGTAAAATATGGAAATATTTTAGGTCTATGCGTGGATTGCTCTAATGAGGTTTCTACTACTAGTAGGCTAGGAGAATGCCACTGATCATATGCAAAGTGAAATAAGGAGGATGGCATGTTTCATTGGACTGACTACATTGATGAGGTATTCAGACTTACAGATGCCTATGCCAGTAGTTTTAAACAATTTTTTTGCAGGGAGCCCCTGAATTCCTTAAAAGCATTTAGGAGTTGTCGAATTAGGAGATCAGTAATGGCAAACAAGCTACTCTGAAAGACAGCCCTCACCACCAACTGTTCCTTGCAATGTACAGATGCAGGGAGCACAGAATGTTTTCAACTGGCCAATTGTGAAGTCCAAAAGGCCTGGCCAATGTCCCATGTGAAATGAGACTGTGCAGAGTCTAGAACATGCCTCACAATTATCTGCAGTGTGGAGGTTCCATAGCAAATTTGCAGGGGTTCCTCAGTAGGCAAGATAATTTGGAAAGTGTCCCCTGAAGGTGAAAAGTATGAAAAACACTGGACTACACCAATAAAAAGAGCTTTGTGAAATAAGATAGCTTACACCCAGTCTCTTGTCAATAGAAGTTGACCCACCACTTTGCTTGGCCTCTTTCTCTCATTTTCAGGGATTAGCTCAGCATTGAAAAACACAAAAGCATAACCACACAATTACATGCACTGTGGCAATCCAACAGTTCACACACGTCTTTGAGCCAGCTATTGTTTCCACTGCTTATATGCAGTACATACCCCCAAAATGTGTTGCAATGCTTAATCAAGGATGGCATGGCTTTCCAGAGCAAACCCTCTCACAATTGTTTTCAATTACACATCCATGCCAAGTTGTACTTGCTGATTTCAGTCAACCAAATTGAAACAATTTGCAGTTGGCCTTTATTGCTGAGCCACCTCTTTTTACTGTTGGCATTCCAGTTTGTTTGAATAAAATGAATCCAAATGTGAGCAGTGATGCAATAAATAAAACAGGCTGAGTTCTGTGGTGTTTCTTAGGCCTAGTTCTCCGGGAAATGATAAATCTGTGTCTGAACTGCACCACTTCAGCCTACAGTTGGGGGCTTATCTCAATGTTGTGAGTGAGATGGGGGCTCATCTCAATCCCAATATTCTCCATTTAAAAAAACAAAAAGCATTCACACAGGAAACTGGCACATCAGGAAGAAGGCTAGGCTAGAACTAGTTTTCTTTGTGCTAAGATCTTCCCACCTCAATGTACTGATTGTTTCAGTCTGAGAGGCAGAGCATCAGCAGCAATTGCCATGAGGCTGTCACCCCAAACAACCTCTTCATGAAGAATGAGCCCCATCCAGCATGTAACATATAGAATCCATTTCAAGTTCTTATCCTGAGACTGCAGGAAGATTCACAATGTGATAGCAGCTCCCTGTAGTAAGTTTTTCTAAGCACTGTGGACCAGGGTCATGAGCTACATTTGGCAGAATCTCCTTTGTAATTTCAAAGTGAGCTCTGGACCTTTCCTTTCTTCTTGATCCAGCTCATCAAGCCCATGACAGGCAGGTGCTGAGGAGGGGGACCCATGAACCATCATTTGTGCTGGCATTGTCACTCACTGGCATTGTCAAGTGACAATGAACTGGGCCATGCTCCACTCTGCACTTGACTCATGGCAAAGGCAGCTTGAATGATAAGCTGCAGGGGAAAATGTGGGAGGAGAAGCTTCCACATCAAGCAACCCATGATGCAGACCACAGCTGACACTAGGTAAGCAACTGGTAGAGGAATGGAATCCCCTTCCCCTTTGCTTTCTCTCTTGGTTATAAATGTAGGTCAAAGAGACAGTAGGCTCTTAAATGCTTAGTGTCCTTTTTATTTTATGTCAAGATTTCTTGACCTTCCTTTGGGAACTGAAGAATGGAGTACCAAATAAATGCATGCATACGTGGGGCAGGTAATAAAACTAAAATAAAAATTTGATAAAAGCCATAGATACAATCATAAATATTCATTAAATGGCTAAAATATGATATCAGAATTAAAATTACCACATACCTGTTTATTTCCAGGCATTAGAAGCAATGACCGAACAGTAACAATAATGCCAAAGATGTATGTTCAAACATTGGTGATTTTTTTTCAGGAGTTTCCTTGATGTGGTCTTTTCTGCTTTTAGTCCTTGGCCCTTGGTCAGTAATGGGTCATATGATACCCTTTCTTACCTTTTCTCCCTGGATGATGGAGAACCATTTTGTCATAAGTTTTGGTAGGTTCCCAGAAAACATGACTCAAGAAAGAACTTCCACACCCCCTTTTAATTTGGCCAAGCTTTCCTCACTTTTCAGGCCCACCTTATACCACCTGCATGACTGGTTCAGTTCCGAACGCTCTATGGCCGCAGTCACACGTAACAGGGACCCACAGGTCCAGTGGGCCTCCCCCCGCCACATATACATTCATACAGTCGGGAGGGGCCTCTCTGTAGTCAGCAAGACTGCAGAGAGGTGGGGGATCTGGCTGCACAGGCTTCCTTCTTTCCTGAAGGACAGCCCACACAGCCAAGAGGATATGGAGCAAAGGAGGAGCTTCCTCCCTTAACTCCAGTTTTAGAGAGGTGAAACAGTGCCAGTGCTTATATGTAATGCTGGCACAGGCAAACAGAGAAAACCCAGAAAGAACTGAAGGTGACAACATGTGGTTTGGGGAGGGAAACTGCAGGTCCTTTTTTGGAGGCGAGGACTCCAATTCCTGGTTCGAATGTTCAGATTTGGGAACCAGAGGTGGAGCAACCTATCAATCCTTAAAGGAAGAATAGTCAGCAGAGACCATATTGGCTAAGCCTCCCAATAGAGACAGTATTGCTGTTGGCAACATGATAATACCAATGTCTGTCAATACCCATTCATTTCTCCTCTGGTGATTGTGAAACATATTTGGAAAACATGTAATTACAACAACCTGAACTGAATTTCTCATAGTATTTTTTCATTAGTTTCAAAGTCTCAGGGTAGTGTTTGTGAAGGGTTAAATAAATGATGAATCTTACTCCAGATTGATTACCAGCTAGACCTAGGGGAATATTATTGGGAACCTCTAAGAATTCTGGAGCAGTTCAGCAATCATACACTAACATATTTGTATGCACACGCAACCTAATGTCTGAATAAGGCTTAGATTAATTTTCAGTCCCAAACATTTATTAGGGATGAATCCCATTGTTTCAAAGTGTGGTTGAAAAATGCCCAGAAGTATAGTAGTGACAGTACAAAATCCTCACTTGGAAAATGTATTAAAAGGGGAGGGGGATATGAACAAGAGTTTCGGTGGAATGACTCACCTTAGCTCAGTCTGTGATCCAGTTGGGTGACTTCAACCCACCAGCTGAAGACTAGTGCAGAGCTCCACACAGGCGCTCTCCCCATAGAGCTATGGAATCTGGAAAGATGTGACGACAACTCAACTTCCTGCATGAAGCAAGAGATTCTATATTCTCAACACCCTAATACAATTGCAGGAGTGAAAAAGGCACACCATGCCCCCGATGCCAAACAAGGAAAGAGAGTTTGTTAAAACAAATTCAGCTAGTTTCAGCAAACACAATGCATTGTAAAAATATGCACGAAGACCACCTGAATACCACACTGTATTGCTTTCACAGCATCTTCAGGGATACAGCTGTTAACTTGGCTAAATCTTCAGGGATCCCCTGCTAATTTGGCAAAGAGGCACCTTTTAACATGGCAATGCTCTTTATTTAGGAGGGGGGGAGTAACTGGCCCTATCCACCCCCAGCACAGTACCTCTAGTGACTGTTGCTGGTGTCTATCTTACGTTTCTTTTTAGATTGTGAGCCCTTTGTGGGGACAGGGATCCGTCTTATTTATTTGTTCTTTCTCTGTGTAAACCGCCCTGAGCCAGTTTTTGGAAGGGCGGTATAGAAATTGAATGAATGAATGAATGAATGAATGAATGAATAAAACTTACTTTTCTATGGCTGACTCCTCGATCACAGCTTCTCCTTCCACCTTTCTTCTCCTCCTATTAGACTTCTTCCCAGATTTGAAGAAGCTAGAGAATGGAAGTGGAGGACATTGGTGGCTTTTAGGATCAGGGCAAGCCATTTTGAAGTTTTGGGAATTTCAGTATAAGTTTTTAATCTTGTAGGCACTGTGGGGCTGAAGAAAGTTTCCTTGAGGCAGTTAGTTGCCTAGCTGATATCCTTTGCACAGGATCATCCAGCACATCTGTGGTCTTCCTGAAGCAGCCTAGAGGGAATCTAGGGAACTCACCCACCTCATCTGCATTTTTTGATGTGGTGCATAACTTCAAACATCCTTCCAGGCTTGCTGGGAGTTCCACCTTGGGATGTCTCAATTTGTCTCTTGGCAGGACATTAAAGGTGACCCGTCCTGCAATTAGGGTGAGCACGGTCTGTAATTTGAGGCAGTTTTGTGTGACAGGATGCCGACTTCTGCTGGAACAACAGAGCCAGGGATTCTTTTTTCTGTCCCAACGCCTTTGGGAAAACGCAATGGTTGCTGATCACGACAAAACACTACACTATTTATTTTTATGAGGGATTGTAAAAGTCATTGCAGCCTGCACGTTACAATATTTTGTAACTACATTTTTATGAAGCTAAAATAGCAGCTTGCTGTTATTACTGAACATAAATTGCTACCACATTTGCTAGCTACTTTTAATGCCAAGCATCTAAACAGCTGCTTCTAAACATGATGAAATTATACTTTACTCTCCTTTGAGAGTAGATAAGAAGCTCTTTGCAAGTTCAAGGACCTGATCCTCAACACGTTTTCTTAGGAGAAAATCTTCCAGGAGTAAATGGCAGTTTCTTCTGAATGAGCATGCACTGTATGGCTGCCCAGATTGCATTTGTGGCGAGTTTATTTATGGGCTTGGTAGGTTGGATGATGGAAACCGCAGGATAAGGGATCCTCCACAATGGGCTTTATTACTAAATAATGCATAATTGTGACTGATGAGGCCCTGACTGAGCATAGTACCTAGGCTCATTATATAGGTTTGAGCACTTGAGCAATAGACACAAGTGAGAGGATTTTTAACAATGCACTCTGAGAAGCCCCACACTTTTTATGCATATGCTCACTTATCCTGCAGTCAGCATTACCATTTCAAAGTTCAAAACAGGTCCTTTATATAACTTAGAATATCATTTATATAAAGTGCTGAAAAGATACTGTTCTTTGCCATTCATCTTTCCTTCATGCCCCCAAAAAACTTTCCTTTTCTCATTTTATAAGAGAATGAGACAGTGTGGGCCCCAAGAAGCTCAGACCTTCTTGGACCTTTGTCTTTCCCCTCTGCATCCCAGAATGGAAACAGAGGTAGGTGGATGCACCCAGGTTTTGTTTTCAGTTAAGCTTAAAATAAAGTTTTAAGACAAATAAGTTTCATTATTTAAAATAAAGTAAATTTATTTTGGAAAGTCATTTTACAGATCCCCCCTTTCCACACCCGTCTCTCTGTTCTCCCTACTTTGCCCATTAAAGTATGTTCCTCAAGAAAGAGTTTCCTGCACTTAGCAGGGGGTTGAACTAGAAGATCTCAAAGGGTCCTTCAAATTCCTGAAAATCTACTATTTTAAGAGAATTTCAATATTGGGGGGGCATTGCTTTGCTTTCCCTCGTAGGGTATAATGGAGGTTTCTGCAGTCCCATAACTCCACTTGAGGGGCACTGGGATGGCCCAGAGCAAGTGGTGGTGTTGTGCACATAGGGTGCCAACCACCCACATGGGTTGCCAACCCATGAAGTACAGGGTTTTGTTGTTCTAGAGGTGTTCTGAGAGTAGATTCTCTAGTAGCATATGAGAGTGGATTCATGGTTTTTCATTAAAAAATATCATTTGGTACCAGAGAATCTAAACTCAACACCTCAGAAACAACAAAGCCCAGTCCCCCAATGGGTTAGCAATCCAGGGGGGTGGTTGGCACCCTCTGTGCACTACACCACTACTCGCTTTGGCCCATCCCAGTGCCCCCCAGGTGGAGTTATGGGGCTGCTGAAACCTCCATTATTCCCTATGGGTAAAAATCTTAAAGACACGTAAACCTCCAGAATTCCTAAGAAATTTAAGAAATTCCTAAGCACCCTTAGCCCACTTTCCACTGATCGTAAGAATAGCTTCATTGTGTGATGGTTTGCACAATCCAAGTCTCCTTTCTTTTGGTATGGGTATATAGACTGACCTCTTCCAATCCATTGGCCACTGTGTCATTCTCCAAATTCGCTGGCATAGTTTGGTTAGAGCCTTGACTGATTCTTCTTCTGTTGCCTGCCATATTCCTGTAGCCATTCCATCAATTCCTGTAGCCTTCCAACTTGGTAATGACCGGAGTGCTGATCTAACTTCATAGCAATAGCAATAGCACTTACATTTATATACCGCTCTATAGCCGAAGCTCTCTAAGCGGTTTACAATGATTTTAGCATATTGCCCCCAACATTCTGGGTACTCATTTTACCGACCTCAGAAGGATGGAAGGCTGAGTCAACCTTGAGCCCCTGGTCAGGATCGAACTTGTAACCTTCTGGTTACAGGGCGGCAGTTTTACCACTGCGCCACCAGGGGCTCTTTCCATCTTTCCATACTAGAGGTTCTTGCAAGTAGGGAATATCTTCTAGAGCATCTTGAATGTTGGTGTCCCTGCTGTACACAGAGGCATAACTAGGGAAAATGGCGCCCGGGGCAAGCACTGAAATGGCGCCCCCCCGTGCCCCCAACATACTACATTATACTTAGGTTTTTCCTCACAAGCGCCCACCGCCGCCGCCATGCCAGGCCACTGACTGGCCGCCAGGCGCCAGCAAAGCAGTGGGGGGGCGCGGGCGGCGCGGAAGGGATCGCTCGTGGGGGAGGGGGCACTGACGTGCTCCCTTGACTTGCTGCAGCGCTGCTGCACTGAGCAGGAAACATTTGTATTAACAAAAAAATTTTAAAAAATTAAAAAAAATTTTTTTGTTATGGCGGCGCCCCCCATGTGACCAGAAAAGATGGCGCCTGGGGCATGTGCCCCCCCTGCCCCCCTATAGTTACGCCTCTGGCTGTACAGATTTTCAGTATACTCCTTCCATCTCTGATTGATCTTCTCTGAATCAGTTACTATTTGTCCTTTGGCATCCTTTAACATACCAATTCAAGGTTGGAACCTCCCTCTGAGTTCAGAGATCTTTTGGAAAACTTCCCTTGTTTTTCTGCATCTATTTCTATCTTCAAGGTCTTTACAGATGCCATTGTAGTACTGCTCCTTGTCTCTTCTCACAGCTTTCTGAAATTCCCCATTGAGTTCCTCCATGAGGTCTTTATCTTTCTTTACTTTGGCTTCTTTCTTCTTTTTGGCAATTTCCAATGTCTGTTCTGACATCCATTTTGCTTTCTTCTGTTTCTTGGTCTTTGGCAGTCTCTTCTCACATTCGTCCTTAACAACTTCTTTGATTTCATCCCACAGTTCCTCTGGTTCCCTATCAATGAGGTTCAGAACTTCAAAGCTGTTCCTGCGGTTTTCCTTGAAAATGGTGGGTACATTCTCCAGATCATATTGTGGAAACTGGATAGCTTTGTTTTTCCACTTTAGCTTGACTTATAACTTGTGCATGAGCGGTTCATGATCTGTTCCACAATTTGCCCCCAGCCATGTCTTTGTGGAGCTCTTCCACCTCCTTGCACCAGTAATGTAGTCAGTTTGATTTATGTACTCCATCCGTTGATGTCCATGTGTATAGGTGCCACTTTGGTTGTTTGAAGACTGTGTTAACAATGAAGAGATCGTTGGATTGGCAGAAACTAATAAGTCATTCTCCTGCTTCATTTCTGTTTCCTAGGCCCTAAAGTCCAACTGTGTTTTCCTCTTTACCATTTCCAGTTTTGATATTCCAGTCTCCAACCACCAGCAGCACATCTTGCTTGCATGTCCTGTCAATTTCAGACTGAACTTGAGCATTCATCAAGTAAGTAGCTGCTGGTTTGTCCCAATCACAGGCAGACAGAGAGATGTGACAGTTTCCCCCAGAACCTGGGACACAATTGGGTTCTGAACTCATCCCAGGTGAGTCCTATTTGTCTACTATCCCAGGTAGTCTAGCCAAAGAACCATGCTGTTTAAAAATGCAAGGAGATTAAACAATGGTTCAGGGACCCAAAGTTTCCCCATGCATTTCTTTTTGCACGAGACTGAAACAGTGGCTGGAAGGAGAGCCAAATGAGTGGTAGGATAACATAGCCTACCCTAGTGCTGCAGGTCATATATCAGAATCCTGAAATATATTTTGAAACAGAGAATGTGACTCAAAACTATTCTGTAGTTAAATTAAGTGAGACCCACAATGCAATTTCATGTTACTTTAAACACTTTGAAATGCCACATTATCCAGCAGAGGATAATGTGGTACTGTACCATAGGTTAAGGACATCTACAAGACACATTAGATTTGTAATTGTCAACAGTAATAAATACATATGCAGTGGTTATCACTGCCCTCCGACTGTTCCCTGGAGTTATAATTAATTAGCACTGTTTCCCCTCTAACCAGTTTTACTCTATGGCTGTGTGTTCTAGTACCAGAACAATGACTTTACCTGTTGGTGCTATGCTTCTGGAATGGTTCATCCTGGCAACTTCAAGGGCTTATTTCTAGTTGCCAGTTTCATACCCAGAAAATGTAACCACATACTCTTGACTGCATCAGACACTGAAAGTAAACTACTGGCGACAAATTCAAGAATATCACAACTACTGACAGAGCTACCAACCTTCTAGGATTGGCCTGGAGTCTCCAGGAATCAGCATCCATCTCCAGGTCATGCAATCCTGCAATCCTGCATATTTTAATGGCATGGTATTGTGAAAGATGTTGTGGGGAAAACTGGAGGAAACATGAATAGGAATAGCTTCACTCCCATGCCCCCAGGTAATTTGGCCAATCACAAAAGAATGAGCAATCACTATTATTTTTGACTTTCATACAACACAACATACCTCCCCTGGAAGAGCAAGGCATGCCAATCTCCTTGGATTGTTTTTGTATGCCTTTCCAAAGCGGGTCCACACTTCTTCTCTCAAGCTCAGATACGCTCTGTTGATACTAAGAACAGGATAATTGCTGCAGTGAAGAGCCTCCCATTATTTCCAACATTATTTTCATTTTCTCAGATGGTTTCTCTGTATTCCACAGGTTCAGAAAGAGAGTATGTGTTGCAAAGGGAGAGAAAAACAGTGGTGGGCATTCTATGCAGTGTCAGACTATGTAGCAGGAGCTACATTGGTAGAAGACTCAGCATCTCTGCAGTTTTGTCCTGAGCAGGAAAAGGCATGTGGAAGGGGAGGGAGAGTGAGTTCCAGTGCTCTCTCCTTCCCAGGGGTGTATCTAGGGTGGGGCAGGCAGGGCAAATGCCCTGGGCACCACTTGAAGGGGGGCGCAATTTCTTAAAATTTAATTTTTTTAAAAAAAAATGGCCACCAAGAACAAAATGGCCACTGGGCATGCTCAAATGGCCTCTATGAGGCCCTAGGGCATGCCACGCCTCACAGAGGCCATTTGAGCATGCACAGCAGCCATCTTGTTTTCAGCAGCCATTTTAAAATATATATATATTTTAAAAAATGTCCACTGCACATGCTCAGATGGTGCCTGTGAGGCCCTAGAGGCCAGTGGGAGGAGGGGGAAACTTTGCAGATCCCCCCACAGCCTTTAGGAAGTCCCCCGAAGGGGCTACAGGTATTTATTTTTTTTTAAAAAATATTAATATAATATAAGTCACTGTACACATATTCAGATTGGCACTATGAACAGAGAATCAGGGCTTGTGAATACTGAGCTGACATTTATGAGCTAAGATTGTATCCATTTGCTCTTACTCTGCTTCTTGTGATAAGTGAGTTAAATGTGATGTCTTAATAATATGGCTATTAATGGTGAGTTTGTCTTTGAATCAATGTGAAATTCTTAGTATTAAGGCCCACTGGGAGGTTCTTGCTCTTTCTCGCATTTTAACTGTGTTTCTGAAATACTAGAATATATTCCAAGCAGTGACACCGTTTACTCTGCATATCATTTAATTATTTTCAGAGTATCTGGGAAAAGTCAGATTCTCCATTTATTTTTAAAACTTATGTATTCATGATGCTACAATGCATAGCAGAGAATTAGACAGGTACTTCTATTTAGTTTTTCCAAGTACACCTCTGCATAATATTTGGGTATTTCATGAGCCCCAGCATACTGAAATTTGTAGTTTTCCAGCATTTTCTTGGTCTGGCTACATCCACTGCAAAATAGTTTTTGAAATATTAAAAGATTAACAAGCTTGACTTGTATTTTTCAGCTGACATTAAGGTAAAGTTATCTGAAAGATGGGTGTCGGGTGTTTGGACAGGAGGCGCAATTTCAGTGCTTGCCCTAGGTCCTATTTTCCCTAGATACGCCTCTGCTCCTTCCTCCAAAAGGATGTTTTGGTTTCAGATATGTCCCTAAGGTCTTTACAGCCCTCAGGGACATATTTCTGATGCCAAAAACATTCTTTTGGAGGTAGAATAGAGCAGCAAAAAATTGCCACCCTTCCCCTCTTTGCACCATGGGAACATGCTGTGTAGAGCTGTGATGTGAGTCTTTCACCAACTCAGCTCCTGTTACACAGTTCTAATTACTGCACAGAATGTCTGCCAGTGGGATTATAGACTGAATTATACAATTTATGCATTTACCCTAGACACTGAAACAGCAATAATTTAGATTTCCATTATACATATTTTATTTGTTAATAACTGTTTTACTGTATTAGTGCTTGGTTGCCAATATTTTCATTTCTTAGTCCCCAAATAAATCTAAATTCATGTTGAAGAAGCATCCGGGGTGCAATTTTTTTGGTTTGTTGAGTTCCATGCAGAGAGTGTTTATACACCCCTGGGGAGGCACTGAAAACAGAGCCTTACACAGATGTACAGGGAAGATTTACACATTCATTAGCAGAAGCAAATTGGTACACCTATTATGTCATGGGGGAGGTGATGGGAGCCATAGCTCAGTGGTAGAGCATCCACTTAGCATTCAGGAAGCCCCAAGTTCAATCCCTGACATATCCAGGAAAGGTTGAGAAAAATTCCTGGCTGTAGCCATGGAGAGCTACTGCCAATGAGAGCAGACAATACTGAGCTAGATGGTCTGACTCAGTAGACAGCAGCTTCCTACGTTTCTAAGTGAAAAAGGGAGTAGTGAACAAGTCACTTCTATGGTGTTTGTTTGAATGTTCGAGCTGGTCAAAGGATGTTCAAAAAATGCTTGCCCTTACATGTAGAAGTCAAATGTGTACATGCCCACTGTCAATTCCAAAATATTATTGTTTGCAGATTTTTCCAAATTAAGTATAGTTGTGAAATTCAAGCATCCTGCTAGCAAGGGATGCAGTTCATGAATTGCTAGCAATTGCGTAATTTCCCTGCTTTGATGCTCTTTGATGCAGTTGCATCTGTTGTAGGCGCAAGATGTCAATCTTTTAATTTCCATAGAGTGAGAAGCATTCTTGAGATAAAAATCAGTGTAGTCTTGGATTGCATCTTGGAGATCCTCCTTTGGCTTGCATATGAAGACTTAGTGACAGCTCTTTTCTCAAATACTATTGTGACCCACTGGGGCATGAGGGGTGCCTAACCTGGGGCAAGGCTCCACCTGTATGAGTGAGGCTGAAGTCTTGGGCCAGAAAAGTGGATCTAACAAAGGATATGCTTCAGTTGTCAGTCACACCAGGGTCAAGAGCCAGGAGAATGAGTCCATGTAGGAGTGTCAGGGTCAGCCAAGCATAAATAGTCAGGGGGTCAGCATCCAGAGTCAAAGTCAACCAAGCCAGAGTCAAAAGCCAGAGAGCTGGATGTACACAGGAGCAAGCAAGAGTCTGGTGAACTTAAAGGGCCCGGGCCCTGTTTTTCAAATGTTGACTGTGTTGAGGAGGGGGAAGCTCTACTTTTCTGGTGAATTGTCTGCTGATTCTTCAAAGCCTGAGGAGTTCAGCAGGGGTGCATCCTCTGGTCTTAGTAGAGGGGAAGGAGACAAAGCAGCCGGGGCTTCACCGCCTGGTGCTCCTTTGGGGTCAGAAGCTTTCCCTCCCATCACCTTATCTAGTTACAGCAGAGGGGGAGGATCTGGTGCTGCTGAGGTCTCCCATACCAACTCATCTCCTGAGCTGGCTGGCTGGAGGGCCTAAGGACCCAGAGCCATGTAGAATACAGAAGGGCAGAGGGAGGAGAGAGGGGCCAAATTCAGTCGTAACATAAAACTAGAGATAAACGGGGCAGAGGCTGGAACTCCAATACGTCTGAATCCGTGAAACTGTGGTTTCGAGATGAAAGCAACTTGTGGTTTGCCTTGCCAAACATCATTTTGAACCTTCAGTTTGCACAGAAGTTCATCACAAAAGAGACCTCCAGTTTGGCCACTGAGGCATTACATCTGCGCTGCCATAACCACAGTTCCGTGCTAATTTTGAAACCACAATCATAGAGACAGTGGCACAGACTCACCCAGGATAGCGGCTGCTCCATGGTTGCAGTGCTTCTTGCTAGCCACCAATCTGAGCACTAGCCCTGCCCCTCCTGTCACCTATCCAGCTATGGACCTGCCTGGCAACAGGGATGCCACCACATCCCATCTCAAGCTCATCAGCCTGTGTAATGGCTGGTGATAGTCACACCGTGCCATTACCTCTTCCCTCTTTGTCCCTTGCTCCCCACACCTGGCAAACAGGAAGGAAAAGGGACTGGATGACAAGATGGATGCTAAGTGCTTTACTCCCTGAGAATAAAGTGGCAATGACCTATGTTCAGAAGCACAAACACTCCAGGTAGCAGCATAAACAGGGCACCTCATCACAGCTCCAGGAAGGGAACAAATGGCTGGGAGGGGGTGGGGTGGAATTAAAAGGAAGCCCCAACCAAGGATTCTCTAGCAGCCAAGTTTTATTTATTTTTTCCCACTGAAAGGTTGGGGAAGGGGGCCCCAGTCACTACCCCTTGCAGTCCTTAGGCTTACTAATGAGCAGGGCTGGGTAGCAGAATCAGCATTGCTCCAGCAAACGGAGCAATTGTTCATATGCGATGAGGATGGATGCTGACCCAGGGCAGATTGTGCTCACTCAAGAGAGTGCCAGGCCATGGGGACACCCTCTCACAACCCATGAGAAGAACCATCTGAGGAGAGAGGTGCTGAGCAAAATCTCTAATAAAGTGTGATGACAATACAACCCCTTCTCCCATGGACAGATCTCTCACAAGAGTGTCAGTCCATTGGGGCTCTATATTGTGCCAAGCTGCTGTATAGAGGAAATCCACAGGGATGGGTACACCAGAGACTGCTCTCCCTGTCTTAGCAACTGATGAATTGCTTAGCTGTCAAAGCGTGCCCCCTGCCAGCACATCCACCCATGTGGGTATGTGTACCCTTGCTGGTGTCCTGAAATGGCAACCCCGCTCTCCTGGGGTCACTGGAAATTGGGGCTCCCCTCTCCTGGGACTCCCCACATTGGCAGATCTGCATACAAAAGCAGGACCAGACCTCTCAATTTTGAATAGGTTTAAAGGTTCATCCATGCATCTGGTGTTCCCCCTGTCTGCGCATACAGCCAGGCTCTAAAACATGGAGTGTCAAAATCTCCTTTGCGTCTATGCAAGCCTTCACAGGGAAGGGTGGGGTTTGTAGTGCTTCTGTTCTATCTTTTACCATGGAGAGTTGAGGGCCCCACACAAGTGTTTGCTTCTTTGTTTGGTTAGCACATCTCGTGAGCATGCAGTCTGAAGGGAGACCTAGGGCTAACAACCCCATGGTCCTCCCCAGTAGACTGGCCCTCTCATAAGTGGGATAGCCCACCATCAGCAAGCTTCCAGAGAAGTAGGAGTGTGTTTTGGTCTGCAGGCCCTGCTTTGATGAGGTGATCCCTCACAACACAATCCTAGGTCACAGCAGAACAGGCCCCCAGGATCCTTTGCCCTCCCTCATATACATATCCCCTCCTAGGAAGTCTTCAGGTTCCCTTTCCTTTATTGAGTAACTGGGAAATAGTGCTCCCTGCCCCCCAATCCCATTGTGCTTGTGTCGGACTATTTAGGTGCAGGGCTTTTTGGAGGGCAGTGGTGCCCTAGCTGTCGGAAGAAGCACTGGCATGGCATGACATGGCATTTATAGAGATTTAAATGCCCTTTCTATGCCAAGGGCGGGCAGACTGCTCAGAAAATGCATGATCATTCTTGGCATGCCCCCTTCAAGATTGTGGCCAATCACAGCCACTCCACTGATGTGCTGATGTTTTGCCCACAGTCTGGCCGTGGAGCTTGTTGGGATCGGCCTCAATGTCTGATGAGGCTCCCCTCTCCTTGAATCAGAGGTTGGCAGACCACAGTTGGATGAATGTTTGCAGTGCGATTTACAGTTTAAAATTGAAACCACAGGTTCTCCAACCTCCAGTTTTGTGTTACGTCCGAATTCGGCCATTGTTTCTCATTTAATTGTCATTGGAAACCCTCTGCACTTCTTCCGTGTGTTTTATACTGGTTTGGCTTTTTGTGTATACATACATACACCCATATACATATTTAGACAGCACTGCTGAAAAGGGTGTGGCTGCTGTCCGCCCAGCCCATGTAGTGATATGCATCTCACTGAAAAGAACATGGCATGATTGGCATATCTTAAGGTGAACATGGAGACATTTAATCTCAGGGAAGCTGCTGCTCTCACTCCCACCAGACACAACACCGAAGCTCAGCAAGTGGCAGGCAGGGATGCTGACAAGCTGCCTGTGGTGTCATCGCCGGAGATAAGAGGCTGCAGGCTCAAAGGAACACCTCTGAACATCAACAATGCACTGCAGAAGCAGCAGTTCAAAGCCCTGGTTATTCTCTAGGGAGACAGTCTGCTAGGTATAACACTAATTTATTGTCAGGAAAAAATACTATCAAAGATGTAAAAAAAAGAAAGAAGAAGAAACAGAAGCAGCTTCATGTATTTGTTTGGGTTGATTGTGCCGTTAAACAGATTTGGACTTTAATAAAAGACAGGGGGGAAATCCCACAGAGCAAAAATTTCAAGCTCTTAATTTACCCACACTTAAAAAAAAACTTATCCCTATTTCTTGCCACTCTTTGCTGCCTCAACTTCATCCATTATCCCTTAATTTTGTGTAGCTATTCAAAGCTATGATCCTAAGCTTGCTTTATTAGGAAGTACTTTGAAACAAATACATAACTGTATTTAGTACTGACATGGTAGCCTACAAATCCTCCTCATAGAAAGCTAGTATGTTAGGTAGCAGGCTGCATTCAAACTCTTTCCTCTTACATCTAACATATGTTGAGAAGTGTATATAAATATGCATGGTAGTAATATGGAGGGAATTGTCTGTCTAGAAAACCATTCATGTGTGTGAGCCTACACCTGCAGTCTGAAATAAATGTTACAGTCCAGATAGAGATGCTGTCACAATATCGGCCAATTTGGGAGTTTGGGTGGCATTGCTAGAGAGCTGGAAAGTAAGGAACTGTACTGTACCCCTCTTATTTCTGCTTCACTCCTGTGTTTTTTGTGATATTTGGCAAAATCATTTTGTGTAGGAACCTAACCCCCAGATTCCCATAGATTGAAGGTTTCGTTAGCTGCAGTTTCCGTATGCACAATTGTAGGTGAGAACGGAACCCCCAAGAATAACAAGGGCCTCCTGTATTTAAAAAATCTTAATGGCTCTGATAATGTATTTCCGGCTGCCTCTGACTCTTGATGGCTGGTTATTGAAAATGAACATATGTAAACCGACCATTTCTCTCACATAGATTAGCCACTGCATGCACTCACTTACTCAAAAAGGTCACAGAGTGCCATTCCCCACACCATAGCCCATTCCTAAGGGAACGATGTACGTGTTACTCATGCAGGATTATGACCTATTAGTGGGGCTGATGGGTGGTGACAAGGGAGAGGCAAGTAATAAACTATGAAGAGCCTTTTGTGCCCAAATATCTCCTCCCTAGCCATCTCCCACCCACAATCAAGAAATTGATCTGCATTTGGATGGTGTGGTTTTACACATATGCTACCAGCTTGTGAACCTAACAAAAGTTCATTGTTGCAGCGCAGGGAGATTAATTAAGCAGTGATCAAAACAATTGGCCTGTATTGGAAACAAATATCTATGGCGCTGTCTACCCATAGATCATTCCTCTGGAAAGGTCAGGTATGAAACAAATATTGATTTCAGATGTTGGGTTTGATTACGCAGCAAGAACAAAAAGTGTTGCATTAACATCCAAGTCATTTGCGGCTGCAGATCTATAAGAGAATGTGTTTGATTTCAATAAAAAGGCATTTTTTGGGGGGAAACAAAAAACTCTTCAAAGAGCATTAACCAGCTAGAATAAACTTGTTCTAATGTCAGGTAGCGATAGTGCCTATCAAACATCTCTTTAGATCAGTTAGCACTGCAATGCTACATTACTGAGAGTTTCCCAATGGATTGAGATTGCTGGGGAGCCTTATGGATGATAGACTGCAGTCCTACACACTGAAACTGGTGAGATGGAAGGTCACACTGCAAGCAGGTGCTAAGCACTTCCATGTTTCTTTCTTCACCATAAACAGCCATGGGGATGAAGCCGCTCTGGGAAGAGCAGAAGGTTTCAAGTTCCCTCCCTGGCTTCTCCAAGACAGGGCTGAGAGAGATTCCTGCCTGCAACCTTGAAGAAGCTGCTGCCAGTCTGTGAAGACAATACTGAGCTAGATAGACCAATGGTCTGACTCAGTATATGGCAGTTTCCTATGTTCCTACCCCTCACAGCATAGTTCCAGTTCAGATCAACACACACACACACACACACACCCTGCACAAAACACACACACACACACACACACCATGATGGTTATTTGCTTCAGAAGGGAAGCTCTCACTAGTACCAATGGGAGCTTCCCTTCTAGAACAAAGAGCAGGGATTTCTGAGTCTGCTCAGCTGACACCTAATTGGATTCTACAGGGCTATGTGCTTCAGTAGTTTCTGGACGGACTGCAGCATAAACGACAAGATACTCAAAGTCTCTATAGTTTAAAAGGGTTCTGCACAGAAGTCAAAGAAATCAAATTTTTCATGCTACTCAATATACCAAGAGGAGAAACAATTACCTGTCCTTCCATTGCCTAGAGATGTGATCAAAGTCATATCAATAGCCTTGATCATGTGGAAAAAAACATGGACAAACAGTAGCATAATGTTGCCATATGATCAGTTTAGAAGCCTCATCTCGGAGTCTCAAATTCTCAGGTTTTGTTCTGATTGTTCTGCATCACAACATAAGCTGCTGTCCAAGGAAAGTGCCTGGGAGTGGCATGTCTGCCAGTGTCACTTTCTTCAGTGACCTCCCATTCTAATATCATATAGAACTTGCCCCTTGCATCGTGGCTGCATTCACACGTAATGCATGTAATGAGGGTGGATTAGACACGTGATTCTGCTCCCCCCCCCGCCGCTTTTCTCTTGTCCGCATTTGCACATGACAGACAGGGGGCTCTCTGTAGACAGGGAGACTGGAGAGAGGAAGGGGAACTGGCGGCATGGGCATCCTTCTGGATTGAAGGACATCCCTGGTAGCCAATCACAGCCAAAGCAAAGGAGGAGCTTCCTCCCTCAACTCCGGTTGCACATATTTGCACACACAAAAATTTCAGCCTCAGGCCCCTTCAATTCCAATTTTGCATTATGTGTGAATGGGGCATCCATCTGATCTAAGAGGGTTCTTCCCTTCTCTGCTTTCTTCCTCCAACCCATCCCATGTGCTTTCTTGCAAAACTAACTAACTAACACTAACACCCTACAGACCTTTCCACTCAACTCCACTTTGCCAGACACACTTCCCGAGGAAGCAACCAACCTGCACTCTGTCCAGGCAAATTAAGGAGGGTAACAGAGGGGAGCTCCCTTTCCCACACTCCATAGCTAGAAACAGCTCTAGGTGATGGGGGGGGGTGTGTGGCTAGACGGAGGAGAGGGGATATGCAGATCAAACTCTCCATTGTATAGCAAGTCATTCCAGGTTGGAGCAACAACTTTTTAACATGAGATTTGTAATTACTTTGTGCAGTATATGATTGCAGGGGTGCTGCTAGGTAATTTTGTACCTTGGACCTAATGAGCTTACATCCCTCCCCCCTGCAAAATAAGCATCCTCTCCATATATATCCATTTCACCCACAGTTCTGGGCCAGAGTGCAATTGGAGGGTGGGGGAAGGAGGAAGGCTACACAACCCCCAAAGGATCCAATAAATGTATTTAATCATTCACCACAATCCCATAGATCTGGGCTTTTTGCCACCAAAAGAAAAAGAAAAAAAGACAGACTACACAAGCCCCAATGGATTCATATAGCTTCTTGACCATTCACAAACTAACTGGGACACATGTGCCCCCTTGCTCCAAAGTTCAAACACAAAGCCAACTTGGACATATAGTGCATTTGTAAGGGGGGTGGGAATTAAAACCACAGTACATGCCCCTTACTTCACAGTTCTCATGCAGACCTTTTGGATCATGAGCGATAAATCAAAGTGACTTCAGCAACATAGTGCTTTTTTAAAAAAAGTTGCTTGTTTATTCAGATGTAACAGTTAGTTCCCTTTTCACTAGATGTGAAGTACTCTATGGATTGAGATACCTCTTTCTGGCAGCTGTATTGCAATAAGCAATTTTTAAAAAAATAAAAAAAATCACATGATTGATCATTCTCCTTGAAATACAATACACAGTCCTGCTATCTTGGGCTACATGTGCGTCCAGCCATTCTGGGGCAAAAAGTGTGGCGGGGTATGTTGCACTTTTAAAAATGAAGGCAAAGGGCAGATCTTTTCATATGGGTGTGGAATGATGGTCGGCAGGGCGGGGGGGGGGGGGCGGCCTTCAGTTCTGGAATGTTTTGTAATTTTCTGCCATGAAAACAAGGCGCATACAGGGCTTTCGCTGAAGTTTTTTTAAATTCAAAAAAATCATTAAAAACCAACAGACTGACCGATCCATTGACAAACAAGCCACATATAGGAATTTTTTTAATTTAATTTTTTAAAAAATCATTAAATATCAATTAATTGACTGACTCATTTCAAAGTCAATACACAGAGTTCTGCTAACCTGTCCTACATCTGAGTCCCATTTCAGAACTCTAGGATCAATCTATTCCAGAAACATAACAGGGGAGAAAGGGGAGGTGATGTTTACCCTTTTTTATGAGTGCAATTGGCAGATTCCTCCACACAGGGGTCAAATGATAGTCCAAGGTGGGCTTCAGTTCCAGAAGTTTTTTTGAAATTTTCTGCCATGAAACAAGCCACTTATAGGAATGGGGGGGGGGTAAAGTTTAAAAAAAATCATTAAAAATGAACAGATTGACCAATCCTCTTCAAAATCTATACACAAAGTCCTGATAATGTGTTGCACATCTGTGCCAAATTTCAGAACTCTAGGCCAAGTTATTCCTGACTTGGGGATTTTCCTAGGGGAAAATCATGGGGCACTCTAGAAGAGTGGACACACAGACCTAGGCCCCCAAGTCTGTGCCTAACAGTGCCCATGTATGAATTTGGACAGCTTGTAATGCTCAGCTGTATTACAAATCAAGCTTCATTTCCTCCAGAACTTCTTTTTGGCTCAGAATGTTAAACAGGATTCTGCAAGTTCATTGCTGAACTTACCAAGTGCCCAAAGTAATGGTATTCTCATTGATTGCTATGAAGCTATGTGAACTACAAAGCCAACTGCTTTGTAAGCACATGAACAGCAGTTATTTGCTGTGAACCCTCCTCTACAATGAAATTCTCGAGGATAATTCTTCTGAAAACTATGTGGACGTTAAAAACAGGAGGCACCCAACCCAAAAGCAAAACGAGACAAAATCCCAAGGTGTTGTGAAGCATTTATTGGAGCCCAAAGCATTTCAGCCACAAGAGACCTTCTTCAGGGGCAACAATTTATAGAGGCTATTCACATGATGGGACGAAATCAGGCTAGCCTCCGCTGCTGCGAGCCCGGTGGTTCCTGAGCAGGTAACCCACTCAAGTAACCCGCCCCTTAAATCGGGTTTGTGGAGCGAGCGCAGGAGGCTTAAAAGCAGCTTCCCAGCTCGGGGTTCTCTCCAGTATTCCCTGTGCACTTGCGCAGGGCATACTGGAGCTTCTGGGGGCCGCGCAGCCCCCGATCCTCCCAGCCCCCATCAGTTCCGTCACGGAGGAGGCAGTCATGTGGGCAGCCGATCTGGCCACCCAAGGCTGCCACACTGCTCGTCTGCAGGGAGAGCTGCCAGCTGTGACTGCGAGTGGCCACAGCTGGCAGATGATTGCAGAAACAGGGTTAGGAGCGCGCTCGCTCCCCCAACCTCTTTTTGGAAGGTGGCTCCACCGCCGAACTGCCGGCGGGATCAGGCCTGATCCTGGTGGTACACACGTGCGTACAAAACCGGGCTGGGCTTCCTTAGTCTGGTTTTGCACATGT
Organism: Hemicordylus capensis; assembly: GCF_027244095.1. Classification (NCBI taxonomy): domain Eukaryota; kingdom Metazoa; phylum Chordata; class Lepidosauria; order Squamata; family Cordylidae; genus Hemicordylus; species Hemicordylus capensis. The sequence continues at coordinate 385,197,781 of NC_069658.1, forward strand.
GTGTGAATAGCTTCCTCTTGTGGCTGAAATACGTTGGGCTCCAATAAATGCTTCACAGCACCTTGAGATTTTGTCTCTTGTTTTGCTAGAAACTATGTGACCAGAGAGCACCCAAGCAAGCAGCATTTTGTCTGGTATCGTCTCTCTGTTTTGGCAAGTTTTCTTGCTAATAGTTTGTGTGGTGGTGATTTCCCATTCAGATCTATAATCCATTCTTGTTCCCAGGTGTGTGTGTGTGTGTGTTTAGGCAAGAGGAGGTTAAATTTCCAGTGCAGTTCTCTGCCATGGCTAGTGCTGTGGGTGGGTGAAAGCTGGTGAAATTACACTACAATTCCCAAAGGGTAATGTGATAATGCCCCCACACATGACTGATGAACGTTTGTGCCGGCCTCTGCTGTTCCCATTGGTTGAAAACGGCTGCAGAATACCATAAGTGATAGGAAACCATGACCTCACCACTCTCCTCCCCCACTTATTGCTATATAATAACTCTTGCACAGACCTGCTACCGGTATCTTATGTAGGGATGGGTGGGTGCGGAGGATGAGCACAGATAAAAGAAGATACTGCATGGAAGCTGGGATGGGACCATTGTACAAGCTGCCTAGCTGCTTGCCCTACATACCATGAGCTGCTGGCTCAGCACACTCGATGGCTTATAGGATTTTGCTGTAAGTAGTTTGTGCTTAACAGATGAAGGCATTACCATAATGTGTGCAAATAAGCCACTCTGGTAGATGCACAGCCTTCCCAGGACAATATTCTTTCTTGTGACTCTTATGGAAAAAGTTGCCTTACAATAAGTATGAATTTGAAATAGCTAATAAGCAAGGTGCTCTTGCTTTAGTCTCTGCCAGTTGGAATGTGGTAAGTGGTGTACAAATTGCCAAACAGAATGGTGGCACTTGTCCATTTGGGGAGGGATCAGTAGTCCAGTGGTAGAGCATCTGCTTTGCATGCAGAAGAACCCAGGGTTAATCCCTGGCATCTTCAGGTAGGGGTGGAAGAGGCTCCTGCCTGAAACCTTGGAGAGCCACTGCTAGTCACTGTAGACAATACTGAACTAGATGGGCCAATGGTCAGACTCATTATAAGGAAGTTTCCTATGTTCCTAGGAGAAACATATTTGGGGTTCCTCCTCCACTATGAGGAGGGAAGCAGGAGGGAATGATGGAGAAAGGAACTAATATTCCACACATTATACTTTTATGTATGTAAATCACATGATCAGTTAATTGATACCACCATTTTTCTAGATGATTAGACCCCGCCAACCATGTGAATCGTGTTGGAGCTAGGACCCTGGCAGCATCAGCTCTCAGCTGCTGTCTCATAGTAACCACTGGAGTGGGGGTGGTCATGGATAAAAGCGCTGGACTCCTCCCCTCTTTGTTCTTCCAGTGTTAGTCTCCATTTTGGCTGTTTGTTTGGGTCTCTCTCTGCAGCCATGAATTACAGCTGAAATAAAGCTACAGGCTTTTTCACATTTGTTTGTAACCTTTTCTTTAAATAAATCCTGTCTCAAGACCTCTTGCTTTGCTGCTTTCTTGCCAAACTGGTTTTGCTTTGCTATTTGGGGAATGAACTGCCATTCTTCCCCTTGAACTCAGGCCTGATTTGCATGGAGTATGTCATTGCCTGCAGGCTCCCCAAGAAATAATCCAGCTTCTTGGCAAAATTATGTGCAATATCTCCACTACTCTCTGGATATGGCAGTTGGATAACTCCATCATTTACTCTGGTTGGTGCCAGCTCATTACAGGCACTGTGGCCACTTCAGTTCAGTCACACCCTGTGCTTGTCACTGATTCTGGCACCTTTCCTTTTATTCCTTTCCTCCTGAATTGCTCAGTTCTGGTTATATAGATTTGAAAGTAGCTTACGGGATTTCCACCCTTACCCCGATAGCATTAGAGTGAGGTGGGACTGCACCACACTAGTCTGGGATTTCACTGTATTATTTCTCACCCCTCCACACCTAATTGAGCTTGGGCCCTACCATCTTATTCACAACTGGAGAGATGTGAAGAGGGAAGGTGAGGGTTACACTTGTAGCTTCAGAGGCAAAACTGTGACACAGTTTGGGAACATGAGAATTCACTTGAGCTTTGGATCCACTTCCTGTTGACCCTGCAGGGGCAACTCTAGAACAACTGGTTTGGGGGAGCAAAGGAGTGGCAAAGAAAGGTATTATGGAAGCAAGGATTTTGCTATACATTAAATACTTATAGAGGAAAGTCAATTACTAGTTTATTTACCTTATTAATGAAGCTTGCCTGGCATTTTCAAACGTGTTCAGAAAATGGGCCAGATTTCTCTTAGAAATGTATTAACTCCTTTCACACTATCATCTGGGAGTGATTTGCAGGAGGGAAGAGCTCACACTCGGATCTCCACACATGAGCACAGGCTCTGTGTGTCTCTGCAAACTCACCCCATAGACAAGTGATGATGTTTTCGGAAAGGGAAAATAAAACTGGTCTGCTGGCGGCCATCTTTATCAAAGAGTCCAAAGGCTAGAGGGGCCAGGCATAGGATATTTGATGCTGTAGCTTAGTACAGCAGCTCCTCTCCTCTGACAGGCCCCACCAGCTTCAGGACTCTTTGATAAAGGTGGCCACCAGCTATTTGGAACCTGTTTTCAGCATCAACTTCGGCACACAATTGGCAAACCCAGGTACAGGAGCTTGTTGTTTTCACCAATTTGGGTTAAGAAAAAGTTGAGGAGAAAAGTGAGGGCACCCTGATGTGTGTGAACTAGGTATGAAGACATTGTGTGGGTTCACAGGCATTGTGTGGGTTCACACAGACCTCCAAACTTGGGCTATTGTCCCGGTATATTGGCAAAGCCTTTACATGGTCAGGAGTGCTTACTCTAAAGATGTGACAAACCACAGTTCAAACTGCAGTCCAAGCACAGTTCGGAAGCAGGACCACCATGTATGCTGTTAGGGAGCATATTTGGGAGCGTGGATGCGATGGGGATTCTTGGGACATGTGCTGCCCCAGCAAGAAGGTGCATGGGGTGGTGGAGAGCAGGTAAGGACCTGCTCTCCTCTTTTTTAAAGCTCTCGGGCCCCACTCTTGAACTGTGCTCAAACAACAGTTCATGCACACAGTTCATGCTAGGGAGCTCACTCACAGTTTAATGGGGGTGCCAGCAAGGTCACACTGCTGAAGTTGTCAGGCTAAGACACAAGCCAGAGCTGGACAAAAGCTAGAGTAGGGATGTGCATGAATTGCGATTCGAAGTGCGATTCGTAGCACATCCCCAGCACCTTTAAAACAGAGAAGAGCAGATGCATACCTGTTCTTCTGCTGCTCACCGCCACTTCCTGTATCGGCAGAGCTCCCCCAGCTCTCTTCACGTGCTGGCAGCGCTCTCTCTCAGCTGCCTTCATGTGACTCCAGAACACACATGGCATCCACATATGAACCTGCTCTGCTCCATTTTAGAGGTGCCAGGGGTGTGCTGAGAATTGCGCTTCAAATTGTGATTCATGTACATTAGAGGTGTGCACAAACCAAAAATCATGGTTTGAATTTGAACGGAATCATGTGCTGCTGAACTGGGGGGTTTGGGGGAAAGGTTAAAAATGTGTTAAAAATCTCTGCTTGCCCATTTCTTTTGTGTGTTGGGTGGTAGGTAGCATACATCATGTCCTACCACCAAACCCACTTTGGTGTCACTAGGAGAGACCCACAGGTAACAATGGGGTGTTTTGAGTTCCACATTGTTCCCAATGGCCGGAACACTCAAAATGTTTCAAATTGTTCTGTCGAAACAGCCAGCTTGATTGCTGTTTCAACTGAACATTTTGGCCACTTCATGTTTTGTTTTGAACTTGAAACGAAATGCAAAATCAGTTTTATGCACATCCCTAGTCTGGAGAAAGTCAGCAAACATCCTAAAGGCCTCAGATGGGCGGAAAGGCTTTCTGCTAATGCAAAGTGTGCATTCACATGGCAGGGGGGAGGGAAGCCCCAGCTCCCTTTTGAGACACACGTTAAGAAAGGAATTAATTATCCCAAGTCAACACCCTTAATTTCCAGCACTTTGATCACAATTCTCTGAACTGTAAATATTGTGAAAAGGAAAGGAGCAGTGTCATCTATCAGTTTTAATGAAAGGATCTTTGCCCACAGAAACCCGCATGTTAAGAGAGAGCCTGCTGGAGTCACATCCTGAACAGCCACAGGGGACTCTGTACATTCCTTCAAAGCATGTGTAACAGTCAAAGCCAATGGAGATCATAGGAGGCATGCTGAGGGTGATACACTTCTCTCTGAAAAAGAGGCCCCAAAGCCTCACTTGTAATTCCACCTGTCGTAGTAGGGAAATTAAACTCCCACAGCTTTGCCTTTCCTCAATATATTTTTTTTATCAGCCTCAAAGTGAGTATAGAACAAGAACAGATCAACTGAACACCCCAGGCTATAGAAGCCTCAAATAACATCTCATGGTAGATGTGCTCTAGGAGAACACCACCCTTGCAAAGTCTGTGTGGGCCCAGCAGTTATCCTGGCTGGGCCTGGGGGCAGGGGGACTAAAATTGTTTTTAATTGTATATGCCACCTTTCCATCCCCATTAGGTGGCACTCAAAGCAACTAACAATCACCACAGTGAGAACAATACAAGTGTAGGCAGTAATGGCAACATACTACAACACCAAACACAACCATCAGGCTTCACTTCCAGACAAATTAAAAGCCTTTCAGCAGGTTAGGGACATAGGGACATAGGAAGTTGCTTTCTGTTGAGTCAGACCATTGGTCTATCTAGCTCAGTATTGTCTACACAGACTGGCAGCAGCTTCTCCAAGCTTACAGGCAGGAGAGTATCTTAGCCCTATCTGGTGGTGCCAGGGAGAGAACGTGGAACCTTCTGCATGCAAGCATGCAGGTGCTCTTCCCAGAGCGACCCCATCCCCTAAGGCAAATATCTTACAGTGTTCCCATGTAGTCTCCCATTCAAATGTAAACCAGGGCAGACCCTGCTTAGCAAAGGGGACGATTCATGCTTGCTGCCACAATACCAGCTCTCCTCTGTTAGATGCATGTGCACTCATGTATCTGCTACACATGCCTCCAGGGCAGATCCTGCTTAGCAAATGGGACAATTCATACTTGCTACCATCTCCTCTGATAAATGCATGTGTACACAGGCATCTGTTACACATGCCTCCTCAGGGGTTGACAAAGCCTAGGATAGATGGAGCTTGCCTGGTCTCACAAGCAAGGAGTTCCATAAGTTAGGTGCCACTACAGAACAGTATATCACCATTACGCATACCTCCAAAAGTAGGAGACACACAAAAGGGTCACTGGGGCAGTCAAGAATATACGTGGAAATGGTCTTTTGGTTATTTGGGTTCTAAGCTGCTTAGCATTTTAAAGGTAATAATCAGAGCCCTGAATTGCTCCTGGAATTCCACTGGCAGCCAGGGTAGCTGATACAACAGCAGAGTCACATGATCTCTCTACCTGGTGCTTGTCCACATATTAACAGCAATCACATATTGGCCTAACAGAAGTTTCCAGATAGTTTTCAAGGGTAGCCCCACTTAAAGCCCCACTTAAATCCAATCCTGAGACATGTGTGACTATATGGTTTCTCTTCCTTATGAGCCCCTGGTGGCGCAGTGGTAAAACTGCCGCCCTGTAACCAGAAGGTTACAAGTTCGATCCTGACCAGGGGCTCAAGGTTGACTCAGCCTTCCATCCTTCCGAGGTCGGTAAAATGAGTACCCAGAATGTTGGGGGCAATATGCTAAATCATTGTAAACCGCTTAGAGATCTCTGGCTATAAAGCGGTATATAAATGTAAGTGCTATTGCTATTGCTATACACACTTATGCCAGAGGTAAATGGGGGAAAGGTACAACATGCCCATTTTTGCCCCTCTCCCCATATCATCACCAATCTTGTCAAAGAAGAGGGACAATGTAGCATCACAGCCATCAAAATAAGATTTAAGGAACACAAGGATCTACTGGTTCCCAGATACGATACGACTAGATGTCCGTGTGGCAAAACCCTGATATCATCTCCCACAAATTGACTCCCCTCTTCCCCTTTGCAGCAGGGGTGATCTGAGGACACAAAACCAACAAGAGGACAAGACTTCATCCTAAGACCCTGAGGCTATTCACATGATTGTAGAAAATCGGGCTAGCCTCCGCTAACCCGATTTTCCACAATCATGAGAACCACCGGGCTCGGCTGCGAGCCTGGTGGTTCTTGAGCAGGTAACCCGTTCAAGTAGCCCGCCCCTTAAACCAGTTTTTGGGACCGTGAATAGCCGCGCTGCAGCTCCAAGCTGCGGCTACTCATGAGTAGACCCCTGGAGAGAGGCTGAAAAGCAGCCTCCCGGCTCAGGGGTCTCCCCAGTATGCTCGCGCAGGGCATACTGGAGCTTCCGGGGGCCGCCTGGCCCCTGAACTCCCCAGCCCCTGCTGGCTCCATCACGGAGCTGGCACTCGTGTGGGCGGCCAACACAGCCTTCCAGGGCTCCCGCCCTGATTGTCTGCGGGGAGAACGGGCTTGGCCCACTCTCCCTGCTTAGCTTTACAAACCGGGTCTCACTGATCGTGAGACCCGGCTCCCTGTCACTTCCACCACCACTATAACACAGTAGGCTTGTTCTCACAGCCATAAACTAGGAGGCTGTTCACACACACAGCAAAGATTGGGCCTGGCTGCCTTAACCGGATCTTTGTTGCGTGCGTGAACCATCAGAAGCTGTGCAGCTCCTGGTGGTGGCATTGTGGCAAACCTGGCTCTGGAGCTCACCTCCAAAATGAGGTTAAGGGAGCATGCGCTCCCTTAGCCCCATTTTGCTGATTGCTGGGAGACTGCAGGGTTCCTAGCTGGTGTTGGGGGGATCCCCATAATGCACTGCACACTCACACAGTGCATTATGGGAGTTCTGGGGGGTGGGGCAACATGTCCCAGCCTAAACCCTCTGCCATTTCTGGGGAGAGCTACAGTCCGTGTGGGCGCACAATCTGTGGATGGGGCAATCGTCGGCAGGGGAGGTAAGGTTTTACAGCCTCCTTCCACATGCGCTCCAAGCCCTTTGTCATAGACCATGAGAAAGGGCTCTAGGAAGCTATTCCCACAACCAGGAGAGATCGGGCTAAGGGAGTCTAGCCCAATTTCTCCTGGTTGTCTGCTGCCACAGCACACAGTTCCCGGCAGCAAACCACCAAAATTACCCCTCCCCTTAAACGAGGTTAGCAGAGCGAGCACTCCGCTAACTCCGTTGAGTTGAGCGGGTGCTGCTGTGGCGTGGCTCTGCGTTGCGACAACACACGAGGAGACTCCTGCTGGGAGGCTAAACCAAGCCTCCTGGCCCCGGGAGTCTCTCCAGAATGCCTGAGCATCCTGGAACTTCCAGGGGCCAGCTGGCCCCCAATCCCCACCACCCCTGCTGGCTCCGTAACGGAGCTGGCAATTGTGTGGGCAGCGGATCCAGCCACCCCGGGACAGTGTGAAGTGCCTCTTGGTCTTACACAGCGTAAGGCATGCACACGATCATTTCCCCTCACTCCTACCTAGGTTTTTATGCACACATGATCAAAAATCAGGAGCATACACAGCTCCCAAAGCTGGGTGAGATGCTTGTCCTCCCCAGTTGATGGTTATCAAAACCAGACTGCTGGCTTTCAAACTTCCAGGAACACTTTTTCAATTGTACGCTACAGAACTTCAGTATGTTGCAGAAGATTCTGGGGCATGCTCTGGGGAAGGGTGAAAAACAGGTTATCCCGAGCACTGGCCTGGCCTGCTAGGCTTCATCATAGTCCCACATGAAGTCTCTCATCTGTGCCTGCAAGCTAGAACTTCCCTCTGCTGCTGTATCTGTATGTAGTGACAGATTGGTTGTAGTGACAGATTGGCTGCATGAAAGATCCCCATTCAGGAAACTAGTCCTCCGTTACTGCTTTTTTCAGTGGGGATTTCCCCCAAAGCTGCCAAGAAATCTAGGTTTCCCTGGGCCTGGAACACTATTTGAAAGTCACTGGAATGCAATTGTATTTGTCTGTTTATTTATTGACATTTTAAACCTCCAGGAAATTCAAAGCATGATCCCCTCACCATATATAGTCACAACAGTCCTGTAAGGTGGGTTTGACTGAGGGACTGAGAGAGATCTACTCACATTTGTTCCATGTGTATATCTAGTGTAGAAAGGGTGAGGTTGCTGGCTGGCACTGATCTCCCTGTGTTGGGCTGAATGGAGTTTCTACATGTGTACATGCCAGGGGGCAAAGCCAGCTAGTATGTGGAAGGCAGGGAGCAGAGCTAGCCAATACAATCCCTCTTCCTCTCCCTACACTGGGTGTGTGCCTGGAGCCTAATACTGTATGAGAATAGAGCTATTGTGATTTGCCTAAGGCTACTTAGGAAGCTTTGTGACCATGTGTGGCTGAGTAATTGGGTCTCCCCAGTCCTAGGACTGTAACCACTATGCAATACTACCATTTATGTGACGGATCAGGTTCAATGTGGGGGCATGGGGAGCCTTCCCAAAGTTTATAAAAGGGACTTCAAACAACATTTCATCTAGCATTTCTCGGGCTGTTAAAAAATGCTTCTTGGGCAGCTAGAAGAACCCAAAACTACCCCTAATATTAGTGAGCATTCAAACCCCTCAGTGACATTAAAAGACAGACATAGGACTGGTTTCAAGGTGGGGGTACAGAGATCCCTCCCCCCCCGAGTTTTTATAAAACAAACAACTGCCACATTTCTCTCTGATTCGTGTTGTTTCCAGGAAGGGGTTTGTTTTGTGAGATATCATCTTGGTTTTTTCCTTAAGTGCTGGATTGCTTAAAAAGATTAAAGGCATGTGCTAAAACACTAGTTAAATGGCATGGCACTAATCCTTACTGTCTCTTTCATATAATCCCAACAACTTAATGACAGACATTGTTCCCAGAAAACTGGTAATGATAATCTGAGAGTGATTTACATGCATACTTTTAACTGAGAATTAAGAGGATTTTTAAGCTGCAAAATTATAGCATGAAAGGAGGAAGGTGGGACAGGTCTGTGTTTTTTTTTTTAAATCTTAATTAAAAACCAATATATATACCTGCATAATATTGCATGCAAGGGACCCGCAAGTGGCCATTTAAGCAAGTGAAATTCTACAAATAATGCTGAAATGGCTCCTGGATAAAGAGACCTTACAGATGTCCTGTAAGTACCAAACGTATTTAATTTTCTGTTCACTAAAAGCAGTAAAGAAGATTTAAATGCATGAAGAAATTTCCGGCAATGTAGTCTGTGCTTTTAGCATCTTTATATTTATTTCTCTAAGACGTACTCGTGGCAAATTCCATGCGTGGCAGCTCTCGTGAAAGTTAGCAAGCAGCTGCCAGATAGCCATGGGTACGGGGTGAGAAAATGGCGGTACTGGCAGCAGCCGGTGGGCAAGAAAGGATCGGCCAGGCTGGCCAGCAAGGGAAACCATTGCCACTGGCGAGAGGGGAAGGAAAGTGCTGGCTTGGCCAGTGAGGGAAACCGCTGCTGGCAGGTGGGGAGGGAAAGTGGACTAGGAGGGGGAGCATGGCCTGGGGCTGAAGGGAGGGGGGAATGGAGATGGGGAGGAGAGACGGGGAGAACTAGGGGCGCAGATGCTCTGCGCCAGATCAGCTAGTAAGAACATAATACGGTACTCACATGATTGCTCCCAGAGTGGGAAGGCAGTGGGGGTGGGGTGGAGAGGCAGGGTTTGACCTATCTCCCCCCCCAGACGATCACTGGTTTACTGTGAGGAGGGTGGCTTCAAGCAGCATGGATCTCCGGAGGCTGGTCAGATGAGTCCCAGCCTCTGGATATCCACAATGCTCATTGAGTGGTGCATTGGGGGAATCCTCGTGAATCGGTGCTCTTGGAGCCTGACTCTGTGTGCGCTCAAGCAGCCTGAGAACACACAGAATCCTGGCCCTGGGGTGGAGGGCACCCTTGTGCCCCCTAACCCTGGTAAAAGGCTGGGTAAAAAACTCGGCTTGGGGACAAGGCAGCGCTGGGATTGACCTCAATCCCGTCAGTGCACATGGGCAGCCAAGCCCAGGCTGGACTTCCCAAACCTGGGCTTGGCTGCTCATGTGCACAGCCTCATTAACTGCTTGCAGGATCAGACCAAACGTCCATTTAATCCGGAGAGTTTTTGGCTGGAGCATGATATCTTTAGGTGAATTAGGCGGTGGAGCCTAGATGATTGTGGTGGTCAAAGGCAGGATCTGGCATTTCTGGGGAATTCAGTACATCCCCCAAGCCTATAATATCCTTTTTGAGATGCAGTAGGCAGAACCACGTATTACATATGTGGGTGTTTCTGTGATTATATTAAGATACTTCCTTTTAGAAAAATAAATCCCAACATAATGCTTAACATTAGATCTGCCCTTTTCACTGCTGCAGCACAGTGAGCTGACAAGGACAGCGAAGGACTTCTACAAAGGCTCCCAAGTCACCTTCCTGAATGGTTTCAGCCACTCAGTTGCTGGTCTTCCGTTCAGTGGTGTGACACCAGCATTAGGGACCTGCTGGGGCTGCTGCACAATGTGAAAGGCGGCCCCAACAGTGTTGCATGGCAGGACAGATGCACAATGGCTTAAAACAGCATCCTGGCAGTTTCCAATAGGAGTAGTACTGAGCAACTGCCCAGATGCTGTTTTAAGTTGCCGTGTAACTATCCTGTCCATACAACACCATCAGGTGGGTTCCTGGTAGGTTCCTAATGAATATTGGCCAGTAATTTTAGATCTCACCAGTGCAAAATAATCATGCATTAGATGTGAATGTTTGCTATTGAAACAGACACTTATGTGATGCTGCCAGACGTAATGGTTTGACCGAATTCAACAACCTTCTTTTTCAGAAATGGAATCTTCTAGTTATTTATTTAGCATATATTTAGCTATGGTTATTTTAGGAAGGACATTTTGGAAAGAGAGCTTTGAGGATCCTTTTAATATATCTATCTGTAAATGTACGACATGATCATATGCTTCTTTTAAATAAATGTGTCTGGCTTTCACATAACATGTTTACGATGAGGTATGTTTTGGCTACGTCAGGGAGACTTTGTCCATGAAGATAACACTGAAAACACCGTAAGGAGAAAAAAAATCATGCAAAATACTGAAGCCACCAATCTATTACAAACCCTGAACAAGGAAAACCTGTCACTTGAAAAGGCAAAGGCAGAAGAGTCATCTCTCTCTGTTCTTCAGGCATCACTGGATTATAAATATCCACAAAGGCTCTGGACAATTGGAATGCAGAACTCATTGCTCTTTTTTTTTTTTGATGTGTCAAAATGTCAACGCTGACATTAGCAGAGAAACTTGATGTCACCATTGCTTTCCAGCATCAGCATTCAGTAAAAGCACAACAAGAAAAAGTAGGTTAAAGAAAAAATGCAGAAAGACAAAAAAGGAGAATATGCCATGACATAAAAGCACATGTTGATACCACTCCATAATTAATGAGGGATGAAGACTTATTCCTTCATATACATGAGTCACCAGTGGCGCTTTCTTTCCACATGTCAACAGGCTTGCAAGATGAGGAGGATATGTTCTCAAAATAACAGAATACCTGTTCTTGGAAAGAGCTCTGACTTCTTGCAGTGATGGATGTCACTGACCGGTCATGGGGCCTCAGAAGTAGATCTTTCTTTTAAAGTGGAGGCGGGGGGCTAGTAAGGATCTTGATTCCCTTCTGGGGGAGGTGAAAACTTCTATGGTTTAAGATGGCTATCAAAACATTAATCCAAGTGTCAGATCAAGACATGTCATTGCATTGTGGGGTGTTCTGTGGATGAGGCACTGAGTGTCGCTTTTAAATCTCAAGGAAATGGGGTCTCCCAGTTCAGAATAGAGTTTCTACAGGCAACTAAGAAACACAATATAGCCGCCCACAGCCTTTGCACATGGAAATGGAATATCATAGCTGCCCACTACTACTATACTACTGACCACTGTGGGTTATTAAACAAGTGGTTTCAGATATGAAGGACCACTGAGAATAATCTATCAGATGTTTTCAGATAAATACCTCTGTGCATCATCCCTCTACATATTCAGCCACTACACATTCATTATAAGTTCTGAAGGAACCCTCACATGTACCACTGCATGTTCAGGGGCTCTTTCAAGCCTGATAAAGAGCAAGTGGTTTTGCATGTGGGATCCTGCTATCCTCTTCCACATGTCCACAGAATGCCCGGGAAAAAACCAACCCTATATATATTGGGCTCTGCATTTAAATGCCATTGATTGACTGTTATCCCTTGAATTTCATGGACTTTTGCCTCACCCACATTATAATTTTTCTCTCTGCAGATGTGTATGTGCACATCTGCCAACAGGAAACAGCACTTATGACATCTGACCAAGTGAGCTCTGGTCCATGAAAACTAATGTCACAATACATATCTTAGTCTTGAAGACGGGGTGGATCTCGAGATGTTGCTGAATTACAACTCTCATCACCCCCAGTCACACTGTAATACATTTAAGGTGTCAGAAGATCCCTTAAATTATGCATTTGTTTGAACATCATTGATCCGATACTGTAAATGCTATTGTTGTATGCTTCTCCTAAAATATGGTTTACAAGATATGAAGTGAAACTCTTTTCCAATAAATTTATTAGGGAGTCCTCAATAATGGTAGTCAAGCTTTCCCCAAACCCACCCCTTCCGATCTTCCTCCACAGTATCCAGCCTTTATGTAAGCCAACTGGAAACTGCTTTAAATGTCAAAGTTTCCCCCAAAGAATTGTGGCAAGCGTAGTTTTGTGAGGGTTATGAGTCTTCTTTATTAGAAAGTCTGTAACTCTTCACAGAATTACAGTTCCTAAGTTCCTTTGGCTGATGATAACCTAGACAAATAAAGAGGTTTGAAGCTGGTATGGACTTGCATGCTCAAGTATCCTTGAGCTTCACTGCTGGTTGAAATGTCGGGTTTTTTTTTTGGGTTTTTTTAAAGGATTTGTTAAGTGGTGTTGTACTTCAGAGCTTTAAAGGGACCAAATGCATAACCTCAACTGTACCGATGGAAATCTGCAGCAATAGAAGGTGATGAATCTCCAGTATTTCTGGCTGCATTCACACATAACAGGAAACTGTGGATCCAATGGTCCCATGGTTTCACTCCACCCACCCCACCCCCACCCCCGTGAATGCACTTTACAGACATTCAAAACTGCAGTCTTGGAGACTGCAGAGAGGAGGAGGAACTTGCTGTGTGGACAGAGGAAGTGGTTGTGTGGGCTTCCTTCTGGCATAAAGCCCCGGCAGCCAATCACAGCTGGAGAGAGGGAGGAGCTTCCTCTCTCAACTCTGGTTATAGCTTGCTGTAACTCCAATTCTGCCTTCAGATGTAACACTGTCAAACAGAAACCTCATGTAGGAGCAGTGAGACTCACTACAACCCGAGAGTTCAAATTGGATTTGGGGAAAGGAATCCTCGGGTCACTTTTCTGAGAGAACCACGGTTGCACGCATTCAGACATACATGGAATTCAACCTCAGGCTCATTACTTGTGAATGTGGCCTCTGTTTCTAGCTAAATTGCCAACTGTGGCCACTTTCTCTGCCCTGTGGCCTTCAAGTAGAAAAAGAAAGAACACAGGCCCTGAATGCCCCATTGTTTGGTTTTCACTAATACAGTGTAATTATGGCTGCTATAAGGCAAGAATTCCCATTTGTCGACAACTGGGAAAGTACTTATGGTGATGATATTGTTCTGCTTGGGTGGCCTGTGCCTGAAGGTAATCCTTCAAAAGCAGCTGCTTTAAGTGTTAGTTAAATGGTACCTAGGGATTCACTTGACACAGGTGTCATGTTTAATCTTATTCATATATCAATAAAACCAGTACCATATGTGCATGGTGGTTGGCAGCACTGAACCTCTGAGACAATCAATATTTCCATTAACAGACTCATCTTCCCTGGCCAGATCCCTCTACAGTGCTCCCCATGCCCCAGCCCTTTGTTTTTCCAATGGATTCCTCAAATGGTTGCTCTCCAGAGAATACAATGCAGACAACAATATCAATTTTTCAGAAAGCCTGCTCTGTAAAATCTCACATGCATGTTGGTGGGGTGGGATTGAACTTTTATAATGGCACTTTTATCCAAAGACTCGTTATAATGTTCTTTAATGGTTTCAACATTCTCTTTAGGCAGATGTGATTCCATTCTGCCCATTGCAGGAACAGATAAAGTATGGGTGATACTATAGATTGCCAGCCTGTGGCATGAGTACCAGAAGGAGCACAGGCACCAGGAATTTGGCCACTCCTGAACAAAGAATAGGAAAGCCCATGCTCCTGTGCCAAAGCCCCAGTGATTTCAATGGGATTTAAATTTGCTTAACTGTGTTTTTGGATAGTGACCTCCCCAGCCAATGCTATATTCTGATAGCATTGTTAACTATAGCTAACAAAAGCCTTATATGAATTATTACATTGAATTCAATCAATTCCTAATTCAGAACACCACAGGCCCAAATTAACATTACTTTAAATAGATTGTTTGGCCCTTGTGTGCCTGTTTCTGTTATAGTTGTTATTAAAAATCAGCTGTGGGATAGGCCCAATCCAGATCAGGATTGCAATGCAAGGACAGGCTGAAAGCTTCCCTCCACCCTGCCACATCTCAGTCTGAATCAGGCCTCCCCTGCAGCGAATGTGTAACAACAGCAGCAAAAGACAAGCATACACTAGCTAAATGATGCATTTAACATAAAGAGGTCATTCACATGACCGGGCAGAAGGATTCACGTTATTCACCTTCCCCCCAGACAATTGTCCAGCTGTTGGTGGGAGTGCTGTCTGTTTTCTCACATAATCCCACTTCGGAGAGCCAAGGTGATGCATCTTGGCCTTTGGGAATCCCACAATGCATCGTGCAGTGAGCGCAGTGCATTGGGGGATTCTCCCTGGAGACAGGTGCTTTAGACGCCCATCTCTGTGTGTGGCCGAGCAGGAGGCAGCCCATGCTTGCACCCAAGCAGGAAGCCGCAATTAAGGGAGTGCTCACTCCCTTGATCTCTGCTAACAGAGAGCCAGCGTGGTGTAGTGGTTAGAGTGCTGGACTAGGACTGGGGAGCACCTTTTAACAGGGTGATTCTCTTTATTTAGTGGGGGGGGGAGTAATTGGCATCATCTTCCCCCAGCACAGTCCCTCCAGTGACTGTTGCTGGTGTCTATCTTATGTTTCTTTTTAGATTGTGAGCCCTTTGGGGACAGGGATCCATCTTTCTTTCTTTCTTACTTATTTACTTACTTATTTTTCCTCTGTGTAAACTGCCCTGAGCCATTCTTGGAAGGGTGGTATAGAAATCAATCAATCAATCAATCAATCAATCAATCAATCAATCAAATATGTACTTTAATCTCTCTTTTGAAATCAAAGGGACTAAGTTAGAAGTGCCTAAACGTGGCTCTATCGTTTGTTTTGTTTTATACAAAGTTATACTTTTGATTTTCCATACATGAAAATTCTGTATCTTGGCAACACCTTTAGATTTGTCTTTGAACTACATCTAAGTTGCCATATAGTTCTTCCTCTTCTTCTTCTTCTTCTTCTTCTTCTTCTTCTTCTTCTTCTTAATTTGATTTCTATACCTCCCTTCAAAAAATGGCTCAGGGTGGTTTACCTCTTCCACTGAAACCAATGGGGTTAAAGGTGTTTGATTTTGGCTAGATCATGCATATATATATATATATATATATATATATATATATATATATATATATATGTATTTCCTTAATGTTCCTTAACTTAAGTAATGACTAAGGTTGTTCTCATAACCATTTTCGGTGGGACTGGGGAGGGCTGGGGGGAAGGCCAAATTGTACCTGCCTTCCCCCCACACAGTAGCCCATTGCTGCCAAGCCATGTCCCTCGCCTCTGTGATGAGCAGCGCAGCAGTCTGGAGGCTGGGGAAATGACCAGGGCCGTGCATTGTAGAAATGCCTGAAGCTGGATCACTCCTCCCCATGGTCTCTACGATTTAAATGGCTGCCGGCAACCCGGTTGTCCACGCAACCAGAGTGGGGTAGAGGGCGTGTGTATGCCCTCCTACCTCACTTTTAGCCTGGCTACCTGGCAGAGGGGACCTGGGATTGGGAGTCATCCTGATGGTTCTCAGGACCAGCCCTACCCAGGCTAGCGTGTCCTTACCTGGATTTGTCTTGAGGGCACCGTTCAGAGCAATTTAGCCACACCTAACTCCCAGTGACACTAAGCAAATAACTGTGTGTTCAAGGCCCATATATTTTAATGGTTTGTAGGTGTGTCTAACTTTTTCTGGATTGTACCCCAGAGATGTGTGAATGGAAACTATGCTGGAAGCATGCTAGTAATGATTCATGGTCCACATTCATTATTAATGTGTCTGGTAATGAGTACCAGCAAGGCTAGGCACAAAATAAAGTAACAAAGCTAGAAGTTAGAAAATGGCAGACATTCTGGTCTCTCTCTCTGTTCTTTCTGAATTCAGCTGCAGCTTGTTTCTGTTGCTCTTAATGCTCCTAGGGGTGAGCTTGGGTGGGCTGTGGTTTGAACTGTGGAGAACTTGTGCTCAGGGGGGTTGTAGGTTGAACAATGAGAAACATTTGGGACTCAGAGGTTTCAGATTCATTACTGAAGGGGCAGCATTGTTGTGATCAGACAATTTTTTGGACTTTCCTGAAGAATTCTCAGAAACCTCCATGGATACCTCATAAATATCTTGTGCTGTCACAGGTCACGGTCTAGACAGATCACACCACTGCAGTTTAAACAGATGGTTACTTTAGATCTACCATTTGTATAAGTTTATTTTCTGACCATTACATGCCTTTCAATGGACAATTCAGGCATTACTTCCATCTTCCAAAGATGTAGGAGGATATTCCCGATAGAAGAAGATTTACTCATGGACGAGCTTCTGGGATGGAAGCCATCTCGGGAGAAGTTATATGACAACTCAAACCACTAATTCACTATGATAGACAGATTTAACACTCCCAAATGAAGCGTTAATGCAAGAACAATCCCTTATAACATCCACAATGTAAATAATTTCCTTTGCTCCCCAGTGTGGAGGAAGATTAATGGATGGATGGCTGCACACACATGCACACAAGGTTTAAAAATGTGTGGGGCTGGGCGTTATTGCAAGAGTAGGCAGAACATGTAAACACTGGCAGGCTCCAGATCCATTTAGGATGGTTTGTAAGACCACACAGCACACAAGCATTGCCAGCTAGCAGCCCAGTGGCCCTACCAAGACCCATTTTCACTTTCCATCTGGAATGGGAAAGGGAGATTTGCTGGCTGAGGTTAAGCCACCCAGTTATTTGTTATGATGAACTCTCCAAAAGGAAGAGATTAAACCAAGCCTTAAATGTTTCTGTGACAAATGTGGACTGTCAGCCCCTCAAGATTGATAGCACTTCTGTTTGCCTTCCGAAAGCTTTTAGTTCTGTGGCAGAGGTTAGTGGGAGCTTGCCCATTGGCTGCCGACTTTACAGTTTTAGCACTGGCCAGAGAGCAATGCAAAGTTTCAATAATGAGTAATAGCACTTTTAGCTCCCCATCATCATTTGTCCAACATCCATTATTGTCCTGGGAGAGCAATCTTAAAGATATAAATGGTCCTGGCAGCTGGTGTGTCAGCATTTCACACCTCCACAGCTGTTAGTCTGGAGGGAAGGAGGCTAGGCACACAGGCATGCTTCCCTTTCCCCCAGCAAACCCCCCTGAAGCCATCTTGGGGGGCCTACAGGTAGCTCTGTGCTGCAAGCAAGAGATGTTGCCACTGTAGGCCCCAAACTGTACTTTGCTGTAGGGGTAAAATTAGGGCCAACAGCAATAATTGCTTGATGGAACAAATAATTCATCCATGTATTAACCACAGATTAAAAGCATGAATTAAATATCTAGTCTGGTTTTAATTGTAGTTTTCACACATAAAAGGATTTGAATGCACATGGTGGTGGTGTAAACAAGATATACCCCTCCTTCAATGCAGGCGATGGGAGGAATAAGACTTTTTGACACAGCAAATAATTTCATTGGTTTACATACTGCTCAGCCAGCTGCACAGCCAAGAAGAATGAAATCTCACGGGCTGTGTGGGAATCCCCAGCGTGTGGATACTCCTACTGATGGTGGGGGAGGCTCCTTGCATCCTGGCACTGTGCTTGAGCAGCTGTGACCAACTCCCATTGGGAATAAAGGAAGCCAGTTGTAGTTGTTTCGATGCAGTGCTTAAGAGACACAGAGCCTCCCCCCACTCTTGGTAGGAGTGTCCATGCACTGGTGAGTCCCACACGGCAGTGAAATCAGATATCTCTTGGGTGCATGAGATATCTGGTGCATGCACAATATGTAAGTTCTTACGCTTACAAGCTGAGATTAAACTTTACTATTAAAAAATATCATCAGACTTGATATCAGTGGTGGGAACGGAGGGGAAAATGCCATTTAATACATTTAGCTAATTGTCTACAAATCTTGAATCAGTCAATGGTTGTAGATAAAATGGAGAAACTGTCAGATAAGTTAGTGTTTTAGCATCACAATTTTGATTCTACCTTGTGTGGTATTTAGTTCTGGTCATTCAAATATTTGGGGCATGGCACATATGTGGCAAATTGGGGAAAGGGGCCCCAAAGGAAGAAATGACAAGGAAGGGAGCATGATGCAGGACTTGGAATCTTTCAGTGTAGTCAGCAACAGGCCTAGGGATGTTTTGTTCAGAGAAAGTGGAGGTATGGCAAATATCAAGGTTATAAAGTCAGTAGAACTAATGTAGAGATTTTCACGAGCTTATCTGTCCCAATTCACTAGTTCTAGTAGAAAGGTCAAAGTTTCTACTAGAAGCCTTCAGGTATAGGTCCTACCCTTAACCTCAGAGTCCGGTGCTGCAAAGTTTGGGTTTGAAATGTAGAAGTCAGAAGGGCAACAATATCTCCCAGCACAGACACATGAATGATGTGAAGAGCTACAGGTATTATTCAGCAGTAGCAACTTGAGTAGTTCAAGTCAGAGACCACAATCCATTGGAGAATTATGTGCACAAGCACATTGATTTCAATGGACTTAAATCTTGCTTAGAGCATGTGCAGGTTTCCAAAACTTTTATGAACCTAATACTTTTTAGACCAACCTACAGTTTAAAGAACAGATAGTGTATGGGCCAGTTTGGCTCAGTTTTCTTGTAGAACATGATACCAACGTTTTCATGCTAAACATATAGTTTGAAGTCTGTATTCCCATGTTTTCAAAAACAATGTTTCTTAAGAAGTCACCATTCTATTGATTCAGGGGATGTACATGCAGAAGCGTAACTATAGGGGGGCAGGGGGGGCACGTGCCCCGGGCGCCATCTTTTCTGGTCACGTGGGGGGCGCCGCCATGACAAAAAATATATTTTTTAATTTTTTAAAAAAATTTTTTGTTAATACAAATGTTTCCTGCTCAGTGCAGCAGCGCTGCAGCAGTCAAGGGAGCGCATCGGTGCCCCTCCCCCATGAGCGGTCCCTTCTGCGCCGCCCGCGCGCCCCCCCATTGCTTTGCTGGCGCCTGGCGGCCAGTCAGTGGCCTGGCTTGGCGGCGGGCGCTTGTGAGGAAAAACCTAAGTATAATGTAGTATGTTGGGGGGGCTGGGGGCGCCATTTCAGTGCTTGCCCCGGGCACCGTTTTCCCTAGTTACGCCTCTGTGTACATGGAATGCCAGACTGACAACTTAGAGACTGATTTTGCTTTGAAAGCTCCAGTGCAGCAGCCCATGAGATATGGGGCACAAGGTACTAGGAGGCTGCTACTGCCGAGAGGCAGCTGTGGAGAGGGGGTCCCTGTGTTTTCAGCAAAGAAAGACTCAAGGCAATGGCTTAAGCAATGGACACCTCTACTGACTGACCAGCTGTGCCCTGTTGATATCAGCACCCCATGCCTACATGCCTAGACAGGGAACATCTGTCCAGTCAACAGCTAGGAACCTGCACAGGGCTGACAGATGTGCCCTTTGGGCTCAGCTATTGCCTCGAGCCTTCCTAGTCTAAAGAATCAGGTGCCTCCCCCTCAGCTGCCTCTCAGCAGTAGCAGCTTCTTTCTGCCTTCCAAAGCATGCCTTATGGGCTGCATTGGAGGTTTCAAGGGCAAAACAGCTTCTATGTTGCCAATTGGGCAATCTTACCACCCAGAAAACTGCCTTGCCCACCCTTTGCCCCTCAGATAAAGATCCATGGCAGAAAGCTTTTCCTAACTATGGAGTTTGTCTTGACTGCTGGCTAGAATCAGACAGAATGGGCTATGAGCAGCGATGCACCTAGGTCATTTTGGAACCTGGACCTAAAGGCCTTTGGAGCCCCCCCTTCTGCAAGTTAAGCATCATTTTTTAACATGTAGGTTCTTGAGGGCACCAACTACACCACCCAGGACAGACTACAGATGATTTTGGGCCCCCAGGGGGTGTGAAGCCCCTGGACTTCGGCCCCAAAGTCCAGGGGTATGAGCGCCGCTGGCTATGAGCAAGTGATTTATTTTATTTATTTATTGAAACTTCTTATACACCGCCTTCTCCAAAGACTCTAGGCGGTGAACAACAGAAATACCAAGAACAATCAATTAAAAAAAATTATTAAAGGGCAAATGCCTGGTGAAACAGGTGTGTCTTAAGAAGGGCCTTAAAAGCAGCCAGGGAGAACGAATCGAACGAACCCTGAACGAATCGGGAGGGGGAGTGTTCTAAAGAAGAGGGGCAGCCACAGAGAAGGCCCTCCTAGGGTTTTGTGGGTACGAACCAGCACCTTGAATTGGACCCAGAAGTGAACCGGCAACCAATGCAGCGACTGGTGCAATGACTGGCCCCCCTTTTTCTGATAAACTACTTGATACATTTTCCCTCCATCTGAGCCATTCAAGATGGCTTCCTGGATTTGGAGAGAAGTTACTGAGAAGTGGATCCGCAAAGGGGCCAAACAACTTCCTCATAACTCTCTTAAGAATGTACTCTCCAAGGAGGGAAGGCGATAAAGAAGCAAGGGTAAATTTGAGGTGATGAGAAAGAGTGGTGGTTAGGTAAGTCCCAGCTTCTTCTAAGATTAAAATATCCCAAACTGAGATTCAAAGAACTCTCTCACACACTGCAACTTCAGTTCACACTTCTCTACAGTGCCATACTAGCATTTCTGGGCAGTATGTACCCCTGAGACAGCAATCACAGCCCCTGCCTTGAATGAGAATGGGCTTACAAGTCCCTCCCCTATGCTTCCTAAACAGAATGTTGTCTTCTTCCAAGAACTGCCAGCCCATGACCTTTTGTTGCCTGATGCCGAGCACCGAGTGATGTCTTTCCTTCCCTCTTTTTCCTCTCTTCCCTACTGAAATCACACTCTCAGTCTCTTTCTTCATTCAAATCTCTTCCTATTCCCCACAGAAAAGAAAGGAAAGGGATGGGGCCGTAGCTTAGTTGTTGAGGATCTGCTTTGCTGCAGAAGGTCCCAAGTTCTCTTCATGGCATCTCTGGGAAAGACTCATCTGTGAAACCTTGGAGAACCTCTGCCAGTGTAGACGGTCCTGAGCTATATGGACCAATGGTCTGACGGTAGAAGGCAGCTTCCTATAATCCCATGTAAGGGAATGATGAAAAGTAGCATGGCACTATTTCACTGCTCTTCCTCTGCAGGCATTCCCTGGAGAGGATGCTAAGTGGGCTGCTGGGCTGCCTCTGAGAACTGGCTCACCAATGGAAGCATCTTGCAGCACCCTGTTTCATAGTAGGGCTGGCTCTGCTGCCAACGCTATGGGTGAGCATTTGGCCACTCTTGTTCCTCTGAGGTGCCACCTATGACATGGTTATAAAGGGATACAATAGTGTCGCATGACAAGAGAAGGACATGGATAACTTAAATCAGCAGGTACTCTTGCTACAAAAGGGTCCCAGGCCTCACATGTTTGTGTGACTGAGAGGAATGACAGTACATTTGGCCCATTACTCATAGCTTACTTAGGGGAGTCAAGCTCAGGGATTCAAATGAGCACTAGAGAAAAGGTGATAGAAGGCATCTTTAATCTTTCGACATTCCCCCGGTGTCCCTTGTCTCCATCTTTCTACATCCCAGCTGTTTCTATTTTCCTCTGCTAAATTGCTATACCAGTCTCAGCTCACCAACCTTTCTCCTGAGATCTCTACTCCTGCCAAGATCACAGTCATCTTGTTGTGACAGACAAGAACTGATCCAAATGGATCCACTCACTACAGTCTATTATTCCCCCTAGCCCCAGCCTTTCAGCTTCATGGGTCTGCAAGCCCCACTTCCTTTGTGCAGTATCCTAGTTCAGGGAGAGAGGAAAATGTGCTGGGAGGGGAGAGGGGGAGGTGGTGTCTGATAGATTTATACACCTGCCAGCCAATTTAATAACCCTCAATACATAACAGTCAAGACTAATGCAGAGTTATCAGAGCTGCTATTGAACCAACGGCCAAGCCACTAATAAACTTAAACTGGAAGGTGTCAAAGAAAAAACAGGGACTGGATTTGCTCATATAAAGGATGAAGGTTATTGTTAATAATATGAAGAATTTTCATCACAATAAGCTAATACCCCCGTGCAATATATGGAGCCAATCAAGACTCCTAAAACTCACCATCCTTCATGACCTGGAATGGGGACAGGATGGCTGAGCATATACAGCTACATTTGGTTTCCTTTGACCTCCATCCCCAGGAGACAGGCAACAAGTTATCTTGTTTGAAAATAGGTTTAGGGGACCATCTATAAAATATGCCACACTTGCCCCCTCTTGACACAGTTTGAGTTATTTTAACCACTGGCCAATCCATCCTCTCACACTTTTTGCTGCCCCTCCTCATGTGTTACATCCTTTATAGATGGTCCCTTTTTGCCAGTTTGGATATCATCCTGCCCTCTTCATTAGGGAAGTCACTGCTGATGGATGGAGGCAATCCAACTGGAATGTTTGGGATTACAGAACATTATGGCTGCAGTTCCACTTCCATGCACACTTATTTGGGAACATCCTGGGCACAGTAGTACACTAAATCCATGGAATTAGAACATCTGGACAGAGCTGGGAACTATGGTAGAAGCACAGTAATGCAACTTCACCATGTAGGTGATCTCTACATGTGACTGGCATTTCACATGGATGAAAGCAGCACATTGGTTACTTGTGACCATCACACAGTATTTGGTCTAAAACCAGCCTGGGCTTCTCTTGACATAACAATGCACACACTGGGAGTATTGTGTCACTGAAACAATGTTCTTGGCCTTCTAAAAATGCTGATGCTTTGCACAACTCTGCTTGGGGCAACCCAGCAACCCCCATTTATTCTTTCAGGAACTGGACTTTATTAGGTGCCATGAGGTATACAGTCCAGGAACATCCCCACATGTGCAATAATAGGCATTAACCTTCCTCACCTAAGTAAAAAAAGCCTTTTTAAACCTGCATGATTCAAGAGAGAGAGAGATTAAAAGGCTGGCCTCCCTGTGGGCATTCATCTTACCATCATTACGTGCTTTCTTGCCAGAAAGCCAGAACATTTTTGACACTTTCAGGAAAATTCATCCCCATGAAGATAAAAGGCATTTCACATCATTTCATCCTCTAAAAGAAAAAAAAAGAAATGCCAACAAGAAAGGAGTTTTATACTGCAATTATGTGCAGAGTTACTTGGCCAATATGATCCACAACCATTATGGAGACGTAGGAAGTTGTGGCAATGCTGTGATTGGCTTCTAAGCCATGAGGATGCTGCTACAAAAGTGTAGGCGTGAAAGCAGAGTCTCACAATTTTCATCACAGTGGAGGGAACTGCTGGAACACCGCTTGCATGCCTATGGGAAGAGAGCTGGTGTTGTGGTAGCAAGCATGAACTGTCCCCTTTGCTAAGCAGGGTCTGCCCTGGTTTGCATTGAATGGGAAACTACATGTGTGAGCACTGTAAGATATTCCCCTTAGGGCATGGGGCTGCTCTGGGAAGAGGTTCTGAATCCCAATTCCCTCCCAGGCATCTCCAAGATAGGGCTGAGAGAGACTCTTGCCTGTAACCTTGGAGAAGTTGCTGCCAGTCTGTGTAGACAATACTGCGCTAGATGGACCAGTGGTCTGACTCAGTATATGGCAGCTTCCTATGCCCGTGCATCAGCAGTATCCTGGCTGCTTAGGAGTCTTCAGGAGCATCCCTGCCTTTCTCCAACATCCCCCCCATTGCCTTATCCTGGCCAGAACAGATTTACCATTAAATATTACAGCGAGATCAATCGTTGAAGAGCATCTAAGAGTGGCATCCTGGGAACATTTACTCATTCCCATTGGCTGACATGGTCTGCAGCCATTACAGAGATGGAGAAAGGCAAAACCTGCCTTTCTGACCATTCAGGCTCCCCAGGAAGTCAGAACAGATATAGAAGTGACAACAGCCATACAGTACATCAGTTGTGGTCATCCAGTTTTTGGTTTGCTATCACTGTGGCATATGGTACTGAGCTGGGTGCTTAACACATGATCTGAGCAGTGGATATATTCTAATCTGTGCTGCCTGCCTTAATTAACACACTCTATTTATTACACTCTTTATTAATTAATCCGGCATAAAAGACATAGATTAGCACTTGTTTGTGAGAGAGCTCCCATAAACACACATGGAAATTGCCCGATGGCTTAAATGTTTTAAGAGGAAAGTAATCTATGTTACGGAATGAACCTCTCTAAGTGAGGAGTGATTACTCCAGTCTAATCTAATGATTGCGACTTCAGCACAGCGAGGGCATGGAATTTATACCAAGTTAATTAGTCCCAAACAAGAGAAAGCAGTTCTGGGAAGGTGCCCCCAAACATTTGCTCATATTGTTTAGACCCAAGCTTCGAACCATTCTATCTTGGCACTGCTATCCTCTCGGCTACACACAGGCCCAACATTTCTAAAGAAATCTTGTATAATAAGGTATTTTGGGCAACTGCATGGAGCTGCTCTCTATTCCATGCAGAAGATAAGAAGAAATGATTTATAGAAGAGATCTACATTTCTTATGTTGGGTAGGTTCTGGGCAGACAATGTCCCACAATATCAAAAGTAAGGCGGCTTTGAAAACCAGGCTTCACTTCTATTCTTCTGAAATCCAAAAATCTGTCTCAACAGTAATGGTCCCTTCCCTGGCCGCCTTTGGCCATGAAGTACCCCCAGCAGACAAGGCTGGTGTGGAAGTGATGTTGCAGATGCTTGGAAGTGATCCTGAAAATGCTCATGCCACTCAACATTTCCAGATAATTTGGCAAATGCTAGAATATAGGCCATGCTTCCTCCCAGGATGTTGTTTGCCTCTAATATAGCCAGAGCTAAGATATCCCAGTATGAAAAACTGCACAAAGGGAAGAACCTGGTACTGACCTGGTACTGACAATCCAAAGGAGGCTTGGATTGGCTTCTGTAGATGAACAACAGGGGATGAGAAGTCATAAGAACAGCCCTGCTGGATCAGGCCCAAGGAGGCCCATCTAGTCCAGCATCTTGTTTCATACAGTGGCCCACCAGATGCCTCTGGAAGCCTACAGCAGGAGTTGAGAGCATGCCCTCTCTCCTGCCGTTACTCCCCTGCAACTTGTACTCAGAGGCATCCTGCATTTGAGGCTGGAGGTGGTCCACAGCCCTCCGACTAGTAGCCATTGATAGACCTCTCCTCCATTAAGTAATCCAAACCCCTCTTAAAGCCACCCAGGTTGTTGGTTGTCACCACATCTCGTGGCAGAGAATTCCACAAGTTGATTATGCATTGTGTGAAAAAAAATACTTCTGTTTTTTAGTCCTAGATTTCCCGGCAATCAATTTCATGGGATGACCACTGGTTCTAGTGTTATGGGAGAGGGAGAAGAATTTCTCTCTATCCACTTTCTCCACACCATGCATGATTTTATAGACTTCTATCATGTCTCCCCGCAGTCATCTTTTTTCTAAAATAAAAAGCACCAGGTGTTGTAGCCTTGCCTCATAAGGAAGGTGCTCTAGGCCCCTGATCGTCTTGGTCGTCCTCTTCTGCACCTTTTCCAGTTCTACAATGTCCTTTTTCAGATGTGGTGACCAGAATTGTACGCAGTACTCCAAGTGTGGCTGCACCATAGTTTTGTATAAGGGCATTAGAATATTAGTCGTTTTATTTTCAATCCCCTTCCTAATGATCCCTAGCATGGAATTGCTGGTTCTCCCCCAGCAGGGCCCGTTCTATGTGCTTTACAATTTTATCCTTGAAAATGCTTTCTATCAATTTGCCTGGAATAGACGTTAAGCTAACAGGCCTGTAATTTCCCGGATAGCCCCTGGATCCCTTTCTGAAAATCGGTGTTACATTTGTTATTTTCCAGTCCTCCGGCACAGAGCCTGACTGTAGGGATAAGTTATATATTTCTGCAAGGAGGTTGGCAATTTCACATTTGAGTTATTTAAGGACTCTTGGATGGATGCCATCTGGCTCTGGATATTTGCTAGTCAAGTTGCCACTGAAGAAAAGTCAAGTTATTGTTGAAGAAATCTCCCAGCCATCTCCCAGAACCATCACCAGAGATGAAAGGCAGATAGAAGGAGCATGCCCTGATCCTTCTGATAAACTGTACCAACTCTGCTGCAAGAGGGTCCTGGCAGTACCCTGTGCTGGGGGCTAACTCTAAATGTTGCTCCCTTTGTGGGAGATTACAGACTTAGTAATAGAGGTATGTGATGTGATGGCCATTCACTCGGATAGCTTTCAAGCAAGGATGGGGAAATGTATTTAGGACAGTTCAGTGGCTTGTAGTGATGGCAGTTACAATGGCAACTTCATGTGGAGAAATGGCATGCCTCCAATTACCAGGTGTTGCGGCCAAACAAGATGGTATGGCAAGCGCTTCATGCCCTGCCTGTAAACTTCTTAGAACCATTTGCCACCCCATTATTCCATTCAACAAGAGCTTTTAACTTGCTACAAGCTTGTAACTTGAGACTTTTGAGTTAAAAGCTCTTGTTGAATAGAATAATTGGATGGTAACCCCCCCCCCTTCCAATGAGGGAGCTCTAAGATCATATGCATTGCTTTGTTGCTGGATCTCATAGCAACCCATCTATTCCAGCATGCTTCTACCAACAGTGGCCAACCAGATGTCTCTGGGAAACTTATGAGGAGGACATGAAGGGGGTTGCCATCCTACCTCATTTGCCCCCATCATAGGCAAAACAACGTGGCATGTCCCCAACTGGAGGCATGCCATGTCTTAACATGAAATTGCCATTGCAGCTGTCATTGCAACTAGCTACTGATCTGTCTCGCATGTGTTTTCCTGTCCTTGCCTATCTGAGTGAATGGCCAGCAGATCACATACCTCTGTAAGGATCTGTAGAACAAGACTCTTTTAGCTGGTTGAGGCAGAGACTTAAGAAGCAGAGCCTCTGCTTCTTAAGACTCTGCCTCAGCCAGCTAAAGGAGCCTGGTTCCACAGATCCTTACATTTATTTATTTATTTATTTATTTATTTATTTATTTATTTACCATTTATATCCCGCTCTTCCTCCAAGGAGCCCAGAGCGGTGTACTACATACTTGAGGTTCTCCTCACAATACACCTGTGAAGTAGGTTAGGTTGAGAGAGAAGTGACTGGCCCAGAGTCACCCAGCTAGTATAGTGGCTGAATGGGAATTTGAACTCGGGTCTCCCTGGTCTTAGTCCAGCACTCTAGCCACTACACCATGCTTGCTCCACTATAACCTCCATTATAACCTCTTGTGTGACAGAACAGAAATTGTGGTGTAGATGGGGAGAAACTCCACAACAAATCCCTGGTTGCTTTGCACCTAGCATTTTAAAGAGGCATCAGACAGAGAGTGTGCTGTGAATCCCCTGAAAGGAATTGCATTTCAAAGAGATCTCATTTTAGATCCAGTCGCTCTGGCACCATCACTATGTAATGCTGCAAATCACTGGCTTGTTGCTCCCCAAACTGCTCATCAGGTTAATCAAAGCAGGTTTTCACATTCCCCAAACAGATTTATGACTTGGCTTGGGTAGCTGACAAGCTGGATTCTAGCCTCACTCACTAATGTTTTACCAAATTGAAAAAGTCATAAAGCACCCCCCAAAAATTGCTTCGTTAGGGCGAAAGGTTTGCAGACAAATGAGATAAATTTCAGGGAAGAACATCAGAGGGACTTGGGGAAGAGATGAAACCTCATGTTATCTGAAAACAATAAAAGGCTTGGAAATAGGATTGCAGATTAATTTATTATAACAATAAAAGCTAAATGTCAAGAGATGGGCAATATTTGATAGATCTGAAATAAAAAGGAAGGAGATAGAGGCAAAAGGATGGAAGAGAAGCTACTTTTGCTACTTTCTCTTAGTACTGAGGAGCTGTTGGGGGAAGATCATTTATACCCCAGTGCCTCAGGAGCACTTCTTCCATCTTTATGACATTTCAGTCCAGTGCTGCAAAACACTGAGGGGTGGAAATAGTCTCTGTGGGAGAAAATCCTTTTCTCTCTCCTTAGTAGCATTGTGGCCAGTCTTGCCGGAACATCTAATGGCTGCTTCAGGATAGTCTGACTGCTAGGAACCTAACTTCAACCTCGTGGCCACCTGAGGCTGCAATCCCAAACACACGCCCTTGAAAGTAAGCCCTACTGTACACAGAGGAGCCAATAGAAGCCCCCCCTCCCGAGCAAAAAGCACTGTGGGGGCCCCAATCCAGTCTGAAACCATGGCAGACAGGATAGAGTTTCCCCTAACCTCCATGGTCCTGATCCAGATTGGGACCCATCTGTGCTATTTACAGGAAACATAAAGAATACCAAAGCCAATGCCATGATCATATCAGGTGTCACTTTGGCCCGATCCGGGTGGGCCAGTGCCACCTAGCCCAACTTTTCAGCGTGGCTTTTAGGCAAGGTTAAGGCAACGAATGCTCCCTTAACCCAGGCTTGCTGCTCATGTGTGAGCCAGGCTGCTTCCAGCTCGGTTGCCCACAGATACGGGTGCCTAGTGGGATTCCCCAATGCATTGTTTGTGTCAAGCACTGCATTGTGGGATTCCTGGAGGCCAGAATGCATCGTCCTGGCTTCTGGAGCTGTGAGCTGCCCCATGCAGAACTTCTGGTCTGGGAGTGTGGTTCGTGCTCCTGAAACAAGAACTTGCTTGTTTGGGGGGTAGGTGAGTTTACTCAGCCTCCCCTGCCCATGCCCACCACCCCACCTGCCCGGTTGTGTGAATGGCCTCGATGTCAGCAAGCTTGGTGACACTGCAAATGGTGATGTGATCCCTTGATAGTATAATTATGCAAAACTAGGTATGGGAAGAATAGCCATAATTGGGAAGGGCGGTATTAAAATAAAATAAAATAAAATAAAATAAAATAAAATAAAATAAAATAAAATAAAATAATAGCTATCACTTGATCATAACTGATCAAAGATGTCAGAACGTACCTCCATGTAAAAAGCAATTGTGTCAACTGCTTATTCTACTATGGATGTAAACACGCACACACACACACACACAAAATTGCTTTGCTTATTTTGGAAGCCTGAATGGAAAACACTGTTTGCCATTTTAAGTCAGCTGAACAGTAGAAACTGCAGTAGCAAAACAAATTACACACATGCACACTCTTTCGTCTTATCAGTATCATGAGATCCTTTCAAGACTTTGCCTCACCAAATGTGAATATTTTGCTTGCTCTTGCAAAACAATATGAAAGGCATTCTGCCCTCAGGGCTTAGCTAGAAGCTTTGCCCTTCTGCCATGTTGATATTGACTAATTTCCATCTAAGAGGCTGGAAGAGATTGGGAAACTTTTCCTTGCCTCTGGTTATTAATGATAAGGCAATGAAGGATGAATGTGCTGACTCACAGAAGGCAACATGCAAGTAGGAAGGCTGGAGCGGAAATGCACAGAAATCTGATTCAGTATACCTCTTTCTTGCTTTTGTTGTCTGAAGCTATTGGATGCGACAACTTTGCACCATTATGCAGTGATGAACCCCTGACCCCATTCCAGTCCCTCCCCCACCCCAGACAGCAGCATTATTACTCATTATGGAACACAGTATTCTGAAAACAACTTCCTTCTGTGAAGGACATTTTATCTTTAAGAAAGGGCTGTTCCTTTCAGTAGCAAATCTGATCATTTTCTCTATGGGATTTATCATGCAGTATGCAAAGCTCAACCAGAGCTTAGCCCCACGAACGTATCCTCAGCACCAGAGCTCTGTCCTGATGCATGTGCTCTAGTAAGAGAGAGACTGAGACCATGCAAAGTGCTGTCCTCTCTGCCAAATATCCATAAGGACGGCCATCTCCTTAACGTCTTTTCACACAGTGGGGCATCTGGGCAAGCCTGTGCCTTAGCACCTCTTTGGTACAGAAATCAACCACAGATGGCACGATCTGAAGGTGACATCGCTCTTCCAAACAAGAGGATTCACGATTCAGTGAAAGAAACCGTTAAAGTTTATTTTCATTTTTGGGACAGAATGAGCAATTCTAAGCCCTTTCAGAACTGTATTTTGTACCCTGCTAGACAAGGTGTTGGTGTTCTCTTTTGCTAAATACATTGTCATGTGGCTTATAATATCTCACTTGGGTATAATGAGAGGAAAAGTTTGACAAGTATCTCCTTTTCCTTGTGCTGTATTGATGCCTGCTTTTATGCATGCAGTTAACTGCAATCTATAGAGACCTGTTTAGGAAATGCTTATATATTAATCTCTTCCCAGATGCTTCTGGTTGGCCGCTGTGGAAAACAGGATGCTGGAGTAGATGGACCGATCCAGCAGAGCCCTTCTGATGTTCTTAACCTTCTTGGTGCCACAGTCCAATAACTGAAGACTAAAGGCCTTTTCACAAGTCACACTAAAAGTGCAAACCTATCCTCAAGTTGCACCAGCTGGATGAGGACAAAATTGCTCCTAAATCCCTTACACTATTTGCTGGAATAATGCTGGCATCATGATTTTATAGCAGCACTGCAGAGCAATGTCATTATGCCAGAACAGTTGAAGATAGTATAAATGCTCCGCCCTTGTAACAATGCTTGAATGATGTGAAGGGGAGAATTGGGTGAAAATGAAGGAGGATCAGAGAAGTGGCCAACTTAGTGTGGGCACTGTGCTTTGCAGCAGTTGGTCCCACTTTGTCCACAGGGATCAAGATATGCTGATGAAACAGGTACTGTAGGTGAAAACTATCCCATTGAAGCAACTGGAACATAGGAAGCTGCCATATACTGAGTCAGAGACCATTGGTCTATCTACTGTAGCTCAGTATTGTCTTCACAGACTGGCAACGGCTTCTCCAAGGTTGCAGACAGGACTCTCTCTCAGCCCTATCTTGGAGTAGCCAGGGAGGGAACTTGAAACCTTCTGCTCTTCCCAGAGCAGCTCCATCCCCTGAGGGGAATATCTTACAGTGCTCACACTTCTAGTCTCCATTCATATGCAACCAGGGCAGACCCTGCTTAGCTAAGGAGACCAGTCATGCTTCCTACCACAAGACCAGCTCTCCTCTCATGAGAGCCACAGATGCCACCCCTGCTCCATCTTTCAACCACATTGGATCTTAACCAATCAGGACAATCAGGACACAGCACCATAAGCCCCAGCAAGGGAACACAGTTCCAATACCAAGATGTACAGCATGGTGCTAATTCCCCCTCCCCCACATCCAGCCCATATGAAACTGAATGCAAGAGCACAAATGGGAATGGTGGAGAAGGCACTCTGCACAAAACGGAGCAAACCACTAAGGCTAACAATGGAGAAGGGAGCACAGATGGATGGTGCTTGCACTTGCAGGTCCCTGACAGGTCCTCTGCCTTAGGACTTCAGGGACACAACAGGTAGCTCAAATCCACTCTGCAGGTCTGCAGGGACAAGGCAGATCCCATTACAAACCTTTCTTCTGTGCGGCTAGGATGCTGCTTTTTGGAGAGGGAGGCCTAGGATCCAATCCCACTTCCTCCACAGTTTCCATCCAGAATT
The DNA here is from genome assembly GCF_027244095.1 of Hemicordylus capensis. NCBI lineage: Eukaryota > Metazoa > Chordata > Lepidosauria > Squamata > Cordylidae > Hemicordylus > Hemicordylus capensis. Next base: position 385,229,829 of record NC_069658.1, read on the forward strand.
CCAGTCACCCGCAGGGCACATAAAAGGTTGGATTTGCCTAGCATATAGTCATACCAGTATCTGCCAGGAATGGAAACCAAGCCCATATCTCCCATTTGCCATTGCAGCCTGGTTTCCCACTGGGCTGCCTGCCAGGTCACAGTGATTGCAGACAATCACCTGTCTGCAGTGATTGTCACAGCCCTGTGGCTCCCATTTCCCCTTGTCCATATAGCTTTCATCTGTGACCATTGCAAAATGCTTGCTCCCATTATGCAGACACCTTTAAAAACATGTGATGTGAAGTGTCATGAACATTAGCTGTGTGGATGCATTGGCACCATAGTGGGGCCTTGGAAGTCTTTTGCACCTGAATCCTGCAGGCCAGAGATCTTTGTTATTTTTCAGGCGGGTGCCACTTGGACAAAAAACCTCCAAAGCCATTTCCCACAGTACTGACTTCTATACAGTGCTGAGCTTTGACGAATGTCACTGTGGGGACCTTAAAGCGAAACAGAGCCATTGTTCCCAGCGCCATCTTGGGAGACCCATCCAAGTACTAACCAGGCCTGACTCTGCTTAGCTTCTGAGATCAGACAAGATCGAGTGTGTTCAGGGTAGTGTGGCTGTAGACCCATCTTGGGAGGCGTGCATGGAGCCATAGGAAGTGTAGTCCTTCCCAAGCTTTCCCCGTAGAGATCTGTTCTGTGTGCATCTGCCCAGCATTAGGGATGTGCATGGCTCCGAACAGGTCCGGTTTGGCACGGGGGGGTTGTAGCTTTAAGGGCGGGGGGGTAGTACTTACCCCCCCACACACACCGCTCTTCCCCCTCCGGCGCTGTGGTTTTTGTAAAAGTTTCTGTGGTGGCAGCGTTCCTCCCTGCCGCCCCTGCCCCCGTCGTTAGCCTGCCAGAGCTTAAGTATGTTACATGCATGCGCCCGTTCTGGCATGCGTGCGCACCCGTCGCCACTGCGCGCACACTCAGTATATGTCACACGTCGACGTGTGACATGTACGGAGTGAGCGCGCGGTGGCGGCGAGTGCGCACGCGCGCCGGAACGGGCGCATGTGTGTAATGTTCTTAAGCTCTGGTAGGCTAACGACGGGAGCAGGGGCGGCAGGGAGGAACGCTGCCACCCCAGAAACTTTTACAAAAACCACAGCGCCGGAGGGGGAAGAGCGGCGGGGGGGAGGTAAGTACTACCCCCCTGCCCTTAAAGCTACAACCCCCCTCCGTGCTGAGCCGCTGGATCGGATCAGATCCGGACCGGTTCGGAGGCCTCCAGCATGGCCTCCGAACCGGTTCGGGCACATCCCTACCCAGCATTCTGTGTATACCTTCCAAGAGGGCTCTGTTTCTCTTAAAGAGCCCTACTGGTGCTGGGCAAAATGTAGCACTGAGTGGTGGGAATGGTTGCCTCTGTGCTGTGCTAGGGGGCAGCACTAAGTATACCACTTCACAGTTAGTCAGAAAGCCACAATGAGAGCAGCTGCTTGCTCCTGGGACTTGCAAGAAAGAATACTGCTCTAGAGAACCCTCCTGACTAGGGGTGTGAATGAAACAGATTGTACATTTCATTTTGAGCTCGAAACAAAACGCAAATCCCCAGAATGTTTCATCAGAACAATAAGTAGAGCCAGTTGTTCTGATGGAATGAGCTCGGAACATTTTGTGTTTTGAGCATTCTGAGCGCTATTTTGGAAGGCTCATTTTCCAGGGAGAGCTGGTCTACCGATTGGGTAGACCAGGCCTCCACTCCAGATTTAGTGCATCGGCCCACCTCAAAAGACTGGTGTACCCAGTAGACCAGTCATCCAAGACAGGCCAACGCAATTCTGGAACAAAGGCCTGGTCTACCCGTTGACCCCAATTGGTAGACCAGCTTTCCCTGGAAAAACAGGCCTCCAAAATGGCACCTGGTGTTGGGAATTCTCTCTGGTAAGAGAATCCCTTTTTCATTATAGCAGAGTGCACACAGGCACAACACAGCAGAATTTAGTTAGGCATGAGTGTATGCTAAGAGTAAAGTAACTTGAAGCCAGTTCATAGTTTCAAATCAATATAAATGGTATTTATTAGAGAACTCTATTCTAGATAGGAAAGTGAGGAGTTAGGATTTCTAATCTATCTATCTAGCTGGATGCAGATGGATTCTCCATCTCTCTGCACACATGGTGCAGGGAGAGGAGCTTGCATGTTGCAAGGTAGAAGGAACTGGAAGAGAAGGGAGAGAGGAAGTGCATAGCAGGAAGGAAGTTAGTCCCTGAGAGTAGCAATTTACATTCCAAAGTGATAGTGTCAGAGCAGTAGAGAAGGGATGACCAATGTCTTGACCCTCTAGCCCTCTGACTCACTAGTCTGTCCTCCACTGTCTTTGAGACAAGAGACAGCGCAAAGTCCTTCACTTCCAACACCCGGAACACTCAAAATGTTCCGTCTCAGAACTGGGTCATTCTATTCTGAGCTCGAAACATGCCATTCATTTGAAGAGTGTTTTGTTTCTAGCTCTGAACACTTGAAATAGCCCATTTCAAATCAGAACGTTCTGAACTTGAAACATTTCACACATCCCTACTCCTGACCACTGGGCTAGGGAAATCTATAGTGGGAGAGACACTGTTGGGGCTCTTCCTATTGTCCATTTGTGTATCTTGGGGAGGGGGAGATATGGAATGGGCCCCATGATGCCAACCCAGCTTTCCTGCTATCATTGCATGTTAACTGATGCCTTCCATACTCGGCTAATGTGGAAGTGTCACCACTGAGCAACATTATGATTGGTGTGTAGTGGTATAGTTACCAGGGACTTTGTGGGAGATGTTCTCATCACTGTTGTGTGAGATTTTCTTTGATATGATATATTATTAATTATATTTATTATTGTTGTTATTGTTATTATTAATAATAATATTAAACCCAAAAATTCACAAAATGGTTTGCACAGCAAAAGGAATGAGGAAAAGGTTCCCTGTCCCAAAGGAACTCACAGTCTAAGAAGAGACTGTGCTATTATGGTGTCTTTGGCTTTGTTGCTGGGAGAGCACAGCATCCCAATGAGTGAAGCAGGTTATGCTCTGGCATAGTGATGGCCACCTTAACTGGACCATAGAAATGGGACTGTTAGGCTGGGAGGAAGCTTTATTGAGCTCAGAGGAACTTACTGCTGAATGAAAGTTCTCTATGTGCATGAAATGTGTACATGGGACCATGCTGCACAAATGCCTTTTACTCTGGTACCTGTCACTTGTGAATGCAGTTAGAGCAGTACAGAAAGCAGATAAGAGTAATTTTGAAATAAAATGTACATTTCAGTTGATGTGGCACACTCATTCCATTTACCAGTGTAGAAAACACCAATTTAGTCGCCACTTGTGAAAATGGTCCAGTACACAAGTCACCTGTCAGATAGCCAAAGCTCCGTGTTCCTGATTATTTTTCCCCCAGGACTATCTATCTTCATCCCAAATGCCATCCTTGCCCAGTAGAGGGTGCAACCGAACATTCAGCTGCATGCTTGCTCTTCCCTGTTTCCACCCAGGGAATTTGGTATTGACTCTGCTCGGTGTTTTGTCTCTCTGAATTGATAGCACTTATGGCTCTTGCCGGAGAGGGGTGGAAACAACTTTTCTGTTTTTTAATGTGAGTGTCAAGGTGTATTTTGTCAACATCAGTTCCATGTTCAGAGTGGAGTCATTAGGGACAGAGCAAGTGCTGCTTAAACTCCGCATCGGTGATTAAAGCGGCATAGAGGGACATACTTAATGCTGTCAAGATTGTGAATGGATAGTGGAATAAGGAGTTCGTGCCAGCGATGGGTAATTAGCATGTTTCTATCTCAAATGAGAGAGAGAGTTGCGCTTTATAATTCAGAAGTGCCACTGAGCAGGCTGCATTATTTATCACATCCATCTCCTTTCATGTACATAAAGATCACCTTTTTAAGGACATCATGCTGCATATTAAATGGAAGACTAAATTGCCACAGGTCTACCTTCTTCCAGTTGTCCAGGAAAGGACAAGAAAAGCCTTCCTAACACAACAATAGATTCAAAGAAACCCTAATTCTGTCTTCCCTCCTTTGCATCCTTTCTTACTCTCTTTGTATACATGCATCTACTGGAGTCCTTTTTGTCACCTTCTCTCCACTCCTGTATCAGGCCTATTTCAAATGTTTCTTCAGTGACATGGCTGCTGCCCAGAATCACTTCCATGTGGCCTGGGCTCTATGTGGTGTCAAGGACATTTTAATTGTATGCATCTACACCTGTGATTTGTGTCCATAAACCAGGAGGGGCAGGAGGAAAAGGGGACATCAGATTTCAGTAGATGATCTACCAGAGAGGCCAAATCTGGATGCAATAGGAAACTGGAGGTTCTTTCTCCTCTGGTTTCCAAAGCCGCACATCAAATTCAGGAAACCAGAGTTAAGGGCGAGAAGTGACCATGGTTTCCCTCCCCAAACTCCACTCTGAACCTTCAGTCAGAGTGGAGTTTCGCTGCCTTTAACTCTGGTTTTGTGGCACCAGCATTACATCCAAACACTGGCACCGCAGTTTCAGCCCCATGGAACTGGAGTTGAGGGAGGAAGCTCCTCCCTCACCCTGGCCTGATTGGTTGTGTGGGCTGTCCTTCTGTCGAGAAGGAAGCCCACACAGTCAGCTCCCCAGCCTCTCTGCAGTCTCGCTGAGTGCAGAAAGGCAGCTCTCCCTGTCATTCTAATGTGAATGGGACAGCGGGGGGAGGAGGTGTGGAACTGTGGGTTCATTGGACCCATAGCTCCACGTTACATGTGAATTCAGCCAGGATCTTGCTGTGCCCAGGTCTAGAGAAACTGCAGGCCCACTTGCAGGCAATCAAGGAGTGGTAAAAAGAAAGAGAAATAACTGAGGAAGCTGGGAAATACTCTTCCGTTTTCTCAATAAAGGGCCTTGTAAGACACCCAGAGAAGGAAAAGAAGGTACACTAGCGCCTTCAGTTGTGAATTACTCTTTCAGATCTTTGGAAGGCCCTGGACCAGGTGGACAAGGCACCCCAGTTTAAAGGAGGTAAAGAAGTCAGCAGAGAAAATAATCTCTAAACCTAGCCTCAGAATACTCTTCTGTGAAGAAAAGCTCAACTTGGTAAGTGGATCAGTGTGATATAGGTGATGATATCATCTGCACCTAATAAATTATATGGAACATTCACCAGGTTTGCCTTAGTCCAAATGTGTGTTGGCTGGGTACTCGGTGGATGTTTAAAGGGGACTCTCCACCCTCTCTGATGCAGACCACATTGCCAGTAATTGATACCGTTGCCGCACTGCAGCCAATAACATGTACACAGTGCACAGGCACACCCAGTCCTGCATACAATTAATGTATTGTGTGTGTGTCCTACCATTTCTCCAAGAAGCTCAGGTCAGCATACATGTGGATCATCCCATTTTGATCTCAGCAACTCTTGTAAGGAAGGCTAGGCACGGAGATAAACACCCAGTTCAGATCAGATGTAATACTAAATAGTAGTTTAGTGCTATATGAATGCAGATAAGGGAGCTGTGGACTTGAACACTCTCCTCCCATGGGTGTAGCTACAGTAGTGCCTGGTAGTGCACACACACCACTAACCTCAACCTCTTTGTCAAGGTGCACAATCAATGCTGGTAGTTGCACTGCGCTCCCTCCTTCTGCCTCTTGTTTGCTAACACAATATCACCTGCAATAACCACAGACAGTCAGATGTTTTGTTCTTCTTTCTTTAGTCTATCAGCTGTAGAGCCAGCCCATTGACCTTTCTTTCAGCCCTTTTGTTGGGGAATGTAAGCAGGACAACCCGGGACTCTAGGGCCTTCTCCGTCAATTAAACTCCCATTGGGTTTGCTTAGATACTGGACAGCTCCCCAGTGATGGAAGAGTAGAGCATGAGTGCTGGCTCCACGAGAGTGGAAAGCCCACCGATGCTGGAAGCAAATGTGCAGAGCCTCTGTGTGGCTCCTAAGGACTGTGTTGCCACTGTAGCAACACTGCTTCATTATTTCAAATGGGTCCTCCTTACTGGGTCCTTTAGGATGGTATTGATGAGGTGGTAGCAGCAAAGACACAAGGAAAGAGAGGCAGGGAGTGGGTAATACCTGATTGGCTCTCTCTCCACTAAGATCCTCATTATGAGCCCCTGGTGGCGCAGTGGTAAAACTGCCGCCCTGTAACCAGAAGGTTACAAGTTCGATCCTGACCAGGGGCTCAAGGTTGACTCAGCCTTCCATCCTTCCGAGGTCGGTAAAATGAGTACCCAGAATGTTGGGGGCAATATGCTAAATCATTGTAAACTGCTTAGAAAGCTCTGGCTATAGAGCGGTATATAAATGTAAGTGCTATTGCTATTGCTATTATATCTTCTTTTAGTCTGTTGTTGTTATGCTGGAAAACAATTTAAAACAGAAGTGCAGAAGTTGATCTTGAAACCTGATATGGCATCTTTCACATGTATCAGAAAGTCTTTTTGAAAACTGGTTTCAGACACCATAACATACATACATATACATATACATATACATATACATATACACACACACACGCGCACACACACACACACACACACATTTGTTACAGCCTAAATAAGTGAGGAACAGAGTCAGAGAAAGACCGCAAAAACATGGTGTCAAAAAGCAGCAAAGTTTCAAAAATCTTTTGCAGTAATAAGAGAAGGGAAATAGATTTATATAGTGAGAATGATGTACTATCAAATCATCAATGTTCTTAGTTTGACGAACAGAAATTGGGCAGAGCAGCGCAGAATTATTGGCTGGCATCTGGACATTGCTGCATATGTGCTTCTAACATCAGCACATATGCAGTGCTAACCCACATGCTTCTGGAAGCACTATGTGTTTCTGCTCTAACAGAGCATATCCAGAGTGTAGGGAAGCTTCAAAAGTATTTGCAGTCTTGTGCAAGAGCACCTGCACTTCAGAAGTGCAGGGATTAGTGTGGGGCTTGCACTGCATGTGTGCTTTCAGAAATATCCACACAGTGGTAGTCAGGATGTCAGCAATCGTTTTTGAGTACCACAGCAGAAAACATTCTGGTGGACCACCAACTTAAGTTGTCACCCTAAGCCCCCGACCTTCCCTCTTGCACAAGAGAATGTGAATAAACATATTTCCTCTCACTTTAAAACAAAATACTATTCCATGCTATTGTGAACTTGAAGCACTGTGATTTGCTAACTAATGGGAGCTAGGGCAAGCCAAGATATCAAATCAAAATTAAGCTATGGTTTAGTCTCATACTAATTAGCAGTCATAGGCCATGACTTCTTTGTGCCTAAGGTAGGCTGCCAAATTCCAATTCCCCCCTCTTTTTTTAAGGCATCAGTGGCAGTAATAACCACTTCTCTCATTTGCTACTGGGCTGATAATGAGAAGGGGGAGGAAATAGAAGAGGACACAGAGAAAGGACAGTAGAGTCCTGGAGACACTCTACAGAACTCCAGTGTGCTTTTCTCACTTACTCTTCTGCTTCCTCTCCCTTCTTATTATCAGCTCAGGAGCAAATGAGAGGGGAGGCAATGGAAGCAAGGAGGAGAAGGTCATCGGGAGGAGAGGGTCAGCCTTTTGCTAAGCAGTGGCTCTGCCATCACTCAGTTTTAAAGAACTGCTCAAATAGCAGAGAGAGTAGGTGACAGTAGTAGGTGAGAAGCACCTTGCCATCCTGCTGTGCCCCAATAATTTGCCACTTGAGGCAACTATCTGACTTCGCCTCATAAAAAGACTGCCCCACCAGTCAGTTAACAAACCTCAGCTCCCCATCTGTATGTAATGTGGAACTGAGTTCCTTTCTCTTGCACATGAAAGAGGATGAGAAGGGAGAGTGTGCAAATCTGCAGCTTCCTTAGTCTTCTTCACGTAGCATAAACCATAAGTTAGCATTGCTTATCAACCAGGCCACTGAATGGTTCAAGGCCAGGTAGTGAGCTTCATTCATGGTCATTACAGAGGCTGCATTCGCATGTAACACAGAACATGGATCCAAAGGACCTGCAGTTCTGCACCCCTTTCCCCCTGCTCTTCTTCCTGAATTCAGACATTCAGGAGTGCATCCTCTCTGCAGTCAGCAAGACTGCAGGAAGGTGGGAGAGCTGGCTGTGCAGGCTTCCTCCCTCATCTCCAGTCTGGCCGAATGCTGCATTCAGATGAAAAGGAGGCTCCCCGAAAGTCTGGAGTAACAAAACTCACTACAAGCTGAGGGTTCAAAATGGAGTCTTGTAAATGCGACCTTGGGTCACACTACGGACAGGACTGGAGTTTGCTGTGTTAGGACATAACAGTAAGGAAACCATGGGTCCCTCCAACTCCAGTCCTCCATTATGTGCGAATGCAGCCAAATCTCCCTGGTCCATGTTTCACATTCTAGCCACTACACCAGCCTGGTTCACCTCTCCAATAAGAGGCTCAGCTACTGTAAGTCACCGAGGAGAGAAATTCAATTCTCCAGGAGGTATCCATCCCGCGGTTCAGCTTCTACTAACTCCCCAACTTTCTGCCTAGTTGGTCTCACCTATAAGAAACTTAAGAGCAGGAACATATGTTCAGATGGGCTATTAATATTTTCAGGAGGCTAGTCAATTTACTTGCAAGACTGCTTTAAGTGAATGAGAATTCTTCCATAATTGGACTCCTGCTCGCAACTGAAACCATCTTTGGCCGACTCTGTCAAATATAAGGCTTGGTGATGACTGCTCTGAACTCACTGTGGAGGGGGGGGGAGGCGAGAAGAGTGAGTGCAGGGTGTTGGTTGCTCTGACATCTAAAGCTAGGATTAATTAGGTTGTTTAATGGTGTCTGACAACATCTGAAGCAGCACAAATTTCCCTGAAAGGAGGGAAGAGGGAGTTGGGAGATTGTTCTCCTCCATGCCTTAGACTCGCTAGGCTGCCCAGGAAGCATAGATTCTCTGATCTCGCTCTGTGTGTGCTAGGAGATCATTAGTGAAACAAGCCAGGCAGTACAATTCCAGCCAGCTCAGGCGCTCCAAGAGGTCCTCAATTAATCACATGTCTCCATGGAAAAGGATGGAGGACCTATCCTGCTAGGCCGCAGGGCTATACTTTTACAATTCTGTCACATGCAAGCTTCCCATGATCATGGCATGTCAGGGGTCATAAATTCCGCTGGCTGGCCTTTATGTTGGAATTTGAAAAGCCTGCTGAAAAAGAATTCAGTACCACACATTGTGTTGGCCAGACTGTTCCCAAACCTCTGGACAGGCTCCATAGCTCTGCTTGTTGATCCAGCCTGCCTAAGGAGGAACAGGAAGTTACTAAGGGAGACAAAAGCTCATCCCTGATTTGTCTGTAGCCCAGTTTTTATTATTTATTATTGCTCCTAGAGGAAGGAGATGCACCTACTCCGCCCCTCTCATTGGAACATGATCAGCATACTGTCCAGCTCTACCTATTTTCTTGTTCTATATTCAGGGAGAACAACAATACTTAAATTGTACTTATTTTTAAAGGTATTCCATGGTAACTATTTGAATGGCTCAAAGCAGCTTTTCTCACTTACAGTGAATGTCGAGATGTTTGGAGAAATATCCTAAGGGCATTAACAGCAACTTCCTTGTTTCAGGTTTATTGTAATGAACAACAGTGAGCATAAAGATTAATCCTATTTTTAAACAGGCAAAAATGACATCATTGGGAACCTGATTGTCTCCAGCCCTGTGCCTGCAACATAAAATGACTCTATTGACTAGTTTCTCTCCTCCTTTCTAAAGCTCATTGCTGATGAACGGATGGAAGTAGCTTAATCTTAATTCCGCCAATTCTCTGTCAATGACTGGTTTAGCATTGCTGTCTGGGAGGGAGAGAGGAGAAAGAGGATGGTAACACTGACTGGGACTCATCTGGTTCAGTAATAAAAAATATAACCTTGCCCTGAGGTCTCAGATATGAAGTAGGACAGCTGGTTGCTAGCAGGGTGCATTGGAGAGTGAACGTGGCAGCAGGTGGTGACCATCCACAAGATGATTATTTAACACTCATGTAAGGGGAACAGCTCAACAGAAGGGATATAGGAACATCTGAAACAGGACACTCACTAAATGCTCTGCATATGCTGAGTGATGCCTTTGCTCCCATTCATAGCCTCACTTCTTACCATCACAAAACCCAAAGTGGGTAATCTACTAAGACCTGCATTGGTTACCCAGTGCATCATTCCAGCAAAAGACCCATCTCACGTTATACCTGGCAGGGCGGAAAGGTGCTTTTCCCATCAAGAAGCCATCTCTGTTTTGGGAAAAATGTCACATTTTAAGCAGCTCTGCCTTTGAGTGCCAGCCATCTGGTTTTGCTTTTGCTTCTCTGTATCTCATCCATTGGGCTTCATTTTGCTTTCCTTTAGTATTGTGAAATGGTAATCTCAGCCAGCTTTTCTCTGTGAAGCAGAATCCTCTGGATCAACATTGGTAATAGATTAGTTCATAATGGTTGTTTTTTTAAAGCAGAATGCAACAAAAACGATGTGAAAAAGAAAAGGAGGTTGGAAGTGCATCTGTTGGGATGCCTTGCACTGTGGCCATCTCTCAAGCTTTCCACACATCTTGAGATGACTTTAGCTGGAAGAAGCTACTGTACATAATCTCTAGACAAGGGGAAACACAGACACAGAGAGGACATGGGGGAGTAAACATGAACAGCCCTGAACTTTGTAAGTACAGGAAACTATTTTGGAGTCACCTCATTGGCTTCCATCATCAGCCCCAAGTAGTACCTGGTCATATTTCTGGTGCTGTTTCTATCCCACCTACAGTGAAAACAAGGATGTTTCTCCCTCTTGCTGTGCCATTACCCCTTCCTGTTTAATTATTCCCCACTTTGTGATGGCATTGAATCAGGTATATAGCATCATCTTTCTTGACCAAGCAGTCAAAAATTATGATTCAGGGCCGTGGAGCTCAGGATGTCTCTACCTAAACGACCTGGTCTGGTCTACGGGAGTGGGGTGCATGTGGAAACTGAATCCAGTTTCAATGTTACATTATTATACTTGGCATATATCCTCACCATGTTTAGAGCTGCATTTCAGCACACCAGGTTTCCCCCTCTATCATGCTTTGGGTAGCCCCTCTCTCAGGTTTGCCCCTCTATCATGCTCTCCCCTGCAGGATCAAGATGCTCACTGGCCCAGGAGCTAGGCAGACTCACAAAGGAACACAGGAAGCTGCCTTATACTGAGTCAGACCATTTGTTTCTCTAGCTCAGTATTGTCTACACTTCCTGGCAGTGGCTCTCCAGGGTTTCAGGCAGGAATCCTTCCCAGCCCTATCTGGAGATGCTGCCAGGGGTTGAACCTGGGGTCTTCTGCATGCAAAGCAGATGCTCTGTCACTGAGCTAAGGCCCCATCCCCTAAGGATTACAGCAGATAGATGTAAGATACACGTGGTCACCCATCCAAATGCAAACCAAGGAGAACCGTGGGGACAGTCCATGGTCACTACTGCTGGATCTCCACATTTGAGGAGGTAACAGAGGTCAGTTCATTTAAGGGGTACAAACACTTTAGAATATAGTTGTGCTTTAACATGTGATCCAACAGTTAGGCGAAGGCACAGCTGAAGCAGTACAAAGAAATAAATAACAAGACGGGTGAGGGGAAGCATAGGAACAGGTGAGGATGTGGAGCAGAAAAGAGCCTGGGCTGAGAATCTTTGCAGTGGAGGTCTTGACATTTTCTTTCTTCTTTTGAGACAAAGGCTGATATAGACAGCTGTGCACACACTCAAGTATTAAAATAGCCTTAAAGGGTACAGGGAGAGGGGAGAATGATTAGTTTTCAAGAAGTATACTGCCACACCTAAATAAATTTACTCCTGAGTAAGTTTATTCACAAATAAATGTAGCAGTGTGCCCTTTGAAAGAAGGGGGAACAATACCCATTGCCAATGTCTGTTCAAATAAGCTACCATCTCCGCAATGAAGGCCCCACTTTCCCAGAACAAAACCTGGAACTGGAGTGGGCACAAGACCCAGAATGCAACACATCAGCAATATGTTCCAGGATGCATCCTATAAACACAACTGAGCCAACATGTTAGATAGGTTTGAATTATTTATTTAGTGAATCCACAGTTATATTTCACTCTACTAAAATACACTGAGGCTTTTCTCATGATCAGTGAGAAAAGCCTGGAGTGGGTTAGCGGGGAGAGTGGGATTAGCCCGCTCTCCCCGCACACGAGCAGGCAGTCTGCTCCGGGCAGCTGAAGCAGCCGCCCACACGACTGCCGGCTCTGTTACGGAGCCAGCAGGGGCTGGGAGGATCGGGGGCCGCACAGCCCCTGGAAGCTCCAGCATGCCCTGCGCAAGTGCGCAGGGCATGCTGGAGAGACCCCCAAGCCAGGAGGCTGCTTTTAAGCCTCCCGGTCGTGGGTCTACTCGTGAGTTGCTGTGGTGCGGCACGGAGCCATGCCACGGCAACACACGATTAAAAAGCCCGGGTTTGAGGAGCACTCGCTCCACAAACCTGGTTTTAGGGCAGGGTTACTTTAGTGGGTTAACTGCTTAAAGGCCATCGGGCTCACCTGTGAGCCCGGTGGTTCTCACGGTCAGGCGAAATTGGGCTAGGCTCCCCTAGCCTGATTTCACCTGATTATGGGAATAGCCTCACTGGCTGCTTTCAGACATAGCATGAAACCGTGGGTTGATGAACCTAAGGTTAATTCGTGAACCTGGGAATCGTCCCGCAGATGCTCACCCAACCGCAGTCCTGCAACCTCCAGTTTCTGGGCAGAGGAGCCCTTCCCTCTTCCTGGTCCCCTGAAGCCGAATCCCAACAAGCCACGGGCTGCTCATGCCACCAGACTGTGGGCAAGGTGTCAGTACAATTTGGCAAGGTGGCTGCAATTTGCAAGGGGCAGTACAGAGTGCGCTGAGTGCGACCGAGAATGTTTTGCATCGGTCGGCCGCCCTCAGAGGAACAGGGCATTTAAACCCCTTCATCAAATCACTTGCACCACAGCCCTTGGGAGGGCCTGGCAGCCACGCAGCCTCGCACAAGCAGAACCTCTGGTGTTGGGGGATGGCGAGGGGCACTTTTTTCCTGTTACACCGGGAAGGTATCATGATGACTTCCTAGGAGGGTATATTAAGGATGTGGACTGGCCCTCATTAGAGGACCAGTCCACTAGGGAGGACCAGAGGCTCAATGAGCTTCGGGTCTCTGTCAGACTGCACTCTCATGGGATAGCCCATCCAACTATAGGTGTCCCCGCTGATGTGGGCCCCCCGGTATCTCTGTTTAACAATAGAATCCACACTCCACACCTTCCCCTCTCCACTCAACCCATACACAATCCCAAGGAATCCAGGCCACTCCATGTGTCTGGGCACTCCCAGGTGGCCAGAGTTGGGTAACATCAAGGATGTCTCCTAATACACATTCAAATTTCCCAAGGCTGGGACCAACATTGTGGCGAATGTAGATTGGCCACCGCAGAGAATCCCGTGTGAGGGGAACTGCTGCCTTCAGCAATCCCTGCCAAGCCGAGTGGCTGTGGTGGCAAGGAGGAACATCCATATGTGCTATGGAGTGACCAGACTGCCAAAGGGAGCACTTTGACTCATGCTGTCCACCAGTCACCAGGACTGGGAAAGGTGTTGTTGAGGTGCCCTTCCCCAGGGCTTGCGGGGATCTAGCAACTGGGCTGCATGACAATAGCCTTCTGACATGGAGGCATGTCTCCTTGGCCTTTCACTCCCATGAGTGAGTGGTCCTCTCTGGAGCAGGATCCATCCTCATCACACAGGAAGAACCTCTCCTGTGAGTAGATGGAATCATGCTCCAGGTGGACAGTTCTTCTCATCAGTTAGGCTAGCGTCAGCATGCTTGCACCTGTCCCTTGCACAGGGAGCCATCTTCTTATTTATTTATTTTATTATTTCTCTGTGTAAACCGCTTTGGAAACTTTTGTTGAAAAACAGTATTTAAATATTTGTTGTTGTTGTTGTTGTTGTTGCTTCTGCAAATACATATCTAGCCTTGCTTTGTGGAGACCTCTCCTGCTGTGCCTGTCTTGTCATTCTATCCTGTTTTTGTGCGGATTGGGAAAGGAGGGAACACAGAAAGCATTTGAAAGCCCCCCCACCATGTGGGTCTCTCCCTTGACATGCATTGAAGCTTGGGATGGGGCAATGCGGCATCCCTGTTGCCGTGCAACAGCAGGAGTGTGAAGACTCCAGAGGGTGGGGCAACTGGTCTGAGAGGCGCCCAATGAGAAGCACAACATCCATACAGCTTATGAGTTGCTGGACTTGTCTGAGCCACCCTTTTAATGGTTTCAGTAGCAGGCACAGCACAAAACCCAGGTTACAGTGGCAGCAGAATTCAGACAACATGAGGCCACTTTCAAACCTGGAGTTCAGGCAGAGAAACTCACTAAAAACTGAAGGTTCCGATTATGGTTTGGGGTTGCAAACCTCTACGCACTTTTTGATGAAACCACGGTTTCACGTATTTGGGCAAGCACCAAAGTGAACCTCTGGCTCGTTCGCCTCCAGTTTGGCATTATGTGCGAAGGCACCTATTGAATCTGCCAAGTTGTTGTATCTGCTATCTTTACTGTATGTGTTTGTTTCTCAGTTGAAATACTTTGTTAAGAGGCTTGTTTGCCTGGAGTTATTCTGTGTAAGTACTACATAAGAAGGTTGTTCACCTGACCAAATGTTTGTGTGTGGGGGGGGAGCTTGGGGGAAGGCAGGCACCTACCTGCCTCCCCCCACATGATGTGCACCCAAACAGGGCTCTTCAAATGAGCAGGGCAGCTAATGGGGGCCAGGGAGCCAGGCCATCTAGCTAGCAATTCACCATGCGAGCAGCTTAGGGATCCACATTGTGGGAATCCCCCTGGCAGTGGCACACCGAGGTCATTTTGGAGCTGGGACCTGAAGGGCTTCAGAGCCCCACCACCACCACAAGCCCCCCCCCCTGCTGTGAGTCCCCCCTAAAAATATTTTTAGAAAAATAAAACTTGCCACTTCCCTGCTGCCATTTTTGCTTCCATTTGCGCGGCCGGAGGGTATGGGTGGGGTGAGCCGAGCAGGCCTCTCCTGTGGTGCTGGTGACAGCGGAGGGTGCAGCAACTGGCAGATAGCATAAAGGGGCTGATCATTTGTTGGTCTTTGGGATTGCAGGAGAGGAGGAAGTGTGGGGATGAGAAAGGGGACGAATCATGGAAAAGTGGAGGGGGTGTGCGAGAGCTGGAAAAGCCTGAGAGTGCAGGGCAGAATAGGTTGGCTAGGGGACAAACTGATGTTTGGGACCGAGCTGCGGCAGGGGGCAATCAGGCAGCAATGTTTCTCCTTGACATTCTCCCTGGGAAGCAGACACTCTCCAAGCCAGTTAATGCTTTGTATCAGAGCCACCTGGTGCTAGAAGATTTTGTCTGCAGAGGTGCGCCCGGGATGGATAGGCCCACCAGCCGCTGTGCCCACTGCCACCACCATGGGGGAGGCCTACTTGGCTCAACCCCACCCCCCCACCCCGGCCATGGAAATTGTGGCCAAAATGGCAAAGATTGGAGTAGCGGGGCAGCAGTGGGGTAAGTGCGGGGCAGCAGCAGGGCGGTTGTGGGGCGGCAAAAGGTGTCTGGGGAGGCCCCTAAGAACATTTGGATTCCCCTGGAAACAGGAGGCCATGGACTAGATCCCCATGGTCTGTGGGAAAGATCACCTCTGCCCCCTGGTGCCAGCCAGGAGCCCTCCTGTGTCTCAGTGCCAGGCTACAAAAGACATTGGGAAATCTGCCTGTGGCCAGGCTGCTCCTTCCTCTTGCCTCTGTGGTAAATATGGCTGGCGGCAGCCCAGTCTGTGTACCGTGCATGCTAGTGTTGCCCCTTGTCTGTGGTGTCACATGCAAGAGGTGTGGCCAGAACATCAGAGGGCAGGCGTGAGCACTCCAGAAAGCACTTCCAGCTGGCATTTGCTGGCTGGTGCATCCATTTTCCTTCCTCTCCTTCATTGGAGTGAGTGAAAGGGGGGGGGAACAAATGCACCACCCAGCAAATGCTGGCTGGGAACATGCTACAAAGAGCTCCCATGGCCCTTCTGGGGCTGTGGACATGCCCCCTGCATGTGATGTCATGCACAAGCAATGTGGCCAGAGCCCCAGAAGGGCCATGGAAGCCCTCTGGAGCTCATTCCCAGCCAACGTTTGCTGGCTGGTACATGTGTTTTTCCTTTCTGTCTCTCTCCAGTGTGGAAGAGAAAGGAAAATCTCCTGGCATCCAGCCAGTAAATCCCACCTGGGAAATGAGTACTGGTGGTGGGAGAGCCAAGGCAGGTGGCTTCCAGGAGCTGGGCAGCACATATTATTAGATCCTGTCTGCTCTCTTATAGCTCTGCCCCTGACACTCACTGAGTCCTTTCTCATGATCCCATGAGGGGGCTTGAGGGCAGGCAGTGGGGAAGGCTGCAGGAGCTCACCTTCCCCACAGACAATCCTGCTGCTGCCTCTGGGTGCACATCCAGATGTTCCTCTGCTGCCTCTGTCAGTAGCGAGGTGCAGGGGTCAGGATGCATCATCCCAGCCCCTGGAAATTTCACAATCCACCATGCAAGTGTGCAATGCATTGTGGGGACCTGCCCCAACCCCGGTGCCGGCCAGAAGCTCTGTAGTGTCTCAGTGCCAGCTGCAATCAGCTGGTGCCAACACACAAGTAGTTAGATGTGGTTACGAGTGTGAGTGCACCCTTAACCTTGGCTAACTGGTGGGCTTCTTTGTCGGGTTTGCTAGTTGGATCCACTTGGATTCCAGCTGTTCTTATGTGCAGCCTAACCAGGGCTGGGCGTCCCTAGCCTGGGTTAGGCTGCATGTGACAACAGCCTCTTTAAGTTGCAAAGGCATTAATTCAGAGCTGGGTCAAAAACATCCAGACCAGACACTCACCTATGTCACATTCTGGTTCTTGCAAAGCTCCTTTGGAAGTGCCACTTAATCAGCCCATCAAGCCCATTCCTGGTTCTTTGCCATGTGGTGAAGTTCAGTACTTTTGCCTGATGCACACCTGATTTGGTACACATCTTTTAAGATGCAGGTACAAAATTGTAGTATCATAACCAGCCTCAATTTGGAATGGATTTGGAGTTTGTTTCAAACTAACTTGTTTTTCCTTCATCACTGATGTCAGTTTTGACAGGTGGAGTTCCAAATTTAGGCTTGTGCAAAGACTTACACTGGAGTGGAAATCACACACTGCTTAAAAGAGAAGGAAAATTCCCTACTCCACCATGTGACATTCTCATATTCGGAGGATGGTGCGAGTACATGCTTTTTGCTTCCAGACAGCACAAGTTTACCTACCAGTTCAAGACCACAGGATAGTTGATAATGCCTGTGATCCAGGGAAGAAAGTCAGCTCTGATCCAACTTCCCATGTAGGCTGTGAACATCTGAAAGTAAATAAGCGTTTTAAAATATTTCATAAGAGCATTTTCTCCAAGAGTTAATCACCATAGCCTTCACAGGTGAGGGAGTACATGCTTGGCTTTTGTCTTCCCATGTGGTGGTCTAAATGCCCTCTTCCCTCCAACTCCCCAAATTACGTTAGCAATGCATGAGCACATGAGCTTAAAAACAGACAGGCAAAGGGGACAGATTAATGGGCTGGCCTTTAACCTTAAACCCATTGAAACCCACCAGGGAAATGTATTTCTCCATCAGCACAAACCAAAAAACACAGGCAAAAATAATTCGGTACTAAAGACAATTCTGACAGGAAACCTAATTTGTCCCCTGGGGCTATGAGAAGTAACTGGCCAGCTAATGCCCCATGTCAGCGAACCTACTAGCAACAGAGTACAACAGTGGTGTTAATCAGAGTAGGAGCACAGGAAAAATATCGCCATTAAAGAAGGAATATACAAGGGAACTGGTAACTGAGAGATGATGGTCAGGAAGCTGAAACAATAGAGCGACGAGGATCAAAGCAGCCTTTGCATTCCTCTGAATCCCCACACAAAAGAACATTAACATTGTCTTGCTGGATGAGACAAAGACTCATCCAGTCCAGCTGTTTCCAGCAGTTGCTAACCAGATGCTTCTGGGTGCTTTCAAGCAGTGTCCCAAAATAGAAGTTGCCATTGCACTAACATTTTCCTCCTACAGCCTGCCTGATCCTATGTCTTGGCCAGTTCAGTGGCTCTTCAGATTGCAAAGGTGACCAGGAGGGAGGTCCCAAACAGTAACATAACTACAGCTGCTGATCGGGGTGGCCTGCACAGGGGAACTGTGGTGTGCTACAGGTCCTCCCTACTGCATGAGGAGGAGGGAGGGCAGGCTAGACCATGCCTTCTACACAGAGGCGTAACTAGGGAAAACGGCGCCCAGGGCAAACACTGAAATTGCGCCCCCCCTCCACCACCCCCAAGCGCCCAGAGCCTTTGGATGGATAGGGCGGTAGTATTTTATAGTAATAAAATAGTAGTAGTATAAAATAAAATAGTAGTAATAATAATGTAATAAAAATAATAATAAATACCACAAATGTGTGTCCTCCGAGGCGAGGGGATGGCTGTGGGTGGCGGGGGAGCAAGCGGAGTCCCGACTCGTCCCCATAGCGGCGGCCGCCACCAGAGCAATGCCGAGGTCTGCCGTGTGGCCCGGCGTCGCTAACCAATTGAGATGGGGCAGGAGCGGGGGTGAGCAAGCGGCAAGCAAGGTCCTTGACTTGCCGCGGCAGATGTAACACAGGCGCCGAGGCCTGCCGTTTGGCCCGGCGCTGCCCACAGCCATCCCTCGCCTCGGAGGAGTCGGAAGACACACAGCAGCAGGCAGAGGGACAAAAAACTTTAGACGTGCACGGCGGTGCTGCGGCGGATGTAACACAGAGCCGTGGCGGATGTAACACAGAGCCCGACGCCGAGGCCTGCCGTTCAGCCCGGCATCGCTTCTGAACTGCAAGGCGCGCCTGCGCAGTTTCAAGCTTTGGCGCGCAGGCGCGCCTTGCAATTCAGAAGCGACACCGGGCCGAACGGCAGGCCTCGGCGTCGGGCTCTGTGTTACATCCGTCGCAGCACCTGTGTTACATCTGCCGCGGCACTGCCGCGGGCGCCTAAAATTTTTTTGTCCCTCTGCCTGCTGCCGTGTGTCCTCCGACTCCTCCGAGGCGAGGGATGGCTGTGGGCAGCGCCGGGCCGAACGGCAGGCCTCGGCATCTGTGTTACATCCACCGCGGCAAGTCAAGGACCCCGCGGCGCCCAGCAGCCAGCCAGAGCCAGGCAATGGGGGGGGGCGCGCCGGGACCGCTCATGGGGGAGGGGGTGCCACGTGCTCCTTTGCACAAAGGGCGGACTGCTGCTGCGCTGGCGCTGCCATTAAATAATTTTTTTAAAAAAATAATAATAATAATTTTTAATGGCACTTTTTGGCTCCCCCTACCAAGTGGCGCCCAGGGCACGTGCCCTGCCTGCCCTACCATTAGTTACGCCCTTGCTTCTACACCTGGAGAAGTGAAACTGCACAGAGACCTGTCACAATCTGCACTCTCTTAGCTGTATTCTCTTTGACTCTCTTAGCTGTATTAATAAATTATGTTTAATGTATGTACAGTGTGTGCATAGATAGAGCTTTACACACATGCAGTTATTCACACATTGCGGTCAATGCATGTATGGTAGTATGCTTCCTAATTGTACCCAGATTCACTTCTAAAATTAATGCATGTACAGTCATTCACATAAGAACACTTAAATGTGCAGACACCTGTAATGTCTGGATAGGGCTCCTGTGAACCCATCCAATGAGTGCCATTCATATCTGTATACAATGCAAAAGGCTTTTGCATATGTGCAGTTTCTTGGCATATGGATTATGGGGAAGGAGGCCTGATCCCCCGCCCTTCCTCAATCAACACCAGCCGTGACAGCTTGTTATTCATTGCAACCCCATCCTTACCCCCGAGTGTCCTCACTGTTAATGCAGAATGCATTCTGTGACTGATAGATCAGACCTGCTCTGGTTCTGTAGCTTATTCCTTTTGTGTTGTACTCATAAAATCTGGTTTAAGGGACTGGAAAATGCTGGGTTATTTTCTTGAAATAAACTCCGATTGCCGGTTATCCTGATTGCTTGGGCACTGCACAAATATCAAGAAATCTTTTCAGGCATCATTCCCATGTGCCTGTGAAAATGGGGGCAACTTTGTCTCTACTGGAGAAATATTTATAAAGCCCAAACATCAGACCTCCCAAATCCTTGATCCAACCAGAAACAGAAATTAGAATTTTAAAAAGTGCAGTTGATAACTTTCATTAGAACAGTCATTGCTCATAGACTGGAGCTTCCTTCCTATGCATTGCCTATACTCAAACAGATGCATACCCTTGTCTGGAAATGATATATGTTGCCAATGCCAATCAGAAAAGGGCATGTTCAGGCAGTTCACACATACCCCTGGTATAGAGTTATAGTACACAATGGGGAATGCAAGAACAGCAGGCAGCACTGCTTCTGGGACAGGCCTCCACTCATTGCTACAAAGCATACACTGGTCTCTGTCATTGTTTAACTGGCAGAGGCCCATCAGGGATGAAACATTCCCACCACCATGTGTACTGTGGAGATATGCAGAAAATGTGCATCTCAGGATTCAGCACTTTTTAAAGGGGCGATTCTCTTTATTTAGCAGGGGGAGACCACCTGGCCCTATCCAGCCCCAGCATAGTATTCCTCGAGTGGCTGTTGCTGGTGTCTGTCTTTTTAGATTGTGAGCCCTTTGGGGACAAGGAGACATCTTTATTTATTTATCATTTCTCTATGTAAACTGCTTTGGGAGCTTTTGTTGAAAAGTGGTATATATATCATATTAGTGATAGTGGCAGAAACGGTGCATCCCATTCAAGGGCATCTGGAGGGGCAAGGGGAGCAGTTGCCCCCCCCCCCCCGATTGAGCCACTTCCAGAGACTTCAGTGGAACTTACTTCCAGGTACATGTGTATAGGATTGCAGCCTCATTACCCTCCAGAAAACATCCTGCGGATGCCTTCATTCCATGACTCATTTCATGAAATGGTGCCTCTCACAATGCTTTCAGCTACAGCAGGCTGGTCTTGCTCCAAGCAGCACTGATAGGTAGAAGCCGCTTTCCAGACACTTGCCTCTCCTTGGGAGACCAACCTAGTCCTCTACTCATGATGCACCATATGACCCTGAGGGTCACGCAGTGGCACACCTAGGTAATTTGGGTGCCCAGACCGCCCCTGCCATGAGACCACCCCCACTCCACCATAAGCCTCACTGTTGTTGCTGCTGCCGCAAGGCCAAACCACTGATCTCTGCAAGTATTCTAGCTGCCATCTGCACACTTGGGGGTGAGCCTGAGTAGAAACCCCCCCCCCCACCATGGTGTTGACAGCCGCGGGCAGAGTGGGCACGGCTGCTGGGCTGGCCGCCTGCCTCAGTGACCGTTGAGAGGACAGTCAGCCCAGCGGCTGCTCCCACTCTCCACTGCCATGGTGGGGGGAGGCCTGCTCAGGCTCACCCCCAACCCCACCGGCAATGCACTTGGCAGCTAGAATACATGCAAAGATCAGCGGTTTGGCCTTGCATCAGGGGGGGGGGGCTTGCAGTGGGGGGGGGGCTTGCAGCAGCAGGAGATTCCCCCAGGTCTTTGGAGGCTCCCCAGACCTGGGAGGCCGTGGGCTGGGACCCCATGTTCTAGGGATAAGAGCACCTCTGGGGTCACGCTTTGTGATGCAACACCCTGTCTTCGATTATTCAAAGGAGGTGGGGCTAGCCATGCTGGGAGGAGAAAATGTTGTTGTTTTAACATAAAAAAAAACACTAGGAGGCATTGACTAGCAATGATGAGGACAAATGCATTATAGGCTGAGGGGGGGAAAGCAAAAGAACAGTCAAGCTATAAGTGAATTGACAGGCTTCTCACAATGGTGCAGGAGGGCTAAAGAGGGACTGCTGACTTACCTGGTAATGATGTCATCACAGCTCTCCAATGAGCACTAACATTACTATCCCAGACATCTTTCAGTGTGCCACACCAGCACTTAAAGGTAAAGTTGTGCCAAAGTCGGTTTCGACTCCTGGCCACCAGACAGCCATGAGGTTTTCTTTGGTAGAATAAAGGAGGGGTACGTGTAGCTAATTTCTCATAGCATAAAACAAAGAAGGAGATACCACCACCTTCTCTGCAATAATCTGAACACTAAACCTAAATCATTTCATCCCACGCTCAAAATCTCTGTATAGTCTTGATTGCAAAGAGTCAGTCTTGGGGGGTCGCTCCTGGGACTCTAATCCTGCTCCGCCCTATATGTCTGTTCTCCTCTTTACTGAAGGCTAAACTGATTTCAGGTGACACAAGCCAATGACGCCGAAATGTCTTTGCATCTGGAGGCAACACTCTTTATAATGAGAAGGACAAGCCCATGTGAAGCATGAGCTGTAATAGGACAGCCTCAATGGCCGTCCTGGACTAGATTCAACCTTTTGATAGGGAAGGAAAGGCAAAAGGAGCCATGGCTCAGTGAGCCGTCCTGTCCCCTCCACAAATATTTATGCTCTAAGCTTTCCCACTTAAAAAGCCTAATTGGAGTGTAGTGGAGCTCAGTACACTTGAAGGTAGCCTAATGGAGACATTGCAGTGCTATTAGCACAGATGGTTGTCATATGTATGCAAATGAGGAGCAAATTGAATTTGGTGTCCCCTCTCACCAGCTGTCCTATCAGTGCCGGCTTCTGCAGCAGCGGAAAGGCACAGCCTTCGTGCCGCTAATCCTTCAGTGCAGATTCATTACAGCCAGCGCATTAATCATCACTGCTTTGCCTGGTACAAAGGAAGGGCCTCTGTCTTTCATGTGTGCTCACGTTGCCGGAGGTGGCCCAGCTCGGGAAGGGAAGGGTGTGCGGCTTCATTAGCGGACGTGAGCAGGAGGGGAACGTCCAACTTGGTTCTCCTGAGCCAGTTTCAGTTCAAAGCGGGGGAGGAGGTGGAAGGGATTGCCCAATTCTCCTGTCAGTTTGCTTGAGAGACAGGCACTCAGCTCCAAGGTCCTCTTTAGGGCACCCGCATTGCAGCTGGGCATCTCCCCTATCCATTGGTGCCCCTGCCCTTTATTTTCCTTCAGTGCAGCTCCACAGCACACCAGGCAACAAAGCTTCACTAAGGGGTGCCTTGGGATTCCAGCCCTTCCCCTCCATCCCCATTAAAGTCCAAGGCAAACTCCTGTTGACTTTAATGAGAGCAAGGGCAATGCCTTGTAGTAAACAACTTGAGCTATATAGCCACATTGCTCAATACTGCAATCAAAAGAAAAAACATTGGGGTGGTGGTATCAGCAATCTTGCCTCAGGCAGCTAACCCAATGCCATGTAATACAGCAGCTAAAATCCAATCTCAGGACCACTTCTCATAGATTGTTGTTGTACTCATGCATGTGTATATATATATGTGTTTTATAGATAGATAGATAGATAGATAGATAGATAGATAGATAGATAGATAGATAGATAGATAGATATAGATATATAGATATACACACACACACACACACACACACACACACACACACACACACATAATTTCAAACGATGACCTCATGCCCTGTCAAATATAAACTATGCATCCATGGGGTCCCCCCCACCCTCCAATGCTTGTCCTTTTAAAATAGATGGAAGTGGTGCTTGGAAGAAAGATTGGCCTTGTGTGTATCTTTAAAGGACAAGCACTGAAAAATGTATGAGCATGCACTTCATAGGTGACAGTGCTTTCAGGAATGTAGACAGAAGGAAAGCTTGAGGAGCAATCCTCAATTTTTTTGAAGGGTCTCAGTTTGGAAGGGAGAAAAAATATGTTTTGGAGGACAGAAAAGCACTTCAGGAAGGGATGTTTCAAATGCATTGAGACAGCAGAGAGGAGGGGGAACTGTCTATGCAGACTGTCTGTGAAGGACAGCCCACACTGCCAATTATGGCTGGAGTTGAGGGAGGAGCTTCCTCCCTCAATTCCGGTTCCATGGGATGTAGTCTGCAGTCCCACATTCAGATGCAATGCAGACTGTGTCTTACCTTCGACTGGGTGATGAAACTCACTACAACCCAAGGGTTCCGACTGGAAACACAAATCTGAAACCTCAGGTTTAGGGATGTGCGACCTGGCTTGAAGTTGAGCCAGCTTGCCATCAAACCGGTCCAGCTCGAGGTTGAGCCTACCCCACCCCCCATGCTGGCTCAGGGCCAGTTCAGTGGTTCTGAAGCACTCCTGATCCCTGCATTTAAAGGCATGGAGAGCAACTCCCAGCCATGCTGTGAATATAGTGCTGGCTGGTATTTGTTCTCAAACAGGGCTGTGTGGAACTGTTTGGGAGCAAAGCCATGCCCCCTGCATCTGATGTCAAATGCAGGGTGTGTGGCTGGGGTGCCAGGTGCAGCCCCTGATTGACAGTGGCCTGGGTTTTTGAACCTGTCCACTCAATGCTAGCTCCACCCCTGGTCTAAAGGGCTTTTTTGTGTGTTTTAATTAAAACACTCACAGCCGGCTCCAGCAGCCTCAGGGGATACTGCTGCGTCCATTTCCTTCTTCCCCCACTGCCCTTCCCATGGCCTTCTTAGGGCCATTTCAGACAGTTTTGGGGCTGTTCCGGCCCTTTCTCCAGTGGAAGTGGCCAATTTGGAGGCCACTGCCCATGCGCCCTAGCCATTCGTGTTATGACCCAGGCTACGCAAATGGCCAGGGCACATGCACTGTGGCCTCCAAAATGGCTGCAGCCACCAGAAAAAGGGCCAGAATGGATTGAAAACAGGCCAAAATGACTCGAAAACAGACCGAGGGGAGGCTTGCAGGGGGAGAAAGAATGGTGGAGACCCCTCCCTATGGCTACAGCATCACCCCCCAAAGACCACTGGACCCAGCTGTGAGTGTTTAAAATCACACACACACACACACACACACACACACACACACACACCCCTATATATCTATATATCTCTATCTCTATCTCTATCTCTATCTCTATCTCTATCTCTATCTCTATCTCTATCTCTATCTATCTATCTATATACACACACACATATACAAAAGCTTTGCAACTCCTGATCCAGTTCGAATTTGAGCTGAGCCGGGGGCGGGGGGTTGTTTGGGAGCACAAAACCAAACATGGCTGGTTCTGTTCAAGTCCAGTTCAGACCCAAACCAATCCAGGCAAACCAGTTGTGTGCACACCGCTACTCAGGTTTGTCATTGCGCCTAACCCCATTTGCCCACATTCAGACATAATGCTCATGGAACCTCTGGCCCATTCAACTGCAGTTCCGTGTTATGTGTGAATGTGGCCATGATTTCAGGAAAGGGCCCAGGACACAAGTCTCAACCTTGCACTGGCATTCCAGAACAACAAAGATGGCCACCTCTTTAATTATGTTTTTGAAACACATATATGGAAAGACAACATCAAAGACAGACTTTAAATATTAGGAATAAGATTTCCCATTTCCAAGATTTGATCATTAGTTGTGTCTCAGCTGGAATATGTAAGCACCTTTGGACATCACATTTTAACCAACCAACTGGGAGGATTTAAAGGAGCGCCTCAGAGAGTCTCAAGGTCTTGAAACACATAGAATGAAAGTGGCACATAGTCAGAAAAAAGAATATTGAGGAGCTCACTGTGCAGTAAGTTGTCAATATTGCAAGTCTGCTGTCAAGAAGAAGGAGAAGGATAATTGATTAGCTGAATTACTGAAAGAAGGATTAGAAACCATGGTTCACACTGCAGCAGAGGAGAGTGCTGTGGTTCTCTCCAGGTGAGAAACCTTGGAAAGTAAGCTGTCCAGGAAAGAGTACTCTAGTGGTATATCTATATCTAATCCATCTATCTATCCATCTCCTCCTGTATCACTATCTGCTGAGAAGGGAACAAGCAAAAGAAAGTCTGTGACTACAAAGAGATGCAGTAGATGAGCAGCAGATGCCAAACAGTGGAAGAAAAATGATAGAGATAGTGCAGTTTTTTTTCATCCCTAGAGCACTGTGATAGGACCATTTGCCCCAGCTGAAATAATGGTTGTGTTCACCTGTAACATGGGTCCAATGGACCCATGGTTCTGCTCCCCCTTCCCCTACTTTCCTGTCTGAATTCAGATGTAACAGAGAGCTCCCTCCCTGCAATCAGTGAAACTGCAGACAGGAGGAGGAACTGGCTGTGAGGGCTTCCTTCTTGCCTGAAGGACAGCCCTGGCAGCCAATAGCAGCTAGAGCGAGGAGGAGCTTCCTCCCTCAACTCTGGTAGCCAAAGAGTGAGACTGCAGTGCTGTGCTCAGATGTAACACTGGCACTGCAGAACCAGAAGTTCAGGTGACAAAACTCACTACAAACCAGAGGTGCAAATCGGAGTCTTGGGAGGCAAACCACGGGTACATTTGCTGTTGAAACTGCGGTTCCATGCATTCAGATGTACACAAATTTTAACCAGAGGCTCCTTCAACTCAAGTTTTGTGTTACGTGTGAATGCGGCCAATGTCTCTGCTGAAATGATGGTCAGCTGTGCATCAGGAGCCCCACTGCATCTTGTCACTTAGCCCTGAGAAGGCTTGACTGCAACTGTGTGCTCTGCAAATTGGGCCATGCTTTAAAAAATGCTCACAGACTGCTACCACAGTTAAATAAAAAGCACCTGCCTCCTGATGCTGGGACAGGTGGAGGGAGGCCTGTTGAGACCTGTCCAGATTTTTAAAAAACCCACCCAGACCTCATTTCTGTGACAACTAATCCAGTGTCAAGAGCTGCCAGGGTTTGTGCACAGATGCCTCATGTGGTAAGAGCCATAAGTTGGAGCATTTCCCTAATGAAAAAGCATTTCCTTAAAGCACTGGAGTGCCTCTGCCCACCCAGGGTGGACATTGGCTCTCCTTGACTGGAAGGACTCCTGAACAGACTTCCTGTTCAGTCTGGAACTTTGCTTGGCAATCATGGTCTTCCTGACTCTGGAATGGTTTGACTGTTGGCCTGCATTCTGGTTATGGCCACCCAACTCCTGCTCCTGGCTTGACAACCAGGCTACCATCAGATAGCTGGCTATGGCTCAGTCTTCCCCTCTGGTGCCAACAGAAAGAATTCCTCTGTGCCATTTCTGAATGTGATGTAGCCTTGCAGGCATTTTGTGGTTAAGCAAGGAGGCAGCATTTCCCTTTACTACATTAGGATTGTGTCACATATTGGCACCTTCTCTGAGCCTCAGGATAGGGTAACTTATGGAGGATTTTTTTTTGCCTCTGCACTGGGAATCGTACTAGCTGTTCTTCTGAAACACTGATGCATTGAGGATCACCAGTTTGGTTTGGGGCTGTTGTTGTGTTTTTTGTTTAAAGATGACATATTCTTACTTTACCACCAGCATATGGGACGATGTTCAAAAGCTTCCAAAGTAAATTACTCAGTGCCTGCATGATTTCTCCTCTGCGGCCATGATTCTATGTGGCTATCGACAGGGGTGGCCCAAGATACTGTGGCACCTGAGGCAAGGCACCAAATGCTGCCTTGGCCCTGGTGGAGGCCCACTTCGTTTTAAAACTGGCCTTTGCAAGCTTTTGAAAATGGTACCAGAGTGGGAAGAAGAAAAGACGGCCAGCAGCCTCATCTTCTCTCCTCATGCCTCTGGGAAGCTTTCCAAGGACTGTGAGGGGAGGTGCTCCTTGAAAGCTTGCAGGGGTCAGATCGGTCCCAAAGAGTTGCTCTGATGGTGGTGGGGGTGGTGGTTCATCTCGCTGCCCTGCTGGTGGCTGAATGATTTGCTGCCTGAGGTGACAGCTTCACCTCACCTCATGAAAGGGCCTCCCCTGGCTATGTATGTATGCGCAGGGGAGTACTGCACACAGAGTGCCTCGCACTGCTGAAGAAGCCAGCAAGCTGCTTTCAAAGGATACACATCCAGTGCAATGTAATGGCTAAGAGGGTGATCTATGAACAAAGGCGCTCCTAGTTGAAAACTCATCACAGCCACCAAATGGCTGCAGACAAGCAACTCTCTCTCAGCATCAGCATCTCCCATCAGCCGTATAACCACGGCGGTCTGCTTTACAGGGATGTCATAAGGCTTTCTGAACCCAGGCGTGAGAAACAGTCAGACATTCTAAAGCACTTACTATGATTATCCAGGCTAAAGTTTAGACTGCAAGGAACAGGGGTTTTTTTCACCATGCCCTGGAAACATCATAGGATCCCCTAACTCTTCGCTATTTTTGTTCTCAGTTTTCATTGTGGTCTCACTTGAAAGTATACTATGACCACATTTTAAGAACTGCTGGACGAGATGACTCCAAAGCCATCCCAGAACGGAACATTTAATAGATGAACAAAACAGAGTAAAATAGATATTATCTCCTCCTCCTCCTCCTCTTCTTCTTTTCCTAGTAACATCCTGAGTCTGTTGGTCCTTTTCCCAGGACAGCTCATTATAAATCAGCAAATGTGCCCCCTTGTTAAATGCATGCACGTGGAAAGTACAGAGAGCACCCTCCCGTTCTGAGACCCGTCTGTCTGCATGCTGTCCTGTGGTGCTGATTAACATGTCCCTCTGCTCTGCCAGGATTCACAGGGATATGGCTCCTGCTATTGTTTCCTGCTATAAAAGCCAGTGGCGTTGGTTTATAAAGGAATTTCTCAGCTTGTTTTCTGGACAGTACAGCCAGCTTTGTGAATAGGGCTGCAAAGTCTTAGCAACTTCACGCCTCATCCGGACATGTTTGCCTTTCTCTTTCTACATCTGATATCGTTTGTATTTAGGGTCAAGAAGAGAAATGCTGTAGCCAAGGCTCTTTGTTAAATAAATAAACCCTAACGCAAGGCAAACTGAAGACAGGCAGTGCTGCTTTTGCAAGGAAGAGTTCATTGTTGCAATGAACATAAGAATGCTGCAGTTACCAAAACTGAGATTACAATTGCAGAGGATTTAGAAAACGATTCATTCTAATTTCAGGATGAAAATCCAAACATAATAGACTTTTGGAAACACAATTCAAATTCTCAAAACATCTTACCTGTTCCCTGGTCAAATGCTGTTCAGTAGCCTTAAGACTGCAAATTCCAAATGTGGAAATTCCAAGAAGGACTAAAATGAATCTTGACTTTTAAATTATATTTAATTATACTTACTATAAATGTACATTAATAAATTAAAATGATCAAGGTTTATTTTTGAAGTCCATTAACTTATGCACAGATTTATGCTCTGCCTTCTCTATAAACCCCAGGTAGTTCACGCAAATAAAAATGGCACACACCAACAAAGAAAAGACTTATTAAAAATATCCTAGTCCAGCTGTAGTCATGGGCAACAATCCATGCATAAACACTGGTGGCCCTGGATGCAGATGTGCACTGCCATTTGGATCAAAAGACACATTTATTCAGTCCACTGGGGCTCATGATGAGCATCGATGGAGAATGCTCCTCCAAATAAGCATCCACATTGGGATGCATGCAGAAGAGTGCGTATGCACACAGATATCTCATGCTGGATCAAGGTTAGACTCTTTAAGAATTCTGTTTTAATTCTGCATTTGTATACGGCTGGTGATTGCTACATCACCAATCATCATCATCATCATCATCATCTGACAACATGATGGACAGTTCTAACTTCTCTGACCCCGAAGCAGCACCACCATTGTAAAGAACCAGCATTAGAACTCCAGCAAGTGAGAGAAAGGAAAATAGATATTGTCAGGCAGCATGTGCTGCCTGAAATGACAGGGGAGAGCTGTACAGAGCCTGATCGTGGGCGGGGGGGTTCTCTCAAGACTCTTCCAGAGCCTGAGCGCCATGCCCCCTGCAGGCTTTGGCGGCCCTTTCCATTGGTGGCTTGGGTTCTTTGAACCCATTCACAAACTGGTGGCTCCACCTCTGTGCCCCCCCCAGGATTGTGGGCGGAACACCACAGCTTGCAGGTGCTGCTTACAAAATGGTAAGCACCTGCTTATTATAGCAATAGCAATAGCACTTACATTTATATACTGCTCTATAGCTGGAAGCTCTCTAAGCAGTTTACAATGATTTAGCATATTGCCCCCCAACATTCTGGGTACTCATTTTACCAACCTCGGAAGGATGGAAGGCTGAGTCAACCTTGAGCCCCTGGTCAGGATCGAACTTGTAACCTTCTGGTTACAGGGCGGCAGTTTTACCACTGCGCCACCAGGGGCTCTTTATATTATCCTCTAAATATTATCCCCTTAAAGGTGCCTCTCGTCCACCACCACCACCCTGCCACCCCAGAGCTGCCCTCACTGGTCGCTCCAAGTGGCACCACCGCTTCTGGGTCTGTAGCACTGGCACCACAAGTTCTAACATCTGTGTTAGAACTTGTGGGTCCAGCGCTACAGACCCAGCAGCGTGCATCATGTGGGCCAATAATACAATGTTCTCCCCTTTAAATCAGAAGGACTTATATGTACTTAACTGGGCTGGATTATGTCCATAAAAGAAAGGATAGAAAACAGAAACTGGAAAGAAGTCAAAATAGCAAAAACTTGCATTTGCAATAGAAGGAATATGGTCATTTACCAGCATATGGGTTGGTTTTTTAAAAAACAGTTTGATGTCTACTGGGACACTATCTAAATTACTGAATAATTCCTTAAAAAAACAAAACAAAAACAAAAACAGATCATCCTCATTAGTCTTTTTGCCCTGTTGCAAAGGCATGTTCTCCTCCAAACACTTCATATTACTAAGAAGGTTCTTAAATGTTTTTAATGATCTTGCAGTCACTCGTCAATATAGTCTGAGTAAACTGTCTGCCACATTTGCTCAATAGAGTGTATGTTGAAAAGATCATTGAGACCTGTGAAATGCCATTAAATGATGGTTTTAATTGTTTTACTCTCACATAGAGTTGTCAGATATGTGAGAAATCTTGTACAAAAATGAAGGTCACGAAATGTACTAATAAGAAGGCCATCTGTACAAGGACTTTTGCACTCTTGTATGCAAACATAGGAGGCACCATATGTTTTTGGGGAGAGCTGCTGTGAGAGAAGAAGAAGGGGCACAGGAACAGCCTAAGATTTACCTCTCTCCCATATAGGAAAACTGCAAGGAAACCCAAGGAACTGGAGGGTCTCAGATAAGGATTCAAAACTGATAATCTGGCAACTTTCACATTCTAATGTATGCATGGTTGCATGCACGCATGCACACACTTATGAGAAAGACCCTCAGCTTTTTTGCTCAGTAGTAGGTCACATGGTTTCTTCCAAGTAGATCTACTCTGTGGTAAGCTGCTATTTCAGCTTCAGTTTAGATTCAGACCATTTCGGATTTCTCTATGCAAGTCTGCAGATGGGAAATTCATAAGAACATCTGTAGAACAATCACATGTGGTCTGAACCATAGGCAGGGAGTGGTGAATTTTGCCCCGCTACCCTTATGACACTCCTCTCTGATCAACACCAATCTGGCAGGCTTCCTCAGGAGTGGATTTTCATATACTGTACTCCAATTGTGATGACCCATCTTCTAGTCCCTGCTCCTGGTAAATCACTCTCTCGAGTCAAGAGCTCCAGGATCTGTATAAGTTACATCTTTGAGTGGGTGGACACATTTTGTCTGTAGTGCACATATAAGCAGATCAATGTGCTCATAGCTTCTGAAGGGGACTACCAGTGGGCTGGTTTATTACACTTTTGTACCTTTGTGTTGTTGATTTAGCTTTTTTAAATTGTAAGCCACCTTGAATGCTTTGACAGAAAGGCTGGGCAGGATATAAATGTAATACTAAACTGGGACTGCAGAGCTTTGGCTCTCTAGCTGTTGTTGAACTACAGCTCCCATAATCCTTAACCATTGGCCAATGTGGCTGGGAATGGGGAGAACGGTAGTCCAACGACAGGAGGAGGGCCCAAGTTGTGCAACCCTGACATAAACAATAGACAAACATGCTAGCACACTAAAGCACCATGTAATGCACAGCCTGCCCCGTCAAACACTGCAGCTGCCATGATATATTTTGAGCTACTGTTATAACATATTGTATGACAAGTACATATTTTTAACCAAAAGAGCAGTCACTCTGTTTGGATTTTAAGTCAGAAGAGCACAGACAAATGCAGAGTAAATGAATACAGCATATAGAAGGCAGCGAAGACCTTTCAACAGAGTGCAGTAGTGGAGTGGGTCGACTTGCAAAGCTAACCTTGGTATGAGAATTGGGGTGCTATGAACATGCACCATCCCTTTTGTCACTGATGAAATGTTGGAAGGTATGCATTTCATGGGGCAGCCCCTTAACCTGTGGAGTTCACCTTTCCCATACCATCCCAGGAAGCTCCTCTTTCTCTCCTCCTCCTGCAGGTGTGGTTGCACCTACTTTCCATGGCCAAGGGTGTTGGGCTTGTGTTGAAGCTGGCATTCTCAGTTGGTCAGGCAATTTGACCTCAGACTGCTGGCACATTGCAGTTTGTGAAGGTTTCTTAAACAAGTGGATATTACATATGAAGACACCAAATAATAAATTGTCATGGGATGCTATACAGCCTCTTCAAGAGTAAATCTACAACAACCCAGAAGGAGTTTTTGTAAACCTACACAATATAAAGGTAGTGCTGAGCCAAACGTTCTCATGGAAGAATTTTTGACCTCAAATTTGGGATGGTGGGCAAAATCTGATGGGACCAAAACTGGGAGTGAATTTGAGTGGGTGGGGGGAGAGAAATTCTGAGAAAATTTACTTTCTTTATTTTTTCCCCTTCTGTTGTCCCTTTGGTGGTGGTGGTGGCAACAGCACTGATGCAGACTAGCTGCTGCTTGCTGCCATGATTTTCCCTCCGGAATACTTCATGATTGACACCACATTATAACATAGTATTATTCTAAGTGGGGTTTCTTTGTGGGGGGTGTCAGTTTCTAGTGGGCTGAGAAATTTCTCAGAACTTCTCAGCCTCTTAAAGAAAAAATAACAAATTCCCCCACCCTCGCTTTTCACTGCCTGTGAATGACCAGGTTCTCATGATCAAAAGAAGCCCAATTTAGCAGAAAATCCCAACTGACAAGCTGCCAGCATGTTGTGAAAACAGACATTTTTTGTTGATCCCAGATTTATTTATTTATTTGTATTTATTTACCGCCCTTCCAAAAATGGCTCAGGGCAGTTTACACAGAAAAATAACAAACAAATAAGATGGAACCCTGTCCCTGAGGGGCTCACAATCTAGAAAGAAACATAAGATAGATACCAGCAACAGTCACTGGAGGTTCTGTGCTGGGGCTGGAGAGGGCCAGTTACTCTTCCCCTGCTAAATAAAGAGAATCACCACATTAAAAGGTGCCTCTTTGCCCAGTTAGCAGGGGTGCTGCAAACACCTAATGAAAACCAGGATAGTTAATCTTAGATCTGAACTTGGCTGGTTGATCCTTGTTAAATGCTGGGTGTTTGCAGCACCAATATGGGATCAATGAAAATGTCTGTGTTTTCATGACATGCTTCAGGGGAGTTTGGGCACCTGGGCAACTGGGATTTTCTGGTAAGGTGGGCTTCTTTTGATCATGAGAAGTTGCTCACTGTAGTGGAGAAACTGAGGGGAATTTTGGGTCAACTTAAGGTCTGTTGGAAGTCCTGAATGGCTTGTACTCATGAAGAGCTTTATCATAGAGGCGCTTCACACAATTTGTGTGAAGAACCTTATCGGGCTCTGCGGAGAGAGTGAACTTAGCCCGCTCTCCCCGCAGATGATGATGCCCCCCCCCCAGTCACGGAGCCGGTGGGGGTTGCCAGGATCGGAGGCTGCATGGCCCCCAGATGTTCCAGGATGCCCCGCTCTAGCTGGAGAGACCCCACCCCTGAGGCCGGGAGGCTGACTGCAGCCTCCTGGTTGGGGGTCTACTCATGTGTTACCGCATGCTGCAGCAGTACACGAGCAAAAAAAATGAGGTTAATGGAGCACTTGCTGCATTCATGTCATTTAAGGGGAGGGGGAAGTAGGCTGGCTAGCCACCTTGGAACCACCGAGCTTGTCCGCGAGCCTGGTGGTTCCCACAATCAGTAGAATGTGGGCTAGGCTCCCTTAGCCAGCTTTCTACTGATCATGGGGATAACTTCAAAATCAAAAATAAATCTAGTGGAGTATGTTGTTGGCAAGACGAGATAAATAAGGAGGCTGGAATTACCACCAGTGTGAGCTCTGCTTCTTCTGTCTCCCTATTCCTGTGCAACATATGTTCTTATCTCTGCAACCTCCCACACACAGTAGCTTCAACACTGCACCAGATAATCTTGAATAGCTACACTGATCCGGTTTCTCCCATCTAGGTGGTAATGGGATTACTAGCTCCTACTCTCCCAAACTGAACAATCAGGACCACATCCATCATCTTCATCTTTAATGAAAGAAATAATTGTCATGGGCTGACGTGTGTTTACCTCTCTGAAGCTGAGCCATTTATCTAGACAAGTTCCCTGAGCTGATAAAATACTGTCATGTCATGTGAAATCCAGACAGCTGTAAATCAAAAGGATAATAATGTGTGTGGTGCCAGAGATGAGTTGGAATGGTTTCAGCAAAGCGAATATTTACACCAGGTTCCTGCATAATGTGTCTATTAAAACCCTATCAATAGAGGTATACTCTGTGTCCTGTCGCTCCCTCCCTCCATCCTCCCCACTCTCCCAATATGGTGTGCATCATGCTTTGTCTGGACTCCAGCCTAAAAGCACAACAGCTTATGTCTATTTCCTTTCCTTTCCTGACTCATTTCTAAGGCTAGAAGCCCACATGGTACCCAAAACATACATTTGGCATGCATTTTCCTAACATTATACTTCCCTCCTTGCATTCTGAAAACACACATTGGGAATCAGACAGATAATGAGGTCTTTCACACAGTCAAAAGCTGTGTTTTACCTGGGTTTGGGAGCTGTGTATGCTCCCAATTTTCAGTTGTGTGGAAGCAAGGTAAGAGGAAAACCTGGGTAAAGTGATTGGGTGGAAACAAGGTAGGAGGAAAAACGACCCAGGTTTTCCTCCTACTTCCTTCCACTCAACTGAAAATTGGGAGCACATACAACCTTGGCTAAATGCTGGAGTAAAAAGTGGGGCTTGGCAAAGGGGCCAAGAAGTGCCAGAAGCAACCTCACTCCCAGCGTTTCACACACACACAGCCTAACCCAGGCTGGGCTGCCCTAGTTGGGTTAGGCTGCATACCCTTAGAGGACCCTTTAACTGACCCTGTGATGTGTGATGGGTAAAATCTGAGGTGAGTTAAGAATGGTTGCAGATCTCTTGCCTGCTTTCAAGATTCCAGGTTCTTTCATCCTCTAGCAGAAGCATTCAGGTTGAATGGCTTTACTGTATTAGGCTCCATGAAAAGCAGTGATGATGCCAATCTGTTTGCCCTCACTAAGACTCTGAGTAAGCTCCTTTTCCTCTACCTCAAATATGCCTAATTATTCCATACATCTTAAAGAAAAGCATAAAGGAAAGCATTACATCATTTAATATTCTTGTAATAACTGTCAGTATATTTTGTGGCTTTTGATGCACATTATGCATCAATGCCAAGGTTGTGCCTAGAGCAGGTCCCCCTATCTCCTCACCCTAGTTATATTACTGCCTGAGATCATGGAAGTAGCTTACAGCCAAAAAAACTGGGGCTGTCTGTCTAATAACTTAACAAGTGCCCATATTAAAGGGTTTGGAAACTATATCATAGCCAAAGCATCTTCTGGATCCTGCATGGCTTCCATCAACAAGTATATACAGAACAGAAAGTGAGACTCACTTAAAGCAATTGCTTTGGCCCTGAAGGGCCATGTTAAAATAATTATACAATTAAGGAAGAGAACATCACTACATTCACAATTGTCCACAGAAAATATTTCCTATGATAGAATAACAGACTGTACAAGTGAATGTTCACTGGATGATAACCAGAATAGGGATGTGGAGACACTGAGAAACTTCCCCGATGCTTCTCCTTGGGAGGCAGCCTGAAGTCCTGCTTCTCCTTGAGGAAAACTCTGTGACATTCATTTTCAAATTTCAGTTTTTCCTTGAGAGGAACACTGAAATTCCCTTTCAAATTTCACTTCAGATAAATTTCACTTCACAGTGTAGGAAGCTGCCTCATACTGAGTCAGATATTGATCCATCTAGCTCAGGACTGTCTGCACTGACTGACAGCAACTTCTCACGATTCCTTTCCCAGTTCAACCAGGGTTGCCAGGAATTGAACCTGGGACCCCTTGTATGCAAAGCAAATGCTCCACCACTGAGCTACGGCCCCATCTTCGTACATGTAGATGCATGAGAAACAGAAGATCTCAGCTGGTCCTAGGTTTCCATTCTTTGTGAGGTCCTTTCTCAAGAAAGCAGCCCATTTTCAAACATATTTTGAGAAGAGAAGAGTTCAAATATACCAACACCTGCAAAAGATTGTTGGGTAGGTCTCCCGAGTGTGACTTTTGCTCATTGTTTGCAATTTGATTGGCACTCAACATCCAGAATGAAGCTGCTGATGAACATACCACTTCTTTAGAATTTGCCCGTTTCTAAGCGACACAGCTTCATGATTCCAAACATTACCATTAGCAACATGCTGTAATAATAATTCCACAAAGAAGACTGGTTGACTTTTATCCCCAGTTAATGATTTTTTGAAAGTTTAGAGAGAGATGGGAGAAAAAAGCATCCTGAGGAGCTGGCGCAATGACAATTGGACACGTTCTCGACATTTTGCAGGTGAAAATATTATTTCAGCTGCCAGAAGCAGTGCCCCGTCTTTGTCCCGGGAGGTGGCCCTTTGTACCAAGTTTGCATTCCAACTGGGAGAAGAGGTTTTTCTTTCCTCTTCCAAGTATATCTGGATGCAGAGACACAACACACAAACATCCTGCCCCCCCGGGTGCCCAAACCTCGCTGCCTGGATAAACAGCAATCAACCTATTTTTGATCCAAATCCTCCTGCATCTGGTTTACATGCCTCTTTGTAGACAAAACAGCATACTAACAAAAATTACGCCAGAAATCCGAGCCAGTGCTTTTCCAGGAGGAGCTGGATCCCACCCAAACGTTTGCTAATTGGACCTGTGGGACCCTGACATTTGCCACACCCTGGTTAGTTTTTGTTCTAAATCCAGATGGGGGAAATGGCCATGGATGGCAATGCTGATTATATGATTTGTACTAATAGCAAGAGCAGAGAGGTAGGCCAAGTTTTCTGATGGCTGACATTTATCCCATGTTTAAATCATGGTGTTGTCTCTTCAGTATACAAGCAAGCAAGCAAGATCTACCCAAACAAAGGTGGCTCTGGGCGTGGGGGGCAAGTGCCCCCTCAGAAAAGTAGTTGCCCCCCACCTGCCCTCATTTCTGTTTCTGAAATCTAACCTGTGGGGTGCAGCTCAGCCATTAAAAAGTGCCCTTTGCCCCATTGCACCCCCTCAATTCCCTCCCCTGTCCCTGTTCTGACACTGCAGATGGAAATATGCCAGATTTAGTCTGTAATCCTAAAAATATTTGCTGAGAAGTAAATCCTATTGAAATCAATCAAACGTAGGGGCAAACTAGACATTTTGGGGAACACATTGTTAAAAGGCATATTTCCAACTGGGAATGTCTCCTTTAAATTTATTTCTTTTTTCTTTTTTCCAAAATACAGCCATAGGGCTCACTCCTGAGGGCACCACCATAGTGTGCTGAGAGGGAAGTTGACTCTTTGCCCTTATGCTATTTCCCCACTGAAGTCATCCACCAATTTTGCTATTTGTCCCCAAAGCAGCCACTCGCTAGCTGGCCCGGTTCAGTTCCCCCCCCATGACCCCCCACAGTTTGGTTCGGCTCGAGGGGGGGTCATGAATTTTTTAAAATAAAATATTTCTATTTTGTTTTTGTACTCTACTTACCCCCTGGGGAGGCTTCTATGAGGCCATGGGGGGCAATGTTCCCCCTCCCCCCACCAGTCTTCCTTATGTATAAAAGCACCCCCGTTTGGGCGATCTTTGGTCCTTTTCAGGCCTTGCCCCCCTCGCAGTGGCCATTTTGGAGGCTGCTGCACATGCACAATGGGCCCCTGTATGGCTTGGGTCATGGCTGCCATGATGGGGGCAAGGCCCAGAAAGGGCTGAAGATCGCCCGAACTGGATGCTTTTATACATAATGAAGGCCAGCAGGGGAGGGGGAACATCTGCTGTCCCCCCAGCCTTGGAGAAGGCCCCTGGAGGGGGTAAGTACACAAAATTAAATTAAATTAAATTATTTAAAAATATTTGCACCCCCCCAAAAAAGCCTGGGTTGGTTGGGTCCAATGTTGAGCCAAACCCAGGGGTGGGGTGTGTGTTTGGCTCGACATCAAACCACCAAACCAAACTGATTCGACTTCGAACTGGTTAAGAATTGAACCTGTTTGCACGTCCCTACTGCTCACTGCAAGAAGAAGAGGCAAGGCTTACAGAGAAACGGAAAGAAACACAGCTGTAGTGCCAACAGACCACAGAGAACAGCAATACAACCCAGTTATGGAGCGTTTTTAAGTCAGCTACTGACCATAGTTGTGGTGAGGCTGTTATGGAGAGAGAAAAGCAACAGCTGTTATACAGGTTGTATATGTAGGGTGACTGGTAGAAGAAAGATAGCAGAGGGTTTGTGGGTATTATGAATGGTGGCTGCTGGGATGGGTGGGAAGCATTATATGACTCTCAGCCATATAAAGTGGCTCAGACTACAAGTTCTCTCTACTAGACAGAAGGAGCAGAGCCAGTGTAATAACTGGGATTAGAACCCAGGACAGATACTGTAACACTGTTTCGGTTGAGATGATACTTTGTCCAACCAGCCTGCCTCTTGTGATACAGATATGAGTGTACCTTGAGTGCGTACACATGCCCCCCACTCCAGTGTGTTGTTCCTTAATCATGGGAGGATTTGGTTCATTTGAACTCTCTCTCTAAACACACTCCAATTACTACTTAATCTAGTAGTTGGTAGGGAAGTGCTTTGTGCACATCTGGGGTGGGGGCAAGTGGGTGCTTTAAATGGGCAGAGGCAGGTCTTACCTGCCCTTCCATCGCTCCTTTACTGTCCCCACAACAAACTGTCCACTGTCCATAACAAACAGCCCCAATGTCCGTTCTTACAAGCTACACCTTGAGTGCTCAGTGTTGTCTGCTCAGTGTTGAGTGTTGCTGAGCACTCACAATGGTGTCTGTGCAAGTGCAGGCGCCATTTGCGTGATGATGACACACGCAGGATGCTGGGAACAGGGAACTTCCTGTTCCCAAAAAGGAAGCTCCAGCACAGACTGCAGGGCTGTTTGTTATGCCGCACTGGGGCAGCAGGGGATGGAGGAGGAGCGACAGAGGGGGTAGATAAGACTTGCCTCCCTCAGTTAAAAGTGCCCCCCGCCGCTGAAATGTTTCGGTCATTTCATTTGGGCAAAAGATCATCCAAACTGGCCTGTTATATGGTTTTGCAACCTATGTGCCCTTAAGCCTGTTGCTTTCTCATACCCACCTCCCCCGCTTTGTACATTAAAAAAAAAAAAAGGCATGCCATGGTATAGGACAGAGGAACTCTGTCTCATAATAATTGTGGTCTTTGAGCGGTTCTTTGACTGTGCTGTTAATATCGCAGAGCCAGGCTGTTAAGATCTTCAGTGAATTGGTTACCAAGGGAGGGCCCTTTCAGACACTGAGGTCATTCACACAATCAAAAATTGTATTCTACCTGGGTTTGGGAGCTGTGTGTGCTCTCAGTTTTCGGTTGTATGGAAGCAAGGTAGCTGGGAAACCTGGGTAGAAGTGGTTGTGTGGAAGCAAGGTCCACACATTCACATTTACTCAGGTTTCCCTCCTACCTTGCTTTCACCCAACTGAAAATTGAGAGCACACACAGCTCCCAAACCTGGGTAGCACACAATGAGGCTATTCTCATGACTGCAGGAAAGCAGGCTAAGGGAGCCCAGCCCACTTAAGTCTCCCCCTTTAACAAGGTTAGCGGAGCGAGTAACGTTTTACTGATTGTGGGCTGCCACAGCGCAGCTTCACGCTGCGGTGACACATGAGTAGATCCCCAACCGGGAGGCTACAAGCAGCCTCCTGGCCTCAGGGGTCACCCCAGAATGCCCCACACACTCACGTGAGGCATCCTGGGACTTCCAGGAGCCAGGTGGCCCCTGATCCGCACCATCCCTACTGGCTCTGTGATGGAGGCAGTAGTCATATGGGTGGGCGATCTGGCTGCCCAGGGACAGCTCCCTACTTGTCTGCCGAGAGAGCAAGCCTGCTCTCCTCACAGAGCCCGGTAAGGCTCTCCACACTGCTCATGTGGAGAGCCTCAATGTTTGTGTGAATGACCTCACTCTCAGAGAGGCAAGCCCAATTCACATTGAACAGGGGCTGCAGCCCATCATGACTTTCTGAGAGGTGGCCCTGTGTTTTATATAGTCACATTATTCATTTTGAATGTTTTTAAAACATTCCTTATATTTGTGAAGTCGCTTTCCAGAGTCCCTGTACAAAGTCAGCCATGTGTGATCTTATTTGCAAAGGACACTACCCCGATAGGCAACAGGAGCAACCTCAGGCTGGATTCTTTGGTGTTGTGACACAGTGAGGGAGAGAGATCGAGAGAGAGAGACACCTCATGCTGTGGAAAAAGAATGCCACATCAGACAAATGAAGGCATTTGACTCCTATTCTTTGGGTTTTATAGAGGCATTTTCTTTTAATTGAGTAGACCATTGTTTACTGAGTGTAACCTCTTCCTTCCCCTTGTAAGTGCTCTACCCACTTTAATTAAGAGGGATGAAAACAGGATATTTCATCTTGCCGAGGAGGCAGGAGAGGACGCAGCTGGGGCCTCTTGCCTTAATACTGCACCACACAGCTTGTGATAATCAATTGCCATAATTCATCCTCACTTTATAGCATAATATCCAATGGGCGGCTGGTGCGCAGACTAAAAATAGCTCAAAGATGACAATTATTATGAGGCAGGGTTCCTCTGTGCGCACACAAATGGATCATCAGGCCAGGGCTAGGCTTCTGGATTTGGGATGACAGACCATCCATTCTGGCAAGCCCTCCCTGGAACACAGATTCATTCCAGAAGCCTGAGCACAGCCCGTCAAAATGAAATCAGGGACTTCGGGAGACGGCATGAGGCACTCGCTAAATGTCTAAGTGGAGCAGCTGAATTATGACAGCTGAGCAAATGGCATTGATTGAAATGCAGCTACAGGAGTAACAAGCATAGGGGAATGTGTCTGTTTGCTTCAGTTTATAACCCACCGTATCCTGAGGGCTTGTGGTGGATAACGGCAGATTTACACAGTTGGTTTTGAAGGGGACAGGCTCTGAACAATAAGCATGGATAAGGTTTTATAAATCATTAAATGCAGTGGACAATATTTCCCCCATGCAACTGGGGCTTCCGCACACATCTGTGTCATGTTTTGGCAATTGTGAGTCATGGCATTTGGGAGTCAGTGTAGTATAGTGGCTAGAGGGTTGAACTTAAGACTAGGGAGATCTGGGTTCAAATTCCCCCTCAGCCACAAAATCTATTGGATGACCTTGGATCAATCACTTTCTCACACAGCCTAACCCACCTCACAGGGTTGTTGTGAGGATAGACCTTGAGGTCTAACACATGGCCTCATGCCGCTGCTCATGGAGGTCTGCCATCCCCGGCAGACAAGCAGCAGGACCTTTGCCCTTGCCGTGCTGCACTCCCACAAGAGCGGCAGCACAGCAAAGGCAAAAGCCAGAAGCAGGAGGATTTTCCCTTCCAGCATCCCAAAATGCCCCGCACCATGAGTGTGGCCACTCCCCTCCCCCAGCTCACTGCCAGAAATGGCAGCGGGCCAAGAGGGAGCCTTTCAACCTGGCGGCAACTGTGCTCACAATTGCCTGCTGAGGTAAAATGAACGGCAGGTTCATTTAACTTCGGCTAAATACCGGGTTAAAAAGTCAGGCTACCATGTTCTGGAGAAGTGTTCCTGGAGCTGCAGATGACACGAGCCACCTGGGTTACATCAGGCGGTTTGTGTCATGTGAATAGCCTCTTTGTATGCTGCCCTGAACGCCTTGGATGAAAGAATAAAATGAAAACAAAATAAAAAACAAAAACGTTTCATCCTGTGACGTTAGCAACAGCTTGATGTACAACATTTGCATATGGAATATCACCTTGCTGTGAAAAGCTTTTGCTGCACATTGCTGCTGCATATAAAACTGATCTTAAAAGCCCAGGAGCAGACCAAGTTGGTTTTTTCCTGGTCACTTGGTAAGCCTAATTGGTGGGTCCCATCTGCAGGACTCACTCAGGCAATTCTCACACGCAGTGGGGACTGAGCTAAGCCCGATTCCCACTGAACGTGAGAACCACCGGGAGTCATGTAGCATCCAGCAGCAGAGCAGCGGCAAACCCTCTTGTGCAGCCTGCCACTTAACCCGGGTTTGGGGCACAGGAGTGCCTGAAAAGCGGGTTAGCTGCTCATGTGTCACCGTGGTGCGGTGCCATGCTGCAGCGACTCACGAGTGGCCCCCCGACCAGGAGGCTACAACAAGCCTCCCAGCATTAGGGGAATCCCCAGAATGCTCCATGCACTCACATGGGTCATTCTGGGACTTCTGGGGGCCAGGAGGCCCCTGAACCCCGCTGCCCAACCGGCTCTGTGATGGAACTGGTAATTGTCTGGGCGGCCAATCCAGCTGCCCAGGGAAGGCTTCCTGATCATGTGCGGGGAGAGCATGCCAAGCCCGCTCTCCCCACAAACCCCATTCAGGCTCTCCACGTTGCTACTATCAAAAAAAAGCATGCATACAATCATACTGCAAATATCAGAAACTCAATGAACATTGACATTTAGCCGCAATTTTTAAGAAGTTAGGAGGCTTTTGAGAAACATCAGGAAATTCTGGAAACCTGAAGACCAGCGAAAGAAGTTAGAACATGGGAGGAAAAGGTGTATCTTGTCAGGGGCTGACATCCAGACTAAGGCCACATTTGCAAGTGACGTGAAACCAGAGGTTGCTGGACCCGCAATTAATTTTTCTAACCATGAATGACACCACAGACATTTGTCCAACTGCGGTTTGGCAGCCTCCAGTGGCTGGCTGCCCCCTCCTTCTTCCTGGCCCACCGAGGTCACATCCCAGCAACCTCTGTAGCACTTGCATCGTCAGACTGTGGACAAGGCATCAGCACATCACTAGAACAGCAGACATTGGCCACAATCTTAAAGGGGGCACACTGAGCACAATCATGCCCTTTTGGAATGGT
Organism: Hemicordylus capensis; assembly: GCF_027244095.1. Taxonomy (NCBI): domain Eukaryota; kingdom Metazoa; phylum Chordata; class Lepidosauria; order Squamata; family Cordylidae; genus Hemicordylus; species Hemicordylus capensis. Next base: position 385,273,072 of record NC_069658.1, read on the forward strand.
CCTCCCACCCAGGGCAGAGAAAAGGCATTTAAATCCCTTTAAATGCCATGCCATGCCAGCCTTTTGTCTGACAATGATTGCACCGCCCCAAACAAAACTGTATCGCACAAGCACAATTTGGTGGGGGAGGAGGTCTTGGGGGCACTATTTCTCTGTTACTTAGGAAAGGGAAGAGAGCATGATGACTTCCTAGGAGGACCTGGCCCTCTGTGACCAAGGATGCTTTTGTGAGGGCTGACCCTGGCAATGCAGTCAGTTCAGACCAAACCACACTCCTGCCCCCATCCCGGGAGCTTGCCTCCAGGAGACAAGCACTCTCATGAGCGGCCAGTCTACTAGGGAGGACTTTAGGGCAAAACACCCTTGGTCTTCTGTCAGACTGCACGCTCATGAGTTGAGCTTACCCAAGAAGGAGGGTCCACTTTTATGGGGCCCCCACTCTCTGGTTAATGATATAACTTTTGGATAGCTACCCCCTCCTCTCCAGGGAAGCCTTTCATGCTCCCAAAGGAGATTTTGGTGTTCCATGTGTCAGAGCCTAGCCGCATGTGTATACTGGGGAAACACGTGTGCAGGGACAGATCTTTACCCTCATTGTATATGGTGGATGGGCTGGCAGAGGGCATGCTTTGAAAGCTTCTTGGTGGCAGTCACCAAAACAGGGCGAGCTGTTGGTGGGGTACCCACCCCCATGCTTCTGTTATATAGGGCAACCTATATCTGCCATCCAGCCCCCATGACCTGACACTCTCATGAGAGAGCAGTCCATGGAAGAAGGGGGATGTTCATCACACATTATTAGCAATTCTGTCCAACACCTCTTCCCTACAGACGGTTTTTCTCATGAGTTGTGAAGGGGTATCCCCATGGCATTACACTCATGAGTGAACAGTCCTCTCAGGATCAGCATCCCTCATCATTATACATGTAGAAATGCTACTTTCACTGAGGCAATGCTGATCCTGCTGCCCAGCCCTTCTCATGAGTAAGCCTAGGTACCGCACAGGTACCCCCAAGGGGAAGGGGCTGAGCCACTGTTCCCTAACATCCTTGTACGAAAAATAGACCTTAGCCATTCAAGAATCCCTACTTGGGGCTGACAATTTAACCTGACCCTGGGTATCACCACCCTGCCATATGTTTCTGTCCCAGCACTCTAATGGGGTTGCCTTGTCTGTTTGTGCATCCAAAAGGGTTGTGCTTGTAAATATACAACACTGTCGCTTCATTTTCAGGGAGCAAAGAACTTAGTGCCCGTCCTGTCATCCCGCCCCCTTTCCCTCCTGCTTGCCAGGAGAGGGGAGCAAGGGATAGAGTGGGAAAAGGGAATGTTCCTGTGTGACTTTGCTGTTTGACAGGCTAACAAGCTTGGGCTGGGATGTTGTAGGGTCGCTGTTGGCAGGCAACTGCTTTGTTGGATTGTAGACAGGTGGTGGGGTGAGTGCTCATAGAGGTGGTCAGCAAGAAGTGCCATAGGCACTGAGTAGTCATGATCCTGGGTGGGTCTGTACCACCATCTCTATGACTGCAGCTCCAGAAAGTGAATGAAACCATGGTTATGGCGCCATCCGCATTCAGATGTAATTCCGCTGCCAAACCTCAAGTTGGGGCAGTGAAACTTACTACAAACCGAAGGTATAAATTGGAGTTTGGTGAGGCAAACTGAAGTATACTTTTGCCACGCAACTGTGGTTGCACACATTCGGACATCACAGGGGCTATTCTTACGATCACAAAAATCAGGCTAGGAAAATCCTGGCCCGATTTTTGTGATTGTAAGAACCACCAGGCTCGCAGCCAAACCCAGTGGTTCTGGAGCGGCTAACCCGCACGTGTAGCCCACTCCTTAGGCCGGGATTGCGGAGCGAGTGCTCCCCAAACCCAGGCTATTTACTCGTGAGTAGCTGCGGCGCCGTGGCTACTTGTGAGTAGACCCCCGGCCGGGAGGCTTAAAAGCAGCTTCCCAGCTTGTGCAGGGCATACTGGGGCTTCCGGGGGTCACGCGGCCCCCGAGCTCCCCAGCCCCCGCCAGCTCCGTCTTGGAGCCAGCCATCGTGTAGGCAGCCGATACGGTCGCCAAGGGCTCCCTCCCTGCTCGTGAGCTTAGACCACTCTCCCCGCTCAGCGCCCTAAACCGGGTATCACGGATCGTGAGACCCGGTCCACAGAGTTCCAACCTCTGCCCCATTTAACTGTGGTTTTGCGTTACATGCAAATGTGGCCTAAGTTAGTCAATAATATAGCCCAGTGTTTACTCTAAAGGGCTTTACCCTAAAGGGCTACTTAATTTCAATAGGACTTCTGTCAAATAAATCAGTCAGGATGTCAGTCAGGTTCTTCAACAGACCAGGAGTTCAGACCCTTTCACCTTCCTGGCTGTCTCCTCTTCCTGCTATGTGGGTAAAGTTAAAATATGAAGAAGAGATAGAACCGGGTCTCACGATCAGTGAGACCCAGTTTAGAAGGGTGAGCGGGGAGAGTGGGCTAAGCCAGCTCTCCCTGCACACAAGCAGGGAGGGAGCCCTGGGTGACTGGATTGGCCGCCCACATGATTGCCGGCTCCGTGATGGAGCTGGCGGGAGCTGGGGAGCTCGGGGGCCGCATGGCCCCCGGAAGCTCCAGTATGCCCTGCGTGTGTGCGCAGGGCATACTGGGGAGACCCCTGGAGCTGGGAGGTGGCTTTTTGCCTCCCCTCCAGGTGCCTACTTGTGAGTAGCCACAGCACAGAGCCGCGCCACGGCTACTCACGACCGAGAAGCCCGGGTTTGCAGAGTGCTCGCTCCGCGAACCCGCGCTTAGGAGAGGGCTACAAAAGTGGGCTAGCCGCTTGTAAGCCACCGGGCTTGTCTGAGAGCCCAGTGGATTACACGAGCAGCAAAAATTGGGCTAGGCTCTCCTTTTAGCCACAAACCAGCAAGAGCTAAATGAGGCATGCAATTTGTTCCTATGCATGTTTACTCAGAAGTCAGTCCAACTGTATTCAGTGCAGTTCTCCCAAGCAGGACTGATCATTAGGAAAGTATGTATGAGACACATTTAACTGAAAAACAACCAATATAGGGATCATCTCTAGCTGTCTGCACACATACAACTCTATTCTTCATTCACCAAACAGGGCCATGAGTGTTCATGTATTATGCATCTGCTATCACAGGCATGGCTGGATACAAGTGAACAGAAGATAATGAGAAGAACATGGTGGAAAGATCTGTTGTTTTGGGGTTTTTTTAACATTAGCCAAATTGACATACTCCCAACATTTCCCAAGAAGCCATCAAGGCTGTTCTCACTACATGGGCTGCCCGGATTACCCCGGGCAGCTTACCTCAGGCAGCTCATGTTATCTGGTGCACCAGGAGCAAAGGGCTTCTGGCTGCTACAGAAGAGGGTAGCCTGACTCCCCCTCCTTGGCATCTTACTGAGGTAAAATGAACCTGTGGTTCATTTTACCTCGGCAGGCAATCATGTAAGCCATCCCCCCTGGGTAAAAAGGCTTCCACCCAGCCCGCCACCATTTCTGGCAGCAGTCTGGTGGGAGGGGGATAGCAGCCACAGGTGGCATGGCAGTTGCTCTAATGGGAGCAGCCACCATGCTCTTGGCACTGGGCACTCTGGGATGTGGGAACATAGGAAGCTGCCATATACTGAGTCAGACCATTGGTCTATTCAGCTCAGTATTGTCTTCAGAGACTGGCAGCGGCTTCTCCAAGGTTGCAGGCAGGAATCTCTCTCAGCCCTATCTTGGAGATGCCAGGGAGGGAACAACTTGGAACCTAGATGCTCTTCCCAGAGCGGCTCCATCCCCTGAGGGGAAACTCTTACAGTGCTTACACATCAAGTCTCCCATTCATATGCAACCAGGACAGACCCTGCTTAGCTAAGTGGACAAGTCATGCTTGCTACCACAAGACCAGCTCTCCTCTCTCAGGGAGGGGGAAGGCCTCCTGCTCCCAGCTTTTGCCTTCACTGTGCCACCATTTGTGTGGCCTCACAACACAGTGAAGGCAAAGATGCTGTTCATCTGCCAGGGAAAGCAGGTGAATCCCGCCTTTCCCGCAGACCTCCCCAGCAGTGTGAGAACAACCACACTCATTGTTTAGTAGGGGTTTCCTACTAAGAGGTCACGAGAACAATCTCTTTGTTTAGTAGGGGTTTCCTTCTGGGCAGTTCGACCCTCTTGGTTTGCTGATGCAGAGGTCTTGGGGGCTGCTTTGATTTCTTTTGGAATGACAATGTGTGGCAGATATTTTTAAAAATATAAAACATCCAAGCCTGCATGTATCACTTGAAGGCTTCTCTGCTGGACTGTCAGCTAAATGGACTCCACTGAAGAGCACTGTGCTTGGAGGAAAATGGTTGTTCTTCCTGTGGTATCAGAGCTGCAATGGCTTGTTTACACGTGCAAGTGTTCCGTAACTTGCAGCCATCAAGTGATGACTGCATGTGTGAACCAACCCCAAGTGTGCACTGTTGTTGGATTAAAGGCTGCTGTATGCTGTAAGTTTGGAGAGGATTTGCAGTGGTACAGAGTGATCTAATCCAAAGGTGCCACTGGTATTTAACAGGTGCAAGTTCTCATTCAAGATTTTTAAAAGCTACACCTGCTGAAATACCCTTTTGTTTGAAACTAATACAAGTACAAGAGATTTGACTTTTTTTGCATCCAGTCATTTACAGTGATTCCAAAGGGACTATTACAGCAAAATATTATACAAAACCCTCACCTTGCTGTACCCAACATCAAGCCTTCCTAAGACTCCAAACACCTCCCCATCCTTTACCTAGCTCTTCTCTCCTTGTGTAGTTCTTTGCTGTCAAAAGGGATGCACATGTGCTTATGCACATGTTGTGTTGGATTGCATTGTATTGTATTAGTAGGATATGATGGGTGCTACCTACCACCCAACCCATAAAAGAAATGGGCAAGCGGGTGATTAAAACCTTAAAAAAAAACCTTCCCCACAAAACCCATAGGATCCTATGGGGATTAGGTTTTTTTAAAAAATTAAATTTTTATACTATCACACAGTATAAGCCAACCCACTTTGGTGCCCCTAGGACCTACCCATGGGGAACAATTGAGTGAGTCAAGTTCCCCATTGTTCTCTATGGGCAAAGAAAGTAGTGTGCACACATTTTGTAACCTTGTCTTGAAGAACACTGCAGAACAGAAGCACACACAATCCCTCCCAACACAGAACACCACATTTTGCCAAACACACAGTCCAAAGATGGCCAAAAAAGAACAACTGACCTAGAATCCACTGCCAGCCACAGAGCCTGCACTGCAGTAACATCAGTGGCACAAGTTGCTCTCTCTCACACAATTACAAGATTCTGTCCTTACTTCTGAGCAACAGTTGCCACAGCAGCACCCTTGGCAGCATCAAGCATACCCATAAGCTCATAAGAGATAACATCTTGGGAGGGGCACTGACTGTGCTTTTTGCCTCTGCCCCACTTTCTCCAGGTGTGTACCATCTGTGGGGCTGCTGCTACTACTTTAAAGCTCAAGCTGAGCCAGGGGTGCAAGCCTCTTGGTGTAAGCACAAGGGCTCTCATCCTTGTGGCTTTTATCCTTGGGGCAAGCAACCAGGGGCCAGAAGATCTTTTTAACGTGTCTTCCATCAAGAAGTCAGCATAAGTCTGTTTGAGTCCTGGATTTGGTTTTATTAAATAGAGGAGCTGTGGTTGGTTGGACTGAGGGATATGTCTGGGAGAGCAGGAAAGTGGTATGGTGCGTGGGGGCAACAATATCACAGGTAGCGGGCAGAAGGAGATATGGCAGTGGGAGTTGGGCTGGCCGTTACAAGGGGAAATGGTCCAGGCAACTGAGGCCTGTTCCTTTTCCCAGCTCTTTCCCCAACCCCTGAGACCACACTCCCTCAAGGATTTGGGTGCTGCTGCTGAATGCCAGGTCAGTTAATGCTAAAACATCTCTCATCCACAATCTGATTGTGGAAGAGCATGCTGACTTGGTATGTGTGACAGAGACCTGGTAGGATAAGCTGGGTGGGGTTGGTTTCTCTCAGCTCTGTCCTCCAGGTTTCCAGAGCATGCAGCAGCCCCACCTGGAGGGTCGGGGAGGGGGCATTGCAGTCATCTATCGAGAGATCCTCTCCATTTCCAGGTGCCTGGTCAGGCAATCTCAGAATTTTGAGTGTTTGTCCTTGAGGGTGGGCCTCTGAGATAGGCTGGGGATTCTGCTGGTTTACCAGCAACCCCACTGCACTTCAGTCTCCCTACCTGATCTGGCAGGGATGATCTTGGAGGTGGCCTTGGGTTTCCCCAAACTTATTGTTTTCGGTCATGCCAGGGCTCACAGGGGTCATTTACGCATGCGCGGCAGAGACCAAAATGGCCAGCACCCCACTATATAGAGGCCCAAATGGGCCAAAAATGATCAATTTCCCGGGCCACAGCGATGACTTCAGAGGCAAGCGGGGGGGGGGAACCATCATGGACGGACACACACACACACACACACACCGTGCGGCATACAGGAAGCCCCCTGAAGGGGCTAGAGGTACTTTACATTTATTTTAAAATTCTTTTTAAAAATTGCAAACGTGTCCGGAGGTTCGGATCCAGTCTGGACAGAACTGGGGTGGGGGGGAGTTCGGTTTGATCCCGAACCGGTCCACACATCCCTATGCACTCCCCTTGAAGGAGCAAGTATGCAGCATGGGGGTATTACTGGACCAGGTTCTGCTTTTGGAAGCTCAGGTGGAGGCAGTGGCTTTGGGTGCCTTTGCACGGCTTTGGCTAGGGCACCAGCTGTGTCCCTTTCTTGAGAAGGCAGATCTGGCCACAGTTACCCATGCCTTAGTCACGACATGGCTGGATTACTGTAACGCACTCTACGTGGGGCTGCCCTTGAAGAATATCTGGAAACTGCAGCTAGTGCAAAACACGGCAACTAGGGTTCTATCTGGAGCCTCCCAGTGTGATCATAACACACTTATTTTAAAAGACCTGCACTGGTTACCAGTGTGTTTCCAGGTCCAAATCAAGGAGTTAGTTTTGATCTTTAAAGCCCTTAACAGTTTGGGCCCGGGATATCTGAGGGACCGCCTGCTCCCAAGGGTTGCTGCCCACTTGATGAGATCATGTGAGGGAGCTCTGCTCTAGGTGCTGACAATGAGGGAGGCTTGGTTGTCGTGCACATGGGACAGGGCCTTTTCTGTTGCTTTGAATGCTCTCCCAGTGGCCATTCAGTGACCATCACAGTTTTTAGAAAGCTTGCTAAATCTTGGCTTTTTATCCAGGCCTTTGTTTGTTTCTGTTGTTTCTATTGCTGCTTCTGTGTGTTTTACCCACGTATAGTTTTTTATGTTTGTATTTTATATATTTTAAATTAGAATTTTTTCATATTTTTAGCTTAATATTTTTAATTGTCATTTTATTGTATGTTTTTTAATTTTTGTAAACCGCCTTGGGATTGTTTTTAATGAAAGGAGATATGTACATTTAACAATAAAAAATAAACTACAACAGTATCTTCAGCCACATTTTGACTGAGTGAGTATACCTTGTAATGCAGAAGGCAGATCAGAGCAGTGAGTGAAGCACAAGTTAGTCTCAAGGCCAGACATGGAGCACATTTCACAGCAATTACAAAAAAAAAAAAAATATTACAGAGTGAGAGAGAAAATGGAGCTGCCACTGTCCAATACCACAACACAAACCAAACCACAATTAAAGGAAGGAAGGCAGGCATTCAAGTTCTGCCTTTGTCAATCTGAGATCCAGCAAAACCAGATAGTTAATATAGCAGCAATAGCACAGCATATTATACTCTGACTATTTTTAAAAAACATCTGAAGACTCAACTCTTCACCCAAGCTTTTTCAGCTTTTTTAATTTGTAGGTTTTAGTTTTATGCTGTTTTAAAATTGTTAAACTGTTTTAACCTGTTATATTTGTTTTAATTGTTTTTATGTCATTGTTAACCGCCCAGAGACAAAAGTTTGGGTGGTATATAAGTCAAATAAATAAATAAATACATACATACATAAATACATAGATAGAAACCACAAAATCAACCTTTCATTGATCTCTTCTTTTCTCCTCTTCTGATATATCCTCCTCAAGGGCACACTAAAGGGCTCTCTCTGCCTCCCAGGCCCTTTGATAACATTTTGAAATTTCCTCCTTTTTTGTTCCCCCTCCCTTCTCCCTCCCCCCTTCCAATGGGGGCACAGTTGCCTATGACAAGGCAAAATGACAAAAAACATTTGATTTGAATGACAAGCCAACCGAGAAATAAGGGTATCTTAAGCCAATTGGAAGCCAGTGACAGAAAACCAATCAGCAAGGGGGAGGAGCCCACCAAAATGGCCACTTGAATAATGTGAATCCGTTTATGTCAAATTGAGGCTAATTCAATTCTAATGGGAATCACCCCCTTTGGGGTGATCTGATTCACATTAGAATCATGTGAATCACCCTGATTCAGCATGAATCAGTTCACACACAAATTGAATTGCTCACATCCCTAGTTCAGATCTCTGTTATCAGTATCTCATAAAAGTGGCACTTATTAGAACTTAGAGAGGGATATATGAATGAAGCAGTCCTATTTAAATTGATTAAAAAAAGAGGAATGAGAATGGATGAATGGGTAGTTTGGCTGATGAAATTACTTTAGTTGTGCATAAAAGGCATGACTATGCCAGCAGCTAGAAGAAAAAGAAGAAAATGTGGTCAAGTGGACCAAAGGCTGAAGCAAATCCTCAAGGGCTCCACTCAAACAATCACCTTGATTACGGCCCAAGACCTGCATAAAATAGCAGGATGCAGTAATTATGAGGAGTACATACATTAGGATAGGACAGATTATGAAGCAATAAAACCATATCACATTAAAATTACTATATTAACATTACTATAAACTATAATTACTATAAAATGCTTACTATAAAATTACTAATAATTACTAGTAGTTATAAACTATAGTTACAATAAAATGCTACTCTGTTGTGAGGAGGACTGTAAAGCTACTACCACAGCTCAGCTTAAATATAGTAAAATATATCAAAATAGGGAGAGAGCAAAGGCAAAAGTAAGTGTACAAAGTCACTACATTTATATTCAAAGTGAGGAGAGGATAAACATAAGATATTTAAACTATAGGATGGGGTGGCTAAAATATGTAGGACAGGATAACCAGCTGAGAGCAAAGCAGGCAAGTAAAATAGACAGTGGCTAAAATCAGTACAAGACTAATACATGGTTATGGACTGGCAGTCAGGGCCCAGTGGATCTTGTACATTGCCACACAGAAATTGGCAGTGTTATACGTGAAGGCCCCATCTTCATCTGAAAGCAGCATCCTGGTGTAAGCTTGACTAGGGTGGCCAGGGTACTTGAGGAGCACTGGGAGTATAAGCTTGTCACGACCGTCCTTTATAAAAGGGGCAAGAGAGGAGTACATGCTCTGTGGTTTCTACTTCTCCAGTGTCACAGGGGCAAAGACTTTCTGTGATTGGTAGCTTTCTGTATTTGTCTTCTAGCACTGCAGAGGGAAGGGGCTTGGGATTTCCAGCTGTGTTAAGTACACAGTGGAGGAGACAGTGAATCTAAGTCTTTCTGAGGACAGGAAGCCTGGTGTCCTGGTGTTTTTGACAGAAAATCTACTTGAGTCACTTGAATGGGTTCAAACGAGATTTCTACAAGGTATTTTCCAACTCCCTCCTTGTGTCGCTTCATTTAGAGGCGGGCATTACCAAGATAGTGGCCCAGGCATGGTTATGTTTAATTAATTACCGGGACAAAATTAACTCTTATGGGTTGGGCTTGGTTTCCTTGGTTTTAAAGGATGAACATCAGTCTATTTGGAAGAAAAACAGGTCATACTGGGCAATTGTGGGTTTTCTGAACCATTTATACATCCCTTAGGCCCAGATTTAGTCAAAAAAAGTTTCAAAACAGAGAATTCGGGACCTGGAGAAGCAAAGAGACCTGAGTAGGGTCTCTGTTGGAGTCTATAATGATTACTTTTCAAGTTACCCATGTCCGGCAACTTACCTTACGTACTTGTCTGCTCTGACCCAAAGGAGAGCATTCTCCCAGGCTTGATGGAATGTTGCCATCCATGGTTTTGGAGGGAAGGTATAAGGGTGTCCCTTATAAGGATCGACTATGTCCCTGTGGTGCAGATGTGGTTGAGACAACTGCACATGTGCTTTTATACTGTACCTTTTACAAATCTATCAGTACCTCCTGGCTCAAACCTTACTTGTGCAAATTTCCGGGACATCAGGATGAGTTCTATGTTGAGCTCTCCTTGTCAGGCTGGCACAAGGAAATGTCATGGCTATGACTAGATTTTGTGCGGCTGCTATAAAAATAAGAAATGTTTTAACAAAACTTTAATTGATATGACTTTATGCGGCATTCCTTTGTTTCTTCTTCTTCTTCTTCTTCTTCTTCTTCTGACAATTGTACTATTGTACTATTGACAATTCTTGTTGTATGCATGCTATGTTTGGTCTTGTACCGTAAATAAATATATATATTATATGGTGCCCTGCCAAGGTCAGCCTGGCGCTCAGTGTCCAAAATCCTGTGTTTGATGGCCATTTTTGCCTTGTCACATAGCCCATAGCAAGTAGGAGGGGTGGGGAGAAGCCCAGTAGCACCACTTTATTCTGGACTTCCCATTTCCAGGAGGATTGAAAATTGGCCTGTAGGGTTAGAGGGGCCAGGCCCCAAGGGCTGAGAGCTAGTTTGAGCCAGTGGTTGAGAATGGTCATCCACACCCTGGACTCAACTTCTATCATACCAGATTTCAGTCGTAGAGTAGCATTGGAGGCACAGTAAGGCACTTGTAGGGCCGCTCGTAGACTGAACACATTCTAGTGAGGCAAGATTGGAGGGGGGTCCCAGGTGGGCACCATAAAGTAGTTGAGCCAGTGGCTTGGCCTCAAATAGTTTAAGCACTGCTGGTACATAGTGGCCATCTCTAGTCCATAAGAACTTCAGAATGGTAGTGAAGCTTCTCTGTGCAGTGAGGGCGATGTGATCACAATGGGCCTTTCTTGTGCCAGAGGCATGAAAGACCACCGCCAGATATGTGAAGCAAGCAACCTGCTGATTCGGTAGCCATCAGTATTCCAGTGGTGGATCTTGGGTTTACAATGTAGGTTATCCTGTCCTACATTTACAATAAAATGTCATTTAAAAATTTTTATTTCTCTTCCTTCCTTCCTTCCTTCCTTCCTTCCTTCCTTCCTTCCTTCCTTCCTTCCTTCCCTGGACTTCAAATCCATAACCCCCAAATGTTTGGATCTGGAGTTAAAAAGGAGTTTGGAACTAAATTGTATGGGGATAAAAAGTACTGGAATTCAAAATGTATAGAAAACTGACAAATAAGAATGCTACACCACTGATAAAGTTTAAATATATCTCAGCTGATGCAAGCTTCACATTTTTGGCAATTTCACTCTGCACCTGCACCCATTTCTCCCTGTTCCTCTCAGCCCAGAACAATCCACAGGGCTGGGCTTTGTGATTGCAATGGAATATCCTACTAATACAATACAATGCAATCCAACACAACATGTGCATAAGCACATGTGCACCCCTTTTGACAGCAAAGAACTACACAAGGAGAGAAGAGCTAGGTAAAGGATGAGGAGGTTTTTGGAGTCTTAGGAAGGCTTGATGTTGGGTACAGCAAGGTGAGGGTTTTGTATAATATTTTGCTGTAATAGTCCCTTTGGAATCACTGTAAATGACTGGATGCAAAAAAAGTCAAATCTCTTGTACTTGTATTAGTTTCAAACAAAAGGGTATTTCAGCAGGTGTAGCTTTTAAAAATCTTGAATGAGAACTTGCACCTGTTAAATACCAGTGGCACCTTTGGATTAGATCACTCTGTACCACTGCAAATCCTCTCCAAACTTACAGTATACAGCAGCCTTTAATCCAACAACAGTGCACACTTGGGGTTGGTTCACACATGCAGTCATCACTTGATGGTTGCAAGTTACGGAACACTTGCACGTGTAAACAAGCCATTGCAGCTCTGATACCACAGGAAGAACAACCATTTTCCTCCAAGCACAGTGCTCTTCAGTGGAGTCCATTTAGCTGACAGTCCAGCAGAGAAGCCTTCAAGTGATACATGCAGGCTTGGATGTTTTATATTTTTAAAAATATCTGCCACACATTGTCATTCCAAAAGAAATCAAAGCAGCCCCCAAGACCTCTGCATCAGCAAACCAAGAGGGTCGAACTGCCCAGAAGGAAACCCCTACTAAACAAAGAGATTGTTCTCGTGACCTCTTAGTAGGAAACCCCTACTAAACAATGAGTGTGGTTGTTCTCACACTGCTGGGGAGGTCTGCGGGAAAGGCGGGATTCACCTGCTTTCCCTAGCAGATGAACAGCATCTTTGCCTTCACTGTGTTGTGAGGCCACACAAATGGTGGCACAGTGAAGGCAAAAGCTGGGAGCAGGAGGCCTTCCCCCTCCCTGAGAGAGGAGAGCTGGTCTTGTGGTAGCAAGCATGACTTGTCCACTTAGCTAAGCAGGGTCTGTCCTGGTTGCATATGAATGGGAGACTTGATGTGTAAGCACTGTAAGAGTTTCCCCTCAGGGGATGGAGCCGCTCTGGGAAGAGCATCTAGGTTCCAAGTTGTTCCCTCCCTGGCATCTCCAAGATAGGGCTGAGAGAGATTCCTGCCTACAACCTTGGAGAAGCCGCTGCCAGTCTCTGAAGACAATACTGAGCTGAATAGACCAATGGTCTGACTCAGTATATGGCAGCTTCCTATGTTCCCACATCCCAGAGTGCCCAGTGCCAAGAGCATGGTGGCTGCTCCCATTAGAGCAACTGCCATGCCACCTGTGGCTGCTATCCCCCTCCCACCAGACTGCTGCCAGAAATGGTGGCGGGCTGGGTGGAAGCCTTTTTACCCAGGGGGGATGGCTTACATGATTGCCTGCCGAGGTAAAATGAACCACAGGTTCATTTTACCTCAGTAAGATGCCAAGGAGGGGGAGTCAGGCTACCCTCTTCTGTAGCAGCCAGAAGCCCTTTGCTCCTGGTGCACCAGATAACATGAGCTGCCTGAGGTAAGCTGCCCGGGGTAATCCGGGCAGCCCATGTAGTGAGAACAGCCTTGATGGCTTCTTGGGAAATGTTGGGAGTATGTCAATTTGGCTAATGTTAAAAAAACCCCAAAACAACAGATCTTTCCACCATGTTCTTCTCATTATCTTCTGTTCACTTGTATCCAGCCATGCCTGTGATAGCAGATGCATAATACATGAACACTCATGGCCCTGTTTGGTGAATGAAGAATAGAGTTGTATGTGTGCAGACAGCTAGAGATGATCCCTATATTGGTTGTTTTTCAGTTAAATGTGTCTCATACATACTTTCCTAATGATCAGTCCTGCTTGGGAGAACTGCACTGAATACAGTTGGACTGACTTCTGAGTAAACATGCATAGGAACAAATTGCATGCCTCATTTAGCTCTTGCTGGTTTGTGGCTAAAAGGAGAGCCTAGCCCAATTTTTGCTGCTCGTGTAATCCACTGGGCTCTCAGACAAGCCCGGTGGCTTACAAGCGGCTAGCCCACTTTTGTAGCCCTCCCCTAAGCCCGGGTTCGCGGAGCGAGCACTCTGCAAACCCGGGCTTCTCGGTCGTGAGTAGCCGTGGCGCGGCTCTGCGCTGTGGCTACTCACAAGTAGGCACCTGGAGGGGAGGCAAAAAGCCACCTCCCAGCTCCGGGGGTCTCCCCAGTATGCCCTGTGCACACACGCAGGGCATACTGGAGCTTCCGGGGGCCACACGGCCCCCGAGCTCCTCAGCTCCCGCCAGCTCCATCACGGAGCCGGCAATCATGTGGGCGGCCAATCCAGCCACCCAGGGCTCCCTCCCTGCTTGTGTGCAGGGAGAGCTGGCTTAGCCCACTCTCCCCGCTCACCCTTCTAAACCGGGTTTCACTGATCGTGAGACCCGGTTCTATCTCTTCTTCATATTTTAACTTTACCCACATAGGAGGAAGAGGAGACAGCCAGGAAGGTGAAAGGGTCTGAACTCCTGGTCTGTTGAAGAACCTGACTGACATCCTGACTGATTTATTTGACAGAAGTCCTATTGAAATCAAGTAGCCCTTTAGAATAAAGCCCTTTAGAGTAAACACTGGGCTATATTATTGACTAACATTTGCACGTAACGCAAAACCACAGTTAAATGGGGCAGAGGTTGGAACTCTGTGGACCGGGTCTCACGATCCGTGATACCCGGTTTAGGGCGCTGAGCGGGGAGAGTGGGCTAAGCTCACGAGCGGGGAGGGAGCCCTGGGCGGCCGTATCGGCTGCCCACACGATGCCTGGCTCCGAGACAGAGCCGGCGGGGGCTGGGGAGCTCGGGGGCCACGTGACCCCCGGAAGCCCCAGTATGCCCTGCACAAGCCGGGAGGCTGCTTTTTAGCCTCCCGGCTGGGGGTCTACTCACAAGTAGCCACGGCGCTGCAGCTACTCACAGCGTATAATATGGTGGAAATGCTTCTTTCAGCCAGCTTGGGGAGATGGAAGTTTGGGTTGCTAAGATGGCTCACCATGGCATTCATGTGAAAGTTGAAAAGCAGGGCCAGGATACATCCCTGTTTGACTCCCTTTTGGGTCGGGATATGGTTCATAAGGTGTCCTTGTGGGCTACACCTTACCCTGAGTGTTGTGTCTGTGTGAAGGATACAAATCAGGTAGAGCACACATTGATCAATTGAGGGAGATTCCAGCTTCTCCCATAGCTTAATTTGGGATATGGAGTCAAAAGTGGCCTTGAGATCTATGAAGGGAGGCAGAATTGTTGGAGGAATATTTTTTGATAAGCTGTTAGAGCACCAGGCATTGATCAATTGTTGATCTGCCTTCTCTAAAATCTGCTTGCTCATTTGCCAGCAGATTTTCTTGTTCTAACCAGTCCTTGAGTTTCCCATGTAGGTGTCTGGCATATATCTTGCTGATGGTGTTGAGCAAGCTGATGGGCCTATAGTTGGCAGAGTCATCCCTTCTTCCCTTTTTAAATATGGGGATGATGATCGCCAACCCCCAGTTCTTGGGAATGTGCCCATGAGAGTCAATGCAGGTAAATAGCAAAGCCAGAACTGGGACCCACCACATCAGATTACTTTTTATAAGATCCATAGGGATGAGGTCTTCCCCGCGGGCCTTCCCCCCTTTAGACTGGGAGACAAGAGACTCAAGCTCCGCTGCAGTGGACAAGCTCCGCTGCAGTGAACAAGCGACTCAAGCTCCGCTGGTGGCCAGCTGGGAAAGTCTTGTATATCCAGTAGTGGCGGGGCGGGGGCGGATCAGCAGTGGCATCTTCATATAGGTTCTAGGGGCTCCACGCATAGGCCATCTCACCAATCAAAGAAGGCAGGGGAGGTTTGAACGTTCTCCCTTAAAGGGCCAGTAACCATTTTACCACAAAGCTATTGCTACACGATTTCTGTTGACTAGATGCTCTCAGAGATGTAGCTACTTCTCTGATGGGATTTTTCCTGCATCTTTCTATCATGTTGAGTAGCCCACTTCTGAGGGAGGTGTATCTTTCTGGTTACTAGTAGCAGGACTAAAAGATAAACAGTTTGTAACTCAGTGAATACAAATATGCTGCTGTTTGAAGAATACTCACCAAGTATTTCAGCAAGCAAAGATTCACACCAGATGTGTGTGACATAATTAATCCATGGTCAGGATCACTTGCATTTAGAAAAGAATTAGTAGCAGCCCCTGGAAGGAGTTTTATTCATTTATTCATTCAATTTATATCTCACCCTTCCTAAAATGTCTCAGAGAGGTTACATTACAGTACAATCAAAAACACATAATAAAACAATTAAAATCAGAAAACATTTAAACCCAACTGGAGTTGGATTGCTGGATGGAGCTCTCTCTCTCTCTCTCTCTCTCTCTCTCTCTCTCTCTCTCTCTCTCTCTCTCTCTCTGCGTGTGTTTGTGTGAACCTTTCCCCCATTCCATTTTCCTGCTTAAAAACTGCACACGCATCCCATAGAGAAATGCTTAGAGGCCCCCCTTTAGTTTCCTCCGTGGGGGAAATGGCAGGTCTGGGCAGAGCAGTTGGGATAGAGGAATTGGTGCCAGGAAAAATGGTTAACCCCTCTTTTCCATCACCACAGACCAAATCCAATTGCTCCCCCCCCGCCTCCCCGCAAGTCTTCTACTAATATATTTAAGTTGGTAAATCCTGGTTATAGATTTCCCATGTCCTATTTAGTTTGGCCTCATCATTACTTAACATTTAGTGCCATACTTAACATGTCGTGCCATATTTATTTGCTTCTGCTTTAAAATTGACCACACATCAAGCATTTGGAACACTTTGGTCCAAGAGATAGTTGCACTGTACCACAATGGTTTTCATAGTATTGTCCCACAGCAGCAAGAAAGCAATGCCTGCAGAAGCAGGCTTCCACATGCACCTGTCTTGTGATGCTCATCTTAGCTCCAATGAAGAGGCTGAATGCATCTTTTGACGTGGATAAGGATGCACTCTGCCATCCAGGTCTACTAGTAAGTAGTTGCACATGGCTTGAGCTAGATCAAGGTTAGTGGTTTTAAGCCACCCATGAGCTTGAAATATTTGGAAGCAGGATGGATGGTTTATAATTAAAGGGTCAGTATTTGGGATGTGTGCTGTAAGTTCCAAACTACTTGTAGTGAAATCAGCAGAATTTTTACCTCTGGTTTAACTGAGATGGAGCTGAGTAAGCACTATTGAGAAATTATGTTCTCCGTGCCCCATAATGTACACATGCACTTCAAAGAAAGCTGGGGGAATTCATATAAATTACCTTTAGTTATTAATAACATATTACACAGTTGAAAAAACAGAGCCAACCAAACTCCACAGATGTAGAACTCTTTTAAAGACATCACATCAGTCTAATAAATTCATTTTAAAAAGCATTTCTGTTTGATCAGTTCCATGGCATCATCTATTTATTTACTATTTTCACACTGGGAGAAAAAGCAGCTATGATGTGCTGTAAAACCTATTTATGCCTGGCTTGGCATGTTTTCCATTGCTGTGCTTTCACAGGCTCTCTCCCCACCCCACCCCACCCCGCAACCTGCTGAGTTTTCTTCCAGATAAATACAATAAAACAATTGACTGTTCTTATAGAAAAGCACAGTTTCACCTGATGAGAATGTTCCCAATGTCAGCATCACACTGACTGCCACATTAGGCATGTGAGACAAAATGGCTGGAGAGCTTATTGAGCAAGATTGGGTTATAGGACAAATAGTCCTCTGACACGTCGTGGATTAGTGTCATATATCCTCTTGATGTCAGGCTCCAGGAAGGTTGACTGCCAGCCCAAATTGGCCAGAAGCAGGTATGTAGTCCATGTTTCAGAGCAGCAAAAATGACCCAAGGGGCCAGAGAGGCAGGAGTCAGGATCCAAGGCAGCAATAGGTGTCATCACCCCAGCCCTGAGCAGCAGCATTGGGTCTAACCCTCTGGAGAGGCAGGGGGGATAGGTCAGGCTGGAGAAGCCAGTCCCAGGCTCAGTCTCAGCATCAAGCTCTGACACCAAGCTGGAGCCTGAGCCTGCCAGCTGAGAGACCTTGGAAGTGGAGACCCTAGAACTAGTACATACTGAACTTGATTGCAACCACATCCAATGAACCAGCCTCTTCCACACCCCAACAGCACTGACAGTGGGCCAGAGGGATTAATGAAGAAGGGGAGGCATGCTAGATTCCAAGCCAGAGGGCTGCCCCTTTAAATCTCCCTGCTCTCCAGAGAGCAGGAAGTGGAATCTGTGAGCAGGGGTAGTTTGAGCCTGAAGACCTCAGTCCACCTCTGGCCTTTGTCAGAGGAAGGTGCTCACTGGGAGCTATCCATGGTGCTGCAATCCTGATTGCTTTGCCTTGCCCTGTGACTTCCTGATTTCAGGACAGGACATCAGGCAGGCCTTAAGAAAGTAAGGCAATTCACACAACCAAAAACTGAGTCCTACCCAGCTTCAGGAGCTGTGCATGTTTCCAATGTTTAATTATGTGTGAGCAAACAGCTAGGTGGTCTGAGTTTCTGAATCAAGATCTGGGTCCTCTGAGGATCGAAACATGTATCCCAGCAAACATTATGTTGGCTGGAGACTGGAAATACCCATTACAGCATAAGTCATAGAAGTCATTTTCATGACCAGCCTTACCTGGGTAGGGCTAGTCATGGGAACTGCTGGGATCAGTTCTGATCCCAGTTCTCCTCAACCAGCTAGCCCAAGTTTTGTACCTGAGCTAAAAGTGAGGCAGGAGGGTGGACGCAGCCTCCTCCCTGACCACCCAATTTTGTGGAGGCTCAGGTTGCCAGCAGCCCAAGCTTCCATAGAGTCTGGCAGAAGAAATCCCCCAATGCACCACTCTCCTCACAAAGTGCATTGTGGGATGTGGGAGGCTGCAGCTGGCTTTCCGCTCACCACTCCAGGATTGCTATCATGCTGATCGTGTGGGCATGCCTTGCGAGCAACCCCAGAGTGGCAAGGATCATTGGAAGGAGGTAGGTGTGCCATGCCTTC
This sequence comes from Hemicordylus capensis, assembly GCF_027244095.1. Taxonomy (NCBI): domain Eukaryota; kingdom Metazoa; phylum Chordata; class Lepidosauria; order Squamata; family Cordylidae; genus Hemicordylus; species Hemicordylus capensis. The sequence goes on from NC_069658.1 coordinate 385,291,643, forward strand.
CCCCGGCTCTTCCCTACCACACAGAAAATGGTCACGAGAACAACTCTATGCTCTGATTGGCCATGAAGGGGCCAAAGGTGGGCCCAACCCTACTTAAGCCATTGCTAGGAAAGGATCATAGAGCATGCCTTGCAGAGCAGCACATTCACAGATGGCAGCCCCTCTTGCCACAGTGCTCTTTTACAAACATAGCTGCTAGTTTTGGGGGACTGTTAGGAATGGCAAATGCTCCTACATGAGTGGGGCACCAAGGTAGGACAGCTGCTGTTTTCATCCTTTGGTAAAGAGCAAGGTACAAAAGTTGGACTACCCAGTATTGAGCAGGCTGGGCTGGAGGCAGTTGTGTGAGTTTTCATGAGCCTCCAAACCTGGGCTGTTTGCCTCCTAGCTTAATTTTGAGAATCAGCCCTGTGATCACACACACACCCTTCTAGTTTGCTCATACATGATCCTTAAGAATGTAGGGAATCAAAGTGTAGTGAACCTGACTTCGTCTTCTACACTGCCTTAGAGAGTAGCTGAAGCCAGGCAGGAGTCAACATTCAAGGCAGCATTCAGGGAAAGGGAGCAGGATCTTAGGCAGTGTTCTTAAATCAGAGGTCTGTGTGTGTGCATGCGTGCAAGCGTGCATGTGTGCATGGGGGGTGGGGAAGAGAGAGAGAGCTGAGAAAGTTTTTCCAAAGTCCCTGGCCTGTCCCAAAGGAATTTGCAATCTAACCAGACACAGACACAAAGGAAATACCAGCAACAGCCACTGAAAAAGACACCATGCTAGACCGAATAGAGACAGTTGCTTTCCCCTTGCTAACTGTAAGAGAACCATCACTTGAGAGGTACCTCTTTGCCCAATATCAGGGATTAGTTGTTCAGAAGCAAGGCTTAGGGCTAGGGCTTTATAGGACTTGGTGGACCAGGACTGGCCTTTGAAGTTCAGCTGGCAGGATGGTCAGGGAGACTAGGACTGCATGCAAAATGGCGCCCTCACTTAGAACTCAGCCTACAAGGCTTGCAATAGAGTGCTCGTGTTGCAGAAGGTAAAGCTTTTGACCCTGACTGATTGGAGCTGCAGCCTGAGACTCCTCTCTGGTACCCGACAATCAGTAAACCATTGATTCTCCTCTGCCAGTATTAAAATAGTAAACCATTGATTCTTGTCCACCAGTATTCAAATACAAAGCTTATCACTATCCCACCCTGCTTCTGAAAGTTTCTGCAGAGCCGAGAATACAACTGTGTTGAAACAAAATTTTTCACCAATTTGAAACTTGACAGAATTTCAGAATTAAAATCTGACTTTTGGACATTTGGCTTTGAGGGCTGCTTTAAAAATGTTGATCATCAACTTGCCAGTTTCAATACTTATCCACCTTGTGTCTTTTTGTTCAAATCTTAATCCAGCAGTATACATATTTGTGGATGATGAAAAATACAAATTTTAAGAATATGTATTCAAGCTGTCGATAAATTCAAACCTGGGAGAATTTTCCTGATAATTACCTCTCCATATTAGGTTCAGGTCTAACATGAGTCACTCCACGATCCGATCAACCTAGCAAAATGCCAATATTTCTTGAGATCATGGCCACAATTCCTCACAGTGTTGGGATCACTGTTCCCTCTAACAGGGATTCCCAGATGTTGTTGACTACAACTCTCAGAATCCCCAGCTACCATGGCTTTTGCTTGGGGGTTCTGGGAGTTGTTGTCAATATCTAGGAATCCCTGTTAGAGGGAACACTGCTTGGGAAAGGAGAACAGCCACCACAATCCAAATCAATGGGAATTTTCAAGAATTTCTCTGGTGTCCTAATCTGTAGCATGCAATTTATACTATGTAATCCAGCCATAATGAGGTGTTTTAAACATTTTTTTTTTTTACAGTGTAGGCCATGGTTGACTTGGTTAGATCATTGGGGTTAATAATATGACTGACCTTGGTATTAGATCATCAGATTAGACTCTTTACACAAATCCTGGGGGCGCTGGCTTTAATGAATTGTGCTCTATTTAACATACTATACCTGAGCACTAAATTACCTTTACCTAAATTAAGTTTTGGTATTTATTATGGGACTTTATAGGGAACCCTCCTAGATATGAGGAGGAGGAGGAGCAGGAGAGGAAAGTCACTTCACTAAGACAGAAAATGTATTTGGGTTTTGTATCTTCTCCTATTTGGGTGGGGAAGAGGGAGAGAAAACAATTGGTTCAGCACAACTGTGGGGGTGGATTTTTTTAAAAAAATTCAATTTATTCAACGTATTGCAGATTGAAAGAATCAAGAAGATAGAAAAAATACACAGAAATGTGAAGCCAAGCCATCCACTTCTGGCGTCCATTAGCTTTTTCCAGGTTTCTGTAAGGAAACAGTAGCTGTGCAGCTATCCTTGCCATGCAGAAGGACCACAGGTCATGGAGCACCGAGGAGCTCTGTTTTCTATTGTCTTACAAAGAGAAGCATTCAGGAATCAATATCCCAGCAGTCTAGGGATCCCTGTGAAAGGCTGGATTACTTAACCCAGTTGCACTATTGTGAATCTTGGGGTTACGTTTTGCACATTGAAGACCTAAGTACAGCATGGTTCTTCTCTTCAGAGGTTGGCTGTTTGGACAATGAGCTGTTTAGTGGGATTCCACTTTGGCCTGAATGACTTGCAAGAAGATGCTCTCCAGCCATCCTTATATAGCCCAGAGAAACACCATCTAGTCCTTGACACCACCCATTTGACAGCTCAGTCCTGGGAGACTTGATGCTATGTAGTTCTAGATGCTATGGTAAACCAGAGGCGCGGGCGGGGGGCAAGCCGGGACTGCTGAGTATCTCACAATGCAAGCTCCATGCTGACTGACCAGAGAGGAGATCTGGTCTTGCAGTAGCAAACATGATTTGTCCCCCTAGCTAAGCAGGGTCTGCTCTGGTTGCATTTGAATGGGAGACCACATGTGAGCACTGTAAGATATTCCCCTCTGGGGGTGGAGCCACTCTGGGAAGAGCAGAAGGTTCCAAGTTCCCTCCCTGGCTTCTCCAAGTTAGGGCTGAGAGAGATTCCTGCCTGCAACCTTGGAGAAGCCACTGCCAGTCTATGTAGACAATACTGAGCTAGATAGACCAATGGTCTGACTCAGTATATGGCAGCTTCCTATGTTCCTATGACCACTTCTCACCCCACCCTGCATAAAGATGGCTGCCAGTAGCACGGCACCCCACATGACCAGTGAATGTGGTAGGAGGTGCTTACAATTCAGCCTATCCCACTTTAAACCTGGGTCATGAACAGAGCTATCCAGGGAAGGAATGGCAGGATCAGGAGCGATCCTAGGGCCCCAGACAACCAGCCCTACATTGTCTAGCCCTGTCCTACCCAGGTAGGGCTGGTCGTGAGAATTGGCTCACTATGTATGTTTCTTTAAATTCTTTAAATAGATGTATATGTGTGTGTGCATACATTCCTTAGTGCAATACTTTCAAACAGTAGCTTTTAAAAAATAAATTAGTTTTTGCAAAACTCATAATTAACCACCTTCCATGAATTGTGAACTCTCTTTTTCCTCCTTTTTAAAAGACTTCTCCTTTATTTTGTTAAATCCCCCTGGAGTCCTGGGAATGGTGTAGGTTCTTCCGTAGAAATTGTTGTCTTTTCCAGGAATTCTGCAATAGTCACAACTACAGACCTGTTTCTAACCTTCCCGTTTGGGGCAAGGTGATAGAATGTCCCTCTGCAACTGGTGGTGTCCCAACTGCAGAGGGACATGGATAAGTGGAGCACCGAGGTGGGACAGCTGCTGTTTTCATCCTTCCTTGGTAAAGATCAAGGTTTACCTGGGAACTAGACTGCTTCCAATCTGGCTTCCATCCTGGGTAGGGGAATGAAACTGCCTTGGTTGCTCTAGTGGATGACTTATGCTGGGAGCTAGACAGGGGGAGTGCATCCATGTTGGTTCTGCTGGACCTCTCAGTAGCATTCAATACTATCAACTATGGTATCCTTCTGGACCGCCTCTCGACTATAGAGGTTGGAGGTACTGCTTTGGAGTGGCTTTGGTTCTTTCTTGTGGGGAGGGACCAGAAGGTGGTGCTGGAGAACCATTGTTCAGCTCCTTGGCCATTGGCCTATGGGTCCTGTAGTGTTCCATTTTGTCCTCCATGTTGTTTAACACCTACATGCAACCACTGGGAGAGGTCATCTGGGGACTTGGACTGAGTCGTCAGCAATATGAAGATGACACTCAGCTCTATCTCTCCTTATTACCCAATCCTAAGGAGGCAGTGGATGTCCTAAATCAGGGGCTGGAGGCAGTAATGGGTTGGATGTGGGCTAATAAACTGAGAATGAAACTGGGCAAGACAGAGGTGCTGTTGGTCAGTAGGAGCATCAGTCAGGATGAGAGGATTCGACTGGTTCTGGATAGGTTAGCAGTAAACTCCCCTTGAAAGAGCAAGTGCACAACTTGGGGATATTGTTGGGCCCAGCTCTGTTTTTGGATGCTCAAGTGGAGGCAGGGGCCAGGGGAGCCTTTGCACAGCTTCAGTTAGTGTGCCAGCTGTGCCGCTTTCTCAAGAAGGCAGATCTGGCCACAGTTACCCATGCCTTAGTCATGACAGGGCTAGATTACTGTAATGTGCTCTATGTGAATATTTGGAAACTGCAGCTAGTTCAAAATGTGGCAGCTAGGATTTTATCCAGAGCTGTCTGCTGGAATCATATTATACCCATTTGGAAAGAGCTACATTGGCTGCCAATTTGTCTCCGGGTCCAATTCAAGGTGCTGACCTTTAAAGCCCCTAACAGTTTGGGCTTTGGATATCTGTGGGACCACCTGCTTCCAAGGGTTTCTGCCCACCTGACAAAGTCATCAGCGGGGGTGGGGGTGGGGAGGCTCTGCTCCTTGTGCCGACCAATGAAGGAGGCTGTCGTACACACAGAACAGGGCCTTCTCAGTTTTTGCCCCCGGACTTTGGAATGGTCTCCCAGTCGGCATCTGTTCCTCAGTCTCCATCACAAGTTTTAGAAAGCAAGTGAGATCATTGAGATTTTTAGTCAGACTTTTATATGAATGTTGTTTTTGTTGCTGCTGCTCTGTGTGATATGGTCTTATTGTGTATGTTTTTAAACTTGTAATTAGATCTATATTTTTATATTCCAATTTAATATTTGTATTGTTTTAACAGTTTAGTTTAATAGTTTTGTATTGTTTTTGAGTGTTTGGTAAACCACCTTGAGATTGCTTTAATGAAAGGTGGTATAAAAAAAACCACTAACAATCAATTCATCAACCCATCAAATGTTTCAATATAGTCCCAGCAATAAGAAATGATGTACAGGTTAGAGGAATCAAGGGAGGGCTTTTTAAATAGAGGTCTTACCACCACCTCCTTGAGGCATGGTGGTATCTTGTCCTCCCTTAATGATGCACTGATTAAAGCCTCCAACCATCTGCCTGTAACCTCCCTGGCAAATTTTATTAGCCATGAAGGGCAAGAGTCCAGAGCGCACAGTGTTGCCCACAGACTGCCTAGGATTTTGTCCACATCCTCAGGCTGCACTAACTGAAAAGAATTGAACACAATAGGGCCAGATGGTACCAGAGGCACATCTGCTGGAACTGCCCAAACCCTGGAGTCCAAATCAGCACAGATGCAAGCGACTTTATCTGCAAAGTGACATGCAAATTCCTCCATGCATCTCTGGTAGGGATGTGCATGAAACAGATTTTTCATTCTGTTTCAAGCTTGGAATAAAACACAAATGGCCAAAATGTTCAGTCCAAAACCAGTCTGAAAGGTTGTTTCGATGGAACAAACTCGAAACGTTTCGGCCATAGGGAACAATGGGAAAATTAAAACACCACATTGTTGAAACCTTCCTTGATGCCTTCCTTCTCTCCTCCTGATGTATCCTTTTCAAGAGAGGCACAGTTTAAGGGCTCTCTCTGCCTCCCAGTACCTTTGAATACATTTTGAATTTGTAATTCCATCCTGATGTATTAGCCTCTCCCTCCTCCCTTCCCCCAGCCAATGGGGCACAGTTGCCCATGACAACACTTAATTTGTATGATAACAACCCAACCAAGAAGCAAGGAGTTCATGTACCAATCGGAAGCCAGTGCCAGAAAACCAATCACCAAGGGCAAAACAGGCCTCCAAAATGGCACTCAAAATGTCAAAACGTTTTGATCGAAACAGGGTTGTTCTGCTTCAAGCTCAAAACAGGCCCTTTATTTAAAGGCTGTTCTGTTTTGAGCTTGAAACACTTGAAACAGCCCATTTTGAATCAAAATGTTTTGCCACTGAAACATTCTGCACATCCCTACTCTCCGGCAAGTCATCACTACCAAGGCAGATTATAAACAATGTCCCTGGACCAGTGTCTCTTGATGCTCTGTGTTGAACTTGCTAACTCTTTACTTTGTCAAAAGCAAGCGATGTTCTCCTGGAATGCTTTTCTTAAGGCTTTTCCACTAAGCTTTTGATTAGTGGCTTTATTGTTCAAACATTAACAGCATTTTGTCCACAACTCTTGAACAGCTTGAGTTGAGCAGCAGTACACAAAGGAACCCACAGTAAAAATTCTCTTTGCCCTGTGAGCACCACATTTTGGCTTGTCTCCATTAGTGAACTGTTCCTGTTCCTTAAAGATGCTAGGGAAATCGGGTGTTATTAGCTCTAAGCAGGCCCCTTAGGATAAAGTGGGTGAATGTCCTCAAATCCTGGATAATCCCCTGCTAACTTGGCAAAGAGGCACCTTTTAATGTGGTGATTCTCTTTATTTAGCAGGGGGAGAGTAACTGGCCCTGTCCACCCCCAGCACAGTACCTCCAGTGACTGTTGCTGGTGTCTATCTTATGTTTCTTTTTAGACTGTGAGACCTTCAGGGACAGGGTTCCATCTTATTTGTTTGTTATATCTTTGTGTAAACCACCCTTAGCCATTTTTGGAAGGGCGGTATAGAAATCGAATGAATGAATGAATAATCCTCTTTCAGAATGGAGCATTTTGAGATTCCCCAGAGGTCTCTTCCCTTGCTTTGTGTTTGTTTCTCTCTATGTGTTTCTGCCACTATCACTAGAGACAAGAAGTTCTGTGAAGGACCAGTGGACAAGGCTAGCTTGTAAAATAAATGATCAAAACTAAACTAAATGATCAAAATATGAATGATCAAAACATAATGATCACAACACTAAATGACCCAAACATAAGCCCCTATCACAATTACAATATTCTACTATGAAGAAGGTTTCTATCCCTGTCCCAACTTTCTTCCAAAGAGCTCAGGAAAGTATAAATGGTGCCCTATTTCTTCTCCCAACAGCCCTGTAAAGCAGGTCAAGCTGAGAAGTGATTAGTTCAATGCCACCCAGCCAACTTAATGGCTGAACAGAGATTTGAACCTGTTCAAAGTCCACCAGTTTAAACCACGATATAATAATATATCAATGACAACTGCTTCATTTTTAACTGCTAATACCCTTACTAACTGGGCAAGAAGCATCTTTTTAAAGTGGTGGCTCTCTTGGAAGCAGGAGAGCAACTGTCTCTTTTCTGTCCAGCATACTGACTGTGTCTCCAGTAGCTCTCTCTTGCTGGGTGTGTGTGTCTTTTGGGAACAGGGACTGTTTTCTTAGAATTTTTTAATTTAAACTACTTTGAGAACTTATTTGTTGCAGAAACGCAGTATATAAATAATTAGTAATAATAATAGTTCAAACAAAAAATAGCAGCAGCATCCAAAACCTAGGCTCTATATATGGGGAAGACTGGTTAGAAGAGCTATTTACCTACAAAATGCCCACAGAATACTCACATTAACTTTTCACTACTCTTAAATTCAAATCTAAGGGCACATCTCTACCTCAAATCAAAGTGTCGGTGATATAGAGGCAATTCTGTTCTCTTAGTCATTATGTTACTCTTTCTTCTAGTATCAGTTCTTCAGTCCCTGTATATCCCTTGAGAGGAGACACCTAGAAGTTGAATTTGTGGACCACATGATAGGATGTACAACTGAGCTAGATTTTGTTAATAAAGTCCTTTGATGAGAGCTTGGCAGAAGGTCTCTTTTTTCTGTCTAGGAACTATAAAGTGGCTCAGTAATTTGGATCAAGAAATGGGTCAGCTTGAGGCTCTGCTCTGTAGGGCGTCCCTTTGGTAGCAATCAATTCTACTTTATACTCAGATTCTTAAGTGGGCATTCAGATGAATGTTGGCTCCCATTTGCAACCAAACAATTAAAGCTGTACTTTGGCTAGATTTTCTGGCATTTTCCAGCATTTAAATGCACCATTTAGAATAGAAAGTGACTAATGAAAAACCTTTCCACTGGATCTGACCAGAGCAGCTCAGAGGCGGCATGGAAAAGTAATAATAGATGCTGTATACCCTCAGGTCAAAAATTCCAAAGAGGTTGTGGTTAATGTACTGCAGAATATGGGAATTAAATGCAAACTGTAAGGGTCAGGAGGGGTCATATTTACCTGGGGAGCCACCTGGGCATTTGTCAACTTCCTCCAGGGTACAACTGCATTCCTGATGACTTCAAGTAATATGAAAGCATACAGAAGCAATTTGCCAAACTCTATCTCATTCCACATAAAAAGTTTGATTATATTCAAATCTCATACAGAGGTAAAATAAGATACACCTTCCTAATTTTCCTTTCAAGGGATTGCATTTCTCAGTTTGACTGAGCACATTGGGACATTGTCCAAAATATTAAAAGCTGATTCTCCATTTGTGTGTACACCTCTTGACTTCTTAGCATTTGGTTGAACTGACTGCATTGACAAGCATTGTGCTTAAAGTTTGATCTAGGGTGGTTGGTCTCCAATTAGTTTTCCACGTGTGCAAGTCAAAACCACTTGATAGGGCAGTCATCATCAAGTGATGGCGGATAACACATGTATGAACCAGTCCTAATATGTACACCAATCAAGATCTTCAGATCATTTGTGTTATTGTGTGAGTGCTTTTTACTAAGTGTTTCCCACTACATTATAGTTATTTTATAAAAGGTGTTTAAAAAAGTTGTGAAGCCCCCAGATAATTGCCTCTGTCACAAGCTCTCTTTAGACAAGTCACTATCTCTTGGCCCAAGTCTGCAATAGGTAGATCATAATACTGATCTATCTATTCTTTTATCAGAATTAGCTTTCCATTGTTCAGAATACCATGACAAAAATGGTAGGTGCCTTTTGAATACAAGAGGAAATAGGAGGTGCATTTCAGATATGAAAAGACATGGCGGAGAAAATGGGAGATGCTATTTGGATCAGTGCTAGAACTGAGAAGTGGGGAGTTTGGCCACCATTACTGCCTCTATTGTATTATTTTTATAAGGATAACTTACATATGTGAAGCATTTTGAACATTCAGAATTATTATTCAAAAGCTGATGACTTGCAAATATGTAGCTGGCAATGGTATTCATCAGCCTTTTCCGCACTAAGTCTAAGCCATGTATTTATTTATTAAAAAATTCTTGTATACTGCATCCTCCAAAGACTCTAGGAGGTGAACAATAACAATAGCAATAATTTTTTAAAAAATTAAAGGGCAAAAGCCTGGTGAAAAAGGTATTTATGCCTCTAAGGAGGGGGCTGAATGAATCTGGGGGGAAAGGGTATTCCAAAGAAGAGGGGTGGCCACAGAGAAGGCCCTCCTATGGGCCTAGGCACCAGGCACCATGCACCAGGGACTAAGGAGGGCCAACTGAGAAGATTGTAATGTGGCTTAGACTTCAGACACAGGTCTCTCCTGCACATCAGGCTTCCTGATCTGCATCAGACAAGCAGTTTCTGATGTTGAATGACCTTGTCCAAATACTGCTCTCGTTTGTTCCTTATATTATCAAGCCAGATTGGCATCTAACGAGATCATTCCACACCACATTGCTCCCATGTTTTGATTATGCTTTTGTGTTTCTTCCTGCCCCTGTGACAAGATGCAGGAATAGAACCAACTTGGTGTGTTGAGACTCTGGAATCCTAAATTCAAATCTTAATTTGGATATGAAGCTCTCTAGCTGATTAGGGCAAATTACCTTCTCTTACTGTATTTCTCTTTCTATACCATTTCTAAATAGATACTTACTTTTGTCAAAGACAGGAACCCATCTCTCAAGGTCTCTAGGCCTTGGGCAAATCAACATCTCTCAGTCTAACCTACCTTACTGGGATTCTATGATGATAAAAATGAAATATCTGTTTCCATGTACACTGCCCTGAGCTTTTGGACAAAAGGCAGGAAACAATCAATTCTTGTCATTAGAAGTCAGAGAACAGGTCAAGGAAAGCAAGAAAAGAGGCAAGGCTTGAAGAGGTGATCGAGAGAAAAACATTGCTAGTAAGTGGCTGTGTTTGTGTAGGAGCTGTTTCAAGTAATATATTCATAACACAATATATGGCCATAGTCATTTATGAGCTCAGCTATAGCTGCACTCCCCCTCCCTTTGCATTTCAATAGCTGCTTTATCCTCAACCACATAAGCCAAAGATCCAGTCAGCAAACACAGCGTCAAAGGAAGTGAATGCAAATTGGCCCACCAACTGGACATTAAAGCAAGTGGTGATATCACTCTTAAAATATAAGAAGGCTAACGTAATACACTTTAATAGCTGGATAATTGCAGCAAGCAAAGAAGGGGCTCCTTTGTGAAGGGGTCTTGTTGAAAGCGGTAAGTAAGTGCTCATGACATCACGGCCCATGTACAAGGGACACGTTATTCTCCGGGTTCTGCCAAAAATGGTTCAGTGAGCATCAGCCAATCCCCAGATAACTTGGTGGGAGACCATGAGAGAAGAGTTAATGGGATGATTGATTTACAGCTGGAAAGAATTAGAAAGTCTGTGAGAAGTGACAAGCTGACATTGTTTGAAAACTTTAAAGAGCCCCCCCAAAATATTTTTTTACCCAAGGTCAAATGCTTCCATCAGTGTTTTCTTCCTATGCCTGGAGCTGACAGGTGTTCTGTGAGGCTCTTTATTTTCACAGTCTTGAGAAGCAGTTGCTAAAGGAAGAATCATGGAAAAATAACCACTTCTGACAAATCAACCCACATGCATGGTGCTGTGGACAGTACAACCCTTGGACTTTTCTGCAATTAATCCTAGAACCCAGGTCCCCCAGTTTCAAACCCTACATCAGTGCTCCCCAACCTGTAGTCCACAGACCACTGGTGGCCCCCAAGGGTACTGCAGGTGGTCCATAGGGGGAAAAGATCAAGCTCATCATCCCATGTGCCTCTTATGCAGCCTCCCTATACAACATGCCATCCTGCTTGGGTGGTGGGGTCCCCCAACCCTCAGGAGCAGATGGGGGGATTGGGCTGAGGGAAGGGGGGGATTGGGGGAAATTGCCTCCATTTTCAGTCTTGCCATTAGGTAACTATTAGCTTTTTCCCACTGGTAGGCCTAATGCAGGTAAATGTACTGTGATAAGTCCAATGTGTTTGTGAGTGAGCATAATAAATTATTAGAAATAGCTGCATTTTAAACACCCCTTGATATTTAAAGTTTGACTCTCACCAGCTATAGGCTGTTAAACATATTTAAAATATCTTGCTTATGTGGTTGTCCACAAAAGCTTTTGACAATAATAACACAGTAGTCCACATAAAGGATAAAGCTGGGAACCACAGCTGCAACCAGCTGTGGACTGCTCATTAATAGCATAGCCATCAGAGCTGTCATCTTCTTGGGGCAGATATGGACTAGCCAGACAATGGAATCTTGTGCCTGGGCTTGTGGCCTTAGTTACTGGATGAAAATTATCCCCCACCTCGCCCCGAAAGGACTGGCTCCTCTAACGTTGATAGATAGTTTTCAGTCATCATGGAAATGATCTTTGAGGGGAAAGCTTGTAACTTACAGTCTTTCACCTGAAATCTTGATGCCTTCAGGCTATGAAGGGGCCTGAAATATATTGAAACAGTGTAGAACATCAACAAGATCTTGGGCTAGTCTCTGAACAGATTAAGTCATGGAGATTGACTCACCATTTGTGTGCAACTGATTATTTCTTTACACTAGAAGTATCTAAACATTGGAGACTGTTCTCTATGGCCAGATTTAGTGTGCTTCCATCAGCACTTCTGGAGGGCAGGTTTCATAAAGTGCCATACAACTAACGTGTCTGCCCCTGTGGTGCAGGAAGGGTAGAGACAGTAGGACATGTGTTGCTATACTGCAATTTCTACAACCAACTTCACAGCAAGCTAATTAACCCATTTCTCTCACAGTTGCCAAGTTGTCCAGAAGAATTTTATGTGTCTTTTTTATCAGCAGGTAAACAACCAGTGCTAACTTATTCAGTGGCAAAATTTTGCACTATGGCTAGCACAGTGCTTCGTGATCTAACAAAGGACTCCTCCAATCTATAATTGGGTGAGCTGAGTAATGATAAATTACTGGATTTAATTGGTTTCTGTGCACAGTCTTTCAACTGATTATACTTTATTCTATCGTTATTTCTGAGATGTAAGTTCTGTATTGTTATACTGTTATAAAATATTACACTGTTAGATATATGATTCATATTTCCTACTGTTATATAACATTCAGTGTAATATTATCACTATGTTATATTACATCCGGTCAAGGACTGTAATAAAGGATTTGAAGCTTTGATATGGACTGGGGTAGGCTCAAAACGCTTTCTGGTTAAAGGTATACCAAACCACATATCCAAGCTCCAAGGAGCCAGCTAGTGAAAGCTACAAGGGAAAGTCCCCAAAGGATAGAAAGTCATCAGAGAAGAGCTAATGGCACAGTTGATTGCATGGGTTTGCAACTGATGCTGGTGAGCCACAAGATGTGGTGCCTGCCACAAGATGCCTCAAGAAGTGGTGACAGCCAACAGCCTGGATGGCTTTAAGAGAGGTCTATCAATGGCTACTAGTCGGAGGGCTATAGGCTACCTCCAGCCTCAGAGGCAAGTTGCCTTTAAATACCAATTGCAGGGGAGCAACAGTAGAAGAGAGGGCATGCCCTCAGCTCTTGCCTGTGGGCTTCCTGAGGCATCTAGTGGGTCACTGTGTGAGGCAGGATGCTGGACTAGATGGTCCTTGGGTCCGATCCAGCAGGCCTTTTCTTATGTTCTTATATTAACCATTGGTAGCACAGGAGGACTGCAGGAGTCAGAGCCCCTCTACCATGTGAAAGTGGAGTGGTGCCTGGTCAGTTTGGAGGACAAGAGAAACTACTCTAGATTTTGGCTGCAGGAGGGGAGTTGTAGTACAGACCCAGCCTAAACCTCCATTAAGACAGACAACCTGTTGTTTTATCCCTGGGCCCATTGTACATCAACTTACACTAACACCCTTGTGACAAATGGGCCCATATGGTCGCATAAGTGATCAGGCATGCAGGGACTGCCTAGAAGCAAGATGGCATGATCAGTGCTGAGCCATCCAGCATCACTTTGGTCCTTTCTGCTGAGGCACAAGGGGGCACCTTGCAGCCATTCATTGAAAAGCATTCAAATGCAGGCACAATGCTTTGTTGACAACAGACGCTCAGTTACACATAACTTTTATTGTTCCAACAAAGAAGTCATCTTTTATTTTTAGCCTGGAATTTCTCACATTTTATGAAGTGAACATACAGATCTCTCAAGAAAGAGACTGCCACCTGGGTTCTTGTTTCTGACAAAAGGAAATATTTCCTGTAAAGAGAAAACATGTGACTAATTTGAACTTTCAATAAATCCCACATTTTCATTAAAGGATAACACTGAAATAGAGTGTGAGGCTATTCTCACGACTACAGGAAAGTGGGCTAAGGGAGCCCAGCCCGCTTTCCTGCTGTCATGTGTTGCAACAGGAGCCACACACCTCCCGGCAGCAAACCCCACTAAGTAATCCCCCCCCTCATTAAATGAGGTCGTGAGATGCTCTGCACCATGGCGACTCATGAGGAGACCCCCCCCCCCGACCGGGAGGTTACAGCAAGCCTCCTGGACTCATGCGGGGCATCTTGGGACTTCCGGGGGCTGGGCAGACCCTGATCCCCGCTGCCCCTACCGGCTCCATGACGGAGCCCATATTCGTGTGGGCGGCCGATCTGGCTGCCCAGGGCAAGCTCCCTGCTCATCTGCAGGGAGAGCAGGCTAAGCCCGCTCTCCCCACAGAGCCCAGTTCACAGATCGTGTATATACACAGGTCGTGTATAGAGCCTCTGTGTGTGAGTGGGTGTGTATCCCTGCCCTTTGACAAAGGGGGACAACAGAGAAAGGGAGAGAAGAGGAGGTCAGAGTAAATGGGAAGAATATGTAACTGTTTCAGTTACAGGGACTTCGAGTTACAGTGAATGGGGACTACAGTATTGCGCCAAAGGCTTTAGTTGGGTTATCCAATGAGCTTCTATGCCATCATTGGGGTTTGGGACATTATTTCCTGTTGATGGAACTGCCTCGGAGGTCATTGGTCGACACCCCCAGTTCGACACCCCCAGTTTACCAGACTGTGGTAAATTTAGCTCAAAAATGGTGAGACAGTTCCAAGCAGTTTTAATTTGTGCAAGCACCTGAATGCAAGAAAATCGGCTTGAGAGAGAGGTTCTAATTAACAAAAGGAGCTTATTGTAAGAAAAACAAATAAAAGGAATAAGACTAGGTTACTAGGCAGTCCTAGCATTTAAGTAATACAAATATGTTTAAAAACAGACTATTGTAAGGCACGTTTAGCTTAAAATTCTAAATTATGTGTAAATTCCCAGGCAGGCTAGATAGAGTTACTTTAAGATGGGGTGGGGGGGAAGGTTTCAGAAATTAGAGCGAGGGATAGATTCAGCTCTGAAAGAACTGGGCAAGAGGCTATATCACCTGCCCTCACGAAGATCCAACTCAGGCAGCTGGAGACTAGAGGCAAAGTGGAAAGCAGGAGAGTTGTAGGAATTAGTGTGGAGGGATGCCCACGAGAATGGCTTCTTCCTGCGCTGCCTGCTAGGTAAGCCGGCTGGATTGGTATACGGACCAATCCAGCTCAGGTGGCCTCAGCAGAGAGGGGCACAACAAGATGGTATGCTGGAGTTCTTGTTGCAGTGGAGTCCCAAGTGTATAATACATGAGGGAGCACACCGAGTCAGGGGGTTATCCCAAAATGTGTCTTGGGGGCACTTTGCTGTTGTCATGCTCTGCTGAATAGGGAGTCCAGACAGGCTTTTGGGGAATGCATTGTGTCTGATCATACTTCCTGAGTAGGACGGTGTGTGAATCGCCTACTGTATGCAAGGCTGGTTGTAATGAAAACTAGGGTATGCAAGTACGTCAAAAGTGTGTCCTGTGCTGGGAGTGACTCTCCCAATTATTCTATCAAAAGTTTTGATGTGCACCTTTTCAAAGTTACATCACTGACTCATCCCTATTGTGAGGGAGGTTGCTGCTGTACTTGTCTTTATCTGCTTTCCCTTTCAGGCCTAATTGCTTCATTTGCAACAGGTGTTATCTCTCTTGCAAGAGGATGAGGGGAGTTTTAGAGTTCATCCTAAGTCCAAAATGACTTCGGATGCCCGATAACTCACAATAGCTAGTTCTGGAGTCTGCTTATCAGGCCCCCACATAGGGAGAGGGGGTGTGAAGCTAATCCCCTTTGCAATTTGTGTTACTTGGCAGCCCAAATCTAGGGGCGACCAGTCCACTGCCAATTAAGCAACTAAGCACATTGTGGTGCAGCTCCTGAGCATTACGTGCAATCTCCAAGCCTGGAAATACTGCTTTTGAAACTTTTCTCAGTTTAAAAAACAGTTTCCCCTGTGATGAAGCACAGGGAAACACAGCTCTAAAAACTAAATGGGTACATGGGACTAACTGATTTGTGCAGCTTCTTGGCTCCTCAACCCTTAATTGTCTGAAAGCCTTTCTGCTCCCTCATATGTCTCTGTGCTTTCCCCCTTGCCTCCCAAAACAACTGTGGGATGCCTCTGCTCTTTCTTTCTTCAAATCCTTCCTTAAAACCCACCTTTTCTATTGAACCTTTGGCACAATTCCCCAGTCACATCCCTTCCTGTTACAAGCTTCCCATACATGTAACTGAAATAGTTGCATACTCTCCCCAGCTTACCTCTTCCTCCATTTCCTTCCCCTTCCTCTGCTGTCTCCCTTGTTTCCATATCTCAACTGTAAGCCCCTTGGGGCA
The DNA here is from genome assembly GCF_027244095.1 of Hemicordylus capensis. Lineage (NCBI taxonomy): Eukaryota > Metazoa > Chordata > Lepidosauria > Squamata > Cordylidae > Hemicordylus > Hemicordylus capensis. The sequence goes on from NC_069658.1 coordinate 385,307,770, forward strand.
GGAACTTATCCTCTAATTCTTATAAAATAATCACTGCTGTTTTTATTATTTTCTGGTGGTGATGATGGTTAATAATAATCCTGACCTAATGTTTTCTCTTTGATGCTCAAGCCAAATTGAAACAAAGTTTCTGAATTTTCCAGCACAACTTACAAGAATCAAAACTTTACTACTTCAAATGGGAATGAAAAATCTGGTTTCAAAACCTCCAGATGTAAACAGATGCTGAAAAGGAAGTCATCAACATTGTTTAAATGTGGAGTTATCTTTGTATGTTCATTCCAGATACAGTTTTTCACATTGGGCTGCTAGTAAAAGCAGCCTGCAGGCAAGACAAGAGGAGAAAAATAATATACATGATTATACGGCTGACTGAAGGTGATACCAGAAACAACTGAAACATTAGATCTCAGGCACAGAAGATAGAAAGAGTAATGACAAAGGCAAGGTAGCTGCAATATACAGTTGGATGCAGCTAATTTTTCATTGTGGAAATCTAGAAAACACAACATCATGTTCTTATAAAATTGATACCATAACACCAAACAACATACTTTAAATATATATAACAAACCTCTCTGATACTGTCCTTCAGCAGCAAAGTAAATGCAGGAATAACACATATTAACAGCTAATAAGCAACTAGGGTCTAAAGACACCCTATGTCGCAGTCAGGCGGAGTAAATGGATAAGCTTCTCGCCTGACTTCCAGCTACTATAAGGAAACGTGAGGCTGTTTAATGAACTGGAATATAATCTCAATGCATTTTTGGGTTCCTTGTTTTCACCCAAACTACTCACTTCCATAATTAAAGGATAATGAGCCAAACCGTTGCCTTTGTCTGATCCAAACTCTTCTGCATGGAGATTTCAGCTAATAATTAAAAAAGAATCCCATCTACGGAACATGCCCAAGAATAATAGGAATATTATTCATTGTCTCTCAAGGCTACTGTATTGCCATACATCAGTCAGGCATTACACTAGAGACCAGGGATGCTGTTAAGGGCCAGTGGAGAGACCAGCTGGTAATGAGGTCCTCTGGATGATCAAAACAGAAGCCCATGGCACAATCCTCCAGTATACAGAACAAATTCAAAGTAGGGAAGAAGACAATGACAGGGCTTTAATTCGATGTACGAAGGAGCTTTGATTTGATTAAGTCCATTTTTATTATACGTCATTTAATGATTTGTGTTGCTTTTCTACTCTGTCTCAAGGATGCTGATCAGTTTGCAGTTTGTCCTCAGTTCATCTGATCCTCGTAATAAACATGTGAGGTAGAGCTAGTGACAGCCCAAGGCTGACCATGTAGGAAACTTCACAGCTGGGTAGGGATATGACCCTGGATCTCCTACAGGGCAGCTTCACATATCATGGTGAAATGCCGGTTCAGGATCAGCCCTATTTCTGGTGTCAGGAAGGACATGCCAAGATTGGGCATATATGTGAACCCAAAAGTCTCAGCATCTTCTACCCTGTGTTGCTGAACTCAACATGAATAATCTAGATTTGAGGGACAGTTCAGCACTACGAGTAGACTATGCCAATATTGGCAGTTTCTCATGACACACTCAGACTTGGCATGTCCTTCCCAACACTGGAAGTAGGGCTCTCATACACACTTGAGGTAATGGCAGCTTGGCCAAACCAGTGGTTCACTGTAACAGGTGAAGCTACCCACAAGCAGACCAACATTCCTCCTACTGTACCACACAGATCTCATAAACAAAACACACTGGGGCTATTCTCATGACCAACAAAAATCGGGCTAGCAGAGGCTAGACCACCGGGCTTGCAGCCGAGCCCGATGGTTCTGGAGCGGCTAACCCGCTCGAGAACCCCTTGCAAAAAGCAGGTTTGCGGAGCGAGCGCTCCTGCAAACCTGCTTTTTGTGATCGTGAGTAGCCGTGCCGCACATTCGTGCTGCGCCTACTCATGAGTAGAGCCCCGGCCGGGAGGCTTAAAAGCAGCCTCCCAGCTCAAGGGTCTCCCCAGTATGCCCTGCGTGCTCGCCCAGGGCTCCCTGCCCGCTCATGAGCGGGGAGAGCGGGCTTAGCCCGCTCTTCCCACTCAGCACCCTAAACCGGGTCTCACTGCTCGTGAGACCCGGTCCACTGTTTCTCCACACTCAAAACCAAGGCGTTGTTGTTTTATGCAGACCCATCAATGTACATGGCGCAGCCCCTGAACTCCCCAGCCCCCACCGGCTCCGTCACAGAGCTGGCAGTCGTGTGGGCAGCCAATCCAGCCTGCAGGGAGGGTCAAAGCGGGTCAAACCCGGCCAAAGCGGGTCTCATGGATCATAAGACCCGCCTCAAGGTGTGATAACTTCTGCAATAAGGCAACTTTAAAGCATCACAATGTCTCCTTTACTCATGCAAGCTGTTATGGAACAATCATTGTGTGTGTGTGTGTGTGTGTGTGTGTGTGTGTGTGTGTGTGTGTGTGTTTGAAGGCTAATTGAAGTTCTCAAGGAGTTTTATTCGAAACTGGGTTTTTACCATTTTTTACCACACTGGAGAATCCCACCATTCAAACCATGTCACAATGTTAGGTCACGGAGTTTTCCTGCAATCACTTCTGCCATGAAAATCATAAGGTGGGAAAGGTTCATACTCATGAAAACATATTAGTGTGCCAAGTTGCTCTGGGATGCTTTGTACACTTGGGCCTGTTTATGAGGAGACACATATAGGAACCTTTCAGCATTTCAGTTTCAGTCAAAAATGGCATACATAACAGTTAGAACGAATACCTGTATATGAGCACTTTCGTGTATGTGCTCATTTAAGGCTGAAAGCAGGTTTGTTGTTGTTGTTGTTTTGAGGGAGCAGTGGTATCTGGAAATCAGAAGAAAGGGTTAGACTCCTCCTCCAACACCATGGCCCTATCCAAATCGCCCCCCCCCCCCGCCTTCATCTGCTTTAAGAACATAAAAAGGCACTGGAAGATCTGATCACATCACATGTAGTTTGGCCTGGCACACCAGAGGGATTCAGGTCTTTTATTCTTTCCTCAGATGGCTGTGGTAGGGAGAACAGAACATTGCTAATCCCATTATTAGAGCCAAGCTGTGTTACACCATTTGAGGAGCTTGTTTTATCAAGTCAAATCATTTGCAAGAGGGAAGGTCTTGATGAGAAGGGATAGACAATGTTGTTTCTGGAGCCTAGTTGATTGTGCTCAGCATGTAGGAGATTCCTGTCATTGCAATCTTCTGACAAGCCTGTAGGCCTCATCAGCTGCCTCTCTGACACATTGAGGGCAGCGTATTGCCACTAGATGTCACCTAATTGTCCCCAAATGAAGCATTCTTCCCCATTTCCCACCCCCACACAGAGTGAACACACACTCCTGGACAAGCTGCTACTCACAAGGCAACTCTGAGCCCATTTGGTTAATGACCGATGAATACAGCTGTAATGTGACTTAAAGGGACTAGAATTTGCCATAACCTCACTCATTAATGGAGCAGAGTTAAAAGGTTATTAATTCTCAGTCAACGCTTGCTTGTCATCGCTGTTAAAGAGCTTTATGGGCTGTGCAGCAAATAACAACTAGTCAGTAAGCAGGAGGCACAGGCAGGTCTCTCTCCCACCCCCCACAATGCCCACCCTGCCCGGCTACCCTCCATTCCTTCCCCCTTTCCTTCCCCCTTTCCTTCCCCCATCCACCACATCAGTTAGGAAAATCATTTGCATTCTTCTCTAGAAAGTGCTAATTGAGAGGAGGAATGGGGGAAAGGAATCCCAGGAAACGTGAACAGGCTTCATTACTGAGTTGGTTTGCTGCAAACGACAGTCTGCCAAAAGAGGCATAATCCACAGGCAACCCACCAAAATCATATTGAGGAGGGATGGCCGAATGAGATTAAGATGTTGTGGTACTGGACGAAGGGGCAGAATGGACCTTTCAGCATGCATCCCAGGGATGTCTCTTCCTTTTTTATATCATAGCAACAGGAGGAGGCTGAAAACCAGGACCGCAGGTGCCTAACCCCCTGCCTGCCCAGCTGCCATGCAGTTAGGGTCACAAACAATGCTGTGTTTCACTAGCCCGGGAGCCACCCACAGAGAAAGTCTCATTGGTGCCAATGGCAATTAAAAGCTTTTCGCATCTGCATTGACCTGGTTTACTTGGAGCCAGAAAGAACAGCTTGCATGACCAAATCAAATTTTCTGCAAGGGTCTTAAAGATCATCTAGTCCAACCCCTTGTAGAGATGCAAATCGCTCTATGCCTGATACAGATTAGCCCTGTGCAGAATGGAAGAGCATCCCTCTGACACTGTGCAGCAAATTAAGAGAGCAGAAGGAAGCACTGGGTCTCTATGCCTGTGAAATCAGGACTGGCTTCTTATATAAAGCTGCATTTTACTGAATCCATCTAGGTCATTGTTATCTACACTGGCTGTGCACAAAGTATGGCTCTTACCACTGAGCTACTGCCCATCCCTAGCTTAGATAACTCTAGCAAGTCAGATGATGATCATCACCATGATACACTGAAACATCTGCAAAAAATACAAGCTACCTGTAGCCAAAAATTGGTGGGACCATAAAACTGAAAAGGTTGTAGAAAATGAAGATGCAAAAATATTATGGGACTTCCAACAAACAGAGAAACATCTACCACACAATACACCAGATACAACTGTAGTCCAGAAGAAAGAAAAACAAGTCAAAATAATCAACATAGCAATACCAGGGGCTAGCAGAATAGAAGAAGAAAAATAGGGGGAAAAAACAAAATACAAAGATCTACAAATTGAAATTGAAAGGCTGTGGCAGAAGAAGACCAAAATAATCCCAGTGATAATTGGTGCCCTAGGTGCAATTCCAAAACACCTTGAAGAGCACCTCAACACCATAGGGGCCACAGAAATCACCATCAGGCAACTACAAAAAGCAACTTTACTGGGAACAGCCTATATTTTGTGACAATATCTATAATAACAACAATATTGTTAATAAAATTCAGCCATCCCAGGTCCTTGGGAAGGACTCGATGTCTGGATAAAACAAACTAGTCAATAACACCTGTCTGACTGTGTAAAGAAGAAATAATAATAATATGTGGTTGCAAGTAACATGTTATTTATTTCATTTCATTTCATCCCTATCTTGCCTTTTGATCCAGAAGAATCCTCAGGGCAGCTTACATAAAAGAATAAGAAAGAGAGTCGCATTAGGGGTTGCTTCCACTCATCTGACACATGGTATTTCTCTGGGGTAACATATCCTTCCCACCAATTCCCAGTTTTCATTATGCTGCTGTGGCTATTCCCATCTCCTTTCCTCCTATGTCACACCCTTGACTGCTCTAGGTGATCCATGGACCGTTTCCTGCTCCTTACTCTTGCCGCTTGAAGTCTTTTCGCTGTCCGAGGGCACAGAGGAAGGGGTGAGGTGCTGTTCCTGCATACCTAGGGTAGGGAGCCTTATCATTTGCCGAGACCCACTCTTGCCTTGTTTCTTCCCCCTTTTGCTGACTAGTGCCTCTATCTACACACTAGCCACCCACTTTACTACTACCAGGAATGATATTTGACAAAACAGATGCACTTCAATCCCACCGCTGCTCCCTAAGCCTCTAGGAAGCCTGCTCTTTTATATATTCTTGTAATGGAAAGAAATTAAGTGGGCATAAAAATGGTGGCTGACATTCTGCACAGTTTCTTATCGACACTAAGCACCTGCTTTCAAAGGCTGCCTCGGTGCTGTAGCGACTGGGCTGCTGTGGAAAGCCTTTCCATGCTTCTAGGCAGCACTTGTCTGAGTTTCCATTGTGTTTCCATTGTCTGGGTTTCCAAAGTGTTTCCATTGGAAACAATGGAAAGGAGCATTATGCTGCTGCCTGGAAGTACCGTATAGTATTTTGCAGCAGCTCTGTCAGTACATCATCATCAGGACTGCCTTTGAGTCTGTGTGGCAGCCTTGGCGGATTTTTAGCATCAACAGGAGACTGATCAGATGTCAACTAACGTTGTCTGATTGCAATAAGCATACCCTTACATTTAATATTTAATATTTCTGTAATTCTTTCACTATGGAAAGTGTGTTGTGTCCTTGAGTCATCTCTCTTTACAACAATCCTGTGAAAAAGGCCAACAATATCATTATTGTTATTTTGAGCATCCACATACACAGTGCTTTTAGAAATGAAAGAATGTAGGTTCCTGCAGCAAGTACCAAAATTTTGACAGGGGGAGAGATAACAGAGGAAGAGAATAGTCAAGGGGATATATTTTGTGGGGGGCATGGAGAACTTTTCTAAGGTTGCCTAACAAGTTCATGACTGAGCATATATTATTTAAACCTAGATCTTCTCTTCTCAGTACATGTCACTGAGTCTCTGGACTGTTGCAGCTAATCTTTTGGGGGTTGCACTAATATAGGACCATATCTAGCAGGGTCACTTGAACAAGAAATGGGGCCAGTAGTAGGATGCATTTTAATATAGTTATTTAATGATGGAAATAACTAGAAATTTGAGATTACGGGCATGGTGGTGATTTATTATAGATCTCCTTAAAGGAAAGACTTCACATTCTTTATATCCCATGAGAGAAGTTTTTGTATGTAAGTAAGTAAAGTTTTACAATGCAAATACACCAAACCTAAACTTGCCTGGGGTCCCACACACAATACTGGCAACATTTCTTTTTCTGAGTCAAGCACCCTGATGATACAAAATGGATCCTGGCTGGAAGAGAACATTGCAACTGTTTTCTCTAAACATTTATAAGCAAGGGCACTTTTTGTGTGTAGATTCAAGACTTGGAGGCTGGAGACATAGCATCTGGTCTCTCCATTTTACAGATGGAGCTTGCAATACACACTAGATATTTTTAAACTTCAATTTACATTTTCTCTCTCTCTCTTTCCTGAGGAAACTTCACCACTGCCAATTCTCATGAGTCTGTTATAAGCCTCACTGCAGTTGCGTGTGTGTTTTCTATGGAGTCCTAATACTCAGGGTTCTGTCATGGTCAAGCTATCCCAGCATGTTCTACAGTTCCTGACTTAGGTCCAAACCAGATGTGATGCAAAATGCATCATTACAGCTTCCTTTCCCCTTCCTAATGTTAAATAGCAGCCCCACCAGGATTGGAATCACGCCAGTCACGGAAGGGGTTCTTAACCCAACAGAAGTTCCCACAGAGCTACCATTAGCTCCAAACTCCTGTTACCCTGCTGCCCATTTTTCTCTATCATGTTCTAATTTGAGCTAGGAGCAGGGAAACTCCTAGGAGCAGGGAGACCAAAAATCCTCACCCCGCCCTCAGTAGATAACCATGGGACAGTCATTAGCTCTCAGCTGAACTTACCTTACAGGCTTGTTGTGAGGATGAACCAGGATGAGAAACATATACACTGCCCTGAACTCTTCAGAAAAAGGGAGGGATGCAAAATGTAATATGTAACAATAAGATGTGCTACCAGCTGCTTATCCCTGTAGTGCATCCACTACCTGTTCTTGGATGTTCCATGCCCAGGATGGTCTCTGTCCTGCTGAAGTAGGACAGACCTTGAGCTGGGAAACCTCCTAGAAGACATATACCAATGGTAAAGCCAAAGTAATCTCTAACAAAACTAATCTAAACCTATTATAGTATAAATTTAAAAAGTATGGTCTATTTCAAAATACTGATTTTAGTTGTAAGTTGGAATGTATCAGGAAATACTATTGCCCATCTTTAGCAAGAGATGCCAATGCCAAGGCATTACCATTCCATTTTGGGTCTAATCCTTGGCATTCATATGGTGGTGAAGCCCATACTTTATTTTATGGCTTGAGTAGGACAGTCTATAGCAAGGGGCAGGCAGAAAGGGCTGGGGAAAGGGAAGGAACAGATGGCTTTGTAGATGACAGTGCTTTATCCTCTGGCTACTGAAGGCCTTGCCTATCACCCATCTGTTTAATGAGCTATTAGTATACACCAAGGATTCCCGACCTGTGGTCCTCCAGATGTTGCTGAACTACAACTCTTAATTTATTGTGGCTGGGGATTATAGGAGTTGTAGTTCAGCAACATCTGGAGGACCACAGACTGGGATCCCCTGGAATATACATTGTAGCGAATAGCAGATTTAAGCCCAGCCTTTAACCCAAAGCAAGTCCACGTGGGGGCAAGAGAAATGCTGATTAATTCCCTCCATGTTTGCACAACAAAGGCTATTCCTTTAAAACTTAACCATTTTTTGGTAATCGCTGCCACCACACCCACTTTTAACAGAGTTTAACCCCCTCCATGGTGTGGGCAAAATTCCAGGGAAACTCTCCTTCGTTTACCAATGGAAAAATACAGAAAATCTCCACGTGCAGTCTACACGTGAAGAGCAAACTTGGTAGGTTGCTTAACAATTAACATTGAGGCATGTTTGCATCAGAGTAAAACCCTTTTTTCCTGAGTTAAAAATCCACTCAGAGGCAGGTGAAATAAAACAAACAAAAAGAGAAAAACTTTATTCAAAATACTACAGACCACTTCACTCTGAGGCTCTCTCAGCTTTAAGTTACGGGTAAGAAGAAATACTCAGTACTTTATAAGATTACTTCCAAAGAACACTCCAGCTGGTATTTAGAGTGGCACACTTTAAAACTTGTGGTTACCCAGTTGAAAAGATAATTCAAAAAGCCCCCCCCCCCAGTTGCAAGGGACCTTTAAAAGCACCTTTGCAGGGTACAGAGACTTCTACAGCCCCATGGTTGGAAAGAAAGGGCTCAGGCTAGAGTTTCTTAGAAGGTTATGTTACAAAATAAGACACAATAGACCAGGTGTAAGGATTTATAATGCACAAAAGGAAAGTAAATAATCTAATGCAGGCTAGCTATCACACTATTCCCTGCCTAAGTCTTTCCGAAGCCAAAAAGTCCTTGGCTTCCTTTCTCCATGAACTCACCCCAAACTCCAGGAGAGAATTCAAGCTTCCTGCAGTCCTGTCTCTCAAGGATCTGCAATGTCCTTCCATGAGAGCAGTCTCCAGGCTGGCTGTTGGCCATGGGGCAGCAAGACTTCATTGCTGGTGCTCACAAAGCCTGCTCCCCATCTTCTCTCATCACCTTCCTGGCTCCTTCTGCAAACAAAAACCCCCTACACTTCCTGCCACCAGGCCCTCTAGGTCCCGGTCACCCTGTGCTGAGTGGCTGATCCCCAGAGGTCACTGCCTGTCAGTCAGGACAGGGTCCATTTCCGGTTCACTATTTGTGGGGTGGAGTGGGGAGGGGAGGGGCCGATTGCTACACACATGCTTCCAGTTATGTCTCCACAGCCTTGCAAGCTAGAGGCATGCCTTCTCTTTCATTTTTTTTAAAAAAACAAAACAGAGAGACTCTGAGGCAATTCACACGAGCAGCAGAAACTGGGCTAAGGGAGGCCAGCCTGGTTTCTGCTGTTCATATGCAGCAACAGGAGTTATGCAGTTCCTGGTGGCAAGCCTGCCTAAATTCCCTCCCTCTTAAATAAGGTTAATGGAGTGAGTGCTCTGTTAACCACATTTTTTGGTCGTGTTTCTGCCATGGCTGCTTGCAGCTGCTGTGGACACACTCGGGGATGGGGAGAGGGAAGGGAGCTCTGGGGGGCGGGACACTGCACAGCAGTGCTTCCCTTTGCCCAAACCCCAGACCTGCTAGACGAACCACAGTGGGGCACAGGAGTGCCCGAGCGAAGCCGCCGCTCATCTGGGCGGGTGATCCACCTGCCCAGCAATGGGCCAGTGGTCGTCTATGGGAAGAGTGGGTGAAACCTGCTCTTCCTGCAAACCCCCTTACGGCTCTTCACTTTAATCTTGTGAAGAGCCTCTCTGTGTTTTTCAGATGCTACCCGTTCTACACTAGAAAGTCCTGCAGGTTTATTGGCACATTGCTCTCTATAAAGCTATTCAATCAAATCTATCCGTATAGACTACTCTTCCAAAGGAAAGAGAAGCTGAAAACTCCTCTCCCTCTTATTTCCTATTAAGCAAGAATGTTGCTGAATAAGATGAGTCTGGGCATGTTTGTTTGTACATGAGAGAAAGGCCTCCCCCCCCCCACTCTGTGGTGGTAGGGAAGCACTGTCACCTGGATGCAATCATGGCCTCCATAGAAGTCCCCTTGTTCAAACTCTAGACATCACTGCATACATGAAGTTGAGACACCTTAAAGAGCATCACTTTCTTAAAAGGCTTTAAAGGGAAATTCCATTGCCTCATAGCCAGCAATTCTCTTCTGTTTATAGTGGTACAAATAGACTGAGATTCCTTTTGAAATCAAAATTGAATATGATGGGGGCGACTTATGAAGGAAGAGAAGTAAAGTCTGGAAGACAAGTTCCATCAAGCTCGCACAAAATAAGAAACTGCTGGTTTTTGCTAGGTTTTGATTTTTCAGTCATGTCTTCCTCCCATCTCTACTTCCACATAATATGCCCTATTAAAAAAACCCAACCCAAATAATGCTCAACAGCCACCATGACTGCCAGCATCTGTCAGCAGCTACAGTTGGCGCATCTTTCCTTGGGTGCCCTGGTCTGACTCCATTCCTTCCATCTGAGTGGTTTGTTTTGCATTTTCTGGTTTGCTCAACGCTGGCTAATGGAATATTTTTCAACTGGAAAATAGCAACAACATCAGACATCAAGTCCTGAGCTTTCTGACCCCCCCACAAAACACACACACACTTCATTTTAGGCAAAGTAGTTGGCTGTATGCTGCTTTGTTCCACTCATTTCCCTAAGATTAAAGGAGAGAAAATCCACATGCTGCAGGATCTCTGTATCTTCTACACCATGAGAATTCCAGTATGGAACTAGCAAGACAGAGGAAGGATGTCTCCCTCTGTGTGCCTACTTAGATGTATATCAGCCTCAAATTCATTGTACCTATACAGGCAGTGATGAAGATGTGCTACATGGATCGAAGGTGTCTGGGAGAATCAGAATATGTTTCTGCACCTGTCCCCCATGTGCATGAACCTGACAGTGCACAACTCTTTTGAAGGTAGAAATGGTAAGGGGGAGGAGACTGTCCCAGCTTGTGTGAGTTAGATCATAGGGCCTTCCACATGACCATATGGAGAGTGGGACTATCAGAACCTCTGTTTGGACCAGCAAACCCAGTATACACACAAGTAAGTCAGGCGAAGCACCCACTGCTGAAGTTGGGTGCTGGAAGACTAGAGAGTAATCTGAATCCTTGCAGGCCTTCACAGCATTCTTTGCGCTGCCAGTGGACTGAAAAGCCTTATTATATCAGCAGCTGCCCTCTGACTGGCCATGAAGGGGCCATGCCGTGCTGAAGCCACTGCAAATACTGGATCATAGAGTGTGCTTTTCAGAGTGGTGCATTCACAGATGGCAGCCCCTTTAGCCACAGCTCTCTATTGTTTCCAGGCCTGCTGCTGATCGAAAAAGGGAGTGGATCCACATGACCAGAAAGGCAAGGTAGGAGAGCTCTGTTCTCTTCCTACCTTGGTTAAGAGCAAGGTACAAAATCTGGGCTACCCAGCTTTGAGCTGTAGGGGAGAAGTTAGACAATCCTGAATTAGCAGATAAACCCAGTTTGATTAGAACAGTGCTCACAGATAAGATCTGGAGACAATTGCTTAAGGGCTAAAATAAGTAAAGTTATATTTAAAGAAGTTACAAAGTTAGATAGAAACCCTGCACCCTGTATTAACTATCTGATGATGGCAGGAAGGAGAAGAATGGAGAGAACAAAGAAGAAGGGAGTGTCCTAGAAGTATCAGTCTACCAATCACAAGAGACTATTCACCAATCACAAGAGAGATAAAGAAAACCACATAGACTATGCAATTCACAGGCTGGAATGAGGTGGCACTAATGAAGCAACCTGTCAGAACCAGCATCTGGTACAGTTTTGCACATGGTGAAGCACCTCTAGGGGGGTGCTCATTTTGAGGTTGATTGTGAATTGGACCTAACAGTTCCAGAAATGTTAACAAGACCTCCAAAATAATTTGGGTTTTGTTTAGAATTCATCTCTCAGCCTCTTCTCCAACCCAGATGTTAGGAACATAGAAAGCTGCCTTGTATCAAGTCAGACCATTGGTCCATCTAGCTAAGTATTGTCTACACTGACTAGCAGTGGCTTCCCAAAGCATCAGGCAGAAGTCTTTCCCAACCCTACCTGGAGATGTCAGAACTTGAACCTGGGTCCTTCTGCATGTAAAGCAGATACTCTGCCACTGAGCTATTGCCCCATCCCCTGTTTTATGTACTCTTTTACTCTTTTGTATCTAAAACACATACCTGGCAGCAGGTGAAACACCCATAACACACATTACATCTGGGAAGCCCCATGAGCTTTAACAGGAGGACTCCAAAACAAAGCCATTTGTGATTTGTAGGCACCATCCCAATCGTGATCACCCAAGGCAAGAAGAAATCAAACTCACTCCTCCTCTCACCCGCTCCCTCCGCTCTACCTCATTGCATCCCTGTTCTTTAATTATCCAGTGCAACAAACCCAGAACCTTTCATGCTTCATCACCTTTTATGGAGCTTTGGCGGTGGAGATTTAATTAAATTAACAGATCCAAAAACAAACTTAGAAATAAAGAGGACATATTTCTGGGGTGTTAAGCATAAGAAAATTCATCACTTAACGGTGACATTAACAAATGATGTTCATTACTTATTTTCCAAATGACCAGACCTGATCTCTGATGGAGATGCAGGGAATTCCAGTCATTTTCTTTTAATCATTTCACTTTGCCTGATAAGAGAAGGAAACTACTCACCAGGAAAGATGCATCAAGCTGAAGGATGGGTCCCATTTTTTATGCAGGGGGCTATTATAATTCTTGTCCCTCCGTGTTTCATACTGCTGTAGGTATCATCAGGGATGAAAGAAGCACTTGATATGCAATGCCTTTTTTTTTGGTACACATTTAATTATCAGAGTTCAAATACCTGAGTTTTCTGCTTTGGGAGTGCTGCCTATGTCAGATATTCTAGCTAATTTAGATTGTTCAAATAGATAGGTTTTGCTCTTTGTAACATCAAAATGGAAGTTAAAGTTTAAACTACGTATTTGTTGCAGAGATGAAGAATGGAAAGTTTCAGGGGGTGATAGGTTTGAGCCACTTGAGATGGCTAATGCAGTTCCAGTATAAAGGCCAGGTTCTGGTTGGAGGCAGGTGTTACTTCATCTGCACCAAAATAGAAGGGTTAGTTGGTTGAGGAGGCTGTTAGGAGCTTTTGGGGACCAGTGTCCCCTCTAACAGGGATTCCCAGATGTTTTTGACCACAACTCCCAGAATCCCCAGCTGCAAAGTGTTTTGCTTGAATTGTAGTCAACAACTTCTGGGAATCCCTTTTAGAGGGAACACTGTTGGGGACTTGACCTACTAGTCAATATCAAGCCACTGAAAGGCCACAATAGCCCTCAAAAGCCCCGATGTTCCTGGGCACCCACATAGACAACAAACAGGAACATGTAATACCCTCCTGGCATCCGTGCATTATATGTCATCCCTAAATCCTCAGGTACAGCGTTTGTTTAAGGAGGACAGTACTAAACCTAGGAACAATTTCTCCCTGTGATTTGGAGCACTGGCAAATCAGCATTCCAAATCATGGGGAGAAATTGTCCCTGAGTTCAGCACTGCCCTCCTCAGACAAATACTGTTCCCAGGGATGCAGGGGATATGGCCATGGGGCATGGCTAGCTGACATGCTCCCATTGCTTGCCTACCTGAGTACAGTGTACCCAGGAACAGCATTTCTGATTAGGGCCTTCCTGACCTTTCAAAGTGTCTGGGTGAGATACTGCCTGAGAACATGGAGTCCCATCATGGAAGAAAGAAAGGATTCAATTGATCAGTTATCTGATGTTCTAGAGCCCAGCTTTATTTGATATTTCATTGTAGAACCATGTATACTGCCCTTCCATATGAATATGCTTAGGGTGGCTCACAGTATGAAAATAAAGCAATAAATAAATCACAATGGCTCACATGTTCCATGGTGAACTGCAGAAAGGAGCTGCATCAGAGGCTGCCTCAGAGATCAGTGAGCTTGTTGCTGAGCAGTCAAATGCGCATGGAAGGAGAGGGGGGAGCAATTTTTGCTGATCTTCCCTCCATCTAAAAGTGCCATATGGCTGCCAGGAATAGTCCCTGAGGGCTGTGTGGCCCTCAGGGACATATTCCTGGCAGCCATATGGCACTTTAGAGGGAGATCCATGAAAATTACTCCCCTTCTGCACACATTTGGCTGCACAGCAGTGATCTCACTAAGCTCCAAAGCAGCTTCATGCACAGATGCAGCTCCTGTTCTGCACTTTTAATGCTGCAGAATGTGTGGAGCCAATGGTAATACAATATGAGAATAAAGCAGTAGATTAAAACCCAGTAGATTAAAACTCAGCAACAGTAAAATAGTCTCTTCACAAATAAAAAGCCTGGGAAAAATAAAAGGTCTTCACCTGGCACTGAAAAAACATCCAAGAAGTTGCCAAATGAATCTCTCTAGGGAGAGGGTTCCATAAATGTCAAGAAATCCCTTCCCCCATTCACCACCTGACTCACTTCAAATGGTGGGGCAACCAGAGGAGGGCCTCCATCATCCATGTTTTAGAATGTGAGCCCTTTGGGGACAGGGTGCCATCTTATTTATTTATTATTTCTCTGTGTAAACCACCCTGAGCTATTTTTGGAAGGGCGGTATAGAAATCAAAATAATAATAATAAATAATAATAATAAGCGCAGCACATGGGCAGGTTGATGTGGTAAGCATTCCTTTAGGTCCCTATGCCAGATCCTATGCCTAGGTCCCATGCCATTCCTTCAGGTACCCAGATCCCAAGGCTTTCAAGGGAAGCGCCAGCATTTTGTATTGGGCTTGGAAATGAACTAGGAACAAGTGAAGATCAACTGATGATGAAACTATTCACATGTGCAGACAAAACCAGGCTAAGGAAGCCGAGCCTGGTTTTGCCTGTGCGTGTGTACCGCCGGGATTGTGCCTGATCCCAGTGGTGTCTACCTCCAGAGCCACCCTCTTAAATGGAGTTGGGAAAGCAAGCACTCTCTTAAACTGATCATCTGCCAGCCCCAACTGCAGGGCTCCTGGCTCGCTTCAGGGAGGGAAGGGGAGATCCCCATAATGCACCATGCACCCATGCAGTGCATTATGGGAGTTCTAGGGGGCAGGGTGACACGTCCTTGCACCCCGATCCTCCGAGCTACTGGCAGAAGCTGGCAATCATCTGGGCAGCCAATCCAGCTGCCGAACAAACAGAACTGGGTCATCTGCAAGGAGGTAAGCTTTTTAAGGCTTCCTCCCCACTGACCCTGTAGCCATTTCCCACCAATCGTGAGAAAGGGCTTGATATGTGTTTCCATTGATTAGCCTGATTAGAAGATGTAGCAGAATTTTGAGCTGCCTGAAGTTCCTTAGATGTCTTCAAAAGCAACCTCTTGAACAATGCATGGCAGCCGTCAAATCTGGATGTTACCAGAGCATGGATCAGGTTGTCTCTATCCAGGAGGGACCACAACTGGTTTCAGATCATTGGTTCATCTAGGTCAGGATTGTTGACAATGACTGGAAGTAGCTCTCCAGGATTTCAGAGAGGGGACCTTGAACCTGGGACCTTCTACATACAACACATGTGCTTTACCACTGAGCTATAATCCCATCCTGCAAGAATAATGGTTGACAGTCATTTCGGATTTTACATTCTACATCAGGGATTTCCAACCGTGGGTCACTGGATGTTACTGGACTACAGTTCCCATCATCAATGACTAAAGGCCAGTGTCTAATGGAGTTGTAGTCCCACAATACCTGGGGACCCAAGGTTGGGAACCCCTGTTCTCAAATGCTCTGCAACAAGAGCACTGAGTATTCCATCAGATATTTCTTCAGACTTGGATAGAAACAACACAGGAGTAAGAATACAGTAATTCTGGTAGCGTATATCAGACTTTGGCCAAAGTAATGACCCACCACTTTCCCCCACAAACACCTCTCCCCCTTGCTTCCCCCCACTTGTCACAGTCAGCATGTCTCTGGATGAAGAAAAAACATTGGGGGTATATGGAGGAAAAAGAAACAAGCTAAGGAAGGATTAAACCCCCTCCTGATGCAGCTTTGCAATGGAGAAGGAGCAGCTGGGCTTTGCAGACATGAATTGGCTACTTAGTTCTGCTTTAGTCTATAGTGCAAAAGGTGCAGGGGGGGTGTCATATAGATAAATCCACTGTAAGAATCAGGGCCATTCTGTATAGGGAGGAACATAGGAAGCTGCCTTATACCAAGTCAGATAATTGGTCCATCTAGTTCAGTATTGTTTACACTGACTGGCTGCAGCTCTCCAAGGTCCCAGCCATGCCTGGGGATGCCAAGGATTGAACCTGGGACCGTATATGCCGATATTCCACAACTGAGCTATGGCCCCATCCCCTAAGAGGAATAACTTACAGCAGACAGTGATCCCATGTAGTCACCCCTCCAAATGAAAACAAAGGCAAGTCAGGCTTAGCAAAGGGGGCAATTCATGCTTTCTACTGCAAGACTGGCTCTCCACATCATTGCACCACATTGACATTGCAACAAATCCAAGTACACTTCACAGGCATTTGCATCCAGTCCTGCCTCTCAGGGCCAAAAGACACATTAGGCTCATTCACACAATGAGGCTCTCCACATGAGCAGTGTGAAGAGCCTGCAAGGCTTCTGCGGGGAGAACGGGCTTGACCTCCTCTCCCTGAAGACAAGCATGGAGTCTGCCCTGGGCAGCCAGCCACACAATTACTGGCTCTGTCATGGAGCCAGTAGGGGCGGCAGGGATTGGGGGCCGCCTGGTCCCCGGAAGACCCAGGAGGGCCCACGTGAGTGCACGGGGCATCTGGGGAGACCCCTGAGGCCAGGAGGCTTGCTGCAGCTTCCCAGTCAGGGGTCTACTTGTGAGTTGCTGTGGCACGGAGCTGCACCGTGGCAACTCATGATCACAGAAATGGATCGTGATCACGCGACTCACGATCACGGAAACACTCGCTCAGCTAACCTCTTTTTAGGGGAGGGGGAATTAAGCGGGCTAGACTGCAAGCCTGTTGGTTCCCATGACTGCTGGAAAGAGGACTGGGTTCCCTTAGCCTGCTTCCCAGCAGTCGTGAGAATAACTTCAATGACTATTAGTGCAGGAGAAGTCCCCTATCTCAGTTTGGGAGCTGTGAGTTATAGAAAAGTCTGGAGGCACTGGCACAGATCATGTGCTAAGCAGCAGCTGGGTTGGAAGTTTCCTCCTCCCCAGCAGCTGTACTCAAGTCTTTAGCAAGGTAGGAGGGAAAGCCCTCTGACCCAGCTGCTGCTTAGCACATGATCCATGCCAGTGCCTCCAGCCTTGTTTTTAACTCACTGATGATCAGAAAATGGGAGCATGCACAGATCCAAACTAGGGTTGCAGGCTTCTCCTACTCTAATAATCATTAAGTTCATTCACACAATCAAAAACTGTGTTCTACCTGGGTTTGGGAGCTGTGTGTGCTCCCCATTTTGGGTGGTGTGGAAGCAAGGAAGGATGGAAACCTGGGTAGAGGTGATTATGTGGAAGCAAGGCAGATTGAGTTGCTTCCACACAACTGAAAACTGGGAGCACACACAGCTCCCAAACCCAGGTAAAACACAGCTTTTGATTGTGTGAATGACCTCATTGTGTGAATGAGCCTACTATGGGAAATGCATAGTATATTGCATGCTTTCTATAACTTAAGTAGGAACCATGGTGTGTGTGAGAGAGAATGAAAGAGACTAGGACTATAAAACTGACTGAGGACTATAAAAATGACTGACACATGACCGTTTCTGTTGCGGGGAGGGCAGAGAGGAAGGGAAGGCAGGATTGAACCTACCTTCCCCCCAGATGGTCCATCACTAAACTGAGCCACGTGGCTTGCACACTCACATGATGGGCACCGCCACAAGCCATGCAGTGGTCTGGAGGCCAGGAAAAGGTGTCTTGGCCTCCAGATATCCCACAACATACCATGCGATGAGCATAGTGTATTTGGGGAATGCCCCATGAGTCAGGCACTTAGGCAGTGGCTCACCTAGGCCCAAAATCAGACTGGACCTGAAGGGCTTCAGAGCCCTCCCCACTCTGCAAGGTCCCCCTTAAATTTTTAAAATACTTCTCGCTGCTGCCCCGCATCCATACCCATAGCCTGCAGATCACTTTCCGCTCCATATGCAAGCAGCTGAGCCCTCCACACGTCCACAATGGCTCTCCAGGCATGGGCACGTCACTCCCTATGCTGTCCCTGCTCCTCCTCACACTCCCTCTGCCAGCAGGTGTGCACACTGCATGTGCTCACACAGGTCTCCTGGTCACGTTTCTAGCGGATGCCTGTGGGCACATGGCCGACCTGTGCAAGGCGGGGCAACCTGGCCACACTCTATGTGCCGGGGAGTCAGAAACCATCTCCTCAGGTGGGCCTCACTTGTGAAGGTGCAGCCAACACCTCGCCCACCCCTTGCGCTTCTCCCACCAGCCGCTGTGCCTACCATTGCCGCCACAGGGGAGGCTTGTTTGGCTCACCCCCCACCCCCCGGCCGCGCAAATGGTGGTGGAAATTGCAAATATCAGCGGGGCAGCAGCAAGGTGGGCGCTGGGCAGCAGTGGGGCTCTGGGGAGGCCCCACAGAATGTTTGTAGGCCCCCCTGAGAAAGGAGGCCACGGACCATATCCCCAAGCTCCATGGCTAAGAGGGCCTCTGACTCAAAGAGCCCCACCCTGTGTCTGCCCGGGCTGTGTGGACCCTGAGCACACACACGACCCCGGTCAGGTAAAAAGCAGGGCTTGTAGCCGAGGCTGCACCAGATTGGCCTTGATCCCGGCACTCCACACGAGCAGCCCAACCCATGTCAGGCTGCCAAAGCCTGGGTTGGGCTGCTTGTGTGCACAGCCTCACTATATGATTGGTGGAAAGGACTTCAGTCCTTGCCCCTCCTGGTGGTCCCAGTCCGGATGCTCCTGATCCCACTGCTGCTATTGGTGCCAATGGGAACTCCCCTCCCCTCTGGGGAAAGAGCAGCTGTAAGAGACCTGAGGCAGGACCATGGTGGGGGGAAAGGGCTAAAGACCTCTTCCCTGAACACTACAGCCCCGATCCTGGCCTCCTTCCTCCAGCTGCTATTTCAGTTACAAAAGCAAGGTCAAACAACACATTTAATGGGCGAGTGTACCTATTTGATGCATGTGTGTCTCCAAAGCTGTGTTTCTCATTCTCACAATAGGTGAATACTTTAAAAGGTTTTCTTGAGTGCCGAGAAAAGAGCTAAAATGTGGTCCTAGTGACCCCTGTGTCCTTCTGTTGAATCATTTCTTCTTGACCTATACACTAACTGAATGCTTCTCTGATTAAAGAATAAAAGCAATGCCTCCCAAAATTCAGCTGCCTGGTTTTTCTCTTTCTGCACAGCCAGTGATAGACCAAATGGGCTGCTGGCAACAACCAAAGCCCACATCTGCAAAAAGAGAGGTCTCTGTTGGCCTCCAGAATGCCTTGCAACTTTTCAAGCCTTGTGAATTTCTCCCACAAGCTAGCTGTAGCATTTATAGAGGAACAGGGAGGCAAGCAAGATTGCCAGATCCCCACCCAAGCCTAAAATGCTTCCCTGCTTCTTTCTTCATATCAGGAATGAGCTAACAATTGGATCTAACACAGCCCACGAGACAAATGAATAGAATCTCAAATGGATGGTCTTACTTTTGGTTATAAACAATGGTTATTTTTAATCTGTTGAGTTATAATTAAGTTTGGCTTGGGGGTTTTTTAATGCTGAAAAGCTTGCCCTTCCTTAACTACCATCATTATTTTTTATACCACCCTTTGGCATCCAGACCCAGTGCAGGACAGAGGCTCCCATTTAGAAGTTCTGGTTAAAACAACAGGCAAAAGTTCAGGAAATGTAGATTGCTCACCACTATAACCTTCTTCCTCCCCATTATCCTACCTAGTTCAGTAGATCTGGTCCCAGTCCAGTATATTTGGTATCCTATTGCTTGCTCCACTTGTGCCCTTTGGTTTTAATAGGAAAACTTCTTCATGCTCTAGATGGGCTCCTATATTCACCTTTGACTCATAGCAGTTCTAGCCTCCGCCCTGCCTCTACTTCTTGCCCCCGTCTCTCCCATTCCTTTGGGAAGGACCTGTTTTTCTTGATTGTTGGGTATCTGAAGGGTGACTGGTGGGGAAAGGAGCATATAAGGCAGCTGGATTCTGTCTTGGTTGGTTAGAAAGCTAAAGCTGACCTTGAGATCAGGTCTGAGGAGGTAATTTTATCAGGTTTGGGCATAGGAAAGCAGCAAGACAGGACTGAATTCAGGAAAACTGGGGCAGACAATGAGACAAAAGGCAGGCATGTCAACAAGATATTCAGGGCAAGTAGCAGACTCACCTGACATGGCTAGGGTTGCAGTGCAGAGGAAGCAAAAATGAAGATTTCAAAATGGGCAAGCAAAACAGGATCAGAGAGACGGAACTTGCTGTGAGATGTGGTCCAGTCGCTCTGTGCAAAAAGTTGACCAGCCTATCAGCGAACTCTTCCTACTTCTTTTTGAAAAGATGACTGGGAGTCTAGAACCAATAAGGTCCCAAATCCATTCCAGTTGCGCCTCATTCCAGATGTAGCATCAAGGCATTATTTCTGACCATAACAGTGCGGGCTTTTGTTTCCAGACCCTGTGTAGGATTAATTTCTACTCTCAATTAACTCCTGCTCTCACCCACAGAACCCAGCTCAGTGTTGTCCCATGCCTATGGCACTGGGCAGGGATTCTACAATAGTTTATCAGTCCTTCTTGGAGCAATCAGGTAACTCAGGAGTTAATCTCTCTTGGCAGAGACTCACTTGAATAAGCCCATAAAATACTTTATAGCATTTTTTTAAAACCATCTTGTGCAATGGGCTCTGGGACCTAAAGGTGAGGTGGGGGGAATAATCAGGCCATAAACATCAGCACAGCTGAGGTGGAGCAGCATGGCAAGTAGCAGTGGCCTCCCCAGGTGCCCACAATGCTGCGAGAGAACACTTGTTCTCCTTTCCTCTCCGGCCAACAAGCCGCCCTCGTTTCTTTTTCCGGCACATCTGTGTGACTTTTATGTGGGAGCTGCATACTTGGGGGATGAGTGCATGTTACATGTTGCTACAAACAGGTCCCATAAATGTTAGAGCCAAGCGTGTCTGAATCTTACAGCATATTAAACACCTTCCAGCCTGCTCTATGTGCAAGTTTGGCGACTGGGGCCAAAATAACCAGCCTCTTCTTTGAACATGGCTCTGTGTGTCTGGCTTTAGGGTCTTAGGCCTGTAGGCCACAAGGGAACCTATAGGTCAGGGGTGGGGAACCTTGGCACTCCAGCTGTTTTTGAACTACAACTCCCACCATCCCCAGCCACATTGTGGCTGGGGATGATGGGAGTTGTAGTTCAAAAACAGCTGGAGTGCCAAGGTTCCCCATCCCTGCTATAGGTTGTATAAGACCTCTGCAATACCACATATAGTGTGCGCTCTTCAGCTCACAGAACAGAAAGTTGCAAAGGCAGCTCTTGAGGTTCCCATAGTTAACTTCCTGCCCCTTCTTAGTTCCATCCCCATAGCTTATGGACCTATAGAAATTAGTTCTCTCTTTTGCTCTCTTCATAGGTACGTCAGCCCACATTAGCTGGTCCTGCAATGCAGGCTAATAATGTTCTGATGGTGTAAATGGTGGATTGCAGGTGAAAGAATATTCATGAATTGCTCAGGTTAGTGGCTGACATCCAGACTAACACAATGCTCATGCTACTAATGCTGTGCTGGTCCTATGGGGGATTTATTTTACATCTATATCCTGCTTTTCCTCCAAGGAGCCCTGCGCGATATACATGGCTGTGTTCATCTCTCAGCCTAACCTACCTCACAGGGTTGCTGTGAGGATAAATGACTGGCCCAAAGTCACCCAGTGAGTTTCGAGGCTGAACGGGGATTTGAACTCCATTTGAACTACATATCTCTTCTCTACAAGCTATTCATAAGCTATTCATAAACACATCCCTTAGAAGTCAATCTAGTTTTATTGCATTGTATTGTTGTATTAATTGTTGTAATACTTTGGGTCATTGAGGAAGGAGGGGTAGCAACGTTTTAAAATAAATAATAAATCACTTCATTGGCACTTGCTTCCAGCTAAGAGAGCTTCCGACACTTAAATGTTGACTCTAGGGCACTATAGCAGGCTTTACTGTGGGTTTACTAGGAGGCTTTACTGCAAGTTCAAAGTTGCCCCCCAAAAAACCGATGCAAAAAGTGGATTTTTTTTTACCCCGGATATAATCAGCTACAATCTAATGTGCAATGAAAAACCTGAGTTATGTGTAAAGTGCTCCCTGATAGCTTGCAAGGACTTCGGGATAAATTTAGCCGATATGTGAATGCACACCTCCATTCCGGAGGAGAAGCGAGCTGAAAGCCAGGTGTGAAAAACTTCCTGATCTTGTTTCTGGTACATTAGGAGTCTTCTTCATCTTTTGAAATTGTGTACAGGGTATTACCTGCTGCAGTTTTCAGATGATTTGTATCTCTCCTCCCCGCAACTTTAACAATGTACACAGTCACACCGAGAAACTGCAGAAAAATAGTCATGAGGTTGTTTGATGAGTGGTATCAAGATTCCATTTTTGTAGTGGTTTATCAAAGAGCAGGAAAATAAGTTTGCATCAGTAAAACACCACACAAAAAGAATCTTGGTCTGGTCATACAAACCTGCACAATCAAATTGCCCCCATCCCTTTTTGGTAGTTTTTAACAATGTCATATTGATAGGGGAATATGCAAATGAACTGAAAGCTCATGTGTCCCTGTTCTGGAACTGATTTTAGGCATTCTTCTAGTTCAAAATTCAGGAAGAGCAGAGTACAGAGCAGAGCAAGCTGAATAAAGGTGGAGAAAAGAGGAAACCCCCTCATTCCTAGTTTAACACTCCCACGGGACTCAACGAGACTTATAAGTGCTTGATTTTGGCTGAATCATGTCCAAATGTAATTAAACTGATAGCAATGGATTAATAGTAATTATTGGGTCCTTATAATCCGAGTGAGTCCTTATAATCCTATGCATAAGAAACTGACTGTATAAAATAAAGCTAAAGAGATCTAAGCATGTCCATTTGTTTGACTGTTGTTGTTGTTGATTCAACCAGAAGACCAATACTTGCTAGTGACACATTTACACTTAATGAATGAGAAGTAAAAGAGGGGCACCATTGTGGCACCAGCAATATTTTGGAAAACCCATACCTATTGTCGCCTGGTAAAAGGAGGAACACAGGTAAGTTCTGAGGGATTGCTACAGTTTTCAGTGGTAGGGGATCGTCCACCCTCCCTTGTTCATTTTCTCTGTGCAGTTTAGAACAATAGATTTTACTGGTTGTACAAGGCTAGGAACTCCACTGCACATTCTGGAGCACCATCTACTGGTGCTTGGGTTTACTTGTTTCTTACAGGTCGGGCTAGAGAGCATTCCTGTGACAGGTGGTGATGCATAAACCACATGTTTATTGTCTCTCCAGGGATGCATTCCAGCCAGATGTGTCTAGTGAGGTCTGCCCAATATTGGACTTACATATCCCTGAAGAACATGATAATCTGAAGGCAGGTCAAAGGACCAGATGTTCTTCCATCCTATGGCACAAGCGTTTGGTCTCTTCAGAGTTCTGCACTTTCACTCACTGATATTTCTTATTTTCATTTTTAAAATTCAGAAGATAGCTGTTCATTATCTTATTTTCAGTAAGGTATTCATATTAACTGATCAACAACGTGCACATCAATAAAAACTACTGAATTGAATGATCAGCATAGGAGAGTTTTGTCTGCAGTTGCCACCGGTTCATCTGGTGGCTACTCAGGGATGGGCCTTCTCTGTTGCTTCCCCGAGGCTTTGGAATGCACTTCCTGCTGAAATAAGAACCTCCCTGTCTCTGACAACTTTTTAAAAGGTAGTCAAAACACATTTCTTCACTCAGGCTTTTAATCAGATAGGCGGGTCTCACAATCAAAGAGACTCACCTGGGGAGGGTGAGTGCCGGTGGGGAGACTGGGATTAGCCTGCTCTCCCCACAGATGAGCAGCCATCATCTGCTCTGGGCAGCCGCGCGGGCGCCCACACGACTGCTGGCTCCATCACAGAGCTGGCCAGGGCTGGGGAGTTTGGGGGCTGCGCGGCCCCCGGAATCTCCAGTATGCCCTGCCCAAGTGCGCAGGGCATACTGGAGAGACCCCTGAGCCGGGAGGCTGCTTTTAAGCCTCCTGGCCGGGGGTCTACTCATGAGTAGCTATGGCGCAGAGCCGCGTCACAGCAACTCACAAGCAAAAAAACTGGGTTTGCGGAGCACTCGCTCCGCAAACCCGGTTTAAGGGGAGGGTTACTTGAGCGCATTACCCGCTCAGGAATCACCGGGCTCGCAGCCAAGCCTGGTGGTTCACACGGTTGTAGAAAATCTGGCTAGTGGAGGCTAGCCCAATTTTCTACCATCGTTTGAATAGCCTCACTGTTTTAATAGTTTTTAACATTGTCTTAAATTTTAAATTATTATAATGCTATAACCTTTTTATTTTGTCATAATTTGTATTATTTTACTTGTAAACCGCCCAGAAACGTATGTTTTGGACAGTATACAAATATGTCAAATAAATAAATTGGTAGGCTGTACCACATAGTCATCAGTTTGGTACTGAAACTAGCAATTTCATATTTCACATTCTCCCTGGGAAAAAACAGATTGTGTGAAAATTCATTCCTTTGTTATGCAACACAGTCCAGTGCCATTGGGCTCCCTAGTTTCCACTCCCTTCTCATTTTTTAATTAGTCACAATGGTGATTCCACTACAAGGGATCATGTAGTAAACGGGATGATGATGTCACAATGTAGTGTCTGAGATGATGATGATGCCACCAGATGCCCATTAAATACAAATATGTGGGTTGATAACGACAATCAGATTTGGCTACATGATGATGCAGACTCTATGAGGCTATTTCCACAATCGCCCCAAAGTGGGTTAAGGGAGCCCAGCCTGCTTTGGGGCGATCGTGTGCTTCAATGGGAACCGCGTGGCTCCCGGCAGCTAGCCACGCTAAATCCTCCTCCTCTTAAATGAGGTTAATGGAGCGATCACTCAGTTACCCTTGTTTTTGTGCTTGTGTGTCAGCATGGCAACACACGAGTAGACCCCTGACAAAGAGGCTGTGAGCAGCAGCCTCCTGGGCTCGGGGGGTCTCTCCAGGATGCCCCGTGCACTTGCGCGGAGCATCATGCAACTTCCACGGGCCACACAACCCCTGTTCCCCGCAGCTCCCACCAGCTCCGTGACGGAGCCGGCAGCCGTGTGGGAGGCTGATCTGGCTTCCCAGTTATGAGCAGCTGCTCACCTGCTCTCCCCATAGAACCCTGTCAGGCACTTCGCACGTATTGTGTGAAGCACCTCTATGACTAAACGGAAACGATGAAAGCAAAGCAGTTGAGCCGTGAGAGTTGAAAAACATATGAAATTTTCTGCAAGGAACACTAAAGTGGGGGGCATTTTTTGTTGTGTGGTTAAAATGTTCGTGAGAAATCAGTTGTTTTGGCTCATGCAATAATCTGGTGGGAACCAGTGAATAATTAAAATCCGCTCTTGTGAACTTCAAAAAGTGTGTTTCTTTTCCTAATTGAAAAGTTTATAATCATATTGTTCACTTCAAACAATCTTGTCAGTATGATCATTCTACAGAGCTATTCCAGCTTAGTTCTGGATGGTAGGCAGGCGGGTGTGTGTGTGTGCTGCCTTTATCCCTGACGAGTTCTTAGCTCAGTGGAGCATGGAGCTGGCTTTTCCATGTTGCCTCCTGCTTTCTGATTGGAGACAAGGGGAGCAGCAGCTGAAAACACTGTGATGGCAAAGACAGGGATCAACTATGACGAGGCAGGCATTCACATCATCCATGGCCATTTCTTTTTGTGAGTTGGAAACGGCTCTTTCCAGTCACCGCAACAGCCTCGTGCCAATTCAGACAGAGCAACCCCATGTCATTCTCTTTCCTCCCAGAAAGCGCTTGATCACAGTGGACTTGGTGGGGGAAATGGAAGCTTCCCCTTGCTCTATCGTCTCTCCTTGTATTCCCCTGGACTGACAGCCTGGAAGTTGGCACTGTTACCACAGGGGCACCTTATTCTGGATGACGTGGTCTATCCCGTATCCTGTCTCCCATGTATTTATCCCTGCATATGACCCAGATTCGCTTAATGGCAGCTGCACTTGCTTGTAATCCCCTTCCCTATACAACAGCTCTGCAGTGTAATCCCTTACAGCAATGCTTCCACCCAGATGCCCCTGCTTGTTATCCTTTTCTCTGCCCCAGGCTGCTTCCTTTTCTCATCCAGCCTCACAAAACACCACCCGCTTTTCAAGGTGAAGACAAACCCATTTATTCCTGCATTTTCCAATGAAAAGATTTGCAACTTCTTCAGTGAATATTCACCACTTTGGGCCATCTTGTGTAAAAGTCTAAATGACTGGATATACAGCACAATTCTAATAGGGGTGTGCACAGAACCAAATTCAGCCCCCGGTTTGGTCCAAGGATCAAACTGGGCTGAACCAGTTTAGAACTGGTTTGATGTGGCTCAAGAGGGCATGCTTGTAGAGGAGAATCTGGGGAGGATTCCCCTTTACAGGCAAAGGGGGAAACCCTGACTGCCTAAAAAGAACTACTAATAGGTACCAAGAGGGCATCTCGTAATCAGCTGCACATTGGGGGCGGAGGGTGGCTCATCCAAACCCACCACACAAGGACTGATGCTCCAGTGTGGCCCAGTTCCAGACTCTGTGCATGCACAGAGGCCATTTGTGTAATGACACAAATGTACCATCCTCTTTGTCACACAAATAGCTTCCACACATGTGTAGAGGCCGGAACTGGGCCACACTGGAGCACCAGGCCTGCTCCGCACCACCACTGCACAACCCCATGCTTTTTGGGCAGGTTTCCCCCTTTACCTGTAAAAGAGGATCATCACCAGATTCCCATTTACAAGCATGCCCCATCTAACCAGTTCTGTTAGAACTGGGGCCAATTCAGCTCAAACTCAGACTGGCACCCCTTTTCTGAGGTCCTGTCTGGTTTGGACCAAACCATTCAAACCAGGCTGGTTCTATTTGAACCAGGTTCATATACAGGTGAAACTCGGAAAATTAGAATATCGTGCAAAAGTCCATTAATTTCAGTAATGCAAATTAAAAGGTGAAACTGATATATGAGACAGACGCATTACATGCAAAGCGAAGATCAGTCAAGCCTTAATTTGTTATAATTGTGATGATCATGGCGTACAGCTCATGAAAACCCCAAATCCACAATCTCAGAAAATTAGAATATTACATGGAACCAAGAAGACAAGGATTGATGAATAGAACAATATCGGACCTCTGAAAAGTATAAGCATGCATATGTATTTAGTACTTGGTTTGGGCCCCTTTTGCAGCAATTACTGCCTCAATGCAGCGTGGCATGGATGCTATCAGCCTGTGGCACTGATGAGGTGTTATGGAAGACCAGGATGCTTCATTAGCGGCCTTCAGCAATTCTGCATTGTTTGGTCTCATGTCTCTCATCCTTCTCTTGGCAATGCCCCATAGATTCTCAATGGGGTCAGGTCAGGCGAGTTTGCTGGCCAGTCAAGCATAGTACACTGTATACTTTTCAGAGGTCCGATATTGTTCTGTTCTTCAATCCTTGTCTTCTTGGTTCCATGTAATATTCTAATTTTCTGAGATTGTGGATTTGGGGTTTTCATGATCATCACAATTATAACAAATTAAGGCTTGACTTATCTCGCTTTGCATGTAATGCGTCTGTCTCATATATCAGTTTCACCTTTTAATTTGCATTACTGAAATTAATGGACTTTTGCACGATATTCTAATTTTCCAAGTTTCACCTGTAGAACCAGTTCTGCACACCCCTAAGTTTTAAGCATGTTTACCAAGAAGTATGTCTTTCTGCATTTCACTGGACTGTCTTACTCCCTAGTAAGTGTGCATTGGACTGCAGCATTTGTTCCCATCAAGGTATTGCTGCATTTTGACTGCTTTGTTGTGGTGTAAAATAACATGCACAGCTCACCCCTGCAAGTTCCCTTTTGTTTTTCTGACTGACTCAGAGGATGGCATGTAAGCAGGGCTGGTGTCTGGAGTCAGCCAACTCCAGGGACCATCAAAGGACCCCTGGCACCTGGTGGGGAAAAAAATGGTGGCCATCATTGTGGTAGCAGGAAAGCACCCCAAGCCACAGTTATTAGCACAAAAGAAAGTGGTACATCAGTGGGGGCAGGGGCGTTGCCTGATAGGATGAAAATGATGGCCATCAGCATGGCTGGCCCACTGCTGTGGCTAAGGGTCCTAAAAAGGCACTCTGAGGGCCCCACAAACCTGGCACTGGAACTGAGGTCGCTGAGCTGGAACATAGTTCACTTGCTCCTCTTCCCCACCTCGATGTAAAATGCAGAACTCAAAGAATAAGGCCCGCAACTCTATGGTCCTCAGGGGACTTATATATACATTCCATTATATAAGTGGAAAACAACAAAAATCCCACCCAGAATGTATTTCCATAGACAACAAGTAAGGTGGATTGTAAAGATTTATGTTTCATTGCACAGATGTTGAGGCACTAAATGGATGAGCAAAATGGAACCGATGTGCTGCTGTGATACAGAAACTGAGAGAACAGCCTTTCAAGGAAACTGCTAAAGAGTGTTCTGAAAGGCTCCCATAGGATCTGGACAAAGAGGACAGAAGATGGCTTGCACAATCTTCCTGAATGTTTCATATGGATACGGTGAGGTCATTCACACAACTGAAAACTGAGTAGGGTAAGTGTCCTACTCAGGTTTGGGAGCGGTGTGCGCTCTCAGTTTTTGCTGGTGTGGGAGCAAACAACTATGAAGGAGGAGGGAGAAGTGATTGT
This sequence comes from Hemicordylus capensis, assembly GCF_027244095.1. Classification (NCBI taxonomy): domain Eukaryota; kingdom Metazoa; phylum Chordata; class Lepidosauria; order Squamata; family Cordylidae; genus Hemicordylus; species Hemicordylus capensis. The sequence continues at coordinate 385,336,773 of NC_069658.1, forward strand.
GTGGGAGGCAGGAGTTGGCTAGGGCAGTGCCATCCTACCCAGCTATCCTACCCAGCATTTGACCAAGGTAGGAAGACAAACTGTCCTTACCCAGCTCCTGTCTCCCACACAATCACTTCTCCCTTCTCCTACCTAGTAGTTTGCTCCCATACAACTGGATATTGGGAGCACGCACAGCTCCCAAACCTAGGGAGGACACTTGTGAATTTTCGATTGTGAATTTAGATTGTGAACTTGTGAATTTTCGATTGTTTTCGATTGTGTGAATCACCTCAGTATGTCATACAATGAACGTCTACTTCCAATGTGGTGTAATGGTTAGAATGTTGGACTAGGACTGGGGAGATCTGAGTTCAAATCCCCATTCAGCCATGAAACTCACTGGTGATTCTGGGCCAGCCACTTATCTCTCAGCCTGACCTACCTCACAGGGTTGTTGTGAGGATAAACATAACCATGTACACCACTCTAGGCTTCTTGGAGGAAGAATGGGATATAAATGTAAAAATAAAATAAATAATTGTAGGGTGCATTAAGGAGGAATTATAGTTTGGGGGTTAGGAAAAGACAAAGGGTAGGGAATAGATGAGCTGCAACTTGTGACTCCTTATCAACCATTATTTAGCAAAAGAAAAGGCATTTAGCATTGACTTCTATGAAAATGATGCTATTTGTTGTGATATGTAGCATCATAAGAGACAAAACAGATAAAGTAGCTGACATACTGCTCAGGGTGTTGCAGGCAGTTACAACACCACCTGCGCTCCTGATTGTGGGTATAAACACTGCTGACGGTGTTGCAGAACAGTAGTTTTGCACCATTGCAAAGTTGTGTAAACACACTTTCGCAGCATCATACCATTTCCTGCGGGTGTTGCATTGCACAACTGTGTTTGTACAAATTTACAATGGAGCAGAACTGCCCTGTTCTACAACACTGGTGGTGTTTACACACACACCACACACGCACACACACACACACACAGGCGGTGCCATTACTCTGCACAGTATGTCAGCCAGTAATTCTTTTTTTCTTTTTTCTTTTTTTAAGAAAATAGGATAGATATGCAACTACTGCTACTAATAGTAGTAGTACTAAAATTTAAATACTGTAAACAGAATAAAATAGATTCCTGTCAGACTGGCTAACATGCCATTGTGGATGACATGGTTGGATTAGGAGGGTTGGATTAGGAGCACAAAGGCTTGGATTCAAATCCCCATTCAGTCGTAAAACTCACCAGTCGCTCTCAGTCTGCCTACCTCACAAGGTTGTTGTGGGTATAAAAGAGGGGTATTCCACGTATGATGCTCTGAGCTCAGTGGAGGAAGTATGGATATAGATGCAATAAACAAACAACAATCTAACAAAAGGAAGAAGGAATGACAGAAGGAAGTATGAAAACCAGCAAAATCAGAATTCAGGTGGAAAAACCACTGATGGAACAAAATGGCATGAGAAAATGCGTAAACATTATAAAGTATTTCTTGTCTAGATTTGCACGATCTACTACATGCCTCTGCTTTTAATCTGTGTTGTGTTCAAATGGCAACCTGTTGGACAGCAATCTGCATGAGTACCTCCTTTCTACTTTCCCTGCAGAGAAGTTCCAATATTCCCGAACTGCAGGTGCTTAAAAAAACACACACACACACACACACACACACACACACACACACACTTATGGTTTTAACGGAGTGGAAGCTATAGGTGATAGAAACATGTAGGAAATACGGCTGAGCCCAAGGGAAATCTGGTTAAACATGCAGTCCTCTTGGGAAACAGAGTGGGTGGCAGTGGAAGAGGAGGCAAAGGGGGGAGAATGCCCTGGGGAACAAGGAGGGAGCCCTGTTCTGAATTATTCTTCAGCACTCTCACCCAGTTGCTGCTTTGTAAGCTTGTGAAGACCGGGGCCTCCCAAAGCCCTGGGTGTTTGAGAAAAGCAGGATTTGCAAATCACTCTTAGAAAGGATGGAAAATATAAAGTGACTGTGAGTCCACCATTCCTGCCTCATTAGAATAAAGGGACCCCTCCATGGGCTGCTCTTTAATCTCATTTATCCTCATATTGTGAGCAAGCCCGTCTGTTAATCCATCTGTCTGCCTCCCCATTTATCCCCATTGATGGCTGTCTCACAGAGGCATTTGCACCAAGTACCCATCATCATAGCCCAGTACATTTCTGAGCCCTCTGGGGACCAATTCTGGAACAATGATGTATACGTTATTTCTCCATTTTTTCCTAGTTCATTTGAACCTGCACATTCAGAGACTTTTATGAGTGTCAATAATATGGCTATGTCTCCCTGTTAATTAGGCAATAGGTATTGCAGAAGACAGCCACAGCGAGCCAAAGTGTGAGCACATTTCTGCGGGCACACGTCCTGCAACTACATGATCCTCAAGTAGAGTTACTCCACATCATTGCTTCAGCATCAGCATGGCTTCATGGAGGGTTGATCCTGCAGTGCAACAGAGATATCCCAAGCTTTATCCCAGGCACCCAAATCTCCCAGTGTAATAGTGCTGGTGTAGAGAAGACATGGAAACAAGTACGCAGGGTATAAGATCCCTGCGCACAATACCATCTGCCTCCTCCTCATGCTCTTTCTTCCATTCTGGCAGAGAGTTCTATTGGAATTCAGGTCTTTCTAAGGGCTCTCTGGACAGGTATGCCAGCATTTGTTTCCTTGAAAAGCTGTATTTTTTAACCAGGACAGACTCCTCCTCCTCCAAATGTGAGCACAAGCAGGGCAACTGCTCTTCCCACTAAAAAAAGGCTGCTGTACTCATCTGGCCTTGGGTGGATCCTATAGAAAGTGGTGGTGTCACTCCAGCTTGTACTTCAGAATGCTGTTGGCATAACTTTCCAGAATTGCTGGTCCTGGAGTTTCCGAAGGGTGCTTCCAAATGTAACTATCAAGGTTTAATGCCTTCTATAATTTTAATCTTAATAACAGGCATACCAAGTTTGGTGCAAATTGGCTAGGCAGTTCACAAGTTAGCCCACTTCTACCTCAAAAGTCCATGCATCTGCCATCTTGGATTGGGGTGGATGACATCATCACAAAATATGCCGCTGAGATGTCCCTATGCGGCACTACATCTATACCAAATGTGGTCTAAATTGGTCCAGGCATTGCAAAGTTTAGGGGACGCACACATGGACACATACAGCAAAGTGATCTCATAAGACTACTTGCCACAGAAAAAGTAGGCTAAAACATGTGAACAAGAATAGCGATTAAAGGAGAAAGCACAATGTAAGAGCAGTGTGAGTACCAATGCTAAAGGAAGACTGTGCATATAATGCTGCATATTGTAACTTAAAAGGTGAATAAAAAGTAAAACTGACTCTGCTGTCCTGCTACCAGACAAAAATTAGTCAATTTAGCTACAATTTCAGCAATCGGAGAACAATATTGTAGAGAACATATAATGGTGAGAGAGCAGCCTGGTAATGGAGAAAGGCAAAGATTAGGGATGTGCTGAATCGTGATCTGGCTGCCAAATTGTGGGGCACATCCCTTTAAAACCAAGGGCTTACACAGCCCCTTTAAAGTGGAGAAGCAGGTACATACCTGGTCCTTCTCCACTAGCTGTCATTACTGTCATCCCAAAGCTCCCCCCAGCTTTGTCTGCATGCCAGTGGGGGATCTCCCAGCTGCCCTGCATGTTGGCATGGCGGGGGGGCGGGGGATGATGGCTAGTGGAGGAGCAGGGGCAGGTATGGACCTGCTCTCCTCTGTTTTAAAGGGGCTGGGTGGTAAGCCCTCACTTTTAAAGGAGTGTGCCCCACGATTCGGCACATCCCTAGCAAAGATGGGACTACATATCACCACTGAGCATACCAAAAACCATACCTCTGAATTAGGTAAGAAAGTGCTACCTAATTAGCACTTAGGTAGAAAGTGAATTAGGTAAGAATGTTCAAGGCTTCAAGTGCAGACTTAAAACATGCTGTGCTACAATTGTGATGGAGATGCAAACATACAAACAAAATGTTACCAAAGGAGCACTTAAACCAACATGAGTGAAGGTTGTCAGCACTGGAGACAAAATGACTGTGGAAGCCCCCTAAAATTTGTTAGTGCCTGACTATTGGTATTTTCTGTTGGACTGAAGCTCCAGTGAAAGCATTTGTAACCCATTTCCTCTCTCAGGCAGCCACCTAATGGTACAGCAGGGAAATGGCTTGAATAGCAAGCCAGAGGTTGCCGGTTTGAGTCCCCGCTGGTATGTTTGCCAGACTATGGGAAACACCTATATCAGGCCCCAGTGATATAGGAAGATGCTGAAAGGCATCATCTCACACTGCGCAGGAGGAGGCAATGGTAAACCCCTCCTGTAATCTACCAAAGAAAAACCACAGGGCTCTGTGGTCACCAAGAGTCAACATTGACTTGATGGCATACTTTACCTCCCTCAGCCTCCTCAGAAATAATTTAGCCCTCTCAGATACCTTAAGAAAAGCTTTTTACGTTCAAACAGCGTTTAACACCCCCACACATATACATCACTCAAGCCAGCTGCTGTCGGTGGCAACAGGACGTGGATAACATCAATTCTATTGACATTGCCCAGTTGAAATTCTGCTTCCCAAGAGACACCCGGTTTAATTGAGTGTGGTTATTAATATTGTATCATCAGCATCCAGATGGTCTAGAGAGAGAGAGAGAGGCAGTTTCCCTGTACTTTACTGAAGTCCTTCAGAGGAAAACTGTTTCAATTTACTGCACCCTCCTTGAGTTTGCTATGGGTGAAACGATGTAATTTCAATGCTTTCTTCAGTAGGACAAATGAATATTCATTATCCTTTGCAGAAGAATTTGGCAGTAAAGTTATGGGTGTGTTTCCCAAGCCCAGAAGATGTGTAAGAATGGCCTGCCCAGAAGGACACAATACATTGTCTTCTAATGCCATGCCTGGCACTTCTCATATCCAATGCAAATACATTTTGTCCATTTTTTAAAAAAAAGTAGACAATAAAAGCAACAGCTTTTAATCGCTCCCTACTTGGCAATGGCACCCAGTCCCCTTTCCATTGCACCAACATAATGAATTATTAAGAACATGAATCCTGCTGGATCAAAGAAAATGGCCTGTCTAGTAAAGTATCCAATTCCAATTTCCCATAGTGGGCAGCCAGATGCCTTCAGGAAGCCTACAAGCAGCCCATGAATGCAAGAGCCCGTCCTCACCTCCTGCACCTGGTGTTTGGAGGAATGCATTTAACTCTCATGCCACTGGTAGATCTATCCTCCATGAATCTCTCTACCCTTTTTAGAGCCACCTAATGGCGCAACCCCTGTTCCCTAGCAAACTTCCCTAGCAAACAAAACCCCTGTTCCCTAGCAAACTTCCCTAGCAAACAAAAGGTTGCCGGTTTGAATCCCCGCTGATCTGTTTCCCAGACTATGGGAAACACCTATATCGGGCAGCAGCGATATAGGAAGATGCTGAAAGGCATCATCTCATACTGTGCAGGAGGAGGCAATGGTAAACCCCTCCTGTATTCTACCAAAGACAACCACAGGGCTCTGTGGTCACCAGGAGTCGACACCAACTCAATGGCACAACTTTAAGCTACAAGCCATCACTGCATTCTGTGGCAGTGAATTCCATGTCAGATATGTACTGTATTATAACAAAACTTAGGGGCTATTCTTACGATCACAAAAATTGGGCTAGGAAAATCCTAGCCCGGTTTTTGTGATCATAAGAACCACTGGGCTCACAGCTGAGCCTGGTGGTTCTGGAGCGGCTAACCCGCTCCGGTAGCCCGCCCCTTAGCCTGGGTTTGAGGAGTGAGCGCTCCGCAACCCCGGGCTATCTGCTCATGAGTAGCTATGGCACGGCTCCGCGCCGCGGCTACTCGTGAGTAGACCCCCGGCTGGGAGGCTTAAAAGCAGCCTCCCGGCTTGGGGGTCTCCCCAGTAGGTCTTGCGTGCTTGCGCAAGGCATACTGGGGCTTCCGGGGGCTGTGCGGCCACCGAGCTCCCCAGCCCCCGCCGGCTTCATCTCGAAGCCGGCCATCATGTGGCCGGCCGATCCAGCCGCCCAGGGCTCCCTGCCCACTCGTGAGCGGAGAGAGCGGGCTTAGCCCGCTCTTCCCGCTCACCAGGAAAAACCAGGTCTTACTGAGTGTGAGACCTGGTCCTTAGTATTTGTATAGCACTTGCAAGTGTTGAGAGCTCATATAAGAGTTCATATGAGTTACAACCCTGTGAGGCCGGTAAGTATTGTTAGCCTCATATTGGAGCTGGGGAGCTGAGACTGAGTGGGAGTGGCTTGCCTAATGACATCCAATAAGCTCATGGCACAGGTGAGATCCAAGCTGGGGAAATCTAGATTGGTAGCTCAGTCTTTTACAGGAGCATAGGGAGGCTAGCAGCGGCCCATGTGCGGTCACCACCGCAGGCCCCTGGCCCTGTCCCCTGCATCTGATGTCAGTTGCAGGGGTCCAGCTAGCCATGCCCCCACATCTGATGTCAGACATGGGGGTGTGGTCTCCCTCCCAAACGGGGCTGCACGCCCCATTTAGGAGGGAGATTGATTGGCCCCGCTGCGTTGGCAGCAAGACCAGGAGCGGCTCTCCCTGCCTTTAAGGCTGGTTCTGACCTTTTAAAGTCCTACATACCTCCTTCCTTGTGAATCTGCCCACCTCTGAGAATTTTCAGAGAGGCTTTCTTGCATGTGATACCTCCCTTGGAGATGTGGTTGGTGGTCATGAGAGAGTTGGCAGCCCCCACCCTATGGAACTCACTCCCATCTGAGATCTGGACGGTTCTGTCATTGCAGGGTTTTTGTCATCAGACATTTCTTCTTCCCTAAATTGTCCTATCATTATTCACCTTTGATCTGGCCTGTGTGTCTTTTGTGTTGGATAGGTCTTACATTGTGATTTTATATTGCTTTATTGTAAGCTGCCTTGAATTTGGTGGGAAAGGCAAGGTATATATATTTTTAACAAACAAATGGTCCTCTGTTGTCCCTAGGAATTCTAGTTTGTTATTTCTCCCAATAAACAAACCAGGAGGAATAAAGGATTACACTCTCCAGAGTCAACAATGCCATCTCCACTCCAAGGAAACTTGGAATCTTTTAATGAAATGAAATAGTAATATTATTATTATTAAATATTAAATGAATAAAATGATAAAATGATAATTTATTTCTTGCTAAAAAGACTCAGGTTTGGCTCCATTAGAATGCAATGGAATTTAGTTCAGGCCTAGAAGTAGACAGAAAAAATGGTCCTCTTCTAATGGTCTGATGATTGTAAGCTCGAGCAACCTTAGTAAGGCAGCAGACTCATGGCAATCTTGTCATAAGGGCTCTAAATCCAGAAGAGAACATGTTTCCTCTCATCGTTTCCTGTGGCATTCTGTGGTGGTTGTTTTTTTACCCCTGAGAAAGTATGAAGACCATACCACTTATAAATTATAGCAAGATAAAGAAATATGTTTCCTAGGCACGGGGCTATTATCTTCATGGACTATGGCTGTGCCTTAAAGAGCAATCTAAGTTACAGATGTCAACAAAAGAAGCCTTTTCCCAGCCTGGAGATGCAGTGACCGGAAAAGCCATCTCTATAGATTTCTGCCTCTGGGTTAAAATCACAAAGGCCTTGTGTGATTTGGGTGCCTGGAGGCTCCTGTACTTTAGAAGGTGATAGAAGAAAGGATTTCACCAGTTTCTGTTTTTCTCACTCCTGCAACCTTACGATATGACAAGCTGTGGCTTCTTTTTCTACATAAATATTTCAAGGAAGAGCAAGTCTGTCCTCAGTTGCATCTGGTCAAATAAGTGTTGGTTCTAAATTTAAGATGGTTTCCCCCCGCCAGCAGCAACATCTGTGCTCTTGCCACTCGATGATACAATAAGAAACCAAGAAGGATGATGCTCTCTGCTAACTCCCCAGACCACATGGTGCAGAATGACTTTACCAGGTGAAGGAATATTGCAGGGGTGCACAGTAAGCATCTACAATGACAAAAGGACTATGCTGTAATTGATTAAAGAGGGAATTCCTCTGCTCCAAAAATTACAAATTGTGAATTGTAATCTAATTGAATTAATCAAAGCACGTTCACACATTATGGTAAGGAGTACTACACCCTCTGGTAAGAAAAGCATTTTACTGCACCCTCTGGTATCAATACATTTGCCAACAGTGTGCAGTTGGCTTCCATACACATTCTGTCTCCAGTGGTGTGTATGTCTATTCCCTTTGTGAGGTCAGTTAGTGAAGAGTAATATATCCATAAGTGGTTGTTTCTTCCACCTGGGAGCCTTCAGTTGCATAGCACTCTGGAGAGAGTGTCAGTACAGCTGTGATAACACGATGCAGATGGGCAGGCTAAGGCTCCCAAACAAGACAGGCAAACATCTACTGTACATAGAAACATAGGAAGCTGCCTTATATCAAGTCAGACCATTCACCCAACCAGCTCTGTATTGTCTACACAGACTGGCAGTGGCTTCTCCAAGGTTGCAGGCAGGAGTCTCTCTTAGCCCTATCTTGGAGATGCTGCCAGAGAAGGAACTTGGAACCTTCTGCATGCAAGCATGCAGATGCTCTTCCCAGTGCAGCCCCATCCCTTAAGGGGAATATCTTACAGTGCTCGCACATATTGAGGCTATTCACACGATTGCCTGGGTGGGCAGGGAGGGCACAGGGGCAAGGCTGCTCTTCACTTGCCTTCTCCCCAGACGACCAAGCAGGTCAGCTTCGGCACGCCTCCCATGCACCCACACGGACAGCTCCACTCCTTGCAGCTCTGTGAAGTGTGGAGCAGGGTGGAGGAATCTGGGGCCAGAACTTGTTGTTCTGGCCTCCAGGCATCTCTCAATGCAATGCGCGACACACACATTACATTGGGGATTCCACCATCAGACAGGCACTGTATGTGATTCCATCTCTGTGATTCCTTAAGCTGCACAACGCTGCTTGGGACAGCCCAGGCAGGGTTAGGCTGGTTGTGAGAACAGCCTCATAGTCTCCCATTCAAATGCAAGCCAGGGCAGACCCTGCTTAGCAAAGGAGACAATTTGTGCTTGCTACCACAAGACCAGCTCTCCTCTCCAAATACTTTGCAGAATGGTGATTGAGGTTCCTTCTCAGGCAGTCTACCATTTTGAGCCAGTAAAAGACCTGGGGGAAACTAAATAGCAGATTTTCCCTCCCAAATTGGTGTATGTATGTATTTTATTTATATCCTACTGTATCTCATAGGCTTAAAACAACTTACAAAAAATATGAATATCCCTGACCCAAGGAGCTTGCATAGTTCCTCCACTGAAGATTCTGATATTAAATATTGTATACTCACAATGTTTTCATGTCTGTTCTTCCACACGGCCTACCTGCTAGGTAAGATTTTCTTCATGACCCCTGGAGGCAGTTATATAATATGGGTACTACTGCTTAGAAGAATCACGTAGTGACAATCAGGATTCAGAGAGGACTAGGCCTCAATTAGAGTAACTGCTTGGAGGGCAGGCTTCTCCAAATAAGGGGGGGGGAACCTTGTGGCCCAATCCAGAGTGAGGGACAGGGTTTCCTGGATAGCAGCCTATAGAGAAATAGGGGAGCGGTGTTAGAGTTCAGTTCAGTTATTCTCTGTAGGCCTCAGAGTGAGGTTTGATCAAAAACTACTATAAATAAATGGAGTCTAACAGCCTTGGACTGGGAATCAACTGGAAATTCCTTACCTGGAGGTAAAAAGGAAGGAGAGGGACCAGTTTAGGTAGATGCATCAGGGAGTTTATTGCTGTTTAAGTGCTTGGATCTGACTGCATGATTCTTCCAGCTCCTGGGGAAGGGTTTTACTTGAATGCCATTGATTATTGATGCCTCTATCGTTTTCCTTATCCTATTATTAATAAGTTGTTGTTAAACAGTGTCACTCTTTATTGGGTCCTGCCCTAGTCACACGCTCTTAAAGGCCTAAGACTACTCAAGCCTTTCCTGTAGGGAGGGGTTTTCCTCTTGACTCTCCCAGTATATTATCTTGGAAGGGTGAATCTGCTCATATACAAAAGTGGATAGTGGCAGCCATAGGTAGTCCGGCATAGGAACGGTATTACTACATGTGTGCACCAACAGCAGTCACCATTGTTGGGATCCCAGATGGAAGGTGGAGGGCATAGCGTGCCAGCACACCCACAGCTAGGGCACTCCATATATGGGGCACAGATGTTCAGTCAGGGGCCCTCCAAGCCCGCCCTTGGCTGTGCTCATAACCCTGCCTTGTTTCTTCCTATGAGCACTCAATGAATCTGTCATTGATGTCCACCCCAGTTGTCCTTGGAAATATCTATTGCCCTACAGCTGCCCCTTTTGATGTGCTCCACTGTGCTATTGGGGAATGTCTACAATAGATACTCTTGATGGGGCCTTGAGGGCATGAGGGCTATGTCCCGGCACCTGGCTCTTTTCCGCTATGGGCGGAATGTTTGCCTGGCCACACCCACACATGTCCTGTCCTGCACGAGTATGCATTGCATACACCCAGTTGCATACACCTGGCCCGATTGCCAGTAGTGTGAAAACTGGAATTTGGTAGCCCACAACCTCTAGTTTTGCATGGACAGCTAGCTGTAGCCATGCAGTCCCAGAAATCTTCTGCTGCCTCAACATCTACTGATGTTGCATTGCCAGAGCTATGGAGAGCAGTCAAGGTGGGGATAGCTCGAGAAAGGTCTGCATGAAGCTATGGACAGATGTGGAGACCAAGGTCTTTGTGGAACTGTGTACAAGCGAGGGGGTGCAGACCCCACCAAGTAGGCTCAAGTCCACCAAAGTACATACCACAGAGCAGGAGGTTGCAATGCAGCAGGCTTAGCTGCATTGCACTCTGCATTGCCTTGTGTTAAGAAGGCATTCAACAGTTGATATAGACCCCCCACACACACACACTCAAAGCCTGAAACCACAAGCTTTCAAGCCCACACACAGTTTCTAGAATAATGCCCACACACACTTGTTCAAAATCCCCAACATTGGTTGTTTTTCTCTCAAAGGTTAGCACAGAGGAAGTTCCCTGTCTCTCTTTAAATAAAGCTTGATTCTTTGCTCTTAAAACTGTTGTTCTCCCTTTTCATTCAGCCCCTGCATCCATTGCCAGTGGTCAAAGGGAAAGGGAGTTCCTGTCCATGCTGGAATTGGGGGCAGCACTTATAAAATGGGGGGGGGGGCTGCATGGCAGTGGCACTGTGGAAGTTCTGTTAGGGCACCCCAGAATGGATCAGAGAAGAAGCATGGACCTGACAACAACAATGTTCATGAACATTTGGTGCGGGGGGCGAGAGAAAAGGGAGACAGGCTTGCTCCTTGAACACCTGTCCAGGTCACAGAGACTTTCCTGCAAAGGACGGAATGCAAAGTGCTGATACTTGGGGGAGACATGGGGCTCCCTAACAACCAAGTAGGGTGTGCTGTGAGGGAGCCAAAAACTGGCCAAGCACACACACCTTATAAGCATGAAGTGGGAATGAGCTATGGTGGCCCCAGAAGCAGCTGGCTGAACCATGTCCCAGGCAGGTGGAATGGAAGCCTCCTCCCCACAGAACACCACCTTTTGTTTCATGGGATGTGCGAGTTAGGTGCATGGGCACTCCCATCCGCCTCCCTCCCCCTGGATGTCCCAAGCAGGTAGCATGCACAATTCAATCTCCCACAAAGGTGTGCACCATCACCTGGCCTCCCTACAAGAAAGGGGGGGCTTTGCCATGGCAGGCACAGCACCCAGCATCGCATCCCACACCATGATGCATATGGTCCTCAGCACCGTGGAGAAGGAAGCAAGACACAGAGCCCAGCAAAGAAGCCACTTGCTGTGGGTACTGGGGTGTGTGGGGTCTGCTGGGGCAGCAGCTGCCCATTGAGAGGCTGTGAGGTTCTTCATGGTCTCCAGGAGATTCAAAGTGTTGATTGAATGCTCTAGGGCAGCCCTTGATGTCCCAGAGGTATGTGGCAGCCTTCGCTTCTGCTTCCCACATCCTGCAGGAAGATTGGGTAGCAGACAGGAGGTGGGTGCTGTGTGACAGCACCTAGAGGTCAATGGAGGACATGGGTGAGTGGGATGACTAGAAATTTAGGGGCAGCTTTAGGATGCCTCAGGCAACCTTCAACTTCCTGGCAAGCAAGATGGATCCTGTGGTCCACCGGCAGGACACCATTATGTGCCATGAGGTGTCAGCACACAAGCAGCTCACTATAATGATTTACAAGCTGGCCTCCAACGTGAACTACCTGTCCCTGAGCAACTTGTTTGCAGTTGGCACATTAACTGTCTGCAAGATAGTCAGGGAAGTGGTGGACTTCATGGTGTAAATGTTCCTTGAGGACGTGATCTGTGTGGACAACCTGCAGGAGGTGAGGTTGGGTTTCCAGGGGAAGGGGTTCCCAAGTATCCTCGGCTGTATAGGCAGTACACACATGGAGATTTTAGCCCCCCACCCCCAGAAGCCATGATGAGTACTTTGGGTGGAAGCACTACTACACCATGACTCTCCAAGATGTGGTGGACTCGATGAGCTGGTTCATGGATGACTATTCTGGGGTGTTGGCCTGAAGTCATGACCCGACCATTTTTTGGGGGCCCCCACTCTCCTCAAAGCTCCACAGCAGTACCTGGGTGAGTGTGGTGCACGTGGAGGTCAGTGAGCAATGGGTGAAGCCGGAGATATTCGGGGACCAGGGATACAGCCTGCAGGAGTGGGTGGTCACTCCCTATCATGCACCCAGAGATGCCCTGGAGAGGAACTTCAACTACAGGCACAGCAGCATGAGCAGTGTGGTGGAGCAGGCATTCAGGAGGATGAAAGCCCAGTAGTGTGCCTGCTACACCTCACAGGATGTGGAGGAAGATCTTGTGCCAAAGGTGATCATAGCCTGCTGCATCCTGTACAACATGTGAAACCAGGGGAGACATACTGCTGGAGGAGCCAGGCCAAACACCAGAGGGTGAGGGCAGTGGCATGGGGTTCCCAGCCCCTCAGGGTTGTGGGCAGCAGCAGAGAGGCGCAGGCAAAGAGTGGTTTGGGGGGGTTGGAAGGGGCAGGGGAGGATATAGGATCTTCCTGGCCAGTGGCAGGGAGGGAGACAAGTGGTTTGGGGGTTTGGATGGGGCAGGGATCCCCCACCCCACCTCAGCCAAGGCTCACTGTGAACAGTACATGCTGTGCTTGGGGTTAATGGTGCACAGAGGGTTTGCTTTTATTGCAGTTGGAGGAGTGTCACTCCATGGGTCCCCATGTTCAGAGAGCAGAGGGTGCAGAGGGAGGGAAAACTGATTTATTTGGCAATCATAGTGAAGGGGATGGCAAGAGGTTCTCTCCTGGGTGCCCCACCCCAATGCCACCCACATCCAGAAAATGCATTGAGGTTCAAATAATACAGCATCCTTGCCCAGACAATTGTCCACCCCACACATGCCCCATGAGGATGTGCCCTCTGCTGCCAAGCAATTAGTATGTGATCCCATGTTCTGCTGCAGTTTTATTGAGGTGACAGCTGGGAGTGTTAGGAAGGGGTTAAACTAATGGATGCACCACTGAGAGACCTTAAAGGCACAATGAATGCACCACTGAGAGACCTAAAAGGCCAAGTTGAAGACAGAGAATCTTGGAGAGAATCTATCTATGTGGTCCCTAAGAGTCGACTTGACAGCAGTCAATCAGTCAATCAGTCAATCAGTCAATCAAACTTTCATCGGCCTGAGGAAGCCAGCTGTCAAAGCTGGAGCAAGCCAAGCACAATTGACACGCCCCCTTTGGAATTATGGCCAATGATAGCCGGCCAGATGACATGCTGATGCCCTGCCTTCAGTCTGGCAATGCAAGTGGCATGTGGCTGCCTGGGATACAGCCTTGGTGGCTTAAAGAAAGGAGGAACCACCCTGTCCTGAAACTGGAGGCTGCCGAACTGTGGTTGGACGAACATCTGTAATGTGATCCATGGTTTCAAATTGAAACCACCGGCTCGTCAACCTCCGGTTCCACATTATGGGCGAATGCGGCCATTGATTTATCTTGACATTCACAATCTTGCTGGGAGCACAATTCATTCACCTACTGTTGGTTGAGACCTTGTTTATCCTGGCAACCACAGTTCATACTAGGACTGTCAGGTCCCAAGTTGAAGAGCATGCATGAATAAGTCACAAGGTTTTTGGGGTTGTGATTAATGAATAATCCTAATTCACAGGTAGCAGCTTGCCTCCTAAGGGGAACTGAGCGCACTGAGAACAAATTATATCTGTGTCTTAACTGCACACTCAAGCCTTCCACAATTGGTTCAATGGTTCTGGCTTTTGGTTCTGGATCCTTCAGTCATTCCTGCCTTCCTCGTCCATTGGATTGTTGTCTCTCAAGTATTCCACTACAAAGGGAAACAGAAGGGATGGGCTGGATGTGAGGCACCTCCAACTTTAATTATATTTTGCAGGTGGCAAGAGCAGGGCCCCAGGAATACTCTGAAGCCATACGTGTCTCAGCGGCAGCTGCTTCCTCCAGGTACACATCAGCTGTGGGGATTTGTTTGCTTGCTTTCTTCACCATAAGCATCACAGTCTGAGTTGATGACAGCACTGAAAGGGACAGTGTGTGCTCCGCAGAGCATGTAGCTGTTGCAAATATCACAAGCCAAACAGCAAACAGATGTCATCCAAGGGAGTTCATAAATTTTTGATGGGGAGCCATGAGCCATGCAGTGAAAGGAAGACACCACCGTTGCCCACCAGAGCTGCTCACTGGAGCTAATTGACTTGCTAGAAAATGTAATCGCATTACTGACAGTACAGCAGGGCAGGATTCCTAATACTGCAGTTAGTTTGCTTTGCTGGGGCCTAATCTGTGCCTTAAAGAAAATCAAGATGGGCAGAGGAAATGGGTGGTTAATGTCTCTGCCTTCCCTTATTTGTTGGGAGTGTTTATTTTAAATTATTCATGCTCTGCCTTTTAGCATAGGTACTGGTAGGGAACCGTAGTTGGCCATTTGGTAATGTATAAAAGAAACTCAGTATCTGGAGGTCAAACTACATGTTAACCTAGAATGCCTTATTAAAAGACACGCTTAAATCTAGCAATGTCGCTTTACAAACAAAAAAACAGTCTTGATTCAGATTGGGACCACAGCACTTTGGGAGGGGGATTCCCCCTGCACTACATTACTCGTTAGGCAGTTACTTGCACTGTCCCCATAAATTGGGGGTGGGGTTAAGCAGAGCAAGAAAACTCACACATAATGAGTGTACCTAGAGTCAGCCACAGCTCTACTAAAAAACAGAAAGCCATATGTAGAGAATCTGAAGGGAGTATAGGTGAAAGTAACTTTTTGGATATGTGCACATTTACTTACACACACACACACACACACCCCTGCCAAAGAGCTGGGGTATCACCATTACATATCCAGCTCCACCATATATATTTTTCATCATGGATATGCCCATCAAACAAAAAGTTATGAAGGTGACCTTTATACATGACCATGTATATATTACACATAGAGGCGCTTCACACAACTTGTGTGAAGCGCCAGACAGGGTTTAGCGGGGAGAGCGGGCTTAGCCTGATCTCCCCACAGATGATCAAACGTCTAGCCCTGGGTGGCTGGATTGGCCACCCACACAACTACTGGCTCCGTCACGAAGCCGGTGGGGGCTGCGGGGATCGGGGGCTGCCTGGCCCCCGGAAGTCCCAGGATGCCCCACACAAGCACATGGGGCATTTGTGGAGGGGGACCCCCAACACCGGAAGGCTGCTTGTAGCCTCCCAGTTGGGGGCCTGCTCATGTGTCACTGCATGCCGCAATGGCACACAATTAAAAAAAACAAGGTTAACGGAGTGCTTGCTCCATTAACCTCATTTAAGGGGAGGGGGGATTAGGTGGGCCAGCCACCTTGGAACCACCGTGGTTCTGATGATCACCAGGGAGCAGGCTAGGCTTCCTTAGCCCACTTTCTAGTGATCGTGGGAATAGGCTCATAAACTTTACTTGGGGCACAGAGGGAGGGGAGGGGGAGGCAGGATAGCACTCTCCCCCTCCCCCGATGATCTTCGTTCTTCTGTGGGATGCGCAGATGGTGTGCCCACATGAGCTGCACTGCAACAGGTGGAGTGGCGTTCTGGAGACCAAGTGAACACAGCCCGGCCTCCATAGATCCCTCAATGCACTGCACAAGGAGCATGGTGCATGGGGGGATTCCCCTGCAAGCTGACTCTGTGTCTGCTTTGGCTGGCTGCAGCCTGACTGGGAACATGACTGGGAACCCAGGGAGAAGGCCATATCCCAGGTTACCCGGTGGGGCTGTGCTGGGATTGGTCTTGATGATCCTGGCGCTTCACACGAGCCCAGGTAGGGCTGCTCATGTGAACAGCCTTATAGTCTCCTTGGCAAAGCTATCGACCAAAGCGGATGTGAGGTTTAATTCATCTGTGTTTACTCTGTACTTGGCTTAAAGGAGCTTTCATTAGCATCTTCCTTCTAAGAATGGTATAACTAATAATCCAGCTCTGTTAGTACTGGATCATGTAGCACATAACGGGCTGTTTGCAGAGATCTCAGGAGGCCCTTGTTCTGCTTAAACATGAGGGAGTTTGACTCTCCTATCCACTGAGTGAAAGAAGCGTTTAAGTGTTTGCTTTTAAAAGAGCTATCTTTTGTTCCCGTTTAATAAGCTACATTTCTGCGAACAAATATCACCCCTTTCTCTAGCTTGATTTTCGTTCGACATCATTATCCTTCTGGTGGAGCCGATTAGCAGATTGCCATTGGCCTGCAATTCTGAGTGTAATTAATTCAGCTTTAGGTCCCAGTTCTACAGTGCTAAATAGATACTAGTTCTGGAATTCCACAGGGCCTACTGGGAAGCGCAAAATGAGATCAAAATTACACTGTCAGCAAATGCCCTGACCACACGGGCCCCGCTTCTGTTCTTCCCTTGCTCTGTGTTCAGTGGCACATCCTTTGCTTCTGTTTCCACCATAAGGCAATACTGGGCTGCATTCTGCATTTTGCAAGTGATACTTTTGCAGATTTTTGCTGCTCATTATGTCTGATTTTCACTGCAAATTTCCCTTGCTCAGATTCTGTGCAATGCATTGTGAGCTGCAGGAGTCCTAACCGTGCTGCTGCATGGATGTAAATGCAGTTGACAGAGTTGTCCCCCAGGGCAGTCCACTGCCGCATAAAGTGGTGTAAATGCAGTTGTGCCATAGGTTGCCCATTGGAACGAAAGGGTATCTTCTTGAGCAACTGCATGTGTACAATGTTACACTACAACGGATCTGCCCTGGGGTGCAACTGCATTAATGAAGTTTACACATGCACAGCAGCACAGGTGGGGTTCCTACTGCCCACATTGCTTTGCACAGAATTGAACGACTTGCAGTAGCAAGTATGAATTGTTCCCTTTGTGAAGCCAGGATCTCCTTGGTTTGCATTTGGATGGGTGACTACACATGAGCATTGTCTGCTGCAAGGTACTCTCTGTGGGAGTTGGGGCCGTAACTCAGTGGTAGAGCATCTGCTTTGATGCAGAAGTTCCCAGGTTCAATCCCTGGCATTTCCAGGTCTACATATTTCTCATTTCTAGAGTTTGCTATTTAAATATGTCCAGAAAAGAGAAAATGTGGCTTCCAGAATAGTCTGATGCTCAAAATTTCTCTCTTTAGAAATCAACTGCTGTCTTCCTAACTGAGGCCAGAAACCAACATTAGCTTTAAAACATGAAAGTGGTACAAGAAAGCCATTGTTGATTGTGGCCCACTATGTCCTCTGAACAAATACACCCTGTAAGTTTTTGAAGCACTACAACCACATACAAAACTGGTTTGACCAGAAGTGTGTACCAGATGAGCAATAATAGAATTCTATTAGGGGTGGTGTTTAGAGAGGGCAGAGAGTGAAACTGTCACACGCACACACACATTCACACACCTGTGTTTCAAACTACATGTGAGTATTCCTCAAGAGCACCCATGTCTTGTCATTGAGAAGAACAGCATAGTAATTGCAACAAATGATTGTAAAGTGACTGGCTTTTTACATTAGTTGTTGTGATTTAATATTGGCTGATGATGTGCATGCTAGTGGTGCCATAAGGCTCTGTTGTGGGGCTACAGTGAAGCCAAAAAATAGCTCTGATGTTTTTTTAAACTGGTGATTGCACCACCAGCACTGCCCTGTTTATCCCCATTGTTGCAAATAGGGATAAATGCAGCAATGTTCCTTGCTCAGCGACTGGTTGTTGTTGTTGTTCTAAAGGGTTGGAGTTATCTTCCGGCTTCACAGCAGCCCTGCAATACAGCCTCATGGCTCCTCTGAATGTATCCAAAAGTAGACCTTTGATCCTTGCTGTGAATCGTGTCCTCACAGCTGAAATCTTTGCCCTCCTTCCTGACACCTAAAATGATACATCTGCCTTTCATGCCAAACTTTCTGGAAAAAACCCCCTCTTATCTCTCTTTAACCTAATTCAAACCTGTTTCTCATGCCTATGTTCACAATAAACATGTTT
Source organism: Hemicordylus capensis (assembly GCF_027244095.1). Lineage (NCBI taxonomy): Eukaryota > Metazoa > Chordata > Lepidosauria > Squamata > Cordylidae > Hemicordylus > Hemicordylus capensis. The sequence goes on from NC_069658.1 coordinate 385,355,304, forward strand.
ACCATGTGGGTAAACATGTTTACCCCAGCAACACTTTCTGCATCACCTAGAAGAAAGTAAACAGTGCCTGAAACAGCTGCCAGGAATAAGCACTTCTGCTAGTCTGTGATTCAAAGGCTTGCATCCTTTTCCTCCTTACTAGTGTCTGCAGTTTTATAAATTAATAAAACTCTTAATGAGTTCCCATGTGTTTGCATAATTCTGAAATACCAGATGAAATGAAATGGATATAAGAGAGGAAGGGAAGCACCCAGAATATCCACAGAGATCTCATTATTTAATATTTTTGCTATTTATAGACAATGTTTCTGCAATAAGACACAATAAACACCAGCACTGTATTCACTGTAATATTGGTTCAAGTATTTGTCTTGAGGATGTGCACAAAACAGGCTGGCCCAGTTCCATTCTGCACCCCCTTGAAACCCACCCACCCCGGTTTGGTTCAGTTAAGGGGAAGTTCGCAAATTAAAAGATCATGACTCAGCCATGCAGAGGCCTGTTGGGCATGCACAGCAGCCTCCAAAATGGCTGCCACCTTCAGGGCAGGCCTGGAACTGGCAATTTTTACCATAATGGAGGACAGCAAGGGAAAGGGGGAATTCCAGAGACACACACACCCTTGTGGCCTCAGAGAAGCCGCCTGGAGGGGATGAATTAAAAAAAATAGGAGAAAAAATTTAAATTAAAAGATCGCGAACCCCATGAATGGCCAGGGGAATTTGGTCCGGTACCGAACCAAACCAGGGGGGAGGTTCAGTTCAATATCGGACTGAACAGGTTCAATGCCGAACTTGTTTGACATCAAACCAGTTTGCAGATCCCTAATTTATCTTCAGGTTACTGATACCCAGATTTAGATGTCTTTTCTCGGCACCCTCCAAAGGGCTGTTCCCTTACAGGTTGTCCTGACATCGTTTTAAAAGTTTACCACTGCCCTGCTGTTTTTGCGTAAAAATTCTCAGTGTGCCTTAGATATTAATCACATGAACAGCCGCCCAGCACTATGTGCATGCTTGAAGCTTGCACTAACAGTACACACTACTGTTAGTTGCAAGACACACTAACAGTATTTTACTGGTCATGAGCTATATGCTGCTCGCCCCCCAGCATTTTCTTAGCACAGTGATGCCTTTTGCTGAACAAATTGGGATTAAACTGAATTTCCAGAGGAATTAGCAGAAGTTTGGCTAATTAGGACTGAAATTCACATAGGTTTAAACTCTCTTTTGCTCATGCCATATAATAGACACCATACATTTTTATTTTATTTTATTTAACATATTTCTATACTGCACAAAACTTGTATCCCTGGTAACTGAAGACAAATCATGAAATTAAGATAATGGGTAGAGTTTTGAGAAAGTGGATATACTTGTATTGACAGGAATGTATAAACTCAAAAATGTGATATTTCAAAATGTCCTAAGGCTCAGGTTCAATATATTAAAAGTTTTCAAATTTTTCCTGCTTGAAAGTTTGCAATTGGTGTTCAAATCCAATGTAAAATGTACGCAAATCAGAACTGAGGCTCCTTTACAAGCAAAGTCTGATTATTCTTACTCAAGAATACATGAGAGTTATGCTTTAATAAAAGAATATTCAGATTCATCAATAATTCTGATATTCAATTTACCTTTGATGATCTCATTTCTGTGTATCCCATTCATTTTAATGCTCCTAGGACGGCGCTGCTAAAAATCACAAATGCCAGTTCAGAATATACATTTAATGTGCTTATAATATATACCTGTATGCTGAACTGGAAGCCAGTTCCTCCCACACCTGGTTCTTTTTATGCATGGGCTGTAATCTGAGCTGGAGGAAAGCTCCCCCCACTCACTTGCTGCAGTGGGAGGGAGTTCTCTCCCCCTAGCACCTGTTATGCTGCTACAGCAACATCCCAGGTGCCAAAGACCTGGGAAATGTTGATTTCCCAGGGCACTTGACCTCCATGTCAGCAGCATCTCAGATGGGAGGGAATCAGAGAGTTTCATCCCAGCATCCACCACAGGAGCAGTCACTACTGAGCCCACCAAGGAGGTTAAGGAGTTCACAAGTGGTGGGATGAGAACTATACCGGTCCATGCCCCCAATGATGTCATTGTAGTATCACTAGGTTTGGAACTGGGCTTGAAAATAAACTGAACTATGTTCCAAAACTTTGGAAAATAGCTTGGTTTGCTGCACCCAATTCCAAATGGAGGTAAGGCGTTTGCTCATGAAAAGATGGCATACTCATCTCAAACTCAAAGGAACTCATGCAGCAACCAAGTAAATACAGGCACTGGACCAAGCTGATTCTTCGAGGCCTGTCCCATTCCTTTTCACATGAGTAAAATGCTATAGAAATACTAGGAACTATAGTTATCTACGAGCAACAGTTTGCTGTGTCTGGCTGTGAGGATATGGCAAAAGCATAACATAAACACTATAAATCCTTATTGGTTTGAGTTTATAACCAACCCCCTTCCTAAATTCAAGACAGGCTATTACATTTGATCTATCTCATTCAGCCTCACAACAATGGTAATAAAGACTGTTGCACGCAAAACAGCTGCTCTGTGGAAATCATTGAAATTTGCTTCCCATGCTGGCTTTCCTTTCTCCAAGCTAGTAGCTGTTCATGTACAGGAGCTCAGCATGGAGGAAAAAAGCTGGGGGTGGGGAGCAGGATTTTCATACTGATAGTCTGGGCTCCCAAATCTGTCTGCTTTCTAATGTTTGTTGGCAAATTGTTTAGAAGATGCTGGCATTCTAATGGTTAAGAAAATGTGGCATAGATGTACAGAGATTACAGCCTCAAAATATTATTTTTCCCCCAGACAAAATATCTCAAGAGTTTACCAGCTCTTGCCAATAGCAACCCTTTGATCAACCACTGTACTAGTCAAATAACACTCAGCAGGACCAGACATGGAGGGCAGGAGATATGGGGGAGGAGAAGAGAGCCCAACATCTTCTAAAAATGCCAAGAGAAAGTCTTCATGGGCAGTTTCCAGATCACACACTACAACAGTTTCGCAACATGTCCACTAAGTGGGCTTCTGTACTGCCTGCGTCCTGACATCACTGTCAGTGAGGTGCCATCCATATTTCTGATGCCCTATTTCGGGGTTTTATTGCTGTGCCGCAGCAGTACAACACTGCATCTGCGTTGCAGGAAAGTAGCAGTATTTTTCCATTGTAGGAGGGTTGCAATGATGTTTCTGCGGAATAAGTGGCATGGTGTGGTCGGTTCATTCAGTGGGAGGGGGGCGATCCGTCCATATTGCCCCTTCCCGCTTTGATTTTATTTTTAGCTTTTTATTTTATCCTTTCTATCTTATTTTTCTTATTTTTCATTGTGCAAAGGGGAAGCAGCAGGTGGGTGGGCAGGTGGCCACCCCTCCTCGCTGCCCTCTGGAGTGCTCCCCCCTCCCTCCCCTGCAAGCAAAGGCAGTGATGGTGGTGGAGGCTCATTGCAAGGGGGCTCCAAGAGTCTCTCCCTAGGCTTGCTTTGCTCACCACTTTTCAGGGGCAAAACAAGAGGGACAACTGCCTCAACCCCCCTCTCCACTATTGTTTTTTGTTTGTTTGTTTTTGCTGGGGTGCTTGCGCAAGGGTGCAATGCTGCAATTAAATGTTTAGTTTGGGATGGTACTTTCCTAACTGCTTTGAGCAAGGCAAACCAGCAATTATTATTTTTTAAGATCATCACGTCATCCCCCCACCCCCTCCACGACCCAAAATGGAGCAGGAGGAGGGGACAGAGAATGTGTTTCAGGTAGAATATGGACACCCTCTGTCTGGAAAACCTATTGCAGTGGAGGACAATATGCAGGGCCCCTCCCTGTCCCGATCCATTGGAAAATGTTGTACTTATGGTTTCAAGCTGTTACCTCAGACCATTGCCCTTTGCAACACTTTCACCGGTGCAAAGCTTGTAATCTGGAAAACTCCCATAGGCTTGTGCTCTCAAAGTCTGAATCACTTGCTGCTATTTCAAGCAGAAGCAGCAATGAAATCCCTCAAAGAAATGGTTGGTTGCCCTTCCGGAGATATCAGAGTGGAAGGCACCATGGCAGACTGGCTGGGGAGCAAAAATTGGGGTTTTATTTTATTTTATTTAGGTCATCTCTGGCCATTGGGTTTATTGACTATTTGATTAATGAAAAGGGACGAGAACAAAGTGTGTAAAAGGAAGAAAAGATCAACCCTTGCAAAAATCCTGCAACAGTTCATAATATGAAATTGGATCACTGTTTCATAGTCATAACTTACATACATCAAAAGAAATGTGATAATTCTTTGAGAGCCTAGCAAACATTATTACAGTTAAGATTGCTTCTACATTCCCCATTCCAGAGAACTATAAAGGTAGTACATTTCATTTCAAGCCAGCTTCTATCAATTGTTATTCTTTTCTGACTCAAAGAAAGTCCATTAATGTTATTGTCTCTGCTCTATGCCATATGTGTCCTAATGATTCTTTGATGAATGGAACAGCAAGTTATCCCAGTTTTGAGTAATCTAATCTCCCTCCCTCCCTCAGAGAAAGAGAGAGAGAGAGCACATTACTAACATGCACACTCATGATCCTTAACAAGGCCTTTAATATCATGCAGGATATCCACTGGATACATTGGGATCGATAACATGAAGCATGATCCAACATCTTAAACACCAGCCTGAGCTTATATCATTCAGAGAGATCAAAGCATATGCTTATCTTGCACTGAAATAAATGAAATGTTAACATTTTTAAGGCTTTAATCCTATGCACACTCACCCATTGAATTCAGTGGGTAAGATGATGCACAGCCCTCCATTGAGGGCTGCAGGTCCACCAGAAGCCTTTAGTGTCACTGTGCTGAAAGTTTCTTTCCATAGTAGACTGGCTCAGAGGGAGAGGGGAAAGTGATTTTTTAAATTATTATTCTCTGTCCCCTCCTTCCAAAAGCCCTTTCAACTCATAGAAATCTGTTCCTGAGAACTGCAAGACCCTAAGGAACAGATTTGTACAAGTGTTCAGGGCTTTTAAAGAGGGGGGAGATATGCAAAAAATTGCTCCTCCCTCCCACACTGTGCCTGCTAGTCCACTGCAGAAAGAAGCCTTCAACAGAGGGATACTGAAAAGTTCTGGTGGACCTCCAGCCCTCCTTCTGGTGATGGAGGGCTGCACATCATGTCTCCCAAAGAAAACATGCATAGGACTGGACTTCATCCTTGGCTAAATGGTGCCTATGGACCAAAAAATTATTACTTGGAAAACCTTAGTCAAATTCTTAATACACAATATAGAGTGATGCAGCATAATGTCTCAGAGACTGAGCTACAAACAGCAAGTCCCTGGTTTATGTCCCACCTCTGCCATGAACTCACCAGCTGAGTTTAGGCATGCTTCTGTTCTCTCTGCCAGGGGCATAACTATAACTGAGCAGATGGGTTCGAAGAACCCGGGCTCCTCAGCTCCTGAGGGCCCCCAGCTCCACGCCTCCCTATTTTCTTCATTATCTCCCTCCGAGAGGCCACCAGGGAGAGGGGTGAACACAGGCCACCTCTCCCCTAGCTATGCCCCTGCTCTCTGCCTCAGTTATTATCCCCATATCTGCAATATGGGGATAAGAAGACTTAAATAGGGATTACAGACAATGTGTGTGCTGTACAGTGCTTTGAACACTAAAAATGTGATTATTATTGCCATCAGATGATCTGGTAAAAATATGTTTATGAATTCCTACATCTAACAAGTGTCCTTCCCAGTCACATAGATTTTGTTTAATCTATTCTATTATGTTATTGAATGTATTCTTTAATTTCATTTAGCATTGTAGAAGCAATCTTCTTCCTTTCTATGCAACAGCAAATCTACCATTTTTTAATTCTTAATCCAAAGGCACTGACTATTGGAATGACCTTCTAGGATTCATTAGACAGGAGCCAGCCTGTTAGCCTTGAAATGTGCCATTGGATTGAATTCTGAAAGCAAGAAAGCTCGGATGCCTCTATTAAAGGCTTTTCTTATTGAGGCTGGAAAGGCTTGACCTGGTGGGAATCAGTGGGCGGTTCCAAGAAGGGCATCCAGCACCTTAAGCAAAAGCGGCCTCTTCAGAAAAAGCTGATCTCCCATGCACAATAAGAAAGTGATTTGTGAAAGAGTGTGTGTGTGTGTGTGTGTGTGTGTGTGTGTGTGTGTGTGTGTGTGTGTGAAAAAGTTGCACATCTGGTCAAGGGAAGAGAGCCCAACACTAAAGAGAGGACTCTCAGAACTGGTTCCAGCCCCCATTCTCAACTAGTGAGCTGTGGATCATTGAAACACTGGCTGCTGATTCTCATGCAAATGGATGGACAACGTGAGCAGATGTGAAACATTTGGTTCTCTTCTTGTTGGCTTGTAAAGAAATAATGCAACTGGGGGGGAAAGGTGGTGTGCACAAGGGGAGGGGGAGAGGAGGGATATAGATACGTACAACAATGACTTTCTTCCTTGGTGGCCCACAACAATGAAGTTTATGTCAGCCTATGCCAAATTCTTAGCACTAAGTAAGCGGGACCAGTAGCAGCAGGATCGAGGTATAGCACGCGCACAAATATTATAAATACAGGGAAGTGTGGGAGCTGTGTCATGTCCAGAGGGGAATCATCAATCATTCCCTCCCCGTCCTGAGTTTATAAAGCAGTTCCTAACAGTACTTAAATGGTTTACTCAAGCAGCAGAGAAAAAGCTTACAGCATGCTTCAAGTATGCTGCCTTTGCTATGGTGGTGATGTGCTGGTGCTCATATGGAAATTACCTCCTCCTTCCAATGCCTACACTCCCTAAAAAACTCCCAGGGTCCATGCACAAATTAAAATTACATGTTACCTTCGGGTTGTGTTCCATGTGACAATGGCTGCATCTCCCTTAAGCTCACTTTGAACTCCCTCTAAGCAGTGACTGGAGTGGCTTTGCTAGAGGGAGGCAGAAAATCTCTTTGGGGGCAACTGTGTTCTACTTCTAGGATAATGTGGAGGCAGCTGACACATACCCTGGAGTAAAATTAATCTACTGCATGAATGAATGATAATATATACATATTAAAATAGTAAGCTCCATAAATAAAATTAGGGCTACACTTGTAATGTGTGTTGGTAAAGGCTGTACAGCCGAGCTCCTAATGTTTAGATTTAACTTTATAATTCAGAATCCCTCCAGAGTCTGCAGTTAAACACAGTGCCCTCTTTTTTTCTTGCAATATGTGAATCCCAACACTAGTCCCAACATGATTATTATTTGGGGGCTGATGTTCAGAAATGGCATGTTACCCTTTTTCTTCTTCACTGCACAGGAGAGATTTGGCCAGAACCCAGATTAGGCAGTTGTGCTGCAAAAATCTGAGCATAGAAGAACCTTTTGCCTAAGGGGCCAGCTCTATATTCTTCATTCAGAGGGACTGCAGCTCCGTAGAGCACTTTGTGTTTGGTACATGTGTGTAGAAGAAGATCCTGGGTTCAACCATCAGCATCTTCAATTAAAGACAATTTTTAAAAAAAAAAACAACACAATGAGGTTATTCTCATGACCAACCCTAGCCAGGCAGGGCAACACTAGCCCAGGTAGGGCTGGTTGTGAGAACCGTCGGGATGATCGGCTTGATCCCAGCACTCTTCCACTGGGTAGCCCAGGTTTTGTACCTGAGCTAAAGTGAGGTAGGAGGACTGTTGTGCGGTGTTTAGGGATTACCCTAGTGACCTCAAATGGTTTCAGTTTGATTTCCCTGGGGCAAGGGAGGAATGGACATAGGAGGCTTGATTTTGAGTAAGCCATTATTTATGTAACTTTTATTCAGCAACGATAATATGACAATAATGAGCAAAGTAAAGAATACAAGAGCAGGCAAGAAGACTGCAAGCCACATTATATTAACACATATTTGACAACATGAGGGCGCATCCACTCTCACACACCTACCTTCACTCTAGTACGTATCTACCTCTCTAACTAGGTGATCAGCTTAGCAGAGAGGTGGTGCTTAGGCTTGGCAGGATGAGGAGATGCTGTATGCAGATCCTGCTGGTTTGACAGTAGGTCTCCTGCTGGAGGTTCTGGTGCATAGTGCATAGGGTCCAGATGGGGTGGTCTCTCCTGGTTCCAGCCTTTTCCAGTGGACATATGGTCCTGCCCTGGGCGGGCTTCCATGCCCAAGGAAGGTCCCTCAGAGTCCAGCCATTGGCTGCTGGTCTCACAGGCCTGCCTTCTAGAGGTCCATCTGTCATTGAGAGTTGGTCTAGAATGGTCCACCTCTGACACTGAACTCTGCACACGACCCTTGGTAGCTTGCACACTTCTTGTCTCCGCACCCAGCCTCACCTTGGAGGTCTTCCAATAACCTTTATTCTATCTAACTGTTCCACACTCTCTCATCATACAGATGTTTCCTTTTGTGGTCAAATGTACTCTGATTGAATTGTTGCAGAGACTTGTGTGACCAACTGCAACTGGCAGAAACTGTTATGTGAATCTTAGTATTAGGCATACCACACAAAACAAGAGCCATTTTATGATTTTTCACAAGAGCTTGATAATAGCTCCTCCATCTTGTCCCAAATCAAAGTTAATCCTTACAAAACACATTTTTACCCAAAGTATGTGCATCAGGATGCACATGTGCCCTCCTACCCTACCTCCCAGTCATGTGGGCACACGGGCTGCTGGCAGCTCAGTTCAGGCTGCCGGCTGCCATTACTGCTATTGAGGCCAGGGGAAAGAGCAACCCGGCCTCAGGAATTTCTACAATGCACCACATTGGTCAGACGGTGCATTGTGGGATTCCTGGTGGCCAGGCTTGCTCCCCCAGTCCCTGGAGTGCTGCACCACTTGCCACAGCATGGATCATGTGGCAGAGCTGGCCAGGAACCAGCAGCCGCATGGAGGAAGGTAGGTATAATCCTGCTTCCCCCCTCCCTCTCCACCTCCAGCCTCAGCCCAAGCAGCCATGTGGACGGCCCTATTGTGTAGTAGGATTGGAAAAGATCTCTACCTGGGGCCTTGGAAATCTGTTGCCAATCAGAGTAGACAGTGCTTATTTACATTATGTGTAATGTAAGTGCTTATTTACACTTTCTTTACATTATGTATGGGTTGCTTTACAATTTGCAGTGTAATCCTGCTTTGTGAGATTTCTTTAACTTTCCATCTAAATGAAACACAATAATAAAAAAAATTAAACTTTGCACTTTAAAGTTTTCTTTCTTAATATGAACAACAGAATTTGCAAAATTAAAAAAAAAGGTAAAGAGACTTGCTCAGACTCATGTGTCCAAGCTCAGGTTTTTCCCTTTTGGTGTGTTGTTGGCTTGTTTAGAGTTCTTTTTTTTTTTTTTGCTGTGACATTAAGATACAGAGGCGCTTCACACAAGTGGTGTGAAGTGCCTCACAGTGGTTTGCGGGGAGAGTGGGCTTAGCCTCCTCTCCCCGCAGACGATCAAACGTGTAACCCTGGGTGGCTGGATTGGCCGCCCACATGACTACCGGCTCCATCACAGAGCTGATGGGGGCTGCAGGGATCGGGGGCCACTCGGCCCCTAGGAGTCCCAGGATGCCCCATGTGAGTGCATGGGGCATTCTGGGGGGACCCCCGATACCGGGAGACTGCTTGTAGGTGCAAGTGGGCTAACATGTGAACTGCCTAACTGATTTGAACCAAATCTGCCACAGTTTTAGAGACACATAGGGATGCCCAAAGGGTGTGGTAAGTGATGATGTCATCCACTGCAATACAAGATGGTGGCTGCATGAACATCTGAGGTGCAAGCAAGCTAATTTGTGGACTGTCTAACCAATTTAAACCAAATTAGGGACAGCTGCAGTGAGTGACACATAGGGACACCTCAGTGGCATAGTTTGTGAGGATATTACCCAATCCAAGATGGCAGATGCACAAACTTTTGAGGTGCAAGTGAGCTAACTTGTGAACCACCTAACTGGTTTGAACCAAATTTGCTACAGCTGTAGACACACATCGGGATGCCCAAATGGTGTGGTGTGCAATAATGTCATCCACTCTAATTCAAGATGGTGGCCACATGAACTTCTGAGGTGCAAACAGGCTAATTTGTGGACAGCCTAAATTATTTGAATCAAATTGGGTACAGCTGCAGTGAGTGACACACATGGACACCTCAGTTGCATAGTCTGTGATGATGTCATCCACCCTGATCCAAGATGACAGATGCATAAACCTTTGCACCAAGTTTAGTCCAGATGTAGAGACAGTGAAAAGAAAGAAGGCTGATTAGTTCTTACTAGAACAACTTGTTATTATACATGGTAGTCCCTATTCAGCTTGCAGCCCTGTGCTGGACAAGCCTATATCACCTGATGTTTTAACCCTTAAAGAGCAGAGGTAACACTTAGCTGGAGGGACCAATGTTCTGACTTAGTATAAGGTAGCTGATGCTAACGGTTGAACCCAGGATCTTCTACACACAAATTGGAGGGCATTGGTAGGACTTGACGGGGGTACTGGTTGGGATCCTTCTAGTTAATTGGATGTGGGAGGCCCTAGTGGCACAGGGACTCCAGTGTCTGAGGTCATGACACCAGTCAGGAATGTGGACTAGTGGGAAAGTTGCACCCAAAATCACTTAGAAGGCACTCCCCACAAAAAGAAAGAAAGAAAAAAGAAGAGAAGGGGGGGAGCAACTCCCATGTATAGTTGTCTTGAAGAAATGCAAGCTAGGAGAAACTGAGTTGAAAAACATAAAAATAAGCCTCAGGGGGCGGGATTCATGGAGGAAAGAGAGGAAAAATTATGAAAAAGCATATTCTGTGCAACAAATGGTTGGGAACAGCTGAGCCAATCATACAGAGCCAAGTTGTTCAGATAAGCGCTTGTTCATGCACACAGACACATAATGATGACTGTGATTTCATTTTGTGAAACCTTCAAGGCCAGATTCTCAAACCATTCCAGAGTGCAATTGCTTGCACAAAGCGGCCAATTGAACACAAAGTCATGGATGCTGCATATGCAAATCAGGCATGAAATTGCATTGACGTTTTTTCACCTAAACTGCTGAACCGCTGGCCCTAGACACTTCTCCGGAAGACACTCAGCCCCTGGAGAAGACTATTTGTTGTGGTTTCATTTTTGTTTATTTAAATGGCTGCCTTTCTCCAATTTCCAGAAGAATCTCACAGTGCTGGGTAAAGCACTTGCAGATTTACAGACAGGGGGGAAAAGGACCATAGATTTTACTATCATGTTATTGATTTGGTACTGCATATGACAGATGCCTTTTGCCAGTGGAAAATCTGTAAATATAAACATTGGGCTTCAAATGACCACTGCTGCTCCAAAATGTATAGAGCAAATAAAAAGAAGCAATAGCATCAGAAAAGACATGAAATCCTCTGTGTGGATGGCTTGCTGAATCCACAGGAGTGGGAGAGCGGAATGTGTATTGGATTCTTCAAAGGCCCAGCTCCACAGAGGCTCTTGCCTGCCACTGGCTGGATGAGGGGAAAAATAAAAGGAGGGGGGAAAGTGTGTAACACGGCATACCCACCACAGCCATTATTTAACAAACAGGTTTCAGTGGCTCATAGGCAGGGCAGGTCTACGACTATGAACTGTTGATAAGCCCAGTATAGATCAATTCAATTTCAAAGTTATACATTTCAAATACAACCTTTTGAATAATGTCCATCCAGTTCCCAGTGGCATGAAGATGACTAAAGTCTGGAATGTATGTGACCCACTTCATACTAGCAGTGCAGCGACTTCCATGCAGAAATCAGTTCAAGCGGATGAATCCTGAAACACATGGAGCAAAGAAGAGAAGACTTTCAGCATGTACAGAGTACCCTTTCCTGACTACAGAGTAATCATAGCCAGTCACCAGATATCTATCTGGAATTAGGAGGCAGGCATAACAGGTAGGGCTGTACAAAAGCTTCAATGGCTTATTCAGATTTGGCTCACTTTGGCCTGCTTCAGCCTGAAGTGAAGCACCATCTCAGGGGGCTGGTAGGATCAAAGAAAAGCAAATGGGATGAAACCCTTTAGCCTTGGAAGCTTCACTTCCCCCCCCCCTCATCCCTCAAACTACTTACCAGAACTGGCAGAAGCAAGAAGAAAAGGCTCTAGACCGCCTCCTTGCTCCCTACCACAAGTCAGCAAGTTTTGTGGTTTGACTTTTGAAAGGATACCTCCCCCACCCGCCAATACCCTTTCCCTCATGGAGTCCCAAGAAATGGTGTGGGTGCTTCTGGGATTTGTAGTTTTTTCCCCTGAGGAGGAGACATAATAGCATTCCTCAAATGCCTTAAGAGCACTCACCTAGAAGAGAGCAAAGACTTGTTATCTGCTGCCTCAGAGGGCAGGAGTAGATCTAATGTGTTTGAGTTATAGGAGGGTAGATTTTGGCTGAAAATTAAGAGAAATGGCTTGTTAAGTGCAGTTCAACAATGGAACCATTAACCTGGTGGTGGGGAGCTTCCTTCCAGTGATGGATCATCCTGCCAGCTGATAAATGGTTCCTTTGTTGGGCAGCCATCAGTTGAGGATGTTCTAGCTTTGGGTTTCCTGCATCGAACAGGTGATTGGACCAGATGGTCTACAAGGCTGACTCCAATTCTGTGATTTTGTTTCTCGTGTAAGAATACCTCTCTTATGAGTAAACTCTGTATCTCACTCCTGGTGTCTAAATAGATGCTTTTAATGGTTCCACAGAAGATCATGTGCATTGGGATCATGTTAAGTGCTTCATGGTTTGGGGGGGATCTTCTCAAATATTTGTGCATTCAACTGAATTATAGTGCAAGTCTTGCCACAGACAATGATGAATAATACCCCCTACATGCTAGAGGCATTGCCATTGATCATATGATCACCCCCCCTCATGGGCACAATTAAACAAAAGACAACCAGCACTGTGGTGTCAAACTAAGACTGGGAAGACTCTGGTTCAAAATTCTACACAATTCTGAAGCTCACCAAGTGATCTTGGACCAGTCATTCTCTTTCATGGTCTAAACTATTTCACAGGCAGGGACGTAGCTAGGGGAAAGGGGGTCTGTGTTCATCCCTGTCTCTGGCGGCCTCCCAGAGTGAGGGAGATAATGAAGAAAATACGGAGGGGTGGAACTGGAGGTCCCTCAGGAGCTGGGAGCCTGGGTTCTTTGAACCCTTTCACTCAATTATAGCTACACCCCTGTTCACAGGGCTGCTGTGAAGACAAAATGGGGAAGGAAAATGTATGCTACCCTGAGCTCCTTGGAAGAAGGATGAGATAGAAGCATAATTCCGCCCATTGAGGTAATGAAGAGAGGTTCATCTGCAGTTGCCACCGGCTCATCTGGTGGCTACTCAGGGATGGGCCTTCTTTGTTGCTGCCCCAACGCTTTGGAACGTGCTCCCTGATGAAATAAGAGCCTCCCCATCTCTTACAACTTTTAAAAAACCCGTAAAGATAGATTTATTCACCCAGGCTTTTAATTAGATACTGTTTTAATAGTTCGATGGTTTTAAATAGTTTTAACATTGTTTTCCATTTTAAATTGTTGTAATGTTTTAACCTTTTTACTTGTTCTTATTGTTTTGTTGTAAATTGCCCAGAGACTTGCATTTTGAGCAACATATAAGTATGTTAAATAAAATAATAATTCATCATTTAAGACAATATCACAGGATATTGGCCTGAAGTGAATGAGGGTTGTCCAAGAGGAGCCATTAATAGTGATGGGCAATGCATAGCAGACATTTCTGGTGAGTTGTGCTGTATAACAAGATGAGTTTGCATTAGAATTTCCAACATAACAAAAATGTGCTATATTTTGTTCTTTTCTTTATTATGATTGATACCCATATTCTTGGAATTCGAATGCCCTCATAATTATAATTAGGATTGGGTGTTTCACTGACAAGGATTGGGTGTTTCACTGACAAGGGGAGAGGCAAGTCAGTATGCAAAGGGTGGTCTTTGGATGACATTGGAAACATACAGGATATTGGCCTATAAATCTCCCTAGTTTATGTGTCAGTGGGACTGATTTTCTTGTTGGGTGCATTAGTTTATTAGCCCCATAAATTCTGGGTGCTGACTCATTATGAGAAATTGAACGAGGAGATATAAAAGTAATTGGCCAAAGTGCCCAAACGAGGGTGCTTAACACTGGATGAAATGCTAGATAAATATATGCCAAAGCATGGCCCAAGAAGTCAGAGTTGTCTCAGGACAGACCTTTAGAAAGTGGATACACACAAGTAGTTCAAGTAGCTCACATAAAATGTTATAAGATTGCACATTCCCAGCTATTGGCAAATACTACTGCTTTTGAAATGTCTCTTTGCGTAATAGTTAATTTTAAATAAGAAGGGCCATGATGTTTAGTTGATTAATCAGTTAAATTAATCAATTTAAAACACTGTGCCCAGTTAAAAAGCTACCTGGGATTCACTGGGTTTGGAAAAAAAATAACTATTCCTTATACAAGTACTTACAAAATCCAAGAGGTACCATCTTAGAGTAATTCCTTTCTCTCCCATGCAGGAGGGAATGCCACTTTTACCACTGCTCAGTCTCAAGCAGTGGCCTGGACCAACTCTGAGCAGAGTGGGCAAAGAGGTAGTGGCAACCTGTGGTCATGTGTCTCCATTTGCAGAAGAGCTGGATACTGACTCATGAACCCCTATGTGAATACCAAACCAGGACTCAGTATGCTTGCCACTTCAGCTCCTTGAGTCTGAACTTTCCAACGCTGAGCCCAGTCCTGCTCACTGGTATTAATCCCATAAGACATTGATTGCCATGGTATCTACTCAAAGCCCATCTCACAAAGGTGTCAACAGATCATTGTTCATCAAATAATGAAGAACAAGACTCCAGGTTAGGACAGTACCCTTTTTTGCTTCCTGGTCCTCAGAAAAGAGATGCATCCTATGACAGGAGAACATAAAAACTCAGTCTGGCTCTGTGACTTAATGGAGTAAATTGTCTACTACCAAGGAGCTGTCCTTAGTTCTGTAAATTCTGCATGTGCCTCCTGATCTTTACTTCAATATCTAACCTCTTCCAGAACTCTCCATCAGGTGACTATGGCCAGCATTTGCCCTCTGCCTCCCAGTAACCTGTTGGTGAGCTCACCCCAACCCTACCCTGACTCTTGTGCAAGTTCCAACAAGCTAAGAGAGGAAATCTATTTTAAAATTATGCTGCTACAGTATCTGAGCAGCACAACCTAAAAATAATATACCTTTTCCTTCTGAATCATCTTTTTATTCCTATGCAAATGTATACAGATTTAATAGTAAAAATTAAAACATAACAAAAATTACTTTCATTTGGGGTCTAATTCTGGGAAGCTACAGAATTCTAAGTACTGTAACTCCAGATCTGTTCTGTCCCAGAAGGGTGTGTAGTATAAATCCAGAGTGTCATGAACCCCAAGCCTGACCCTGTATTATCTGGTTTGATACCAAGGACTTGCAGGGTGAGGTGGGGTTCAAATCACGCTATCCTTGTCTTCTGACTCAGAAGGTGAAGCAAAGACACCACCAACTCCAGGAACAGCAGCTGTTCAACAGCTACCCAGCAAGCGCTCCACAAAATAAAATAATAATAATAATAATAATAATAATAATAATAATAATAATAATAATAATAAAATTTGATTTCTATACCGCCCTTCCAAAAATGGCTCAGAGCGGTTTACACAGAAAACAACAAACAAATAAGATGGAACCCTGTCCCCAAAGGGCTCACATTCTAAAAAGAAACATCAGATAGACATCAGCAACAGTCACTGGAAGTACTGTGCTGGGGGTGGATAGGGCCAGTTACTCTCCCCCTGCTAAATAAAGAGAATCACCACGGTAAAAGGTGCCTCTTTGCCCAGTTAGCAGGGGTTCTGGGCTCTCTGATCATGTGTAGCTGCAGCTGCTTGTGAGTAGACTCCTCCCCTTAGCCCAGGTTTGCGGAGCAAGCACTCCACAAAACCGGGCTCTCTGATCATGAGTAGCCGTGGTGGGGCTCCGCGCCACAGCTACTCATGAGTAGACCCCCAGAGGGGAGACAAAAAACTGCCTCCCGGCTCCAGGAGTCTCCCCAGTATGCCCTGTGTACTCATGCAGGGCATACTGGGGCTTCCGGGGGCCGCATGGCCCCTGAGCTCCCCAGCCCCCGCCGGCTCTGTCACAGAGCCGGAAATTGTGTGAGCGTCCGATCCGGCTGCCCAGGGCTCCGTCCATGCTCGTATGCAGGGAGAGCAGGCTTAGCCTGCTCTCCCTGCACACTGGAAGAAGCCGGGTCTCACTGATCGTGAGACCCGGTCTGTTGTCTTGTCTTGGCCGCTGTGAAAGAAGCATCTTCTCTTCTCAACTGCCCCCTCTATTCATGGCAAACAATAAAGGATGTCTGTTGTACATCTGATACTGTCTCCCTGGGAAAGAAGGAGGGCAGCACTTCCCAACTGACTGGTTGGCATCAGCCAAGGGACCATTTGGGAAACATCTGCCACCAAGGCAGCAGCACCTGAACATGAATTAGTAAAAGAAAGCCAGAAAAGACTGAATGGGCTGCAACACCTTTTGTGGGCCTTGCTATTGTTTTTCCTTCCTGGTAAACCAAACCTTGGATCACATAAAATATGCAAAAATCCCATCCTGACATGCTGAGCCAGGGTGATATAGCTTCATACCATAGGGGTCCATAGTCTTGGATTAAAAAAAATAAATCATTGAGTATATCAAAACCACACAATGTAGAATGCAGCACAGAAATTGATGCACATTTCTGTATTATAAGATGAATGTTTTAAAAAGGTGGCAAAAGGCAAAGGTTTGAAAAGGTTCACCTCTCATAGAAGAGGATTAAATCAGTAGTTTTTCTCCTTTTCATACAAGTGCTGAAGTGGGAGGAGAGAAAGGAGGCAGAAGGAGGCCAGGAATTCTGAGCTAGAGGGGTCTGCCAAGCTGCAGCTGGGAGCAATGGAGCCAAACCTCTGTCTAGGGTCCTATGAATCCAAAGTCCAGATACAGCTGCAGCCTATTAGCAGCATCTTTCTTCTGTGATCCTCCCAGAATGGCCCCCAGGCGGCCCCAGAGGGTATCATCCCCTTTCCCATTAGTAAGTCCAACTACTCCACCCACATGCTTTTACCATTTCAATGATAAGGTCAACATGTCCAAAACTGTTTCCCCTTATCTGTATCAAGCATGTACAAGACATCCCTTGCTCAACAATGTCACACTGTCACTGCTTTACTTCTCTGGGCATTATACTAGCATCTTCTGTGCCCCTAGTCCTGTATGTGATCTTCCTCCGATGCCATCTCAGTAGAACAGAGGAATATAAGAACAGCCCTGCTGTATTAGGCCCAAGGCCGATCTCATCCAGCATATTGTTTCCCAGCATGACCCACCAGAATGGCTCTGAAAAGGGGCATCTCCCAACCTCCCCTCAGCTTCCCTATGTACTATACCTCTGACTGAGCAAAGAGGCACTTTTTAAAGGGTGATTCTCTTATATTTAATAGCGGGAGGGATAACTGGCCCTGTTCAACCCTAGCACAGCCTCGCTTCAGTGGTTGTTGCTGGTGTCTACTTTGTATTTCTTTTTAGATTGTGAGCCCCTTTGGGGAC
Source organism: Hemicordylus capensis (assembly GCF_027244095.1). Taxonomy (NCBI): domain Eukaryota; kingdom Metazoa; phylum Chordata; class Lepidosauria; order Squamata; family Cordylidae; genus Hemicordylus; species Hemicordylus capensis. The sequence continues at coordinate 385,372,910 of NC_069658.1, forward strand.
AAAGAAGCAACTTATTTATTATTTATTTTCCTTTGAAAACTTCTGTTAAAAAGCCATATATAAATATTTGTAATAGTAGCAGTACTACTATTATAGCTTGCCACGACCCACCTAGCCAGCCCTTCTCTTTCTGTTTTCACACATGATGTGTAAATATTTTATATTAACTGAATTGATCATATAAATCATAATATTTCCATTGATAATCACAATATTACCATTCACAGAGCATTTTTTCCTGAATGTTCAAAGTACTTATCTTAGGCTCAAATTCCATGTGACAGTGGCAAACGCTTACAAGTGCATTTGCCCCAGTCATGGAGAAATTGAGGGGTTGCTTACTGCCCTGCAGTCTGTCTCCTGATGTTACTTGCTTATCATCTGGGCTTCAGTTCCAGAAGTAAGGCTTGCTAGGAGAAAAATGCATGAGGGAGAGCCTGAGGGGGCATAAGATGTGACTGGGGAAGGGTTCACAGTCCTCACTCATATACCTTTCTTGCTCTTTAAATGTCACTTTATACATGATAGGGGCAGACTAGGTTTAGAGACATGGGTCTGATGCCATCACAAGTAGTTTGAGCCTCACAACTACCATGAAAGGTAAGCAGGTATTATATTATAGCTTGAGAGGTAGGGCTGAGGCCGAGAATGACTTTCCTAAAGCCCCCTAGGAATTCATGATTGAGGTGAGATTTCCATGGCGGAGTTTAAATCAGCTTCCTTTATTAGCAGTTACTCTATTCCAGCTCTTTATCCAAGCCCAAGGTAGAGACAAATATATATATATATATATATATATATATATATGAAATAAATATTGTAATGCCACCATGACAATGAAATATAAAATAGGATATACAAAACACACCCACGAATACACTTACTAAGTGTGACTGCCAAAAAGAAAACCTTGTCTTCTAGTACATTTCTGGGTACAATTCAAGGTGTTGGTTATCACCTTTCAAGCCCGAAGTGGCTTGGGATCAGACTACCTGAAGGATCACCTTCCACCACTTGAAACTGCCCACTCCCTGAGGTAAGCTGATGAAGCCTTTTTACATGATCCATCACTATCTGAATTTTATTTGTAGTGACATGAGTGAGGGCCTTTCTGTGGTGGTGTAACATGTGGGTTCTGAAGGGCCCAATCAGCAATGAAATTTGCAAGAGAACATTAAAGGTAAAACAAGTGATAAGAACATTTATGTAAATGTTCATTAACAGAAACATTTGACTTAACAGTTCTCACATGTCTTTCCCACTCCCCCGCTTTTTGTCTTTAAAATATCCAGTGTTCAACTGATCCAATCCATTTCGGGAAGAAGAAAAGTAAAACAACTGTGTCCAACTTGAACTCCTGGCCTGATCCAGCTCAGTGTTTGCAAGCACTTTACTTGCAGCTTCCATGAAGGCCCACAAGACAAACTCAAGAATTACAGCCCTGTGATTAAATAATACTGTACATACACATAATAACAGCCAAACAAAATAGATCCTGCTCCCCCATATAATTAAATATGCACCTGCTCACCTAAGCAAGGGGTGAAGGCTGGTCAACTTCTGTCATGCATCTGACAGACAACTCCCTCTGGGTCTACTCAAAGTAGAGTAGCTACTTGACCACACCCACCAGCCAGAACCAATTACTACACCCAATGGGGGGGGCTTACAGTTGCACCCTGGATATGGATGTTACCAGTTCCTCTCTTGCCAAAGTTAATGACAGAATGCATAATTCTGGACACTTCCCACTCCCAGTGGATCAGATTTTATAAAATATGGCAATTTCTGATTCAATGTATTCTGGTTTTTGGTTCTATGCATTCTGGCTCTATGATTCTGGCTTTTATTCTATACACTTATGGGGAAATGTGTACTTAAATGTGCAATATCTGATTTCATCATACTGGAGTCCACTAAGAAGAAATGAATTGGAATTAGGCAACTTCTGGGCAAAGGGATCTTTGCAAATTGATCCTGAAGACCCCAACATGTTGAAGGAATCTCTCAACTCAAAATGGGGAGAGTGAAGTAGAAAGGTGATTTACACTGCAGCTTTCAGCTTCTAAAAACAAAGCTTCTTGCATGTGCTTAAGGCTGGATCACTCATGACACAAGTTTGACCATCTAAGCACAATTCTTAGCAGAGCCAAAACATTTGTCCACATACAATGGAAAGGCCAAAAAAAAAAAAAAAAAGTCCTTGAACTTTCTGGTTGATTTCAAGGAGGGAATGCCCAGGAGATTACTCAGTTCAATAGTGGATTTGGGTCAAACAGGAGCCTCCATTGAATCCTTTCCTTTGGGCTCTTAGATACTTACACTGCCACTATATACCATTGTTCCCATTCATTCTAAATGATGAAGGGCCTTTTGTTGCACAAACCCGTATGGGGTCAGATAGCCCCTTGCTTATCAATCTGCCTCTCTTTTCTCTTTGTAACCTCAGCTTCCCCCCACCCCTGGTGCAAACAATGCAATGTTTTCTTCTGGTGCAGTTTTCAGTGGGGGGATGGTTGCCTTTGACTTTTGACCTTGTAATCAGTTGTAAGGATGTGTTAGCCTCAGTGGCCTCTCCCCCAAACTCCCCATTTAACCTCTAGACCTGCCTAAGTGACAGGAGAATGCAACATCATAGAGCCTCCCAGTATCCAGTGGAATGTGTAACCAACTGGTCCATTTGCAGCCTCTTTTGTGCCTACGGCACCAGCTAGCTGACCTAAATAGCCCAGGAATACCTTCCCCAACCAGATCATGGCAATCTGGAATTAAATAAGAATTATAATCATGTGTGGATTGGTCCTTGGCTCTGGCCTGGATAATGACTATAATGATTTGGATACCTCAGTTTTGTCTCCATTTAAAGCATTGTTTGCATAAATACAGGGGACTTGGCCTTTCCTAAAATAAAAAAAATAAAAGAGCCCTGTGATGTCTAAAGCTGCTTCTTTCCTTAAAAAAACAAAATAAAACAGAAAATTCATTCATTCATTCATTTGATTGATAAACTAGTTTTAATTTAACTTGATTTAGTACATTGATTTTAATGAACTGGCTAAAATACAAGCATTTCAGTTTAACTGGGTTGTATGGCAAACTGTAAATCATATTGTAGTCATGTGTTTCTCCTTAAGTTGACAGTGAATCAGGCACTGAGGTGTAAAAGAAGAGGATATTTGGAATTCTGTATGGGGGGGAAACTCACCACCAAATGTGGGGGAAAGTCACCACCAACACCAAAATGGTAAGCATGGTAGTGCTAATGATGTGATTGACATCATGTGTAATTTGACACTATGCCAATACATATGTTTTATGGGGCTGTCTCTACCCCTATTGCCCCTAGTGGTCAATAGGGTTGCTGGTGCTAAGGGTCAGTGCCATGTAGGAGCTGCATCTCCAAAAAGGATAAAATGGGTATCAGGATTATATAGGTCAGGGATTCTCAATGTTGGGTCCCCAGATGTTATTGGACTTCAACTCCCATAATCCCCAACCAAAGGCCACTGGAGCTGGGGATTATGGGAGTTGAAGTCCAGAAATATCTGGGGACCCAACATTGAGAATCCCTGATATAGGTGATAATTATGTAGTAAGTAGGTTGTGGGATTGGGATGGCGAGCTGGGGGAGGATCAAATCTTTGCTCAAATTCAACACTCCCTGGACATACTGTGAACAATCATTATTCCCTACCTAACCTATCCACTCTTAGGCTAACCTAGTTCACCTAACCTAACTAATCCTAAAGGTTGTTGTGAGAATAAAATGAGGTGGGTGGGAACAGGAGTGGTCTTTTCATGAAGCAGGGTGAGGCAGTCATCTCATGCAGTGGATTGTTGGGGCACCAGCCGCTGGGCAGCAAGATGCCCTCCACCACCACCACCACTGGAACAGCTCTTCAAGACCACTCTAGCCCTTGCGAGGAGTTCCACTCAGATTCCTTGCAGCATGAGAGAAGAGGAAGCTGCTAGTAACCTTCCCTCCTCCTCCCTGCTGCCTGTGCTCAAAACTTGTAAGGATGGCTTTGAAAAGAGAACTGGCCCCTGCCAGTGGCATGGAGCAAGGCAGAATCTGGCGCTTTGCTTCGGGTGCTGCAGTACCTTGGGCTACCCCTCGGTAGAAGGATGATATATAGTGTCCTGAGCCCCTAGGAGGAAGGGTGGGATATAAATGTAATATATACATAATGCTGCTGATTGCAGATAAGCTTCAGCTCATAGCCTTTCCATGTCTTTTTCCAGGAGATGCAAGTTTCCATTATTCCAATGGCCCTGGTATTGAACATTCCTAATATTCATAACATTGAATAGATTATGAACACTCATATGCACTTTGGGGATGATCCAGATTTATCCACTAAATCCCACTGAATTTCAATAGGACTTACAACCCATTCCTATTTACTCAAAGTAAATTCCACTAATTTAATGGGACTACTTTCAAGACAGTGTACATAGGCTGTGGTTGTACTGCCAAGTTTGTATGCACAGAATTGTAGCCTTGAGCACATGTCTAATTCTTCAAATGAAACCCATTGGACTTTGGCAAGACATGCCCCCCTATGTAGATGGAAAATGGCTGTAGCAGATATTTCTTTATTTAATAAAATTCTTCTAAGCCAATGAAGTTCAGCATTGGAGCTAAGTGTACATGCCAAATAAACGTGAGAAGATCTGAGTCAAATGTTGCATGAGTAACATTTGTCTTCAGTTCTACACTCTATGAAAACCATTTCAAGTGAAAAGTATTTTCCCGTAGGCTATGAAATAATGATGCCCTCACTATTGGGCATTTTAGGCTGAAATGCAGACAAATGACTATATATTATTCAAGCAGAACAGTTAAGTGATGAGAGAAATTAAAACAGTGTATATGCATGTATATATTATTATGGGTCCTTCACTTCCCCAAGCAGTGAGAGATTTCATCAGGGTAGTGCTACCTGGATTCTGGCTTCATCTGGAGGTGTGAGGTATATTATTGTTGTTGTTTGTTACATTTCTAGACTGCCCCATCCAAAGGCTCTGGCCAGCACACAAGTTTAAAAAACATAAAAACAAACACCATTTAAAACACACTGCTTAAAACAATATTTAAAAAAAAGTCTAAAACAATTCAGAACCATTTAAAATCGATCAAAATACTTAAAAAAACATTTAAAAACCTTGGAAGGTCAGGCCAAACAAGTAAGTTTTTAGGGCTTTCTTAAAGGCCAACAACAAGCCTAAATTACGGAGTGCATTCCATAGGCTAGAGCCCCTACAAAGAAGGCCTGACTCCGAGTCGCCACCAGATGCATCAGTGGTAACTGGAGACGGACGTCTCCAGATGTCCTCAACGTGTGATGGGGATCATACAGAAGAAGGTGCTCTCTAAGGTAGCCCATACCCAAGCTGTTCAGGGCTTTAAAGGTAATAACCAGCAGTTTGTATTTTGCCCGAAAACATATTGGCAGCCAATGCAACTGTTTTAAAACAGGCACAATATGGTCTCTCCAAGTTGCCCCAGAGACCAATCTGGCTGCTGCATTTTGAACTAACTGAAGTTTCTGGACTACGTACAAAGGCAGCCCCACATAGAGCACATTGCAATAGTCAAGCCTAGTGGTTACTGGCTGATGCACCACTGTTTTGAGATCATTTTCTTCAAGGAATGGATGGAGCTGTCAAATCAGCTGAAGTTGATGGAAAGCGCTCCTGACCATAGCCTCCACCTGAGATACCAGGGTGAGGACTGGATCCAAGAGCACTCCCAAGCTGCGTACCTGTTCCTTCTGGGGGAGTGTAACCCCATCCAGCACAGCAAGATTTAACTAGGGATGTTCACGGAACCAGGCGGGGCCGTTCGATTGTGGGGGGGTCACACTTTAAGGGCGGGGGAGGGTGCACTTACCCCTCCCTCCGCTTTCCCCTCACCGGTGCACGGTATTTGCAAAGCCCTACAGAGTGGCAGCATACCTCTTTGCTGCCCTGTCCACTCCCTGGCCAGAAGTGGCTGGAAGTAGCTGACGTGTGTGCGCATGTCGGGCATCTGCACGTGCATGTCGGGTGGGCTCGTGTGTGAGCATGCCATGCGCACATGCACCAGCCACTTCCAGCCAGGGAGCAGACAGGTCGGCAGGGAGGTACGCTGCCGCCCTGTAGGACTTTGAAAATACCAAGCACCGGTGGGGGGGGGGAGTGAAGGAAGGGGTAAGTGCACCCTCCCCGCCCTTATAGTGCGACCCCCCCTCTTTCAAATGTCGAACCTCCCAGTGTTCGAACCTGCTTGGAGGCCGGTAAAAGGGCCTCTGAACAGGTTCGTGCACATCCCTAGATCTTACTCATCCCTCAAATTCCAGTCCCCCACAACGAGCACCTCTGTCTTGCTTGGATTCAGCTTCAATTTGTTATCCCTCATCCAGCCCATTAGTGCCTGTAGGCAGGAATTTAGGGAGTGAATGCCATTTCATGAGGAGGAGTGTGAGGGAGAGAAATAAATTTGGGTGTCATCAACATACTGAAAACACCCTGCACCAAATCTCTGGATGATCTTACCCAGTGGTTTCATGTAGATGTTAAAAAGCATTGGTGACAGAATGGAGCCCGGAAGGACTCCATATGGTGTCTTCATTATATTAGCAGCTCTACCAGATAGCAATAAAATGTGGAATCTACAAAGCCTTCATGGAAGTTCCATGATCTTATCCACTGTACAGACACTCCTGTACATTTCCACACTCCTGAGCACAATCTTGCCCTCTGTACACATGCCAAGCAGGGACCTCACATGATTTTATAGCACCGCCTGCCAGCCAGAAATTTCATTTGGAAAGGAACCTGCCTCTTTCCCCAGTTGCCACAGAAGCAGTGGAAAGGTTCTTCTCAGAATGCAAGAGCTGGCCAGCAGGTGGAACTGCAAAAATTGTGCAAAGTCCCTGCTCAGAATCTGCACAGAGGGTAAAAGCATGCTAGGAAGGAGCACTGGATCCTGCAGCAATGTCTGTACAACAAGATCATGCTTGAAACTTGTGCAAACACTTTGCAGATCCCACATTTTATTGCTGTCTGGAAGAGCCTCAGGGAGAGCCTCCAAACTTTCTGTACACAGTGAGCATGCAGCCCCCTGCTGTGTGAGAGAACATAACTTGAGTGAGGTATGCAGGTTTTGTGCTGCAAACTGGAAGCAAAAGTGAAATCTGTGGATAAGGGTGGATTCACATTATAGCTGTAGCACCATAAGCCCAGGTGACTCTTAGCACTTGTCTCACAGTTCGTGTTACTTTATTCAGATAGAGATACTTATTGGGGAAAATAAGTAAGTTATAGTGTATTATTCTCTATGCAAGCACCTGTTTCATTCTCAGTACAAGCTATCTTGCAGCACCATTTCTGCTGGCATGGCTCTTCTGCCTTTAACAGCTCTAAAAGTTTTAACAGACATTTGCCATGATGGCAAAACTTCACCAGTTGACTTCCTGCCTGTTATACAGCTGTTTCTATGTGCCAGAAAACAAGGTGACAACCTTAGCTGTGACTAAAACTAATAAGAGTTCTTTCCTGTGGATTGCAGAGAGTCATATAAGATTCCATAGAACTGCTTCACAGTGCAATTTCCCCAGATCTTTACAGCATCTGTAAAGAAAGAGGTCACTGCTGGATGTGTAGGGCAAGTTCTTTTCCTTTCTCAATAATTTTAGTTTCCCCCTGAAAGCAGCAGATTTTTATCAGCCTTCTCCAAAAGAAATACACAAAAGAGGACAAGGCTCCTTTGCCTTTAATTGCTACGTAGAAGAAGGAATTTTGGCAGGTGACAGCTTTTCTCTCCTCTACCTGGCAAGCTGAGGTTACCAAAGTTCCATACTTTTGATACAATTTCTTCTCAACATGAGAAGAGGTAGTGTGGCCAAGTGAACAGTGCATTGGACCAAGTCCCTGATTTACATTTTTGCATAGCACTGGGTAGCAGTAGGCAAAGCATTAACCAGCATAACTTTAGTTTCCCATCTGTACAATTGGGAATATTGTTTATTCTTTTTTTAAGAATACCCTCTAACTTCAATTTCCTTGAAATAAAACCATAGTGGCTTACAAGAGAACTTTAAAACAATACCATGTCAGGGGAAAAAAATACGTTCCCACACATGTATCATTCTTCTATATCTGCATCACCTATTAATGTATTAACTAGCTGACCCTGCACAGAGCATATGTGCAGTCGTGCACTGAGCCTGAGGCATACCCCCGCCCGCCACAACTCTCTCACTCGCTCTCACCGCCCCCACAACTCTCACCACCCCCACAACGCTCTGCCCCCCACAACTCTTTCACTCACTCTCATCACACCCCACATCTCTTGCTGCACCCACACTCTCGCTGCTCCCCACAACTCTGGCCGCCCCCCACAACTTGCTCACTCTCTCCCCCCGCAACTCGCTCGCTCACTCTCCCCACAGCCCCCCCTATTTCTCTCTCTGTTCTCCATCTTTTGATCTCTGTCTCACAGTCCTTGCTTCCCCCCTGCCACTGCCAGGGACTGTCACCCGCTCACCTGACAGCCTCCGAGCTCCCTGCTCTCTGCCACTTTACGGCACAGCTCAGCCAACCGTCTGGTGTCCGCAGCCCCCAGAGCCAACTATCCAGCTGCGCCCAGCCTCCAAGCTCCCTGACACTTCACAGCACCCCAAGCCAAGTGTCAAACTGCTTTCTAGTTGCCTCGCAAAACTCCCTGCTGCTCTGAACTCTCTCCCCCTCTGTCAGCCAATCACCTCCTATCTGCCACGTCCCCACACATGGCCCATCTTGGAGAATTAAAAATATAGACAGATGTACAATTATAGAGCACGGGTGCAGACCAAAAACAACAACAACAAAAGTTTGAGGAGGAACTCTTCACTTAATTGTGGCCGTGGAGAAAATAGGAATTCAGTAAAATGGGTTGGGGAACTCCTGTGTTTAGCACCCCTAGAGCGAAGCATCTGTTTTATTACTTATTTGATTGATTTTGCTCCATGTAATATTGCAAGGAAGTGAGGGTGCTATAGGGAAAGTCCCACGAATTTAGTGGGGCTAAAATATGAGTAAACACCACGTACAGGATCATCACGTAAACATGGTTCTAATATCATTTCTGTTTGAATCTTAAAAGGTTCCCAGAATCCCAGCATCACACAAAAGCAACTCTAAGCTAAGAGACTGGAGCGGGTGTGTACATATTAGTTCGTGTTCCACCTCCCTTCCTACATACAGATCCGCCCTCTCTCCTTTTTCTAAATTTCATTGGTTCCTGGACACGCCAATCAAGCCTGGAGGTGCCTTTTGGAGAAGTTTTTGCTACAATCAAGAGCTCCACGTGTGGCAGCCGCTGGAGCAGCCGGGGAAAAAGAGAATCCCCCAGGAAAGGTGACAGGCGATTGGAAGGATTTTCGCCTACCTCTCCAGCCAGCCGTCAGTGCAAAGGGACGAGGAGCTAATGAGCCAAGTGGGCAAAGACAACGCGAACCAACCACGTTTTAATAAGCTTCAGCATCATCAGCGGCAGCAACCGTTGTGCCTCGGTACTTGCAAAAGAATCGCTACTTGAAGGATTCCAACCAGTTTCTCTGACGTCCAGAAAGCCCCAGTAGGGCTGCCCTGGGGTGAGAAAAGGAAACTATCTCGCCGGCTGGACGGGTTTTTCGATTTCCCCAGCAGCAGTAGCTGAGCCCGGGTGGATAGAGATCGTATAGGCAATGTAAGCTCTGGATCTCAGTCTTCCTGCTCGGGAGAAGGAGCGGCTGAGGGGAGATCTATCCTCTGAAAGGCTCCAGCAGATGATCCTTGCCTAAATGAAGTGCATCCAACTCTCGTCTGGATTTTCTTTCTCACGTTTGCCCCTAACTTCCCAGGATCTCCGCCTGGATGGAGTCTCGTACTAGGACACGCATTGCTTCTTTCGAGGCAGCTGCAGACAGTTCCCCGCTAAGATGCGCTGCTGCTTAATTCAGATGCGCCCAACAACTCCCTTGGCTCTTGCCCTGCCTAGCTACTCTCAAGGCTCATGCTTAAGTCGAGGGTAGCCGGGCTGAGACCCCGCCAGTCTCCTTTAGGGCCTTCTTCAACCCGATGAGCCCAGACCCCACCGCCTGCTCTCCCTTTACCGTTAGGAAGATCTCGCCATCTCGCTCGTGCGCTGGGATAATGCGCCCGTGAAGGTCCGCGCACCAAGGAAAATAGCCTCCCACCCCGCCATCCTTCTCAAAGCCAGCAGCGGGCCCCAATCCGGACCTTATGTCCATGGGGCAGCCCAGTCCCCGCTAGTGCTAAGTGGCTGAGCTTAGGGGGCGATGGCCCCGGCGCGGGGGGCCGCCTAGCATGGCCCGGGGAGGGGCGCCCCCCGCCTCATCGTCTGGCCCGGAGCCCCTGCCCCGCCGCGCCTTGCGGAAGCTGCTGCTGGTCCTCGGCTCCCTGCTCATGTCTCTCTACGCCAGTTACTGCCTAGCCGGGGCGGCGCGCGTCCTCGCCAGGGATCCGGCCCCGATTCCGGTCTCTCAGGGCGAGGAGGCGGCCGGCACGCCCCGGGATCCTTTGCTGCAACCCCAGCCAGGGGGAGAGGGCAACAAGCGGCTGCCCCAAGCGGTGATCATCGGCGTGAAGAAGGGCGGCACTCGAGCGCTGCTCGAGTTTCTGCGGGTGCATCCGGATGTGAGGGCTGCGGGCGCCGAGCCGCACTTCTTCGACCGCAACTATGGCCGGGGACTCGCTTGGTACAGGTATGTGTGTTGATGGGCTCCTCCTCCTATTGAACATAGAATTGGCCCCATCACAGTGCCAGGTGCTGTACAGGAGGCGGATGGGGCGTCTTTTCCCCTCCCTGTTCCGATGTTAAGCCTTCAGCGACAGCAGCGGGCGGTGTGGGGGATGGAGCGGGGCACAGAAAGGGCAAGCAAAGCACTTTTATGGCTGAGCAAGCTGTGTTCCACATATTAGATTTCTGAAAGAGAAATGGGGACAGGTGGGGTGCTCTTGTCTGTGGGGGGCATGACCCCCCCCCCAGCCTTGGTGGCAAGGGCGTAGCTAGGGGAGAGGGGGCTGTGTTCACTCTTCTCTCTGGTGGTCCCTCAGAGTGAGGGAGATAATGAAGAAAATAGGGAGGGGTGGAGCTGGGGGGGCCCTCAGAAGCTGGGGCCCCAGGTTCTTTGCTCAATTATAGCTACACCCCTGCTTGGTGGATTAACTGCTCATACCTTGGATCTCTCAGACAGTGTGGTGTTGTGAAATAGGGCAGGGGTGATGTTATGCTTTCTGAAGATCTTAAATGGCGGTGGGGGGGGGGAAGGTTCATTCACACAACAACCTATCCCACATATTTGGTTCTTCATTTCTCTTTTTAAAAGGTGCTGAAGGATTCAAATTCTGCTGTGGAAGCTGTGCTTGTTAATACTAAATGTGTGGGGACAGACTCTGTGGTTACTCTGTGGTGTGAGAGAGGGAAAGGGACTTGGCTCATGCTTGGCATTATTCCCTTCTTTGTTGACATATCCCCAGGAATGAGTCTGGTACTGAAAAAAAGCTTCTGGGTTTTGGTTCTGGTGAGCCTTTGGACACCATAAGCAGTGCCTCTCTCAGTCTCTAGAGTCTCCTGCATGCCATTCCTTACAAACCCACCTGTGAGCTTGCTTGCTTCCTTTCTAGGGGGCTCTAAAGTATGTGACTTGTCCTTCCCACAATCCCATCTGTCAGCCACGCTCTGAGATGGGATCCTCCCACTGTCTTGGATTAGAGCCTTGCATTCCAAACCTATGTCAAAATCTCACAAACCCAACTGTAATGAATGAGCACATATCCCTGGATCACTTTTTCTTGCCCTGAGTCGTTGGCATGAACCATCGGTTCCTAAGTTCTCTTCACAATCTCTCCATTGACCTGTATCTTCCCAGGAATTTGTCTTGTGTGAGAATGTTTCAATCCTGCATCCTTATCTTTCTGACTGGAGTTCTCGTAAAACAGCCTTCAGTTCTCAATCAAATGTCAAAGTTATCTTCAGCCTCCATGCTCTCTCCACATGCTAAGCTTTGGTCTTTCAGTCAAGTCTTTATAGGAAGATGGAGGGAGACCTCACAACATCTTTTCCACAAACACAGTCCCAAATCCCCTGCACAAAGGCAGGTAAGCGCAATATTCCACAGTAAAGGAGAGAGAAAGAAACGGTTGCTAGGTCTGGGTGTCTTTAATTTATTTAGGTACACCCTGATTTAAAGCGCTCTTCCCCCCCCCCCAGCACCCTAGGTTCACACCTTTCCCATGATTTCATCTTTCAACTTAATCCTGCCCTCCACCTGCTCCCTTCACCTTTATGCATAAGCCAGCACTTAGCTCCAAACATCTCACAAGGCCATCCCTAATAGAAACTCCCACTCCTCAAAAACACTCCCTTCACTCTCCCCACCTCCAGCACCAACCCCTCTCCATGTTGCCATTGCCATGATTTCTTTCACAATCTGTAGGAAGTCCTATAGATTTTAATAGAATAGACAAGTAAAGTGTGTTAGAACTGCAGCCTTAAAGAACCCCAAACTCTCCCATTCAGACTCCATCCCAGCCAGGCTATTTCCTAGGCCTCAAACCTTGCTATAAATAGTGTAAATAAATCAAATTGCTTTCTAGCCTTGCCCTCTCCCTGTAAATAAATCCTTAATTAAACTTCACACCCTTCCATGAACCCACTTTTTTTCCCAGAGCCATAAACCCTATTCTTTATATCTGACCTTTCCAGGCCTGTATCTGTCCTGAACCTTCCCCCTTATCTTCAGGGTCAAAGAGGAACTGTTAGAGCCTGATCAGCAAAACTCAATTAATCAAGGACTCAATTGGGATGGGGAGGTAGAAGAAGGGAAAGGCATTTCAGACTGCATTCCGATTCAGCTCATTTTCGCATGTGTTACAATGACTGCTTTTTAAATATGGAATATGCTTTTTGTGAAGTTACTTTGATGTAAGATAGGAAGAAAAAAGAGTTCTAAATTGCATATGCAAGTCACACAATATAAATTTTAAACTTCAAATGCAAAAGTTTTTGTGACCTCTGCAGTCTAAAAACTGATCTTTTCTTTTAAGTAGCAGTAGGTTTGAATGTTTTTTGGCTGTTGCTAACTTGTTCGTTCCTTTCTCAGAATTCCTATTAATTCTGTCTGCTAAATTAAAACAAACTGCAGGAGTAATACTCTAGCTTCTTTTCTTAAAAGGGATAGGCACAGCAAACATGTGTAGGCTGTACTTTTTACAAATGTATTTTGAAATCTGAAGAGTATGTTTTGAGAAGGCAGAGTTAAGAAATTCATCAGTTGTGTGGGTTTCTTTTGTGTGCTGTGATCTTTCTCAGAGCTCTTGATATCGCAACATTCTTGTCAATTGATAGTGTGAAACTGTGCAATTAACCACCTCTCTGTTCCTGTAATAGTTTAGCATGTCACTTTATCTTCTATCATGATAGCATTTATCACTCGGAAAGTGTGTATAGAATTGGAGCCTTAGAAGAGAACTTTGGACTATGCCAAAACAAGATGGGCCCAATCCAGATAAAGTTACTTGTACTTAAAACTCCCTGATTTCAATGAGTGTTAAGTTAGGCAATTGATTTCAACAGGACTTAAATGCGATTCACTTTCCCTTTAGTGGGACCTATGGTTGTTTGCAGAGACAGCCAAAGTCTTTCCTCAATTTCAATATCCATGCAATATCAATTGCACAATCTTGTATTTTTCCAGTAGTTGAACTACGATCTTTTTGCGGCAATGAGCAACAGTGTACAATCTTTTTAGTGTAATAATATTCCACCCCACACCCTACTGATGCCACGTTGTGAACTTCCTCAGTTCTTTAGAGAACAATTGTCTACCTTATTTTCAATTCTGCACCACTCAAGTGCTAGCAGACCTCTCTATGAAAGAAATGTTGTTCTTAATGTGTGAAAAGATTCTGGAAGTCCTAAGTGTCCATTGTATGTGTATTCATTTTTTGAATGAATGGAAATGTGTGTTTATTTAGTTCCTGTTCCACTTGTTCGAAAACAAACATGATGTGCGAATGGGGTTTAGTTTTAGAACTAAACTATGTTTTTATGGTGGCCACCATCTTGGCCCTTCTGTTTAGAGAACATATACTACCTACTGCAGCAGCAACCATATCAAAGCAAGACATGACAAAAAAGGGGGGGAGGAGGAAGAAAAAAGACTGGAAAACTAATACGTGACCAAACTGAATGGCTAACAAAATGGGGGGGGGAGTACAAAAACTTTAATAATGAAAACAAATAATGAAATTATTTTTTCTTGTACATCTGTCTTTCTATACAGTTATTCCTTTCAAACACTTGATTTTAGATTGTATTTTTCCTTTAAGCAAAGGCTTAGGAATAGATCGGACTTGGTCCAGAGTCAGATCTGGGTCCAAATCTCTGATGATCAGGCTACAAATGTGACAAGTAAAATGCAGTGTGACATATCATGCGTCATATGTGCATTGTTACATACATACATCACTTCCCCCCGCCCCTTTTGGAAGGGAAGGATTGTGTGAATTGGATGAATGGTATTTGTGAGTCAAATTGGAAACTTTTTGGCATTGCTTTGCAAGGGATCAACGTTGTTTGCCTATTTAGAGTGACAGCAGTGCTGTCAGAATGAGCTTTGTTCGTTCTCAGTCATGCCAAATGTAGCCAAATCCGTTTGGCTGTCTGTCATCATATGGCCCTCATTGGCTTCTGACCTGGATATGTGACTGAAACTGCCTAGGTTGCCCTGGTGGATGACCTATGCCATGAATTAGAGGGAGTGTGACTCTGTTGATCCTCTTGGACCTCTCAGCTGCTTTTGATATCATCAACCATGGTTTCCTTCTGGGATGTCTCTCTGGGTTGGGACTTGGGGGCACGGTTATATGGTGGCTCCGTTCCTACCTAGGGGGTTGTACTCAGAAGGTGGTGTTGGGGAATGCCTGCTCCACCCCTTGGCCTTTGGCCTATTGGGTGCTGCAAGGCTCTATTATGTCCCCCATGCTGTTTAACATTTGCATGAAGCCCCTGGGAGAGGTCATCCGTAGGTATGGCTGAAGAGCCATCAATATGCTGATGACACCCAGCTCTACCTATCTTTTAAGTGAGCAGACACCAGGGAGGCAGTGGATGCTCTGAACCGGGGCTTGGAGGCTCTTCTGGTCTGGATGGGGGCAAACAAGCTGAAACTCAGTCCAGATAAGAGGGAAGTGCTCTGGGTTCGTAGAACTGATCATTCAAGTAATGAGGTAAATCTGGAAGGGGTCACAATCCCTCTGAAAGAAAAAATCTGCAGCTTGGAGGTGCTTCTGGACCCAACGCAGTCCTTGCAGGTGGTGGTGGTGTGCAGAAGCGCCTTATACAAACTAGTGCTGGTACACCAGCTGCAACCCTACTTGGAGAAGTCGGACCTGACCTCAGTCACTCATGCGTTTGTAACATCCAGATTGTACTACTGCAATGTGCTCTACATGGGGCTGCCCTTGAAGACTGTTTGGAAGCTCCAGCTGGTTCAGAATGCTGCCACAAGGATGCTCATGGGCGCAAGTTGCTTCACGAGTATTATACCTGTCCTGCATCAGCTTCATTGGCTACCGGTCTGCTTCTGGGCTAGATTCAAAGTGCTGCTATTGACCTTTAAAGCCCTACACAGCTTGGGGCCGGGGTACCTGTCAGACCACATTAGTGCATATGAATCTGCCAGGGCCCTCCATTCATCATCCCTGCTCATGACCTAAATAACAGAGATCTGGTTGGCGGGGACTAGAGACAGGGCCTTTTCGGTTGTGGCCCCTCGGCTCTGGAAAGCCCTCTTTGAAGAGCTTCACCATACTCTCTCCCTTAGTGGTGTTTAAAAACCACAATCATTATTGAGTTAAAATTAAAACTGAAAATTATAAGAAGCTAAAGAACCTACCAAATGTAACAAAATAATAATAATGGGGCATTAAAAAGCCTCCTTAAAAGGTGAATTTTAAGATGTTTTTGATCTAACAACTTTTTTTGTTTAATTTAGTTAATTTTATTACTTGTGTCTATCTTATTGTTGTGAGCCACCCCGAGCAGTAGTGCACTGGAGGGACAGGGTATACATATTTTAAATAAATAAATTATAAATAAATCATGATGTCATCCTGCTCATTGCTTGATACCTGATTGGTAGGGATCACGTATGTGACAGAAGAGTAATCTGAAGAACAAAAATAGGAGAGAAGCAACAGCAGACAGGAAATGACAGCAAGTTTGGGAAGGAAAAAAAAAACAGAACAGTCTCATCATAATTGAGTAATGTCCCCAATCAATATTTTAAACACCCTGAAAATGTAAACTTTTGACTTGAAATTCAAAATGGGTGAACATTTGGCTTAATCCTAGCATGCGTATGTAGATGCACACTGCCCATGTCACACTTTACATTGTTGTATGAGTGTGCATGTGCTCATCATTCCATTGCATGTGCAAGATTCCCCATTGTGGTGCGTATTTATTTATTTATTCATTCATTCGATTTCTATACCGCCCTTCCAAAAATGGCTCAGGGCGAATTACACAGATAAATAATACATAAATAAGATGGCTCCCTGTCCCCAAAGGGCTCACAATCTAAAAAGCAACATAAGATAGACACCAGCAACAGTCACTGGAAGTACTGTGCTGGGAGTGGGTAGGGCCATTTACTCTCCCCCTGCTAAATAAAGAGAATCACCACATTAAAAGGTGCCTCTTTGCCAAATTAGTATGAAGCCACTTTAAAATATACATGTGTTTTTAATAGTCCCTTGAAATACTGATTTTGTTTAAGATTAAGGAGATATTTTTCACTTACAGGTTTTGCCATTACAGTGCAACATACGTGTTGTTGACTATTGCTTTATGAAACCTATCTCAAATCTATCTTTAATTGTTAAAAACAAAATAAGCTTGATTCCCCATGGTGCCCACCACTAATTTAACTTGGAAATCACGTGTTTCTGTTTACTTAAGTTTCCTTCTCCATTTGTCTGGGGGTATGGAATGTCTGCAGTCCTGACCTCCTCCATTTATTTAAATAAACCACTTTCACAATGGTAGAATGTTGAGAAATCTAATAAACATTGGTTGTAGGAGGTACCTGCAAAGACAGCTTTAATCAAGTCCTATCCGATATTTTGTAAGAAAACATTTTTCATTTGTTGAGAAAGGGACACAAAACATGAAGGAGGCCTCCACAATGTGAAAATAAACATGAAAGCCATAGGGCAATTGTCTTATTTGCAATTTGCATTGTTTAGATGGTTTTCCCACGTGCTTCTGTCATTTAAAGTTAATAAAGTTGTGTCCTCTGGCTAGTTAATATGAAAATAGCTTGTTGCCTCAGCAAGCAATTTGTCTTTGTTGCACAGCAGAAATGATTTGTTTCCCATCGGATACTCAAGTATAAAACAAAGGGCTCTAAGGCTGGGATTGGTGCACACTTAACAATGAAACATACTTCCAAATTATCATCAGTAGGCCTCCCTTCAGTGTAAAAGTGTTGAATCAGGATTGTAATGGAAAGCTGCAGTCCTAGGGCAGCATCCAGACTAGTCATTACTAATCACTCTTGAAATCAGTGGGACAAGTTACCCTTTGGCTACTTTAAGTAGCATTAATTTTGATGGGACATCACTTACTTAGTCTGGATAAGTCCCACTGGCTCCCTTACTAGGGAGTGACGCCTATTGAACTTAAGGGGGCTTACTTCAGCATAAGCATAACATGCCCTGCTGGATCAGGCCCAGGGCCTATCTAGTCCAGCATCCTGTTTCACACAGTGGCCCACCAGATGCCTCTGGGGAGCCCACAGGCAGGAGTTGAGGGCATGCCCTCTCTCCTGCTGTTGCTCCCCTGCAACTGGTATTGGGAGGCATCGTGCCTCTGAGGCTGGAGGTGGCCCATAGCCACCAGACTAGTCTCCATTGATAGACTTGTCCTCCATGAATTTGTCTAAGCCCCTTTTAAAGTCATCCAAGCTGGTGGCCATCACCACATCCTATGCTTAGGATCATGCTGCGCATCTCATTCTGATGTGGCCTGCATTCTAGATACTCCTCTAGCTGAGCCTGTTAGTTGACTCAAAGAGTGATAGCACAGGCAACAGCAGAGTAAGTCTTTTTTAGAAATTTGGACTGTCACTGAAGAAGTGTTCCTGGAATTGGGAAACGGAAAGCATTGTGTGTCTCCCAATTCCACAGATTCGATAGTATATAGAAGTCCTCCCTCCCACCTCCGCAAGGGTAAGGACTTTGTATTCCTGAAACCCAAAGCTGCCTGTGGAATTGTATTTTCTTAACTGTGCATTTATCCAATTTTGCATGCCTTGAAAGAGGAAACATTAAAACTTCTGAGGTTTCTACAATTATTTTTAAGTACATTTTTCTTGACTTTGAAAATAAACACCTGACTTTGAGGACAGTGTGTGGCCATAATGTTTGGCTGGCATTCAGGAAATCTGTTTCTCTTAGGTTGTGATCCTAAGGAGACTTGGACATAAGTTCCACTGCAGTCAGGGAAATGTCTTTGAGAGAAAAAGCTGCATACAGAAACTTGCCGGGGTGACAAATGCGGAACTGGATTCAGGAGCAGCCACATACATTACCACCCAAAAGATTTCTTGAATTAATATTAATCTTTGCAGATGGAATTGATCTTGGAATGATTTTGATATATGCATATTTCCATTGTACAGTGTTTATCATATAATTCACCACCTAAAATACCTTTCACCGTGTTATACATAAACCACATAGAGATGGCATGCAGAGATGAGCAAAGTTCACATGTGTACTTTGGGAGGTACTCAAGATTAAATTGGACAAATAGTCTATTTCAAGAGCACTCCTCACAGTTGCCTTTAAAGAGCATTTGCTACCTCTGCACCAGCCACACTCAGATATTCAGTGCAGCTAACCCAGCCCTTTTAAAGCAAGGAGACGCATACATTTTGTAATGTATACTTTTTGTATAACCAGTGAGTTGGCCAGACATCGGTGCTCTTGAGGAATAATTGCATACTAGCGGAACCTGCAGAGAGCATCTGTGCACTCTTTGGGGCTGGCGGTTCCCCCTCCCCCCACCTTCTACCCCAGTCTCTCCTGCCCTCCCTCTTGCCTCCTCTTCCTGGCGGTGCTGCCACCTCCATCTCGCGTGGCCTTTCGAGAGTTCCACTGCGAAGTGCTTGGCAATGCATCCCCATGGTCAGCTAAGAAAATTAATAATATAGATTATCTGAAGCATGAGGTGGGATGTGTGCTTGCATCCCATACTTTTCCTAAATGGTGCCCCTGAAACTTCAGCATGAGGATATTGATCTGATTGGAATTAGAGTTAACAGTATGTATGTATTTGTTGGGAGACCTAGCTGTAGCTGTGACTATCATTATGCATGAAGGGCCACAGACTTTTTAGAAATAAGATGTCTGAATGAGAAGAGCCTTTGAAACTTTATTTGAAGAGATCCTATATGTGCCTTCAGCATTGCTACAGGCTTGGGAGATCCACCCATTCATGTTTTTCAATAGGCTTATCTTTTGGAATCTTTACTTTTCCTTCTTGCATTCGATGACCATATAGAACTAATTTTGGATTTTAGCTCTAACGAAATTGTACTGGATTTATGTTTAGCAACAGTACGGTTGGGAAGTGCACAGGTGGTAAGGATTGTTCTATGAGCACTTCAGAGCCAACAAAGCACTTAAGCATTTGCTTAAAGTAAGTTCATTGTCACAGAAGAAAGCAACTCTGTCTGTTTCAATTGAAGGGGGACTATCAATCAGGACGACTCTGTAGTAAGGTTTACGGATGCTGTTCTTCCCTCATTAAAGCTCAACCTGAAAGCACATCACAAGTGTGGAAACCTCCTTTTTAATGAAGCTCCAAGCCGTTCAACTGAACAAATGCAATGTTATGGATATTAAGCTAGAATATAGTAGTGAGCACAGTGGAGTTAAAAGGGGACACAATGTGGAGTTTAAAGGGGACACAGTGGTTGAATTCAGATGTAACATGAAATTGGAGGTGAGTGAATGCGCTCACCTCAATTTTAAACTGTGGCCAAGTTTAGATGAAATATGAAACTGGAGGTCCCATCGCCTCTGGTTTCGCTAGCCGAACGTCTGAACCTGGTGAAATACAGTTAAAGGGGGAAATGGACCCACAGGTTCCCTCCCCAAACTCCATTTGTCACCTTGGGTTATCTTTAGGTTTTGTTGTCCAAATCTCCATTATGTCTGTGGCAGTGGTACATTCAAACATGGCACCACAGTTAGCCTTCTCCCAAGCCACAGTTGAGGGAGGAAGGTCCTCCCTTCCTTTGGCTGCTATTGGCTGTGCTGGCTGTCCAGAAAAGGAGTAAGCCCACAAGCCATCTCCCCTGCCTCTCTGCAGTCTCACTGACTACAGAAAGTTCCCTCTCCCCAACGTATGAATGTGGATGGGAGAGCAGGGGAAGAGGTGGGTGGGAATGGGGTTCCATATTGTGTCTGAATAGTGCCACCAAATTGCACTTCAGATTTTCTTCACCAACCTCTGGTTCCAGGAGAGGAGAGCCCCTCCTTGCTGCTTGGCTGCCAAGGCCAATCCCAGCAAGCTCTACAGCCAGACTGCGGGTAAAGTGTCAGTACTTCAGCAGAGTGGCTGCAATTGGACACAATCTTGAAGGGGATGTACCAAGCATGATCATGCATTTTTGGAGCCACCCACCTGCCCTCGGCATAGAAAGGGCATTTATATCCCTTTAGTTGCCATGCCAGTGCTTCTTCAGACATCAGTGGCACTGCTGGCCTCCTAAGAGCCCTGCACCTAAGTAGTCCCACACAATCACAGTTTGGAGGTGGGGTGGGCTATCCCTTTCATGAGAGGGCAGTCTACTCGGGAGGACTATGGGGCTTTAAGCCCTAGGTCTCACATTGGACTGCATGCTCACAAATTGAGCTAATCCAAGAATGGGGGCCACAATTGTGTGGGGCCCCCAACTCTCCATGGTAAAACGTAGAACAGAAGTGCTGCGACACCCCCGCCTCTTCCCTGTGAAACCTTGCCCACAACCTAAGGAGATGTAGACACTTCATGTGCCGGAGCCTGGCTGCATGTGTGGACTAAATGCATTCAAAATTCCCGGGATTGGTCTGGCATTGTGCTGTATGCAGATTTGCTGGTGTGGGGAATCACGGGAGAGGGGATCCCCGATTTCCAGGGACCCCAGGTCACTGTTTTATAGCAAAAGCAAGGGTACACATGCCCACATGTATGGATAGGCTAGTAGGGGGCAAGCTTTACAGCTATTTGGTGGCAGTTGCCAAGACAGGGAGAGCAGTCTCCGGGATACTCATCCCTGCAACTTTCCTCCATACAGCAGCCTGGCTCAATATAGAGCCCCAGTGGCCTGACAGTCTCGTGAGAGATCTGTCCTTGCGAGAAGGGATTGTTTTGTAACAATAACAACACATTATTAGAAATTTGGTTTAGCAATTCTCTCTCCTCCACTCTGATGCTTCTTCTCATGAGTTGTGAGGGGGTGTCTGCATGGCCTTGCACTCCACGAGTGCGGTCTGCCTCATGTCGACATCCATCATTATCATAGAGAAGGATTTTCCCTTCTCAGTGATGGCAGTGCTGATCCTGCTGCCCAGCCCTTCTCATGAGGGAACCACAAACAAAACTGTAATCCCTAGGGCCCCTCTCACTCAACCTTCCAGTGAGGAAAAAACAGAACTTGGCTGCTTGGTTGGGGCTGCCTTTTAAACCCAACCTTGGGTACCTCCTCCAAGCCATTTGTTCCCTTCCTGGCACTTTGATGGGGTGCCCGGCTTATGTTGCCACCTGGACTGTTTGTGCTTATGAACAGACATCATTTTCACTTCGTTCTTGGGGAGTAAAGCACTTAGTGCCTCTCCTATCATCCCGTCCCCTTTCCCTCCTGCTTGCCAAGTAGGGTAAGCAAGGGAGAGAGTGGGAAGAAGGAATGCCCCTGTGTCTGTGCCACTTCACTGGCTGATGAGCTTGGGATGGGACTTGGCGGTGTCCTTGTTGCCAGGCAACCATAGCTGGATAGGTGACAGGAGGGGCTGGGCTGGTGCTTGGAGAGGCAGCCAGAGAGAAGTGCTACATCCATGGAGCAGCCACATTCCTGGGCAAGTCTGCACCACCGTCTCTATGAGTGCAATTTGAAAATCAGCACAAAACCACAGTTATGGTGGTGGCTGGGATCAGACGTAACACTTCAGCTGCCAAACTGGAAGTCTCAGCAGCAAACCTTTGTGCAAACTGAAGGTTCAAATTGGAGTTTCGCGAAGCAGACTGTAAGCCGCTTTTGGATTGAAACTGTAGTTTCACAGATTTGGACGTAATGGAGTTCCCTGTTTAATTCTGCCCGGTGGTTTTGTCTTACAGATGAATTCGGCCAATGGCTTTAATGTCAGTTTGAAGTTGTTCTCTTGGGATTTTTTCCATGTAGACTAATAGAAGAGGACAACAGTGACCCCTACAGTTTGAAAAATATGAACAGATGTACTAGAAATTTAGTAAGGTAGTGACAGGAGCACAGTTTCAAAATAGGGCTAAGAATGAGTTTCATGTTGCTTTTCTAATGGAAAATTAAGCATTTAGTATCATTGTTGCCAGAAGCTGAATAAATCTGATTAGGCTTCTTAAAAAAAATAAAATAAACACACTAATTTTGATGACTATAGGAACATAGAGACAGTGCTTCTAGCAAATCTCGCTGCTAACCAGTTAAAGTCCCACTGATTGCTTATGGATCAGAACAGGAAATGCAATGTGTCTCTAGTCCTGTGTGTTGACTCAAGGGGAGCAAAGTCTCCCTTGCCATCCGCTAGAGTACATTTCTTCTCTTGAAAACGTAGATCACCTACAGAGACATTTATTTAAAAACAAATTCTCTGTGCTTTAATTTGGAAGCCCTGGTACTTACATGGATGAATCCATGTGAGTTGAATACTGCGGTGAATATTGAAGCTGTACTCTCTGCTTCATGTCTACAAGTTACTAGGTTTACAAGAGAAAAGAGTTGAGGCAGGGGAGGGGGACGCATGCCACAAAGGTCTCATTGATCTAAAAATTGAGGAATCTCTGAACAAGTCTATTGAGTAGGCAGAGTTCAATAGCAGGTGAAGCTTCCCTCCACCTCCCTCCTCGTGTGTAATATGACTTCATAAAGCCCGAGGGGGAAGCAAACCTTCTGTAGGTTGTGTTAAAGTGTATGGGAGTAATCCAGTCCAGTGACAAAGGGGAGGGGTGGAAGCGAAGAAATCATTACCAAGGGCATTAGGTTGAAGGGTTGTTTTGAGAGGTGCTGTTTTGCTCTCTGATCCTTTGTTTCGTCAGCCGCAGATTTAGTTGCCGGCTGGAATGCCATTATCCCGTCAGTCACACCAAGAGCATCTATTTTGTATGTTTCAATCTTGCCTGCCTTTGTAAAGCTGCCACTGGATTTGCTAGAGGAAAGAATGCCGCTATCTTAGACAGCGGACTGCAAGAAGATGAAAGATAATTCAGTGCACTATTCTTTCAAGCATGTGTGTGGGGGGTTAAGTATTGGCACTCCTTGACGTCTCAGATCTGGGAAGTTCTGTATCCTCTAATTAATACTGTCTCTCTTTCTCCCCCTCCCCCAACCAAGGCAAAGGGGGATAGTGGGAATCAAAGTGAAGGGAGAAGTTTTCAGTTCCTTGAGAGGATTTGGAGAGAAGCCTGTTTCAGCAGCTGGAGGCAGCTGCAGAGCACTGCTTCCTGTATAGCTTCCCATCCACAGCGCCTCAAGTTCTTCCTCATGGAAGCTTGAGCTGGAATCTGAGCCGTGGGGCCTAAAATGTTTGGCTGCAGTTGCGAGATGTAGGCGTCTGAGATGGCTTAGCAAACTGGAGGGTTCAGAGGGCCAGAATGTTGTCCATCACAGCTCTTGTATGATGTAGTGCTGTGCAAGCTGCACAAGGAAGGTGTACTTTGCATCCTCTTGACTTAAGTGGCATGGAGTTGAAGCAGGGGTGTGGGGGGAGCAATTCGGGGTGTGTGTTTAGGTCTTGGTAAGAAAAGGAGCGTGTCCAGATATTTTGACTCTGCTCAGTTGAGTCTCCTTGGCAGAAATCAGGAGCAGACATTGGACTTGCATGCCTCCTCTTAGGGCCTCTTATCAAGAAGCAACAAGGGTTCATTTCCCCAAGGTCAGGGTAAAATCCTGCATTCAAATAACTGGGATTTCCCATTCAGGTGCTCACCTGCCCACAGCGAAGGGGAAAGGAGGAATGAGAAGGTAGAATGCAAACCCATTTCCTTTTCCAAGGGTCATCCTGGGTGCAGGGGAGAGAGAGCATCTGAATATTAGCAAGCTGGCTCAAAACCACTCTGTGAAAATATCTATTTAACTGCTGCATGTAAACAGCAAAGGCCCCTTGACTTTCTGCAGAGGAAATACTCCAGCAGTTATAAGCCTCTGCCAAGCATAGTTACATTTGCTGTGACATCTCATGTCAGGAAGGAGAGTGGAACAGAGTGGGGAGTGCTCAGGCTCACTGCTCATGTAATGGCAGAGCATGGTTTGCCATTGCATCAAAACCAGCCCACTGTAATCGGTCTTGCCCGACTTCCTCCCTTAAAACAACCATCTGAGCTCTAATCACTCACTTAGGAACAAGCTGTTTTCCTAGGTGAGATTACTTTTCGTTTTAAATCCTTTCAAGTAAGATTTTAAAACTCAGAGTTGGAAAGTAGAGATTTGGTTTGATATGCTAATTGCATTGCCAAGTGTTGAACTAGACTTGTCTTCCTTTTTAAAAACTGAGATTGCCTTTTTGTTTTCTGCTTTGTCCCCTGACTCCTCCAGTCAATAGCATGTGCAAAAACGTTGATTATTTCTGTTTTATTTTTGATGGCTGCAGGGCATTGTTGGCTGTGGGTGAACAAGTAAAGCCTTAGTACCCTTAATACTTGAAGCTTTTCTTTGTGTCCCTTGAATGAAAATAGTAACACTGACTTAAATGCATTTTAAATATCTGGGTGCATTAATGATAGCTCCTTGAGCATTACTACTAGGCCTGTGCAAGTATCTGGCTTCAAATAGCCAGAGCCGAATACTGCACACAGCTGGTGCAATGTCAGTGCTTGCTTGTGTGTGGGACCAGGCTGTCATACTGACCAAGTAAAGCCTTAGTACTGAGGGCCCCTGAAAGAGCACAGAGCCATTTCAGCACCACCTTGAAAAAAATGAGCAGTTGGCTCAATGGCAAATGTTCCCGAAAGAACTACACTTTCCACCACTTCCTCCTCGCCTTCCATGATATTGCTGAAGCACATAAGGACTCTGTGCTCTTTAAGAGGCCCCCAGTACGGTAAGCAGAGCATAGAGAGGTGAGCATTGGAAACTTGTGTCTCTACATGGTGCCAGCAGGGCTGTGCACATTATTTGGCTTTGGCTTTTCAAAGACTGAATAATTCCACATGACTAGCTATTATTTTATTGTCTTTCCTTCTCCTTTTCTGACCCCATCACATCCCACAACTGGCTCTGTGTGTACACACACCTTTATCCCTGGTATACCTTGTTCAGACATTACATTGTATGTGCATACAGGTGTCTGTAACATACACACGTTTTTGAGTGAGTGAGTGACTGCGCGTTCATTTAAAAAAGTGAACTTGGGTACAGTCCCCTCAAATGCAGAGTACACACAGGAGGTGTACTACTGTGTGTGTATTGACCATAATGTGTGAATACCTCTATGTGCTTACAAAACTGTGTGTACACTGTACACAGACTGTATGGGTGTTGAACATAAATAAAGATGTGGATATATTCTTATCCATGCATTCCTGAATCACTGTCAATAGTGTGTGCTGTATCTAAAACCTTCAGTATTCTGTCAACAGTATCTAGGAAGGCTGCCTTCTCACAACCAAGACAGTTGTTATTATTATTATTATCATCATCATCATCATCATCATTGATTCGATTTCTATACCACCCTTCCAAAAAGGCTCAGGGCGGTTTACACAGAAAAATAATAAATAAATAAAATGCTAGTATATCCTGCAAGGGAAATCATGGTTGTTCCAGAATGTGCTTCTAAGATGCCCTCCTTCAGCCAGATGGTGATCCTTTTGCCTATAGCCTGGCTTCAGGCATAGAATCATATAAAAGCAGCTGTTGTGAGCTTTTGAACTCTGACCTATGTTTTCAGGGGTCGGGGTTTTCACAGACTGGCTGGCTGTGGAACTGGTAGGCAGCATTTAAATCATACTGTATCCTGTGTTTGCGCCACAAGGTGATGGGGGAGGGAAGTGGTTTCAAGGCTGCAAGATCATACATCTTTAGAAGTAACTGAATTAATTTATGGCATGAATGAAATGTCATATCTCAGACTATTTGAATGTGGCATATGGGAGCAAGGTGAAATCTGTGCAGTGTGATCAGTATAGGGTACCAGACTTTTGTGTTCAGTTCCTCCAGAGCCTCTGAGATTCTTGGGAGACATTAACATATTTTATGATGACAATCTTGTAATGGCAGCTGGCACTTTTGCTGACCAATATCATGATATCACAGATTATTGTCTCTTATGATGTCATCAAACTAATTTTTTGTGGTGGCTGTTATCATGAATGCATACATTTATCACTCTTCACCCATCTGTATTCCTCTTCACCCATCTGTAAGATGGTCACACATTTTCACCTGCAAGATCCCCATCTATGGAGCCAGCCATTCCAATAATCCCACATCTCTCTAGCCTGCCTACTGGGTTGACACATGCGCCACCTACATGGCCTGCAGCAGATAGATCATTACGCAGCTGACCTGGCAGCTCATGGTCTTTCTACTCTTTCAACTACTGCCAAGTTTGGTACTTTCAGTCACCTCTGTTTAGCTGGTCACTCTAAACACATGATAACGTGTATTGAAAAATGAAAAATTTATTACTCTAACGGCTGTAAGCTTGTGTGTAGAGAGGTTGCTACAGGGTGTTAAATGGTGCTCAATCCAAATGAAATCACGTTGACCATGTGCCTTAAGAAAGCCGAAGCCATTGTCATCTCTGTTCTGTTTTTAGTATTCGCTGGGGAGTTTGCACAGCTTTTGATGCCTTGTCATCTTGCTGTGTGATGTTGAGTGCCATCTAGTGTATGTGTTTGGCAGAAGAGTTAAAAATACAAATGCAGCACACTTCCAACACTACAGGAGTTTACAAGCTGTTCTGGGATAAAATTAACTTTTTAATAAATCAAAAAGGCACTCTCAAATTGTGAATGTGTTGTTTACAGATAAATACTGGCATTGGGCTAGCTGCATCATTTATTCAAATTCTGTACAGAAGCAATAAACTGGTAATTGCAATCTTCTCTGGATAACTCTTGAGAACTTGAGAGATAGACCTTTTCATTCAGAATTGCATTTCTAGTGCAGGCCTTGATAATTGCTGGTCGCTTGGTTGTCGTTGTGACTAGAATTTTCATCTTGAAGCCTAGAGACTGAGCTGTCTTAAGGGGGGCTATGGTGGTGGTGCGGCACTGAAGTGCAGAAGATTTTAGTGATCCTCACTAGCAACAAGAGTCAGTAACAAAGAGAGTCATTAAGACCCTTGCAGGACCACTAGGTACCTTCTTGCTCCTCTCCTCTCCCCTTTCTTCCACCATGCTGCCATGGTTGCAACCAGCAGGCTTCACCAAAGGAGGAGACGACAACTGAAAATCTGGCTAGTCCC
Source organism: Hemicordylus capensis (assembly GCF_027244095.1). NCBI lineage: Eukaryota > Metazoa > Chordata > Lepidosauria > Squamata > Cordylidae > Hemicordylus > Hemicordylus capensis. The sequence goes on from NC_069658.1 coordinate 385,400,651, forward strand.
ATGGAGCATGGCGAAAGGAAGGGCACCAGGCATAGAGGTACTTACTGCTGACAGGGTTTTGAGGTGCAGAAAAGCCCCGTCTAAAACATGTGACTTGCCCACCCCGGAGAACAAAATGCTTTGGGCTTTGCAAAGGTCCCTCCCTCTCCTACCTCTCTAATGCCATTTGGGGAGAGAAAGAGCAGAGGGGAGAAGGAGGGATCTTTGCAAAGCCAGCTACAGTTTGTTCTTGGGGTTCAGCAGACAGTTGACAACATGTTTTGGGCAGGGCTTCTCCACACCCTCAGTGTAGAGAGTTTTGCCAGGCCGCTCTCATTCCCTTTGCTGAGTCAGGCATGGCCAAAGCTTGCTGTGAAGGAAGGAAGGAAGGAAAGAAGGTGCCAACCAATCAGCCCACCTTGATCCTCTCTCCCTTTTTAGGAGGACAGTGGTCATGATCCACTCTCTCCCCCAACCCCTCTGCCCTACCCACTGGAATGAGCAGCAGTGCAAGAAGAGCCTTTGTGGTCTCCAGTGAAGTTGGGGTGTGGGGAGACGGAATAGTTTTGGAGAGGGATTGGTAAGGAGAGAGGTCGAGGTGGACATTCTTCTGGGTCTATGACAACTTGCTGCGGTCAACTGGCCACTGGTCAATTGGACATGGCCAACTTGCCACAGGGACAACTCGCTGCAGGGAACAACACAACTCCGCCCGCAAGCCCATCCTGTCACTTTGGCTTTCGATCCAGAGGGGACAAGCAGGAGGGAGGCGAGAGGAAGCTAAATTTCCACCTACCACCCACCAAAGCTTGTCTTTCATGTTCTGCAGTGGAAGGAAGAATCTCTCTGCATCCCTACCTGTGGGGTTGTGCCTCATGAGAAGTGAGGCCACACTCCATTCACTGTGACTACAAAATGGCTGTGATGAGTGCCATAAGGGGATGCTTCCCAGAAACAGCTCTGGCAAAAATAAATTAATAGATAAAAGCCTAACAGTCTGCACAGTCCTGCAGAGTGAATGATTGGCGTGACATCTTGATATCTTCTCTGCCATTTAAGCAGTTTTATGGTGGGCCGTAGGGTGCAGTGAGTTGTACTTTCCTGCAGAGAATTTAAAAAACAACAATACAACATGCACACACAACTTGGCCAGGAAATCTCCTCCTAAGAATCTCCTCACACGGTGCATCATTATTGGAGCGGGGGGCGGGGGGGAGGCAACGCGCCCTGGCACCCTGACCCTCAGAGCTCCCAGCAGGAGCAGGAGCTTGTCTGTGTGGGTGATCTGCCTACCCAAGGTGGAATAATTGCTTGTCTGCGGGGAAGATACATTAAACCAGCCTTCCCAGAGGCCTTCCCTCTAGCTCTCCTCACTGCTCATGAGAAAAGGCTCAGTCTCTAGTCAGTCTCCCTGCCATGAGCAAACAGTAGCCGCTGTGCTTTCCTTTTAAATATTCAGATTATGTAAGCATTACCGCCCACTTTACCTTTTCTGCTGTCCTCATGAGTGACTGGGCTTGAAAGGTTATAAGGAGGCAAGATTTGGCTGAAGGTGGAGGAAGGGAACATGTGGATTTTATTAATGCCATCTCCCAACTCTGTTTTAAAACGTTAACCCATTTGAACAGTGGTTTAGCTGCTAGAACTGAATGCATTGGTGGTTTGGGGTTTTCTCCCTCTTAGTAAAAACATAAGGAGAGCTCTACAAAGTCAGACCAAAGGCCCTGCTAGTTCTGCATTGTCGATCATAGAGCAGCTATCCAGATGCCCCCAAGAATGCCACAAGTAGGGCATGGATGCAGTGACCCTTGTTTACATAGGAAGCTGCCATAGATGGAATCAGACCATGGGTCCATCTAGTGCAGTATTGTCTACACAGACTGGCAGTGGCTTCTCCAAGGTTACAAGCAGGAGTCTCTCCCAGCCCTATCTGGAGATGCCAGGGAGGGAACTTGGAACCTTCTGTATACAAGCATGCAGCTGCTCTTCCCAGAGTGGCTCCGTCCCCTGAGGGGAATATCACAGTGGTCACACTTCTAATCTCCCATTCAAATGCAACCAGGGTGGACCTTGCTTAGCAAAGGAGACAATTCTTGCTACCACATGACCAGCTTTCTTTGCCACCACAAGACTGGTTTGATGTTGCTCACCCTATCAGGCTTGTGTTTGTCTAGCTCCTACATTTTTGTGCTGGTTCCTAGATCCAAATAAAATTTGTCAAGGCCTCTTCTAGTCTCTGGCACTAGTCATATGCTTGCATCCAGAAATTTGCACATCAGCTGTACTGAGTTCATATGAAAATCTAGCTGTTACTAGAATCCACTGCATGATCCTGGGATCCTTAGCAATCTGGCCTGAAGTAATTTATTTTAAAATTCTGCTGTGGGCCTCAAACTAATCTGGAAAACCCTTGCTCTGGTGAGTTGCAATTACATCACTTGTGCTTCTGACCACAGCAAGAAAAGTGCATCCTTAGGGCTTGTCTGGATACTTTTAAGTAAAGTCCTAATATCTGAGTAAGAGAAATAAATAGCACAATTTTCTCTATGTTGTGGATATAGTCTAAATGCGCACAGCAGTTTTTAAATTTATTTAACCTACCTTTATTAGGACCACCAAATGGCACGAAATCTTAAGCAAGTTTTTGGAGATATTGTGTTCCCGGCTGATCTGGGGTCTCCACTGAGGTAGGGATCTGGGAGGGACATAGACCTTGGATGGCTTCAAGTGAATTGGAGCTTGGAGGAATTTGAGCTTGGATGAAGAGAAAATCAAGAGTGCTGGCTACAAACAACATAAGATGAATGTTGCTCTAGCAAAAGCTTGGAGCTGATTGTTAATTATTCTGGTTGCTGCCATGGTAGAGTGGATTGGCCCTGTCTCTTCCATGGGGAAGGCCCTGTTACTTCAAAGGGCCATGCCCAACCTTCTAAAGTGTTGGTCCAGCAGTTCTGGGGACGTCTCCTTGGGCTAGCAGGTCCTCCAGGGCAGAGGGTGACTCTTCTCAGGTCACGGTAGAGGTCCTGGCTTTGGTTCTCAGTGGCACAGGCTTGCCCAAGGTTTGGGTCATAGAGTCTTCCTACCCTGTCTTCTCCCCTGAACTGTTTGCCTCATCCCCCAGTTTTCAGGGGCGGTTCCTGGATCTAGGCTCAAGATAGGAGCTTCAAAGCTTGCTGAAGATTTTGTATTATTTTGCTTAGTCCTAATAAAGGTATTACCAGCATATGGCTTCTAGATCCCTTCCCCCACACCCAACATAGCTATCTACAATTTTTATATAGCAGTTTTGTGATGAGTTTTCCTATTTCTCCCTCATCCCCATCCCCTAACGCTTTAGATGAAAAAAGCAGTTGTTACTGTCAGGAAGTGCTCCTGGAGGAGGGTCTTTGCTTGTGGATTGGGGAAGGAGGCAGTCTAGGCTGCTCTTTTTGACAAATGAGACTCTATGGTGGGCATCCAGAGGGGTGAAAAGGAGAAGCAGTCCCCCCCCCCCCCGCCGATCAAGTCAGTTTCATTGAATTCAGTGGGGCTTACCCTCAGGTAAGTGAGAGTTACCTTACAAAGGCAAAGGATCACAGCCTTTGCCTCTGCCCTGCCACTCTGGAAAAGGTCCTGCAGCTGCCTCTGGACTCCATCCCTCCTTCCAGTCTCAGGCAAGGGAGAAAAGCTTGAACTTGACCAAGTTAGGTACAGCCAAGCTTCATCTGTATTCCTCCATAATCGTGGCCTTCTCTGCACCAGTCCTGAATGGAATGAAGCATATCAGCTACTTTTCAAGGTTGCTGTCTTTTTTCAGGGAGAGTGAAGAATGGGAGGTGTGTCCCCCCCCCCCCGCCCGCCAGGCCTGCCTCACCATTGTGCAAAGCAGTGCCTTCAGGCGGCACATTCTAAAAGAAGTGTGTGCCATTTTCTTGCCTCCCTTATCTCTGTGTATTCCCTGCCCCCAAATGAGGAAAGAGGAGGATTTCAATTTGACTTTTTGCTTCAGGCGTAGAAATGCTTAAGACAAGCACTGAGCCTTTCCCTTTGCTTGCAGTCTCCCTATCCTTCCTTTTGCTGGGATGCATATGCCTCAGGGCTTCAGCTTGGCATCTCTAATCTGCAAGCAAAGACCCACACAGACAGCTTTTAAGACTCACTTGTTAAAAAATGGCAGTGTGCTGCAAATGTGTAAACATCCATATAGCAATTTTACAAAATTCTTTCTCCCCCATCATCACCAAGGTTTGTCTGAGCATAGACTTTCTTACTACTTTCTTACATATGTGGATATGTTCGAATATACATTATGGTGTGGGGAGAAGCATATACCCTAGAATATCTGATACATACTTGGGCTGTTCACACAAAGCCTAAGTCACACAAAACCTACCCAGGGTTGCACAGTCCTACCTGGGTAGAGCTGCTCATGTGAAAGCCCGGCGCTGCCTTGCTGGGTAGCCTGGGGTTTTACTGAGGAAAAAGGGCCCACATGTGCCCTCAAACCCCAGTCATGTGTCTGCTCGAGGTGCAGACACAGAGGGGGAATCTCACAATGCATCACACTCATTGTGTGGTGCATTGTGGAATTTCTGGAGGCTGGGCAGCATTTTCTGTATCTCCAGAATGCTGCATGCCTCGTGAAAGTGCAGGTCACGTGGGCACGTGAGCCGTGTGGCCAGGACCACGCTGGATAGTCTGGGGGGAAGGTAGGTGTAATCCTGCCTCCCCTCCCTGGGGCTCTCAAAGGTCATGTGAATGACCTCACTGTGATTCTAGGCAAGTTCTCTTGCTGTTTTTACTGTTGAGGAAAACTGAGGAAGAAAGGTGATGTGACTTAGTATGGAGATACAGGAATGTATGAGTTTATGACTTCAGTTGGTATAGGATACCTTGCTATTTTTTGTCCAGCAGTTTGAAGGAAGGAGGTTAGGATGGAGGATTTCAGGGATAGCTTACGTAGATTATGTGAGATGCCTCTCTGCTCCTTGACTTGGTAAGAAGCTGTAGTTGTGTAGCTGTAGGTAAAGGTAAAATGTGCCATCAAGTTGATTCGACTCCTGGCGCCCACAGAGCCCTGTGGTTTTCTTTGGTAGAATACAGGAGGGGTTTACCATTGCCTTCTCCCACACAGTATGAGGTGATGCCTTTCAGCATCTTCCTATATCGTTGCTGCCCGATATAGTATCAGTGGGGATTCAGACTGGCAACCTTCTGCTTGATAGTCAAGCATTTCTCTGCTGCACCACTTAAGGTGACTAGCATAGACCTGTAGCCTAATCCGATGTGTATTTTATCAGAAGTAAAAGTCTCATTAAGTTCAATGGAACTTACTCCTAAGTAAGAGTACATAGGAATGCAGCCTAAATAGTAAAAGCCTTACTGAAGGCAGTCATGAAAAGGTCTTTGGCCTTTTCTCTTCAAAGAGAGTATGAGTTAATCCTGGTATCCTGGCTAATATCCCAGCTCAGGTAATTCTATTCTTTATCCCATGAAATTGACCCTCCAGTTTCCATTAGAAGTAACATTCACCTTCCTCCCTGCATGCACACTCCTTTGCCTACTGTTTTACATTGTTCTGTGGAATGCAAGAAAGGCTTCCTGGATCTAGCCCAGAAGTAGTTGAATTTCAGTGCTCACCCTTTGTTTTTAATCAGAAAAGGTCTTAGAGGGTTATGTATGGACATCTGTGTACAACGTGATTGTAAGGCAATGGCTTTCAAACAATGGTGTGGTTCCACCTTAAAAGGCCTAGAATAGAATAGTTGAATGCCCAGTCCCGTACATGTCCTTACTAATCCGTGATGAATTGAAGGTAGCTGCTTCCCTGGAGTAATTGCTCCCCAATGTACCTTATCATCCAAATCTGACCTGGGAATGGCTAATGTTTATTCTGCAACTTAATGGTGCAGTGGGGAAATGACTTGACTAGCAAGCCAGAGGTTGCCGGTTCGAATCCCCATACTGTGGGAAACACCTATATCAGGCAGCAGCAATATAGGAAGATGCTGAAAGGCTATTTATTTATTTTTATTTATTTATTTATTTGAACATTGAATATACTGCCCAATCCACAGACTCAGGGCGGTGTACAAACAAGAACAGCATCCGAGATTTTAAAAACAAACAAACAAACAAACAAAAGAAATTAAAGGTTGAAAGGGAGGAGGCAGACTGAATCTGGTGGGGAAGAGAATTCCAAAATGAAGGGGCAGCAACAGAGAAAGGCATTCCACGGGTCCTAGTACTATTGACCTCTCTGAGACCAGGGACCAAAAGAAGGGCAACCTGAGAAGATCTCACAGGACAGGACGGGATGGGACTGGCCGGGAGAGGCAGTCCTGAAGGTAAGCAGGTGCTAAGCCCTGAAGGGTTTTAAAGGTGAGAACCAGCACTTTGAATTGGACCTGGAAGCAAATAGGTAACCAATGCAGCGACTGCAAGAGAGGTGTCATCATCTCATAAGGCGCGGGAGATGGCTATGATAAACCCCTCCTGTATTCTATCAAAGACAACAACAGGGCTCTGTGGTCGCCAGGAGTCAACACCGATTCAACGGCACACTTAACTTTAATGTTTCTTCTAAGATGGAACCAATCGCTGGTGGTGCACTGTTCTTTACTAGAGGTCTTCAAGCAGAGGCTGGACAGCCATCTTTTGCTGATGCTGTAGCTCTGGATTTCTTGCAGCGGGTCGGACTGGATGGCCTGTAAGATTTTCTCCAAAGTTATAATTCTGTGTTTCCCTACATGCTAGTTTAGGAAGGATCAGTGATGCCCTGATTTGTAATTTTTCTCTGACCAGTGCTGAATTAGTACCCAGCCCACAAAAGCAGCAGACAGCATACACCCACTGGAGCACAGATTCTTCCATGAAGCGTAATGCAAACCCAAGTGTTTGCATTAAAAATGCCTGCACAATTCCCTGTGGATAGGATGGTACTGAGTTACAAGGGTTTATAACAGGGCTGCACAACTTCAGCCCTCCAACTAGTTTTTTTGGACTACAATCCCCATGTTCCCCAGTCACAGTGGCCAATAAGCGGAGATGATGGGAATTGTAGGCCAATATCTGCAGGAGGGCCAAAGCTGTGCAGCCCTGGTTTATAAAGCTGGATAGGTTTAGAAAAGGGAGAGTTAAAAATTTTGACAGGCATCCATTACCTTATTTTAAGTCATTGGGTGGGCACATGGTACAGCAAATCATGTATGTATCCATATAGCTTGTCTAGGTAGGAAATTGGCGTCCTGCAAGACATGCTGTGGGCTGCAAGACAAGCAGCCCAAACTAGGGACAGTGCTGTTGGGGAAATCACAAGTATTGCATCAGCCCTGATAGTTATGTGGTTGACTGCCACAAACTCTATATAATCTCCTCTGCTGGTAACCTAGAGGAGTCGAGGTAGGGTGGAGGCTGCCTGAAGAACTGTAATAACGAATAGTACAGGCTGCTCTCCATATTTTCCCTTTCCCCCCACATATATCACATTACATCTAAGGCTTGATACGAGATGCACTTTGTTCTGGAAAACATAACAGGACTATTTACTCGACCATGCAGACAGGTGGTTGGCCGGGGGGGGGGGCACAGAGTTCAACCTACCTTCTCCCAGATGGCTCAATGGTTGCTTCTTCAGCGTGCGAGTTGCACGGCCACACAACCCGCTCTGCCGGGAGCAAGACGGCTCACTATTATGACCCATGCTGCCGGGAGCAGTGCAGATCACTATTCGTGCTGCTCCCAGCAGTGTAGATCAAAAGAGGTTGGGACTCATTTTCCTGGCCTCTGGAGCCCAAGGGGAGACATGATCTGGCCTCTGGAGCCCGAGGGGAGACACGGTCCCAGCAGCCGGGATCCTAGCCCTGCTCCCCAGCTGGCTAAGATCTGGGCTTGGGAGCAGGGTTAGGCTGGGCAGGAGTGCCGGGATCCATGCGGATCCCAGCGCTCCGAATGAGCAGCCTAGCCCAGGCTAGACTGTTCGTGAGAACGGCCTCAGCAAGTGAAACCATCTTTTGTTTGTACCATATAGATTTTGCATATTTCTGTTTTTGTTGTAGTATTTTATGTCATTAGCTGCCTTTGGTTGGAAAGGCAGAGTACAAATATTCAAAATGAAATAAAAATGCAATAAATATACAGCCTGCCATAAGCCTGAAAGAGATCAGGTTGGAAAGTCAAATTAGCCACCTGATTGAACTCTCATTGCCTTCCTACGTAACCCATTATCATTCATTCACCCAGCCATTCATATACTCTTAAAGTCTTTTCCTACTATTCAGATTAGATCTGCTCTGCTCTGCTGTAGCAGAAAACTCTTCCTCATGTGCTGAAGAGGCAAGGGTCTCCCCTTCTTCTCTTTTATGTATTTGAACACCACCATTGTTAAACACAGCCCCTCCTTTGTTGCTCTTCCCTCTAGCTGATAGTGAATACATTCTGCTTGTCCTATAAAGCTGAGACTCCACCCGCTCACTTGGGCTGCAGTGCAGACATAATTATCTCCCCCACCCTTCCCCACCGCCTCCACACACAGCCTGTGACAGTTCAAACAGTGGTACCTTTGGGAGAGAAATGACTGAGTAATCTGGGACTGTGGAGAACATCAGTGTGCCCCTTGGCGACCTGCGTCTCCAATGACGTTTGTCATTAGATGCCTCCCTTACTCTCTGGGGCACTTGAGTAACTGCCCATTATCCCCTTTAATCCTTACAATAACAGAGTCAGAGTGTCAAGGGGTCTCTTTTGCACAGGCCCCATGGTGGGGTGGGGGTGGGGGTGGGGGGGACAACAGTCTTTGATTGTAGCATTTGAAAAGCCCTGGGAAAGTGAGAAGAATGAGCTGTGCTGGGGTGAGGAAGTCGGCAAATCGAGTACACTCAGGACTGTGGATTTGCCCTGCAAAGCGATGCAGATACAGAGCCAGATTAGGATGGCTTCCGTCTGTGGTGCTAAAACACTCTTCCTCTGCCCCAAAGTTGCAGCCCTCTTCTGCAGATGGCAGGATTCTTTGTACATTAATTTGCAGCCTTGCTTAATATTTGGGACTTTCTTTTCTCTGGTACCATAGTGTGCAGTCTCTTGCTCACATCTGAACAGTTGCCCGAGGCCTGTCTCATGCCAGTACCTGGATGATACCTCGCAACATGGAAAATTGCTAATGTAATAGAAATCCTCAGTGCACTGACACAAGTGGGTTTGCCTCCAATTTAAATTGAATTCAGAAATGAAATTTGTTCAGTTCCACAATCTGAGATCTGTTTTGTGCAGCTGGGTCCTGCATGAGGGTGGAAAAGGAGGCAGGATTTGCTGTGGGGGTAGGGGGTGGGGGCGGTTCTTTCAGTTAGTTCTCATCAAGCCCGAGAAACTGAATGCTGGAAGGAGCCCAGAGATTCTGCCTCCTGCTTCAAGACAGAAACATGGGGGAAATATACACCATCTCAATTGCTCAATGCAAATTAAGTTTCTCGGTTCTCGGTGTTAGTGCTGGTTTTCTGTGGATCTGTGTTTTGTTACATTACTTACACAATTTAGTATAGGCTGATGCCACGCTAATGCTGTTCCTTTGCTTGAAAGCATAGCTGATCTACCTAAATTCCAAGGAAATATCTAGCCCCAGAGATGTAGTTAATGTGGGGTGAAACTTTTCCTGGAAAAATTTTTCATACTTTATTTTTCTATGGAAAAATTACAATTTCTAAAATTTCCATGTGGTTGCTTGAAAAACCTTTGAGATACAGTGGAGGGAAATTGATATGATAGAGTTGTTTTAAACTGTATAAATAGGTCAAATACATGCCAAATCAAATTACAATCTATTTAGGGCATCAGGAAAGTTTGTGTAGTAATTTTTTTAGAAAAAATAATGCAAATATTATGTAAATGAGGGAGAAATTTGCATGGGAAACTTTTTCAGAAAGTTTTTTGAGCTGGAAAACATGCGTCTCTGTTTAGTCCTCTTACTTTCAGCTCTATCTGTGGGAAAACATTGGTTTGTCTTTGCAGTTCCCATAGGGGTTTTACACTGGGTGTGAATCCCATTTCCACAATTGAGTGTGGCACTACCGTACATATGGGCTGTGGGGAGGAGGAGAGGGAAGGGACACAGAAAACAGATGTCACTGTTAGCAAAGCTAAAGGCTTGTTCCAAACTCTCAGCATGAAGGGACCTGTCTTTATCTGAGGGCCAGCTCCAGGTCTGAAGAGGCCCTTGGCAAAAGAATGTATGGACTCCTGGGGGCAAGCTCCTATTTGTGAATGGGCTCACCTGGAAGAAGTGGCCATGGAGAGACTTAACCGAGAGAGTTGTTGTGCTGTTGCTCATTGCAGGTACCTCAAGGAGCAGCATTAGGTCCTCGCTAACTGTCTGAAAGTGCTGTCTCCTGATGCAAACTCCATTTCACCTTGCTCTGCATCTCTTATGTTGGATTGTTTTGGCTATGGTTGGAAAATGTGGAATTACAGTGGCATCTCACTGAAATTATCCCAGGAAGCAAAGAGGAACACTGCCTTCCTTAGCATAGCAATAGCAATAGCACTTACATTTATATACCGCTTTATAGCCGGAGCTCTCTAAGCGGTTTACAATGATTTAGCATATTGCCCCCAACATTCTGGGTACTCATTTTACCGACCTCGGAAGGATGGAAGGCTGAGTCAACCTTGAGCCCCTGGTCAGGATCGAACTTGTAACCTTCTGGTTACAGGGCGGCAGTTTTACCACTGCGCCACCAGGGGCTCTATAGCATATAGCCAGCTTCTGGGAAGCTCCTCAAACATGTGTAGAATAATTGATGCTGTCTCGAAACTGGCCTGCAGAGCTTTGGGATGACACCAGCCTCCTTGCACAACTGCTGTTTGATGTTTCAGAATGGTTCTTTGATGGCTGGCTGGAATAGGAAGTCTGGGATTTCCTCATCTATGGTATTTGTATGTCGATGGCTGAGCTATTAGAAACCTAAAAGTGTATTTTGAGCCTTAAGCCTGGTTTCTGTCTCCGCACCCCCACCCCCTTGTTTTGTTGGTTCTGAATGACTTGCCTGGTTTGGACATGATGGGCTATGCCTTGTGCATGTATTTATCTGAAGTTTTAACCAATGCACTGATTAACCAATGCACTGATTGTCCCCCCCTCCCCATGCTAATGTAACAACTCGATATGCATCAGCATGAGTGGGATAGCTTGGAAGCTTATGTGGCATTCAGGATATGTTAGTAGAACTCTCAGGCGTGAGGAGCTGACAGGTCTATGTGCCAAGGCAAGCCCTGTGTCACATATGCCCAGGTACTCTGAAGATAAAGAATTGCTGGAGACTAAAGCAGCTGGCTGAAAAGCTTCTCAAGGGGCCAAAGCTGGGAACACATCTCACACTCTGACCTAAATACAGGGTGCAAGCATTTAATTGAGTCAGATGGGCTCGAATGCCCCTAGTCAGACCCAGCCTCACCATTTGCCAGAGCAACTCTGAGCAGGTTTATTGAATGAACTGGATGGCTCATTTATCCCTGAGTGCACCCCTCCTCCCCGAACCCAGCACCAAGCCACTCTGCTTCTGTCTTGAAGGGGCCTGTATGATACCCATCCCCCTCTATGCCAGGAGTGCTGCTGTTTGCCAAGCCGCCTGCATGCAGCAAGAGTTGCACTGTGGGGCCTGGGACTAAACAAGATGTGTGCACTGCGTATCCCTGTGCAAAGATGATGTGTGGAGCTCTCCGGGCTCTCTGTGTGTGTGTTTTATGGAAGTCATCTGTTCATGGTGTCCTAATTGCAGATGATTAGGAGCTGTTTGGCAAGCTGTCAACTAAACTCCGACCCTGGCTCGTATGTGTGAAATCCCTGCTTCTGACTTGTCCATCTGTGAAATGCTGACATTCAAGTGCCGTTTGCCCTGGACTATTTTTAAAAGGGGGCCGTTTTATTATTCTGAGTTATTCTTCCACAGTCAATCGAATAGCCTCCCCTCCAGACAAATCTGAAAGAGGAAATTCACTGGTTATCAAACACACACGTAGACTCTCCTTGTGTCTCCATCCACAACTGTTATACAGCCCAAGGGGAATTTAGGAAATGGCCTCTGCGGAAGAGTGTGTGTGTGTGTGTGTGTGTGTGTGTGTGTGTGTGTCTGTGTCTGTGTCTGTCTCTCTCTCTCTCTCTCTCTCTCTCTCTCTGCGGAAGTGTGTGTGTGTGTGTGTGTGTGTATCACCAACTCTGGAATGTTTGTGCATGGCAGCAAGATCACTAGCAGATGGTTTCCTGCTGGCATTGAAAGTGAAAGCCTTTTGGCTTGATTTTAACAGTTGTAACCTGCCAGCACTCTTGAAGTAGACAGAAGGCTGAAACTTTCCCAGTTGCCCTCCACATTCTTCCGTGAATATGAATTCTTGGATTATATGATGTGTTTTTGTATCTTGTATATAATGGTATGTATAATTTCTCTAGTTTGAAGAGGAAGCAGGGAAGAAGAATGACAATGACTTTAGAAAATGTTTTCCGTGTGCGTGTGTGTAATATATTTGCTTGGGATTTTTTTTATTTTTATTGTTTTAGTATTTGTATACATGCTTATAAGTTTATGTCAGAGGAATGGAATGGGGGAGATAAATGGGCAAGGGGCAGAAGGAAAGGGGAACTGGAGATGTTTATAAAACCAAAAATCTTTTAATAAAGCATTAATAACAGTTACATATTCATAGCTACAATTATTCCATGAGATGTATTTTTTGGGGGGGAAAGGGAAAACATTAGATTTTTTTTCCAGAATCCTTGCACTTCTGACAAGTTCAAGCTTATAGTCCTCATGAGGCTTTGGAAATTCATGTCCAGTCTCTTTTCTTACTAAAAACTTACTAATCTGTAATGGAATTTGGAACAGAATATTTCTAAATTTGTAGTTTACTGAAATTTCCCATACTTTTAGCAGTAATAACAAAAGAGAAATAGTAATGAATTAAAAAATACTAGAGTTAAGTTATATCTTTGCTTGATCCAAAATTATCCAGATGAAAATCTCCTAACAATTAAATTACGTCCTTGTTGTTAGCTATTTGGAGCAGACCTGTCAGTCATCAGCTGCAGGAATTTTGCTCTAATGAGCTGTGGGTCCCCAACCCTTTCCCCACTATTCACTAGTTCCCAATCCATCACCTCCTCTGATAAGAATACATTATGAGAATTGTATAACTATGTAAATTTGCCCAGCTTAGCCTAATTGCCAGTAGAATTGGAATGTTTTGACAAGGACTGCTGATGGAAAAGTGTCACACACTACAGCGTTCTTGACATAAGCTTTCTGAGACGGTTCCTTACTCGCTACACCTCTGTGTTCATGGGTTGCCTGGACGCTTTCCACATTACACTCTGCAACGGGGTCACGACGTATCTCTGAAGTGTGCTTCCGCACTTCCTGTGTTGTGACAATGCAGTCTCTACGCTGACAGCAGGGTGCCGTTCATATTTCCAATGCCTTGTTTCGGATTTAATCGCTGTGATATAGTGCTATAACATTGTATATCTGGCATTAAAAAGTTGCTATTTTGGGGGGGTTGTTAGTTTTCGCGAGACTGCTCCCCATGCTGGACGCTTTGCTATTTATGTTTTGAATGCAATTTGCCTGAACAGAAGCATTTTGCTGCTGTTGAGTGGTTAATCTGGAAAGCGCCCTGGGGAGGGAACTGCAGGCCATTCTGGTAGTACCACCTATTAGAATCCTCCAGATCTTGAGAATCAGATGATCCTGGAGAGCCGAGTTGCCAACCTTGCTTCACTTCCTCAGTTTGAACAAGTCATGACTGACAGAAGCCACAAGAGACTTGGCTGTCCTTCTGCACTTCTTACCCAACTGGTTGCCACCTCTGCTTCAGATGCTTGTTGCCTCTCCAAACATGAGGGTTGGACTTTGCCAGGACCCAGGCCTGAGAGGAGTGGGGGGGGGCGGGCGGGGGGGCGGGAAGTGTGAAGATGAATGATAAGGACCCAGGGCATTGAATTCATGTCCCTTAGCCACTGCTAATTGTGTGTAGCACCAGACCCACCCCAGTTTCTGAACTTTCAGCTGAATATGAACTCAGATGTTGAAATTTTCTTTGCGACCATGAGGGCTGTAAACATTAATGCTGGGCTGCACAACCTCAGCCCTCCAGCTGTTGTCGGGCTACAGCTCTCAGCCACAGTGGCCAATAAGGATGGTGGGAGTTGTTGTCCAACATCTGCAGGATGGCCAAAGTTGTGCAGCCCTGTATTAATGGAATCTGGGGGGGGGGCTTCATCTGACAAGATGAGAAGGTGTGTTGAGCTTTTCTTCACTGAGTTATGCTCTCAATAACTGCTTCCCCACCAACACCACTCTTATCTTAACCTACATTTGCTGTTTCATATGCTTTCAGCAGTAGTGCCACAATAAATATGGCTTGAGTCATCCTGGACATGAAGCAATCGCACAATGGCTTTATTGCAATGCAGCCTGTGTAATCACATCTGTTTGGTCATGTGAATTGGCCCTTAATATAGCAGTAGCTGAATCGGTGAACCACTATCTCTGCTTGTGCAGTGTGTGAGTATATCTATAAAACAGGTACATCCCTGGAAAAAGATTCTGAGAACAAAGAGATTCTGAAATCTGATGAAGGGCTTTTTCCACTGCCCCAACAATCTTCGGAAACAGATAGTAGTCTTCCTTTAAAAAATAAAAAATAAAAAGGATGAAAGAGGTCCTTATTTCTTATATAACCTCTGCACCTCTCTAGAATCTAGTGAATCTCTCTCATCACATTATTCAATGAAATAAAATACTTTGTATTTTTCACCTTTGCCTCTCTTTCTTTTTTAAAAAGTTGAATAACTATGTATAGGAAGAGAATGCTTGGATGTGTGACTTACACAGGCAGTTTTTTCCTATGTGTTTGGCTCATTGGAATTCTTTTCCTAGTTTTTTCCCATCAGCACAAAATATTTAAAGTTCCAGCCCATAAATCCAAGATCTCAGCCATCGGGGAATTGCAGAGGAGAGAGGAAGTGGAAGTCAAAAGCAGAGAGCTTTGAGTACCTTAAAGGTCTCACATCAGGATTGTGTTTCTCCAGCTTTTGAATCTGCCTTTCACACTAGGCATTTTTATAGAGCCATTCAATCCCAGGATGTAAGAGAGATGACAGAATGCGTGGAGGGGCTGTAATGTCAGGAATCAGATCAGATTTCTCTTTTCCCTTTGCCTGAGTCCTCATGGGCAGTTGCATTTGGTACACTTTTCATGTGCACAAAAAGGATTGTGTGATTTGTTTTGAGCTCAACACAAATTGCAAAATCCTCAAAACGATTTGTCAAAACAGCAGCCAAGCCCGCTGTTCTGATGGATCAACCTCAGGAGGGGCCTATTAGAATGGTCCGCCCAAAGAGGTTACTGGATCCGGTAGGATTCCAAGACGCCTTGGAGGGATTTAATGTTGGCTCTGCTGGTGATCCTGTTGATGCCCTGGTTGAGAATTGGAACAACTTGCTCACCAGGGCAGTAGACACGATTGCTCCTAAGCGTCCCCTCCGACTTGCTTCAAAATTGGTCCCTTGGTATACGGAAGATCTACGGGGGCTGAAGCGGCAAGGTAGGCGACTGGAGCACAAGTGGAGAAAAACTCAACTCGAGTCCGACAGATTACGACATAGAGCACATTTAAAGATCTATGCTCAGGTGATACGTGCGGCAAAGAAGTGGTTCTTTTCTGCCCGTATTGCCTCTGCGAGTTCACGTCCAGCGAAGTTGTTCAGGGTTGTGAGGGCGCTAGTATCTGCTCCCTCTCCCTTGAACCAGAATCTGGAGGCATCAGTTACCCGCTGTGGTGTGTTTAATGAATTTTTCGCAGACAAAATCTCTCGGATTCGGGCCTACCTAGATGGAGACTCCACAATTAATTTGATGTCTGAACTGGAGGTGTCCGACAACTCCTCTTATACAATTCGACTGGATCAATTTCAGTTTGTGACTCCTGATGATGTGGACAAGCTGCTTGGAGCAGTGAGGCCTACCACTTGTCCTCTTGATCCTTGTCCAACATGGCTTGTTCTATCTAGCAGGGAGGCTGTTGTAAGCGGCCTGGTAGAAATCATAAATGCTTCTCTGAGGGAGGGCAGGATGCCTCCTTGTCTTAAGGAGGCAATTATTAGACCTCTTCTAAAGAAGCCTGCGTTAGATCCCTCAGAGTTGAGCAATTATAGGTCAATTTCCAACCTCCCATGGCTGGGCAAGGTAATTGAGAGGGTGGTGGCCTCTCAGCTCCAGGCGGTCTTGGAGGAAACTGATTATCTAGACCCATTTCAAACTGGTTTTCGGGCGGGCTGTGGGGTGGAGACTGCCTTGGTCGGCCTGATGGATGATCTCCAATTGGCAATGGACAGAGGAAGTGTGACTCTGTTGGTCCTCTTGGATCTCTCGGCGGCTTTCGATACTATCGACCATAGTATCCTTCTAGAACGTCTGAGGGGGTTGGGGGTGGGAGGCACTGTTTTACAGTGGTTCCGCTCCTACCTCTTGGACAGATTCCAGATGGCGTCGATTGGAGATTGTTGCTCTTCAAAATCTGAGCTTAAGTATGGTGTCCCTCAAGGCTCCATACTCTCTCCAATGCTTTTTAACATCTACATGAAACCGCTGGGAGAGATCATCAGGGGATTTGGAGCTGGGTGTTACCAGTATGCTGATGACACCCAGATCTACTTCTCCATGTCAACTTCTTCAGGAGCTGGCATATCCTCCATAAATGCCTGCCTGGAAGCAGTAATGGGCTGGATGAGGGAGAATAAACTGAAGCTGAATCCAGATAAGACGGAGGTACTTATTGTGCGGGGTCGGAACTCTAGAGATGATGTTGATCTGCCTGTTCTAGACGGGGTCACACTTCCCCAAAAGGAACAGGTTCTCAGTCTGGGAGTACTTCTGGATCAACGTCTCTCCTTGGTTTCTCAGGTTGAGGCGGTGGCCAGGGGTGCTTTCTATCAGCTTCAGCTAATACGCCAGCTGCGCCCGTTTCTTGAGATCAATTACCTCAAAACAGTGGTACATTTGTTGGTAACCTCCAGACTGGACTTCTGTAATGCGCTCTACGTGGGGCTGCCTTTGTACGTAGTCCAGAAACTTCAGTTGGTTCAGAATGCGGCAGCCAAGTTGGTCTCTGGGTCATCTCGGAGAGACCACATTACTCCTTTGTTGATGGAGTTACACTGGCTGCCAATAGGTTTCCGGGCAAAATACAAAGTGCTAGTTATAACTTATAAAGCCCTAAACGGCTTAGGCCCTGGGTATTTAAGAGAGCGTCTTCTTTGCTATGAGTCCCACCGGCCGTTGAGGTCACTTGAGGAGGTCCGTCTCCAGTTGCCACCAACTCGTTTGGTGGCTACACAGAGACGGGCCTTCTCGGCTGCTGCCCCGAGATTGTGGAATGCGCTCCCTGCTGAGATACGATCCTCCCCATCTCTCGCAATTTTCAGAAAACACCTGAAAACACACCTCTTCAACCAGGCTTTTTCAGCTTTTTAAAACTTGTTTTTAAATAGTTCTGAATATTTAATTGTTGTTTTATGATGTTTTTAATTGTTAATTATTGTTTTATGTGTTATAATTTTTGTTTTAACGATTAATTGATTTTAATGGCATTTTAATGCAAACCGCCCTGAGCCTTTTGGAAGGGCGGTATAAAAGTTTTAAAAATAATTAAATATATAAATAAAGCAGTTTGAGTGATTTGGCCATAAGGAACAATGGGGAACCTGGAATACCCCATTGTTCCCCATGGGTAGGTCCGAGGGTCACCAAAGGGGGTTGGGTGTTAGGGCATGATGGGTGATACTTACCAGCCAACCAACAAAAGAAATGGGCAAGCGGGTGATTTTTAATCCAATGTTTAATCCATAGGATCCTATGGAGGTTTTGTGGAAAGGTTAATATAAAGGGGGAAAATCGCCCACTTGCTCATTTCTTTTGTGGGTTGGATGATAGGTGGCACCCATCATGCCCACCAACCCCTTCACTTTGGTGTCCCCAGGACCTACCCATGGGCTACAATGGTGTGTTTGTAGTTGCTCATTCTTCCCTATGGCTGAAACAAACTGCACTCAGAGTGCACTTCACATAAGTTTTGCATTGCAATTTGCAATGCATTTTGCATTCCTGCCTTGCAAAACACTGCAGATTAGAAGCATACAGTAAAAGGATTCTATTCCTCCCAAAACAAAACACACCTTTTCCAAACAGAGTCCAAAAATGGTCAAAAAAGAATCACTGACCCAGAATCCACTGCCAGCCTCAGTCCCTGCGCTGCAGTAACATCATTGGCACAAGTTGCTCTCTCACAGACAATTATGACTCCATCCTGACTTTCCAACATTGCCACAGCTGCCACAGCAGCACCCTTATCTGTAACCATAGCCATAAACTCAACTACAGCAACATCTTCAGCCACATTTTGACTGAGTACACCGTGCAATGCAAATTGCAGAGCAGAGTAGTGAGTGAAGCACAAGTTAGTCCATACATGGAGCTCATCTCACAGCAATCACCAATAAAATATTACACACACATGTGTGCGCGCGTGCTGAGCTGCCACTGTCCATTTCTCACCACAACACTATCTCACAAACTAGCCAAAAATGACAACTCAAGGAAGGAAGGCACCCAAGGTTAGTCATGTGCTCGGACTGGTCTGGAGCCCATTCTGCAGGCCTCCGGACCGGTCCGGCCTTGGGGCAGTTTGGCAGTTCGGGCGCTGGGGTGGGGGTCCCTTTAAGGGTGGGGGGAGGGTATACCTACTCCTCCCTCCGCTTGTCCCCCGCTGGTGCACGTCCGTTTAGCAAGCATTTGGAGTGGCAGGATACCTCCCTGGCGCCCCTTCCCCCCTGGCAGCAAAAGGCCTCAGGTAGCCTTTTGCGCACGCATGTTGCGGAGACGTGATGCACGCGTGCGACATGCACACACGCAAAAGGCTTCCTGAAGCCTTTTGCTGCCAGAGGGGGAAGGGGCGGCAGGGTGGTATCCTGCTGCCCCAAATGCTTGCTAAACAGATGCGTGCCGGCAGGGGACAAGCAGACGGAGGGGTAGGTACACCCTCCCCCCACCCTTAAAGGGACCCCCCACCCCAGTGCCAGACTGCAGCTCTATGGTTCTGTGCACATCCCTACCCAAGGTCTGCCTTTGTCAATCTGAGATCCTGTAAAATCAGGAAGCGGTGATGTGCTGCTGGGGGTGGACTGTGCACTAGCAGTAGGTGCTCTAGCACCTTCCTCCTGGTTATGCCCCAGCCTCTTCTCCTCGGCTTGCCTAACCTCTTCAACCAGGGGGTCCCTCCACTTGAGCAGCTGGGCAGGGGTGACAGCTTTGCCCTTCATCTTTGGGTCACATAGGCAGGACAGAACATGTGCTGCTGATTTACCCAATGGTGTAATGAGCCGATCCACCACTCCAGTCCTCCGCTGACCTGCCAAGGTGATTGCTTCCTCAGTGGTCAGCATGGTCTGGAGCTCACCCATCTTCTTGAGAAGAAGAGTAGCTGGCAAAGCCTGGCTCAATGTTGCTGCCTCGGCATACATGCTCTCATGGCAAGACATCCTCAGAAAGCAATGCCCAGCTCTGGGTGGACAGACTGAACACTTATAAGTCATGCCTCCTTGCCTGGGCATGGATTATTTATTTATTCATTCATTCATTCATTCATTCATTCATTCATTCAATTTTTATACCGCCCTTCCAAGCTGGCTCAGGGCGGTTTACAATTAAAAAACAGAAATCATTAAAAACAATTAAAATAGAAATACAAATATAAACATCAAATTTAAAAACATCTTAAAAAACAATTAAACTATCAAAACAATTAAAACCCTGAAAACCAGGTTAAGATTAAAACAGTTAAAACTGTTTTGGATGACCGGCTTTTGCTCCTGTAGGTGCTGGAGCAAGAGAAAGGTGGAGTTCTACTGGGTTGGAACATCCTGAGGGACCAGGTGTTCAGGAAGGCCTAGCTGAAGCTGTCTCTCCTTGAGCATCCACCTCTCCTTTTCACTCCGGTGGAAGTAAGCTGCTCTCTTGTGGCACTCCTTCACAAGAGGAACTGCCCAGCACCTCCAGTGGGGATGTCTAGCCTGGTCTCAGCCCCACCCCAGAAGGGCCAAGTGCATGCTGCATGACCAGGTTCAGAGTGTGCATCACACAATGAATGGACACTAACTGACCCTGCTCAGCTGCCCTACTTATGTTCGCAGCATTGTTGGTGACCATGAACCCTCAGCAAAGATTTGGATGCCCGGACAGCCATCCTTCCGCCCTGTGATTCATGGTCACTGACAGCTCCTCTGCTGTGTGGTTAGTGCCCAGCACATCTACATGCAGCACAGCCCACCTGTGCTTTGCTTCATGGGAGGGGCTGACCACAACACCAGCAGCAATGTCCCCTCACTCTCCTGTCTCTACCAGTGCACCAAGAGGGACAGAAAAGCAGTGTGCCTCCCACTGTGGCTGATACATAGATTTGCAGTGAAGTGCATGCTTGTGTTAGGGGTTGCTGCATTTCCAACATGAGTTCCCTGCATGCCTGGTACAGGGGGGACACTGCCCGCCTGTTGGAGGTGGTGCGTGAGGGGATGTTATAGTCAGGGGGCAAGCAGTCGGAGCAACATAGGAAGCTGCCATATACTGAGTCAGTATTGTCTACATCAGGGATCCTCAACGTGTGGGTCCCCAGATGTAATTGGACTTCAACTCCCATAATTCCCAAACAAAGGCCACTGGGGCTGGGGATTATGGGAGACGAAGTCCAATAAAGTCTGGGGACCCACACGTTGAGAAACCCTGGTCTACATTGATTGGCAGCGGCTTCTCCAAGGTTGCAGGCAGGAATCTCTTTCAGCCCTGTCTTGGAGAAGCCAGGGAGGGAACTTGGAACCTTCTGCTCTTCCCAGAGTGGGGATATATCTTACAGTGCTCACACTTCTAGTCTCCCATTCATGTGCAACGAGGGCAGACCCTGCTTAGCTAAGGGGACAGGTCATGCATGCTTGCTACCACAAGACCAGCAACCACAAGACCAGCAGCTGGTGGAAGCTGGTGTTCACCACCACCTGGAATGGCTAGCTGTCCAAAGCGATCATCTCCCCAGTGGCCCAGGTGTTGAGATGAGCCTCTGGGTAACCAGTCCGCTTGCCCACTGACAGCACCTACTTGCAGGCAACTTCCCCCCTGCTTGGGAGCAGGAGCCTTGCTGCCACTAGTCGAGGGCACAGCAGGCCTATTGCTGCCAGCAGGTGCAGCAGCATCCCTGACTTCAATCCCTGAGGGAATTGTCCTTCCCTCTGCTGTGCAGACAGCATAGGTTGGGTCACCATGACAGACTCAAAGTGGTGCTACACCATGTTGCCATTTGTCCAGGACTGTTTGGGTGGTGGTGGTACTACTGGGGCTGCTGTTTCCTTCTGGGGGCTGCCACCACTGCCACCACCTCCCTCAGTCTGGGGCTGAGAAGGTCCAGGAAGCGGAAGTACTTCCTCCTGCTCCTTGTCAATCTCAGCTGGGGGGCGGGGTTTGCACTGCCAATGGGGATTGGGGAGGATGGAGAGAGTGATCTGGCTGGGATGGCATCTGATGATGATGATGACACCTCTGCTGCCACAGGTAGAGCTTCTTCCCTGACAGGGGAGGAACTCACCCCTGCTTCTACTTCAGCCACAGGTGGCTGCATCGGAGAATAAGGCTCCTCTGGAAAGGAGAGCCTGCGTGCAGCCACATCAGCTGGGATGACTCAGGGAGTAGGCCCCTCTCGCCGTCACCCACCATGACCAGCAGCATCACCCCTCCCTCTGCCTGCCATTCTGCTCCTGGCTCTGCCTTGCCCCTTCCCAGACATCCTAGGATTTTTAAAATTGAAGCCCTAACTTGAGGAGGGTCAGAGAAGCACCTTTTAGGTGGGTATTTTAAACAGGGTTATGGGGTCGGCATGGTCTGTTTATTCAATCTATAGCACTGTAGTGCACACACACAAGCAAGAATAATAATAATTTTAAAAACCCAAATAAAGAATCAGGCTTTTATTGGAAGTGAGCAAGCAACAATGGGGTAAGTCAGAGGGAAGGGAGAGGGATTTATTTATTTATTTATTTATTTATTTATTTATTTATTTATTTATTATCATCATCAATTTCTATACCGCCCTTCCAAAAATGGCTCAGGGCAGTTTACACCAAGAAATAGTAAATGAATAAGATGGATCCCAAAGGGCTCACAAGCTAAAAAGAAACACAAGATAGACACCAGCAACAGTCACTGGTGGTACTGTGCTGGGGGTGGATAGGGCCAGTTACTCTTCCCCTGCTAAATAAAGAGAATCACTATGTTAAAAGGTGCCTCTTTGCCAAGCCAAATTACTGTGGCTTCTGCTAATTTAACCCATTCCTCCTGTCCTACGTAGTGCCCACCTAAACCCTTCCCTAAGCTAGTCCCTATTTAAATAAATCTGTGTTCTCTGATTACCTGACCAAGAGTGTGTGTGTGTGTGTGTGTGTGGTGGTGGTGGTGGGGCCCTTGTCTCCTAGTGACTTCAGCTAGAGTCTGGCCAGGTGATGCTCTTAAGGAACGCGGGCTGAGCAGACACTGGGACTCAACAGCTGGGGGGAGGGCAGGTGGGCACTAGTTAGGCACCCACCCAAAAAATGAAAAAGGAAAAGCCAGTGGGGGAAAAACAAACACACAGAGAAACAAGAGAGAGCCTGGGCAGGCTGGGCACCAGACAAAAGTCACATAACACCAGACTGCCAAAATAACAACAACAACAACAACAACAAGGTGGGCCAGGTGCAGAGCATCTGCGCCTCTGTCCCCCCCCCCTCCGCCCCCACATGCCAGCATGCCCAGATTTCTGGCTGACCAGCTGCTCCCCCTCATTTTGCCCCCCCATGTTTTCTGACAGGCTGGCTGGCCTGCTTCCTCTCACCCCCACCTCACACTTTCTGGTTTGTGGGCTGGCCAGAAAGCCAGCCCACCACCACCTCCTGCTCCCGGCAGCTGGGCCAGCCTGACTTGCCACCTCCATTGTCCCCCCATCCCCATCGCTATCCCCCAGGCAGCTGCTTCTGCAAGAGTTGCCATGCATGAGATTAGTGATGGGTACGCCTAGGAGAACTAAATATATAGATAATAATTAATTTATTATTATTTATTAATGCAGTGCAATCCATACAAGCAGGTACCTAGCAGCAACAACAACAAAAACAAAGAGGTGTAGCTTGGGACTGCAAAAGGAAAAACAAACAGTCACACAGCACCCAATTATTAAAGCCACTGGGAGCTGGCTACAAGCAATAAGGGTAAAAAATCCACAGAAAGAAAAAATTCAAAGCAGCATCCAGTTGAACCCACTGGGGTTGCTGGTGCAATAATAATAATAATAATAATAAAATAGCGGGAGTGGGAATTAGTACAGCACCCCAGTTATTAAAGCCACTGGGGACTGGCTACAAGCAAGAAGAAGAAGAAATCCAAATAAGAAAACAAAATTCAAAAAGCAGCACCCAATTAAAGCCACTAGGGCAGCTGATACAATTAAAAACAAATAGAGGGGAGCAGTTGTTGTTGACTCTGTAAATTAAAAAGGGGGGGGGTATAGAGAAACAGATAAGCCCAGCAGGCACTGATGCTATTCTCACGTGCAGCAAAAACTGGGCTAGGGAAGGCCAGCCTGGTTTTCCCAATGTGTGTGAACCGCTGGGGAGCCACGCAGCTCTCGGTGGCGCAGCGTCGAGCCCTCTTAAGTAGCCCGCTGCTTAGTCAGAGTTTGAGGTGTGAGCATGCCAAAAAACCAGACTAAGTGATTGTGTGTTGGTGCTTCACATGGCACCAACATAGATGCAGCCTCCTGACCAGTGTCGGGAGGTTCCCCATAATGCACTGCACATGTGCACAATGCATTGTGGGATTTCTCTCCTGCTCCTCACCGGCTCTGTCATGGAGCCAGTAATCATCTGGGCAGCCAATCCAGCTGCCCAGACAGGGCTAGGGAATTGTTTGCGGGGATCTGCTCTTTCTGCAGAACCAATTTTGATGCTTCACACTGCTCATGTGAAGTGCCTCTCTGTTTCTCTCTCCACTGGGCCAGGCAGGCCCAAGACCACCACTCTGGTCTCCTTTGTTGCGGTGCTGCTGCAGTCTCTGTCTTTCCTCTCTCCTGATTTATCCTTCCTTTTCAATAGGCATGTGTCATGGCTCAGACTTCTGACTCAGAAGAGTCAGAGCAGGAACGAGAGAATTCGCCTGCTAGTGAGGGCTCAGAGGCACAGCAACAGGAGTTGGCAGGGAGACCAGACTCTGGAGCTGAGGATTTGCAACAGCTGCCAGACATGATTTCTGATGGGGAGGAGCCTGGGATTTCACCTGTCTTGAGAAGATGGCTCAAGACGGAGGCTCAGTGGAAGTCACGCAGGTGCAGGAGATCACTAGAGAAGAAGCCAAAGTGCTGACTCAGGGAAGTCTGATTGGCTGCTGGTTCTCTTGAGCCATATATATTTGGTAGTCTCTCAATTGCTCAGGTGCTGTTTGCAACTTTCGCTTGTCTGCGGACAGCGTGCTATTGAATTCCAAAACTTTGTCCGAGTTCCAGTTTGCCTTGTTTATGCTTTCCTGTTTTGTTCTGTTAATTCCTTGCTTCTGTTGTCCTTCACTATTTTTATTCCTTGCTCTGTGTTTTCTGTTCACTTATTACTAAGTTATTGTTAGAGGGGGGTACCTAGTTCATTTCAGGGGACTTAATTCATTTACTGTTTTTTCTTTATGAGCCTTTTATTTTTCACTCGTGCAGTTCCGCTGCCGCTTTCTGTTAACTCACCAGGGAGTGCTGAAGGGGGTTGTAAATCCTGTTGGATTGGCCGAGCTAACTGATTTACGACAGCATGGCACACTGTGAGGGCTTTTCAAGAGGCATGGCACACTGTGAGGATGCCTCCGAGGCCCTTAAATACGTTTTGAAACTTCCTCCATTGGTCTCCTTGCTCCCTCTCCACAGCCAGAGGGGGCACAGTTGCTCATGCTAACACTTGATCTGAATGATAGCAAGGAGATCTCAAGCCAATTGGAAGCCATTGCCAGAAAACTAATCAGTAAGGTGGAAATGGGACACAAAATGGCACTCGAAACACTCAAATTGATTCTAGCTCAAAATGTGGTTGTTTCACTTTGAACTCTAAACAGGCCCTTTACTTTAAGGGTGTTTCATTTCAAGTCAGAAGCACTCAAAACTGCCTTTTTTGAGTTTGAATTGATTCAAATCAAATTGTTTTGCACATCTCTAATACACTGTGTCTAACAGAATACATTCAACTGGCTTTAATGGACAAAATGGCTATGTTTCCTAGGCTAGAAGACAATTCTTGTACCATGCTTCTTTGAGGGGAAGGACTAAAAAGAGGATGGTATATTTGGTCAGGCCATGGCCAGTGTCATGGCATTTTCATTCCTTAGTTTAGTTCATACTTATTTGAACTGAAATGGTTCCATGCTTTTATTTCGTCCAGCAGTGTTTCCTAAGTGATGGATCCCATCCCTTCAGACTTCTCCAATATGTTTAATATCAGCTGATGCTGGATCCTGTCTATGTGTCATCCACTTCTTATTGTATTGGTCTTTCTCCTGGAAACAGTATCTATGCCTGCAAACATGCTTATTGCTGTATGTCCCATAGGACAGCTATTTGAAGGGAGAAAGCATTTATATTATTTTGACACTTGATATCTAGCTTCTTCTCCCCACTGAGTATTAGTATTTCTAGACCCCGAACCACTAACTGCAACCATTTGAAACAGAAAATAAGATACTTTTTTAAAAGTTGCTGTAAATAGAATGCATTTTTAATCAACCTACAGTGCTAAACTTTATTTAATACAGACTAATGCACACACTGCCTATGGGGTTTTTTTAACCATGGTTAAGCATTATGTCTAAATGCCTAAATTATAGTTTAACCAGAAATTCCAATATGTAACCATAGAGCTCAAAGTGAACCAAGATTGTTATCCTCTTACAACAGTTTGCTGAACAGTGGCCAGGTTCAGTTATGTAACACGTGACTGTGCCCCCACCCCTTGCCCATCCACAATTGGATTTGCAGAAGAGCTGCCTCTCTGCAGTCAGCGAGACTCCAGAGAGGCAGGGGAGCTGGCTGTGCGGGCTTCCTTCTTTCCTGAATAGCCCAAACAGCCAATCGGGACAAAGTGTGGGAGGAGCTTCGTCCCTCAACTCCAGTTCTGTGGGGCCCAAACTGCTGTTTCAGCATTCGGATGTAATGCTGCCACTGCAGAGATGGAGTTTGTGGCAGCGAAACTCCACTCTGACAGAAAGTTCAAAGTGGCGTTTGGCGAGGGAAACCGTGGGTCGCTTTCCCCCACAAACTCAATTTCCCTGAATTCAGACGTTCAGGTTAGGAAACTGGAGGTGAGTGGACCACAGGTTTCCTGTTAGTTCTGAATCAAGCCTAAGTCAATGTTGACCTCTGAAATGAGGAAATGACCCAGGCAAGTGACACAATTGCTCATAAACATCTGCTCTCATTTGCTGAAGTCCAGTCAGCTCCATTGTTGATTGGTGATGGAAAGTCAGGGATAATGGCTAGAGCAACCTTGGAAGAAAAGACCCACTGTGAATCCAATTGAACATATGCTAGAGCACATTTTAGGGCATACTCTGGCAATGATAGCAGCATAGAAATCTTACTTGCACTTTTGCACCTGCACAGTGTTGGCCAACAGAGTTTTCCCTGTGCTGTTGAAAGACCTCTTTCATCCTGGTCTCCAGGAAGATAGGGATGCACCCTTGGAAGTGTTTTGCACTTGGATTTGCAAAATGCTTCATGGATAAAATAATTGTATCACTTCCAACATGGACTCCAGGTTAATTGCTGAGTCAATGAATGTGCCTGAGACTTTTGCTTGTTCTGTTTAAATAGTAACTTCTTAGCTAATTCAGCCTGAGGGAATGGACAAGATCCTTCAAAATGTGAGGTCTATCATCTCCAGACCTCAGACAGCTAAATTTACCCAAGACAATTTGGCCAGTTTGGTTAAGAAGATTATAAATACTTCTCTTTGGGAACTCCTTTTTTTCCTGTGGTAGTGAAACAACTGCAGCACAGCATTGCTAAATGCTGGCCTAGATGTGCATTTGGATGAGCCTCAGAATGAGCGTCGAAGTGTAGATACTGAGGCTGTTGAGCTAAGGATGCTCAGCTTGGGTTAGGCTGTGTGTGAGAACCACCAGGATTGGGCCCGATCCCAGTGGGGCAGCACCGCCTAGCCCTGCTTCTTAGTTCATCTTGTTAGCTGAGGTTTGTTGGAGCTAGGACCCTGGCAGCATCAGCTCTCAGCTGCAATGTCTCATAGTGACCACTGGGGGGTTTTAGGGTCATGTATAAAAGTGCTGGACCTCCTCTCCTCTTTGTTCTTCCAGTGTTAGTCTCCATTTTGTCTCTCCAGAGTTGGCTGTTTGTTTGGTCTTTCTCTTCAGCCATGAGCTATAGCTGAAATTAAGCTGCAGGCTTTTTCACATTTGTTTGTAACCTTTTCTTTAAATAAATCCTTGTAGTTCTTCAATACTAAAGAACTGTCTCAAGACCTCTTGCTTTGCTGCTTTCTCACCATACAGGTTCTTTTGCTCTGCTATTTGGGGACTGAACTGCCATTCTCTCCCTGCAAAGTTAAGGAAGCGAGTACTCCCTTAACCTAGGCTATGGGCTCGTGTGTGAACCTGGCTACTATTACTACCTATTACTAGCCTGGCTGCACACAGAGACGGGTGCCTAGAGTGCGAGTCTTTTGTGGGAATCCCCCAATTTCTAGCATGTGTCATGCAATCCCACAGTGCATCACACCGTGTCGCACAGTGCATTGTGGGATTCACAGAGGTGGTGACAACTAATTCTGCCCTCTGTTTCCCAGCACTGCCGGGAACAGCATGGAGATTAATCCACACTGCTCTCAGCAGTGCAGGTCAAGTGGTTGTGCAGCTTGCACACCACCTAGGTTGTGAGCAATCATCTGGGAGAAGGTAGGTTGAACCCTGCCTCCCCCACACACACACCGCCTGACTGTGCATGTGTTCGTGTGAACAGCCACATATTCCATCCTTACTATGTTGCTCTCAATGGGTTGCATGATCAAGTGATCATTCCAGTGCACATCCTGGCATGACTTGAGCTTGATCATAACTTTGTTTGCCCTCCTTGACATCACCATTTAGCCAAATATAATTGGCTCTCTGACTTCGCATTGATTCATGGACTGGGATCACATAGTGAAGGTGCAAGAAGATACACTGTTAAAGTTTTTAAAATGCTAGCAAAGGAGCAGTAGGCTGGTTGGAAATGCACTGTGGACAGTTACAAAACAAAGCACCAAATGGAAACACACTGTTTTCAGATTCCTCTAAACCACACTTTTGCCTTGAAACAGCAAAAAACAGACAAGGTACTAGATCAAGAGATGGTTTGGGTTTTTTAAAGAAAAAAATCAGTCTAATAAGATCAGCCTTCTTGCTCAACAACAGTGACTCAAGAGGCATTGCACTGTTCTTAAAGCAGGAAAGCTTAACAAAAACCAACGCCAGACTTCCAGACACTATGCAGGGAGTCAGTGTGGTCTAACCAATGATCCAATCCTGAGGTGGATGCTTTTTGAATGCCTTACAACTCTGTAGTCTACACAGGAGGCAAATCACTGTAGAATGCCAATTAATGCTGAAAGTAAATATAGGTCTAATCTTGGTGCGCAGATAATTTTGGAGAAGAATCTCAAGAAATGGTGGGAGGGAATTGCATGCTCCATCTGCTACTTCAGTTGCAGTCCTTGAGCACATTTGCTCAGATGCAGTCATGGGCTTTTTGGTTTTGACAA
Source organism: Hemicordylus capensis (assembly GCF_027244095.1). Taxonomy (NCBI): domain Eukaryota; kingdom Metazoa; phylum Chordata; class Lepidosauria; order Squamata; family Cordylidae; genus Hemicordylus; species Hemicordylus capensis. Next base: position 385,429,501 of record NC_069658.1, read on the forward strand.
GGCAAATGGGAAGGAAAAAATCAAATTTATATTAGCCATAGCACAGTAAATGGATTGTAAATAGACTTTGCTCCTGTTATCAAGTTAAAAGCTTTCCCCATTCAATCCCAGCTGAGACATGAATTCTGTCAGTCGCCTTTGGTAAGCCACTATTTCTCAGCCTCATCCCCACATCTGTAATATGGGGAAAATCACACTGGCCTGCCATATGAGATCGTTGTAAACTTTGCATGTGGAACACTTAGGAAAAGCTTTACATATGTGCTAAGAAGTATTATCTATATTGGGGCAGAGCCACCAATATGCAAACAGGTTCAAAGAACCCGAGCCACAAATGGAAAAGGCCTCCGAAAGCCCCCATGCGTGTGATGTCACATGCATGGGGGTGTGACCTTGAGCAAACTCTCCCCTGCACACACCCAGGCTCTGGAGATCCCTGAGTGAGATCTCATTTCAGGCAGCACTTGCTGCCTGACAGCATTTATTTCTCTTTCTCTCCCCTGCTGGAGAGAGAGAAAGGGAAATAAAGGCTGTCAAGCAGCAAACACTGCCTGAAATGGATGGACGGGAGCTCACTCAGGCTCTCCAGAGCCTGAGCTGCATCCCCATGCATGTGACGTCACATGCACAGGGTGTCATGAGAGGGGCCGCTGGGTGGGGCCGGACACAAGCCGCCACTCAGCTGGCTCCGCACCTGATCTATATTGTATGGAGTGTGTCAGTGAGCCATCAGGAATGGATCGGTTCAGCTGGTGTGATGCCACTGAATGTTGAGAACTGGGAAGAAGACAGGTTAGGGGAGATGGGGAAGCCCAGGAGCAGGGTAGCTCAGAGTCAAGGTACTTGAAGTAAGCCGGGCAGAGAGATAGCAGGGATGATACACAGGAACCTGAAGCGGAGCTGGTGGATAAAGAAGCCTGAAGAAAAGGGCAGGGAATTGAAATAAGGAGGGATTAATGAGAGGGTGCGTGGAAGAGACTGCTAGCCATAGTATCAACTTATGAACTTAAGGTCAGAAGGGGACTGTATAGAGAAGCAGATGAGAGGAGTGCTAGGGAGGTCTGCCAGGTCACGCAGCAGTGGCAAAAGGAAAGAGTTGAAGATACAATGGATGCTGGAGTCAGGAGTTAAAAAGAGCAGGAGTCAAGGAGAAAATCGGGCTGACGTAGGAAGAGCTGTACACTATTGGCAGGAAAGCAGTGAAAAGATGAAGGAGGATGGGAGGGCTGGGGCTATGGGCCTGGAAACCAAGAAGTCGATGAGGTGGCTCTCACGATCGGTGAGACCCGCCATAATGGGGTTAGTGAGGAGAGCGGGACAGACGATCGTCCAGTCTGCCCTAGGCAGCTGGATCGGCCACCCACACGACTGCTGGCTCCATTACGGAGCTGGCGGGGGCTTGGGAGTTCAGGGGCTGCGTGGCCCCCAGAAGTTCCAGCATGTTCTGTGTGACAGCGCAGAGCATGCTGGAGAGACCCCTGAGCCGGGAGGCTGCTTTTTAGCCTCCCGGTCAGGGGTCTCCTCGTGAGTTGCCGCACCGCGGAGCCGCACCACAGCAACACATGATCTGGAAACCCTGGTTAGCAGAGCACTCGCTCCACTAACCTGGGCTAAGGGGAGGGCTTCGCAATCAGGTTACCCGCTTGTAAACCACTGGGCTCGCCTCCGAGCCCGGTGGTATACATGACCAGCAAAAATTGGGCTAGGTTCTCCTGATTTTTGCTGGTTGTGAGAATAGCCTCATTTTCTGTACACATTTTTTCTTTGGTGTTTTACTTTTGTCACTACCTTGCTGCTGGTTTTAACCTTTAAAGCCCTAAATGGCTTGGGACGAGGTTACCTGAGAGAGCCCCTTGCCCCATATGTCCCTACTCGGACCTTAAGATCTTCAGAGGACCTGCTCCGAGTGCCCCTGCCAAACGAGATGAGGCGGGTGGCTTCTAAGGAGAGGGCCTTTTTGGTGGTTGCACCCCTTTTATGGAACAGACTCCCTGTGAGGTCCTCCTGGTGCCATCACTTTTAGATGCCAGGTGAGAACCTTGCTGTTCACTCAGTTTTTAAAAAAAATTAAAATTGATTTTTAAATTGATTTTTTAAAAACAAGTTTCTTAATTGTTTTGTATTGGTGGGTTTTTTAAAAAAATGTTACGATTTTATATGTCATTTGTTTTTATTGGATGTTTTAATGTTGTGTTGTGAGCCGCCCGGGGGTGGGGCGGAATTATGGCATGGTTAACAAACAAAGTTTCTTATTACTGTTGGAAGCCCATGGGCCTTGGATTTAGGATGCTGGTTTCTTGTTACCTTTCTTGCCTTTTATTGGACAGAGGGTCTCTCCTTGTCTACATACTCCATGATATTGCAAATACTTGTGCCCTGTATGAACATCAAAACTGCACAACCTTTTGATCAGTTTTGTGATATCTTAATTAAGATGTTCAGCTGAATTATTGCAAAAATTATCTTGGCCATGTTCTCATGAGCATGGCTAACATGGTTAAAGAGTTAATTGTAATCACTGAGACCCACTCACTTTCGTGGAACATGACCTAAGCACCTGGAATTTCCAGACAATCCTGGTCAAACCGCTGCAGTTAAACCACATTTAATCGGGATAGATAACTAGGATCTGGTTTAACTGCAGTGGTTTGATCAGGATTGCCTGGAAATTCCAGATTCTCACATCATGCTCTGAAGAAGCACACAGGACTTGGTGATTGCAGTCAACTCTTTAACCACATTTGCTGTGATTGTGAGAATGCAGCCCTTGTTTGTCTTAATTGTAATGGATTGCCATCAAGCCAAAAAAGCAAGGTCTGACAGAAACTCTTCTTGGTTTCTCTAGTCCTGGTGTTCCCCACCTTCCCAGAGCTACAGGAATGTCAAAAGGTCATTTGTCAAGCCTTGACATAGTCAGTTTTCTGGTGAGGAGAGTATACTAAAGACAAATGTTGCAATAGCTGTTGTTTTCCAATATATATCTCAAACATGGAAGAGTAAGCAAGCATCCAGAGTCAAGGTGTGCTGCATGAACTGTTCGATCATTAACCAGGCCAATTCAACAATTCGATTGTGAACCAGACCAGCCTTCAGAAAAGGTGGGCCAGTCTGTGATCGAACCGAACAGAGTTCAATATGAACAGAGTCTGCATAGCACCAGTTTGAACTGGTTTGGCAGTCTGAAAGGTAGCGTTTCCAACAGTCCCGTATTATACGGAAAGTCCCGTATCTGAGGCAAAAATCTCTTGTCTGGAACGGGATGCTGTTTTTCCCGTATTATTGGCAGACTGACCTCTTCCATTCTTATGGCCAATATGTCATTCTCCAAATTTGCTGGCATAGTTTGGTTAGAGCCTTGACTGATTCTTCTTCTGTTGCCTGCCATATTTCTGTAGCTATTTCATCAATTCCTGTAGCCTTCTGACTTGGTAATGACTGGAGTGCTGATCTAACTTCATCTTCCTGTACTAGAGGTTCTTGAAAGTAGGGAATATCTTCTAGAGTATCTTGGTTGTTGACGTCACTGCTGTACAGATTTTCAATATACTCCTTCCATCTCTGATTGATCTTCTCTGAATCAGTTACTATCTGTCTTTTGGCATCCCTTAACTTACCAATTCGAGGTTGTGACCTCCTTCTGAGTTCAGAAATCTTTTGAAAAACTTGCCTTGTTTTTCCATGTCTATTTCCATCCTCAAGGTCTTTACAGATGTCGTCGTAGTACTGCTTCTTGTCTCTTCTAACAGCTTTCTGACTTTGGCTTCTTTTCTCTTCTTGGCAATTTCCACTGTCTGTCTTGACATCCATTTTGCTTTCTTCTGTTTCTTGGTCTTTGGCAGTTTCTTTTCACATTTGTCCTTAACCACTTCTTTGATTTCATGCCACAGTTCCTCTGGTTCCCTATCAATGAGGTTCATCACTTCAAAGTGGTTCCTGATGTTCTCCTTGAAAATGGTGGGTATATTCTCAAGATCAGGCGTCCCCAAACTGCGGCCCTCCAGATGTTGCTGAACTACAATTCCCATCATCCCAGCCACAATAAGTTGTAGCTGGGGGTGATGGGAATTGTAGTTCGGCAACATCTGGAGGGCCGCAGTTTGGGGAAGCCTGCTCAAGATCATATCATAGAAACTAGACAGCTTTGTTTTTCTGCTTTAGCTTGACTTGGAACTTGCACATGAGCAGTTCATGATCTGTTCCGCGCTCGGGCCCCGGCCATGTTTTTGCTTTTATAACTGAGCTCTTCCACCAATAGTGTAATCAATTTGATTTCTGTGTGCTCCATCTGGTGATGTCCATGTGTAAAGGCCCCGCTTTGGTTGTTTGAAGAATGTGTTAGCAATGAAGCTTGGCAGAAACTAATAAGTCATTCTCCCGCTTCATTTCTGTTTTCTAGGCCATACAATCTGACTGTGTTTTCCTCCTTACCTTTCCAACTTTGACTTTCCAGTCTCCAACTATCTGCATCTTGCGTGCATGTTCTGTGAATTTCAGACTGAACTTGAGAATAAAACTCGTCAACTTCCTCTTCTTCAGCATCAGTCGTTGGGGCATAGACATGAAAAACTGTCATGTTAACGGGTTCTCCACGAAATTTAATTGATATTACTTGGTCACTGACCACATTGTACCTAAGTACTGCCATTGCTATATCCTTCCTGACTATGAAAGCAACACCGTTCCTTCTTTGTTGTTCATGTCCTGAGTAGTAAACGGTATGATTTTCTGACTGACAGTGTCCCATTCCAGTCAATTGTAATTCACTGATGCCCAAGATGTCAATCTCTAGTTGATTCATTTCACCTTTCACTGTGTCAAGCTTTCCCATATTCATGCTTCTTACATTCCACGTTCCTGTTGTAATTCTGTCTTTGCAGCTTCGGATTTTTTTCCCCCTTCATGGCGACATCAGCTACTAGACGTCCAAAAGGCTTTAATCTAACTGTGTCATAAACACCACCAGTACTCTGAGAGATCCTCTGCTCTTCCTCAGTAGCATGTTGAGTACCATCTGACCTGAGGGGTCCATCATCTGGCACTATATCGACAATCATTCTATTTTGTCTATCCATGTGGTTTTTCTTGGTAAAATACAGGAGTGGTTTACCATTGCCTCCTCTTGTGCAGTATGAAATGATGCCTTTTTCGTTGTCATTGAAGTGATCGTCTGCCTCTAGCACCTTCCCTATATCTCTGCTGCCCAATATAGATGCCTGCTTGCTTTAGCTGAGCAACCTGGATGACCTTCGCACTTTGGGTGACCCTACTGGGAGTATGCCTCTCGGCAGACTTCGCTCATCCCTCTTAAGAACAACCCGCTCCCCGCTATGATGAGGCAGCATAGCAGGACTTGGGGTGTGTGTGAAGCATCAGTAACTATTAGCTAAACAAAAGTTTAGATATATCTTTATGTGAGACTTCACAATAGTATTTCTGTTACACTGTTTTGAAACAAAATTGCAGAGATTCCCAGCCCCCACATCAACCCTCAGTTAGCTTGCTTCATGTTTGCGGAAAAGAAAGAGATTTACCTGGCTTTTATTTCAGACTTTCACGGGGCTATCTGCGTTGGGCTTTGCTCCTCTAGTATATTCTCCCTTATCCCTTGTAATAATTACTTGAGTAAACAATCTCCTCTTTATGGCTTGATCTGTTTGTTTAGATTAGAATGTCAATGAACCATCATTCCTTTTTCTGGCCCAGACAGTAGCTCTGTTTTCCTAACCCATTTTTGCAGCCCATTTCTCCTTCCATTGTGTGCTGTTAATGTCAATGAACTGCATTCTTGCTTGATGGCTCCCCGGGGCACTGGGGATGAAGTGCACTGCCCCCCAGAAAAAACCCATAGTCAAACTGTATACAAGGCTAGATGTTTAAAATTGTGCACTAAATGTGTTTCCTCACCTCCATTTTCAGGAGAATGCTTGTGCACCCGTGCGGATTTCCCTTGCTGGTTTCTTAGCTATTTCTGGGTTACCCAGGCAATTCGCTCATTATACAGAAAGCTGATCCATATTGAGCTGGTTAGTTACGTACACTCCAAACTTTTTCATTTAAATGTATTGCAGGGATATCAGCAGGAGCCAGGGATACTCTGCTGTCAAATGTCAGCTTTGCCATGACTCTATCTTTCCAAACTGAGTAAATTCTTCACCCCTGTGGTGCAAGCTTTAATTTCTCATTATTATTGCTTTAATAAGACTGATACTTACTGTACATTGCTCATTTGCAACTAAAACTGGAACCATTAGAGCAGTAACTGCCAATTACCTCCTGAGCAGTGCAGCATGCAAATACTTCCATTAGCCTCTCTGAAGCAGAGGTACTGAGCAGAGCTGCACGTGGCCTGTAATAGAAGAGTAGAGCAGGGGTGGACAACTTTTTCCAGCCTCTGGGCTGATGACTGCTGTCAGAGGAAGGAGGTGGGCCCACTCCTAGCTTGCCTCATAATTGCATTATTATGGCAGGAAACAGATGAATGTGCATGCCACTCAAGAAATGGGGTGCTGGAACACATGGACCTCTTCTTGCTACATCCTGACATCCTCCCAGCATGTCTTTAATCGTGTGTGGGCATGGGTTTCACATGAATTGTCACTTCCACATGTGATTAAGGAATGCTTTGGGAGGATGTCAAAACATTGTGTGAAGACATGGGGATGCGCACGCTCATGGCACATTAGTGTTTTAATCACTTGGACCAGTTTTGGGGGAAGGGAATATCAATGGAACCTGATTATATACATCGGTAGAGCAGTTCTCCAAGTGGTGCTTTACCTCCCTTACTTCAATGAGCAAACCTATCCCTGTGATTACTTACTCCCCTGTTGCTAGTTTGGCCTAATCTGGATTGCACGCAGGGGCTACCCCAGCAGAAGTTTCAGAGTATTTCCTCACTCTTTGCTGTCCTTGATTCAGAAAAGGTGAATCCAGATCATACCACCTACACTTCCTTTCAGAGTTATATTCTTTGCTGTTCAATGAGCAAAGGTTCTCATTAAATGTTTCCTAACAATTATGACTACCCTAGAGGGCAGAGCTAAGCAGACTCCAGGGCTTACCAAGGTCCATGACTAGTAGGTGTGTTCCGCAATTGCACCATATTTCAAAAGAGCTACAACATGCACCTAAAGGGCTTACAGTGATGACTTTTGCTTTTCTATTTAGTGTTTTAGCTAATGCCTTATAGTACTTTCTCAGGAATGACACAGAGAGGGCAACATATGTGTGCAAAACAGCAGAATGTGCATACTATAATTAGGCATTTTCAGCCTATACTGCCATTACATGGAAAGTACCATGGAATGTAGGCTAAAAGAAGCTTCAGCCTACCCCTCTGCTTGTGCTATGTGGTTCTGCCCACCATTATCACTGCAGAGTGCCTAACTGTTCATTAGATTGGTCTGTTCAAACAGTGCACACCTACTGAGGGTGAGCAAATCCCACTCTATTTGTAGCCACACTGCCCTAAATAAGTTAGTGTGCCTTAGCTAAATAGACCCCAAGGTGGTAAGTAAGCCTCTTAATTCCAGTGACTGCTCACTGATTGAACAAATCACAGAGCAGTCAGAAAAGCAACTTCTTTTCATGCTTGCTTGCTTGCATGCATCCAGCCAGCTTGCACGGAAGAATGGTCCACATCTGGCATAGCAGTGTCTAGAAGACCCATTCACTGCCTTAAGAGGCTGATGGCAAGGGGTGAGGAAGTGTCAGAGTTGGCAATGTGTGGTGGCAAGGGAATGACAATGTTAGGAACACAGGAAGCTGCATTATACTGAGTCAAACCGTTGGGCCATCTAGCTCAGTATTGCCTGGCAACGGCTTTTCCAAGGTTGCAGGCAGGAGTCTCTCTCAGCCCTGTCTTGGAGATGCTGCCAGGGAGGGAACTTGGAACCTTTTGCATGCAAGCATGCAAGGGTGTGCTTCCCACAGCAGCCCCAACCCCTAAGGGGAATATCTTACCCTGTTCACATGCAGTCTCCCATTCAAATGTAAACCAGGGTGGACCCTGCTTAGCAAAGGAGGCAATTCATGCTTGCTACCACAAGACCAGCTTTGCCGACTGTTAATACAGTGTTGCTGCTGCTGCTAAATGCTGGCTTGGCCTTTCGAGTAGTCTGATTTCTTTGTGATAGTAGCTAGACACATGGTTTTACCAGCTTCCTTCTTTCAGAGTAGGCCTTCATCTGGCAGGGCATTGGCTGTGGTGGTCTGCCTAAGCTCCCTCCTCCCTCAAAAAGCAAGAGTGAAGGGAAAGAGGGAAGTAATTAGAGGGGGAGGGCGGCATGGCATCATGCTGTCTAGGTGTGTGCCCATATCCTGCCCTTTGTCTCCATACTTGCCTGTGTAGCCCACCAAACATTCTAGCCAGCAGCAGCAGCAGCAGCAGGTTCATGCCTTATTGTCAGGTGCCACTGTCTCAAGCCAGGAGCTCTAAGGACCAGGCACTGTTTCCTTGCTCCTAATGCCATGAGTAGTTCTTTGGAGGAGGGAACTAAAGGCGATTCACGCCAGGCCAGGACTCTAACTCTGGACATTTGATAGCCTATCTCATACCACGGCTTAGTCTAGGAAGCATGTTGCTGAGGAAGTTACCCTCATTGTCACTGAGTTGCCTGCCTGCTCCCCTACCTGCTCTCTGCTCTAGATATTTTATGGTGGAGGATTGGACCTTGTCAGCCACTTAGACTTGGCTGCCCCACAATTTCTCTCTCTAGGGGAATTGGGACTGCCAGCCAGTGTTCTCTCTAATTGTTTTCATCTTTGTGCAGAATGAGTTTTGCTCTCTGTGGCAGTATCAAGGCAGTGTGTGCGCACAAGACTGTATTCAGAGTGGGACCTTCCTGATTCAATCTGAGCAGAATCTAAAAATAACTGAGTGGACATAAAAAATCTTGTATGCAGGTACACATACCTTAGAGGGAACACTGCTTGCTGCCAGCCTAAAATTAAAATGTGGGGCCCAATTAATTGTGCAATTTTCTTTCCCACAGAAAAGGGGTAGGCAAGTCATGTATATGGGATCTACTGGCATAGTCATTTACAAAGGTGGGTTGTAGCCAAGGAGGCGGTTGTCACAACCAGCCCTACCTGGGTAGGACTGATCATGATCATCGCTCCCGATCCTGGCACTCCACCACCAGGTAGCCAGAGTTTGAAACTCAAGCAAAAGTGAGGTAGGAGGATGCACGCCACACGGGCCTCCTATCTCACTGTCCGGTTGTGTGGGTGCTCGGGCTGCTGTCAGCCATCGAAATCATAGAGCTGGGGAGAAGGAGCAACCCAGCAGCAGTAAGTTCCCCGGTGCACCACACTGCTTGCGCAGTGTATAGAGGGATTCTTGGCATCTGAGCATGTTTCCCCTCTGCTCTGGATCCACCCCACCACTCACTGCCCTGCTGATTGTGTGGGTTCACAGCGGAGCAGGGGTCATGTGGGGGAAGTTAAGTAGGCTCCTGTCTTCCACCCAGTCCCAGCTGCTATGGTCATGTGAACAATCTTTGAAGCTATTCTCATGATCACTGGATAGTGGGCCAAGGGAGTTTAGCCCACTTACCAGGGATTGTGGGAACCACTGGGCTCGCAGGCAAGCCTGGTGCTCCCAAGGTGACTAGCCCCTCCCCTAAGACAGTGGTTAACGCCTCCCCCAAGGCAGCTACCCGTCCCCTAAGATGAGGTTAACGGAGCAAGCGCTCCATTAACCACATCTTTTTGCTCGTGTGTTGCTGCAGCGCATGGCGACACATGAGTAGACTCCTGGGCTCAGGGGTCTCTCCAGAATGCCCAGTGCACTTGCCACATGGCCCCCAATGTGACGGAGAATGCCCCGTGCACTTGCCACACGGCCCCCAAGCTCCGTGATGGAGCCAGCAGTCGTGTGGGTGTCCGATCTGGCCGCCCAGCTACAAGCGGCTGCTCTTCTTCAGGGAGAGCGGGCTAAGCCTGCTCTCCCTGCAGTTAGCCCCAAAGCTCTTCTCACTGATCATGAGAAGAGCTTCCTTATGTTATAAAGATTCCTGAGACAAGGGACCGGGTCTCACGATCAGTGAGACCCGGTTTAGGGCACTGAGCAGGAAGAGCAGGCTAAGCCCGCTATCCCCGCTCACGAGCAGGCAGGGAGCCCTGGGCGGCCGGATCAGCCGCCCACACGATGGCCAGCTCCGAGCCGGAGCTGGTGGGGGGAGCGGGGGCCGTGTGGCCCCCGGAAGCCCCAGTATGCCCTGCGCAGGGCATACTGGGGAGACCCCCGAGCCGGGAAGCCTCCTGGCTGGGGGTCTACTCGTGAGTAGGTGCACTGCGAAGGCGCACTGCGGCTACTCACGATTGCAAAAGGCAGGTTTGCAGGAGCGCTCACTCCACAAACCTGCTTTTTGCCAGGGGTTCTCGAGCGGGTTAGCCGCTCCAGAACCACCGGGCATGGCTGCGAGCCCAGTGGCTCTGACGACCAACAAAAATCGGGCTAGCCTCTGCTAGAGTCGTGAGAATAGCCCCAAAGTGTGTAAGGCGATTAACATTTTCGCAATGTGATATAAATATGCTAAGTCTTTTTCATATTATCATTATTTCCTTGGCAACTGTCAGGAGGAACTTGAGACACTGGCGTAGTCGTAGGCCACCCAGTAATCTCAACAGTGGATGCAATAGGTGAGGGAAGAACTGTATTTTCATTAGCCCTTTTCAAATATCAGTCTATCCATCCATGTTCTCTCTATTAGAATCTGTTAGAATCCCTCTAACAAGGATTCCCAGTTGTTGTTCACTACAACTCAGCATCCCCTGCTACAATGGCCTTTGGCTAGGGATTATGGGAGTTGTAGTCAACAACATCTGGGAATTCCTGTTAGAGGGAACACTGCAATCCACTTATATCTCACTACTTGGTAAGTCAACAAGATTGCATTCACCTGGATGAGACTCATCTACATCAGTTGGATGAAACATATGGTGGCACCTCTACATGTAGTCTAATATTCATAATCCTGGTAACCTGTAATTCCTTTGATTGTTGTTGGATGGGGAAGGTGAGCTAGGACTGGGAGGGCAAGGACAATTTCACAGCCCCACAAGTTCATCAGGCATAGTTAGGTCAACATGTGAAAGGTATTACTCTGTCAAAATAATGCATTGTGAGCAGGGAAAACATCATGTCCTTGCAACAGAAATGTTACCATGATGAGGCTGCCTATTTGAATGTCCTACTAATGTTACTTAATATATATACAACTCTACTTATTGCATGAAGAAATAGTGGTGTAGAAATTACAGACCCCTGTGCACAAAGCAGTAGGGGATTCTGTTCTAAGACTTTTAGAGTCAGAATGCAAAAATGAGGCTTCCCCTGATTGTTTTCTCCCCAACCCAACAAGCTTAAAACATGATTAGATGGTGCCTGTAAATGGGGTATCTAAATGGTGAATCAACAAAAACGAGTAGGTCCTGCTTGGATGACAAGAAGGTGCAGGGAGCTGCTATTGTGAGGAAAGTTCCCTTAAGGGCGAGTCCTCCCATGACAGCCTGATGTCTGCGTTCATTATGCACATCCCTTTCTTATAGCCTTCATTACTCGCCTGCTATCTTGTGTCATTAAGATATCAAGTTCATTTAGGTACATCCACATTGGCAGTTTAATTATGTCTGAGTATCAGTCCGTATTTTATTCATGGGCTAACACAGGGTGGTTGTCAGACATGAGGCCCAGGAGATAAAGGCAGAGTGGCCGCAGAATGCTAATGCTTCCCTGGATCCTGCCTGACAAACACACAAACTGGTTATTACCCAGCTGATTATTTCATTCATTAACACCACATACATCAGCTCTCTTCGCTCTGGATTATTGTGTACATTCATCTTTCTGTAAACAATTACCTGACAAGGTTGAGACAGGAGGGGCAGGAAAAATGAATGCCCTGATGGGATTTTTCCTGGTTTGGGTCAACAACGAAGTGCTGAGCATAGCATACCCTGTTGACACAATCACTTCATTAATCTTTTTAGAGACAATGGTGCATCACATGTGCTGCGTGTTCTGAAACAATGCTGGACCCGGTTTTATTATGCTGTGCTGGTGGCTTAGCTGTGATAGGGCCTCTTTGCAGTGTGTTGACAATAACATTGGGAACAAGTGGGGAGATCCCAGTAGTATGCTTTGGAAAACATTACCTTTAGGCACAATGGGCAGAGACTCAGCTCCTGTATTTTTCTTCCTTTCTTTTGGGAGACGTTTGCGTGAAAGGAGATGGTTTGCTTATTGTCGGTCTCCTTTTGGGGGGGTTGTCTCCTAATCTTTTAAGGGGTCTGACTCGGTATAAGTTAGCTTCCTAAAGTGTTAACTGCATGTATGTCTTTGCCTTGTTGTCCATAATCCTCACTATAAGTGCTATAACTGCTTTTTCCTTCAGATACTGGAAACATTGGGTTCCATTGAAGCTTGCACTTGACTTCCTTACTGGTAAATATCCCAGCCTGGCAGGAGTAGTATCCTATTGCAAAGAAAGGGAAACGTTGTGACCTTCAACCTTTCACCTTGGGTTGACTGAGCAGAGACTGATCCCACAGGTGGTAATAAATTCAGTTCTGATCCTGTCATATCTGAAAGTTGCCAGAGTGCCAAATGGTGACCTCAGAAAATCAGTCTCTGTTATTTATTGTTTCTCATTAGCAACCAAGATGGTCAGTGCTGATTTTTGTAATATATTTGAGTAACTTATGTTAATCCTGGTACCACAGCATTCACTCTTGGTATCTAAAACATTCTAAAATAGACTTGTATCCCCTGGCACAGGGTTAGATGGAGAAGCATTTCTTGATATGAAAATGGAACATTTGAGGAAAGGTAATTGTGTTATTGTTCTTAACTTTTGAGCTCTTTAAATGTGGCTGTAATCCATTAAGCGAGCTGGGAGAGACCTAAGCAAAATTGCACTACTCATTTTCTTCTTGGCCATTCCTTTCCTTTCCTTGAATCACAGAGAATCTTCTGACACACACACACTTTTGGATGCCTTTGCCCTTTTAGACTCAAGGGAGCCCTTTGCTCACCATAAAAATTACATTTAACAAGGGGGGGAAAATAGAGACATGGAGCTTTGAAGAATGGCTTCAGGAGTATGTGAGTTGTTCTATTATATTTCAGATTGTAGCCCAAGGTCAGTAGCTCTAATACAGATAAAGATTTTTGTTTGTTTGTTTGGCCTTGCAGTAGTAGAAAATATACAGCAATCTATAAAGAAGTCATATCTCAGAATAATTTAAGAAACTCTATTCTCTGAGGGGGTTCCTCATGTACCATAAAGCTGTCTTTGGATGAGACCAAGGATAGAGATGAAAAATATCTGGCAGAAAATGGCTTTTTTTTAAAAGACTGAAAAAAGAAACATTTGCTTTGGGTGGTCAAGTGGTTTCAGTGAAATGGAGAATGAGTAAGGTAAAATTTCTGAAGGTCTGTGACTATGTGCCATTAACAGATTGGATCAAGGGTGACTAATAACAATCTGTGGTTCCATCCCAAGCTATGGTAACCGCATAGCAAGCTCCAACCCACATGGAGCCATTTGGCTGAGTTTCTGTGCTACACAGGAGTAATCTGTCTATTATCACTCTGTTTTTAATTTCATGAAACTACAAACACTAGAAGAACTTGACCACTGAAGCAACTTTACAAAATACAATCTGTGTATGTGCATATGCAGATAAGGATTTATTTTGCATCTACCACTTGGCTGTTTGTCTGGTGCATATAAAGATTCAAAATACTTGAGGCCAGGAGCCCTAGGGAAGACAGCTTAAGAAGCCTGAAGAAAGAAAGACCACTTCTTTTTCCCTTTTTTTGCTGGGGGGGGGGGCGGTGGTGAGTGCTGGGACCCTTCCTTTGGAACATTATACTCTTTGAAGAGACTTAGACAGAACTCACCAAATTACTATTCAAAATTCTTGCTTAGATACTTTTGTGGGAGAATGCAAAGTTCTCTTTTGGCCTGCTGGAGCTTGAGATCTGCCTTGAATTTCCCTCTGCAGAAGATATCTGCAAGTTCCAGAAAGGCCCCAGTTGTCTTTAGCACCCAGAGGAAAAATCGAAGGGAAGGCTTCAATTACTAGCATGAAAAATGAGTTGCCTAAGAGGAGGCCTTTCCACCAGCCAGCAGTGCTTGTTTTTAAAACTGAATTATAGAGACGGCTCCATTTCTCCCCCCACCTTTCCTTCCAGAGACAAATGCATTAATTTTTCTTAAAATAGACAAGAGGGAAGCAGAGGGAAAATAAGATAATAAGAGTTTCTGTGGTGATTTATATGCCTTTGTGAAAAATAATGTGTGCTAGGACATACCAGCGGCTGGCTGGGGGGAAGGAGAACAAAGCCGGAGAAACTGCCTGGACCCCAGGAACATGGTTGTTCTTACATGATATAGGGTTATGTTGTATTGCTGGATGGTTTGTGAAATATATGCATATGTATGTAAAATATATGCATTTTGATGCACTTGGGAGATAGGAGTGAGCTATGTGCGATACTTACAACATGGAAGCTACTGCAAACAGCCTCTGCAGGGCTGCTTCTCCAAGCTGGTGCTGGAGATGTAGTGGTTCATCACAAGAAATGGCCCAATCACATGACGCTTATAAGAGCACAAGAAGAGCCCTGCTGGATCAGGCCCAAGGCCGATCTGTTCCAGTATCCTGTTTCCCACAGTGGCCCACCAGATGCCTCTAGGAAGCCCACAAGAAGGAGATGAAGGCATGCCCCCTTCTCTTGCTATTGCTCCCCTGCAATTGGTATTAGAGGCATTCTGCCTCTGAACCTAGAGCTATAGCCATCAGGACTAGCAACAATTGGCAGACTTGTCCGCCATAAATTTGTCTAAGCCCCTTTAAAGCCATCCAGGCTGGTGACCAGCACCACATCCTGTGGCACTGTGCAAAGAAGTACTTCCTTTTGTCTGTCCTAAAACAGCTAGCAATCAGTTTCATGGCTCACCCCTGGTACTAGTGCTGTGAGAGAGGGATAAACCCTTCTCTCTATCCACTGGCACTGTCTCCACACCATGTATAATTATACGGGCACAATAGCATCAATATAGTTAAGCTGGAAAGTGTTTTCAGCATTCCACCATTATAAGCCCTGAACATTCTACTGCTTATGAAATCAAAACCATTTGTACAATCTGCCTGGTCATCAACACACATTCAATAGGTGACAAGAGGCACCTCCTTTGCAAATTTTGTGATGATCTGTTGGGAGTTTAAAGTTTTTCTCTTTTGAGCATGGGTTTAAAGAGTTTGTGGCTTTTTTTGTACGGAGGAAGTGCTGCAATTTAAATTATTTTGGAGTCCATTTGCATAGTTCTAAGCTTTAGACTGCATGATAGAAAAGTTATTTTTGTATATCCCCTTGGGACCCAATTAATTGTTGTTTTAAAATGATCATCAAAGTTGGGTTTGAAGAAGAAGAAGGAAGAAGAAGAAGAAAAGGAAGAAGAAGAAATCATTTTTAGTGCTAACAGAGTCTGTGCAGCATAAAGTTTGAAATTACAGTGCCCACATCGCTGCCCACAATAAATACAGGTGAAACTCGGAAAATTAGAATATCGTGCAAAAGTCCATTAATTTCAGTAATGCAAATTAAAAGGTGAAACTGATATATGAGACAGACGCATTACATGCAAAGCGAGATAAGTCAAGCCTTAATTTGTTATAATTGTGATGATCATGGCGTACAGCTCATGAAAACCCCAAATCCACAATCTCAGAAAATTAGAATATTACATGGAACCAAGAAGACAAGGACTGAAGAATAGAACAATATCGGACCTCTGAAAAGTATACAGTGTACTGTGCTTGATTGGCCAGCAAACTCGCCTGACCTGACCCCATAGAGAATCTATGGGGCATTGCCAAGAGAAGGTTGAAAGACATGAGACCAAACAATGCAGAATTGCTGAAGGCCGCTAATGAAGCATCCTGGTCTTCCATAATACCGCATCAGTGCCACAGGCTGATAGCATCCATGCCACGCCGCATTGAGGCAGTAATTGCTGCAAAAGGGGCCCAAACCAAGTACTGAATACATATGCATGCTTACACTTTTCAGAGGTCCGATATTGTTCTATTCTTCAATCCTTGTCTTCTTGGTTCCATGTAATATTCTAATTTTCTGAGATTGTGGATTTGGGGTTTTCATGAGCTGTACGCCATGATCATCACAATTATAACAAATTAAGGCTTGACTTATCTCGCTTTGCATGTAATGCGTCTGTCTCATATATCAGTTTCACCTTTTAATTTGCATTACTGAAATTAATGGACTTTTGCACGATATTCTAATTTTCCGAGTTTCACCTGTATGGCAGCTGACTCGCTGACCCGACCCTGCCCTGACTTTGCTGCCTGCTGCTGCGCTCCCGCCTCCCGCTTACCCCAGCCCCCGACCTGGCAAACTTGCATTCCTTGCCAGCTGCCACAGCTTCCGTGCAGAGGCCATGTGTGAAGGCCATGTTTGTGCCATGTCACACAGGGGCAGCTGTTGGAAAGCGCCACCAGCACACGCTGATAGGGGGGAGCACCGCGCTTAAGGAAATGGCAGTGAGTGCCAGAGGAACAGGTATGGACCTGCTGTTCTCCATGTTAAAGGGGATGTGGTGGACTCCTCTCATTTTAAAGGGATGTGGCACAAGCTGGTTCAAAAATTCACAATTCAAACTGATGCCATAAGCAAAAGATGTTTCGGCACATTCAGTGAGATGTAATTGAGCACAATTCAAAGCATAGCTTGGGGAGGAAGCCAAAGTAGGGGGGGGAGAAATGTCTTGCCCATGACCAGCCAAGAGCCATGGAAAGCTTGTGTACTTCCAAGCATGTCAGACACCTTCTCTTAGGACTAGGTCATACTACCTTCACTCCACTCTGCTGACTTCAAGATCTTCCTCTCACACACATGTATGAGCCAAGTTCCTTCAGAGTTATTGTCCTTCTCACCGGGGGGAAATGAATATGCCTTTTTGTTTGCTTGTTAAATTAATGTGCTTATTTAAATATGGCTATTTAAATAGGTTTACTAGCCAAACTAATTAGTGATTATTAAAGTTAATGTACTACATTAATTGTTCAATAGTTAAGATTAAATGAATGGAACAAGTCAAATTCAGCAAGTTTGCCAGTATTATAATTTGTTTATATAAATCTATGGTGCAGCTGCTTGTGGAATACTGTGTACAGTTCTGATCACCTCATCAAAAAGAAGGATATCATTAAACTAGAAAAGTGTAGAAAAAGACAGCCAATATGATCAGGAGGCTGGAACATTTCCCCTATAATGAATGGCTAGAATATTTGAGGCTTTTCCGTTAAGAAAAAAGTGACATGAGGAAAATGATATAAAACTTTATCAAATTATGCCTGGTGTGAGGAAAGTGAATAGAGACCTTTTCTCCATCTCTCATTATACAAGTACTAATGGTCACTGAATGAAACTGATGGGTAGTAGATGTGAGACAAGTTATTCTGGTAAGAACTAATCTGCTTACTTTCCTTTCATTATCCCTACAACTGGACTAAATCTGGTACAAATTGGTTAGACAGTTCGCAGGTTAGCCCACTTGTGACTCAAATGTTCACGTGTCCACCATCTTGAATTGGGGTAAATGACATCATCACAAACTACACCATTGAGATGTTCCTATGTGTCCCTACAACTATAGCAAATTTGGTTGGTTCATATTGGTCCAGGCACTGCAAAGTTGATATGGAGGGACATGCATACGTACTAGGGTGTGAAATTCAGATTTTTGGTGTTTCAATTCGGATCTGAATTGAAACAACCCCAATTTGGTTTTGGGTCCGATTCTGACCCATCCGAATCAACCCAGATTCATTTTGGATCAAGAAAACAGGTACAAGAGCCAAAAGAGTGGGGTGGGGTGGTAATGCTTAATGGGTGGAGGCTACCACCCAAATTGCAGAGGAATTGGGCAAAGGGCTGGGTTTTGGTGAATTGTTGAAGTTTACGCATCTTTAAGGTTTTCCCCCATAAAGTATAATGGAGATATATCTCTTCATGTCAGGGGGAAAGGGATGGCCTAGAGTGGTGTGGGGTTGGTGGTAGTGCCCAAGGGGGGCAAGGAAGCTACCAGAATCTTTTCAAAGGATTTGGGCAGAGGGCTGATTTTTGGTGAATTGTTGAAGTTTACGCAGAGGCGTAACTAGGGAAAACGGCGCCCGGGGCAAGCACTGAAATGGTGCCCCCCACCGCGCCCCCCCCAACATACTACATTATACTTAGGTTTTTCCTCACAAGTGCCCGCCGCCGCCAAGCCAGGCCACTGACTGGCCGCCAGGCACCAGCAAAGCAATGGGGGGGGGCGCAGGCGGCGTGGAAGGGACCGCTCGTGGGGAAGGGGGCACCGACGCACTCCCTTGACTGCTGCAGCGCTGCTGCACTGAGCAGGAAACATTTGTATTAACAAAAAATTTAAAAATTTTTTTAAAAAATTGGTCATGGCGGCGCCCCCCACATGACCAGAAAAGGTGGCGCCCAGGGCACGTGCCCCCCCTGCCCCCCCTATAGTTACGCCTCTGAGTTTACGTGTCTTTAAGGTTTTTCCTCATAAGGTATAATGGAGGTTTCAGCAGCTTCATAACTGCACTTGAGGGGTGCTGAGGTCTCCCAGAGTGAGTGGTGATGTAGCACACATAGGGTGCCAACCACCCCCATGGGTTTCTAACCCATGGGGTACAGGGTTCTGTTGTTTCTGAAGTGTTCTGAGTGTAGATTCTTTGGTAGCAAATGAGATTTTCAATACAAACCATGAATCCACTCTCCTTGGGACTGTTTTAATGAAAGGCGGTATATAAATTTAACAATAAATAAATAAATTAAATAATCTGTGAGGTAGTGTGAGGGGAGGGAACTTTTAACCATTTCCCTCTCCACAGTCTTGCTCCAGACCTAGCCCCTCCCCTCCATGTTCCATAGCTGCAATTTAAGTTGGAAAACACACACAATAAGGCTATTCACATGAGCAGCCTTACCAGGGCCTACCAGCCCTACCGGGGTACGGTTGCTCATGTGAAATGCCAGGATTGAGGCTGATCCCAGGGCTGCCCTGCTGGGTAGCCCAAGATTTTACGTTGGGTGATTACCTAGATAAACAGGGCATGCTCACGTCCTTCTACCAAGGTACCCAGCTCTCTCTCTCTCTCTCTCTCTCTCTCTCTCTGTGTGTGTGTGTGTGTGTGACTGGGAGGCAAGAGCACATGGCTGAGGGCAAATCCCTCAGTGAGGGACTTCTTCCTCTGGCTCCCTGCTTGAGGTTGAAGACACCATTGTTTTCAGAGACAAACATGGTTTGAAAGAGGGATCATTGCTCATGGGATATATGCTCATCCCACTTTTGCTTCTGGTAAATAGACTTTGCAGGCTTTTATATTAGTTCAAGAACTTGCACCTCCTATTTGACAGTGGGCCCAAAAAAGGATGCCTGCATACCATAGCAAACAAAGCCTTTCTCAAAGCAACTCCACTCTCTTAAAAGCTATGGAGGTTGTTCTCATGAGCACTCTAGCCTGGGCTAGGCTGCTCGTGTGGAGTGCTGGGATCTGTGTGGATCCCGGCACGCCTGCCCAGCCTAACCATGCTCCAAAGTCCGGCTCTTAGCCAAGGTTAAGGGAGCAAACACTTCCTTTACCCAGGCTCTAGGAACGTGTTTGCTGGGGATGTGTTTAGCCCCAGCAGACACAGAGACAGGTGCCTAGAGTATCACATAGTGCATTGTAGGATATCCGGAAGCTGGGCGCAATGCAGATCATCTGGGAGCATGGTCTGCTCTTCCCGCAACATGTGATCACTCATCTGGGGGCAAGGTGAGTTGGCCCAGCTTTCCCCCACTCCTGTGTGCCCAGTTGTGTGAATAGCCCCGTTGTTTGTCTCCTGCGTTAGAATCCAATTCTGCATGTAGTTTTGTGTGACTGGGTGACTGGGGCTCATCAGTGTGACTGGGGCTCATGTCATAAATCAGTGTGACTGGGGCTCATATCATAAAGCACAGATCCCTAGCTGCTGCACTATATTATTCACAATTAAACAAACAAACAAACTTAGGTTTTGCAAACCCTGGGAAGAATTTTCCAAAACTCCAAAGAGTTTTTCACTTATAAACAAAATGCTAGACCATCTTATTGCCCTTTCTGCATTCTGTTCTAAAAAGGTCTGACTAAAGGCACCATGCGCGATTCCACTTCTAGTTTGCATATTAGGGTGGTGTTGTTTTTTCGTATCTGAGAATTTGCTGCTGCTGTTGGGCTTGCTACCAAGATCTCTGAAATAACCTCTTACTTGCTTACTGGATCAATTTACATGGCAAATGGATAAATTGAAGGGAACAGGGAAAGGCTCCCTGGATAATTAGAACAGTTTCCTTCCTTGCTTCTGTTTCATCTTGAAATGATTAACTAGGCAACCAGTACCACAGTGGCTACCTTGAGCAGGCAAATCTGGAGAGAGGGTTCATCATTAAATGCAAGAAATTATTCAAGATAAGGAGCAGGGTGTGAAGCTACAATTCAAAATAACCCTAAATGCACAGCCTTATTCAAAAAATAAAAATAAAAATCCCATGGTATATCCAATCTCATTAACAATTCCTGTACAAATAACTCTGTGTGTGTGTTTGTACACTTGCCTTTTACATGCTATACCATACATGCAAAATCAAAACCACCGTGATTCACAGTAGGGCGGGGGTTGTGCTCCCAGCACTGAGGCAGGTACGCGGGCCACCATTTTGTCTCCCCCTGCATGGGCCCGACTCATCAGAGGGAGGATCGGATGGTTATAGGGCCAGCCTGTTCTCCTCCTTGCCAGTTGCTCTTTTTGCAAAGCACCCACCCACCCTGTGCTCAGTGAGGGTTAGCCAGTTACCAGTTGGGGCCAAGTAGGAATTCATTGGTCCGCACCAGATTGGCACCAAGTTTTTGCCTCTTTTTTTGGTCTTCTTTTCACGGAGCCTGTTCTCATGAACAGTGAGAAAGAGCTACCCGGTTTGCGGGGAGGACACCCAAAAGTGCTTACCTCCCCCGGGACTATTGTTCTGCTGTCCCTGGGCGGGTGGATCACCTGCCCAGATGAGCACTGGCTGCTGCTGGCAGCTCTGAGGGTCAGCCTACAGGGCCGTCGGTGCCACCCCGTGCTGCCCCGCCCCCGGAGCTCCAATAATGCACTGCATAAGTGTGCAGTTCATTAAGGGGATCCCCCTCCCCGAGTCTGCCAACCGCAGCTGACACACAAGCAGAAAAATGGGGTTAGGAGAGCCCTCACTCTCCTAACCCCATTTTGAGGGGAGGCTTTGTATTTATCAATAAAGTGGCCCTCGTTTAATCCAGTTATGCATGCCCTGTCTTTATTGGAGCCTGGGGGTACAATGTGAATTATCACTTTATTTTCAAATAAATCATTTTATTTTCTTCCAACACAGATTAATGCACACTGGATAACTTTTTAAAATGATCTGTTGGGAACATATGCATGGAAAGCAAACCAATTCAGCATATCTCCCCCACCACCACCACCTGGAACTTTTCTAGCAGAGATGGGCAGACTACCAGCATTTTTAGTTTCATAGGAAGAGGTCTACATGCATATGCAGTCATCCCTTGCCAACCACAAGGATTCCATTCCCGGAAAACCTTGCGGTTGGTGAATTCACAGTAGACGAGGCATTGAAACCAATGGCAAATAGGGCGTATGGGGAGTCGCAGCTGTGGAAAGACTGGGAATAAGTTAAAAAATAGAAAACCCCCCTCCCAAAAAAAGTTTTTAAAAAACCTTGCCATACTGCGGATACTTGGGTCGGGGTTGGCAAGAACGGTCACAATTTCCCAGTTGTGGATACTCAAATCCGTGGTTGGGGAAAAACGTGATTGGCGAGGGACAACTGTAATTATATGCATACAGGATCTACACAGATATGGAAGGTGTGGTGCTTGGAAATGGGACAGCACATGTAACCCTCCTCCAAACCTCTTCATGGGGCTAATATTCACCTGAAACCAGGACTACTGTACATTCTTAGCAATGTATGGTGCTGGCATGGAAAAGTTTCATTTGTGGACTTCTAACTGTTTGAAGGATTAAAAGAAGAAGAAGGTAGGAATAAATGGACAATGTTCTCAATGGAGAGAAGTAGGATCCCCCCGGGAATCTGTACTGGGGCCAGTGCTTTTTAATTTATTCACAAATAATCTATAAATTGGGCCGGCAGCAAAGCAGCCAAATTTGCAGATGACACTAAACTATTTAGGGCCATGAAATCCAAAACAGATTTTGAAGAGCTGGGCTGGATCAGGGCTGACTCTGAATGTGCAGTAGTGAAACTCCACAAAATTGTGACTTGGAATCCTGGGGGAGAGTGCTGCTGTCACACGCTGATAGCTGGAGGGAGCCCCACACTTAAGGAAATGACAGCGAGTGCCAGAGCAGGTATGGAACTGCCCTCCTCCGTGTTAAAGGGGATGTGGAATCCCCCCGTTCTTCCTATTCTATTCACCTCCTTATTCTGCACATTGAGAATTTCTTGACTAAGGCTACCGTCCAATGCCCAAGTTAATTATAGAGTCAGTCCCATTGAACTCACTGGAACTTACTTTTGAGTAAGCTTGTATATTTCACATATGAGGTTAACCAGTGCCTTTGAGTTTCTCATGTTATTTGTGTCACATGTGGATATGTATTGTTAGTATGGGGGAAAACATAGAAAAGAAACCAAATTCATGTTCTACCCAGTGCAGGATTTATATTCATATTATAGACATCTTTAAGTGCCACATGTAAAAATATGACTTAATACAAGATTATTGTTTGCATGGAGCCTCTCTATACACATTAGATGTATTGTTTTAGGGCATAATATGTAATTTTAGATGAAATTGTTGAGAAGAGTAGCAGACTACAAGGCAATAGATATTTTTTTAACAATGGCAGGAGAGTAAATCTGGCTTAATATCAATAACTTACCACCCAAAGCGGCAGAGATGGCAGGTTTGTGTATTATCATTAATCTTCTCAAACAGTTTCAAGTCTAATTTCATTTGGTTCTTCCTTTCCCTTTTCTCATCAACCCTGCATGGCAAATGCTACTGCCAGAACAGTTAACTTAAACATTTAGTCAAATGCTGACTCATCGAGCTGATGAACAGGGAAGTGTCTGATTGACTCAGGCAACTTCCTGAGTGGACATAATTGAGGCCTAAGGAGATTCCCCACCCCACCCCCCACCCCAGAGATTCATGGGTTTTAAAAAGCAGAAATTTGCATATTAATAAGAGGCTGTTCAGACTGATTGGCTTAATGTGTTTGGGGTAAGTATAATTAAATGTCAAGGGAGATATATTATGAAGTAATGAAGCTGGAGGTAATTTATCAGAAACTGAGCCTAGAGAAAGGCATTTCAAATAATAAACAGTTTTGTAACCTTCCTTTTTAAAGGTAATTTGCTTAGTCTGTGCTAAGACATGCCATTTTTTTAAATTACAGAGCCAATAAACAAAGGTGCTTTTTTATTTCCAGGAAGAGTTTTTAAAAGTATTTATCTTAATAAGGATAAAAGTTTCTGTCCATCTGTTATAGAATCAAGGAAAGCAATCATACTTTACAGCATGTAAATCCATTATTACTGCCTCCTGTTGCCATCCAGAGCTGTAATTTAGTCCCCAAGTGACACTGAGGTAGACAGGAACTTCCAAACACAAATCTGGTTTTCCAATTCACCAAAGCCCCATTCAGACATTATCCAGAAATGAGGGGGAAGTCCCACCCAGTGCGTCAATCATGCCCCCCTGCTGGCTGGTTCCATCATGCTTACAGCCTTCACCTGAAGAACATGTAAATGTGCTGTTGTGGGAATCACAGAAGCAGTTTCACTGCTTTGTACTTCTGTTCCAGGCAGGTAAAACAGTTGTATGCGTTTTTACCATGGCGAACCATGCCACAAGCCCACCCCTTTTTCAAATCCCTGTTTCAGTTTTGCAATTCTTCTTTTAAAATGTTTGCAAGTTTCTTTTCTCTTTTTTAAAGTGACAGAATGAATGGGTATGTGAATAAATAAGCCTTGAAATTATAAAGGCAGGTAAGGCAAGACTGACAGACAAACCAGTGTTTGATTTGCTGGTATGTAAACTGCCATTTATTTATTTATTTATTTTTATTTTTCAAAAATGTATGCCACACCTATAACTTGCTTCTCAAAGCAGCTTTACAAGAAAGTGCCATCAAATTACAAGAAAACAACTAAAATAAGGAGAAGCAACCATAATACTTACACAATGGGACAAGAAAAATTGAGTTGTCCAACGACATTGAAAAAATAGCAGATCAATCCCAAAGCAGCAAAAGCCTGTCCAAGACAACGAGGCTGTTCTCATGAGCAGCCATGCTCACGCTTGGCTGCCTGTGAAAACCGCTGGGATCCACATGGATCCCAGTAGTGCCGCAGCGCTAAACCCAGCACCGAAGCCCGGCTCTTAGGATCATGTGTCAATGCAAGCTGCCAGGATTGTGTGTCAGTGCGGGCTGCCTAGTCGGTGCGCAGTGGACTGTGGGATACCCGGAGAGCAGGATGACGAGTCCTCGCCTCAGAGCAATCCGCCCTGCTCCACGCGGCATGGAGCAGCGCTGATCATGTGGGAGCATGCTCCATGCTCCCACCAAGCACAGCATGATCATCTTGGGGGGAGGAGGAAGATCCGCGAAACCTTCCCCCCCACACCCAGTAGGTCATGTGAATTGCCCCAAATTTTTTTAGTAAGTCTCCTAAAATAGTGCAAGGAAATCACCCATCATTATCTGTGTATGTGTGCGCGTGCGCCTGCCTGCCTGCATGTGATTGAAAGGACTTGTGCATTATAAGACCCACCAGGGGTCAGGCAAATTGCAAAGCAGGGAGGAAGCCATGCTCACTCTGGGGGTGAAGAGCTCATTGTGACTTTTCTGCTTATATATTCCTGCCTTCAGCCGGGGTTCATTGGGAGCAGGTTTAGCCTCCACCCTAACCAACAAGGGATGTAATGTAAGGCCTTATAATAGACAAATCCTCCACTTCACACACAGAGATGCATGCACACCATGTCGCATATTAATGGGAAATGTTTCAGATGCAAATTCTTAAAGCCATAGCACAGGCAGTACTTATTTTATTTTAGGCTCATTTTATTATCCCTGTTGAATTTGGGTAGGAAAAAGAAGCTGGTGGGCACAACACAGTAAAACAAGATGCTAATACAACTCTTCATGTTTAGAGACCTCCAGCTGGAAGCAACAGTGTAGACAGCCCTTAGAAATGATTGGGAAAGAAAGGTTGCTGTGTGTCAGTTTTCATTAAAATGTGCCAGAGTTTAAAGAAAGTGAGTGCAACTTGAATTAATTTATGCAGGCCCATCAGGGAAATGAGAAATCACTTCTAATTTGGGAGTTGCAATAGTGATATTAGGCAAGCACAATGTGACTGGCTTGCATTGTTGTTTGGAACTGGCTATTTCTTGGAACCACCAGCAAATTGCTCCTGGACCCAGTTTCCTATGATTGTGGCTTAGGTGCTGAAGTCAACCAAGTTGGATTTTTCAGTGGATGCTAGCAGGCGAATGCCCTGACTCATCTCCAGATTGCTCGATCCTTACTCATTCTAACTGGTGTAGACGTCTCAAAATGCTGTGAATTGTAGTCTGGACACATCATGGACCATTTGTAAAGACTGTTCAATACATCAAAATCAATTTTAAAAGGTGCAGATCTCAATATTTAAGTAAATAACTTAAAATATTTTTATGCTGCCTTCTTATGCCAAAACACCTCAAGGCAGCTTGCAGCCAAACAAATAATAATAATAAAACATAGGATGATAAAAATAAATAATAATATACTAAGCAGTACAGCTGTTCTGAGGGTCCCAGATGCCCTCTGAAATAAAATGGTCTTAAATTCCTACCTAAACGATAGCAGCGAGGGGGAAGATTCACCTCCCTCGAATAGGAGTTCTAGTGCTTTGGTGCCACTGTGGATAAGACCCTGTCCCAGTTAATCCCTAACTGTACTTCACATGATGAAGGCACCCAAAATGGGGATTTTGAAGCAGATCTTAACGACTGGGTGGATTCTTATGAGAAATGTTCATATGTTATGCCAAAGAAAATCAGGTGAATCAGCGCTCTAGTGTCAGTTCTGGGAGGCTGAATGTGCAGTCAAGGCACAGCATCAGAGACAAGGCAGCTTGGTCAGTCAAGGCAGACTTCGAGCATTTCTAGGACGAGATGAAATGCTGTTCCTTTCTGTCACCTGATACACTGTGGAGTCTGCCTGGGCACATCAGGTACATGGCAGTAGTGCCTCGTTGCAGCTAGCTGCAGTGCCAGTGCCAGTGCCCAAGTGCAGCATAGCAAGCTTAAGGCACCAGCAACATTCATCTTTTGGTGAAATGCTGCAGGCAATCCCTGGCTTGAGACTTGCAGTACCTTACAACGGGCCTCCCAAATTGCTGGTGCCCTAGCCCTAGACAGATCATACATTGAGGCTATTCACACGGTCTGCAAAAATCAGGCTAAGGAAACCTAGCTCAGTTTTTGCAGCCCTTGAGAACCACCGGGCTCGGTGATTAAACCGGGTTTGCGGAGCGAGCACTCCGCAAACCCGGTTTTAGCAATTGTGAGTTGCTGCGGTGCAGCTCCGCACCGCGGCTACTCATGAGTAGACCCCCAAAGGGGAGACGAAAAGCCACCTCCTGGCTCCAGGGGTCTCTCCAGCATCCTCTGCGTGCCCGCTCAGGGCATGCTGGAGCTTCCGGGGGCCGATTGGCCCCTGCTCCCCCCAGCACCTGCCGGCTCCATAACAGAGCTGGTAGTCATGTGGGCGGCTGCTTTGGCTGCCCAGAGCAGGCTGTTGCTTGTGTGCGGGGAGAGCGGGCTAAGCCCACTCTCTTCGCTCACCCTCCCCAGGCGGGTCTCTGTGATCGTGAGACCCGCCTCATTCTCTGTGTGTACAGTTGGCTATATACATGCACATATTTTTGTGTGAATGAATATACAGGAGTTCACTGTAAAAATGAACCTGAGTCCACACCCCTCAAATGAAGGGTACAGATAGAAAATGCACTACTATACATGCCATTGACACATTCTGTTCAATGTGTGAATAAAACTGTACGTGTATCCAGATGTGATTATATGTGTATTGAACATAATGCGTGAATAAGACTTGTGTGTATTGAAAAAGCAGTTTTTGAGGCAAGTATCACTGTATCCACATTCTGTATAATGTCAGCTCTGCCCACGAAATAAAGCTACCATGGGTGAAGGACTAGCACGGACTGGAGGACTAGGACATCCCTCCTAATACTTTGTAATCTTTAAGGCCAGTGCAAGAACAGGACCCAAGATACCAAGAAGCAAGCCAGAATCAACAGAGCAGGAAGAGGTGCATCGTTCAGGCCAAGAACTCCACTCAGAGAGAAACCAATTGGGTTTCCAACAAGCTAGAGGAATGAGAGTCTGCCAGCTCAAATGCATGATGGCAACTGCAGAAATGTAAAGGAGGTGGAAAAGACTAAGGAGCTGATGAGCCGAGCATTCAGCTTGTATAAACTCTAATGATTTCCTTGTTAAAACAAAGAAAATCAATGAGGTGCACAGCTAATGGCATCAAAGGGTTCCTTCTTGTCGATAACACTTAAGGAACTGACTCTCGGCAGGAGGTTTGCAGATGCACTTCTCGGAATAAACCTCCATCTGTGATCCTCAAAGGTATGACAATCCAAGAGCACAGTAGGATTCTGTTCCCTCCTTCTCCAACCAGTGTTAATTCCTTAATTATGAGACTAAAAGAGAGAGAGAACCTACTTAGGCCTGAAGCTCTCATATTACCTGGCATCCTAAAAAGAAAAGCTTTTTTTTTTTTTTTGCACATCAATAATTAATCAGAGCAATTACTAGAGGACTTGTAATCTACAATTAGCTGTGATCAGTCTTGATTCCCTTTTTGCCCTGCAGGCCAGCTGATCCCCTAAAGTTCAGGCTAAACTCTTCAGAAGACTAATTGGCAACCGTTCAGAAGCTGAGAACTGAACTGCCAGGCATGATAAGAATAGACTAGCCAGGGAACACAAACCTCTTCTATCTTGCAAGAAGGAAAGTTTCAGTAGCCTTCAGTATGCACAGACTGGTGTCTATACATAAAATTCACCTGGTCCTACCTTTACCATCTGTGCTGAAACATATTGATGTTGACACAGCCCGTGCGAATGGTTCTAACAATGGTACCCGATTCAATTTGGGCACATGGTACCATTTTCAACACAGTTCGTACCATTGTAGTGCCAGTTGTTGTTATGCAGCAAGTTCTTCTTTGGATTAGAGATGTTTGTATATTATTACATTTATATATTGCTTAATTAAAAATCTCTAAGTGGTTTACAAACCAATTTAAAGAATTTTAAAAAGTTGAGATATTGCCAAAGTTTGTTCTTCTTTGGTTTAGAATACAAATTTCCCCATCTAATCATGCTTGGGTTTATTATGAACTAAGCATCATCATCCCCCCTCCCCCGCCCCCAAGGTTCTTCTCAGGCGTGGAATTCAACAAGGGGTTTGACGCATGCATAGCCATCTGATTATAGGAAGTTGTCTTACACTGAGTCAGACCACTGTTCTTCCTAGCTCAATGTAGTCTGCCAGCAGCTCTCTAGGGTTTCAGACAGGGGTCTTTCCCAGCCCTACCTGGAAATGCCAAGGATTGAACCTGGGACCTTCTGCATTCAAAGCCAGCAATGATTAAGCAGTTGGCAAAATGTTCCACATCGTTGTTGCTATTATGGAGAAGGCTGGCCCTGTGCTCTTGCAGTTCTCATATCCATACATAGGGATGCTTCTAAAATTATCCTCCCCATGAATTTTGGAACTCCTCCAGATTACCTTGTTTCCAGTGTGGAACTGATGCATTAGGAATCCCTCACCGCTCACTTTTTAATTATGTACAACAAATGATCAGCTTGACAGAATTGCTTCTCTTCCAGGGGTGCAGACAGGGGTGAGCAACTTCTCACTTAATTTTTTTTTGGGGGGGGGGAGACATTTTGGAGAAGATACAGGTTATTTAGTTTGATGGAGGGTTTTCAGTAAATGAAGGAACTCCTCAAATGCTTGGATGGGATCTGCACCCTTGTTCGCTTCATTTGTGCCCTTTGCTGCCTCCGCTCCTATATTAATGATGCCTATGTACATATTGATAAATACTGCCAAAATAGCAATCTTGATGTGATTGGATATATAATCTACTTCAGTAAAGTACCACACAAAAGGAATCTTAATGCACTCATAAGTACAATCATATCAAGATTTTTTGCAGCATTTTATCAATGTGCATTTGTGCTTTAGTAACAAGGAAGGAGGAAATGAGCAGATGAGCTTGAGGAACTGAAAGGTGCAGCAAATCAGCATGAACCCATTCTAGAATTAATTTGAGACATTCTCGCAGTTAATCCAGATTGCCAAAGAAATCACAGGGCAGAGCAAGCCTACAGTGGAGAAACAGGGGAGATCCACTCAGCCTTAATGAATTTAAAATCATAATAATTAAGGAGAAAAATTGAGAATGTGCACAGTGTTTCCCCTAAGTAGTAAAGAATACATCCAGCTCCTACACAACTGTATCATCTAGGATCATACAACATGAGTGAGAATGA
Source organism: Hemicordylus capensis (assembly GCF_027244095.1). NCBI lineage: Eukaryota > Metazoa > Chordata > Lepidosauria > Squamata > Cordylidae > Hemicordylus > Hemicordylus capensis. Next base: position 385,459,209 of record NC_069658.1, read on the forward strand.
GATTCTTGGGGTGCTGAAGTCTGTGAACATAAACATTGCTGTGAACATGACCATTCTAGTATTGTCTACTCTGGCTGGTAAGGGCTCCCCAGCATTTCAGACAGAGGTGTTTTTCCAGGCCTACTAGGGGATGCTGGATCTTCTGCATGCAAATCATGTGCTCTAGTACTGAGCTACAACCCCTCCTGTGCCCAAAAATGCTGCTTCTCAGACTGGCACTGTGGACAGTTTGGCTTCTGCTCAGAAATGAAAGGCCAAGATCATAGTGGGTAGGCACTGTGGGTTTATTTGCTCCTCAAGGCTGTTTGTTTTGCTGCAAGTATCCTGCTCTAAACTACGAAATACAGAAGGGAGGCCACTTCTGGGTTGATTGCAGCTGGGTGAAAGTCAAAGCAAAGCAAGTAAACAAGTACACAAAATGGTTGATTATTAAAGCAAATCAAAAATTCATCTCACGCTTGGGCTTCCAATCTCTCCATCTTAATAAAAATGCTGTATTTGCCAGCGTCCTCCTTACCAAAAGGGGAAATACCACTGCAGTTAGTATAGTAGTCAACAGCTTAGGTCTCCAAATAGTGTGTTTCAAAGACAGGAATCAATGTCCCTTTGAGGGCTCTCATTTTATGTCAGCTCTTCTACTTTTGCCCATGAAATGTAGACATTTCTCCAGTATTCCCTAAACAGTTCCAGAACTTGATCCATAATTAGTGAGTTGTTACCAGAGGTGCTGGGATAGATTTGTTTTGCCTCTTATCTGCAGCCCTTCAAGGGAATCTTGTAGGTATAGCACAGTTCCAAGACCTGATGAAAAACAGCCCATCTCTTCTTCCTTTCTAGGATTGAAAGAAACCTAAAAAGTCTTTATCTGGGCAAACCCATGACATTAAATGTGCCACTGGCTCTGATGTGCTTTAATTTTCCTTTATAGACCGCAGCAAGATCAAGAGGCCCCATGGATTGGGACTGTGGCAGCTGGTTAGGAAGCTTTTAACCCCACTCCCCACTGGGGTCCAGATCCAGATTACCCACCCCCCGCCCCCATATGTGCTGTTTGCCAAGCAATAAAAGCTACTTTTGCTGCCAGTGTTTGGCTCTGAGTTTTATATGTTCTGAGTAGAACTTCTAATATTTACCCAGTATATGGCCAAAAAAACAGAAGATCATTTGAAACCTGTGGAAGACTGTCTTGATATGAGTGGATTTTCTCTGTTGAAATATCCTCTTTTCAGTGAAAAATGATATTTGAAAAAACAACTAAGGAGCAGAAGTCATAGAAGTTCATCTGACATTGCATATTATAACGAGACTGGAACTCTTATTCTCTTTGAATGTTCCTTTTCAATACATTTTAAAACTGCAGGAACCACCATTTGAGACTCATTTCACTACAACTCCTCTCAAAAAGGAGTATTGGTAATTGACTCCCAACGAATAAGGGCAGAGCTACATGTTAAGGCTGCTTGGGTAGCCCAACCTGGGTTAGGCTGCTCATCTGGAATACTGGGATCATTCCCAATCCAGATGTCCCTGCCCAACCTAATCCTGCTTTTTGCCCTGGCTCTTAGCTGAGGTTAAGGGCGTGAGCGTGACCTGAATCCCGGCGCCAGGATCGTGTGTTTGCTTGGGCTGCAAGCAGTCACTCAGGCTGCAAGCAGACACAGAGATGGGTGCCTAGAGCATTGGTCTGATGAGGGAATCCCCCCAAGGCACTGCACTCATTGCACAGTGTCTCTGTCCTGGTCTCTGTTGATCTGCACTGCTGGGAGGAGCGCAGATTATGTGGCTGCACAGTCACGTGCTGAAGACATCACCAGTGATTGTCTGGGGCAGGGGGAGATAAGCCAGATCATGCCGCCCTCCCTGCTATTCACCCATGCCCGTGTGAATAGCCTTATTATATGCAAATACATGTAACACCCCATTGGGGAAAAGCAGCTTTGGGAGGAAGCATGGTTGGTAGAAGCAGTGCAGGGAGGTGCTACCTGCTTGCCATTTCTCTACTACAGCTCACCCTCTCAGCTGCTTCTCCCGCAGAGTTCCAGATATATGTTTGTGAGGGCAACCATATGTTTGGAAAGCTGGAGAGGAAGAACTGGGGGCAGTCAGAGGAGATGGATTAAGCACTTTCCCCCTGCACTGCTCTGTGCTCCAGTCACCCTCCTCTAGAACAGGGATTCTCAACATTGGATCCCCAGATGTTATTGGACTTCAGCTCCCATAATCCCCAGGCCCAGTGGCCTTTGGCTGGGGATTATGGGAATTGAAATCCAATAACATCTGGGGACCCAACGCTGAGAATCCCTGCTCTAGAGCTTTCCTTTCTCCTAACAGACCATCAGGATTTTGTTACCTGCGTTTGCTTCTAACAAGCCACACTGTCCTAAAATAAGTGTCTGCTAAGTAGTCCTGCTAAGAAATATTCTAGTGCCCTTGGTATTGTTCTCACATCGGATCATTATTTCTGCACACCTGGGGTTATCAAGTTACTTTCTTATGAGAGCACAATTGTTTGTTGCAGGGTTTCTTAACCTTGGGCCCCCAGATGTTGATAGACTACGGGGCTATTCTCACGATCAGCAAAAATCGGGCTAGGAGAGCCTAGCCCGATTTTTGCTGATCATGAGAACCACCGGGCTTGGCTGCAAGCCCGGTGGTTCTAGAGTGGGTAACCCACTCAAGTACCCCTTCCTGTAGCCCGGGTTTGCAGACCGAGCACTCCACAAACCCGGGCTATCTGATCATGAGTATCAACGGCTACTTGTGGGTAAACCCCCGGAGGGGAGGCGAAAAGCTACCTCCCGGCTCCAGAGGTCTCCCCAGTATACCCTGCGCACTCGCATAGGGCATACTGCAGCTTCCGGGGGGCGTGCGGCCCCAAGCTCCCCAGCTCCTGCCAGCTCCGACATGGAGCTGGCAGTCATGTGGGCGGCCAATCCGGCCACCCAGGGCTCCGTCCCTGCTCACCGTACTAAACCAGGTCTCACTGATTGTGAGACCCAGCTCTACAATTCCCATCATCCCCAGCCATGTCCATTGTCCATTTTCAGGGGGAGTGCAACCCTATCTAGAACAGGCAGATTGAAACCATATCTTAGGTCCCCCCCCAGTCATTACCTCCATCTTATTTGGATTCAACTTTAGTTTGTTATCCCTCATCCTGCCCATTACCACCTCCAGACAGGTATTTAGAGAAGTTATGCCATTTCCTGATGTGGTTGATATGGAGAAATAGATTTGGGTGTCATCAGCATATTGATTAGGGTGTTGCATTTTGTTTTGTTTTATTTTTTCTGTTTTGTTTTTGGCTCAAATCTAAAACACCCCCATTTTGTTCTTTGTTCAAAATCAGCCAATCCGAAACACCCCAATTTTGTTCTTTGTTCGAAATAGCAAAATCCAAATCCAAAATGTTTTGGATTTTTAAAAAATGGCCTGGGGGCAAAACTAGTGGGTGGGGGGTAGTAGTGCCCAATGGGTGGAAGCTACCACCCAAATTTCAGAGGAATTGGGCAAAGGGCTGATTTTTGGTGAATTTTTGAAGTTTAAGATTTTCCCCATAGGGAATAATGGAGGTTTCAGCAAAAGTATAGCTTCACTTGGGGGGAAAGGGGTGGCCCAGAGCAGAGTAGAGTATGTGGTAATGCCCAGTGGGGCAAGGAAGCTGACAGAAATATTTCAAATGAATTGGGCAGAGGGCTGATTTTTTAAAGATTTAATGGAGTTTATGGGTCTTTAAAGTTCTTCCCCATAGGGAATTATGGAAGTTTCAGCAGCCCCATAACTGCACTTGGGGGGCATCAGGGTGGCCCAGAGGTAGTGGTGGTGTTGAACACATAGGGTGCCAACAACTTCCATGGGTTGCTAACATGGGCACTGGGTTCTGTTGTTTTTGAGATGTTTTGCGTGTAGATTCTCTAGTAGCATATGAGAGTGGATTCATGGTTTGTCATGAATGGAGCAAAATGGAGTTTCGAAACAGCCGAAACAACAAAACGTTTTGTAACTGAAACAGGGACGTTTTGTTTCAGTTACAAAATTTTCTGTTTTGAGCATTGGGTGTTTTGTTTTGGCTACAAAACAGCCGAAATGGCCTGTTTGGGGGCACAAAACGTTTTGTATCTGAAACGAAATGTACATCCCTAATGTTGATAACCCTCTGCAACAACTCTCCTGATTATCTCTTCTAGCAGTTTCATGTAGATGTTAAAGAGCATTGGAGACAGTATGGAGCCTTGTGGAATGCCATACTTTAGTTCTCACTTTGTAGAGCAATAGTCTCCAATTGACACCATCTGGAATCTACCAGAGAGGTAGGAATGGAACCACCATAAAACAGTGCCATCCAATCCCACCTCTCTACTTGTAGTGATGTGCAAACAGGTTTGATGTCGAACGTGTTCACTGTCGAACCAGTTCGGTTCAACCATTCAGGGTCGAACTGAACCACCCCCTGTTTCGTCCAACCCTGGACCAAAACCCCCTGGGGGTTCACGCGGGTTTTTTTAATCCCATTTACCCCCTCCGGGGGAGTTGTTCAAGGCAGCGGCGGGGTGTGTGTGTCCATTAAGGTTCCCTCTCTCCCTGCTGGCCTCCCTTAAGCCATAATTCAGGCTATTCCCAGGCCACGTAGGGGGCCATTGTGCAGATGTGGTGGCCTCCATAGTGGTTGCCACGCTGAGGGTGGAAGGCCAATGTGCGTAGGTGGAGAGAGGCCAGCGGGGAACCTTAAGGGAGGGGAAACCTTTGTGGACTCACCCATCCCCACCACCTCAAACAACTCCCCTGGAGTTAATTTTTTTTAAAAAAAACCTCACAGACCCCCCCCCCGATCGAAGCAGCTCCAGAGGGTGGGGTGGGGGAGTTGAGGGGGTGCAGGACCGAACTGACCCAGTCTGGTTTGGGTCGAGTTTAGACCAGCTAGTTCCATGCACACCCCTACCAACTTGTGGATCACTGACTTGTGGAGTATGTGTTTTAGGGGGCCCCAATCCCAGACCTGCACTCCAGTAGTCTCTTTCTTCCAGTCCAAGGGAGCACATTGTATATCCTGTATTTCTGAACTTTCTCTTGGGCGTTTGAGAATCATCAGTAAGTCTTTTGAAGTAGGCAATGCTATATGTGAGAGCAGAGTCTGGTCTTGTAGATGTAAACCATTTACTACAAAGGTTTTGTGTGTATCTGCTAAGCTTGTTAGGAGATTTTGCAATCCCAATGGATAGGCAGCAGTCTCCGATAAATACCAGCATTATATAATTATTCTGCAAGCCTGACTCCACTGTGTTGAACACAGCCGATCAGAGATGCATGGTAGCTCACAGCGCCTTTTTAAAAGTTCCTTTTCAGACTGTCTGCTTAGCCTTGTCTGTATCCTACTCTGTTATTTAAAAGGAGCTTAGAATAAGCATCAGGTTACTTATCGGGAGGTAAAAGGATAGGCAGGAATGCAGTGCAGAGAAAGAGAGCTTCTCTGATAAGATGTAGCTTGACAGATATAGCGTGGAAACAGATGCCACAGGCAGCAGATGTAATGAGATACATAAATACTGAGGCCTGCTAGAATAAATGGAGGCATCCTCTTCCATAAAGATGTCTGCTGGAGCTCCAGACAGCAGTACCTGTGTATTTCAGCACCAGCACTCAGATCTGTTTGATTTCAGAGACAGAAAAATATGTTTTACTTTGGGATTGTAATCAGTAGTTTTTATTTCCCAGCCTCGGAGTGACATTTGCGCTTTAACAAGTATTGGAGACAGTCTCCCTGACTGGGCGGTTACACTGCTCTGAGAAGCTTAAGCTTGCAGGGCATCTGCCTGTACAGAACCTTAACAAATGCCTGCTTCCGCTCCAGCTTGGGTGGGAACTTGGCCTCATAAGCTCAGGAAGTCAAAAGCACACTTTGAAGAACCTTATCATGTCCTTAACTAAAGGATATTGTTGGACCAGGTGACTTAAGGAGCTGCGTGCTGCACTATGGGCACGGAGGCTGGGAAAACATCTCAACATCCACTGCAGTTTTTGTTAAGGGCTCTTTTCAAGGTACTGTGTAAAATTGGATTGATGAGACCCAGGCAGGACGCCAAATAATAGTGCAATGGGGGAAAGCCACATTTCACCACAGTTTTAGATTGTTAGTGCATTTGGCTGCAGTTCTATGTATTTAAAAACCTGTACTCCACCCTTCGGCAACATGCACCCAGTGCGTCATTACACAATCACGAAAGTAATTTAACAATGAAATGGTAAAACCAAGGGATAAAAGAGCAGAAGCAAAATCAAAGCAAAACAGCACCAACAGGGCAGGGAGAAAGTGATCCAGCTATTGTTTTTAAAATGCCAGGGGAAATAAAATAAAAAGGACTTTGCCTCTGAAAGGACATCAGAGGGGATGCCAGGTGAGTCTCCCTAGAGGGAGTGCTCTATAAAAGGGATGCCACCACAGCGAAAAAGGCCCTCTGGATTGCTGCCAGGTGCCTGTGTTAGGCAGGGGTGGGGGAGTGACTGATGGAGATCTTAATGCATGGACAGGGACATGTGGGAGGAGGCAGCCCTTTGGGAGTCCAGTCCCAAGCCATATAAGACTTTGAAGGTGAGCACTTTGGATAATGCTCAGAAATGGACCGACAGCCAGCAAACCTTTTCAGAACTGGAATCATGTTCTCCGAGGCTCGTTCCAGTTGGCAACCTAGCAGCTGCATTCTAATTAGCGGAAGTTTCCAAGAAGTCTTCAAAGGCAGGCCCCCCATCTAATATGTTGCTGTAGTTGTGCCTGGTGATTACCAGGATGTGGAGGCTCTCTCTGTTCTGAAGGGGTTGTAACTGGTGTACCAACTGCAGCTGCTAAAAGTTGCTGTGTGCCACAGAGGCCACTAGGGTTTTCAATGGCAACCCTGGAACAGTCGGCATCCCCAGATTGCAACCTTATCCTTTAGGGCAGGGGTTCTCAAACTTGGCTCCCCAGATGTTACTGGACTACAACTTCCATTAAACCCAGCCCTTTATACACATTCATGCCCAGTTGTGCACCAGCATGTTTGTTTCAGAATGAATGGAACCCAAATGGCATGGGGCTCACTCAGTTGCAGTTCCATTCATTCTGAAAATGAATGCACCCACCTTATTTCTTAATGAGCTGCTCTGGGTAATGAGTTTCTTCTCCAGGAGTACATTCAAATATCGGATCCCTTACCTGCAGTGGGAACTGGGAAAGGCCAAGAAAGAAAGGTTTTACCACTTGATTCTACTGATTGTATTACATGGCATTTAAGAGATCTCTGCTGCAAGGTGCTGAGTGCATTTAACTCATAGCAAAGGGCAGTTCATCATGACATATGTCCATGATTGAACCTGCAATTAAAATATCATGATTCAGAATACAATTCAGAGTGGTTATTCCTAGCATGGGTTTTAAAGGCAACAACTTTGTAGAGCCAGTGTGAAGTCAATTTGTGTTAATCATGTCATATGTAAATAGTGGTATTTGAGGAGCTTCCCCCTGCCAACAGCACACACAGTTTAATATGAAATGATGACTTCATCCGGAATTAGGTTCAGCTAGCATATGTTCAAGACCTTGCTATAAAGATGCTTTCATTAGGAGGAGGGAAAAATCTCTCTGGGGTGCAGCAGAGAATTTGGTTTATGGGGGGCAATTAGCTAATTTTCATCCAATACAAACAGTTCAGCATCTCCCTTGCCTTGCGTTTCATGGTAGTGTTTGCAATTCATTGACTCATAAAAGGGAAGCTTCTCCACACATTACATAATAGGGATGTGCAGAATGTTTCGCCAGTTAAGCATTTTGACTCAAAACAGACTGTTTTGAGGGTTTCAAGCTTTTTAAATAAAAGGCTGTTTCTAGCTAGGAGCAGAACAAACCCCATTTTGATCAAAATGTTTTGACATCCCAAGCACCATTTTGTAGGTCTGCTTTTCCCTTGCTGATTGGTTTTCTGGTTCTGGCTTCTGATTGGCTTGCAATCTCCTTGCTTCACTGGTTGGCTTGTTGTCATTCAAATCCAAGTATTATCATGGGCAACTGTGCCCCCATTAGCTTGGAGAAGGGAGGGGGGACACAAAAGGAGGAAATTTTGAACTCATAATGCATTCAAAGGGACTGGGAGGTGGAGAGAGAGAGAGAGAGCGAGAGCGAGAGAGAGCGAGTGCTTATACTGTGCCTCTCTTGAAGAAGATACATCAGGATAGGAGGAAGGGCAGTTTGATTTTGTGTTTTTCTTTTCTCAGTACTGAGTATAATATACTATGTTGTTACCACTATAGCTGTCTGGTTTTGTTGGATTTCAGATTGACAAAGGAAGAAATTGGGTGCCCACCTTGAATCCTCCTTGAGTTGTGGTTTGTTTCGTTTGTGATAGTGTTGTGGTGAGAAATGGGCAGTGGCAGCTGTGTGTGTGTGTAATATCTCTTGGAGATTGTTGTGATGAGCTCCATTTCTGGCCTTGAGACTAACTTGTGCTTCACACCCTGCTCTGGTCTGCTCTGCAATCTGCACTGCAAGGTGTTGTACTCAGTCAAAGAGGCAGTTCACATGACAAATGTGAAGTGCCTGATGGGGTTCTGCAGGGAGAGTGGGCTTAGCCTACGCTCCCCACAAACGAGCAGCCACTCGTAGCTGGGCAGCTGGATCGGCCGCCCACAAGACTGCTGGCTCCATCACAGTGCCGGCGGGGGGCGTCGTGGATTGGGGGCTGCACGGCCTCCGGAAGTTCCAGGATGCCCCGTGCCACTCGTGCAGGGCATCCTGGAGAGACCCCCGAGCCTGGGGGTCTTCTCGTGTCTCACTGTGGCGACACATGAGCACAAAAACAAGGTGAATGGGGCGATGGCTCCATTAACCTCATTTAAGGGGAGGGGGATTTAGCGTAGCTAGCTGCCGGGAGCCGCGTGGCTCCTGTTACAGCACACAATCACCCAAAAGCGGTCTGGGCTCCCTTAGCCCACTTTGGGGCGATTGTGGGATTAGCCTCCAAATGTGGCTGAAGTTGCTTTAGTTGAGCTTATGGCTATGCTTGCTGCTAAGTAAGGGTGCTGCTGTGGCAGCTGTTGCAATGACAGGAAGTAACTAAAGTGTCATAATTGTATGAGAGAGAGCAACTTGTGCCGGTGATGTTACTGCAGTGCAGGCACTGTGGCTGGCCAGTGATTCCTTGCCAGGATTCCTTGTTGGCCATTTTTGGACTGTGATTGAAAATCTGTGGTGTTCTGTGTTGAGATGGACAGATTCCATTTTACTGTGTGCTTCTGCAGTGTTTTCCAAGGCAAGTTGCAAAATGCATTGCAAATTGCAATGCAAAACTTGTGTGAAGTGCACTCTGTGAGTGCAGCTAGTTTCAGCCATAGGGAACAAAGGGGAAACTCAAAATACCCAATTATTCCCCATGAGTAGCTCCAAGGGACACTATGCGGTAGGGAATGATGGGTGCTACCTCCCACCCAACCCACAAAAGAAATGGGAAGCAAGCAGTTTTAAACAAACTTTTAGCCTTTCCCCTAAACCCCTATAGGATCCTATGGGGATTTGGAGAAAAGGTTAAAAAATCACCCATGTCCATTTCTTTTGTGGGTTGGGTGGTAGGTAGCACCCATCATGCCCTACCACACATTGGTGTCCTTTGGAGCTACCCATGGGGAACAATTGGATGTTTTGAGTTTCCCTGTTGGTCCCTATGGCTGAAACAATCAAAACATTTTGAGTTTTGTTTCATTGGAACAACCAGTACGACTGCTGTTTCAACAAAACATTTTGGCCATCTACATTTTGTTTCAAGCTCAAAAAGGAATGTGAAATCTGTTTCATGCACATCTCTATTGTGTAATTATTTTTCACAACACACTTTTCTGCAAACATGTGCACACGTATGCGCGCGCACACACACACACACACACACACACACACCTACCTACCTTGTGGTCATTCACACATTCAATATCTTTGTTCTACCTGGATTTGGGAGCTGTTTGCTCCCAGTTTTTGGTTGTGTGAAAGCAAGGTAGGAGGAAAACCCAGGTAGAAGTGATTGTGTGGAAGCTAGGCAGGAGGACAAGCTACCCAGGTCCCCCCCCCCTAACCTTGCTTCAACACAACCGAAAATTGGGAGCACACACAGATCCCAAACCTAAGGTAGAACACAGTTTTTGACTGTGTGAATGACCTTGAGGCGGTTCCCACGATCAGTGGGAACCACCGAGATGGGGTTTGTGAGGAAAGCGGGCTTAGCCTGCTCTCCTCACAGACAACCCCTCAGTCGGCTGCGGGCAGCCAAACCAGCCACCCACATGACTGCCGGCTCTGTTATGGAGCCGGCGGGGGCTGGCGAGTTCTCGAGCTGCACGACCCCTGGAAGCTCCAGCATGCCCTGTGTGAGTGTGCAGGGCATGTTGGAGAGACCACCGAGCCGGGAGGCTGCATTTAGCCTCCCTGCTGGGGTTCTCCTTGTGATTTGCTGCAGCGCGGAGCTGTGCCGCAGCAATTCACAATTTTAAAAAATGGGTTAGCAGAGCGCTCGCTCCGCTAACCTTGGCTAAGGGGAGGGGGAAATAGTGGGGTTTGCTGCCAGGAGCCCCGCGGCTTCCGTGGCAGCAGACGATCAACAAAAAGTGGGCTAGGCTCCCTTAGCCTGCTTTTGGTTGATCGTAAGAATCGCCTCGTCAGCAAAACCAGAGGTGGATGAAAAAAAATCCATGATTTGTTTAGTCACCGGATGTACTTTTTATTGGTCCCATTTTGTTAGACAGTTAGTGCAGAATAGAGGCTAGGCCTGTAATCCTAAACACACTTACTAGGGAGTAAGCCCTATTGTAGACAGTGGGATGCAATGCTACTACTAATAATAAACTTTATTTGTTAGCCACCCCATCACAAAAAGTCCTCTGAGTAACTTGTGAGTAATGCACAGGACTGTACTGCACAAGACTGATCAGTGAACCAGGAAATCTCTGGTCTCTAGTTAACCACTATCAAGCACTTTCTCTTGGCCTCAGCCCTACATCTGAAGTATCAATCTCTAAAAAAGCCAATTGCCAACATTCTGTTCTGCTCATTCCGTCACACTCTAGAGTGACCAAGAAATAGAATCCAGGTTGTGGCTATGCAAATGAAAGGGCCATTAATATAGGGACATGACTGATTCTCAATGACGGGGATCAACAGAGGTGGCAAGCAGGTTTTACACTCTCTCTCTCTCTCTCAATGCATCCCTCTACTGTCTCCCATAACAGGGAATATGAGAGTGAATGTTTGTCATCCCATCCAATGGGGGAAAGTAAAACACTATAGTTGGGAACACTTGCATTATGAGCAAAACCTACCCTTCATCCACTTACACTGGGTAGCTCAGCCCTCACTGACAGGAATCCCACACCAAAGAAGAAATGTGTCTTTCTGCTTGGGGACATGATTGTTCCTTCCAGGAGTCCTTGCAGTATCCAAGCCTTGCTTTTACATATGCTCAGGTTATCATGGTGTCAGGCACTTTGCTGCTATAGTAGTATTCTTCTAGATAACAAGGTTTTTGCAAAAATTGCTGTGATATATATGTGAAGCATTCTGAACACTGAAGTGCAATACAAAGGCTAAAGATAATTATGAAGGCCATCTCAAGCTCTAGCAATTGTTTTGAATAAGATGAGGCACTCCTGGATTTTTCCATACACATTTTCTCAATCTGTGCTTGCCTTCATTCAGTGCTCTGAAAAGCAAAACCGGATATGTGCCAGTAACTGAAACTAAGTTCTGTATGCAAACACAAGGACATGTTTGCAAGTGGAAATGTAAATGCAAATCTTGTTTGCACTTCACCCAAGGCTGAGGATAATGTTGTTAAAGAACTCCTATCGAAGAGCTCCTGGCAAGTGAGAGATCTGGATACATTACGAAGTCGTACAGCATATGAAATGTTCCCTACTGAAAACCACAGGCATCCCACACAGTTGTGAACAGGCCTAAAGAAACAGCAGAATTCATTAGCAGCAGCTTCTTTCATGAGATGGAAAAACACTGTAGTGTCTGCTGGGTGATGTGTGAGCCAGCAGAGAAGTCTCCACGAAGCTTTAAAGGAATTTCACCATGTGAAGTGACAGAGTTCAGCATGGAAGATTTATGTTGCCTCCTCTCTGGGTAGATTCAGGCAACTGTAAAGGATTTCATGTCATAGTTATGGGACCAGGTCGTGCTTGCCACCTTTTGATTCAACTATGATTATACAGGAGGGAGATTAGGAATTGTGTGAGTTGTATGTCAATGCATTCAAACTACCAGTCATCACACCAACCAGATTTTCTTATGGCAGCTTCACTGCATCACTACCACAAACAATCTGAATTTACTCTTCCTCCCAACTCACTGTTCATGCAGGGTCAGCTGCCTCCTCCTCCTCCTCCTTCCTCTTCCTCCCCCTCCTCCTCCTCCCCACCCCCACCAATATACCGCTTTTCAACAAGAATTTCAGAAAGCTGTTTACATAGAATGAGGAGGAGGAGGAGGAGGAGGAGGAGGAGGAAAGAATAATAAGAAAGCAGGCCTACAAGAAAGAACAAGTCAAGAACCAAGCAGGAAAATGGAAAAATAAGCCACTGCATGGTCAATATTTGCACAATATAAGTGGAAAATCAGACATCACCAAGACCTGGCAATGGCTTAAGAATAGCAACTTGAAGAAAGAAACAGAGGGTTTAATACTGGCTGAACAAGAACAGGCACTAAGAACAGATGCAATAAGAGCAAAAGTTAAAAGTCAACAACAAACAGCAAGTGCCGCCTTTGTAAAGAAACAGATGAAACAGTGGACCACCTAATCAGCTGCTGTAAAAAGATTGCACAGACTGACTACAAACAAAGGCATGACAAAGTAGCCGGGATGATACACTGGGACATCTGCAAAAAATACAAGCTACCTGTAGCCAAAAATTGGTGGGACCATAAAATTGAAAAAGTTGAAGAAAATGAAGATGTAAAAATATTATGGGACTTCCGACTACAAACAGACAAACATCTGCCACACAATACACCAGATATAACTGTAGTCAAGAAGAAAGAAAAACAAGTCAAAATAATCGACATAGCAATACCAGGGGATAGCAGAATAGAAGAAAAAGAAATAGAAAAAATCACCAAATACAAAGATCTACAAATTGAAATGGAAAGGCTGTGGCAGAAGAAGACCCAAATAATCCCAGTGGTAATTGGCGCCCTGGGTGCAGTTCCAAAAGACCTTGAAGAGCACCTCAACACCATAGGGGCCACAGAAATCACCATCAGCCAATTACAAAAAGCAGCTTTACTGGGAACAGCCTATATTCTGCGACGATATCTATAACAATTGACAATAAAATTCAGCCATCCCAGGTCCTTGGGAAGGACTCAATGTCTGGATAAAACAAACCAGTCAATAACACCTGTGTGACTGTGTAAATTAATTAATTAATTAATTAATAATAATAAAATGTTCCCTGTCCTCAAAGGGCTTGCAATCTAAAAAGAAACACAAGGTAGACACTAGCAACAGCCACTGGAGGGATGCTGCACTGGGGTTGGATAGGGTCAGTTGCTCTCCTCCTGCTAAACTGAAAGAGATTAGCCACTTTGAAAGGTATTATTTGTGGGGCTCATGTGTTAGGATTGGGTTCTGCTTCATACACTGTTGGTGTATGAAGTGGAACCAGTCACACACGCGAAATAACTTATTTTGGTGGCAGCGGATGGTTAGACTGAGGGCCAGCTACAGCCAAGCCCTCACAAGGAACCAAAACACCACACACACACCCATACATACACGGTTAGTTTGTTTGAGTGGGAAGTGGATTTGATTTAAGTTTATACTGGAAACTAGACTACAGCGTTCAAAAAGAGCATATTGGCTTGTTTTTCAAAGCTCTGCATAACTCCCACAGCACTGCACTTTCCTCTCAAAGCTGCTGTCAAGAGACACAGTGGCTATAAGGAACTGCCAAATGCTAGGCCAGTACCCTAAAGTGGTTTTTGATTCCAGAAGCTTCCTACTGAGTTAGACTATTAGTCCATCTGGCCTTATAAAAGCTGCTCTGACTGACAATGAAGGGGTCTTTCCCACTCCTGCTAAGATCCTTTAATCAGACAGCTCAGCCTAGATGCTAATTCATACCAAGCATGTGCTCAGTAACTAGAGTTACCTGCTACCAGACTTGATGTGTGAGCTGCACTTCCTTGCTATGGCTCATGTGTGCCTGGTGCAATGCCATGACTGGCTACTAGACTGATGGCCAGGAAGGAACACTCCCTCCTCAATAAACCCTGTGCCACGATTAATTGCTTGAGAGGCTTCTCAAGCCATTAACCGTGGCACAGGGTTTATTGAGGAGGGTGTTCCTTCTTGGCAACTGTGCATTGCCTGCAGTAATAGGCTCATTCTTATGATCCTCATCTAGGTAGGAAGTGTGCCCAACTGGGATAGGAGAGCTGGATGCACTCCTGATCGGCAGTCATGTAAGACTTGAGGTAGGAGAAGTGGAGAGTGACCACCCTGTGGAAGGTGGGATCTGGGTTGGATGCCTTTTCGTCGGCCCTCAGTAAAATGCTGGGGAGAGAATCTGGGTAGGGTGTGCCCATCCTACCCGCCTCCCACATGATCACTCTTTGCTCCTCTGACCTTGTAGTTCAGGCTTATCCAGCTGCCGATCAGGAGTGTGCCTGACTCTCCTGCCTTGGCTGGGCACTCCTTCTACCCAGATGAGGATCGTGACAACCAGCCTATTGTTTATTTATTTATTTTATTTTATGTTTATTTTATTTTATGTTCCTTTTCTTTGTTTAGTTCACAAGAGGTGGTTATGATTTAACCAAGCTGGGGCGGCAGCACCATTGCCAGCGAGATGCAGTGACTAGCACCAGCACATGGAAACCAAAGTGCCATCCTATCCTAACCATGGGGCATTTAACCATGGATAGAATTGCATCATATGACTTTTGATACATTTACCTGATGCTTGGCTCCCATATATCCAATTGTATTAGGGAAGTCTTGTATATTTTGAAGGTAGTGGTCTACCAGTCTGTCCAGCCATAGAAAGGTTCCTCCCCCGGAGTGTTGCCTCCAAATGGAGCAACAGCATCTTGGCACCTCTCCATGCTGCTTACAAGGTAAATAAAACACCAAGTGAGCAAGTACTAGAGGCAGCAAACACTGTGAAGGAACAGCAAAGGGTGTCAGGATGCTGTGATCCCACAGTGGACTGATGCTTTCATCAGAATTTCTTTTTCATTTCTTCCTTTTTTTCTCTCTTTCAAAGCCTTGTGTGCTGTTGACTCACAGTGCCACCGGGAAGGTGTTTTGTTTTATCTCCTACTGCCCACATATGCAAAAGCCTGATAACTCGACATTAACAAGCGGCATTCATTTTTAACCTCACTATTATCTGAGCTGCAAAACACCTCCTTGATTGTTTTCTTGATTGTGTGTCAGCCGATCTGGCCACCCCAGCAACGAGCGATTGCTTGTTTGCGGGAAGAGCGGGCTAAGCCCACAATCCCCGCATAACCCCATGAGGCTCTCTACACATTGATCATGTGTAGAGCCTCGTTTGCTGGAGCAACATCTGAGCCCACCCTGTTTGTGTGCTGGTGCTCAACCAGGCCTCCCCTCAGAGCTGCCTCTGAGGTCCTGATCCCCTGCTTGGACTCTTGTGTCCCCTTGGAGCTGTCTGAAGATTCCCTATTTGGACTCTTGCCCCTGCTCAGACTGCGGCTTGAACTCTGTTCTGGCTTACGACCCAGTCTTGGACAGCACAGAGCTGTGTTCGGATAATGTTCAGATCCATCATGAGTTTGCCTTTGGGGTTATATGAAGCTTTCCCTGGACTGGTGACACCACTATGATGTGACTCTACAACTACTCAAGCCAAGTGCATGCATGGCTCCATCTTGGAAGTGCTTCCTTGCTGCTGCCACTAGGAATTTTAACAGACAAGTAATTTTGGGACTGTGAAGATCTGTCAGCTCAAATCAGGCCTCTCCAGTTAAGCTGAAAGGAGTTCAGTACATTCTGAAACTGAAGAAATATTGTGGCCACAGCAAGAAACTCTTGTAACTCAGTACAAGTGAGTTACAAGAGTTCTCTTCTCCCCAGAGAATGGTTGCGAGGAATATAAAAGCCACACCTAGCTGCTCATGCAAGATTTGTGTGAAAATGCTGAGAACCACTGTAGCCAAAATAACTCTGTCCCAATAGTACTCATGTCAGGACTGGGAAGAATCTCTTTCCTTAAACTCTTAGATAGGCAGTTCCCAAATTGGATGCTTGTCTGGCCCTATCCACCCACAACATAGTACCTCTAGTGACTGTGTGTCTATCTTATGTTTCTATTTAGATTGTGTGTTTCTATTTAGATTTTCTATTTATGCTGGTGTCTATCTTATGTTTCTATTTAGATTGTGAGCCCTTTGGGGACAGGGATCCATCTTATTTATTTATTATTTCTCTGTATAAACCACTTTAGCAACTTTTGTTGAAAACCGGTATATAAATACTTGTTGTTGTCTGTCTCATTCATTATGAACCTGCTTCTGACCTCAAATGCAAATAGTGCATTCTGACTTATATTGGCAAAGGCCCATCCATACACATCATCACCGTCTGTCCACAAGGCTATAGAAATGAGTGTTCCAAATGCACGCTGTGTTTGCACGTTTTACTTCTCTGATAAGACCTTCCAGCCTATGGGACCTGGAGGTTTCTATAGGCAACTGTATGATTCAAACATTCACTGGGCTAGGCCTTCGAACCAGGCTTTTCTTTGTACAAACAATTTTTTCCTGGAGCCTTGGCTTCAGTTTCTTCCCCATTGTTTCTCTGGCAGATACTTAATGGCCCATGTACCCTTTGGGAGCCATGGTCAGGTCAATGGTAACAAAGCCAAAGATAAGGATAAACGATTATGTCAGTGTGTGTGAGCACTCAGGGATGGCACTGCTGCAAGGCCCCCTGTTCTGTAATATGCCACTCTTTGTTCATTGCACCCAAGGGCATCTGCATGGAAACAGTATCTGTGCTGCATACAAGCTGGCCTGCCGCTGCTCTTTTCTTCCTCACTTGGCATCCCAAGCCTATATAATTCAAGACACAATTGCCAATTCAGTAATCGCCATCAACCATTGCAAGGTGAGGAGCAGAATGCTGGAGGGGAGTGGAGGGAGTTAGGTAGAGGGGAACCATTACATTGGTTGAAGTATTGTATACAGTGATCATTCTATCCCACCCCCAGTAGAGAGGTCAGCCAGGGGAAGTAAAAGATGTATGGTACATATGGCACGCTGAGTGCAAAATATCATGGAGGAAAAGGGCACAAAAAAGTCCCAAGTGGGGGAAGGATCCCTTAGGTTTGCAGCAAAATGCTCCCACTACAAGTGGAGGCTAAGGGGCATACATGTATACTGCCTTCATGCTGCCTCTGAACAATAGCAGCAGAGAACAGCACAGAGGAACAGGCTCTTCACTGGCCAGACTGGGAGTTAGGCTGAAGGGAAGCAAGCTTCACTCCAGGTTGGGGCCCAAAAGGCAGAATTGGCTCAGAGGATGTGCACCCTTAGATCTGCACCCTCCAAGAACAATTCCCTCTCCTCCAGGATCCTCTAAATTGTGAGCGGGGGTGCTCCTTTGGCAGTTTACATAGGAACATAGGAAGTTCCCATATACTGAGTCAGACCATTGGTCCATCTAGCTTGGTATTGTCTAAACAGACTGGCAGCGGCTTCTCCAAGGTTGCAGGCAGGATTCTCTCTCAGCCCTATCTTGGAGATGCCAGGGAGGGAACTTGGAACCTTCTGCTCTTCCCAGAGTGGCCCCATAAGAAGACTATCTTGCAGTGCTCACATGTAGTCTCCCATTCAAATGTAACCAGGGTGGACCCTGCTTATCAAAGGGGACAACTGGTGCTTGCTACCACAAGACCAGCTATGGTGGAGAATTAACCTTGGGACATGTATTCCCATCAGGTTTACTTAAGAACCAACGAATCTCTGGGCCACTCAGAATGTCCCAAGGAAGCAGCATGCAACCCCTGCTAACTGGCCAACAAGACACCTAATAAAGAGGTAAAGGTAAAGTGTGCCGTCAAGTCGATTTTGACTCCTGGTGCCCACAGAGCCCTACAGTTTTCTTTGGTAGAATACAGGAAGGGTTTACCATTGCCTCATCCTGTGCGACTGCTCCTTTATATTTGCCAGGGGGGATACAACTGTCCCTATTCATTCCAGCATGGCATTCCTTCCACTGGCTGTAGCTGGTTTCTGTGGTGGTGTTGGTGTTGGTGTTGGTGCTGGTGTGGTAGTGGTGTTTTTAGATTGTGAGCCCTTCGAGGACAGGGAACCATTTTCTTATGCCTTTTGCTCTGTATTCTACCCTGAGAACCTTTTGTTGTTGTTGAAAAGCTATATATAAACATTTTAAATAGTGATTCCTCTTTCCAAACAACTAGGTGTTATGCTGTGGGTGGGTGCAAGCTGTATCCATATCAGGAACATATGCTTGTTGCCACAGGAAAGATGTGTTCATTCATTCCTTTACGTAAGACCTATATGTGTGGAAAGAAAATGTTCAAATCACTCACATACCCTTTACTGTATTGCCATGTAACGGACCTTAAATCGGGTAGGAGGCTGGCCTTAGAGCTACCCCCTACTTTTCCTTCACATGCCCAGAGCTGCTAGGCCATGGGGAGATGAAGAATCAGGCAACCAGACTCAGACCAAGAGTTACCAACAAAAGGGTAGTTTATTTGGAACAAAGGGATAGGGGTCTGGGTTTAAAAGGAGTCGTGGGAGGGGGGAGAGGTTAACAACTCCACAGGACAAACTGAAGGATAATAAAAGCACTAACTAGCCTGGCATTCCTATTTCTGGTGTTCAACTTCAGGAAGAGGGAAAGCTTTCTTGCTGAATATTCCTCAGTGTTTCCGGGCTGACTGACTCCTCCTCCTTTTCTGCTGGATCTCCCAGGGACATAGCAGATGCTCCGGAGTAGGGCTCAGCCAATCATTGCAGAACTGGTCAAAGCGGCTAAAGCTTTGTTTGCAACATTTAGACCAGGCATCCCCAAACTGTGGCCCTCCAGATGTTGCTGAACTACAACTTCCAGCATGCCCAGCCACAAAAAATTGTGTCTAGGGATGCTGGGAGTTGTAGTTCAGCAACATCTGGAGAGCCGCAGTTTGGGGATGCCTGATTTAGACTAAACACGGACTGCAGGGAGCTGCAAAACCTGGAAGCTAACGCTCCACACGTAATGAATGCAGGGACCCTGTTACATGGCACTTGGTTGTAACTTGCAAAGCAGATATGGATGAAAGATCCACAAGGGTTTTTTTAATGGGTCCCTCAGGGAGGCTGCCATTTCCTGCAGCTTGACATCCCAAATGACTTCTCACATCTGAACTTTTGGAACCATTTTTTGTAGAAATCTCAATGAAGTTGTATGTGTTCATAATAAACACGGTCAGCTGAGCAAACCAATTAAGCAAGACTAGGTGGATCAGATGCTGCTGCCCCTCAGATGATCAAGCTGCCAAAAGCTCTCGTCACTCCACACTGCCTAAATACATTAAGAATAGACAATATTTTTGTCAAATGCTGGTACTCTTCACTGCAAGGTACAGTTAACAGATATGATGCATAATTCTCAAACTACAAGCTTGCATTCAAACACTAGCCTTTAGTAAAATAACCTCACAGTATTACTGTAGTATTAACTCAATGGATCATAGGGCTGAAGCTGTGATGGAACGTAGCCCAAAGAGGCAAGACTGAAAGGTTGGAGAATTGGATAAGGCAGACTCTTGATTTAGTATATATATCTAAAATGTACTCTCTTTCAGAAAAGTCATCTTCTGCTAAGTAATTAAACAGAGCCCCCAAGGCCTACTAAAATTAAAATAACACAGTCCATTTATTTTGGCAAAAACCATTCATGAATATGTTTGCCAAAATATTTTTGTGGCTCTGGTCTTTTCAAGTGGCTCTTTCTCAATAAAATCCAGATGCCATCCATCCATAAGGCGCAACAGGCTGCTGTTTATGGCCATGAAAGATGCCTTTGTCATTTATTAATCTCCCCAAAGCTGTGGCAGGACATTCCCGGTGGCTCCCAAGAACATGTGATTGGTGGTTTTGTCCTGTCAACATAAGCGAAAAAAGATTGTATTCATCTCGTAGTTCTGAAGAAGGCCATTGTGCCACAAAGGTGTCACCTAACAATGAAATTCTCCCAGCAAATTCAGCTATAAGCACAATTCTTCTGTGTTTACTTTTTTGGGGTGATATTTTAGTACTTCCTCTTATTCGTAAAATAGATAGTTTGTCTTAAACATGACCATTCTGGCCCTTTTGTGAATCATCTGGGAAAATCCTAGTTGGCTTTTATGCGACTGGGTTTTGGCTGACCCTTCCTGGAACAGCTTCATTTTTTAATTGAGAAATTTCACAAAATCAGATATTCCTAGAATGTCACGTTGCCTCCTGATAGTTGTTAGCCTCTTGCACATGTTCTGACATTAAGAAGCATTGCTCTTGTGGAATGATCAGATGTAGTGCCTCTATCAACTTCAACGCAAGCCTCTTTCTGTGATCACATATAATAGCATAGTCTGGTTTTAAAATGTGAAAGGTTCCCAGAGGGAGGTGCCACATCAGTGACATGCAAATATGAGAGATAGTCAGCATCTCAGCACCAGTGTGTGATCATGTCTTGCTGGTCCACAGCCAAACTTCTCCTGGACTAGTTCCCTCATGCTTAGTCCTACAGTTGCTAACTTCTCTGCAGATGCAACGTCAAACTTCATGGCAATGCATTTCTTACATAAATGAGAAGTCTGAATGGACAGAGCATTCAAAAGTAACCACTGGGACAACTGATTTAAGACTAAAAAATCATCATTAATAATGCAGTTTGTACTGATGTTATTTTAATCTATGTTCCATCTCATCCCTAAACATTGAGCCCAAGGCTTGTACATGCTGTAGGTGTGATATGGAGTAGTTTGTTGGTAGTCATGAAAAGATCATAAGATGATACTGTGGATGTATACAGTATGTGTATAGGGTGTGCCCCCATTTCATTCTTATTCTAATTCACTTTGATTTTCTCATTTGTCTTTGTTTCTAATTTAATTTTTCATTAAAAATTAACTATATTCCTTACTTGGAGCTCTTGGAAGGAGCTCCAATGTGCAGCTGCCCTCTTGTAATGGCCATTTTAATTACCCATGTGCCCTGGACACAGCATCATCCCAGGGCAGTGTGGGTAAAATATGGACATGGCCATGAAAATGACTGACACGCTGCACAACGTTATGTGCATGTTACAGCGTAACATTCACGCTGTTGCACAAGCATGCTCTTGCACAAGCACAAAAATAGTACAAATTGAGTTCTCTGACAGTATGGCCATTAGAAATAATGACTATACCATCACGCAACTGCGTTTGTGCAATTTTTGCACCTGTGTAAGAGTGCTCTTCCACAACTGTGCAAACATTCTGTTGTAATACAGACATAACATTGCACAGTATGTAAGTCAGTGTGAATCTTCAGAAATGAATGTGATTCAGATATTAAATAGTACTCATACTGGTTTCATAGGGAAAATATATAATATCTCCCTCATCCTAAACCTGACAGTTTTGACACATATGCACATATTTGTCATGACATATTTGTCATGTTCAGAAATAATGATTTTTTTACTAATGAGCATTATAGATTGGAGAAACTCTGAACAAATGCAGAGTGTGCTATCAAGATGATGATGATGCAGAAAAACAGGAAATTTAGCTTAAATATAATAGGCATTGAGCAGCAATTTAAGAAATCTCAGGGTTTGACTGCTGCTCAAATTATTCAAAGTCTTCCCCATACCAGCATGTTCTCCATATATTGCCACCCATATATGAGTCCTTTTTCTGAAAAACCTATTGCTGTCCAGAATATCAAGTCTTTGGTTACCAGGTTACTATGAGGCCCTCTGGAGTTTTAACACGTGTAACCATATTGTTGTTACAATTCTGCAAAAAAAATTTATCTGTCTGTTCTCTTTTTTTATTAGGGATTTGATGCCAAGAACGCTTGATGGACAGATCACCATGGAGAAAACTCCCAGCTACTTTGTGACCAAGGAAGCACCGGCTCGTATCTCTGCCATGTCAAAGGGCACCAAGCTCATTGTGGTGGTGAGAGACCCAGTTACCAGAGCCATTTCTGACTACACACAGACTCTGTCCAAGAAACCCGACATCCCCACCTTTGAGAGCCTGACCTTCAAAAACAGGACTACGGGCCTTATCGATACCTCCTGGAGTGCCATCCAGATCGGCATTTATGCCAAGCATCTGGAAAACTGGCTCCTGTATTTCCCCATTGGGCAAATCCTCTTTGTCAGTGGGGAGCGGCTAATCAGTGATCCAGCAGGGGAGTTAGGCCGAGTCCAGGACTTCCTTGGCCTCAAGAGGATCATTACAGATAAACACTTCTACTTCAACAAAACCAAGGGTTTTCCATGCCTGAAAAAGGCAGAAGGCAGTAGCAAACCCCACTGCCTAGGCAAAACAAAAGGACGGACCCACCCCAATATAGACCAGAAGGTGGTGCAGAGGCTACGAGAGTTCTATAGGCCTTTCAACATGAAGTTCTACCAGATGACTGGCCATGACTTTGGCTGGGACTGAGGCTGGAAAAAATAATTTAAAGAAATAAAAACGAAAAATATATTTTTGTACATATCAATAGAGAAGGGAAATTAATATTTGTGCTAATGTCTGGTGATTCCAGTTAATATTTTCTTTTGGATGCAAATGTCACAGTTTTCTATTTTATGTATTTTGTTGACCTTTCCACAGGTCCAGGCTGTGAATTGAAGTCTGACTCAATTCACTTGTTTATTTACCTCAGTGAGACCAAACCATGGCCTCATCTTGATAGACACAAGACACAACTTTCCATCTGGCATCTTTGAATTTTCCCCCAGTAGTTTGGAGCCATCAGTCTGTAATTTTCTGGGGTCAGTGCACAGATTTTTTTAAAGTGATACTGACTGGTGACTTTTGTGACCAAAATAATCAGGATTGGAAGGTATCTCTCTAGTTCGGCTGCAGCCCTACCATGTCATATGATGTGAAGAGTTAAGATGACTTTGGCATCACAAAAGTCTCTTAGAACAAATATCATGAGGGTATATATTTGCAGAGAGCATCATGATGTGTATTCAGTAAACACTTAGCTGGGTAGTTCAAATTACAAAGTATTGAACAAAGATGTGTAGCTATTCACTCACCTGATTTCCACTTAACTCAACAAACAACACACAACAGAAATCAGCTGTACCCAGATAGTGCCCAATACCATCAAGGAGAGGAGCAATCTCTCTAGTCCTATTGAAGCATTACAATTTCCCAAGGTATAACAGTGGTTCTCTGTTTGTACTTCTAAAGCTAAAGTACACCTTTGGGATTGGGTCATTAGGCATTTGCGGAAGAGTGGTGTGAGGCCTTGTCCAAACACATGACTCTAAACCTAGATGTTTTCACAGAGAAGATCCAATATTCAAACTAATTAAGATAAAGTATCTTCATTATGGTTTGAAAGGCTTTTCAAAGCCTTACTCCTCCACCCCCAACTCACCCACCTGTTGTCTCCATAAAGCCTTATATTAGCTCAGATTTCTCTAGCCAGAGCCCAGTGACAGCTGGGCTGAGCCGAAGAGTCAACAGTAGGGAGCAACAAAACCAAGTCATTTTCTCTGCCATCCCCCCACTTAAGCACAAGAGGCCATGAGGTCATTGTGCGCACTACCTTCAGCCAATCCACTCAGCCTCCTTTCTCAGCTCAGAATGTTCTGTCTCTAGCCTTCAGCTCTATTCTGGCAGTGTCTTGTGCCATAAAACATCTGGGTAAACATGTGATAATACCCAAACAAAGAAGGGAAAGTAGCGAATAGGTCACTTGAGAATGTAACACAGGACAAAGCTGGCTTGCTCTAGCTCACAGCGACCTTTTACTCTGAGGGACTTCTGAGGGCTTGATTCATCCCAAATATAGTGATCAGTGATAACATATTGAAAAGACTACGCTGACTGTGACCCAAAGAGTGGAAAGAGCAGCAGCAGCAGCAACTGTGTTATCCTGTGCTTTCTCAGCTTATTCAAACAGCAGTATACTCCGGAGTGGATGCTATACTGGGATGGGAGTTATCCTGGCCACGAAACACCATGGTATCATTTGTTTGAAAGCCTTTCCATTAACAGCACATGGAAGAGATTGGAAAAAATGGCCCCCAGCCCCCAAGTTCTTGGCTTTTCCAAAACTTCCTTGGGGGTGGGGGAAGGAATCCTTTTTCAAACAACAACAAAAGGTAACCTTCAAAACCGGAGCAATGAACTGTTCCTCAAATTCAAAACACAGAAACATTCTAACAATTGTAAATATCTGTCATCATCTGACCAGCTAAGATGATGAGCTGATATTGGCACTGATACCAACTGAGGCCAACCATTCTTTCACACATTTTCAGCCACCATGAGTCCAGAAGGGCGATCCTCATCAGTTGTACAGCCTTGCAATGTGTGAGTTACATCCCTACAATACAAATATGTCACAGCCAGTGATTTGGCCTGGCATCTTCTGAATCAAGCTTCTTCATTATAAGGCCCAGGGGCCAGTGGTGACTCCCCATCAACCCTTAGTGTGGCACCCTTAATAATTGTTTACTGGGCCTGTGTGAAGCTTTGGCCAGAGCTGAATACTCTGCACAGTCCCCTGGCACCATGCAGAGATGGTGACCATTCTCACCATGCAGTGTTGTGCTTTGCCCAGTGCTGGGGACTCCTTTAAGGGAAATGGAGCCTCCTTGAGCCCCTGCACCATCTTGAAAGGCATGCACAGAGAGCTGGGAAGTGAAGCCCTTCTGAGAGCGCTTAAGAGAGGGCTCCATCTCTCTTAAAGGGCCCTCCCAGTGCTGAAAAAAGCACAGTACAGGGAAACCTCGTTATCCATGGATTCATTATCCATGGATTTGCGTATCTGCGGTCAGGAAAAAGACACCCAACTTCGGCATACATGGGGGGGAACCCAACAACATGTCGACCTCCCATACCATTTTGTTTCTCAGAGCCTCAAAATGGCTCCATCTTAAAACAACAAACACTGATTTTCGGCCCATTTTCAGCCAATCTGGGGGCATTCCAGGGCACAACATGACTCTGGGGGAGCAGCAAAGCATGGTGCAGGCTCCCCCCCCAAAAAAAAAATTGGCCAATTTTTGGAGATTTTCCCGATGACCAGGAACCTAATCCCTGGGATCCCAAAGCCCCCAGTGCCTTGATATTTGCAGTTTCCCTATCCGTGGTTGCAGCCAGGAATGGAACCCCTGCAAATATCTAGGTCCTCCTGTACTGTGTGTGGGGGTCAGCACAGTGGCAAACAGTTCTCACATTGAAGAGTTTGGGTTGGGTTAGGTTTTTTGGCCAAAGTGGCTTTCATTTGAAAAATAGTGAAGATCATTGCTCTATATTATTACTTAGTAGCAGAGCAACTATGAGGATCAGACTATAATTACACTATAGACCTAGAACAATCTCTTTCTTTCAGTTAATATTTGTTAACTGTAGTTCTTCTGTTGCAGGCTGTTAGACTTCATCCCTTGTTGCTCCTGCTCACATTTCCAGTGCTGAGGGCTAAACTAGATGTGACAGTGACTGACATATATTTCTTTTCACATGTTTGTGCTGTTCATATGTAAGGTGAGACATTGGAGGGCTTACTTTGATAGTTTAAAAAAAAGCATGCAGGAGAGGGGTGCTGTACTTTCCCCCACTCCCCACCTTACCTCCCTTCCATCCATTGCTTTGCTGCTTTTCTATATTATCAGCTTACTTCCAGTACCAGAGCCAAGAAGGGGGAAAGATGTTGAATAGGGTTGTGCGGGGTTTTTTTTCTGTTTTGTTTTTGGCCCGAATCTGAAACACCCCCATTTTATTCTTTGTTCGAAACCATCCAGTCTGAAACACCCCATTTTGTTCTTTGTTAGAAATTGCAAAATCTGAATTCAAAATGTTTTGGATTTTAAAAAATGGCCCCAGGGCAAAACTAGTGGGTGGGGGTGGTAGTGCCCAATGGGTGGAAGCTACCACCCAAATTTCAGAGGAATTGGGCAAAGGGCTGATTTTTGGAAATTTTTGATATTTAAGATTTTCCCCATGGGCAATAATGGAGGTTTCAGCAGCCCCATAACTGCACTTGAGGGGCACCAGGGTGGCCCAGAGTGAGTGGTGGTGTAGAGCACATAGAGTGCCAACCACCCCCATGGGTTGCTAACCCATAGGGTACTGGGTTCTGTTGTTTCTGAGATGTTTTGAGTGTAGAAGAGCCAGCGTGGTGTAGTGGTTAGAGTGCTGGACTAGGACCGGGAAGACCCGAGTTCAAATCCCCATTCAGCCATAAAACTAGCTGGGTGACTCTGGGCCAGTCACTTCTCTCTCAGCCTAACCTACATCACGGGGTTGTTGTGAAAGAGAAACTCAAGTATGTAGTACACCGCTGTGGGTTCCTTGGAGGAAGAGCGGTATATAAATGTTATAGATAGATATATGGATGGATAGATAGATTCTCTGGTAGCATATGAGAATGGATTCATTTTTTGTTGTTGGAAATCTCATATGCTACCAGAGAATCGACACTCAGATCACCTCAAAAACAACAGAACCCAGCACCCCATGGGTTAGCAACCCATGGGAGTGGTTGGCACCCTATGTTCACTACACCACCACTCTCTCTGGGCCACCTCAGTGCCCCCCAAGTGGAGTTATGGGTCTGCTGTAACCTCCATTATTTCCTATGGGGGAAAATCTTAAAGACGCATAAACTTCAACAAATCACAAATAATCAGCCCTTTGCCCAATTCCTTTGGAATCTGGGTTGTGGCAGCCTGGCAGGCACCCATTGGGGCGCTACCACCCAACCCACACTTCTGCCCATGAATTCATTCCCAGGCTGGCATGCAGTAGCCATAACAGGCTGGGCTCAGGCTGGCAACAAGGCAGGCATAGGCAATGGCATGGCATCATGGAAACTGGAGGCATGCAATGCTGTAAACTAGTTCTCTCTCTCTCTCTCTCTCTCTCTCTCTCTCTCTCTCTCTCTCTCTCTCTCTCTTCCTCCAATGAGGCAGAAAGGCAGAATGGCGACTACTAACTTGCTGAATGAATTGAAAACTTCTCCTTGAACAACCCCCCATCCTTGCCCATTCTTCAACCCTTCCCCTGGCCAATGTGGGGTCAGTAAAGAGTGGCAAGAGGCAAAAGAGCCAATGGGGAACAAGGAAGGAATCGTCAGCAGGTCAGCCCATGCTTTACGTCACCAATCAGAAGGCTGGAAGGGCGGGAAATTCAAAGAGATGTCAAACACAAAATGGAGACTGACTCAGAGATAGCCACAAAATGGAGGCCCAAAACAACAAAACATTTTGTAGCTGAAACAAGGACGTTTTGTTTTGTATACAAAAGTTTTGTATCTGGAAAATGGGTGTTTTGTTTTGTCTACAAAACACCCCAAACGGGCTGTTTTGGGTGCAAAACATTTTGTATCCGAAACGTTTCGCACATCCCTAGTGTTGAAGCAACCAGCTATGGGGAGACAAGGTATGGGAGGGGGAGAAGTCAGCACCTCTCCACTGTGTCTTTTACTATAAACAGAGCAAGCATGACTTGTCCCCTTAGCTATGCAGGGTCCACCCTGGTTGCACATGAATGGGAGACTAGAAGTGTGAACACTGTCAGATATTCCCCTCAGTGGATGGGGCCGCTCTGGGAAGAGCAGAAAGTTTCAAGTTCCCTCCCTGGCTTCTCCAAGATAAGGCTGAGAGAGATTTCTGCCTGCAACCTTGGAGAAGTCGCTGCCAGTCTGTGAAGACAATACTGAGCTGCTAGATAGACCAATTGTTTGACTCAGTATATGGCAGCTTCCTATGTTCCTATCTTTATTTATGAACACTGGAGCACATTTTGCATGTGAACAAAGCAAACCCATGAATCATAGCCCCAGCATATCTAGGTTAGCCCCAAGATGTCCTTGCTAGAAAATTTTTTTAAAAGCATCCCAAATTCTTCAGGAAAACTCAACTGGAATAGAGCAGACATATTGTGTAGGCATATGTATTTCTTATTGGCATAACAGATCCCAGTATGGTTTTGTGATGAAGGGATTTTAGAGTAGGATTTGCGGTCTGTTTCTCATAGTAAGGCAAGTCCCTATGTTCTTTTAGAGGCTGGAGTGGATTGTTTCCTAATAAACTAATAGCTGAGGCTGACCAAACTGGACCCCCTCTCTGTAATATTCTTGGGCTGCCAGATTAAAAAGAGAAACTTTTGGGATACCTTTGAGTAGTGATCTCTGTCCTATAGGATGACATGGAGCTGAAATGTTCTGAAATGGCGGGGGGGGGTGCATCCATTATGACATGATAATATTAGGGGGGGCATTCAGTATGACTTGTGATAGCTTGCGATATACAGCTGATGAAGCAGAAGAAGAATCAGAGAACACTGAACCTCAGAGAGGAAGTGCTCATGTTATCCCTTGTATGTGTGTGCGTGTTTGTGTGCGTGCATGTGTATGGGGCGGAATCCTTGTCTTTACTATTAAACAGGTGCTTACAGCTGCAACTTGCATACAATTTCAGACAACTTAAATCTGAATTGTAGATTGCTGCTTTTTCTGAAATGCAAGGCCGAATCAAGGCTTAAATGTATATGGGAGTTATTCGGATTCCATGGAACAGTACCAGAATTTGTTTTGTGTCAAGGAATGTAAACATTAAAATTTTCATGGCTGAAAAGCTAAAGGATGCAGCTTTTCAATATTACTCCAAAGGGTTTTTTCTATCATGATGGAACATACAATAAAATCACAAACTTGTTACTACATAAAATTAAAAGCCAGATTGCCAAGGGGCTTGAAGAACGAGGCTCTTACTTTTTAATGCAACTGGTATAATAAATGCAAATAGTTACAGCATTAATTTATATGTTCTGGATTCTGTGGCTTCCATTTAAAAGCATACCTTCTGAAGTTTATTTATTTTCAATAGTTATAACTTTATCTCTCCTTTTCTGTCGAGAATATAAGGTATACCATATAAGGCCTGCCAAGAGAGAGATCCATGCCTTTTTTATTAACAGGGGGGAAAATCCTCTTTCCTTTGTACATAGTATTTTATGTTATTTCTTTGCGTTGTAATCCTCTCATTTCCTCACTTTGATGCTATTTCTGTATGAACTGAAATACTTTTAATTTAATTTAAGGCTGAAGAAGCACATATTTTAATAAAGTTTACGGGTACTGAGAAGCTGTGCCGTCTTTTTGGCTTTGACACAAAGAGATGGAGAGACACACGATGCAAATAAGGACTCTTTACCTTATGTCCAGACACCATATTTTTTAAAGAACTGTGATTCTCCTTATATGAGCAGTAAATATGAAGTAAATATGAATACCCCATTTAAAGAGGGGTAGGAAATGCTAGGTCCTCAGAAGGCGCAAAATGTCAGCCAGTATTTTAGTGGTCCAACCAGCAAAACCATGTTCTTTCAGGCAACCAGCATTGGTCTGAAAAGCCAGTAAAATCCAGACTCTACCAGGCTTTCCCCATGGTCCATCAAATTCTATCAAGCTCTACCCATAATGCTCCAGGTTCCACTCTGGCTTTGTCTATTTGTGTGTTTCAGTCCTGGTCTATACATGCTGCAGACTGAGCTTCAGGAATCCTGAGGTAAGTGAGTGGAGTGTACCATTTCAGATTCCATGTGAAGATAACATTTTTTTAATGTTTCCATCCCAATATAAGGAAGTGGGGGGACTCTCTCTACAACCAGAAACTAGCACATATGGGAACAGGCTGGGCCAGAATCTTGCTTTCTGCTGCTAGAGGGTTATTTACAGAAAGGGTTTTTGTTTTTTTAAAGTGAGAGACAGTGACAGATAATACCTGCAGCCTGAAGTGGTACTTATACCATTTTACCTGCTGCTTGTGTGAGTCTGGCACAGAGCAGAAAATGCTCAGAAATATGGAGTTGTCAGCTGGATCCAGACTAACACTGTGCTATTGCACATGTTACACCAGTGCAAGGATATGCTCTAGCTACTTCCACTACGTTAGGAGTTTGCATTCCAGACAAGTGCTGCACTGGTGCATCATGGTGCACTTTTGCAACCTGTGGCATGCCTCCTGTTGTGTCCAAATATTTTATTTTTATTTATTTATTTAGCACATTTCTATACCTCCCTAACCCAAGGTCTCAGGGCGGTTGCAGGGAATGATGCAAGGCATATTCTTTCCTTGTTCCGCAAGCGGACCGACTTTCACATGTGACCACAAGAGATTGTAAAACTCCATTCAGCTACATGACCTTCTTGCATGAGCACATCTTTGTTAATTGCCTAGCACAGCCATCTAGAACAAGGATATTGAATTTGTGCATTCTCAGGGGCTGCTCTGCTCAGGGGCTACTCTGGTTCTAAGAAGGCAGCAGCCTAGTTTACAAAATGTACCTGATTTCTTCATGGGTAACTAGATTTTAAAATAAGGGCTTCATAATTATGGGGCACATACATAACTGGGACATGACAGACAAAATTCAAAGAGATGTACAGGCCAGATTGATTTACAGCTTGAAATGCTCCCCCGCCTTCTTTACTGTATGAGTGAAACTAGACAAATGTTTTGTCACCTCTTCATTCAAATTAAGCAAGGGCAGATAAAATTGCTTTGAGAGCTGGATCCAGCGCACAGGTGGTTGTCTGCTCTAGAATATAGTTAAGTAAGTAAATTCTTTATTTGGTCACTGACCAGAAGGGGGAAAAAAGAAAAGAAGCAGAAGTAGAAGTAGAAAACGGCGGGGGGGGGGGCACATCAAAATATCAAAGCATAACAAATGTTTGGGATATTCCTGGGCAGAGGTGGGAAACCCCAGACAAAGGCTGTGTCAGGACAGTGCCGCCCCCACATCGCCCTTACCAGCTCTGTCCAGCCATGCAGGGAAAAGTGACGATGCAGCAGCCACCCGGATTGGCTTGAACGGGCCCCCGCAGGGAGCAGGTGAGACGCCGATTAGAAACTATGTAGTCTCGCAAGACTTTGGGGCTCTCGCAAGATCTCACTCCAAAGTCTTGGCCAATGCCAAGATCTTGTGAGAGTTTCACCGTCGGGGTACTGTATATAAGAGATATAAGAGAGGAATGGCCGATGATGAGGGGCCAGTCCAGGAAGAGGACTTCTTCTGGAAAGAACCCTGTGAAGCTGACTGAGCACTGGGGAGCAGAACAAAGAGGGGCTTGCAAACAAAACAAGCCCTGGCAATGGTGTTTCGGTCCCAGCCGCCCAAGGACTCTGAGGCCCTTCTACTGTTTCAGTACCCATCGAAGGCAGTCAACCCCGACCCCCAGCAAGGAGCATTATACAAACTACATCCATCAACTATAATACAGAAAAGTTAAGAGGCTGTTGAAGATATCATAACTTGCTTAAGACAGGATTCATCTGAATGGCCAGAACAATGTCTTAAATCTGGATCAATAAGAGCAACCCGAAAGTCATTATAAAATTTACGGTATAGTAAAATATGAGTAATTGACTCAACCAGTTTATTGCCACATGGACAAAAACATGCTGAATAAGGGACTTTTTTGTGCCTACCCTCCAGTACCGCAGATGGAAGTGCACTGAAACAAGCTAAATAGAATATTATCTTGTATTTAGGAACTACACGCGAATTTAACTTTAACCAGGTGAATTTAACCAGGTGAAACCTTAACAGATCTATCAGACAAATAAATATGTTTTTCTTGATTAGCCACATCCAGTAGTATCCTCAAGCCTGGCTCACTCATAGCCCTAATCCAGTAAATATAGTTAAGCATAACACTGACATGTCCACAAATCCAGTGCTACTACTTTAAGGAAGTAGATGATCACACTTCGCTTTGGAAATGTTTCTGCAAGAAGCATATTCAGTGGTTTGGCAGCGGAATGTGAAATTTTCAGTGTGGTCAGGTAAAATGAGATTTCTATTTATTTCTTTATATACATAAACATATTAAATCCTATGAAAATACACTCCGGGACCTCAGAATAGTCTATTAAATTTCTGCTATTTAATATAAATTGTTAAGCTTGAAAACAAAAAATGACCTATTCTTTTTGGGAGCTTTAATTATTTTCCTTTTAATTATTGGCATCCAGAGTTAATAATGTGGGCTCAGCACTCCTCCCAGGTAATATTTAACCAGATTCTGATGGATGGAATTGAGTTCAAAACATGAATTGGGGCATATGGGTTGAGGGAAGGATCGGGGCTCACAGAGTGCACCAAAGACAGGGCATACTGTCTCTGAATCCAAGTTTCCACCTGCCTCCTGCCACAAAGAGCCCAGTCTCCTTTCCTCACCATCACCATCACCTTGTTTGGGGAAAGGAATCTGAGCTCAAAGACAGCAATGGGAACTCAATTAATCCCCATGTACTTTGTGTTACCTGTGCACTGCCATTTTCAGTAAGGATTATTTCCTTACGTCATAGGGAAATATGCATGCACCACCCATGACCAGTTTTAAGCACGAGGGAGAGGTCCAGGCATGGCTCGTGAACTCTCCTCCAGGGGGGGGGCAGCTTCTTTAAGGTAAACGGAGCCGGTGCTCCATGCCGCCCAGCAGCCCCCGCGGCGGGGAATCACCTCCACCACTCACCTGGCCACTGGAAGGGGCTCACCTCCGTGGGAGCCAGGTGAGTGGCGGAGGCGATTCCCCATCGCGGGGGCTGCTGGGTGGCATGGAGCACTGGCTCTGTTTACCTTAAAGAAGCTGCCCACCGCCCGCCCCGCCCCCCGAGGAGAGTTCACCAGCCGCGCTTGGAGAGGTCATTTCAAAACCTGTCCAAATTGGGGGGGGGGGGAGATATTGCATTTTGCTCCTAGATTTGCTCTTCTTGCAGCAATTCAGTGATGAAAAAGGGAATGGGGCAAAGATAATTTGTTTCTCTCTCTTTTTAGCCTCCTTCTCCACCTAATCCCACACTTTCATTCTCTGATCCATGTAAGGAGATTCCATGCAGAACCCAGGGTTACCAACCCTCCAAGATGAGCCTGGAATCTCCAGGGATTGTCAGCCATCTCAATGACTACTGAAAACAGTCCTGGAGATTTTAATGGCTTGATATTGTGAAAATTATTGGGACAAATACTGAAAAATATGATCTATTTTTTGTTTTTACTCTGGCTAGGGCTGAGCGAGTGAAGAAGGATATTTTTAATTCAGTGTGAGGATTCCTTTGTGTAGAAGAAAGAGATATCAGGTGCTTCCTGCAGTTCTGGAAACAGCCCTTCCTGGCCTAGCCTGTAAATAGGTAGCAGAAATGCACCTTGTCATAAATAGGTAGCAGAAATGCACCTTTTCCCTGCAGGCTATCTTGAAGAATAGAGTAGCCTGGAGATTCTGCGTGTCATTTTAAGAGGCTGAACTCTGTAGAACTCTTCAGCTGCTAAACCTGAAAAGCTCAATTCCAGAGAGGGTATATTGTAATTCCATACCCCACATTACCAGTGAATGTGCTTCTGAAAGACTGTTTTGGCCACCGGGTTCCTGCAAGGGCAGCAGCGCAAGTGTTGTGGGGAAAGGGTTTAAATGCCCTTTCCCTGCCGAGAGAGGGTAGTCCATGCCGAAAAGGCACTATCATGCTGGGCATGCCCACATTAAGATCGTGTCCAATGGCTGCCGCCCTGCTGGTGTGCTGACACCTTGCCAGCAGTCTGGCAACGCAAGTGCTACAAATCTTGCTGACAGGGGCAGAGCAAGGTTGGAGTGGGCCCAGAGACAAGATTTTAAAATGGCCCCTCCCCACTGAAGCTCAGCTCATGAAGTAAAGAAATCTTAAATGAGGCTGAATAGTGGTAACAAAAAGCATAGTAAAATTTACATAAATATAAATGTGTGTGTGTGTGTGTTAGAACATCATCCTAAATTATTTTTTTAAAGGTTTTGTAAATTGTGGACGATGCAAGTCATGTAATGGTACTAGAGCAGGCCTGCTCAACTTAGGCCCCCCAGCTGTTTTTGGACTACAACTCCCACAATCCCCAGCCACAGTGGCCAATAGCCAGGGATTATGGGAGTTGTAGGCCAACATCTGCAGGAGGGCCAAAGTTGAGCAGCCCTGTACTAGAGAAAGACATGCTGTTCTGGTAGCTCCAGGGCTTAACACACACATCAATTTCGGAGGATGAATACAACTGAAGGAAGCCCGGGCGGGTGCACAGCTGGGGGAGTCAGTCATGTGACTTGCCACGGGGGGGGCTCCAAGGCAGTGGGCCCCCAGACAACTGTCTACCCGTGTCCTATTATAGTTACATCCCTGCTTGCTGGGATCTCGGTGGACCAGGGAGAGGGAGGGCTCCTCTTCCCTGAAACCAGAGTTTTCACACCCTGGGCTGGGGATGATTCATACGTGGGATGATTCCCCATTTCAGGATTTAACCTCAGGTTCGTCAACCATTGCATTATGTGCAAAACAGCTGCAGTGTCTTTCAGTCTACACTTGGCAACCCTTGGACAACTACAGATATATGGGGGCCCAATGTGCCCAAAGTATTATAAGGATCTTGGCCATATACTGCTGCCTAAATCATACTTTCCCCACAGTATTATGTTAAGTAAGCCCACATGATTCTTCTTTGAGGCTCTGAATGCAGCACAACAATGCGTTTCTACTCACTGGCCAAAGTTTCAGGAAGCCTTCAGGCTGTAGTTTGCTTTAACAAACTCCGCTGGGCAATTCACATTTTTCAACGTCTGCAATGTTATGTTTTACATGAAATGAATCAACTCCCCCATCTTTCTTATTAAAGGGAAAAAATGTGCAAGAACCAAGAACTGCCTCACAAAAACTCTGAGCCTTATAATCCCCAAATTACCCATCTACCTTCTTTATTTCCTTCCAATTTGCTATCATAAACCCCATCTGTTTCCCTTGGCAGTTTCCTTAGAAAATAAAAACACAGTACTATGGTGCCCCCATGGCTTCTGGTTCCAAAGCCAGGATGTTAAATGAGAAAGAAGATGAGAGACATTAAAGATTGTTTCTGAGAGAAGATTATGGAAACAATATTGGATGAAGTTGGTAAAATCAGTTGGAGAGAAACTACCCACTACAAAGAGCTGCTCTCTGTGTACTGAGTATTTTGTAGAGCTTTGGGAATGATCAATTTCATGCAAAAGGAAACCAAGGAACTTTAAACACTGACTTTTGTATTTAGAAAGGAATGGTGCTTATGCCACAACACTGGTTAGACATCAGAGCTGGAGAAGTTGTGCTGTGCGATCTGCGCAGTGCCAGAGTTGGAGATATGCAGTGCCATCTTGGTATGGTACATTACCTAAGCTGGGAACACCCATCTCTTGTGGGAAATGCCAGCTGCTTCCGGGTCATTTTGCAGTTAAAACTCAGAAAACAAGTCCTAACAAAATATCCTGTTAGAAAAGCTCAGTCCACAAGGACAGCATCAGTTATGCTGTCCTTTCTTTCATCAGAAGACCTCATAGCACTTTATGACAGAGGTTTTACTTAATTATTTAATTATTACTTAATCATTTAATTATTTGATTAATTTATATATTCCAAAGGCTCTAGGCAGTTCACAAAAAGAAACACAACAGAAACAAAATAGTACAAGCTGTTAAAATAATTAAAAAACCCAAAGATTACTAAAAGCCTGGCTTTAAAATGCATCTTAAGGGCTCTTTTAAAGGTGGGTAAAGATCTTAAACTACAAATGCCTATAGGGAGCACATTCCACAGCCCAGGAGCAACTACAGAGAAGGCCCGTTCCTGAGTCACTGCCAGACAAGCTGGCAGCATACTGAGATGGACCTCTCTGGATGACCTTAATGTAGGGTTGTGCATTTTGGGTTTTTTCTCCCCACCCCCTCGATGACCTTAATGTGCTGTAGGGATCATACAGAAGAAGGCACTCTCCCAGGTAACCCAGTCCTAAACTGCTTTTTTTACAAGAACAGCAGACTGGTATGTCTTTTGCCTTCCCATATGTTTGAACACCCTCTTTTTTGTCATCAAGCCCTTATGCTGCCCAGAAGTTCACTCAGTGAACTTCTTGTTTTGACCAGCTATAACAAAAAGGGGTTTTTTCAAGCATCTGACTTCCAATATAAGCTTGATGAGCTGCTTTCAGATTGGTGGGCCAAAACTGTAAAAGCCTAACTTAGGTCCACAGAGCTTCAGCAACAGCAGTGCCATTGGGGGAGGCTGTATATGAACAGTTCCCCCAGTGCCTTTGTTTCTTAGGAGTCAGTTTGACCTATATTGACCTATGTTGCAACTGGATATGGGAAACCAAGATGGATTATGTCCCATAACTAAGACTGCCGAATGAGAGGAAAGCAGGAAGATGTTAAATAGTTTATTAGAGTCATGAAAGTAGGATGGTCGTAAAAGGGGTAGTAGGGATCAAAATAAACTATACATCAGCCTTTATGTACAAACTAAAAAGGCCAACTAGAACACACACACACACACACACACAGACAGTACAGAGATGAATATTCTGTCAGCACTTAATATCATGCTGGCACTGAATAATACAATCCTGAATAATAAAAATAGCAGTAGAGGCTGGGTGTCAAATGCAAACCTCTGTGCAGCATACAGAGGAGCAAGAGAGAGAAAATCATTTACCCTCACTATTGTATCTATTTCAGTCTCCCTTGCAGCTATACAGCACAAGCCACTGGCAGGGTAAGGGACTGAGGGAAAGAAATGGGATCCGAAATCATGTGGGTCATGCTCACCATTTCAAGAGTGCCGTCACTAACTCATTTGCAGGGTCTGACCTTAAACAAGTGCAAACAGGGTATCATGGTAGCTA
Source organism: Hemicordylus capensis (assembly GCF_027244095.1). Classification (NCBI taxonomy): domain Eukaryota; kingdom Metazoa; phylum Chordata; class Lepidosauria; order Squamata; family Cordylidae; genus Hemicordylus; species Hemicordylus capensis. Next base: position 385,496,163 of record NC_069658.1, read on the forward strand.
GGGCAAGAAGGAAGAGTTGCCACACCACCTCAACCCCCCCCACCACCACCATACAAAGCTGATGGCAGGAATATAAAGGCCTCCATTGTCCTGTTCAAGCCACTTTGATGTTCAGTCAGGAAACCCACTCAGCAAAATGGGGCATGGTATCTGCCACTCCCCCACTCCCTCCAGTGACACGGGGAGACATTCTCCAGGCTCTTTGGTCTCTGTGTTTAGACTCACTTCACCCTGAAATGTGCCGACATGGAACAGCAGTGTCAGGAGGCCATGAATAAAAGCTTTCATCAGCTGTCACTTCCCATTACAGCGGGCATGACATGGAAATGCACTCGCAGTGGCCTTGGTGGTTTGGGAATTCCAAGAGGGCCCTGCAAAGGGGTCTCTCCCATTGCCTAACAAGAAACAAAGTACTTGGCTTTCATTTTTTTTCCCTTTTGCTCCATTGATCCTTTCAAATTGAACCAATCATATTGGCTCACGGGAGGTCAAGCTTTCCAGCTCATGCTAACTTGGCCTTCTACCTCTTGTCAGGCTGCACGAAGAGTTTTGCTGATGAGCCCGGTGGAAGCCCACCTGAACCTCAAGCAATTGTATCTAGGGCAGCTCCACAGGTTCGGATCCCAGTGGGCTCCTTGCTGTCTCCTTGGCTGAATATTCTAAGTTTCAGCACATACATCTTCCACAGGAGATGCTGAGGCCCCATCTGCTTGGCATGAACAAGAAATATCCCTTGGTACTTTCTGTCAGAGTAGTAGTTTGACCTTTTATCCCAAGAGCGCTCTACTTTAACATTTTGCCACACACCAGCTGTCCACCTGGATGCCAGCCCCAGCCCACTGATGACTGCCTTTATGGCTCCATAGGACCTCTATAGAGTTCAGAAAGACACTCTGAGTCTGAACTTTACTTGACTAGCTTTACTTGAGTGTACTTTCCCCTGCCTTGCTTGAAATGCCCTGGTCAATTGCTTACAGAAGCCTCTTCAATTTATTCATCACAAAAACGATCTCTTCTGTACAAAGTCAGTATTTGCCTTTGGAAATTAGATGCATATGAGTAGCATATCTCAGATGGCAAAAATGGGAACTCATTTTTAGGGCTGAGATTAATATTTTAAAAGAATGTGATTGTAAATTCACAACCACATATCCCATAATAAAATAATCGGCTCACAATTCAGGGAGCGTCAGCAATGGAATTTCATTATCCCAACTTAAGCAATCTCTACAAATCAGGGTTACTTCCCAGGTTTTGGTAACAGAAAGCTGATTGTTGCAGCCCAATCATTTGTTTTCTGCATAGCTACAATTGTTTGCCAGATTTACCATTCTACACCTGAGTCATTATTGCCAGGGAACAGGGAAACACTTTTTTTTTTTTTTAGTTCCCAGACTTGGGGCGAGACCTATATGTTGAGGCTGTTCACATGAGCATGCAAAACCAGGCTAAGGGAGCCCAGCCCAGTGTTTTACGCTCATGAAAACCACTGGGATCACAGCCGATCCTGGTGGCTCCACTGTGGCAAACTCGCCTTAACTGCATTTAATTGATTGTGTTGTGGCAGGCACATTGGGGGGGGGGAGGGGTGCACTCACACGGGTAATGCACCGTGCACTCACATGGGCACTCTGGGCGGGGGGATGCCACACAGCGGCGCTTCCCTGCACCCAACCCCCGGAGCTGCCCCAGAGAGCCAAAGGCAAGCCGACACTTGTCTGGGCAGGCGGTCCGCCTGTCCAGGGAATGGTGAGTGCTCATCTGTAGGGAGGGTCAGGCAAACCTGCTCTCCCTGCAGACCTCGAAGGAACTCTTCTCACTGAGCGTGAGAAGAGCTTCATTCTTTCAGCAAAGCAAACATGTTTCCAAATGGGTGCTTGCAGAGGGCCGAACTGCCCATTATTTTATTCTATTTTATTTCATTTTTTAAATTTATTTAGCATGTGTTAAACATGTCAGCAACCCTTACTCTTTTTTTCTAAATATCAGTCTCTCTCTCCCCCCCCCTCTCTCATCCCGCCTCTCCCTCTCTAGCTTCAGATGTCACACAGAAACTCTGTTAACTCTGAGCTCCTCACGGTATCCCTCAGCCTCAGGAGCACACACTCCCCACTCCCATTCCCACATGAGTGCTGCTTCCTTTCTAGGGCAGACATCCAGAACAAGGATGTACTAGCACAGTGAGAGAGCAGCCTAACTGCACTGGGGAAGCAGCCATTTTGGATGACCTCCGCTCCTTCCTTCCTTCTTTCCTTCCTTCTTCCTTCCAAACATTTATATCCCACTCCTACACTACACTACAGCTCAGGGGGACTCACAGCATTAATAAAATAGATACAATATAAACAATTAGAAATTTTTTCTTTACAAGAAGACCAGACTGAAAACCACAGTTAAAAATTACATTTTTTAAAAAAATGAATTGTTATAAGTAAAAAACTAAAGAGGAAAAAAAAACCTATCAGATATAAGCAGCGGATAAAACATTCAAATGCCTCTCTAAAAAGATGTCTCTGTAGTCGTTTTTTTTAAAACATGGAGGGAGAGAGCATGGCGAAGCTCTTCCAGGAGGGCATTCCAAGGTCGAGAGGCCACAACTGAAAGGTTGTCATGTCCTAAGATGTTGAACGGAGGGCCCTAGCAGGTTCATATGGGTGAATGCAGTCCAACATGTACTCCAGCCCCAAGCCATGTGGGGCTTTAAAGGTCAAGACCAGCACCTTGAAGCTAGCCTGGAAGCAGACTAGTAACCAAGGAAGCTGCTGCAGGATGAGTGTAACACCCATGAAGCAACTTGCACCCACCCTGCTAACTAAGCAAAGAGGCACCTTTTAAATGTGGTGATCCTCTTTATTTAGTGGGGGAGAGCAACTGGCCCTATCCAGCCTTAGCACAGCATCCCTCCAGTGGCTGTTGCTGATGTCTTTCTTATGTTTCTTTTCTAGACTGTGAGCCCTTTGGGGACAGGGAGGTGGCCATTAATTAATTAATTAATTTCTGTATGTAAACCACCCTTTGGGAACAAGTGGCAGATAAATATCCACTGTGTTTGTATCCGTATCCTTGCAGCAGCATTCTGGACCAGCTGAAGTTTCTGACCCATCGTCAAAGGCAGCCCACATAAGAGTGCACTGCAGGAGACCAATCTGGATGTCGCCAGAGCAAAGCATGAGTGACTGAAGTCAGCTCTGATTTTTCCAAGTAGGGTCTCAGCTGGCATACAGGCCATAGCTGGTAAAAAGCACTTCTGCACACTACTGCCACTTGCGCCTCCAAGGTCAGTGTTAGGTCCAGAAGCACCCACCCTCCCACCCTCCACAACCTGTGGACCTTTAAGGGAAGTGTGACGCCATCCAAGATCAGATTTACCTCACTAGTCGGAATATCAGTTTTACCAACCCAGAGCACTTCCATCTCATCTGTTTGCCTCTGCTCCAGCCTCTCCAGATGTGTTGATATCACTGCTGCTGCTGTTGCTGCTGCTATAAATAACAGGCGTTTATATGATTGTTTCTATTGCTGCTGCTTTGTATTTTTTATGGTTACATTGTGCTTGTTTTTAAATTATTTTTAATCAGATCTGTATTTTTTATATTCTAGCTTAATATTTTAACTGTGTATCTTAATGGTCTTGTTTTAAGTTTTGTGTGAACTGCCTTGTGATTGCTTTAATTAAAGGCGGTATAGACATTTAATACACTTTAAATATACACGGTATAGAAATTTAATACAAGACACTTTCCATCCCATATCCAGACTGGAAAGGAAATATACATGGTATAGAAATACAAAACAAGACACTTTCCATCCCGTATCCAGACTGGAAAGGATCCCCCTCCTCAGGAGGCCCTTTGTGCTACCCAAAAATATGCCCTGAGGGTTGCACAGCCCTCAGGGACATATTTTTGGGTGGTACAGAGACCTTCCTGAGGAAGGGGAGGTTGTCAAAAATTGCTGCTTCTTGCTGCACTGGAGCAGTTATTTGGATAGTTATCTGGGTTTATCTGTTGTATTGTTTTTATGCCTGTTTTTATATGTTTTTAGCTTGATGTTTTTACTGCTTTTTTATTGTATGTTTTAATTTTTGTAAACCGCGTTGGGGTTGTTTTTAACGAAAGGCGGTATAGAAATGTAAAAATAAAAATAAATAAATAAATAGTTCTGATTGGCTGCTCTCTTGCTGCACTGGTGTATCTTTGCTCCATATAACAGCCAAGGTTAGGGAAAGCCGAAATTGGTTGTGATGTCTGAACCCACCAATCTTGGCTTATTCTTACCAACTGACTTCAGCGAACCCAAGATTTAAAGCTTACTTGGGTTGAATCTCAGGTTTTCTGAAGCAAATAGATTAGAATAAACCGAGATTGGTGGGTCAGACATCACAATCAGTCTTGACTTTTCCTGACCTAGAAAGGACATGGATACTTGCACAGGGATGGGAGAGGGGAGTGCACCATTCTGGGGCTGAGGGATGCCACGTGGAGCTTGGCATTAACAGAGATTCCACATGACATCTGAACCCACCCTCTGTGTGAGTGTGTGTGATCCAGAATAGGACTGTAGCATGGAGGGAGAGGTTTAATAATTTGCCCACACCACCATCTCAGTCTGCACACCCACACATACATACAAATGCACACATACTGCAGCTGCACTTTAGTTTTAAAAAACAACAGCTAAGCCAATCAGTGTCAATGTTGTGTTTGTCATAACCTGCAGTTTGGCCCTGATGAGATAAAGTGAAAGCAGTATTGAGTATCCTGATGGGAACCCCATATTTCCCTCATAGTTTGTAGGTCTGCCCTTAGCTAGAAGTTCTTTACAAAGAAAGAGTTCTATGGCACCTTAAAAACAAACCATTTTCTTGTCCTCCGTGTTGGGTTTATATTTCCTTTTGTCAGATGCATCATATTTTTGCTGCTACGGACTGACATGGTTACCCTTCTGGTACTGAATTAGTTACACTGTTAGGATTGTGGGCTCCTCAAGATTGGTACTATTCTAGCACCATTATTTTCTGAAAACAGTTTTCAGGGGTTGCAATAATTCACAATGGCATTCCACAATCATGAATAACAGAGTTTATCAGTCTTCAGAATTTCTGAGAAACAATGCATCATTTCAATCCTAGTGATCATTTTGAAGAAGAGGGTGGTTTTGGCAGGTGCAACTTCTTAGGAAGAAGCGAGAAAATTGTGACCTTCCAAAATACCCTGTTCATTATTAAACGTACAGGAGCACTGTCCCTCTTTGTTCATGTGGCCATTCTGGGTTTATTAGTTGAATTCATTCTCGGGCTCAGAGTTTTTATCCTCCTTACAAGTTTCCAGAAGTGTTCATAGCAGCAGCTAGAGAAATAATATAAGCAAATTACAAAGCTGTTTATGGAAAAAATATCAAGGCAGCTGCCTTGTGTACACATATGCAGAGTCTGTGCCTGTGAGACAAGCCGTTCTAAATAAATAATCAACAAGTTTTAGAAAGCTGGACGAAACATTGCTATTTTGCATCATAAATACAAGGGAAAGTCTTTTATGTCCTCATTCTGCTCCTGAAAAGATAACAAAGAGCGACTCCTCTGAGCACATCCACCACTTCTGTGGGTACCTCTGCAGTGAAATGCACCTTGCTAATGAGGACACGGGGTGGGGGTGGGGACTCAGATAAACATTTAAAGTTGCCTTTAAATGTTACTTTCCAAAGTTCACAGGCTTCTCCTGAATACAAATGCTTCCGGCAAAAGAGGATTACCCCAGGGTATATGTGCTGGGCTAAGGATGCTTAGATCACCTTTCAAAATATCAGAGGGTGGTTTCTACAAATAATAATAATAATAATAATAATAATAATAATAATAATAATAATAATAGTCTGTGCTTGAAGTATCAAAGCAGAACCACTGCAACTTATCAAAGGGAAGCAGAGGCATTTCCTTGGGTTGGTATTGGTAGATGCTGGTGTCCTCTTTGCAAGAAAAGCAATTACTTTGGATGTGCATTTGGTTTTGTTGTATTCATGAAAGCACTGATGTGGAGTTGATCCCAAATAAAATGTAGTGGAGCAAAAGAAAACAGAAAACACGAGCTACAATGATGTGAAATAATGAAAATGATACTCAAGGAGCCGGGTCTCACAATCAGTGAGACCCAGTTTCTAAGGGTGAGCGAGGAGAGCAGGCTTAGTCTGCTCTCCGCGGACACGAGCAGACGGTCTGCTCTGGGCGGCCGAACCAGCCACCCACACGACTGCCGGCTCCATAATGGAGCTGGCGGGTGCTGGGGGGAGTGGGGGCTGATAGGCCCCCAGAAGCTCCAGCATGCCCTGCGCGAGTGTGCAGGGCATGCTGGAGAGACCCCTGGAGCCGGGAGGTGGCTTTTCGCCTCCCCTCCGGGGGTCTACTCATGAGTAGCCAGAGCGCAGAGCCGCACCACAGCTACTCATGATTTTTTTTAATGGGTTTGCGGAGCGCTCACTCCGCAAACCTGGTTTAAGGGGAGGGGTGCTTAAGTGGGTTAACTGGCAGGAGGCAACCGGGCTTGCCTGTGAGCCCGGTAGCTCCCATGATCAGCCAAAATCGGGCTAGGCTCCCCTAGCCCGATTTTGGCTGATCGTGGGAATAGCCTCAAGCTGTCTCACACACATTACACAGCAAACCCAATTTCTACATGTACACCAATCATACACAACAACAACATAAAAACAACAAAAACAAAAATATTTTCCCCACAACAAAAATAAAAACAGGTCATGCACATGACCATTGCATGTGGGGCTGGGGAAGGCTGAGGGGGAAGGCAGGTGCACACCTACCTTCCCCCCACATGACCTGCTTTCTGTCCTCGCCACACTGCTCGCACACCCACACAATTTCTGCTGCAGTGAATGGGGCAGCGATTGGGAGGCTGGAGAAATGAAGCCCATCCTCCAAGAATCTCATAACGCACCACATGATCAGTGTGGTGCACTGTGGAAATGCTAGAAGCTGGGTCGCTGCTTCTCCTGGCCTCTATCATTTCTATGGCTGCTGGCAGCCTGGCTGCCCACACTACCCTCACTTTTAGCCTGGGTAGAAAACTTGGCCTAACCAGCTGAGGAGTGCTGTGACTGGTCCTGATCCCGGCGGTTCTCATGAGCAGCTCTACCTGGGCAGGACTGCTCTATCCCGGGTAGAGCTGCTCATGAGAATGACCTGAAAGTGTGGACAATAAAATATCCAAGAAAGTCAGAGAACCCAGTCAGAGTTTTCAGTACGTCATTGCTAAAAACAGCAAGTATGTTGTCATGTATCTGTAGTAGGAGTCACCAGTGTAATATTGGTATCGGTGTATGACTGGATCTGCTGCACAATGTCTGGAGAGCTGCCTGCAGATGATGTAAACGTCAGATAAAGTCTTGGGATGAGGAGGCTGGAACTCAAAGACAGCTCATTCCTGTTATGTGGCAGCAAGAACTAAATTTGAACAATATAAGAGCTAATCATGTACACGTGAAGATAAATCATATAGTGCAGCGTTCCTGGAATGTTATCAGATCTGACTGGTAACATTCCAGTGCAATAAGTGGGGGTTACATATTTGAATGTTCCCTCATAGTCGGTGTGTGTGTGTGTGTGTGTGTGTGTGTGTGTGTGTGTGTAATCTCTAGCACATTAGGGAAGCTAGGTTAGCACTAAACAGAAAATGAACAGAAAATGTTCATTTTCTGCCTACAGGAAGATTGTGAGGCAAGAGAACATTTATGAAGGTCATTCTACCTCAGTAGGGCAGGGCTGGTCGTGAAAAGCCCCAGGATCACTCCCAATCCTGCTCCTCCTCCTCCAGGTAGCCCTGAACTTAGACCCAAGCAGAAGATGAGGTAGAAGGACAAGTGCACACCTCCTACCTCACTCTTTGCTTGTGTGGGTGCTCGTGCTGCCAGCAGCCATATTTACCATAGAGGGGGAGGAGTGGCCAGGCAGTGTGGACATTTCCCAATGCATTGCACTGCTTGTGTGGTGCCTTGTGGGATACCTGGTGGCCCTGGCTTTCTTCCCCACCACTCCTGCTTGTCTCTTCACTGTGCCACTCATGTGGGTGCATGAGTGGCAGAGCCCTGATCAGGCTCTGGTCGTCTGGGGAAAGGCAGGTAGACTCCTGCCTTTTGCCCAGCCCATTCTCTTGTGGTTGTGTGAATGACTTTATGATCTCCTATCTGCTGTCTGGATGGTACAATCTCAGGAACTCTGCATCACATGATTTATCTGAATACGTGGAGCAACCATGAGAGACAGATAATAAAAGACTGATAGCCTTAGTTATTGTCAACTGTAGCAAATGGTTATCAGTTTCTCCCCAATATAAGCAGCTGTAGTGTTTACAACACTACAGAATAAGTAACAGAATAATGACCATAATAGGGGTGGGGAGGGAGGGTGGTGGTGGTGGGGAGGCAGGGATGGACCTACCTTCCCCCCAGACGACTGGTGATGTCTTCTTCAGCACACCATTGCATGTCCACACAACCCACGCTGCACCATGAAGCATGGATCTCTGAAGGCTGGGATTGATTTTCCAGCCTCCAGGATTCTCATAATGCATCCCACGAAGAGTGGGATGCATTGGGATCTGACAACCCCAAACCTGGGGTAAAGGGAACACTTGCAGCCTTGAAGCCAGGTTGAAGCCTGAGTTAAATTCCTGGGCTTGTGCAGGAGGCAGCAGCACACGAACAGCCAAACCCAGGCAGGGCTGCCCAAGCCTTGGGTTTGGCTGCTCATGTGCACAGCCTCAGTGCCTTGCAATTTAAAAAAGTTTCATTTTATTATCTATCCTTTCTTGCTATCAGTTATTTAACTGAGTGGCAATATTATCTTCAAAGTGATATTGAACAATGTCTGAATATATTGCGGAGGGGGGATGATAGGGGTGGCTATTTACTTCTCTTGCTTTGCTTGCAAGTTTTTACATTTGCCTACTAGCCACAGTATTGGACTAAACAGACCTTTGACCCAATCTTTTTTTGTTCTTATGCCTAGCATTTGACCTATAAGAAACTGATCCACATTTGCCTTGATCCTCAGGTCATATAATTCTTGTTTTCTATGCATATGCAGTATTTTGCCCAAGTTAAAGATTTGGACCCGTGCTTCCAAGATTGTGGTTCTCACAAGTCCATGATTGTTGAGAGAACCAGGCAGATTGATCTATAATCTTGTGTTGTATGAAAGCAAACCATGTGGATTTCTAGCCTTTGATCCATCGGTCATCCTTGCAAAACAAGAATCATTGCTGTGTTCTTTGCAAACTGTAGTGTCTTCTTGTACAGTCTGTTTTAAAGAGTGCCATTTACCGGAAGCATCATGACTGAGCGCAAGGCTGCATTATTGTGGCCATCATCCCATTGATCAAAGGCTAGAAAGTCCACCTGGCTTGATTTCTTACAACACAAGACGATCCCAGATACTTATGAGGGCCGCAAAGGATTTAGGTCTTCAGCCTTTATCTTCACAAGTTCAGATTGAGCAGGATCTCGGTCTATTATCTACTGCATACCAGCTGTTTCTCTGTAGTTATCCTTTTGTTCTTGTGAATAAAACCTCAAATATGTAGACTAAGGACTTGTACAGATGATATCAGAGATGAGGAAATGCTCTTGTTCTCCATTTGCGCATATGAACATGTTGCAGAGATTTTGGTTTCTGGCTTTCAAGGTTGGGTTCTCCAAGTGTTTGCAGGGCTTGAAGTGGTATCTGTAAAGATACAAAACCTCTCCACCAGAACGGTAACCAACACATAGACACATTGTTGTGCAACTAGCACAGTCAGCTGTTTGATAGTGTTCAAGATATCCTTAATGAGAGAAGCCCCATTTATGTTACCTGTGCAGTTAAAAAGAATGGTCCAGGATGAGCACTTGCCCACGTTACCATCTGAGCACTGATGCTGCCTATAAAACAGAAAAAGACTCAACCGTGTGTGAGGTTTTCATTTCCATCATATCAGTGTCCCACCATTTCAAGAAACCGCTCTGGGATTTTTTTTTGTCAGCTCGGCATTTCCCCTCTCCAGCACTAGAACACACATTTCTCATATTATTTAAAGGGGGTAAAAAGGCCTTTCCCCCACAACAGGAGCCTTTCCCCCTTACCACATCAAGGATCCTCTGCCATTACAGTTGTATATTTACCACACCAGTGTGGTAGGATTAGGATTATCCCCACTGGAGTGCTAAAAGGGAATTTGCTTGCTGATGCTCTGGAAAAAATAGTTTCTTTGTCTAGGACATAAGGGTAGCCAGTGCAAAGTAATCTCTGAGAGACCCTGCTAAAATAATTTGGACAGGTGCGAACAGTGAGCCCTCTAAGAGCTTATGTGATCTAATTTCAATGTTAAGTGATATTTTGTTCCAGTTCCACTGAAGACATTCAAAATACATGAGGCTGACTTATCAGATCTAGCATGTTACACTTCTGCTAACCTCTGAAAGGGGTCTGTCTGTGCTACAATTTCTTGGCTGGATAAGATAAATAATAGGGACACAAATAATGCTCACAAACAGGTTTTCTTGGAGGCCTCTGCTTTTCAATCGTTTTTGCAAGCTTGGCAGCCGTTGAGCGCAATTGGCTGTTCCCCTCCAGCAGCTGGACAAGCAATGGAACTCACGGCCAGAACGCTCCTTCAAATAACTTGGAGATCAGCATCTCAGGCTTTTTCTTTCTTGGATGCTTGCTATTGTCTTTTGCAAGCCTGCAGACCTGAAGAACGGACTCAGGGCCTTTCCAGACAATGCATGATAGGGCAACAAATGTGCATTTGTTTCACAGAGTCATAACTGTTCCTCATTTGCTGTGTGAGATGAAAACACCTTCCTTCAGTTAAGCACTTCTCTTTCAGGGCTCTCACATTTTTCTCATATCAAACCATAATGTATTGTTTCTGGAGAAATACTGTATGATTATTTTCTCAACTGGTAAAGCTATTTATCATTTGCTTTGTTGTCTGCAGTTGCACAAATCTAAAAGGCCTTATTGCAAAGTGACTTTGACATAACAGATGATGAATGACGCAACTGCCTCCTTCCCTCTTCCCATGCCATTTTGTTGTCCTTGCACAGCCAGTGCACAGGAGCTGAAACTGAGTAATCCAAAGGCAAAGTGTGGATGAGCCCCATCAATTACACACACACACACACATGTTATGACACAACTAAACTTTAAATTTTATCTGAAATGTTGCCAGCTGAATGTACAAGTAATTTCAATATTCAGTTGGTGATATTTCACAGGAGAACTTAGTTTGGGGTAAATGTACAAGCTGCATTCACACATAACGTGAAACTGTAATTAAATGGGGCAGAGGTTGACATTTGTGTGCGTTCAAATGTGTGAAACTTTGGTTTTGTTGCAAAAGTGACTTGTAGTTTCCCTCACCAAACATCAGTTTGAACTTTTTATTTCTTGTGAATTCCACCACACACACACACACACACCACCAGAGGTTTTGTGGTGGCACAAATGGATGGATTGCTCCTGAGCAGACCACTCTCTCATGAGAGTGGAAGGCCATGGGGATATCCATTCACAATTCATGAGAAGAACTGTCTATGGGGACAGGGGTGTCAGGCAAAATTGCTAATAATGTGTGATGACAGCCCTTCTCTCACCCTGGATCAAATTTCTCTTTTGCAAACATTGTTAATATATTTTAAATAAGCAGTGATTTGATATTATTTTTCTCTGGAATAAAGATGTTTTGTTTCTTGTATCCATTCTGGTTTCAAAAGACTCATTTATGAGACTTCAGCCATTCTCCTGTCAGTCACTAAGGTTGCTCTCCAGAAGGCTCCTGCTTTACCCCATCATTTTAAACCCAGTGCCACCCCCCCAGAGTGTAATGCTTCTTTGGGTGATCCTGTCCACAAGTTAACCGCTTGGGGGAAGGACCTTTCCTTGCTATTCAACTTCATTTTCCTTTACTCAGACCCAAAACTGCCTCACTGAAAGACAGCAGTGTGAGCTTTGTCTTTATTAATTTGTACCCTTCCTGGCTGTGCTGCGTTGCTAAGCAGCCTATGGAAGAAGCAGAACTACTGCCTGCCACAGGCCCCCTGCTCAAGACCATTCATTCCTCTTCCCTTAACTTTGCCTGCAGGCACACTCCATTTCTCTATTGGGATCTTGCATTTCACAAGCTGCTTTGCAGATGCTGTTTGTCAAAAGATTCATTGAGCTCAAGCATAGCTTTGATGTCGTTGTTTATATGCACAATCTCTTATTTCAGTTTACTTCCTGGCCAGTATATCTGCCTCTGTTTACCTAGCAAGATGCCGCTCCTCATTTCGCTCAGGATTTACCTCTGTCCAGCTCTTTCATCCTATTTACAAATCAAGTAATGATTACAAAGTCAGAAAGAGCATTTGATGATGTCATTTGCAAGTTATAATAGCAAATACAGGACACTGAAGAAAGGGAACATGACAGAGGTATTGCGCGGTGTTCAATCAATCACATTTAAAAGAGATTTTCAATACGAATTCTCTTTTTGACTGAAATTGGCATTTGGGAGAGAAGGTTGAGTCTTCTCTTTTTTCTAAAAATGGCCCATGTTTTCTCATCCCTTTTCATCCTACTGAAGGATAAAAACAGAGGTAGGTGTGATTTCTTGGGACGTGGGGGGAGGAATCCTCCAGTGTGTTCTTTTTAACTAAATGACACATTTTCTCTCAGTCTCAACAAAATTCTTAGAAGAAAATGAGCTGAATTTAGATCAAATACTTGAGCTCCATTGTTGTGCAGTGGAAGAGTTTTAAGTTTGGGGAATCAGGTTCATAAGAACATAAGAACAGCCCTGCTGGATCAGGCCCAAGGACCATCTAGTCCAGCATCCTGTTTCACACAGTGGCCCACCAGATGCTGCTGGAAGCCACAGACAGGAGTTGAGGGCGTGCCCTCTCTCCTGCCGTTACTCCTCTGCAACTGGTACTCAGAGGCACCCTGCCCTTGATGCTGGAGGTGGCCCACCGCCCTCCGACTAGTAGCCATTGATAGACCTCTCCTCCATGAAGTCATCCAAACCCCTCTTAAAGCCATCCAGGTTGTTGGCTGTCACCACATCCTGTGGCAGAGAGTTCCACAAGTGGATCATGCGTTGTGTGAAAAAGTACTTCCATTTGTTGGTCCTAGACCTCCTGGCAATCAATTTCATGGAGTGGCCCCTGTGACCACTCTAGTGTTGTGTGAGAGGGAAAAGAATCTCTCTCTCTCCACTTTCTCCACGCCATGCATGATTTTATAGACCTCTATCATGTCTCCCCGCAGTCGTCTTTCTTCTAAACTAAAAAGCCCCAGGTGTTGTAGTCTTGCCTCATAAGAAAGGTGCTCTAGGCCCCTGATCATCTTGGTTGCCCTCTTCTGTACCTTCTCCAGTTCAACAATGTCCTTTTTAAGATGCGGTGACCAGAATTGTATGCAGTACTCCAAGTATGGTCGCACCATAGTTTTGTATAAGGGCATTATAATGTTAGCCGTTTTATTTTCAATCCCCTTTCTAATGATCCCTGTTCAAATCCCTGTTCAGCAATTGAAATGTCACATAGGTGGATTTAGCTAGTGTAATGATGCAAAGAGGGACAGGATTCCTGCATCTTTCAAAGTTGTGTAGAAGGGAGAATTTAAGCAGATGCAGGCTCTTTCTCCCTGGCATAAGGAGCAGCCTGCCCAAATTCCCTCTTCTTCATAGCTCTTGAAAGTGAAGGAGTTCTGTTCTCCATTGTATCTGCTTACTTTACCAAGTGCAAGCTAATGAGGCTCTACACACGATCGGTGTGTAGAACCTAATAGGGTTCTGTAGGGAGAGCGGGTCAAACCTGGTCTCCCCACAGACATTTGGGGGTTAGCCCTGGTCTAGCAGACATTTGGGGACTAGCACTGATTACTGGCTCCGTCATGGAGCCAGTTGGGACTGTGGGAATTGGGGGTCGCCTGGCCCACAGAAGCCCCAGAATGCCCTATGCGAGTGCTTGTTTTAGCCTCCCAGTCGGGAATCTCCTTGTGAGTCGCTGTGGCATGGAGCCACACCGTGGCAACTCACAATGACAGAAATGGGGTTAGCGGAGCACTTGCTCCACTAAACTCATTTTAGCGGAGGCGTACTTAGGCTGGCTAGCCGCTGCTGAACCACCGCTCGAAAGCGGGCTGGGCTCCCTTAGCCCGCTTTCGAGCAGTTGTGAGAATAGCCTCAATGTCTCTCAATGAACCTTCCTCACAGGACTGCAACAAGACAAAAAGGCCACTCCAACCAGGGCTGTCCTTAGCATGAAGAAGGATGAGGATGTCTACCTTAGGTGGCAGATTTTGGAGGACCATGAAAGGATAGATACAATATTTAGAAGGATTTTCCTCTGGTTTTCTTACCATCATGGGGGTGCTATTTGGGCTCAGGAATGGTAGGACACAAATGCAATAAACAAACTATGCCAGGTTAACATCTTAAGTGTACAGAAGGCCAGGGCATGGGTGTGTCAGGGTTGGTAAATGTTATTCCCTGCCCAAGATGTCTACCAAAAGTCCTTTCCCCTGGGAACAATTCATGTGGCAGAAAGTAATAATGAACTGTCTCTTCTATGTGCACCAATTTAAATGTGTAGAATGTTTGCATGCCAGGATCGGCTCCATCCAGGGCCATGAGATGATAACACAAAAATGTTCCATAAAATAGCATTCCTGCTCAGTAAACATGAATACCCTGAGTTCTCAGTATGGATTGCTGGAGTTCCTAGGTCAAATTCCACCAGCATCCCTCATATCTAAGACTGTGTGTAGGTTTCCCCTGAGCAGGATGGAATGAGTGGAAGGGCTAACTCTCATGCCATCCCATGACATGAAAAGCAGCAGAAGCCATTCCTTCTGCCAATCACAATTAACCATTTTATCTGATTGATTTTTTAAGAAGTGAAATATTCTTTCAGCAGATTAGGAAATTGCCCACAGTTACCAGGGGAGGCAGGGTGCTAATTAGGAGGTTACAGATATAAATGAGACAACTATTAAGCATAACCATGTGAGAGTTCTTCCTTTTCACAGTTTAGAGCAGGGAGAGGCAGTTTCCTTTTTCCTTTTTTCGGTACTGAGGTCTAAATTGGAAATAGCATAGGTCATAGGACTAGAGCTAATTTGCATATTTGATTTGCATATGGCTCACATCATTTGCATAACATTTGCTTGAATATGATAGATGGTACACCATGCCTGATTGGCATCTTGTCTGATATTGTCTGGGCGATTTACAATGTAAAATTCAGTTTGGTGGTCCTGTGGAGTTCCAGAGATGATCAGTCACTTGTGATGTCTGTTCAGACTTAATTGTTCAGCCATGGAAAGTCTTCATTCAGAAACATGAATTCTGCCAACAATAAAAACAAATTGCCTGCTATGGTTTGGATTTTGATAAATCACACTTCACAAGCAGCATTTGATAGTCAAGCCAAATGCACAGGACATTTAGTTTTGCCTGATCATAGGGCCAGTTCACATAGTCAATTTTGTCTGCACATGATGCTTTCCAAATATCCCTGGCTTGCGTAGAGAGATCTTGTCTGAGATCTCTAGAGATATTGCCATTAGCTCCTGGCAGTGAATTCCACAATCACAGCAGCAATGTGTTTCTCTATCACTATAATCACATGCGTCACCACTGAGAAGTGGTATCTCTATCCATGGAGAACACAACATTCTCTTCATGAATGTTTGTTTGTTTATTCGATTTCTATACCGCCCTTCCAAAAATGGCTCAGGGCGGTTTACACAGAGAAATAATAAAGAAATAAGATGGCTCCCTGTCCCCAAAGGGCTCACAATCTAAAAAGAAACACAAGATAGACACCAGCAACAGTCACTGGAGGTACTGTGCTGGGGGTGGATAAGGCCAGTTACTCTCCCCCTAGTCAGTAAAGAGAATCACCACGTTAAAAGGTGCCTCTTTGCCCAGTTAGCAGGGGTTCTTATTGTTGTTAATAACTATATGTTATTATATAGTGAGGCTGTTTTCACACACAGCCTAACTCAGGCTAGGGACGCCCAGCCTGGGCTAGGCTGAGCGTGAGAACAGCTGGGATCAGGCCCAATCCCAGCAGGCCAGCACTGTCTAGCCCGGCTTCTTAGCCTGATTGCTAGCCGAGGTTAAGGGAGTGAGTGCTCCCTTAACCTGGGCTTGCTGCTTGTGTGTGGGCCAGGCTGCTTCCAGCCCAGCGGCACACAAAGACGAGCACCTAGAGCAACACACGCAATGCATTGTGGAATTCCCAGAGGCCAGGACGCTTTGTACCAGCCTCTGGCATTGTGTGCTTTACCATGCAGTGCTACTCGTCTGGGAGCGCAGTTCATGCTCCCAGAACAAGAACTCGCTCGTCTGGAGGAGAAAGTGAGTTTACCCAGCCTTCTCCCCTGCCCATCTGCTGCCCCACCTGCCTGGTCATTCATGTGAATGACCTCAGCGAATGTCTGCATAATAGCTATGATGGATGAACTCCTTCCATCCAAACTCAGAAACTTGCTAGTAAAAAGTGAGCTACCTCCCAACTCAGTATATATCCAATTCAAAAACAAACTTTTAAAAGTCCAAGCAGCCATCATCAACCCACCTGATTGCCTCTTCCCAAGCCCCTTATCCCCAGCTTATGTTCCCCATTCTTCTGGCAGGAGTTGCAAGAAAATGGAGGGACATCTTTCTCTCCCCTGACCCTCCCCAATTCCTAGAAACTTGTGCCAGATGCAAGGAGTGTTGTATCATGTCAGCAGAAGCTGGTGTTGGGATTTTGCCATGGACATCATCTCTGTTCTTTGTGTAGGGCATGGCTTGCCTATGTTTGAATAATAATTGTCCCCTTTGCTATGTAGGGTCTGCCCTGGTTGCATTTGAATCGGAGACTACCTGTGAGCACTGTAAGATATTCCCCCTCAGGGGATCGGGCAGCTCTGGGAAGAGTATTTAGGTTCCAAATTCTCTAGCTCAGTATTATCTACAAAGACTGGCAGTGGCTTCTCCAAGGTTGCAGGCAGGAATCTCTCTCAGTCCTATCTTGCAGATGCCAGGGAGGGAACTTGGAACCTTCTGCTCTTCCCAGAGTGGCTCCATCCCCTGAGGGGGAATATCTTATAGTGCTCACATGCAGTCTCCCATTCAAATACAACCAGGGCAGACCCAGCTTAGCTAAGGGGACTAGTCATGCTTGCTACCACAAGACCATATCTCCTCTCCCAATCAATAAGAGGAGAGATGCTCAAGCTGAATTAATAAAAGGATTCCACCAAAAAGTCTGTCACTGGCAGCCAGAGAAGAGAAAATACCAGAACATACAGATTGGAACAAAATTGAAGGCATGCCAGATTCAGAGACTGATACGTTGCTGCAATGAGGAAAAGAAAAGATTGTGTCACACCATAAAACAAAACGTGGGACTCAGAATTCAAGAATGAGACAAGGAAAAGGAGAATGTTGGGATTTCACTATAAACATTGTCTCTGTTTTTTGTAGGGGGCATGCTTGTCTATGCTTGAATGTGTCTGTGTACTGGCTTGGGGGCGGAGTCACAGTTTGTTTGTCTGCTCCTCACTTGCTGTCTTAAATTCAAACTGAGGGTGTCTCTCTCTCTCTGCATAAGACACTGTTAGTGTGTTTACTGTTTTCTTAGCCTAGGTTTTAGATAGTAATAAATATCGAACTTTTGCTTCTTAGTCAAAGTTGCTTCTTGTGCAGTTACTTATAGAGGACAAGTAATTTCTCTGCAACAGCGGGAAGGGTGGTAAGCAGGGTTTACAGTCCAATACAATCCAAGCTGTAGAAGAATTTTTGCATCATAATACTTACCTCACATTGGAGGTAAGCATTATGTATGCATGTGCCAGATTTGATCTCTGAGCTGTGCTTGGATGAAGCTCAGCAGCATCATTAATAATAATAAGAAGAGAGGAGAGCTGGTCTTGTGGGGAGAGGAGAGCTGGTCTTGTGGTAGCAAGCATGACTTGTCCCCATCGCTAAGCAGGGTCTGCCCTGGTTGCATATGAATGGGAGACGATGTGTGAGCACTGCAAGATATTCCCCTCAGGGGATGAAGCCGCTCTGGGAAGTGCAACTAGGTTCCAAGTTCCCTCCCTGGCTTCTCCAAGATAGGGCTGAGAGAGATTCCTGCCTGCAACCTTGGAGAAGCTGCTGCCAGTCTGTGAAGACAATACTGAGCTAGATAGACCAATGGTCTGGCTCAGTATATGGCAGTTTCCTATGTTCCTAAGTCTCATTCAGTGAACATCTTGTTGGGAAACATCACATGGAGATAGAATTGGTAAGATGAACAGCTCATAATTGGTCATTACTGAACCCTCAGTTAGTTCTCTGTCCCGTTCCTTTGATTTGTACACCGACTCTTATAAAAGGGCTGGGCATTAGGTAGCTTGCGATTTACTGAGAGCTGCCAGGCTTATCTGAAGTAGCTTTCCAGGCATTTGGCCTAGCTTCTCTCTCCTTGCCCTTCCAGACAGTCTGGAAGGGAATCTG